>NW_028083059.1:13500426-16208427 GCF_014824575.4 Sturnira hondurensis
GTTTATAACCACGTGTCTCAAGTTCTTTAGATTCTATATTTCCCCCACTATTCTCGCGCTCCCCCCTATCTATTTTCTACCTACCATCTATGCTATTTTCTGTGCCTTCTCCCCCCTTCTCCTCCTCCCACTCCCCTGTTGCTAACCCTCCATGTGTTCTTCATTTCTATGGTTCCACTCCTGATCTAGCTGTCCTCTTGGTTTGCTTTTGTTTTAGGTGTGGTTGTTAATAACTGTGTGTTTGCTGTCCTTTCACTGTTCATATTTTTCATCTTCTTTTTCTTATATAAGTCCCTTTAGCATTTCATATAATAAGGGCGTGTTGATGATGAACTCCTTGAACCTGACCTTATCTGAGAAGCACTTTATCTGCCCTTCCATTCTAAATGAAAGCTTTGCTGCATAGAGCAATCTTGGCTGTAGGTCTTTGGATTTCATGACTTGGAATACTTCTTTCCAGCCCCTTCTTGCCTGTAAGGTCTCTTTTGAGAAATCCTCTGACAGTCTGATGCGTACTCCTTTGTAGGTGACTGTCCCCTTATCCCTTGATGCTTCTAGGATTCTCTCCTTCATTTTGGTCTTGGCTAATGTAATTATGATGTGCCTTGGTGTGTTCTTTCTTGGGGACTCTCTGAGCTTCCTGGATTTCCTGGAAGTCTATTTCCTTTGCCAGACTGGGGAAGTTTTCCTTTATTATTTGTTCAAAGAAGTTTTCCACTCGTGGCTGTTTCTTTCCCCCTTCTGGTACCCCTATAATTCGGATGTTGGAACATTTAAAGATGTCCTGGAGTTTCCTAAGCCTCTCCTCATTTTTTTGAATTCTCATTTCTTCGTCCTTTTCTGGTTGGATGTTTTGTTCTTCCTTCTACTCCATTCCATTGATTTGAGTCCCAGTTTCCTTTCCATCACTATTGGTTTCCTGTGCATCTCCCTTCATTTCAATTAGTTTAGCCTTCATATGTTCCTCTAATTTGTGACTATAATGAACCAGTTCTGTGAGCATCCTGATAAATAGTGTCTTGAACTGTGCTTCTGAGAAGCTGGCAATCTCTTGGTCACTTAGTTATCGGCTCTGGGAATTTGAGTTCTTCTTGCGCCACCTTTCGGGCTGTTCGTGCTTGTTCCATAGCAGGATCGGAGCCCTAAAGTGTTCACTAGAGCAGGCCAACTAAGTCGCTGGGTTGTGACTCTGTATGTTGGGGCGGGGCCAAAGAGGAGCAATGGTGGTCCCATCTGCCACCTCTGGCCGCCACCGCCGCTGCCGCCGCCACAGGTGCCGCAGCTGCCACCATCACCGGGGCCCACATGTTTTGTCCCACTGCACGCAAGTGTGCCACTGCCGTCAGCCCTCCACCATTGGGTTCGCCCTCTGGGGCCTGCGAGGTCCGTCTCACTGTGCGTGAATGTGTGACTGCGGTCAGTCCAACGCGCACCCTGACTGTGTCCGGGCTTCCTGTGTGCCTAGGTCTGGGGATCTGCCCTGCCTGACCCTGCTCCGCTGCTGGCTCAGCCCCTCTTACCGTCCCAGTTGAATGGTTCGTTGTTGTGGGACTTCTGTATAATTCAATTTTCTGTTCTTTGGCTGTGTCTTTGTCCTCCAAACCTTTGTTGTATTCAAACTTGGTTGTGGGAGAAGGCACAGTGTTTCCACCTATGCCTCCATCTTGGCAGAAGTCCTTCATTAGATAATTTAAAGAGAGAACTATTCTAGTAATTATTTACTCAAAACATGTTTTTCTCTCCAGTACTCTAACATTTAATTTAAATACGATTTAAAAGTAAAAGATTTCTATTTAGCACAGTCCTTCTGGTCAAGAAATTTTAAAAGACTCTAAATGAATTACAAAGAAAAAATATTGTGAAAGTATTAATATTACTTCAAGATAAAATAATTGCATTAAACAATATTGTACATTGCTGATTTTAAAAAACAGATTCAGCCCTGGTTGTTGTGGCTCAGTGGATTGAGTGTGGGCTCCAAACCAAAGGGTCGCCAGTTTGATTCCCAGTCAGGGCATATGCCTGGGTTGTGGGCCAGGCCCCCAGTCTGGACCAGGTGAGAGGCAACAACACATTGATATTTCTCTCCCTCTCTTTCTCCCGCCCTTCCACTCTTTCTAAAAATAAATAAATAAAGTCTTTAAAAAATAAAATACAAATTTATTTTAATTGCGGTTCAAATATACTCACTGAAAGACATATTTGAAGAGAGTATGTGTTTCTAGACTCAAACTATCCATGACCATTTTCAACACAGCCATTAAATTATAAAATAATTCAGTATGTTTAAGGCCAAAACCTTACTGTTTCTTCCCTTTTGACACCTTTGCTAGACTTACTGGTATATATGTGAATTATCTCTAACCTTTTATCCATATTTATCAGGAACATTCACCTTTTCAGTGTAAAACATTTGTTTTTAGGAAAGTTAGAGAAACCTGTATTTGTTTTATTCTCATAAATAACATTCAACTACATTCAAGTACTGAACTATCCTATATTCTTTGTCGGAAAGGTTACAGATTCTTTTAATTGATTATATTTCTTCAGTAGTTTTAAAATTCTTCTGAGAATTTAAGAGCAATAATTAATGAACTGAAAAAAATAAATTAAAGATCAACATTGCAGTTTTAGGTTTATTACTTTTTGTATCTATAGAAAATACAATAATAATTGATTTTACAATGATAACTTAGAGACATTTCAAAATTCTAAGTTACTTTACAACAGACTATTTATTATGTAAAATCAAGTATAATCCTTTAAATCCCACTAGTGCTAAAGTTCGATACTTTCAGGTTGTATTTCTTTGCTTCTTATTCAAATATTATAGAAATGCCAATTTCTGTTCATGGTTTATATAAATGACAATAAATATGACAATATTCCCCCAACTATAAATAAAGATTACCTAAGTCTTTTTTTAACTTTGTAGATCAATCATACTTTTTATTTTACTCTTTAGGATTATTATTTTCCTGGTTATAAAGACACTTTTATTCCAAAAAGTATAGAGATTACAGATAATGGGAAAAATAAATTTCCCACCATCAACATTAACATGTTTGCAAGACAAAATGAGTAGCATTGACTGGGTGGCTTAGCTGGAGCATTGCCCTGCACACGGAAAGGCTGCGGCTCTGATCCTTGCTCAAGGCACATACCTAGGTTGTGGGCTGGATCCTCAGTTGATGTGCTTAAGGGAGGCAATGAATAGATGTTTCTTTCTCTGTCTCCTCTCTCTATCTCTGGTTCTGTCTCTTTGCCCCCTCCCCCAAATCAATAAACATTCCTTGGGTGAATTTGAAAAGAAGAAAGAAAATAAGGCTGTCTACAAAAAAATTACTCAATTTGAAAAGAAGATAAAATAAGTATCTCACAGTCGAACAAATGGGTTTGTGTGTTTACACTGTTTACATGTCCTACTGTGTCATAAAACAAGGTTGTTATTAAGAGGATCTGCTATTCCAAACCCCTTCAAAAACATATTTCAATTGCTTATGTTTCATGATTTTATGTACAAAATCAACTATGAATTATGTATTTTTGTGCTTTAAAATTTACTCCCTTTGTTTTATATTTTATAACTTGATATGTTTCAGAAATTTTGCTACAACACATGGCCAGAGACATTACAAATTTTGCCTTTGTTCTTTTCTTTGGTCAGTCTTTCACTGGAGTATTACAAAAAGAAAGTTCATGTTTTTTAATATCATTCATTAATTTATTTGAAAAACAGTAAATCCTTTCATAATTTCTAGTGAAGTCAATAACTAGCTGAGAAACTTAAAAAATTAAAATCTGAAGTTCAAGCAGACATGATTAAGATTGATGAGCAGAAAAAAATATTAATCTTTCATTCAAAATACAATGAATTCTAAGTTATTTACAAATTATTCACTTTTATTTGCTTAATTTTCATATTTAAAAGTTATAACAGAATATAATATATTTAATTTTAGATGCTAAATGTGCAACTGTATTATTTTAAAAATTCTCCATCATGTAAAACTGTCAGAGTATTTACTACATTGTTTAGAATATGTGATATACAGAGGGCATCAACCAACATTGAAAATTCCCCCAAATGTGGGAAAATGTTATTAAGCTTAAATTCCTTAAAGATTGTAATTGTTTCCCTAAATCATTTCATTTGCAGTCAGGAAATCAATTTTTAACGTGAAGATGTTTAATGAAATTGCTCACAATTTTATGATTTTAGCATACTTTTCAATAAAGCATAATATTAATAAACATTAAAAAGGTTTATTTCTAGATTACTTGATAGCTTTAAATTTTAACTTGAGTATATTTGGTAAACTATTTTAACCCAGTTAGGAATTTTCAAGGTATACATTTCCAGTTCAGGAGTAGATCTTTTTACTAAACAAAGCAGTTTAATTTAGTGAGAAATCCTAGACAGGCAATTGCAGAAGCCTCACTCCAGTGGAATTATTTAGGTGAAAACTGTGGAAATGACATCTCTTCTGGGAGAGTAGAGTGAAGATAACTATGAAAGAGAGAAAGAGACTAAAATTTAAAGAAGTTAAATGAGTCACCAAAGATTTTACAATGTCCTTGGCTTATAATGAACACACTGTAAATATTTGTTGAATATTTTCATAACAGTGAGAAAATTTCACAAGTTTTTTTGATTTTTAAATCCTTTATGATCACATTTCATTCCATTTTTGTAAAAATACCTCTGACTGCTTTTATTTTTAAGACCTAGCCTTACTGTTGGTGCACCAGTAAGACTTTTATAATTCCTTTGGTAGAAGAGTCTCTAAAACTTCTTATGCTTGGATGCAACGCTGATATCTGAAAACTATGGCTCATTTCAGACTTTAAATCAGAGACCACAAGGTCTGTGGGGAGCATACCTACTGGAACCTGGCCACTCTTTCCATAGGGACAAGCTTCTTAGTAGTCATGATAAGCAAAATAGTCTAGAGAAAACCCTTTAACTAAAGCTGGGCCAATCAGACACTCTTCTTCAGAACATCTGAATATTTGAAACGGAAGGTACACAGAACATGTTGGTAGCTGGGCCCTGTTAATGGCAGTGCTGTAGGGAGTAGATTCTTGAGGACAGAGAGTTGTCTTAATTTCTTTATTTTTCTTTTATATTTTATTCATTCATTTATTTATTTCTAGAGAAAGGGGAAGGGAAGTAGAAAGAGAGGGAGAGAAACATCAATGTGTGGTTGCCTCTTGTGTGCCCCCAACTAGGTACCTGGGCCACAACCCAGGCCTGTGCTCTGACTGGGAATCAAACCAGCAACCCTCTGGTCCATAGGCCGGCACTCAATCCACTGAGCCACATAAGCCAGTGCTGTCTTAATTTCTGATGTGTCATTCTTTCTTGGCTTCTGCAAGATATCCCAGTATCCAAATATCCTTTCCAGTCAATAGCAATAATTAGATTCTATTCATTAAAATCCAAAGAACCTTAACCAGCAGAGTATTGTAGAAAGTGTTTTGGGTGAATGGGAGGTCTGGGATTGAGTGTAGAGTATCACCTAACATCTGAAAGACCTTAAGAGTTGGGAAAGACATCCAAAATGACAGCCAGGGGGACTCTCACCTGCCCTCACTGACACCCCATTTTCACTGACATATCAAAATCAGCAATGAGAAGAAGCTTTGCTTTGACCCCGAATTTATCACTGTTTTCTTGAGGACTATAGCACTTGTCTACCAGTGAAGTGCCAGGTTCCATGTGCTTTCTTTTTTTTTTTTTCTCGGCTGTTGGTTACTGTTGCTCTCATTGTAGTTACTGACACTGTCTGAATGGAAAACACCTTCACCTTTGAACCTTGCTTCAGACCGTAGCTGATCCAGTTAGATTCCAGTTCTTACTCCTCAGATCTAAATCTGTCACGCCTAATATCCCTGTTTACTCTAGCTGACAAGATAATATGAAAAGTAAGACATCTCATTTCTCTGAACTCACATACTGCATTCACCACAATGAAAATGGATGTTTTCACTGAATTGTCTAAAGTAGCAGGCACAATGAATATTATCACAAATTGTTCTAATTCTTGAAATGGTGTGGGTGCTGACTATGAGTGCTATCAAAAGTATGTTCTGTTCTAAATTGTTTTTTTACCTGTATTTATAATAAAAATATCTTGTGGGGAAGGTTGATGAATTTCTGTAAAATGTTGTATCTGTGTGTTACATGTAACCAACATATATTATTCAGACAAACCGTGCATTTGAGTTTAAGTGAAGTCAGCAAGAGAAAATATGTACACAAATATGTAATTCTGAGATTAAAGTTAATCTTATATGTAAACAAAATGTGGATCATGCTCTCAAAAAAATGTATGTCTTCACCACCTTATAATCTCTAGAGCTGCTCTGAGAAGCTGATGAACTCAAGGGTTCTTTTTCACTGACAGCCTTCTCGGCACCTGCAACTGATTATGTTGCTCCTTCACACACAGAATGCACATTTCCTTCTCTCTTTTTATGAGTTAGTGTACCCTTTTCTTCTGATGACCAGTGGTCCTTTCTAACTTTCTGTGTTCATTATCTCATAGAAGGGAAAGTAAGCTTATGAAAGACAAATGGGTAAATAGAAAAACAAAAGGACTGAAACCAAAACATAAAGTGAGAAGAATAAAAACCCGTGGAAGGCGGTTCATGCCACCAATGTTTGTAGTAGGTAGTAAGGTCACAAATGCACCACAGCGAACACTAGGGCTTGTTTCTGGTACCATGAATTGACTCTGTACACATAAGTTGTATTTGTACGAATGCAAAATTCATCTTAGAGATACAGGGACTAATACTTAATTATGAAATAAAAAGTAAAATGCATATGAACAGGTGAACCAAAATCACCTAAAATATTATTTAGAACTTTTAGAGCCATCCAAATAAAGCATATTCACAAATTTCACCATATAGCTAGAGACCATATATGTATTTTTCATTTAGAAGTAAATTGAGAGTATCCAAACTAGTGATATTTGTACATATAATTTAAAGCACAGAAAGTGCTTCTACAAAATAATTTATTAAGATATGGGTGGAGGACTTCCGCAAGATGGAGGCATAGGTGGAAACACTGTGCCTTCTCCCACAACCAAGTTTGAATACAACAAAGGTTTGGAGAAACAAAGACACAACCAAAGGACAGAAAATTGAATTATATGGAAGTCCGACTACATCTAACTGTTCAACGGGGACGGTAAGAGGGGCGGAGCCAGCAGCGAGCAGGGTCGGGCAGGACAGGGCCCCCGACCCAGGCGCGCAGGCAGACGGGAACCAGTTGGGGTGCGGGGCAGACCCTGGGTGCATATTCGCACACAGTGAGACAGACCACGCAGGCCCCAGGGGGCGAGGGCTGACGGCGGTGGCACACTCGCATGGAGTGGGACGGAACGTGTGGGCCCTGTGACAGCAGCAACTGCAGCTCCGGTAAGGGCCATGGTGGCAGGCGGCGGACAGGACGCCATAGTCCCTCTTTGACCCTGCCCCCACATACAACGTCACAACCCAGCGACTTAGTTGCCCTGTTCTAGTGAACACTTTAGGGCTCTGATCCTGCTATGGAACAGGCACGAACAACCCGAAAGATGGCGCAAGAAGAACTCAAAGTCCCAGAGCCAATAACTCTAAGCGACCGAGAAATTGCCAGCCTCTCAGAAGCACAATTCAAGACACTATTTATCAGGATGCTCACAGAACTGGTAGATTATAGTCACAAATTAGAGGAACAAAGTCACAAATTAGAGGAACATATGAAGGCTAAACTAATTGAAATGAAGGGAGATGCACAGGAAACCAATAGTGATGGAAAGGAAACGGGGACTCAAATCAATGGAATGGACCAGAAGGAAGAACAAAACATCCCACCAGAAAGGAATGAAGAAATGAGAATTCAAAAAAATGAGGAGAGGCTTAGGAACCTCCAGGACATCTTTAAACGTTCCAACATCCGAATTATAGGGGTACCAGAAGGGGGAAAGAAACAGCCACGAGTGGAAAACGTATTTGAACAAATAATAAAGGAGAACTTCCCCAGTCTGGCAAAGGAAATAGACTTCCAGGAAATCCAGGAAGCTCAGAGAGTGCCAAAGAAGTTGGACCCAAGAAGGAACACACCAAGGCACATCATAATTACATTAGCCAAGACCAAAATGAAGGAGAGAATCCTAGAAGCATCAAGGGATAAGGGGACAGTCACCTACAAAGGAGTACCCATCAGACTGTCAGCGGATTTCTCAAAAGAGACCTTACAGGCAAGAAGGGGCTGGAAAGAAGTATTCCAAGTCATGAAATCCAAAGACCTACAGCCAAGATTGCTTTATCCAGCAAAACTTTCATTTAGAATGGAAGGACAGATAAAGTGCTTCTCAGATAAGGTCAAGTTCAAGGAGTTCATCATCACCAAGCCCTTATTATATGAAATGCTAAAGGGACTTATCTAAGAAAAAGAAGATGAAAAATATTAACAGTGAAAGGACAGCAAACGCACAGTTATTAACAACCACACCTAAAACAAAAGCAAACCAAGAGGACAGCTAGATCAGGAGTGGAACCATAGAAATGAAGAACACATGGAAGGTTAGAAACAGGGGAGTGGGAGGAGGAGAAGGGGGGAGAAGGCACAGAAAATAGCATAGATAGTAGGTAGAAAATAGATGGGGGAGGGCGAGAATAGTGGGGGAAATATAGAATCCAAAGAACCTGAGACATGGTTATAAACTAAGGGGGGGGAGAATGGTGGGGGAGGGAGGGTGCGGGTGGAGGGGAATGAAGGTGGAGAATAGAACAACTGTAATGGTATAATCAATAAAATATATTTAAAAAAAGATACTGGTGGAGATTATTTATGCATTTCATGATTACCTCTGATGCAAAATTATAAAAAATGCTTTAATATTAATGCACTATAGAGTCACTACTTATAGAAAAAACTGAATGTTAATGTGTATTCAAGTCACTGTTCCCTGTCTTTCTTACATTTATAACTGAATATCTATCATTATGCTTTGCACATGGATGGGCACCAATAAATATCTGTTTTCATAATAAACGAATAGATGCAATAATTCACTTGAGGTATTTGCAAGTCCTGATTGATATGTACACAAATAACATAAATGGTTAGAAAGAGAAAATAGAATAAATTTATACCACAAAGTCTCATTTATTTTTTTTCTTTTGTTATTCAAAGAACAAATACTTCTGTCAAATGTGGCAACTATCATTTCTAAATACAATATAGCATTTGGGGTTTCTAAATAGTCTACAATAAAAAGGTTAATGACTAATGTTTCAATGAAAGAGGCCCAAAGAATAAAGGACATATAAATAAACTAATAATAAGAATATTGTAAGTAGTTTGATAACGATCAAAATGGGGTGTTATGACAGCATACAGAAGAGGCACCTGCTTGAAGTTGTACTGACAAGTTAGATACATAAAAGATACTGTTCCAAGAAGCATCTTCTGTATATATTTATCCTAATTTGATCTGTTGTCTAAGGTAAGTATAAGGCTAACTTGGACTCCCTGTTGAACTTGAAAGTCAGTACTAAATCACCTGCAGGAAGTAACTTTTAAGGGAATTGTGGACATAATTTCAAACATTCAGCTTCATGCAGATCTAGCAATACTAATTTTAGCTACTTAGATACTATCATTATAGTAATATGAGGAAATGTAAATATATGAATATAATCTTATGGCTGTGAACAAGACTCCTATAAGCTCATGCCTTAAAATATGAAATGAATATATCTGCTTTTTGAAAAAGCAAAGAGGAAATAATATATTTCAAGTTAAAATGTTCACAGTCTTCCAGAGTTTGCATTGCACATAAATTAAACAAATATGCCTTGACACCTGCCTTTGTGAAAAATTTCCAACAAAAAACTAATTCTTGTGATAATTTATAATCTCACATTAAAGAGTGTAAATTAAATCCAATCAATATGTATTTACACCCATTTTCTATTTTGACTAAGTCATTAATGCAACAAGCAGAATTATATTCTCATATGTCATGTTGGTTTATTCTTAATTTTAGTTATTCCTTCAAACACCCAGAAATAGATATCTATTACTGGTGGGTCATCTTCCAATATGAAGAGTAAGCTTATTTTTCAATGATAATGAAAAACGCAGTTGTGTATATAATATGTAAAATTACATCAAAGATCAAATATTGAGCTAGGGAGAATACCAGATAGATAGTAAATTAAAACACAAGAAGAGATATAATTGAAGTGGGAAGAAGAGAAGCAGGGAGAAAAGAAGAACTCTTTCAATTTGTAAGTTTCAAGTTGTAATAGGTACCAACCACTTTTGGAATAAAAAAAGCTTCATTGTATTTGTCAAGAAAAGAGAAAATGGTATAATACATAGCAGAGTAATATCAATATGGTTGTTGAAGAGGAGTAGGAATAGAAGTTAGATTTTAAGGGGTTAAAAGAATATTTATATTGAAAATTATTATAAACAATATAGGACAGAATCTTCAGTAAGGGGTATAGCCAAGATTGTAGTTGCCATCTAATATTCATCCCCCTCTTAATTCTAGCTAAAATATTATATTTTCAAGCCACATTTGTGGCTCATAATTTTTTTCATCCAGACAGAGGAAAAGAGAGGGAGAGAGGGAGAGAAACCTCAATGTGTGGTTGCCTCTTGGGCACCCCCAGGCAGGTACACTGACTGGGAATCTAACAAGCGACTCAATGGTTTGCAGCCTGGGCTCAATCCACTGAGCCACACCAGCCAGGTGTAGCTCATAAAATTTATGTGACCAAGTTCTGGCTAATGAGATGTAACAGGAAGTGTTGTGGGGAGTTTCTTCAAAGAAGCATGAAGGCTGCTTAAAGAAAGCTGAATAGGACATATCATTTTCCTCATTCTCCCACTGCAGGCCTGGATGCCAGCACAACGGATGCGGTAGTAGCTATCCTAGAACAAAGAGGTGACCTTGAAAACGAAACCAGGGACTGAGGAAGGGAGATAGGAACCTGGATATCTGATGACACTGTGGATCTGCCATATGAGCCTTAAATTTCAAGTCCAGCTTCTTTTACATAAAAGAAAAATAAACTTCTATCATGCTTAAAGAAATCTTATTTTCAGTACTGTTTTATTACTGAACTTAATCCTTCTCATATACACTGATTCTGTATCTCCAGGGCCTTTAAATTTCTACAAAGTATCTGCCACTAGTAGGCTTCTAAAGGAGAAAAAAGGGAAAACCATGATTTGATGATATAAATCTACTGAATTGCTCTACTCTTAAATTAAGAGATGAAACATATAAGCCATTTTTTATGGTTAGTGAAGACATGGTTTTGAAGACAGACTTCATTTGCAAAGACAGACTGGAGGTATTCTGAAGCATATTATATGAACTAGTTTGTGCTGTGGCAACAAACAAGGCCAAAATATTCATGACTTAAAACAAAACTGCTTGTTCACTGTGCATGTACAACATGGGTTGATGCGGGGCTCTTTTCCATGTGGTCACTCCACACCAAATAAATTTCCTTTGCATGGAAGGGGAAGAATGATCTAGACAGTGGGGCATTATTATTCACTTGGGTGACTTCATCTTCCCTCACATTCTGTTGGTTAGAATTGTTGTTAATATATGACCATGACTGACTTTAAGGTGTGGGAAAATACAGTATTTCTCAGACCCAGAAACAGAAGAGAAGTGGATCTTAGGGAACATTAATGCTATCTAATACCTTCTGAAAATGTAAAAGAATCTATGTGAGAACAATGCACAATAATAATGTTTCTACCTTTTAGTTGCAAATTCCACTACAAATTAAATTGATTTCTTAAAGATTTTTCTCCAGAAAGAAAAACCTAAAAGATTTTCAGATAAAAATTTCTAGGTAAGACCAATATTTCTTTAGCAGGTGTAAGGAAATTTAACTGAGAAATAATGAGTCTTTGCTAGAGAAGATGAGCCTTAAAATCCTACAGATTTGCAAACACCCACTTTATTCATCCCTTCACAGAGCAGACATAGATGGAGCATTTGTTAAGTGCAGCTCATATAAAACCTACTGAGACCAGGGCATAGGGAGAAGGATTTGAGAAGGGAAATGTTCATGACTCTAAATATTTAGAGAATTCTGCCTCAAAATATAATTTTATTCACAATACAGCAACTATATTATAGTCTCCAAAAACATTCAGGTTATCAGATGGTTCTTGGGAACTAATTACATTATCATGATTCAAACACTGCAGGGTCATTTATCCCACATGGGGAATTTTAAAAAGAATATATCTAAGTAAACAAGGTTTCTATGTGTATAAGATCCTGAGATTTTTACTAACCACTGATGCTTGCTAGTTGCATAAACATTTTGTAATAATGTAACAGTGTGGTTGTTTTTCACAAAATACAAGGTTCACTGGCATTTTAATTCGAGTCATCAATCTAATTTTTTTTGTTTCTTTAAAATGGTACTTATGGAGCTGCTATAACGTATCACTGCCAGAATATCTTATGACAGATTCATAACAATTAAGTCAACAGTTAAAAGAATAATTTTGCTAAGTGAAATAAGCTAGACAGAGAAGGACAAATACTGTATTATCTCACTTATATACGGAATCCAAAAAAGTCAAACTCATACAAACCAGAATGAAATGATGGTGGCCAGGAAGACAGAGGATGGGAGGGGGAGGGCAAGATGTTGGTCAAAGGGCGCCCCCTTTCTGTTATAAGATAAATAACTTCTGGAGATCTAATGTACCGCATGGTGATTATAATTAATAATTGATATTGTACACTTGAAATTTTCTAGGACAGTAGATCTTAAGTATTCTTACTCCCCATCCTACATACACAAAAGGCAAAAGGTAGCTGAGGTGGTGGATGTATTAATTCACTAGATTGAGGTAATCATATTACAATATATGTGTATATTAAGCATAACATTGTAAACTTTAAAAATAAACAACATGGTAAAACTTTAAAAAAGAATGACAGGAAAAATCTGTGATGAGCAATATCACAATAAAAAAGCTGCTAATCATGCTTTCATGTTCTGAATATGTTGGTATAACTCTTGTGGAAATATTTTAAAGGTGTTTTTTCTAATTCTAGTTATTTCTCTAGGCAGATGACTTGAACTGGAAATATTGGTTAAAAATGTACCAACATAAATTTGAAAGAACAAATTCAACACATATTTTCAAATTGCTCCCAAAACCTTATACTAATTTACACTGCCATATATGATTGGTTTACTGATAGCTTCTTTTTGATTTAAAAACCTTATCAAAATTATTCCATTTTTTGTTTTTTCCATTGCTTTTATGTTAAGAAAGTCCCTTCTTATTCAGAAACCACATTGTTTACCTACATTTAATTCTAGTATTATGACTTGTTTTATTCTCTTGCCTTTGATCTAGTTATTTTGTATTTATTGTACTAATTCCTTCTTTCCTGCACACCTTTTGACCTGGAATTGTCAGCATTGTCATGGTAGAGATGATATGACTGTTTCTAAAATATATGATGGCTATGATTCTTTTTACCTTTAAAACATCTGATGAATTTGCTATAGCTTAATGAGATCTTCCAAATCAATTTCGTTTCAGACAACTTATCAGTTTTTAAATTATGAAAACATGGCCACTTTAATTTCATGTTTTCTTTCTGTTGTATTCAAACCATTTGATTAAAAATGTCATTAACTTTTCATTCCTACTAAGTAAAACTCTAACAGTTCAGTTCAACTAGCAATGTTATCAGTAGATTGTCAACTGAATGGATTTTTATTTCAAATTGAGTATGAGAAAACAATTTTGGAATAGCATTCCTGTAATGAGTTGTTCAATTGCTATTAAGTTCTACTTCTATGAAATTGATTGCTTTTTACCAAATGTACAGTTTGATATCCATACCGATCAAGTAGGACAGGTAAGTTTCATGAAACAGTTTCAGTGAATGTTAGTGATGGAACACTCATTCTGAAAAGTTATAGTCAGCAGCCTAAGTTTTTGGTATTTTTCCCTCTGAATCATATATTGTGATACCTTTTTTTAGTGAGAATTTAAGTTTTTAAAAATTTTTTCCCTTTCATTGTAAAATAAAACACAAGACAAATGTGTACCTCCATAAATTGTTCTAAGGTAAACATTCTTGTAACTGTCATCCAGGTCAAAACTGGGCCTTGCCAGAGCTCCCAGAAGCCCCTCTTTGTTCCTAACCCTAGAAATGGTCCCCACTCTTTCTCTAACAGTAACCATGATCTTGACCTCCGCAGATATCAAACCCCTGTGTTTCTTTGTAGTTTATCACCCACAATGGGCACCCTTAAATCCACAGTTTAGTCTTCAAGCATTTTATTTTAAAGCTTTAAAAAAATGTTGTCTTTGTGCCTTTTTCATAGTGGGAAGAGGGGAGTGACAGTTTCCATTTTTGCTAAATAAAAAGGTTTAAAATGGAAAGTTTAATTAACCTCTAAGTCCTTTGTGAATGGAATTTACATTTTCTTCCTCACCAAAAATAGACAATCGGTAATATCATCCTTTAGAAGAAATCTATTTAAAGCATGTTTCGGTGACAGTAACTACTGTCTTAGGAGAAATCTAAACTTTTACATTGTATTTTATGCTACTTCTTTCTTTGTGTGGACCTCCCAACATTTTTGTTATTGCCAATGATCTCAGCCTGCATACCAATGAAGGAAAAGAAAATATATACATTTTATTTTTTTAAACTAATATAATATATACATATATATTTAAATATTTTATTTATTTATCTTTAGAGGGGAAGGGAAGGAGAGAGGAAGGAAACATCAATGTATGGTTGCTTCTGGTGCATCCCCTGCAGGGAACTGACCCCTGCCGGAAACTGGCCTGCAACCCAAGCATGTGCCCTGACTGGGAATCGAACCGCGCTCAGTCCACTGAGCTACACCAGCCAGGGCGAAAATATATACATTTTAAAAATCAAGAGAAAGTGGACAAAGACAAAAAGTTTTATTGAAGAATAAAACAATGTGGAGAAGTTGACAAATCTTCGGTGTAGAAATTTATGAATTTTTTATAAAGTGAACATATCACGAGTCACCTCTCAGATCAGGCTGTAGGTCACTATAGGCACCTGAAAAGGTTCCCTCGTGTCTCCTCCCACACATTATCACTCCCACCCTCCCCAAAGGGAACCACTATACTGACTCGCATCCCTGTGGATTAGCCTGCTGGTGTTTGAATTTTATATAAATGGAAACATGAGGTATTGGGCATTCTATTGTGCTTGGCTTCTTTTACTCAATATTATGATTGCCATATTCATATTGTTCTTTTTTGTTAGGAAAAATAGCAATAGTAATTAGTTTATATTGCTGTCTATTACTCTACCGCATGACTATACCACATTTTATTATCCATTCTATTGCTGAAGGACATTTGAGTTGTTTTCAATTTTTGATCTTTTCCATATAAAGCGTTTGGGGGCCTTCTTTGCCTTTTGGAGAATACATAGGTGGACATATTTGTGTTGATTAAATAACTAGGAAGGGCCCTGGCTGGCGTAGCTCAGTGGATTGAGCGCGGGCCTGCGAACCAGACGATCACGGTTCGATTCCCAGTCAGGGCACATGCCTGGGTTGCAGTCCGGTTCCCTGCAGGCCAACTCCCAGCAGGGGACCCACGAAAGGCAACCATACATTGATGTTTCTCTCCCTCTCTCCTTCCCCTCTAAAGATAAATAAATAAATAAAATCTTAAAAAAAAATAACTAGGAAGGAAACGGCTTTGTGGAAGAGTATTGAAGGCACAACCTTGTTACAAGTACAGAGTTTTCCAAAGTGTTGGATCTTTTTAACACTCTTGCCAGTGGTGTATAAGATTTCTAGTTGCTTATTATCCTCATTAACATTTGGTATTATCAGCCTTTTAAATTTTAGCCATTTTAAAAGCTTTAAAAAAATGTTGTCTTTGTGCCTTTTTCATAGTGGGAAGAGGGGAGTGACAGGGAAACGGCTAAAATTTAAAAGGCTGATCATTGTGGTTTTACCTCGTGTTTCTGATGACTAAGTCTATCATTGTGGTTTTTCCTCGTGTTTCTGATGACTAAGGAGAAGTCATAAGAAAAGCATATTTTCTTATGCTTATTGGCCATTAGTTATCCTCTTTTTTGAAAGTGTGGTTCATGACTTGCTCATTTTGTGTTAATTTGCATTGTTGATCTCTTTCTAATTTGTAGAGTCCCTTCATATATTCTAGATACAAATTTTCCATCAAATGCATTGCAACTGTCTTGTTGATTCTGGCCTTACTTTAATTTTCTTAATCTTTTGGTTATTAAAAATTATTAACTGTTAAATCTATATTTATCTTTCTAGTTTTTTTCTCTGTCTCCTGTTTAAGAAATCTTAGCCTACTCTTAAGTCATGAAGATATGTTATCTTTTTTTTTTTTATCTTCAGCTAATGACATGTTATTGATTTTAGAAGAGAGAGGGAGAGAAACATTGATGTGAGAGAGACACATCAATCAATTACCTCCTGTACATGCCCCAAACTGGATGGACCCTGCAACCTACATATGTGTCCTGACCAGGAATTGAACCCACAACCTTTCAGTTTACAGGACAATGCTTCAATAACTGAGCCACACTGGCCAAGGCAAAGTATGTTGTCTTATAGGTACTTTACTATTTTCTTTTTTCTTTATGATTATGTTCAATCTAGAATTGACATTTGTGCATATTGAAGGATTGGGATCCTGATTCATTGTTTTTTTCTCCTCCCAAATTAAATTGATCCAGCATAATTCTTGAAAATAATAGTTTTTCCTGTTGCATTGTAACATCTTAATATAAAATATAAAACATATAAATATATAAGTATATAAGATAGAAGGCAACAGGTAAAGGGGAAGATTAAATATGAGACAATTCATTTAATAAAAGCAGTAGCTGGCCAGAGACCTTAAGGAAGAAGCATTGTGGACATCACTAATTCATCAGGTTGCCAGGAGCAGCAGCTGACTCAATGAGATATAACAAAAATAAGCCTCTTGATTATAAATCAGGAGATTCTGTATATGTGAATATGTTTCCACAACCTCTGTCCTGTTCTATTATTTGATTTTCCTGCTTTTGATAAAAATAATGGTATTTATTACTATAATTTTATGGCTTGATATGTGGTAGTTTAAGTTATCCAGTTTTGTTTTTATTCTTCAAAATTGTCTTGTACTTATATAAATCTTAGAATCGATTTCCATAAAAATCTGATTTCAATTAAAATTATTTTGTTCAATTTATGGAAGAATTAATATCTTCATAATATTGAGGGTTTCTAACCATAGAAACCATTTAGTTAAACCTTCTTTAACTTATCTCAGTAGTGTCTTGCAATTATTTTATAGAGGTCCTTAATCAAATATTTTATTTATTTTTGGAGAGAGGGGAAGGGAGGGAGAAAAACGGGAGGAAAAACATCGATATGAGAGAGAAACATTGATGGGTTGCCTCTTGTACATGCCCTGACTGGAAACCACACCTGCAGTCAAGGCATGTGCCCTGACTGCAAATTGAACTGGCTACTGTTTACTTTGTGGGAAGATGTCCAACCAACTGGGTCACACCAGTCAGGGATTACAGAGGTTTTGAGGGTCCTTTCGTTAGCTTTAACTCCAAGTATCAACTATTTTTAAAGCTAGCTCACTTAAGAACGTATAAAACAATCATTGGAAAGATCATTTCTCACCAGAAGCCAGTTATGGAGGAAACTCACCATGCTGTCACACAAATAGTCTCTTAGAATACTTAAAAAAAGAAATGTTTTTCCTCATCTTTGGTGGGCCTATGTAAATAGTGTATCTTTAAGGAATAATTGTATCTAATACACGCTCATTTAAGTAGCTGCCTTAATTTCATTCTTCACATTTATCTTAGTATTTTCAGAAGTAAAACAAAGTTGAATCTAGAAAAGAATAAGAAACATTTTGTTTTTTGGATTCATGTGGGCTGAATTCACTCAACAAATAGAAAATCTGCAGTTATCTACCAAAATAATATCTTACCAAGAATTTGAAACGTATTTTAAAAAGATACATTCACAGTCTGGATCATGTACAAAGCAGTGTCTGTAGCAGCAGAAGCCAGCCAATAAGCACACTAGAGTAAGTGATCCCCCCTGAACCTGCACCCCAGCCCTGCCAACCACAGGAAACTGAACAGTCCTGTACTTCCTACCACAGACGGTTGAGTTTGAAGATGCTCTGTTGCAACAATTATTTATTTTAAAAGGACAATTTCTTCTTGGAAAATTTTCCCTCTAAACTGATCAGACTGAAATGCTAACATCACATTCCAGAGCCCAGGTGGACCCAACTACTTCCTCAGGGCAATGTGGCACCCATCAGTAATCACTTTAAATGTAAATGAATCAAATGTACCAATCAAAAGAGATAGGGTAGTTGAATGGATAAAAAAACAAGACCCATGTACATACTGTCTATAAGAGGTGCATTTCAGAATGAAATATACACATAGACTAAAAGTAAAAGGATAGAACAAGATATTTCATGCATGTGGTAATGAAAAAAAAATACCTGAGGTAGAAATATTTATATTAGACAAAATAGACTTATAAAGATACAGGTTATAAAAAGAGACATAGAAAGAATACCATTATATTAAAGGGACAGATCCAACAAGAGACTATAACCCTTGTAAACATTTATGCATTCAACATAGGACTGACTAAATATATAAAGCAAATCTTGATGAACATAAAGGAAGAGTTCAACAGAAATACAGTCACAGTAGGGAATTTTAACTCCTCATCGACATTAATGGATAGAAAATCAACAAGGAAACAGGATCTTTAAATGACACATTAGACCAGATAGGTTGAATTAATAATTTTAGAGCATTTCACCCCAAAGCAGCAGATAGATAAGCATTACTTTAAATAATTGAGAGTTATGTCATATCTCTCAGGATTTCAGTTTGCTCTTGAGTGAGTGAAAGTTGTAAGTTGGAAGGAGCTTTTTCAGATATCAATGTCAATAGTCTAATAATCAATATTTCTATAATATAGGCAATAATAATCCTGCTTTTAAAAAAATTAGTGAACTCTGTCTTTTTAAGGGATTTAATCATTTATTCAGAAAAGCCTTTGACAGATGGCCCTGATAGGTTATGGTAACATGCTATTATTTATTTTGTAATAAGCTCCATCACAAAAATATTTACAGCTCTGCCCAAAATATCAGGATGCAAACTAACTTCCCTTCATTGAAATATAGATAAACAAACAAACAAACAAAAACAGAGCCAAAAACAAAGATGCACAATAATACAATATTATTTTATTTTAAAATGTTGTATTTATGTATGCAACATTTTCTTTACAATTTATACTATGGGCGAATCTAAGTTGAAATGCAATGGCATAAGACATACTAATATTTCTGAAACACCTACTTTGTGCCAATAATTATACCGGGCAGCATTATAAATGTCACTCATTACAAGCCAGATTTTCTCCACTTGTTCAACATGAGAAAACTGATAGTCAGAAAAGTGAAGTAAAAAGAGCTGGAAATGAACTCAGGCCTATATGACTGTAGTTCAAGTTCTTGCCACCCTGTCTTGCTGCTATTGTGGTGGTAATTATAAAGCAAGAAAACATTCCAAAGACTCTGGATATTACAATAGAAAATTCTAGCCTTGGCTGGTGTAGCTCAGTGGCTTGAGCATGGGCCTGTGAACTAAAGGGTCATTGGTTCGATTCCTGGTCAAGGCACATGCCTTGGTTGTGGGCCAGGTCCCCAGTTGGGGTCATGCAAGAGGCAACCACACATTAATGTTCCTCTCCCTTCCTTTCTTCTTCCCTTCCCCTCTCTCTAAAAATAAATAAATAAAATATTAAAAAAAGAAAATTCTAATGATCACTGGAAATTGAAATATTAAATGAAAGATCTCTAGGCACTTAAATCTTTTTGGGAAAATGCCAATAACAGAATTAAACTAACTTTACCTATTCTGTAGCATATTCCATCTTATAGTTTTAATACTTCTTGTCAATGCTTTTGAAGTATCATAACATATTCCACACTACATTCGTTGGCTTATTGTCCAAGTTAAATAGAATTTTATCCACAAGCTTGTTTATCACTAATCACTAGAATTGAAACCACAGAGCTCTTGGTAGGGTCTGACTAGAATGCTGATACCAGGGAATTGAATATGTTAAAACTTATAATTTAATATGTCTAAGGAAATTTAATCAATCAGTTTTATAAATGGTGACAAATGTTTAGGGGAAATTAATCCGTTAAAAGTGTAAGTCAATTGAGAATTGATCAAAGAATAAGAGAAAACTACATGTTTTTTTACTTTAACAAAAATACTATAGTTATGCCTTAGCCGGTATGGCTCAGTTGGTTGGAGCATCATCACATATACCAAAAGGATGGGTGTTCAACTCCCAGTTGGGGCACATACATAGATTGTGGGTTCAGTTCCCACTCAGGTGAGTACAGGAGGCAACCAGTCCACNGCTGATACCAGGGAATTGAATATGTTAAAACTTATAATTTAATATGTCTAAGGAAATTTAATCAATCAGTTTTATAAATGGTGACAAATGTTTAGGGGAAATTAATCCGTTAAAAGTGTAAGTCAATTGAGAATTGATCAAAGAATAAGAGAAAACTGCATGTTTTTTTACTTTAACAAAAATACTATAGTTATGCCTTAGCCGGTATGGCTCAGTTGGTTGGAGCATCATCACATATACCAAAAGGTTGGGTGTTCAACTCCCAGTTGGGGCACATACATAGATTGTGGGTTCAGTTCCCACTCAGGTGAGTACAGGAGACAACCAGTCCACATTTATCTCTCACATTGATGTTTCTCTCTTTCTCCCTTCTTCTCTCTTTAAAATTAATAAACATATTATTTAAATTAAAAACACATACTACACTTACATGTGCATTTATAAGATGAAATTTCTCTTTGGAGACAAAACCAATTAATTGAAATAATAATTTGAGTAACATATGAAAGTTAAAGTATACACCACTGTAACCATGCTTTATGTATATATTCACAAAATTCTCTTCCTGGACATTAAGAGATAGTTGTTTTGAGGTGAATTGCAAGGATCCTTTCAGCAGGAACTCTCGTCCCAGCAATAGCATCAATATGTGAGTACTTAAAAAAATATTAAACTTGGCCTGCTTGGTGTGGCTCAGTTAGTTGGCACACTGTCCTGTAATCAAGAGGTTGTGGGTCTGATTCCTGGTCAGGGCACATACCGAGGCTGTGGGTTCAGCCCTGCAACCTGGTGCATACATTCCCCAGCCCAGGGCACCTATGGGAAGCAACTGATGAATGCTTCTCTCTCACATCAATCTTTCTCTCTCCCTTCCTCTTTCTCTAAAAAGCAATGAAAAAATGTGCTCAAGAGAGGATAAAAATATTTAAAAAATTAAACTTTATTTTGTAGTAATTTGGAATGATGAGAAGTGCCTTTCTCATCCCATCATATCAGAGGGTACATGATATCCATATTACATTACTGGTAATGTTAGTCTTGATAACTTAGTGAAGGTAGTTTTAGCAGATTCTGCTTTTGTAAAGTTACCATTTTCCCCTTTCAATATTATATTCTCTGTCCAGCCCATATTCTAAGGAAGAGGTGGGGGGCTAGCTAAGCTTCACTTCCTGGAGGGAGGAACTGTTCACGTGTATTGCTGGAATTCTCAAAAGAAGATTTATTTCTTCTCTCTCAATTATTAGCCTCTTAAAAGTCCATATCTGAAATTACCCGTCTGTTGTTTCTTGAGGACTGCTGAGAGGATTCATAACAGATATGAGTAGGTAAGATGAAAACTGCAAAGTTTTAAGGGTAAGTTTTAAAGACACATTTAAATATTGGAGTAAATTTTATCTAAGTGTGTTAACATACTAAATATCACCTTGAGTTATTTTTGCTTCCTTGTGATGTCACAAAGCGCCAACTTCATTAATGAAACACAGATTTTGGAATAGTGATGGGATGGCACAAACATGTTAAGAGGCGCACACTGCATAGGTGTGATCTGTGATTACACCTTACTCTCTGGGTCCCTGTTGGGCAGTTCAGGATGTAAAGTACTTTAAGGTAAGAACCACAGATGCGTAGCACAGGGTTTTAAACTTCCCATTAAAATGATAAAATCACTTTGCTCTAGTTGTCTTTTGACCATTTAATATCAGGAAAAATTATAAAATATTTTAATAACAATTTCCAATACTTTTATTACTTTAGTGCAATTCAAATTATATTTTTTCACCAAAAGTCATTAGTGCAAGGCTTGTACTCTAAGTCAAAAGCCTATTATGTCTAAATAACAGTTAAATTATTAATCTAATTTTCATGTCAGAATTTTACTTGTCAGACTCAGCAGGCTGGCAATCACTGAGTGCAATACATTTTCAGTTATTAGGTAATCAAATGGTAAATATTAAATAATCAAACATGAGCTTATTTAAAGGAAACAAGGAAACAATCAATATTGCTGTATCTGGATCAACAGAAAGAAGCTTTTAACTGCCAAACATTTTTATTGTTGCATTTCAAATGTAGGTACATGAAAAAAATTTTTAACCTGACATTTACAGTCAGGAAATTTATTCTAATTTGGAGCAAAAATGATGTTCTCTAGACTTAAATTTTAAAAATTAGATCTTTTGTGGTTAAGGAGACTTCAAAGTCTTCTTGGGCCAAATTAAGATTTAAAAATAAAGTATTTTCCATTATAATTGGGAAATGGCAGGTGGTAGGATATAAATATGATTTTTTATATTGTGAATTTAGTTATTCACAATTTTATGAATGCACCCCCTTTAGTTCCTTACACAACAATGCAAATTATGGATTGTAACATTTCTTGACTAGTTATTTTTCACTACTTATTCTAAACACTTTAAGCTCATCTCATTTAATCTTTACAACATCCTTGAGGTACACACATATTTTACATACAAGGACAGTGTTTTAAGTAAACTGTACATTAGTAAGAGATCAAGAGGAAACAGAATTACGTTGTAAAAGTAAAACTAGGGAGCAAATTGTGATTAAATATAACTCACAGTGAATATTTTAATAGTTTCAAAAATGTTTATTGTGACAAATAAAATTTCAACTGTTAATAATAATTAATACCATGCACTATTTTACACCTAGATTGCAGATACCACCAGTTTTGACTTCTAGCATACTTTTAAATTTCAGTACAGGAACTATTTTGTTGAAATCTATAGGTAACCAAAAAGAGATTCATAGCACATATGATTTTTAAAAGTTTCACATGATAATCATTGTGAAAATTTGTGCATATTTAGAAAGCACAAATCCAAATTCATTTTCCACTTTCTACTTAAATATATTTGTATTATATCCATACACACATAAGTTTGGGACCTTTGTTTTCTTCCATGCAATTTACTGTATTGTAACAGGGTGCAGTCAGGAAGGGGGTCCTAAAAAAAGGGTTTGGAATGGGGTCCAGAGCTCAGGGTATCCAGGAAATATTAAGATGTCCTCACCCCGCTACCCCAGGTGTCAGTTGGGGGAAGGGACAAATGGAGCAGGGCCATTGAGAGCTGTTTTGCATAGCAACAGTTTTGCAGCTAACCTCTGGAATGGTTATTTAACATATCTATAACCTTTAACTGGTTTCATAGATATGTTAAATAGCTGTGGCCACGCTCTGAGCCAGGGACAAGGAAGTGACTTCCACCCAAAACGTAACCAGGGGCAGGTCCCCTGAGTTACAGCACCTGTGTGGGAGGAGTTGATTGGCTCCACGCCATGGGGCCACACCTGCCCAGACTCGTGATGGCAGCCCAGTAAACTTGCAATAACACGAGAGTCCTGGCAGGTGTAACCAATTGTGGGAGGAGTCGGAAATGGGGTTGCCAAGGAGGACTGGTGCGGGGGGATTTAAACCCAGACTCAGCAGCCGTTGAAAAAAAGAGCCTCGTTTCAGCAGCATAAGGATCCTCTCTTGGCAAGGTAAGAGAGAGCCACATGGTTTTGGAAGAATGTAGACCCCTGCAGCCAGGAAGGGAGAGCCACGTGGTTTCAGCAGAGTGAAAGAGAACCACGCACTTTTCCAGAATGGAGACCTCTGCAGCCAGATGAAGAAGAAAGCCACACGCTTTTGGTTAGAATGCTGACCCCTGAAGCTTTGGTAGAAGAGGTCCATGCGGCTTTGGGGTGCACCTTTTGGCCTCGTGGCCTGGGAAGCAGGAGAGGCTTTGCCTGGAACTTGGTACAGAGAACTCTTGCCAGTGGAAGGTNAGAGAGAGCCACATGGTTTTGGAAGAATGTAGACCCCTGCAGCCAGGAAGGGAGAGCCACGTGGTTTCAGCAGAGTGAAAGAGAACCACGCACTTTTCCAGAATGGAGACCTCTGCAGCCAGATGAAGAAGAAAGCCACACGCTTTTGGTTAGAATGCTGACCCCTGAAGCTTTGGTAGAAGAGGTCCATGCCGCTTTGGGGTGCACCTTTTGGCCTCGTGGCCTGGGAAGCAGGAGAGGCTTTGCCTGGAACTTGGTACAAAGAACTCTTGCCAGTGGAAGGTGCCGCATGACTTTGGATTAATTGGTGATCCTGCCTGGACATCAACACAGCTGACGGTGCCAGTGGCCTGAAACACAGACGTGTGCTTCTTTTCCTGAGATACAGGGCGGGGGGAAGGAAACGCTGTGGACGTCAGTGGTTATCCTAAAATACTTTGATATTTTTATGGGGACATTGGATCACTTCTTTAAGTCTGTACAGCTTTAAATAAACCTTCCCTTTCCTTTGCACAAATCTCTGGCATTGAGAGATAGCTTTCCTCTGGTGGCAGATGCACCCAGTAGGTATTAGTATACCATCCTTGGGAAGGGCCCATTTTTTGTAGCAGTTTTTGGCATCCCTCAGTGGGCCCAAATATTGCACCCTGCCTTGGACCTGTTGCTCAGTAACAGTATCAGTTCTATTTAGATTTTCACCCATTTTGAGTTAATTTTTGTGTACGATGACAAAACATACTTAAAGTAGCCATAATACCTAGAGCAATATAGAGCTTTGATGCAATCTCCTATCAAAATCCCAATGGCGATTTTTCAAGAAAAAGAACAAAAATAATCATCAAATTTATGTAGAAGCACAAAAGACCCTGATTAGCCAAAGCAATTCTGAGGAAAAAACTCCCCAAAACAAAGCCAGAGGTATCTCACACTCCCTGACTTAAAATAATACTGTAAGGCAACATTAATAAAGACAGCATGGTATATTGGCAGAAAAACAGACACACAGAACAACGGAACAGAATTGAGAGGCCAGAAATAAAACTATGCGCGCATAATTTTCCACAAAGGATACTGCAACAATTGAAACATACAACATTTCACAACAAAAGTCAATCAGCAATAAAAAGGGACAAACTATTGACACATACAAACTACTGGATGGATCTCTAGGGAATTACATTGGATGAAAAAGGACAAACTCATTTTTGCATATTATAAAAATTCACTTACACAAACCTCAGAATGACAAAATTATAGTGAAGGAAAACAGTGGTCATCAGGTGTTAACAGTTGGGAGAGAGAATATGAAAGTAATCTTTATAGAGATGGAATAGTTTTGTATCTTTGTGGTGATAGTTACATGAATCTACACATTTGATAAAATAACAGGATTATGTAAGCACATTTTAACAAAGCTAATTGGGTGAAGGGTACATAGGATCTCTTTCTACTATTTTGCACCTTCTTATAAATCTATTAATTACTTTAAAATGATAAGAAGGATCATTATTACCAAATAAGCAAAGTCATTAAATAACTCGAAACCTTCACCCATGAATTTAATTTTTAATTTAAAAAATATTCAGCCCTACAACAGATGTAGGAGACCATTCTATGTGTTGTAGGCCCAACCCCCAGTGGCGAACATTTACTGCAAAAGGACTTCCTAAAGTCCAAGCTAAACCTTCCAAGGATGAACGGGTTCAACCACTTTTGTCCTTTTCATTTGCAAATATCCCTCTTCTGTGATGTGATTAGTAGCGTTGGCTCCTTTGTTTTCTGTAAAAGGTAACCATCTAAAGCAACCTGTGCATAGTAAATGAGTAATGTGCTGAGAAACCCAATAAAAGCTGGTCCTCACAAGGGTGCAGCTCTTGCTCCCCTTGAGAGAAAAGCCATGCTGTCCCTTTTCCTCCACTGGACTCGGTAGTCCGTGTGAATGTCTCATTTCATCTGTAGTGATGCGAACACTGCGGGCGGGTGTCTGCATCAACAGAGATGGCAAATAAATCCATATTTGAAGTTTTGAAGTCCATCTTTCATAAAATAAAAAAGGCTTCTGTGTTCAATCCCCTCCCCTCCCTGTTATATTTTGGTAACAAATTTAAACATGCAAAATGTAAAGGCAAGAAAACTGATCCTAATAAATGCACCAGCCAAAATAATTTAGGAAGTGTCAGACTGAGAAAGAGGACAAGAAGCAGAGCAGTTGCATACATTTTTGACTGGATTTTTCTATATAGACCCCTGAAAATGTATTTTGTGTCTTGGTAAAAAGCACTTTGTATGACAGTATACCTTCTGTTTTAGAGCCCTTATATAGACTGAAGGTTCAAAATAACAAATACGATATTACATTTTCTACAGTGTTGATAATAGAAACTCATGGGTCTCAGACCAGAACTGTGTTCAACTTCCGACTGAGTGATTTGCTAGCTTGGTGACTCCATTAGTCATAATGCAGTAATGGGGTAAAAGCCACTGGGAAGTGGGATGAGGGCTGAACCCAGCAAACATGAATGGAACCAGAGGGATAATTAAATCCTTATTTATGGAAATCAGGGGTGGAAAGGATTCAAGAGTATGTGAGTGGTCAGCCTTAAGAGCCAAATTAGCTAATGAGTTTTTAAATAGCACGAGGATCCACAGCATCTGCTGGAATTGGCAAATGCATGGCCACGATAATTTCGGTGAACACAATTTTAGATTAGTGATGGTAATACTTGAGAGATAAAAAAGTGGAAAATATTAAATGAAATCATTTTCAGGATTATAGATGCCAAATAAATGGGAGATGTGGGCAGTAGAAAAAGAGAAAAGATATATAGCCTCTGAACAGCAAAAGAAACCAAAACAAAATGAAAAAAGGAAACCAGACAAATGGAAGAAGACATTTGCAACCAACACCTCTGATAAGGGGTTAATATTGAAAATGTATAAAGAACTCATACAACACATCAACAAAATAAACAATCTGATTAAAAAGTAGGCAGAGGACCTAAACAGACACTTCTCCCAAGAAGACATACAAAATATGAATGATGTCTCCCAAGATGACAAGAGAATATGAAAAGATGCTCAATTTCACTGGCTATTAGAGAAATGTGAATTAAAACTACAATGAGACATCACCTCACACCTGTTAGAACAGCTATTACGCACAAGACAATTCATCGCTCTCAACCAGGAAATCAGTAACCCTGCTGTAACAGAGCAGAGAGTATTTCACCTTTCAGACCTTGTGGTTTCTGTCACAGCTACTCAGCTCCGTCATAAGTGTCCATAGCCGATACCTAAACATGTGAGAACGGTTGTTTTTAAACCAACTTTTATCATGGATTCTGAAATTAGAATTTCCTATAATGTTTTGTGTCATTAAATACTATCTTTGATTTTTAAAAACCATTGAATAATGTAAAAACTATTCTTAATTCCCAGACTGAGGATGGATTTGGCCTGTAGACCGTAGTTTGCAGATTCTTAATGTAAGCCTTTCTAGTCTCACTCATTCATTCGTCACTGTTTAATGATACTTGCTTATCACTCTACTAGGCATTAGGAATTAAAGACATCTTTTCATTTCTCAAGAAACCTAGATTATCATGGAGGAGACACACTTAAAAATAATTATTATCCCATATAACACACACACAAAATGATAGAGAAGTATGGGGGGACATAAAGTTGCAAGAATAAGAATGATGAAAATACTGTGTATTAGTTACTGTTACTGTCTTCAAAAGCACCAGTAATATCTATGAAGAGGTTAAATATAAAAATAGAAATTACTTTGAAAAGGCTAATGGGTGTGGCTCAGTTGGTTGAGTGCCATCCCGGAGGTAGGATAGGTAGTAAACGAAGACACAGAGAAGGAGGAAGGCCTGTATCACCCTAAGCCTGATCTCCTGAGATCAGCAGGTGTTCCTACATTACAAGCTGAGATAGCGAAGGATGGGGGGAGTCCTTGAGACCCCATCCTGGGAAAGGGAGCCTCTGTAGCAATTTCCCTAAGACAGAGAGTCTTTGCTACCTGAGAAAGTTTTTGCAGTTGTATATTCCCAAGATTTGGAAAGGGAAGAAGGAGGGGGAACCTAGAAGCTGACTAAAGTATATAACCCCCAAACCCCAAGAGCACACTCTGATTAGCCAAGGGCCCACTGTCAGCCTCAGCTCAAGTGTGTAGAACAAATTTACTAATAAACTGACTAACAATTTTATTTCCTCCCTACACGGGGCACTCGAATTAGCCAAGTGCTTGCTTGTAGCTTTTTTGCTCAAGTGTGTTTCATAAATAAACTTGTTATCTCATTTCCACTATGTGTGCTTGTCCCTGGTTTGAAGACTTTCTCTTGTGAGTGAAAGAAGAACCAACCAAGGAATGATCTCGGGGGAGGGCCGCAGAGGCCCCAACCCCAACTCAGTCTCTCCCAGGTTAAAAAAAAAAAAAAGGTCACCAGTTTGATTCCCAGTCAGGGCACAGAGCCGGGTTGTGGGCCAGATCCCCAGTTGGGGCATTGTGCACAGGGCAACTGATGAATTTTTCTCTCCCTCTCTTCCTCCCTCTATTCCGTCTCTCTAAAAAATAAATATATAAAAATTAAAAAAGAAAAAAAACAGGCATGGCTTTTAGCTTCAGTTTCCTCAGTGTGAGTTTTCTTGTAGTCTCCAGGCAGATATCACAGCGTAGTGGTTACGAGCACAGGCTGGTGGCATCAGAGAGCCTGCGATTCTTATCACATGCCCAGACTCTGGATGAGTCACTTATCCTCCCTAATTCTTGGTCCTTATATGGATGACAATAGCATCTATAGTACCGTTAGTTATAGTAACAGTGCATGGGGTAATTTTAGTACCTATTCCACGTGGCTGTGAAGATTATAATCACCCACTGTTTGAGTATAGGCATACCTCAAAAGATATCGTGGGTTTGACTCCAGACTACGGCAGTAAAACAAGTATTGCAATAAAGCTAATCACATGAAATTTTTGATTGTCTAGTGCATATAGAAATTATGTTTACACTATACTGTATTCTATTAAGTGTGCAATAGCAGTATGTCTTAATATGGTCATATCTTGAGTAAAATATTACTAAAAATGCTAACCACTTCTGAGCCTTCAGTGAACAGTAATCTTGGGGGTGGGGGAGCGCCTAGCCCTAGTAACATCAAAGATCACCGATCACAGGTCAGCATGACAAATATAATGAGAATGAAAAAGTCTGACATTTTGTGAGAGCTAGCAAAGCAAGACAGGCATGAATGAGCAAATGCTGTTGAGAAGGTGGCACCATAGGCTTGTTCCGTACAGGGTTGCCACAAACCTTCAATTGTAAAAACTGCAGCCTATGAGAAGCACATTAGGCAAAAGGCAATAAAACAGTTATGTTTGTGTAAATTTCAGAAGGTTAGCACAACTCATACAAATAAAAATCACATGTCAAAGGTTTTAGTCAACTCATTAATGAATGAATACAGTGATCAGATGGCAAAGCTGATTCAAAGCATTTTGAAGATCTGGGCACTTATTATCATTTGAAAATAATATTAGTATAAGATTTCTAAGTATAATTTAAGACTGATTAAGGTCCCATGGGGTAATAATCATAACAATTGGGTTTATTTTTCTCTCATATAGAAAGCCAAAGGTGGGTAGGATTGAGGGTGGGAGGTGGGGATGGCTGAGGTGGGGAGAGGGGTGGGGGAAAATGGAGAAAATTGTACCTAAACAACATTAAAAAAAAAGAAAAAAAAGGAAAAAAAAGAAATTACTTCTTTTTAAAAAATTTTTATTTACTTATTTATTTATTTTTAGAGGGGAAGGGAAGGAGAGAGGGAGAGAGAAATATCAATGTATGGTTGCTTCTCGTGGGTCCCCTGCTGGGAACGGGCCTGCAACCTAGGCAGGTGCCCTGACTGGGAATCGAACCGCGGTTATTTGGTCCGCAGGCCCGTGCTCAATCCACTGAGCTAAACCAGCCAGGGCAAAAAGAAATTATTTCTTAAAAAAGAAATTACTTGTATACATGTTAGATAAACCATCTATAAATTAAAATGTAATTTCACCTAAGTCTGTGCTTTTCATCATAGCCAACAGTGAATTTAATCATGTTCTGTAGATTATTAGATAGTTTGAAATGGGCCTTTTAAATATTAAAAGCATGACCCTGTGCCCTGTTTAGATATCTTAAATAATTTTTCTTCAGGCCACTTAATGTATAGACCCTCTAAAAGTTAGTTACTAATATTTTTATCATTATTATGTATTTTGTATGAAAAAGTGTTTTGTTCACTCTGCTTAGGCTATCATTTTACTGTATCATAATGCTTGTCTATCACATTGGCAAATTTCTACAACATGTATAAGAACACCTAAAGGGTTACTTAGGTTACACTGAGGTCATGCACTGCTCCTACGCACAGGAACCAGAAGGATAATTGCGGATTTACATTACATATTGATTAATTGTTTTCTCATTCATCAACTATTGATTGAATGCCAGACTCAGGATACTGCAGTCCCTTCTTTCAAGGAATTGTGTCTAACATTTATTTATATGCAATATTACTTAAAACTCATTTCTATTTCAAATGTCAACACATGTGCCATAATCAATGATTAGAAAAAGTTTCCATAGCAAAGCATTTAAAAAAATGATTATCAGTTTTCATCCAGGAACTTTCTCATACAACTGAAATTACCAGAGCGAGTGACTCAGAGTCTCCTGATTCAAGGTACAAGCAGCATTATAATGTCAGTGCCCACAGCGCAGCTCTCTAGTTCTGCCCATTTGCTTTTTAAACATTATAAATAGTTTCTGCATTTTAAAAGAAAGTAACCAAGATTCAGCAAGATGTCACTTCATACACATTCAAGAGATCTGCTCAAATCTATTTGCTGCCATTATTTCAAGATAGTTATCTTTGATTAAAGAATTTTTTTCCATAAAAGGAATAAGAGAAATCATGAGAAATTAGTATCCTCATGATGGTAAACCACAGCATAACAAAAAGAGCTAATGCATCATTAAAATACATACCATTCATGCTATGACCATGAATATTCCTGCTGTTCTGAAAAGAGGTCTGTGTGTCTATGTCAACGGACCCATCGACTTTCCTCACATACTTCAGTGAGTCCACATAAAAGGGCCTTTCTCAGTAAAATAACACATGTTCTAGAGAAATGTATACATGATAAGTGGAATTGATGCCACAGTTCTGAGGAAAGCTGTTTTACTTTTCACCCCAAAGTGATATATACATATCAAAACATGACATTTTTGCACATAATTCCAAGGGGCCCATAGATCCTCTAGAACTATATTCTAAAATAACAAATATAGCACAAAAAGACTTACATTTACATTTAATGCTCAGGGAGAATTTATTTTTTTATACTCTGCCCAATTATTTTTAAAATAAAAATTTATTTTCTTTTTAATTATTTAAAAATTGTATGTTTTCCATCATTATCAAATCAAATAATAGGATTCTATTTTGTATATAAAACTAAAGGTTAACTTTGCTTAAATTAGGAGAATACTATTGCATATGTCAGACTAAAGACTATGGGTTAAAACTTTTGAACAAAGAATAGTAGTCATTTCATTGAGATCATAGGTATACTTCTTTTGCAAACATTAATTATTAGTTTCATATCAATAATCTCCAAAGTATTTACAAGTTGAATACATCTTTGATTAAATAACAATGTCTCCATCATTTTCACAAACAATTTACATAAAATTCCTTTTCCAAAGGAGGACCAATTTCTCACTTCCATGAGAATAATGGTGTGTCCTGTTTACTCGGAGCAACAAAGAGTACTAATATTCTCAGGGAATGGAAGTCAAATGTACGTTGCTTCTCAGCCCCATTCAAGCCCGAGTGGATGTGGAGATGTAATTAAGGGACCCCTTAAGGAAATGGAACTCCTAGGAGAGTGATTGTGAGAGGTAGTGGTCCGAATGCCTTCTGATGAATGGAAGATTTCAGCTTTAGCTTATTACGAAAAATGATAATTTCTATAGGCACATTCAACATATCACTTATATTCACTTGACAATTTCAATCCTGGATTTCAGATGTTTCTACATGTTACATACAAATGATAATGAATTAAATCCTTTCGGAAATCAGTAGGTAATTCTCATGAAGTCACCTAACCCAAACATTGGAGTTTGGAGACAAAACTGACGTTTTGCAGTACACAGAAGGGAGTGTTGGTGGTCTTGTAAAAAAAGCCACGTGGGGCTGGCACTGAGTTTGCTCTGGTTGGGTGGTGATCCGTTCCAAACAGAGAGGCGGAACCAGACCTTGAAGCCTTTTTTATGCCTTTTGTTTTTGTTTTGCATGCTGATTTTGTGCAGAATATAAAAAACACTGCTTGTCCAACTTTGAAATGGAACCACATCTGCCAATGGTTTTCTGTTGATAAACAGCACTTCAAAAATCCAGAAGAGAAACAGAGAAAGTGTTTTTTGTTGGTTTTGTTTTGTTTTGTTGCTTGGAAGGAAGTGGATTTGATAAAATATGAAAGTTATTATTTGTACTTTTTAGTCCAGAAAGTTAAAACAAAAAAGAATTAATGTGTATTTTTAAATTGAGAAGATCCTTTTTAGAAAATTCATACTCAACATGTTCTGTATTGTGTTCTTAGAATGTCTGTTTATATTATAAAACCAAAATGAAGGTTTATTTCTTGTTAAATTTTCAAGGCTTAGTTATAAATTCTGTGTTTGATTCAAGTCGTTTTCTTTTTTTAAAAAAGATTTTATTTATTTTTACTCAGAGGGGAAGGGAAGGAGAGAGGGAGAGAAACATCAATGTATGGTTGCCTCTCGTGAGTCCCCCACCGGGAACTGGCCTACAACCCAGGCATGTGCCCTGACTGGGAACCGAACCGCGATCAGCTGGTTCTCAGGCCCGCACTCGATCCACTGAGCCACACCAGCCAGGGCTCAAGTTATTTTCTGATTCCATTCTTTTTTCACTACTCTCTACTTAATGTCTGATTTACTGTTGATCCTTCAGGGCTGAGGTGTCAAAGTAAAAAAAATAGAATCCAGCCCTGGCTGGTGTGGCTCAGTGGATTAAGTGCCGGCCTATGAACCAAAGTGTTGCTGGTTCAACATATTCCTGGGTTTCGGGCCAGGTCCCCAGTTGCGGGTGTGTGAGAGGCAACCACACACTGATGTTTCTCTCCCTTTCTTTTTCCTTCTTTTCCCCTCTCTCTAGAAATAAATAAATAAAATCTTGAAAAAAATAGACAAATTAATTCTCAGCTCTGAGCAATGTTAAGAAGCTCACTGGGCACAAAGATCCAAAGTGCTTTTTAAAATAAAATTTTGGATTATCTGTGTATTTCAATATTCCATTCACCATTGTTACACATAATTGAATTGTATTTATACTTAAACCGCATTTGTTATAATTTTTTTCAAGTAAGGAAAAGGGCCTAAAAATATTCTTATCTTTTCTCAAGCATGAGATTAATATTTTTAATGCCTAACTAATCACACTTGAATAATACCCTCAGCTTATGTTATGTCAGAAAGGGCAAACTTCCCACTTTATCAGTTATTTTATTAAGTGGGGTTTTGAAAATTCTCATGCATAAACTGAAGACTGTAGAGACATGATAACCTGTCAGATTTCTTAAGAGATGGGCAGAATTTATAAAAGGAACTTAAATTAATGTAAATAATGAAAACACATCACAAATATGCTAAGGGACATTACAGTTGCCCTCCCCATGCCCAGATGGAATTATAAAAAAAATCTTCAAATCTTCTGGTTTACTGTAAGGTAGGCTTATTGGCTAGATGTGTAAATGCTCTCTTTTCTCTGGCCTTGACCTCATGCTGAAGATCCCATGCAGGGAATCATAGAAGTTAAGTTACCATAGGAGAGAATGTAGATCCTAGGTATGTGTGGTCCCCTTTAGCCTGGATGTATTGAGGTTAAATTTTGTACAATAGTTGGATGCCAGTCATTCTAATATCTCTTCATCTTTTCCAAGTAAAGTGTTTTCCCCCCCTCAGGGCTATCAAGGTAGGGATATATATTTTCTGAAACAAACTTGCAATATAAAAGAACTTTGGGAAGAGGGTTTATTTTGAAGGTTATTAAAATTATGCTTCATTGCTTTCCAATTTATTTATTTAATAAAGTGCCTAAATATAATTAATTTTTCTAAGGTTTTTTAGAAGCAGGTTCTGAAATTTCTGAGCTTTAAAATATCAATTGTAGAATGTTATTTCATGCAAATAAGGTAAGTACACATACCAGAGTATGCTTTTAGGTTTTTGAATCTTAGTGTTCTGAATTTTATGAAAATAACAATTGCATATAAATTATATTTGCTTATGATATAGAATACAAAATGATAGCATAGTTTGACAAAGAAAATCTGGGAAAATAAAAGATTTTTAATAGTAGTGATACTAACACCTTAATTACCCATTAATATTTTATGGACCTTCAAGCACAGTCTAGGTACTGTGGTACTATTATCCATCCAAGGAATTTACTATATTTGTCATGTATAATGCACACTCATGTTTTGGGGCAAAATTTTCAGGAAAAAATATCTTTCATTTTAACTTTTCAATTCAATTGTTTATTTATTTATTTATTTATTTATTTATATTTAGAAACAAAACTGATTATCATATTCCAGGGTATTATTATTATTTTTAAAGATTTTATTTTTATTTATCTTTTAAAGGAAAGGGAAGGAGAGAGGGAGAGGAACATCAGTGTATGGTTGCCTCGTGTGTGCCCCCTGCTGGGAACTGGCCTTCAACTCAGGCACGTGACCTAACTGGGAATCGAACCGTGATTCTTTGGTTCATAGCCTGAGCTCAATCCACTGAGCTATACCAGCCAGGGCCTCCAAGGTATTATTTTGCATACATATGTAATGTATGCATAAGCATAAATAAAAGAACTGAAAACATTTATATAGATATGGAATTAGTACTACCCATGTAGAATGTGCATCCTTATTTTTCCCTCAAAAATTTGGGCAAAAAATTTGTGCATTATACACTGCAAACTATAGTACATAATAGTAGATAAGACAAACCTGTATACAAATAGTACCAGCATGAAAAGATATATGCCTATAAAGATATACCAAAGTGAAATGCAGGTTTCTGGTCAAGATGGTGGTGTAAGTAAACATGGAACTCAGAGTTTCCTACAATCACATCAAAAGCAGAACTACACTGCAGAAAAATCACCATTCAGAACTGCCTAAAATCTAGCTGAACGGAAGCTCTAAATCTAAGGATATAGAGAAGAAGCCTCTGTAAGACTGCTAGGAAGGGTTAGAGATGCAAAACAAGCTAGTCCCACAGCCATGTGTGGTGGTTAAAAATTAGGAGGGAAGTCTCAGCCCCCCACCAAGAGCATCGAGTATTAGCCCTATACCAGGGCCCACAGACTAAGGTTCCAGTGCTGGGAAGAGAAGTCCCACAGTGTTCTGCTGTAAAAACTAGTGGAGATTGTGGTCTTGAGAGATGGAGGGCTTCTAGAGTCCTAGACATACCTCTTACAGGTCCACACGAGGAGTTTCTCAGACTCACTTTCTGAGCTCTGGTGCTGAGAGAGTAGGTCAAAAGGCATGAGGGACGTATAAGGAGGAACTGAATTTTTCTGGATTGAGGCATGTTGAAGAGTCAGCTTTCTCCTAGATAGAAATGCTGGCAGAGGGCATTTTTTCTTTGCTGAGTTCTTTACTCACAGAGCTGGCAGGCAGACACCATATCTTAATTTTATCCAACCTGGTTAATGTTGTTCCTCCCACCCTGGTGATTTCCTGAGACCATGCCCTACCCAGCTTCCAGGACCACTCAAGCCCTTTATGGTGGCTTTTCCATACAAATGGTTTGTCTTGGCCTGTGCTGTTGATCCTAAAATCTCTGACAAGAGCAGCACCTGGCCTGGGCATGCCCAGCACCTCCTGCTAAGTGGCCCCAGGCCTGGAACTAATAGCAGATGTACTTTGTTTGCAGCTTGGCATCTCCTGGGCACCTCTAATCCCAGCACAAGTAGCACCTATAAGCTACTTTGTAGCTCACGCTGGGTGGCCTTGGCATGACACAGGTGATGGCTGACCTTGGCCTATACCTCCTAAGTGCCCCAGAGCTAGTGCACCCTGTGGACAACTTCAAACCATGCCAAAGCACCCCTAACCATCTACATGAGTGACGTAGTCAAGGGGTAGACTTGGGAGGTATTGAGCTCTGCTTGAGTTCTGCTGGAGTCAGCCCCTGCACTACAGATCTTCCATTGTCCATGCGGGCAACAGGCTGGTGGGTAAATACCTTCTACTGAGGTGCCAATAGCAATCAAGGCTGATCTACAACACAAGGGTACACACAGCCCACACAAGGGGAGTTCACTTGGAAGGCCCAGCTCAGGTGCCTGGGGAGGCTGAGCCACAGGGCCCTACAGGACACCTGGTATATAAGGCCACTCTACCAAGTCTAGGAGATGTAGCAACACAGGGGGCAGCCAAAATGAGGAGACTAAGAAATAGGTCCAAAATAAAATAACAGAACAAAACTCCAGAAAAATAACTTAAAAAATGAAAACAGCCCTGGCTGGTGTAGCTCAGTGGATTGAGCTCGGGCCTGAGAATCACATGATTGAAGTTCGATTCCCTCTCAGGGCACATACCTGGGTTGCAGGCCAGTTCCCAGCAGTGAACTCACAAGAGGCAACCATACATTGATATTTCCCTCCTTCCCTCCCCCTTGAAAGATAAATAAATGAAATATTTAAAAAAGAAAGAAAAACAAGCATCTACCAAATGCAAGGTTCAAAACACTGGTTATAAGGATGCTTAATACACTTAGGGGAAGAATGGGAGAATTTAGCAAGAACTTCAAAAAAGAGATATGAAACATAAAAATAGAGTTAGAAGCCATAAAAAAGAACCATTCAGAAATGAAGAATACACTAATTGAAAAGAAGAATACATTCCAGGGAATCAAGTAGAGTAGATGAAACAGAGGATCAAGTCAGCTATTTGGAAGATAATGAAACAAAAAACACCCAATCAGAATACTAAAAAAGAAACAAGATTAAAAAAGAAAACTAATGTGGTTGTAGGAAGGAAAAGAGAGAAAGAAGTTGAAAACCTATTTGAAAAAATGGCTAAAAATTTTCCTACCTGGTGAATGAGATAGACATAAAAGTCAAAAAAAGTGCAAAGAGTCCCAAACAAGATGAACCCAAAGGCCCACACCAAGACACACTATAATCAAAGTGCAAAAAAGTTAAAAACAAAGTGAAATCTTAAAAGCAGCAAAATGAGAGAAGTTAGTTACAAGGGTGCTCCTATAAGACTATCAGTTGATTTCCTTGCAGAAACTTTGCAGGCTAGAAAAACATTTTAAAGTGATGAAAAGTTAGGACCTACAACCAAGATTACTCTCTCCAGCAAAGCTATTATCTAGAATCAAAGACACATAAAGGGCTTTTCAGATAAGTAAAAGCTAAAAAAATTCATTGCCACCAAATGAGTATTCCAAAAATGTTAATCTCCCAGAAGAAGAAGAGAAATAAAAAATACATATCTATCAATAATTACTTTAGAAAGTCTTTTTCTAAAGATTTTTTATTTATTTATCTTTAGAGGGGAAAGGAAGGAGAGAGGAAAAGAAGTATCAATGTATGGTTGCCTCTCGCGTGTCCCCTGCTGGGAACTGGCCCACAACCCAGGCATGTGCCCTGACTGGGAATCGAACCGCAATCCTCTGGTTAGCAGGCCCACGCTCAATCCACCGAGCTACACCAGCCAGGGCTCACTAATAATTGAGTGCAATAATTACTTTGCACTCAATAATTACTCAATAATTACTTTGAGTGCAAATGGATTATACCCTTCAATCAAAAGATGTCTGGTGAATAAATGGATAACAAAACAAAACCCTTACATAATTTCTCTACAAGAGACTGACATCAGATTGAAAGACAAAGACAAACCAAACATAAAGGGATAGAAAAGATATTTCATGAAAATGGATACAAAAAACACTGGGGTGGCAAATATTATACAAGACTAAATAGACTTTAAAACAACTATAAGAAGAGACAAAAAAGGGCTCAACAATTCTACGTCTGGGTATTTATCCAAAGAAACCCAAAACATTAAATTGAAAAGAGATATACACCCATGTGTTTATTGCAGTGTTATTAATTATAGCCAAGATATGGAAGTAACCTAAATGTCCATCAGTAGATGAGTGAGTAAAAAAGTGGTGCATATATATGGGGGTGGGAAAAAGTAGGTTTGCAGCTGTAATACAAGTGAATTAATACAATAATTCATAAATAATAATACAATAAATTGTGTTTGCATATTCACAACTGTAAAGATATTTTTGCCCACCCTTGTATAATGAAATATGATTCAGCCGTAAAAAATAATGAAATCTTGCCATCCACAACATGAATGGACCTAGGGAATATTTTACTGAGTGAAATAAGTCAGACAGAAGAAGACAAATGCCATATGATTTCACTTATATGTAGAATCCAAAGAATAATATAAACTAATAGACTCATAAACAGAAAATATTTTCATGGCTGCCAAATGAGAGGAGCCTTGAGGGGGATGGGTGCAAAAAGAATTAAGAAGTACAAATGGGTTGTTACTGAATTAATATAGAAATATAAGGTACCGAATAGGGAATAAAGTCAATAAAATTTTAATAATTATATGTGGTGTCAGATGAGTATGAGATTTATTGGGGTGATTGCTTCATAAGTTATACGTGTCTAATCATGGGGTTGCACACTTGAAACTAATATAATATTGTAGGCCAACTGTAATTTAAAAATAAAAAAATATTTTTTAGAAAGCATAATGGGAACACTAAGCTGGGAAAAACTGACTTCCTGAGATGCACCAAGGGTTGACAAAGCTTTATAGAAGAACTTATCTGAGGATATTAGGCTTTTACTGGATATACAAGGCGGGAATGGCATTCTAATTGGACAGACTGGCCATGTAGGGCACAAAAGGGGTAAAGCCCATGAACTTTATTTGAATGCCAAGTAGTTAAAAGGAATGAGTATCAGAGCTGAGTTTTTAAAACTATGCCAGGGTAGAGTAGGGAAGGCTAAGAAATCTGTATTTTTATTTGTAATCTAAGGGAATCATTGTTGCATATTAAAGCTAGAAAATAATAGGAAGAGAAATAGTTTTCAACTACTCTAGAATGAAGATTTGCGGAAGCAAATGGTTTCTATAGACAGAACAGGCTTTCATTCAGGTTCCTTTCTCCTCCTTTAGAAACAAGGAAGTTCTTTGTTACCCACAAGGGATCTATCACTTCCAAAGGCTAAGAAAGTTTCTGCAGGTGTGTTCTGAATAACGTGATGATGCCTAGAAGTGGTAGGAGAATGCAAGAGAGCTAACATCTGGTGAGACTACAACACATGCCAGGAAATATCTTTCAGTACAGGGATTTTATTTAGTTTACACAAAAACCCTATAAATGTGAATTATTATTTCAAAGTTAAATATGTGTCCAGAGAGGTAAACTTGCCCAATATGATACCACTGCAGAAGCAGAGACGGGATCTGAATCCCGGCCTCTCTGGTATCACAACTTAGACTCTCCTGCCTCCTGTGGCATCTCTGCAGTTTAGTTTATTCTGATATTAGCAAGATGATTAACCACTCCCAAATCCTACTGCCTTTCAGGACTTTGGGACACGATTATGAGCTGACCCCTCTCTGGTTTCATGGAGAAGGGATGGTGCAGTGAGAAGCCAGATGAATGCACTGCTGTCAGGCTAGAATGAGTCAGTCTTTCAAAGAAGGAAACAGATGCCAGAGATATTCTGTAAGCACAACTGAGAATGTGTATTGACTCATTTGGTACGGGAAATGAGGGAGGGTTGGGCATTAAGGAATCACTCTAATCACTCTTTTAGTTTGAGAGACTGGATAAGAGAAAGTTACCATCAACCCACATATAGAATAAGATCCATAATTAGGAGAATACAATACATATGACCCCCAAACAATGGGGCATACTTTAGTAATTATCCAAATACATTCAGGAAGAAGAAACCAGGGATTTTACAAAAGTAAAATTGTAAAATGTATGAAAGTAAAATTTTCATACATTTCCTGGGAATTAATTTATTGCAGGCCCAGGCAAATAAACGCTGTAGGAGACTATAAAATTCATTATTAGTCAGGTCAGAACAACCCAAAAAGTATTATCTAGAATGCTTTAAATATATAAAGAATAACTAAGATCTGAAACACACACCACTTTTCTGGTAAAAGTTATGCAACTTATGCTCAAAAGTTAATTTATTACAGCTATTGTCTGAAAAGTCATTAGGGCAAATATGATATTTTGAAGAGTAGGAAACAGATTTATTACCATGACATATTTTTATGTGCTTTGGCTATCGTACAATTTGAAATGATTTGACATAGTAATATTTCTAACAATCACTATCATATCTGAACATCATTTTTGACTATAAGAGGAGAGACAAAATATGTTCCTAAGTATAAAAACGCAAGAGGTAGGGCAGGGTAACTGGAGAATGGGCAGTTCAAATATAAACAAAATGACTTTCCCTTGCTTTGTTTTTGAGAGCTTTCATTCTAATAGAATTACCTTGAATTGGAAATAGTAAATTATTTCTTTGAAACAATATGACATTTTTGGCTCTCCATACTTGAAAGAAACATCAAGAATGTATTTCATAAAAAAAGAATGTGTTTATGAAAGCACATCTAGCACACTGAAGGTCATTTATAGCTGTCAATCTGATTCCCATCAATTCCAAGGCTGTTTATATTATAGTGATGAATTCATTCTTTCACAAGTATTACTGAGTGTCTACAATGTGCCAACCAGCATTCTAGATATAGGTTTGAGAATAAAATGAAAAAAGTGCTTCCATGATAGGGGAGAGAGATAATAAATAGGTAAACAAATAAATATAAATATAATTTCAGTGAGGGCTTTATGCTATAAAGAGGAATAAATGAAAAGAATTACACGGATGAGCTTAAAATAATAGCTAAGGATCTAATCATGTAGCTTTTTGATGTGAAATGCCAATGTTACCGAAGAACTGGTTTATTCATCGGCAATTCTATTATTATTTGTCTCAGGTAGGAAATCAATGGACATCAAAAATTCAGTTGGAAAATATTTGGTTTACCTGATATATTCCAAATGAAAATGCTTAAACTGAACTTTGATTGTCATCTTTAATTTTGTCCAAGATAAACTTAAAACTTGATCTACCCAAGTTAATATTCAAATGGTTATGCAAAATTTATGGAACATAAATAAAATAATAAGTACTAATGTTGACTGAATCTTTAAATGCTAGCCAGTTTATTTTAGGCTCATTCTTTTCCCTTTAAATAGAAAACTAAGTGATATTAATAGTAACAAATTTATGAGATGGATTTTAACCAAGTGTACCAATTTTCAATCTCTTATGAAGTACTATTAATTATTCTAAAAACACTTATTAATATATTTCCAAATGTCTAATTGTATGTCTGATGGTATGTGACCTCCTATTGAATATATCTCCACATCTTACAGATGGCAATAAGCAACACATCCCATTCTGTACATAAGAGCATAAATTGTGTTAAATGGTTCATAATTCTAGGAAACTTGTGTTATTGAACTCTTTACTCATGCCTATTTCTTTCATTTTTTTATCTGCCAGATTTTAGGATTTAGAGTGGCTTATTATTACTACTTTTCAAAGTCGGGTCAAAGTATGAGGGGGTACACCCCAAAACCAGAAGTTATCTTTTGGAGGACAGACCCCCTGTAGCACAGGCTTCCCCCGACTAGGTGAGTGTGTTAGAAACCCATCTGCATCAGTGTACCAGCTGGCATTGTTGTATGAGGCTGCCTTGGGACTTCAGTGAATTTTTTTGGAAGACTCTTTCAAGTGTTTACCCATTGCAAGATGGGTGATTTAGGAGTGCACCTGCCCACACCATGCTGAGTGTTGAAAACAGCAGCTATAAGGAATCCAAACCAACAAATTCAGAAAGTGTTTTGAGCAGCGGACAAAATGTCTCAATAGTTGTGTCATATCAAATTGAGAGTACTTTGAATGCGACTGAAGTTTGAACATGTAAAAACAAATACACAATTTTTTATAAATAAATTTTTAAAAAAAAAATATTTATTTATTTATTTATTTATCTTTAGAGGGGAAGGAAAGGGAGAGAAATGTCACTGTATGGTTGCCCTTCGTGCATCCCCTGCTGGGAGTTGGCCTGCAGGGAACCGGCCTGCAACCCAGGAATGTGCCCTGACTGGGAATCGAACCTCGATCCTCTGGTTCGCAGGCCCGCACTCAATCCACTGAGCTACGCCAGCCAGGGCTCAATAAAATATATTAAAAAAGAAAAAAGATGATGTCCTTATAAATGAGGTCCCAGACATATCTTTTCTCCCTTCGATCATGTGATGACAGAGCAAGAAGACTGCCATCTCTGAGTCAAAGAGTGACTCTCACAAGACAATGGATCTTCCAGCACTTTGATCTCAGACTTATCAACCACTAGAACTGTGAGAAAAGGAATTTTTTTGTGGCCCACTCAGTCTGTGGTATTCAGGGGGACTGAAAGAGCAGTGGCAGTAGAAGAGCCTACAAATCCACTATTTGACATGACAGAGATGCAGGTCTTCTGCGGAGAAGAGGAAGTCTAGGATGACACTTAGGTCTGAGACATCATCTTCACCATTCCTCCTGCTCCTCAGATCCTTTTGCTTCTGGAGCTGCCTTACTCTCTGAGAAAACTCCATGGTGGTATACTGGCAGGCTGTCTCATACGCAGGAAATATGCCAGCTTTGTCCTCCTTCCAACAGCTCTAACGTATATGAATTATTTTTGAAGTTCCTACCACAAATTCTCCGATCTTTATGTCAATTCATACCAATACTGTCTTATGTATTTAGTATAGCTTTTCACAGTGTCTTAGATTCATTAAGAAGGCTTCTCTTCATCTCAGCTGAGGTCTCTCTGTTGAGAAATCCTCAAACGTGAAGCAAATAAATCTGTGCAGAATTACCAGTTACACTGTATTTGTACAATTCTTTAGAGCAACCAGGAATTAAATCACAAGAACTTGGCTTTCCTTCCTGATAATGATGTCTCTCTGGGATCCTATAAAAAGTAGGGTGTCATTTATGAAGGTTATCAAATAGTTTCCACAGAATTTGTACTTGTCAATTCCATCTTTGACAAAGAATATCTATTAATTGTTGTGAATTGCACAGAGCTGTGCTCTATAGAGCATGGCTTCATTGGCAACATGAACAATAATAGTACCTATGCGGCATCTGTAAATCCAATTAATGATGGAACATTTGATATATATTTAAAACACTTCAGTAATCTTACTTTTTGTGTCTTTAAGTTTTAAAATTTACGTTTTCTACTGTCACTTGGCTGAAAGGCATCTGAAAGACTGCTGGAAGCAGAGGTCCAGTTACATCCCAGCTGTGCATTTTATTTGTAAAATGTAGTAGTTTTCAGAATGCCAAAACCATTGTTTAGTTCATATGCAGTAAAATAATAAAAAAGCTGAGCTCTCAACAATTCAACAAGTGTAATATTCCCAACCGGTGCAGTTTCAAAGACTCATAAATGATGTTTTACTGGCTACAGTACAATTCTGTATAGAAATTTTTTAATGGGAATCATAGGAACCATTGCCTGACTTTTCTAATTGCATAACAGGTTTTTTTATTACTTTTAATCTTTTTTAGAAATGTTCAGAAAGTCATTGTCACTACCAAAGATGCATTTCATTCACTGCATATAATGGCATATTATGTACTACATAGAGCTGTACTTCTCATTTTCCAGGAACTTAAAGTGTAAGAGAATAATAACAATGGAGACTAAGACAATTCAAAAGCTTTGTTAAATAAAGTTAATAATTATCCTTTGATAGCAAAGCTAATGCTTTTTCTGCACATTGGAAAATGTTGGAATTAGTGAGAATAATAAATCTGGTAGCATTTAATATCATTTCTCTGTGTGTATGTATATGCCTGTATGCTTGTGTGTGCTATTCAGAACTTCAGAAAAACTAAGGACTCACAAAATTCAAAGTGGTCTCCTTTCTAAAAATAGTATCTTATATCTATGAAATATTTCTGTAATTCATTCTCTTATTTTGATATAAAACAACAGGTGTGAGATTTTAAGAAAGTCAAGAATTACTCTACCTTTATTTTGCAGGTAAATAAACAAAAACACAAAGAAGTTTAGAGATATGAACAAGATGCTACTACTAATATGAGGCCTAGGGATATTTGGTCTTTGGACTTTCATTCACTAATTAAATATTTATTTATTTATTTTTAATTTTTTTTTAGATTTTATTTATTTATCTTTAGAGGGGAAGGGAAGGAGAGAAGGAGAGGAATATCAATGTATGGTTGCTTCTCGTGAGTCCCCTGCTGGGAACTGGCCTGCAACCTAGGCATGTGCCCTGACTGGGAATCGAACTGCGATCATGTGGTTCGCAGGCCCGCGCTCAATCCACTGAGCTACACCAGCCAGGGGTAAATATTTATTAATATTTATTGATTTTTTAACCTTATTTTCATCACTACTCAATAGATAGACAATGATTAAAGACATGACCTTGCCATTCAGAAGGTTGTATCACACTGAAGGTGGGGAGGTATTTTTGTACATAAACTACATACATATATAGTAAGTTCAACTATAAATATATACAAATAGGAGCTGTGAGATGCCAGTAAATTAAATAACAACATTTATGGGAACTCTAGAAAGATTTTGCTGAGGCTATAACTGTTAAGTGTTTCTTGGTTAAGAAATTCAGAATGAGTTAATCTGGTTTAGAAATGAATGTGAAAATGTAGAGGCCTGATAATGAAGAACTTTTACACCAAGTTAAAAGTATTTGATTTTACTGCTCTTATACCCCCTTGATTTTTGTCTTAGCCTATTGACTCCCAAGTACCACCAAAACAAAACAAACAAATGAACAAAATATATGAGATATAGAAAGAATAGTAATAAAAAATCAGGAGAATTTAGCTGTAGAAGATAGTTAAAGAGAAAGTTTCAAGAAATACTTTCTGAAGACAAAGGATTAAGAATAACCATAGACACAAAAAATCTTCTTACAGATACACAACATAAACAAAAATCAATTCTGGCATCCAGAATATAAAGTTGGGGGTTAGTGCAAATGTAGAGGTTTTCTATGCAATTAAAACTAAGTTGTCATCAGGTTATAGTGGAGTGTTACTATAACTAAAGTATAACTATAACTATAACTAACTAACTCTAAGTATAACAACTATAACCATAACTATAACTGACTATAAGAAGTTTTGTGTAAGACTTACATGGTAACTTTATTTTATTTTATTTTTTTCCCCAACAAGTCTTGTCAGGATTGTATTGATTTAATCATCTGCAGAAATACACATTCTGGATTACTCACATGGCAACTTTAAAGAGAAATCCTACAGCAAGTACAAAAATGATAAAAATAAAATAATCAAAGTAAATTACTACAAAAACTCCATCAAACCCCACAGGAAGACAGCAAGAGAGGAAAAAAGAAACAAAAGAATTCCAAAACTGACAGAAAACAATGAACAAAATGACAATAGTAAGTCCTTCCTTACCATTAATTACTTTAAATATAAATCACTTAAATTCACCAATACAGATACATAGGCTGGCTGAATGAATAAAAAACCAGTTACAATCATATGCTGTCTATAAGGGGCTCACTTTAGATTTGAGGATGCACATATAGTGAAAGCGAAGGGATGAAAAAAAATATACTTAAATGGCAACCAAAGAGTGCATGGGTGGCTGTACTTAAATAAGAAAAAGAGACCTTCAGTCTAAAACTGTCTCTAGAGACAAAGTATCTAGAGACATTATAATAAAAGGGATAATTCACCAGGAAAGTACAGTTATAAATATATATGCACCCAACATTGGAGCACCTAATACAGAAAGCAAATATTGACAGACTTGAAGAATGAAATAGACAACAATGCAATGCTAGGAAGTGATTTCAATACCCACTGTCAGTAACGGATCATCCAGACAGAAAATCAAGAAACAGCAGACTTGAAGAACACTATAGAACAAATAAACCTAACAGACACATGTAAAATATTTTATGCAACAGGAGCAGGTACACATTCTTCTCAAGAGCACATAGAACAGTCTCCAGGATAGATAATATAACAGATCAATGAGTTCAAGAAGACTAAAATTCCAAATACATTTTATAACCACAGTGGAATAAGACTAGGATAACAAAAATCAGAGAGTAAACTTACAAATACGTGGGAATTAACCAATGTACTTTTAAACAACCATTGGGTCACATAAGAACTCAAAAAGGAAATTAGAAACAGTAAAATGACAACAAACTCACAATTATTAACAACCACACATAAAACAAAAACAAAAACAAACTAAGCAACAACTAGAAGAGGAACAGAACCACAGAAACGGAGATCACATGGAGGGGAGTCGGCAGAGGGTAGAAAGGGGGAAAAGATACAGAGAATAAGTAGCATAGATAGGAGGTAGAAAATAGACAGGGGGAGAATAAAGATAGTAGGGGAAATGTAGAAGCCAAGAATTTATATGTATGACACATGGACAAGAACTAAGGGAGAGAATATGGGTGGGAGAGGGTGTGCAGGGTTGAGGGGAGTGAAGGGGGAAATGGGACAACTGTAATAGCATAATCAATAAAATATATTTAGAAAAAGGAACTCTCTTATGAAAAACAATCACAAAATATCAAAACTTGTGGAATACAGAGAAGCAGTACTAAGTGGAAATTTTACAGTGATAAATACCTACATTGAAAAATAAGAAATATTGCAAAGAAGCAATTTTACACCTCAAGAAAATAAAAGAAGAACAAAGCCCAAGTTAACAAAAAGGAAGAAATAATAAAGATCAGAGAAGAAATAAATAAAGTAGAATAGAAATAAATAAAAAACAACTAGAAAAAAACTAACAGTAAATATTTTGAAAAGATCAACAAAATTTACAAATCCTTAATTAGACTAACCAAGAAAAAAGAAATGACTTAAATAAATGAAATCAGAAATAAAAGAGGAAACTTACAACAAATACCACAAAAGTGAAAAAGAGCATAAAAGACTATTGTGAATAATTATACATCAAAACATAGAAATATAGAAGAAACAGACAAATTCCAAGAAACCTGCAATGGACCAAGACTGAAATAAGAAGAAATAGAAAGCACAGCTGATGAATAACAAGTAAGAAGACTGAATAAGAAATTAAAGGTCTCCTATCAAAGAAAAAGCACAGGACCAGATGGTTTCACAGATAAATTCTACCAAACATTTAAAAAATTAATACTAATCCTTCTTAAAATTTTCAAAAAATTGAAGAAGAGGGAAAACTTCCAAACTCATTTTATGAGGCCAGCATCACCCTGATACCAAAGTTTAACAAAGATACCAAAAGAAAAATTACAGACCAATATCCCTGATGAATATGGATGCAAAATTTATCTACAATGTATTAGCAAACCAAATTCAGCAGTATATTATAAGGATCATACATCAGGACCAAGGGGAATTTATCTCTGGGATGCAAGGATAATTCAACATCTGAGCATCAAATAATGTGATACACCACATGAACAGAATGAAGGCTAAAAAAATCACATCATCAATAGATGCAGAAAAAACATTTGAAAATCAATATCCTTTTATATTCAAGACTCTCAACAAATTAGGTATTAAAGGACTTATCTTAACATAAAGGCCATATATGAAAAACCCACAACTAACTTTTTTTTCAGGATCTGAAACAAGGCAAGGATGCTCACTCTTGCCACTTTTACTGAACATAGTACTAGAAGTTTTACCCAGAACAATTAGAAAAAAAAGAAATAAAATTTAACCAAATTACTATGTAAAATTTTCTCTGTTTGTAGGTGACAGTACATAATATTCAGGAAACCCTAAAGACTCCACTCCAAAAATTGTTAGAACTAAAAAATGAATTCAGTAAAATTGCAGGATACAAAATTAGCATACAAAAATTAAGTGTGTTTCTATACACCAACAATGTACTATCCAAAAAAGGAAATAAAGAAAACAATCCTATTTATAATGGTTTCAAAAAGAGTACAATATTTATAAATAAACTTAACCAAAGAGGTGAAAGTCTTGAACATTGAAAAGTATAAAAAATGATGAAAAAATTAGACACAAATAGCTGCAAAAATAGGTGTTCATGGGTAGGAAGTCCATATTGTTAAATGTCCATAACTCCCAAATCAATCTACAGATTCAATGCAATCCCTCTCAAAATCCCAATGGCATTTTTACAAAAATAGAAGAAAACAATCTTAAAATTCATATAAAATCAAAAATACTAATATTTATTATTATCTGGGAATGAACTAGAAACATATACAACAGCCAGTATGATGTATGTATCTTAAATGAAGTATTTACACAGGAAATAATCATACTCTCAAATGTTAACATAAAACCACATTACTTTGAAGTATATCTCCTGATCCTACTCTGTTTATTTTGCATTTGTAATATATTAGGGTACATACTTAAAAAATTTATCCTTACCTGAGAACATTCTTATTGATATTAGAGAAAAGGGAAGGGGAGGAGAGAGGGAGAGAAGGAGAGGAACATTGATCAGTTGCCTCTGTACACACCCCAACCAGGAACTGAATCCGCAACCTAAGTATGTGCCCTGACCAGGAACCGAACTCATGACCTTACAGGAGGACTCTCCAACCAAGACACACAGTCCAGGGCTGGGGTATGTACATTTTAACACCAGTGGCATATTTCCTAGAACTAGAACCAATATTCCAAAACTTTATATGGAACCAAAAAGATCCTGGACTCAGTAATCTATTACTGAGTCTAATAAACTCAGTAATCTTCTTGTGAAAGAAGAACAAGGTGGAGGTATCACAATACCTGATATAAAACTATATCACAAGGCCACTGTAATCAAAACACCCTGGTACTGGCATAAGAACAGAAATATGGGTCAGTGGAACAGAACAGAGAGCCCCAAAATTAACCCACATCTTCATGGTCAATTGATATCTGACAAAGGTGGCAAGAGCATACAATGGAGAAAAGACAGTCTCTCCAATAAATGGCCCTGGGAAAACTGGACTGATATATGCAAAAAATTGAAACTAGACCACCAACTTATACCATATACAAGAATAAACTAACAATGGATAAAAGACTTATGTGTAAGTCATGAAACCATAACAATCCTGGAAGAAAAACCTAGGTAGTAAAATCTCAGATATCTCACGTAGCAATATTTTTGTCAATATATACCTTAGGGCACTGAAAACAAAGGAGAAAATAAACAAATGGGACTACATCAAATTAAAAAGCTTCTGAAAAGCTAAAGAAACCATCAGCAAGATGAAAAGGAAACCCACTGAATGGGAGAATATTTTTGCCAATGACACATATGATAAAGTTTTAATTTCCAAAATATACAAAGAACTAATACAACTCAACTCCAGGAGGAAAAAAATCCAATTAAAAAATCGGGCCCTGGCTGGTGTAGCTCAGTGGATTGAGCGCGGGCCTGTGAAGCACAAGATCGCGGTTCGAGTCCCAGTCAAGGCACATGCCTGGGTTGCAGGCCAGTTCCCAACAGGGGACCCATGAGAGGCAACCATACATTGATATTTCTCACCCTCCCTCCTTCCCTTCCTCTCTGTCAATAAATAAATAAATAAATCTTTAAAAAAATATTTTTAAAAAACCGGCAAAAGACCTGAACAGACACATCTCCAAAGAGGACATACAGAGGGCTCATAGACATATGAAAAAACACTCAACCTCACTAATTATCAGAAAGATGCAGAACCCACAATGAGCTATCACCTGACATCTGTCAGAGTGGCTATCATCAATAAATCAACAAACAACAAGTGCTGGCAAGGATGTGGAGGAAAGGGAACCCTAGTGCACTGTTGGTAGGAATGCAGTCTAGTGCAGTCACTGTGGAAAACAATATGGAGTGTCCTCAAAAAATTAAAAATGAAACTCACTTTCAACTCAGTGATTCCACTTCTGGTAATGTGTTCTAAGAATCCTGAAACACACACACACACACACACATATGAACCCTTATGTTCATAGCAGTGTTATTCATAAAAGCTAAGATCTGGAAATAGCCCAAGTGCCCATCAGTAGATGAGTGGGTTAAAATACTGTGGTACATTTGCACAGTGGAATACCATGTAGCAGTAAAAAAGAAATTTCCACATTTTGCAACAGCATGGATGGATTTGGGGAATATTGTGCTAAGTGAAATAAGCTAGTCAATGAAGGACAAATACCACATGATCTCACTTATATGTGTAATCTAATGAACACAGTAAACTAACGAACAAATTAAAACAGAAGCATTGATTCATGAAACACACTGACAGCTGCTGAATGGGGCAGGACTGGATGAAAGAAGGTGAAGGGACTAACAAAAGAACATCTGTGTATGACCCATGGACATGGACTATAGTATGGGGATTGACTGAGGGAAGGGAGAGAGTGGGGCTAGGTGGAGGTGGGAAAAGAGAAAAAAAGGGGAACAACTGTAATAGCATAAACAGTAAACAAATAAAAACATTCATTTCTTGTCTTTCCATGCTAGTTCATTTTTTCAAATTTACTCAAAATGTTCCAAATCTGACTGTTTCCACATGTCAAAATCCTGCAAATACCATTTTAAATGTCAAGCTTTTAAGTTTAACCTGTTTAATATGGCTAGAAGTTATTTTCTTCCAAGAATTCACATGACATTATTTCCACTTTTTCAGAATTGTACTATTGTGGCAAATACCATAAGTTGGTACACTCGGTACCCTTTCCACATCCTTGTCTTCCTTTTCCTTGACCACAGAGTTTGCAAAATGATAAGCAACAAAGCCAGATCATGAAGATTGTCCATGTGCCATCGCCCCAAATATTCTTCAAAGTTTTGTCCATTTTTTAACACTTCAAGGGTGGAAAGGAAAACAAATGTAGTCAATTCTTCCCCCAATTTGTTCCATGGTATCTGCATTTCTCAAGAACTCACCCCCTATATAAGAGAAATTTTCAGGTAGCAACATAGGTGTATAAGCAACTGAGGCATGATCATATCCTTACTAATTATACCATATCAATCCTGACTCCATTTTAATATGAGTAAGAGCAGAAACTAGGAAATGAATAGGACAGAAGATGAAAGAAAAATAATATTTATCTATTTGCCAATGACATTATTATTTATTGTCTTTTAATCACCAAAAGATATCTGTGAAATAGTTTATATTATTCAGAATTTTATAGATGAATAAATTAAGGTTTAGATAAATTAGGTAATTTTGCTAAAATCACACACTGTTGAGGAAGCTTGGATTTCAGTTCTGATCCCATGGTCTCAGTCACTTTAAATTGTGTCACCTCACCACATTCAATCCTTGCCACCAGGCACAAAATATCTTTTACCTTTATCGGTTAGATCTCATGTAGCTTGGTAAACTTTTTTTTCAAATGTTAAAAGATTCTACTAGTGACATACTGGAGTTGGCTCCTACTGGCTTGTTTATGGGAGTCACTGGGCACATTTCTTTCCCACTCCATGTTCAGTGACTTCACCTTGATAATTTGATATTGAACATTATGGGGTATTTACACTATAAAAATTGGTAAACTCTATAAACTGAGGCTCTTGCTCTCCCTTTTCCAGCTGATTGTTACACATTTACCAGAACACTACTTGCCAAAACACCTTTATCCAGATTTTTTAGAAACAACTTTTTAAAAAAAAACTTCATTTGGCAGCTTAATTTAGGCAAATTATTGCATGCAGTCACCTAACCATTTGCCACAGTAGGCCTAAAATTACAAAACCTGCTTCAGGTATTTTTTCCCTTTGTTTTTTTATTGTTGTTTAAGTACAGTTATAACTTTAATGTTAATGTGTTTCCTTTGCTATTATATATCGTTTAGAGCTGAGTTTTCATTTGTTGATATTTGAAATACCATTGTCATGTCTTTTATGCTTCAGAGATCCCCACTGTCACAAAATAAAACTCACCAATTTCCTTTTCCCCCTTATGTACTCATAGCCCTTCCTCACCCTTTTTTAATATTGCAATTCCAGTGCATATTTGTGCCAAGAACTGTCACATTCTGGGAGTTGAAGAGCTTGTCTGAAGAAACGTTCCTCTTCACAACAGTACTCTATTGAATGTCCGTGAAATACACACTTGAACTGCAAGGGGAAATTTATGGTAATCATTAAGAGAAGCCAATGAGCCAGACAATTAAATAGTTCCCAATTTTTAGACCATGATTCACATATAATTTAAAATATTTCCTGAGAATCTAAGAAGTATGAAGTGAGTAGCTTTTTTGAACTCTGAGAAGAAACTAGTTAATAACTTGCCTGAAAGCAGAAATATATAGCCTATGACTGATTAGTGCACACAAAAGAGTCAGATTATTTGAGAAAAAAACAAGACAGAGATTTAATATTCTGAGCTTATAAGAGAAGATGGAAGATCTGTCTCAGATAAAGAATTCACTGTGCACACTTCTGGCTAAGTGCTTTTTCAAATTAATAGCTTCTCTGCAAATTGTCTATTTATTCTACATGGAATGTATAAACTAGGTCAAAAGTCACAACTTGAATTTTTTTTTTTGCATACAGTGCTCACCTATTTGAGTTCACATTAAAACAATTTATAAAGCAACAAATAAGAAAACAACTGAGATATTGTTAGAAACCAATGATACTTGACATCTTACTGGCCAAAATTTCAGGAATTTTTGCTTGAAATAGTATAAATCAGTTTGATAAAAAGCATAGAAGATGGGAATATAATAATTTTCAATTTTTCCTCCTTCAGTAAAACTGTACATCTAGGAGTAAGAAAAAATAATTCTGTCAGACTCAACTTGTCACATTCTTTTTTAAAAAGTTTTACTTATTTATTTTTAGAGAGAGGGGAAGGGAAGGAGAATGAGTGGGAGAGAAACATCAATGGTTGCTTCTCATGAGTCCCCTGCAGGGGACCTGGCCTGCAACTCAGGTATGTGCCTTAACTGAGAATTGAACCAGTGACCCTTTGCTTCACAGACCCATTCTCAATCCACTGAGCTACACCAGCCAGGGCAACTTGTCACATTCTTAATGTGGGTCAATGAATGGTATCAAAGGAAAGTTTGAGTAGGACTAAAAGATAGTATGCTTTTGCTTGCTGTCTATTTGGGGTCCTGGGATGCATACTAATATTTAGTTGTCTGGCCAACACTGGAGCTGCGCACTACTGATGTTTACTGATGTTTACATTAAAATCAAATAGAACAAATTATGATGTTTTGATGAAAGAAGTTTCTTTGGGGATTATTTGCTCCCTCCATTCTCTATGAGACTATAGGGTCTTGCAAATGATAAAGATTTCAAACAATGGCTTATACCAGTTTCTAACAGAATTCATATCTACTCTGTTTAGTTATAATTCCAAATAGAATAAACATCCATTTTTTCTCCGAAAGAACAAACAAATAAAAATTACCAATCAATATCAAAAAACAATGACAAATAGAAAAGAAAGAATATGAAAATTGCTTGGTCCAGATAAAATGAAACCTTGTATTTATAGTAGCTAATGAAAAAAATAGGGTGAAGGGAGTATTTTTCCTTGAGTATCCAGGTTAGGTAAAAATAAATTCTAATAATATTTTGCTTGTATGAAAAATGCCAAGATTGGAGAATATTATTCTAAGAGAAATAAGCCAGTTAGTGAAAGACAAGTACAATATGATAGCACTTATAAGAGGAATCTAATGAACAAAGTAAATGAACAAAATAGAACCACAGGCATGGAAATAGGGAACAGACTGAAAGTGACCAGAGGGGAGGGGAGGGGGCCTAATGGTGGAAAGAAGGGAAAGGGACTAGACAAAGAACATGTGTGGATGACCCATGGACATGGACAACTGTAAGGGAACTAATTATGGGAGCAGGGGGTGGAATGGGCAGAAGATGGCAAAGGGGAAAAATTGGAACTGTAATAGAGTAATGATAAAAATGATTTAATAAAAAAAGAAAAATATGAATATACAATGATGTAAGTCCACAATCTTTTGGCAAACCTAAAGAAAGGAAAGTTAGTAAGGCTAATATGAGAGAAGATGAATTCAATTGAAAAAGGATAAAATAAATTTCACACAGAAAAGCAGACAATTACATATCTGTAAGTACCCAATAATAAAGCATCATAATACATAAAACATATAGTGTATGTCCAATGGGAAATACATACAATTATAGAGAGAAACTTTAATGAATCTCTAGAAGTCAGTCATAGATAAATAATATAAAAATATTCCCCTATTTCCAAAAGAATAAATAAAATCTTAAAAATAAAAGGCTCTGTGTGGTGTGGCTCAGTGGGTTGAGTGCCAGCCTGCTAACCAAAAGATTGCTGGTTCGATTCCTAGTAACAGCACACGCCTGGGTTGTGGGCCAGGTCCCTGCTTGTGGGCGGGCAAGAGGCAACCGATCAATGCTTCTCCTGCACATCAACGTTTCTCTCCCTCTCTTTCTCCTTCCTTTCCTTTTTCTAGAATATAAATAAAATCTTAAATAATATAAAATAATATAAACATATAGAAGTGATCAATATAATGCTATATTTTAGGGCTGTATGTGGCACATACTTCACTGTTTTTCAGCCGTGCAATGAAATTTTATGCAAATTAAACATATTAAACTAAAAATAAAACCTTACTGAAGCATCTTGAATAGAAATCATGTTGGAAACATTTTCTATTTACAACACAATAATAAAAATAAGCATCAAATGAAAACATTTAAACACAAAACACAAAATCTAGTCATTGATAACAGCTCCTTCACAACAGCTTTTAAATTAAAGAGGCACAATAGAATTCAATGGTATATTATTTGGTATACTATTCTATTCAGAATAATATGTAATTCTAATGGAATTGCTCTATAAATGTAATGATACACTATTGTTTGGCTTAGAAGATTAAACAGACAAAATTTTTAGGTTTAAAAGAATAATGTCTACTTAAAATAGCCAAGAAAATCAACTAGAATAGATTTATATAAGTAAGAATTTATCAAATTAGATAAAGATAAATGAATAAAAATAAGTGACTTTCCTATAAACTAAGCATACTTAAAAGGAGATATGAATCATTTCTATTACTATTCCATAATATAAAATATCTAAGAAAAATCTAAGTAAGAAATACGTAGAACCCACAGTCAATGATGTCTTCTTTGACAGACATAAAATAAGTCCTAAATAGATTAAGAGATATCATATTCCTCCATGGGAAATTTGGTCAGTCCTTTCAGATCACTTTTCACTTAAAATGCTATGTAATACAAAGTTGACTTTTTTGATATCTCACAAAAGTACCCATGTTCACTGAGGGAGAAAAATAGGAAAGAATAAACAAAATTTTGGAGAAGAGTGTTAAAAAAATCCTTGCTCTATATTTGCTAAAATATAATGTATAACAACTAAAAGTAGTTCAGGTCGGCTACAACAATTGGGAAAGAGAGGAATTAAACAGAACTGATGGCTTCTCAGTGTAGGGGGGTAAAATAACTTTTCAAAATCAGTTATTACGATGGTAGGCTAACTCTTTAGAAAGAGATCAGATGCAAATCATCATACATGATATATGAAAGTGAAGTGTAGCTTGATCAAATAACTAAATATAAAGTAAATAAGACATAAAATTGAAAGATATGAACAAATATCCAACTGATCATGGTATGGAAAGTGGTAAACTTACTTCTGGTATGGTGAAATCAAAACCAAGTCACAGTAAAGAAGAATAAAATGTTGAACCACAAAAATTTAAATTTATGTGCTATCAATAATTACCATAGAACAAGTTCAAAGACATCAACAAAAGGGAAAGTTTGCAATATATGACAGACAAAGCTTTGTAAAAACATAAATATTCCTATAGTAATATGAGCAAAAAGCATGGGCAGGTAATTCTGGAAGGAGGAATTCAAATGACCATAAAGATTTTAAAAAGTTGCCCTGGCTGGTGTAGCTCAGTGGATTGAGCACGAGCCTGCAAACCAAACTATTGCGGTTCGATTCCCAGTCAGGGCACATGCCTGGATTGCAGCCCAGTTCCCAGTAGGGGACGCATGAGAGGCAACCATACATTGATATTTCTCTCCTTCTCTCCTTCCCTTCCCTTCTAAAGATAAATAAAATCTTTTAAATAAATAAATAAAATTTAAAAAAGATTTTAAAAAGTCAACCTTTCTTTTGATAGTAATCAAATGGAAAATATATTGAGATACATAATTTTGGCTATTAATTCCACAAAAACCTTAAAAAGATATAATACTCAATTGTTGTGAGAATGTTGTGATAGAATTATGAAGATTTTAATTTTATTCTTTAAATCATTTTATATAGTTTGCATTCAACAATTAGATAAATGTTTTTGGAATAAAACCGTATTTTTGCGTATTGGAAGCATTTGCAAAAAAATACTTTTTAGTTTTAAGTGTAAATTTTGCAACTCATATTTGTTTTAAACCTAACAGTGAAAATAGTAAAACACATTTAAAAAATGAATCCAGAGGAGAATTCACTTTTTCCTTAAATACTTTATGGTCAAGGGCAACATATTCTATAATTGCAAGATAATTGAATTGAGCTGAATTGTCAATCTGTGTCCCTAATTCCAGGATTTATGATCTCCCAGCTCTGGGACAAACCATGTAGTTTCTGGGAATCACTTCCCTCTTCTGCCAAATAGGTATAATCCTTGCTGTGTGGATGTGAAGATAAAATGTAACAATACATACGAATGCATATGTGAACACTATTAAACAGTTCTTGTTCCTAAGCTATTATGATTGTACTTATGGAATTATGTATATATACTTCTAATTTTGCCAATTACTCTCCTAGTTACTCAAATAGCTTATATCCAGAACAGGTACATTTTTTCTGTTTTTCATTTAGTGAGGTCCCATTCCACTTTCATATGCTATAATATAAACTTATTCACTCAGAAAGCACTTTCTTATCTCCTGTTTCACTATGATTTCTACATATTTGTATGATATCAAATTATATGTTTTTCTGAGAAAAAATGTACCAATATATAAGACTAATTTTAATGTAATCACCTTTAGTCACTGCAGTATTATTGTCTACTTACAATTTTACAATAGTGTGATGCACTTAACATACTTTTTAAAAAGTGGAACAATCTTGACAGATTTTCTCCACTTAGGTCCTGAGGTAGCAATGATGTTTAATGAAAGGTTGCAACTGCTTTTAGTGATACTGTGAGGATAAGCCCAGAAAAGAAACTTGTATAGATTTGTGCTAAATCTTGGTTAACTTCAGGACAAAAATGAAGTTTGTCAGGATTAAAAGCCATGCATTTGAAAACCCTTTCCAGGATTGTGACTATGAAGGGAAGAATATTCGTTTCTCTCTTCTAATTTCTTCTTGTACTTTAGGTGGCCAACTTGACCCAATCAGAAAGGAGGGGGAAGAAAGATCCACAAATTAATCAGAGAGAAAATGGTTCTGTGAGCATTTGAAATCCTTTCCCGGAAAACAGAAAGGCTCTGAATCATAAACAGTCTAGACTTTAGTTATGAAAGATAAGAACAGTACTTTTATTTCAACTGGAATTAAAAAGACCGAAGGGTCCTCGCCATGTTAAGCACAGCTGCCAAAATTCCAAAGAACAGCTAAAAGGTGCTTTGAGTTATTAGCGTTGTGTTACAGTGGCTGAATTGAGTAACATGCAGACAAAATGTTGAAATGGCCACATTCCAAATCCAGAACTCATTATTTCAAATAGTATGTAATAAGAAGGTATGAAAATATGCAATTAACTACTCATCATTACTCGTACCACTTAACTAAGCCATCTCTGCTTGTAAGGAGGAGCCAAACTGGTCTCTTCCTGAAATTAGCTATGAATGCAGTAGTCAGGAATATGGCTGGCTATGGTCATCAGAAAACAAAATAATATTTTAGGTACCTTTCAAACTATCACAAATGCCTTATAAAATGGAGTTATAGAACCAAAGTATAATGATAAAATTAGTGCTTTTGATGGGTAGGTATTTGCATATAATTTGTTTTAATATATACATACTGATTTCTACTTGTACAAAACATTAATCTTAAAGATTTTGTGAATTCTTATTCTGAGTTGATACATTATCAACACACTACTATACATTAATTGCAAGATGGAGAAATAACACAGGTTAAGGAAAAGAAAACAAATCTGAATTTTGTCAAATGACTAAGAATTTGCCAGGTGGAAGGAGGGCTGTTCGGAGCTAAGTGAAGGACGGAAGAAAATCTCATGTGTCAGATAAGCATGAATAGTTCCCTATAGGTGAAACATAGCAAGGTTGAGTGGCAGGAAGTCAGTTGGAACAGAAATCCATATGAAGGAGGAAATATAGATGGGCTGGGTGACCTACATGGCTTGGCTTGTTCCCAGAAGGAAAGGGGGACCCCCAAAGGAATTTAAGCATGGGACAGAATTAATCTCTAAAATTAATCTGGAGAGAGTATGGGACAAATGATTCATGGGGGCGAGGCTAAGGCCAGGGAGATGAGACGATGAGATTGAAGGCATTTTCAAAAGTCCAGGCCGGGCATATTTAGTTAAAGTCAATTAAGAGGTAGTCAGAAAAGAAGATTCAAAAGGCTCATCAGGGAGTAGACTGACTAAATTTGGCTGTGTATAGAGATAAAAATTTAAAGGAATTTGAGAGTCTCTCTGATGCATTATGGAATACAAGATGCTTAAGCATTTAGAGGAGAAAGATAAGTTATACTATGAATCTGTTGACTGATCCTAGAGATCATTTATCTGTCCATTTGGTGATGTCTAGGATCTACAGCTCAATGAGGAGGTTTGAACTAGAAAAGCAGAAGAGGTTGGAGTTTCCCACCTCTTCCACAAGTCCAAGTTCCATGGGTGCCACCCAATGTGACTTGACTTCTACTACGTCATTCCACTAAAGAACCCTGTACCACGTATGAGAAATTTATACCCTTTCTACTTGGATTAACCCTATGAGAGAGCTTCTGTTTGGTGAAAATTTGTTTTTAACTTTTGCTATCTTTTTTTATAAGCCAATTGAAAGTCAGCCTCAGGCTCAAGGCTTTCAGCTGGCAATAAATATCTGATTTAAAATTTAATAATATCACTGTTTTTTCTATATTCCTTTTCTGTAGTAATGCCTTTTATTTGTGGCAGTAATATTGATTTTACATTAACAACAGTGTAAAAGATTTTATTTCTATTTATTTATGTTCTAAAATGCAATTCAACTTAGAAAGAAGTAATGTAAAAAGATAACGTGGTGTGAATGTATGGAGAAAATCAATAAGATAGTGTAGGTGGGAACTTGGCTACAACAAAAAGGACCCTTCATGAGCAATGTTAAAACTGAGATTCCCACTCACATTTGGAATAACTAAGATCTATCACCTCATTTGGAGGTGAGTGAAACCATAGCAGCTGATTACACTATGTTATAAGAAGGTCTAGAAAGTTTTCTTAATTCCCATAGGTGGGCTTCAATGACTGTTAATTGACAGAAAATACCTGCAACTGTTTGTATCCATGTGCATTTTTTTCCCTGGGGAGAGATACCACAGTTGTCTGTTTGGTTTTAGTTTTATATTCTCAAAAGGAGCTTTGACCAAGAGAGATTTTTAAAAAATGGAATAAATGGAGAAGAGAGCAAAGGATGGACTGTGGGGGAGGTTCACCAAATGAATGGAGAAGTAAAATTCAAAGATATAGCAAGTTGACTAAAAAAAGTCTATCTCGGACTTTCTTCAAGAATAAGAAAGTCATCTTTGAGTCTAAGGAAAGAGAAGGCATGAGAGGTTAATGGTTAAGTTTGTCAAGTGCTCCTGTCATAGGTCAATGAGCTAAGATCTCAATGATCAGTAGTCACTGACTTAATAATATGGTGAGAGTTGCCAAGAGTTTCATGGGGTTGTGGGAGTGAAAGCCCAATGACAGTGGGAGACGAGAGGAGTCAGGGGAAAGGAGGAGATTGTGATAATAAAGCAAAATTAGTTTTATTTTGCTGAGAAGCTGGCTGAGGAAGGGAGAAATGGACAGGAGACTAGCTATAGAGGGAGTTCAGGCTCCTTCTACAGTGCCATGAGAGGTTTTCCTGTTTGCTTGTTTTAAGGATGGATGTGATATAATTTTAATAATAAAGTTAAGTGATGCAGTCATTAAATAAAGAAGAAGCTAAAGTTGCAGGTGATAGAAAGAATATTTTCTGAGCCAAGGTGAAACTGGAGAGGAGCAGTTATGGGATCCTGAGAAGAGAGGGAGGTCAGGTGACTACAGACAGACAACATTGAAGGGAAGCAGAGCCGCTGATCAGGTAAATATGCAGGGGTTAGACCTGGGGTGTGAGCTTTATTCCTGGGGGCTTCTGAATTTCTAGCAAAGAAGAATCCTCCTGAGAGTGAAGGGGGTCAGGGAGGAGACAGAGTTTCTTTTGAGAAGGGTGGCAAGCTGTGCTCCCACTGCTATGGAGAACAAATGGTCAGATAAGATTCCATGAGAAGTCTTACACTAGAACTAAGACCTTACAACAGCACCATTTGGAACAGTTTCTATGGGTGGCCCAAACAGCACTTAGCTTCAGGAATCAAGTAGGCTGACCAGAGGACTGATCCAGATCAGGGGGTCTGTAGAAAAACGCACTGTCTCTAGTCATTTCAGTTCTCTGCCTTACTAGCACTTGGAACGCCATCCCCTACCACTTATTAAAGAATTGTGTTCCCATAATTGTCCTCTTCATTTGTCATCATTAATTTTTCCTTTTGTCTGGTTCATTCTTAGAGGTGTAATTGCTGACATGAGTAGCTCCCATTTTGAAATAAACTTCCATGGCCTGCTCCAGTTACACAATCCTCTCCTTGAAAACTTCTTGGAAGTGTTTTTTTTGCAGCAGCGGGGAGGTGGGTCAGAGTGTTCACAGCCTCACCTCCCATTCTTTCTTCTCTCATTATTTTAAATTATATTTTTTATCAGATTTATGTATAAAAATGTATTTGATTTTTTGAATAGCTAATCTATGTGCAACAGTTCAAAGGTGTTAAAGCACATACAATAGTTAATCTTTTCCCCATTATTGTGCCCTGTCACTCAGTTTCTGTCCCGTAAGCAGCTATTCATTCTTTTCTGTGTAGTTTCATATATGAGGGAGGACCCCCCAAAGCAGGAATTGAATTATAAAAATTGTGTATTTATTCTTACATGTCTAAACTTCAGTCACCTTCCAAGTGCTCTCCATTTGATGCAATACACCTATTGAGATGTTTTCCACTGCTTGAAGCAGTTTTTGAACTCACTGATTTTAATGCCTTTTAGTGCTTTGATTCCTTTTTATTACCTTTTCCACACTGGCAAAACATTTTCCTTTGAGGTCTTTTGTCATTGGGAAAACAAAAAAAAAGTCACTTGGGGGTGAGGTCAGGTGAATAGAGAGGGTGAGGCCCAGGAGTCATGCCATTTTTAGTAAAAAAACCGCTGAACGCTCAGTGCTGTGTGCCCAGGTGCCCTTGTAAATCCTCCATCACGAAATGGGCAAAGGCATTGAAAGAAACTTCCAAGAAATATTTAGCAAAGCCAAACATAGCTTCTCACAACAACACCAGCTGACATATTAAAACAGATGGGTTCTTAGAACACTCATTCATCTAACAGGAGAAGCCTGTACTACAAGGGGGCCAGTATTCCAGGAGATAATTCTGTTTTTTGGGGGGTCCTTCTCCTATAGGTTCATTTTTCTTTGTTATTTAATATTTGGCAACATACAATGCACATTATAGTTCAACTTTTTCTCTTCACTTAAAATACTTTGAAGATTTTTTATGTTAGTACATAGAAAACTGCTTTAATAATTTTAACAGCTGAATAATATTCTACTGAATGAATGCACATAGTTTATTTTGTTTGTTTTCTAGGTATTTCTTTTCAATAATTTACATATATAAAAACAGCAGGAAGTAATTTTAAATACATATTATTTTTCCTAATTGCAGACATACATGTAAGATAAATTCTTAGGATGAGAATCATTATGTCCCTAGTCACCAATCTTTGTTCAATCTTCATCAATCTCTTGTCCCTACCAAATTAATTGAAATAGTTCTTATCAAGATCAAATAAAATTCCAAGCTAACTCTATGTCCTCATGCAAGCCAACTCTTCTGAAGCATTGATTGTAGCCGACCTCTTTTTTAAAATACTTTCTTCTTTTGGATCTTATAGCATCACACCCTTCTGGATTTCCCATTTCATTAATCGCTCCTTCTCAGTTTCCTTTTCTGGCTTCTACTCTTTTCAATGCCTATATTTTGGACTGCTCTAGAGCTCTTTTCTCAGTCTGATCCTTTAAAAACAGTTCTAAAATTGTTTCATGAAGTTCCACTGTCCAGGCCCAACTACCCTTCTGATGCTTGTCCCTGAACATCTAATTGGCACTCAAAACTTAACTGATCCTGCTTAGTTTCCCCATATCAGTTGGTAACAATGGGATTTATCCAGTTGCTCTGGTCATAAATCTAGGCATGAAATTTGATCTGTCAGCAACCACAGCTAATCTTAAGTGTTGTCTTTATTAAGTGTGGTCTTTTCTATCTTCAAGTATGTCCAGGGTTTGGCTATTTCTTACCATCTCTACTGCTGCTATTGCTCTGGTTAAAGACCAGACAAGGACAGTATATTTTTGACAGCCTCCTTGCTTACCCTCTGTCTTTCACCAGATCATCTTGACACAATAGCAGGTGGATCCTGGTCAACAGTTTCCCACAAGACATGCTTTAATGGCTTCCCATTGTGCACAGAAGAAAACAGAAACTCTTTACCATGGGTTAAAAGGCCACACCCATTACTTCTGAGAGAAGGAAACACCATCAAGGACTTGGAGAAATTATCAGATCAAAAGAGTCCCTCCTCTTTAATACTCAAGTACACTCACTGACACACTCTCTGACTACTTACATTCTTTCTTTCATTCATTCATTCATTCATTCAGGCTCTGAAATATTTCTCCATGCACTTTTTTCAAGTGGAGATAATCATTTCTGTTATAGATGTCAGATGCTAATTCTAAGTTTCTTTACCGCTCTTCATGAGTTTTTTGCTTTTAGAGCAGAACTTAGTATTTTTTGCCTGTGTAATTTAAGGCTGAGGGGCTGGAAAAGCAAGGTTTCCTGCTGTGGAGCACAGACGCTGTGGTTCTGTATCAGATCGCTACAGATGCTTCCCCAGGGATCTCCGGACTCCTCACCTAAGAATTTTCAGTGCTTTCAGTTACAGCCATTCAAGAAGCACCTTGTTTATTCTGCCTCAAATAACATCTTCCCCACCTTCTAAATTAATATTAAAAAAAATCCCGTCAAGGCCTTTTAAAAATTATCATGTCTATGTTGCTTTACACTAGCCATTTATTATTAATAGACTAGAAAGTGCTCTTTAAAAATCTTTGAAATGATCTCAGTAATAGTTAATTAAATTCAAAAGGGACCATATTTACTAAGCAAGAAAATTCAAACTACCACTCCTCTCATTTCCAATTAAGAAATAAGTTATAATTTTGCAAGTCTGTGAAAAGAGACATGGGTCAAATTTTAAATAAAAAAAAATTCCTAAGAAAGGTGTGTCATATTATTTGTATTAGCAGCTTTATGGCAGTAGTCTTTATAAGAACAGTATGCCCAAGAACTTTAGAAAACTAGTTAAACAGTAATGTTTTTAAAAATTAAAAACAATGAAAAGGCTGCCTTTAAAATGTGCTATTGCTCAGTCCTGCCATCTACATAATTTGCCTAATGAGGCAAAGTGACAATAAATGTATTCCTTTTTAAACCATTCCCACAAAGATTTTTATATACTGTTGAGAGAGAATAACTCCTTAATATCAGTTAGGCTCATCAGCTCCACAATAAGTCTCGGTGTATAAAGATTGACAAGCGATTTACCCTGATCAAAGGGGGTGTGAAACAATACTAAAAGTTCTAGAACAAAATAAGTAAATCAAGTTATTTTTCATATTTGGGAACTTCTAATGTTGGGCGAGTATAACATTTGTTCTAGAAACATCTGAGTTTAATGAACGATCTACCCAAAGTGTAGAAAACCACTTCTGATTGGAAACAAATGGTTTTAATTGCCAAAACCGACCTTGACACACAGATCTGAATGGGGTGAAGGGGCACAGAGGGCTACACTTTCTTTGGAGGAAACACAAAGTGATGATGCGTCAACCTGCTTATGAGTTTGTAGAGGGAGAAAGGGAAGGGGAAGGAAGCACAGCAATTGCAAACCTAGAGGGATGGCAGGCACTTCCTCAGGTTGGCTTTGTGGCTCTTTATGTTGACATTCCCATTGCGTCAGGGAAAGCCAGCTAGGAATCCAAGCCACTTCTCTCAACAAACAGACAAATGAGGGAACTCAAAGGTAAGGATTGCTGGATTGTTAATGAACAAATCAAATTGCAAAAATTTATGTGTAAATGGAATCAGCGTGAAACCCATTTTGAATGTTCCATTTTTTTTCCGGCTGACTATATAGATAATCCAGAAAAATTGAGGGGAAGGGCTGGTGAGCTCTCTGCATATGTTATCATAGATACACACTTAAATCAGTTTATATTACAACCGGCAAGGTGCCTGGGAGACACTTTGCTTGCAAAAAACCAAAGACCTCCTAAGGTTTCTACTGAAACGCATGTCATCCGATGTTCTCATCCAATGCTTATAAAAGGCCACCTCCAAGTGCAAAGGAAAATAACTCAAACCCCAAATCCAGCATGTTGGTTACCCAAAATGCTAAGCTCCGTATGTATTTTTGCTCATCACCTCCATTTCATCCCTTAACTTACTGGCGACACAAATGCGGCTCTCCCAGCCCCTTTGGGGACAGAAATCCAGAATATGAACTGTCGCATGGATTCCCTTTTCTCCTTTGCTCAACCGCCCTTCCAAAGAGGAAGGAGCCTTCCTCTGTAGGGCAGGACCTGCCGCAGCCCAGACACGTTGCGGTCCCGGGTGGAAGCTCTCTTCTGCGCTGCAGGAAATCAAATTCTAAAACTGCAACCTTTTCCCAGTCTATGCATCCCCGCAGCTACTCATTTATCTTATTATTTTCCCCCAAGAATCCTTCCCAGGTCGCCCCTGAGGAATGGATTTGTTGATCCTCCTGTCTTTCCAGTGCTGAATTTTGGCCTGTGACCCGTCTCTCTCCACCCCAGGGGGTCCTCAAAGCAGGGGGTCCTCAAAGCAGGGGCCCCCGCAGCTCATCCTCAAGGTGGGGTGTTGCGGAATCGAACTGCTACCCGGGTCCTCCCACCAGCCTGGTTCACCTGCTCCGCCCAGGACCACGCCCGCTCCCCAAAACTTCGCTCCAGGGAGCAGAGGTTTTGAGTAGAGTGGGAAAAAGCTATTCTAGCAGTGCTCATTCGCCCCAAAGTGTCGGAAAGGACTTAGGCTCCAGCCCCGCAGGTCCTTCCCTGGCGCCAAGGGCAGGCGCTGCCCAGGATTCCCCCCCGTTCTCCTTCCCACTTGCGATCCACCTTACTGGGCGCAGGGGTGAACACTCACCGCGAGCGCTACTCTGCAGAGGTTCGGAGCGGGAAAATTTGACCTCAGATCCGGGGATGAGGCACGAGCAAGGGCGGCGGGGCGCCGGCGGAGACCAGGTGGAGAGTGGGGCGCCCCTGTGGTCTCGCGGCTGCGGAGCTGTTGAGCGCTGCGGGACTTGGGGCGCTACCCCGGGGTGGGTCCCAAACACAGAAGGGTGGAACGGCAGGCAGACGCCCGGGGCTCACCACCCCCCCTAACGCTCCTTTCTTCTTGCCTTCACCTCTTCCTTCCTTCTTCACTCCTTTCTCATCTTGCTTCTCTCTCTTTCACCCTCCTCCCTCTTCTCTCAGCCTCTCCGCCCTCTTTTGCACTGATGCGTGGACAAGGACGGGGGAGGAAAAAAGTCCCGTCTCCTTAATTTGAGTGATACCTTGGAGATGATCTCTGTTCCCGGAATCTGGAAATGACGTTAATAACCTTTCTGAAAGCATAAAAAAATCACAAAATGACTTTTAATCTCCTTTCCCCTAGCATCTCCTGCCCAGTGGCAGTTTGTATCCGGTTGGGTAGCAAGGAAAAGGAATCGAAGAGGGAATTAGAGGCAGCAGTCCTTTGAAGTGGGGTTGAGAACTGGCCACTGAGTGAGCATAGAGATTTGTTTACTCACAACTTGACAAAGCAGCCTTTGGGGAGTGGTGGGAAGAGAACTGATGTTGGGGGTGAGAGGAGAGGTTTTATCCAAAACTCCATTCTAAGGCATCAACTGTGGTGCCTCTCTCTCTCTCTCTCTGCCTTAGAATACAAGAATATATCTCTAATGTTTTGACCTTAAGAAAATACTTCAACTTTTCCTGCTCAGGGCCTTAGATCTTTGTATTATTTTTCCTCCCAGATTACTGTTTTATTGCCCAGTAGCAAAAGTCCCTTCAGCTAGCCTAAGGGGCACTTCCCAAACCTGTTTTGACTGACCCTAGAAACTTGAGTGATTTTTGGAATGCAGCAGTTTTCTGGCAATAGTGCTGGTCTGCAATGATGGAAAGGGTGGGGCGGATATTTTTGTTGAGAGCTCCACCCCCACATTCCACAGATTGACCCTCCCAGGGTTGTTTCACTCTGGGCCTGTGTTCTAGATCCTTTTTTCCAGAAAAGAACTCCTGTCGCTAAAGATGCTTTTTGCTCTCCTGCCTCCTAATACTTCGGGCCGTTCAAAGGCAATCTTATATAGATCTCCCCTGGAGACTAAACCTGTATTTTCCAGCCCATCTTTCTCCTGTTGGTGAGGTCCTTCTTGTTCTCTGGCAGCATATATTTACATGAGGTACATAAATCAAAAACACTAAACATAATGCTTGGCACTTAGTACTCAAGAAATGTTAACTGAATTATTATAGGTAATGGCCAGATTACCTATAATATAATGAACACTTATTTCATGATTTTATTCTCTTACATAATACTTAAACCTTGATTCTCTGTGTAAAACCATGATTTGCACAGTTTCAGCCCTTGTCCTTTATGAATATCTGACTGTGCCATTATGGTGACTTATTTAGGAAAGCACGGTAAAAATAATCTGAGAAGTCAAGAGTAATAACTTTCCTAATAGAACACAGTAATTTCCCTAGAAGATATGATAGAACACCTTGATTTTACACTCGTACCCAGAGTAATTTGTAACAGTCTCATAGATGATAGCCATGGAGAGTGCCCAACGTTACACCACCTCAACAAGCAGTTGGGAATGTATCCCTGTTCTACACAGGGGGATGTTTCCAGATGCCATATTTGAACTTGAGCAATTGCAGCTAACAATTCTATTGTATTTCCGGGAAATAAATTCCATTAAAAGAAAATTTGGGAAAGACCTCACCTATGATGCAAAGAGGATCTAAGGTTTCAAGTGTTGTGCTATTGCTAGTGCAGCAAATTTGCTTCGGTATCAGTAACAAAAATTCACCTTGCGTGGGACAGCAGGATGTTGTAGCCTAGAGATATTCCTTTTGCTATTCAGTACACACAACTAACTCAGCTGTGAAGACACTCAGCATGGGTTATTTGATGTAAGTAGAGAATGAGTAACTATGCTGCTTCTTTAATAATCTTAAGTCTGAATTTCAGTGAGAACGAGACCAGAATCTCAGTCAGTCATCAGGTTCACAGAGTTTACGTTGTTTAGGTTGAATTAAGTCATCAGAGACAAGTTCTTTTTGAAAGCTTAGAGGAAAGATCCAGAAAATGTCAGTACTTAAAGGTCTTGCTTATTTTTAATCTTAAATATGCAAGGACACGTGTATCACATGTGTAGGCATGATACTAAAAATCTATTTCTTGAGCTTTTGACAGAAAAGAGATTTGCATTCAGGACAAATTGTACTATTTTGATAATACTGATCTCAGTTTAAAACTCAGTTGAAATTCCCTTGTTTCTTTCAGTTAAGCTGACAATGCCGTTAAGATAACTATAAAACCCAACTATAAAATGTAAAATTAGGGAAAAGGTTGAGAGGTTGTGAAAGGATGTTGTAGACAAAATTAACCCCAGAAGTGCAGCCCTAAATGATGTAACCTTGCCTTAATGGTTTATGTTTTTCTTGATTATTATGCTAAATCCTGAAGATTCACCTGACCTTATCAACCTCAGAAGCAAGATCCACTGACTCATTGAAATGATATCAAAAGGTCACTTTTTAGGAGCATTGTTTTTAGCACCACTTTTTTTTCCGATTTTGGGAAAAATACTGCAGTGTAAAATGAAAACGCATGATGAAATATGCAACCGTTCTCTAAGTTTATGGAAAAACCATGTTACTTTTGATAATAATGCAGATGGACTATTCATTAAATTCATCAGGTAATTGATCAGATCCTTGGTAAGTCAAGTAGAAAGGTATGCAGAAGTTCAATAAATACAATTTATTAATTTCATAACACACGAGGGAAGACTGGATTGGAAAACAATCCCTATCATATAATAATGCTACCTTCTTTTAAATAGAAAATATGCCTAAACAACTCTGAGAGAATACTAGTATATAAAACATCGACAGAAATATTGAGTTCCTTAAAATGCTTTCCCCACAAACTTAGGGAAAGGTTACTTACTTGAATGATTTAATTTGCATCATGAGTTTTCATTTTACTCTGCGATATTTTTCAAAAAAGTGATATTTAAAATAATGCTTCTGTAACTTGGCCTTTTTATGTGATTTAGTTAGCTAAATTCATCAATCATTCTCCAAACATATGGAATACAGTGTAGCTGAAAGATCACTTGACTAGAAGCTTCCAGGTCTGTCAGTATGGAACAATTTTATTATAGGTGAGTAGGGGTAGTTTGTTCAGTGAACAACATAAACTCAGACTCTTAACTGATGTTCATATCTGTAGCCGCATTGTTCTTTAGTTCCACAGCTGGAAAAACTGCAGCATGGTGTTTTGTATACTATAGCATGTATTGATGGTTGGCCAAAAAGTCCAGTTAGTTTTTTCCATAAAATACAAAACATATTTTTCATTTTCACCAATAACTTTATTGATTTGATGTTTTGAATATGGTGCATCTCCTGCATGGTGTAATGTTGACTGTTCTCAATTAATGTCTCGATTTGATTGCTGTCAACTTCAACTGGTCTGCCTGACCATGGAGCATTGTTAATTTCATTGTTAAGAAATCTCTAGCACAAAACTTTGCAAACCACCGTTGACACATTCAATTCATCATGGCACCTTCTCCATACACTGCACAAATCTTTTTGTGTGTTTCAGTTGCATTTTTACCTCTTTGGAAATAATAAAGCATAATGTGCCAAAGTGTTGCATATTTTCTTCCATCTTCAACATTAAAATGGCAATACAAAAATTTACCAATTTTGATAAGATTTTTTTAATGCATGCTGATATGACAGCTGTTACAGTATGATCTAAAAAAGTTGTTTTGAATAAAGTTAAAGACTTCATTCAAAACAATTGTAAGCACTACTAGAGCCATCTTATGGAAAAAACAAACAAACTTTTTGGCCAACCCAATAATAGGGCTGGGCAAAAACCTTGAAGGTTATGATATGTAAAAACAAGTAATTAATAAGTCTACTATGATGACATGATAACAAACTAACTGTTGCTCAATTAAGTTAAAGAAATACTAACAACATTAACCTACTACGTAATCAAACCCTCCAGCTAAAATCTCAAGCTATCTCAAAAAAGTCAATACCAATAAATCTAAGTTTCTTAATAATTTTGATGCTATTTTCAGTTATAATTGTGTTTTACCTATAGCCATTGTTTATATTAGTCTCCATATTTTCAATATCATTTCATAATTTCTCATTTATTCTGTGTTTAGTAAGGCAACAGGAAAATTGCAGTATGTCTCTGCATTGATGAAAAACTCGGCATAAAGATTATGAAGGAGACTTGCATTAGAATTGAACTAAATTGACTCTTATTTTTGTCTGGTCATTAACCAGTTTGGAGACTTAAAGAAGGAATTTAATTTCTCCCAATTTTAGCTTCCTAAAATTTTACATGGTAATATTGCCCAAATTATCTATCTGTAAAGTTTCCCTGAGTTCATTGAAATATAGTATATGAACTTTCATAAAAAGGGTAAAGTATTACGTAGCATAAGATGAAATTTATGTGAAGAAGGTTTGTAAGATCAGAACAAAATCATCAGGTTTTGACACTTCATGAGATACCTTCAGGGTTGCTAATCTTTTGGTCAGAATCTTGTCCTGTCAACAGATATAAACCAAATTTTAAAGTGAAGATATTTTGTAGAATTGTAATTTGCAACTATACCACTTCTGAAGAGCCAGGTAGGGTGCTTTGCATGTATTTGTAGCAGTGAGTACACTCAACCAATTGGAATACTGAAAGGCAACATTAAAAAAATAAAACAACCAGTGTGTAGTTGAGAAAAATAGCTCTTTCTCTCTTATCTTCACAATGTCCTGATGGTTATTTTTCATAGATGAGTTACAGAGATAATAGCAAAGAAAACACGAATGCTTGTGAAAAACTAAGGTAAAACCCTATGCTAGGTCATTGCCAGTTCTCAAAAATACATGTATGTAAAACAGGCTTTACTGTAATTAATGTCTACCCTTAGATATTTACTAGAACAAAAAGTAGATTCTATGTATTTAAAATAAATAAAATGATCCCAGAACATTAGTATTTAGGAGATTGATTAATATGTGTCCTTGATGAAGAACAAATTGTGATTATTTAAAAAATAATGTATTTATTATATCTTTATGTGTATGCTTCTTATGAATATGAAATGAAACTAATTACCTAACAGTTGGGTAAAGCCATTGGTAAATTATGTTACTTAATTAAGTAAAATTCCCAAAAGATTTTAATACAATTTGTTCAAAGCTCCATTCCAGTTTTGTAAACATCTAAAGTGCCTTCATGATAATAGTCCAAGCAAAGAGCAAAGAGCAATAGTTAATTAGTATGAGTAAGCCCAGTGTTACTGATGAAATAGATAGTTTCTTTGAACTTGGGTTCACCCATTAAGCTGTTCATTTCCAAAAACAGAAAAATTTCTCAACATTTTAAAATTGTAATATTTTATATTACCATAAAGAGCACATATTTACATAGGTAATAATATTAGTGATTTGAGTTACATACCTAATAATATTAGTGAGTTAGTACGTCTCAATTCAGCTTTGGGAAGCAGGCTCTACCAAACAACTTTTTTTCCAAGATGATGCCTCAGACTGTGTCCATCCTGTTACTTTATCATTTATCATACTTTGTTGTAATTTTTTTGTGTTTGTGTATTTGTCTCTTATCTTCTAGATTCTGAACTCTTTCCAGGAGCCACCATTTTATTCATATCTGTTTACCGTTGGAAATTTGCCTAATGCCTAGAAATGAGAAGATACTCAGTCATTTTTGAAATATATGAAAGAATAAATATAAAAGTATGTATTTTTAACTTTTTAATAAACAAAACCTAACAGAGGAAAGGGGGTGGGAGATAATAAAGGGTGAGGGGGCCAGGTGTGTGTTGGCAGGACTATGGCTGCGGGCACACAGTGCAATGTAGACATCATGGGTTGTGGAGATGTATGCTTGCAACTTTTATGATTTTGCTGACCAGTGTCACCCTGATAAATTTGAATAAATAAAGATAAATAAATAAATAAAACCTATTAGTTTATATTTTTCAAAAATGGCATCTTTTCTACTTTATCCATTTATAGCTTGTATTCAATATTATTTTGTGTTAGTTTCTGATGTACAGCATGTTGGTTAGACAATCACGTATTTTACAAAGTATTTCTCCCTCATATTCCCGGTACCCAAGTGGTACCATACGTAGTTATTACAACATTATTGACTATATTTCCTATGCTGTACTTTACACCCTCATGACTATTTTGTAACTATCAATCTGCACTTCAATCCCTTTGCCTTTTTCATCCCCCTAACCCCACCTCTCCGGCAACCATTAGTCTGTTCTCTGTATCTCTGAGTCTGTTTCTGTTTGTTTGTTTATATCGTTCACTAGATTCCACATATAAGTGAGGTCATATGGTGCTTGTCTTTCTCTGATTGTCTTATTTCACTTAGCATAACACCCTCTAATTTCATTTATGCTATTGCAAATAATAAAATTTTGTTCTTTTTTATGTCCAAGCAATATTCCATTATATGTATAAAGAAGATAGTGGTGATGTAGGTGGGAGCTGAGCCAAATTGTTCATGCACCCAACTGGGATACCTAGCTGACCTTCAGAAGAACAGAATGAACAGCCAACAGAATCCCAGCCAGCTAATATGAAGTTTGGATGCCAACGTATACAGAGGACACTTAAAAATGGGCAGTAAGGAGATTTTGAAGGCCAATGGAAAGGTCCTGGGCCTTGCACCAGAGACCACGGCTACCACAGGAGCATTGGAGGAGAGCCAGGTCAGTGATAGTAGCCTAGTGGCTCTCACCCTTCCCAGGACAGAGAAGTCCCAGACTTGTGCCAGGAGAGACCTGGACACATAAAGTCACTAGGGGATAAAAAGGCAGTAACTGACACACAGCCTGCAGTGTACCCTGGCTGGGATGGTGGTTGCAGGGTGGGACAGTACTGAAGAAATTGGGGAACTGGGTAACAGTTAGAGCTGGGAGAAGAGTTGGGCTATGATGAGCCATGACCAAGATAGACTCTGGACTGATCAGAGAGTTGGGCTGTGTAGAAAGCCAGGTGCTTGTTAGGAGTGATAGGTGGCACCCAAGGGAACTTTTCTCAAAAGGAGAGCTGTGCAGGGACCTTGCATGCACAACAGTCCAGCCAGTGAAGAAGGAGTGTGGGCTCCCTCTCAGTGCACCTCACAGACTGATCAAAGGGTTGCAAAACACGGTGGATTGTCAGTGCCAGCCTGGTGCAAATGAGCAGAGTGGACAGTGCGGGCTGCACAATGCTCTGAGGGGGTGAGCTGGAAACTGGGCACCTGTGATAATTGTAGCCTAGTTTTTTTCACATGTAAGACAATAAGTCCTGAAGCTGTGAGAAAACCAGAGATGTATCCAGAAAAATGCCAGAAGGCGACCACAAATAGCTGAGACAAATTTCACTTTGCTATTTTTCAGAACTTGCATGTTTTTTATTTCTCTCCTTTCCATTTATTTAGGTTTTAATTGTTTGATTTATTTATTTTTATTCTCCCTTTCATATCACATTTATTTTTATTCTTTTATGTCACTCTTATTCTAAATAACACAGTACTCTTGGTCTTTTATTTTCATTCTTTTTATTCAGATTATGTATTAGTTATCATACTGTTATTATTCTAATCCCACACAGCACCTTTCCCTGGTCTTAATCCATTTCACCATCTTCCTGAGCTTTACTACCATTGTGGCTAACTTTATTTTCTCACACACCACACCAAGTTTTTATCCCTTTTCACTATTTCTCCTCCATCTAACCTTGCATAAGCACTCTTCTTTCTTAAATCATCTCACATTATTTTTCCTTTCTAATAAGAGTCTTATTTCTTTTTCACCTTCTATAAACAGTGGATAGTTGGGTGAAATATCACAGGTTTTGCTGTATTTCTACAAAGGAACACCTATTTGCTCACTATTTGTTTGTACTTTAAGTCCCATAGAATATTCTCCTGCTGTCTTACTCCATTTTGCCTTTGCCCTGCCCCTGATCAGTTGAGTGAGGAATTTTAGTTCATCATTTCCTCTCTCCCTTCCCCCACCTTCAACCTTGGCTTTACTCCTTACTTTCATTAGTTTTCTTCCCCCATTCTCTCAAAATCATTTTTCTTTACTGTAGACATCTCATATTCACTTTGTGCTTTTCTACAATATTCTTATTCCCATTTCACCTTTATTAAATTTCATTCAGTTGTTATTACTATAGATCCTGCTGTGGTTTTTCAATAATTTTGCTCCAGTTGATCCAGTTTTACTTCAAACCTCACAGTATACTCTTCCTTCTTCTTACCCCATTGTTCCCAATGCCTGTTCATGTGTAACTTACGTTGTAAATTTTGCTATCTCTCNAGTTTTCTTCCCCCATTCTCTCAAAATCATTTTTCTTTACTGTAGACATCTCATATTCACTTTGTGCTTTTCTACAATATTCTTATTCCCATTTCACCTTTATTAAATTTCATTCAATTGTTATTACTATAGATCCTGCTGTGTTTTTTCAATAATTTTGCTCCAGTTGATCCAGTTTTACTTCAAACCTCACAGTATACTCTTCCTTCTTCTTACCCCATTGTTCCCAATGCCTGTTCGTGTGTAACTTACATTGTAAATTTTGCTATCTCTCTTTCTTTGCTTTGGTTCTGTCCCAACTCTACTCACTTCTCCTTTCTCTTACCACTCAACAACATTTCTCCCTCTTTCAATTATCTCATATTTCCTTTGTGATATCTTTTAATATCTAAAATCTTTCTTCACATTTATTAAACTTAGTTCAATTGCAGTTGAGACTGCTGATGTGGCAGGGGGATTTTTCGGGGGTGGTACAGGTTTGGTTGTCTGATAATACTGATTTGTTAACCAATACCTGTACAACAGCATACAAGACAAGGAAGGAGTTGTGAATACCAGTGAACCTACTGGAGGGCAGAACCCCCCCAACAAAGGAGTCACCAACAGGCAATGCCTGAGTACAACAAGAGAGCCCACACAAACAAAAGAAAGGGCAACCTTATAGCATCTAGAAAAGGAAGTAAAAGAGACCTCACCACCAAGTTGCACAGAATTCCTACTACATAAGCTCACCCTACAAAGACAGGTGGCATAGGAGAGCATCTGGAATCACATAAACAAACAAAAATAACCACCTAAAATGGGGAGACAAAGAAAGAACCCGCAATGAAAAGAAATAGAAGATCCCCCAGTAAAAGAGCTAAATGAAATGGAGGAAAGCAAATGATCAGATATAGAATTCAAAAGAGTGGTTATAAGGATGCTCAAGGAACTCATAGACAACTACAAGGAACTGAGCGAGATCTACAACCGTATGAAAAAGGAAACAAACTATAAACAAGAACTAAGAAGAAATAACACAATATCTGAAATTAAAAAATAAAAACCACTAGAATGAATTACAAGCAGGTAGGATGAAGCAGAGGACCAAATTAGTGAGCTGCAAGACAAGGTAGAAAGAAATATCCAGGTAGAGCAGCTTCACAAAAAATGCTCAAAAATTATGAAGATAGTTCATGAAGAACTGCAGGACAACATGAAACACAACAAGATTTGAATCATAGGAATACCAGAAGTAGAAGAAAAGATGCATTATTTTTTCCTTTTGAAAAAATAATGATGAAAATGTCCCTAACCTGAAGAGTGGAAAAGTCATACAAGTTCAACAAGCACAGAGAGAGGGTCCCAGTCAAGATGAACCCAAAGAGGCCTACTTCCAGACACATCATAATTAAAATGACAAATTTTATTTTTATTTATTTATATTTTAATATTTTAAAGATTTTATCTACTTATCTTTAGAGGGGAAGGGAAGGAGAGAGGGAGAGAATTATCAATGTATGGTTGCCTCTTGTGCATACCCTGCTGGGAACTGGCTTGCAACACCAGCATGTGCCCTGACTGGAAATTGAACAACAATCCTTTGATTTGCAGACCCATGCTCAATCCATTGAGTTATGCCAGCCAGGGCTAAAATGTCAAATTTTAAAGACAAAGAATCTTAAAGGCAGTGAATAGGAAACAAATAGTAACATACAAGGGAGCTCTGATAAGGCTCACAGCTGACTTCTGAATAGAAGCACTATGAGCCAGATGGGAATGACAAGATATATTGCAAGTAATGAAAAACAAAGGCCTGAAATCAAGAGCACTCTACCAAGCCAGGCTCTCTATTAAAATGGAAGGTGAAATAAGGAGTTCCCCAGACAAAATAAGGTTGAAAGAATATACCTCCATCCAACCAGCACTGCAAGATATGCTAAAGGGGACTGCTTTAAGAAAAGGAAGAAAATCAGTGAGGGAGAGAACAGGTACAAAATGAGTAAAATGGCAATGAGTAAGTACCTATCAATAACAACCTTCAATGCAAATGGATTAAATGCTCCAATCAAAAGACATAGGGTAGCCAAATAGGTAAGAAAACATGATATGGAGAGCAACACATTTATACTAGGGAATTTTAACACCCCACTGTCAAAAATTGAGTAGATCTTCCAAACAAAATATCAATAAGGATTTTGTGGCATTGAACAATTTCCTACATCAAATGGACTGAACTGATATATATATATGGAAACTTTCATGCCAAAGAAACAAAATACACATTCTATTCAAATGCACATGGAACATTTTCAACGATAGACCATGTGATAGGACACAAAACAAGGCTCAACAAATTCAAGATAATTGAAATTATATCAAGCATTTTTTTAGAGCACAAGGGCCTGAAATTAGAAACCAGCCTCAAGGAGAAAACTCAAAAGCATTCAAATTCGTGGAGATTGAATAGCATGCTATTAAACAACTAATGGGTTAAAAATGAGATCAAGAAAGAAAACAAAAATTTTTTGGAAACAAATGAAAATGAACACACAACAGTCCAAAACATATGAGACACAGCAAAAGCAGTCCTGAGAGGGAAGTTCATAATGATACAGGCCTACCTAAAAAAAATAAAACAATTTCAAATAAATAACCCTACATCTACAAGAATTGGAGGAACAATAGCAAACAAAGCCCAGATTGAGTAGAATGAAGGAAATAATATCAAAGCAGAATTAAATGACAGATAATATAAGAACAATTCAAAGAACTGATAAATCTAGGAGCTTATTCTTTGAAAAGATACACAGAATCAATAAGCCTCTGCACAGACTCATCAAGAAAAAAAGAGAGAGGACCCAAATAAATAAAATCAGAAAGAAAGAGATTACAACTGATAGCACAGAAATACAAAGGATTGTAAGAAATTACTATGAAGAGCTATATGCCAAAAATTTTGAAAACCTAGGTGAAATGGACAAATTTCTAGAAAAATACAATTTTCCAAATCTGAATGAAGACAAAGCAGAAACTAAAAAAAAAAAAAAAAAAGAAGCAGAAAACCTGAACAGACCAATAACAACTGGTGAAACTGAAGCAATAATAATAATAAAAAACTGCCAGCAACAAAAGCTCTGGACCAGATGGATTCACAGGAGAATTTTAGAAAATACTTTAGGAAGAACTAATCCCTATCTTTCACAGTCTACTCCAAAACATCCAAGAAGAGGGAAGACTTCCAAACTCTTTTTTTGAGATCAGTATCATCCTAATCCCAAAACCAGATTATCATATACATTTTAATCAGTTTGTAAATTTTGTTAATAAAACTAACCAAAGATTGATAGGGATTTTAACAAATCTATAAATCAATTTAGGAATTATTTAACCATGTTAATGCTCTGGTTTTTGAAAAAGGAATGTCTTTCCATTTATTTAGGTCTTCTTTAATTTCAACATGGTCTTATGGTTTTCAGACTTAATTTTTGCACATCTTTTGTTTAATTTGTCCCTAAGTATTTTCTTTCTCATGCTACTGGTAATGGAATTGTCTTGTGAAAAGTTTTGGATTATTCATTGTTAGTGTATAGAAATACAACCAAACTTTATAGATTAATCATGTAACCCCCAATTTTACTTAGCTCTTTCAATAGTTCTAATAGATTTTGGTGAGTATAAAGTGGGTTATCACTGCATATTCTATAGGTATTAAAAGTATACTAAGATGATGTTTTGTATCCAAATTTATACACAAAAGATAATGTTCATAAACAAGTTGAATTTATCTCAGGAATGGGTTAATATTCTTATATAAATAAATGTAATATATCACATTACCAGGATACAGGAGAAAAACCATATAATAATTTGAGTAGATGCAGAAAAATATTTTGATGTAATTCAAATTCCATTTATGATAAGAAGTCTTAGCAAACTGAGATGAAATACCCTCTATCAGTTTTAAGAAGTTACTTTCTATTCTTAATTTGCCTTTTTTTGGTATAGACTCTCTATGGCTACTACAATTCTCCCTTCTGCTAATCTGTTGATTTCCTAGGAAACAAGCAGGTAATATGGGATGGTGAGGGATGCTCACAAAACATTTCTTTGATAAATGTTGCTTTATAAAACTTTTTCAAAATAAAAAATAATACATATCTGTTACATAATTTGTATAGAATATAGGTAAACAAAAGCATCTTTAAAATCTCTGCAAATTCTATAATTATTAGAATTTTTTACATATTTTATCCCTCAATGAATTTTTCTAGACTTTTTATTGTTCAATGATTTTACATCTAAACACACACACAAGTGTACACATGCACAAAGACCATATACAAACAAAAAATGTTTACTGGACATTTGTTAAACATTTCATGGTTATATAGTTCTCTATATAGTCACCTTCATAGACTGCTAATTATTCTATAGAATAGAGGGTAGCCTAATTTCTATAATAATCATCACCGAATATTTAGGTTGCTCCAATATTTTGCCATTATAAACACAGCTGAAATGAACATTCATATAGATGAATAGCTTTTTTCCTTATCTAGCACAAACTTTTAAAATATTTTTATTAACATAAGTGTCAAGATATTTGAAAATTATATTTTATAATTTACATAATCCACTTTGTCCCCTTTCCAGTGTTTTAGAATCTTTTCTCTTTTTATATAACTAAATTACAATGTATAGTTTTCCCATTTTCTTATTTTGTTTCTTTAATACCCTGAGATGTAACTTGTCTGTGATCAAATGACTAACACATTTAAAGCAGATTTTCACATTTTTTATTCATCTTGAGTTTATATGCCTATCTAAAAATGTTTGTTCCACCTTAGTCAGTAAAGAGATAATTGTCATTTGTTCATTTATCAGCAATTAAACCTTGGGACCCAAATACTGAGACTACTTTTTTCTTTATCTTCTTTTGCTCAAACTCAATTCAAAAGAATAAAAAGAAAGACTTCTTGTTATATAGAGACTTCTAACAAACCTCATTTTGGTCTTGAATCCATAAAATGCTATAGTCATGAGTTAGTTCAAGTATCCTATAACTTTCATAAGAAAAAGGTTTCTTGGATTTGACTTGCCTCCACAACAAATTAGCTGTTTATACTTGGGGTATTCAACTTCTTTGTTTCTCGGTATTTCCACATGCAGTGAAGACAGCGAAGACAGCATTCCCTCCGTTTGCACGTGTTTAATGGAATTAATCAACAAATAAAGGAGGAATAAGTTAATTCATATAAAGAGCTTATAATGGCATCTAGTATGTAGAAAACTCTCATTAAATATTATGTGTTACACTTGTTATTTTAAAAACCTGTACTGAGAGAGAACTCCTGGTCTCACATCACTTGGTATTGTTTATATTTTTGCTACATGCTGCATTCTTTTATTCATCACCAGGGTTATTTGTACACTCAGACTCTTACTTTCTAGTGCTCCCAAACTTTCATTTGTTGCTATAATTCTTCATTTCATGAAATTTTGTCTATTATTCTTGCTGAGCGCTTTTAAATCTGCTCATCTGAAGTCTGGAGGAAATCTGTCCCAGTGTTTCTTACACTTTAAAATGCCCTGGAATCACCTAGGAATCTTGTGAAAATGGAGAGATTTTAATCCTCTCAGTTTTGCACTAGTCTGACATTGTGACTTTATAGCAAGCGTCTGGAGCATCCCAAAGAGCCACATCTGTGCTGCTCACCTACTGCAGCATGGCTCTGTCAGACTTGACTCCAGGCTTAATCTTTACATTATTCATATTAGAATTTAATAGGCAAGTAGGTACATAAACTTCCCCACATTAATTTCCTATGCATATAAGCCTCCTATTTAATATGGATAATTTTGAAATTCATAATCATGTTAGCTGTTAGGCAAATGAAGGTAGTCTACAAAAATCTGTCAGTCTGGTTTTGTACTAACTGAAACAAACTATTTAGATGTAAATTTGCTCATATACCTGATAATTATAATGATAAACTCCATCAAGAGGAAGAAAATTTGCAGTGTGGAGGCTGCAAAATATTTTTTTCCCTTCCACCAAGTTATTGTAGCTGACTAATAATCAAATTTAACAGAGATAGACTGACAGGTGAAAATACACTTTTACGAATGCACATTCGGGGGTGTCATCAAAACAAGACCCAGAGACTGGGCAGTTGTGGTTATTATGCCATTCTGGAGATAAGGAGAAAGGGGTTTCCTCGAAGGACAGAAAAGTTATTCACATGGAGATGAAAAAACAAATATTTGACAAATAAATGTTTGCTGGGCTATCTTTAACAAGGGAACACAGTGAGGACTTCGAACAAATAGGCCTTTGTGTGTTCCTCTCTGTCCACTACACATTAGATTATATTCAACTAGAGTTATCAGTGATCTCCCTCTGCCTAGAGCAGGTTCTCTATCTATCTTTTGGCAGGTAGAATGGGAGGGCCAAAGGTTCCCCCCAAGTTTTCTGTTCCTTAACATCCAGTTTAATCAATACAGTGAAAAACAATTTGGGGGTGGCAAAGCTGCTTCCCTTCAACAGCGTGATGAAATGGATTAATCACATGCCATTGGATACCTGAGTTTAGTCTTACCTCTGCCAACCAATTACACAGCTTTAATATGAGTTTATTCTTCATTAAAACGAGGAAGTAAGAATCATTGTTCCCTAAGGTTTTATTCTGCTTTAAATTGTATGATTCCTTTGAACTTGCCATTACCTCACTGGTTTGCATTTGCACAGACACGATATTTATGGCGCCGCTTGTTGCCTCCTCCATATTTGCCTTGCAGTTGAAACGACCTTGCACTAGGAGGGCAAAATCTCATCAGCGTAACAAGTATTTTCGTGGATAGCTAAGAGTAATATTATAGGTTACAGTATACTTAACTCTCTTTTTCCTGTAAAAATTAAAATCTTTGAAAAGTAATTGCCCAAAAATATTGCTTCTCATTTGCACTATGTCCAAGTTTGTGGAGGTAGCTTGTTTCCAGAAAAAAAAATGCTCTCATTATTCACCATAGGCTCATATAGAGTCCAGAAAATGTTGTCGCTCTTTCTCTACTTTTCCTGTTGAGGCTTGCTTAGTTTGACACTGGGCAAATCAGGAGTCTCTTCTCAATCTAACCAATTTCTTTTTTTTGTTCAAAGTGGCAGGTTGAGGAGAGGTTGGGTCAGTAGAGGAAAGGACTCACAGGGGACGAAGAATCCTTGCCTGCCCCGTACTAGTTAGACCTGTTTAAAATAGATATCATTCTGACTATTATTTAATGAGCTTCTAATGCCTGAGTAGAAATAAGAGACTTTTTCATTTTATCCTATTATCAAAGACTATTTAACTAATTCTGGTTTTGTTTTTATATTTGAGAAGAAAACGCAACTCAATCAACATATATTTTTGTGTTTTTTTCTAGGACTTTGGATGATCTTGCATTTCATTCCTGGACCTTTACCTGCTACCCAAAACTGGATAATCTCTGATAACCTGAGTGTTTCTTTTCCTTTCTTTTTTCTTTTCATTGCCTTTCTCTACTCCTCCCCTTCTTCCAATTGGACTATTACTACACTTAATATCTAAATAATTTACCATAACACTTTTGAGAAAGAAAACTGCCTTTAAATTTCATATGGTTTTGCAGTAGTTAAAAACATGTTAACAGAATAAATTAAGTCCAAAGTTAGTAAAAAAAAAAAAAGGAAATAACAAGTCAGATAAATTTGTGACAAAAAAAGTGAAGAATATACAATGGAGCAAAAATAGTTTCTTTACTAAATATTCCTGGAAAAACAGAATGGCCACAAGTAAAAGAATAAAACTGGACCTCTTATGGGAGGTAATATTTTCCAGTACATTTGATAAGGGGTTAATAACCAAAATTTATGAAGAATAAAACTCTACACCAAAACAACAAACAACCCAATTAAAAAATGGGCAAAGGGCCCTGGCTAGTGTAGATCAGTGGATTGAACACAGGCCTGTGAACCACACAATCACGGTTTGATTCCCAGTTAGGGCACATGCCTGGGTTGCAGGCCAGTTCCCAGCAGGGGACTCACGAGAGGCAACCATACATTGTTGTTTCTCTCCTTCTCTCCTTCCTTCCCTCTCTAAAGATAAAGAAATAAAATCTTAAAAAAATGGGCAAAGGATCTGAATAGACACTTCTCCAAAGGTGATATACAGATGACCAATAGACATAAGAAAAGATGCTCAATGTCACTAATTAGCAGAGAAGTGCAAATTAAAACTACAATGAGGTATTACTCACAATGGTCAGAATGGCTATCATCAACAAATTAACAAACAGCAAGTGCTGGCAAGGATGTGGAGAAGGGGCACCCTTTCGTACTGTTGATGGGGATGCAGATTAGTGCAGCCACTATGGAAAGCAGTATGGAGATACTGCCAAAAATTAAAAATGGATGATTTTTGACCCAGTGATCCCACTTCTTGGACTGTGGAACCCAAAACACTAATTAGAAAGAACATAAGCACCTCTATATTAATTGCAGCATTACAATCACCAAAATATGGAAGCAGCCCAAGTGTCCATCATTAAATGAGTAGATAAAACAACTATGGAACATTTACAGAATGGAATACTACTTGGCCATAAAAAAGAAGAAACTTTTACCTCTTGAGACAGTATAGATGGACCTGGAGAATATTATGCTAAGTGAAATAAGCCAGTCAGAGAAAAACAAACACCATATGATTTCACACACATGTGGAATCTAATGAAATAAGTGAACTGCCAAGGAAAATGGAGACGGACTCATAGATGGAGAGCAGCATGACAGCTGGGGCAGGGGACGTATAGGGGATGGAGGCATTGAGCAAAATGAAAATTGGACTTGTGGATATAAAGAACAGTGTGATGATTCATGGGGCGGGGAGGGAGTATAAGGGTACGAAATGCTAATGGAAAAAGTACAATAAAGATTAAATTTTTAAAAACTGGAGCTCTGTCTTATACCATTCATAAAAATCAACTCAAAATGTATTAAAGACTTAAATATATGACCTGAAACCATAAAACTCCTAGAAGAAAACAGAGGCTAGGTTTCTTTACATTGGTCTTGGCAATTATTTTTGTATTTGACACCAATAGCAAATGAAACAAAAATGAAAACAAGCAAGCAGGACTACATCAAACTGAAAAAGTTTCTGCACAACAATGGAAACCATCAACAAAATGAAAAGAAGACTACAGCATAGTAGAAAATATTTGCAAATTATACATCTGATAAGGGATTAATATCCAAAACATATAAAGAACTCACATCACTCAATAGCAAAAAAACAAACAAAAACCAAACCAAAACAAAACCCCCAAACAATCTGATTTAAAAGTAGTCATGGAAATTAAATAGACATTTTTCCAAAAGAGACATCGAAATGGCCAACAGGTACATAAAAAACGCTCAACTTCACTAATCATCAGTGTGATGCAAATTAAAACCACAATTATATATCACCTCACACCTGTTAGAATGTTTATCATTAAAAAAGACAAGAGATTAAAAAGTGCTGGCGAGAATGTGGAGAAAAGGGAAACTTTGTGTGCTATGGGTGGCAATGTATGTTGGTGCAGCCAGTATAAAAACAATGTGGAGGTTCCTTAAAAACTTCACAGACTGCCCAATGATTCAGCAGTTGCACATCTGGGTATGTATTTAAAGGAAATGAAAATTAGGACCTCAAAGAGGTATCTTCGCTCCTATGTTCACTGCAACCTTATTCACAAGGTAGGATATAAAAACAACCAAACTGTCTGTTGATGAATGAATAGATGAAGGAACTGTGGTGCTGTCTATATACACAATGGTTTATTATTCAGCCATTTAAAAAATCCCATCATTTGCAACAGCACAGATAGAACTTGAGGGCCTTATGCTGAGTGAAATAAATCAGACAGCAAAAGATAAATACTATATGATATCCCTTATATGTGGAGTCTTAAAAATCTGAATTAATAGGGGCAAAGATTAGAATAGTTATCAGGGGTCAGGGATGGGGGAAATGGGGAGATGTTAATCCAAGAGTACAAATTTCTGGGTGAGTTTATTGTAGGATTAGTAACTTCTCGGGATCTAAAATAAAACACAGTAATTATAGTTAATAATAATTAGTATATACTTGAAAGTTGCTAAAAGAGTAAATCTTAAGTATTCTCACCACAAAAAGGAAATGGTAGTGATGTGATATGCTGGAGGTGTTAGCTAACACTATGGTAGTAATCATTTTGTCATATGTACCAGAAAGTGCATTAAATTAGTGTTGCACACCTTAAACTTACACAATGTTATATGTAAGTTACATCTCAATAAAGCTGAGAAAACAAAATTAAATAAAATAGAATGGAATTAAAATTTTAGAAAGTCAGTAATCACATATGTATTCATTCACCTGTTCATTCATTTACTCATTCACCCACAAATGTTTATTGGGTATCTGCCATATGACAGTCATTGTGCCTTTTTTTTTTTAACAAAGTAATTAGGAAATCACAGTTCTTGCTCCTGAGGAGCTTATAGCAGAGTTGTTGGTACCCAAACTCTTTTTTTTAACCAGAAAAAGTAAAATTGTATTCTCTAAACATTCTAGACAATAGAGACTTTATTATGTCATGGGGCAGACAATGGTCTACCCAAAATCCATTTTCTTCCTCTTTTTCTGTTAGTGCTCTCTCATTTAGTTTGGGACAACAAAGAGAACAGCCCCAGACAATGAATAAATGTTTGGCTTAATCAAGTTTCTAGAATCCAGTTCTCCTCTTTCCTGGTATCTTTTGTATCTCCGAGTGGTCAATGAGACCAAAATGATAGTAAATGGAGGGATTTCTGCAAAGGCTTCTTCTTTCCTGAAAATAGGGAACGGTGTTGGTCAGCATCTTTTGTTCCCCCTGCCTTTTTTTTCTGCCCTGAAAACAGGAAGGTATCTATCTGGACTTGCACCAGACACATTGTGATAATAAACTAGTATTCATGTGAAAAACACGAAAGATGGGGCAGAATAGAGATGAAGCGATTCCCTAAAAATGTTATTGAGCAGCTGAACTAGCTACAGGCACCTCCTGCCTTCATAGTTATTATGTGAAACAACAACCCTATTAGTGTAAATCATTATAAATTAGGTTTTCTGTCACTTAATGGAACAAATTCCTAATGGATACTCCTATTCAAAAAGATCAATAGGGATGTAACACAGTAACATAAATTAAGGTCAACACGTACAGAGCAAATTCCCAAGAGCCATGTAAACTAAGTGCATCATTGGTAAGAGCTTAGAAATCATTATCACATTAATTCTTGGTTGTAATTGGATTTTAAGTGTGGTAGAAAAATGTCAAAAATTTATTCTAATAGGGAGAGTAATTTCTTCTGTAGAGGTCCATGGTAGTGGCTACACATTCATATTTTATTTCCTATTATCTCCTCCTACAAAACTAAAACCAAGTTTATTAACTAAGGATGAAGAAAGTTTGGTTACTTAAACTTTGAAGGTATTCAAGGTCTCTCTGAAATAGGGTTTTCAAAAGTAAGGCATTTTATTCTTGTTTACTGGGTCATAAATGATACTCTTCTACTTATGTAATGAGATATTTTGGAAAGAAACAGACAGGGCAAAAACCCATATTCATAACCTAATGACACAGGCAACAGGGTGGCGATGGCCAGAGGGAAAGCGGGTCCAAGGCTGGGGGAGAGGTGGGCAAAGGGGGGAAAATAGAGACATCTGTAATTGTGTAGACAATAAAAATAAAGTAAAAAGAGAACTTTATACAGTAAATAAAATAATGAAAATAAACACTTAAAGAAGAGAGACAAGGCAAAAAGTGTGATTGCTACTGTGTGTTTTATTGCATGAAGGGGAAGACCCAAACTGTATTTTAAATCCCATTCCTTCCCACATAATATGACAATGTGAGTCATTAGGAAACTCTTTTCTAACTATAAAACAGTTATGATTATCAATTCAAGGGACTCTGTAGATTTTTATATTTATTTAGGCTCCAGAGACACTAGTGATTTGCAACACTAAGTAGCAGTGTTAATTTTATCTCACAATATGAACATTTTTCACATTTTTGAAAGAGTTAACAGCAAACAAGCCATTCCCATTTGCAGGGCCTTTGTCCAGTGAACGTAGAGGACAATTTTCATAGGAGCAGGTTGAAAGCATATAGAAGTGTTTGTATTATTTACAGCTAGGATGGTAAGAAAATCAAATAAGGACTAGAAAGAAAACCCCATTTTAACTTCGAAGTGTTTTGTTTTGTTCCTGTCACTGACTCCCGAGGTCTCATGGGAATTCAATGAGAGCTAACTGAAGTTCCTGGGGAATTCCTTCGCCTTTAGAACATAGGCCGTTAAGTCAGGAATGTTATTAGCACACATTTGCTAAGCATGTGCTATGTTCCAGGTGCTACTCTCACTATTGGGGAAACTTGATAAACACTGTTGCTGGTTCCACAGAACTCCCTGTTCATTGGGGGGAAAAATCCTAAGAACAGCCTCAACAATCAAGTAGATGTGTGTGCGTGCTGTGCAGACAACAGGGCAGAGCCTCTCACTATGGGGACCAACTGCTTCTTGCTTTCACATCCTGTTTCTTATTCAAGGCTTACTTCTTCATTTGTGCTCTTGATTTAAACTCATTCCACTTCTTCTACGACCTTCCCAACAATAACTGTTGTTTCCTTTCTCATTCACATATTTTTTCTAGTGTCTGTTTGTCCCATAGCCTAAGTATGCTCATTATCATCCTGATAACCAAAGATGGCTTGTGATGGGCCACTCCAGAACCGTTTACTCTTTCTCATCCGTGCTTCAGGGCCACGCTGTTCAACATTTGCACCTACAATTAAGGTTGTCTTTCATTCTGCTCATTTTTCCACATCTGTATTTTGGATTTTGACCTGATTGCTGTATTGACACTGCCTTGTCTCAGGTGAGAAACTGCTCGAGTAGATGGGGAGCTCCGTGAGAGTGTGCACTGTGTGCCCATTGCATCGTGTNTGTCTGTTTGTCCCATAGCCTAAGTATGCTCATTATCATCCTGATAACCAAAGATGGCTTGTGATGGGCCACTCCAGAACCGTTTACTCTTTCTCATCCGTGCTTCAGGGCCACGCTGTTCAACATTTGCACCTACAATTAAGGTTGTCTTTCATTCTGCTCACTTTTCCACATCTGTATTTTGGATTTTGATCTGATTGCTGTATTGACACTGCCTTGTCTCAGGTGAGAAACTGCTCGAGTAGACTGTGAGCTCCGTGAGAGTGTGCACTGTGTGCCCATTGCATCGTGTGTGCACTCCAACCAGCTCCTGCACACACTGAGAGCGTGATAAACACTGTGAATGAGTGAGTGACTTCTTTTCTTACTTCCTGTGGTATTTTCAACATTCCCTTCCTTTTCTTCCAGTCATTCTTTTCCTCCTCTCAGTCTTTCTATTATTTTCCCAGGCATTTTCTGTACTTCCTTTAGTAGACCCTTTTCTTCTGACCACACATTACATATTAATCTTCTTTATCCTAAATTTTATCCTTTATCATTCTTTCTTCTCACTCAATATACATCCTGGTAGGTATTTATAATCCTCAAATTTATAGTGTATAGTATATCTACTGCTTACTTTTATATTTCTTGCAGTTGCTTCAAAATCACCCCAGACAATTTTTTTTCATTCAATATTATTTTGTATTGGTTTCAGTTGTACAGCATATGGGTTAGACAATCATATACTTTACAAAGTGCCCCCCTGATATTTCCAGTATCTACCTGGCACCATACATAGTTATTAGAATAATAGTGACTACATTCACTATGCGGTATTTTACACCCCTGTGACTATTTTGTAACTNCTTTTATATTTCTTGCAGTTGCTTCAAAATCACCCCAGACAATTTTTTTTCATTCAATATTATTTTGTATTGGTTTCAGTTGTACAGCATATGGGTTAGACAATCATATACTTTACAAAGTGCCCCCCTGATATTTCCAGTATCTACCTGGCACCATACATAGTTATTAGAATAATAGTGACTACATTCACTATGCTGTATTTTACACCCCTGTGGCTATTTTGTAACTACCAATTTTTACTTCTTAATCCCTTCACCTTTTTCACCCAGTCCCCCAACTCCCTTCCCTTTGGCAACCAACCATCAGCCTGCTCTCTATAAGTCTTTTAATGGTTTTTAATTTGCTCATTTATTTTGTCCTTCAGATTCCATATATAAGTGAAATCATATGATATTTGTCTTTCTCTGACTGATTTATTTACTTAGTATGATAGCCATTATTATACTAATTAATATTAATACAAGGTCAATATTAAGGCCTATTAATATTGTTACAAATGGTAAGATTTTGTTCTTTTTTATATCCAAGTAATATTTCATTGTATATATGTACCATAACTTTTTTGTCCATCTTTCTATTAGGGGACACTTGGGTTGCTTCCATAGCTTGGCTAACATAGCCAAATCTTCTTGAAAAATTATTCCAGTTCAAGAATCTCCTGTCTAATGAATCACAATGTATCCCAAACCTAGAAAAACTGTGGTAACTGTGTAATAATGCTCTTCTTTCTTGACCCCTCGGTCCTAGACCCCAAATCACTAAGTCTTAGAGGTTTTATCTTCTTATCATGTCAGACATTTGACACTCAACTCCATCCCCTCTGCTGTAGGCCTGCATTGTCTCTGATGTGGGCCAGTAAAGTAGGCTTTTAACTGAGTCCTCTGACCTCAGTGTATGCTTTTAATTTCTTTTTATATCTATGGCTTGAATGGTCTTTCTAAAACATAAAATTGGTAATAATTTATTCCTAACTAAAATGTTTCAGTGGCTCTGAGAGGGTACTGTATCAGAAAATTTAACACTGTACTAAATGGTAAAGTCATTTGACTAGATCATAAAATGCAGGGTGGGCCTCATGCACATTTTTTCCTGCATTTTTATGACTTTCCCTTATAATCAATTAGCTTCACCTGCAAATAGTACAAGTTGTTTCCTTTTTCAGAGGTGGGGCAGTCCCAGTCAATTCCCACAACCATATAAAAAAGACCTTGGTTTCATGCTGATTGGACCTTCTTTGAACAAATCCTTTTGGGCAAAGAATTGCAATGCTTCCACTCATTTAGAGCTTGATTAGTCTCACTCAGTGAACCAATCACTAGTGGGAAGGGGAGTGACATTACCTTGATGCTTGAGATCAATCATGGCCCACTGCTGAACTTGGAGTGTAGCAAATCCCTCTCAAACTGTTACTGAACAAAGTGGGATTTGGCCGCCCACTACCATACTCAGCCATAACACAAAGGTTGGTGGAAAAGAAAAATGGCTTTTATTAAAATGTTGCCAAATTTCAGGGAGCTAGGGACTTTCCAGCTCCAAGGCAATCTGTTCTGCAAAACGCAGAAAGAAGCAATGTCCCCCCCGCCTGCCCCCCTGCCCCCCTGCCCCAGTACCGAAGTCAGTGTCCAGATGCCCTGCTCCGTTATTACTTGTCTTGCTGGGGCCCAAGGCTGTTAGGCAACAGGTCTCCACTTCTCCAGCTCTTTTTTCTCGGAGTGCACACTTGTAGGCTGGGCATTGCCAATGCTTCACCATAGTTTCCTCGGTCTCCCAGCCAGGGCATGCTGCCAGATCACTGCAACCAGTAGTGGAAGGGGCTAGCCTGTGTGGCCCTGGGGTCCAAGGTGGCTCGCACCCCCTAGGTCAGTGACGTTCCCGGCATGCGGGCCTGTGCGCCTCTCTCAGACTGAGAGAATGGGAGCAATCTGGAATCCAGGCTGTGCAGCACAGAGCCACATCATCCTATGGGCCACCCCTGGCAAGGCACGCATCTTTTGTGCAGGACTCAGCCTCTGTGAGCTGGCCACCCACTGTGGGAGTAAGGGGAAAGCAAAAGGGCAAGACTTGGCGCCCTTAATTAAAATCTTCCGTCCTAAAATCCTATGCTGGCCTGAAGTGTCCTGCTTTTCTAGTCAATCCTGTCGGCTAGACTGACACCTGTCAGCCTACACAACATCGCTATCTCTCCTCCAGCCGCCATGGTATGGAAGCGGGTAGGAGGGTTTTCTAGCTAAACACAAGGGCACAGGATCTCTGCCCAGGGCAACGCATCTGGGCTGTTTTGTTTCCCTTAACCAGGGAGAATGGGGGCATGTGCCAGCTGAGGTTTCAGTCTGCCACCTTGGGATTTCCTGCAACCCCTCCCTCACTTCCACGGGTGGAGCACAGGCCTTCACCTGCCTTGACGTTCCTGCCCCTATGCCCAGAGATCTGTCTGCATCTCCCCTGTTACAAAACTACATGGCTGCCACTCAGTGAGGCTGGGGTATTCAGTACAGGACAGGCAATCACAGAACCCCTAGAGATGTCGTAGGTCTTCTGTAAAGTGAATCCTACCTGCTGATTCATTTCTTTCTCTTGTAGGAGACTTGTTTGCACTCTTTTTTTATACATGCTAATCTGCTTGCCATTCCCTGAGCATATCAATCTGTTTGCTGAATCTGCACCCACCTGCTCTCTCTGAATGAAATGCAAATTCCCATATCTGGTTTGATAATCAGTAAAGTTATCACCTCTACAAAGCCATTGGTGATGCCTCATTCCCCAGGTAGGATTTGTGAGTTCCTTGTGGACTTCTCCCTTTTCTTTCACCATAAACTTGTCCTTGTATGGTATTTATTTATTCATTAGCACATTTACATTTTAAACATTTCAGGGCAGAGAGGTTTTCTCAGTTGCCTTGAAATCCCCATTGCCAGTGCAATGCTTGGCATCGTATTGGATAGGGCTCCCTAGAATCAGGGACCAGAAATGCCATCTTCTCCAACATTTTCGACATAAGCACATTTCAAAGGAGAATGTTTTCCAGTGAAAAGCACTCAAGTTCTCAGTTTCAAGTATATAGTCAAGACCTAGAAGAAAATGTCTGCTTTCAGGTAAGGCAGCACAGAGAGAAAAAAACTTAACTACTTTGGCAAATAAAGTCAAAGAGCATTCTAATAGATGGCAACTTGGATTAGATCATTAAGTTCTGGTTTCTCACTCTCAGTTTTTTTATTGTTTAGGGAAAGTAGCAGAAACCTGAGTAAATGTCCCGAACCTGAGGTGGCAGCAAACTTTTCAGTAAGGGAACTGTGCAGAAGATGATTTATTCTTATAAAAATAAATAAGTATCTTACATATATTTTTGCTGGTAACCAAAGTCTTCAGATTCTTGTTATCTAGATGCCATCATTTCCTTTGCTCCTAATATCAAATAAGTCATTAGCTCCCATTGAGTCATCCTTAGAAATATCTCTCATGCTTGTACTTGACAAACAAGAATCTATGAAGGGATAGTGAAGGCAAAACAGCCTTTCTGCAGAGAACATAAATTATGAAAAGGTACAAGTTTTCAGAAACGTCCTCAGAGCACAAGGGAAGAAAGTAGCTGGAGCTGTGGTGTGGCCGTTTGAGTTTAAAGGGAAGAAATGTTGTAAGTCTCCTGCCAATAACTTCCTCAATTCACTGAGCCCTTTCAACTATTTATATTAAGGGAATACTTTAGAAAGTAATATATGCATTTTTTTCCAGAGGACTTTAGAATTTGGGAAATGTAGTATCAGGAAATCTAGAGTACTTCCTGCGAGTTCTTAATGTTCCGCTGCTTGCTGAAATGCCGTTTCTGTGCCACACACGCAGAACCACCACTACCGACACACCGGCACAGAGTCACTCCTCAAAGTCCTTTAGTGAAGGCTCACAGATTAAACCAAAATGTTAAAAATTTGATAAGTTCTTTTAAAATGCTTTCGACTACCTGACTACTTGATATTTAAATGACACTTTTCAGCAAAATTATGAGAAATACCTTTAGCTTTTGGAATCAAATTGGATATGCTTTATAGCTATAATGAAAGAATGGACACATAATTTCACTGCTTTGCATTAGAAAAAATATTTTTATTTCATACAGTTAGGGATCTGGGAAAACACAGTTATGGTTCTCAGTGAAGAAGACCCAATAAACTACTCAAACAGATGATTCCTTCAGTGACTGTACGTAACTGACAGGGGTTGTGAGCAACTGAATGCCTTATCTGTGTAAAAAAGACGTTGCATGAAGAGAGATGATTAATGAGCACCATCTTGCCTCAGATGTTTAATAAGATAGTATTACTTCCCATTGACAGCACTTAAATTTTTCATCTAAAAACAATTTTCCTTGTGCTGGTTTCTTGATGTAGGAAGCATAATTCAAATCATTGCCTCTCCTGTTTGGCAACCAAGTCCATTTCTCTGTAACATTTCAAGGTTTATTTATATCAACACGCTCTTGAAATAAGAATTAAGGCAGAGGTTAGATCATTGTCTTTGCAAGAGATTTGCCATTCGAGACAGTCACACTCTCAAGACAGTCACTAGACAGTCACATTTTCAAATGTCACACTCATGGCATTTACGTAGATGTTTTGTTTTAAGAAACATAATTATCTGCTTTTGAATGAATCTGAATAACAAATAAGTAAACAGGGAGATAATGGGCTCAAATAATGTAGCTTACAATAACCATTTTTCCCCCTCAAGCTCTAACACAGCCCCTAGACAATAATTTTGTCCCTTGTCTGTGTAACTGAAAGGAACTGACAGAATATGCTTTATATTTGGAGGAATTGGTTTGTGATAAGCTGTGCGTGGGGCTGAGCTGGCAGTGAGTTAGAATAGTGCTTAGAGCACATTCACTTCACTGACAGGGACCTAACACCTTCCAATCTGGCACAGTGCTGACGTCTGAGAGCTCTGTCAACACGTCCCATTGTTTTTTTGCATATACTTAAAACACCAAGTTTAAGTATAATGTGGATTTAAGTATAATGTTTAATAATAATGTGGAATATAGTTTGCTTCTATAAATAAATTTAATAATGTAGATAATCTTATTGAGTATATATTTAGATAGAAACTTTTGTCTAAAAGAAACACATTCCTTGTCTTGTTTATTTTTCACTTGTTAAGAAAAATAAACTTTGAGCAATTTTTCTAATTTTGTTTTTAAAAATAGATTGTTTACATTTCTCAATTTTGGAAGCACGTTGCCATATATCTGAAGGTCTATATCTAAAAATTATGAGCCATGAATATTTTAAGACTATTCATTATTATGATATTTAATGATTGTAAAGGCAATTTTGATTTACCAAGAAATGATTAAATGTATTTTGAGTACTAAAAGATGACACTTCCAAATTCTTTAAAAAAAAACCCTGAATTCTTTAAAAAATACTTTAATAATCACACACTGTACTCAAAAAGACATTTATTCCTTTAGAAATCTGTAGCAAAGTCACAATCATTTAGTTCAAACCCTAATTCCTTTTAGGTCTAGGAATTTAAGTAACTTGCTTAAGCTTACACTGATGAAGAGTGATGGACCACAATTTGTATGTATATTTGTAAATCAAAGTTCAATTTATTTTCAACACATCACACAGTGTAGGCAAAATTTTATTTTATTTTCTTGTAAAGACAGTCAGTAGCTTAAAGTCTTAAATAATAAATGATTAAATAAAAATAAAAAGTAATTCAGTGGTACCACTAATGATTTTTAGTGAAGCAAGGAAAAGAATACATCATCATTTATTTAAGCCTCTGTTATATGCCTGTAACTGTGCCAGACAAGTTCACATCATTTGTTGATTTGAGTAACATTATCTATATTTTCAGAAATTAAAAAAATAGTACTGAAGTGTTTCGATTTTCTGAAGGTCATTTCATTCCTAAGTGGCACATCTGGAATTTGAACCCATGTCTTTCAGAGAGACACTTTCAGATTGCCAAGATTATATTCCTGAAAGGACACAATCGGTGGTGACTTCTGTTGGAACTTACTGACTCGTTATGCAGAGATATGAACAATCCCAAACACAGTAGTTTAATTTTATAAATTTATACCACCTTTTCTGATGAAATTTTAATGGGGTACAGCCAGGGCCCCCCAAAGAGGGATTTGTAATGGGATTCAGACTTGAGGTGCCCAAGAAATATAAATATATGGGATATCCTCACCCCCACAAGTCTGAATTGGGGGATGAGATACATGGAGCAGGGCCATGGAAAGTTATTTTACATATCAACAGTTGGCCAGCTTCATACCTGGCATATAAAAATGGTTATTTTACATATATGTAACAGCTGGCTAGCTTCATAGATATATTAAGTAGCCGTGGTCGTGCTTTGAATCAGGGAGATGGGAGTGACTTTGATACATGTTGTAACTGGGAGGCAGCTCCCCTGGTTACAGTGCTTGCATGAGAGCTTGGAGGTGGTTTGCTCCAATCCACCGGCCATGCCTGCCTGGACTAATCACGGCAGCCAAGAAAGGCTGGAAAAATATGGGAATGCTGGCAGGTGTAGCCAATTGTGGGAGGAGTCGGAAATGGGGTTGCAGAGCAAGATTCAGCAGCCTTGGGGGTTGGAACCACATGGTTTTGAGGGTTAACCACGTGGTTTAGGAAGTAGGAAAGCAAGATGTAGCAATGATGCAGAGCTCTCTTAATGGTTAGGAAGAATAGAGGAGAGATGCCATAGGAAAGAAAGGGGTGAAAGGACTCTTGCTGTTGGGCCAGGAGAAGGTGCCATGCAGGTTTAAATTAAGAATTGGAGATCCTGGAATTGGAGATCCTTGGGAAGGAGCTGATAGTGCTGGGAACCAAGGGAGGCCTGCCTGCTGAGCATGGACTATTGGGAAGAACTGGAAGCTAGCTGGGCCACGAACTTCTATTTTTTTCCTGAGATATGGTTCCCCTGACTGAGCAAAGGGGGGGAGGAAGAACTGTATATGCTTGTGGGTGTTTTAAGGGACTTTGTGATTTTAATGGCAGCATTCCACCATTACTCTAAATCTGTATAACTTTTGAATAAATAATTCCTTTCCTTTTTACCAAATTCTAGCTTTGAGAGCCATAATTCCTAAGGGCAGCAGGCAAAGTGAATCTAGTACAGAGGAACCCCAGGAGAGGGGGGTTCCATTTTGTAACAGTATTTTGTCCCCTACCATGGATCCGTTCTATAACAGAATGACTCCCATTGTTGGTAAAACTGTCCATTAAGTACTCACAAATCATGACTCAGTTATCCCTGGGAAGGTCCCTTAAGGATTGAGGGTAGCCATTTTGAAGAGATCCCCACAGTCATCTGAGGGCTGCATTAATTATAGGTTGAGTTCCCTTAAATGCCTGGAAGAGGGAGAAGTTTAATGGTGGCTTCTGCAGAAATGTACACAATGGTACACGTGCATCTTGGAAAGAAACTGTTGTTTACAATTGTAAGAATCCCCCAGGAGGGACTTAGTTTTGTTAGGAGACATAGGTTGACTGTATCTCCCGAAGCATCTCCTAGCCAGCTGGTGCAGTTCCCAGTTCAGTCTGAATTGTTGAGTGTAACTTTTTGTTTTTGGAGAGCCTGTCGAGAGGTAGTTTGGCTGATCTGTCTGGTTCTCCCATGCATGTAGCTGGAGAATATTTATGTTCTGTGGAGTATCAGAACAACAGCTACAAGAATAAGGTCAGAAAAGACATCCAGAAGTATTGACAAGTGTTTTATGCAGAAGATGGGGCCTTCCCCTTCTATTTACAAAAAGACTTCTTGGAGAGGTAAGGGAAATCATGATCAAATCATCAGAACCTCCTGGTAAGAATAGAAAACTTAGCAGTTGGTTAAATTCAAGTTGCTTGCAAACATCTTGGAGAGTTATGGTAAGGCATTTTGTTTCCCAGAGAGGGCTTTCAGGGCAGTTCTGAAATGCAAATGACCATTATGATCCCCATTTCTCTTGTACCGCCTGGGTTTAAAGTATTCCCTCTTAAGGTACCAGGGTCGCTGCTCTACTACAAAATCTGACTGACTTATTCCAGTACCTATAATATCTCCTTTTCCTAACCATCATCCTCTGTCATCTAAACTTCTCCAGAAAAACCACGTGCAAGAGGTATAAAGACATTTTTATAAAATCTTAAGACATTCAGAATATCCCCTACTTTGGCCACGTGGTTCAGTGCAGGGGACTTGTTTTGCAGTGTGCTCAGCCAAATGGTCTTCACTCTTATGTTTTAAAGCCATGTAAATGCAAAAAGAAAATCCACAGGGCTAGACCAAAATTCCATAAGAATTCTCTAAGACCCTTTTGCTTCATTCAGTTGCCACTCAGAGAATGCACTCACTCATCAAGCCTGGGATTGCTATTCAGGGAAAAAGGCATCATGCTCAGGATTGGTAGGTTGGAATCCTAAATTTTCAAAACAGCTCTATGTAGCTTCCCCCTCCACTTTCATCCTGATTGTTGCATACTGTCCAACAACAAATCTGCCTTCAGGTGTGCGGATCAAGAGGAAGTGAGAGAAGTAGAATCAGAAATCCTGTTGAGTGGATTTTTAGGAAGGCTTTTTGATGCTCAAATAATAATAGATGCCCGGGGATGGTAGGCAATATGGGATCCATCCAATACCTATCACAGCGTTGTTAAAAGTGTTGAGTAATTTTTATGATCAAAGGAACACCATTGTCAGACTGCATGTGGTCTAGGAAGTCAAACACGTGGTAGAGGTTAATTTCAAGGGCCACAATAGTGTGACCAAAGTCAGTTATCAGGAGAGAGACAGCAATTCCATGATCTGAAAATGTGCTGACAGCTGAGGCACCATCAGTAACCTCGGTTAGGGAGTCAAGGGGATACTGCAATCACACTGTGAGGATGGATAGGGACCAAGTCCCATGGATTTTGGTTCCTCTCACCTGAAGATAGCATGCCAATTTTTTACAAGAGTTGGCTTGTGGTGATAACTCTCTGCAACAGGACTGTAGAATTCTTACTCTTGTGCCTATTCTATGATGGGGGATAGATTGTCATATTCAATATGGTAATGAATACCCAAGATGTTTGTGGCAATCTGAGCAGTGCAGGCTCATGACAGTCAGTCTCATCAGAGAGTATATTCTTATCATAGCAATGTTAACATTAAATAAATAGACAGCCTCCAGGAAAATAAGTTTATTTGGGAAAGAAATAGAATTGAAACTTTTTAAAAATATATTTATTTATTTATCTTTAGAGGGGAAGGGAAGGAGAGAGGAAGAGAAACATCAATGTATGGTTCCTTCCCATGCATCCCCTGCTGGGAACTGGCCCCTGCCGGGAACTGGCCTGCAACCCAGGCATGTGCCCTGACTGGGAATCGAACCGCGATCATCTGGTTCGCAGGTCCGCGCTCAATCCACTGAGCTACACCAGCCAGGTAGAATTGAAACTTTGGACATGTCGTCCATTTGCAAAACATGCTGCAAGTCCAAAGCACAAGGGAGAAGAATATTCTTTTATAGAGGAAAGAGGGGTTCAGAGCTTCAAAGGGGCTGTTGTAAACAGTCCATTGGAGGAAACTGGGAGTTTTAAGTGTAGTGACCTTTCAATGGCTGCATTGTAAGTTTTTCACTGGCTTGTTGGTTGCCAGGTAAGAAGACTCTTTCTTCTTGTTGGAATACTAGAGTAGAAAGACATCTTTCTGTTGAAGATTGAAAGCAACCTCTTCCTATTTTGGGTGATTGATAATGAGTGAATAGGTGCAAGAGCTCCTCCTACAGGCCCTCACAACTTCAATTTTAAAAAAGTTTCTGTTTATTAATCTTCTCTACAAGTGGTCCAGGTAGTTTAATTAGAAGTCCTAATTTGTTTTCAGGCTTCTTGGTCAAAAAGAAAGGTGTCTTTTATCTGACAGGCTGTAGTTTTCTATGTTGCTGATTATTCCCTTTAGGCCTTTTGCAAGAGCTCAAGGGTCAGTAAAAATATAACAAGGTTTATTCAAGGGAAGTATTTGAGTTGTAACAACTGTTTGAGATCTGCCCATGTTATAGAAAAACAACACTCCTTTTCAGTTTGGCACAAATGGTTCTAAATGAACCTAGAGAACCCCTGAATACTTCATCAGGTTTCAGTTTAGCAGAGCCATCAGTAAACCAGGACAAGTCATGCTGGGAATCTCAGTGACATGAGGGTTCATTGAGCAGGTAGCTTTGCTTCAGGCGGTGGAGTGGGAAATCAAATATCCCTAGCTGTCACTTTTTCACGTAAAGCTAAGATGCTGCTGAGGCTAGGATAAATATACCATTTCCCTTTTACAAGTGAGACCTGTTAGCATGCCTTATTTTGTTAGTCATGGTCTCTGAGTTGACTCATCCCAAAATGGATCTTTATGAGTTCTCTTTGGATAAGGTGTTTGGTTTCAAACAAAGCCCAGTTGTATGCTGATAGTTGTGTAAATTCCACATTTAGTACCTGTGTAAGGGCAACAGTGATTCCAAAACCCTAAGGGGGTCTCTAGAAGAGTCTGCCTCGTTGCTGAGGACTTCAATAGGCAAGATCATCAGTTACAGATATTTGTAGCTCAAAAGTGCAAAAGGATCATTAGGATTGTAAGACCTAAAGGAAAAGAGCACGTTCCATTTATTGGGCTCTTCCTTGTAGGTAACTGTTTTTCTCTTTCTGTTTTAACATTCTCATTTTCCTTATACTTTGGCATTTTAATTATGATGTGACTTGGTGTAGGCCTCTTTGAGTTCATCTTGACTGAAACTCTCTGTGCTTTCTGGACATGTGTATGAGTTTTTTCTCATCAGGATGGAAATTTTCAGTTGTTATTTCTTCAAATAGGATGTCAGTCTCTTGCTCTCTCTCTTCCTGTCTGGTACACCCATCATGTGAATGTTGGAACACATTTCTTTGTGCCCTCATTTTGGCTGTCTCCCTGTGTTTGTTTCTACATAGTAAAAAGATCTGCTATGTCTCTCAGTCTTGGCAGGGTGACCTAGAAATAGTCTACCATGTTGTGTAAATATTAAATACAAAATCACTGCCACGCATGATGAATAATGGACATATAATTCATTCTTTAAATACTTGTTACATACCAGGAGTGCCTTTTTATTCAGCCTTTAAAAAAATTCTATGAATTGTACATGTTTATTTTCATATGCAATTAATATATTTCATGTTAATTTAATCAAGAAATAATTAAAATTACAGGGTTTTCATTTGACCTGTTCAAGGTTGGAATTTGATGAGACACTTTTTTTTCATTTCCATAAGAAATTGAATCTTCACTAAATTATTCATTGTAGTATTTTATATGTTCAGTTTAGGTTGGTTATGCTCAAATAAACTCTAGTCTTTTGTTTAAGTTTTTTAAAAATAGGAATAGACTTTCTTTCTGAAAATTTTTCCTGTTTTTTTATTTTTTACATCTCACCTTTGTGTATCCTAACTCCAACTTGAACTAATTTTCAATCATCAAATTAAATGTAGTTATTTTCAAAATATAAAAAATTTAGTCAATTTTCACCAAAATCTATTAAAGTAAAAAATATAATAATACACTTATTTTCACATTTGTTTTCATAAAGTATTGAAATTAAAATGTGAAATATAAATTTAATTAATAACCAAAATTTAGCTCAAATTATATTAAAAAGCTGAAAATAATGGTTTTGAACATTTAATTACATCCTATTAAATATTCCCATGAAATAAAACTTTCCAATTGCAGCATTGGAATACACATCAAGTACCAAAGTAAAGTATCTAAAGCATTTTAGTCTAGATTTACATATGTACAAATTTAAAAATAGTAAGGATTGTTTAATATAATAAATCTGTCTCAGCTGTCTTTTGCAACTGCTGGGGATCTATGTACTAATGGAAAATTCTTTGCTGTGTAAGAATCATTGCATTCATGCTGACAGGAAGGAGATATGTAGTAATTATGTTGTCTTTTCTCCTACCTAAGCACTTCTGTCACTCACATCCTCCTCTCTAAGTTTCTTTCTTTTTTTTAATCTTCGCCCAAGGAAATTTTTTAATTGCCTTTAGACAGAAAGGAAAGGAGAGAGAAACATCTTTGCAAGAAAGTTAAGCATCAGTTGGTTGCCTCCCATAGGGGTCTGGCGCCTGGAACTGGGCTGTTTGTGTCTGGCCCACACCCAGACCAGGAATGGAACCTGCAACCCAGATATGTGCCCTGAGTGGCAGTTGAACCAGCAACCTTTTGGTTATTGGACGATGCTCAAACCAATGGAGCCACACTGGCCAGGACTCTCATTCTCGGTTCCTGTGTCTTATGAGGCAGCCACACAATCCACTAACCTTCCTGACATTTGAATGTAATCATCTTTTGGAGGACATGAGGCAAAAGATGTTTTTTCTTGGGGCCTGAACAGAAAAAAGTTGTTAGAGCTGGTGTTTAATGTTACAGGTCTTGCTATCAGCATGGAGTATTGAATTCTGTCAGGCAGAATTAGCGTTCATTAATAAATGATGTGCATAATATATAGGACTCTTAAAGCTTAGGACTCTGGCCAAAAATCTCTCTTGCCTAGTTCTAAGGGCAACTGAGAAAAATACTAATTTTATTTTTCCTAAAGTATAGATTAATAAATTTATTAATAGTTCAATATTAACTGTCCCAAAAAGAATCTCTTCATATTTTTAAGGCTATATTTTCAGAAAAAGAGTTGAGATTCATTTCAAAGAGTGTGAAGTTAAGCAGAGAGAGGTTGATTTTCAAATCTGATTTTCCCCTCCTCATTTCAAAGATAAATTCTTGCAAATTTTGGCTAATGTAAACTATTTGAATATGTCCCACTGAGCCAAATTTAAAAGTATATTCAATTCAGGTGAACAGGTGCTCAAAAATTTTAGACAAAAATATTTTTCTGGGCCCTGGCTGGTATGGCTCAGTAGATTGAGTGCCTACCTGTGAACCAACAGGTCGCCAGCTCTATTCCCAGTCAGAGCACATGCCTGCACTGCAGGGCAGGATCCCACTAGGGGGCGCGCGAGAGGCAACCACACATTGATGTTTCCCTCCTTCCTTTCCCCATCCTCTAAAAATAAATAAACAAAATATTTAAAAAATTAAAAAATATTTTTTTGGGATGTAAGTGTTCTTTTCTGCTTGGTAGTGGGTGTGCAAATTTAATTTTGACCTGAATGGTAATGAAGACATTCTGGAAAAGTAAAACATTTTTACAGAATTAATTGCAAGATCTTATCTAAATAGGTTGGCCTGGCAGGTTACAAATATAGAGAGAAACTAGCCCACATGGAAAAGTGAGTATGAAGGGAAGTTTTACTGATTACATAGATGAAATAGTAATTATAGACTCTTCAAAAGAACAAAAGAAAAATATATCTGTAAAGGATAATAAGGCTGATATTGTAAAAATAAAGATTTCTTTAAGAAAATTATAATAAGGAACCAGAATTAGCAATGATTTTCTATATCCTGCTATTATTGTCAAAACATTGTCACTGTCTTCTCAAGCAAAGCAAGGAACTATTTTTATTATCTGCAATTGGTGAACTTTCAGAGACAGGCGAGGGTTAATGCTGGTTCCGGAAGTGTGATAACTCATAAGAGAATATTGTTAATAGGCTACTTTTAGATTCTGGTTTACTGTCATGTACATGCTACTGACTAATTAAATTGTTTATGATAAGTTCTGGTGGTGATTAGTGGATCTAGAAAAACATCCCTTGTTCTGTATTTATGTTAACAAATAACCAACAGAATCAGTCTTAAACCAATTTTATTAATATTTTTAAAGAAATAACAGGGAGGATGGCCTTGGAGACCCTTAACTACATGGACTATTTCCAACTATGATGCTATTATAAATGAGATGTCTCCTATAAGCAGTAGCTGCAGTTAACAAAAAGACCTAAAATCTTTACTTGTGAAAACCAGCCAGCCAACCAACCAACTAATCAACCAACCACTTCTTTTAAAGGTCTCTAGGCTTGAAGACAAGCTCAATATGATATTGTTTCTCTAAAATTGTATGTCTGTGGAACTAGATCACACATTCCACTTGAAATTTAAAAGTGACAGAAATACTTAATATTTTTATTTTACTTCAGAGTAGAATTGAAGAAAATCATATTAAATATTAATTGGTTGGAGGTTTTGCAACTGGAATTTGTTCATTTCTTTTTAAAAAATTTTATTTATTTATTTTTAGAGAGAGGGGAAAAGAGGGAAAAAGAGAGGGAAAGAAACATCAATGTGCAAGAGATACATCAATTGGTTGCTTCTCATATGCCCCCAACTGGGGACCTGGCCCTCAATCCAGGCATGTGCCCTGGCTGGGAATTGAACCAGTGACCTTCCGGTTCACCAACTGGCACTCAATCCACTGAGCAACATCACCCAGAGCTCTCTCTCTTTTTAAAAAAGATTTTGTTTATTTTGTTTATTTAGAGAGGGGGAAGGCTGGGAGAAAGAGAGGGAGAGAAACACTGACCAGTTTTTTCCCATATGCACACCAAACCTGTAATCCAGGCATGTGCTATGACAAATAATCAAACCCGCAACCTTTTTCTTTGCGGGATGATGCCCAATAAGTTTCTAAAATATCTAGTGCTTGTAGTTTTCTGTTTGTTTTTAAAAATGGTTTTCTGTTTATTTTTTTAGAGATTAATGGTAAATTTTCTGTGAAGTGACTATGGAAATGAACCTGTTTCTTTTCTAATTAATTGGAAAAGCTTTACAAGGTGATACCAAGTTTCTGTTTTTTCCTAGTCCTCTGCTAGCTACAGAGCTTATGTTGGGGTCGTTACTCATAGGTGAATGTAAATTCTTCCTGTTACAAATCTTAAAACAAAGAAAAAAAAAACATTACTATAATTAAGTTCACAGGGTATAAATTTAAGGCACATAGACCTATAAAGAAAAAAAAACATATAAAAGAAAGAGGATGGTTTCTCATATTTCTACTTTATGAACTTTAGGAAGAACAATATGTATTTTTATCTCACCTACCTTCCTACAAATATGATTTTCACCAGGCATACCAAATTTAGTCGATTAAATAATATCCATCACAATCATCACTTTATATTTTATGATTTCATTAAATACTTACTGTCTCGATGAGACATTCTAAGTGTATTTTTGTTTTGTTTTTGCTAACTCTCTAACATCTTCATTATTTTATTAAAGTGTGAGTTAGATGAATCCTGGCTCAGTGCTTTTACTATATTTTTATGATGTAAAGAACAAAATAATACATGGTTTTAATTTTCTTCTTACCAAACTTATTTTGTTAAAACCAGAAATTTGAAGAACTCTAATAAGTCTTTTCACAAAGTGCAGTAATTTATCAAATAATGTCAGAAAGCTCTCTGGAGGAAATAAAGAACAATTAAGAAAAATTTGATTTAATAAAATGCCATGATAGGACTATGCATATTCAACACCATCACAGTTTTATATACTTTCTCTGTGCTTTTTTTTAATAAGTAAAAAAAAAAATGACCTAGAGGAATAAGAAAAGTAAATAAGGCCTTTCCTCTGAGAAGTAAATATAGTGAATCTGACATTAAAAGTGAAAGTCCTTAAGCCCTGGCTCCGGGCCTGTGAACCACACCATCACGGTTTGATTCCCAGTCAGGGCACATGCCTGGGTTGCAGGCCAGTTCCCAGCAGGTGACACACCAGAGACAACCATTCGTTGATATTTCTCTCTCTCTCTCCTTCCTCTTCCCCCTAAAAATAAATAAATAAAATCTTTAAAAAAAAAGTGAAAGTCCTTGTAGTTCCACCATAACTATGTATCTCTCCTACATCGGCTTCCTAGAGGTGCCATACAAAGTATCACAGACAGGCTAGTTAAAAATAGTAGATACTTATTCTCTTACAGTTCTAGAAACTAGAAGTCTGAAATCAAGGTGTCCACAGCATTGGTTCTATCTAGAGGTTCTGAGGGAGAATCTGTCCCAGGTCTCTCTCTTAGCTTCTGGTGGTTGCTGGTAATGCTTGGTATCTCTTGGCTGAAGATGTGTTATTTCAGTCTATGCCTCCATTTCATATGATATTCTATCTCTGCGTGTCTCTGTGTTCAATTTTTCCTTTTTTTATAAGTATACCAGTCATTGGACTAGGGTTCATCTTAATCCAGTGTGAAGTCATTTGAACTTGGTTACATCTGCAAACTCCCTAATTCCAAATAAGGCCACATTTACAGGTTTCAGGTGGACTTGGGGCTTTGGGGGATGCTAACAAACCAGTAACTCTTCCATGTCTTTGATTTTTATGAGTTTAATATGAGTTATATGTGAAAGATTCAGCCCTGAAGGAAAAGTCATAGTTAAAGAAGCAGTGAGCTGTTCATATTAATGCGAGTTTTTAGACTACACTTAAGTCTATTTTTTTCCTATCCTTTTATGGCACAATACTCAGCAATCTGTAAGATTCATTGTTTTTGTAAACAATACAAAAAATCTAATTCAGCCCTGGCTGGTGTAGCTCAGTAGATTGAGTACGGGCCTGCAAACCAAAGGGTCACTGGTTTGATTCCCAGTCCAGGGCACATGCCTGGGTTGCAGGCCAGGTCTCCAGTAGGGGTGTGTGTGAGAGGCAACCACACATTGATGTTTCTCTCTCTCTTCCTCCTTCCCTTTCCCTCTCTCTAAAAATAAACAAATAAATAATTTTTTAAATTTTAAAAAAGAAAAATGTTAATTTAGTGGAAAACCCATTGCTTCTTAATGTATTTCATTAAATATTGATGAAGACCAATTCTTTTTTATTGTTATTTTATTACGGTTGTCCCAATTTGTCCCTCTTTGTCTTCGTCTGCCCAGCCCATCCCCTGCTCCCACAGTCAATCCCCACATTGTTGTCCATGTCCATGTGTCATTCCCACATATTCTTTGACTAGCATCTTTGACTAGCATCTTCCCCTTTCCACTTTTATCCCTCTCTCCCACCCTCTCTGGCTGCTGTCAGTCTGTTTCATGTTGCCACATCTATGGTTCCATTTGCTCATTAGTTTGTTTTGTTCATTAAATTCCTCTTGTAACTGAGATCATGTATTTGTTTTTCATGGACTGGCTTATTTCACCTAGCATAATAGTCTCCAGTTCCATCCATGCTGTTGCAAAAAATAGGAGTTCCTTCTTTCTTTCTGCTGCACATTATTACATTGTGTAAATGTACCATAGTTTTATAATCCACTCATTTAGTGATAGGCACTTAGGCTGTTTCCAGCACTTGGCTACTGTAAATAGCACTGCTATGAACATAGGGCTGCATAAGTTCTTTCGATTTGATGTTTCGGGATTTTTAGGGCATATTCCCAGTAATGGAATCACTGAGTCAACAGGCAGTTCTGTTTTTAATTTTTTGAGGAAATTCCATACTATTTTTCATTGTTGCTATACCAATCTGCATTTCCAATAATAGTGCACTAAGGTTTCCTTTTCTCTACAGCCTCACCAGTACTTGTTGTTTGTTGATTTATTAATGATAGCCATTCTGACAGGTGTGAGATGATATTTCATTGTGGTTTTAATTTGGATGTCTCTAATGGCTAGTGATGTTGAGCATCTTTTCATATGTCTATGGACCATCTGAGAAGTGTTTATTCAGGTCCTTTGCCCTTTTTTAAATTGGATTGTCTGTCTTCCCAGTGTTCAGTCATATGAGTTCTTTATATATTCGGGAAACTAAACCTTTATCTGATATATCATTGGCAAATACATTCTCCCATATTGTTGGTTTGTTTTTCATTTTGATGATGGTTTCTTTAGCCATATAGAAGCTTTTTAATTTGATATAGTACCATTTGTTTATTTTTTCCTTTACTTCCCTTGCCTTAGGAGATACACTGGCAAAAATATTGCAATATGAGATATATGAAATTTCACTGTCTATTTTTCCACTAGGACTTCTATGATATCACGACTTATATTTAAGTCTTTTATACATTTTGAGTTTATTCTGATGTATGGTATAAGTTGGCGGTCAAGTTTCATTTTTTTGCATGTATAAGTCCAGTTCACCCAACACCAGTTATTGAATAAAATGTTTTTATTCCATTATCTGCTCATGCCCCCTTTGTCAAATGTTAATTGGCTATAGAGACATGCTTTTATTTCTGGGCTTTCTATTCTGATCCACTGATCCATGTGTCTGTTCATATGCCTGCACCAGACTGCTTTGACTACAGTGGCCTTGTAGTGTTGTTTCATATCAGGTATTGTGATACCTCCAACTGTATTCTTTTTCCTCAAGATTGCTGAGGCTATTCAGGGTTTTTTTTTGGTTCCATATAAATTTTTGGAGTATTTGTTTTAGATCAGTGAAACATACCATTGGTATTTTAATAAAGATTGCATTGAACATATAGATTGCTTTGGGTAGTATGGGCCTCTTGATGATGTTAATTATTCTAGCCCATGAACAGGGTACATGCTTCCATTTATTTGTATCTTCCCCAGTTTCTTTCTTCAGTGTTCTATAGTTTTCTGAATTCAGATCTTTTACCTCCTTGGTTGAATTTATTCCTAGGTGCTTTATTTTTCTTGTTGCTGTAGTAAATGGGATTTTTTACTCTAGTTTCTGTTTCTTATAGTTCATAGTTGGTATACAAAAATGCCATCAATTTCTGATGATTGGCTTTGTATCTCACTACTTTGTCAAATTCACTTCTTAGGTTGAGTAATATTTTGGTGGTAAAACCCAATTCTTATTCAGCTTGGAAGAACTTACAAGGTCTGTCTGGAAAAAAGTCCAGCCATTGTTAATATAATGAGAACAGCTTGTGCAACATCAGGGTAACTTCGCAGCCAAGGAAAGTGGACTGGAATGAGCATGCATGAACAATGATGACTTCACTGTACTAGTCAGTGGGGGGCAGTAGATGCCCTTGAGTAAGCATGTGCACTGTGTGGCCATTGCATTCAAAATGACTGAGTGATTAGAGCAACAAATCTGCATCAACTTTTGTGTTAAGCTTGAAGTAATAAGCTGTGGAAACTATTTGGATGACTCAGAATGACTGAGTGATTAGAGCAACAAATCACCATCAACTTTTGTGTTAAGCTTGAACTATTAAGCTGTGGAAACTATTTGGATGATTCAGAAGGCCACAGCTATAGGCAACGGGTGATTGGCAGCTTCATCACAACACTCCGCCTGCTCATACATCACATCTTGTGTGGAATATTTTGGAGGGACATCAAATCAATCACCCAGGTGACTCAGCCCCTCTATAGCCTAGATCTGATGCTCTGTGACTTCTGGCTTTTCCCAAAACTAAAATCACTTTTGAGAAGGAAGAGATTTCAGACCATTGATGAGATTCAGAAAAATATGATGGGGCAGCTGATGGTGATTGGGAGAGCTGTGTGAGGTCCCAAGGTACTTACATTGAAGGGTACTGAAGTATCATTGATCTATATACCATGTTTCTTAAATTTTGTATCCTCTTCAATAAATGTCTTTATTTTTCATAGTACATGGCTGGATACCTTCTGGACAGACTTCATATTTCCATACCAGATAGAGCCTACAATATGACTAACCAGCCTTCTCAGTGGTCAATTTAGAAATCTCAGTTTCTGAAGTTACTGCAAGTGGTATGCTGAAACTCTGCATTTGGCATTTACCCCAAATCATAATGTGTCACCATATTTATTTCTAGGGACAATCTATAACTTTCTGAATAGATTGAATAGTTGTTTACAGCTATTTGAATAATGCTACAATTGTGTGTTGATTACTTATTTTCATCTCTTTCACTGTAGTTTTAAGAATCCTATAAATGCATTCTTTATTGAGTTATGTTAGAAGATATATTTATCACTCTAGGGATGAACCTCAATATTGTTTGGTGAATTATAAATTAAACATACAGGGATAGGCAAAAGTAGGCTTACAGTTGTGAGTAGATAAAACAGGTTATCTGATATTATTATTTATCAATTATTGCATACTTATTATTATTAACCTACTTTTGTCCACTGTAAATAACTAATGATAAAAGATGTTTGAAGAGTTGGCTTGGCCTTAAAAAACTGCCTTCATAATATAGGATAATATTCTTGATCCTTTCTGATTCTGAGAAAGAATATCACTAAGACACATAAGCCTAAAAGTATTTTGAAAGTGTAAAGCAATTAGAGAAATAAAAAAAACAGCACTGACAAAGGAAGCAAATAATAAATCTAAATTCAGTGTGTTAGATATGAACTACTAATAGGCTTAGCATTTTAAGAACAGTTAGAACAGTAACAGTTTTTAAGGCAAAAAAATTATGTGCTAGTCTGTCCAGAAAAAGTTCAACCATTGTTAGTATAATGAGAATGGTTTGCACAATGTTGATACCACCTGGCAGCCAAGGAGAGTGGACTAGAATGCACGTACGTGAACAATGATAACCTCACTGTACTAGGCAGTGGGGGTGGTAGGCACAATTGAGGGAGCCTGTGTACTGTGTGGCTGTCACATTCAAAATTATTGAGTGAGTAGAGCAATGAGTGTGCATCAGATTTTGTGTTAAGCTTGTGTATTCCTCCACAGAAACTATTAGGATGATTCAGGCTTTCAGGTGTGATGCAATGAGCTCAGTGCAAATAAAAGTGTGGCGCAAATGCTTCAAAGATGGTTGAGAACTGTTGAAGGTGACCCACATTCTGCAAGGCCTACAACAAGCAGGACACCTGAGAATGTTGAACACGTATGGGCTGCAATCAACAAAGTTCAGTGGGTGACAGTGTGAGACCTAGAAGCTGATTTGGGGATCCCCAAAACTCCTGTGTCTGAGATTTTGATGGAGGATCTTGGCATGAAACATGTTGTGGCAGAATTCGTACTGTGGCTTTTGCTACCAGAGTGTTTCGGACAGTGGAAGGATTTTGTAGAGTGATTTGAACAGTGGAAGAGATGCTGGGAGAGCTGTGTGAGGTCCCAAGTATCCCTACTGTGAAGGGGGCTGAGGTGTCATTGTCCTATGTACAAGGTTTCCTGTATCTTGTATTTTCTTCAGTAAATATCTCTATTTTTCATGTTACATGGCTGGATAACTTCATATGTGCACATGGTCATCATATGGTAATTTTATTTTTATTTTGGGGGGGGAATTGCCATACCATTTTCCATAGTGGCAGCACCATTTTACATTCTTGCCAGCACTACAACAGGTTACAATTTCTCCATCCTGACCAACACTCACTATCTTTTTTTTTTAAACAATGGCCACTGTTGACAAACCCTGTTCTATGGTAATCTAGGTGAGAAATTTGTTGGAAACTTTCCATAATGTATTTTTAGATCTTTTCTCTTAGGCTCATTGGATTACCCAGAGAAAATTTTCCCAGTATTCTATGCAGAGACTAACAGTTTTTTGAAAATTAAATTGTAGACATTCAAAATACATATGTTCATGAATCTCCCTGTTTTTGTATAAAGCCCTGATCTTCAACTGTATCCAGCATCACCTACCACAGAGGCCCTTCATTATATCCTCTCTAGTAGAAAATCTCCAGAAAGAGTTGTGGTGGTGACGACGTGAAGAGGGGAGGCAGTAGTGTGATATGGCAACCTGAATGCTACTCAGACAACTCTCACTCGGTACTGAACCTTTGCTTCCTTGCTTCCCTAGTAATAGAGGTGTCTGGTAATAGATCCATGACACTTGAGCGTTCTGTGGAGTAAACTGGATGATTTCTCACCTTTCTTCACTTGCTGAATTAAGGTTTGGGGTTTTTTTTTTGGTTATTCTATATCAATCACCTGTTCTCTCCTTTGTCTTCTATTTGAGTATACTTTGCTGTCCTGCATGCTTATCAGGTGATGTCTTCAAAATCCCTTTACTGTAGATTTATTAAATTGTCAGAAAAACAGTGCCATTATACTTAGAATTTCAACGTTCAACTTAAGTGACAGAACTTTATCTGAGGAGATCTAGGGAACTGCTCTCTCCAATTTGCTCTGAAACCTGCAGCATAACTTTATCCCCATTGACGTATGTGAAGAATGTTCTCTTTTCACTTTCGCATCGGATGGCCCCTGGCCACTGGCTCTGCATTCTGGCTCTGCGTTCTGCCCACACAGTGGAGCTGAGCAGGGCCACGTGCTATTATCACCTTGATGGGACAGTATCTCCTGATTCAGATGTGCAGGGCAAAAATCTCACTTGGAGTTAACATATGGCTGATGTCCCTCTTCCTCTGTAAATCTTTTCAATATCCTTCCTACCATAGTAGCTTAGGGTGTTCCTAATCAATCACTTCGTGTTCAACATAACATGAGCTGCAAATGCTTAGGACAGGTGAATCTAAATGCTGGCCCTTTAGACATCAGTTTGAGGGAGGTCACGAGATCAAAGTCATATCCGTGTCTTTTAAATTATGGAATACAAGTTAGTCAACTCTCTTTTCATAAAAACATCTGTTTTGCATGTTCATATGTGTGCATTTGTGTGATTTTCTGCTTAGGTGGGAAAATTTTCCTTCTTACTTGTATGAGCTTTTGGGTATTAATAGAAATATGTTAATTTTTGTAAAAAAGTGTGCTTGTTAAGCTCATGTGATACTATCTCTAACATACACATATGTACACATGTAACATGTATCATATTATATATATTGATATAAAATCTTCCTGTACTATTGGAAATATGAAAAAAAACTATAGGTATTTATTAAGATATATCTCAATAGTTACTTGGGAATATTGTAGTTTCTTTATTTAGACTTGTCTTACAATTCTTCATTGATTGAATCCTATAAAGAGCAGAGGTGTTATAACTAAGCACTCTAAAATTTTGATGCATAAGCATCAAGATTTTGAGTCATTAGCCGAATGGAAAACACAGGTAGAGAGTTCTCCTAAGACTGAACACAACCTTTCCCTGTACAAAAAGTCTCCCCTGTGTCTCTGTGGTGTTTGATGGGCACCAGCTGTTGAACAGAGTTGTGGCACAGCTTGGGAGAGTAATGGAAGCACCTCCTCTAACCGCAGAATCCCCCCCAAATGGTCCTACCCTATTTCACTGAATTGCTCTTCAGAGACAACAGACCAAAACCACAAGTCATGGAGATGAAGCTTGTGCAGAGGAGAGAACTTTGACCTCCAGCTTCTTCTGGAGGATCAGAACATAACAGACCTTGAACACCAGAACCTTTCAGAACTAAGGGTTTCCCATCTAGGAAGATTTGATGATGATACCCCTTATTATAAATGGCCAAGCTCCAATGTCCTCTACTTAAAACTTGCCTCACCAGCACTTCTCCACAGCTATTCTCACTCTAAACCCTTAAAAACCTGCCCTGAACCATGGACTGGGAAGTTCAGGGTTTTGAGTAATTAGCTTTCTGTTCTCCTAGGTGGCAGCATTCATAATAAAATAGCCAATTTTTCTGTGTGGTGACACTCACAGGTACCAGCTGGATTGTGTACTAATTGGGAGAGGTTTTTTGGTCACTTACAGAGTAATTGAGCTGGCAAAGGAAATGTGGAGTATGTCATTTTCAAATTGCCATAATTCTTACATTACTCAGGGGCGGGGCTAAAAGGCAGTAGAATTTGAATTATTACTATGCGATGTTATCCATATAAATAGGTTGAGGAAGTCCAGTTATGATAAAGGAAGATATGGTTATTATTCATGAATACCATTTTACTTGGTTGATAATAATTATTTCAATAAGGAATCATCTACAAAATAAAGTATCATTCTATAGGGTATACAAACAATTGTGGTTTTTTTTAAGGCAGGATATTTTGGTTAAATTTTATCCTTGCCTATAAATGTTTATTAGAAGGTTTCTCCTAGGTTTGTAGTAAGAAGAATCAAATATTGAGGTATATAGTCAAATCAGAAGTTGTTTCTCAGCCAAAAATTAAAAATAAAATGTTAAACTATACTATTTATAGTAACATGAGAAAAATGCCAATTGCCTAAGAGGTGTGGGAGCTAAAAAACTGTATTTTTTTCTTCCACCTTCTTAGTTCTAGCTGGGCTAATGGTCAAAAATAACAGACGGATTAGTGAGAAAGGCTGATTTACAGATAGCTGAGGAAAAGCTGAGGCAAATTCTTGCTGGGCAACTCAGAGACAATGGGACACAGGGGATATCGAGCTAACAGGCCCCTGACTAAAGCCCTCTTATTTACCACATTTAATTTAAATTGGGTTAAGGGAAGCATCCTGAGGTTTCCTTCCTGAAGCAGGTTTTTGTTTGAATCTCTTGGACGTGAAAGGGAGGAGTGTCACAGCTTCTTTCTGAGTCTTTTGTTTCTTAATTGCAAACTTAAAATCAATATCCCAAAAGCCAGCTTCAGGGTGGCAAAAGTTTGGTCTCCTTGAAATTCATATTCTTGTCGGGTCATTTAGATGATGAGTCATGCCATAAACTCATATTATCAATATCAACATCTGTGGCCACTGTAAGCCCCTCAGACAAATTCAGCTTCCAGAGCTTTCCACTCTCTAGGTCCTGAATAGAAAAATAGCGAGAACTACAAATTGTCATAATAATTATGACTTCAACATTTGAAGAATGTCTCATAAATGAAACAAAATCATCATTAATATTTTGAGTTTTTTTAAAATTTTATTTATTTATCTTTAGAGGGGAAGGGAAGGAGAGAGGGAGAGAAATATCAATGTATGGTTGCCTCTCATGCGTCCGCTGCCAGGAACCGGGAACCGGGAACTGGCCTGCAACCCAGGCATGTGCCCTGACTGGGAATCGAACCGCGATCATGTGGTTTGCAGGCCCGCGCTCAATCCACTGAGCTACACCAGCCAGGGCAATATTTTGAGTTTTAAAATGCTTTTGGTTTTTCGAGAGGTGAATTTGGAGGAGTGAATGTTCTCTAGAAATTATACTGGAAAGACAATTCCATATTTTTAAATTATAGATAGGTACACTTTAAAAATAAATATCAAGGACTCTCATTGTTTGTGGGAATAGGGGAAAAGACATGCTAAGTCCATTCATTGCAAATCTCATGGTTTATGTAAATCTCATGACTATATGCTGAACAAATCTTCCATTTAAAAGGTAGAGATTACTTATATAGAATACATTGTTTTTTTCAACTTACTGCTACTGGAAGAGGACCAGGCCTGAGCAGGTCTGCCTCATGCTGGCCTGATTGCATGGGTTCCTGACTTCGTGCAGGGAAGTTTTCACGAAAAGAGTCCAAGTGATTTTGGGAGGATATTTGTTAACACTGCAGGCAGTGAAACAAAGAATGACTTAGGGTAGAAGAAGCAACAAGAGAGAGCCTAGGCTGGGCTGCTTTGGCTCCCCACAAATGTCACAGGAAATAAAGGGGCAGAGGAGGAGCTGCTATAGGCTCACTGGAAAGTCAGGGAAACAGGCTTTGGAGGTTGGTTCAGGGCCCCTGCTGCCTGCTTTTGTCCCAGTTACAAGTCTTATGGGGGGTCCCCAGAGTATTTTTTTAAGTACATCACCTCATATCTGTTAGAATGGCTATCACCAATAACTCAACAAATAACAAGTGCTGGCGAGGATGAGGAGAAAAGGGATCCCTCGTGCACTGTTGGTGGGAATGCAGACTTGTGCAGCCACTGTGGGAAACAATATGGCGATACCTCAAAAATTAAAACAAGAACTGGATTTTGACCCAGCCTTCCTGCTTCTGGGAATATATCCAAAGAAACTCAAAACACTAATTCAAAAGAATATGTGGCCTTCTATGTTCCTTGCAGCACTATTTACAATAGTCAAGATTTGGAAGAAACCTAAGTGCCCATCAGTAAATGAATGAATAAAAAAGCTGTGGTACATATGCACAATGGAATACTATGTAGCTGTAATAAAGAAAGAAATCTTAACTTTTGCCATGCAATGGATGGACCTGGAGAATATTAGGCTCAATGAAATAAGCCAGTCAACGAAAGACAAATATATGATTTCACTTATATGTGAAAATTGCATGAAAAAGAATCTAATAAAAAAGAAAAAACTAACACACAAAGTAGAAACAGACTCAGTTACAGAGAACAGGCTGACAACTTTCAAAGGAGATGGGGATTGGGAGCCTGGTGAAAAAATAAAAAATTAAGGGGAAAAACTCAAATAGTCATAGACAACAGTATGGTGATAACCAGAGTGAAAGGGGGATGGGGAGGAGATAGAAGAGGAAAAAGAGATCATAAATGATGATGGAAAGAGACTTGACTTGGGGTGATGAACACAGAATACATTATACAGATGATATATTTGAGAATTATATGCGAAACCTATAAAATTTTATTAATGAATGTCATCCTAATAAACTAATAAAATCAATAAATGAACCAATAAAATAAAGAAAAGCATTATGCTAAGTGAAAGAAGCCAGACCCAAAAGACTACATACTGTGTGAAACTATGTATATGATATTCTGAAGGGGAAAAACTGTACGTACAGAAATCACATCTGTGGTTTCTAGGATCTGGGGGAGGGAGGAGGTAGGGAAGGCCAGAATTTTTTAATAACAATGAAAACAGGACAATAACAATTTTATATTGCCCTGTAGTTTCACTCATAGAAATTTATAATTTAAAAAAGTTTGAATTAAAAAAAGAAAAATATAGAAATAGAGCAAATTTGGGGGTCACTGGTATTTAAAATCCCAATTCTGGAATATGTTAGCTATAGGAATTTAAGCAAGAGAGTTTGTGGATTAAACTTCCTAAAACACAGAAATAATTATACTTCTAATCTGTTGAAATATTAACTAGTGCTCCAAGTCTTATAATAAATGTTTAGTGAGCTTAGTTTAGCCCACCACTATTTGTCTGTAATCTATTTCTGTAATCTTACTTTCTTTTTCCTTCATCTCAAAAATTGTGCTGGATCAGCCAACTATTATCTAAATGATGTTCATATATTTCTCTATCTTAGTTTATACTCCATAACTCTTTACCCTAACAATGACTTGCCCATAAAATTCTAGTAGTCCAATCTCTACCCACACTTTGTTAAAAGCACATCAGCTCCTCTCCAAATCCTAAGATTCTACTTTGGTCTTTAAGCTGGAAGTAATGTATCCATATTTTGAACACCAGCAGTATTTATTTTGTGCATCCTTTTTCATTATCATTTTCTACATTACTTATGTTTGTGTAGTCATTTTAACTGCTCAAGATTAGTGTTGGTTTCTAGGGGAAAGAAATAGTACCTAATTTATCATTATAATATTCCAAATACCTAATGTAATGCCCAACATTTTTAAATCCAAGAGTTATCAAAGAGTAGGCACCGGACTAGCAACCTCAGCGCCATCTAGATGCTTGTTAGAAACATACTGGATCTGAAACTCTGGAAATGGGGCCCCATAATTTGGGCTTTTACAAACCCTCCAGGTGATTCTGATGCTACCTAAAGTTTGGGACCCACTCTTGTTGACTGGATAAATGGATAAACACACAATGAATAAATTTATTTGATATATAAATAAAACACGACACTATAATTATTTCTGCTAGAAAATGCATGCTGTTGATATTTAGGAATTAAATTATGAATCACCTTTGCATTTTTATTAGAACACATCTGATATGTCTTGCATCCTAGCAATACTCTCCAATGTGATGCTTTTCTCAAGCATTTTGTTTGAATTTGTACATTATATACACCTAAAAGTGTGAATACTGAAATTTTTTTGTAAATGTTTACAAGCAAGTCACTGATTTTGATTCACTGGTGAGATAAAAGATATTCATAAATGTCTCTAGAAATTTTTTGATTAGATAGTGTTGTGTTTTCTTTATGAATTGAAAGTGCATATGGCTCATTTGAAGAATGTATTAAAATGAAGATTTGATCTAGTAAGTCTAGAATAGTGTCAGAGATTCAGAAGCTCTCAAGAGATGGCATTGCTGCTGGTCTGGGGACCACCTTATGCAGAGAAGGGTTACAGAGTGATGTGGTTTCCAATCGAATAGGCCAATTCAAATCACTGTGTAGATGAGTAAGGGGCTTGAGTATCTGGGCAGGTTGTTAGGCTTCTGTGAACTTTGGTTTCTTCCTCTGTGAACCATAAATAACACATAAAACATCTAGTATGATTCTTGTCACACGATAATTACAAAATAAAAGGCAACTATTATTTTTGAATAAAAATTAATGACAAAATTGAATGGAATATAGAAAGATCATGGCTGTTAGTAGGAATGCAGGTTGGTGTAGCCACTGTGGAAAGCAGTATGGAATTACCACAAAAAAATTAAAAATTGGACTACCTTTTAACCCAATGATTCCACTTCCTGGAATTTATAAAAATGAAAAGCAAAAACCAAAAAACCCAAAACACTAATTTGAAAGAATATATTCATGTTTATGTTTATTGCAGCATTATTTGTAATAGCCAAGATTTGGAAGCAGCCCAAGTATGTATCAGTAGATGAGTGGATAAAACAATTATGGGACATTTATTTTATTTTTAAAAGATTTTATTTATTTATTTATCTTTAGAGGGGAAGGAGAGGGAGAGAAACATCAATGTATGGTTGCCTTTCGTGCGTCCCCTGCTGGGAGTTGGCCTGCAGGGAACCAGCCTGCAACCCAGGCATGTGCCCTGACTGGGAATCGAACCGATATCCTCTGATTCACAGGCCCGCGCTCAACCCACTGAGCTACACCAGCCGGGGCAATTATGGAACATTTAAAGAATGGAATACTATTGGGCCATAAAAGTGAAGAAAATTTTACTCTTTGCAACAGCATGGATGGACCTGGAGGACATTATGCTAAGTGAAATAAACCAGTCAGAGAAGAACAAACACCATATGATTTCACCCTACGTGGAATCTAATGAACAAACTGCACTAACAAGTGAAGTAAGAGACAGAGTCAGATAGAGAGCAGGATGACAGCTCTGGGCGTTGGAAGGATGAAGCAAAAAAGAAAAGGGGCTCATGGACACGAATAACAATGTGGCGATTATAGGCAGGAGTGGGTGGAGGTGGAAGAGGATGTAATGGGGATAAACGGTAATGGAAAAAAATGAAAAATAACTTTAAAAAGATCACAGCTTCATCTGGTAGTAGTGTCTACAGACTGGGATGCAGCTAGTTAACCTTATTCCTGGTGAGCTCATGCTGGAATGTAAGGGCAGTAAAACTGACTTCTGTTTACTGTTAAAGGTTTTATAGCTTCTGCAATTTCAGCTTTGAGCGTCTGCCTTTGACTGCAGCAGCTGAAATCACACGCGCAACTTCCTGATAATTGAGTCCTCTTTCTGGCTCCACCCTCATTATTAGTTTATTACTGACAGAAACAAAGAAAGCTGAAATCCATTTATAGAAAGCATTTTGATTTCTTTATTGTATACTTAAAGATATTATTTTTATCCTGGGATCAATTTTGTTGCATATGGATATTAGTAACTGAAATTTAAATAATAAATCTATTGTTAAGAGATTTGTCATTAATATCAAGAATTAGTCAAAGAATTTAGTGCATTTCTCACACATACTGTTGAATCCACCAACCACGAGAACAAATGTCGGAGACTTTCAGGGTTCCAAAGATGTTACTTTATTGGCCAAGTTTAACCTGCGCAGGGGTGAACTCTCAAAGTGTCCAGCAACACAGTGCCCACAAGGGCTGCAAATGAGATTCACACCCAGCGCTTACAGCTAAGTCCTTATATAGAGGCAAGCAAGCAAGCAAGCGTTGCACAGAAGCAGATGTGGCGGTTAGCTATTGGCTTCCAGAGCCTGTGGGCGGGAACAGGGTGGGGTCTGTCTCAACTGAGAGGAAAATTTTGAAACTAAACAGATGGCAATCAACCTACAGGATGTTTGCTAGGGACGCAGGCTCCTTGGGGCTGAGACTATTTTTCTTGTTCCCAACATTCCCCCGTTTTCTTTGGCGGTGTCAAACCCTTGACTCTTCTTCATTTGGGATGATCAGGGGTCCTAGGACGGGGGCTAGGAAGGAGAGAAGAGTGTCCTGCGACTAGGAGGACTCTCCTGTCCTGGCCCTGGGCCATAGTCTGTCCTTAAGTCTATTTATGTATTGTTAAGTTTTCTTCAACTAAGCTACTTTCATTAACAAAATAGCAACACTCTTCTTTTAACAGGGCTGTCTTCTCAAACATCCCATTTATTCTTTTGTAAACAATAGGTCAAAAGCAGAAGGTAGATGCACCTACTAAGCTTCAGACAGTTTTAAACTTACTCAACTGCCATTATCCAGTTTTCTGAAATTGTGCAAGGGTTTCATCTAACTACTTGGAATGATGCTGAGGATTGGCAAGAAGTCACTTGATGGCTGTATTATATACCTGTTTTTCATTCTTAATATTTAGATCACTGGAGGACAAAAGCTTATGGAGATGCTGGGGTGACACACTCGCAAAGTCTTCACACTCCACTACTTCAGTAAAATGTTCACAGGCATACTGATCCGCCATGTTCATTAAGTCTATTCGATTGTGACTCTGCAAAGGTCCTTACTGCCAAGCAGTTGGAAGGATGAAAATGTAACTTCATGTATTCACAGCAAGCTCTAGCCACCAGTTCAACCTGTAGAATACAGGCTGCATATAAGAGAGGCTGGACATTGTCCACAGTCAAAGTGAGCCGTGAAGAATAGACAAACTTTACCAGGTCTTCTATTGCATCACCATTAAAATCTCTAATCTCAATCACTGTTTGTTTGGCTTCAGCCATTTCCCAGAGAAACATGGCTCTGAAGTAGGGAATAACACAAGCCAATACCAGTTTGTGACAAGAGATTAACTTTGAGCCAACCTTTAGTGTGACATCACAGAGCTCTCCATTTTCATAAAATCGAAGAAGAGACCCATGAAAATCTTTCCACGCTTCATGTGCTTCAAAGATAAAGGACTCTTCTCTGTCACTATCACTAATGGAAGATCTATTCTTTATTTGCTGGTGCTGTTGCCTTTTCCCCTTTGTGAAGTGACTCCTACTTTGTTTTACGTTCATGGGTTCTGAAGCTATTTGCAACACTCTTCTTCTAGGAATATACAGCGCCCCCCCACCCCGTTCCTGCATTCAGAGCATTAATGAGGTTTTTTTTTCTTCATTTTTCTCTTCCATTTCTCATCTATTTTTCTCCTCCTGTGATTAACTATTAGGAGGGGTTCTGAAATTCTTTTCTCCTTCTGGAATCATATAAAGGACAATGGACGAAGGTCTCATCTTCTTATAACTACTTCAGGCTGGACATGGGCGTCGTCCTACCTACCCTTGGGTCAGTGGTGCCCTGAAAGAGGAGGAGGGGGGTGCAGCATGGAGGGAGTCCTTCCTGCAAGGGGAAGGATCTTACAGGGTCCTGGTCAGTTGACTGTCACCAGGAAGTCGCAGGCTTGGTGTCCAAAGGCTGGCATTACTGGACCGTTGGCCTTCTGATCAGGTCATATTCTGGAGGTGACAGATTAGGCAGGTCATAGGCATACGGCCTATGTAAACAGAAGAACACACAGATTAATTCACACAATAATTCCCAAACCAGTTGCTGTGCCTGTGAGACTGTCTTTTGGGATGACATTCTATTGCAAGGTCCTTCCTGAAATGACATTTAACAGTGGCAATTTGACAGGTCCTTTGCACCTGTAAATTGTACATCTTTGGTGACATCACAAACCTGGTTTCAACTCTTAAATGAAAATTTAAGACAGTTAGCTGCGCCATTCTGATATCTAATACTGAGCATAGTGATTTTCCTAGAACTGTAATTTTTCTCCTTAAGATCACCCTCACTGTTATTATAAGGACTACTTTAGGTTCCACTTTTGATTTTGACTGTTTATTTGCATAAACACACCAAGAGCAGCCTGGATCACTTATGATCTTCAAATCCGCTTTGCTGGAACTCACACAGGGAACCTTCAGATTGACTTCTCAGTCTGCCCCTCAGGGCACAGAAGCAGAGCCACACATCCTCCATCTGGCTTCGCCTGTACTAGTCGTTTTACTCAAATCCTTGAGCCTCCATTGTGCCTATAGGTTCCTTTTAGCCATCTTTCAGGAAGACAACCTTCGTTCCTTCCCTGGAAAGGCTGGCTGGAACTGCACAACCAACCAAAGTACCAGGTTTTTTTTTTTGTGGGCTTTCGCTAGCTTCACAGGTCAATCCCAGTTCCTCTGAGCTCTCTGGTAACGACCAGAACCCATACATGCCTCCTTCAGGCGTGACATTCCAGTCAAAGTCCTGGTTAACAAAACCACTATTAATGACTGGTCTTATTGGTTTTATGCAAAGAAACCTTATGTTATCATTTATTCCTTCAGAATGCCAAATTCTGGAGGGATCAGGTAGGGAGAAAAACACAAAGCTTGAAGGAAAATCTTTCTCCTTCTAATACCCATCAAGATGCATCTCCATGCCTTATACCTTCTGTACTAACACCACATAATTTCTTTCCAAAACTTTCACATTTCCATTTATTTTTATAACTTCCCACAGACTTTCTACAATATTTATAAACCTTTTCCTTATTCACTTTCTTACAGAGTATGAAGTTTCAACCTTTTCTAGAATCTTCAATTTCCTTTTCAGAGCAGATACAGAGCAAAATATGGAACACAGAGTTTCAGAACAATATACAGGTAGAGGCATTCTCTTGCACCAATGTGTCCACTGGTGCCTCGCAGAGACATACTCCTTCAGGCCCGGTCTCATGGCAGAGACATACTGCTTTGCCTCAGGTGGATACACCTATCAGCCCCAAATGACCCTTCCTGGGTCCTGGCTGGCAAAGCATTCTCCCCAACCGGCTACAGGTGACCTTTCCTAGGTCTTACAATACAGGTTTCTGATCAGAAACAGAATACATGTGAGAAATTTGCTCTCTTTCCACCAAATCAGAAAACAAGTAGTTGAGGTTTCCTTTACTCCAGGTTTAAAACTTTCACATTCTTTACATATATTTCTGCTCATCTAGATTTAACCATCATTCTCTTTTAATCTTGGTTCCTTCCCCACACGGGAAGAACTATACTTAAACTCAGTACTTAAACTCAGTATGTGGCAGCCAAAAGTCCCTAGCACTACAGGTACCTTCCACTAAAAGTCCCTAGATTCGCAGGGACATTTTTTCACCTTTTTGAAGCTTAGACCTTGCAAACACCTTGTAAATCAGATGGTCAGCCTTGGACCTCAGTTCATGACCTTCAAAACTAGAGCTATTCCTATCAGAACCAGTTACACAGAGAATTTTGACTGCTGCAGTGTCCACACAGCAGCAGCACACAGCTAAGCAGGTTTACAGAAGCAAGAAATCAGGGCTACTGATAGGGTCATGTTCTTTTGTTCTTACTCCTTAGTTACTTAGTTGCTCACCCCTCCTTATCTTAGTGGCTCAGCAAACGAACCCAGCCTCTCTGACTTATCTGGGCTTGTCTAAACAGGCCTCCTGCCACATCTCCCCCTTTTATCTATTCTGAGGGTGGGAGGAGGTCTCCTGAAGATTTAGGGGCATTCCTAATTCTAAGCAGTGCCAGCGGCAACAAATCTGTCCAAGGTCATCCAGTCTCCTTCTCAGTTAATGATTTTTGATCTCTAGCCAGGGCCTCTCCGAGGGCAGTGGGAGTTTCTGAAGCTCTGTGGCAGTCTGGTCTGGGTCTAAGCCAGCTAGGCTGAGGGCTGTAGGTGCCTGCTAGTGGCTTTCTCTTCCCTTTCAGATACAGATACAGAACAAAACTTAAATCACAGAGTTCCGAAAATAACACACAGGCATTGGGCTTTCCCGCAGCTGCCCCCAGCCCCACCCAGGGGCTCTGATGTTTCTAATTACATAAGTCACCGGTGGAGGCCAGGGGCGGGGCCGCCCTGGGCGGACTTGCCTTGTCGCCGCGGCTTCCACCGGGCTAGGGAGGGGAGGAACCAGAAGAGGTTTTCATCCAAGAAGCCTTGGACTCACTGCCCTCCCTCACGGAGGGCGGGCTGCCAGCTCCCGGACTGATGCACGGCCAGATCGGCCCACGCCGCGGACACACGGAGGAGGCGAGGTGGCGGGCGCGGGGGCAGCAGGGCTTTGGCCCAGGATGTGGCCTGGCTGCACCCTCGGCGGGAGCATCCCACACCAGTGGCACTTCCCGAAGAGACAAAGTTGGCGGCGTCTCTCGTCCCTCCAGCAAGGGGGGGTGTCATTCCTGCTCCCTAGGTTTTTTTTTTTTTTCTTACCTGCGGAGCTACAAGCACAATCACTTTTACAAACACACAGACAAACATTCAAACAAATAACACAGTTCCACGAACACATGGACCATGAGACGCGCCCGGCACACAAACAGACCAAACACAGCGCAGCGCGGCGCAGGGGGGAAGGGAAACCTAATGTAACCGGTCACAATTCAAATTACCAAAACCAAATTTCAGAGTGCGTCCTCCCGCCTCTGAAAGTTCCTGAGTGGGTCACAGGCGGCGTCCCACCTACCACCTCAGGATTATTCGCTCTAGAGCACCCAAAACCAAAAGGGGATCCCCACCAAATACTTATTCAACCCGGGCTGCCGTCCAGTATCCGATGCGAAGTTCCACTGAGGGAAATCTTGCTGGGGCCTCCAAATGTTGAATCCACCAACCACGAGAACAAATGTCGGAGACTTTCAGGGTTCCAGAGATGTTACTTTATTGGCCAAGTTTAACCTACGCAGGGGTGAACTCTCAAAGTGTCCAGCAACACAGTGCCCACAAGGGCTGCAAATGAGAGTCACACCCAGCGCTTACAGCTAAGTCCTTATATAGAGGCAAGCAAGCAAGCATTGCACAGAAGCAGATGGGGCGGTTAGCTATTGGCTTCCAGAGCCTGTGGGCGGGAACAGGGTGGGGTCTGTCTCAACTGAGAGGAAAATTTTGAAACTAAACAGATGGCAATCAACCTACAGGATGTTTGCTAGGGACGCAGGCTCCTTGGGGCTGAGACTATTTTTCTTGTTCCCAACAATACTAGTTGACATACTATTGAAAAGTTGATTATTTAAAATATATAGTTTGATGGAACAACCTTTCTTTTCAGTGTATAAAGTCAAAAGCAGTAAGTCCAATAGACTATTTTATTGTTCAATGAAGGATTTACCGCTCGTAGAGGTGAATTTCTGAGTGACTGTCAAATTAGGTCATATCTTTGGACCTTCTTTGGGAATTATGGACATTTAAATATAACACCTAAATATACATGATTTATCAGAAAAATGTTTCAGATCCAAAGGAAATAGATTTATTCCTAAAGATGAATTTGACAGTATATTAAATATTTAAGAAAATACAAATATGCATCATCTAATTCATTTTATTCCTCTGAGACAATTGGGAAAGAACAGAAAAATACAGTTTGCTGGATTGATGCGGACACTGGCCTGCAGTGTCCATGTCATTATGGATGAAATGAGACATTCACACAGACTACCGAGTCCGGTGGAGGAAAAAGGACAGCACGGCTTTTTCTGTCAAGGGGAGCAAAAGCCTCAGCCCTTGCCATGACCAGCCTTTATTGGGTTTCTCAGCACATTACATGCTGGTCCTCATTTACTATGCACAGGTTGCTTCAGGGGGTTACCTTTTACAGAAAACAAAGGAGCCAATGCCTCTGATCACATCACAGAAGAAGGATATTTACAAATGAAAAGCGAAAAGTGGTTGGACCAGTTACACTGGTCCTAGGGAGGGTTAGCATGGATTTTAGGAAGTTATTTTGTAGTAAATGTTTGCCACACATCCTGGTGAAGGAGTTTTTAGCAAAAAGCGAGACTCACAGTGGCCTAGGCACATTGAGTCTTGATCCCCCATGGGAGATCCCCCATGGGAGAACCTATCCATGGGCGTGGGTCCTGTGCAGCTCTGAGTGGAAGTTGGGCCCATGCCACTCAGAAGGGTCTCCTAGACTGGATTTGGGATGAAGATGAAGTTTAGAAACAGAAAGGATAGATAGAATTTTAAAAATGATTTTAGTTTGATACTCATAGTAAAGATCTAATTGTTATAGAATTCTCTACCTATGTGTTGAACTTTCCACAGACTTTTATTGTGAGAAATTGATTTGTTCTATTAAAATTTTACTAGTAATTAGGTTCTAGTGTTACATTTAATTAAAATAGTTCTTGATAAGCACTTGGTTGAAATTCAGCAACAATTCCATAAGCAATCAGTGCCCACCAAATGTACATTGAGTAGTGAGAACTAATTTATTACCCTGGTGGCAGATTGATTATCACCTTCAGATGTTAGGTCAACACATAATGAGTTTCTTATTATAGAAAAATTGATGAGATTTTCAAAAATAGGGCATGTTTCAACCTTTTGAAATAACTTATTGAAATAAAAAAGGAAAATCAAGTGAGATGGAGATTTTTTTCCTTCACTTTTAATGGCTTCACTTGACTTCAAGAACACGAGTATTGAGAGTTTAAAGTTTTTCTTTTGTCACTGCATCTCTTTAATTCTATCGCACTCATATTGAAAAATTTTTACCCCTTAGTTTTTATATCTTTTAAAAATGTTTTGAAATTAATTAAAAAAGAAAATATATTTTAAAAGGCAATCAAGTTTTAAATGTCCATTATGATTTCTCTAAGATAAACTTTATTTTTATACATCAATTTATTTCTCCTTCTTGAAAAGTCTTACCCCAAATGATTTCCTTACTTTTTAATTCTATCCCTTCCTCTCCTCTCCAATCTACTCTCTCTATCCTCAATGTGAGTTTTCTGACATATACTCTCTATTTAGCAGAAATGAAGGGGATAACATCAGTGGCTAAATAACTAAGGGAAAAGGTACGTGGCCTCAGTGCGAAACAACTTTTATTGGTGTCATAAAGAGTTCATTGTCAGTCTCTGGGGCATGCTTGAAAAATTGGCAATTCTTTCAGCTCTCTGCTACCCATGAGTGAGCCCATCAGCTATTTAATGGGGCCAACATTCTGCTTAGCCCAGTTAGGTTCTGCTTCTTCCTTCCCCTGAAGCTGCAGCCAGGAAGTTCCAAGTTCCCACACTTGACGGGGAGTATAAAGGTTGCTGTCAAGAAGGCAAGAGGTGGATTCAGGTTATAGAATTTTGAGGGCCTTCTATAAGAAAAAAATACATTCCCCCCCAAAAATATTACAAAAAACAGTTGACCATGGGAACACACTGTTAGACCTCTTTTGTCAGAGGCTGGTGCAAACAAGCAGCCCTGACACATAAACTTTGTTAGCTTCTTTGTAAATAGTGTTTGCAGGAAATGGGTGGAACATATCAGAGTTCCTAGATCCCAAAGAAAATTCAAATGTTTTCTGATGGTCCATGGTTGGCTAACCTGATTCCATAAATATGTTCTATAGTTAGACATTTACTCATTCACCTACTTATTCACCCATTAGGTTGAATTATTATGTGAATTCTGCACAACCAGTTACGACTGTGCTCTCTGAACATGTTCAGCAAAAGTCTATACAAGAGCAATGTGATCAATGGATTTTGCTTTTTATTTTTCTTATTCCATTTGCCATATTTACCATTTAGTTCTCAAGTGTGCGTTTGATACCAATAGATGCCTATCCAGACTGAAGACAGGGAAAGGAGGGGCCCCTGGAGAGCTGGAGCTGGAGCAGCTACTTCTGCACCAAGCCACACTCTTTGGGCTCTGTGGGATGGTGTGCAGCCAGAGACCAGCCAGACACCTCGAGACCAGCCTGGGGCCGTGACAGGGCATTGAGTTTTGCAGCTCCTCAAGGCACTGTGAAGCCACTTTGCTCTTGATTCATGGGCATTCTGGTTGGATTCCCAGTCAGGGCACTTGCTGCTGGGGTGCAGAGGTCCTCTTGTTTTGATGCCCCACCCTGCCCCGGACCATCTTGGGTATTGCTTAAGATGCTGTCCTTGGCACTGCCAGAGAAACCATCCTAGAAACCAGCCTGAGAGGCTGGGTGAGGTTTTCATGATCTCTTTACTCTGTGAGTGGGCCCTTTACTCTGTGAGCACAGGTAAGGCTAGCAAGATAATGGGGTAGGGAGGAAAAACCTCCTAGCCTCTTCCCAATTGGTGGGTGGGACAAGGGAACGTCAGGGATGTGTGCCATTAGAATAGTTGCAGAGGGAGATGCTGGACTGAAAAGACCTGTTGGTCTAGCCTGGGGAAAGGAAAGGATTGGTCACCTAATGGACCCTCCTGAAGTGTGTGAAAATCGGGGAAGCGATTGGTCATTCTGAGAAAGCACCTGGTCCATCCCACACTGGAAACAATTATAACCCAGGGGGAGAAGGGGTTCTGAACTCTCTTGCCCACCTGGTGAATATACTGGCCAGTATGTAAGTGGGACCTTCTGGCCCTGTTACGGCCCATGGTGGCACAAGCCTCACACGTGGGTTCCAGGAGAAGCTGGACAGTAGCTGGAAACAAACTGAACTACCTGGATGACTGTAGTTTCCAAAGGATGGTCATTCGAATGGGAGCAGGAACTCTGGATTCTGCCTTTGGTTTTGGTCTGGTGAGGATAACTGGGCTTTGCTCAGTTTTCCAGAGAGGCTGGGATTTGAGACAGAGTTGGGCCATTTCCTTTCTCACCAACCTCTGCCTCTAGAGTTTGCCTTTTGGTCGTGGTAGACAGCTGAACTCCTACTTTGGTTCTATAACACTGTCAGTGGTATTAAGGCAGGATTAGAGATGTAAAATGGGACAGAGAAATATCTAGGTTCCAAGTCCTGTAGTTTTACAGTCCTTGCAGTCTGTACTCTACCATTTCTAATTATTAACCGACGTTAACTGCTATAGGAAGGGAAGCTAAAGGAATCAAGGATTAACTCCCTATTTTGAACTATTGAGAAACTTCACATATGCACATTTTTGCTTTCTTTTAGAGCACTCAATTTTCTTCTGGCTCCATTTTTGGTGTGTTATATTCAGTGCTAATGCACAATAATTTCAGAATAGGCTTCTGTGGGTTGTAAGCAACATAGTCTGCTCTACAATAAATTGCTTCATATGTGAAGATGACAGCAATTTAGATTTTGTGAATTTTTGTTTGCTATGACTGCTGTACCAAAGTATCATAACCAGAAGTTTTAACAACGGAAATTTATTGTCTTACAGTTTCAGAGGCTAAAAGTCTGACTTCAAGGTATTGGCAGGGTTGGTTCCTTCTGAGTTCTGTGAGAGAAAATCTGTTCCAGGGCCCCCTCCCAGCTTCTGGTCGTGCCTTCAAGTTAGCTTAGATGTTAATATTATTTTAATTGCTTATTTTTGAGCTTTTCTGAATATATTCTTGATGTTCTTCAGAAGATTATTTTTGCTGTTTGTATTGCATTCTTTAATATCTTGATTAACATCTTTTTAACTGTCACCCTTTATTTAAGTATTTATACATACTCACAAAATTTAATTTTATTTTATTCTTTTTAAATAATCACTTTAAATTTTCTCATTTTTGTGCAAAAACTGAATCAATAGTTTAGAGCTCCAAAAATTTCCCAGTAACATAATTATCAATTTCAAACTCATTTGTTTGTTGAAAGTTCTATTTTGGTAGCACTTCATTATATTAATTCTACATTTATCATCAGAAATACTGCTTCTAGCATCATATCTGTCTTTTCTTTCTATTTCTCTTAATTTGCTCATTTGTATTATGGTCCTGGATATGTTTGGCTTCTCTCCTCCCATTTTTTGCAGCAAACTTGTTTTCAGTTTGCTCTTGTAATAGTCAAACATCTGTTTCTGAATCACAGGATACACTGTTTAATCAATATTTTGTAAATAGACTCTAAGTTTTAGAAACATTAATGCTTGTTTCATTATAGAACTCTTAAATAGCATCATATTTAGTTAAAATATGTGACATTCATGCTTTGGGATGCTGACTAAATAAATATTTGAGGAGGTTAAATGATTATTCAAAATTAAATAAAATTTAAATTTCACAAGTATGTTCTGAATAGAATTATTTTTACATCTTGTACTTACTATCCAGATTAACTTCACATGCTTATTTTCTAGCCCATTGATTAATTTAGCTTTTACTACATGCATACTATTTTCCCCAATATAGTGTCAATGTTATTGAGAAGAGTAATATATTTTATGTCTTTTTATTTTCTATAGGGCATTAGCATATAACTTGCCTATAATAGTTGCTAAAAATAATCAATTATTTGACTACAATTTTCCTGAAGGCCATGCTCATTGTATTTAGACATTGCTAAACAAGCAGTTGGTCCCTAGCTATAGAGACAAATAAAAGAAGCCTTCTGTCTTCTTTGCTGAAATGATTTGTTCCCTTAGGGTTTTTTTTTTTTTTGATGGGACTGGATTAGAAAGCCACTAAAAAGCAGTCAATCTGGCTTTAAGATCAACATGTAGTCATTCTTATGAGGCATAGAATGAACTATGAACCTCTAATATCTTTCCCTTATGGCCTGCCAAAGACTTGGAATAGAAGTCTATTCTTCATTTGAATATTTCCAAAAAGTCAGGCTCATCCAGGGCAGCCCACAGGATGGCTGTCCAGAGGTATTTAAAAAAAAAAAGTATTTGGCCACAGCTATCTGGCAGTAAACGCTTTACTGGGTTAGGTTTTGAGTTCTTCATGTCGCCCTTGGTCAATCAGTGACTGTGATTTTGGCCCAGAAGCTATGTAAGGAGAGCAATAGTTGAGGCATCCTTAACACATACCCAGTTGGAAGTACAGGGTTAAGAAAAGTAAAGGTATTTCTATCTGAGGACATTGAAACCGACTTGAATGTGTGAGAAGGATGTCACACCTGTATTCAATAATTTCCTAACTGATAACCTGTGTATGATTTCCCAGATTCATCTGGTTTTCCCATTATAAAAAGGAGTAGATCCTTTTTAACTATGTTTTCTAAGAACTCAGTGAGATTCTAGCATTCAAACCAATATTTGACTCTCCATGTACCTTGCAAAGTCTTCAATGCATGTCACAACTCCACCAATGAGGCAGTCTTGTAAATTATACAATGCCTTCCTGCAGAAATCCTTCTTTCTTTTTAAAAAATATTTTACTTATTTATTTATCTTTAGAGAGGAAGGGAAGGAGAGAGGGAGAGAAATATCAATGTATGGTTGCCTCTATGCATCCCTTGCTGGGAATTGGCCTGCAACCCAGGCATATGCCCTGACTGGGAATCAAACCTCGATCGTGTGGTTTGCAGGCCCGTGCTCAATCCACTGAGCTACACCAGCCAGGGCAGAAATCCTTCTTTCAATGGCAATTACTCATGGAAATGATAGCATGGTGAATTCATAACATTAAATATGCTGAAGGAAAGCGAAAAGGATCAAAATACTTAGAACAAAAGTCAAACTCAGAAGACTTTTTTATTGGCCTGTTCTTAGCATAAGGTTGTGCCATTAGTTTACATGACTGGCAAATTGTCAGGAGGAAGCCAGTTCTCATTCAGAATTTGCCAAAACATCTAAACTGGCAATGGGTTACTCAAATTTCTAAAAGCTTCAATATCTTGAGGGTTGGTGGGTGCCCCTACAGAGGGTTGAAGTAAAATAGAATAGCTAATATGTCTGAAAAGAAACATGGGCTTTGTTGTAGGGAAATTTGCTGATCCCAAAAGGTAGGCAGGCTTGGAGCTCTTACTCCTCATCAGCAGGAAGCCGGCCTGAGATGGCTCTTGCTTCTAAAAGATGGTGAACCCTCACTTTGTCATTCTATTTCAGATTCTTTCACACCTCTAGGTAGCATTTATTCCTTGGTTTTCTACACACCTACCTTAATGTGGAAGAAGCATCAAGAGGTAAAGGAAAATTATTATATTTGAGGTAAGAATATTTGTATTCAAATTCCATTTTGGAAATTTACTAACATCAATGAGTTACCTATATAATCCCTCTGCTTCTCAGTAGCCACATTTGTTAATTAGAGATTGTAGGTCGAATATCGTAGGAAAAAATAGATGAAATATCCGCTACACATCCCTCCCATCACTTGGAAAAAAAGATCTGAATATATCATATAAAATAAACACATCATTGATCAGAATAACAACAATTGGCCAACCCATCTCACAAAAATAGAAGGCTTTGTAGAATAAAGACACAATTGAAATATTAAATAATCCACAGAAATGATGTGTCATCAGAGAGGGATGTGGATAGGTAAAAAATAAGAGAAAAGGAAACGAATCACAAAGCCACACTTGCGCGTTTTGATAAGCAGGTGGGAGAAGTAATTTAAGGTAAATGAATCATTCCCTATTTTCAGCCCTAAATGTGTGGTTGGAAAGAAGCAATTCAAGCTTGAAATTGAGTCTCTTTGTAGCTCTGCCCTCATCCAAGAGGAGAAGTTGCTATGAAAAGCTATAGCAGACATTCTGGGATCCAACTGACTGGACTCTGCAAACTTGCTTGTCTAGAAAGAAAGTGCTAACAGGCCAGTATTGATGCTTGGTCTGTTACCTCACTTTAAATATTATTAATGATTGAAAATTTGGATTTACTGATTAATCTCCAGTTATTTTGATTAGCTTCAGTCAACTTCTTGAAGCCAAAAAATATATTAAAGTGTTAGAAAAAGGATAGTATCACTCACATAGCAAATACTTTATGAATGTTTATGGAATGAAAGATGAGGTAATCTAGTTTATTTAATGCATCACTTGTATATTGCATTGTGTGCTCACTGGTCAAAGTCTAGTCTCCTTCTGTCACCCTGTATTTAACCTTTTTTACCTCCTTCATCCTCTCCTAATCCCAAGAAGGGGATTGTTTTGAATTCAACTTACAGTGAGAAATGAGAGGCTTTCCAGCATACTAATTTATAACAATTATTCAAGAAAGAGTCATCTTACACAGAGTAAGACAAATTCTGTAGATACTGGACTTGGAGCTAGGCTGCTAAATATGGCCACTGACACTTTTCCTTATCTCTTGGGTCACCAACAAGCTGGAATGGCAGTACAGAGCTGAAGACAGAGGAGCCCAGGAGAAAGAGGTCAGAAAGGGTAGAGGTGTTCACCAGAAGGACTTAGCTTCCTGATGATCCTCTCTAGTGGAGACTAGTGTTGTGAGAAATAATTATGTTACAAAATTTTTTTTTGACGATCAGTCCAGTGTAGACATGAAATACCACGGCAGAGGGGCTGTAAAAGTAAGATTTATTAAACTTACAGGTCATAGAAGAGGGAGGTGTGACACACTGTGCAGGGGGTCCTATGGGAGAAGCCCTGAGGGGACTGAGAAAGAGTAAGGACCCACAGGCAAGTGCGTTTACTGGGGATCAGGGTGGAATACCAGGACAAAAGGTATGAAGGAGATTTCACTGGGGTGTTTGAATGTCCCTAGGTCACAGACAAGGCAGGGCAAGACTAGGGACTTGTGGCAGGAACCAGACTTATCACACCGGTGCCCTTATTCCCCTGGATGGGGTACTCAGAGCCTATTTGTGGGCATGTTGAGGCATCAGGAAAACATAAAGTTTTAAAAATTTACAATACAATAGCATACATCTAAATTCCCTAGATTTTATTCTTAAGTATTGTGCATTTTCTCTGCCTGTGATGAATGGATGGTAATTTCTCAGCCAAATTAGATCTATACAGGTTGAAGCAGACCATTTGACCTTGAACAGAATGCTCTGCATACAGCTCTGTTCACCAAATGTGACTGATAGGCAAAGTATAGGATTTGTTTATTTTCATAATAGGCAGAACTGCCCACATTTTGATATTAAAGAAATTGTAAAAATTATATTTTTGAACAAAATAAGAATTATTGATTTTATTTCCTCTGTAAATAAAATTTTGAACCTGGGGAGAATATTTGAGATCCAGCATAAGACCACCTCTCCATCTCCTCCTTTTGCAAATGTGGAAGTTCAGAGACACCAGCTATGGCTTGTTCAGTCTTGTAGGTAGTTATAGCAGCAGGACTAGAATGAACATTTTCTGGATACCTTTTTTATACCACTTACCCATTGTGTCTTGATTTTTATTTAGTATGAAAAAATAAGATGATAGTGAATTCTTCTTCCATCCAAAATACTCTTTATATATTTAAACCAAGATATATATTAATCTATGATTAAGTTAGACACTAAAGAGAGAGCCTGGAAAACAAAATTTTGAAGAAATATGAAAACCTGGGGCTATACTCCCTATAGATTCTGCCTCCAAATAAAAGAACCTCAGCAATCAAAAGTGCCTTTAATACCTTAGAGTCCTGAATCGGGACATATAGAACCTCATGCCTGATTGCAGTCTTTGAAAAGTGTTAGTTATTATATGGTTTTTGGTATTTTTATTTCCATGGGAGGAACAGACTTGGAGACATGTTCAAGGTGATTAAAAGGGAGCTGAATTATGTCTTCATACTACTTTAATCCTCAGATGTTCTTAAGTTTAAAAGCTTTATGTAAAAATAATTTTTTTTGCAAATAAAAAACGATCCAAAGAGGAATTAAGTAACCTCCCCAAAACAGCAGTTCTGGAATTAAAATTCAAATATCTGGGCTCTAGAGACTGCACTTTGATATTCTATACTTCTGTGAGACATAAGTGATCAAATGCACAAAAAGGTCAAGGCTGTTTTTAGTGGCGTTCTTCAGTCCTCTTAATTTTATTCCCGTTTTGTATTTCTCTGTTGCAGACAATGCCTTGTTCTGATTCACATGTGACTAGACCCAAAATCTGTTTTCTTGCTTACTCTCAAGTCCTATTTTAGTAACTTTTGTCCTTTAGAACTGATTCCTGGGACCCAGCCTTTGTGTTCCGTAGCCCTGGTTGCTTGGCGTCTGCCATAGGCTAATACATACTATGTCCATAATCGACAATCTGTTCGGAATACCAAATATCACACTGCTAAACCCTCTATCCTTTTTTCTCCATAATCTTGTGATCTGCTGCTGCTGTATCTTCTATCTCAACCTTCTATCTTGTATCCTTGCTACCAAACATGTATTTGGAGAATTTTTGACCATAGACTTTTCCAAACCTTTTGGGCACTGGCCTATACTTGTTTGGTTGGATTTCCATTGTTAGTCTAAACCAACCCTAGGTCTCATTGTATATCATCTGCCCTGTAGTGTTTGCTGTGGGGCCATAGCTTGCCTAGCTAATGAGTTTGGGTATATAATAGTATCCTCTGTTATTAATTTTAATCTCAGAGAATACTAGAAAATGTACTCAGGAAGTTGGGTGGCAAAAATGGATCTGCTATATATTTATATACAGGTAAAATGTAATTCTGTATAGTCAGAAGAAATATTGAAAGAGAATAGCCAAGCTCCTAGTAGAAGAATTAAGAAGCCCAAAACCTGTGTCTCCATGTCAAAGTATGCTTCTGTGAGAGATAAGCCAATCACAACCTAAAGAGATGAGGAGACAATTCTTCAGATTTTCTAGTGGTAGCTAATGTTTGTTGCACTTAATCAGTCAAGGACAAATCTCTAAGGGTATGTGACAGAACTGAGATCAAGAGATCTCAAGACGATCTGCATTTCCAAGTTTACCCAAGGAGCTTTTAAAAATACTGATGGCTGGGCCTCACTTTCAAAGATCCTGATTTAGTTGGTCTCAGGTGGAACACCAACATTGATATTGTTTTTAAAAGCTCCCCGGGGAACTGTGTTGCACAAGTAAAGTTGAGACCATGGAATGAGCCCTTAGCAAACTTACTGAAAAAGTCCGGTGTGTTTTGCTTCCCCCAACCCTTCTGCGTGCTCCTCTCTAAGCATGTGGCAATCTGCCTGCTGGAGGCTATTGCTCCAAGGACACCTGACCTCTCTCCTTCCTGTGTCTGGCCACTTTTCAATCTAAGTCTTTCTCGTGTGATGAACTTGCCCCTCTGCTTTTATAAGTGGCAGGAAAACTGCTGGGTGAACCAAGCTGTCTAAGATGTGAACACATAATTGTAATTTAACATAATTAGTAGCATTATAGGATATTCTTCTGTTTACCCCAAAGGAAAAGCCTTTTTACTGGAATTGAGTACATTCGGAGACAGGAGTGATTAGCTAATGCTCCTTTATTCTTGTGTTGTGGCTGGCTGCTTCTCCGTCTGTGCACAAATCTGTTTCTGCAAACTGAGCTTATTCTCCTCGGAGGGCTCAATTGCTTCTGTTGATATTAATAGCGGTGGAAAAGCACCAATTTCTTCGGTGCAGTTGAAGCTTCTGTGGTTGCATTTATTAAGAAGGAATATAAAAACAACAACAATAATGAAACAAATCAACTATGACTTAGAAAAATACTAACAGGAAATATAGTTATTCTCCATATGAATGTTTCTCCTTTTGTTAAAAAAGAAAATATCTATAATTCTTAGGATGTTGAATAAATTTTAAAGTATGTATCACCAGATAAAAGACTGATTTTTTGAGACCTTAACAATCAATATGTTAGATATTATTTTATTCTGATCATGCTTGGAAAGCTAACAAAGCTAATTATCTTGGAATTCAATTGGGGAGTCAATGCTAAGACTCAGTACTACCAAAACATCTAAAAGAAAAGAAAACTTGAGGAGAGATTGTTTACTGTTTTGTTTTGGGGTTTTGTTTTGCTGGCTTTTAAGCAAATATAGTTACTTTTGGCAAAGCCTTGGGGGTCTTAGGATAAATCTGCTATAGGCAAGTGTGTGTACGTCTATGCTTGTGGGGAAAGATATCTTTTTAAAAGTATCAATTATTTCAATAGTCATCTCATAGGAGATAGTTATATTATTGACATTGTAGGAGATAATATTAAGAAAATAAACATTTGACTAAGAAAATTAAATCTAGGCAGAACATAGCTATTCAGAATAGATGCTGTAAAGAAGACAGATACCCTGCAGTTTAATGAAAAGTAAAATAATCTGGGAATCCAAAGGTATAGCATAAGCTGGCTACATGACTTTTAGCAAAACAAGCTCTTTGTACTCTATTCCTTTAAAAGTGGCATTGGGCTCTGGCTGGTGTAGCTCAGTGGATTGAGCGTGGGCCTGCAAACCACATGATTGCGGTGCGATTCCCAGTCAGGGCACATGCCTGGGTTGCAGGCCAGTTCCCAGCAGGGGACTCACGAGAGGAAACCATACATTGATATTTCTCTCCTTCCCTTCCCCTCTAAAGATAAATAAATAAAATTTAAAAAAATAATAAAAGTGGCATTGGAAGAAATTATGTGTTAAAAAATTTAAAAATCTCAAAAAATAAAATATACACAAAAATGCTTTGAAAAATTACAAAAAGTTGTATGGCTTTTTTTGTTAAACTCAAAATTGAAACTACAATATGTATATAAAACTGTTATATTCAGCTTAAGTAATAACTAGATATCATCATAGCCTTTTTGGTAATTAAACAAAAATTAAAAAAATAACCAAATACTTTCAATTCAAAATTAGAAAGATGCTCAGAAAATCACAAAAGTATAGATTTAAGAAACTAGTCTAGATGCAGAACTCAAGAAACAGAACTGTAAACATCACATAACAACAAAATAACTGTTCCCCCCTTCCTGGTGAAATTAAGGAATACGAAAATGAAGTCTTTCAAAACTATCATATGGAAAAATCTCTGAAAACTTAGATCAAGGAGTAGAGCAAATCTGCTAGCATTAGGAGTGAGAAAGGAGATATCACCCTAGTTATGTAGGAGAGTAAAACAACAAAGGAATGACAAACGAAATAAAGAAATACTGTAAAAACATTAAAGAATTGGAAATGAATGGCAAGGGCAATAACACATACCAAAATTCCTAAGATGTGGCCAAAACAATGCTAAAAGGGTAACCAATAACCTGATATGTGTGATAAATTTTATTCTGAAATCAAGACAAATACAGTTGAATAATTTTAGAAATAAAGGGAATATGCCCATAGTTAAAAGCACATTAAGCTAAACAAGGATGATTCTTGTACAGGTTTCTCTGTCTCTCTCTCTGTCTCACACACACACACACACACACACACACACACACACAAATCTAGGTGAAATAAAAGTTTACCTAGAAAATAAGTAAAGAATATCAAACATTGATTAAACAAAATGAAAAATAAACTGAGTTTGTACTCTTTGTAGCCCATTTTAACTGGGGTAATGGGCCTCTTCTCCACATTAATAACATTATCAGAAAGAGCCTGTAAATGAAGTTAAACTGAAATTAGAGGCTTAAGCATACGTAGTTGAATTATCTTCAATTATCTCTGAGGAAAAATTATGGAAGGTTTTGAGAGGACTTTATAATACTGACCAAGGAAAAGTATTTTAAACATATGAGAAAAGACTGACTTGAGTCTATCTCTTGTAACTACTTGAACCTGCAGTTCTGTTTCTTTGACTCAGTCCCTGGTCAAGAGGGTTTGAAAATAAATTGTATAGTTGCCTAAGTATGATGTTTCGCCCACTCGACTCATCAGAAGTGCTGGTTTGAGAAAAACCTCAGAAACGATACTATTAGAACGAGGACCTAAGAGTTCACTCTTCTGCCATTCTACGTGAGGAGTCCCAGGTGCAGAGAAATCTAGGCTGTGTGTCGTAGGGGTGTTCTCTCTGTGTTATCATTACTTCAGTCCTTGATGGTAACGCTAAGTATTGAAACCCATTAAGGAATATATCAATATTTGTTAGCTAGAAGCAGTTCTAGTAGCTTCCATTTGCCCTTTCCTGCCACAGTAGGCCTTCTATTGGTTAGCAAGCCAACATGGGAATTCCAATACAGCTAAATATGACTACTGAAATTTTGCATTCTCAGACAGAAGAAATAATCTCAAGATAGTTTTGAGGATGCTGTGAGTTTATTGAAGCAAAGGTTTATTGACCACCTGATTCGTCTTTCACTATTACTGTTTAATGTGCATATCAAGCTTTAGAGGAAAGTTTTGGGGGATCTGCTCCTGTACTGATATGCCAAGAATTTAGATAAAGCAGCCCAGGAGTTCCAGCCACAATGAAGACATAGGTAGAAACGCTTTACTTTCTCACACAAGCAAAAGAAGGACAACAACAAATTGGAAAACAAAAAATAACCAGAACTGCCAGATATTCAAACTTCATGGAAGTCTGACAGCCAAGGAGTTAAAGAAACATTCATCCCAACAGGTAGGGGGTGGGTGGAGACGGGCAGGTGAGGCAGAGAGGACACACAGCTAAGGAGGTGGCTGGCGGGCCAGTTGGTCACACATTCATGGGCTGATAAGCTGGGAAGAACCATTGGGAAGTGAGACAAACTGCAGAACCCAGAGTTTCAGAGTGGGAACTACAGATTCAAAACCTCTGGATGTAAAAATCCATGGGAGTTGTGGCAGTGAGAGAAACTCTCAGGATCACAGAAGAGTCCTTGGGAGAGGCCCACAGGGTCCTAGAACGTACACAAACCCACCCATGGGCAAATCAGCATCTGAAAAAACACAATCCCCTTCTGGGAAGTGAGGGAAGTGACAGAAAGTAAGGCTATAACAGAGCCAGCAAATGGCATTGTTCCCTCTCTGATCCCTCCCCCACAGACAGCACAACAATGGCAGCAAAGAGGGTTGCCCCACCCTGATGAATACCTAAGGCTCTGCCCCTTACAACATAACCAGTGTACCAAGACAAAGACATATGGCCCAAAGAAAAGAACAGATCAAAACTCCAGAAACAGAACTAAGTGATGAGGAGATAGCCGACCTAACTGATTCAGAGTTCAAAACACTGGTAATCAGGATGCTCACAGAAATGATTGAGCTTGGTCACAAAATGAAGAAAGAAATGAAGGTTATACAAAATGAAATAAAGGAAAATATATAGGGAACCAAAAGTGAAGGGAGGGAAACTGGGACTCAAACCAAGGATTTGAAACAAAATGAAGAAATAAACATCCAACCAGAATAGAATGAAGAAACAAGAATTCAAAAAAATGAGGGGAGGCTGAGAAAGCTCTGGGACAACTTTAAACACTCCAACATTCAAATCATAGGGGTGCCAGAAGGAGAAGAGGAAGAGAAAGAAATTGAAAACTTAATTGAGCACACAATGAAGGAAGCTCCCTCAATTTGGCAGAGGAAATAGACTTCCAGGAAGCCCAGGAAGCCCACAGAGTCACTAAGAAATTAGATTCAAGCAGGAACACACCAAGGCACATCCTAATTAAGTTACTCAAGATTAAAGAGAAGGAGAGAAACTTAAAAGCAGCAAGAGAAAAGGAGACAGTCACCTACAAAGAAGTTCCCATAAGGCTATCAGCTGATTTCTCAAAAGAAACCTTACAGGCAAGAAGGAACTGGAAAGAAATATTCAAAATGATGAAAGGTAAAGACCTACATCCAAGATTACTCTATCCAGCAAAACTATCATTTAGAATGGAAGCACACATAAGGTGAAGTTAAAGGAGTTCATCATCACTATGCCCTTATTATATAAAATGTTAACAGGACTTATCTAAGAAAAAGGAGATGATCAAAAACTATGAACAGTAAAATGAAAACAAACTCACAACTATCAACAACTGAAACTAAAAAACAAAAACAAAAACTAAGCAAACAACTAGAACAGGAAGAGAAGCACAGAAATGGAGACCACGTGGAGGATTATCAGTGGGGAGCGGGAGGGGAGGCATACAGGGAAAAGGTATAGGGAATAGGAAGCATAACAGATAGGCATAAAATACACAGGGGGAGGTTAAGAGTAGCATAGGAAATGGAGAAGCCAAAGAACTTACGCATACAACCAGTGGATATAAACTAAGTGATGGAAAGGAGTGCTGGAGGATGGGGGGTGCAGGGAGGAGGAGGATAAAGGGGGTAACACAACTGGGACAACTGTAGTAGCATAATCAATAAAATATAAGAAAAAAGAAAAGTTTTTGGATATATACTAGAATTCTACAAATATCTGCAGGATAGCGCTCAGAAATATATATATATATATTTATACACACACACACACACACACATATATACATATATACGCATCTGCTTATAATTGTGATAAAATGTTTTCTGTAAATAAACTGAATAATGTTAAATGTTATTTATACCTTTAAAAATCTCAAATGGTTTTATACTGCAAATCATATCAAGGAATGCAAGAGCTTACATCAACAATTTGGTACAGAGAAAATTATGAAATCCTCAGTTCCAAAATTCAACAGGAGTAAAAAGACAATTTTTGTTTTGCAATTGTTAAATTTATATTTACATTTCAAAGGTAATCTCCAATATATTCACGTTATATTGTTAACCTCTGCTTTTTCAAGTGAAGTGGTATGGGAGTTTTAATGAGAGTTAGTAATCAACAACCAAGAGGAAAAAACAACACAAACACAAAACAAAACACCTGTGAGCCCTGGCTGGTGCAGCTCAGGAGACTGAACACTGGCCTTCGAACCAAATGATCCTCAGGGCACATGGAAACCTGGTTGCCGGCCAGGTTTCCAGTTGGGGGCATGAAGAAGAAACTGATCAATGTTTCTTTCCCTCCCTTTCTCCCTTGCTTCCCCTCTCTATAAAAATAAATAAGTAAAATCTTGTAAAAAATCACCAGAAACAGTTGTTTTCCGATGGTGGATAACTGGCAGCATACGTCCAACAATAAAATTATTAAGAATTTCAGAATGGTGATAGAGCATTAAAACAATTGTGAAGCCCTTCTGCATTCAGGCCTCTGCATAACTACAACCATGGAGCTGGCCCAGGATAGTAATCATGGAGCTAAGCTGACTCTAGAATAAAGACTAATCTAGACTCACTTTAAAAAGCTTAGAAGCTAACCTGAGAATAATCAAGCTGAACTCTAAGTCCTATAAGTGACTTAAAACAGCACCCAACAACCTTTAGAGGAAGAATATAAATTCAAGAATTATAACATAAATTTCATATTCAACATGCAAAACACAAAAATTCTAGAAGCGGGAAGAGGTAGAAAAGTATGGCCTATAATCAGGAGAAATGTCAGTTACTAGAACAGACACTAAGTGACAGAGAGAATGGAATTAGCAAGCAACAATGTTAAAACAATTACTGCAGTAGTTATAAACATGTTCAAGTATTTAAAGCAGAATAGAAGATATAAAAAACAACCAATAGAAATAGAAAAAATTTTAAAAAGCGATAGAGAAAATTGATACAGCCAAGATGCTATTTGAAAAGAATAATAAAAATGGATAAACTCCCAATAAGATTCATTAGTAAGAAATAAGACATAAATGATCAATTATGAAATTTTAAGAAAATATTTTTATTAATTATGCAATTATTAAAATGATAAAAGGTGATATCATGAGCAAGTTTATTGCTACTAAACTTGACAAATTATAAGAGACATACAAATTCTCTTAAAGATGAAACAGAAACTATTACTAGCCTTTGTTTACCAAATAAATTGAATTAGATATCGTATCCCTTTTCACAGAGAAAACTCCAAATGCAGATGTGTACACTGGGAAATTATCTTAGGCATTCAAGGAAGTAATAATAATGCAAAATCTCATAAAAAATACAAGAGGAATATTTCTTAGTTCATGATGCCAGCATTATCTTGATATCAAAAGCTGACAAAAATAATACAAGAGAAGAAAATTATATGGAAGAGTTTTATACCAGTTCTAAAATTATACTTTTCAGAAATAACAAGAAATAAATTAGTGATGCACACATCTACATAGACAAATCTCACAGACAAAATGGTAGAGAAAAAGCTGCACACAGAATACATGCTGTATTATTCCATTTATATTAAGTCCCACAGTAGATAATCTGGTTTGAAACAATTAGTGGAGGGGTGGTTTCTGAGGGTTATATTGGCTGGGAAGGAACTCAAGAGAAATTTCTGGGAAGAAAGAAATATAGTAGAGATGTGCTTTTTTACAGGGGCATCTAGTTTTCAAAATTGTTCATTGAAGTTTTGTGCATTTTAATGCATGTCAATGCTGCCTCCAAAATCTCACTGTAATCACCATCATCATCATCAGCATCGTCGTTACTGCCATCACTGCCCTGTTAGAGAGTGTGGAGTGGAAGAGTTATAGGTGGAACAAGAATGGTAGAGCAGAGATAGTTCTGCGGTTGGGGAGAGAACACATGAAATCTATTATGCTATTTAATTTAGTTGATGCCTGTTTAAATTTTCTATAATGAAACAGAAAATGTGTAACAACAATATAACATTCATAAAAGAGGGTAAAAAATGTTGGATTCCATCTCAATTGTGGAAAAAAAATATCCTGAAGAAACAATCTTAAAAAGCCAGTGCAAAATATTGATTTTCTCCTTTCATCTTTAAGAAAGTCACAGAATGATTCTTTCATACAATTAAGAACTTGTCCCTGAGACATATTTTGTTTCTTAGTTTAGGTCTTTGTTATAAAAAAAGTTTCCTTCTTGACTACTGAGTAAAAAACAAAACAAAAATGAAAACATTCATATCTAAAGTACAAAGCAAGCTTAGAAGTTGAATTCCCAGGTACAAATATTCATGTTTCACAGAAAATATTAGTGTTTATGCAAAAAACAAATTATTAATAATTTCCTTGTGAAATATTAATAACGTCAAGCAATGAGGTAAACAGACCTAACTGGTTATATTTTGAAAAAAATGTAATGATCAATAGATTTTCTGCTTAACAATTTTCCACAGATTTCTATGAAATAAGTAGTTATTTTTAATTTATAAGTCAGTTGTATGTTACCTAGTAGTATTTAAATTTGGTTATACCTAATAAGTTAACCCTTTCTTCAAAAAGAGTAACAAATTTTTACACTTTATTTTGCAGCCCTCATACAAGCTAAAGTCAAACTCTGAAAAGAAAATGGGGAGTCAAATTTATTTATTTTATTTTATTTTTTAAAGACTCTCTTTTCTTTCTTTTTTTTTTAAAGATTTTATTTATTTATCTTAGAGGAGAAGGGAGGGGGAGAGAGAGAGAGAGAGAGAAATATCAATGTATGGTTGTCTCTCATGAGTCCCCTGCCGGGAACCGGGAACTGGCCTGCAACCCAGGTATGTGCCCTGACTGGGAATTGAACAGCAATCGTGTGGTTCATAGGCCCGCGCTCAATCCACTGAGCTACACCAGCCAGGGCAAATTTATTTTTTTTAAAGATTTTATTTATTTATCCTTAGAAGGGAAGGGAAGGAGAGAGGGAGAGAAATATCAACGTATGGTTGTCTCTCATGAGTCCTCTGCCGGGAACCGGGAACTGGCCTGCAACCCAGGCATGTGCCCTGACTGGGAATCAAACGGCGATCGTGTGGTCCGCAGGCCCGCACTCAGTCCACTGAGCTACACCAGCCAGGCCAAATTTATATAAATATTATGATACATATTTTTATAATTCTAAAACAAAATATTTCAACATATCATAAATTATAAACCTAAGTTTAAAAATGTAAATTTCCTGCAGTATATATGTTACAGAGCTCACCAAAACTGAATAAGCAGAACAGACCCGTCCATGTGTTGCCTTGGTGTAAGACCCAACAATTAATGCTGGAAGGAACAAATATTTATTTACAGCATTCCAACCGTGGGGGAGCCTAGATCACTCATGCTCTGAGCTCAGTTCTCCCAGGAGACCCAACACTTCCCATGCCACCCACCAGGCTATGACCCAGAAACCCCCCAAATTTCCCATGTCCTTATGTTAATTCAGCCACACAGTCTCCAGTCCCTCTGGAAGGTACCGAAGTCACCATCCTCACGAAGCAGCTCCCTCCTTCAGGATCTAGGATACATGTTTATCAGCCTCCATTTTAGTCCAGGGAAACATGTTCCTTGTTACTCTCGACCATGGTGAAATTCAAGAAAGCACAAGTCTGAATAGTTCAGGTAAAGTTCAAGTCTGCAAGGCCGCACCTCGCAGAGAAGTCCTTTGCAGTTTCAGAGTCAGGTAGAGCAGACACAATCACAGCAGCAGTGCATGGCCTAATCCTGACTACAGCCTTCATGGCAGAAACCCTCCCTCTCCTTTCTAAATTGTGTGGCCAAGACCACTGTTGAGCCACATGGTCAAGAGTCCTTCTTCTTCCCAAGCTACATGGTCCAGAGCCCCACATGGCTGCTGTGTTCCTGTTGAAATCCCAGCTGGAATTTTCCTCTGTAACCTCATTTCCAGCTCCTCCCACAAAAGGCTACCTCTGCCAGTATGCTGGCATCTTCTGCCTTTTTCAGCTGCCATTTTTAGTTCTGGGCAGACTTGGCCCTTGATGTATGGGAGCTGCCTTCCTGCTTTCCTGCAGGTGCAGCAAGCTCCTTCCCCTACTTCATGAGTAAAAGTTATGCCCATCTCCCTGGCTCCCAGCATCTGCCGCAGCTACTTAACATGTCTATGAGGCTAGCCAGCTGTTGTCAGTATGCAGAGTATCTCTCAATGGCTGTCCGCTGCTGCTCCCTCCCCCAAGCTAGGTCCGTGGGGGACTTTCCCATTTCGGAGACTTCTATATTCCTTGTTATGTATAACGTATGGTTTCTTTCTTCCTACACATATAGCACCTTTAAGTTTCTTCTGTTTTTTTCTTAGAGTAACTAATGCTACTAAGCCCTTCTTCATAAAGAAACCATCTCTCTTTCTGTTGCTATCAATCTATTCATCATATTTACCAATACGTATGAAACTCATATTAATCCAATAGAGAAACTGAAAATAGCAAGATAAAATATGTATTGTTTATGAACATGAATTTTATTGTTGGTGTAATGCTGTTCCATGTATGCATATATTTTGGATGTTTTGTATTTATTTGTGCATTCATTCAATAAGTATTTCTTGAGCACTATGTATTATGAACTATGCTGAGTGATTTATGAGGTCTGTCTGGAAAAAGTCCAGCCATTGTTAATATAATGAGAACAGTTTGCACAACATCAATATAACCCAGATAGCCAAGGGAAGTAGATTGGGATGCACACGCTTGAACAATGATGACTTCACTGTACTAGTCAGTGGGGGTGGTAGATCCTGTTGAGTGAACATGTGTATTGTGTAACTGCTGCATTCAAAATGGCTGAGTGAGGAGAGCAATAAATCTGCATCAAATTTTGCATTAAGGTTGAACATTCCTCTGTGGAAATATTCCAGTGCTTCAGAAGGCTACAGCTATGGGCAACTGCTGATTGGCAGCTTCATCGCTAAGACACTCACAGTCTTGCATAATGTCTTGGGCAGAGTTTTTTTTTGTGAAACATCAAGTCATCCAGGTGACTCAACCTCCCTATAGCCCAGGTTTGGCATCCTGTGACTTCTGGCCTTTCTCACAACTAAAATCAACTTTGAAAGGGAAGAGATTTCAGATTGTCAATGAGATTAAAGAAAATATTATGGTTATTGGGAGAACTGTGTGAGGTCCCTAGGTGTTTACTTGGAAGGGTACTGGGGCATCATTGTCCTATGTTCAGTGTTTCTTGTATCTTGTATCTACTTCAATAGATGTCTTTACTTTTCATGTTATTGAAAAAAATAAATGTCTTTATTTTTCATAACTAGATACCTTCTGGACAGACACATATATGTGTCCTATAGTTATACATGCAAGTGTGCACACGAAAGTACATACATATAGCTTTCTTGAGATTTTGTGAATTATTTGAGAATTTATTGTATGTGCCATTTTTAAAACTTGCATTTTCTTCATTGAGAAATAAGTTACATTAGGAAATTCTCCTTATTCTCTACTCCCCTTATAACAGAGTTTAGTAAAAGTAATTGATTGGTAGTACCTTGATTGAAGTTTTTCATGTAGAGTAAATTTAAACAATCATTTTGTGGCATTAGAGTTCAGCCATATGGGGGATAGTTACTCTAGGTCGCCTACTTCTTGTTAGGAGACATCCTGAACCTAGTATGCCTGCAAGGGAAATTCTGCTCATTATTAATTGTTTTGAGCCAGTTCCCAGGAAATAGACATGTGAATGTAAACACGATTTAAAGAAGGTCAGGCTTAAGTATAAAGGCCTTCTATAGTTCTCCACACAGCACAAAATAATTTTCAATGTTGCAAACTTGTCCACCAACCAAAATACAAATTGAGGGTATTTTATATCATCAAAACACCTCCCACCCCAGAAATTATGAATAGACAAAAAGAATGAATCTAATGTTTTAACTTACATTTGGTATGTTTTCTAAAATGTTTAAAATGTGTAATAAAACTATATCCTAGATATAATTTAAATTGTACATGACTCTCAGTCTTAGTATGTTTTCTAATTTTAGTAGTTACTGAATAATTGCTATTTATTACACTCTTTGAATACATCATGAGGTAGTCTATTGGTATATAAGAATTATAGTGTTATAAAATGTACGTATCATAAAGCAACATAGGTGCTTTAATGATTACTCTAAAACAATTTAAAATATGATAAGTGAGTTTCAAAAAGAGAACTGCTAGAATATTAGCAATAATTCCTTCACAAGACAATAAACTACAGTAACAGTAAAAAATAGTTTCTTAACACATTTCATCTCCAGGGAAAAATTTTAATGTGTTCCTTTATATGTCAGACTGCATAAAAGAGAAATGCTTTTATTTCTAAACCAATGAAAGTGTTTTCATTAACAAATGCACTAAATTAGAAACATTTAATTTTAGATATATAAATATTAAGAAGATAATATATGGGGTCCAGTACAAATAATGCCCTCTCTTTATTATAAAATCTTTTATTACAAAAGCATAAGCATATAATTCTGTAACATAACAATATCACACTCAAGCACACCATATGACATTTTAGGTGAAATGTTCAAATTAAAACTATAAATTATTACACCCATATTATTACCCTACCAACCACACTCAAGCAGGCATTACTTCTGCTGGACCCCAGTATTTTCTTAGCAACCAGATATTGCAGAAACTACTCTCAGGTCTTTTAGAGCTCAAATCTCTCTTTAAATTTTAGGTTATATGATAAACCAGAAAGATTAAACAATTAAAAATATGAAAGTTGTGCAAATTTATGACACTTTTATCTCTCAATGAAGCAACTTTTGGTTGGTTCCACATTAAGTAAACATTCCAAATATTCATTACCGAACTATGTTGTAACATTGAAAACCTGTTGCAAAAGTAGGTGTAAAATATTCTTTCTAAAGGTAGTCCTGCATCATTACTAAGTTGGACAACAATGCTAGGATGTTCTAATGACCTTTGCTGGAACGGATATCTGTTTTTTGTTATAAATGCAGTATATGAATATAGCATTGGGATTTTCCTCCTACCAACTTTTTCTCTTTAGTTATGTTCCTATTTCTTATTGTACCATTCTTTATCATGCTTTCATACTTTACTAAATTATGGACTTACATTTGAGAGAAAAAATTTGACTCTTGGCCTTATTTTCAATGGAGTGTTTTTCAATCAAATGATGTAATTCAATTGAATAAATACGTACCATGAAGCAGGCATATCACTGTGTTTGGGAACAATGGTGAACATTTCAGACCTATACCTCATAGTCTTGCAGGAAAGTAGATTTTAAATTGGCAAATAAATATTCATTAGAGAAAGTACAATTAGAACATGTAAAAGAAACAGATTAATCAAATACATTAGGGATGGTCTGCCTAAACCAAAGGGAGCAATATTTTTGTATACCCTCATATTAAATGATGTCCTCAATATTAAAGGAAGTGGATAGAATGAATAGATGATTAACAGTGCAATTTTCTGGTAGAGAATGCATGGGAGCAGTAAATTAGGTGGGGGCACAGAAGGTGAGTAGTAAGGCTAAGATAATTCTGGTCCTAATATTTGTAAACACTCTACGTTGAAACTTATTATGTGACCAATAATTAAAAATTATAAGCTGAGGTAGTAATATTATATCATATATGTTCTAACATCTTACTTTGACAAATACAACTAATTTTATTTATTTTTATTTTATTATTATTTTTTATTTAATTCTTGTTCAAGTACAGCTTTGTCTTATATTCCCAGCCCTGCCCGCCCCCCACCCCATGCTCCCCACCTCCCTCCCATTTCCGCCCCCCACCCTTAGTTATTGTCCATGTGTCCCTTATACTTGTTCATGTGAGTCCATCCCCTTTTCCCCTATGATTCTCTCCCCTCTCCCCTCTGGACCCTGTCAGCCTGTTCCATATTTGAGTGTCATTGGTCGTATTTTGCTTGCTTGTTTGTTTTGTTATTTAGATTCCTGTTAATTGTGATATCATATGGTATTTGTCTTTTACCGCCTGGCTTATTTCGCTCAGCATAATGCTTTCCAGTTCCATCCATGATGTTGCAAAGGGTAGTAGTTCCTTCTTCCTTTCTGCAGCATAGAATTCCATTGTGTAAATGTACCATAGCTTTTTGATCCAGTCATTGACCGATGGGCATCTAGGTTGCTTCCAACTCTTGGCTATCGTGAATTGTGCTGCTATGAACATCGGGGTGCATAGGCTCTTTTGGATTGGTGTTTCAGGGTTCTTAGGATATATTCCTAATAGTGGAATTGCTGGGTCGAAAGGCACATTCATTTTTAGTTTTCTGAGAAAATTCCATACTGTTTTCCATAGTGGTTGTACCAGTCTGCAATCCCACCAACAGTGAACTTTCCCCACAACCTCTCCAGCACTTGTTGTTTGTTTCTTTGTTTATGATAGCCATTCTGACTGGTGTAAAGTGGTATCTCATTGTGTTTTTAATTTGCATCTCTCTGATAGCTAGCGATATCGAGCATCTTTTCATGTGTCTCTGGATCCTCTGTATGTCCTCCTTGGAGAAATGTCTGTTCAAGTTCTTTGTCCATTTTTTAATTGGGTTGCTCATCTTCTTTGAGTGGAGTTGAGTGAGTTCTTTGTATACGTCCCCTAGAGCAAGGGACATAAAGGAAAGAATAAACAAATGGGATCTCATCAAAATTAAAAGCTTCTGCATGGCTAAGGAATACAGTATCAAGATAAAAAGAGAAGCAACAGGTTGGGAAAACATATTTGCCAATGATACCTCAGACAAAAGTTTAATCTCCGAAAAATACAACTAATTTTAAAACATTAATATTTAAAGTTATGGCTTTTTATATTACTGAAAGTTTGCAAACTATCAAAGGTAGAATTTAATGATTGCACATATCTTTGTGTTCTATGGGTGAACAGAAATCTTTGGACATATAGTAAAATATAGATATTTAATCCTAAACTATTAGTTTTTATTACTTAAAGTTATTTTTCTTGCCTTAATTTCAGTAAATTCACTAATTATATTGTAATAATCATGGTTATCACACAATTCATGTTCTTTTGACATTAATACCAAATAAGACTTTTCTTGACTCATCCAAATTTCTAGGGAGCTTCTTAAATTTAATATCTTATTATCGAACTGATCTTTTGAATAATTAGAAAATTAAAATGTAAAAAAATTGTTTTTATTTGTTGATTTTAGAGAGAGAGAAGAAGACAGAAAAAGAAACAGAAAAAAAGAGAAAAAAAGAGAGAGAGGTTTGTTGTTCCACTTATTTATGCATTCATTGGTTTATTCTCGTACTGCCCTTACCAGAAATCTAACCCATGACATCAGTATTATAGAGGCGATGCTTTAACCAATTAAGCTACCTGGCCAAGGCCTCAAAAAATTTCTTGANAAATTTCTAGGGAGCTTCTTAAATTTAATATCTTATTATCAAACTGATCTTTTGAATAATTAGAAAATTAAAATGTAAAAAAATTGTTTTTATTTGTTGATTTTAGAGAGAGAGAAGTAAGACAGAAAAAGAAACAGAAAAAAAGAGAAAAAAAGAGAGAGAGGTTTGTTGTTCCACTTATTTATGCATTCATTGGTTTATTCTCGTACGGCCCTTACCAGAAATCTAACCCATGACATCAGTATTATAGAGGCGATGCTTTAACCAATTAAGCTACCTGGCCAAGGCCTCAAAAAATTTCTTGATATAATACTCAGACTCCAAATAAACTGAATTCAAGCTTTGTAAGAAGATCTTATACAATAAGTTATATCACAGAAAAATATTGCAAAATATTTTAATTTCATTATATAAATTACTATGATCAAAATTTTAACCATCTTTTGAAGCAATATGTAGCTTTATATGGAAATGTAAAAAATATGCCTAACACATATTATGACTAGACATATTTTATGCAATTAAAGTTTTTAATTTATTTTTTACTTTCACCTGAGGACATTTTTTCATTGCTTTTATAGAGAAAGGAAGAGAGATAGAAAAGGGAGGTAGAGAAATATCAATGTTCAAGAAAATCATCAATTGGTTGCCTCCTGTACATGCCTGGACCAGGAGTCATACATGCTCAGGAATCATACATGCCCAGACTGGAGCTAGAACCTGCAACCTAGGTAATGTGCCCTGACCAAGAATTGAACCCACAATCCTTCAATTATGGATGCCACTATAATAAACTAAGCATTACTGTCCAGGGCTACAATTAAAGCATTATTAAATAGTAATATGAATTGTTTAGCACTGTCAATTATTCACCTCCCATGTGTAGCTCTTGTGAATACATTGAGCACCATTGGAACTACAGTTAAAATGTTAAGAAAAATAAATAACAGGTAATTGTCACTATTGGCAAGCAGGACTTTTTAAGAAAAAAACAGCTTGTAGTCATGCTGAGAAAAAAAATTGACAAATTTATTTGCTTTCTCTCTACTTTTGTTCAAAATTGGATTCACTCTTTGAAGTATCGGCCAGCCAGATATTGGCAACAGCTAATTCCTCAAACTGTCATTGAAACTGGCCACAGTCACATTATATTTCAAGGACCCAAAGTGAGTGATGTAAAGAACAATTTCCCTAGGGCTTATACAGAGTTAGTTATGAGAATAAATGTTTAAGATTATGAAGAGTTCTGTGCTGATATGGAGTGCCAAATCCTGAGTTTTACAGGCACCCATGTGTCCCTTAGTAAATTGACTTGCAGTATGTTTTTGGTACGTGAAACTCCTAATGTGTAGGGCCCAGAGAACACCCTTCTTACTAGTTTTAAGAGTTGTATTTGTTTAATATATGTTAATTTTGAATCCATTAGAATCATTCAATTAGAACATCCAGGAAACAGCTAGATGAGCCTATGGGTCTGAAGCAAAAGGGAGTTAGAAATTGTCATCATGTCAATGGTTATTACACAAAATCATCTCTTCATTTAGCCAATGAATTGAAGTTCTCATTACCAACTTCACTGACTAGAGATTTTCAGGTTGGGAGAAATATAAATTGAATGAGTTATCAGAGATTAATAGCAAGGTTTTTGGTTGTTGCTGACTGCAGTATTTATCTTTGTTATTATGGAGATTGTAGTGTACTAGGAGAGGTAGATATTGAGTACTAAAAAGGGAAAAATAAAATAAAGGGCTAATTTAATTTGGGCTATTTAGGGAAATTCTTCCTGAGGAAATGAATAATGTAGAAACTGACACTTGAAAAATGAAAAAAAAAACTTATTCAGGTGGAAGGGGGGAGCAGAAGACATATTTTGAAAATGGCATGCAACTTGAGTTATTCAAGGGACAGAAAAAAGTCATGGATAGAGTATAAAGGTTAAAGCTACAAACTGGTGTTCCATTGAGCATCTTGTGAGTTCTGGTAGAGATTTCAGAAACTATATTAAAGGCAATCAGATGTTATCAAAGTATGTTGGTGGGAAGTATGTGATTAAATTTGAGTTTTAATCATTTTTATTCTGGCAGCTGTTTTGGAGGTTGATGAGAGTGAAGAATTCCTAGAAAACAAGTAGAGTGCTATTGAAGTCAAGAGAATGTTGAGTGTTGGATTAAGATGATGATAGTAAAAATAAACACAGTAGATCAGAGTAAAGAAATTATTTAGGATACAGAATTGATAAGACTTGGTGATTTGTTAAGAGGGAGATGTCTAATATGGCACCTCATGTCTTGGTCTACACTGTTGTGTGGATCGTTATAAGTTACTAAGAGATTTTGGACAAGAAGGAAGATAACTGGTTTAGAAGTGTTTGTGTAATTTGAGGTGCCTCTGTCACAGCTGAAGCCTGAAAAGATACCTGCATTCTGGCTGCCTGTCACTACCAAACCCAATAAGCAGAGACAGAGATTGAATCTTTATGGGCACTTTATTCAGATGGCCAGTGATCTGAGAAGATGGTGGGTTCATACACTAACAGACCATCTTACATTTTCTTTCCAAGCCAGCGTTTTCATAACAGAGAACAAAGTGCATTGAGGGGTTTTGGAATTCAGGGAAAGTTAGATTAAAAAACTGCAGTATTCTTACCCTGGGCAGTTAGTTATTCCCTGGGGCAGGTGGGCAGTGGTCATGTGTCTCTCCCTGGAACATAGTGGCTCAGATGCCTCCACCGGTCCCAGGCAGTAATCTTTAGTGGTGCCCTGGGAGGTTGGCTGTTTTCCCAGGAGCCAGGGTGGGCCTTATCTGTAGTTTCTGAAATAAAAGCTTTAACATATGCATCACCTACTAGGCTTATAACTATTTACCTTAAACTAAAATTTCCCAACTTTTGAGTCCCCTATCACATCTAAGTGGAGATGTCAACAGGCAATTGTACGTGTGTTTTGGAGATCAAAAAAGGGTCCTGATGAAAGATATAAATTTATTGATTAACGGAAGAAAACCTGTTTAAGATGGGAATGTGCAAGATGATGCCCAGTCAATTCTTAGCTCAGTTTCTATTATGTTCATTGCTTGTTCGTGTAGCTTATGTTCATACAGTCACAAAAGCACTGAAATAGCTTCATATTTTGCCTAGTTCTCATACATTTCACTGATCTATATATTTCCAATTTAATGTTCATTGTTACTAATGGCTCACATAAAGATCTCCAAAACATAGTGTCATATCCTGACACACTTAATAGTTTAATATAACATTTTACTATGGTTTCCTCCTGATTAGCATTAGGCTTTATCAAATGGTTGAAATAAAAGACATGTAAGAGTTAAAATTGGTTAATTTTAGTTTTGTAGAAAAGTAATGTTATTTAATATTTTACTTGCTTAAAAGTAGACTACAAAGATACTCTACTTAGGATGAAATAATATGATATGCATTCATGAAACAATTAGATGGCATTTAGTACTCAAAATCTAATGATCTGTTAAATGTCTTTTCTTAGAAAATTCTTTTTGCTTTTCTTCTATTTCACAAAAGGTAGTTATTTTGTATTTAATAAAGAAGAAAAAATTATATTGTTGTAAGATACAATGCTGTTATTATCTATTTTAAAATTCCAACAGAATCAGCTGAAAGATATTAAAAATAAATTACCAGCATGCAATTACCACAGGTAGATATTGTACTGCTACCAAAAAATAGTAGGTGAATGGCAGGTGAAATGCTCAGTTGATGAAGTGCTATTTGTAGCCCAGAACATGGCCCCTCATAAATCATAAACTGTATAATTAAGAGAACAAAATATGCACATTGAAGGATAGGCTTGTCTAATATATATCACATGAGGGTGGATATTATTGGTTTTATTAAACCTTTACTAAAAAATTAAAATACTTCCATTTTCAACATTCTTGTATTTTTTAATTAAGACAACAATATATATTGTTATGCATCGACTGTGAAAGAAGCTACAGGATTGTGTGCAGAAGGTGTTTGTTGAGGCTTTAGGCTACATCAGCCCAATGCCTGTCCATCACCATGATGGCTCGCACCTTCCAACTTATGGGCATCATATTCCATTTTTAGACATAATTTCTGTACCTAATTTCTGTAGGACTAAACCTGGACGTTTGCTTTCTTTTAAAACCTCAAGTTCTGATAACAAAATACCATATTTTGGAAAGAGGAAAACATTCCCAGTTTTTAGCAAGCATTTAGATTCCAGTTTATATGTCTTCTATTGTTATTAATTCAATAACAATTGATAAAGCAAACATCCAACTGCATTCCTACTCTTAGGGATCCATTCACAAGAGAGGAAGACCAATGTGTAAATTTTGCCAACATTTACACGTACCAGGTATAAAAAAGCAGGTGGGCAAAACAATATTCTATTTAAACGGCAGTCCTGGAGTTCCAAAAGCAGAAGCTCTCTTATTCATGAGGGCTGGAATAGGGACCTAATTTCATGTATATGAGACCAAAATGATCGTGGGGGACTTAGTCAAAGGATTTTGCCTGACAAATCATGTTGTGTGAGTCTTGAAAATTAAAAAAAAAAATAAGGAGAAGTGTTAGAGAATGAAGTAAAGGCAAAATGATGAGACGTGGAAAGAAAAAGTACCATATGTGATTTCATTTTGTTTAATCACAAATAGCAGGGGTTCTACAAAGAGAGAAGGGAGTGTGGGCAATTTGCAAAGTAATAAATCTGTAATTTTCTCATAATAAAAAGGTTTTCTAATTAATTATACGTATCTCATGGGTGACAAAAAAGAAAAGACACTACACTGAATTTTGCAATTTCGTCTTGTTTGCAGATTCCAGGTCACTTCAGGCTTCTCTGTTCACAATCCCATAGACATTTGATAGTAGATGCAGGACTGACTTAAGTGGCTTTATATTTTGCAGTGAGAAATGGAAGAAAACAGAACTAAAGGGAAAGATAGATTTCCTCATCTTACAGAGAAAGGCCTCAGAACATGCTGACTTGATAGAAAATATATAAAGGAAAAATGTATAATATAAATAAAAATACTAACTTAGGTAGTGTGAAGTACCTACTTATCTATAATAATAAAAACAGTTGCAAATGTAAAAAACCTTAAGAAATCAATAAAAAGTGATTAGGTCATATAGAGATATGGACATAATCATCAGATCTTAAATGAGAAACAGTTAAATAATGGAATTATTTCCTGTGGATTGCAGAACTTCAGATCTATAAAAGGGAGTTTTTTTCTTACACATCCTTTTTTATTTGCTATTTTATGTGTGTAAGTGTGTTAAAACTACACTACACAGTACAATTAGTAAAAATTACACATAGTTTATTGAGATAAGAATAGATTTTAATGCCAATTATTTAAAGTAAAGATAGGATTTTTGAACGTTTTGAAGATGCTTATAACTTTTTTCTGTTTTCTTTTACTATCAAATGTCAGACATAATATTATATTATAAAACTGTTTCCATCTCTTTTCTCAAAGCCATACTCATTGGAGCAACTCTTATTCAGATGAGACTAATTTTTAACTTCGGATCCTAGTATTCATCTTGCCTTAAGTTTGCAATCATAAATATAGTGAACCACATGAATTCCACTTGTCTAAGACTTTTGACCCAGTAGGAATAGTAATGCTGTATGAGACCTTTGCTCTTCTACTTTCTCTCTGTCTCCTTCCTTATGAAACAAAACTAATCTCAAAGGCAACCTTGTCAATGGCTATGTTCCCATGAGTATATTATTGTCTGTGATAGAGAAGGGTACTAAAATGTGTAGAAAATAAATCTTAGTATTTTATCCTCTTTATGTATGTAGTCTTTTGAAAGGTATGGTGCTGGCAAGTATTGGCAATCCAGGCTTTTGGTTTACAATTTCCACCTCTCTACTGGGTTGGGGTTCCAAACTATCGGGGCATGACAACAGCCAGGTCTTAGTATTAAGCTTCATAGAGAACATGTCTTATGTTTTCTTCAGAGGTCTACATTTTTCCTCTTAATTATCAAAGTTTGTTTTCAAACAAATCAACTTAACTTCATTCCAATTGTTAAATACACACACCACACACACACACACACACACACACACACAGTGTCAAAATCTGGTAAGGCCAGCATTTAATGTTAGTGAATGTTTCTGACATCTGCTCTGTTCTTCATTAAAGGATGAGTAATGTATTATAGCCCTTTTGCACAAATAGTTAGTTTTGATCACCTTAAAAACAACCTCAAAATAACATGAGACTATTTTTAAGAATGCACACATCTTAGCGCCTGTGTGGTCTTGCTGAATCATAAATGCTCAGGGTGAGGCACAGGCATCTGTTTTATTGTTAGTAAGATCGCTCTATCATTTTCCAGCATTTCTCAGTATTTCCACGTTTTTAAAATCTCTTTTGCAGTCTAATGTTCTAATATTGTATGCTAGTAACATGCAATATGATCTCTTAGTTTATCTACATTAAATAAACAGCTTAAGAGAAGAATGAATTTTTCTATTTATCCATTTCTTTATTCAACACAAATAATAAATATCTTATAATTGTGGGGACTTTATTAGGTTCTGAACGATGATCAAATGAAGTTTCCACCTCTTGGGGTGAGGCAGGGTCTTAGGCAAATAAGGCAGAAGGACATTAATAAAGTATCTTGGCAATTTAGTATCATTTATGTAGGCGAATATAGTTAATTTCCCCATCATGTACTTTGTAAGGTTCAGAGAAATGACATAATGCATGTTAATGTGAATTATAAATTCATATGCTTTTAAAGCTTCAGGGTATACAGATAACAGTTACTGTTACTTAGATTGAAATCCTAGTTGGACAAATAGCACGTTTTTATCTGCTTTGTGCAATTTCTAGTTCAACTCAGAAGTCATCAAGGAATGAGCATTTTTATAGTTTACATGTAAGGATACCAATATATGCTATTTTATTCTGATGACAAAACAATTCAGCCCCAGCTACTAAACTGTTAAATTTGCCTCTGCCATTTCCATTTCTTCTGCAATTTAGGGATTGTGAATTATAGTTAGAGCAAAGTTGTAGTGGCCCTTGAAAAAGCCCACATGCATTGTTTAGTCAAATTTTTTTTTCCTGAATTCTGGAGGTAGTTTCTCTATCCTAGAAAAAATAGGTCTTAGTTATTTCTGATTTTAAATTCTTTCCGTTAGAGGAAAAATATAACATAAACTTTTTATGTTGTTTTCTTTTTAGTATTTGAAGTTCTTCATGAAACCAAGAAATTTTTACCATAAAACTGCTTTCTGATTATAGTATATAGGTATACCTATATATTTATTCTGTACCTATCAATTATGAAAGCCCCAATAAATTACATATCTATATCTATTCATAATTCAACTTGAATGAAAGAGTGTTTCTTTGAATAGACAATAATGAAAGAATGTTTCATTGAATAGAAGTGCCTGAAAGAAGGTGTCTTTGAAGAACAAATCTTGACAGATTCCATGACTTTCAAGTCCTTGTTTTTTCTAATTTCCTTTCACAACTTATCTCTTAAATACTTATTTGCAATGGTTACTGTTTCAGAATCATTCAGGATTACCCCTTTACTGCCAGCCAATCAGGCGTTCTGTGAATATGGGAAGGATAGTAAAAGGGGGATAAATGGTAATGAGAAAAAATACAGCGTAAATAAATAAATTTTAAAAAGAAAGGTAAAATAAAGCAGTAAAATGTATGTACTACTTGAGAGTTACTAACATGCAATATTAGAACACAATTAGTACTTTATTTTAAAAGTTAAATGACATTAAAAAATGTCATTTTCCTAACGCCTGTCGACATAAGATACATCCAAACCTATAAGACAATTTTAAGAGTTTATTTGAGTCAAACTGACAATTGCCAGGAAACAAACCTCCATGGATTGAGAGAATGCTCTGTAAAATGCCACTTTTCACCTTATTTTACACATTATAATCAAAAGAAAAGATGTAAGTAGGTTACATGAAATCCAATAGTGACAGGTTAGGGAGGTGGCGGGAAAGCAAAGGAGGGGTAGAGGGTGGAACCTTTGAAACTGGATAAAAAGGAAAGTGATGGATATGCACCACATTTTGCTGTGTGTAACGTGCGCCCATGTGTTTGGCCCAGACTTTCAGGGAAAAATTTTTCTTAAATTCAAGTATGCATGTATGTATGTGTTTCTTTGTTTGTATCTAGATACTTGTTTTTTGTATTATAAAAAATTAGCATTTATTTTTGGACATATTATGGCACAAGAAATTTTATGGAACAAATAATTACAAAACAAGAATAGATACAAGGTAGAAGAAATTTAATGTACTGGTAACAAATTTATGATGTTTATGCATTGTAGAAAGCCAAGAACTCTTTGTCACTGTCAATACCAAAGGTATCATCTTCTTCAGTTTCTACCTTACCAGTGTCTTCTGAGGAGTCACTTTCCTCATTCTGCTAAATTTCATTGTCCTCAGTTCCATCCATACCATTGCTGATGCTGCCTTTCTTGAGTGATTTCACAACCACTTCCTTCTTGACACCATTTCGCGATCTTAGGATCTAATCACAAATCTGGGGGATGGATGTTTTCTTGATTCTGACTGTAAGTGTTAAATCATTACCAGCTGACTGCATCCACAACCTCCACTCTTCCTTCATTAGGGCCTTAAAGGGCTTGCTCACTGGCGCATCCAGAGGTTGCAGTTGGCTGGTTAGCCCATCAGGTATCACAGCAAGTTGGGTTTTCAAGTCTGCTGTGGTTGCTTTTCCCCTTTGTGTAACACGGGCTTTGAAGTGATAAAAAACAATCAAAGATGGTTGTTTAAGTTATCTGCCAGGCCTCAGTGACCAGACTTTGTTAAACCAGATTTTCATGTCTTCTTCATTCATCCACCCTTTTTCATGTGCATGGACAATAACTACACTTGGAATCTTTTCTTTTGGAAATGTTTTTCTTTTATTGATGATCATAGGTTGTAGCTTTGTCCCATCTGCACAATAGGCTAGAACAACAGTGAAATGTGTTTTCTCACAACCACTAGCGGCCACAGTCTTTGCTCTTTTGAAATCCAGTTCTGTTGGATGCCACATCAAATGTGAGTGGGACCTCATCCATATTTGTGATTTGGGACAGCTCAAAGTTATAAGTTTTTCAAAGATTAATAACATAAGAATGAAATTCCAAAACTTGATTCTCATAGGCTACTGGAAACTTTGGGGCAAGTTTCATTTGTGTCCTCATGCTCAAACCTTTTCTCTTCATAAAGTTAAAGCACCACTTAGGTGTCCATGAGAAATCATCAATGTTTTTTTCTTGTGCAATCATTTTACCTTCTTGTATTGTCTTGGTTGAAACAGACATCCCAGTGTGACGCTGCTCCAGAATCCAGGTCTGAACTTCCTGTTCCCCCTCTGGCCACTTGGGAGGTTTCCCTCAAATTGCCTTCTGTCCAGGCATCTGAAGAAGCTCTTCCTCCTGTTGCCTCCACAATCTGAAGATACTCTCTGTGGGAGGAGCTCCAAAGTGTCTCTCGGCAGCTCCGTTGCCATGCTTTTTAGCATATTTAATAACTTTTAGCTTAAAGCTTGCAGTGTAAGAAAACCATTTCAACATTTTCCAAGGGATTTTCCAATAATTTCTCCTGCCTAGAGTGTACAGAGAGAAATATTGCACTGATCACCCTTTGGTAATAAAGTCAGCATCACCTGTCTTACCAAGTGGATAACAATAGTCATCACCTATCTTACTCTGTGGATAATAATACACTGCTCTTCATTTCATGTCATTGAATCATTGGCTGAAACTGCTTTCCTTGCGTATTTGTTGTAAGTTCAACAAAGCAAATTATGGTATTCCAAGGTACTATTGTGCATATGGATATTGTTATTGCTTTCTAGAGTTACGCTTAACACGTAAGTGTAAATAAAATAAATAAAAACATTTATGTGAAATGTAAACCACCCATGTAAGATGCACATCCTTATTTTCTCCTCAAAAATTTGGGCAAAAATGTGCACATTATACATAGCAAAACACTCTATTTCTTTACATGAGTAGGCACAGGAAAATTAAGAGCCAACAATTAACATGATAACAATAACAAAGAGGGGACTTGTGGTGTCCCTCTGATGCTGTGCCACAAGGGGTCTGAAAAAAGGAAGTTACTCTGACTTGCCAAAGCTATGTTATTGTAGATACAAAAAAAAAAACAATAGCCCGGCTCAGTTAAGGTAAAGATTGACCTTTGTCAGGGATGATAGCAGCCTAGGACATGACTACCCACCATGACTTGATTTTAGGTAGAAAGCTTTAGTTTCAGACCACCCACTGTGGTTACTTTTGTCTCTGAGTTTGTAAGGCTGCCATGAAGGCCTCCCCTGCGCTTGTCAGGTTTAGTATGTGGCCCCTTTTTGCCACACAAGGAAGAGCTTAGCACAGAAGAGGCAATGGGAGAACCCAGGCTGGGCTGCCTTAACTCACTGGAAAGTGGGAGAAAAGGGAACCTTGGGGACAGGTTCAGGGCATCAGCCTGGAATGAGCTTCCACCGACCATCATTCATTGAAAGTCTTCCTTCCATAATGCGAACATCATTTATGACTATATATTATAAAACTTCCTTAAAAAGGGCTAATATTGTTGGGATTATTTATTATTTTGATTATGGCTTCTTGGTGTACGTGCATCTTTAGATACCATATTATACTTTTGTAGCATCTAGAATACTCTTTTTAGATTTTCAATGTTCTTATGGATAAATTTTGGCATATCAACATAATTATATTTAATTCATTGTAACTTCACAATTTTTCTAATGTCGATATATAATACGATTAATGAAGAAAATAACATTCCAGCTTTTCAAATTCTGTATATGTAATTTTAATATTAACTTAATATTTGATTTCAATATATGATGCAAAATACAATGAAAGTTTATGCATGTAGATGTGGATTGAGACACAATCACATGTTAGACAATTTAGATTGCATGAAAAGATGTGTTGAGGTTTGCAAGTTAGAATCCAGAGAACAAAGGTTTTAACTGATATTTTTGTAACCTCTGGTTTCCAGATAAGGTAAATTGTGAAGGCTTTGTTTAATACGCGTTGTATAATGAGGTGCCTTAAGTAATCTTAGCTATCATACTCACAGACCAGTATAAAAGAATATTTCCTTAGAAACTTTACAACCAAAAGTATAAATAAAATACACATGGAGTAGTCACTATGTACCAGATACTGTGCAATGAAGTGTATGTAAATTCTCTTATTCAGTTCTCAAATTGATCTTATAATATGGCTATTATTACCACACCATTTTATATAAGGGAAAATGAGACCTCTAAAAAATTCAATATCTTGTCCAAAATTTTCTTGCAGAGACCAAGACAATAACTCTAAGAGGCAAAGTTGATGACATAGTAGTCTCTTCAGCATAGTACTTTTGACTCAAATAGTATTCAAAAATAAAATTCCAAAAAATGCCTAGGTATCTCAAGTCTCTGCAAGGAGGAAAGTGCGATGCAGTCCACCTGCAGTCCTCTGCTGTGCTTGTTTACTCTGGTTCCAGTTAGTCCTAAGGAACCACTTTAGAGAGCTCTGGCTTTCCTTTAATGTGAAGCATTGCTTATTTGCAGGAAGTTTTCAAGTCTGACCTCTCTGCTGGGCAGAAATCATCCCCATTGTTCTCATAGGATGTGGTTTCTTAGCTTCTCAGTCTTTAGGGATTTTGCTTCTGATGTGCTAATGACCGTAAAATGAGTCAATGGGGGAGTTAAAATGAGAAAACGTTAAATGCACCAAAATAAATGAAAGAACACAAGATATTGACAAGAGATGGATGTCAATAGACAACAAGTAAAAATAAGGCCTAATAGAAGAAAAAGAAAAGATTACTAAAAAAAGTACACTTTTTCAAATACTGGCGTAGTGCTTGTCTAGTCAGTGAGATCTTAAAATCAGCTTTATGCTTCCATTTGTGGGTTCCTGAGTCATGTACAGAATATAATTCTTCACGTAGTTGGAAAATTGTTCCTGTTTGCTTTGCCTAATGTTCTTTGCCTTAATGTTTTAGGATATTTTCCTAATTCGTTTTTGTCTTTTCTATTAAAGTGAAATTATGAGAGCATTTGAGGCTCTTCTTACATGCAAATGCAAACCCTAGTAAAAGAATGCTATAACTTACTAGTATATTGACCTACCTATTTTTAAATAACAGGTAAATATTACAAAAGCCATTTCAATCTTACTTCACTCATTTCATTAAGCATAGACTTTAACTTGCTCACTGATATTTTACCTAGCTCATAGTCTTCATTACTAAGTTAACGTTCCATGTTTTCAGTTTTACAAGTATAATGGAGAGGTAGATTTGAATTGTTTTGGTATTCAAGAAAACATCTAGCTTACTGAAAGATATCACTAATACCTCATTTAAAATGTAGTTGTGAGTAATGACACATTGATATGATTATAGTCTCTAAGAAGAAGCAAAGAGAAAATCTCACATGAATTGTATAAGAAGAAGTCTCCTTGAGCTAAAAGAAATGAATATTAGACTTTGCTTCATGTGGAAGCAATGACTGAGGACAGGAAGCATCATGAGGAGACGTTAGAATTTTAGTTGTTTTCAAAAGGTCATCTGGTCATTTTAATTGAATGGTAACCATGAACAATGAAAGCAAATAGGACCATTTGTTCAATTAAAAATGTCATAAAATCTTCTACTTTGTTCAAAGTGTGGCACTAAGAGGTGGGGACATGCAGGTGAATAAGAAATGACTTGACCTGGAAGATCTAGTGTGGAAGACATCAACAATTCAGTCCAATGTCATAAGTGCGATGAAGAGAATTCAAGATTCCTTGGGAGCAAGGAAGAAGAAACCCTAATCCAGTGTGCACGTTCTACAAGGTCTACTGTGAGTAAATTACGTGTATGCAAAACTACATGTAACATTGATTGAAAGCTTCATGTGTACATGGTAAATTCTGGGGTTCTGTTTTGTTTGCTACTTTATTTCTAGGGCCTAAAATAGTGCCTGGCCTACCTAAGTTGCTCAAAAATATATTTGGTGGGGAAAAAAGAATTACTTTTCCCTGTGGTAATTCACTAAATAATTCACTAATACATTAATTATTCATTTAGAATATTTTATACACCTACTGATATTACAGACTTTGGGAACTATATAGTTGTTCATTGGAATGGGTGAAATTATATTTATATTAAACCAAGCTACCAAAGTTTGGAAACCACCTCCTGAAGTGGAAAATATTCTTGAGTCATTATTACTTTAGTCCCATATGGGAATGAGTGATAAATGATAACTAAAAACCAGAACTGCACAGATCCCCTGGGTTTTGGAGGTTAGAAAGTAAGTTGAATCAGTACAAAAACAATTGTGAGTTCCTTGGGCAACTACACAACTTCAGAGGCCTCCAACTCAAAGAAAAGGCCAGAAGCATTAGCTACTCAGTTTGTTATTCTTTTACATTTGTTTAATCAGTCATTTCTGTTTGATGTTATTATAAATTAGAATAAAAAAGATAATTTTGAAAATCAAGAAAAACTTTTCTCTAAGTACCAGTAGAATAAATAATTTCTGGTTGTTCTCCTAAGCCTTACCGAAACTAAGATTCCTAACAGATATACAGGAGCTTTTTAAGGATTAATTAAAATTAAAGTAAAATTTAAAGTTTATTTGAGCTGCTTCCATATCTTGGCAAATGTAAATGATGCTGCAATGAACATGGTGGTGCTTATGTTCCTTCAAATTAGTGTTCTGGGCTCCTTTACACATATTCCTAGAAGTGGGACCTCTGGGTCAAAAGGCAGATCCATTTTTAATTTTTTGAAGTGTCTCTGCAGAGCTTTCCACAGTGGCTGCACTAATCTGCATTCCCACCAACAGTGCAAAAGCATCCCCCACTCTCCACATCTTTGCCAGCACTTGTTGGTTGTTGATTTATTCATGGTGGTCATTCTGACAGGTGTGAGATGTCACATCCTTGTGGTTTTAATGTGCGTTTCTCTGATGTTTAGTGATGTTGAGCATCTTTTCATAAGTCTATTGGCCACCTATATGTCCTCTTTGGAGAAGTGTCTATTCAGGTCCTCAGCCCATTTTTTAACTGGGTTGTTTGTGTTTTTTGGTGTTGAGATTTGTAAGTACTTTGTAAATTTTGGGTATTAACCCCTTATCAGATGTATCAGTGAATATGTTCTCCCATTCTGTGGGTTGTCTTTATTTTGTTGATGATTTCCTTTGTGGGGCAAAAATTTTCAGTTTGATGTAGTCCCATTTGTTTAATTTTTCCTTAGTTTCCCTTGCTTTGGGAAATATATTGGATAAAAAATCACTACAAGTAATGTCCAAGATTGTGCTACTTATGTTTTCTTCTAGGATATTTATAATTTGGGGCGTAACATTAAAGTCTGATCCATTTTGAATTTACTCTTGTGTGTGGTATAAAAAGGTGATCTAGTAACATTTTTCTGTACGTATCTGTCCAATTTTCCCAACACCGTTTATTGAATAAGCTATCTTCAGCCAATTGTATGTGCTTGCTTCCTCTCTCAAATATTAATCGACTCTAAAGCTGTGAGTTTATTTCTAGGCTTTCTATTCTGTTCTATTGATCTCTGTGTGTGTTTTTATGCCAGTACCATGCTGTTGTGATTACTATGGTCTTATAATATAGTTTGATATTAGATTCCTCCCACTTTGTTCTTCTTTCTCAGGGTCATTGTTACTATGTGGGATCATTTGTGGTCATGTGTACATTTTTGAAAAATTTGTTCTAGTGCTGTGAAATATGTCATTGAAATCTTAGATTTTAGAAATTACATTGAATCTATAGATTGCTTTGGGTAGAGTGGACATTTTAATGAGGCTAATTCTTCTGATCTGTGAACACAGTATGTGCTTCCATTTATTTGTGTCTCATTCAATTTCTTTTTTTTTCAGTGTCTTATAATTTTCCAAGTATAGGTCTTTTACATCCTTGGTTAGATTTATTTCTAGGATTTTATTCTTTTTGAAGCAATTGCGAATAGGATTGTTTCCTTGATTTCTCTTTTTGGTAGTTTGTTATTGGCATATAAAAGTGTAACTGACTTCTGGATATTAATTTTGTATCCTGTTACTTTGCTGAATTAATTTATAAGTTCTAGTGGTTTCTTGGTGGAATCTTTGGGGTTCCCTATGCACAGAATCATGTCATCTGTGGATAAATACAGATTTACTACTTTCTTTTCAGGTTGGATTTCATTTATTTCTTCTTGTTGTCTGATTGCTCTGGCTAGGACTTCCAGAGTCCTATGTTGAATAGGACTATGTTGAATAAGAGAGGTGAAAGCAGACATCCCTGTGTTGTTCCTGATCTTAAGGGAATGCTGTAGGTTTTGTCCAAGTGTCCATTGTAAGATGAATGGATAAAACAACTGTGGGACATTTACTCAAGGGAATACTACTGGGCTATAAAAAGAAAATTTTATACTTGTGACAGTATAGATAGACCTGGAAAGCATTATGCTAAGAGAAATAGTCAGTCAGAGAAAGACAAATACCATATGATTTCACTCATGTAGAATCTATTGAACAAACTGAACTTACAAAGAAAATGAGGATAGACTCATAGACGGAGAGAGAGCAAGATGACAGCTAGTGGTGAAGGCAGGTTAGGTGGTGGAGAAATGTAGCGAAAAAGAAAAAGGACTCATGGACATGGACAACAGAGTGGTGATTGCTAGGGGTGGTATTAGGTGGATTAAGAGGTAATGTAAAAAATACAATAAAGATTAAAATTAATCAAAAATAAATTAAACACAAAATGCTTAATTTGTAAATAAATTTATTATAGAAATATAAAAACATAAAATTGCTGGAAAGAAAGACAAAACAGGATGGTCAAATAGCTGTCCCTTGATAACTTCCTTGCATTGATTTTCAGTGGGAAATGTGGGAAATGTATTTCAGGACTCCAGCCTGGGATAGATCATCATACCTTTATACAAACTAATTAATTTTTTTAGTTTAAAATTTTTAAGTTTTCCCTGTTTCCCTATGAGTTCACCTATCATTTTCTTTCACCATTCTATTTTCACACATGACATATATTCACTTTAGAAAGTGTTAGACTTCGGTCAAGATGGTGGTGTAGACAGACCTAGCGCACCTCTTTGCACAACCACATACAAATTACAACTAAAATATGGAACAACCATTACTCAGAACCATAAGAAATCAAGTTGAATGGAGTCTGACACTACAGAATTAAAGAAACCACATCCATCCAGGTTGGTAGGAGGGGTGGAGGCATGGAATGGGCTGGTCTGCCATCCACATGTGGTGGATAAAAATTTGAGAGGAATATCTTGGGAGTGAATAGACCCAGCCCCACACCATGATCATCAGCCCAGGGTTCCAGTGATAGGAAGATAAGTCTCCACAACTTAAACTGCACAACCAGTGGTGATTAAATTGGTGGAAGAAACTTATGGAGCTCCAAGCAGTTCCACTTAAAGTACCTACACACAGATTCACTCCCTCTGAGTTCCAGCACTGGGTATCAGCTGAAAAGGTACCAGTGGCACAGAAGGAAAAAATGAAGTGTCTGGCATCAGGGCGAACAGAGGCCATTGTCCCTTCCCTAAACCCTTCCACACAGAGCCACAGAGCCAGCAAACTGGTGCCATTCTGAGACTCTATCCACCTGGCTAACACTGACCTGCAAGGAGTTCACCACTCAACTTACGGGCTCACTCAAGCTACTTTTTCATGTGAATGGCTGTCTTGGCTTATGCTGCACAACTTCTTAAATTCTCTCAAACAAGCAACAGTTGGCATCAGTGAGCCCCGGGCCTGGTACTAGCAGCTGTCAGTCTATATTCACAGCTTGGCTTCACCTGGGAATCTTCAAGCCCAGCACCAGTAGCAGCCATCTCAGATTGCTCTATTGCTCAGACAGGGTGGCTTTGGGCAAAACACACATGGAGACTGACCTTGGCCCTCACCACCTGGGAAACCCCAGGACCAGCACACAGAATAGACAGCTATAGACCACATTGGAGCACCACCACTGTACCCTTGAATGGCTGATCCTCTATGGAGGGCAAAGATTGGTAGTCAGTGGTCACAACTAATACTTACAACTGACTGGCCTAGGTAAATACCCTGCATTGACCTGCCAACAGCAACCAAGTCTTACCTACAAGAAGGGGGTTTACTCAGCACACACAAAGGATACACCTCAAGGACCTAACTTGGTGATAGGGGAGGATGTGCCACTGGACCCTACAGGACACCTGCTATATTAGGCCATGATACAAAGACAGGGAGTAAGAGCAGCTCTACCTAATACATAGAAACAAACACAGGGAGGCTGCCAAAATGAAGAGACAAAGAAACATGGCCCAAATGAAAGAACAGATCAAAATTCCAGAAAAAGAACTAAACAAAATGGAGAGAAGGAATCTATCAAATGCAGAGTTCAAAACACTGGTAAACAAGGATGTTTAAGGAGCTTAGTGAGGACCTTGGCAGCATAAAAAAGATCCAGTCAGAAACAAAGCATACACTAACTGAAATAAAGAACAATTTATAGGGAAACAACAGTAGAGTAAGTAAAGCTGAGAATGAATTCAATGATTGTGAACATAAAGAAGCAAAAGCCAATCAATCAGAACAAGAAGAAAAAAAATAAAAAATGAGGATAGTATAAACAGCCTCAGGGACAACTTCAAGCAGTCAACATTCACATCATAGGAATGCTGGAAAAAGAAGAGAAAGCAACAAATTGGAAATCTATTTGAAAAGTAATGAAAGAAAAGTTGCATAATTTGGTGAAGGAAATAGACATGTAAGTCCAGGAAGCACAGAGAGTCCCAAGGAAGATGTAGACAAAGAGGCCCAGTCTAAGACACATCATAATTCAAATGCCAAAGGTTAGAGATAAAGAGAGAATCTTAAAAGTAGCAAGAGAAAAGCAGGTAATTAACTACAAAGAAGTTCCCATAATACTGTAAGCTGGTTTCTCAAAAGAAACTTTGCAGGCTAGAAGGAATTGGAAAGAAACATTCAAAGTCATGAAAAGGAGGGACCTACAGCCAAGATTGCTCTACCCTGCAAAGATATCATTTAGAATTAAAGGGCAGATAGAGAGCTTCCCAGACAAAGAAAAATTAAAGAAGTTCATCATTACCAGACCATTATTATATGAAATGTTAAAGGGACTTATTTAAGAAAGAGATCAAAACTATGAACACTGCTAGGATTGTATCTTAAGAACCCTAGAACACCAATCCCAAAGAACATATGCACACCAATGTTCATAGTACCACAATTTACAATAGCCAACTGTTGGAAGCAACCTAGATGCCTGTCAGTAAATGAATGGATCAAAAAACTATGGTACATATACACAATGGAATTCTATGCCGCAGAAAGAAAGAAGGAGCTACTACCTTTTGCAACGATATGGATGGAACTGGAAAGCATTATGCTGAGTGAAATAAGCCAGGTGTTGAAGGACAAATACCATATGATCTCACCTTTAACAGGAAGCTAAACAACAAAACAAACAAGCAAGCAAAATATAACCAAAGACACTGAAATAGAGAACAGGCTGACAGCGACCAGAGGTAAGAGGGGAGGGAATTTCAGGGGAAATAGGGGAGGGATTTAGAGGAACCTATATAAAGGATACATGGACAACAATAGAGAAGGGCGGAAATGGGAGGGAGGGAGGAGCATGGGGGGGTGGGATGGGATGGGAGTAATAGACAGTAAACTGTACTTGAAAAATAATTAAATTTTAAAAAAGAAATAAATAATAAAAAATAAAAAAGATTATAATGGAGCTGAAAAAATCCTATTACCTAGTGATGTCATAGCACAGTGCATTACTCGTGTGTTTGTGGTGATGCTGATGTAAACAAACTTCCTGTGTGCTGGTCATATGAAAGTATAGCACATATAATTATGTATAGTATATCATATTTGATAGTAAACAACTGTTACCAGTTTATGTCTTTACTATACTATTATTTTAATCATTATTTTAGAACATATTCTTGTTCCGTCCCGCGGAACAGTCAACGAGGGTCCCGAGTCTACCTGAAACGGATGTATAGGGATGGGACAAGAGGCGCGGAGAAAGGCAGCAAGACAGGTTTCTGATCAAGCCGCAAATTTTATTTTGGGCGGGGCTGTTATTTATAGAGAGGAAGGGAAAAGGGGAGGTGGTCCCGATAGGTTGTCCTGTGCATGCTCACTGCATGCTCTTGGCAACGGTTGGTGGGTGGGCGCGTGATCAGCATCTTAATTGGTAGGTAGTACTCGTGATTAAGAGATGCCTACAAGGGTGGGGGCTACCTGGCTCGGCTGCAGCATCCTGTTTGGGGCTGCCTCAGCCAAGCCCTCCTGGTGCGATTTTCTTAATGGATTGCATTCACCGTCTTTAGGCCCCGACATCTCCTCCCTTTTTGTTTTTTAAGGCAAGGAGGTAACGAATTGTTATGGACATTAACCAGCTAGGGGAGGCAGTGGCCAGGCTCCTCCTGAGCTCATCCTGAGCCCCATATGTACCTTTTTCGGAGGAGAGGAAATGAGTACGGACCTCTATGCAAGCCGGCTTACCTCTCAGGAGACTCGAGAATGGCCTTCTTAAGGGCCTCTCCTTGCAGTACTTTGTCGTGCACCTAGCGGTATCCATTACAGCAACTAGGCTGTAATGCAAACTCTCGAGGGTTATGCAGCTCCCGTGGGAGAGGGCCTTGATGAATACGAATCANATACCTCAAGGACCTAACTTGGTGATAGGGGAGGATGTGCCACTGGACCCTACAGGACACCTGCTATATTAGGCCATGATACAAAGACAGGGAGTAAGAGCAGCTCTACCTAATACATAGAAACAAACACAGGGAGGCTGCCAAAATGAAGAGACAAAGAAACATGGCCCAAATGAAAGAACAGATCAAAATTCCAGAAAAAGAACTAAACAAAATGGAGAGAAGGAATCTATCAAATGCAGAGTTCAAAACACTGGTAAACAAGGATGTTTAAGGAGCTTAGTGAGGACCTTGGCAGCATAAAAAAGATCCAGTCAGAAACAAAGCATACACTAACTGAAATAAAGAACAATTTATAGGGAAACAACAGTAGAGTAAGTAAAGCTGAGAATGAATTCAATGATTGTGAACATAAAGAAGCAAAAGCCAATCAATCAGAACAAGAAGAAAAAAAATAAAAAATGAGGATAGTATAAACAGCCTCAGGGACAACTTCAAGCAGTCAACATTCACATCATAGGAATGCTGGAAAAAGAAGAGAAAGCAACAAATTGGAAATCTATTTGAAAAGTAATGAAAGAAAAGTTGCATAATTTGGTGAAGGAAATAGACATGTAAGTCCAGGAAGCACAGAGAGTCCCAAACAAGATGTAGACAAAGAGGCCCACTCTAAGATACATCATAATTCAAATGCCAAAGGTTAGAGATAAAGAGAGAATCTTAAAAGTTGCAAGAGAAAAGAAGGTAATTAACTACAAAGAAGTTCCCATAATACTGTAAGCTGATTTCTCAAAAGAAACTTTTCAGGCTAGAAGGAATTGGAAAGAAATATTCAAAGTCATAAAAAGGAGGGACCTACAGCTAAGATTGCTCTACCCTGCAAAGATATCATTTAGAATTAAAGGGCAGATAGAGAGCTTCCCAGACAAAGAAAAATTAAAGAAGACCATTATTATATGAAATGTTACAGGGACTTATTTAAGAAAAAGATCAAAACTATGAACACTGCTAGGATTGTATCCTAAGAACCCTAGAACACCAATCCCGAAGAACATATGCACACCAATGTTCATAGCAGCACAATTTACAATAGCCAAGAGTTGGAAGCAACCTAGGTGCCCGTCAGTAAATGAATGGATCAAAAAACTATGGTACATATACACAATGGAATTCTATGCCGCAGAAAGAAAGAAGGAGCTCCTACCTTTTGCAACAACATGGATGGAACTGGAAAGCATTATGCTGAGTGAAATATGCCAGGTGTTGAAGGACAAATACCATATGATCTCACCTTTAACAGGAAGCTAAACAACAAAACAAACAAGCAAGCAAAATATAACCAAAGACACTGAAAAAGAGAACAGGCTGACAGTGACCAGAGGGAAGAGGGGAGGGAATTTCAGGGGAAATAGGGGAGGGATTTAGAGGAACATATATAAAGGATACATGGACAACAACTGAGAAGGGTGGAAATGGGAGGGAGGGGAGAGCATGGGGGGGGTGGGATGGGAGTAAAAGACAGTAAACTGTACTTGAAAAATAATTAAATTTAAAAAATAAATAAAAAATAAAAAAATAAAAAAAGATTATAATGGAGCTGAAAAAATCGTATTACCTAGGGATCTCATAGCACAGTGCATTACTCATGTGTTTGTGGTGATGTTGATGTAAACAAACTTCCTGTGTGCTGGTCATATGAAAGTATAGCACATATAATTATGTATAGTATATCATATTTGATAGTAAACAACTGTTACCAGTTTATGTCTTTACTATACTATTATTTTAATCATTATTTTAGAACATATTCTTTCTACTTTTAAAAAGTTTATTGTAAAACAGTATGCTATGTTATGGTAGCAGAATAAACTCTATAAAATTTTGAAAAAAAACTATGAACAATAAAGTGGCAATAAATACATGCCTGTCAACAATTGAATCTAAAAAACAAACTAAGCAAACAAATGAATAGAGAAAGAATCATGGATAGAGAGAGCATTTTGATGGGTGCCAGATAGGAAGTGGGTGTGGGGGAATGGGTGAAGAGGTGAGAGGATTAAGAAATGTAAATAGCTAGCTACAAAAGAGCCATGGTGATGTAAAGTACATGGAGGAGTAAAGAACGTGAAGTAGCCAAAGAAATTATTGGCATGACTCATGGACGTGAACAATGGTGAGGGGATTGCCTAAGGGAGTGGGGGTGGCTGGGTGGAGGGCAGAATATAGGGAAAAAAATGAGACAGCTGCATAACTGATAAAAAGAGTGTTAGAACCTGGACAGTTGCCTTTTAGAAAACATTTTCTAATTAAATGTTGAAATTGACTCTGATGTGAAAAATGTTCAGCCAAGTAGCCTAGCCATTTGGTATGCTCCTGGCACTTTTGAAACTGAGGTTAGAATAACTGCAGTGGTTTGGTCATATGCTTGATAACACAGTTTATTATGCTCATAATAAGTCCCTTTGATAGATGCATGCTTTGTTCCTGATATAAAAAAACTTTCACATTATCATATTTTATGCTCATTCACTGATTAATATATGATATCTCAGGGCATATAAAATGCATGATCAATGAAATTTGACTTTATAATTTATCACATTAAAATATGGCTTTTCTGATTGCAAAGATTAATGATTGTTAAATATTAATAGAAAATCCCTGAGTTTAGGAATTTCAAATACTGCATCTAAAAAAATTTACCACATATGCTATGATCCTAGTTAACTTGTAATTCTGTCCTAAAAATTCCTCAATGACTCATATGAATCCTTTCTGCTCAGATTCCATTTCACCATCTAATTAGGATAGCCCTAACTCTAGGTCATCCCACTGCAGACTATAAAAATAGTTTTCAGACATCTGTAGATGGCAAAGTTATTTTCTTCAGTCCCTTAGTAAATCATATTTTCTAAGCAAGCAAATAATTTATGTTGATTCTATGGAGAGTAGAGTTTCCATTTATATCAAAGTCATAAATGTACATGATGAAAACTTTCTCTTTTGAACATCAAAAATATAGCTGATTTTGACCTGACAGAAAGCACATAGAAACTGTGAAGTTGGGTTAGGCCAGAGTAGTTTCAAAATAAATGAGGAGCTCAAAAGATCGATCCTGGGACCAGCTCCTGGCCTTTGGTTTTTCTTCTCTTATCATAGCCAAAGAAGACAAATTTTTACAACTGAATGGCAATTAGAGTCACATGAAGTGACAGTTCATTGTCACCAGCCTTCAAGTTCCCGTTTCTTCTATCTCAACTGATTCACTTAGTCCTTGGGTTTTCCAAACTAAATGTCTGTCATCCCTGACTTAACTCTGATTAAATTTTAGTCTTTATCCTGTAAGTACTGCCTTCTTGCATGACCTGGTAATTCAGCAGTCTGATTTCACATTAAGGTATTTTAATATATCAAAAGCAAAATTTCATAAAAATATTTGTTTTCTCTATAAATTTTGCACCCCTGCTTTCCTTTCTTATAAGCAAAAACTGAAAAAATTAATTGTAATATTAAGGTAAAAATCAGACATGTAAACCACTGATCAAACTTGGTAAATCCATTTCATTTACCAATGAGAAAAAGATTTGTTTCAGGAATATACAGAATACTTTATTGCAGCACCACTTTCCACTAAAGGAAAATGGAATTTGAAATAAAAGCATCTTACCCGAAAGTCGCGTGTTGAAAACTGTGTGCTATAATAAGCAGATATTTAACACAAAAAGAAAGAGCATCTTGATCTCTGGCAACACTGATGTGCAAAATTTAACGTTGAAGAAATACATATATTAGAATCATTATTTAGGGGATTAAATTAGAATGAATTCAAAAAATCACTTCCATGTGTCTTTCTTAAAGAAGTTAAGAATCTGTTTCAAAGTGTACAGCAAGGAATTTCTCAGTGCTACATTGGAATAACAATGGAAGTGAGGAGGATGTCCATCCCTCAAAGCAGTAGCCAATGATATTGTTACCAAGCAAACTGGCCACCTGGTGACTTCATGTATAAACCAACAATTAGTGTTGAAAGAAACAGGTTTTTATTAACAGGGTTCTAACGTGGAGGGGTTTGAGAGCATCCTTGCTCAGAGCCCACCTTTCCCATGAGACCCAGAACTTCCCATACTTCCCCTAAGTGTACAAGTCAAAACCATGCCCAGAAGTTCCCCATCCTTATCTCTCCATCGGCCGAACAGGTAAACAGGTCTCCATCCTCTCTGGAATGTGCACTTGTGGGGTTGAGAGTCGCCATCCTCTCACAGCAGCTCTCTCTTTCAGGATCTAGGGTTCGCTGTCCTCAGTCTCCACGCAGTGGTTAAGGAAAGCATGCGCCGTGTTTCGCTGGAACGGGTGGAGTACAGGGAGACACATATCCCAAGAGAGTGACTTCTCTGTAGGTCCTTCAAACCTCTGAGCAGGCCTGCTGTCTCACTGCAGACCTTGTGGCTCTTCCTCCCTCCTGACCTTGAGCCCGCACTACTATAAATGCTCAGTCCAGAACTTCCTGTGTGTTCTCATATGCAGACTTTTTTATTGTGCATTTGTATCTGACATTTTTTGGTCAGTTCCCGACATCTTTTACCCTGTTTTTACTGCCATCTTTTAGTCAGGGCTAGAGTTTCCAGTGACACACAGAAGCATCTAGAGTGGCTGTCTGTCCCCTGCCTCTTGCACAGGTGCTGTATGAACTCCCCTTCAATGTCATGAGTCCCTACATGTTCTCAGAGTCACCTAAATAATTCACCCTAGGGGGTAGCCCTCTTCTTTTCAGGACGGCTATTAACTTGCCTTTTGTTACGCAATGTATCTTAAACTTTGTACCATCCACTCTTCCCTTCCTCCTCCCCTCAATCCTGCCTGTAGGCAGGTTGTAGGGGCTGTTCCCCTATTTTCAGGGGGCCCAATTTCTGCATTCCATTGCAATATATCTGTGGACAATGTCACACAAAAAATAAAATGAAATCCAGGAATTTGAGAGTAATGTACAAGAAAAGAAATAAAAGATTTTAGTGGTTTTTCATGAAACATGGAATTCAAAGGAATATCTTTGTTCATATTTGGATTTGCTGCTAACATTTTTGTATAGCTTTTGATTCATGTTCTTATTTTTATGACCACAACTCTACACATATGATTTCATTTGAAAAGCCATATTGCATTTAGACAACTATTAGAAGTTTCTATAAAGAAATCATTTTTTGTTCAATTATATGATTTGCAATTTAATTTTATTGCATATGTATTGTAGGAGCCCTTGTTAAAAATAGCTTTCCAGGGCTGCCTAATGGTCTGATTAAGTAAGTTCCTTGGAAACCACTGCTTTATATTGCCACTGCTTGTCAAGTCCCAGCGTCATTTATGTGCACAGTACACCAACGCACTTACTGTCAATGTGCGGGCATCATTTGGAGTTACATATTTCATTTGTTACTTGAAGTGGGCCTTTTTGTTTTTGTATATAATGCTTGGCTATTTTTAAAATCTTGGCTGAGGGAATAGAAACTAATAATTCCTTTCGATGAGGCAAATCAACCCCACAGAGAGACAGTGAAGACTACTGAGGCAGGTGCAGTTCGAGGTGTAATCACTAATCACAGCTAAAAAGGCCTACTTTCAAGATATAAAAAGAAAATACATTGATTTGTATGGGATTATTGGATAAATGTTTAAAACTTGTGTCTTGATCTCAGGGATAGCGATACTCATACTCTGTTGTGGATTCCGTCATTATGAAATGACATGTTGACCTCCCTAACATTCAGTTTGAAGAGCTGAAGTATTTATTCCAGCTTGACTAGTAGATATGTATTCACAGACATTCAAAAATGGCATTTAAAATAAAACTATATTGCCACTACCACTCTGGAATACTCAGTTCTAAAAATTTATTGACGTGCACTAAAAATAAAAAATAAAAAGAGTTAAAAGCAGATTTCATAATCATTTTAGGGTAGAGACTATATACTTTTGTATTGCTCTTGCCTTCAACACATGTACATATAAGAGCTCATTGAATGCCTGTTGTATGGACTTAAATTGAGTTCTCAAATTGTGAATAATCAATTATATATAGATCACCTTTCTCTATCCCACCATATTCCACTGCTAGCTTTCAAGTATAGGTCTGAGTTGTTTTTTGTTCCTTAATATTGCTACTGTTAAGTTATTGAATATTTTTCCTTGGCTTTAGCAAGTTATAAAGAAATTATGTCAGAGAAATTTTGGAAAGAACTTCATAAAAATTGCCTGCCCACACAGTAAAAATCATTTGATTTTATAGATATGCCTGTGGATTACATCTAGTGCAATTCCTTTATTTTACAAATTACATGAACTGAAATTCAGAAACACAGTGATGTCCCTGAGAACACAGAGCTGGTTAAAATTAAGAATAGAAACCAGGTTCTTCACATTTAGTTCAGAATACTTTCTGTTATACTGATGCTATTTCTTATGTGATAGTTTTGGGGGTTTTGTATAGTTTTGTTTTGTTTTCTACAAAGCCAAATAATCACCAGATTAAGAATTGGGTAGCAGTTTCTACAATGTAGAAAAGCTTTGATACCCATTCTATTTACCATATTTACCAATAAAGTATGTTTCAATAGTTACTCCTGCCTAATCATTGCTATATTAAGCAAAATGACTGCACATTTTTGACTTTCAAGCTTTCCATAATTCTAGAATTAACATGAAATTTTTTGTAGAATAATTTGTTACATCATGTGTCAAATATTTTTATTTTTATAAATTATATTTGCAAAAGTAATAGCTCAATAGTTCAGAATAATTTGTTCTTTAAGGAGCTCATTTGAAAATCAATACTAAATGGCAATTTAAATAAGATATAGTATTATGTATGTATGAGAAAAATGAATAGTATATATAGTTATTTATGTGTTCTTTAATTTCAAAATGTGCTAAGCAGGCAGTTACATTTAGCCTAAAAGAACACTAATAAATGTCTTTCAAACTAATGCCTTCTTTCTTTTAGGCATGAACAAGTAAATGTCTGAATCTTTGAATCTATAAGGGAAAAAATGCAAAATAAAACATGCCTTCACAACCCAAGTGAAAGTTTACTCATATTTGGAGCTATAATGAAGAACTGACAACTAAATTGTTATGTTTTCTGATAATGAGATAGTAGTTTCTTTACGTATGTAAATTATTACTTAAAAAAATCTTCATTTACACACATTTAAACTGAAAATCTTCTTAGAGAAACCAAAGAAGCAGAATAAAAGAAATGCCTCCCAAAGGGGAAGTTGCAGGGGTGCCAACTTTTCCGTGTATTTTATCCTGTGAGTGAGAGTAAAGAAACCAATGGCCACATTAGCTCACAGGAATTATATTCAACAGTTTCTTCTGGGCGTATTTCTCTGAGAGTGGATGAGATTGATGATATCATACATATTTTTGTTCCAGAATACATTTTATTCTAAACTTAAAATTTTTGCTTGTCCTTTTATTAGCTCATGTAAACTGAAAGCATGATTTTGAAAGACTGAAAATTATTTTTGTTTATTCCAGTTCCAAGAATTCATTATATACGAGGTCTGTCCAGAAAGTATCCAGTCACATAGTATGAAAAATAGAAACATTTACTGAAGAAGATACAAGACACCAGAAACATTATACATAGGACAATGAAGCCTCAGTCTCCTTCAAAGTAGGCACTTTGGGACCTCATGCAGTTCTCCCAGCATCTCTTCCACTGTTCAAAATACTCTGCAGAATCCTTTCTTGGAATTGCCATCAGCTGCCCTGTTGCATTTTCCTGAATTTCATCGATGGCCTGAAATCTCTTCCCTTTCAAAAGTGATTTTAGTTTTGAGAAAAGCCAGAAGTCACAGGGTGCCAAATCTGGTTAATTGGTAGTGGTTTGAATCAAGTCATTTGTATCGGCAGCATGATGTTCCTTCTGCTACAGTAGCAGAAGCCGCAGGAGAAATTTTGCCATGACGTGTGTCATGTCATGATCCTGCATCCAAATCTTGGACACAGTAGTTTTCCGAATCCCCAGATCGGCTTCTAGTTCTCACACTGTCAGTCGCTGATCTTTGTTGATTTTAGTCCACACATGTTCAGTCCACACATGTTCAGAACACATTCTCATGTGTTCTGCTTGTTGCGGGCCTCCCAGAACATGGATCACTTTCAACAGATTCTTGACTATCTATGAAGTGTTTGTGCCACACTTTTATTTATTGAGTGCACTGCACTCAATACATCATCCCCCAAAGCCTCTGAATCGTCCAAATAGTTTCTGTGGAGGAATGTTCAGGCTTAATGCAAAATTTGATGTAAATTTGTTGCTCCACTGGCTCAGTCATTTTGAATGTGATGGCCGTACAGTACACATGCTCAGTCAACTCTGTCTACTACCCCCTCTAATTAGTATAGTGAAGTTATCATTATTCATGCATGTGTATTCCAGTCTATTCTCCTTGGCTGCCAGGTTGCATCAGTGTCTCACAAACTGCCCTCAGTGTATTAAAAATGGTTGGACTTTTTCTGGACAAACCTCATATTCCCCATTCTAACTATTCTATTTCTCAGAAAAACAGGGTGAAAACCTGTAACTGATTTTCTTTTAATCATGTACTAGAGGGAAAGAGAAACTTATGTAAATTTAACTAATGATTTATTCCGTTAAGAAGCTTTGCAATGTGTCTCTTTAACAAACAACAATTAACAAAATTTAAAAAAATAACAAATAAGAAAGTTCTAGATTTGAAATTTCCCTGATGCATAACTTTTGTATTGACTCCCACTTTTTTCTTATAATTCATTGGCTCTCATATTTATTTTATTTTTTAAATATTGTATTGATTATGCTATTACAGTTGTCCCAATTTTTCCACCAATACCCCCACCCAGCACCTCCTACTCCCTCTGGCAATCCCCACACCATTGTTCGTGTCCATGGGTCATGCCTATAAGTTCTCCATTTCCTACACTGTACTTTACACCTCCATCACTATTCTGCAGCTACCTATTTGAATTTCTTAATCCCCTCACTTCCTCACCCATTCCCATATGCATCCCTCCCATCTGGCACCTATCAAAATGCTCTCTGTATCCATGATTCTGTCTCTATTCTTCTTTGCTTAGTTTGTTTCTTAGATTTAGTTGTTGACAAGCATGTATTTTTTGCCATTTCATTGTTTATAATTTTGATTTTTGTTTCTCCCCAGCAGAGGGGGCCCCCATGGCCTTCAGTGCTGAATGCTGTGTGTTGGGCCCATCCAGACACTTGTGTCTGTGTTTGGGAGCCCAATCTGTTGTCCTGGCTTCATTCCTCTCAAGGCAAAGCTCCCACAGCCACCACGCTGCCTCTGTCACTGCCCCTGTGTGCAGGGCCCACCCCTTTAAGATGTTCCTGCCCTTCTTATCAGTCTAGGGGTGATATTCTTAACATCTTTGGTCAAAAGTCTCTTTTTCAGGAAGCCTTTGGTTTAACTCGGGTGATTGTTCTCCTTTTTAATTTTATTTCCACTCTGGTTCTGGGAGGTGGTTTGTGCTATATTCCCCTACTCCACTGCCATCTTGCCAGATTGAATAGATACAGAAACTTCATCACTAGTAACCTTCTCTACAAAACAAGAACGGTGTATTATTATCCCCACAGAGTTACTCTAAAATGTATAGAATATGTGTACAAAGATCTGTGAGAGCAGCTTATAAACTACAGTTAAAATGAAGTTCCTTATCAGATACTCAGTGGTAGCTGTTAAAATTATAAGGAAGTTTTATCATTGTTGTTTAGGACCTTAGGACCTTATTAAGGAGACCTCCATGGAGATAAAATATTTCAGTAAATATATGTGTATAACTTGATAGTATTCTGGAAAACAGGAAAATAGGTTATAAATTCTCCTTGATGAAATGCTTTAAAGAATGCGGCATCTTGCATCTCAGACAGGAGATCATCTTTGCATACTAAGTAATTTTTGAATGTTTTTAAAGTTGAGATTCCTACCACCTTATACAATTACCAGAGTTGCCAACTTCTTGAGTATTTCTGAGGATTTACTGTACCACCCTGTTTTCAAATCTATTTTTGTTATGCTACTGATACGGGATTCTGTGAGTCATTATCTTTACCTAAGTTTTATTTAAAAGTTGCATCCAGGTATGTTACTAAAAGTCACCTTAACTTTTTCTCTACATTTCATGCATGAAACATGAGTTCTGTATGCAAATAAAATTCACAGTGGAATAAGAAAAGTAAATTTAACATACTTTGAATAAAAGAAGACTCTCAAATATTAATAAAATTTTTATAATTAGATCCCCTACATCTGTCTATGAATTGTTAACATATTTTCCTGAAATTTTCAAACATTTATTTTTAAGTCACTATTACTTAAAAATAAAATTTATAAATCAAGATTTAAACTAGAAAATTTTTGTTGTTAAATAAACACTGTTCTTAACTGTTGGTTACAGAATGCATTAATCAGCACTTGCTGCTGTGACAGTTTTAAAACTGCAGTGAACTATAACAATAAATATGTATTTATTGCTCTTGGTACATAAAGACTACTGGCCAAGCGCACCTTTACTTCATGTCTGTCGGGGCCTAAAGACGGCGGATGCAATCTTTTCAAGAAGATAGCACCAGGAGGGCTTGGCTGAGGCAGCCCCAAACAGGATACTGCAGCCGAGCCAGGTAGCCCCCACCCTTGTGGGCATCCCTTGATCACGAGTACTAACTACCAATCAAGATGTTGATCACGCGCCCACCCACCAACCGTCGCCAAGAGCATGTAGTGAGCATGCACAGGACAACCTATCCAGACCACCTTCCCTTTCCCCTGCCCCCTATATAACAGCCCCGCCTAAAATAAAATTTGCAGCTTGATCAGAATCCTTTGTCTTGCTGCCTTTCTTCGCACCTCTTGTTCCCATCCCTATTCATCCTTTTCAGTTAGACTCGGGACCCCAGTTGACTGTTCCGAGGGACGGAACAATGTCTTTTCTATTTCCTGAGCCCAGACTGAGGGATCACCCTCTCTATAAAGCAAGCTAGTCTTACGGCAGAGGGTAAAGATTCAAGAGAATGAGCTATACAGTTGCATTTAACTCCACTTGATTGAGCATATACCCTGCTCTTCTGCATATACTGGTAAAAGCAAGCCACCTAGTTAGGCCTGATAATCAGGTGAGTGAAAGAAAAGAGTAAATAAAATTTACCTTTTTATTTACCCATATTTAATTCCCTCCTGCCTACACATTCTCTCTCTCTCTCCCACACATACACACATGCACACACTATAATAAAACTCCAGGATCTTGAATACTACTGCAGATCTAAATATGGCTTCTCAAGTTTCCTAACAAGACAAGTTATCTGGGTCTACTACCCAACAAATATAATCAACAAACAATGATGGATCAAAACAGAGAAACTGCAACATACCTTTCAGAAATTCAGAAAGGGGAAGAACAACAATTCCACTGAGAAAATAATGTAAGGACTTCTTACTCTGTTGGTGGCAGATGTTCTTCGATTAAGCCAGATTATTCTCCCTGAGAATAACTCCCTAGTTCATCGTTATCTGTAGCTCCTACATCCACTCAGAAAAGGACTTCTTTTGCATTTTCTTTCTTGGCTACAGCTGATATAGACTTTGGGAAATAGTTTTTCTTTGGGAGGAATTAGCAACTTTCTCAGCTTTCTTCCTATCTCAAGAGGCTAAGTGCCCAAAGATCATTTATAAATCTAGCAAACAGTTTCTTTGCTGCAGTCAAAGCTGTTGGTCAGAGCTTATATATATATATATACATATCATTTATATATATAAATGATAGACTGAGAGAGAGAGACTGAGAGAGAGAATGAATCTAATGACATGATTTGGTTTAGTTTGAGCTTATCAAACCTCTATTTTTTGACACCTGTGGGACCAGGGCCTTAGTCTACTTCCCTGAGCCACTTTAATGTAATCAGGTATTTTGATAAAATATCTTTTTCCCAAGCCTGAATTTCACTTAGTATTAGTTTTAATCAGCTTTAATAGCCCAAGCTTTTCTTTTGTTAAAAGATTTTATTTATTTATTTTTAGAAAGAGGGGTGGGGTGGGAGAGGAAGGGAAACATCAATAGGTTGCCTCTCATACACACCCTGACTGGGGACCAAACCCAGGCCTATGCCCCGACCTAGACTTGAACCTGAAACATTTCAGCAGCAGATGACATCCAACCAACTGAGCCACACCAATCAGTGCCAAGCAGTTCTTATTTTACATTTTCTCTCATAATAAATGAGAAACAGTTCCTTTTTAAAAAAACTTATTACTCTTGGATTGTCTCAGCTTGTTATTTTTGTGTGGGGGTGCCTGTTTACAAATAGGGTGATTCTTCTCTGAGTTTCTCAACTGTGGAAATAGAATCCATGCAGGTAACATTGTTTCAAATCTCTTTGCCGGGAGTCAAAATTTTAACAAGTTCATTTTCTGCCTTTCAGATTCTCACAGGAGTCATACTGCACTGCACAATAATGGTTATCATTTGCCATTTTTTTTGTAGGCTAAGAATACAACCTGCAGCCCGGCACTTGTTTTGTTGTTGTTATTCTTTTTATAGCAAAATTCCAGTGTTAGCTACCAATTCCACGGTTTTTGCTGTGGCCACAAACAACTCTGAAATCTCAAAGGCTTATGAGAATGAATGTTTATTTCTTACTTTCCTTATATGAGAATTATAGTCAGGTCCACGTATCTTCTCGCTCAAATGCGCTGAAGCAATAGTTTCTATTTGGGTTAAACTGTTCTCACAAAAGCTAAAGAAACTAAACTGAACCATGAAGTTCTATTTAAAGCTTCTGTTAGAAAGGCTGTGGCATATATTATGTGCTCACATTTTATTGGTCAGAGCAATTTATGTGACCAAGCCTGACAGTGGGTAGGGAAAGTTTTTACAATGTCAGGAGGGGATGTGAATATCTGGAAAGAGTAGTCTACTCAGAGTAATCTTACTCCACTGTGTTAACCTTCTCTGTGTCACAAGAAATGTTTTTGTAATCTCCAGACAGGAACGCCATAGAGAAATGACTACCTTGAGTGGGGAATGAGATACTCAGATATCTAAGATCCAGTCTGAAATACTATAGACTGATTTCTTTTTTCTTTTTTTGGTGTGTGTGTACTTTGGATTTTTAAAATTTTTTTCTTTATTTAATTATTGTTCAAGTACAGTTTTCTGTCTTTTACTCCCATCCCAGCCCAACCCCCAGGGCTTCCCACCTCCCTCCCATTTCCACCCCTGTTAGTTTTTGTCCACTTGTCCTTTATACTTGTTACTGTGAATCCTTCCCCTTTTCCCCATGAAATTCCCTCCCCTCTCCCCTCTGGTCCCTGTCAGCCTGTTCTCTATTTCAGTGTCTTTGGTTATATTTTGCTTGCTTGTTTGTTTTGTTGTTTAGGTTCCTGTTAAAGGAGAGATCATATAGTATTTGTCTTTCCCCGCCTGGCTTATTTCACTCAGCATAATGCTTTCCAGTTCCATCCATGCTGTTGCAAAGGGTAGTAGCTCCTTCTTTCTTTCTGCTGCATAGAATTCCATTGTGTATATGTACCATAGTTTTTGGATCCATTCACTTACTGATGGGCACTTGGTTGCTTCCAACTCTTGGCTATTGTGAATTGTGCTGCTATGAACATCGGGGTGCATAGGTTCTTTTGGCCTGGTATTTTAGAGTTCTTAAAATATAATCCTAGCAGTGGAATTGCTGGGTCAAAGGCATATTCATTTTTAGTTTTCTTAGAAAATTCCATACTGTTTTCCATAGTGTTTGTACCAGTCTGCAATCCCACCAACAGTGAACTAGGTTCCCCTTTTCCCCACAACCTCTCCAACATTTGTTCTTTGTTGCTTTGTTTATGATGGCCATTCTGATCGGTGTAAAGTGGTATCTCATTGTGTTTTTAATTTGCATCTCTCTGATAGCTAGCGATATCGAGCATCTTTTCATGTGTCTCTGGATCCTCTGTATGTCCTCCTTGGAGAAGTGTCTGTTCAAGTCCTTTGCCCATTTTCTATTTGATAAGTGTTAGGTAGATTAACATGACTAAGGCCTGGGTGCTATGTTTTAACCTCCTGTTTAAGATTGAGAGCAGAAAAACACCTTTTTCTATAAGCAATTTTGTTGCCTTCCAGGGCCTCAGTAGATTATGATTTTTCTCATAAAGGAGAATGAATTTCTTTCCTCTCCCTCTTTTTTGCCCACCTCAGGAGTTTAGAGAGAAGGAGAGGAAGAGAGAAAGAGAGAGAGAGAGAAATCCAACTATAATCTTTCCAGCATTAAAAAGGGGGGGGAGGAATAGAGAATAAAATATTCTAATAATAACTCTGAAGGATGTGTGAAGTCAATCAAATAATTACTGTTACTCTATCAATGGCCATATGCATGTTTTAATAGGAGATACTAGCTATGTAACGCAAAAAATTATTTTCCTGACAAATTAAAGGTGATTCTCTGAGATGATGAAAACTTGTGTGGGAAGGAGATAGAATATGTTTACACTTGCTTCCTAGCGATTATGCACTGGGGAAGCTGAACCAACTCTGTAATTTATTGTTCCTTTCAACAATTGCTTTTATTTCAGTAGAAAAACTGCACTTTCCCTGTTTGATTTTAGGGTCTGTTGATGCTTAATGCTTTGTATGAAAAAAATTATCTTAATTCTAAAGGTAGGTTAAGAGGACAAGTAAATAAAATATGTACATATAACAAATTCACTAATGTTAACATTTTTTTCTAAGAAAATGAGTAAATGTGTTACCTGCTTCAAAAGATTTTGATTGAAAAATATTCTGATCAATTATCTCTTGAATTCGATGAGCTGACTTTTATGTTAGTCATGAAGATATTTTCACACACTACTGTTTTTATACTTTGTATACTCTTTTCTTTTCCTGTTTTAATAATCATTATGTGGGGGATTGTTCTAATAAGCAAAAAATATCCTTTAAAAACAAATGCACATTCTTCACAAACTGGCTGAAAATTTGCTATTTCTTTTCTAATACTAGCTTTTTTTCTTCTCTTTTCTTCTTGAAATAGATAAATAGATTTTACCAGCGATTTCCTATGAAAAAGGGTTACAGATTTATAATGCTTTAGGGACACATTTTCTGTTTTTATGCATTTTCTTTTGATAAAATGATATAATGAGAAGAGAAATGGTATAAAATCAGTACTTTCTTGAGACCAGCTGAAGACTGTAACATAATTCTACTTAGTTCCTGGTTCAACGTTGATTCTTTTTCTGACTCGTGGCAGCGTTGATAAAGTCTGTGCTATAATTACGTTATCATTGGTTTCAGTCATAAGAAAAACTGATCTAAATACTGTAAGTCAAGGGCTGGTGTTAGTATCTCCAGAAATAATTTAATAATTTTCTTTAAAAAGCATATAAGTGAGATCTAAACACTGCTAGAACAAACTGGGAATGCTAAAAGACATTTTCAGCGTGTATGACTCTGGTATGATTTCTGGTTGGAGCTGCTTACGTCTCACAAGGAAATTAAAGAAAATGCCAAACTATGCCACACGTTTAGTCACCAGAGGGGGTTATTTGAGTGTTGCAGAAAGAATTCAGGGACACACACACACACGCACACAGGAGTTCAAGTGGCAGTGGCTAGATTGATTAAAACAAAGGTACACTCTAAGAGGGAGTAACCGAGAGCGGGCAGGGTCCAAAAGCAACTGCACTGATCCCTCAGGGTTAAGGTCCTTTTATTCTCTTGGGCTGGGAAAAAATGGGGTTTATTTTTAAACAATCTGTTTCCTTGATTTCCCCAGGCGTATGTCTTTTTTTATGGTTAGAGTTCCTGTCCACCATTTTGACTTCTACCCTAAATCCTCTAGGTTTGCCCACAACGGAGATCAAAACCCAAATACTAGTTTATAATTACAGAGAGGTCACTTCGAGGTGACTCATGTGCGGGTCTGCGTGTGTCCCACAGGAATCTCTCTTTGCCACATGCCCCCACTCCCAGTCTCAGGACGGCTGTGGTCACCCTACAGAGCTATTTACCTGCTTAGTCAGACGCTTAGTTCCTTTTGCTTCTCCTTCCTTTGTTAATATCTAACTAGCTGCCTCCTGAACAGTTTCACTGAAAAGCCAGCATGGATGGAAGGTTTATTAAGTGAAGGTCAAAAACTTTTTAAGCCAAATTCACACATGAGTTTAGAACTTAAATTGGATCACAGAAAATATAACTATTCTTTAATGAGCTAGATTCAGCCAAGCCATATTCTCTCACTCCCTAGTAGAAAATAGGAAGCTTATTAACTACCTACAGTAATTCTCTCAGGTTTCTGAAAGGGCTTATTTTAAAACTCATGACTTAGATTCAGTGCAAAACAACATTAAAATTTTGGGACATCTGTTATTCGGTGTGAAAATGCGCTTTCCCACTCCACTTTTTATAATGCCAGTGGGAACACTAAATGCAATTTTATCTCCATGACTGACCAACTCCATAATTTATGTGGAACCAAGCTGGAGTTCTATATTTAACTTGCAATAACTCTATAGGAAAATGCTTTAAAATGCTGTCTTTAGAATGTCACAATTACAGACTTCTGGCATCACATGCACAACTTATCATTATCCCACACTTATTGTACCTCCACATATACATATAAATCTTGCACAGAGATTTGTGTCATTAATAAGACCTTTAGTGTTATTTAGGCTTCTGTGAAAGCATTGCTTTTTATTGATATTGGTTCTGGAAACAGAAAGGAAGCTCAATCGAAATGTTCCTTAGATGAGGAAAGAAAGAGAGGACCTACACAGAAAATTGGCTCTAAAGCTTTGACCTAATCGGGTTTGATCTAGTTGGGGACAATGCCCAGAAATCCAATGCCTTGAGTTGAGTCTCCTCTGACAGAGATGAGACACACTGAAGCCATTAAACTGGGTATACTTTTGTATTCTGTTAACTTAAGGTTTTCTGGCTACTAATATAATTTTGATAAAATAGCTTTAATTTACTGAGTACATTCAATTCTTATCCCCACCTTATGAGACACTTGAAGAACGAGAGGCTCAAAGAGGTCAGGTGTTTGAGATCCCACAAATGGTGAGTGAATGAGCCAGGATTTGTCCCAAGGTGCATCGTACCTGTTTTGCTTTGGATGCTGTTTTATTACTCATGAGGTTCAAAAATCACCAGGTGATCATTAGTTTCCCAAGTTTGCCTAAGCTGTTTTGTTTACTTTTCGGCCTATCATCATCATCTATTCGTCTCCCTTCCTCCCTCCCATACCTCCAGTCCAAGGAAAGGTCCCAGTTCTTCACCAGTGAAGCCTCATTATTTTAAATGAGCTCTGGAGTTAGATTAGTTACCCTCTGGTTACTAGCTTTGTGGCCTTGGTCACATTAACAAACTATTCTATGATAGTTTCTTTTAATTTATAAATTGCCAATAATAACTACTTCATACTAAGGTTGTGATGATAGTGTGGGGACTAAAAAAATACTTTTTCTTTCACCTTCTAAGTTCTTTTAGCTGGGCTAATAATTACATTAACAAAGACCGATTAACAGGACAAGATGTACAAAGTTTATTATGGATGTACATGCCAGGGATGTCTTAAGATATGAGATTCCTAACGCATTGGACATTTGAGAGTTATATGTCATTACGGACAAAGGAGAAAGAAGAGGGGTCTGAGATATCAAAGGAAAGAGCCAATTTACAGGTAGTTGAGGAAGAGCAGAACACTTGAGGCAGGTACATGTTTGCTAGGCAACCCAGAAACATGAGACAAGACAGTGGGGGAGGCCTGGAACCTTTCCATCTAATGCTAATGTGAATATGGTGAGTATGTTAAGATTTCCTTCCTGGAGCAAGCCTTTCTCTCTTAAATCTCAGGCAGAAAAGAGGGAGGGTCGAAAGTTCTTTCAGAGTCTTTTCTTTCTTAATAACTAGCTTAAAATCAATATCCCAAAATGCACAGTTTGGGGGTGGTAAAATTTTGGTTCCCTTTAATAGTAATTGAGTTAATACATGTAAAGTGATCATAATAGTGCTTATTGCATAGTAAGTGCTCATAATAGTAAAAACTATTATTGTTATCACCACCAATAGCTGAATTTTGGCTCTGTGTTTCTCTGTTGGAAAGTACCCACTAAATACATGATAAATGTTGTTACTTCTAATGTTATTTTGTTTACGTAGAAATAAGTGATTTCTTCTACTGAACTCAGACAGAATTTGTTTTCTTTGTGCCATCATTTATCTTTGTGTGTAATTTAATATGTTAAATAATTATTATAATTATTCCTTACTGAGCCAGATTCTGTCAAACAATGGCTGTTCACTGGTTGAAAATAGGAAACTATTAACTAACAGTAATTCTCTGAGGCTGCTGAAATGAATTCTCGTTATTGTGCGAATGTCAGTCATAGCATATGCTTACAGAAACCTATGTGGCATATAGCCTAATACACACCTCAGCTGCAAGGTAGAGGCTACTGCTTCTAGGCTACAAGCCTGCACAATGTGTTGCTATATATACTAAATACTGCAGGCAGTATTAGCTCTGTGGAAGGGGAAAAATTCCCCTTTCCCTCCCCTGTTTTTTTCTTTTGTTTTGTTTTTGCTGGAGAAATAATCAAATCAACAACAGACAGATTCACAAGAGAAAGTTAAATTTAGTCTCATGCTCATGGGAACACCACATACACGAGAGGTTCAAGAAAGGGGGATTGAGGTAATGAGACGTCCTGAGCTAGAGATGAAGTAAGGTGCACTGGGAGCTGTAAAAGAAATAAGCCAGTTGGCAAAAGACAAATGCCATGTGATCTCACCTATAAGAGGAATCTAATGAACAAAATAAACTAATGAACAAATAGAAACAACAGGCATAGAAACATGGAGTAGACTGAATGTGACCAGAGGGTTGGGGGATAATCATGGAAAGAAAGGGAAAGGACGAGACAACAGACAATAAACATGCATGAATGACCCATGGACATGGACAATAGTGTGGAAACTGACCATGGGAGTTTCCTCTAAGGGTGGGGGGCTGGTGGGGAAATGGGCAGAGGAGGGCAAAGGGGGGGGGAATTGGGACAACTGTAATACAATAACAATAAACAATGATTAAAAATCATTGCAGAATGGTAACAAGAACAGATATTCAGTACTTAGTAGTTTTCCCTGTCCTACAAATAGATTAAAAAAAGTTATCTCTGATAAGCTCTTATAGGCAAAGCCTTTAATTCTTCTAGGTAGTTAAAGGGAGAGAAAGATGTTTCTCTTGAGCCTGGGGTTAAAATTTTCTTTAGCTCAAAGTAAGCTGTACTCTACTGTACAGCTCAGAGCTGTACAGTAGAGTGACTCATTTTGAATGCACACCTAACACAATAGTAAATATTCATGTATCTAAATATATCTTAATATAGGAGAGGTGCAGTGAAAATACGACATAGAAGATAAAGATGGCACACAGGTATAGGACACTACCTTGAATGTAGCTTGCAGGACTTGAAAGTTGCTCTGGGTGAGTCAGTGAGTGAGTGGTGAGTAAATGTGTAGGTGTTATAACACTGTACACTTAGGCTACACTACATTTATAAAAAACATTTTCTTTCTTCACTAGTAAATTATGCTTAGCTTACTATAAATTTTATACTTTACCGTATAAACTTTTTAAAAACAAGATACAATATATACCTTAGCCTAGGCCTACACAGGGTTAGGATTATCAGTACCACTGTCTTCCATCTCCGTGTCTTGTCCCACTGGAAGGTCTTCAGGGTCATTAATCCAGGTGGAGCTGTTGTCGCCCATGACAACACTGCCTCCTGCTGGAAGACCTTCTGAAGAACCTGTCTGAGCCTGCTTCACTGTCTTCAGAGTATGTCCATGAACAGTTTTTCTTTTTGTTTCTTTTCTTTATCATAGATTTGTTTTTAAGGATATAATGCACTGTGAACATTCCTTTCTGTTGGTGAAAACCTTTCAGAGTTGAGGTCCAGGCTTTCAAACTTTTTATGGAGCCTGTTTAGGTCTGCAAAGGTTTCTGCTAGAGAATTCACTGTGAATTTCCTGAGGGTTCTTCCTCTGTTCCTTCTACAGTTTCTTGTCTCTTTTCTGTTCTCCAGCCATGTGTTCCTGTTCCAGTTCTGTCAACTCTTCATTAGTCAGCTCCTCAGAAACCACCTCTAAGTGTTCCTAATGCCATTCTCGTCCACAGCCAGGTTAAAGCTGTTTACTGTCTCAACCACAATTTTGGTGATTTTTGCAACCTTTGCACTAAGATGTTACAATATCCATGATGTCACCAGGAATTTTTCAGTTCCATTATAATCTTATGGGACCACTGCCATATATGCAATCCATCATTGACCAAAACTTATGTGGCACATGACTGCCATTTATCATGTATGTAGTGACTTCCTTTTTGTTGATATCTTATACCATTACTTAAATTTAAGTGCTGTCTAAATTTTAATGTATTTGTCATATAAGGGACACACAATTTTTAGTGAAAATATGTTTCTTGGTATATCTTAATATTTTTTAAAATTATATATCATCATAGCCCCAAAGTCCAGCATAACATTTTGCTCATTTCAAGTACTGAGCATCCTTTTTGTTAACCCTGAACTACAGGTAAAAAAAAAACAACTGAAAGTTTTTCATAAGAATTAATATGTATGTTCTTGGTCCAGGTGACATGGCAGGAGGCCTGGCAGAGCAGGTGAAAGAACTCAGGGGGAGCCCACAGGGTGTTCCCTCTGCCTCAAGCCCTCAAACTCCAAGGTGCAGCAGCCAAGAACTGGGCTGAGAGCAGGCTGGGTGTCTGGGCCCAGAGCCTGGTGTGTACTGTTCGAGAATTCCTCAGCTGAGTATGCCTGGGATTCAGGAACGGATTGGAACCAGCCTGAGGTGCTGACCACCGCACCCTTTCAACCGAACCCTTCACCCGGGTTCCTACCCGGGTGAAGGACTTGGAGTTGCCACAGAGGCTGTCTAATGTGGCAGGGTCATGTCAGTGATGTGAGTCTCTGCCCCCCAGGGGGGCTCCTGGCTATGCCCCTCTCCTTTGATGTGAGAGCAAGGTGCCTCCCCAAGACCCTTTGGAACCCCATGCCCAGGTCACCAAAGAGGTAACTTGGCCATGGCCAAAGGGCTAACCCTGAGATCCTGGGGTCCTTGCAGATGAACCCCAATGGGAAAGGATGCATGGCTTTTGCTACCCTAGAGGTGAAGCCTGAGAGTCCTGACTTGACAGAAATTAGTGTTGGTCATGCATTGAGCCTTCCTCCTTTGTGCCCTCAGCAGCTTCCTTGGGGGATTAAAATCCCTGTGGAGCTCCCACTGCTTCAGGGTGTCCAGGCTTGTGCCCTCCCCCTGCCTCTTCCAAATGAGAAGATGCTCTGCCTGGCCCTGGTTCTCACTGACTGAAACTTCTGCCCTTTCCTGCCCAACTTGTGCTAAAAAGGAAACACTATCACTTCAACAAAGCCATTCAAAACTCAGCATCCTATGTAGATTTAACATGAAGAAATCATACAAACCAAGAATTGTGTTCTTCAGAGTATGCCATGCATTGAGGGCACCTTTCCAATAGAGTCATCAGTTAGTGAATTTTCCTTTCCTGTGTATGCTTTTTGCAAAATAGGACAAAACACTCTAACATCTGTGTTGCTCTTTTTTCTCTGCTCAGCCCACAGCATCAAAAAGGTTTCTCTCAGGGTCAGCCCAGAAGAACTAAATCTAAATGGGGAACATTCTTTCAACTCTGTAGTCTACTCTTAAAGCCTTTACAGCTCTTTGGAACTACACGTTCTGACCTTGAAAGACTGTTAAAACTTCATAAAGAATCTGTGCAGACCCTGCCAGCGGCTGAGAGTCCTCTTCTCTCCCAGAGCCTACAAAGAGTCTAGCTGCAGGGTATTAACATTGAAATGAATGAGGAAGAGGAAAATCACCGCCATGGACTGATGCAGACCCTGACTCATAGGGTCCGTGACAATGTGGATGGGAGAGAGACATTCACATGGACTAACGAGTCTGGTGGAGGAAAAGGGACAGCATAGTTTTTTCTCTCAAGGAAAGCAAAAGCCGAGGCCCTTGCCCTGACTGGTCTTATTGGGTTTCTTGGCACATAACCTGATGGTCATCATTTACTATGCACAGGTTCCTTTCGGTGGTTACCTTTTACAGAAAACAAAGGAGCCAATGCCTCTAATCACATCACAGAAGACGGATATTTGCAAATGAAAAGGGCACAAGTGGTTAGACCTGTTATATTCCATACTGGGGAGTTTTAGCTTGCATTTTAGGAAGCTACAGTAAGTACTTGCTATCTCAATTCAGGGTGAGGGAGTTTTAGCAAAAGTAAGCCTCAAAGCAGCCTAGGCACATTGCAGGCCTGATTCCCTGGGACACAGGAGAACCTATCCGTGGGTGTGGGACCTGTGCATCTCCAGGTGGGAGCTGGGCCCACGCCACTCAGAATGATCTCCTACAACAGATGAATAACATGTGGTCTGTTCTTACCTTGGAGGAGAAGTGGCCATGAAAAGAAATGAGGTGCTGACACATGACACAACATGAGTAAACCTCAAAACCTTTATTCTCAGTGAAAAAGTAGTCTAGTCACAAAAGGCCACATACTGCATCATTCTGCTTATATGAAATGTCCAGAATAGACAAATTCATAGAGACAAAAATAGGTTAGTAAATGCCAGGGACTGGGCTGAGGGAGAAGTGGGAACAGCTGCTGAGTGGATACTGGGTTTCCTTCTGAAAAGATGAGAAGGACTAGAGAGTGGTAGTCGTGGCCCAGCATTGTGAGTGTGCTAAATGCTACATTTGAATGCTAATTCAAATGCCACAAATGCTACAAATGCTAAATGCTACGAATGAAGCGCTCACTTTACAACGGCAAATGTTAGGATACACAAATTGTGTCTCAAATCTATTACTACAAAAACTGCTACTGACCATGCAAATTTAAAAATCTTTATGCTCATCTTTAAAGATTTTTTAAAAATTTAGAAACAGCCCTGGCTGGTGTAGCGCAGTGCATTGAGCGCAGGCCTGCAAACAAAAGGATCGTGGTTCGATTCCCAGTCAGGGCACAAGCCTGAGTTGCAGGCCAGTTCCCAGCAGGGGATGTACGAGAGGCAACCGTACATTGATATTTCTCTCCTTCTCACCTTCCCNAAATCTATTACTACAAAAACTGCTACTGACCATGCAAATTTAAAAATCTTTATGCTCATCTTTAAAGATTTTTTAAAAATTTAGAAACAGCCCTGGCTGGTGTAGCTCAGTGCATTGAGCGCAGGCCTGCAAACAAAAGGATAGTGGTTCGATTCCCAGTCAGGGCACAAGCCTGAGTTGCAGGCCAGTTCCCAGCAGGGGATGTACGAGAGGCAACCGTACATTGATATTTCTCTCCTTCTCACCTTCCCTTCCCCTCTAAAGAGAAACAAATAAAATCTTTAAAAATTTTAAAGACAAGCATATAGTTGTGTGAATGTGGAAGACGCACGTACATACACTCCAGGGTGTAACAGGAGCACTGGCCCAACCCCCTGGGTAAAAGGTGAGCACATAACCATTTTCTTCAAATCTCTCTGTACTGTCCTCACCCCGATTACATTTTCTTTCCACCAGCCCAGAGGCAATTACCATGTGGGGATTAGTGATAACTCTCTCCTTGACTTCATTTACAGCTTCATTTCCTAATAAGAATGTCAAAAATATGTCTTTAATGACTATGTATGTTCTCAGATGGGTACAAGATTTGATAAGTTGATAAGTATTTGCATAAATGTTTAATCATTGTGTTGTACAATGATTATGATTGTACAACTAGTATAATATTGTACGGCAACTGTAATTGAAAAATAAATAAAAATAAAAATAAATAGTTAAAAAATTAATATCTTCTTAGCAGTAAAGCAAAAGTTGAAAAGAATCTACCAGTTAATTTATCCATTCATTCTTCTAGCAAATGATATTGAGTTCCCTCTAGGTGCTAGAATCTAAGATACAAACAATTAACAGCTGAGAATTTTTTTTCTCATGAAATTCAGAGTAAAGTTTGTTTGATTTGCTTATGAGGATCTTGTTAAAACACAGATTCTGATTCAGTCCTTTTGGGGTACAGCCTGTGCATCTGCATTATCCACAAGCTTCGATGTAGAACCAATCCTGGCAAAGTGAAAAGTGTGGGAGAGGAGAAAATTTATTCTTTCTTTCCTCTGGTGCTTTTGGCTGGTTGAGTAATTGAAATGTCATAATAGGGGAAAATAAAATTTAATTTTGTGCTCACCGGAACCCCCAATACATAAGAGAGTAAGAGACCATACGTATATGAGAGATTCAGAGACAAAAAGATATAGTAGTGTATATATGATATTCTAAGCTGTTGAATGGGATGAGGTGCCTGGGCTTCAAAGGGGAGGAGGGCAATTCCTGTGCCCATGGTAAAAGTTTATTCTGAGCCTTGAAACTCCAATAAAATGGTTTATATGATTCAGTTACTATTGTAGTAAATATATTAATGGAGCTCCAACTTGTTAATGGCCAGGTTGTTACAGAAGAGACACACAGGGAACCAGACTCTGAAGGATGATATACTAATACCATCCAGACCACCTACTGGGCCCAATTGTCCACTGAGATTTGTGTCAGAGATTTGTGAAAAGGAAAAGAAATGTTTACTTAAGGCTGTACAGACTTAAACTAGTGACCTAACATCTTCATTAAAATATCGAAGTCCTCTAAGATACCCACAGACACACACAGCACTCCCTTCTCCCCCTGCCCTGATTCAGGGTACTGTAACTCAGGAAAAGAGCACACGTCCATGTTTCCAGGCCACTGGTGCCATCGACTGTGTTGCCATCCGGGCAGGATCTCCAATTAATCCAAAGCCATGTGGCACCTTCTCATGGTCTACTGTCAAGAGATCTTTGTACCCATTTTTCCAGGCAAAGTCTCTCCTGCTTTTCAGGCCACGTGGCTAAAGGGAGCACCCCAAAACCACTTGGGCCTCTTCTACCAAAGCTGCAGGGGTCTGCACTCTGGTCAAAACTACATGGTTCTTTCTTCCACCAGAGCTGCGGGGCGGGATGGGGTGGGGTGGTCTGCACTCTGCCAGAAGCGCATGGCTCTCTTTTCCTGGCCAAGCCAAGAGGGGGTCCTCACTCTGGCAAAGTCACTTGGCACTCTCTTTTTCATCCTATGTGACTGCAGGGGGCCCTACTCTGTCTAAGCCTCATGATTCTCTCCTTTCTTCACCAAAGCTGTGAGGGGGTCTGCACTCTGCCAAAAGCACATGGCTCTCCCTCAGTGGCTGTTGTGTCTGGGTTTAAATCCCCACGCCAATCTGTCTCTGCACCCCCATTTCTGACTCCTCCTACAATCAGTTACACCTGTCAGCATTCCTGTATTATTCCAAGTTTACTGGGCTGCCATTGTGAGTCTGGGCAGGTATGGCCCCATGTCATGGAGCCAATCTTCTCTAAGCTCCCACACAGGCACTGTAACTTGGGGGACCTGCCCCCCAGTTACATCTTGTGGGGGAGTGATGTTCATGCTCCTGGCTCCAAGGATGGCCACAGCTATTTAACACATCCAAGTGACCCACCAAAGGCTATAGATATGTTAAATTACCATGCCATGGATTAGCTGCAAGACTGTGGCTGTACAAAACAGCCCTGCACGTGTCTGCTCCATGTATCCCTTCCCCCAACTTACATCTGTAGGGGAAGGGGTGAGGACATCTTATATGTCTCTCCAATATGTCCTGGACACCTTGAGTTCTGGACCCCATTCCAAATCCCTTTTTGGGGCCCTCCTCTTGGTTGCACCCTGTATCAAGGTGACAGATCTTTCAGTTAGAAAAACTTCTATGTTCGAAAATATTTTTAGAAAGAAAAATATTTAAAACCAAATCAGATGTAAACTCTTTTTACCCCCAACCCTATAGAAGATTTTTTGGATTTCTGGGCCTGTGGTCTAAATTACATACCCCCATTTCAAAACCCAGCTTCATTTCCTCAGCCAGTCCCTCAGCCAGTTCCCTTATATCCTAAAAACACCACCCTCCCAGGGAAGGGGGGAAAAACCTAAACAATAAGCTGCCTATTTTTGACTTCTCCTTCTTTACAACATATGCGGAGTGCACTCTGCCCTGATCCCCGGGCTTGGGGAGTGTGGATTACTTGCATAAATGCTGAATGTCAGGAAGTGAACTTAGCAGAACTCAGAAAGGGCAGCAGGGCTCACTGTGCTGTCTCATAACTCTTCCTACCTTCCAGAGGTGAGTTATCAGGCCCTGCCAATTCAACGTCGCTTGCAGAATCATCCCGGACCCCTACCTGAGGGACAGCAGCAGGCCTTTTCAATGATAAAGCCCTCTTAACCCAACTGCCAGAAGACCCTGCCAAGGTTAGAGAGGAGTTAGAAAGATTAGTGACTATGTGTAACCTCGCTGGTTACTGAACCAAAGTTTGTGTGCTTGATGCTTGAAGAAGTCAGAATTCAAATGTCAGAGTTTGGGGTAAGGAAAGGTTTATTGATTGATTGAGAAAGGGCCAGCCAAGTAGATGAGGGACCCAATGGGGCCTCTCTGGCCCACCCCACCGTTCTTTTAGCATTGTTTCTGTAAATGCTGACTTGTAAATTCACAACAGATAAACTGCCCGTTTGCTTAAAAGGATTCTGGGTGCTAACCCTAAAGGAAAGGAAGTAGACCTCACCCTTCAGGTATTTCACCTTCAGGAGATTTGCTCACCTTCAACTGAAAAAAAAAAAACTACAAAAAAAACCCCAGGCCATTGCTTGGCTGGCTCTGAGGTGGTTATCAGAGCAGGCTGTGCTGTCTTCTGCATAGCATCCTCAACAAGAGCCCACAACCTCCTCCAGTTATTTTTGTTCTGCCTTCCCCTTCCCTGCTTACAAAAACCTCTGCCTGTACTGGGATGTTAAGATGGTATTTGTCCTGAGAAGCTTTCAACGTCTCATGATACCAGCTTCTGAATAAACCATTTTTCCTTGCATCAGCACTTGCCTGTCAACTACGGGCCTTTCAGGTGACAGAGAGACAAACCTGGGCTTGGTATCATGTAAGAACTATCTTGCTTGCTGCACTAGGTTAAAGGTTTTTAAAGGGCTAAAGAAACAGGCATGTGGGAGTACTGGTGGCACACATTTTAATAGAAGGAACTTGGAACTTGGCCACTTAAGTTGAAGAGGCCACAACACTGGATCTTCCTGGACAAAGGATCCTGCCTCCTGAAGGAGTTCTGGTGTTCGAGTTCCAGTTACATCTTGGTCCTTTGGATCCATGTGCCATGGATGTGGGACCTGGGTTCTGGGTGCAGCCAGAGGTCAATGTTCTCTTCCCTCATCCTGCTTCACCTGTACAACTTGTGGTTTTGGTCTGTTGTGTCTGCAAAGCAACTCAGTATTTTGTTAAACAAGATAGGGCCATTTTGAGCTGGTTCTGTGGTTGTACTCTCACAGAGACTTTGACTGGCTACTGAGGGACATTCTCTCAGCCCATGACTATCCTGTAAATATCAGACAGGTCAGACAGTCTCCAGGAGAACTCCCCCTCACAGAGGAAGTAGGTGGCCAGGTCCTCTTTAGGCTCTTCTGAAGATGACCAGAAAATAGCTCTGCTGCAGGCTGATATTCAAGATCTTATAGGAGTGATCTAGAGGATTTTCCTCCTAAAGTTACTCAATCAAGGATTGCATGATGCACTCAGAAAAAAGAGCACCCAACAGCTTTTGGTGAACATTTTATACAACTTTTCAAAGGCACATCTGAAAGCCCCAAAACACAGGAACTTCTTACTATATGCTTTAGTGAGAAATTTTCTCCCTGATATTGTTAACAGCAAACAGCACCAGGTGTTAGACTTTGGCCCTTGAGTTTGACTAACGAAAGAAGTCAAAGTCAAGGAACCAAAATAAAAGCAAAGTGTATTTAGAAAGTCACAGGAATGCAATAAGTGAGTTGTAGAAGAAGTGAACCAGTTGGGCTGTGTGGACTCAGGAAACAAATTACAGAGGCAAAGGAAGGGACTTTGGAGCCTAAGAGAAAGGAAAGCAAAGAAAATGCACCAGGGAATTGGAGAGATGAAAAGGCATGAGCACGCTCCAAAGAGAGAGCACACCCTGGTGTTAATAGGGCTGGGTGTGCTCTAAAGAAAAAGTGTGCACTTGAGTCCTTTGTCTTGAGAGGTTTTATCAGCTTTCAGAGACAGGGATTTTAGGGGAGATCTCAGGGGACCGTCTCAATAGAATATTCATCAGCTTTCTAGGCATGTCCTTTCAGGATCGTGGTCTCGATTGGTTGGCACCAGAGTAGGGGGTCACTTGTCATTGCAGCTGGTCCCGATGTCAGCTATGGCTTCTCTCCTCTTGATTTTGCTGCTTTCCTAGACCTGGAGCTGAAACACAACTGAGGCCTACATATTAAAAAGACACAAATAAAAGGAACTCATATACCCCTAGGATATTGTGAGTCTCCTTCAATATATTCCCAAGTCCTTAGAGCAGCCTTAAATTTTGTAGCCTACTCAAGACTCCATGCTAGTTTAGTGCGTAGGTGACCTTTTACTTCATTATCAGGCTAAGCAGGGAGGTCTTGCAGACGCCCATATTCTTCTACAGGGTGAGGTAAATAAGATATAAAGGCCCCAGATACAAACTTCAGTGGGTATAAATGACTGTAATCTACTAGGACATGAGATATCTCAGGGCATTCAAAAGCTAATGCTAAAATACCTTGAGTCAATTTTGTCTACCCCTCTTCTAAATTAAAAAAACATTTAGGTAAATTTCCAGGGGTAGCTGGCTATTGCTGCCAAAAACTTCCTAATGTTGCACTGATGCTAAAGCTCGGTGATATCCCAAGATCAGTGTGCATTGGACACAATACGGACTCAACAAGGAGAAGCTTGTGCAATCATTGGTGGAAATGTTACTTCTATGTAGATCAAACAGCACCACCAGGAGTATCTAATTTAAACTTGTTAAAGGAAAGATTAATATTTTCCATCAGATAAATGAAGCTAAGACTTTTTATTGGACTGATGTATTTCTGCTGTTGGGAAACTGGTTTAGTGTGGTATGGAGAAATGTGCTTTGATTTGGTTTTTGTTTGTCCATTTTCTTTTTCTTTTAATTTAATCTTTATTGTATGTTTTTTATATTACCTTTTAGTCCCCTTATATTCCTCTCCCCCCAGCAATCACCACACTGTTGTCCATGTCTCTGAGTTCTTTTTCCTTTTTGCTCAATCCCTCCAACCCTTAACCCATCCCCACTAGCTCTCATCCTGCTCTCCATCTATGAGTCTGTTCATTTTCCTTCTAATCTATGCTTCTCTCCCCTTTTCAGATATTGTGCCATTCAGTTACTAATCCATCTTCTTTCCACACTCACCAGCTCAGCTTTCAATATGTGAAACTTTCAGCAAAGTGTTAGAGGAAGGAACTATAGCAATTCAGAACAGGTCACCCCAAGATGTGGCACCATGACATGCAAATTATTTTTAATTGAAGGTCATCAAGACCCTGTGGGTTCAAGGGAAGCTTCTGCCCTTTCCATAATTACCTAAAAGAATCTAAGTTGGTGCATTTTCCCAGAATAAAAGTTACTGCCAGAAATAAATTTTTATGATCTATCTACATTGCAGGAAAAGTACCTAATTACTGAACATCTGCTCTTCCTCTTATCCTGCAGACTGAACTGTTCCCTTTTGAAGTCTCTTTATCCCACTCCTTATCTCAGGATGTTGTGTACATCCCATTTTACCTGCCTTTGAACCCCTTCTGTATGTTAGACCTCTGTCTCATGTATTTGAAGTCCCCATGTACACAAAATTAAATTGAATTTCCTCCTGTTGATCTGACTTGTTTCACTTTAATTATTCAATTAGCCAAAAGAAGCAGAGGAGGAAAGGGGAAAATTTCCCCCCTTTTCACATTCTCATAGGATAGATCTCTATGTTGTAAAACTAAGTGATATGAATTATGCTCACCAAAGGACTTGACTGAGGGGAGCTCAGTCAGAGAACGCCACAGTGTTGCCTGTCAAGAGTCTTCTTCATGAGTGACTTTTAGCTCTAGTCTCAGAATTTAATTCATTCTGATTGTGTGATTAAAAACATGTTTTACAGTGGCATCAGTTTTCAGTGTTCATGTTCCTGGAGCCTCATCTATGTAGATAATGATGCTTTACTGTTTTAGTTCACCTTTTGATTTTTTCTCACCATCAAGGAGTGCAAGGATATGAGTTATCACTAGAATTACATGAAGTAATTTTTAAATTATGTCAATTCTGACACTTTAAATTTTACACATTTCCCTTATCTCTAATTTAGATTGGTCATAGCTACCTAATAATTTTATTAAGTTTTTATATCAAGCATGCATGGACTTATATTTAATACATACAGTGTTCACATCTAACTTGTATTAGGAACAGAAAACTCTGCTCTCATAATTATGCTCTGGAATTTAACATGGAGTCACAATCCAACACTACCCTCTGAGGTCATTCCCAATTTTACCCATGTCCCATCTATGTTATTAGCTTTGGAATATTTTTAAAATTCCATTTCTTCTCCTGTTTTTTTTTTCTGTATGAGAGCTTCTCAGTAAGACTTTCTAAATAATTCCTTATTACCTTGGTTGAGTTTTGTTTTATTCCTACCTCACCCTACCATTCTTTTGGGAAATAAATTCTAGAGCAGATTTCTCTCTTTATTGTGTGCCAATTTTACAGTGTCCTTCATATCAAGATTAAATACAAAATTATACAACTATTGTAGTCTTGAGTTGCTTTTGGCAGCCAGTTCCTGGTGACTCACTCACGGTAAGTAGTGTCATGACCATGAAATATGCATGGTTCCATCATTAAAATGCAGAATGAAAAACGTACAATGCCTTGTGAGGATGCAAACCACATAATAATGATGCTACTCTGACTGGGATTCTGAACTACGGCGGTGGCTCCCCTCATGTCTGTTTGCGTTTTATTAACTCAGGGGACAGAGAGAAGAATATTACAGATTTCTCTTTTGTTGCAGATCTATGAGTAAGTAAAGTAGAAGAGTTGTTACCTCTTCTTTTTCTTTCCCACCCTTAAAGGAGAGCAAAGTTTGCCACCCCAAAATATGCTTCTTTGAAATATTGGTTATTTTAAGCTGGTTATTTTAAAGAATCAGAAGATTCCAGAAGAAACTTTGAACTTCCCCCTTACTACCTAAAAGAATTCAAAGAGAGGTCCTGCTCCTGGAAGGAAGCTAACAATTAAGGAAACTGTTAGGGAAACTGAGGCAGGAGAGCAAGGAGTTAGGGGAAGATCCAACAGGTGCAGTAAGAAGAGGAGCCCCCAGGGCATGACTAGAAGGAAACCATTAAAGGCAGGAAACCTCCACAGTAGTTGCAGAGGTCTCAACAAGGCTCCCTCCCAACCAGAAGGTAGAGGAAAATTGTCATAGGGAAGCATCATTTAGCATAAATTAGAAGACTTTCCAAACAGGTGGGTGTACTTTTGCTGAGAGTGGGACATCTTGGGAGTCCAAGACAGAAAGTGACTTCTGGTTGATTTGGTTGTAGTTTTCTATTGAAAATCAACTCCATTACCTAGAATAAATAAGAAATCAGTAAAATAGAAAGTATTGAAATATTGAACATTAAAGCATGGGGTCATGCTTATTACAAATTTGGCTATTACATGTAACTAAAAATTTGGTCTTATACTGCTCAACTTAGAAAGTTTCAGTAGACTGAGGTAGAAAACAATACCGTATTTTGGAATAAGATACAATCCAATCTCTGCCATGTACTTGTTCTGTGACCTTGAACAAATCATTCAACCTTTCTAAATCTTAGTTTCTTCATCTTTAAAATGGGAATAATATTTATGTTTGCTTTAAGATTTCTGTAATGTTTTAATGAGTTAATTCATATAAATTCTTTCGCCTAGTGCCTAGCACCCACTAAACATCCAAGTAATTAGCTATTTTAAACTAATACCAAACTCTAAAAGGAGTTATCTTAATAATACAAAAGTTCTCTGTGAGTTGGTCTGTAATCATTTGTTGTAGGCAAGGAATGTTACAGGTGCTTGGGAGAAACTAATAAGCATAACAGACAATTTCTCTGTCTTTGAGGAGTTTATGTATTAGTGGACTTGAAGATACTGGATATAAAGAAACACAAACTAATGCTGGATATAAACTCATACAGAACAAAATAACAGAATTTATGTTATGAAAAACATACAATTGGGTACAGATATAGAAAGAGTCTAAGGTGGTGAGGTGACATTTGAATTGATTACAACAAAGAACAATGAATGCAAAGTAAGTTGTTAATAAGCAAGCCAGGTACCTGGATCAGAGCTCTGTGGAAGATGAGGGAGTCATAAAAGGTATGTGGTGACCAGCTAGGAGAAACGTGTCATAGAAAATGTTACAGACCGTAGTGAAGAATTTGAAATGTATTGATTTTGTGATGAAAAATCAGTGGTAGGTTTTAAGCAAAAAAGTGACCTGACTGGTTTATAGTTTTAAAAGATCTTTCTGGCTACTCTGTGGGATTGGTTAAAGCCAGCAAAGCAATAAGGAGGTTATTGAAATAGTTGCTGTGGGAGTTGAGGCTGACATGAACTAAGATTTTGCATGGATGGTGCTGAGAACTGTGGGATTGGAGTATATTTTTTAGTTGGAGGCAACAGGATGAACTGGATAGCAGGTGTGAGCAAAAAGATACAATAATGACCTTGGGCTTCTGTCTGCCCAGGTAAGTAAACTATGGGATAAACTCATGTGTTATTTCTTGACTCAATAGAATAAAGTGCTGACTGCAAATTAAGGGTAATGGGAAGATAGAAACAAACACCTAAAGTCCAAATGAAACACGGAAGAAACCAACCAGGTTGTTTTGAAATTAACATTTTGATGCAGAAACTCTAAATTCTAAGAAACCACAAAATGTTTTCTTTGATAATTTTTTTCTTATTATTTTCAGTGACTTCCTCAAGTGAATACATTTTCATTTATTAATATTCTATACAGCATTCTGGCCTCTTTTTGAAAAATGAAGAGGATGAAGGATATTTTTGGCTTATCTACTCTGCTCAGAAATGTTTGCCTCAGTTATTTGTGTAACATATATGAAAATCTGCTTAAAAATGAGGAATATAGGCCCTGGCTGGTGTAGCTCAGTGGACTGAGCACAGGCCTGCGAACAAAAGGATCGCGGTTCGATTCCCAGCCAGGGCACATGCCTGGGTTGCAGGCCAGTTCCCTGCAGGCCAACTCCCAGCAGGGGATGCACAAAAGGCAACCATACATTGATGTTTCTCTCCCTCTCTCCTTCCCCTCTAAAGATAAATAAATAAAACTAAAAAAATGAGGAATATGAGGTAAATATAATGTTATAATGTTGAATGTCAGAAGATTATTATGATAGCAGCCTACCATTTGGTAATATTTTATCACATCTTTTATAAGCTTTATCATAGTTAAAAACTAAAAACAAAAAGCCTCACTCCCCACAATAAAATAAAAAGCAAAACTAGGTCTTCTAAATTTAAATACAAAACCCATTTAAAAATAGATAGAAACTACAAAGTGCTATATTTCCTTTGCTGGAACCAGAGGGAAATGGCAGAATTCAGAGAGATGTAAAGTATAAGAGGAAGTCATCTTACTATCACTGGGTGAGTGGCCACATGGACAGCAAGAGTAAGAACGTGGGTAAACTGGGAGAGCAAAGACTGACTGCCCAGCCACCCACCCCACCAACCTTGCCCGACAGCCAGCAAGGGCAAAAGGGCTCAGTCATACAAACAAAAATAACTCAATCCAGAGAACAATTTGAATGAGCCTGGAGGTGGATATATCCCCATAATCCTCAGCAAGAAATTCAGCCTTGCTGACATCTTGATTTTGGCCTTGTGAGGGTCTACACGGAAGACAATTAAATAACACTGTCCTTGGATTTTTGATGTACACAATTATAACATAATACATTTAAGCTGCTAAATTTGTGGTGATTGCCAAAAGGAAAAACAGAATTGACTAGGTATTCTGTCACCAAAAGAATTTATTTGGGAAAAAAAAGATTGCAATTCTGTTAGTGCCAACAGGGTGAACCATGTGTGCACACTGAACAGGACAAAGCTGAAGGAGGGACTTACAGAGAGAAAGAAGTTAAGGGGAGGGGCTGTTATAACCACAGAGCTCATTGTAAACATGGATTTCTTCCTGTAGGGCTCTCTCAATGTCTTGGAGTGGGAGAACTCCTCCCATAGGCCCTTGCTGCATCCACAGACCCTCCTGATTTGTTATATCCAGGGTAAAGTTTCTGTCCTAATTTTATCATTATGTACCAACAGAAAATTAACACAGGTGGACAGAGGTGATAAAGAATGGGGCACAGAAGAAAAAAAAGAATCTTTTAAAAAACATTAGTTTATATAAAATTGCTGTCCAAATTATATATCATCGATTGTGTGAAATTAGTTGCCTTTACTTTTATTTTTAAAAAGACAATTTTGAAGTGGAGAGAAAAGTTTTTTCAAGATAGATTTGGGTTAATTCCTGAGTAATCTTTACTCGCAAAGTTTAATTATTTTTTTAGTTATATTATTTAATTAAATAAAGCTTCAAACTACTAAAACTAAAAGATTTTGAATTTGTTAGTAAGAAACCAAAGAAACACTGGAAATTGTTTTATTAATCTTGGGGATTATATGAATTTTACCTCGCTGAAAAGAGAAGGTAGCTGGAATATTTCAGCTATGTTACTTTTTGTGACATTTGGGCAAGTCACTTAGCTTCCCTATTGATGGAGGAACTCAAGAGTTGGAAAATTTTTAGTTTTAAGTTATAGTTAATAAGCTTAGTAATTAATGCATGTAAAAAGCTATTGTTTCCATGACTGAAAGTCACTCCTGACTCTAGGAGACCACAGGCAATCCAACCTTTGTGCCCAGAAGGACTGCAAGCATCCAGATGGTATCTGAGCCATGCTGCTCCAAGGAGAGACATCTGCACCAAAACACAGCTAATCACTGGTCAACAGAAAAAAAAGATGCTAGGGGAGGGGAGTGGGAGGGGGGAGAGAATGGAGACAACTGTGCTTGAGCAACAAAAAGAAAGAGAAAAAATAATTGCTGGGGGGCAGATTTTATCTGATTAACCTTTTCCCTGAATTCCAAACCCCTTACCTACACTTTTTTTCTCCTTATAAAAAAAGGTCATCTTAAAATGTACCTGAAAAGTACTTGAGCAGCTTCTAATCGATTTAAAATTTCTCCTGCATGCTTCATCTCCTTTTTATGGGAGATTAATAGTCCTCCTTTCTTCCATCTGGAGCCATGTGCATGCAAAATTAGGAAAGCACACCATGAGTGGTATACACATTTGATCCTTGTTTGTGCAACAATTCCCAGTGCCCTCGTCAAAGCAGTCAGTTCAGCTTACAGAGCAGAGGTTCCTGCCAGTGGTAAGGCCTTGGCCTCCAGAACTCCTTCAAGAGCCACAGCGGCATAACCGGCCTTTCTGTTTCTTTCATCCATATAACTGCTTCCAACTGCATACAGAGTCCAGTCTGCTTCTTCCAGAGGATGGTCCTGTAAGTCAGTTCTGCTAGAGTAAACTTCATCAATTATCTCAGCACAGTCATGTATTAGTGCAGCGGAGTTGGGCTCCAGGAGAACAGAGGTAGGATTTAACTTACAGTTTTGAGGGAGATGTTGGGATTGTTGAAAAGAATCCCTTGGTATCTGCTCATTCTTCCAGAAGTGAGGCCCAAATTTCTTTTTTGCTCCAGCAGGCTCAGTACCTGGTGGGGTGCATAAACGGTGATAGGCTGTCCCAAGGAAAACTTTTCAGCTTCCTATAAGAGCTTGCAGGTGGCTGACAGGGCTCAAGGAGGTTGGCCACCCTTGGAGAGTATGATCTAGTTTTCTTGACAAATATATGATGGGATGAAAAATGTCACTAAGCATTTGGGTGAGGACATGTGGTGCAATGCCCTGCCTTTCATGAATGTATAATTGAAAGGGTTTTAGTAGGTTTGGAAGCCCCAAGGCTGGTGCAAAGCCAGGCGCACCTACAGGGACTCAAAATCCTGAGTGCACTCCTCCGTCCACTCTAAAGGGCTGTACTCTGGTCTTTTCAGAGCTTTTCCAGTTTAACAGATCTGATTTAGAAAATGCTGTATGTGTCCAATAATACCCAGTGGTCTAGCCCTCTGGCCCTACACCCACTGGAAGTTTTTGCAAAGGGTATTGACCTGTTCCGGTAGGGGCTTGTCCTCCACTAAACTTGTTTCCTTGATGGGTTTGAGACAAAGAGATCAACTCAGGTTCACTTCCCCAGATTCCTCAGCTGAGTAAGGAGGAAGATCCCCGCCCCCCGACTGAAGGGGTCACGGGAACCCTGACCATGGTCACAGCAGCCGTACTATCTAGATCTTCCTGGTGTCTTTCCTCTGAGCTTCTGCTATCATTCACAGGCAAATTCCCTTTTCTCTGGAGCATTAATATATTTCCTTTTAATCCTATATCTTTATTATCTAAAGTTGCGGAAGTTTGTATACAAGGCATATCATCCAGCTTCCCTGCTCTTTGACAAAACAACTCTAATATCAGTATAGTATAGTACTTTAAAGACCTTTCAGTGGCCTGTGCTCTCCTGAGTCCAGATTATACATAAACCAAACAGTATTACCATAAAAAGCATTTTGTCTTTAGATCTAGGTTGATAAGCATAGGTCAGCCAATCAGCCAAAGCTTGCCCAGGCAACTATTTTCTGGAGCAAAGGCTTTATGCCCCATTCTGCCAGACAGAGCTCTGCAGAATCACACAAACCAGAGGAGGAGCACACCCACGTGAAATCACTTGGCAGCTCCTAGGGAGTCTCCACATCTGCACCCCAGGCCCTGCCCCCCACAGGACAGGCAACCAATGGGACTCCCTATCAAATACCCAGACTTACTGGAGAGTTCCAAAGTCTGTTGCCAGAATATGAAACGAGGTAAGTCGGCGTTTATGTTGGCAGTCGCTACCAGATTCAGTCAGCAGAGACAGGGACTGAATCTTTATGGGCACTTTATGAAGATCGCCACGGATCTGAGAAGACGGCGGGTTATGTACCCTAACAAACCATTCTCTATTTCCTTTGAAGCCAGTATTTTTTATTTATGAGAAAAAAAGTGTAGGTACAGAATTTGAAATTCAAAGGGGAGAAAAGTGTAAGTAAGGGGTTTAGAATTCAGGAAAGAGGTTAATCAGATAAATGCTGAAGTCTGGCAATTTCCCAGACATCCTTTCATCTGCTGAATGCTGATTTTCTATCTGAGTGCTGGTCCTGTGGCCTGGGGATGTCTCTTCCTGGAACACAGGGGCTCAGATACCGTCTGGATTGCTTATGGTTTCTTCTGGAGCAGAAAGGTCGAACTGCTTGTGGTCTCCTGGAGGCAGGGTGGGCTGTATCTTCAGTTCCTGAGACAATAGCTCTTTACATGCAGTAACTACTAGGCTTATTAACTATTACCTAAAACTAAAATTTCCAAGCCTTGAGTTCCCCATCAATTCTATTCCCAAACATCTAGACTGTTTTCTAGCTATATGCTTTCCTTGTAGCCAGTAAATATTTTCTTAGTTCCAAGCATCCCTTGCCTTGCAATCACTTTCTAGCATAAAAGAACTTTCTGTCTTTTGTAAGGTGGTTCATGACTGGCTTAGGCTTCTAGCCCCTGCACTAATATTCTCAGATCTGTTACCCTTATAATGACCTTTCTCCTATTAGAAGAGACAGGACTAATTCCTTCCTTCTTCTAAGAATGAGTTTACTAGAGGAGAAAATGGGAAGAGATAAGATGCTATCAGTGTTTTCTATTTGAAGAGACACCTCGTAAGTTAAATGTCTTTCACACGTGACTCAAAGGTTAAGGGCTGTGTCAGAATCTTCTTTATAACAATAAGTGTTTGCTAAAAGCGCTAAATGAATTTCCTTCTGATAAACAGGGAAAATGGAAACAATTGACCCCACTACCCAGAGACAATTACAATCCACATCTCTGTGATTCAGCAGCATTGCTTGAATTGCTAAGAGAGTGCTAAATTAGCAGCTTCATGCAGCTGCCCTGCCTTACTTACGGCTTCATAGCAAGGCAATAGCAACCTCAGTTACTGCAAGTAATATTCTGGATCCGTATTAGGAGTTAGTGTTGCATAGCACAGCCAGTTTAAATTAGAGTTATGGTACATTGAAGTGGGCTCTGTTACTCAATCAAAACAATTTAGATCCATGAACAGATGCCATTTAAGATGTATATGTTTTCTTTTTACTCATCTTTCTTGGGGAATTAAGCAAAGGTATTCTTTAAACAGTATTGAGCTTTTCAGGCAGTAGAAACTGGGACACTCCTTACCAAAATAATATCATCAGATTCTTAGAGCAAACATCTCATTGCTTTTGATAACTTTGTCCTTGCAACAACGGTTTTGACCTCATTATTTAACTGTGTTCCTGCTTTCTTGTCTAAGACCAAGCAAAAGCAAATAATAGTGTGCTGGTGAGGTAGAAATGACTACCTGCTTCTTTCTCATATCATCATTAGTCCCTTCTTTCTAAACTGCTAGAACTACCCTGTGTCCAGCCAGAAGTTCTGCCGAGCAGGTGGCCATCCAATCCAGATGGAGACTGTTTTCCAGGCTGCCTTGCATCCAGCTGTGCTTGATTGGGTTCAGCCAATGGCAAGTGGATAAACAGCGATGTGATCATTGTGTTCTTTGCCTTAAGACATTGAGCATGTTATCGTTCACCTTTTTGCCCCTATTTCTGCAGGTGGAAATAAAGATGTGGCAGCCTGCACAATTCAATCAAGGTCACACTTTTTTAGGGTGAGTAATAAAATTAAGGAATCTTGAGTTTCTGGTATATGCAGATGAAAGGATATATATGCAGAGTTTACCCAAGAGCATGGACTCTTGGCCTTGGGATGCTTTGTGAGAAATTAAAAAATTTCTATCTTAAGAGAGCCATGTACTTTGGGAGTATCTTTGTTATTGCAACTTATAATTCACCTTTACCTGTAACGACTGTTGCACAATTGCAACCTTGAATAATGCCTCAGTTTACCTATGTAAATTCTCTTCTTGATTTGAAGATAGGATGTAAATGTTAGTTAATATAACACTGGACTGAGATATAAGAGACCAAAGCTCAAGCTTAGCTCTAAAACTGGTGTTAATGTAAGCTAATTATTTAGCTTACTATTAACTAGATTAATTGTCATAATTCATGACAACTATCACTAGTAAATCATATCCTGAGTATTTACGTTTTTGTTGCTTTATTTTCCTCCCAGAATATAAGCTGTACAAATACATTTAATGAAGTATATTTTAAGCAAATCACTTATTTCTGTCACATAGAATAGTCCTTGACACATAGTACAAATGCAAGAAATATTTGTTGAATTAATCAGCCAAATTTTCTGATCCTCTATGAAATATAAAAATTGAATAAAATAATCTCTAAAGACTTTCCATGCATAATATTTAATGACAATTAGTTTTAATAAGAATATGGAAATTCTGCCATTCATGATGGCCCTGTTAGTATCAACATAAATTATGAACTTACATTATATTACTATCAAAGCCAATTATGAATTTACATTTACATTAGCAAGTAGCTAATATGTAATAAGCACTCAGCTAAGCCATGAGACTAAAGAGGCCTTGGAAGGAAATACTACTGGGGTTGAGGGTGGAATTAGTGAAGGGCGGTGATAGACTCAAAAATAAATACCTCCCTCCTTGAAATTAAGATGCAGTATTCTATAATAAAATATTTTATTAAAGACATGTAAAAAGTACAGTGAGCCCTTCTTGTGCATAGCTAAGCCCTGTGGAGGCAGCCACAAACTGTGTGGATGGCTTGTAGCTTCAAACAGGATGTTGAGGACCAGATGTGGACAGCATCTGACATTGGTTTACAGCAGCTTTAGACAACATACAAGCAAATGCAAAGAGATAGCTGAAATAGAGAAACAAAGAAACAAACTGAAATGAAAAAAAGGAGGAATATTCAGAGGAAGAGCTAAATAAAAGGAAGGCAAGCAATTTATCAGACATAGAGTTTGAAATAATGGTTATAAGGAATTTAATGAGAACTCTGAGGAACTTAATGGGAACTACAAGGAATGTAATGGGAATGATATCAGTATGAAAAAACACACAGGAACCATGAATAAGAACCATTCAGAAAGGAAGAATACAATATCTGAAATGAAGAATACACTAGAAGTTATTGAAAGTACACTGGATGAAGCAGAGCATCAAAATGGCAATTTGGAAGACAAAATAGAAATAAACAACCAACCAGAGAAAAACAGAAAAAATACTCAAAAAATGAGGATAGTTTAAGGGAACATTGATCGGGGTGGTACAAGGAAGGATACATGGGATAGAAATGAGCATGGGATAGAAAAACTGAAAAAATAATGACAGAAAACTTCCCTAACCTGGTGAAGGAAAAACTCACGCAAGCTTAGGGAACACAGGGAGTCCCAATAAAGTATAATCCAAAGAGACCTACATCTAGACACACCACAATTAAACTGGCAAAGTTTAAGACAATGGGAGAATATTAAAGCCAGCAAGAAAGAGTTAGTTATCTACAAGGGAGTTCCCAGAGGGCTGTCACCTGATTTCTCAACAAAAATACTTTAGGCCAGAAGTGATTGGCATGAAGTATTCAAAGTAATAAAAACCAAGGACCTGCAGGAGGACTACTCTGTCTCTTCAATTACAATGCAAGGTTATCATTTAAAACTGAAGGTGAAATAAAGAACTTCTCTGACACACACACATAAAAGCTAAAGAAATTCACTACCACCAAACCAACGTTGCAAGACATATTAAATGGTCTATTTTAAGAAGATGAATTAGAGAGAGAGAGGAACATAGGTATAAAGAAAACAGGGCAATAAATAAGTACTTATCAATAACAACCTTAAATGTAAATAGATTACATGCTCCAATCAAAAGACATAGAATAGCTGAATAGATAAGAAAACATGAGACCTATACATGCTGTCTACAAGAGACTTTAGAATAAAATATTTACAAAAGCTGAAAGTAAAGGGATGGAAATATATTTCATGCTAATGGAAACAAAAATGCTGTGGTAACAACACTTATATCTGAAAAAATAAACTTCAAAACAAAGGCCATAACAAAGGCAAAGGAGGTCACCACATAATACTAAAGTGATTAACCTAACAAGATGATATAACCCTTGAAAACATATATAGACCCAATATAGGAACATTTAATATATATTTTAAAAAAATCTTGGTAAACTCTAAGGGAGAGTTCAACAGCAATATAGTCATAGTAGAGGATCTTAACACCACACTATAGACACTGGATAGACCTTCCAGACCAAAATCAACAAGGGAATGGTGACCTTAAATGCATATTAGATCAGATGGATTTAATTGATACTTATAGCATATTTCTCCCCAAAGCAGCAAAATATACATTATTCTCAAGTGCACATGAACATTCTCAAAGACAGAGCATATAATAGGACACAAAGTGATTTTTATTATTTTCTAAAGATTTTATCTATTTTTAGAGAGGGGGAAGGGAGGGAAAAAGAGATGGAGAGAAACATTATTATGAGTGAGAAACATCAATTGGTTGCCTTTTATACATGTCCAGATCAGGGACAAAACCCAAACCGCAAAACCCAGACATATGCCCTGACTCGAAATAGAAACTGAAACCCTTCCTTCTTCAGGATGACACCCAGCCAACTGAGCCACACCGGTCATGGTGAGATGCAAAATAGGTCTTAACAAATTCAAAAAGATCGAAACCATATCAAGCGTCATCTCGGACCACAGTGGCCTGAACATAGAAATCAACTACAATAAAAAAGCTCAAAAACATTCAAACACATGGAAATTAAATAGCGTGTTATTAAACAATGAGTGAATTGCCAATGAGATCAAGGAAGAAATAAAAAATTACCTGGAAACAAATGAAAATAAACACTCAACAAGCAAAAATCTATGGATCATAGAGAAAGTAGTCCTGAGGTAGAAATTCACCTTCCTCAAGAAGCAAGAAAGATCTCAAATAAAGGATCTAACCCAACATCTAAAAGAACTAGAAAAAAGCAATAAAAAATGCCCAGAGTAAGCACAGTGGAAGTAAATGACATAAAGTCTAAAAAAATTACAAAAGTTTAATGAAATGAAGAGTTGGTTCTTTGAAAAGATAAACACAATTGATAAACTTTTAGCCAGATTCATCAAAAAACAAAAGAGAGGGCCCAAATATATAAAATCAGACATTAAAGAGAAGTAACAACTGACATTATAAAAGTACAAAGGATTGTAATCAAATACTACGTGCAACTATATACCAACCCATTGGACAACCTGGAAGAAATGGACAAATCCTTAGAAACATACCACCTACCAAAACTGAATCAGGAAGAGTCAGAAAACCTGAATAGATCAATAATAACCAATGAGATCGAAGTAATAATCAGAAAAGAAGAAACTCAGCAAACAAAAGTCCTGAACCAAATGGCTTCAGAGACAAATTTTACCAAACATTCAGAGAAGAACCTATCTTCTTTAAACTGTTCTATAAAGTTCAAGAACAGAGAAGGCCTTCAAGCTCTTTTTACAAGGCCAACATTATCCTAATTCCAAAACCAGATAAAGATACTACAAAAAAAAATTAAAAGGCAATGTCCCTGAAAAACCTAGATGCTAAAATCCTTAAAGCAATATTCGCAGACCAGACCCAGCAACACATTAAAAAGACCATACAGCAATATCATGGAAGGAACTGGAGAACATTATGTTGAGCGAAATAAGCCAGGTGGTGAAAGACAAATACCATATGATCTCACCTTTAACAGGAATCTAAACAACAAAACAAACAAGCAAGCAAAATATGACCAATGACACTCAAATACAGAACAGGCTGACAGGGTCCAGAGGGGAGAGGGGAGAGAATCATAGGGGAAAAGGGGAGGGACTCACATGAATAAGTATAAAGGACACATGGACAATAATTAAGGTGGGAGGTGGAAATGGGAGGGAGGTGGGGAGCACTGGGGGGGGCAGGGCAAGGAATATAAAACAGAAAACTGTACTTGAATAAGAATTAAATAAAAATTTTAAAAAAAGACCATACACCATGACCAAGTGGGATTTATTCCAGGAATGCCAGGTTAGGGCAGTATCTGTAAATCGATAAATGTGATACATCTCATAAACAAAATGAAAGATAAAAACCACATGATCATATCAATAGATGTGGAAAGTGCATTTGATAAAATTTGGCACCCATTTATGATAAAAACTGTCAGCAAAGTGGCAATAGAGGGATCACACCTCTACATAATAAAGGCCATATGTGAAACACCTACAGCCAACACCATATTTAATGGGCAAAAACTAAAAAGTTTCTGTTTAAAATCAGGAACAAGACAGTGATGTCTGTCTTCAACAATCTTATTTTGAAATAGTACTGGGAGTCCTAGCCACAGACAAGAAGAAGAAATAAAAGGCATCTAAATTGGAAAGGAAGAAGTAAAACTGTCATTATTCACAGATGATATAATACTATACAGAGAAAACTCTAAAAAATCCACCAAAAACTATTTGATCTAATAAATGAATTTGGCAAAGTAGCAGGATATAAAATCAATATCCCATAATTGGTGTCATTTTTATACACCAACAATAAACTCTCAGAAATAGAAATTTTAAAAAAATTTAAAATAGAAATTAAAAAAAAATTTCTATTTGCTATTGCAAAAAATAAGGTATCTAGGAATAAGAGCTTAACAAAGAAAGTAGAAGACCTGTACTTGGAAAACTATAAGACATTGAAGAAAGAAATTGGGAAGGAAGCACATACTGTGTTCATGGACTGGAAGAATTAACATCATTAAAATGTACATGCTACCCAAAGCAGTCTATAGATTCAATGCAATCCCTACCAAAATACCAATGACATATTCCACAGATCTAAAACAAATAACCCAAAATTTATATGGAGAAAAGAAAATGTCCTGAATAACCTCAATGATCTTGAGAAAGATGAACAAAGTTGGAGGGATCACAATACTGTATATCAAACTGTAATACAAAGCCATTATTATCAAAATAGTCAGAAGGAATGGGGAATGAGGGGATTAGCTAAAGAATACATGTGCATGGCCCATGGACACAGGCAATAGTGTGGTGAAGGGGCAGGGATTGAGTGGAGGGGCAAAAGGATGGAAAATGGGGGACATCTGTAATAGTATTAACAATAAGAAAAAATTTTCAAATGTATAGTGAGAACACAAAGTAAGAATGAACCATTTTTGTTTTCAGGGACTGAAATGAGAAAGACTAGAGATAATTAAGCTATCCAGTGTCTTGGAAAAAAATTCCCTGGACAAAGACACTGGGAAAGGCATTTTGGACAAGGTGATTGAGATGAATGAAGTGTACTCCAGAAGTAACAAGACTTGTCCGGCTAGGGTGCAATTGAGAAGAATAGAAATATATAGATAAAGATGAGGAAGAGATTTTGATGAGAAAGAAATCTGACCTCACTTTGCACCCCCAGGTCATAATGGCATGAAAAACGTTTTAGAAAAGTTACTGCAGCAGCACTGGTTCTACAGGTGGGAGAGGGTAGGCAGAAGGAGAAGCACAGACATTCCAGGGTGTGCAAAGGGTGTTGTGGGCAATTATGAGGTAGCGCTGGTCATTTAAAGGCCAATGATCACATATATAAAAATGGCTATGAGTTTATCATATTCTTGGAATCAGTCTGTTTGTGAATCTATTCCATCTATTCTATTCTCTCTTACCTGTTAAACCTTACAGTATCTACCTTCCAAATGTCAGACACCAGAGGCAGTTTACACCTAAGTTGCTGTGGAACCTTCCGCCAGCAGTCTTGGCGTCATCAGCTCTACAGCAAAGGGGGTTATATGACGTAAGTCACTCATTCCATTCTAAAATGTATGCTGTATAATATCCAAGTGGCTCTTTTCCAATTCGAGATTTTATATTATAAAATCCTCAAATGTAATATAACTATTTTCTCAAAAATTCGATTGAACTATATATTTCAAATTTGGTATGTAGAATTGGAAATTATGCTCCATTTAATAATATATTCATGTATGTTAAAATAACTTCAATTAAAATCTTCTAAATGTAAGTTTAATACTTTGGAGTAAGTGGGATTAAGAATAAGTGACATATTATTTTATTTAAATACTTTTATTTTGAGTTTTCATCTTTCCTATAAGCTAGGCTTTAATCATAGAGGAAAATTTATTTCCACAACTTTTGTTTTTATTCAGTGTGTCCAAACAAATGAAGAAATCTCAGAGAAAGATTGATTATTTGAGGACGGCAAGATGAGAACAGGCTGTCTAAGTTTTTCTAATATTTTCCTTCAGACCCCTAGATTAGCACAGGAAGCCTGTAGAATTCCTTCCAAGAGATAACCATGGTGAAATATACCTTCCTATAGAGGGAAGAATAGTAAAATACAGAAACTGCTATTGGTACATGGAAAACCAGAAGCTGTTAGCAAAGTCATTGTTTTTCAAAGTAAAAGAGGAATAGAGTTTGTGACAAATTTTTCTCTAGAAATCTGCATGGTTTTTATTTTCTCTCTTCAGATCTGCAGGTTGGGGGGAAAAAAGGAAAGGGTTCCAGTCTAATGCATACTTCCGGGTGCTGAAATATGTCTAATGGATTGATATAGGACAATTCAACATTTTCTCATCATCTGTTTTATACAATGTGCTAGAATAAACTGATTTTTAAAAACTTTTAAAATCTTAGCTCTCTCTACACACCTAGCTCTCTTAGCTGAGGAGCAGATATCCATTGCCTTTGAAAGGAGATGATTTTTTTAAAGGTAAGATCCAGTTGCTTTAACAACACTCTGTCTGCTCCTAATGGAAGGATTGGAAATAAAATGATGCCTCTAAAAAATCACTTGGTTGCCACAGTTTTTAAAGCCTTTAGTGGAAAAATGTAAGAAGAGCTGTTTTAATGTTATAAAGAAAAGTTAAGCCTTTATATTTTCAGCATTTGCTCGTTGCACACTCAGAATGAAATGCTAGGGTAGCAGGTGATTTTATAACCCAGAATTGCAGAGGTGCCATTATAATAATGCACCTTGTCATGAGTCTAACCCCGACTCCACAGAAATACTTCCCACAGTTGCCCTATGAAGTGTTTTTCAGCCTATGCAAGAATAACCCTGGGGGACTAGTGATTGGGCCTCATTGAATCCTCAAATGTAGACTCTTGGAAACTTTATTTTACTTCACAGTGTGCCTTCTGCTAATCATATGCAGGTCTTTTCATAGTGTTTCCATCACACAGTGTAATTCTCTTTCTACTTTTGTTCAACATTTCCACAAATGGTATGGTTGGTACTCCCCTTTGGATACATTTTGTTATGTTTCTCTTATTTAACACAGTGATATGTGTTTCCTGACCCAATAAAGTGTCTTTCAAGACTTGACACTATAGGTTTGATTTGGAAAGTAATGTATTGACCAGATACATATTATCTCATTTCTGGACACTTCTTTTTTTAAATAATTTTTTAAATTTAATTCTTGTTCAAGTACAGCTTTCTGTCTTATATTCCCAACCCTGCCCATCCCCCACCCAGTGCTCCCCGCCTCCCTCCCATTTCCGCTCCTCACCCTTAGTTATTGTCCATGTGTCCTTTATACTTGTTCACGTGAGTCCATCCCCTTTTCCCCTGTGATTCTCTCCACTCTCCCCTCTGGACCCTGACAGCCTGTTCCATATTTGAGTGTCATTGGTTATATTTTGCTTGCTTGTTTGGTTTGTTTAGACACTTCTGTTAATAATACTAGAATTGAATTCACTTTTATAGAGGTTAGATGTAGACTTTTACATATATTTTATTCAATCCAAAACTAACAAATTGGTTATAACTAAAAAATGGTTGTAAACCAGCTTGCTCCCCTTTGCTTAATTTCCTTCAGACACTTACTTAGTTGTTTGGAAGACCTAAAAAGTAGGTCCTTATTCCGCTATTATGTTTCCCCTGGTCACAGTATGTCTTTTAATCCTTCTGAATTTATGTAAACTGAAAGATAATACTTTATAGTTCAAGATGCATTTAAACCATATTACTAGTTATAGTCATTTTTAAGCTTAAGGTAGAACACACTGAAAGGCCACTTGAAAATAATTCTGCCTGGGATATAAAGTGAAAGAAATTGCAAGTGGTTTAGAGGCAATTTTAAAGAAAATCAGTAATAATGCTTCTTGGAGCTTCACTAAGTTGTAAATATCATCCACTGTGCTAATAATAGTGGTAAATACAATGTGTGGGTGGTTAATGTTAGATCACTCAAATATTCTGTAGAAAGTGCCAAATATAAGAAAAGCCTAAAAGAAATGGATGGAAGGGAAAACTATGTAATTGTGCTAGACTAATGGGAGATGTTGGTTTGAATCTCTACCCTAGAAAACTAAATTACTATTATAGAAGCTATGATGTTTTGTGCCTTCATCTTCAATGCACATGTTCCTTCCTGAAATAATTGCATCCACCCCACAGCTGGAATGGGGATGGTAACCCAGTTTCATAGCAGAGCTTCTCTCTTGCTTAGGAACTCTAAAGGTGTTTGACTAACAGAATTGAAAATTCATGCTCCTTAATTGCACAATAAGTCAATGAGCCCATGAATAAGTAAACTTGTTTAAATAATTTAAAAGCGCGCTTTGAAATGCTTTTTTGGTACCGCATATATCATGAAAAGTAAAAACAAAAAAACCCTGCAAGATGTTTGAATGAGTGGAATTGTGAGTTCCTTCAGGAAGAGGATGTCTCCAGGAACTTGCTTTCCATGTAACACAGTGGGAAGTCATCTGCTGGTTGAGTCACCTGTCTCAAGTTCTATTCATGTTGATGTGGGTAATCCCAGATCACACAATTTATAAAAAGGCATATTTAAAAAAATTAAAATAAAAGGAGGCAGTCATTTACTTCCAAATGTATTCTTTTGTAATGTGGTTGTCCATTAAGTGTTTAGGGTTGCCAAAGCCAAGTACCACAGACTGGATGACTTAAACCACAGAGATGTATCTTCTCACTGCCTGGAGGCCAGAAGTCTGAGGTCTAGTGGTGGCAGGGTTGGTTTCTACTGAGGCCTCTCTCGGCATATAGATGGTTACCCTCTCTCTGAGTTTTCACCTAGACCTCCCTTCGTACATGTATGTGTCTGTGTCTGTGTTTCTTCGAAGGACTAGCCAGTATGGGTTAAGACCCACTCTAAAAACATTCTTTTAACTTATCTCTCTACAAATACAGTTGCATTCCAAGGTACCAGAGGTTAGGACTTCAATGTGTGAATCTGGGAAGGAAGACACAATGCAGCCCATAACCAGTAGAGAGAACATTATTCGGGCTCCTAAAATATCTGTTTTAAAAAATATAGAGGAAACACTGCTATTACCTACACCTGGGGTATGTGTTTATGTCACAGAATGATCACAGGAGAGGAGAACCTATTCGAGCTGATGGGACTTATTGGTGAAAACTAATTGCACCATCTTCATGAGAAGCAGTCCTCACACAGATGTGTATTGAAATATACATGTCAAGTCTAGTATGATGTTTTTTAATTATCTTAACTTCTCTGCCTAACCTAGATAATTGTTCATCAATCCACTATAACCTGACACTTGAAGGTTTTTATTTGGATGTTTTTGACTGTAGCTGTCTCTTTCATTCTATGCAAAAAGCTCAATTGTTCTAACTCCATAGCTGAAACTTACAATTCAGAGCAACACATTTTAACTAAGACATTTTTATGATTGTTTTTTATTAACCCAATTCACATATGCTTGTGGCAGACACATACTGGAGCTCTCTTAGCTTTCTGACATTAGACACTGCAGAAAAACCTGGATAATTCAAGGTGACTGATGACACAGCATTGACTGAGTGAATACTACAGAGTGATTTTTAGGACTACAGCTGTTGTGAGCCTCGTGGTATTTGAAAATCATAAACATATGGTGAATGTATAAGCACTTTGCATTTTACACAGCTTTAAAAGTATTGCACATCAATATTGTGTATTAGAAAAAAATTTAAACTTTTTAAACATATTTTTGAATAGATTTTTAGCTTTTTTAATTTAAAAAAATGGAGGTTCAGTTTACCTGGTAGAAAAAGATACTCATCATTAGTGTACAGTTTTAACAAATGTACAGAGTAACCATAGTTCTAACTAACAGGTAGAATATTTCCTCATTCTAAAAAGGTTTCTACATCCCTTCTCAGTGAATTCTTTCATAATCTGACAAGGCAGTCATTTTCTGCAACCTGTGTTATTTCAGGCCAGCGTTTTGCTAATTGTTTCACTAGTACATAAATCAAACCAATTTGTAGCCAGTTTCCAATAAAAGTCTTCCCACTCCTTCCAGCCTTCACTAACACTCTAGCCCTTACAGCTTTAGTGTCAAGATTGGTGACATATGTCTCAGTTTTCTTGCATATCAGCATCCATTTGAGTAACAATTTTGACTTTAATCACCAAAGAGAGTTTGCCAGTTTTTATTTTTAACTTCCTATAGATAGAGAACACTATAACACTATAGGGAACACTATAAAACACTATGGGTGCTATAGTGACTGACTCTTGCTCAACATATCAGTGACATATCCTCTACATTTTCACATGTGTCAGTAATTTGCTTTTATTGCAGTGTAGTATTCCATTGTTTATCCTTACAATAAACATTTAGTGTGCTTCTAATTCCAGGCTATTTTTATTAGAGTTTCTATGAAGACTTTTTTTTTAATTTGTTTTTTGGGGAAATTGTGCCCTCATTGCTCTTGGTTACATACTGAGGACTAGAATTGCTGGGTCATAGGAAGGCAGAGATTTAATATGGGAAGAGACTCACAGATAGTTCTCCAGAGTGGCTGAGCCTGATTTTTATTTCTGGCAGTAATGTGAGAATTAGAATTGATTCACATCTAATTATCCATCTAGATGCAAAAGAAGCCCAGCCATTGAGTCTTGAGCTGCCAAATATGTAGTACTTGAACAAATGCAATATTTAATAAATAAAGATGAATCAAATTTTTTAGACAAAAGCAACAGTAAATATACTTCAAGTATTCTGCCATGTTCAAATTGTACTATTTTTCCCTTTTTGCATCTGTAATTATAATCATTTCTCTTTATGAAAACATATGGCAGTAGTTTTTCAGCAGTATGGTAATACAATAGTTTTTGACTCTCATCTCTGCACTTGTGCCAGACTAGACTCTTTTATTGGCACTGTGTTTAGAGCCACGTAAGTTCATTCCCTCTCTTATAGATGATATAAACATAAACTAATATATGTATTAATAAAGAATAGGATGTCAATGATATATTTCAACACACTTTTATATAAAAATTTAATTTAAATTTAATGATGCCCATGAATATGATATTATTTCCTTTTGGCAAAAGAGAAAAAGAAGAAACCAGAATTTATAGAGATTTACGTTGTTAAAGTTCATAGCACTCTAATAAAATACGTGAAGCTTAAATCTAGCCTTTCTGTGTATGGATTTAAAGCCTTCTCTTCTATCTTTTCATAAACAATAAGCATATATTTAAAGCATAAATTTAACTATTTACAAAGAAAAATGTGGTGTTTCAGGATTTAAATAAATTGTATTTATGACAGTGTATTAGCTATTTATATATTTAGAATATAGCTTTATTCTTAAATAAACCTTGTATAAATATAATATTTTGTTCTAAAGCCTGTTGTTTGAAATGTGATAAATTTGACTATTGTAGCCCTTGTTTTTAAACTTTTAATTTATAATTCTATAAATTTAAGAAAATATTTCACACATTTTATTCCACTTTGGTTGTCAATAAAATGCATTGCAGACAAGAGGATAATTGCTCAGTGTTCTGTGGCTGTCTGGTGCGCTATGCTTTCAGAAATGCCCTCTAGTGCCTCTGAATGGATAATAAAACATTTAGAGAAAATTTCTTCTTCTTATTATACTAAATTGCTTTGTCTTGCCTGAATGCTCACTGGGCCTGCAGAAACAATTCTAGATGAAAAAATTTACATTTTTTTTAAGTTTGGTTACACCAAACTGATGGTATATGAGTAATGTTATTTGGATTTTTTCATAATCATCTATAAAATTTATAAACATCATGTCATTGAAGCAAGAAAAATGTTTTTTATTCAATTTGTCTTATTTTAATTTTTGTAAGGCATCCTGTCAAAGTGGATTGGCAGTCAGAAGCTCTTGATTCTAGGCTTTTTCTAAAACTGAATATTCATCAGCAAATATAATTTTTTCAAATGTAAAATAATAGGTCTGGACTACATGAAGCTCAAAACCCTTAAATCTCTAAAAATATACATATTAATTTCCTGTAGTTTTCTATGGCTTTTAATTGTTTAAATTTTTAATTTAATTTTATTGTATTCTTTTCCATTACCATTTAGTACTCCTCTCCCCCCATGCAATCACCACACTGTTGTCCATGTCCGTAAGTCCTTTTTCCTTTTTTCCAATCCCTCTACTCCTTAACTTCTCCACCTTTAGCTGTCCCAAAATACAAATTTGAAAGATCATAAGCACTGCAGCATTGTTTACAATCACCAAGTTATAGAAGTAGCCGAAGTATCCATCAGTAGATGAATAGATAAAACAACTACAGGATATTTAAACAATGGAATATTTTTCGGCCATAAAAAAGAAGAAAAATTTATCCTTTGTAATAGGATGGACCTGGAGAATATTAAGCTAAGTGAAATAAGCCAGTCAGAGAAAGAAAAATACCACAGGATTTCACTCATATGTGGAATCTAATGAGCAAAGTGAACTAACAAACAAAATGGAGACAGACTCACAGACCAAGAGATGGCGACTGCTCTGGCTTTGTAAACCATCGTGACTCCGCCTGCGGTTGCAGCCCTTGTTTTGAAACAAGGATTTTCCTCCCCTTTTTGACGAGTGGACAATGCCAGATGATATCATGCTCATTTGATTAAAAACTGATGCTGGAGCTATATATTATGGAGCTATATTAACATCAGAATCTCTGCTTCAGGTCCTTCTGGATGAGATATTATATTGCTTCTCAACAGAAAGCCACTCTTAGAGAAAACTTGCTCTGGCCCTCCTGCTTTTGAAGAATAGACTTTTCATAGCTCTCTAGGCTTTCCATTTCCTTTAAATAGCCAATGAGATTTTTATTCTGTATCTCAATTAACTCATGTAGTTGAATAATGTACCTTGTTAAGATAATTTCACAAAAATAGGCTTTATCAAGTGTTTTTATATAATATCTTTTAGAATTTATTAAAATTCCCCATCACAGCTACTGCTCATAAGCAATTTCTGGCCTGTAGTTGGAGTTCAACCTTTTTTCTCAGTTAAATTGGCCTTAGTTGAATTACCAAGACATAAAATAGTCCAACTGAACCCTAATTACTTTTTTCAAACTTTAAAACTTTTATTATTATACAAATAATGCAATTCCATTTGAAATGTTTCCCTGGTTCTGAGTTCTTATAGGTTCTGTTGAACATGTATAAAGGACACATGGACAACACCAAAGAGGGGCATGATCAAGGGCAGGAAGTGGGAATGGCAGAAGTAGGGAGTAGTTTTGTTGGAGAGATGGAGACAACTGTACTTATACAACAATAAAAAAATAAAAATAAATAAATAAAGTCTTTTAAAAAAAGATTGTATTCAACAGAGTTGACTGACCCACTCCTCAGCCCTCTCCACTCTCCACTCCTCCTTCCACCCCCAGGAACAGAGTCTTACCTTTTTATCACAAAGTATTTCTTTCTAAATGATATAGTAAGTCTTCCTGAATGACACATTCCATCAAATACCCTACATGACTATACATTTTATAATTTCTCAGCTTTTTCATTGTGTGCATTTTCCACCTTTGATCCTTTTACTCTTAGAGAGTTAGGAGAACTAAGTAGCTAAGCTTGGTAGGAAAACGTGTTAAGAAACTGTATTCTGTGATCAGGTAAACCTGTGTTTTTTGTTTCATAAAATCTCTAAAACTTGTATTTGCTTTGGAGGTCTTCCTTTTAGGTTGGTTCCTGCATTCTGTGTATTTTATGGCGTATATTATCTCTGATTAGTAGCGTATTTCTACATTGTTTTAAAAATAGTTACTTAAGACAAGCACCATGAGTGTAGGTGATGTGTTATTGTGCTTATGTTAAAGTACAGAGGAACTTCAGTTCTTGAACATAGTTCATTCTGGAAGGCTGTTCAAGAAGCAATTTGTTTCAAACCTGAAACACACAGGTGACTAGTCACACAGGTATCAGCATGAAAGGGTTGTCAAGAACCAAAATTTTGTTCAACAACTGAGACATTTTTTTCATGAACAACTTTGGTCATGAACCAAGTGTTTGAAATGGGAGACATCTGAGAACTGGCATTTGACTGCATTAGCACTGTCTTGTGACCCATAGGGTTCTAAGTTGTGAAATATTTAAAATACATAGACAAATGGAAAGGATAACATTAGAAAACCATTTTATCCTCTACCCAGCTCTGTAGAGTCTTACTTTTTCATATTGCCTTTATTTTTAAAGATAAATAACAATTTAGAGATATGATGGAAGTATGGAGTTTATTATTAACCTAACCATTTAAAAAGATGTGTTACTACTGTGGCTGATTTCTCTTTCCTTGTTTTATCACATTTAAAATAGAGTATTTATTTATTCATCAACCCATTTAAGCAAGAAACATTTAAGCATATAACAGGTAGCATACAGCACAGTAAAAGATGAATAGTAATGATTCTCATCCTTAAGGATTAAACATAGGGTTAGGGATGGAGGTGGGTCAGATGAGAAAACATCACAAATCATTGTAATACTACTGTCATAAGGACAAGTGGCATGAAAATAGCTAAATGAGCAATGGAGTTTGAGACTAGAGAATGATTATCTAACTGGAAAGATCAGCTAATGCTTTGAGAAAGAGGTTCCATTTGAATTGAAACTTAAAATTTAAATTTTGTGTTTTAGGGATAATTTAATTTAATGTTTCTCCTCTACCATTTGGGGAAAGATGAGTTCAATCAAATGGTTCTACCTCTTATATTTCAGGTGGTGCTCCTCTCACAGAAAGTGTTTTAAAGTGGGGTCACTTCTCATCTGTGAGTGGCAAGCCTTCAAACAGCCTGTCACACAGCTAATCAGGGGTGACTGGAGCTGACACACCTGAGAGGAAACACCTGGGGAACTTTCTTGTTGGGGTGAGTTAGACAGTGATGAGAGTTCTCTTCTTGCCCATGTGACTAACTAGCTATAACACCTTAGGAAATTGCTGGATTTTTTTCCCTTTTCCCCACTTCTCTCTGAGAAAGTTGGACCCAATTCATCTTCTATGTCTTAAATTCTGTAACTGTTATGCCCTGATCAATTACTATTTTTCTTTGGTATCCCTCTTTTTTGTAACTTTAAAATAATGGCTTTCCTCAAATAAGAGTCAGATTCCCCCTGCTAGCTCAGGTGTTGTTGCACAGTCTTAGCTAAGGGGTTTGTGACGATGCAGTTTATGAGGAGGAGCTAAAGGCAGACACTGGCATAGAAGGAGAGTTCTTTATTTAAAAAAAGTGCAGTTTTTATAGTTTTGTGAATATTGACTAGAGAGTAAAAAGCACACATGAGTGACTTGTTCAATAGGAACAGCATCACATGCCATTGTTGTCACAGAGACCTGAGCTAGAAGTCAGTGGACTAGGAAGTGATAAACCTGAAAATCTCTCCTCCACAGTCAGTCAGTCTTTCAAGTGGTGGACACTGGTGGTCCCGATAAAAATGAGCAAAGTGATGTCCCAGAGGACTCACAGTTCAACTTTGGAGAGAGGCATGTAAACAATTAACTATGATGAAATAATAGGAGCTGTAATATTAATATAGTAAAGTAACATAAAACCTTAAGGTAAAAAGGAATAAAACGTGGAATGTAAGGCTGCATTAGTCAGGCTTCTCCAAAGAAACAGAACCAATAGAACAAAAGGCTGGTGGTGTAAATACTGATTGAGTCTGCAAGTCTGAGAGGAAGAACATACCAGAGATCAGAAGAAGATAAATGTCTCAGCTGAGACAGAGAGAGAATTTGCTCTTCTACAGGCTTTTTGTTCCTTTTAGGCACTGAAGGTTGCATGATACCTATGCACATTGGGGATGTCTTTATTCAGGTCACTCATTCAGATGCTAATTCTTCCAGAAATATCTATACAGAAACACCCAGAAGTAATGTTTTATTAGCTATTTGGCAACCCTGAGTCCAGTAAAGTTTATATGTAAAATTAACCACCACAAATCTACCTCTTGTAAACTTAGCACCTTTACCTTTCATCCAGCTTTCCTAATGTTTATTTTATAGATATAGTCCATATAATATAATATTTGTGCTGCATTGGGGTAAAATAGAAAGAATTTTCTAATTTGTATTTTAAAATATTTACATTGAATTAATCTCTGAATTCAAGTATTTCAGGATGAGTGCTTAGGTGTGTGGCTGGCTGCTGTTTAAAAATGAAAGTCATACCCACTTTTTAAAAATCCTCACTCGAAGATATATTTATTAATTTTAGAGAGAGGAAGGAGAATGTGTGGGAGGCAAGAGGGAGAGAGAAAGAGAAAGATCCATGTAAGAGAGAAATATCAATCAGGTGTCTTCTTTATGCCTGACTGGATATTGAATCCACAACATTTTTGGTGCTTAAGTTGGTGCTCCAATCAGCTGACCCACACATGGCCAGGGCCCATTTCTAAAATAACAAGTTATTATACTTCAGATTCAAAATTTGTAACTATAAAAAGTTTTATTCTCTGGCATGACACCGTTCTTGATTTCTTGCTGTGATACTTTTTGGGGGAAATTTATCTTTTCATCATAAAAATGAGTGTTTCATACATGAGGATTGTCCTAGGTAGTATAGTGATAGTCAAATTAGTTTTGCTATTTAACTAACTTGATCTATCTGTACCAACACATACTGAAGCTAAGGAATACCTTATGGATCATAAAATTTGGCATTAATTTTATTTTCAAATGAGTTAAGTGACCCCAGGGCTTAAAGGCTCATCCAAGTTCATTCAGTAACAAAGAACAGGTTAAATCTCAGGTGTCCTAACTCACAATGAATTGGGTTATGGTTGTTTTATTTGGCAATTTTGAAAATAATAACAAGTTACAAATAACTAAATCAGAAGTAGTTTGATTTTTGGAAGGTTTTATTTTTCCCCCCTAAGAATCAAACCAGTTTAAGGTTGAAATTTTAATTATTAGATTAGTAGATGGTCAGAAAAATTTGGTCATAAAAGTACACATAATAGTTTATGACAGTGAGTTACTTTATAAAGTGACTTTTTTTCATTAACAATGTTTGTTTATGAAAGAATGACCATCTAGAGTTGAAGATTATTTGAAACTTATTCAAATAAAATAATTAATTAAGAAGTTATATACCTTTTGAAAATATGCTTCAACATAAGGCATAATGACACAAGTGTAAAAATAAAACTAGAGTTATCTAAGAGTTATTAGGTTATTCTTTATTAGAGTTAAAAAAACAACAGAGAAATGCTATGGTATGTAAAATGTATAAGTATAAATTAAATTCCAGGTGAAATTTAGATCAGTGTTATATACTTTTGTTTATAGCTATGAATATATAATATAAAGGCTGAAGTTATCACCCTCCAATAAGGAGAGGAAGAAATAAAAATATATGATTTATACTTCTATGTTATATTTTTGCTAATTATTAATTTTTAAAATAATCATTTAAGTTGATTTATAACATATGAGAACTACTGCAGAGCTCATAAGTGTGCAGACTGATACATTTTTATAAATTGAACACACCTACATAGACACCAACCAAAGAAAAATAAATAACATCATTAACATCTCAGAAGACTCCTAATTAACATCCCACTTCCAAAGTTAACTGCTGTGCTGACTTCTATCCCCATGCATTCTTTTTTGTCGGTTTTGAACTTTAAATGAGTGTTATACATTTAACACATTTGACAAGAGGCCAGACGTGTGTATATTTTTGTGTCTGGCCTTTTACTCAATTATTATAATCCCAAGATTTATCTATGTTGTTGAATGCATCAACAGGTCTTTATATTACTATGGAATGTTCCATCTATGAGTAGAACAATATTTATTTATCTGTAGTACTGTTGATAGACTTTTAATTTGTTTAAAGTTTTGGACTATTAAACTGGTCTTAGTATGAAAATTCTTGTACATCTCTGTGATGTACAAATCAATCTAATCTATGTGTATATTTTGGGAGTGATACTGGCCAATGTTTTCCATGTTGATTTTACCTGGGTTTATTTCTGCCAGTACTCCAGATGTGTAACGGCACCTTCGTCACTGTGCGTTTCCCTAAAGATTACAAGGTTGCATGTGTGCTTGTTTGTCACCCATATACCTTCTTCTGACACTTTTTTGTCTTATAATTGGCATATGTAGTTACTTAAATATACTGGATAAGATAAGTGTTTTGTGAATACTCTCTGCCATTTTGTGGTTTGGTTTTCATTTTTGTAACTGTTTTCTGAAGAACAGAAGTTTTAAATTTTTATGAAGCCCATTTCATGAATTTTTATGCTTTTTGAGCTTTAGCTAAGTCATTTTTGCCTATTACAAGATTACAAAAAAATTTTCCTATGTTTTACTAGAAAATTTTGCTTTGGATTTTAAGTCCAGTATCCATTTGGGATTAATTTTCTTTATATATATGCTTTTAGTATATATGTATATATACAAACACAGGGTAAAAATTAAGGTTTTTTTGCATATAAATATTCACTTGCTTTAGTACTTCCACTAAAATGGCCACCCTTTTCCTGTTCAATTATCTAGTCACTTTTCTGGAAAGTCCATTGACTATACGTATGAGCATCTTCTTTTCTGAAGTGCTTATTCCATTCTGTGTTTGTGTTGTTTATCTCTTATTGCTTTGTATAATTTTTATATATTATTAATATGAATCCTGCATTGGACATGTAAAGTGAAAATATTTTCTCTCATCTTGTGGCTTGATTTTTCACTGTCTTAGAGATATCTTTTGATAAACAAGTTCTTAAGTTTAATAAAGATGAATTTATTACTTATCTTTTTAATGCTTAGAGCTTTTTGTGATCTGCTAGAAAATCTCCACCTATGCCAAGTATAAAATGTCCTTTAGTGTTATTTTTTCTAAAGTTTATTTTTTTACTTTCACATTTATGTCTATATTTTATCTAGAAGTTTTTTTTGTGTCATTTAGGTACCAAGATTCATTTCCCTCCTATAGGGATGCAATAATACAAATTGAATTTATTGTTCAGACCATCTTTTCCTCACCGGAGTGTGCTGACATACTTCTCATAAATCAAGAAAACATATTTCTGTGGATCCTTCTGGACTCAATTCTGTTCTAGTTTTTCTCTTTTGTTTAACATTGTTTTAATTACTATAGCTTTATATTAGTTTTCATAATAATTCCCCTGACTTGTTTAATCTCCGTCTTAGGTTGGAAAGCATACTTATGTGAATCTTGAGTGTCCTTTGAAAATATCAGTGAGGAAAGACTTTCATATTCTTTAGTCATTTGAAAAAGGTACTAAGTATGCCAAACTTCCCTGATATAAAGTGTTAAAAATAAAACATCAGCAACAATGTAGGGAACAAAAAAATTTCTGTAAAAATAAATGATCTCAGGACTCTGAGTGGGGACATATGTTTTCTAGAGTAGGGTGTTGCTGCTACCCATTTGTGAGAGAGACCGTCTTGAAATTCCTCATTGGAGATTATTATCAAGTTAACAAGTTGGAGCCTTTTTGGGGGGTTGGTTTTTTAAATATTTTTTTATTATTCTTGGTGATACATTTTTATCTTGTCTCCCACCATTTAAACTTTACAGAATTGCTGTCAATTTTTTTGCAATTAGTAATTTAAAAAATAATTTCAATGTATAAGAAATATCTTTCAAGGCAATCTGTACCAAACCTTTCCATAACAGAGTTTTTGTAGTGGAAGATGATGTATTTAGACAAACATGTTTTTATCTGGAATGAGGTACGACTTTTTGAAGTGATGATTTTTAAAAGATCCATTTTCTGGAAAATTTAAAGAATTTAAGTGATTCTTAAATGGTGAAAAGTAACCTGAAGAAATTGCCTGTCTGACTGCTGCCTATTACAGGCAAAAGAAAATGTTGGTGCCCAAGAATTCTGTCAATTCTGTTAAATTTAACATGCACAAATTATTTCAAATTTGAAGATACTGTCAAAGATTTTTGTATCACCTATTATTTAAAGTCCACAACTTTGCATTTGGAATTAGTTTATGTATTTTTGTCCTATTTTGCTCAGCTATATTTATTGATTTTTATTATCCCCCTTATACATGGTCTACTTCTGTGCTTCATTTAAAAGCTCTTGGTTTGGTGATTCCTACAACAGCCCTTGCCCAACCTCAGATCAGACAGCTTCAAAGATGTAAAAGCAACAGTTTTCTTCCTGTCATTAGATGTGTCTCTCATGGAAATTTGGTGAATTTATTCTTTATGTACTCAGAGATTATCATAATGAGCTGGTCTACTAGGCTGTCAATAAACTAAAGAAATCTTTAAAAAGGACGAAATAAAAGAAAATCATGGTTTTATTTCTGTTACAGTGTAATCTTTCATTGGACAAACTATATCACAGCTATAACCATATTTGTTTAATTCTAGAGGCTCCAAAACTATACAGTGGGCAACCCTAGATATTGCTTCAATTATGCTTTATGAACTGACTAGTTACAATCATATCTTCTTTTGCCACTTTCAAGCATTCATGTCTTCCTTACCCAAGGACATATTGTTATTTTGAGTCACTGACAACAATTACTGTGCATATATTCTCAAATAAAAAATATTGTCTTCATCATTATATCTGGTGAGTTATTAAGAATACCACACAAATCATGTTTGTTATTGCAGTAGATAATCTACCTAATAGTTTAAGAATTTCCCAAATTTTACTTTATGTATTCAGAGGTAAATTTTTGCTATTTTTTGTTTTATTATATAAGTAGGTAGTAAATACATAAGAAACATAATGCTATAGTATTCATGCTGAATAACACAGTCTCTCTCTCCTCCATGTACCTAGCCACTCAAATTCTAGCAGAGCTAATGATTGTTTTCTGTAGTTTCTAAAGATGCTAGAACAAAGGTATCTAAAGGTATGCAACAGTTCTAATTACCTACCCACTATTAATGTTACTGTACCTCTTTCACACACCCTCTCTAGCAGAGTGTCACAAATGTGTTGTCTCTACTAATTTAATACGTAAAAACAAAGTCTAACTTGGTCTTCATTTGCATGTGTTCTAATCTGAATGAGCTGAGCCTGTATTCCTGCACTTGAGTCATTTATATTTCCTTTCCATAAACTGTATGCAAATATATAGCCTAATAACCACCTATCCACAAACACCATTCAATTTAAAACTTTATCTTTCCTACAGGTAAGATCTGCCAGATGGAAAAGCTTCTTACTTTATTTTTTACTCCTTTTTCTTTCTCTCTTAATTGCATCTGTTTGTCCCAGGAATAGAATAGGGAGGCAGGGGAGGCAAAGACCAGGAAAGTCATACTTCAATTGTGCCACTTGAATCTATCACTGGGATTTCTAGGTGTGACAATGCCAGTTACTGTACTAACTCTACTTGTAGGGCATTTTTGTGGGTTTCTCGGGAGACTTTCCTGCTAGGAAATTCTGGGTGCAGCTCCTCTGATGAAGACCATGCTTTCTTTGCTTGGTTGCTTTTAGCTCCACCTCAACTTTCGGGATTTCTCCAGTCAACCTTCTACTGGGGGCCTTCTGCCTCCTTAAGTGGTTAGCTTGGATAGACTATACTTTAAGATGCCTCATAGCTGGCTCTTTTGATGAATTCATGCCTACTCTCGTGGCAGCAAACATTTTTGACGTTGATAAACATGCAGGCAATTCCCAAAGCATCACTCTCTTTATGTCTAGACCTCAGTTTGTAGTTCCCCCTTTATACTTACCTTGGCAACAGTTTTACTCTAATCCTCATTGTACTTCCCACNGGGGAGGCAAAGACCAGGAAAGTCATACTTCAATTGTGCCACTTGAATCTATCACTGGGATTTCTAGGTGTGACAATGCCAGTTACTGTACTAACTCTACTTGTAGGGCATTTTTGTGGGTTTCTCGGGAGACTTTCCTGCTAGGAAATTCTGGGTGCAGCTCCTCTGATGAAGACCATGCTTTCTTTGCTTGGTTGCTTTTAGCTCCACCTCACCTTTCGGGATTTCTCCAGTCAACCTTCTACTGGGGGCCTTCTGCCTCCTTAAGTGGTTAGCTTGGATAGACTATACTTTAAGATGCCTCAAAGCTGGCTCTTTTGATGAATTCATGCCTACTCTCGTGGCAGCAAACATTTTTGACGTTGATAAACATGCAGGCAATTCCCAAAGCATCACTTTCTTTACGTCTAGACCTCAGTTTGTAGTTCCCCCTTTATACTTACCTTGGCAACAGTTTTACTCTAATCCTCATTGTACTTCCCACTTGATCTAGAGTAAAGAGAAGTCAGCATTTCACTCCAACAACTTTTTTCAGATAAAATTCTCTTTGTTAGTCTCCTCAACCCCAGACTTCTGGTGAATTTGTTTACTTCACTTATATAAATTAAGGATGAGCAATGGGATGGCAGAATTGGTTTCACAACCTCCAGCATGTCTTAGACTTTAGGGTATTAGGATTTTGTTACCTTCTATATTGCTTCCAGTCTTGGAGGAATCAGCACAAAGTGGTAGAAAGCAGTAAGAGTCACATTCAATATTGTGCTATAGCACAATATTGTGATATTTATATACTTCTTACATACTTAGGTATATGCATAGGTATATACTCCTTGTATACATAGGTATATACTCCTTTATATATACAGGCATGTGGGGGCTCTGTTAGCCAGAATCCTTATCTTGCTTCAGACTCCATTTGTAGCACAATATTGTGTGTAATACAGTAAAACAAAATTGAACAACGCCAAGAAAACAGCCTTCTCTTTCTCCTGATCTCCCCAAAGTATAATGGTTAGTTAACCCTAAGAAGGAAATAATAAATGAAAATTTATATAATGCATTTTATATGACAGACACCAATCAAAGCATTTTGACATACATAAACTCATTTAATTCTCACAGGCATCATATCAAGTAGGTACTGTAATTATCCTCATTTTGTGGATTGGGAACCTGAGGTTGAGAGATGATAAATAGTTTGTCCAAAATCACACATCTAGTTATTATTTGAACTAAGGTGTGAACTAAGCCAGGTTTGAAACAAGTCTGGCTCCAGAGTCCAGAGGCTGTGTTCTTAAGTTTTACATTAAATTGACTCCCGTTATATTATGTTGACTATTTATTTTCAGGGAAACAAAATAAAATCTAAAGACAAATTACATTCATTTCTGATTGCCTTCCTGTCTCTTGTTAGTAAATGAACTATTATTGGTGAATAGACTCAAATTTGTAAATGTGCCAGTCCTCATCAAATTGTTATGGGAAAAACTCTTGGCGCTTTTTGCTGACGCACTAAAGGGTTACAGCTCAGTATGTGAGCAGAGTTTGTTAGCAATACATTCTCATGGAAGGGATGAAAGGGATAGGACCAGGGCTGGGCAGAGTAAAGCAAAGGCAGCAAACACTAGGGTAGCAAGGGCATCAGGTTCTTTGTTCTGAGGACTTACCTAATTGGTGGGAGGGGGTAAAGAAGTTACATATTGATTGATGGGTAAAGGTGGTGCCAACTTCCCTGGGGGGATGTGACTACTCAGACATAGGTATGTGGGGGCTCTGTTAGCCAGAATCCTTATCTTACTCTAGACTCCATTTGTTCATCTTGTAAAACAGGTACCTGACAGGACGCACTTAAAGTTGAGACAGGTACCCAGAGTTATTTATGGGCTGGTTCCGTGAGCACTAGGGATACCCTTGTAACACAGATAGTGACCAGAGGTGGGCAATTAATCAAAGTTGTTTTATGGGCTTTTGCTTTGGGTACCATGGCCCTGTCCTCTTCCCCTTTCCAGGCCTTGGGATGAATACACAGTTTCATAGACTTTCTTTCCCAGATAGTGGAAATGATACAAAGAATTTAAAGGACTTCCCTCCTCCTATGCTATCGTGATGTTTCTTGTGATGTCGGAACACCTGGCAATCTTATCAGACCAGGCTCAGGACTGCTGAGTCAGTGGGTGACTTGTCTCCCTCCTTCTCCCTGCCTTGGTTTATTATCCATCGAAAGTAACAAAATAATGTTAGAAATCCTAAGAAATCTCAAAGGAAATCTTATTCATGTTTGGGAATTTCATTTAAAGAGCATTTAGAAGAAAACAGGAGGACAATATTTTAAAAAATAAAGTGGGATATACAATTTTATATTAAAAATGTGTCATGGGCCAACATAAAAATACTTGAAACTAATAAATATTATTACTGAGTAGCGATAATGACCCAGGAGGAATTTTATCTGAGTATTCATAATATGAGTTCCCAAAACTATGCATCTGCTTAGAGAACTGAAATTTATGATCATTGATCACTTGTAAAATTTTTTCTCATTTTAAAAATAATCTACTCCTGATCTTTTAAAAATTTTATTTTACTTTTTAAAGATTTTTATTTATTTACTTTTTAGATAGAGGGGAAGGGAGGGAGAAAGAGAGGGAGAGAAACATTACTGTGTGGTTAACTCTCCTGTGCCCGCTACTGGGGGCCTGGGTTGTAGGCCAGGCATGAGCCCGGATTGGGAATCAAACTGGTGACCCTTTGGTTCACAGGCCAGTGCTCAAGTCACTGAGCCACACCAGCAAGGGCTCTACTTCTGATCTTAATATAAACTTTTAGGTTATTGGCTATTTAAAAATATGTGTTTGTGCAGATATAATTACACAGTGCAAATAAAATGCAAAATGATTACTAAGTGAAATAAAAGTTTTGTAAAAAATAACAAATTTCATGAAGTCAAGTACAGTGATGTTTTAGAGCTCGTTGAATAACAATATCATAGAAGAAATGAGTGTATTGTTAGAGAAGTTAATCTTCACATTGTGTTGGTGTCAGATTTGTTGGAGGTAACATTAATTTCTACAGCTAAAGAAAAGAGCCAGTTAAAATTCTCTCAAAAACATTAAACATTGGCCATTTAAGAATGTTAAACAAGCTGGTCAATTTCTGCTCTTTATAACTTCAACTTTTCTGTAACAAATATTTACAACCCATGTGGTTAAGGTATCAAAAGTTTGTGGTTAAAAACACATAACATGTAATGGCATTTCAATCAACAAAAGAGCACATATAGGATGATGGTCCCATAAGATTATAATGGAGCTAAAAGATTCCTATTACTTAGTGATGTTGCAGCCGTGGTAACAGCATAGAGCAACACATTCCTCATGTGTTTGTGGAGATGCTGGAGTGAACAAACCTATCATCCTGCCAGTCTTATAAAAGTATAACATATACAATTGTATATAGTACAAAATAATTGATAATGATGATAAGTGACTGTTACTGGTTTATGTCTTTACTGTACTATATTTTAAAGTTATTTGAGAGTGTATTTTCCTACTTATGAAAATAAGTTTGTTATAAAATTATATGCCATTACACTGGCAACAGACTCTTACATCTTGTGTTTATTGTGTCCCTTGCATAATTTTCCCCAGTCTTGATTAAATCCTATGTTGTTTTATGTTACATTACCTTATGACCTGTAAGTGTACAGAGTCCACTGCTAATGTTGCCAGGAAGAGAACAGTGGCATGATTGACCTGGATACAAAATTAAAAGTGATTAATGACTGTGAAAGTGGACAATCACTGATGGCTGTGGCTCACCAATCAGGCATCCCATTTCACCATAGCTATGATCCTGAAGCACAAAGTGAGGGGGGCTGTTAAAGGATCTGTGTTATTTAAGGCAATAAGTCCAACAACATTGTAGATGGGCCTATATCAGACATGGAGATACTTCAGATGACCTGGACTGAAGACCAGACAGAGAGCTGTATTCCTTTCAGAACCGTGATGATCGCAGCCAAAGTAAAAAGTTTTTTGCAATGTTGAAAGCAAAGGTTGGACCCAACCATAATGTTAAATTTACTGCTAGCTCTGGGTGGTTTCAATGATTTGAGAATTATTTATTGCATAATGTAAAAGTAAGTTGTGAGTCTGCGAATGCTGATGTGAAGCTAGATGAACGATTTTTGGAAACTGTAGATAAGCCAATTGTGGAAGAAAATTACTTTCCAGAGTGAATATTCAACATGAATGAAATCTCCCTATTCTGAAAATGAATGCCTGAAAGGACTTTCATCCATATAAAGGCCAAGTCAATGTCAGGTTTCAAGGCTTTTGAGGACAAGAAAACAGTCTTGCTTGGGGACAATGTTGTAAGGTACAGATTGAAACCTGCAATCTGGGCTAGTGAGAACCCCAGGGCCTTTCACCACATTAATAAGGACCTGCTCTCAGTGTCCTACAGGAGTGATGCAGCTTCTCTTCCAAGACGCCCTCCAGAGTCCTGTGTTAGTCAAATGGATAATTACTGCTGGTAGAAGAATACCAACATCTTTCAAGGTTTTTCTTATTGTTAGTAATGGTCCCACGAATCCTCCTTTCATTAGTGATCTTCATCCCAGTATTAAAGTGGCATTTCTGCCCTGGCTGGTGTAGCTCAGCGAATTGAGATTGGGCTGTGAACCAAAGGGTCGCTGGTTTGATTCCCAGTCAGGGCACATGCCTGGGTTGCAGACCAGGTCCCCAGTGGGGGATGTGTGAGGGGCAACCACACATTGATGATTCTCTAACTCTCTTTCTCCTTCCCTTCCTCTCTCTCTAAAAATAAATAAATAAAATCTCAAAAAAAATAAAGTGGCATTTCTCCCTTAAAACACAATGTCTTTGACCCAACCAACAGGTCAAGGCCTACTACCCAAAGAAGATCTTTGCCCAGGTCGTTGCTGCAACTGAGGGAGATACTGAGAGGACACTGATGCAATTCTGGAAGGACTACATCTAAGACTGCATCAAGCACACTGCGCTGGCTTGGCGTAGTGTTACTAAGGAGTATATAAATGACCCATGGGAGAAGACACGCAAAGAAGTTCATCCACGACTTCAAAGAATCTGTCAAGGGTACAGAGGTTACAAACTCAACAGGATTGATTAAGATGGCAAACAACTTTAGCTTGGGTGTCACTGAAGATGACATTAAAGAACTCCTAGAGGTAGTTGCCAAGAATGTTGGAACTGGAACAGGAGTATATAGCTGAAGAAGAAGCCAGAGAAAAGGAAATTGTGGGAAAAAGAGAAGAATCACTAAGAAATTTCACTGCCAAGTGTTTAGCAGGTTTTGCAGACCTCAACAAGCTCCTCAGAAGGTATAAAAACATAGACCCCAACATCAAAAAGTTTCTATTAATGGAGAGAAATTTTCATGGTGAATTATCTGCTAGCAAGGATATCTATGATGAAAAAAAATAAACCAAGCAAAGCACCATGGATACATTTTTGAAAACAGTGAGACCTCCTTCAGGAGCCTCAGGCATCTCCTTCAAAATGTATTCCTGAGGAAGGCACTGTTATTATGCATGTTATCGCCCATGTAGACCTTTAAGTGGGGCAAAATGTGGAGGGGAAAGACAATGGTATTGATGACCCTGACCCTCTTTGTGTCTTAGCTCTTAATAAAAGAAGTTAAAAAATTCAAAAATATTAAAAATGGAAAAAAGCTTATAGAATAAGGATGTAAAGAAAGAAAATGCTTTTGTATAACTGCACAATATATTTGTGTTTTAAGCTAAAATGTTATTATAAGTTGAAAAGCTAAAAAAAATAAAAGTTTATAAAATAGATAAGTTATAGTAACATTAATTTATTACTGAAGAAATAATTTTTTTTTTACCCATTAGTGTAGCCTAAGGTACAGTGTTTATAAAGTCTATGGTACTGTACAGCAGTGTCCCAGGCCTTCACGTTCTTACTGCTCACTCACTGGTTTCGCTCAGAGCAACTGTGAGTCCTGCAAGCTCCATTTGTGGTAAGTGCCTTACACAGCTATACAGTATCTTTTACTGTACCTTTTCTATGTGTAGCTATGTTTAAGTACACAAGTACTACTGTGTTACAATTGCCTACAGTATTCACTACAGAAAGTCACTACAGAAACCTGCTGTGTATGTTTGCAGCCTAGGAACAATAGGCTGTGCCATGAAGTTTTGTGTTAGGTGCACTCTATGATGCTTGTACGACGACAAAATTGCCTAATGATGAACTTCTTAGAACATATTCCATTCATTAAGTGATGCATGGCTATGATAAGAAAGGTGATTTCACATAGCACTTAAATTCTCCACATGCTTACGCTCGCCAGGATTTTTTTTTAAAGATTTTATTTATTTATCTTTAGAGAGGAAGGGAAGGAGAGGAGAGAAACATCAATGTATGGTTGCCTTTCATGAGTCCCCTGCTGGGAACTGGCCTGCAACCCAGGCATGTGCCCTGACTGGGAATCGAACCTTGATCGTGTGTTTCACAGGCCCGAGCTCAATCCACTGAGCTACACCAGCCAGGGCTCGCCAGGATTTTTGATAGATACAATTGAAATGCACATTTTATGACATGGCTCAATCACAATAAAGTCTATGGTTAATGAGTTCACAAATTGAAGAAGAGAAACTTGGCAAGAATTATGACATGAATTGTGGCTTATTTGAATATGAAATCATTTACAGAGGAGAAAATACATGAAGCAGTTGAAAGTTTTTGCAAAAAAAGTTTCCCCTTAAATTGGTGCTATAAAATTAAATGGAAAGTGAATGTTGTTGACTCACAGTATCACAAAATTTTCCAGAATTATGGTAAAAAGCCAACACTTGATACATACTTCATCCTTTCAGAGAAGCAGCACTTTTGAAATTCTATATGACTTTAGCTGAATGCTATAAGCTTAGTCAAACAAAATTGAAAAGTACACAAAATCAGCAAGTCTAACATTCTTGGGTCAACCTGGCAAGTATAATATATTTAATAGAATTTTTCTTGCAACAGAAAAATGTAACAGGTGTTTCTTCACCTGTTACATTTAGGCAGTTACAAATTTGCCAAATGTAATTTGAGACATGTAAACTTCATATTTCATTGATTATGTAAGTTGTAAAAATCTCCATAAATTGCATCTATGAACAGTAAATATTATGTGCATGTCCATAAGTCAAATTAATTTCTAACTTCAATACCCATTCCTTGGGCAGTGAAATACTTTCCTTCAGCTTTGCAGCTCTGAACTGCTCTGTAAAATCATCTCCTCAGGATGACACTATGTCGATGCACCCAAGTTTATCTTGTTCTCCACATCAGGATCACTCAAGTTGACACAGACACCTGACTTCTGACCACTTGCTCCTTCAGCACAGCACATTTTAAAAAATCTCTTTCAGCAACAGAAATCATCAGTGAGGCGTTCTACCTCTGTTTTTATCTGTTTATACAGAATGGAATTCTTCCTCTCACATATCTATCAACTCATCCTCCTGGAGCTGCTACAAGCAGAGGGGCAGAAGCTCTCTTTGCCTAAGGACATCTCTCGGCTGCACTGTTTGAAGTGTTTCTTTTTAATTTGGAGGATCACACTTTCTTTTTTGATTTGCCAGAACACAATCTTCACCCAGAAATTACTTTTTTTCTTCTTTTAACCTCTAAATTCTTCTCAGGATTTAGGATGTATAAAAAAGAAAAACTTGCCCTGGCTGGTGTAGCTCAGTGGATTGAGTGGGGGCTGTGAACCAAAGGGTCACTGGTTCGATTCCCAGTCAGGGCACATGCCTGGGTTGTGGGCCAGGTCCCCAGTGGGGGCCACAAGAGAGGCAACCACACATTGATGTTTCTCTCCCTCTTTTTCTCTTTCCCTTCCCCTCTCTCTAAAAATAAATAAATAAAATATTTTTTTAAAAGGAAAACTTAAGGAAACTTCTATAATCTATGCTCCTACAAAATTTCCAAGGCATTAGAACAACAGATAGACTGCTTTAATTTAGACCATTAAAAAGAAAAAAAATGAGGAAAATAGATAATTACTTTGAAATTCTGTTGTAAAGTCATGTTACGATCCAATGTCACATTTCCTACACTGTCACTACAATGTGATTCTTCAGTTGGACTGATTTAAAAATCTGTAATAAATTTTCCTTTGAGATGTGTTAGCCACTGTGAGTTATTTGTGTTTATTTTTTCCAGCAATAATATTATATTAATTGCTGTTAAAGTTTCAAAGTTTGTATTTTCTTTAGCAAGGAGTTAAGGGCATTCGTAAGACAGGTTTTGTAAGCTAAGTTTTAGACAAGGTTAATTTGTTGGCTTCTGGGAAGCATGTACTCATTTTAATGGGGAAATCACACATAACAGAGTAAGTTTTGATGGAATGAATGCTTCTCCTCTTTTTCCTTCTTGTTTTGTGTTTTAATTGTTGCTGGAGAGAAAAAAACAAATTAACATATGTGTGAAGATATATAGTAAGGAGGAGGTGCAAAAGTCAAGGTTTTATTCATTTTGCTTTGAAATACTCTGAAATAAGAACATGTCTTTTTTGTTTGTTTTCAGGGTGTTTTTATTGTTGTTCAAGAACAGTTATTTCCATTTTCACCCTACCGAGTTCCCCCATTGATGCAGACACGGACAGTGTCCGCTGCATTGTGGATAAGAAAAGACAAATTCACACAGACTACCGAGTCCTGTGGAGGAAAAGGGATGGCACAGTCACTCTCTCAAGAGGAGAGTGCCCAGACCCTTGCCTTGACAAGATTTTATAGCTTTTCTGGGCACATTACTTGATGGTCCTCATTTACTATGCACAGGTTCACTTTAGGTGGTTACCTTTTACAGAAAACAAAGGACAGGTTCTCAATAGCCACATCACAGAAGACGGATATTTGCAAATGCAAAGGGAAAAGTGGTTGAACTGGTTACACTTGTCCTTGGAAGGTTTAGCATGGATTTTAGGAGGTTACTTTAAAGATATGCAGTAAACATTTCTGCCTCAATTCAGGGTGAGGGAGTTTTAGCAAAAGCAAGTCTCATAGCAGCCTAGGTACAATGCAGGCCTGATTCCCCATGGGAGAACCTATCCATGGGTGTGGGTCCTGTCTGGGCCCACACCACACAGAATGGTCTCTTATGCCCCATCCACACCTTCCACCCTTGAGCGTATCCCCTTTGGCTTTGTCCATGTGTCTTTTATACTGTTCCTTGATGCCCCCTCCCCATCTCCCCCGTAACTGTCATTTTGTTCTTTATTTCAGTGTCTCCAGTTTTGATGTTCTAATATAGCCTTAACTGATTGAACACACCCCATCCACGTGTTCCACCCACCTCCATGAGAGGAGGAATTCACCAGACACTTGGGTTAATACACAGACTGGATGATCTAGAAAGAGAACTTACTCACAGCTGTGTGTGCTTGATCCAGGGAACTTCTTCTGGCATAATCTGTGTGTATGTTTTGGAGTGAAAGGTTAGTAGGAATGGCTACATAGATTCCTGTGTGTATAGAAAAAGATTTGTGGCATCTCGGGTTCAGGCCTATGACATTGAGATTTGGCAATGACTGAGTCCATAGAAATACAATTTGTCTTTTCCTACCCTCTGACAAATGAATGTGAGACTAGTCTGGAGGCATGCTACAACAGTGAACAATGGAAGCTATGGAAGTGCAGTAATGTGTGTCAACAGAAAAACACAGTAGAGTGGATGATCAGCCTGTTGAAATTGCCTAGAATTTCCATTTTCTTTCCATGAAGTGATTGGAACTGACTGATTCTTGTTTTGGACAAATGAAGCTTTGGACAATTCTTAAATTTTCTCAATAGAGAAACATTCTTATACAGAAATAAGGAAAGTGTTTTAATAAGAAATAGCACTTATAATATTTAATTTAAATATTAAAATAACATTAGCAAACAATGTTAAAGAAGAAGAAACTCAGGGGGTTGATACCACTACCTGGCATCGCGATTTACTATAAACTATGGTAATTAGGAAAGTGTGGTATTGCTAAAAGAATAGACAAACAGATCAGTGGGACAGACAAAAGTTCCCCGAAATAGACCCACATAAATGCTTTCAACCGATTTTTGACAAAGAAGCAAAGGCAATGCAGTGGAGAAAAGATAGACTTTTCAGCAAATGGTGTTAGAACAAGTAGAAATCCATACACAAAAATTAAAATCTAAGCACAGACCTTTCATATTATAAAATATTAACACACAATAGGTCATAGACTTAAATGTAAAGCACAAAATTATAAAACTTATAGCAAATGACATAGAAAAAATCTAAGTGGTACATTTACACAATGGAATTCTATGCTGCAGAAAGGAAGAAGGAGCTCCTACCCTTTGCAACATCATGGATGGAACTGGAAAGCATTTTGCTGAGCGAAATAAGCCAGGCAGTGAAAGACAAATACCATATGATATCACTGTTAACAGGAATCTAAACAACAAAACAAACAAGCAAGCAAAATATGACCAAAGACACTGAAATATGAAACAGGCTGACAGGGACCAGAGGGGACAGGGGAGAGAATCACAGGGGAAAAAGGGAAGGACTCACATGAACAAGTATAAAGGACACATGGACAATAACTAAGGTGGGGGGTGGAAATGGGAGGGAGGTGGGGAGCACGGGGGGTGGGGCAGGGCTGGGAATATAAGACAGAAAACTGTATTTGAACAAGAATTAAATAAATAAATAAATAGAAAAAATCTAAGTGACCTTGAGTTTGGCAAGGAATTTTTATATACACTAAAATGCAATTTATGAAAGAAGCAATGGCACGATGTGCTTCATCAAAATCAAAAAGCCCTAATCTGTAAAAGATAATGTTCAGAGAATGAAAAGACAAGCCATAAACTGGGAGAAAATAGTTGTAAAAGGCATAACTGACAATGAAGCAATATATAGAAGAACTCTTAAAACTCAACAATTAGAAAATAAACAACCCAAATTAAAAATGGGAAAAAGATCTGAATCCTCACCAAAGAAAATATATACATGACAAATAAGCAAATAAAAAGCTGCTCAACATTATACATCATTAGGAGGGTTGCAAATTAAACAAATGTGAGATACCACTGCATACCTATTGAAATGGCTAAAATCCCAGACACCAAAACCACAAAATGCTGGTAAACATCTGAGCAAATAGGAACTCTCATGCATTGCTGGTAGGAATACAAAATGATTTATCCACATTCGCTATGCTTTCTGAAAAAATTTCTGTGAATCTAAAGTTGTTTTGTTAATTTAAAAAATTCTACTCTGTAAAACAAACCGGTGAAATTAGACATGTAGCTTAGGTGCAGGTAAGAAACTAGAGGCACAGAAAGATTAACTAACTTGCTAGTAGTCACTTTTCCAGCATAGGCTAGACCTGGAGACTTGTTTAGGTTCAGATAATCAAGTATCATTCTTATTCTATCACTTGCCTCCACACACATAATCTCTGTTTCATACTGCATCTGGCTATTTTGTCACTCTACCACTTTTTTATTAAAAATTCAAACATTTATAACAAAATACTTTATACTAAAGAGCTAGAGATCAGAGGCAACACCTGACAAATACAATAATCTAAAATAACACACCTAATTTCTATACTTTTTTATTGTTGTTCAGTTAGAGCTACCCTATCATTTATGCCCATTGCTCATCCCTACCCCATTCCCCCATCCTATAGTCAATCCCCCTCATTATCCATGTCCATAAGTCCTCTATAGAGTTCCATTGCTTGCCCCTTCTCCTTCTGTCCCTGTTACCCCTCTCCCTCATCCCCTCTGGTCACTGTCAATTATTCTTTATTTCCAAGTCTCTGGTTCTATTTTGCTTATTTGTTTCTTTGGTTGATTAGGTTTCACTTATAGGTGAGATCACATGGTATTTGTCTGTCACTGCCTGGCTTATTTCACTTAGCACAATGCTCTCTGTTTCACCCACGCTGTCCCAAATAGTAGGAGTTCCTTCTTTCTTTTTGCTATGTAGCATTCCTTTGTGTAAATGTACCACAGTTTTTTGATCCACTCATTTACTGATGGGCACTTAGGCTGTTTCCAGCACCTGGCTATTGTAAATAAAACCGCTATGAACATTTGGGTGCATAGACTATTTTGAATTAGGCTGTAGTCCCAGCAGTGGGATCACTGGACCAAAAGGCAGTTCCATCTTTAGTTTTTGAGGAAATTCCATACTGTTTTCCACAGTGGCTGTACCATGAGCTACTAGCCACTAGGATTTCCCATTGGCTTATTACCCTAAGAAGAATCCAACTTTCTATAATTTTTTGGCTACTATCTGTTTTTTTAAAAAATAATTTCTCTCCTCTTTTTTCCTCAAGAATTCCTTCTAAGACAAAAAATGAGAAAATAGGAAAGATCATCCAACATAATTTTTTCATGTTATTTTGCAAAAGATCCCAACTACTTTTTTTTATGTTTGGCATCCCTCACACAGGTAATCTTAGAATATTACCCACCAGCCTTAGTACCTCATCAATCTATTGCTATCTTACTTCAAAGGGCAATTACTTTGCAAAGAGGAATAATGGTGTTTCCTGACCTCACTGTATAGACAATTCTATTTTTTACTTCCAAAATACTCTCTAAATCAGCAACAATATTCACAACATATCATTTCTGCTTGGCACTTTGAATACAAAAACTACTTTCTATCTGCGTAACTTTGAACATATTATATGAGTTGTAGTGATTTACTCTCTTTATTTGTTAAGTGGTTATATTAGTGGTCTTTAGTTAATAAGGTGATTGTGAAAATTAAGCTAATATGTAAAATAAACTCAGAATAATGTGTTAATTTATTATGATAAATTATAGCTATTATTAATTTTATTTATTAGCAGAGACCTAAAATCTCTAAATTTAAAATATGCTTAATTTTGCAATTATTTCATGAAAACCCTCTTTGAATTTTCCCCTCAAATATTCTAGTTATTTATATAGCAACAAATTACAGTTTTATACTTGTTTTGCTAACATAGCTGCCCCTGGTAGGGTGTATTACAAATGATCCTGGTGATCAAAACTAATGAATGCTGTCTTAGAGTACAAAAGATAATCACATAGAATCTAGAATAAGTTCCACTCTATCCAAACCAGGTGAGATAATCAGATGAAGATGGTCTCTCAATTTTGAAGAAAAATTGTGCTTGGAGTTGAGAAATAAAGTGAAATAAGAACTGTATTATCTGTTCTGAGAACCCCCAGGCTGTTATAAGTCCCATATAGAATATAGGAGAAGGGAAAAAGAGAAGGAAACTTGCAGAGATGCGCTGACATAGTTAGCTGGAGCAGAATCAGACCTCGGATCCACCTGAATCGCTTGGGAAAAGCTGTTAAAATACAGATGACAGGACTCTATCTGCTGAGATTCTATTTCAGTAAGTCTTTGATAGGCCAGATATTTGTGTTTAACCAACTCTTCTGATGATCCCAAAGCACACTGAAATTTGAGCCCTTCTGAATAAGACTAACAGAAGGAACAAAGAAAGATCTAGACATAGTCCTGAGGACAGTCAGGCCTTAAATTCAAATCCTTAGGTGTAAATGGTAGAGGAAAGAGGCTGTTTTTAGTTCTTTGTTTAATTTACTTGATTTTAATATTAGTTTCTATGATTCATGTATTAAAATTTTGGTTAATTGAAGACTATTAAACTTGGTTCTGTTAAAGTGACTATGGTTCTATTATCTATCCATTCATCATCTATATACCCATTATCTATCAATCATTTACCTGTCACCTATCTATCTATCTATCTATATATATATCAATCCCTCTATCTACTTATCTCCATCATCTATTACCTACCCACACGCATGCAATGAAAAGGTATTCTCAATATAATTTTGTTCTGAGTACCTAAAAAATGATTAGGAAGATGGAAAGAAAATAACAATTACCCAAACTAAATATTTACCTTATTTCATCATTTGTGCTAATTTTGATGGTACTATATAATGATGAAAGCAAACAACAAAGTAAACAAAGGAAGTTAAAATAAGAAAGATTTTTACAGAAAGTAAAATTATTAATATCTCATTTTTATAATTAAAGGCTTGTTTTCTGATTGATAGTCCTCTTTTTTCTAGTATACATAAGTATTTTTATTTTTCATATAAAATTGTATCTATACCTAAGTCTATGCATATGTATACATATAAATCAATATTGTATGGCTTCTTTTCTGTTTTTAACCAGTGATTATGCCTGCTTAATAATAAAATACAATGAAGAAGATGAAAAACAAAAGCTACATTTATTTGGATCAGAAACAGTACCATATTCCTTCTAAATAATTTTCTGATGACACAGATTTACTATTGTTTTATAGTGTTCAGTATTCTTCCTTTATCACCAGGGACACATTCCAAGACACCCAGCAGTTTCCTGAAACCAAGTATAGCAAAGAACATTAGATAAACTACTTTTCCTATACATACTTATGATAGGATTTAATTTATAAATTGGGTACATCAAATTATTAAAACTATAACTAATAATAAAATAGAGCAATTATAACAATATACTATAATGAAACTTATGTGAATTTGGTCTCTCTCTTTTTTCCAGTAACTTTTTATATTTTTCAGTCTAAACCTATTCCTGGATCTGTTTAACCAGTGCGTATTTGGCAATAAATTGCTGGCATCACTCATTTCAAGGGGTCCCTTGCTCAAGTCTTGGTAATAGGCTCATACTTTCTGATGCATCATGTTGCCATAAACCTTAAACACATTTTATGTCACATCTTCCAACCACAAATTTAATGTCTTTTCTATCTTATCACACTGTGACCATAACTTCTGCAGTTTGAAGTGTGACAGCAAAATGATCATGAATTTCTTTTTCCTTCTTCACAATATCAAATATAACAATATAAATTGATATATGTATCTAGTGCATTGCTTGAAAAACTATTCTTTGGAAACAATTTAAATAACACATTTGAAATTCATCCACATTTTTATGTGTATCAGTAGTTCACTCCTTCCTTTACTGAGTAGTATTCCATTGTGTAGCTATATCAGAGGCTGTTTATCTATTTGCCAGTTGAAGCACATTGGAGTTCAGATTTTTGTGTGGTGAAAGAAGCTTGACTCAGGAGATATATATTACGTGATTCTCTTTGTGGTATTTGAGAGATAAAACCCTAGTGTTAGAAAACAGGTTTGTGGTTGGCAAGAGTTGGAGATAAGGAGAAGACTGATTTTTAAAGAAGTGTGTGCTAGGGCTGTTATAACAAATTATGACACGTTATTTAAAACAGGAATACTTAAAGTGATCTTCTGGTGAGATCTCTTTAAGTATTCAGAAATGAGAACATGTTATTGAATACTGGAGAAAGACAGTTCTTGTTATAAAGTGACAGAGAACCTGGCTGTATTGTATTCTCATGTCGCATAGAAAGTTGAACTTATGAGTGACTTATTCAGATATTAAGATAAGAAGACATCTAAAGTAAATTGCTGTATTTCTTACATTTTATTTTTAGAGGGTGAAAAACCAATGTTATTTAGTCATAGAAATTGCTTAAAAATCTTTTAAACAAGAATCCAAAATGTTTATGGCATTTAGGCTTAAATGAAGATATATTCCCACAACACACATAAAAAAACTCAGTATGAAAACACCAGAAAGTGACACATGGCAGGTTTGCGACTGATTATAACCACCATGTTAGTTTTGTCTTCTTGTATCAGAATGAGGGTGATCACACTGAATATTTTAAAATGAACATTTGAAAGCCTGCGAAAGCAAAAAGCATCATACCCAAAGTCAAAAACGAATACTGTCAATCTTAAGATCGACTCTATTTTATGTGAGGTGGAACTAAATGTAGAATTCCCACTTTTTGCTAAAAAACCACAGAAAATTGCAGAGGTCTTATATATTTGTGTTTCATCTCAATATATAGGAAAATTAAATTTTTTAATTTTAAAAATATTGCAAATACTCTTTATAATGCTGCCTATGACTAAGTAAGAAAGCATAAAAAACATCTAATTCCTAAGACTAATTAAGTGTGCCAGAATTTAAGAAGGGTGCAGGGCATGTGAAGATGTGATAGTTCTTTACCTCTTTTTTCCCAAACACTGGGAAGGTAAAGACTTGTTAGGGAGATTTGGACCTTAGCCTGGACTTGGCAAACAAGTTCAAATTTGACATCTTATCCCAAAAGTTGGCACAAGCAGCTTCGTTGGTCCATGTGGGATGGACAGGTGGAGCAGAACAAAGCATGGATGGTTCCCCTTGAACTTGTTTTTCACCAGCGGTCCCTTTCAAGGTGTTTAGAAATGATCTATTGATAATAGTTAAACTGTGAATTAAAAATAGTTCAAGGAAGCGGTATAGAATATTCAATTGAAAAAGGAAAGTTCAGATAGTGAAACATGAAAATAGTGAAGATGCGATTTTATTTTATTTGTTCATTTTCCTGTTAATCAAAAATACAAGTCCATCCTGTAGGCATGTGCTGTCTGTAGCCAATGTTAGACTCCATCTAGGCCACTTATTGCCACATTGATGGTCAACAAGAAACTGAGCTTGTTACTTTCCTCCCATCCCTTTCTAAATTTTTCTCTCATGCCTAGTTTTATCTTCCTCTTCATCACATTAATTAATGCATAGGCATTGGTAGATTTTTTTAAGGTTATTTTATTCTAATTCAAGAGAGAAGGGAAGGGAGTGGAAGAGAGGGGGAGAGAGAGAGAGAGAGAGAGAGAGAGAGAGAGAAGCACCCATCAGCTGCCTCCTACTGCACATACTCCAGTCAGGCATAGAGCCAGCAACCTGGGCATGTGTCCTGACCAGAAATCAAAGCCACAATATTTCAGTTAAGGAATAACACTCTAATCAACTGAACACACCAGCCAGGAAGACAGTGATAGATTCTTATTTAATACGATGAATTTAAGAAATCAGCCATGTAAGTCCATACCCCTTTCTCCACTTTTCATTTCTGAGAGCAGAACTCACATCTTAGTAAAATGAAACTTTGAAAAGTTTTGTGCTAAGTGAAATAAGCCAGCCTGTGAAAGACAAATACCATATGATCTCACCTATAAATGGAACCTAATCAACAAAACAGAATATAACCAGAGACAGTGAGATTAAGAACAAACTGACAGTAACCAGAGGGTAGGAGTGAGGTGATAATGGGGGAATAGGGGGAAAGGTTGTCAAGAACATGTACAAAGAACCCACGGAGAAAGCCAAAGGGGGGTAGAATTGAGGATGGAAGGCAGGGATGGCTGGGGTGGGGGGAGTGATGGGGGGAAAATGGAGACAACTGTACTTGAACAACAATAAAATACAAATAAAAAAACTTTGAAAACTGGAAATAAAGTTAAGAATTACAATTTCATAAGTGTTGATGAATTCTTATAATTCAAAGTTTATTTCAGCTCATTAAATATCAATTTATAAATTATTTATTAAAATAATACATTTGACTAAAGTAGGTAATTCTTTTTTTGGCCTTTTAATAAATTCTCATTTTAAAAAGAACATGCAGAAGACAAGAGTTCATGACATTTTTTTAAAGTATTTTTTTGTTCAACATACACTAAGATTATGCCTATTCGCTTTTGAAACAATATAACTACCGTCTCAAAAGGAATCACATACTAACTGGACTCAAAACCCCCCAAATTCTAAGAGTGTATCATAGTGCTTCCTAGTTACATGATATTAATTAATGGAACAATACATGGTCTAAAAGGAAGGTAAAAGAGAATTTGTTTCTCTTCTATGTCAGAGAAGAGTTTGAAGAAAGATTTAATTAGTGTTAGGAAACTTGTGAAGGCAAGGATATCTTAACTTTCTCATTGCTTTTTCTTGCGATTAGAGGTTTAGAAATCAAGTGTGGCATTTCGTATGTATAAGTAGCAACCATTTATGGGCTATGAAACAAAAACTTTATGGAAATAAAATAAAGAAAGAGAAAATAAATTAGTATGAAAAATAAAATTTATCCACAATGATATTAATACATTTTACTGTATTATGCTATTAAATTGAACAAAAACTGACTATGTGGTCAGCTGGTTATATGACTCTCTTCCAGCTATTCTGTTTTTTAAGCTTTAGAGAAATCTTTTTATTGGAATGGCAAGCTTAAGAGACATCTATTTAAATTCTTTAGGTCCTTAAAATAGACATAGAATGGTGGCAGTGATAAACCATTCAATTAGGAGTCAGAATTTGTAGCTTCTCGCCAAAGAACTTAATTGCCAGTAAAATGTTCAGAACCATCAGAACGGCAATGAGTCTCCCTTAGGTATTCAGGTTTACGTTAGCGTATTCTGACTTTCTTCCGTAGACCTTTTCCTCCGCTATGAAAATATTTACTGGAGAGCAAACAAGTTTACAGACATGAATCATTAGTTGCAATTAAAAAAATGGGCTTACAATTTTTTGAAAAACCAGCAAAGCTAAAGAATGAGTAGAATTAGATGATTTTGCAGTGAAACAATCTTGAAAGAAATAAAGGATACTGAAAACTATAAACACAGGATTTAGAACTCCACTTCTACAGCCATTAAGAAGGAAGCATCTAAGGCATGAAAGAGGCTGGCCGAGCCAGACCCAAGTCCTCAAGTGTCTGGTGTATGTTGGTATGAAGTCATTCTGGGGGAACTTTAATAGAGACAGTTTTGAAACTACATATGCAGTCATGTCTATCCGAGTGGCTTCAGTGAAGACTGCCTAGAGGTTTTGCCTTCTGAAGGACCCAGATTATTGTATGCCTCCTGGGGTGATGACTGGAGACTGGGGATAGGCAAACCCCCTGGTCATGCTCTTAGGAAATCAATGAGAATGTTCACAATTTCTCCTGTCTCTCTCCCTCCCCCTCAATCTCTCCCTCTCAACTTCACTCTGACTTTCTCTCAGACATTCACACATACAAATAATCAACTATATACACCTTCACATTTCTATTGGCAGCATCACAGCTAAAATTTTTATAAAAATCTCGTGAAAAATGAAAAAAATTAAGTTTCTAGTAACATTTAATTACTATAAGGAAAATATGTTATTAATTTACTTATTTATTAATCTATTCCTTAAGGAACAAAAGTTTCTGGATTAAGGTGTGTTAATTATCCTCTTATTTAGTGTGCTATATTTATTGTTATATTTTCACTGAAGTTTTTAAAAGCATAATTCTCTATCTAATAGCCTCAATTACTTCTCAGACTTCTGGTTTTATTTTACAAGATTTGATGTATTTTAATTTTTAAAGAATTTTAGAAACACATTCAAGACAGCAATAAAATATTTTATCCGGCATTATCTCTTCCAAAGTATCTGACACATTTATGACTATGTAGTAGCATCACTTATTAGACCTGAAAATAGAAATCTCGACATAAAAGTTGTAATTATAGAGTAGAAGAAAACTTCTGACTGTGTTTTGACATATGACAGCCTTCTCATCCCAATGTGAAGAGTATCTGGAGAAGCCCTTCTCTGCTTTCAGTGAGCAACACGGCACTGGGACAAAAAGCACTGGAGGAGGAGGCGGTGAGCCAGCCGCACACCTTGTAAATTCGACAGATGATGGTATCTGGAAAAGGCATAGAGTTATGCTAAAGCTGTTTTTACATAAATTTAGAAGCCACATATAAAACAAGAAGGGAATAAGACTATGGGAGTTGTCCAGTTTCTCTGTTGACAATGTTTTAAGATTTTTAGTGTATATATTCCTTATTTAGTCTTGTATTGTCAAATAACAAGGGAATCATTTGAAAATAGCTTTTGTTTTTCTTTTGTTTCCAGATGGGACTATATCAAACTAAAAAGACTTTGCACGGCAAAGAAAACTGTCAACAAAATGAAAAGACAAACCACTGAATGGGAAAATATGTTCACATGTACATCTGATAAGTGATTTAAAGCTAGAGTTTATACAAGATTTATACTATTCAAGACCAAGAAAACAAACAATCCACTTAAAATATGGACAAAGGCCCTGAATAGACACTTCTCCAAAAGAGGACATACAGATGTCCAATAGACATATGAAAAGATACTGAACTTCACTAAGCATCAGAGAAATGCAAATTAAAACTGCAGTGAGAGATCACCTCGCACCTGGCTATCACCAATAAACCAACAAACAACTGTGGGCGAGGATGGGGAGAAAAGGCAACCCTCTAGCACTCTTCCTAGGCAGGAAGATGGGTGCAGCCACCATGGGAAGCAATATGGAGTTACTCCCCCAAATTAAAAAATTGGAACAGCCTTATAATACAGAGACTCCACTTGTGAAATATTTCTGAAGTAACCTTAAATACTAATTGAAAGAATATATGCATCCCTATGTTGGTAGTGGCATTATTTACAAAAGCTAAGATTTGGAAGTAGCCCAGTGTCCATCAGTAGATGAGTGCATAAAAAAGCTCTGGCAGTTTTACACAAGGGGACACTACTCCACCGTAGTGTATTTTGTGACAGTATGGATAGACCTGGAGAACATTGTGTTTAGTGAAGTAAGTCAGTCAGAGAAAGGCAAGTACAGTATCATACGATTTCACTCATATGTGGAATCTAATGAGCAAAATTAACAGATGAAATAGAAATACACTCATAGGTAGAGAACTGACAGCTATCAGGGAGGAAAAGGTTTATGGGGCTCGGTGAAAAAGGTGAAGGGGTTAACAAAAAAAATCTAATAGACAGAAAATATATGGTGGTTATCAGAGGTAAACTGGGATAGAAGAGAGATAGGAGAAGATAAAAAGGAGATAATTGGTGATGGATAGAGACTTGACTTGGGGTAGTGAACATACAATACAATATACGGATGATGTACAATTAGAGAATTGTACACCTGAAACCTATATAATTGTATTGAACAGTATCACTCCAATAAACTCAATAAATTTTTGAAAAAAAGAAAATTGCTTTGGTTGGTGATCAACGAATTTTGGTAAAAGGTAAAAACTTCCCACTTTCTCATATTCTTTATCAGTGGAGCTATGGCTAATTTGTAACTTATGAAAAGCAACACCATTAAGTGCCCACGTTGTTCCTAAATACAATTTCCCAATAAAAGGAACCAGGACTGCTCTGGAGAAGAGGCTGATTTTAAGACTGGGCATGACCTGTGCAAAATGAGACTATGAAATGTCATACCAGATAGGAAAGGGTTATGCCTAAAGCACTCACATGATTAAGCTCTCACTGACTGGAAATTGGGAAATTAGACAATCAACAAAGATAATAGCCCCAAAAGATCTCATCACATCAAATATATTTAATGTGTGGATTTACAATGATACTAAAATAGTAACTGATAGCTCACTATTAGACAATGTCAGTAAACTAAGCCATTAATTTGAAAACTGGTGCAAAAAAAGAATCAAACATATATGAATGGTTACTAACATCACAAAAAGAAGACAACCAATGATCACATATCTTGGTGTGAAAGAAGATAATACTACCTTTGAAGTAGTCTTGTCAAAATGAAGAAAATAAAATCAGACTGTGGGCTATTTCAAAGAACATATTATTCTCTTTCTTCAACTATAATTTCATGGGGGAGAAGGGAAATGGAAACTATGTTGAAAGATTAAAAGAGACTGCACCAGTTGCAGTGCTCGGGCTTCTCGCGTTTATGTTGACCCCATGAGATGGCGCAGCTACAGATACCTCTCACTGTGCCTGGCACACAGAGTGCTCCACAAAATTGTTATTTCTTTATAGGGAAGGAAAAAACTCTTTTCTAGTTTTACCTTTTGGTCGTTTTAAAAGAAACTGCCTAATGTAAAATATTTTTTTAAATAATAAGGTGGGATATATCATTTTAAAGTGTGTAAATATTGTTTGCCTTTTTTCTAAGATCTGTTTTTTAGTTGTTAATATTTTGCAGTGTCAGCAACATTTCAAAGCAACAGCATCCTCGGTTGAGCACAAGAGAAGGTCAGCTCTCTCTCAGCAATCCGAAAGAAGTGTGAGAATGGATAACACTGGCCTTTTCCTGACTTGTTCACTGTGACATTTGTTGAAGAAGCTCTATTTTAAATCCTGAAACTTTGCCGATGTCACTTTCCATTTCATCATAATATTCAACCTCTTATAAGCTACATCTTTTAATATTACCCACTGGTGACATACTTTTTATTAGAAATTTGGTTATTTACTTTTGTATTTTTAACTTGTTCAGAATTGATTTCTTTTGAGTATTGGAAGAATTTTTCATTAGTGGTTTTAAGCTATGAAAGTATTTTCCCCCAAAACAGGGGAAAGAACTTATGTTAGATACATAATATAGTTCAATTAATAGAAACCAAAACTCATGACAGCATCCTCAGAACATATATGATCTTCTGTTTACAAATATAATTAATCAGAATAGGTTACAGAAACGAAGACAAGTTTTAATTCTAAAAATGTTTTTTTTTAGCAAAGCTGGTATAAGAATTTCTTCAGGTTCTTCTTGGTGACCTAAATATTTGAGATATATATAAATGTATGTAGCATGTAAGTGTGTGTGTGTGGGTATGTATATGTACACAAACCCATATATTTATTTCCAACATACATATATCTTTATACATAAGTGCACACATATTTTTATATTGAAGAAGAACCTCTGAACATCAGTAACTGTTCTCTGTCCCTTTAACGGCAATCTTCCTCCCAAGTTTTTGTGTTAGCAGATGTTTTATTCTACTTCAGGAATAACTGAAAACCCCAGTGTGCAAAATTTCTAGATTCTCCAAGGACCTTCCCAGTAGCATATTTATCCTTCAGTGTGAATTGCTTAAGTAACTTTACAAATACTAATGCTGGTCCCTGAAAGTACATATAATCTGACCAGGGAAAGTGCATGTCCCCATGTGTCTGTTATAACAATGGAAACTATCCAGGTTTCTAATAAAAAAAAGAATTAAAATGTTTTATCTTCATTCTGAGCAGAAGAATCTACATCCAAGACACAGAACTTTCGTAGAAATTCAGAGTAAGGTGACCACTGACTGCCTGTCTCCAAACTGGTCGTGTTCTACCACTTACTGGAACTTCAACCTCCTGCTATACTCATCCAAAGTTTACCTTTTCTTTACTGTTGTTGCTCTTAGAAAAATAATTCCTGTGGCTTTTGATTCTTGAGAGTTCTCCTCAATAATTTGTCATTTCTTTTGAACTGCAAGATTATAAAAATGAGCAACAATAAATGACAACATTATTCAGATATCTGAAGGTCTAGTGGGGGAGATCGTATTAAAAATCATAAAAAAGAAGTTACATGGTATATCAGTATATAAGAGAATCATGCTGGTGTCTGGAGCCGGTCCTACAGAAGAAACACTGAGCTGAAATAGGAATGATTACTAGAAGTACATAAGAAAAGAGGAAAGACCATCTACAGAGACACTTTGATGGGAGGAAGTATCTTGAGAAATGTTGGTAAACCAAGCTGGGAAGATAGGTAAAGTCTTACCAGGTTCTCGGCACACCATAGCGGTTGAAGTTGGCATTTATTTTGCTGGCTACTTTCTGGATCCATTTTATAATTTGAGGGCATTTCCCAGTGTAGCCTTTGGTGGGACACTGATTCTGTTCTTCCCCTACAGACAACAAAGGGGTTTGGGTGTTTCCTCTTCTGACCTTGTGGCACTGGCAAAATGGACGTTTCCATATGAGACTTTGCCCTTCAAAAATCAGCACTTTCGATTTAGACCTTATTTTCAACTTTGAGCGACTTATTAAATCTAAGAGCTATCTTAATTCTTCTGAGTCATTTCTACTATTTATCAAGTGAGGATTTCTTGATACACAGATATGCAATATAACTACTTTATTCACCCTTTTTTTACTTAGTCTACATATGAAAAGTATAAGAAAGTGAATCCTTGACGAATAGCTTCATTCCACCCACCAACTCTCTCCGTTCTGAGAGAGGCTATAATTGTACAACTCTCCAGAAACATCCCATGTGAACAAATAATGAGTTCTGTGGTTTTATGAAGTCTTCACCATCCTTGTATTGCACAATGGCATATGTGTTTTCCCAGTATGATGGTTAACCATATATGCCAATGTGACTGGGCTAAGGGATGCCCAGATAGCTGGTAAACGTTATTTCTGGGTGTGCCTCTGACAGTGAAGGCAGAAGAGATTAACATTTCACTCGGTGGCCTTAGTAAAGATCACCCTTACTGATGAAGGGGAGTGTTGTGAGTGTTGTCCTATCACCTGAGGGTCTGAATAGAACAAAAAGGTGAAGGAACCTAAAACATAAAGAAGAAAAGAATGCATTCTAATCAGATCGATGACTATCTTATTTTTATGGAACTTAATAACCCACAAAAATTTTAACAGCATTTTATTCTTTTTCTCCTTAAAAATAAGAAACTAAGAAACTATATTCAGATACAGCAATAAATTTAACTGGAAGGAAATTTTACTCATTTGAAAACCAAATGTATATAGGCCATGCCGCTATACTAGAAATAGTTGTTTAATTTTTTTCAAGATAGAGTGCTGATAAGATAGAATAGCTATCATGACATAAAAGTAATTTCATAATTCATCACTGAATTAAAATAAAAAATAATGAAGAGATACCCAAGAATTCTGTGCTTTATTTTTAAATATATTTTATTAATTATGCTATTACAGTTGTCCCATTTTTCCCCCTTTATTCCCGTTTGCCTTGCATGCCTCCTCCCTCCTGCATTCCTCTCCTTTAGTTTATGTCCATGGTCATATACATAAGTTCTTTGGCTTCTACATTTTCTATACTATTCTTAACCTCCCCCTGTCTATTTTGTGCCTACAATTTATGCTACTTATTCTCTGTACCTTTCCCCTTCTCTTGCCCTCCTACTCCCCCCCTGATGCTACTTATTCTCTGTACCTTTCCCCTTCTCTTGCCCTCCCCTCCCTCCCTCCTCCATGTAATCTCCATTTCTGTGGTTTTTTTCCTGTTCTAGATGTTTGCTTAGTTTGCTTTTGTTTTTGTTTTAGATGTGGTTGTTAATAACTGTGGGTTTGTTGTCATTTTACTGTTCATATTTTTATCTTCTTTTTCTCAGATAAGTCCCTTTAACATTTCATATAATAAGGGCTGGATGATGATGAATTCCTTGAACTCCTTGAACTTGACCTTATCTGAGAAGCACTTGATCTGCCCTTCCATTCTAAATGAAAGCTTTGCTGGATAGAGCAATCTTGGATGTAGGTCCTTGCCTTTCATGACTTGGAATACTTTTTTTCAGCCACTTCTTGTCTGCAAGGTTTCTTTTGAAGAATCAGCTGATAGTCCTATGGGAACTCCTTTGTAGGTAACCATCTCCTTTTCTCTTGCTGCTTTTAAGATTCTCTCCTTATCTTTCATCTTGGGTAATGTAATTATAGTGTGCCTTGGGTAATGTAATTATAATGTGTTTCCTCGGGTCCAACTTCTTTGGGACTCTCTGAGCTTCCTGAACTTCCTGGAAGTCTATTTCCTTTGCCAGATTAGGGAAGACCTCCTTTATTATTTGTTCAGATAAGTTTTCAATTTCTTGCCCTTCCTCTTCTCCTTCTGGTACCCCTATGATTCAGATGTTGAAATGTTTAAAGATGTCCTGGAGGTACCTAAGCATCTCCTCATTTTTGGGAATTCTTGTTTCTTTATTCCATTCAGGTTGAATGTTTCTTTCTTTCTTTTGGTCCACATGGTTGATTTGAGTCCTGGTTTCCTTCCCATCATTGTTGGTTCCCTGTACATTTTCCTTTATTTCACTTAGTATAGCCTTCATTTTTTCATCTAATTTTTGACCATATTCAAGCAATTCTGTGAACGTCCTGATTACCAGTGTTTTGAACTGGGCGTCTGATAGGTTGGCTCTCTCTTCATTGCTTCGTTTTATTTTTTCTGGAGCTTTGATATGTTCTTTCCTTTGGGCCATTTTTGTCTTGGCATCCTGTTACATAGTGAGGGGCAGAGCCTTAGATATCCACCTGGGCAAAGTAACTCCTGTCGCTGTGTCATGATGCTATATGTGGGGGAGGGCCTGGAGATGGGACAGTAGTGCTTGCTCCACTCTCTGTGGGTTTTCAGTCACTTCCCCCACTACCCACAATCAAATTAGGCTCTTCTGGTGCTGATTCCCAGGTGGGTGGGTTTGTGTATGTTTTAGCACCCTGTGGGTCTCTCCAATGAACTCTCCTGTGAGGCTGGGAATTTCTCCTGCTGCCGCCTCAACCCCTATAGGTGTTTTCAATCACATATTTGAGGCTTTATTTCCCTGCACTGAAATTCTGGGTTGTGTGGTCTGTCTCGCTCCCCAGTTGTTGCTCCCAGTTTATCTGCACATCAATATGGGACCACCCAGTCTGCAATCTGCCACACCGTCGCAGGTACATCAGCTGTCATCTTGCCCACTAGCTGCCACCTTGCCCACCAGCTGCCACTTTGACTGCCCCAATCTTTCAGCCACTGCCTTGCCTCGAATCCTCTCCTCAAAGTTCCCAGTCTCCAGCCCTTCTACAGTCTAAATGAATGTTTCTTCTTTAACTCCTGTTGTCAGACTTCCATATAGTTCAATTTTCTGTCAGTTATGGTTGGTTTTTGTTTTTAAATTTGTTGTTGTCCTTGTTTTGGTTGTGCAAGGAGGTACAGTATATCTACCTATGCCTCCTTCTTGGCCGGAAGTCTTGCATTAGTCTCTCAGAATTCTGTGCTTTAGATAAGTAAAAGTTATTGCAAGCTAAAAAATATATATATTAAAGTTTCATTACTTAGCTTCAGTTTTTAGAAAACTGAACAGTACTGAGTAATAAAATTTCCATTTATTTTATTCATGCACTTTTCATTTTAGTGTGTTTTATGCCCTAAATATTTTTGAATTGTATCTTCAGATTTATTTCACTGTTTTTAAAAATCATAAAATAGTTGTTACTTGAAAATCACCAATATGTCTTTTATCAACATTTTTTATTTTAACCAGGACTATGAATTATCATTGAAATTTGAAATAATTAGAATACATTGGTATAAAATTTAGAGATCTATTTAACTTGAATTGTTCCAGACACTCTCAAATATTCATTCATTCATTAAAAAATATTTACTAAGTATTATGTGCTAGGCACTATGCTAATGGTATTCATGAAAACTATAAATTTACTATCATTTACACACTATAATTTTGAAATTCATCTAAGTTGAATTTTAAGCTACTTAACATCTATTGAGTGATGTCATTTAAATAATGCCAAATAAGGACTTCCAGGCAAGATGGAGGTGTAGTTAGACACACTGTGCCTCCTCGCACAGTGTGTCTAACTATACCAAAATTAAGGACAACAAAAATTTAGAAACAAAAACAAAACCAGAACAGATAGAAAATTGAACTGTACAAAAGTCTGACAACCATTCCTCCAGACTGGTAAGAGGGGCGAAGTTGGCAGCCAGCAGAGAGGCATTGCGGCAGGAAAATCCATTGTCTGGTGAACTCGGGCATGCAGGTGATGGCTTGCAGACCCCAGGCGTGGGGAGGCAACAAGCAAACCCAGTGAGGCACCCAAGGCTGCTAGCTGACCACAGTCACACATTCATGTGCAGATAAAACAGGCGAAAACAGGGAGTGAGACAGACTGCAAAACCCAGGGCCCTAGTGCTGGGAAATAAAGCCTAAAAGCACCAATAAAAAACAATTGTGGGGGTTGAGGTGCCAGAGGAGACTCCCAGCCTCACAGGAGAGTTCATTGGAGAGACCCACAGGGTCCTAAAATGTATACAAACCCACCCACCCCAGAATCAGCACCAGAAGGGCCCAATTTGCTGGTGGGAAATGGCAGAAGGCTCTGAAATTTGAGAGAGAGCGGAGCAAGTGCCATTGTTCCCTCTCTGACCCCACCCCCACATACAGCATTACAACCCAGAGACTGGGTTGCCCCACCCTGGTGAACACCTAAGGCTCTGCCCCTCATACATAACAGGCGTGACCAGATCTCTCCCCGCCCCACGCAAAAAAAGGCTCAAACAGAAGAACAGATCAAAGCCCCAGAGCCAATTCTTTTAAGCGAAAAAGAGATAGCCAACCTGTCAGATGCACAGTTCAAAGCATTGGTGATCAGGATGTCCACAGAATTGATTGACTTTGGTTGCAAATTAGATGAAAAAATGAAGGCTACACTAAGTGAAAGAAGGAAAATGCACAGGGAACCAATAGTGATGGGAAGAAAACTGGGACTCAAATCAGTGGAGTAGACCAGAAGAAAGAAAGAAACAATCAAACAGTAAAGAAGGAAGAAACCAGAATTAAAAAAAATGAGGAGCAGCTTAGGAACCTTCAGGACATCTTGAAACATTCCAACATCCAAATTATAGGGATACCAGAAGGGGAACAGGAAGAGCATCAAGTGGAAAACTAAAGGGGGAGAACTGTAATAGCATATTCAATAAAATATATTACAAATAAATAAATAGTGCCAAATAGATAATATATTCACTGCATTTAATATTCTATATATAATCATTCATTGATGAGCTGAATTTAGAACAATTGTAAATTTAAATGTGGTCAAATTTATCAGTCCAGTCTTTATATTCCCCCCAAAGTGTTTATAACCCTCTTATACAATGTTTTCATATTTTATTATTGTGTCATCAAGCTTTTTAAAGTATTTTTCTTTCACCTTAATTTTTAATTGATTCTCAATTTTTAATTGATTCTCATTGATATTGTTATTATCATTCTCATTTTAATATTATTTTATAGTCAATGTTTATTTAGGTGTACATATACATTTATTCATTTCTTTGTTTATCACTATTTCTTAAGTATCACTTGTCACTTCTGGGAATTTATTCCTTGCTGAAATATAACTCTTAACAGTTCTTTTAGGAAAGATCAATGCATTTAAACTTTGTCAGAAACTGCCTTTCAAATCCATTATTCTCTTATCATATATTTCAGCTGATTATAGACTATTTTGCTGAGTTATTTTTTCTGTACACTTTGGAAGTATTATTTGGTTGTCTTCTACTAGTTGTTAATGTTGTCAGATTGCTGTTTCTATTTTGGTAATCTCTCTTTTTCCCAGTAGAATTTGAAGTTCTCTCTTTGTGTTTGGTATTTTGCAGTTCAGTTATAATTTACCTAGTATGACTTGTTTTTGTATTTCTGATTGGAATTGTTCTTTTTGAAATTAAATGTTCATCATTTTCAATTTCGCAAAGTACCCTAAATACTTTTTTCTACCCTTTCAAAAAATTTCCTTCCAAAAGTTTAATAAATGTACTTTCTAATTTTCATCTCGTTCAGTTATTTGAACAGCTTTCACTTTCTCACACTTTCTTCCTCTTCTCCTATTTTTGTTGTACTTTAGATATTTTCTGCAGCTTTACTTTTCAGTTCACCAATTTTTCTTCTAATAATGTAAAATCACTGTTCCTTACAGATACATGACAAGAATCTACTTAATATATAGGCTTTATGTATTTTTCCAAGTTATTGATAAAGACATCAATCATGCGGAAACCCAGATTAAAAAATTATATTATTATTTCATACTTAATATTTACCTGTAGTTTATTATGATTAATTCAAATTTTACTCATTCTGTATGGTCACTCAATCTGTTTTTTATTTATATAAGTGTGCCTTTTATCCAGCCTATATTTCTCTTTCAACCAAAATAGTCCACAAGAAATAGTTAAATTGATGGGAAATGATGTTAAATGTCCTTAATTAAGATAATCTATATTGATATGGAAAACCTTTGTTCACCCGACCCCCAAGCACCCAGGGGAAGAGCTAGCTGGGTGTTTGAGAAAGCAAATAACAGGATGTTCCCAAGGACTAAGATAAGCCTGGTAGCCAGAACTAACTTCCGCATTCTGCTTCTGTAACTCGCTTGCCACGTAGACAGGAAGACCCTGCAGACTCTATAAACCCCAAGGACCCTTTGTTCGGGGCTCAGAATTTGGAGATCACTCTCCTCTGGGCCTGTGCACGTAATAAAGGTCATGCTCCTGAACCCTCGATGTCCGGTCGCTTCATTTTCTGTAACAATATCATCTGCATTTCTTTGATTAACAAACTGATCAAAAGGGAAAAAATCATCTCATTTATTTGGTCAGTGGATACATGTTATCTTTCTAAAATTACAAACTGTTTATGAAAGTTTTAAGAAACTACTGTGCTTCTTGTCCATCTTGGGTTTCAAAGGGAACTTTTTACCCTTTAATTTATGAAACATATTTTAAAATAAGGACTGTATTTACTCATCTCAACTTAGCATCTTTTTTCATCATCATTCTCAATAATTGTTGGATCCAATTTGATTACCTAATTTCAAGATTTTCAAATATGAGTGTGGTATGTGCCCAGACCCAGACAAATACTGTACATTTAGGAGATCAAAGGAAACACATTTAATGTCCATTTTCAAGTTTCCTCCTTTTCTTTTCTTCAGGATGACTAGTGACCGCAGCATATCATGTCCGGCTGACAGTGCATAGGACTATCACTTCAGAGGGAAGTTTTCTGTCAAAGATATCATACTGCTTGATATTTATTTACCACAATACCTCAAAAACCTTGTGAAATTGCCTTTGGTTTCCCGTACTGTGGGCTTTCTCTAGGCAGGGGCCCTGCTAACTTGCCATCTTTGTGCCTCATGAATCGTACTTGATTCTGGAACAGTCAGCCTATGTGAACTTCTCTGCTTTCTCTCTCACCTCCTCCACTTCCGCTCACTCCCTCTGAGGACCCAGGGCACACCCCATGTGGTGAGTGGTGGGCTAAGCAGGCATACCAGGGCTCTTCGTGACAGTCTTGGCTGCATACAGTTTGTTAGGTCAATCAACGCCAACTTCAGGGTCCTAACCCCTCAGCATGCTCCTCTGGCTTGGCCATGAGAATAGGTATCATATGAGGTTAATAATGAAAAGCAATTAAAGCTGGAATCCTTCCAGAATCTGCCACCCTGGCATGTGCCCCAGAAATAGAACCAGTGAACTTTTGCTTTTCAGGATGTCACCCAACCAACTGTTTCTGCCCCATTTTATTGTTATCAGGAGGAATTCTTAGTTGCCAAAAACAGACTCTGGCTAACTTCAGCAGGAAAGAAATGAGTGGAAGGCTGTGGATAGCTCCCTGCATCATGGAGAGAGCCACGCTCAGAACAGAACAGCTTGGGGGATGCCCCACTGATCTCCTAGAACGGTATGGGAGGACACTGATGCCACCACTCCTATGCACCAGAGGTGCCGCTGGCCCCGCTGGGGCAGGTGGTGGGCGCTCTGACGGGGGTGCTCCTGCCACAGCTGCCCCGGGTAGGCCATCTGGCTGTGATGGCAACCACTGACCCCAGGTTTCTAACTCTTAATGTTTTAATGGAAAGAGATGTATGGTGTCAATAAGAATACGATAGGTGTGTGAAGACATTGAAATGCTGGGCCTGATGAGTTATATGGGATTTGGTTAGTTGATTCAAAGAATCATTTGGAGCCACTAAAGTTTGTCAGGCAGGGAAGTGGCATGAACACATTTGGTTTTGAAAAGGAATTTAGGATTCGTTGGGGAAAACGGATGATAAAGATTGATGACTATAATAGGCAAGAGGGTATTGTGGTTAAAGTTTCACACAGGAAGTAATTACACAGGACTTCATGATAGGTTAGTTAGACGGGCGATGATGGAGTCAAGGTGAGTGCCGGCCGATGATGGCATAGGCAAGTGTCAAGATTGTTTAGGAAACATCCAGCCAGTTGTGAGCACGATATGCATGGGCTGCTAGTGGGATAGCTGAGTGGGGATGTCCAGTCACAGATCTGAAGTTTAGGAAGAAACTGTGCCCTGCCTGTGATAGAAGTCAGGAAAGTATATGAAAACCGCCAAGGAGAGGGTAAAATAAGAAGACCAAGAAACACAGGCCTGGAGAAACCTAGGAGACAGTGGTATCAGGTAAGTGAAAAAAGTCTGTCATGAATGAGGAAGTAGTTGACACCTTTTTAAGATACTGAGAGAAGAACAGTTAAGACTGAGGAATGTGAGAGGAGGTGGAGACAACATCATGTTCTGAGATCATTTCAAGGAAACGAGTAAATAAATGATGACATATACGTAAAATGAAATATAATTAAGCTTCTGAAATGTATGACTTGCACATATGTAAAGTAGGAAACATAATATTGAAAGTGAAAAGTGACAGGTACAGTAAGAAGCTATTCCTGTGAGTTTTTAAAATACAAAAATATATGATTGATACTGCATGCTGTTTTACAGACAGGCACAGACAGAAAGACACACACACACATATGTATAAGAAGTTAGAAGAAGACTGTAAAGGTACACATCATCTTTAAGATATTTAGTTCTTCTATTAAAGATTGACAACAATGGAAAGTATAGGTATGGATTTGAACTGCATTGGAGAAATTTTACTTTTTAAAATCAAAGACATTATCTAAAGCAAAGAATGACAAAATAGAAACATATTAAATATTAGTGGTAAGGGAGTCTTAATCTCTGAACTCATATGTTTGCAACATTTCATAATTTTCTAAATAATTAAACTTATACCAAATTTACCCCAGAGGTTTAGATAGGAAATACAGTCCAATTTTACTAGGAGCAAATTGTTTTTTGATATTTAGTAAACCCATATTTAACTGAGTAGGAGGATCAGGGCTATGAGAACAACCAATAACTGCAGTTTTGTAAAGAAATATACTAGCCAAATGTTTAATATTTTCAATATAAGAATAAAATTATATAATTTTCATTCCTACCATAATGTGTTACTCTTTACTAAACAAGCTGACATATGTAGTTATTAGTTAATGACAGTCTGTTAAAAATAACTTAAGTAGGAAAATAAGATACTGTATATACTAAGCTGATTTAAATTAAATATTGATACTTAATATTGGTATCAATATTGATATTTAATTATGAACATAGTTACTTCTCTAAATTTAACAATGTGTATAATTTGTCACATCTGTTATACTTTTAAGTAAGAAGTTTTGATAATTAAATTGATGGAATATTTGAATCAATCCTGAGTTTAAAAATAAAAACAAAAATAAATTTTGACTTGGCAGATAAATGTAAAATTTCTTAGCATATCTAATTTTAATTTAAATATATAAAAAAGTTACATATTTTTTCAGATATAGAGGTGCCAAGTAAATATTTGTTTAATTATGATACTGTATATCATAGCTCTTTTTTGCCTATTATCTATTTTGAAACTATTCCTAATTGCCATTAATCTAATTTATTAAAAGCTAAAAATACTTATCAGAAAGGAAAAAAATCTAAATATTTTCATAATATGAAGGTCATAGTCCTTAAGTATACTGACTACAAAGAAAAACAATAAATTGCTACCAGAATAATAAAAAGAAAAACTGCCCTCAGAGAACTTAATGAGCCTTAGACTCCATAAAAATTATTTATACCAGCATTCGTTGACCGATTTTAATTGTCAGCCATTCCAAAATAAAACCTGCAAATAAGCTCTGATGATTTACATTGAGCTTTGACTGCAGATATAATAGTGTTTTAACTTATAATAATAGCAGAGATTAAAATCTGACAAGGAGAAGATGGGTCTCTTGCATGCGACTGTCAAAGAGTAATTTCAAATACATTTTGACTTAGTATTCTGGTTTCCCATTGTTAGATTCTCACCTATTTTGAATCCTGGTGTCTATATGTTGCAGTGAAATTTGATATGTTGCAGTGTGAAAATTATGAAACCAAGGTCAAGGTCACCAAAAGATATTGTTACTTACAGAAAATAGTAACTTGTTCTGATTAAGGAATGGTCAAATGAGACAAAATAGCTTTCATAATTTTTCTGTAAACAGAGCTCAGCTTATAAAGAACATCTGTATGCATCTCAGGTTCCCCAAATTTGACGCTTGTACCCTTAACCAACCATTCGCCATTCATCCCTCAGGATCTCAAAACCGAGAATGGTTCTGTGGTTCCCATCTGTCATGAATCATCAGGGATCAGTCCCATCCAAGAAATCTTTCTTCAGAATGAAATCTTTTCTGTGACACACAAACCCTTTTTGGAAAACAAACTTAATTGTAAAGCACCAACCTTTCTTTAATATTCATTCTCTATGAGCATTTATTAGTGCTCTAGAAAATTGTATTATAATTTTCTTTTAATGATCTGCCTGGAGATGCACCTCCTTTCCTGATGACAACTGAAAAACTTTCAAATGACTACCAGCCATAATTATATGCTACTTATTCCAAAGCTCCAGTAGCAGCTACTCATAGTCACTGAGTATTTATTAACTTCGGTTTCAAATAGTGATGCTTTCCTAAACTTGTCCATAAACTATGAGAGTAGATCATATGTACGTGAATATTGATGAATTTATTTTGGTGGTTTATATAATGTTGTTTTGAAAAATTTTCTTTCACTTGACTTCCGATCTGTGTTACAACAAATCTGACTTCCAACAAACATGTACATAAAATATGTATACATAGAGGTATAGAAGAAGTTAGGTTACTGCACTTCATTTGTAAGAGGTATTTTAGGGAAATAAGCATATAATTGGTCAAAAAATAAGGGCCCCACAGGACTGTGAACATTCCTTTGTCTGGAATAAAAGAAATAATAAAGAAATGATATAGGAAAAAGAAAAACAATATGATATTTAGAGAATAAATAGAAGGCTTTCTCCTTTTTGAGAAAGTAGAGGTTCTGCCTGTGATTGCAGGTTTTGAGAGTAAGTGGGACACGTAGGCACATATGTGAGACAGCCAGAGGCCTGCAGAGTTCTTTTCAAATATAAGTGTCCAACAACATTGCTCCACGGGTTTCACTGTGTTAACACAGGAGCTGCGGTGTAGAAGCCAGAGAGAATCATAGCCACATGTGCAGACTCCTAAGCACAATTAGGTGATGCACTGGAGGAAAGTGGCATGTTATTATAATTCCCCTATACCGAACCCATTTATTGAGCAAGCTCAAGATAAATGCTACCTTACAGTAAATATCACCGGTGATGCGATTGAAAAGAATTCCTGGAGTAAGTGCAGGTATGGGATGCTTCCAGCAGGGGGAAGCAGACCCCTTCATAGTAGGGTTGGCTGATTTCAAAGGCCTTGCATTTGCAGCCAGCAATTACCAGGGAGTTGGTTTGTGGGCTTCTCCACGTTGGTATTCCCCAAACATGGCTGTGCTGACCCAAATTCTTAATCTTCCTTCTTCTGTAGACATTTGTTTCTTCAACTTGCAATTCTTTATTTGTCTGATGGAGGCAGTGAATATTTTAGGAGCAGCACGTGAAGGGACACAAAGTAAAACGTACTACTCTAGTTCAGTCCTTAACACAACTCAATGAATGATTTAGACCCCAGAGTCTGGACCCTGGAACCACAGACTACTTGGCAGGCACGTTGAATAGCCCCAAATCTGCGTATAGCCACAGACACACTGGCAGTACAAACACGATACTGAGTGCCTCACAGCTTTGTCTCTGGCGATGCCCCGTGTTTTCTCTTTGTCTTGTCCAGTTGCAAGAAGGAGAGCTGGCCAGTATTACCTATGTTTATGTACTCAGAATCCCAAGTTTGTTGTGATACCTACTCAACAAGCGGAGCTGCTGCTATCCACATGCCTGGTCTTGCTCCACGTGTCAGAGGTTTCTCCCAGGTAAACTGAGATCCAAGGGATTGCTGGGTTTCTTACAGAAACTCGAACTCATCACTCCAGGTCTGATACCTCCACTTGGACTTGAAAACAAGCTTAGAATAATGTATAAATAAATATAGTTAACACCCATTGGAATAAAAATGGAGCTTAATATTTGAATTTATAAGTTTGTAGTTTACCAAGTACCTTTCTAGAAACAACACCTACCATAAATTATTTATTATAGTTTTATGTAACATTTGTTATTATAATTGTTTTGTTTGCTTCTTTGTTCTTTGTGGTTTATGAGTCTAACAGGTTATAGTAGCCTTATAGTTTCATTTGCAAAACAACCAGAAATAACTACTTAGGACCATTGGCCATGCTATGGATAGGGTATTTTAAAGAGTGCATGTGTAAGAGAAAGAGAGAGAGGACAAGAAATCCCTTTTGATACTATCAAGTTCAAGATTTTTAAAGACACAACCAGTAGTTAGTGGCACCTAGAGGACTGAAGGGAGGCAGCACAGTCGGGTGGGAAGTGAGCCAGACAAGCCTGAAGTTGTATGGATGCTGTCACGTGCCAAAAAGAACAGCGATCACACTGAAGCTGGTTGAGGAGCTTTGAGATGGGAGTCGCAGAGCCATGGCGTACGATTATGCACTATGGACAGGGGCTCATACAGAGACTTTGAAAGTAGTACCCTCAGATGTGCGCAATGTGCAAACTTCTTAACTACATGTGGTGGTAGCGGACACGACAAGTGACAAAAAGAACTTCAAGGAATTCCTCAAAATTATCTATGAGATCATGGGATTATATAACTTCATGTACAAAAAGGACCTGAAGTATTTAGTTTGTATGAAAACAGAAAAGATGACCACAGAATACTGAGAATTTCACCCTGGTGAGACACTGGCTGTGCTCTGTGTCCTATCAACTCAGCTTTTCCTCTGTATGCTTACATTGCAATTTTGTAATCAGAACTGATGTCTAGTTTCCACTCCCTTCATTTCCTCCTGTCTCTGGGATTCTGTGTCATGTTGCTTTTACTGCTCCCTTGAAATAATTCTTACTTTTCCCTTCTTATCCCCTAATGGCTGAGCCTCTTTCAAGCTAGCCTCCTGCTCAGTCCCCTTGTTTAATCACATTAAACATAGAAGGTCTATTGCCACACACGCAAAGGCATGAAGAGATACATATATCAATAAGCTCTTATCGCCTACTTTCCACTACAAGTCGTAGGAAAGCCACTCTTTCCTGAGTGGTTATCTCCTCAATGTAAATTTTATTCTTTTCCACATTAAACAATAAATTCAGGACTATGTTTCCCATTGACCGGACTTAAGAATGCTATATTATGCTTCTGTTTCTTGAAGAGTATCTCAGTCTGTGTGACATAGACTGAAGGGAGCATGAGGTGTCCAGATCTGTATAAAATCATTAGCATTTACACCAACAGTTGACAAGCTGTTTCGCCAGATCTCTTACATTTTGTTACCTAGAAAGGATAACATTGATTTTACTCATATGGCCTATGTTACTGGATTGTTGAACTCCTACTTATTTTTCAAAACATTGCTTCTGTACTTCTGTGTCCTTGGTTTGTACAACTCATCTGGGAAGTATGTGTTTGCAATACTGTCTGTAAGAGCGTTGAGGCAGTGACTTGCGATCGCTCGACATGGTGCCCAGCAAACTCTTGGTAGGTAGCGAGTCCACAATAACTGTTTTCTGAATTGGACTCAAAGAGGGAAGCAACTGCAGAGCATTTCACGTGTGTCGGTCCTCTATTTCCATGCACGATTGTCTTTTAAACATTTCCATGATGCCCTAAGGGTTCTGCTGAGAAAGCATCATCCAGAATGACTCAGAGAGAAAACAATTGAAAATGGCTTTCCATTGCCCAGCACATCTTGTACAAAACCATCTGTTGAAATAATTTAATATTTATATGTCAGCTGACTCAGTTTATATATATTTTTATTTGGGGTGGGTCCTACCATTTATTATTTAATTCTTTTTTCTTTTGATTTAATCTTTATGGTATATTTTCCTATTACCATTTAGTCCCTTTATACACCTCTCCCCCAGCAATGTACACACTGTTGTCCAGGTCCGTCAGTCCTTTCTCCTTTTCCCTCAGTTCCTGCACACTCTAACCTCCTGCTCACTACCTGTCATCTGCTCTCAATCTACAAGTCTCTCTTTCACTTGTTAGTTCAGTCTGTTCAGTAGATTCCACATATGAGTGAAATCATATGGTATTTGTCTTTCTCTGACTAATAATTTCACTTAGCATAATGTTCAACAGGTCCATCCATGCTGTCCTAAAGGATAAAATTCTCTTCTTTTTTCTGGCCGAATGGAATTCCATTGTGCAAATGGCCCCTAGTTGAGTTATCCACTCATCTGCTGATGCACACTTGGGCTGCTTGTATATTTTGGTGATTGTAATGCCTCAATGAATATGGAGGTGCTTACGTTCTTTTAAATTTGTGTTTTGGGTTCCTTCAGATACATTCCTAGAGTGGGATCACTGGGTCAAAAGGCAGATCCATTTTTAATTTTTGAGGTATTTCCATACTGCTTTCCACAGTGGCTGCACCAATCTGCATTCCCACCAACAATGCAAAAGTGTTCCTCTCTCTCCACATTTTTGCCAGCACTCACTATTTATTTTATTTATTGATGAAAGCCATTCTGATAGGTGTGAGATGGTATCTCATTGTGGTTTTAATTTTCATTTCTCTGATGATTAGTGACATTGAGCATCTTTTCATAAGTCTACTGGCCATCAGTGTGTCCTCTTTGGAGAAGCATCTATTCAGGCCCTTTGCCCATTTTTTTTAATTGGGTTGCTTTTTTTTGGTGTTGAGGTTTGTAAGTACTTTAAAAATATTGGATATTAACCCCTTACCAGATGTATTGGCAAATATGTTCTACCACTGCAATCCTGAGAAAGAAGCACAAAGTAGGAGGAATCACACTACTTAATATCAAACTATACTACAAGGCCATGATCATCAAACAACTTGGTACTGGCATAAAAACAGACACAGAGATCAGTGGAACAGAATAGAGAGCCCAGAAGTTAACCCACACTTTTATAGTCAGTTAATGTTTGACAGAGGAAGAAAGCACATACAGTAGGCTGAAGATAGTTAATTCAATAAATGGTGTTGGGAAAATTGGACAGAAACATGCAGAAAAATGAAACTAGACACCTTCTTACACCACACACACAAAAAATATTCAAAATGGATCAGACTTAATGTTAGACCTGAAACCATAAAAATCCTAGAAGAAAACAGACAGAAAAAGCTCTGACATTGCTTATAGCAATGTTTTATCGGATATATCCCCCCAGGCGAGAGAAACAGAAGAAACAAATAAACAAATGGGACTATAGCAAACTAAAATGTTTTTTCACAGCAAAGGAAATCATCAACAAAATAATTAGCTGATTCACTTTAAACAAATATTATCATCTTTGTTGATTTATTGACGATAGCCATTCTGATAGGTATAGGTGATACTAATTGTGGATTTAATTTGCATTGCTATGATGATTAGTGACACTGAACATATTTTCATATGTCTATTGGCCATCTGTATGTCCTCTTTGGAGAGGTGTCTATTCAGATCTTTTGATCATTTTTAATTGAATTGTTTAACTTTTTGTGTTGAGTTGTGTAAGTTCTTTATGCATCTTGGATAATTATCCCTCTCAGATGTATTGGTGAACAAATTCTCCCAATCAGTGGGTTGTTTTTTCATTTTTTGATGGTCTCCTTTGCTGTGCAAAAACTTTGTAGTTTGATGTAGTCCTGCTTGTTTATCATTTCTTTTGTTTGCCTTGCCAAAAAAGCCATATCAGAAAAAAAGTATTCCTGTGAGAATTGTATGAGATTTTACTATGTTTTTTTTTTCCTAAGGAATTGTATGGTTTTGAGTCTAACATGTAAGTCTTTAATCCATTTGGATTTATTCTTGTGTGTGGCATAAGAAGGCAGTTTTTCTTTTTTCTTTTCTGCATGTTATCTGTCTAATTTTCCCAACACCATTTATTGAATACACCATCCTTAGTCCATTGTATGTGCTTGCTTCCTCTGTCGAGAATTAATTGATTATAAAGGTATGGGTTTATTTCTCGGCTCTCTATTCTGTTCCATTGATCTATGTGTCTGTGTTTATGCCAGTATCATGCTGTTTTGATTAGTAAAGCCTTATAGTATAGTTTGATATCAGGTATTATGATTCATGAAACTTTGCTCTTCCTCAAGATTGCTATTGCTATTCCAGGTCTTTTGTGGTTCCATATAAATTTTTGGAATATTTTTCCTAGTTCTGTGAAATATGTCACTGGAATCTTGATGGGAATTGCTTTGAGTCTATAGATTGCTTTGGGTAGTATAGAGACTTTAGTGTTAACTCTTCCTATCTGTGAACATGGTTTATGCTTTCACCTATTTGCATCTTGTTTGATTTCTTTCTTTAGAGTCTTATAATTTTCTAAGTTTTTTGCATTCTTGGTTTAATTTATTCCTTGGAATTTTATTCTTTTTGAAGCAATTGGGAATGGGATTGTTTTCATAATTGCCCTCTCTGCTAGTTCATTATTGCCATATAAAATGCAACTGATTTCTGTATATTAATTTTTTATCCTGCTACTTTACTGAATTCATTTGTTAGTTCTAGTAGTTTCTTGGTGGAATCTTTAGGGTTTTCTATATACAGTGTTATGTCTTCTGCAAATAATGGTGGTTTTACTTCTTTCTTTCTTCCCAATTTGGATGTCTTTTATTTCTACTTCCTGTCTGATTGCTTTGCTAGGACTTCCAATACTATGTTGAATAAGAGAGGTGAAAATGGACAACCCTGTCTTGTTCCTAATCTTGAGGAGAATGCTTGTAGTTTTTTGCCCACTGAGTATGTTGTTGGCATTGGGTTTGTCATATATGACTTTTTTTCCCCATTAGGGCATGTTTCCTCTATTCCCACTGTGATGAGATTTTTTTTCATAAATGGATGCTGGACTTTATCAAATGCATTTTCTTATCTATTTTTATGACCATGTGGTTTTTATCTTTTATTTTGTTTATGTGGTGTATCACATTTATTGATTTGTGGATACTGTACAAACCTTGCATTCCCAGGATAAATTTCACTTGATTGTGGTTTATGATCTTTTAAATATATTACTGTATACAATTTGTGAATATTTTGTTAAGGATTTTAGCAACCAGGTTTATCAGGAATTTTGACCTTTAATTTTCTTTCTTTGTAGTGTCTTTATCTGGTTTTGGAATTAGGATGATGCTGCCTGTTAAAAAGAGCTTGGCAGTCTTCCCTCCTCTTGAAATTTAGAAAAATTTTTAACTTTTTTATTGTTCAAGTACAGTTATCTCCATTTTCCCATCATTACTCTCCCCACCCATTCCCACCTCCCACCCTGGATCCTATCCAACACTTTTTCTTTGTCCATGTGTTCTTTATACATGTTCTTTGATGACCCTTTCCCCTTTTCACCTGTTATCCCCTACCACCTCTCCTCTGGTTACTGTCAATTTGTTCTTTATTACTACATGCGAAAAAATGAAACTCTACCACCAACTTACACCATACACAAAAATAAACTCAAGATGGATAAAAGACTTAAATATTCGTCATGACACCATAAAAGTCCTCCTCTTGAATTTTTTGAAATAGTTTGATGAGAGGTGTTAGTTCTCAGAATGTTTGGTTAAATTTGCCTGGGAAGCCATCTACACCACGGCTTTTGTTTACTGGGAGTTTTTTTTAAATTACTACTTCAGATTCTCTGATTCTTCCTGATTAAGTTTTAAAAGATTGCATGTTTCTAGGAATTTATGCATTTCTCCAGATTTTCCAATTTTTTGGCATATAGTTGTTTGTAAAATTTTCTTACAATCCTTTGTATTTCTATAGTGTCAGTCATTACTTCTCTTTCATTCGGACTGTTTTATTTGGCTCCTCTTTCTTTTCTTGATGAATCTGTTTAAAGGTTTGTCAATCTTGTTTATTTTTTTCAAAAAACCAGCTTTTAAATTTATTGATCTTTTTTATTATTTTTAGATACTCTATTTCATTTATTTCTGCTCTGATTCTTTTTTTCCCTTCTACTCACTTTGGGCTGTATTTGTTGGTCTTTTCCAACTTACTTTAAGTGTAAAATTAGGTTGGTTTTTGAGCTTTTTTTTTGTTTGTTTCTTGAGATAGACCTATAATGCTATTATTTTCCCTCTTAGGACTGCTTTGTTTGTGTTCTACAGATCTGGGGGTGTTGTGTTTTCATTTTCATTTGTTTTAAGGTATATTTGATTTGTTCCTTACTCTCATTGTTAACCTACTCATTGTTTAATAACGTGTCACTTAGCTTTCATGTCTTTGTGTATTCTTCAGTTTTCTTCTTGTGATTGTTTTCTAGTTTCATAGCATTATGGTCAGAGAAAAACAAGTGCTGACAAGGAAGTGGAGAAAGGGCACTGTTGGTGGGAATGCAGATTAATGCTGCCAATGTGAAAAGCTGGATGGAATTACCTCAAAAACTTAAAAATGGAACTGCCTATGACCCAATGAATTCACTTCTGGGAATTTATTTGAAGAAATACAAAACACTAATTCAAAAGAATAGATGCACCCCTATGTTCATTGCCGTGTTATTGACAATAACCAAGATTGGAAGCAGCCCGTGTCCATCAGTAAATGAGTGGGTAAAACAGCTATGGTAAATTTATACAATGGAATACTACTCAGCCGTAAAAAGGAAGAAAATGTTACTCTTGTGACTGTACATATGGAACTGGAAGAACATTATTGTAAACGAAACAACCCAGTACTAGAAAGACATGTACTATATAATTTCATGCATGTGTGGAACGTAATGAACAAACTGAATTAACAAGGAAATTAAGACAGGCTGATAGAGAGCAAGCCGATAGCTCTGGGGGCAGGGGGCTTAGGGATATGGAGGGATTGAGAAAAAAGGAAGAGAACTCATGGTCCAGGACAATAGTGCAGTGACTGTGGGAAGGAAGGGTATGGGTGAAGGTGGGAGAGGGTTTGGGTGGATAAATGGTAATAGAAAAATGCAATAAAAATGAAAAAAAATTACTATCACAAGTAATCAGGTGAAGGGAAGTAAAGACATTTGGGGGTTTATGAATAAAATATAATGGCCACTTTATTTCCTTAAAAAGCAAACAAACGCTGGTTTTATTTGCAAAGATATTTTCTTACTGGCCTGGATTTTATACAAGTGGCTACTTTAAAAAATACTCACAACCTTATTTTCTTATGTTGTTTAAGCTATTTGGAAGCACCATTATTAATATTTAAGTTAGTCAGCCCTGGTTGGTGTAGCTTAGTGGATTGAGCATGGGCCTGAGAAGCAAAGAGTCACAGTTCGATTCCCAGTCAGGGCACATGCCTGGGTTGTGGGCCAGGTCCCCAGTAGGGGACACATGAGAGGCAACCACACATTGATGTTTCTCTCCCACTCTTTCTCCTTCCCTTCCCCTCTCTCTAAAAATAAATAGATAAAATATTTTAAAAAAAACCACTTAAGTTAGTCAGAGAAAGGCATTGTAAATTTTATTGTAGCTAAACTTAATGATAAACAACTCATGAGTTAAACAACAGAAAAAATATTTTATTACTTTGCCTAGAGGAGGGCCCTCTAACTGTGGGTTATTCCCTAGCACCATGCATATATATCAACTTCTTTAATCAGAATAGATAGTTATTACAGAATTTAGATAAATATCTTTATATTACAAACAGTGAAAGCCCTTAGGAAAAAAATCTGGCAGTGTTAATGAAATATAAATTAGTTGTATATAGAAATAGACATTTGCCATTTGTGGTTATCTAAAACTTTTAAAACATTTTTATTCATATTTTGATAGTTCATTACATTCTCACATTGTTAATTTACCTTTTTCAAAATAAAATAAAAATAAATAACATTTGTCCCTACTGCCAGTGTGTGGATATGTAACTAATGCCTCACAAAATAGACACATCCTCTTAAGAGTCTAAATGGAGGTGAGCTTCATAGGAGATGAACGGGACCTCATTTTTTGCTGCTGGCATGGGTGGGAACAGGAGCTGGGCACCTCTGTTCTCTGCATTAGTAGCATCTCCCTTAGCAGGCCAGTTGTGCAATGATGGTTAGGGCATTGTTTCTGGATGTTCACCATGTGGACTTCCAATAATATGGATTTCAAACATCCTTTGATAAATCGATTGGGTTCAAACTAAGTAGAATTGACTGTTGTCTGCAAACATGTGTGTCAAAACATAATTTAATAGGCATTATTTTGCTAAAAAATTTTGTACTTTTTTATTTTCATCAATAATAACATACATGCTCTTTATTTAAATAGATCTCCATTTTGTTAAGAAAGCAGATTCATGCATTATAAGGGATATTTAAAAAAAATTCTGAATTAAAAACAAAACAATGCCAAGAAATGTGTTTTCTGAATCCCCATGAGGATTAATATATGTATAAGCCAAACATTTTCTTTTCTCTATCTCTTTTTGAACTAGTTCAGAAACATTTCTGCAGCCAAATTCATCTATCAGTTTTTCAACTACAAAAAGCAAAATTTATGTATTTCAACAAAGACACTGCATATTAAAATGAAAAAATAATATGAAATATAAAAATGGTCTTTTACAATTCAGTGTTTGGTATTCTTTGTCTTCAATTTTGTACTATCTACATCAAAAATTACTGTTTAAACCAATCAGTTTTCTTTATAACATCTAAGAGTGGAAGATCATATGACAAAATCAATATTTTAATACAACATTATTCATCTTGCTGCTCCAACAAACTGAGCTGCTTAAATTGTAGTTTTTCTGTTTTATTAGAATCATACGGAGTTTAAGTTTTATTGGTTTATGAGCAAGATTGAAACATCTTCCCAACATTTTTTTTCCTTTACACCTCAAGGGCACATAATTGAACTGATTAAACACTTATGATGTATTCTCGTCATGGGTTCATGTTTAGCCTTCATTTAATTATTCCTTATTCATTTGTTTTTATGATAATATCAGGTACATCTATGGCACTTTATGGCTACGGGATTATGGCTTCCATGTTTATACAATATGCACTCTGAAGAATATGCAACTACTACAGGAGATGAAACAGAAACAGGAGACATAGCTCTAGTCTTTCAGTAAGTGACTCAGAGTCCTTATATAGATAGAACATTTTTACAATTTAACAGAAAGGTGTCATAAAAATTTTCATTAGTATAGCATTTCCAGGAAAGTTATTGTTTTAACAAATCAGAACTCTGAAAAGCACCGGAGGATATTAAATTAGCAGGTAAGTCATTTGAAACCAAGGCTAAATTATGGTTACTCTACTATCTGTGTTTAAGCATCCTGTGCTTTTTACAGATGGCGCATAGACCTAGGAGAGCAGGTGAGTAGGGGATGAATACCATGCTGTTCACTTGTCCACAAGTATGGTTGAGCTGCAGATCACTCTTTAGAAACCCTAACTGGTGTAGTAGGTAGGGGAGTCTGAACAAACACAAATAAATAAATAAATAAATAAATACATTGTAAAAATCTAATAGCCTAATACTTTACTTTCTAGAATTAAGCATTATGAAATAATTTTATAAATATATTATTCATAGTCATATTTCCACGTATGTCCCATTAATGTATCCCATCATATATAGGTATTTATTAGCGTTCCTTGGGGTAGAAGATTTTTCTAGGAGACCTGATCTGGTTGGTGTTAGCTACAGATGCTTTAACATTTGGAGTCCTGTTATGGGTGAAAATGGCATGGTAGAATATAATATATAACAAGGAGCAAGTATTGGAGAGTCTTCATGTTAATAACCAGCTGAGATTGAGACTAATAGCAAATGTTTTAGCAGAAAATTTATAACTCATCAAGGGCAAAGAGTCACCATTCTTTATTTTTTTATTACATCCCTATACTTGTCTGCAGAGGTTTCCATAGCAAAATACTACAGACTGGGCGGCTTAAGCAACAGAAATTTATTTTTCCCCCATTTCGGAGACTTAAATCCAGGATAAAGTACGGGCAGCTTTGGTTTCTCTTGTGAGGCTGTCCTCATTGGCTTACGGATGGGTGCCTGCTCCAGGCTCCCATAGGCTTCCGTAGGTAGCCTTTTCTCCATGCTCATGCACCCCTGGTGTCTCTTCTATATGTCTTAGTCTCCTCCTTTTATAAGGACACCAGTAAAATAGACTTAGGGTCAGGCTTAATGGCTTGGTTTTAACTTACCCTTTGAAGGCTGTATCGCTCCAAAATTGTCACATTCTGGGGTTTAGACTTCTGCATAATAATCTTAGGGAGATACAATTCAGCCCATAAAAATCCCCGTACTTGAAATATAATCACCATCCAGACATATTATGAACCCAATACTCCAAGCAATTTAGCAAACCTCTCTTTTCTTGACCAAGCCAATATTTTATTGCTTTCTCATTTTTGTAAAATATATTCTCTATCTTTCTCTGTCATAATTTTACTCATCTTCCAGATCTGCTGTTTCTTCTGGGGACATTTTAAAACAATCTGGCTAGAAGTGATTCTTTTCACTTGGGTTTCATTAGTCCTTTATTTGTTGAACTCTATTAGAACTGTAATCAATGCCATTTTCTATCAGAACTGGTATGGGCCTTATTTCCTTTTTCATACTATATTTTATAAGGGTCTTGTCTTATTTATTCCCAAATCCCCACATTACATGGTGGGATGCCTTGCATACAGTAGGTACTAAACAAGTTTTGTTGACTGGTTAAAACCCAATGGAAGATAGTTGGTGATATATATATATATATATATATATATATATATGCACACATGCACACATATATATATTCTAGTTTGCTACCAACTATTTTCCATTGGATAAGCACCTCCATATTCATATGTGGATATATATATATATATATATATACACATATATATATATATACATGCACACATGCACACATATATATATTCTAGTTTGTTAGCATTTTTCTAATGTTTTCAACATACTGTAAGTAGGATTTACCACAAAACTCTCCAATAACTCACACTGCACTCATAATAATTGCCTTGTTTAGAATATTTGTGTGTATTTAACACAACTCTCTCAGTACTGTATTTGATAGATTCACAGACAAAAAGGAGAGCAGCCAAGACATAGAAGATTTGGAAGCCAATGAAAAAGCTTGACCTAATTAGTTTATATAGAACAGAAATTATTGCTTACTGAAAATAATATGAAGAACATTTACCTATTTTGATGGCATTCTTGTAATGGAAAGAAAATACCATTCAGTGAACACACAAGGAGAAAGAACATTTATAAGAATTTGCCTTAGGTAGATAAAGGTGGGTGAAAGACTTCAAAGTTTCCATTTTCTGTTTCAGAGAAAGTAAGCAGATGCAGATCAGAGGGCATATAAAATGTGTAGAATTCTTATATTTTTATTTGGAACGTTCTATTTCCTTGTAGAAATTTGTAGCAGACTCATTAAAATGAAAACAAAAAGTCTGTGTCTTTGTTTTTGGAAATAGCAATAAAATGAGTTGGAATGTGATGATGACGTTACTTTGGAAAGTACAGCCATTCTCCTAAACAGGTTTTGGGGGAAATGGATGATCTCACCTCTTGAGAAATATAAAGCTTATTTTTCACTGTAAGGTACAACGAAGATAAGAAGAGGAACTCCTGAAGTGGTGTTATACTCTATAATGCCACCTATGGGGCCCCCACAGATTAATTTTTGTTCTGTTCTGTTTTCCCTTCTGGTGTGAAAAAGAAGGCACTCGTCTGTATTTCCTAGTTTTTGGCAAGCCCTCCAGGAGGCTGGTCTTTGAACTCCTACATATCCATTCTCACAAATATTAAATTTATCTAGAGCACAGTTTGGCTCTAACCTCAGAACAGATGGAGTAGGATGCTGTCTAAGAAAAGCAGAAATGACAGAATTAATTCTGGTCTGAATGTTCTTCATTAAGATAATTGATTGTGGTAATGCTGTGACTGTGTCTTCCTACTCCAAGGGTAAGTGGCTGCTGGCCTAAGTAGGATCAGAATAGATGAACAGTATCATTCCATTCTTTTTTTTTTCTGGATAGCAAGAAAGTAAATGATAGAAATGGAAAGAGGTTAAAAAGCAGGGGAAAGAAAGAAATACCTTTCCCTGGAGAGTCATGTTCAGAAGTGCAGGTGGGATCCAAATGGGGAATTGTGTATAGAAACCTACATACGGTATTCAAAATCAGGCAGCCTTATGAGCAAGCAACTGGAAAGAACATTGCCAAAATTATCTTTTCTTGTCTTTGAGCCTTGGTGATGAAAAAAAAAATGACCAAAAACATAGCATTAATTGTAGAAATGGGAAATTCAACCATATTGAATTAAAAGAAAAGAGAACAAAAATGGTAAGGAATATTGTAAGGAAATTTTCAGGAATGTGGCCTTTAGAGATTTATGCTAGCTCAGGGTTTACTTCTGAAACTAAATTCACCAGTGCTAAATTCAGTTGTTGGGTTGGATATGATGAGGTCAAGGATAAGTGTGCAATCTGTCATGAGTTGGTCCTGTGAACCCTTAAAAAAAAGACACCTATTAAGAAGGTCTCCTGGTGACTAACTTAGTTCAAATTTTGAAAAACAGAACCCAGCAGCCATTTCTGCATAGGAACCTCTCATGCAAACAGCACTTCACACAGAAGCCAGCTCTGGGCTGCCTGCCTGCCTGCCTCTGCACTGAACCACCTGCTTGCACTGTGTTTTTGTCATCTGAGCCAGCCTTTATACAGGCATCCCTGGAATCCTATTTCAACCAATAAGACTAAAGCTTTCCCTCTCCAATCAGAGTTGCTCTGGTCTGGCCAACTCTGCCAGAGTCTGGTCAGAGTGATTCTCTTCTGACCAATCAGGACAGTGTTTTTTAAACCAAACTGCAAGGATTTGGAGTCCTCACTTGTATGAGGACAGACAAGGGACCAGGGATGGGGACTCTTCTCTGTATAAGCCAGGTCTCCTCTGACTCCGAGAGTGCCCTCTTCCTTCCCACCCTGTATCGAAGGCTGCATCCGCTCACTTGGAACAGAGCAGAGCCGTCTGACCAGCAAGGGGCTTGACCACAGGGCTACCTCACAGGCATGCTGTGTGCTTACACACTTGAGCTGTTTTGCACTGAATAAAGTTTCCTTTTTCACTGCATCCCAAATTAGGGATTTCAGTTGGCATTGCCTTGGTGCCATTTACCATCAGTTGATGGTCCTCAGGTGGCTGTCATAGTCTCCAAATTCCCAGAATATTCTGCATGTTCACTCAAATTCCTTCTTGGTATCTAGGGTCATAGTACACTGAGTTAGTAAAAACTAAGGGCTCATTTTAATTAGCATTGTGCTAAAATAAAATGGAATTCTGATTTTCTCTGTTTTGTACCATGCGTGAAAACATTTGCACCATGAGATGAAACCAGATGTGGCCACTCCCGTCTTAGATCAGTTACTGCTTCTCAAACTGGAACATGACAGTAATCACTTTAGGAATCTTAATAAAATACTGATTCTGACTCATAAGTCTGAGATGAAATACTAAATTTTTAAGAAGTTCCAGATAATGCTGTTCTTGCTGGCACAAAAACCATACTTAAAGGAGCAAGGCCTTAGGTGACAAAAGATGCCCTTTCTTATTAAGTACTTTTCTGATGAGCCTCTACATAGTTAGAAATTTTAACCAATTATTTTTGAAGGACATTTGAAAAATGTGAAGTCCTTAAATAGTGAGGGAGATGGTGCAATATAGCATTTTAATCATTATTTGTGAAAATATGACCATGACATCAAAGAAAAAAATCATGTAACTCCCAGTGCACATATGAATAAAATTTAATTTTACATTTAAAATATATAATTGCTTAGATTTAACATTGATTATTTAAGTCAGTCCTGTCAGCATTCTTCTGAGATTTCATTTTTTTTCAGTTTGTAGCAGAGTTTCTGTGATTTTTTGTCACTTAATAAATATTTTCTTAATGAATGAGGAAGTAAGGAATATGCTTAGAACTTATATGCTTCATGACAATTATACATAATAAATAATTTGAAAAAACATTTTTAATGTTTCTGGAAAGAGAGTATCAACTTCGTATTTGTATATTTATCCAGGGCCCATTTTACACATACTTACATATATTTATACATTTTACACACCATGTAATATGATTTAATTAGAGATACTCTGTCCTGTTCTATGTCCCCAGTACTGCTTTTTAGAAATCACCATAGAGAGATTTATTGAGAAAAAAATCCAAATGTTTTAGGAAGAACTGATATATTTATAGCTGAAATAACCTATGTTGATTTTACATGAAAAGAAAAGAAAAAATCAAGAGGTTCAATAAGAAGTGGTAGGGAGACATTAAAAAAAGATGGTAGCAAAAGTTTCTGTATTGAAAGAGATCATAGACTGAAAATATCTTAAGAGATGGATTATACTTATGTTGAAATATTGACTAGGGCCAACTCTAATTTTTTCTCTCTTCAAACAGTAAAAACTTGAACATTAGTTTTCTTTGTCTACTGTACCTCAAAACTTAATCTTTTTTGCCTCTGGATTCCAGAGAACACTTAAATTTTCTTCAGCTTCTAAAACTTCTGACCTCAGAGTGCTGGTTAATTTTAGTTCTAATGTTATGATTTGTAATACATTTGCCTCATCACTTATCAGTTGTCTCATCAGTAAACTGTGTGTTAATAAGATCACTTATGTGTTTAAAAAAAAGGACAGCTTAAAAAAATAAGCTAGAAAATGCAGGCTCTGTTCTCAATGTTTCTGTTCTTTCTCTGCGTGGCCTTGAGAAAACTACCTAAAGTTTCTTGGTTTCAGGATGACAGTGGGTACACTCCATCAATTCCTGATCCTGAACATCTAAACTCAATCCAATGAAGCATTTTTTGATAAAATCATTTCTTTTAAAGTAACCAAAATTACTATGGAATGCAAATCAAAGACATTTGGCATCTCCTGTTTCTGTTAAAATAGCTTTTTGGAAAGATAATATCTTATCTTAAAGATAATATCTTAAAATTATCTTATCTATAACTCCTTTAATGATGTGAAAATATACTTGACATAATCAAACTATATTTAATAATGGAAGTATCTGGGGACATTTTAAAACAATCTGACCAGAAATTTCTAATGAAATGGAAACTGACTCTATATCATGATGTAATATAAGTAACTTTTTAAGAATCATGAAATTATTTCCATGATGTATTATTATTAATTTTTTTAGCTTTTAAAGTAAATATTACAAATAAGCCAGGTGTTGAAGGACAAATACCATATGATCTCACCTCTAACAGGAAGCTAAACAACAAATCAAACAAGCAAGCAAAATATAACCAAAGACACTGAAATAGAGAACAGGCTGACAGTGACCAGAAGGGAGAGGGGAGGGAATTTCAGGGGAAATAAGGGAGGGATTTTGAGGAACCTATATAAAGGATACATGGACAACAACTGAGAAGGGTGGAAATGGGAGGGAGGGGGGAGGATGGGGGGTGGGATGGGATGGGAGTAATAGAAAACTGTACTTGAAAAATAATTAAATAAAAAAATTGAAAAAAAATAAAGTAAATATTACATCAGAGATTAATTATATATTATTATTATATATAGATGTCAACATTTTCTACAATGGGTATGTCTTGGATATAATTTTTAAAGCCTATGAGAAATTAATTTAATATGCATATACTTATTTGTTCATTGTTTTGGATGGCCCCAAAGTTTATTTTTTATGTAAGATTGAACTAGTGCTTAATAGTGCTTAGTTGTCCTTAACTTCACTTGAAACTATTTTGTTTGATTGTGCTGTGACAGCTGTCATATCAGTGTGCATTTTAAAAAATAAAAATTGGTGAATTTTTGTGTAGCCATTTTAATATCGAAGATGAAAGAAAATAAGCAACATTTTTGGCATGTTATGCTTTATTATTTCAAGAAACATAAAAACACAACTGAAATGCAAGAAAAGATTTGGGCAGTGTATGGAAAAGGTGCTGGTGTTGAAAGCAGTTCACCTTGTTTCATGCTGGAGATTTCCCATCAGACGCTGCTCCAGGGTGGAGTAGACCAGTTGAAGTTGACAGCAATCAAATCTAGACTTTAACTGAAAACAATCAATGTAAACCATGAGGGAGGCAGCTGACATATTCAAAATATCCAAATCAATAAAGCTATTGGTAAAAATGGAAAATGTGTCATTTACTTTATGGAAAAAAATTAATGAACTTATTGGCCAACCCAATACTTAAGCTATTAATAGAAAATTCAACCTCAAATCATCTACTTATATATATATATACTTTTTAAAAAAAATTGGCTGACAATTGATTGATAATTTTATTTCACATGAATGTTGTAGAGTATCTCTCTATATATAAATGCCAAAAGAAATCCAGTGCAACTTTCAAATAGTGTTATGAAAATCATATTTTTTCCCAATTAGGAGAGGAAACTTTACGAATTCTAAAGAACAAAGAAAATCCAAGGGTATCAAGTACTTGACATAAGAGACATAAACTAACTCTGTGAGAATTGCCTTGAATTGTCCTTGATTCTTACTTAATCTATCTGAAGAATTTATTTCTGTAATGGTCCTTTGGGGATTATTATCACAATTTGTTTAATATAAAACTGTCACAAATGTTTGAAATAAAGATAATAAAAGATATTCACAGCACAGTGTCAATTGAAGGAGTCATCATACTTAAAGAAACTGAATGACAGGATGATTTAATATAATAATTATAATCCAAATTCTAGATATACTTTAAATGAATATAATGTGTTAGTTATAAGTCAATAAAATTGTTTAAATAATTGAAAAAAGAAATCTCAGATAATATTACTAATTAAATGTGTAACACAAATAATCAAAACATGCTTTTATATATTAATTCAATAATCATGTGTATGAAATAATTAATAAGGTTGTTTTATGAGTCTCAAAAATTAACATAGGAAGTTGGTGAGATAACACATGTTTTCAAGGGATATTTTATAGGTGTGATGTGATATGTAATTTCTATTGATTAATAGGTGTTTTCTAAAACATGAGGAATAACCTGTTAAAATTGACTACTAATCTAAAATATTAGAATGTTGAAATATTATAACCATTAAAATGCTATATTATATTATCCAATTTAATTAGTGATATTTAATCATTTCATATCATGTTATCTTTATACCCAAACTCCTTCAAAATTATTTGTGGAAGCTCAAAATAACTCCTTATTCTTATGGTACATTATTTCAAGTTTATCATTCAAACACATTTCTTTCTAGTTCCAAGTGATCTTTAAATTACAACAGTGCTATCATTTTTTTTTCTCACGTTTCTTGGCTCAGTTTTCACTTGGAGTCTCTTTCTCACGAAGCTTCACCAAGTCCTAGAAATTTAGCGATGTGCCATCTGATTTAGTTGACTATTTCTGATATTTAAACAAGTAAAAATTTAAGAGAAATTCTTGTTTCACAAAATTAGGTATATACAAGAAATCTTAGGAGTTCTCATAATGAAAAAAACATGAAAATCTGAAAAACCAAGCCCTGACTGGTGTGGTTCAGCAGATTGAGTGCAAGCCTGCAAACCATATGGTTACCGGTTCAGTTCCCAGTCAGGGCATGTGCCTGGGTTGGGGGCCAGGTCCTGAGTGGGAAGTATGTGAGAGGCAACCACACACTGATGTTTCCCTCTCTTTCTCCTTCCCTTCTCCTCTGTCTGGAAATAAATAAATAAAATCTTTTTAAAAAAATCTGAAAAATCAAGATTAATAAGGTTTTCTAGGACATCAGATGGATTATCTAAGTGATTTCCTTGAACATTTCAAGAATAAATAAGAGCTTTAAGTGGTGTTTGGAAATACTTTCACCATCTGTTTAACTAAAAGTCATTCTGTTCCTGATTTTATTTTTTGCTGTTTGTTTCACCTTGAGGGTGATACAATTTTAGTAATAAGACTTTGCTTTACCACAGTATAAATTCCAAGTTTCCTTTGGATTTAATTATTCTTCAGATAGAAAATAGAAGAATTTTTTTATGGTGCACTGATGGTTAAACTTCCATTTCATTGGGCACATTGGAAGCCTGGATATTTTGATTATGAAAATTTAATTATATACTTTTATCCTCTATTTTTCTATTTCAAAGCAAGGAGAAAAATGGTGCAGAATGAAGATTTTTACAAGAAACTTTTAGAAGATTTATTTATGAAACAGTCTTTTGTCTTGAAGAGAATCGTTAATTTTCTTTTGTCCTCTTCCTTCTTGAAGGGAAGACTTTCTTAAGGGAAGAAGAGACAAGAAGCTAAACTTCCATTTCAAAACAGTTAGGACCACAGAGACTTGAGTCACTGTGAGACAGAGGTGAGGGTGAGATGAGGGTCTCAGTCTCACAGTTCCAGCATGACTTGCCTTGTTAGGAAGCGCACACATGGGTCGGAAGTGTACTAGAAGGTTTCAGGATGACAGGTGTTTTTATCGAACATCTACCCCAGCCCGAGGAAATGGCCTCTTGGAGGGGAGTTAGGGTAAATATCATATGGTGCTCTCAGATCCAGTAATGCTTTGGAGGTCCAAACCCCTCTTCCCAGGCAGTATCAATCCTTTATCTTTTCATTAAGCTACTGATAAGTTATGCTGAGTTAGAATAAGCTTAATAATAGGCTGTGAGAAGTACTTTTTAATAAATAAAATAGATAAGATTTATTGACTTCTGACCTCAAATAAGTGATTCTGTACAAAAAGTTTCCTATCTCATTGACACCTAGAATCATGTCAGCAGGATAGGAGTGTGTTTTATTTCATGATTCAAGTAACATTTTAAGTGACATTACCTCAAAATATGTTTAATTCATAATCTATTATAGTTGATTAATATCACATCTATTTTTTAGAGAAGCTTTGATAGGAAAAGGAGAAAGAGAGAAAAATAGCTCTGTCTCAGGGAAGAGGAGGAGCAGGGAAGCATCACCCAAGGGTTTTTGCTGAAGAACTTCTGTCCCCATGTAATTGAATGTGGCAGCATTTTTGCTGATGATCTCTCTTTTATCTCAGATCACCTGGGTACTCTATCAGTACCCTAATAATAGACTTAACACCATGATACATTAGCAATGATGACACTTTAATGAGATTTCACATAGAAACAGAATAGTAGGGTTTTACTGTGTACCCAAAAGCAAAACTTAATATGCTTCTCTCAAGATCATACATCTTTCTTTCAAGTTTACCAGCCACTTCATCCTTCCTTTCTTTACCTCACATGGAGTCTAAAAGTATTTATCTGGTCCTGAGTTATTCCACTCTGCCCTCACCTTACAATGTAAGGCTTACATTGCCCACTCAGCAAGTCATAGGCTATTAGTGTCCTCGACCCACTCAGAAATCATTGGTGATCACTTCATCAGGGAGCATCAGTTGTCCTTAGTAGAAAATTCTGTTCTGATTTTCAGAGATTCTGGTGATATAATGGTCCCCCACAGATGTTACATCCTTATCATCACAGCCTGTGGCTATGGAATGTTATGTGGTAATGGGAAATTAAGGTTGCATTTGAGGTTGGAATCAATTGAGTTTAAGGTGAGGAGATTATTTGGGATTATCTAAGTGGATCCAAAGTAATCACAAGGGTCACCAGTTGGGGAAGAGGGAAACAGAAGAGCTGGAACAAAACTGAGAGCATCTTGAGAAAGACTCAACAGACAGTGGCTGGATTTCAAGATGGAAAGGAGCTACTATGAGCCAAAAAAAAAAAAATTGTGCACAGCCTCTACAAGCTATCTAGAAAGCAACTTGGAAAAACACACACACACACAAAACATAAAACATTGGTGTGAGGATCCTGATGTCCCACCTTCAAATCTTGTTTTGTGAAACTACCTATTTTTTCTTGTTTCTCTCTTCCTTAGAAGGATACTTCTGCCTAATTAAAAGCCTGCATTCTCAGTGTCTTGGCTGCCCTCCAAATTAAAAGATACCCTGAGGTGAAAGCAGATATACAAAGGCTTCTTGGTCCTGGTCAGGTAACTCAGCTGGTTAGAGTGCTGGTCCTAACATGTCAAGGTTGCTGGTCATGGCCCATACAAGGAGCAACCAATGAATGCATAACTAAGTGAAACAACAAACTGACATTTCTCTCTCTCTTTTTAAAAATCAATAAATAAAAAGGTTATTAAACACTCTCTCATTTCTAGAATCAGTCCTTAGTTCTCATTACTTCATTAGCTCTCCAATATCTTTGAGAACTTGGTGTTCTCCAAGCTTTTGAGCTTTTTTTGTCTCACCTCACTTCATCTTAAATGTATTTTTGTACTAAATATTTGAGTATGCTTCTATTCATTCTGGTTGTTTCACAGAAATATTTATTATACTCTTATTTGTATTTGCAATACCATATATATTTTTTTATTTTTATTCTTTGCTTTTCCTCCACACCACCAATGTCATTTTATTCATTATATCTGGTCTTTAATGTTTCTAGTAAAAAATTTGAATCTTTTATTGAATTATTACATTTGTTCAATGAAATTATTAAATTCAGGTTAAAATACAGATCCTGAACACAGCCTGGGAATTAAAGGACTTGTTACATTATAGATATGGCTAGAATAATTTTCAAGTACAGTTTCAATATTTTCTTATTGAACCTTGTTATTTTATTTCCAAGTCCACACATTTACTTTGCTTGATAAAATTCTTTGAACATTTAGCAATATTTAACAATAGTTTACTTCAGCAGTATTATGAAGCTATAAAGTCAGAATTTAAAATCTTATCAATTTATTTAACAAGTGACACTTTATAAAGCGTCAAAGTTTGTGACAGACGTCTTAACTTAGGAATGGGAGGGTCTGTGGGAGGAATTCTCATACCCTGAAACCTCCTAAAAGCCCTGCAGAGAAAACTCTATGTTTACAACAGAGCTTTGTAGTATTAACTGTCCCCATACCTTCTTTTTTCCTTTTAGAAAAGGGGGCTGTTTCCTCTCGTGTGGTGTGTGCATGTGGCTGAGCATGACTGTGCATACTGAATTATAATTCTTTCTCTTTCCCCCAAATAAATCCTTTTTGTCGATGGTCAACAAAAGCTGGAAATAAGCAAACAATTCCCAACTCAATTGTCAGATCCAACAGCACATACTATGCTACTCCAACCCACACTATAATTTCCTTTCCTAAAATTTATATAGAATTTTATGTAGGAAGGGTCATGTAACAAAAATTTTAGTAAGTATGAACATTCACAAAGTTCTGGCAGTGCTAATAACATCCTTTAAAAGTATTTTATGATATGCAGCAAGTTTTTGGTTCTTTGATGTTCATTAAACAAGACATGCCCTATGTGAGTGAATTTGCTTTGATGGGCACCACGCACTTACATTAATTGAAAATAATTAAATGAACTGCAAAATAAAATATACAGCATAGAAAAGTAGCTAAAATTTTCTGTTCTAAATCTAATTTAGCTATAGCAGCTTTTAAACCAACCTCAGGAAGAGGCCTTTTTTGTTGTTTACAATCCTTCTTTATAAGCTTTTGTTGTTTGCTTTTGTAGGCTTTTAGAGTGATTTACTAAAGTTTAATCATTCCTTATAGCAAGGGATCAGTGTTACCACCAACCCGCTGCAGTCTTAAGTGTTCTGTTCAATATCACATGAGTTGGGAGAGAGAATTATGCATTCTTTCATTTAAGGTGAGCACAGTACATGGGATTCAATTATCATGAATATCATCTTATAGTGTTGCATTGCTTATGTTGTAGTATCTTGTCATTTGTTTTGAAATTGTGATTTCTTTACATCATTGAATTAACTAATTTACTTAGTTTGTAAATATGCATGTCATTCTTCTGGCACTGAAATATTAAGAAAACATCACTGTCATATGGCTACATATTAGATTTTATGTTGGAGATGATAAAAACTCACTGAAAAGCACCTGAGAGACTTTTGCTAGTCTGAGGGAAAAAGTGGCAGATCATTTCTGCAAAATGTCTGCCCAGTGGAGATAAAGTATTTTTCCTCCACAAGGCATATTTTGGTCCTGGATTCTTCCACCAAAATTTGTCTTTAGCTAATGCTTCCCATTCTATCAGTCACTTCAGAAGTGGCTAATATAATAAAGTTACCAGCTTAATAAGTTTTGCTAAATATTACAATATTAAAGCTCTTAGATAACAATGAATTTTTTAAAATTTAAATATGTATAAGGTTTATTTAGTTCTTATCATAAAACAGAGTGTTGCAATAAAATAAGAATTTATAGACTCTTACCTTAAGTAAAAACATGTGATCATTCCTTGAGACTTCATCAGAAACAGTCTTTATTTAACTTGCAAGTTTTAATGGTAAGTTTTCAAAACTTGTTTTCTTTCTTGTCTTCCTCTGAAGAATGACTTTAAACTCTCAGTTTTTAAGATGCTCATGTCACATTACAGATTGGTTCTGTTATCTATTGTACACATTTTACTTCAGCCTGGTTGACCTAGTTGAACACCATAGAGAATTGAAATATTTTCAACAGAGGAAGAAATAATGATAGGCAGACTTTAGTCTAAGCATCTCTTTATCTCCATCCAAAATCCAGTTGAGAATCCTCACTGACATTGCAACAGAAGGTGACCAATAGCAGGATCTTAGGCTTCTGAAAGAGAGACAGTCTTTTTTTTTTAATAAATTATTTTTTTAAATTTTATTTATTTATTTATAGAGGGGAAGGAGAGAGGGAGAGAAACATCAATGTATGGTTGCCTTTTGTGCGTCCCCTGCTGGTAGTTAGCCTGCAAGGAACCGGCCTGCAACCCAGGCATGTGCCCTGACTGGGAATCGAACTGCGATCGTCTGGTTCGCAGGCCCACACTCAATCCACAGAGCTACGCCAGCCAGGGCAAAGAGAGACAGTCTTAAAGGTAGTCAGAACCAAATTTACCTTCTTCACTCGAAACCTATCTAAGTACATACAGAGCAAGAAGTTCCCATAGTGACATTTGACTCAATTTACTCAACATTAAATTTGTCATCATTTCCAGTATGCTCACATTTTCTCATACTTTGCAGAGGCTTTGTAGTCCTCCCATTTGTTTGCACACCACTACTAATGCAGGAATCTGGATGTCCTTTCTTCATGACCCCTGTCACTCATACTTTCTATATGCTAGTCAACAAGTCTGAATAGCTAACATTCTAAATTTCTTTCCAATGCACTCTTTTCTCCCTCATGAAAATAGCATCTTGTTGGGCCTCTTCAAAAGTATTTTCAACTAATTTTTCCTCTCTATTGCTATTTTAGTTTTTAATTGTATTTTATTAATTATGCTGTTACAGTTGTCCCAATTTTTCTTCCTTTGTCCCCCTCCACTCAGCACACTCCACTCCCTCAGGCAATCACTTCACCATTGTTCATATCCATGGGTCATGTTTATAAGTTTTTTCACTACTTCATTTCCTGTACTGTACTTTACATCCCCATGGCTATTCTGTAACTACCAATTTGTACTTCTTAATTCCCTCACCTCTTCACACATTCCCACCCACACCCCTCTCATCTGACAACCATCAAAATGCTCTCCATATCCATGATTCTGTCTGTGTTTTTTTGTTTGCTTATTTGCTTAATTTGTTTTTTAAATTCAATTGTTGATAGATACATATTATTATAATTTTATTATTCTTAAATAAATCCCTTTAACATTTCATATAATAATGCTTTAGTCATGATAAATTCATGTAGATTTTTTTTTTTGTTTGGAGAGCTCTTTATTTGCCCTTCAATTCTGACTGATATCTTTGCTGGGTAAAATAATATTGGCTCTAGGTCCTTGCTTTTCATGTATTTGTATATTTCTTGCCAATCCCTTCTAGCCTGCAACATTTCTTTTGAGAAAAATGCTGGCAGTTTTATGGGAACTCCCTTGTGGGTAACTAACTGCTTTCCTCTTTCTGCTTTTAAGATTCTATCTTTACCTTTAACCTTTGTCATTTTAATTATGATGTTTCTTAGAGTGGGCCTCTTTTCATCCATCTTGCTTGGGATTCTCTGTGCTTCCTGAACTTGCATGTCTATTTCCTTCACTAAATTAAGTAAGTTCTTAAAAATTATTTTTTCAAATAGATTTCCACTATTTTTTGCTTTTTCTTTTCTCCTTCTGGTGCCTCTATAATGTGAATGTTGGAACGCATCAAGTTGTCCCAGAGTCTGCTTACACTATCCTCATTTTGTTTGGATTCTTTTTTCTTCTTGTTGTTCCAATTGCTTGTTTTTTGCCTTATGATGTTCCAAGTCATTAATTTAATTCTCAGCTTCATCTGCTGTACTATTGTTTCTCTGTAAATTGTTCTTTATTTCAATTAGTGTATCCTTTGTTGCACTGGGGCCATGCCTCTTTGTCTCTTCATTTTGACAGCCCCTCTGTTTTCTTTCTATATGTTAGGTAGAACTGCTATGACTCTCTGTCTTTGTAGCATGGCCTAATATAGTAGGTGTCCTGTAGGGTTTAGTGGCACATCCTCCCCTATCACCCAAGCTGGGTACTCAAGGTGCACCCTTCCTGTGGAGTTAGTGCACCTTCATCTTGTAGACAAGCTTGATTGCTGTTGGCAGGTCAGTGGGAGACATTTACCCAGGCCAGTCAATTTTAAGGACAGGCTGTGACTACTGACCACCAAACTCCACCCACTGTGGAGGATCAGCTGTGATGGGGCAGGGTTGTGGTATTCTGACATGGTCTGTAGCTCTCCATTGTGTGGACAGGCTCTGAGATTTCCTGCATTGTGCAGGCCCAGGTCAACCCCCTCCTGTGTTCTGCCTGAGGTCACCTCACCTGAGGTATAAAGCAATCTGAGATGGCTGCTACTTGTGCTGGGTTTGGAGAGTCCCAGGTGAAGCCAAGTTGTGAAACTAGGCTGGCTGCTGCTAGTGCTGGGCCTGGGTCCATTTAGCAAGAGGTACGGAGCCTGGGAGTTCACAGAGGCCAGCTGTGGCTGTTTGAGAGGATTTAGGAAGTTGTGAAGCCTGAGTCAAGACCAGAAATTCATATGGAAAAGTCTCCGTTAAAAGCTTGGGTGGGACTGTAATTTCGGTGGGATGGAGTCTCTTGGGATCTCCAGGGCAGGGCAAAAAATGCTGGCAAAATCTCAGATATGGCACCCACCTGCCAGCTTTGTTGCTCTGTGGAGGTAGGGCTCCTAAAAGGGACAATGGCCTCTGCCTGACTTTCTGTCTGTGAGAAAGCTGTCCCCCAGCTCTTGCCTTGATGACAGACACTTCAGTTCCTCCCAGTATGCCACTGGTGCTTTTCAAGCTGCTACCTTGGTGCTGGAGCTCAGAGGGAGTAATTCTAACTAAGTCTGTGTGTGAGTTCTTTAAGAGGAACTGCTTGGGACTCCAGAAGTTTCTTTTACTTACTCAGTCCCCACTGTTTTTTGCAGCCTAAAGTTGTGGGGACTTATCTTCCTAGCACTGGAACCCTGGGCTGGGTAGCCTGGTGTGGGGCTGGTACTCCTCACTCCTGAGTTATCCCTTCCTGCTGGGGTCCAGCCTCAGCAGGGCTCAGAGTCCCCAAGGGATGGACAGCACAGAAGACGAATGAAGAGTCAGACTCCTGGTTGGATGCCGGAGAACAGCCAGCCTCCATGGGTCTGACCGGACTCTCAGAGTTTGATTTAAGCTTTATTTTTATAGAGATTGATACATAACATTAAAGGAGCAGGGTGCAGGGCATGAAGTTATGTAAAACAAAGGTTATTTTGACCAGGAGAGTCATTAGTCAGACAATTAGAGCTAGCTGTATGAATAGAGCTTTTGATGTCCTGCTTTTCTTATCTGTCTGATTCTATTCCTGTCCAAGGTAGAGGAGGGGCTGTTACTCCATCAACTTTTAGATATTCAGGGGCTACCTCATAAGGGGGGACTTTGTTCTCTGGCCAAGAAATTATTTTGTATAACTTCATTGGAATTATGCAGATCATTGACCCTGAAATGCAGCTGTCTAAAATTCCCACCACCTATTAATCACAAAAACAAACATGCAAGGAGAGATAGACAGGAAATCCAGCCACAATTGCATCTGCTGTGCAGATGCATCTCATCTGTCCCGACTGTGTCAAGGGATGGCTGCTGGTCGGCTCCTGACACCTCCCAAATATTCATCCACCACATGAGGATGTGGGACCAGCCTGTTCCACATCCCTACCTGTCTTACCAGTCTGTGTGTATGTGGTTTCTTGAATTCTGTAGTTGTCAGACTTCCATTCAACTCAATTTCTGATAGTTCTGAGTGATGGTTGTTCTATAATTTAGTTGTAATTTTGATGTGGTTGTTTGAGGAGGTGAGCTGTGTTTATCTATGCCACAGTCTTGACAAAAAGTTCTCAACATATTTAAATAATAGGTTTGATAAGATCGATGACAGTTTTTAACTTATGAAGAATTCCTTCTTAAGAGGGGAGAGAAGGGAAAGTCTTTTGTGGAGGTGTGCACATTTCTCTCCTGGGATTGATTCCAAGAGATACCTACTCCCAGAGTTCAAAAAACAAAACGAACAACAAAAACAGGATTTGGTGTGTGTATAATCCTTTCATATGGCTATAAGTATACAGACATTGTAAATCAATTTTTATAGAGTCATAAGTAGTGATCCTCTTTGAAACAGTTTTCCTTTGTAAGAAATATTTATACTCCTGTGCAAATTATTTAAGTGTGAACCCCCTGAATCTGTCATTCTCGGCACTACTTACCAGTAACTCTGAACAACCCACCTATCTCCAGGCTTTGTTTAACTCAATCTGATATCATTCTGGTCGCTCCACACCTCCATTAGTAGACAAATGAAAGCCACAGGGAACTGAATGAAAGGACCGAGGCTTTACTAACTGTCCTATTTGTAAGGGTATGCAGAGTAGAGAAAACAGCAAAGTTTCTGGCTAACAATAACTACAATTAACCACAGATATCTCACTTTGATATAATTGTGCCCTTTAGTCTAATCTCATTATGTCAACCTTTTAACTTTATTTTTATTGCCGACACTATTTCAGGTGTCCCTCTGTCCTTCCCTCTTTGCCCACCTCCTCCCAGACTCCTCTTTTCCCGGGCCAACACCACACTGTTGTCTGTGTCTATGTGTTATACATATATATTCTCAGGCTGAGGCTACGTATTTTTGGTGTTTTATTTTGTGCAGAACTCTTAAAATGAGAAATTGGAACTGGTTGGCTTGGTGGAAGGATTCAAATCCGAGCCCTCAGCAACCATTAGTGGGAATTAAGGAACTTTTTGCTCATTGGATTTAGTGCCTTAGTCAAAAATAAGGGGTAGAATCCTTATTTAATTACTGAGAAGTAATGAGGTAGCCATCCCTCTGCTTTTCTGACAAATACCTCTGAGGTGCCTTAGAGCACAAACTGGTCTCACTCAAGCTAGGACCTAACCTATTTTCCTTTAGGATTTTGGCAGATCATGCTTCTGCCTAGAGGAACACAATGACTCTTTGAGCAGAGCCATTTGGATATTTTCAGCACAGACTATTAGAATGTGCTCTGTAGGGGCCACAGCAAGCCTCCTCCACCAGAAGCAACACAGTAGCTGTGGATGTCGAATACAAATGACCACAAACAGGCACTGGCGAGTTTTATATAGAAGCTCAGAGTAACCATCTAGACTACAGATGTGCTATCCATAAAATTTGACAGAATTTTAGTGAAGATCATAGAGAGGTACACTTTAGAAATCATTTAGTACATTAACTGAAGATAAACTTTTGTTATTCTTGTGCCTGGTATATAATAAGTGTTTATAAACTGTTGTTATGGGTTTGTTGGTAGTGTTTTTCTTGTATACAACTTGTGGAAATATATTCTTCATTGCCATAGGTCAACACTCATCCCAGAATTCTCCTTGGTATTTTATGCAAACATCACTGGATGTCTCATTCACTAGAAATCTGAACTTTGAGATGAGATCAACCTACATCTTCCGACTAAAACATGTGTTAGGTCAGCTAACTTCTCAGTGACACTTTTTCCTCTTTGTAAAGTGGGAAATAAAATAGTTGCCTTCTCACTAAATGTTGCAACAGAAAATTGCTAGTTGTTTTTCCATTTACTCTTATGTGAATTCAAAACCATTTTCTGAATAAATATAATGTACCAGATGATGAGCTGCACAATGGGAATAACAAGAATGGAACTCAGTGCTTATTTTCGAAGGACAACAGGTGAGAAAACAACATGAAAATCATATTACTCTACAAATGTGAGGCAAAGTAGTGTAAGTAGCAGTAAGTTGGTTATTTTAGTGGTTGTAAACTCAAATATCTTGAACATAGTGGCTTATATTAAATTTTAATTTAAAAATGAGTTAAGAATTAATTTATCATGCCAAATAATCTGAATTAATTTTCTATGGATACCTATTAAATGTAAGAGTATGTGGAATAGGGTTTTGCCCATAAGCCTAAGTGTTTTTGTATAATTTATCTATTAATAATAAAGTAGCAATTAAATTTTTGTCACTGAGTAATTTAAATTTTATATACTATTTATTTAAATAAGCAATGGACATGAATATTTTAAATGTCTAATAACACATTAACTACTTTGTATTCTTTTCATGAGAAAACATGATAATTTAAAGATACAAAGCTATTACTAAAATTAACCTAGGACTCTAAAGTTGCTTTCAATCTTCTTTAGAATAAATTACAATTTTTAGAATTTCTGATGCTGTGTAAATCCGATATTACAGAAAAGTTTAGATGCTGCTCTTAGTTACAATATATAGCCCTGATGTTTGACCCATATGATATATATTTTTCCAATCTATACAGTTTAATTTACAGAGTAAACTTTATAGTGAAGAAAGCTGTTTAATTATGTCCCATGGTTAGGGTATATTTCTGGGCTATCTAATGAGACACCACCTGAAATAACTTCAACTATGTAATTGCATAGCAGCTTACACAAAAAAGCCTCAAAATAGAATCATGAGTCTTAAAGCCATCATATTTTAACATTAGCATTAAAATTATCTTTAACATGCTTATGACCACAAATTGAATTCCTATCACAAAGTCCAATTATCTGTCTCCAAAAATACACAGTGCACGGCTTCCCTGGAATAAATGTCACATGCTCAGCTTCCTGTAAGCAGTGACTGCGTGTCTGTGAGTTCAAGACACTGCTGGTTACGCCTTTGAATTTTACATACAGAGAAAAGAATTCAGACTTAGTGGTTCTTTAAAGATAATGTTTTGGAAAAAAAGTTAGCCACATGGACTTAGGCTATATGAACATTAATTTAATAAAAGATTATCAAATTTCAATTTTGAGTAATAGATAATTTAGTGGCTTAATTTACTTAAATTTGGGGGTAAATAATGTTGATCTAAAGTAGTCTCTAATTGTAATGTTAGTATTTCTACTAAAGTGTTGGACCGTGGGTAGATCAATAATCTTCTCAGATATGTTCAAAGGGCACATTTGGGCAATTGGACAGCCAGGTCATCCGTGCTCCATGTTCGAGCACTCCTCCAACCGCCGGTGCCTCCAGCACAACATGACCTGAATGTGGGATCAGCAGAAACCAGTAATGTCCCATAGTTTTCAATCTTTTGAAAACCGTCAACTTATCATTCCCTTGAAGATTTTAATCCCACATTTAAAAAAATTCCTGTTTGTAGTTAAATGCAATTCAGTAAATATGTGTTGAGGATATATTATTTCTTAGTACTGTGTTGGGTCTTGAGTGGGAAAACATGTGAAACAAGGCTATAATAAAGGGGAATAATCACTCCTTTATGATTATAGTTTCCACTCCAGTCTTGAACTTGAATTTGATCATTTTGAACCCCTTTCTCTTTTTGCCTTGAACAATTTCATTTTTTAAAAAGCCCGATCTTTTCCTCAGTTTTCTTTTTGACAGCCTTACTGGAGCTGCTCTTGGTTTGGCCTCTCACAGCCATTCTCTGATTTGTAGGCCCTGAAGAGCTTCTGTACTTTTCTTGGTTAATTTGTTTCTTCTACTTTGTTCAACGGATACTTTACTTTTTAAAATAAGGTTGGGTTGGAGGGAGAAATACAAAGAAATATGTTATTTCAAAAATATATAGGAGAAAGCCTGTTATCACATTACTTTCCATGGTCAAACATCTGGATTGAGTTTTACAGCTATAAAAATTCTTTATAAAAATGTAATGTAGCTGTACACTTGGTGGCTTATGATTGTACCACTGAAAAAATGTAAATGTTACTAAATCACCTTTGTTTCTAAAGCATAAAATGATCTTTATTCAAGTAACAATGGAAGAGAATCATTTAAATACTTATACTAAATGTTTGTTGTAAAGAGCCAAAAGAAAAAGTCTTCAAAACTTAATCATTAAAGTTCAGTCTAGCAATCATTTATTTGGATTCTCTTTTGTTATAATTTGAAAGTGACCTAGTAGATACAGATTTCCTAAAATGAAGAACATATGATGTACAGTAACTGTTCAACAGAATTTGTATTAACTCTTTGTAAGCACTCTATGGGCTCATAAGAATGAAAATGTATCTGCATTTTTTAATATTAAGAATTATGTTTCTCATATTTGTTTTATACCATCTCTAGTATTTTATTCTTTATAGGAAGTGAGCACTGATAGAGTAAGCAAGTCCTTCCCAAAATTAAGTTGTGATATATAAGTTATTGATAATTAAGTAGTCATTGATAAATTCACTTTTTATGTGTTTTAGATATTTTCACTCATCTGAGTAGAGTAATGCAGAATTTATGTTTTGTCATATTAATATAATATATGTAACAGTATGATAAGATGGAAAGTAAGAGAGCATTGTCAGAAATTTAAAATGCTCAGTAGCCATAAAGCTTTTCCTAACTAAATTTAAACTTGATTTTTATAACTCATTATGCAATCAGGATACATGGCCATTGCCATTTATCCTTTGTTGCTGTTGTTCGGGGCAACATTCCGAGAAGAGCACCGAAGTTCAGGAGATTAATCCAAGGCACCATATGCAGCCAGTTTTTTCTCTATTTGGTAAGGCCTCTTTAAATTTGGAAAGCACATCACTACTTCTTATACGAATTCCCATGTACAAATCTTGGCTCTCCTGCTGCCATTGGGTGCCCCGAGACATAAACCAAGGAGGTGGAGTTGTACTGCTGGCCAGCCAGATTTTTCAAAGTTTCTAAAATCATGAAGAAATGATTTTAAATAATACCATTGACCTCTTGGTTTCCCTCAATATTATAGGAATGATTTTAAAAAGTGTCAGTGACTTTTTGTTTTCCCTAAATGTTAGAGTAGAAGAATGTGTTTTTGAGTCTATCCTGACTGTAGTATATGGTACAGTTCTAGATTCTATGTGGTATTTACATGCTAGTAGTAGCTACTCTGCTAGTCCTCACTGACTTAAGGAATGATAATTTAAGAAAGTGAAAGATACATATTAAATAGTAGATAGAACAAGACATTGACAAGTAGTAGATAGACATTGACAATAGTAGATAGACAAGACATTATGACATTGCTACAAGAATTTAAATATGATTTGAAAATATCAATTTGGTAAGGATAGCATTAATTTTGCTAGGTTTTTCAAGAAAAAGTTTATATGGGAGAATTCAAATCACAGATTAATAAACTATTAGAAATAAGTCTGTTACAGATCAGGAGAGATGTTGGGAACAGCCCTGCCTGGTTTCAGGAACTGTAACCCCCCATGGCTAAGGCTGAGTAAAAAAGGCTTTAGGGACACAAGCCGTTAAGGAGACAAAAACTTATCACCTCTCTCATATCCCCCTGCTTGGCCCAGACGGATGACTGGTTAGCCAATGATGGGTAAGATCCCTCAAGGGAAGAACAGCCTGAGACAGGCACAGTCATGAAGGAACCATCAGGGAAGGAATTCGGGGACTATAGAAAAGGGGTGGTAGACTGTCATCCCTTGGTTTGTTATAGCCTTAGTCCTCCTTCCACTACAGGAAGTCTCCTACTGCCTTGGCTACTTTGTTTCCCTGGCCTGACTCAAGCCTGAAAGAATGCCAAATAAGGGTGGGCACAGCCCTGTACTATTACAAATGGTTTCTTGAGGGGGCAATCAGGACTGAACAAGAATACGTGAAGTCCTGGGAGACCTGCTTTGCTAAGAATACCCCTAAATTAATCTATGTTAGCTGTTTAGGCTTCAAGCATAAAAGGAGTTTGTTTCCTGAAGTTTTATGGCTGATTGGCAACACTCTATCTATCAGACTGTGACTCAGAATAAACCCTTCTAGCTCTTTGAATGTTATCTAGTCCTGGATCATTACTGTCTGACAATGATTGATGAGGTTTACATATAAGCCCGGTATTCTTATATAAACTAAACCCAATAAAAGCCCAGGGAAAGAGGTGCTTGCAGCCCTTCTCCTCTGGCCAGCCTTTTCTCCCCAAGCAGATCTTGTCTTCGTAGTCTTATTCCATCTGCGAAGCTGGGAGACACTGTGGGATAGAGTCTTCCTCAGAGAGAAAGACCTGAGTCAAAAGGCCTTCCTTCCTCTCATCAGTTTTTGTGTCTCTGCAAGAGATGAATTCAAGGGAGAGATCAACATGTATAGTGGAAGTGGGATAGTTTATTCATGTGCTTAAGCAAAAGCTACAAGTGGGTACTTGGCTAATCCAAGTGCCCCAGTTATTGGGGTTTGGAGGTTATATATCTCAGCTGGCTTGTAGAAGTACCTCTCCCTTTTCTTCTAAATCTTGGGAACAATCTATAGCTACAAAGGCTTAATACTTTTGTAAAGTCTCTCTTTCTTAGTGAAATCGTCACAGAGGTCCCCCTTCTCAGCATATGGCCTCAAAGGCTACCCCTCTTCCTGTACAATTACTGCTTATTACATTCAAGAAAACTGGCAGCATTAGTGAGGTTGTTACAGAAGCCTCTTTTCTCAGCACAGGATCAAGGACTCTGCCTTCCTCCTGCGCTATTATTATTTTGTGATGCTCAGAATACTTGGCAATCTTACCAACCCTAGCTCAGGATGCCAGTTAGTTGGTGAGACATATTTTTCCCTTGCCTATATCCTCCTGTATTAAGCTCTTTATTAGATTATAATGGTGAGGACTCTGCCTTTATTTCCCTTCTGGCCATTCATTCCTAGTTGTTACCTAACAGGACCAAAGACAGAAAAAGTCTAATATGACTTTCCAATCTAAAGATAAGCAGAACAGATCCAAACAAGTGAAGTAGTTATCAAGATCACACAGAAGAAGTCTTTGACCTTGTCTTTGAGGTCATATGCTTTACTTTTCCTAGTCTGTGGATGCTTCTTAAAATCTCTTCAATTTCAGGGTTAAACAGAGAGATTCTGATTCCTGGGCCAGTGCTTTCTTAACTCCGCACATTAACTGACAAGTATAGATTAAACAGATGAAGAGAAGAAATGAGATAAGGGGAAAAAAGTAAAGGACTTTGGTAAAATCACGAAGAAACCAAAAGCATTAAGTAAAAAACACATATACACTTCTTTGTTCATTGTAGCATTACTTATAATAGGTAAGATGTGGAAGCAAGCAAGAGACGAATGGATAAAGAAGATATGGTATATGTATACAACAGAATACTACTCAGTCACAAAAGAGCACAGAATCTTGCCATTTGTGATAACATGAATAAATTTAAAGGCTATAATGTTAAATGAATAAGTTGGAAGCAATTATAAAATAAATACATCACAAGGAGGTAATACGTAGCACAGGGAATATAGTTAATAACATTGTAATAACTTTATGTGGTGATAGATAGATAGATGTTGAACCACTATGCAGTACACCCAAAACTAGTATAATATTGCATGTTAACCATACTGAAATAATTTTTCAAGTGCAAGAAAGAAAAAAACGTAAAAGTAGAAACATGGTAGATGACTTTTGCAGTATTGTGTAGAGAGAAGTGGCCTGGAGTGGAGACATGTACTGGAACATTCATGGAAAGGAGAAGGTTCTGTCATTGTCATATTAGCGAAACATTAGGTTATGGAGCTTAACCTCTCTTACGGGCAGGAAGAATGTGGAGGTTTTTAAGTGGGAGAATGAGATGGAAAACGTGATTTGCAAATAACAACGTGGTGACAGTGGTCAGGGAGTTGGAGAAATAAAAAATGAAGATGTGGAGAGTAGTTAGCCCAGGCTGCTATGTAACCTAAGCGTGAATCAGTAAAATCTTTATTCAAATACGGCAAAGATAAATCAAACTGTAGCCATGTGATGGGAGCACTCAGGAGGAGTGAGAGCAGAGTGTCAACACATGCAGCTGAGATTTAATTCACAAAATTCCTCAAAAACCGAAACTACATTAAAAAATAAAATCAGAAAGGAAATTCGGATTATTTTTTCAGGCAGGGGAGTGAGGGCAGAGAGAGGCGGTTTAGTTATAGAACTACAAAGTTTGAACATATAGAAGTCTATCTAACATTAAACATTAATAGAAACAAGGACAGTGCAATAAACTACTGGAGACTTTTAAAGGTAGAATTTGCCATCGAACCAAGAACTTGTTTTTGTTGAGAGTTACATACTTACAAAATTTTGGATTCTACAAGGTAAGTCTAGACAATGGAGAAAACTAGTGTAGTAGATGTTAAAAGTGACTTTTTGGATTTCTCCTGTGTCTCAGAGCAGCCCAAGAGAGAACAGAAGCCAGACATAGATGCAGGACATTGTATGATATTATGATAGGAATTTTTGCAAGTTTATAATCCCCCTCAAGGGGATAAATGGAGAACTAGTTGACAGAGAAGTTTCCTTAAAAATATTAAGTGCTGGGGAGCACTGGGTGGGGGGCGAGCAGGGCTGGGAATATAAGACAGAAAACTGTCTTACTTGAACAAGAATTAAATAAAAATAAAAATTTAAAATAAAAAAAATTAAGTGCTATAGGGGTGCTTCTCCAAGTGAGTCAAATGAAGAGACTACAGGAATCAAATAGGGTTGACATGTCTGGCTTGAAGGTAGAGCATTTGCAGACTGGTACCTGCTCATTCAAAAATGTCTAAGGGCAAAAGGCTGTAGAAAAGCAGAGTGAATAGGGGAGCAACAGTGAGAGTAAGTGAGGTTAAATCAGTGGATTTTCTGTGGTCCAGTTAATCAGTTGATCCAGCTATGGTGGAAGAAACAAAACTCTTATTTTTTCTTCAAGGATACAGCTATGTTCTCTGCAGTTCCAGAAATGCAAGAGAATTGTAAATTTGTGAACTCACAACTTAAAAAAACTAAGGATTAACTTTTTAAAATGTGAACACAGGGTGAGAGATCATACACATGTCTTCAGAATGCATTTGGTGAGAATCAGGAAAGGGCCATAAAACCAGAACTTTGGGTGATCCTTCCATTTGTGATGAATTTCATCTATTGATCTGTTTGTCACATAAGAAATGTCCTCATTTCCTCATATTAACCCAAACAGAGATGGCCTATGGCATTTGAAGGGCACAACATCTTTTGTCTAGCCTTTTTTAGAATATCGGTTCTTTATTTCTACATTAAATTTGTGTCCTCCACTTTTTATTAAACAACCTATTTATTCTTACATCTTTATTTCTTCCAGATACTCAGCTTTCTCTTTAATATCTCTTATAATTTTCTTTACTCAGGTTATACTTTCAATATGGGAAAATCCTTTATGCTCTTCTCTATTTGAATGATTTTTTATGGTCTTCAGTTTCCTTTATAAAAAGTGAAAAGACAAGAGAAGTCAAGAAAATAAAAAATAAAAAGACATCTGACATGTTTCAGGCTTCCCAAATGTAAGGTCCATTTTAGATCCTTCAAAGATTATTTGCCTTAAAATCCCACTAAGAGTTAAAACCTACAAAAGCGATATAAGTTCATAACAAATGATGACCAAATATTAGAACAATATCAAATTTACAGTATTTTCACAAATATTTATTTGTATTTCCAACCAATTTAACTAGGTTGGGTAAGAATTGTTCCATTCATTTTACATGGAAGGAGTTGAGAGAGAGAGAGGTGCTATGGTGTCTTATTAGGGAAGACTAAAGCTAGAGGATCCTTTTAAGGAAAATGTATTGGTCTGCTAGGGATGCCGTAACAAAATTCCAGGGACTGAGTGACTTAAATCACAGAAGTTTGTTTTCTCACACTAGGAGTCAAAAGTCAAGGTGTTGGCAGTTTGGATTCTCCCAGAGCCTCTCTTCTTGGCTTCCAGAAGCCTGCTTTCTCACTGTGTCCTCACATGGTCTTGTACTAACAACCTTGGTGTCTTTCTGTGTGCCCTAATATCTCATCCTTCTACAGACACCAGTCAGGTTGGACTGGGGCCCACCCTAATGACCTCACTTGAACTTCATCATCTCTTTAAGGGCCCTGTCTTCAAGTCCAGTCACATTCTGAGGTAGTTGGGGTTAGAACTGTAACATGTGATTTGGGACTGGGTGGGACACAGTTTAGTCCTAACAGAAAATGTTACACTTCTGTTGGAGAAGAAAAGAATATTCAGTGAGAGTAGTAATAGAAAGACAGATTACAGATAAATTTCTCATGTAGAATTAAGAGGATTTAATAATCTATTTGATGTGGTAGGTGAAATATATGAAGAATTGAGAATGTCTTTAAGGTTTCTAGAGTGGCCAGCTATATTTATACCAGTATACTTAACTACAGTAAAAAAGTATATATATATATAATAAACTATAGATTGGGGGTAAATTAAGACAATAACTTTTTAATTCATTCAAGAAATATTTAACACACTTTTTCTACATATCAAGTCCTTTTAGAAAAACAAATTTCCTAACCTTATCTATTTTACAAACAATAGTTCTCTAAATATGTAACATTTGAGGTATCTATTAAATATTGAAAATATTAGATGTATAAAAGTAGAGATGATGCATAAGCAGTTGAATGTGTAAATCCAGGTTGGGTTGGCACCATAGCTGTAAATTTGGAAATCAGAGTGTATATATATATATATATATATATATATATATATATATATATAATCTAACACTCAAGCTTATAGATTTAATTATATATATATATAATTAAATCTATCTATCTATCTATCTATATATATAAAATTAAATCTATAAGCTTGAGCGATTGAGTTCACCTAAGATGTAAGAAGGCTAAGAACTGGTCTCTGAATCAGGTATGTGTGTATAGATTATTATGAGAGAGAGAGAGAGAGATACCAGTAAAGGAGATGGAGCAGGGGGAGAAGGAATCTGGGTTCAGATAGCTCAGGAAATTGCTCAAGATCATACCATATTTTTTAAAAAATCAAGGTACACACTTGCAACTAATAAATAAGTCTGGAGATCTAGTGCACAGCATAATGACTAGAAACAATGGTATGGTATCACAATATTACAAACTTCAAAATTGCTAAGAGAATGGATGTTACTTGTTTCCAGAACAAAACAGGAAGTGATAATTATGTGATATGATAGACATGGTAGATAAGCTACAAGGATAGACATGTTAGGCAAACTATGGTGGTAATTATATTGCAATATATAAATGTATGAAATCAAAACCTTGTACAACTTAAACTTACACAATACTGTATGTCAACTATATCTCAATTTAAAATATTCAAAACTTTTTTTTTCGGAAGCTAATGCTAGACTCCATCTGGTCAGCAGTGTTTATGCAATCCTTTATATTTTGTAGTTTGTAATAATCTGAAGTACTTCATCCCCCCAAAATTAAAATATCTTTTTAAAAAAGATTTTATGTATTTTACTTTTACAGAGAGGGGACAGGAAGGAGAAAGAAAGGGCGACAAACATCAATGTGTGGTTGCCTCTCGCAGGCCCCCTACTGGGGAAATGGCCTGCAACCCAGGCATGTGTCTTGACTGGTAATCGAACCAGTGACCCTTTGGTTCACAGATCTGGGGCTCAATCCACTGAACCACACCAGCCCAAGAAAGTTTAAGTATCTTATATAAACTTGCATCAACATACAATAGGATAAAAACACAACTTTTCTGACACTATTTCAAAAGTTTCTTAGTTGGGAAGTAGTGAGGATAGAACACCTTAACATTATTTTAAATAGTGTTCTATTCATAGCTTCTAAAGCTGATGAGGAAATCTCTGCTTTCATTCCCAAAATTTAGCATTAGAGGACTGTGAACATGTAAAACCACTAAGACCTAGCAGCTCTGAGACCTGATTCCTATGGCAGAGGGGCAGTCTGACAATCCCACTTATTCACCAAAAACAGTGTTTCAATCCAGTACAAGGATTGACTGGATTTTTGTCATTGTTACATATTTATTTTTTTAGAGAGCTATACTTCTGGAAAGCTTGATTATTAATTTTGAAGTCTTTACACAGTTTTCAAGGTTTTAACAAGTGCTACACCCATGTTTATTCAAAAAATTATCTTAAAATTTCTGATAGATGTTCAGTGGAAGAGATACACGAAACAACAAGTAATGTAGTCCCTTGCCCAGGGCATCAGAACATCTCATTCCATGCAAAGTGGTGCAGGATAGATTTGCATGAATAAATGCCCAAACCAGTCTACCTTGAAACGACTTTGATTTAGTCCATGCTCTAGTTTTTCTCCCTGAAACTTAGATTAACAAATGAAATCCCTGTCTCTGGAGCTATTACCACTGGCACTTGTTTTTTTTTCTTCCCTGTATGAACTTTCCCCAGAGACATCTGAATTATTTTCTTTCATATCTCAACTTGTTTCCTTTTATTTTTTTTTATTTTATTTTTTTCAACTTGTTTCCTTTTAAAATTTACAAGACAATGGTACAGTTGATTGTAATGAAAAGATATTTAACTTTTGTTTTTTCCATACTTTTCAATATATTTGGTTCTAAAATAATATCATTGATTTGAAAACAAAGCTTAGAGATAATATTCTTCAATAGGTATCAAAATAATAAAACTGTTTTATCCTAAAACTGCCTAAAACTTGCCCCAAACCACTTTATCAGATGATTTAGAAAATAAATGTACAAACTTACAAACTAGTTATTTGTGGGCATAGAAAAATCACTATCTTTTAAAAATAAAGCAATAATAATAAAATGATAAATTTTATTGTAGAAATCATCAAAATACAAATCAATACTTGAAATTGGCTGCAAATATTATACTATGACATTAATATACTATCACAAAATGATTCTAATGTTCTTAATATTTTTGGTATACTAAATAATAAAATTTAAAAAACATGACATTTCTAAGGTAAATTTAATGATCATGAAATTTACCCAAATTTATGAATATAAATATATGTTAAAAGTGTAATATGTGATCTCAAAAGGTTATTATGACTTCGAGTGCCAATACAATGAAATGTCAGTTAAGAAACAACTTTTGCTAAAAATCTAAAGTTACTATTCTGAGAGTTTTAAAAAATCTACATATCAGAGAAATTGATACAATTCAAATAAAATGCACCTATTAACAGTTATGTTAAAATGAAATTGAGGTTATTTCTCATGGAAGAAACATTTGTATTTGAATTTTATGTGTTACTGGGAAGACCCAATTTAGGGGGATTCCCTCCTTGGTTCTTGCCTCCTTGCAAGAGAAGAATTCAGATCAGAGACAAAAACATATAGTGGAAATGAGATAGCAAGTTTGTTTATTAAATACACTCGAGCATGAAGTTGCAAGCGGGCACCGAGCTAGTCTGAGTGCCGTGACTACTGGGCTTTGGGGGTTTTATGCCTGTAGCCAGCTTCTAGGTTCTCCCTCCTCTTTCCCTTTCCAGACCTTGGGATCAATATACAGTTTCAAAGGCTATCTTTTCCAGATAGTGGAAATTATACACACAGAACTCAAGAGCTCCCCTCCTCCTATGCTATTGTGATTTTTCTCGTGACTTTTGGAACACCTAGCAATCTTATTGGATCAGGCTTAGGTCTGCTGAGTTAATGGGTGAGACATGTATCCCTTCCCGTCCCTACTTTGGTTTGCTATTCATCCTGCCTAACATAAGGACAAAAATATTTAAGTAGTTATTTCTCTGCTTGGTTAAGATCCCCAAAGCATTATTGCCACTAATTAATGAGTTAAGGTTATGTGATCTCATGGCAGAGGGAGGATGAAAAGCTTAAATCTAGACATGTAAGAATTATGCTGGCCTCTAGTGGAGTCTGTCTGCTTACCTCTGCATATCAGCCTCTGGATTTGAAGAATGTAGTGGCCTTTGGATGGTAAAGATGCATTTGCTACTCTGGACCTGGTCAGTGAACACAGCAATTGCCTTCAGTCTGGAGACCTCTGCCCTTGCCAATCTTCTTTAGCTAAGACCTTCTCTAGCTAGGAGCCCATTTTTTTTTTGTTCTACATTTGTGTGTTAGTTTTACACAATACTGCACCAGACAGGGCAGCAAGGAATTTCTGGATACCTATAGAGCACAGGTGAGAGGAATGCTTGGTCAGAATCATATGTCTAGCTAGGTCAACACTCATTAAAATATAAAGCAAGCTACAAATATAGACTACATAGGTTATTTTGAAATTTAATAGCCATTCTAACAGGTGAGGTGATATCTTATTGTAGCTTTGATTTGCATTTCCCTGATAAGTAATGATGTTCGGCATTATTTTATACACCTGTTGACAATTTGTATGTCTTCTTTAGAGAAGTGTCTGTTCTAGTCCTTTGTCTGTATTTAAAACAAGGTTATTTGCAGGGTTTTCTGTTTTTTTGTTTGGTATTGAATTGTAAGAGTTCTTTATATATTGATATTAACGTCTTATCAGATATATGGCTTGCAAACATTTTCTCCATTCTGTTTGTTGCTATTTTGTTCTGTTGATTGTTTCCTTCAGTATGCAAAATCGTTTGAGTTTGGTTTAGTTTCTCTTGTCCATTTTTGTTTTCATTCCTGTACTTTTGATGTAATACTCAAGAAATCCCTGCCAATACCAATGTCAAAAAACTTTTACCCTCTTTCTTTCTAGTACTTTTAGAGCTTCAAGTCTTATGTTGAAGCCTTTAAGCTATTTTCAGTTGATTCATTTCCTCATTGTCTATTCTTGGCTTTGTTGTCAAAGTTCTGTTAATCATATATGTGTGGGTTTACTTCTTGACTCTCTGTTGTATTCCATTATATGACTGTCTTATGCTAGTACTATGCTATTTTAATTATTATAGCTTTATAAAATATTTAAAATCAGGAAATCTGAGTCCTCTACTTTTATTTCTTTGTTTCAAGATAGCTCTGTATTTTAAAATGAATTTTAGTGATTTCCTGTGAATTTTAAGATTGTTTTTAATGTTTCTGTAAAAATGAGATTTCGATGGGGCTAGCATTGAATCTCTAGATCATTTCAGCTAGTATGGGCATTTTAATAATATTATATCTTGTAGTTCATGAACATGGAATGTATCTACATTTATTTGTGTCTTTTAAAATTTCTTTAATTAGTGCTTTATAGTTTTTATTATAACAGTTTTACATTTAATAGATATAGTAAGAGTAGGCACACTTGTCTTGTTCCTGATCTTAGGGGAAAATATTTCAACTTTTCATTTTTTCAGTATGATGTTAGCTGTGGGGTTGTTGTATGTGGCCTCTTTTTGTTGAAGTACTTTCCCTCTGTAACTAGTTTGTTGAGCATTTTTATCATGAAAGGGTATTTTGTCAAATATTTTTTCTGCACATATCGAGATGATTGTGTGATTCTTATCCTTCATTGTATTAATGTGATGTATTAAAATTATTAATTTGGGTATGTGAAACCATCTTCACATCTAAGGGGTAAATTTTCCATGGTCATGGTATATGATTCTTTAAATGTGCTTTTGAACTTGGTTTGCTAGTATTTTGTTGAGGAGTTTTACGTCTATGATCATCAAGGAGATTGGTCTATACTTTTCTTACACTACTTTTGTATGATTTGATTTCAGTGTAAGGCTGGTCTCATAAAATAAGTTGGAAGTATTCCCTCCTCTTTAATTTTTTGGAAGAATTTGAGAAGGATTGGCATCTGTTCTTTAAATGTTTGTGTAGAATTCAGTAATGAAGCCATCTGGTCTTGAGCTTTTATTTGTTGGAAAGTTTTTGGTTATCGATTTAACATTTTTCCTTACTTGATCTATGTAGATTTTCTATTTCTACATGATTTCATCTTAATAAGTTGTATGTGCCTAAGAATTTTTTTATTTCTTCTAGGTTATTCAACTTGTTGTTACATAAAGATATAGAAACAACCCAGTGGCCATCAACAGATGAATATAGAAAGAAACTGTGGCATATACAAATAATAAAAAATTCTTATTTTTCACTTGAGCAAAACCATCACACAAACATGAGCATAGTGAAACTCTCAGTAAATGATGCTGAGATATCTCCCAATGACTATAAGACAGTCTCTCCTTACTCCCACTCTACAGGACCCTATGAAACATAAGGAATTACTCTTTTGCAGCATCTTTATTTAACTTCACAAAAGTAGGGCACAAGCTGGTGTAATTTTCATATTCCCCAAGGGCACCATTCCCAAGGTGTTTCAGTGATGATAGCATCATTAATTAATATCTGGTTTGATTATTCATTAAAGTTTTCTCCACAATATCAGGCAATGAGTTTACATAGCAAATAATAATAAACAATGTGGTTTTTGCTCCACAGTATACAATTATGCACATCAATTTTTTTAATTTAGTAAAAAATTTTCTTAATTGTCATGAAAATAAAAATATTCATTACCTTAATAGTTTCTGAGACATGAAATATGAAAAAAATTACTTGAGGGGAAAAATAAATATTTCATATTTACTTAAATATGAAATAATTTACTTAAGTAAATTTTAAAAATTTACTTTTTAAAAAAGTAAAAAATTACTTTTCCATAAAAAAGAATTACATATTCTACTAATATAACATTTAAAATTACATCCAAAATCTTCTTTCCTTTTTCCTTCATAGTAGAAACTCTGGCTTCTGTCTGAATTTACAATGGACATCCTATGTAAGGACCACAATTTCCAGTCTCTCTTTGCCTCTAGATCAGGACAAGTAACTAACTTACAGCTAGTGGGATTGAAAGAGAAGTTTTTTGTGGTAGTTATTTTTGTTTGTTTTTTTATCATCGTCAGTTACAGTTGTCCCCATTTCCCCCCTATTTCTCTCTCTTGCCCCGCCCACTCCCACTTCCCACATTAAGTTCTCCTTCCCTGTTGTCTTTGTCCATGGATCCTTCGTACACGTTCCTTGATGACCATTCTCTCTTTTCCCCCAGTGATGTGGCAGTTTTAGGAATGTTCTTTAAACACAACTATGACATTTAACTAGGGCCACACATAAATAAATATGACATTTTTTCCTTCCCTTTTTCTATCTTGTTTCAAAGAATCCAGGAACTTCGATCTTTAGTCATAAGAATAAAGCCTTACCTTGGAAATATGAGAACTGGAGCTGGAAGGAGACTAAATCTTTGAGGGAGCACAACTGATGTACCAGCTCTGAACTGATCATTTTAGAATGTTGCTTATCAAGACAGAAACTTCTGTTATTACAGCACTGCTATGCTGTAAATTGTTACTTGTGGTCATGCCTTGAGTCATACAACAGATTTATGATACTCTTGTTTTCATCTCATTTTTATCTATCTTATTTTTATCTTGAACATTTAAATTTATTGAGGATTTTGTGAACTTACCAACAAAATAATTTATTGCCTTAGTTGTATTGCAACAAATACTATATTAAAATGGAACTACACATTTATTGATAATATTATTTATGCTTATTTATTTAGCAATCCAATTAGCCATTTTAATATTAAGGGAAATACTCATTTTAACTTTTTAAAGATATTAATATGTATCTTCATAAATACCATATATAGTGATTTAAATGACACACTGTTCTACTTGGAATAGTTACTTACCAAACTTAGCTCTATAATTTTCTTTATGTGCATGAATTCCTAAGTATGGCAGGATTTTTAAATTTTGTTTTATTGTTCAAGTACAGTTGTTTCCATTTTACCCCTACCATTCCTCCCCACCCCAGCCACCACCACCTCCCACCCCTGATCTCACCCCCCTGGTTTTGTCCATGTGTCCTTTATAGTTGATTCTGAAAACCCATCCCCCTGTTCCCCCAATTATCCTGTCCCATGTCCCTTCTGGGTACTGTCAGTTTGTTCTTATGACTCTGGTTATATTTTGCTTGCTTGTTTGATTTGTTGATTAGGTTCCACTTATAGGTGAGATCATACGGTATTTGTCTTTCACCGCTGGCTTATTTCACTTAGCATGATTTAAATAATAGTACTGTAGGCTTGTACTGTAGGCTGGCAAAGTGGAAAAATGTAGTAATTAATTTAAGGTTTATATTTTCAAATTTGTATTGCACTCATGAAATTAAAACAAATGATGCCAATACTATATTTAAAGTAAAATTAAAATCATTAAACAATCACATATTAAATTGAAAGAAAAAATAATAGACTTCTCATTTACAGCATCAGCTAATCAATTTTGGAATGAGAGAAAAGACAGGAGAGAGTCAGCAAAAAATATTTTGGAAATCGGGTTCAGTCTGCAGCCTGTGAGAGTAACGTGTGTAAACAGGTGTAATGAAGGTCAAAGAGGAGAACAGCAAAGAGATGCTAGCAGTTTGCTAAATGGGGCTTGAAGAAGCGAACATTACTGCATTGTGTTTTTTTCTTTGACATTTTACAACCACTTAGTGGGAGCATAGAAAGGCATCTTTCCAGTCTACATTTTTTGGCTACCTCTAGAGAAATTCAGAAAATCTGTGTTAGAACGAAGTGACAGCTCCATCTGTTAGTCTCCTTCGTAAAATAACACGTAAACATGCAGGACTGTGGAGTCTGAGCAGTGCTAATATTGAGTATGAACTGTGTGCAACATTTCTCAATATTATTCTTAGATTTCCATCAGAAAGATGGCATCTCAGAAGTTTTTCCTATTACTCTCTAGTGAAGTATTTTTCAAAGAAAACATTTTTCTTCCTCTTGTTGGTCCAAGTCCCATGAAATATGTTGTTGAATGCTTTGCATCAGTTTTGAAACTTATGGTAGGTGTAAATTCTCATACTTACAGGGAATGTGTTAAATTACCTCAGTATGTTTATCAATGTGTTGTATATAAAATTATACTGTCTTGAAGAATATATTTTCCAATCTTGAAGCATACATTATTTGTTATAATATTAACAAATATTTAGCTACATAGCTGACTATAGTTGATTTGTAAAAGAACTAACATACAACCTAGTGCCGGTAATGAGTGTTTCCATAAAACTGTGAATTAGCATTGAAGTGTAAGTCAGTAAATAAGATGCTACAAAGAAAAGAGGAGTCTTTAATTACTACTTTAAAAGAAAAAAGGTGCTATCAGCAGTTACTTGAGTGAAAATAGGTAGACAAGGACCTAGAAAAGGGTCAAGAAGAGTGAAAAATACCTGAAAGAAATAAAATACGCTTTGTTTGTTACTATATCCCATGTATTTTGTGATCTTTCTACAGAAAAATTAAAACTGGCAGTTGCTAATGGCTATGAAAAGATCCATAAAATAGACACAGTGGAAACTGTGGTTGACATAGAGGCAGGGTTTTCAAGATAGTTCACTTTAAAATGCGGGTAAAATTGTGTCATTAGGAAAAACCTATCAAAATAATCTTCATGTGTGATCTATGTTATAAAATTAAAGACTGTGGACTTGGACCTAGCACCATTTTCTCCGATTAGTAAGAACACACTTAATTCTAATTCTATCACTACTCTGTCCTACTATTCCCTTCCCAGCCTGACCTATCTCATTCTTACACTGCAGCTTTTCTTACCTACCAGTCCATTTTTACCTACAGCTAACTGAAATTGATTTAAATTGGAGACCTGGCTGCACCAGATAAATATCTGTTTTTCATGGAGTTCCAGTGCATTTTCCCCTTTAAACACAAATAAATATTGTTAATGAAACACCCCAGAAGAAAGAGTAGGAGGCAAAAGACTTATGTGAAGGAGGAAATGAGGTAAAGCTGGAGTAGGTAAGCTGGCAACCATAGGGTAGTTCCATTCAACTACCGCTCTCTGAATTCCTGGACTGGGAATGATATTGTTCGAAGCATTAATACTCCAAGGATTTCTGCCCTCAAGGAGATAACAATCTGTTGACAAGGGGAGATATGCAAAGAAAATGTTAAGTATCAGAAGGTAAGTATCATGAGAATTGAAGGAATGAATAAAGAATCAGAGCTGAAATGCATAGTATTTCCTGTGAACACACAAAGGATTCAGAAAAATTTTCCTGAAAGAAATCATACCTTTCTGAATCTAATGGAAGAGTACTAATCAATGAAAAGAACCAAGAAGGAGGAAAAGGATACTCTAGGCAGAAGTATTAGAAAAATCAGAGAATGTATTTAAGAGGAGGGATTCTGGAGTTGGGGAATTTAGTGAGGCGGTAGTTAATCTACGCAAGATAACATTAAAAACCAGAATTAGGTTATTTTTTTGTTTTTCTTTAGATAGAGAGACAATAGATTAGAGAAATATTTTTGAAATAAAATTATAAAGCCTTATAAATTTATTGATGTAAACAGTAAGAAATAGGTATCCAGGAAGACTTGTTTATTTTTGCATTAAAATGTGGATGGTAGTGCCAACAAGTGAAATGAGACTGAAGATGTATAATTCTGGAGGGTTAAGATTAGGTGAACTTGTTGAATAGGAAGTATCTGGAGAATATCCAGAAATACATGCTCATTAGTCAGTTTTATACAAAAATATGAAATACAGATACCAGATTAATATTCGATATATAGATATGGATGTTACTAGCATATTATCTTGATTAAGAATGTAACAGTAAATAAGGTCACACAGAAGATAAAAGTAGACTGAAAAAAAAAAGCAAACAAAAACTCAGTGAGCATAGGCTAGAGTCATGGACATCAGTAATATTTAATAAGAGAGTGAAGAAAGAATTTCACAAAGGAAGCCAAGAAAAAAGTTCAAAGTGGTTGGGAGAACAACCAGGAAAATGTCATATCATAGGGAAAAAAGGAGTAATTTTGAAGAAATAAGAAAAAATCAGCATCGTGAAATGCATGGGTGAGATCATTGTGGGACTAGAAAGTGCCCAAGGGACTTCTCATGAAGACTGAAAAGCGCCCTGTATGCATGTATGAAGATACGAAGGTTAATGGAGACAGTTGCTAGAAGAGCCTCAGTCAATGATTTAGAGAGTGTTGACAGTGAGTTGGAAAGGAAGGAAATGAAGAACATTTGCAGTTTCAAGACCACTGTCAAAGACAGAAAAGCACAAGAGTGGGAGGGCCCATTACACAATGCACATTCTGACAGGAGGCTTTATGGAGTCTGTAAATTCAAGTTTGTAATGTTTACTTCCATTTTTATTTTGTGACCTATACATTTTCACATTAATTATCTAAATATGTTCGTCAAGCTTTTTTATGAATTTGACTATGAAATTGCTTATGTAGTAATATTTCAAAACTCATATTAGAATCAGCTTATTTGTAATCATTTCAGTGATACAGTGCTTGACTTTGAAAATGTCAGGTAAATCTGTGCCATCCACTTTTATTTTAACACATTAATGGCTCAAGAATGACATGACTTCAGTAAGATGTTTGCTGTACTATATATGCACAAAGTGTAAGGATTAAGAACTTAATAATTAACTCAACATTTGTATCTTCAGATTTGCCATAGTAAGAAATATGCAAACTATATTATAAAAGCATATTTTAAGTTTACATAGAAGTAAATGAAGACATCATTACTGATGTAAATCCTGAAGTAAACAATAAAGGAATTTAATTCATAATATTATCTAATTAACTTTGGAATGTAAGCAAACAAGAAAAAAATTGCATAGAAGCCATTTTGTAAATTGTATAGAATACCTGCCCTTGTCCAGATGACATTTACAATAGCAGATAGAAATTTGTAAGGGGGACCACGAATTGTTCATAGAGATATACAGTTTGAAGAAGTGAACATTATTGAGTTGCTTTTCTATGTTATTGTTGTTTTTTATTTGCATATGGAAAACGCATTTTTATGCTATATTTTCTGGCCATCTTTGTGAATTTAACCACATTGCCATTAAAACAAATTTGCGGTTTCCCTGGGTTCTTCAAGTTATAGAAAAAGAGCCAGTCCTTTAGTTTATATTTGCTCATATTTTATTTGAAATTGTAAATGTTTAACAACACAATCTCACAGTAAAAAATGTGACTGTAGTGTGATAAACAGTTTGAAAAGTTCTCCAATATCTGGTTCTCCTGCCCTTCTATGCAGAGAAAAGGAAGCTCTTCTCAGACCCCTAGGATGAGAACAATTTTATGACTAATTCTGGGCTGTGAAATGAGTGCAGATCTGGTGTTTGTCACTTCTTGGCTGAGACAGTGAAGAACTCATAAATAATGTTCTAGTCTCTTCCCCTGCTGTGGTAACTGTGGATGAGACAAATTACTGGGATAGTGGGTCCAAAATGTGGAAGCAACATGAATCACTGAGATGCCACGGGGACTGGCTGTCCTGAAGTTGTCCATAACTGTATCCAACTTAGNGAGAACAATTTTATGACTAATTCTGGGCTGTGAAATGAGTGCAGATCTGGTGTTTGTCACTTCTTGGCTGAGACAGTGAAGAACTCATAAATAATGTTCTAGTCTCTTCCCCTGCTGTGGTAACTGTGGATGAGACAAATTACTGGGATAGTGGGTCCAAAATGTGGAAGCAACATGAATCACTGAGATGCCACAGGCACTGGCTGTCCTGAAGTTGTCCATAACTGTATCCAACTTAGGATGAACAAGAAATAAACAGTTGAGGTGTTGAGACACTTGGGTTTGGAGCTTATTTGTCATTGCAACACAGCCCACCCTCTCCTGACCATATGGCATTCAAAATGGCTTTTTTTGATCTAAAGCAAAACCTGTCACCTAACCGCATTTTTCCTTAGTTGAGTATCTGTCAAGTGAGGTTGAAAAAGAAAGGAATGGAGGTGGAAAGTCAGTGTGTGGGGCCAAAGGAGATTTAGTAAAATCCCAAGGCCATTTAATGGACTACAAATGCCCAACATATTTTTTAAAGTCATAGTAAACTTAAATATATTTCTGCTCCTTGTCCTCTCCATGCAGTGAAGAAATAACTTGCCATCATTGTTAGAGAAAATTCCTTACCCAGGTCTAATGAGGCAGCTGTCTGACATTTCATCTCTCACATTGTTTATATTCTTTTGTTCACTTAGATACTGTAAAAAAAAGTATAAATCACTGCTTTCCTTTCTACTTGCACATTTTTGCCATGTATTTTTTGTGGTAAATGAAGATTTACCTACTACAGCTTTTGTCTTCCTACATCTTGCCTTGAATGTTGCATCTGGGTATCTACAAAGTTTTCCAGTTATTACATCCATTCCATTGCTTGAAATTACAGAATGAATCAAGAAAGAGTACTGTCTTTGGGCACCAAATGATTTTATTACCTATGACTTAGAAACTAACCACCCTCTCCTGAAGGTTCATAATAATCTCAGACTGAAAGACTTCTTTCTAGGTTGTCTTGAGAAATACTGTGCATGTATACATGCATGTGTGCATGCACACACATGTGTGCTTCTACATATAGTTAGTCATAGGTCTTATGCTGCATGAAAAAAAATTGTGATGATTAAGGGGATCCAGCAGTCCACAATTCTATGTCATTAAAGGGTGAACTTTTATTTTGCAAAGGTACTGACAGGTAGTAACAAGATGAGATGAGAAACATGCATCCAAAGAAGAAAGCAATCTGACCATCCTGTCATAATGTTGCCTTTGCCCCCTTGGAGGGTTTTAAGTAGTGAGACAAATGCCAATGCTGGATGGTTAGACACAGGATATATTCTGCTGTAGAATTATTCCTCAGGATAATTAACTTTACCCATTTTTATTAGTAATAACCAAAATGCAATTTCAGTTTTAGAAAGTATACTTGGGCACGTTGGCATCATCTCTGTGTTAACTCAGGTAGCACAACATTTTTGACTGTTCCAAGAATTTTTGGCAGTATATTTTTGGCTGTCCCTGTGACAGTTCAGCCTAGCAATCTGTTCACTCTTACAGTACTGCTGCTTTTCTTTGAGTCTATTATTGCAGACCTTATTAGTAGGTGCTTGGGATGTTGTCTGCATGCTGGTGATGGTGAGTATGCTTGGTCCTTGATATGCTATTCATCATGTCCTCATTTCTATTTAGGTGATTTCTGCCAAATAGACTGGGGCCCACTTGCTGTTCATCATTTGGCATTTATTGTTCTTCCATTAGCGGGTATTCTGGCATGTATTCCTTCACTCAGAGAGAGGGTGTAAATGTGCCAAACCCCATCACCCTCTGCTTGTTTTATGAAGCATGTTGGGACCAGATGGTAATATAAATAGAGCTTTTAAAATTTTTTTCAGCATGTTGTGCTTCAGGATGTATTTTCCTTTCTTCTGGTAAATAGGTGATTTTGTATGGGGAGGGTGAGTGTCTGAGCCCCTGCACTTCATTTTCTTATTTCTCTAGACTCCTGAGACATTTTCATGAGGGAAAAGAAATTGAAAGTGTGTATACACCAAACTTTAAGCAAAATAGATAACAAAGAGTTTTGTTCAAAGTGCTTTTATATAACATAATCTTTTTAAATTTAGTTTTAGAGAATTCTTAAGATAGAGATGATAAACAGCACTGGTTGGTGTGGCTCAGTGGACTGAGTATCGACCTCTGAACTGAAAAGTTGATGGCTCAATTCCTGGTCAGAGCACATGACTACGTAGGTTGCAGGCCAGGTCTCCAGTTGGGACCATGCAAGAGGCAACTGGTTGTTTTTCTCACACATTGATGTTTCTCTTCCTCTCTCCCTCTCTCCCTCCCTTCCTCCCTTCCTCCCTTCCTCTCTTTCTAAGAATAAATGAATACAATCTTAAAAAAAGAAAAAAGGTATGGTACAAAATTTATCTTTATTTAAAATTCTCAGGGAAACCTGAGAATCAGAAAGATTAAATTTTTTGACTTCTGAAAAAAATGAAGTCCATGACAGAACCGATGTTCAATATTTTGTGTCTTACTTTTCCCAAAGTAGTTATTAATAGCTGCTTTGTCATGACCCAGATCATCACTACTTGCCCAGAAAAGGCAGAGCAAAGACGGAAAATACATAAATCCATTTTTCTGTTCTGTACAGTTTCATTTTTTCTGAATCAAGAGAAAGATGCATGTAAGAATTTATAATTGGATGAGGAGCAAAAATGAATGACATGAACATCAGTTGTAAATATTTTACAAAGATTAAGAAGCAAATAATACATGTAAAATAGTTCTTCCATATATGTATATATGAATATATATATATGGAAAAAAGACTTTTCAGTTGGATATAAAATATCATATTTTATTATGATATTTTAAAATACCATATACCATTATTACAAAATACCACATACCATGGCATTTTATATCCAAATGAAAAGTCTTTTTCCCATTTTTTTTATTTGGTTGGTTCTAATTTCAAAGGAAATATAAATTTTACTTAATCATTAAATCTTTTGATCCAGATCTAATTGACAAACTTGGTAAATATTGATTATTTATTTATTTGGTAGATATTGTTATCTCCTTCTTCTAGACTATTTATGCTGCCGATTTATTTTTTATCTTTTTGTGAAGAACCTGTATTTCTTCTCATGATCACAGATAATTAAAAGGCTTAGCCAATGATGTTAGGACCTACACATTCTTTTTCTGTTTTCACTGGATTTGGTTTAATTAAATGATTAAAATTATTTTGTATTCCAATTTACCTTCAGTGAGAAAAATATTTGTAATTAAAACCCCAAATGTAAAACAGAACTATGATGCTGTGCTTTTTTGCAATTCCAATCTTAATTAACTGGAATATAATAAGATTTCATAAAAGGGCAATCATTATGTAATAGGTGTTTAAAATTGTTTTAGAATATTTATAAAAATAAGTAGATTATTTTAAGGCTAAATGAAAATTTTTAGAAAAGTTTTATAAATATTTTATATATCTTTTATTTGTATGTTTATATTGTCATGATGCACTAACATAAAATGCTACTTTCCCACTGTGTATTTGAACATGTTCTAAACCATTCCAGTTTCAAGTAATAGGTAAAAAATTTCTTCAGGTTGAATGGGAAAGCACTATCTAAAAAGAGTTTTGTATTTTTTAAGTTTAAAATGGAGGATTTATTTGGAAGCATCTAACTTAGACCATACCTAGAATGTAAGTTTGCCTTCATCATCTTCCCATCTTCAGTGTTTTTTTTTTCTCCCTCATTTTAAAAGCTCTCCTGGAAGGTGGGAGGAGGCAATGGGGAGAAAAGGGGGAAGGATTTTCAAGAACAACTATGAAGAACACATGGACAAAACCAAGGGTGGTGAGGAATCAGGGGAGGCAGGTGAGAATGCCTGGGGAGGGGGGAAGTGGAGGGGTAAATGCAGACAACTGTATTTGAACAACGATAAAATATTTTTTTAAAAGAGAAAGAATAGATCAAAGCTCCAGAAAAAAATGCAACTAAGCAACAAAGAAGTAGCCAACTTATCAGACACACAGTTCAAAACCCTGGTAATCACGATGCTCGCAGAATTGGTTGAGTATGGTTACAAAATAGAGGGAAAAAATGAAGGCTATGAAAAGTGAAATAAAGGAAAATGTACAGGGAACCAACAAAGACAGAAAGGAAACCAGGACTCAAATCAACAGTTTGGACCAGAAGGAAGAAATAAACATTCAACCAAAACAGAATGAAGAAACATAAATTCAAAAATATGAGGAGACGCTTAGGAGCCTCCTGGATAACTTTAGACATTCCAACATTTGAATCATAGGGGTGCCAGAAGGAGAAGAGGAAGAGCAAGAAATTGAAAGCTTATTTAAAAACATAATGAAAGAGAACTTCCCCAATATTGCAAAGGAAATAGACTTCCAGGAAGTCCAGGAAGCTCAGAGAGTCCCAAAGAAGTTGGACCCAAGGAAGCAAACACCAAGGTACATCATAATTATGTTACTCAAGATTAAAGATAAGGACAGAATCTTAAAAGCAGCAAGATAAAATGTAACAGTTACCTACAAAGGAATTCCCATAAAACTATCAGCTGATTTCTCAAAAGAAATCTTACAAGCAAGAAGGGGCTGGAAAAAAGTATTCCAAGTCATGAAAGGCAAAGATCTACATCCAAAATTGTGCTCTCCAGCAAAGCTATCATTTAGAATGGAAGGGCAGATCAAGTGCTTCTCAAATAAGGTCAAGTTCAAGGAGTTCATGATCACCCAGCCCTTATTATATAAAACGTTAAAGGAACTTATTTAAGAAAAAGAAGATCATGAACAGTAAAATGACAAAAAACTTACAACTATTAACAACAGAACCTAAAAAAAAAAGAAAGAAAGAAAAGCAAACTCAGCAAACAACTAGAACAGGAACAAAACCACAGAAATGGAGATCACGTGGAGGGTTATCATTAGGGGAGTAGGAGGGGGAAAGAGGGAGAAAGGTACAGGCAATAAGTAGCAAAAATGGTATGTAGAAAATAGACAGGGGGAAGTTAAGAATGGTATGGGAAATGTAGAAGCCAAAGAACTTATGTGTATGACCCATGGACATGAACTAAAGTGGGGGAATGCAGATGGGAGGTGGTGTACAGGGCAGAGGGGAATAAAGAGGGGAAAATGGGACAACTGTAAGAGCATGATGAATAAAATATATTAAAAAAGAAGGAGCTTGTCTAAAAAAATAAAATAAAATAAAAGCCCTCATGACTACAACGTTCAGAACTGCTGATCCCTCAGCTCCCTATTAGATGTCACACTACCAAGGATAAGACAGGCTAACCAGGCAGTGACTCTATTCTTCAATCCCATATTTCCTTTCCACCTAAAGTTAAAAACAATTTTTGACATCATTTTTTCTTAAATCTGAAAGCTACATTTTAAATCCATGGATAAAGGACATACCTGATGAAATATAATAATATGTACTTTCATGGGGCAAAGTCTTGTCTCAAACTCATTAATTTCTAATACAATAGCCCAGTTGCGATGAGGTTGTAAAGTAAGGTATTAGACAGTTACCATTTACCCCAAATTACATTTTTCTAGGCTTGCTTTCTCACCACATATCTCCCTATAATAATATTTTTGCTGTTTTTCCCCCTCACTTAAGGATACATTCATTGATTTTAGAGAAACAGGAAGTGGCAGGGGTGGGGGAGTGGGCAGGAACATCAATGTGAGAGTGGAACACCAATCTGTTGGGCTCCTGCCCGGGACTGAACTCACAATACAGGCATAGGCTCTTACTGTAAACCGAACCTGAACCCCTTGGTGCACAGGACAACACTCCAGCCCACCCACTGGCCAGGGCTTCCTATAATAATCCTAAATAAGGATCACCCTACAATGCCTTTGGTATCCGAAGTGACAACCGTAATCCCTCCTACTATAGGTGATATATAATTTACTTCTCTAAGACAAATACATAAATATCTGGTTTTAATTCAATGAATTCATATCCTTAATCAACAAAAGTTTGTTGGTGACTTGCAGCATTCTAGTAACTGGAACCTACAGTACAGTAAGTTTAATAACAACAAATAAATATCCACATTTCATTCATCTTATATTTTATATATTTGAAGGACATTTCTTAGGTATCAACCAAATTCATGTACTTCTAGTCTAAAAGCTGGTCTTCCATGTGGCATTTTTAATTTGTGGTTCTGCCAGTCATTATTTCTTTGGTTCTGCCAGTCCTCTGCTTGTGGCCAGGCAGGTAGAAAAAATGGAACACAGAGAAGTCCCACTAGCTGAGTATACATCCTACCCTGAAAGTGACATACATTATTTCTGTCTTTTTCATTTGTCAAAAATAACTGCATGCCAAGGAAGCTGAGAAATAAGAAATCAACTCCTAATGACCACTTACCTTAGTAAAACAGTAAATCGTCAATACACATCAATATAGTGGTAACGATTGGGCTAGAAGGTTTGAAAATGGAGACAGTCATAAAGCATACTGAAAATAAATGAGGGTCTATCAAAAGATAAGTCTATCAAAAGATATTAATTGGGTAGTTTTGCGACATGTGAAACGTACCTGTCCTCCAAAATCATTAGTGTTTTCTTCATTCTTAATTCCTCATCAAAATATGTATTTATAAAGATTTTAGTGTTGTAAACAATAAAAATCATCTAAAACTAGGTTCAAAACAAGAAGGGTTTATTTTGAGGATTTCATAGCATTTTTCAAAACCCAAGAGCAGAATATTACAGTGTGAAAAAGTCACTAAGAATAGGGACAGATAACCTCGACAGCTTTAATGATTCCTTGTCTCTAATGCGTTTGGTCCATATCCATCATCTTGTCACTCAGAAGAGCAGGTCTCAACCTGGCAGTCCACAGTTACAAGCTGCTTCTTCTGTAGTTCTCACATTTGTGCTTTGTACATTCAGAGCACTAGCTAAGTTAGGCTCCCAGAATCTCAACTCAGAATTCTAGAAGAAAGCCTCTTCTAGAAAATTCTAGAAGAAAACCTTTCCACCTGAATTAGTTTTTACCTTTAGGCTAATTCACTTTAGGAAGACACACAGTATAAATGTAAGCTGAGTTATTTATATCTGAAATGTACTTTGGTGATCTCTACCTTATGGGATACATCTCAAGTAAGCAACTAAAAAGCTTGTATCTATCAGATATAAAAACCAGATCATTGTGTTTGAATTAGAGTATGCATAGATGAGATAGGGAATGGCATGATCAGGATGATGGTTTGGAGAGGTCATTCTGAAGGCACAGCAGAATCTAATTTGGAATGAGAAATTATTTTGAAATTCTTCTTCATGGTTGGCCTGGTTTGAGATGTTGAGGGAAAACTGTGACAATTAAAGTGTAATAATCAGAATATGGCTACTAAATGCACCTTTTCTTTTATGTGTACTTTTTAGTTGTATTTTAAAGAATGTATTTTAGTCATTTTAGAAGATTACTTTACTGCATTATATTAATTACAATATTTTAAAATATGCCCACAATACAGTATTTACTATATATTTGCTAGTAATTTTAGTTGAGAGTATTTTCCATAACACATTTCACAACACAAGATGTTACCTTGTTAAATTGACACTTTTTAACCTAAACTTTCCTTATTTTGCTTTTTGACATTTGTAGAACATTCGGGACTCATTTCACACTTTCACATTTAAAATCTAGGAACCACAGGAGTATGTAAATAAGTGATATTTTTAGTTCTTAAAAAGTCAAAATGTATGATTCATATACATCTATGGTATTTTGTTAAGATAGAGTGTTCTTTCTGCTTCTTTTTTGACAGGAGTAATGAAATTGCAACAAAGATAACATTTTCTAAATATTTAATCTATATGTTTTTAATTCTCCTATAAACTATTTATCTCTGGGTCTTTTACCATCAAGGCTCAACCATACAATTTCTCGCATCAAGGAAAGAGAGACAAATGCTGCTTAAGAAAAAGGAGCCATAGATCAGCCCTTAGTCTCAAAGCTCATCTCCTTGAAACGATGGTTCTTTTATATTGTAAAGTTAGGAGTGGTTGACTCTTTGCATTGATATCATGCATAAATGGTGTAGGAGAGCTGAAGAAAGTAAAGACATATGATGTAGAGTAACCCAAGGCAAAAGAAGTTGAAGGACACCATGGCCTCTGGTCTAGAACAGGGAGAGCCTATCAAGTTAAGTATAGAGAAAAGGAAAGGGCAAGTGGCAAGACTGGATGAGGGCACATGTGGAATAGAGAGATTAATTTTACCTTCCCATCACCTAGAAGAAATGCAGGAGTGACAGACAACACAAAAAACGGACACTCAACAAAAGCTAAAAGCAAAGATTCTTTTGCTTTTTTCTGTTTTAAACTCAGAGGAGACAGACTCGGGGCAGTGGTGAGAAAATTCCAGTTACATAGGAATGAACATCTGTGTGTTTAACTAGAGAGAGGGCAAGGGGCCCTGGCTGGGTAGCTCAGTTGGTTAGAGTGTTGTCCCGATATGCCGAGGTTGTAGGTTGAGTCTCTGGTCAAGGCACATACAAAAACAACCAATGAATGCATCAACAACGAGTGAAACAACTCGATTTCTCTCTCTCTCCCTCTCTCAGAAAGAAAATAGAGAGAGGATAAGGGACATTAGCCTATTATTTCTAGCCTCTGCACGCTCTGTGACCTTGAGATATTATTCCTGTCTACGTGAGGAATAATATCTCAAGGAAGTGAGGAAGTTTTGGAGGTTCTCTTCTGCTGTATTTGTCTCCCTCACACCCCCAACTCCATGGAAGTCTGCACTTGGGGCCAGGCATGAGTGTAGTTCAGGGAGTGATGCCTACAGGGTTCTCTGTAGCCTATGGTGTCCAGCAGGGTCCTGGTAACCTGATGGAGTTCAGCTAAGCTGCCTGGGGCCATGGAAGGTCCACCAGCTTTTGTGATCTCCTGAGTTACTCTGGCCCTTGAGACAATGAGTCAGGTGGTGGAAGTGGCGAAAAGAAACCTTAGAATAGGCCCAGATCATCATGGATTGTTGTGAGATTTGATGGCATTTTTAGTTACAGTGGAATGTAGACATTTTAATCTTGGGAATCTTACTTTATGCAATTAAAGACAAAGTATTGGCCACTGGAGACAGAAAAACAGCATTACCTTAGAAATGTTTAGATTCAAAAAAATTATGTGGAGGCCTTGAATCAATGTTAATGGAAGCCAGGCTTGAGAAGACATTATCAAAAATACAAAAACTAGAAGATATTGATAAACACCTGGAAATCTCTTCACCTAAACTTAAAATAGTGACTTTCAGATAAAGACTGAAAGGAAAGAAACCTAAATCATTGGAACAAGTTATGCTGATGGTAAATGTAACGAGAATCATTCATTCTTTAAACGATGCATCAAATCACTTCCAATTTCCAGTAGCTGCAACCAAAACAGTCTTCAAAATATATCAGAAGAATAAATAACAGCTTCAGACTGCACTTCAAGTTACTGTAGATGAAAATTTTGATCTTCGGGGGGGATAAAACTGTTTTCACAAGAAGCAAGAGTGTAAAAAAGAGTGAGTGAACTTAAAATAGAATGCAACCGATTCTAAAAGAAAAAAACAGATCACAGAACATTTGCTGTTCTTGGAGAAGACATCATGGATGGTGAAAACATGGAATTCAGTATAACAAAGGCATCAAAACATACACACCCCTTAGAAGATGTTTAAAGAGACCAATGAATGAGGCTGAGTAAAATACCATAGTAGACTAGATAATGACCTCCCAAAGATGTCTAGATCCAAATCCCTGGAACCTATGAATGTGTTACTTTACATGACAAAAGGTACTTTGAAGTTGTGATTAAATTAAGGAAGTATAGACAGAGATATTATCCTGGATTATGTGTATGGGACCAATGTAGTCACCAGAGTGGAGTCGGAGGGGTAGAATCAGAGAAGAGAATCTGGCAACGAAAACAGAGGTCAGTGATGTGGCCACCAGTCAGGGTATTTGGGCAGCCTATAAAAGTTAGGAAAACAAGAAACGGATTCTCATCTAGGGCCTCCAGAAAGAACACAATCCTGCTGACTGAGATATTATTTTAGCCTAAACTACTTTGGACATCTGATGTCCAAAACTGCAAGATGATACATTTGTGTTGTTTTAAGGCCACTAAGTTTGTGGCAATTTGTTTTAGCAGCAATGAGAAACAAATACACTTGCTTAAAAACTCATTTAAAATGAAACCAAATGTACCCTAAATTAACTGAAAGATAGCTGCAGTCAGAAAAAGAAAGAAAAATCAGAAAGTGAGAGGGAAAAGTGTTAGAAAAAACACCTAGTCCTTTCTGAACTGCACCAAGTAAAAGAAATACATTTTCACCCAAGATTCAATTTAGAGAAAATTTATCACAAAAAGAGGAAAACATGTCCAAAGCAATTGAATAGATTAGCCAAGTTTGTGAATTGGGCACCCAGAAATTACAAGTCATGATTTTCTAGAAAAATTGAAAATAACCACTGGCAATTGTTAATACCAGCTCGTTTCCTGTGAGAGATGTGCTTACAATAACAGGGTGAGAGTGTTGATGGTTAGGAGAAACCGTATAATTTAAGGGGGAAAAAAGCAAACTTAAGATAAATTTTAATTGAGGAAAAATTCAAATGTGAGCTTTTCAATTTGTATTTATATGTCCCAGTTACATCCCAAAGTTCCCAATGTTACACTTGACAGAGAGACCTGAGAAGGTCACCAGAAAGCTACTGGATGCACTGATTGCCGAGGAAAGAGAAAAACCAGGCTGTGATGGCCTGGTCCTCCAGGCTTTGGAGCCCAGTATAAAACAGATGCCACCCGAAGGGACCATGACCCCACAAGAAGGATTCTTCCATTGGATGATACTCTATTCTGATACATCAGATCCTCCACAAGACAGAGATTGTCCTAATGTTCCTTACACTAAAAGACTCCTTTGACCTCTTTTTAATTTAGTTATCTCATCAGAATTGGTTTTGGTGCTTAACATAATTCTCCAATTAGAAGTCATATGTCCCAAAGGAGTCCCTGGCAAGAGGATCCCTGCCTTTCTCCTTATTCTGGAAAACAAGAGCAAATCTTTCCCAGAATTCTCTCCACCAACAGATTTCCCTAGCCCATCATATCCTTGCTGGCAATAAAAAATCATGCTATACCAATCACTGAATTCAGACTTCTGTCTATATACTCTAAAAAGATACATAAATCACTCTCCATTCTATCCCTCCTTCTAATGAATCAGCTTCCCAAACCCATACCACAGTGCTTTATTTTCTTGCTTTACTAAAGTTATTTTTTCCTTTTTCCACATTATTGGTTTTAAAGCCATTCACTCAAATAGAAGTTTGATCGAATTATAATTCTATAACTAGATAATTTAATTGTGAATAACATAATATAATTATTTTCATTTAATTGTTCTGATTTGTGTGCGTTTACACCATTTCTGACATCTACAAGTACATTAAAACAATCCAGATACACAGCAAAAATTTGTTATCTTCTAAAATAATTCTAAACAGCTCATATTCTCTCAAAGGTGAGTACATACCCACTCTCTAACTTTGTCCATAGAACTATTGAGAGAGTGGGTAACTGTCCGAGGAGAGAAGAGACAACGATAAAGTAACAGCGGTTGGCGTTTACTGGATGCATACCAAGTGCCTGGCACTACTTTATACTTCACATGCACTGACATATTTCATCCTCCTGCAAGTGACCCCTCCCTTTGACCAGATCAGTCTGGCCTGGCGTAGACAGATGTGAATCTTGATTCCAGAGGGAAACCCCGAGCAAGGTTCAATGAGATTGAGTACGCTATCCTCCAGGATGTTGATTTTTTTCCACATACGGTATCACGTACCAGAAAAAACACTGAGTTCTGAAAACCTGACATTCTAGACGTGACCACGTCTTTTCTCTTTCCCATTTCATTATGTATTAAAAAGTAATACATGAGCATAATTTTGTTGTTTAAAGAAATTTAATTTCAGAGAATTGAAAATATATGCCCATACAAAAACTTGTACTCAAATTTACACAGCAGCATTATCTGCAATGGCCAAGAGGTAGAAGTAACCCAGGTTTTCATCATATGAATGAATTGATAAACAAATGCAATATACACAGGCAATGGAATATTATTCAGCCTTAAAAAGGAAAGAAATTCCAACACACTCTATAATATGAATGAACCTAGAGGACATTATGCTCAGTGAAATAAGCCAGCCACAAAAAGACAGATACTGTATGATCTCTGTGCATGAGGTACTCAGAGTTGTCAAATTCATAGAGACAACAGTAGAACAGTGCTTTCCAGGGCCTGTGGGGAGGAGGGGTGGAAAGTTGTTGTTTAATGGGTATGGGGTTTCAGTCTGGGATGATGAAAACTCCTAGAAATGGAAGTGGTGATTGTTGCACAATGAAGTGAACATCCCTAATACCACCAAACTGTACAATTCAAATCATTAAGATGCTAGACTTTATGTTATACATATTTTACCACCATTAAAAATTTTTTGAAGAATGTTTTCCAGGAAATTGACTTGGAGTACAGGATAGAACTCTGTTTCACAGCATCAAAAATGGTTACATGGAGAATTAACCCCCTCCCAAACACTGGGGAAGCAGCCATTTGACAATTCTGAATTCTTGTGTTGTTGATCAGAGTGCCATTCACTAGAATGAATGAATGTTTGTCTTGCCCTGAGGACTTCTCACCACCCTCCCAAGTTGTGTTAACAGGCTGTCAACACAAGGAAGTTTTAAAAGAGTTTAGTTCCAGGTATTTAATTTTTTTAAATAAAAGCAGTAGAGTTTTAATAATTTTTGTTTAATGCCCTCAATTTTAATCTCCCCAATTCAATAAGATAATATTATTTTTGATTGGTTAGAGTTAGAGGTTCTCCTGGTGAAGATAGTCTTTTGCCTTCCAGTTTACAGAACTCCATTCATAAACTGTCTCTGAAAATTCTATCTCTACATTGCGTTTATAAGGTCACCTTCTCACTGTGTGCATGACTGCTTTATAAATCAGTCTCTGCCGTCAATTTTAACACTGGTTTCTTTGCAGTTCTTTTATTTTTTCCCCTTAATTTCTCCATTTCTTTTCTCTTCACTCTCCTGGGGCAATCATTTACAGACCTAAGGCACGATAACAATATCTTCAGATACTCGCTACTGCATAAAACACAGATTAGTAACTTTGAAAATGACTAGTAATAGAAAGAATTTCTTCTTGGACATAAGCAAGCCTGCAATTTCCTAGATCACATCAAAGTGAACTTCAACTTGTCAAGTTTTTATGTGTTGTGTTTTGTCAAGTTTTTATGTGTCAATACTGCATTTATAGAGATGCAACAGACCAATGCATATGCCACAAAGTACGCCTTGGGAAGGCTAATTTCAATGTACTGCATCAAGTCAGAGAAAGTAGGCCCAGGCCTAAAATGCCTGGCTTCAATATTATCTCTTAATACAAAGAACGGGCACATACTTGATTCTCCATTGGACAGGATATTTTTAACTTGCTCCTCCTGTATTTGCATTTTCAAGATTCCCAGCCCTCTTACTGAACAGACCATTTGCAATGAACTTGAAAAACGATAAAGAAAGTAATATTGTTTACAGGAAGGTATTTTCACAACATGTGAAGGCAAAAAAGTGATACCAAGGCAAAGCTAATTTTGGGCAATATTTACATGTAGGGTAATTGTGAATGCAATATTCCCAGTCTTGTCTTTCTAATGTCACTTTGCTTTTTTCAGAGTCACAGAGAGCATAATTAGTCTAGGTCCTAAATTACCAGGGTGTAACATCTGATCAAACCCTTGCTTACTGAGAAATTAGACTCTTCATTTGCCTTCTACCCATCAAAAGTCAAATCTTTAAAAACACTCACCTTAGAAATGACCCATTACTAGAATTACCATGGTGGTCGCTTTACAAGTTACATAAATGTCTAATCACTATGTTGTGCACTTGAAACAAATATAATATTTTATGTTAACTGTAGTTAAAAATAAAAACTATTTTTAAAAAAGAAAAGACCCCAATTTAACAATTAATGATAAAATCATCTGCACCAATAAAGGATTATTTCATAAAGCGGTTAAAATACCAAATAGTCTAAACGGGTATTATTTTTGTTGGCAATGTGATGCTCTTGGAGATCCCCAGAATAAAGATGGTCAATTGCCTTCCCAAACTACCTATAATTCACAGATAAAATCATAAACTTTAGCAGGTACTAAACCATAAAAAGATTCATCAGTTAATTTTCCAGAGATAGAGGAGTGTGAAAATCTATCAATCTCTGTAAGCTAATGTTGGCTTTAAGAGACCATAGAAATTTCACTGAAAGATGACTGAAACAGTGTTTTCTCTTTCCAAATGAAACTCACATTTCACAGTTCCTAGAACATCTCTAAAAATATTGGAAATGAAATAAAAGTTCATGAACACTTAATAAAATGCACATTAAAATATTTGCGAGAAGAGTGACATAATATGATGCCAGACTGTGGAGTCTTTAACCAAAAGATCAATGGAAAAGGTAAAGATTGCCAGAGAATATGTAAGTCTTGGGAACTGAAGTGTGGAAGTGAGCATCACATAAGAGCTGACAGGTGAGTGATAAAGTAATACTTAGTGTTAGCCTTTCTTATTGGAACAACGGGGGCTTCACGTAATCATTTCCAGGGCCCAGGAGTGGCAACATCAGATGGTTACCATGACTACAGAACTAGTATCACAGGGCACTATTAATAACCTCATTACTGCCAAAGGAACCTTCCCATGATACTTGACCAAAGAATGACTTGTTATTAAAAGAATACACAATTTCTTTCAAGACAGGTTAATAAATTTTTATCTAAATAAATTAAAATAACCAAGCATGATGGAAGATCATTATGGAGAAAAATGACTCTTCCAACACTGAATTTGATTAAATGTTGTATTGAAACCCATTATGAAAAATTTTAATAAGTGTTGAGCATTCTCACAGACCTAGTTAAATTAATGAAAAACAACAGTGACATATGTCTTTCAGTGTTTTAAAAAAGGAGAATTTTAAAGCATCTTAGATTTTATGTGGGCTTAATATATGGATGATAAAGATAAGACTATCATATATATATTCACTAAAAGAAGTGTGATATTAAAAAATGTAAGTTTAAATGCATTTTAATTATTAAGTATGTCTCTCTTAAATACCTCTCATGGAAGTAAGGTCACCTTTTTTTTAGATTTTTATTTATTTATCTTTAGAGGGGAAGGGAAGGAGAGAGGGAGAGAAATATCAATGTATGGTTGCCTCTCATGTGTCTCCTGCTGGGAACTGGCCTGCAACCCAGGCATGTGCCCTGACTGAGAATCGACCTGCGATACTCTTGTTTGCAGGTCCGTGCTCAATCCACTGAGCTACACCAGCCAGGGCAAAATACGGTCACCTTTGAATTAAATATTGTCCATACTTTCTATAGGAAGAAGAAAGAGCAAGAGGGAAAGTAAGAAAGGCCATATTTTTTGTTTGCCTGTTCTAGGGAAAAGTACTGTCAGAATTATTTACACATTGAAAATAATGTGTCAGCTTGAATTATTATGATGGTATAGTGTTAAATGCATCAGTTTAACTCTTTTTTTAATTGAGATGTATTTGGCATATAACCTAGTGGTAATGTAAGACACATTTCATGTTGATTTGGTACCCTTATGGATTGTGGTATGATTACTACTTTAGCAGCATTAGCTAACACCTGCATCAGATCATACAACTACCATTTCTTTTGTTTGGTGAGAAAACTTTTAAATCTATGCTCTTAGCAACTTTCAAGAATAAAACATGGCATTATTAATTATAATCCAAGCACTGTGCATTAGGTTCCCAGATTTTCTAGAAGTTTATATCTTGACCAACATCTCTCCATTTTTCTTACATTCCAGCCCCTGGTAACTACAATTTTCTCTCTGTGCAGAGTTGTTGACAATGTAAATTGATTCTGCCACTGTGGAAAATAACATGGAGGTCCTCAAAAATTATAGGATAAATACCCAGGATGAATTTTGTCTTGAATCTTACACATATGTTTTAGGTAATATTTAGATGACACTTTGGCATGGGAAAAAGGCAAGCATGGGGAGAGCATAACTGGAATATTTAAAAAACAGTAAGAAGTCTCAGTCTGGATAGAAGTGAGGGAGTAAACTGTTGAAGTTGCAAGCGAAAATATCATGGCATAAAACCGTTAAGCTTTAGAGCTATTGTAAAGGAGCTATTGTAAGGGCTTTGACCCTGAGTAAAAAGAGAAATAATTAAAGCATCTGAATCAAAAGAATGGCAAATTTGACTTGTTTTTGAACTATCTCTCTGGATTTTGTGAATAATGTACTCAGTGGGATTCAGAATGACAAGGGTCAAAGCAAGACAGCCAGTTTGAAAGCCACTGTAGTAGTCAAGGTGAGAGACAATAGTGTTTGAACACAAATGATACAGGTTGTGAGAAACCACTGAATTGTACAATAGATGTAGATTGGAGAAATGGCTGATGGAATTTGCAATTGGATTAAATATGTGATATAAGATAAAAAAGGATTTAACTGTATCTTCAGAGTTTTTGTTTTGGGCATTAGAATAATGAAATTAACAATTACTAAGATGGTAAAGAGCATGAGCAGAACAGGCTTTGGGAGAATATTGAGAGCTCAGTTTAGAAAACAGGAAGCTTGAGATAAATACTATACATTCAAATGGAGTAGTCAAGCAGGTAATTGGATATATATTTGTGTCTGGACTTGAGAAGAGAGCTCTCGTCTTCAGATATACAATGAGAGATCTGAGCATTTTGTTGAATTTTTAAGCCATGGCCCAGAAAAACTAACCTATAGCAGTGGATCTAAAATGTGGACCCAGAACCAGCAAGATTGTCATTACTTGGGAACTTGTTAGAAGGGCAAATTCTTAGGTCTGCAGCAGACCGACTGAATCTGAAACACTGGGGGGTGGATCCTGGCATTCTGTGATTTTGCATGTCTTTCAAGTGATGTTGACAGACAGAGCTAAAATTTGGGAAGCACTGTTTTAGTCCGCTTAGACTCCCACAACAAAATATCACAGACTGAGTGGCTTAAAACATAAATTTACTTTCTCACAGGTCTGAAGGCGGGAGTCTAATAGCAAGGTGCGGACAACAGCAGTTTCCCATAAAGCCTCTTCCTGGCTTGAAGCTGGCCACCCACCACCATGTCTTCCCATGGTTTCTTTCTCTGTGTGTGAACAGAGAGTGAGATAGCTCTCTGGTACCTTCCACTTCTTTCATAATCCCATCAGATTAAGACCCCCCCCACCTTTTTACATTAATTAACATTGCCTCCTCAAAGACTATCTCAAAATACCATTACAATTTGGGTAAGACTTCAACATGGGACTTTGGAGGTGGAGGCACAATTCAGGCCTTAACAATTACTAAATTTAAGAATTAGGGAAGAAAGCAAGAGTCCCAAAAATGAGCATTGATGAGCATTGAGGGACTTCATGTTTAGAGGTTCAGAAAATGAATAGCACCATCCAAACAAGAGAGGGAGCTGCCACTGAGGGAGCAGAGAGTCTGGATCTTGGAAAGCCAAGTAGAGAGAGTGTAATAAGGAGCAGAGAGTGATCTATTTGGGGAAAATGGTACTGCAGGTCAAGCAAAGCAAGGACTGAAAATCAACTATTAGATTTTGCCATGCAGGCTCATTGTTAGTCTTGACAGAAATAGCCTAACTGGATGGTGAAGGCTAATGTCTAATCAGAATGGGGAAAGAAGAATTGTTGATGTAAAGTGTGAACAATGTTTTCAAAAGGCTTTTCATAAGGTGAAACAGAAACAGGCTGATAGAGGGAGGGAGAGAGGTGTAGGATTGCAAGTGTTTTTTTTATTTTTAAAGATTTATTTATTTATTTTTAGAGAGAGGGGAAAGGAGGGAGAGAGAGAGAGAGAAATATCAATTTGTTGTTGCCTCTCACGTGCCCCCTACTGGGCATCTGGCCCACAACCCAGGCATGTGCCCTGGGAATTGAACCAGGAACACTTTGATTTGCAGGCCAGCACTTAATCCACTAAGTCACACCAGCCGGGGCACAAGTGTTTTATTTTTAAAAGAAATTATACCATATTTGTTTTCTGATAGGAATAATTTGGGAAACACACAAAAAATTAGGTAAGTCATTTATCCATCTTGAATTAATTTTTGTGTATGGTGTAAGTTGGTGCTCGAGTTTCATTTTTTTTGCATGTAGCTGTCCAGTTCTCCAAACACCATTTGTTGAAGAGGCTATCTTTACTCCATTTTATGTTATTGCCCCGTTTGTCAAATATTAATTGACTGTAGAGAGTTGGGTTTATTTCTGGGCTCTCTGTTCTATTCCATTGGTCTATGTGCCTGTTTTTATGCCAGTACCAGGCTGTTTTGATTACAGTGGCCTTGTAATACAGCTTGATATCAGGTATTGTGATCCCTCCTACTTCTTTCTTTTGTCCTTCTTTCTCATTGCGGCTGCTATTTGGGGTCTTTTATGGCTCCATATAAATTTTTGAAGTGTATGTTCTATGTCTGTGAATTAAATATAAGCCGTGAAACCATTAAAGCCCTAGAGGAGAACATTGGCAGGAAAATCTCAGATATTCCATGCAGCAGGATTTTTACTGATATGTCCCCTAGAGCAAGGGACATAAAGGAAAGAATAAACAAATGGGATCTCATCAAAATTAAAAGCTTCTGCATGGCTAAGGAAAACAGTATCAAGATACAAAGAGAAGCAACTGTTTGGGAAAACATATTTGCCAATGATACCTCAGACAAAGGTTTAATCTCCAAAATATACAAAGAACTCACTCGACTCCACTCAAAGAAGACAAGCAACCCAATTAAAAAATGGGCAGAGGACTTGAACAGACATTTCTCCAAGGAGGACATACAGAGGATCCAGAGACACATGAAAAGATGCTCGATATCACTAGCTATCAGAGAGATGCAAATTAAAACCACAATGAGATACCACTTAACACCAGTCAGATTGGCTATCATAAACAAAGAAACAAACAACAAGTGCTGGAGAGGTTGTGGGGAAAAGGGGACTCTAGTTCACTGTTGGTGGGATTGCAGACTGGTACAACCACTATGGAAAACAGTATGGAATTTTCTAAGAAAACTAAAAATGAACGTGCCTTTTGACCCAGCAATTCCACTCTTAGGAGTATATCCTAAGAACCCTGAAACACCAATCCAAAAGAACCTATGCACCCCGATGTTCATAGCAGCACAATTTACGATAGCCAAGAGTTGGAAGCAACCTAGATGCCCATCGGTCAATGACTGGATCAAAAAGCTATGGTACATTTACACAATGGAATTCTATGCTGCAGAAAGGAAGAAGGAACTACTACCCTTTGCAACATCATGGATGGAACTGGAAAGCATTATGCTGAGCGAAATAAGCCAGGTGGTGAAAGACAAATACCACATGATATCACCGTTAATAGGAATCTAAACAACAAAACAAAAAAGCAAGCAAAATATGATCAATGACACTCAAATACAGAACAGGCTGACAGGGTCCAGAGGGGAGAGGGGAGAGAAGCATAGGGGAAAAGGGGAGGGCCTCACATGAACAAGTATAAAGGACACATGGACAATAACTAAGATGGGGGGCGGAAATGGAAGGGAGGTGGGGAGCACTGGGGGGGACAGGGCTGGGAATATAAAACAGAAAACGGTACTTGAATAAGAATTAAATAGAAAAAAAGTTTTTACAAACATGGTAAAAAAATTAGGTAAGAGAAGAGAGAATTTCATTTCATATGCAGATGAGATGAAATGGGGATTAATGAATAACTGCAGTCATTTGTCTTCAGAGCACACAATATAATGGGTGAAAGGTTATTTTTTGCTAGTAGAGGAGCCAGACTTTCACAAGGTTATCAAGGGCTTACTTTGTTATTCCCAATTGCCTTATCATTAATCTTATACATTACAGAAGATTGGCTGTCTTTTAAAATTTGCAAAGGGGTTAGCAGTTCAATATTTAGCAGTTCTTCTTGGTCCTGAGGTGTATATACATCTAGTAATAACATTCTATTTGAACACTGCAAATGAAGATAATGTAAGTGAAGAAGGGAAATGTAATTTGGGCCCCAAAGAATAATTATAAACTAGCAGGGCAGTCAAGTTAGTGAATCGAAAGTGAATTGGTAAATCATTCCATAAATTTGTAAATTATATGAAGTTTTTTTCACTGCCTATGTGGATTTATCTATTTAGTTAACTTAGTGTTTAGCAGGCAGAATAAATTTTACTCTTAAGTTTTGTCTTCCAAGTACCTGATCTTCCAAGTACCTGTCTTCCATTTATCTAATGAGAAAAATAAAAATTTTCATTCAAGGGGAAAAGGAAATATAACTCTGATGAGTCTGTTTACTATGGGAAAGCAACCAACATTGTGTTTCAGAACATTTCTTGTACAGGTATTTTATTTTGAATGTTTTATGTGCTTTAACATGTACCAGACAAGATACTCCACTGCAAAATAAAACCCTCTTTAAAATGCACACTTTCCTTTGGTGACATCCCCTTACATATGTTGCTCAATGGATATGATTAAGTATTAGCAGATGTAAAATGCATTTCTCTTAACCCTTCTCTCATCCTTTCCTCTTTGTTTAACATTGCACACACATTTAAGTTGATGGATATAAACCTGCTAGTGACTTAAGAAGGAAATGTCACAGAGGGATCCAACAAACCAGTCAGCCAATATTTTGTGTTTAACATGAAAATCACAGTCCACATTTAAGGGAGAAAATTTGGAATAGAGACTGTACAGAGAGAGAGGAGGAGAGAGAGAGAGAGGGAAAAAAGGAGACTTTCAGAGTAGAATTAGGAGTATTAGATGCTTGTAAAAGTTTCTGGAGAAACCTATCATCCAACTAAATGTACTTAACTCCAAGGAAGAGGAACATCAAGTTGGATGTCTGAGAGTAGACCTGTGGGCCTTTGGGTGCCCTGGGATACAGTGGCCTTCAGTAACCTCTAGTTGCCTCTATGAACACAGATATAACTACCTGGTAAGTATAGGCAAAAAGTTCCTGAGAAAATCCTTAAATTTCCTATGTCCTCAGTTCATTGAGGGAGAGCATTAGACTTCTCTGTGGTGAAAGGATTCAGTGGATAGAAAACTCTCATGGTTATGGTAAGGCAATGCTGTGGCAAAGAGCAGCATGGAACATTCTGGTGGAGGACAGGTGAGGTTGAGAATGCCTGAGTAGACACCAGGTGGAGAGATGATGCGAACCAAAGGTCAGTCAAGCAATGCACATCTCTCAGATACCAGGAAGAAAAGACACTAATTGAAGAGCACATATTTTCCTCTGATGACATGACTGCATTCGAGAAACCCTGCCCCATTGGGGACCTAGATAATACCTATGGGGAGGAGGAGGTGTGGCAAACACTTATTTGACTGATTTGAGAATTAAAGTGACAGTATTGACTCAAAAATTACAAAGATTGTTTTATGCCAACAGGTAGAAAAAAGTTCAAGAATAAATATAGTTAATGAGTAATAAAGAATGCCATATTCTCTGGACATGTCATGTGCCTTCGTACCCCCTATATTTACAATACATACCAGAGTCACTGATGTGTTGTAAATTATTATAGGAGTATAACTATTTAGAAATTATCACAGATCTTCTAGGTTTTAAAATAACAAGTTTTAGTCATATTTATTTTTTAATTTTAATTTTAATTTTGTTTTTTAAATTAAATTTATTGGAGTGACAATTGTTGGTACGATTAAATAGATTTCAAGTGTACATTTCTGTGATACATGATCTGTATATTGCCACGTGTGCCTACCACCCAAAATCAAACCATCTTCCATCACCGTATATTTGGCTCACATTACCCTTTACTATTCCCCCTCCACTTCTCCTCTCAAACATCATACTGGTGTCTGTGTCCATGAATTTCAATTTTATATCCTATATTTGAGTGAATAAGGCCTTTTTTGGATTAAACTAATTTGGTATTCTGTTTGCTTCTTGAATTTGGGAATCTGGGGTTGGGATGTCCTTGTCAATTATTTCTTTGAATAGGCTCTCCATTCTCTTCTCCCTCTTCTTCTTCTGGTATGTCCATTATATTGCTCTTTCTGATGGAGTCAGATGGCTCTTGTGGAGTCCTTTCTTTTTTTTTTTTATGCTCAAGTCTCTTCTTCCATCTGTATCATTTATAGATTATCTTCAATATCATTAACTTTTTCCTCCATCTGGTCAGCTTTATTTCCTATGCTCACTAGTTTATTCTTGATTTCTTTTACTGAGTTCTTCATCTCCATAATTTTGATGTGATTCTTTTTTAAAGTTTCAATCTATTTGGTAAAGTACTCATTTTATTCATGGATATGACTTTTGAGTTTATTGAACTGCCTCTGTTTTCTCCTTAAGTGTTTTTTCTTTTTCAAAACTGCAATCTAACTTCTCTGTCATTTTAATTATATACTTTCATGCCTTTACATTTATTTTCTGGAGATTTTAAAATTTTCTTTCTGAGCTTCCTTGTTACTTTGGTTGTTCATGGTATTTGATGGATTCTTTCTCTGCCTAGGCATCTGTGCACGAGTGGCACTTCTCTGGTAGATTGATAAGAAGTATTCTATTGTTTATTAGTAGGTAGTGCTAAATCATGATTTTTTATTTTTTATCTCTCTTGCACTTTTCTAGCTTTTCATATCTCCACTAGGTGGTGGAAAATAGCCTGTATTCTCTAGGAAGGTGGGCACCACCCCTGTGATCCCAACATTCTGCTCCCAGAGGACCAACCATACAGAGGAAAGTGGTGGGTGATGGGGCTGAAAGTCCATGAAATCCCACTGCTGTCTACAGCAGGCAGACACACACTGGCTGGGCAGCCTCAATATGCGGGGGTGAGGTGATCTGGGGGAACCCAGCTGGCTCGTTTGGTGATTTGCCCTCCCAGCAATGGTGACCAACGGACCTCTGCAGGAGTCCACACTGTGCCTCCATCTTATATTTTAATGTAACTACCAGTCTCAGTAACTTCACCAAATTTGATATTTTATAAGTCCTGGAAAAATATAATTATTATTCAATTAATTTTAAAGAATTACTTCATTTTTCCACAGTTTAAATATGTATGTAATATGAAGAGATCACTTTATATGCTTTCTTTAAAATATTTCCATCTTCATTAGTTATTTCCAAGGGTTAAATTCTGAAGGATAAAATTCCAATATCATATTTTCACATCTGCTTTTATACCAGCTTAGAAGGTCCTCTAATTTTCTCCCCCTACCAATCTACAAGAAAGTGCCACCTTTTTGGTAAATGCTTTCCCTATTCACTACAAATCACAATGCCCCACATGTTTAGTAAAGGATTCATATGATTTTGTTCTCCAAATTTTCTCCTCAGCATTGAACCTCATCTAACTATGCTATACATTCTATAACTTTTATTATAATAAATTAAGTACCATGCCTCTTTATAGGTTCTGAAAATAAAATCAAAGGTACAATATGCATTTGGTAAATTTTTAAATAAATTTCATTGCATTTAATTATAGTATGTTGCAACTTCATCAATATTTAAAAACTAAAACTCCAATTACAATGAAAATGATTATATGCTTCATTTTAGTTTAGGAACATCTTCCTTTTCTTTTTTTAATAAACTATATTTGACACACAAAATTATATTAATTTCAGGTGTATAGCATAATGATCCTACATTTCTATGCCTTATGATGTGACCATCACAATATGTCTAGTAATCATATGTCAACCTGCAAGATTATTATAATATTATTAACTATATTTCCAGTACTGTACATTACATCATGTGACTCAGTTATTTTACAACTGTAAGTTTTTACCTCTCATATCTCTCTAACTTTTTCACCCATCCCCCCATCCCTGCAACCATCAATTTATTCTCTGTATCTATAAGTCTGTTTGTGTTTTATTCTGTGTTCTTTTTTGTTTGGTTGGTTTTTTTAGAGTCCACATATAAATGAAATCATACAGTATATGTCTTTTTCTGTCTGACTTATTTCACTTAGTATAATATCATCTAGCTCCATCCATGTGGTTGCAAATGGCAGGATTTCATTCTTTTTTATTGCTGGGTTATACACACACATACACTACATCTTCACTTATTTATCAATGGACTCCTAGGTTGATTCCATATCTTGGCTTTTTAAAATAATGCTGCAATGAACAAAAGTATGCATATATCTTTTCAAATTACTGTTTTTACTTTGTTTTGGGGGATAAATGCCCAGAAGTAGAATCTCTGGGTCACATGGTAGCTCTATTTTTGTTTTTGAGGAGTGTCCATCCTGTTTTCCACAGTGGCTGCAGCACTTTCCATTACCAACAATGCACAAGATTTCCCATTTCTCCACATTCTCACCAGCATGTTATTTGTTGGCTTTTTGACAGATGTAAGGTAATATCTCATTGTGTCTTTAATTTGCATTTTCTTGATAGTTTGTTGGTATAATGCATACAGAGTAAAGTGCATGGATCTTACATTTGATGAGTTTCACATATACATATGCTCATACATATAATCTATGCCCATAACCCCATAGAGTTGTATATATTTCTATCACTCCAGGTAATTCTCTTATGCACCCCCTCCAGAAGCCACTGCTATTCTTACATTTGTAACCATTGATTAGTTTTGACAGTTCTGAAACAACAAATATACAATTATGCAATATGTATTATTTTGTGTCTGCCTCTTCTCACTCAGCATAATGTTTTGTTGATGGGAAATTTCTCATCACGCAAATGTACACACTTGCCTTATCAATTTTCTTGTTGATGTTCATTGCAGCTTTCCAGATTGAGACTATTATGGACATTTTCCGTGAGTCACCTGGGACATGTGATTTCAATTATCTAAGATATCTTAGATATACCTACAGAAGAATTCCTGGGTAATAGTATGGATATAAGTTTAACTTTGTAACAACTCAACAAACAGCTTATAAAATGGTTAACATTTTGCATTTTTATGGCAATGTTAGGAATTTGAGTTGTTCAACGTCCTTGCTCCCATTCTTTCAGCCATTCTTGTGACTATGTACCAGTACTTCACTCTTGTTTTGAATTGGCCTTTTCTTGGTGAATAATGCTAGATATATTCAAGTGCTTCCTGGATATTTTCACAATTCCACTTTATACCTGTATAACAATTTAGGTATCTTCTTTTATAAACTGTGTTCAAGTCTTTTGCTATTTTCCTCTTGGTTTGAGTTTTTGTTTCACTGGCTTGTATGGATGTTTGCACTTCCTACAGACAAATCTTCCCCTGGATAAATGTTTTGCAATGTTTTGTCACATATTGAGTTGCTTTTTCACTCTGTTAATATGTCTTTTGATGAACATAACTTCTTGATTTTAACATGATTAAGTGTATAATTTTGTTCTTTGATGATTTGCATTTTTTGCCTCTTGTTTAAGAAACCTTTGTTTATGGCTAAGAAGAGCTCCTATGTTTTATAGTAAAACACTTTTCAAATGTTTATCCCTCACCTAGATCTGCAATCCATTGGGAATTGATTATTTTTGTTTTGTAAAGGGTGATGTGGAAGTCAAGATTAATTTTTCCATACAGATATAAATTGTCCCTGCACTATTTGTTAAAAGGTTATAATTTTTCCTCCAAACTTCACTGACACCTTGTCATCCATTAGGTAACAGTACAAATCTGGATCTATTTCTGGGCCCATGGGTCATTTTGTGTGTTCTTTTACTGCTTTAATCACTGTGGTTTTCTCATGGATCCTGTTATCTGGTGGTAGAAAACTTTCTTGAACTATGTTCTTTTTTCTAAATAAACTTGAGTTTCCTTATGTTTTATATTTCTCTATGAATTTGAAAATCATTGTCATGTTCACTTGCACAAATAAAAAAGATACTCTTTAGAGCCCCTAGTGGAGTTGCATTGAATCTAGAGATTAATTTGGAGACAGTGAAAATCTTTGTATTATCGAGTCTTTCAATCCATGAACAGAATTATGTAACTATACCTACAATAATGCTATGTTACAACAACCCCACAATTCAGTGGTTCAAAAAAAAAACACAAGACAATGATTTATTCTCACAGATGTTCTGGTTTGTTGGGGAAGCTACGGTGGCTGGAGTGGTTCATCACCACATGACTCTGCTTCACTTGTGTCTTCTTCCTGAGACTGTTCTACATGCCTCTCATTGTCCTGGGACCAGTAGGTAGAACACATCATGACCTTCTCATGGTGATGGCTGAACTGCAAGAGTGCCAGGCTAATTACACAAGTATAGTTCTAGCTACTGCTTGACATCTATTTGTTAATATCATATTGTCACAAACAATTCACTTGGCAGAGCCCAAACTTGAGGGTGGGGGAGTATGCTCCACTTTTGGTGAGGGTACAGCAAAGGGCTTTGCCATCAGGGTAGGTGAGTAATTGAGCCTAATCTGGGAAATGCATCACCCCAGGCAAGCTGAGAATCCTGTTTCTCTAACTAGAATTTAGCGTTGTCAAAGCAGCAAACTTCTTTGCATGTCATACGTGTCAATCTTCTTTGAGTCCTCACTGTACCTCTGAACCTGTTTCACAAATAGGAAGATTTCATGTTTCACAGCTCTGCTCTCCTTTCTCACAAGAATCCTAACAAAGGTACAGTGAATGTACCAAATTTCCCACTTTTCCAACCCACTTAGCTTCTGCTTGCTGGCGCTCTCTTCCTATCTAGAGTCAAACTAGAGTTTTTAAGTTGTTAGAAAGAAATAAAGGACCCGGCATCCTCTGACCTTCTGCAGTTTCTTCCCACCTTCTCTCTTATTTTAATGCTCATTCACAAAAGCTTTTTCTTCAAGATAACTCTTGTTCCCATTCAGGTCACTCATGTAAAGGTGTTAAAAGCATAATTGAGTTATTGTCTGTGATAATAAAATCACAGAATGGATGCAAAAATCTTATTTTTCATACAATGAAATACTATTTAGTAATTAAAACCAATACATATTATTTATATTATAACAATATGTATAAATGTCAAAAATATAATCTTGAATAAAATAAAAGTGAGCAAGAAAAGTGTACATTCAATACAATGCCATTTATTTATAGTGAAAAAACTCCATGAAACAATAGTATATCTTGTAAAGAGATGTTAAAATAGAAAGACTTAAATGTAAACAATACCCACAGACTCCAAACGCCCAGTCACACTGACAGTTGAAGATATGGAGCACTGGCTGTTTATTTAATGTTTTAATTTTTAAACAACATGAGTAAGGAACAAATGAGACAAAATGCTCACATCTCTTATATCATAGGGGCTGGTAGATACATTGAAACTTTTCATAAATTTACATTTTTAACTCTAGGTTTGAAATATTTAAGTAAATAATTACAGTTTTGAAAATTAAATATTTAAGTCATGATTTTATAATTTAAATATTTAAGTCATGATTTTTCCTTCTTCAAATAATCAACACTATTTTAATATAAATTCCTAGATGGTCATTGGCTGTTGGGAACTGCTCTGCCTGGTTTCAGGAATTGTAATCGCCTCCCATGGCTAAGGATGAGTGAGCAACCTCTGGAATGCGAGCCACAGGAGACAAAGCTTGTCTCTGGTAGCAAATGCTGCCTCTGCTCACTTCCCTTGCCCCCAACGCATGGTCGGATAGTCGATGATGGGTAAGACCCCTCAGAGGAGGGGCAACCTAAGCCAGACATGATCACTTGGGAGGCCATCATGGAAGGACTCAGGGGGCTGCAACAAAGAGGGAATGATGGACCCTCATCCCCTGGCTATTTTGACATAGCCTGAGTCCCCATGTCCTTTGGGAGAAGCACTTCCCGGTTCTAATTCACTTAAGCCTGAAAACCTGTCATGGGGGAGGTGGTGCAGTCTATTGCAGGTTAGAGTGGGATCTGGAGTGATCGGGCATAAGAAAGAATTCCTAAAAGTCCTGTGAAGGCTGCTTTGCTAAGAGTGCTTTCATTCATACGTTAAGGGTCCGAGCAGGAAATGAGTATGTCTCCCAAAGTTTCTGCAACCCCCTTACCTGACAGACACTGATTCAGATTAAGCCCTCAGATTTCTTTGAAATATTTTCTACAGTTTGATCCTTGCCGCCTGTATTCTGTGTATTACAACCCAATAAAAGCCATTGAGGGAGGGGCTCTTGGCCTTTTTCCTCTGAGAGATTGGCCACCTCTCCTCCCCAAGCAGATCATGTCTTGGTAGTGTTACTTTCATCCGTGATGGACGGAGGGACTTGCTGGCAAAATTGCCCCCACAATTGGCCCTTCAGTTACATATCTTTAATTGGAGCTCTTTTTATAACTAGGAGATGGTGATGCAATGAATTTTCTTCATGGAGAGCTGAGCACTGTGACATCAGAAACTTTCAAATATTCTACTAACATGCATCTCGGAGAGGAACACCTAAGCACACTACAGCCATGGGGAGTCCTATTTTGAATAGGATAGAAAATATATTTGACAATTGGCATACACTTGTCAGTGAATATTTTGTGGTTGGATGTACAGTACTAGTCTTTTTCCTAATTTGCTGGTGTACCTTCATTATATCAAGCACAGATAAACAGATTTGGGGCTTGAATTTTCAGTAAATGCTGGCAGGTTTTTTCATGAGTAGATGGAAGCATCATTCAATATCATATGTAGTGAGAAGGTGCTGCTCCACAGAGAGCTCTTATTTTTGTGTTTCTTCTGGTCCTTCTGACACTGTCTCCCTTCTGTATGATTTCAAAGTCCATGAGGCATAGTTTGAGGAAAGGTTGAAAAGTATCACCAGATATTTGTCACTAATTTTTCAATCATTTTTTACTCTCACATTCAGAAATTGCTTTAACAAGTCCTGAAGAAGAGAATTTTATGCACTGATAGAAATTTTTGAAACAGCTTCTTTAAAAAAATTCACAGAGATTCTGACTCAGGTTGCCCTTCAATAATCACTATGTTTGCCTGCAGCATGCACAGCTAAACTGTAACCTTCTTACTGTTAACACAATGTCTTTACAGGAAAATGAACAAGATGCTATTTGGAAAGACTCTTGGTGCTGTGGGTATTAAAAACCCAGTTATCATTCTAACATGCTCACAGGTCATGCCATTTCCAAGGAAACCCCTGGTACACTGTGATTGTAAAATACTCTTCAAAATTGACTGAAGCCCTGGTTTTATGTACTTTCTCTGTTTTTGCCCTTACTGTTTCAGAAGTGAGACATCACCAACATAAATATTTCTACTACATTAAGCTACCAACTCGATAATATCATGGTCTTAACAAAATAGAAGATATTCTTTACATTCATTTAATATAATAAAAGCATGGATTTTTAAACATGATTGCAAAGGATGTAAATAAAACTTTATCTGGTAAGAACATCAGAAACATAAGGATGATTTGTTTTTTCTATATCCAATCAATTATTTCAAGAAGTGTCTTGTATTTGCTATTGAGCACAATAGGTAGATTGTGATTCTCTGATTCAGAAAATCAGACTGATTCACTTACTAAACTATAACCCTTTATATTATATCTTTGAACTTGAGAAATTACTTTTGATAATCTTCCAAATTAAAAAGAAACTGGGAAAAAGTATGTGATTGGAAACCCTGAATACATTAGCATCTCATTGGCATAAAGAAGCTCTTATTCTAGATGTAGCTCTGTAAGTTCTTCCACACACACACAAAAAAAAAGAGGGGTGGCTTTTGCTTGGGCTGGGGCTGAACGGGGAGAGTGAAGAAGAAAGTCAGTTTGCCTTCCCCGATGATCCAAAGTGAACGCTAGATTTTAAATCTAGTCTCTTTATATTTAAAGACCTGCCTTGTGACTGAAAACTAGATAACCAAGAAAAATAAAGCAGTGAATCATCTCACATCAATTATGTTTCTTAAATTTAAGAAACTGTGATTATTTTCAATCACCTTTTCCCCAGGCCTCAACCAGGAAGTCCTCAGACCAACTTGTCTTCAAATCACCTGTGTTGAGCCCCACCTACCTCACCCTCCCCAGTGATATGAACGTTGCAGATCTTTCCTTTAAACATCTCCTTTACTTTTAACTTACTCATAACCTGTCATTTTTGGCCAAGGTTGTTAAAGTGAGTAAACATAATATAATCCATGAATTTCCCGAAACTATATGAAATTACATGTACATGTGTGTTCATGAGAGAGAGAGAGAAAGCAAGGTGTGAGTCTATGGATGTGTCTATTATTGTAAAAAACTGTTCATGTAATTCATCAGACTTTCTTTTTTTGCCAGGTCTTCTATATTGTTTTTTTAATTTTTTGATATATTTTAATCATTTATGCGATTATAGCCGTCCCAAATTTTCCTTTACCCCCTTCTATTCACCCACCCCCACTCCGTCAGGCAATCTCACACCATTGTCCATGTCCATAGGTCCTGCATATATGTTCTTTGGCTACTCTGTTCCCTATGCTGTAGTTTACAACCCCATGAGTATTCTTTGACCACCAATTTGTATTCCTTAATCCCTTCACCTTTTTCACCCATCCCGTCCACCTACCTGCCATCTGGCACCCATCAAAACATCTATAATCCTGTTTCTGTTCTGTTTGTTTATTTTGTTTTTTAGATTCAATTGTTGATAGATATGTATTTATTACCATTTTATTGTTCACATTTTTGGTCTTCTTATTCTTCTTAAACAAGACCCTTTAATATTTTATGTAATACTGATTTAGTGATGATGAGTTCCTTTAGCTTTTTCTTGTTTGGGAAACTCTTTATTTGTCCTCTGATTCTAAACAATAGCTTTGCTGGGCAGCATATTCTTAGCTGTAGGTCCCTACTTTTCACCACTTTGAATACTTCTTCCCAATCCCCTCTCGCCTAAAAACTTCCTTTTGAGAAATCAGCTGATAGTTATGATTGCTTCCTTACAGGTAACTAACTGCTTTCCTCTTGGTGCTTTTAAGATTCCCTGTTTGTATTTAACCTTTGGCATTTCAATTATGATGTATATTCGATAGATTGCTTTTCTCCATTTTGTTTAGCTCTTTTTCAGGAGTTTTTTTCTGTTCTTTTATTAAGGCCATTTTTATCTTCTCATTTTGACAGCCTCTTTGTGTTTGTTTTTATGTATTAGGTGTATTAGTCTCCTAGGCTTGATAGAGTGGCTTAATGTTGTAGGTGTCCTATAAGCTCCAGTGGCACAGACTTCCTATTATCCGAGCTGGGTATCAAGGTACAACCACTGTGTGGGATGTGTACACCCTCCCCTTGTTGAGCCTTGATTGCTTTTTGCACATTCAAAGTCAGCCACTGTCTGTGGTCTGTCCACTGTCTGTGCTCTATGTTATGCAGCATAAGCTATAAAGCAATCTGCTGATGGACACTACTTGTTCTGTACTCAGAGGGGCCCAGGCAAGGCCAAGCTATGAACTAAGGACAGCTGCTGCTAGTACCAGTCCTGGGGCAACTTAGCAAGAAGTACAGGGCTCACTGAATCCAAATGTTGCTTGTTTGAGAGAATTTAGGAATATCTGAAGCATGAGCCAAAACAAGCCACTTATGTGAAAAAGCCATTGGAAACAGCTTGGGTGGGGCAAAGCCTCAGGGAATCATGAGGGTGGGGAAAACAGTGTGAACAAGGTTGATGGGGTCTCAGACACAGCATTTGCCAGCTGACTTGGTAGTGGGGGTGCTCGGAAAAGGAAAAATGACCTCTGCCAGCGCTTCTGTCTGGGAGAAAGCTTACCCTCAGCTCTCTCCCTAATGCCGGACAATTCAGTTCCTCCCCATATGTCTCTGATGTCTTTCAATCTGCTGCCCCAGCATTGAAGCTTGGAGAGAGTGGGTCTGAGCAAGTCTGCATACCAGCCCTTTAAGAGGAACTGCCTGGGAATCCAGCAATTTCTGTCTTCCATAAACTCGATCCCCACTAGTTTTATGCAGAAGTTATGAGGACTAATCTTCCCGGCACTGGAACACTGGGCTGGGGGGCTGGTTTGGGGCTGAGACCCCTCACTTCTAAGATACCCTTCCTTATATTTATCTGCCACAGGTGGGGGTGAGGACCAGCCTTTTACCAGTTTCAGTGTGGTTTCTTCTTTAATCTGTAATTATAGGACATCCATTGAGCTCAGTTCTGGCTGTTTTGAATGACAGTTGTTCTGTAGTTTAGTTATAATTTTGATGTGGTTGTGTGAAGAGATGAGCCATCCTTACCTGTGCTTCCATCTTGGCCAAAAGTGCCCATCAGATTTTCAAAGAGAATCACAGCCACGAAATGATTGAGACACCTTTATAGGTGACTGCCAACAGTCATGTGAATATGTGAGAGATCAACAAACTGGCATTTAACCAGGGCCTTGGAGAAGAAATCTCTTAATTGTGAGGTATCTAATAAGGTGTAAATTTACAGATGTTCTTCCAATTTGAAGACATTCACTACTTATCCATTACTTGATTCAACTAATGTAAAATACAGAAAATCCAGTAAAACTTGTAGAACACGATGCTGAAGAAATTACTGTGAAAGTGTGTTTATGTCTAAAGGCGATTCCTTTCAAATGGCAATGCACTTCAAGGACTCAAAACGGCCTTGTGATGATTAGGGCAGGGGGTGCAGGTAGGAGATGGATGGGTGGAGGTAGAAGAAGGTACAAAAGGGATAAACAGTAATGGAAAAATACAATAAAAATTTAAAGAAAACAGGTTTATACAATTTGAACTAATCTACTTCTGGAAATGCCCTCTTAAAAAATCTTAAATATGAAAGAAAAAAACTACTTGCAAGAATATAGCCATTTAAGTGCTGTTCGTTATAGAAATATAGATGTAATTTACATATACAATAAGAAGGAACTATGTAATTATATTAAGGTCAGTAAAGTAGGGAATACTAAAATTTATTAAAATAATAATTATGAAAGCTCCATCATAACATAAAGATGGTAAGTAAAATCTGAGAATTCTTGAAGTTAAGTTTATTATTCTGTTCTGTTAAACTATCCATTGCCATTAGAATTAATTGGGCACAATCTACAAAGCTATTGAATTCTCCATGCTTTTCTTACTGTACCATGGTGCTAGCCATTTGGACTCCCAAAGTCAAGATTTCAAAGGCATTTATGTCAGCTAACCCTAAGTGAAAAAATTCATTGCTTATTTCATTTTCTTAATAGTAGCTGATTTTTCAAAGGATCAGACCAGGCTGCCACCGGGGCAATGCCAGCCCTGCCCTACTCCATTCCTGCCCGCCCGAGGGACTGGACAGTCAGCAGTCTGCACTGTTTGATCAATTTTCCAGCTGCCACTGCGCGGCCTCTTGGAACCTGGGCTGGCCTGGCCACTGGTGAGCCACAGGAGGGAGCAACCACTGTGGAAGGTGCTCAGGGCAGCGGTGGCAAGCCCGTGGCCTCTCTCAGTCGTGTGGAGCCTAGCAGAGTCCGGATCTGGTGGGCAAAGCCCGATTCCCAGTGTGCCCCACATTCCACCCGCTGTGGTGGCAGCAGATGCATGCGCATGAGTATTATAAGCAATATCAAGCTGCAGTTTCAGCTCAGGCCACATCAGATGCCACCCCTGCCCAGCCTATGCTTTCACAGCCTCTGAATTTGGTACATGTTTCTGGAGAAGAACCCCCACCAGCTCCAAACCTACTGGCCCAAGAAAATCGACCCATAAGTGAGAAGCTTCAGATAAATGCACAGGGAGGCCCAGTGCTAAATGAAGAAGACTATAGAGACTGACTACACTGGATGTATGCATTCTCAAGAGCAGCAATCCTCCTCAGCATTGCACACTTCTATTCCTCTTTCAGTTGCTTTATCCTGGCAATAGGACCCATGTCGTTGGTTTATCTGCACCAAGCTGGGTGGTTTTCTTCCAGGCAAGAAAGAGGCCAGCAGCAGTCTCCCTAGAATAATACTAAAATTAATGATGGGCAAGATGCAAATGACCTAGGACCTGGAGAAATGGAGTGTCTTATGCATAATGGGCTTGAAGACTAGAGTGAAGAAGATGCAAGTGAAGATACCCATGTGCTCCACAGGCCTGGATTAACGGTGTCCGTGTGGTCTTTCAGTCACCACCTTCTTTACTTCAGTGATACCCGAGGAGCCTCCCCAGGCTGTGAATGAGACCTGAAAGATGATGCCAGCGGGAAAGGAGGGTCTGGCGACATGTTTTCAATAACAATGCAATTTTGAAACAGTTTATTGTTTCCTTTTCATCACCTTGTACAGAGGTTTTTTTTCTTTTTTCTTTAAGCTTCTTATGAATATGAGTAGTTTAAGCACAAATGGACTACTAAGTGTGTGGCTTAAAAAAAATCCTAATAGGGGTGTTAAACTCATTTTCACCAGAGGCCACATCAGCCTGGTCCTTGCCTTCAAAGGGCCAAATGTAATTCACCACTGTATAAATGTAATTACTTCTTAACTAAGGGCAAGAAACTCAGCACTGTCAACAGGTAGAAAAAAGGTGGAGGGCTGGATTCCGCCTGTGGACCTTGTGTTTTTCACTACCTTTGTCACAGAACATAGCATTAATGCTATGGGTCTTCCAGATTTTCCTCATCTCAATTGTATATATTATACCAGGAAGACTGATATGCACATCTTATTTTTTTAAAGAGTTACTTCCATGTGAGGGTCTGTAATAGCCCAGCTCTTCAATGTGTAAATTGAATAAATATCATGTATTTCCTGTGAATTATTCTAAAAGTTTTAAACAGAATGACCTCATAGTTTTTTTTTTTTTAAATTAAGCTGCACTTTAAAGATTTTGTTTATTTATCTTTAGAGGGGAAGGGAAGGAGAGAGGGAGAGAAACATCAATGTATGGTTGCCTTTCGTGCGTCCCCTGCTGGGAGTTGGCCTGCAGGGAACCAGCCTGCAACCCAGGCATGTGCCCTGGCTGGGAATCAAACCGCGATCCTGTGGTTCGCAGGCCCGCGCTCAATCCACTGAGCTACACCAGCCAGGGCTGACCTCATAGGTTTTTAACTTTTTAATTTAATTTATTTTATTCTATTACATTTGCCCCAATTTTCCCCCTTTGTCCTCCTCTGCATACTCCACACCACCAAAGTCAATCCCCACACCTTCATGCATGTCCATGGGTCATTCATACACATTCTTTGACTAATCCCTTCCTCTTCTTTCCACCATTCTCCCCCTTCCCCATTTCCTCCAGCAACCATCAGTCTGTTTCTTGTTTCCATGTCTCTGGTTCTGTTTTGCTTGTTAATTTACTTTGTTCATCAAATAACTATGTTAAATGAGATCATATGGTATTTGTCTTTCTCTGCCTGGTTTATTTCACTTAGCACAATAATCTCCAGTTCCACCCTTGCTGTTGAAAAGGGTGGGGATTCCTTCTTCTTTCTTTCTGCTGCATAGTATTCCATTGTATAAATGTACTACAGTTTTTTGATCCATTCATCTACTGATGGGCACATAGGCTGTTTCCAATACTTGGCTATTGTATATAGTGCTGCTATGAATATAGGGGTATATAGCTCTTTTGATTTGGTATTTCTGGATTCTTAGGGTATATTCCCAACAGTGGAATCACTGGGTCAAAAGGGAGTTCTATTTGAAATATTTGGAGGAAATTGCATACTGTTTTCCACAGTGGCTGCACCAGCCTGCCTCTCCACCAATAGTAGAGTAGGGTTCCCTTTTCTCTGTTTCCTCTTTAGCACTTGTTTGTTGATTTATTAATGATAGCCATTCTGATAGGTATGAGGTGTTATCTCACTGTGGTTTTAATTTGCATCGTCCTGATGGCTAGTGATGCTGAGCATTTTTTCTTATGTCGATAGGCCCTCTGTATGTCCTTAGAATAGTGTCTATTCAAGTACTTTGCCCATTTTTAATTGGATTATTTGTCTTCCTGGTGTTGAGATGTATGAGATTTTTATATATTTTAGAGATTAAACCCTTGTCCAAAGTATTGTTGGCAAATATGTTCTCCTAGATAGTCAGTTCCCTTTTCATTTAGCTGACGGTTTCTTTAGCTCTGCAGAAGCTTTTTAATTTGATGTAGTTACATTTGTTTATTTTCCCTTTATTTCTCTTGCCCTAGGAGATATATTAGCAAAAATATTGCTACTTAGGATATCTGAAATTTTACTGCTTATGTTTTCTGCTAGACCTTTTATGGTACCATGACATGTTTAAGTTTTTTAATCTATTTTGAGATTATTCTGATGTATGGTTATGGTGTAAGTCAATGGTTTAGTTTCTTCTCTTTGCATGTACCAGTCCAGTACTTCCAACACCTTTTGTTGAAGAGGCTGTTTTATTCCATTTATGCTCCTGCTCCCATTGTCAAATATTAATTGACCATAGAGGTATGGGTTTATTCCTGGGCTCTCTATTCTGTTCCATTGATCTATGTATCTGTTCTTATGCGAGTACCAGGCTGCTTTGATAACAGTGGCCTTGTTAATGCAGTTTGATATCAGGTATTGTGATCCCTCCTACTTTGTTCGTCTTTCTCAAGATTACTGCGGCTATCCTGGGGCTTTTTTGGTTCCATTTAAATTTTTGAAGTATTTGTTGTAGATCTGTGAACATGCCATTGGTATTTGAATAGGAATTGCATTGAATCTACAGATTGTTTTAGGTAATATCGACATTTTAATGATGTTAATTCTTCCAATCCATGAACACAGTATATGCTTCCATTGGTTTGTATCTTCCTTAATTTCTTTCTTCAGTGTTCTATACTCTTCCAAATATGGATCTTTTACCTCTTTGGTTAAATTTATTCCTAGGTACTTTATATCTTTTGTTGCTATAGTAAATGAGATTTTTTCTTAGTTCTTTTTGGTAGCTCAATGTTGGCGAACAGAAATACCATCAATTTCTGAATGTTAACTTTGTATCCTGCTACTTTGCTGAATTCACTTATTAGATCAAGTAGTTTTTGTTTGTGTGTTTGTTTGTTTGAGCCTATAGGGCTTTTTATGTACAGTATCATGCCACTTGCAAGTAATGACAGTTTTACTTCCTCCTTTTCAACTTGGATGCCTTTTATTTCTTCTTCTTGTCTGATTGCTGTGGGTGGGACCTCCAGTACTATATTGCATAAGAATTGTGGACACCCTTGTCTTGTTCCTGATCTTAAAGGAAACATTTTAATTTTTGCATATTGAATGTGATGCTGGCTGTAGGTTTCTCGTGTATGTCCTTCATTATGTTGAAGTATCCTCCCTCTACTCCCACTTTGCTGAGGGTTTTTTTTAATCATAAAGGGTGCTAGATTTTATCAAATGCTTTTTCATCATCTATCGATATGATCATGTGGTTTTTGTCTTTCATTTTGTTTAGGTGAGGTATCACATTTATCGATTTGTGAATATTTTATCATCCTGGCATCCCTGGAATAAATCCCATTTGATCATGGTATATGATATTTTAATGTATTGTTGGAGCCAGTTTGCTAGTATTTGTTGAATATTTTAGCATTTATGGTCATCAGAGATATTGGCCTGTAATTTTCTTTTTTGTGTGTGTGTCTTTATCTGGTTTTGGGATTCAGCTAATACCGGACTCATAAAAAGAGTTTGGGGATCTTCCCTCTTCTTGAATTTTTCAGCATAGTTTGAGAAGGATGGGTATTAGTTCTTCTTTGAATATTTGGTAAAATTCACCTGTGAGGCCATCTGGTCCAGGGCTTTCCTGTGTCAATAATTCTTTGATTCTGCTCCAATTTTACTAGCTGTTATTGGTCTATTCAACTTTTCTGATTCTTTCTTTCTGATTCAGTTTTGGAAGATTTTATGTTTCTAGGATTTATTCATTTCACTGAGGTTGTCCAATTTCTTGGCATGTAGTTGTTCATAGTAATTTCTTACGATCCTTTGTATCTCTGTGTTACCAATTATTACTTCTCCTCTTTTATTTCTGACTTTATTTATTTGAGTCCTCTTTTTTTTATTTGATGAGTTTGGTTAATGGTTTGTCAATTTTGTTTACCTTTTCAAAGAACCTGGATTCATTGATCTTTTCGATTTTTTTCAGTCTCTATGTCATTTAATTCTACTCTGCACTTGATTATTTCCTTCCTTCAGCTTGTTCTGGGCTTAGTTTGTTGCTGTTCCTCTGATTCTTTTAGATATAGAGTTAGGATGTATTTGAGATTTTTGTACCTTCTTTAGATAGCCCTGTATTGTCATGGACTTCCTTCTTGGACCTGTTTTTGCTGTGCCCCATAGGTTTTGGGTTGTGTGTTCATTTTCATTTGTTTCTAGATACTTTTAGATTTCTTTCTTGATCTGATTATTAATTCATTCATTATTTTATAGCATGCTATTAAAACTCCATGAATTTGTATGTTTTTCAGTTTTTTCTTTGAGATTGTTGTCTAGTTTCAAGCCACTATGATCTGAGAATATGCTTGATATTATCTCAATTTTCTCAAATTCGTTGACTTGTTTTTTGTTCTTCCTAGTGGTTTGTCTTTGAGAATGATCCATGTGCATTTGAGAAGAATATGTATCTTACTTCTTTGGGGTAAAATGTCTATAAATATCAACTAAGTCCATTTAACCTAGAGTGTTGTTTAATGCTGCAGTATTTTTTTGTTTTTTTTTGGTTGAAAGATTTATTTATTATTGACAATGGGGAGTTAAAATCCCCTATAATGACTGTATTGCTCTCAATCTCTTTCTTAAAGTCCTCCAGTATTTTTTTATATATTTAGGTTCACCTATATTGGGTACATATATGTTTACAAGAGTTACATCTTCTTGTGGACTACTCCCTTAATATTATGTAGTGACGTTTATCTTTTGTTATGGCCTTTGTTTTGAAGTCTATTTTGTTGATGAAGTATTGCTACCCCAGCTTTTTTTTCCATGTCCATTTGCATGGAAATAGTATTTTTTCTATTCCTTCACTGTCAGCCTGTGTATATCTTCTGTTCCGAGTTGAGTCTCTTGTAGGCCACACATATGCAGGTCATGTTCTCTTATCCAGAGTGACCTCACAGTTCTTAAAAAGATTATTATTAACCTAACATGTGCTAGTAGCATCCTGCCCAACTGTAAAACAGTAAACTTTTCAGTAATCTTAATTTTGACATCTGACTAAATAATGGGAACTTTCTATTTTAAGGGCAAGTGTCCCATCATTTGGAATTGATACCTTAAAAAAAGGCAGCTCTCCAGATATAAAATATTTGATATAAGTGGTACTTTTATAAAGTTAGATGCTGGAGATCATTCCCTGTAATTTTTTAAAATAGATGGTCAATTATGGTAAAAAAATTCAGATGAGTTATCTTTCACATTTGAAACACCAATAAGAGTAAAAGTCTTACTAATATAGACTCACAAGCATAGTTTAAATATGCTTAGATACATGAATAAAAATGTTAAATATGATACAAAACAAAACCAGTACATTTTACCAATAGCATCAGTACTAAAAACCTTAAAAAAAGAAATCATCATCATATAAGGATGCATGAGGAATTTCTTAAAGTTTTCTTTATGCTTTTTGCTTCCTGGGAAATAAGGAAATGGATACATGGCTGTTTGTTCATGGACTGCAGTTATCATGATGAGAAAGTGTGTTCAACTGACAACTGCAATAATTTAGCTCTTAGTTATTGAACATTGTCCCACAAGCAAGGTAAATTAGGTGAGAAGATAATTAGAACCTTGCTTGTAATTAAAGTATTTTGCACAAATGAAGCAGAAAAATACTACATTAAAAAAAAACCCAACAAAGCTCTAATGGTGTTTGTTCTGATACTCCTGGGGAGATGGAACAAAACGGTGCACACCTAATGCAGAAAGTGGAGGGAGCTAAAAGGTGAAATGGGGAATTGATAAGCAGGGACTTTGTGCTAAATTCGATATCAAACTGAGAGCTCACTTAACCCTTTGAGTCTCTGTTGAATAGCCCAGGTACACAGAAATAAATAGTTCACAGTGTGGGTAAAACGTGAACTGCATTAGTCCCCAGCCACCTCCTCTCCACAGAGGAGACCTGATGCAGAGAACTGTGTCTAGGCACATACTCCTGATGCCGCTCCCTCCCCCGCTGCCCACCCTCACTAATAGGCATGCTTCTTTACTGTTTAGGGGAGCGACATTGTATGAGAGTTCAAACAAGTGGGGATGCTAAAAAGAAGTGAGTTATACATGTTTTCCTGTTCATAATTCCGGTAGCTCTCGAAAGATATGAGTTTTATGTCTGAAATAACTTTCCCTTTGTTCTTTCATACTCCCAATTAAACTATGCTTTTTTTTCCCCTGTAAGGCCAAGTTAGACAGACACGAGAACAGCTGTTCCTCAGGAAGCAAACATCCCCATCTGGGCTGAGGTGAACAGTTCAATACTACTCAAGGTTTTCTTTTGTGGGTGTGTGACTTTATTTAGCAGCTGGACACCCAGCCTCTAGACATTGTGTTAAAAGTGAAAAATAACCTTCTGTTATTTTCATGCTTTCTAGGTTGTTTTTTTTTTCATTCAAATAAGTACCATCATACTAATGAACTGTATTCTAAAAATATTTTTTTAAAAGAAGATTTCCATCATTTCTAGCACTTATATTGAAAAGATTTTGCCATTCAGTGATCTCTAAGCTTGCCATGGTCCCCACTGGAGGAGAGCTATCAAGGAAATAATGTATTTTCTGAAGCTAAATATTTTGGATATCACCAATAAATACATATTGAGAGATCATTGAAATTGTGGCAATACTTGTCATAACAAGATACAAAGTCACCACCCTCAGAATTTAAAACTAAATGAAAACTTGAAGGATCCCAAAGCAAATTGGTGTTTTATAATCAGGAGTACAATTAGAGAGCCTGTAATCATGGATGGGAGCAGGGAAAATCTGAATGCAATCAAGTTAGCACAGAAGGTGCTTCTTGGAATTTTTCTTGGGGAAAGAAAAGTATGTTTATAAGGGAAAAGTGTTTTCCTGGAGGATGTTCACTATGAAATGTCAATTCCTTAACAAGTCTCTTGAACATCACAGGTTAGAAAAGAGACTGCTTAGAATTAATTTTTTAAAGATTTTATTTATTTATTTTAGAGAGAGGAAGGGAGGGAGAGAGGGAGAGAAACATCAATGTGTGGTTGCCTCGTATGCTCCCCCTATGGGGGACCTGGCCTGCAGCCCAGGCATGTGCCCTAGACTAGGAATTGAACATGTGACCATTTGGTTCATAGGCCACTGCTTAATCCACTGAGCCACACGCTGAGCCAGGGTGGAATCAATTTTTTTTTAAGTGATGCAGTTTTATTGATCTATGTGTCTGTTTTTATGCTAGTGCCATGCTGCTTTGATTACTATAGCCTTATAGTATAGTTTGATATTAGGTAGTATGATTCCTCCATCTATGTTCTTCTTTCTGAAGATCGCTGTTGCTATTCAGGGCCTTTTGTGATTCCATATCCATTTTTGAAATACTTGGTGTAGTTCTGTGGAGTATGTCATTGATATCTTGATAAGAATTACATTGAATCTATGGATTGCTTTGGATAGTATACACGTTTTAATGATGCTAATTCTTCCTGTCCTGGATATGGTATGTGCTTCCACTTACTTGTATCTTTTTCGATTAATTTCTTCTATGTCTTATAATTTTCCAAGTTTTTTACATCCTTGGTTAGATTTATTTGTACGTATTTTATTCTTTCTGAAGCAATTGTGGAATTAGAATGTTTTCTTAATTTGTTTTACTGTTAGTTCATTATTGCCATATAAAAATGCAACTGATTTCTGGACATTAATTTTGTATCTTGCTGCTTTGCTGAATTAATTTATTAGGTCTAGTGATTTATTGGTAAAATCTTTGGGGTTTTGTATGTACAGTATCATGTCATCTGCAAATAAAGACAGTTTTATTTCTTCCTTTCCAATTTGTGTGCCTTTTATTTCTTCTTGTCTGATTGCTATGGCTATGACTTTCAGTACTATGTTGAACAAGAGAGGGGAAAGTGGACATCCCTGTCTTGTTCCTGATATTAAAGGGAACACTTGTAGTTTTTGCCCGTTGAGTATTATGCTGGCAGTGGGTTTGTTCCCTCCATTCTCACTTTGCTGAGAGATTTTTATCATAAATAGGTGCTGAATTTTATTAAATGCTTCTTTTTGCATCTATTGGTATGATCATATGGTTTTTATCTTTCATTTTGTTTGTGTGATATATCATATTTATTGATTTGGCAATATTCTACTTGCCTTGCATCCCTGTAATAAATCTCACTTGATCATGGTATATAATTTTTCTGATGTATTGCTATATTTAGTTTGCTAATATTTTGTTGAGGTTTTAGCATCTGTATTTATCAGGGATATTGGCCTACAGTTTTCCAGTTTTATAGTGTCTTTATCTGGTTTTGGAGTAACTAGACAAAAGAATAAATTCAAATTGATTAAAGATTTAATTGTTAGAATTGAAACCATAAAAATCCTAGAACAAAACAGAGACAGTTAAATTTCAGACATTGCTCATAGCAATATTTTTTCTGATATATCTCCTCAGGCAAAGGAAACAAAAAAATAAACGAATGGGGCTATATCAAACTAAAAAGCTTGTGCACATCAAAGGAAAATATCAACAAGATGGAAAGACAACCACTGGGTGGGAGAATATGTTCATCTATACATCTGATAAGTATCAATATCTAAAATTTATAAAGAATTTATAAAATTCAATGCCCAAAACACAAACAATCCAATTAAAAATGAGCAAAGGACCTGAATAGAAACCTCTTCAAAGAAGATATGCAGATGTCCAATGAGCATATGAAAAGACGCTCAGTTTCACTAATCATCGGAGAAATACAAATTAAAACCACAATGAGATATCCCCTTGCATGAGTCAGAATGGTTATCATCAATAAATCAACAAACAAGTGCTGGTGAGGATGTGGAAAGGGGAACCCTTTTGCATTGTTGGTGGGAATGAAGATTGGTACAGACACTGTGGAAAGCAGCATGGAGATACTTCAAAAAAATTAAAAATGAAACTGCCTTGTGACCCAGCAATTTCTCTACTGGGAATTTATCTGAAGAAACTCAAGACACTAATTTGAAATAACATAAGCACCCTTATGTTCATTGCCCCATTAGTTACAATGACCAATGTATAAAAGCAGCTCCAGTGTCTATTAGTAGATGAATGAATAAAACTACTAAGGGACATTTACACAATGGAATACTACTATGCTATAAAAAAGAGAAAAGAAAATTTTACCCTTTGCAATAGCATGGATTTGACTGGAGAACATTATGTTAAGTGAATTAAGCCAGTCAGAGAAAGACAAATACCATATGATTTTACTCATATGTGAAATCAAATAAACAAACTGAACTAACAGGCAAAATACAAATAGACTCATAGACAGAGAACAGGCTAACAGATCTGGAGGGTGGGTTAGGCAGTGGAAGGATGGAGCAAAAAGGAAACAGGACTCATGAACGTGGACAACAGCGTGGTGATTGTGGACAGAGGGGGGCTTAATGGGGATAAATGCTAATGGGAAAAATACAATAATAAAATGTCTTATGTACAAAAACAGTGATGGAATTTATATTCTTTATATATTCATTCATGCCGTATTCTGAATTCCCAAGACTATTACATGTATCTTTGAAATAATTTATTATTTTATATCCAAAGTAAAGGTAATATAAACTTTATTAGAATTAAGCATAGATTCACCAGCAACTTATTTAAACCATCATTTCTTTAATCTACCAAATCATATTTTATTAGAAATCTTTATTTTTTGCTCCAAAAAAATGAGAAAAAAAATAGAGCTGAAGTATTATATGGTTTGACCAACAGAAAAACCACCTTATATATGAAGATGTTAACAACATCTCTATGTTCACCTCCACAAGATGAAATCCTTCTTGGAGTTAGCAGAAATAGTCACAACTTTTTTGTTTTGTTTGTATAAAATATATTTCATAAATCAAATACTGTAAAAGAAATAGAAATAAACTTGTTAGTTAAAATATGTGTAGATAATATATACTCCCATACATATACATTATATATATATGTATGTATATATACACATTATATATATATATATATACACATACATACATACATGCTGGATTTTAAAAAGTGCTCACTATACCACATATTTTTAAAATAACTTCTAAAACAGATTTAAATTTTATACTTAAATATAAAGTGATACAATGATGAAATCATTGAATTTGGGAATGCATGCACCGATATGTTACCAGTAGTAACTCTAGAAAATGAAACTAATAGAAGTGATTGCTCCTTCTCTTTTCATCAAGTATATTTTCTGTTTTTTGTATAAGAGATAGTCACATCTTAAAGTTTCGTCTACTCTATTGCTGATTAACTTATGACCCTTTTAATTGCATTGGACCATAATGTTCCCTGATTTTCCGATTGTTGTGGAATCAAAAATCTTTTAAACAAATCTTTTAAAATTATTGCAAAAAATGTTGAAAGGGTATCAGTTTAGTAACAGCAGAGGAGTCCTGAGATTTAGACAAGACACGTGCAGGATGTAATGAAGAATCCATCCAATTAGTACCACACGGATCATTGTGCTGACACAGGGTGTGGGAAGCCTTATGGTGACTATTCTGAAACTGGTCAATATTAAAACAACATCACAATTTATCACATCCTTTAAAAAACATTTACCTCTATGTGAGTTTAAGCTGAGTGATGCATGACAAGCTTCTCTTAAGATTGTTTAAAATTATCCCGGAGGCAATGAGATTGGCAAATGAAACATCCCAGATATTGTGGGGCATTATTTGATGTTATTTTAATCATAGACTGCATAATAAAATGTCATAAATAAAAATGGCAGCAGTGAAAAATTCCCATGGATTAAAACTGAAATCTATAACAAACTGAGATGATGAATGAAAGATGTAAATTTAGATATAAAGCAATAAATAATTCCTTTCTGTGGAATAATCTTTTAATGCTTTTGTATGCTAAATCTGTAATAAATACTATTAGCCATTTTTGCTCTAGCATTAATTTTACTTAACAAATAAAATGTATTAATCATAGAGAAATATATAATAGCAATAGCCAGAAGAAAAAAGTCCCATTATTTAAAGAGAACAACTATTAATATTTGTTCCACTTCTTATTTTATGTATATTGTTTTAAAGCAAAACATTTTAAACATTAATAAACTATTCAATTTTTAATGTTTTTACATATACTTTAAAAAAACTTTTTGCCAAAATATATCATCTAAATATTCTTTAGTACTATTATTGTATAGTTTTACCTTTAAATCTTAAATCCATTAGAAATGTAATTTATATTAATGAGGTAGGAATATAATATTTTCTCCCAATTAGTTAAATAAGTTTCCATCAGTCATTTCCAAGTGTCATTTGCCTCATCACATTATTGATTAGTACAAGGTGGGGGAAAAGTAGATTTACAGTTGTTAGTATGGAAAATCATACAATAATTAATAAAAATGATATAAGAATAAGCTTTGTGTTTTGTGTACTCAGAACAGTAAAACTTCTTTTATCCCACTCTTTATATATAAATATACTCTGGTTTATTTCAGAGTTTTCTATTGTTCTAGTGATCAGAGATCAGTATCTCACTGTTTTAATTATTATGATTTTATAATACATTTAGCATTTAGTAATATGTGATAAAAAAGAACTCTTCCCATTCCTTTTAAATAAAACAAGAATTTTAGGTTTTTTAACACAGTGTTAGAAATGCCTCAGGAACATTTAGGATCACAAAAGTGGAAAACTGGACAGAAGACAAATAGAAGCTGTATTTAGGGGCATTGCTGTTAAGAACAAAGAGCATTTGGCTTTAAGTCGTCATCGAGTTCACAATTGAAGAGCCCCCAAAATACTCATGGAACTGGATAAATACCTAATCAGCAGAACACATACTTTCTTTTAGTGAGAGAACATTCTGAATATATGGTAGCATATTGTGACTTTCAGCATAGGGTAACTGTAACATAAAGAAAGTTCTTCTGAAAAGTATTTGAAGATATATGAAAGCAGCCATGAAAAAGAATGCTCCGTTGAGGATCTCTGGTATTAAGATGCGGAAGCTATGTCCAAGGAGAACCTGAAGGAGCATCATCACTCTGGTCCAGTCTCTCAGCATCTTCGTTCTGATGGAATGCCTGGGCCACCCTGAGGAAAGCTGGCATCCTAGCCCACGTCTCTTAGAGGGACCATAGCCCCAAAACTGTGTGTGTTCATAATATTGTATATGTTATTAAGAAAATAAGTCAGAATTGTTGTGTATTTTTGCCTGCATAGTATTTCTAAAAGTAAAATACTCAAAGATTAGTAAAGCATAGATATTATGCTTATATTACTGGGTTGGCTGAGCAATTCCATTCTGCCTCCCAAATTTCCTATAACCATGATATGATGTGCCAAAGCAATTCATCAGGATCACAGTAATTTACAGTGTTTGACTATAATTAATTCTAATTATACCAAATGTTTTCTTAATATAATACTGTAGAATGATTTCTACCAACTCAGAAAGTAAAAAATAAAATGGTTTAAGGCTTTTAAGAAAGTAAAAAATTCTTTTTAAAATGTGAGTAAAATTAAGTATTTTATAACCTATATTTTAATGTTGGACAGAATACAAAGAACCATGGAAGACATTAATCAACAGAGGGTAGGAAGATAAAGATAGATAAAATAAAAAATACAAAGTTTTGAGAAGACAGGAGAAACTGATGAATATATGCTTAAAGGTATGTCTACTGTGTGTATTAAATTGTTTTCATGTAGTTTAAACTATTCCATAATTTTGATTTAATAATATATATTCATTATTCTTTTTAAAGCTGTTTACAATTCTTACTCTATTTTCACTTGAACTTAACCACTATATATCATCTGAAGACTCCCTTAAGTTTTTTACCCTAAGTAATATTTCATGCTGTGCAAGATATCATGGTTTTTGCTCCAGCCAAATCCACATTAATGAATGAGCCCTGGAAAGCCATAGTTCTGCCAGGCACAGTCAATTACAGTAGGAGTGAACTGTTGCTCCAGAATTTAATAGGAAGAAGTGAGGCCTGGGTCGATGGCAGCTGAAACTAGAAAAATTCAGAGTTCATGAAGTAAACCCTAAAAGAACTCATGAGTTAGCTCAAATTCTAAATGTTCATGAGTTAGCCCCACTTATCAGAGTTGATGAGTGAGCCCAAGTATGAGTTTGTTGTCAAGTGAACATCAAGAAGAAACTATGTTGCCCTGATGAGTTTGGCTCAATTGGTTGGGCATCATCTTGTAAAGTGAAAGGCCGCCTGTTTGATTCCCGGTCAGTGCCTGGATGGGGCATGTTTAAAAGATAACCATCAGCGTTCTCTCTCACTGATGTTTCTTACCCTCTCTCTCTCCATTCCACCCCTTTCTGTTGGAAAATAAATAAGTACTATCTTGAAGAGGGTTTGGGAGGGAGAGAAAGAGGAGTAGGAGGAAACTATGTTACAGCGAAAATAAGGAAGCCAGCAACTTACTGTGGGAGATAACAGTAGGCGAATTGTCTTAAATCTGGAGTACTTCCACTGTCCTAACTGTACTTCAACCCTGTTTTTGATTCTTACGAGATCATCTCCTTCTACTAAATTCTGTAAGTGGGCATTTTGTTGGTCACTTTGGGGAAGCTGTCCCCTCAATAAATGCTATGAGAACTATAGAACTAAAGAAGAAAACCCTTTTCTTATGACCAAAAAGTTCCAAAATAAAATAACTGGAAAGAAGTCTACAAACTCAAATAGAGCTTCTGTATATCTTTAAAATAAAGTTTGCCGCCCTGGCTGGTGTAGCTTAGTGGATTGAGCATGGGCCTGCAAACCAAAGGATCAAGGTTTGATTCCCAGTCTGGGAACATGCCTGGGTTGCAGGCCAGTTCCCAGCAGGGGACACACCAGAGGCAACCATACATTGATATTTCTCTCCCTCTCTCCTTCCCTTCCCCTCTAAAGATAAATAAATAAAATCTTAAAAATAAATAAATAAAAAATAAAATTTGCCACAAAAAACAGGTTTTCACTTGCTCTTACACAAAAAGAATAAACACACGGCATAAATGGCAAGTCAGTATAGAAGGAGCCAGTGGGAAGGCTGAGAGTATGATTCTACCTGTCTTCAGTTTCACACAATAGCAGGAACCCAGATGAACCAAACTGTGACTTACAGAAAGTTTGAGTCTATGTCAAAGAAGCATGTGTGTGATTATTTTGCATACTGATAATAGGAAGCATTCCTTGACAGATCTAAAAGTTGTAACACATTTTTTCTAAGTTTTTATTTTCTAACAGATTTATCTTTACCATGCACTAGAATTTTGACCCATGGTAAAGTCTTTATCATGTTCATTATTATATTGTTAATATTTATAACCATTTCCAGTGTACTAGTAATTACCCAGAAATGTGAATGAATGAACTGGATTCTGAACATCCTTCACGGTGTTATGTGGCTCTACACCTTTCCCGGTGTTTCCCTGACTACCCTAAGTCTTAGACACTTCATTCTTCTCCGAACTCTTTATTAGTCTGAATCACATGTGTACTCATAAATGTAGAATTTGTTTTCATATTTTGTTCTCATTATTTTATTATGTTTCTATTTTCTACCAACTAAATTGTTAGAACCTTACAGAATGGGACTATGCCATAATTTTATTAGTTGTTAGTTGAGTGAGTGAAACTAATTAGGAACATCCAGTAAATTCTACTTTTTTGTTTAACCTTTCCTAACTTCTCCACGATAAGCAGAATAAAATTACTGCTTACCAGCCACCTAAATCCCTTAGTGTACAGTTGCATTTCTGTTTTTTTGGCTTGATTTTCACTTCCTTGAGGGTAGCTATTTTAAAGAGCACTTCATTGGATATCAGGGGCAAAATCAAACTAAAAATAGTTTCAGAAAACAAAAAAGTGAATACATTATAAGAACATTTAAACATCCCGCATTGACCAAGAGTAGAAATAAGGCTGGGCTTCAGGAGTAATTGGGATTAAAGCTGCTAAATGCCTACAGAAAGGAAAACTCTCCAAATGTCAATTTTCTTACCTTGGATGCCCTCTGAATGTCTTTCTCTCATTAGATTACCTTTGTCCAGTACTCATGGTAGAAATTTGGCTTGGGAACTTTATTTATTTTTAAAGATTTTACTTATTTATTTTTGGCTCTGGAGCTTTAAATTCTCTTATCCTAGTAGATATAAATTTCATCCTAGTAACAAAAAGTTTCATTTGGTAGAAATTTGGCTCTGAAGGTTTAAATTCTCTGATTCTGGCAACAAAAAATTTCATTTTTATTTCATTCAAAAGGTACCTAATCTCCAATCCAAAATTCTCAAGAAAAGTATTTGACTAGGGACAGGATCAGCAGTCCTCACCCTATGACAGGACTGCTCCCTCTGGAAGTTCCCCCCAGAAGCAGGGAGCATTGCTGAGCTCAAGAGAGAGCAAAACATTAAGCTACATGTCTTTCCTTAAGTGGATTTTCTACAGAGTCCAAACATTGTCTCGCTGGCACTCATGACTCCTAATTTTTAATGTTTTAAGTTTCTAATTTCCTTAACAATGTAAAAAATATATTTCACTAATTAAGTTCCCTTATTTGTATTTCTATTAATGATTTCCAAAAGTGTAGTTGATCTCACAGTAAAAATATTTGTAGATCAGTGCATAGAAATTACTCAACAATAGTTGTACCAGTGTCTATTTGCAAAAGTAACATGTTAATTTTAAAAACTAAAGGAGAGAATCCTAGAAGTAGCAAGAGATAAGGGGACAGTCACCTACAAAGGAGTTCCCATCAGACTGTCAGAGGATTTCTCAAAAGAGACCTTACAGGCAAGAAGGGGCTAGAAAGAAGTATTCCAAGTCATGAAATCCAAAGACCTACATCCAAGATTGCTCTATCCAGCAAAGCTTTCATTTAGAATAGAAGGGCAGATAAAGTGCTTCTCAGATAAGGTCAAGTTTAAGGAGTTCATCATCACCATGCCCTTATTATATGAACTGTTAAAGGAACTTATCTAAGAAAAATAAGATAAAAAACATGAACATTAAAAAGACAGCAAACTCACAGTTATTAACAACCACACCTAAAACAAAAGCAATCTAAAAGGACAGGTAGATCAGGAGTGGAACCACAGAAATGAACACATGGAGGGTTAGCAACAGGGGAGTGGGAGGAGGAGAAGGGGGAAGAAGGTACAGAGAGTAAATAGCATAGATGGTAGGTAGAAAATAGACAGGGGGCAGGGCAAGAATAGTATGGGAAATATAGAATCTAAAGAACTTGTGACACATGGACATAAATGAAAGGGGGGATGGTGGGAGAGGCGTGTGCAGGATAGAGGGGAATGAAGGTGGGGAATAGGACAACTGTAATGTCATAATCAATAAAATATATTTTTTAAAAAAGAAAGTAAAAAAAACCAAACTAACTAAAAATAATGTCCCCCACATTTTTTTTCACAACACTATCAGCAATTAACATACTTAATGTAATTCCATTTGTTGATAAGGACATATTTCTTATTGAATTTTCTACATTATGAAAATTTTGTTTTTGTTCAAACGGATTCAACCTGAAATACTCTAAAAACAAAAAACTAAGATTTCACATTTTAATTGTCTCTTTTCCTTTATATCTACATATGTGTCTTGAACTAATATTTGCATTCAATCTGAATTTTAGAAGAAATAAAAGATGAGCCAAAATAAAGCAACACAGAAGAAAACAAAAAATAGAGGCTTTTACGAAAAAGGAAATGCATCATGAAAATGACCAGCAGCTGAACAGCTGAAGGAGCGAGAGACATGCTGAGGTGGCAAAATTAACCCCTGGCACAATTCATGCATTTTTATTTTGTTCTTGCCTTTTTACTTATTAATTGGTTCTGACTCACCTACCAGCTGCGACTGCAAGGAAGCAAGGAGCAATTTTCTAGTCCTTTCATAAACCAAAATTTGATTATTTGGGTGGAGGAGGAAATACATTTTGACCTATTGACAAATTTTAATTAATCCTGAAGCACAATAATCACAGTAATAAAAACATGAGAAAAAATATCTAACACTTCCCCCTGTTGGCCTCGGTGGCTAGTTAATTAACAGAAGAAGGAAGCAAACGGATCAGGCATTAAGCCTGATTAACTAGGAAGGGGCAGTTCCAACTTCCACCAGAAGGACTTAATCCTGCTGCCAGGAAGAAATTTCCAATCTCCTTGGGGTGGGGGGTGGGGGGGTGGAGGGCGGGGCGGGGGAGGGATAACAGTTCCCTTCCTGTAGGTAATGAAGTGTGGTAGGAGAATCACTAAAGGGGAAATTCCTCTGCTGAGGAATGTGCCATAGAAGCCAAGAGTGGGTGGAGTTGGGCTGGTCCTTCCATTATGAGATATGCACCCTACCTGCTAAAATAAACCCTGGGAGATCTAGGAAAAGGATTGGTTAAGGTAAGGCTTAAAACAAGGCAGCAAAGAATTAGAAAGAAGATTGGTTAGTTTGAGAGGAATCTTACCCATTTGCAAACTCCAGGAGATATAATTGATCAAAGCTTAACAAAGGCCCAGGGCTCCTTGGGGCACTCTTTCTCTGTATCACAGCCAAGCAGGCTGGCAGTATCTTAGGCCCGAGCAAACCCTGGTCATGGCCTGGACCTCATCCAGTCTTGGCAGTGGAGGTACCGATGGGGACATGAGACACAAGAAGTTCTGCATCTCTGGGTTTGGGGCCTGACAGGTACACCTGTAGGTCTGAGGTTCCAGAGGGCGGTGGACTTCCTCAAGGAGAGGCAGCTGAGCCACCTGACTGTGGATCAGACATCAGACACCTGGGGGCAGTCCTTTGGTTTTGCTCCAATTAATCTTACCCCTACACCTCACGTCTTCCTGTGCATAAGCCCACGAAATGCATTTCTTGCCATTCTGTGGAAGAATCCTAGTTTGACTGACAACACTCCCATGCACAGGCAATGACATTTCTTTTTATTTCAGTGAGAAAAATAGAAGCAGAGGAAAGGTCCTGCCATTCAAATACACAACCAGCAGCCAGTGACCCCATACACTCTTCCTTTACTCCTGGTACAATGGATTGGATTCTGTACAGACCAAGCTCTGCTTACGTACTAAATGCTATCCCTTCTAGCTCTCTCAAGGACATTGCTCTGGTAACTATTTTCTCTCTCCTACTTCACCAGTTTTTTTTCTTGCTATAAAACCATTCCCCTTGGCATTCAAATGGGTATTTAAATATCTTTTCCTGCTACCAACATGTTCCTTTAGCTCCTGCTTTCTTTTTCTGCTTCTATTAAATAATAGTAGTTCAAAATATAACTATGTGTCAGACACAGCTGTAACATATTTTAACTAAATTAATTCATTTGGTTTCCCAATAATCTTATAAATATTTATTTTACAGATGAGAAAACAAAGGCGCAGACAGAAGAAGAATTTATACATCACATAGTCAAGCAGTTGGTGGAAAAGGATTTGAATCCAGGCATCCTGACTCCAAGTTCACACTCATTTCTATATTACACTTTCAAGGAAAACTCCTAGAAAAAGTCTATACTCGTGATGTTCAATTTCTCTCCTCAAACTCTCTTGAGCCACTCCAATCAAGCTTTGTCCCCGTCACTCTGATGATTTTTTAAAAATCATCAATGATCTAAATGTTGTGAAATCTACTGGTAAACTCTCAGTCTGCATCTTTCATGATCCCTCTACACTATTTTTCACACCTGTTCACTCCATCCTTAGGAAACTCCTTTCCGCTTGTTTTCTAGGACTTCGTTCACCCAGTCTCATTTCTACCACTGGCTGCTCCCCTACCCTCTGTGACCTGCCACTCATCCCCCACACCCCTGGAAGTCCAGTGCCTGATGGCTTTCTCCTTTCAACTCCTCTTTATCTCAGCACCTCTTCAGCAACCACATTCAGTGCCATGGCTTTAAACACTATCTATTTGTAAGCTGATGGCTTCCAAATTTGTATCTCTGGACCAGGTCTTTTTCAGCAAGATTACTTAATAGTATATGTGTAAGGTTCTATGGTTTATGTTTTTGAAGAATTTACAGAATGATGACTTTTGATAGTTATTTTATAATTGAGTATTAGTTATTTTTGCTTCATTTTGAAAATGTATTCCAGTGTAATATAGAGGTAGATGTAGACACTTAATCCTTTAATGAGCAGTCAAGCCTATTTTGATCTTACATACTTAAAATTATAAAGAAATAATCTTTTGTTAAAAAAACAGAAATTGGGATTTTTCAAAACAACTATTTTGTATGATATATGAGGTCTGTTCAGAAAGTATCCAGCCATGTAATATGACATGTAAATAGACATTTATTGAAGAAGATATAAGATACGAGAAACATTGTATTTAGGACAATGTTGCCTCAGTCACTTCAAAGTAGGCACTTTAGAAACTTACACAGTTCTCCCAATTGCCATCAGCTGTTCCATTGTATTTCCTGAATCTCATCGATGGTCTGAAATCTCTTCCCTTTCAAACTTGATCTTAGTTTTGGGAAAAGCCAGAAGTTGCAGGGCCCTGAATCTGGGATGTAGGGGGGCTGAGTCACCTGGGTGATTTAATGTTTTGCCAAAAAACTCTATACTGGACTTGATGCATGAGCAGGCACATTGTTGTGATGAAGCTGTCAATCACCAGTTGCCCATAGCTGCATTCTGAATTATTGAATAATTTCCATGGAGAGATGTCTAATCTTAATGCAAAATTTGATGCAAATTTGTTGCTCTACTCACTTAGCCATTTTGAATGTGACAGCCACACAGTGCACATGCTCATTCAACCACATCTACTGCCCCCACTGACTAGTACAGTGAGGTCACCATTGTTTGCGCACACACATTGCAGTCCACTCTCCTTGGCTGCCAGGTTACATCAATGTCATGCAAATTGTTCTTGTCATATTAACAATGCCTGGACATTTTCTGGACATGAAATAAGAAATATTATAAGTAATCATTAGTTATATGTCATAAAATTAATGTCATTATAATCCATAAAACCAAAAAAATAAATAAACCAAGCAACTATAACTAAAAGAGTTAACCAAGATTGCAAAAGATAAACTTTTACAAATAGAAATCATACTTCCACATCTGCATAGAATAACTAAAGATATGAAAGTAAAGATACTATTTAAAATATCAATGTACAATAGAAATTACCCTAAGAAAAAGTTCTTAAGGCCTTTATGAAAAAAATATAAAACTTTTTAATACAGTAATTAAAATTGGAAGAACATTATTTTGAGCATCAAAACTATTTTTAAAAGTAGAGGAAAGATACTTGCAAATACATAATATTTAAGGCATTTTAGGAAAGTCACAGAATAAACAAATAAAAAAAATGAATATAGAGGCTAGAAACAAAGCAGTGCATAAAAGTGATAAGATCTCCTTATCAATAAGTGGAAAACAGGTATGCTGTTTAGTAAATGATGTTAGGAAACTTTACTCACTATGTGAAGGAAAATACGGTTGGATCCAAAACTCACACCAAAAATAAGTTAGCAAATAATTTTTAAGTGTATTAAAATCTAAATTTTAAACTTAAACTTATATATAATAGAAAAATACTTTATGACCTTATAATATAATTTATTTTTTAATCCTGATAAAGCACAAACATGAAATTAAAATATTGCTATATGGGGTGGGGCAAAGAGAGGTTTATTGTGAGTACATGGAACACAAGGTTTATTCTCACATTGTTATTTATTCATTATTGTATTATTTTCCATATGGACAATTGTAAACCTACTTTTGCCCACCCATGTATGTTACCTGAGAAGTGATGATTTGTGTTCCATGAAAGATGACATAGGAAAGGTGACAGATGTTTTCATTGTTGTATCGCCTATAGGTAATACTTTTTTTTTCACAATGTTGTTTTAAGATTTGTTCTTTATTTCTGGGATTCAGCAGTTGGACAGAAGGGCCTACTTATGGTTTTCTTTATATTTACTCTGTCTGTAATTATCTGAGCTTTCTGCATATGTAGATTGCTTTCCATAAAGAGATTTGAAAAATTTTTAGCCAATATCTCCTAGATATTCTTTTCTGTCTATTGTCTCTCCCTTCTTAAGCCTCCAACTGTGTGTGTTAGATTGCTTGGTGTGCTGTCTCACTTTACTGAGATTCTTCATAAATGTTTCTCAACCTTTTTTCTCTCAGTGCTTCAATATGATAAAATTGATTGACATGTCTTTAAGACCAATGATCCTTATTTTTTATTGAATCAAATATGCTATAAAAATTATTTCCATTTAGTTCTTTTTTATAGTTTCTAAAAATCCTGAAATCACCTCTCTTATCACCCATTATATCTATTCTGTCATGTTGAAATCTTTAAATATTTATTATAGTTATTTTGGTGACTATACATTTTTGAGGTAATTATCAGATCTTTGGTTTCAGGAAGGTTGATGGATGGCCCTGCCCACTGTATGCTAAATCCCATTGCCTTGTTCACAATGAGGTCGCAGTTCCCATAGGTTACTACCCATAAGACAAAGCTGAAGAGGAGAAAAAAGAGCAAGCTTGGCTTACAGATGTTAGATTGTATGTGCTTCCAAGGCTAAAATAGAGTTTGCATCATACTAAAATGGAGGTTGCATCATACTCACATTCAAGAACATCAGCAAAATACGGTGGATAGGGAAAAATCTTCGTCATGAGTAGGGCTCTACTGTGCATCTAGTCATCCACTTCAGGTAAAGAAGAAGTGGCCCCATATGAGACTATATACAGCTCCCCGTTTAGGGACTTAATGGACAAGAACTAGAAGATTATGGATAATATATAAAGTCATTTGGATGAACATATGCAGTGGTCAGGAAAATTAAAGATTTTTTATATCCAATGTTAATACCTCCCAGAATGCGTCTACCCCTGAAGAACCACAGAACAAAGATATAAATCAGCTGATGTAAGCCAGCCTTTATCATTGGTCCAAAAATGTACCCATTATTATAAGCCCAGTACCATAATAAATTCTCCTTAAGGTCTCCTAGCTACTTCTGGTTATAAATGTCCATTATGTCAATAATAGAGACCAATATGCACCCCAAATATGGTATAATTCCTAAAGGACACCAAGTGGCCACTGAGTGGCAATTCAAATGCATCAATCCTCTTCATTCCTGGAAGGACCTGCAGTTAATCCTCAAAGGAATAGATAACTGTATTCCAGATACAGCTTGTCCTTTTCCTCCCACAGGACTTCATCCAGTCTCTAGAAGGACTTCTCATAATTCATACAGAATAACATATGACCAGGGGACCCATTTCAAAGTGAAAGAGATGCAGAGTGGATTCACAAACATGGGATCCACTGATTATAACACATATAGGACCATTCAGAAGCAATTAGCTTTGTAGAATGCTGGAACATTCTCCTAAAGATACATGGGAAACACAGCTTAATAGCAACAATATGAAAAGATGGAGTGCTATCCTTCAGAATGTATTAAATTGAAGATCTTGGTATGATACTATGTCTTTAGTGGAATAATGCATGATTTCAGATGTATTATAACCACTAGATGAAAAGAAGAGTAGCAATTCTTATCACCACCCCCAATACTTTCCTGGGGCCTTTGCGCTTCTCACCCTGATTCTTTTAGGTGTTATGAGATTAGAAGTTTTTATCTCCCAAGGAAGTGCTCTTTTTTTCCAAGGCACTTAGCAAGGATCTTATTAAATCACAAATTCAGCAGCCAATAGGGCATTTTGGATTTCTTGAGTCCAAAGACCAGAAGGTAAGATGGAAATCCTCATAATTTCAGAGGTGATTACCCCAATTGGCAGAAAGAGGTGGGGCTGTTTTTATACAAGGGCAGAAAAGAGTAAGTGTACAACACAGATGATTTATTTGTTTGCATTTTGGCACTTCTATGTCCAACTGAAACTGTAAACAACACATATAGCAACCTCAGATTGAGAAGGTGATTTTCAATGGTTTTGACACCTTAAAATGGAAGGTTTGGGACGTATGAGATTTACGTCAACCATACTTGCCAGTTGGTGGAGAATTCAAATGATAAATACCAGTTACAGAAGACTGCAATGGCAGACTATAGTTTGTCCCACCAATTTTTCTCTTCTAAAGTTCCTCTCAAGAAAAGTGGTGCGTTGGAAGCACAAAGAAGTTACTCCTCAAACCCCTGTGCAGACCCAGATCCCTGACTGTGCGGAGCATAACAGATTTCCCATGAGCAGTTTCCAGCCAATGGCCACACATGACAGGAATGCCGAGGGAGACATTTCCTGGTATATGCAGGGCCCTGATGGGCAAACTTGTCCTGAGGACTCTCTAACAATCTTCCTGAGAGCTGCACTTCAGCCTAAAACCCAGCGACGGGTCTTCTTTCTTTCTCTCCCTGTTTCACATAGTCTCATTCTGGTGGCTTTCCTAGTGTTTCTCATTTCTCTCCCATTTTTTTTCCCTCACAGACATTTCCCTTAATTATTTTTACATCTAAGCTCATCTTGGCATTTGATTTTTAGAGGACCTAGACAAACATGATTTTATAGCCCTTGTATAATAATCCTCAAATGTGTTTTTTGTGCATTTTAAAAAATTAACTGATTTTTCCTTTAACTATAGGTCATACAATTTTCATACATAGTAATTGTTTTATTTGTAGTAAACACTGTTGATCAGTTGTGAACACTCTGAATTCTGATAATCTCCTCTGCCTCTGGAGAATGTTGAATTTTATTCAACAGGCTGTGAAGTAACTGGTGGATTTTCTTGAACTTATGAAGGTGTGGGCAAGAAAAAGTCAAGTCTGGTTTTACTCTTCATCTTAGGGTGAATATTTTTGTCCTTAGAAATGATCTTAAAGTGTGTCTTTTTTGGAGTGTCATTGGAAAATGAAGCATTGACTGGGTCGAATTAGGAAGGACTTGAAGTCTAAACTCTGTCACTCTTGTGGTGAGAAGTAGCTAAAAATCTCTCCACTTCTCTGTCAGTGTTACAGCTACAGCTTCGGATTGGGCTCCTTGGAGTCTTTTGTGCACAATCAGGTAAATTCTAAGGTTAGCGATGAATTTGAACAACTTTCATATGTACATTTTGGGAGTCCTCCTATATGTCTCTCTCTCTCTCTTTCTGGGATGCTTAGTCATTTTGGTCACTAGACTCTATACTGCCCATAATTAGATCAATAAAAGTATAGATTGTCTGCTTAAATTTTAACAGTTGGTACTGCTGAGAGTAATTGGGTAAAAATTTTTCCCATTGTGTTCCCCTCATTTAAAGGATTTGATTCTCTCCAGTTGCTACCTAATTTTGATTGCTCTCTAGTGTTTTAAGTTCTTCTTTACATCATTTTCACAGTTAAATATTGTTGTCTGTGGGAGGGTTAGTCCACTAACAGGAATTCTGCAATTATTGGAAGCCAAAATGCCCAATCAGCTTTTTAATGTCACAGTCTTAGGACAGTGCTTTTATTATTTTTTAACTGAATCACTATCTTACAGAATAGAGTGGTTTGGCACATAGTAAGTACTAAATAAATATTTGTTGAATTAGTAAATGTTTCTGAATATTTGAAGATCATGAAACAATTTTCAAAAAATCTCAAATATGAAGATTAAAATGAAGACAGAACAAGCCAGGAGAAACAATGCAGGATCCCAAGAGATAAAGAGAGATAGTGTAGCTATGATACAAGTAAAGCTATAAACATTGGACTAGCAGATAAGATAATAAAAAAGAACATTTGAAAATTTCAAATAGTACAGATAATAATATTTCATCATTATTGTTGAAAATATAAACTAAAAGACATTTTCTAAAAAAGAATAAAAAAATTTTAAAAATAAGAAATAAAGATGAATTACTTAAATGATCAATTAGGACATCAAACAGCTTAGTAAGCAGCAAGTAAAGACCAAAAGAGAAATAAAGTGAGGAGATTATACACTTTGCAACAGCATGGATGGAACTGGAGAACATTATGCTAAGTGAAATAAGCCAGGCGGTGAAAGACAAATACCATATGATCTCACCTTTAACTAGAATATAATCAACAAAAGAAAAAAGGAAACAAAATATAACCAGAGTCAGAGTCATGGAAATTAATAAGATTAACAATAGCCAGAGGGGAAGGGGGGAAGTGGGAAGAAGGGTTTTCAGGAACTACTAGAGGACAAGTGGACAAAACCAAGGGGAAGGGTGGAAGCAAGGGAGGGAGGTGGGTTTGGAGGGGGTGGGGAGAATATATGGATAACTATATTCCATTGAACAACAATAAAATAATTTAAATTAAAAAATAAATGGCAAAGTCTTTATTAAAAAAAGAAATAAAGTGAGGACAGACAATATGGAGAAGAAATAATAAAAATAAAAGAATATTGCCTAGTATTAAATGACATAAGACTGTATATTTATTGAGCTAGCTGATGCTTCTAATAATAAATGAAGATAAAATAGATACAAACCAATGAAAGTCATGTAATTCTTTAGAATACAAGAATTTAAAAGTACTCTTACATCTTCTAGAGAAAGTAAATAGGTCATACATGACATCAATAGCCCAAATAGCAATGGATGTCTCAGGAGCCAAAGTGAAAGCTAGAATACAATAGAGAGATTATTTTAAAATCTGAGTGAAATTATTTTCAACTTAGAGTTCTATACCTGCCAATCAATCAAGAATGAAGATAGAGTAAAGCTAATTACAGGCATTTGAAGACTCAAAAATTCTTATTTGTTAAATGTTTCTGTTTGGGGGAATCTATTGAATAGTGTGGAATACAAAATGAGGGTATAAAATTTGGCAGAGCTTTTGAGATTTTGAAAATGAATAATGGATATATAAAAACAGTCAAATGAAAAAATGAAACAATTATTAACTCCTGGGGGAAAAATTAAGAAGTGCATAAAAAGGAAGCATAATTTACACTTTGACTCAAGAATAGGAAAACGACATTGGGGAAGAGAGGAGAGCAGAATCATCACCTACCAAGATGGGAACTTAGAAGACGGTGCCTAAAATAATTTTGCTGAAGGATGTCAATATAAACATTTTAACAGTTTTTGTAAATAAAAGAGAAAGTGGCCATATGAATTGAGAAAAGGTGATGCTGGTAAGCAATATTTGGAATAAAGAAAAAATGTACAAGATATTGCTATTTTCACATTATATGTTTTTCAGCAATATTTTATTTTAAAAGTATTACCTTAATAACTTCTATTTTCAAATAAATTTTAAAGAGTTGGAGAAAAGAATAAATACCAAGCAATTTAATGTAGGAAGGAGAACAGTTTCAAAGGCAATGAGCATACAAGCCTGTTAGGCATTGAGGATTTTTCTTTTAAGATAGTGGATTGCATTGTTGCATGATCTATTGGGGCTTTCCTGGCCAAGATGGACTTCATCCTATAATGTTTGGGTACTAGTGACCATTTCTGATCAGGGAAGTTGTTTAGTGAATTTAATAGGCATCACTGTGAAACAAGAATAAATATTTGGTGATTAGGTAAAGATTGTGAATGTAAGGATAAGATTTGGGTATGGGAAGAAAGAAATGGGTCTCAGAAAATCTGAAGGAATAACCATCAGAGAGATATGGACCACTGATTGATGAGTCAAAGAAGATTCAGAAATTTAAGTCTGAAACAAAAATATATACATGTGCACATATCATACATATATACATAAAAAGTAGGTTTAATTTTGTATTTTCAGTTTGAGAAAAGCTGACAGAAATGTTCAAAGAAGTATATTAATAATTATAAATGTACTTAAAGCAATGAGGTAATTTTTATTTATTATTATTTTTTTATTGTTAAAGTACAGTTATTTCCATTTTCACTCTACCACATGTCCTGCCCCACCCATAACTTCCTCCCACCCTCAAACCTATGCCCTTGGTCTTTGACCATGTGTCCTTTATACACCTTCCCTGATGGTCCTTCCCTTATTTTCCCATTATCCCTCTCCTCCCTCTCCTCTGGTTACTGTCAGTTTGTTCTTTATTTCAGTGTCTCTGGTTATATTTAGTTTGCTTGTTTAATTTGTTGATTAGGTTCCACTTATAGGTGATATCATATGGTATTTGTCTTTCACTTCCTGGCTTATTTCACTTAGCATAATGCTCTCCAGTTCCATCCATGCAGTTGCAAAGGGTAGGAGATCCTTCTTTCTTTCTGCTGCATAGAATTCCATAGTGTAAATGTACCATAGTTTTTGAACCCATTCATTTACTGATGGGCACCTAGGTTGCTTTCAACTCTTGGCTATTGTGAATTGTGCTGCTATGAACATTGGGGTACATGGGTTCTTTAAACTGGTGATTCAGGATTCTTGGGGTATAATCCCAGCACTGGTATTGCTGGTTCAAAAGGCATTTCCATTTTTAGTTTTCTGAGGAAATTCCATACCGTTTTTCACAGTGGCTGCACCAGTCTGCAATCCCACCAACAGTGTACTTTTCTCCACATCCTCTCCAGCATTTGTTTGTTGATTTGTTTATGATGGCCATTTTTGATGTAACTTTTAATATGCTTTTTATATTATAGTATAACTTTTTTAACATAACTTCATTGGAAATTGTATTTTAAAATTATAAAAAATACCTAATGGATCTCGTTTTCACAATTTCTAACTTCCCCATTTGTTTATGATGACCATTCTGACTGGTGTGAAGTTCAGAAATTACTACAAACAACTATATACCAAGAGATTTGAAAACCTGGGTGAAATGGACAAGTTTCTAGAAAAATATAATCTTCCAAAACTGAATAAAGAAGCAGAAACCCTGAACAGACTGATAACAGCTGGTGAAATCAAAGCAGCAATTAAAAAACTCCCAGGACACAAAGTCCTGGACTGGATGCTTTCACAGGAGAACTTTATAAAACATTTAAGGAAAAGGTAACTTCTATTCTTCTCAGACTATTCCAAAAAATCCCAGAAGAGGGAAGACTCCCAAACCTTTTTTATGAGGCCAGCATCATTCTAATTCAAAAACCAGATAAAGATACAACAAAGCAAGAAAAGTACAGGCCAATAATTCTGATGAACATTGAAGCTAAAATCCTCAACAAAATATTGGCAAACCACATCCAGCAATACATTCAAAGAATCATACCCCATGATCAAGTGGGACTCATCCCAACGATACAAGTATTTTTTAATTTTCTTATTAAAAACATGAAAAGTTTTACACAAATATAAAAGTATCCCCTTGAAAGAAAAGAGCATCCTAAAACGTCATTTCATTGCTAAGCAGTTTACCTCTAAGGAAATAAGAAATGAGCTAAATTCTGTCACTAAGAGAATTTGTAAATATGAAATCTTCTGAGATGGAGCAGCTAATGCTCCAAGATTATGGTAGGCCCATCACACCCTATCAATCACCCTATCACACCCTGTGCTATTAGAGCACAGAAAAGATCCTTTTTTCTTTCTATTTTTTTAATGAGTTAGGAGAATATCTGATTGTTTTAGAGGAGATCAGGAGCACTGTGTAATCTAACATGCCTTTTTTGTTTAGACAGTGTAGTTAACTTAAATTTCCACAGTGTGCTGTAAAATAAAATTGCAAAGCATGGAGTTAGGCCACTCTAGTTGTTTGTTCTCTAAAGTGAAGGTGCCTCTGAAAAGGAACAATGCATGACAAATAGCAAATGAAAGTATAAAAAAAGATGTAAAGCAAATTAAAAATGGATTTTTCAATAATTTCCTGAGAGAACACTGAGGTTGGAAATAACACATAATATCGAAGTCAGACTTGCTGAAAGACCAGGATAAAATTTATCCTGTATTTCTGGGTTACTTGAAGATATGCAATGATTTTCAGAAAGAAAACAAAAACTATAACTATGTAAGGGACCTCAGTAATATTAGGAGTCTATACACAAATAAACAAAAAGAATTATTTGAAAAAGAGGAGCAACCTATAAACAAAATATAAAAGAAGTAGTGTCCTTTGGCTGCTAATGCATTTCAGAGATTAGTCATTCCACCATTTTCATTAAATAACAACTATCCACTGAGTTCTACATAATATTTAAGGCACAATCATTGCTAAGATCACATTTTGCTTCTGTTCACAAGGACATTTCTGGTGATGTTACCCTCTCTGAGTACATGCAGCTTAAAAAAAGTCTTGTGTTGGATTAAACTTGTATCTCTTACTAAGTTTTGTAGAATTTCATACTAGCCTTCTATCTGGAATTCAAGAAAATATTGTTAGATATTTTTCAAGTTATAAATGAGACAGTATATTTAAAAAGATAAGTGAAGTAGTTAATACAAATTCCTAGGAAAAAAGACGCATATATATACTTCTTTTATATTGACTTTATTATCTGCAACAGAACTATTTATCTGTTAGTACCCAAGACAATAAATACTGCTGTGACAATTTTTTAAAGATGACAAAGTACTATTCAAATAGAAGGTGTTAATAATCTACAAACCGATAAGTCACTTGATTTCAAGAATTAGCTTATAATTTTCTGTACTAACTAAACTGCTATGATATAGAAGGAGAACTATTGGGACTATTTTGAAGGGGTCTTTTCTACAGATCACCACACAAAAGGGTAATCAGTGCCAAGGAGGTTTATAAAAAAAATCAAGTCTATCACTTGAAGGAACCCAGTTCTTTTCATTGAGTTACGAACATTTAAAGAAATTGTCAGTTAGAATGCTTGTGTACATAACACGGAGATGTCAATCATGCAACAGATAGGGCAAGGGAGCAGAGAGTCTGACTTTAGCAAATCATTTAATGTCAGGAGTAGGAAGATCAGAATCAAGAGGGTCAAAGAAAGTCACTCGGGCTTCAGCCCATTGATTCTCAATACCACTGAATATTTTGGCAATGTGACATCAAGGCTTGTGAGTGTTATTTTTAAAAAGCCACTGAAGGATTTAAGGCAAGGAAGGTGAGTTATAGGATGATTTACAAAGAACCTCACTCTTGCTGCTTTGATGAATATGGACTGGAAGAGAAGAGAGTTTGGAAGTGTGAAAAAAGATACCGTCCAGGTGAAATAGATATGGTCCCCCCTCTCCAATGGCTGTTCCTTCTCGTTCACCTTTCCTGGTGCCTCCATTTTGTTGTCCCTCTTCGTTTTAGAAGCTTTCATAGCCTAGCCCTTCTGTTTCCTATCTCCACTCTCTCCTTTGATGATCTCATCAAGCCTTGAGGCTTTGTCAAATATTTGCCAACAATTCCCAAATGCATACCTCCAACTCAGACCTTTCACACAAACTTCAAGCTCATACATCCAAATGCCTACTTGATGTTTTTTTCTTAGATATCTAACAGATGCCTCATATCCAAATGTTTAAAACCCAACTTTTGAACTCTTCTTCACATGTATCCTATTTGCATCTCAATAGATGGTAATTCTATGTGTTCATTTGCTCAAGTAAAACTGTGGAGTCATCTTTTTCTCAGCCCATATTGAATGTATTTGAAAATCCTCTCGGCTCTACTTTCAAATAATCCTAAATCCTAACATTTCTCATGACATTCTCTGTTAATACCATAGTCCAAGCCATGGCCATCTTCACCTGGATTATTGCAATGGTTTCCTATTATGTCTCTGCTTTAGTGCCTTATACCTTGTTCTCAGCCTCATAACCAGAGTAGCAGCTTTAAAAATAGATCAGACCATGTCACTGTTCTTCTCTAAATCTCATAACCTCTAAACCTTCATTTACCTCCAAGTGAAAGTAGAAGTACTTTCAGTGATTTTAAGATCATGCTATGCAATCTACACTTCCACCTAGACATACCAAGTGAGAGAAGAAATACAAGAAAGCTCCAACCCCTAGTGAATGTAGATTAGTTTAATTTTAATCTTGGTTTGTACTAGTTGTCTATTTTTACATAATAAAGTAACCAAAACTTAGAAGATTTAAACAACAAACATTGAACATCTTACAGTTCCAGTTAATCAGAGATCTGGAGACAGTTTAGCTCAGACATTCTGGCCAAAATTGCTGTGGGGCTGTTGTTACACTGTCAGTACGGGCTGCAGTCTCATCTGAAGAGCCAAATGGAGAAGGATCTATTTCCAAGATCACTCAAGTCTTGGTTGGGAGGCCTCAATTCTTTGTGGGGTGTTGGCTAGATTCTTCAGTTCCTCCCCACATAGGCTTCCAATAAGTATCCTGATAAGATGGCATATGGCTTCCCAGAAGCAAGTGATCACAGAGAGAACACATATACGAGTTTCCAAGACAGGAGCTTCAGTCCTTTTATAACCAATTTTTAGAAGTGATATAACATAATTTCTTTTGTGATCTATGCTAGAAGCAAGTCGATCCAGCTCATTGAAATGGAGAATTAAGCTCAATTTTTTTTTGAAGGAAGGAGTACCAAATTGGTCAGATAGCAACCTAAAATACAATGGAATCATTGTCATGTCCACTGGTGGAAGCATTTGTCAGCCTAAAGTGGCAAGGACAAGAAATAAATTGTTATTATTGGATCCCCAGGGGTATCAGCAAGAAGAATCAGGCCCATTGCCACATTTTGACTCCAAACCTGTGAGTATTTGCTATGAAGAGAGGTTTTAGTAGACACTAACTGCTTGATCAAGGGGAACAGAATTGCCGTAAGAGCTTCCCAGTGTGAACTTGGTATTAATCTTTGCCAAAAAGCCAACCAGTGAATTGCATGAAGTAGTAGCTCAAATACCCTTATCCCTTTATCCACGTATGCACATTAACTTATCTCTCTCAGTTCTATCCTATCACCTCACATGAATTTCTTGATAACTGACTGAGGAAGAAATAACTCAGGCCTCATTTACAGATGTTTTTTACAATGTGCAAAAACCATCTGAAAGTGGACAGCTGTAGCACTACAGTCCCACTCTGAGTTGGCCCCGAAGAATGGGAGTAAATGGGATATTCCTCACAGGGAAAAACTGTGAGCAAAGCATCAGGCTGTTTATTATGCTGGGAAGGAGATATGGCCAGACATATACGTCTACATTGAATGATACAGTGTGGTTAATAATCTTCCTGGGAAGTCAAGGGCTTGGAAGAAAGTATAGGAAAAAGATAGGAGGATATACCTCTCAGAATGGCAGCAGGTGTGAAGATTTTGTGTTTCTTGTGACTTTTCATGAAAAGATACCTCAGCAGAGGAGGATTTTAATTAGATGGATAGAATGGCTCTTTCTGCAGACATTAATCAGCCATTTACCCCAGCTATTTCTGTCACTGACCAATAGACTCATGAACAAAACAGCCACCCTGGTAGGACTGAAGGACATGCAGGAGATCAGCAACCTGGACTTCCACTCAACACATCAGCTCTGATTACAGAGATATAAATCTGCATTGAATTATGGACTGTGGTTAGTAATCCTCCTGGAAAGTCAAGGGCTTGGAAGAAGGTATAGGAAAAATATATGTGAATAAACCTCTCAAAATACCTAATACTGCTGAGTACCTAATCTACTAACAGCAGAGATTAACACTGAATTTATAATAAGGCACCATTTACCAGATGGATCAGCCAAGGTACCAATGGCAGGTAGATTAAAATGAATTGTTTTTATCCTGGGAGGTAAAATCTTTTCTCACTGGAATAGATTTACTTTGGATACAGTTCACCTTTTCTGACTGCATTGCCTTTGCCAAAACTACTGCCTATGGGCTTACAGAATACCTTACCTATCATTATTTTGTTTTACTCAAAATTCTTTCTTATCAAATAACTAACTTCACATTAAATGAAGTGCGGTTTTAGGCTCATATTCATTGACTGATTTTACCTTGTCCCATCATCCTGAGGCAGCTAGATTGACAGAAGAGTGGATGGCCTTTTGAAGACTCCATTACAAGGCTCACCAAGAGCCGCCACCTTACAGAGCTGGCACAGTATCTTCTAGAATGCTGTAGGTGTGCATTCTAAATCAGCACTAAATACAGTGTGTGGTTCTCTCCTGGGCAGCATTCACGGGTTCAGGAATCAAGGGGTTGAAATGGGAATCTCTCCTTTCACTATTACTGTTAATAATCCCCTAGCAAAACTTTTTTTAAAAGATTTTATTTACTTATTTTTAGACAGAGGGGAAGGGAGAGAGGAAAAGAGAGAGAGAAAGAGAGAGAAGCATGAATATGGTTGCCTTTCCTGCACCCCACTACTGGGAACCTGGCCTGAAACCCAGGCATGTGCCCTGACTGGGAATCGAACCAGTGGCCCTTGGGTTTGCAGGCCAGCACTCAATCCACTGAGCCATACCAGCCAGAGATAGAAAGCAAAACTTTTAAAGTATAAATGATTATATTTATAAACCTGTGTATGTATGTATGAATATTCCTAAATGCTATATATATCCTGTATAGAATTTAATAATCCCAAAGATTTTAGAGTCTCCCGATACCTAGACAGGGTTCGAAGTGATTTGTAGCAGCTGTGAGTATTCTGAATACAGAATATTCTACAAGTACTTTGGCCAATGTACTTATAGGAATCGATTGGTTTGGTTTGAGCCTTACATTTTCCTGTGGTTAATTTCCAGTCAAAACTATGAAGATGGTCACTACTATATCCAGGGCCTACTCCATTTCTTTTTATTAAGTAAAATATCATCAGCGGCTGATCAGAGTCCTGTGTCTTCCTTCAAGACAACACAGAAATGTTATGGCAGTTATAAAGGATGAGTGACTATACCTTTGAGGTCATAAAATGAATGTGTATCTAATATCTTTCTCATTGTCATTTTGTTCTTGGCTCTGTGTTGCAGTCACATTCACCAGCACAGGAAAAGCAGCACCAGCTCATTCCGTTACCCGGCAGCCTGCTTTCTTGGGGCGGATAATGTTGAGAACTGTGAGCCCAGAAAGGATAACCTTGGTTAATTCCCTGTTTGCTATGTTTTTCATTCAGGGATTCTGCCTACAGCCCTTCATTTGAACCATAATGAAGTGTATTAACTGTTCACTCTCTTTGTTCATATGTTTGCAAAATTTAGGGTTCCAATCACAGCTTCTCTCATTAGCTGTATTTCTTCCTCCTTGCCTTGTCCAACACTCCTAGCATGAAAGTGCCTCTGGTGTTGGTTACTTTTCTGCCTTTCTCCTTTCTTCTGGCTTTAGACTTAGGCTGCTTGAAAGGGCTGTGTTTGTTGCCATCAGAGGATGACTGATATTAGGCCACTCCGAGATTCCTGACCTCATACTTAACACTTTTTAATTTGAGACCTCTTATATCAATTTTTATAACACATTTCTGCTAAAATCTTGTTTGTGACACCACGTGAATGAGACCTGCAGGTGGCTCTGTGGAGAACGAACATAACAAACATTCCAGTGCACAAAAGTTATTTAAGTTGCATTCTTATATGAGCAATAATTGTAAGGGAATCATATTTCAACAAAGGATAAAATAGTACTGGCTAACAGATGCTTAGTGAGTGAAATTTTAGCATCTCTCTTAGCCTGCTAAAAAAATGCCCTTAGAATCTACACATACCATTCAGAAATTCCACCAGGACCAATTACTTTGTATGGCTGCAAATACTGTTTGGTTGAGTCCCATTACCCAGCTCTAACTTCTTGATTCCAATTATTTTTCTTTCGTCCTCATCAGTGTCATATTGCTGGTTATCTATAAGTTACATAGCAAATCCCATCAAAAATATCTCAGGCTCATGCACGTAACCCTCTACATTTCAGAACCAGCAATGAGATATCAAATTCTTCTCATGCTGACAGCTCCCTATGACTTCAGCTGGGAAGGTGCCTCATTTTTAAGAACTCATGTGATTAGACTGAGTCCACTCAGATATTCCATGACCATCTTTTAATCTCAAGATCTTTAAAGGGGGGAGAAGGTACAGAGAATAAGTAGCATAGACAGTAGGTAGAAAATAGACAGGGGGGGAGGGCAGGAATAGTATGGGAAATACAGAATCTAAAGAACTTGTGATTCATGGACACTAATGAAAGTGGGGAATGGTGGGGGAGTGGTGTGCAGGGTGGAGGGGAGTGAAGGGGGGAATGGGACAACTGTAATGGCATAATCAATAAAATATATTTTTAAAAATAGATCTTTAACCTTAATCGTATCTGTGAAGTCTCTTTTACTTATAAATTAAGGTATTTATAGGTTCCAAGAATTAGAGTCAGGATATCTTTCGGGCAATTATTTCCTCTCACCATTATCATTATATTTTTTAAGTCAAATTTTGGGATCAATTCATCAATGCATACAAAAATATGGGCATATTTTAAATCAACTCTTCCCAGATGTATAGTATCTCTGATAGGCTAATAATAGACTCCAAAATATGTCCATATCCTAATGTCAATTCCAACTTGGACATATACTCCATGTGTTCCAGAAACAGATTAGTACCACATGGCCTGACATCTGTTCCTAATAGTATTCTAATATCATAATGTTCAAATAGATACAATATTAATATTTACTGATTTTTATATATTGAAGTATTAATTATTTGAGTTGGATTGGTTGTCTATAACACTCTATTCCAGAGGGTTGGCAAATATACCACTTCATTCTAACTGGGGAACTATTCAATACCTTTAGAACTTCTAAGATATCCAAGAACTCTAAGACATGTGTCAACATAGGAATACATTTAAATACTCAGGACATCTGATCATACTAAATGGACCAAATTTCAGGGATGCTAATTGCTATGAGTACGATGTATCAAAGCTTTGATGTAAGGAATGTGATAAAATTATTAATCTATTCCTTTACAAACCTGAATGCAAATTGATGAGGTGCAACTGTTTGAGAAGAAGTAATATTTCAGCCTCCAAAGCATTGACATAGTTACACTCTAAGTAGTAAATAAGTGGAAGGAAATCAGTGTGACTCGTTACAAATTATATAATCAAATAAAAGCACATGGAAGGCAATACCATATAAGAAAGGAATATTTGTTGTTGTAAAATATCAAAGGCTTCAATTGACCTTTACCTAAAAATCATCTACATAGGTTACATTTATTAATTTTCATTTAACTTTTGACAGGAGTGGGAACATACCTAAATTAGCTACTTTCTGTCACTACTATAAATCTTGAGGTATGTGGTATAACTCTTTTTTTAATAAAGTATTGAAACATGAATCTAAGATTTACTTTTTTTGTTAGTAGAATTCAAGTAAGTCCCATTAGCAAATAATTACTGAAGCCCTACTATAAGACAAAGAAGCTTACTTGATAGTTAATTTTAAAGAATAACTGTTGTGTTTTACATTTAAAAATCACATTATATATATGGTACAAATTTTATTAATAACAAAATGCATTATCAAATTCTATAATCATCTCCATTCTGCAAGATGAATGGAGAAAACATAGTGATAGTTGACCATAAAAAACCATTTGGTTGCACTAGATGCAGAGCTGTCTGTGATTCTGAGGATAAACGGGTGCCATATGGGAGGTCAATTTGAGTAAGGAAACTATGGATGAATAACCTGAATTTTCTTTGTTTCTGGATCCTAATGACTTGCAGGAGGAGGTAGGCATGAGGCCTCCTGCCTCCAACTCTTTTTTTTTTTTTACAAAGAATGCAAAAAAAAAAGCAGAAGAGCACATTTCTTTCATCTTCGTTTACTTACCTAGGCCTATATTTTAGTGTACTGTACCTATTTGGGTCAGAAATAAAATGCCAATATGAAATAAAATCTACCTTTCCATAAGCATTATGGCTACTAAGTGATTTTTCATATTCTTTCTAGTTTTGTGGTAAGTCTTCTCTGTCCTGAAAAAGGTAAAAGTCAGATGCAAGGCCGCCATACCCTGGAGGTTCACCAGGCTGTGACCACTGTAAGTTTTACTACTCTTTTATGGTCTCTGCATTAGAAATAATCCCTTAAAAGTTTTCATTTCAACACTTATACGATTGTCAACTAAGAAACAGATATTTGGCAGTAGATGAGAAAATTGGAGCTGATTTTTTCTTAATATACAAACTGCTCTAATATGTTGTTCCAGGTAATGAAAATAAGTAGGAATATTAAATTGTGAAACATTGCTTGTTTGGGGCTTTAATTTTTTTTCTGTCTGGCCTGTAAATCAATTGCCCTGAGACTGAAATTTAATTCTAAAAATAGTAGTTAATTGGAGAACTTTGTTGAAGATAATTAATTGTTGAGGTCTACATATAAGTAACATAAATCTTATCCTTTCTTGTGTTGCTGATTTCTGGCACATTCTGTCCTTCCTGAAGAAAGACTTTTAAAATGCAAAATATACTTTAAGAAGAATTTAAAACTCCAGTCTTAAACTGTGTAATTATTTTTAGAATTATTTTTAAAGGAATATTTTTTAGTTTTTTTTAGTCCATCCTTTTTGGAATTGAGCTTTCCATTGTTAGTTTTAAAGAGAGTTTGGGGGCATCTTTAAGCAGAAAATAAATATATTATTTAGACATGACAAAAATACTATATTAGGAAAAGTGTTTTGACATGTGACAAATTGCAAGAACTAAGACAATTCTAGCAAACAAATGAGACATAAAAATACTTATATGATATATTTATAATTAAGAAATTAACTTTAGAAAACTGTATCACAATTTGAACTGACTTTATATCTTAGAACCCAAGCTTTGAACACTTCAATAAAAAAGCAGTCAATTTATAACCTAAAAAAACTTTTTTGATTGAATATAGTCAAATTTCTAACTCTTGACTCATATATATATATGAGAATATATATATATATATATATATATATATATATATATATATATGAGTCAAGAGTTAGAAGTTTGACTCATATATATATATATGAGTCAAACCAGAGAGGTGGACATGTGCGGCTTAGTTCTACACTGGTGCTGGGCCCTTGTCCCTGGAGTCATTCCTGATGCTTCTGTTCCACTGGCTTCTACACCCCCACCGCCACTGCAGAGAGAGCATTTCCTAGACTCCTAAAGTCAGCTGCCTTCTGGCAGTGTTTGGTCTATGGGATGCACTGGCAGCATTGCCTAGCATGGGTAGACTGTATTGCAAAGGCTGCATCATTTTTTAGTTTCAAGTCCTGCAGAACAGTTTTATGTGGTTGTAAATTCTTATAGTGTCAGCAACTTGGTACCTTTTTCATCCTGCCCCTTGTCCAAGAAGAGATCGCAGCTTCCAGGTACCCCTCCATCCCCCCCTGATTCTCAGTTTTTCAACACCTGTGCACCAAATCCCTGCATCATGTTCACTCTGCTATAAACACATGCAGGTAATTCACCATTCCTGGTTAGGCTTTGACTGATCCGAGACTCCCACATGTTCTGTAACTAGAACTGATCCTTGTTTATGCATTGAAATCATGTATTTCTAAGAACTTTGCTGGACAAAAAGAGGTTCTGAATCCATATGAAAGGTTTGAAACTCTCAATCTGGGTGCAAAATCCAAATTCCTGGATAATTCAACACCTTCTAGTCTCTATCCATAACCTGAGCTGTTTTTCTAATACCTGGTTTCTGCCCAAAATGAGCTCCAGGAACTCTAGCCATTTACTTTCCCACAACCACATCTTTGCTGATACCATTGTCTCTTATTGAATACATTTCCTTCTTAATTATCCCACTGAAATCCCTACTCAAATTTCATGGCCTTGAATAGATACAGAGAGATTCTCATTAACAGTGGATTTCATATTTGCAAATTTGCCTACCTGCTGATATGTATTTGTACTCTCAAAAACAATACTCTGTCTGTTGCTTAGCAACCTCCTTGGGAGTTTCCCTTGGTGAGATCTGAAACTGGCCTCCAAAGACAGAGGGCAAATGAAAAAGGCAGGCCACTTCATATGGGTAGATGGAAGGTTTAATAAACAAGAGAACTCTTGTTCAATAAACAAGGAGGCTTGTCTTGGGCAGCCATGAATAGATTTCCGCACCTGCCTACCAAATCATGAAAGTTTATATAGAGGCTCTTACTGGGTTCAATAACTCACACAGGGTACTTTTCCTGGGTTCAGTCACTGTTCCCAGTATAGATGGTCTTATCACCAGATTACTGCCTCAAGGCTATCTCCTCAGGCTAGCTCAGGGGGGAGGCAAGCAGAGCACAGATTTCAAGGACAGAGAAGTGGAGAGCCTCCAGTTGCCTTGGTCCAGCTTGAGGGTTAAACCAGCAGTCATGTCTTCCTGATGACCTTTCCCGACAATGGCACTCTCACAGTCATTTGCAGACCATGGAGAAATGCTGAAAAATTTCCAGTTGAGTCACCCACACAAGTATTTTTGCTGAGGTACAACAAAGGCGGTGGTTCTGCCTTCTTATTCCAGTCCTCCTGCTCTAAAGAAATGTCCTATCCTCAGTCTATTTAGTGCTACTTTTTTTTTTTCATTTTCTTTGTGCTATTTGTTGGTGATTTCACTGTTTAAACAGCCAAGTATAGTTCTGAAGTGCTGTTTTGTGTTTCTAGGTGTAAGAAGGCTGGGATGTGACTGCGGTAGAAAATGTGAGTTAGATAAGGTTTGCTTAGGTTTGAGTTATACGCAGTTGGCCATGAATCCAATGCTGATGAATCAATAATACATATTAAATAAGGTCCCTTTAAACAGAAAGACATATAATACAAGGCTGTGCATTGACAGAGTGATAGAAACGTCACTAGATGCTAGAACTCAGTATTTTCCCTAGAAACAGTGTTTTAGTATTTGCAAATGTAATGTTCACAGTGAGTTGATAAGAATAACTAAATGATGAATAGATTCTACTGTACCTCCCTTTCTAGGAAGCTTCCTCTGGTAACTCTTGCTTCCAATTACCTTCACTTTTATTTCCCAAAACCCTTTGTCTGAAACTGCTTTCCTTCTTCTGAGGCATACTTAAATACTCAGGGCAAGCAATAGAAATGTCTTAACAGAGCTTTCACAGAGAGCGAATTCAAGGATGCAAAGCAAATCAAGAATAGTGGGTTGCTAAGGCCAGTAAGCCAGAAAAGGAGGGATAAGTAATGTGTCAAACCATGGAGCCACAGCGAAATAGTAAAAACCTGTATTTACAACCAGAAAAAAGGGGAGTTCATAGCGAATACCAAACAGATGGATTCTAGGAAAGGCCTCTATTGGAATTGCTGTGTGTGACCAGCCTTTATGTGCTCACCATAAGATAGTATTGAGGGAGACCGCGATGCATTGAAAGTGTCATGAATTAGGCAGACAGCTGCCATCATTCTGTGCCTTCTGTGATGCTTCTTTTTTTTAAGATTTTATTTATTTATTTTGGGAGAAGGGAGGGACAAAAACAGGGAGAGAAACATCAATGTGGGGTTGCCTCTTGCACTCTCCACACCAGGGAGCCCGGCCTGCAGCCCAGGCATGTGTCCTGACTAGGAATTGAACCAGCGACCCTCTGCTTCACAGTCTGGTATTCAATCTGAGCCACACCAGTCAGGGCTTCTCTGATGGTTCTTTATGTCCATATCATATCCAATATGCTAGAATATAAGCTCAGGATCTGATTGCGACTCATTTATGTTAATGTCTAACCATTTCCAACACACAATCACTACAAATATTTCTTGAATAAGTATTGAATACATGCAAAAATAAATCCCATTTTATACTCCATTAATGCAAAAACTGCAACTTTTACTAGTTAAATCTGATTCTCAGGGAGAACTTTTTATTGCTTAAGTTTCAGTTACATGGCTCATGATATTTTTCTTTTACTTTTTGAGAAACTAGACAAACTTTGTGTAGTTAATATAAATCCAGTGTAATACCATTAGTATGGATATCTAATAACTTGCAGTTGCTGTGTTATCAGTGTTTGTGTTATTTTTTGCAAAAAGTTTAGTAAATATAATCTTATTAAATGAGTATAGTAGATCATGCTTTTCATAGAAATTATGAGTTTAACATTTGTGAAATGGACTTTAATTAATTTACATGTTTATAAGGAAATGGTGCCTTTCTCTACATCAGTGCCATTACTGCATGGTCATATCTATTACATTTTCTCAAAAGTATTTTCGGTTTTAGAGGATATGAAAAACGAGGTATAGATAGAATTTTAGCCCGAAGGCAATTGTTACTAACAAGGTTATTGCCTTGGTTCTTAGTTATTAAGTATGTCTCATGTAATATAATGGTAAGGTATAATTAATCCAAGTCAACATTTGATAAATTTTTTTCAAAAATTATAAAGAACATTTCCTAGATGTTTGGACCAGTGAGTCACTGATTATCTCTCAGACATATCTTGAGAAAGAAAGATGCAAAACTGATGTGAGAATGAGGATTCCCACAGAGATACCCAGCACTGACAGAGCCAAGTATTGTTCTCTCACTCATTCTTTACTTGGATAATTTACTCCTAATAAAGTCCTGTTATGTAACTCCATCTGCTCATTTTAGTTCTAATTTTCATGGTAGAAACTGAATATTAGAAATTAGTCACCTAACAGATCAATATCTTTATGTATAGTTACCATTTTCTTGGTCTAAATAATAAGAGTTCCCACAACAGAAAATATACAAGCAATGCTCGCAAGGCTTATTCCAGCATCCTTCTGGTTTCATAAATTATGATTGGATCTCTTTCTTCCAATTCCAACTTCAATGGGTCTTTTTCATGAAATTGGCTTGGTTAACAGCATAGAAAGGAAATGCCTGAACAAAGTAATCTTTTGATGTTCATTCACTGAAAAGCTACATTGTGTCTTATTACTACTTAAATTTGCTGAGGAATGAAATGGATTGTAAGGCAATGATCTGGAGAAATGATAGAACTTAAAATAATTCTTTCCTATTATAGAATAGCAGGACATGAATTTCTTTGGCATTTCTACAAAGATAAACTATATGTAGTTTTACTTCTAGCAGCCATACTTGTTTTAGCAATTTTAACCATAGTCTGCTCCACTATAAATTATTGTCAAATATTTTATTGAATCATAATCCTTAATTCTGGATATGGGTAAAAATGGTCTGAAGAATTTCTTATGTTTATTGCACAGCACAGACAATATAAATAAGTTGGAGTAGTTCATCAAATAGTTCAGTTTTAGAGATCCAAAATTCATTTTATAACAGATTCAATTATCACTGCTCCTAAAAATTTCCTTCTCCTCTCCTCTCCTCTCTTCTCCTCCCCTTTCTTCTCTCTCTCTTTCTCTCTCATACACACTCACATACAGTTTTGGGCTCTTTGTTCTTAATCTCTCTCTCTAAAGGTTCTAGTGAATAGTAACTGTTTGTGGAATAGGAAGCTAACAATGCCTTCATGCCCCTTTCTCCACTTGCCACCCAGAACTTAGAAATAAGAGGACAATAGGTGCCCTGGCTGGTGTAGCTCAGTGGATTGAGCATGGGCCTGCAAACCAGAGGATCATGGTTCGATTCCCAGTCAGGGCACATGCCTGAGTTGCAGGCCAGTTTCCAACAGGCGACACATGAGAGGCAACCATACATTGACATTTCTCTCCCTCTCTCCTTCCCTTCCCCTCTAAAGATAAATAAACAAAATATTTTTTTTGAAAAGTGGACGATAGGTGACCTTTGAGGAGTGAACAACAAAGTCTTCAATTCATAACAGCAGACATAAGCCATGGAACTATAACACCAGTCTAACCCGTGAGTAATGTATTCAAAGATAGAAAAGGAGAAACAGTAGGTTCAGTATAATAAGCTATGGTGGTAAAGATCAGACAGTAGCCACAGTGGCACAACAAACTAGATCAGAAGGGACATCCATGTTGACAAATAAGGATATTTCATCAGAATCTTGATACGTCGCCCAAAGCTCAATTCATTTACCTTTACTTTTATTCTGTGCTTATTATGACCAGGCAAATTTCTGATCCGTGAAGCAGATTCTCAGGCATCTCGGAGAAGAAAAGGAGGAATGTGTCTAGACACAGATGTGAGCAGTCCAGTGCCTGGAAATCTGTAGTCTCCATTATAAATCAATGAAGACACCAGGTGTTGATTCTACACTAGTATCAGGGGAATGTAATTATTATTGATTTTTCTCCCCAATAACCACATTATTTCTACCCCTATTGATAAAAGTTCTGTCTCTTACCTATGAAGATAATGACCAAAACCTAGCCCTTGTTAAATGTAGTGCCATAATACCATTCTCTGAGTTCTGCCAACTTTAATAAATCATAATGTAACTGCATGACTTCCTGTCAGAATTAATAAAAATATGATCTAATAGTAAATTATAGAAATTAATTATTGATACATGTAATAATTTTATAGTTACTTTCTTTAAATTAAAATGAGAAAACTCCTCTTAGTTTTACTGATGGCTTCCAATACTGGATATTTCTGGCCGACAAATTTGGTAATTTCACATGATTGACTTAGCCTCATTTTATTTCTCTATTAAGCTCACTCCACTTCTTTCACAATGACCCCCTTATACCTTTTCTTTGTTCCTAAACTTCCCACTCCCCCTCATTTCTCCTTCTACTCAGTACATACCAATAAGAACATTTTACACTTGTGGGTGCCTAAGTCTTCTTTACTTTCAGCCCCGATTTACTTCCCTCACTAACTCCACATTAGTGGCAAAGAAATTAATTTTTGAAGCCTTCTTGCCTGGTTTGCCTGCTGAGTTTGCCAGTGGGAGGGGCTGGCATGAGAGTGAAAGAGCAAAAAGGAAGAAGCCCAAACTCTCCTCCTCCTCCTCCTGTCTCTGTTCTTCGGGAAGTCTCTGGCAGTAGCTTCAACTCCTCCTGCTCCCACTGGGCAGGCTTCCTCTGTTTCCCACTTCCACAGTGTGACCTTAGCCTGAAATCAGAAATGCCACCTCCTCTCTGTGACCTTCCCATATGAGGGTAATCCTGAGAAATGGCTTTTCCTAATCTCGGTGTTATCTGAGAATCCCTGTATTGGGGTTTTGCTCTGTATAACCAAGTTCCTTCTTTGCATTCTTTCTTGTAAACCCTTAAATAAGTGACTTCTTCTTTTTCCATTAAATCCTGACTGATACAGTACCTAAAGAAGTACAAACTCCTAAATTTGAGACCCATTTTATTCCTATTACCAAATCTACAAACTAGCTGAGTCAATTCATCGACTTCTCTCCCATCATAATAAGGAAATTGTTCTCCTGTCAATGGCAGACTCCTCCACATGCCCTTTGTATCCTATCTTCTCTGCTTTTGTCAGTTATTTCTTTAGTCTTAACTCTTTAATTATATAAACAGCTCATAAATACAATCAGACCATACCAGAATTATTCCTCAAAAAGTACTCCCATATCTTGGCCATTGTATATAATGTTACAATGAATATTGGGCTACTTGTGTTCTTTTGAATTAGTACTTTGGGTTCCTTCAGATATATTCCCAGAAGTGGGATCAGTAGACCAAAAGGCAGATTCATTTTTATCTTATTTTATTTTTTCCTGCTCAGGTTCTACCCTAGGCCCCCTGAATCAGAGACTCTGAGGCAGGAGCCAAGGAACCTGCATTTTTATGTCATCACAACAAAATGCTTTTATTTAAAGTTCAACCTCTCTTCTTTTCTTGGCTCTTTCTAACCTCCAACCAAGGGTGTTACTGTATCGTACCACTTTCCCTCCACAGATTCATCTCAGACATGTCTATCTATGTGTGTGTATAGGGTGTTTTTGTGAAACTTCCGAACAGCCACAGAGAAGCAAGTCTGTTTAGCAGGACTCCTCCCCAAGCCCTGCAGGAAGGCAGTGTTATGCTCACAGGACCAATCAGGGTATGGGGAATGTCTCTCCATTCCCCATCCACCATGAATTCATTCCAAATGGCTCTTCAGAAGTTTAAACTAAATTTTTTTTCTTTGGAGAAGGTGGATTCTGAAGAATTCGTTTGTTTCTCTAGCCACAATTCTGTGTTTTACTTAAAATTCCATTAAATCTTAGAAGTCTTTGGTCAAGTTGTTAAGGCTTTGCTAGTGACATAAAAATGAGAGAGAGTCACCAGGCTTCTAAAATTCTAAGCACGGAGTAGAAAGGGAAGGCTGGCCTCTCAGTCACCTGGGGAAAGTATAACTTCAAATGTAAGCACTTTAAAAGTTTTTTTTTTTCAAAAAACCATCTTTTTTTAAAGATTTAAAAAAATTTATTTTTAGAGAGAGGGGAAGGGAAGGAGAAAGAGAGGGATAGAAACATCAGTGTGTGGTTGCTTCTCACATGCCCTCTCACTGGGGACCTGGCCAGCAACCCAGGCATGTGCCCTGACTGGGAATCGAACCAGCAACCCATTGATTTGCAGGCCCGCACTCAATCCACTGAGCTATGCCAGCCAGGGCTTAAAGGTTTTTTTTAAAATTTAATTTTATTTAACTTTTTAAAATTGTTGTTCAAGTACAGTTTTCTGCCTTTTCCCCACCCCTCCCCCAACCCTAGCCCTCTTCTGTTTTCATCCCCCCTTGTTATTGTCCATGTGTCCTTTATAATTGCTCCTGTAAACCCTTCACTCTTTTCCCCCATTAACCCCCTCCCCTCTGCTCTCTGGTCACTGTCAGCCTGCTCTCAATTTCAATGTCTTTGGCTATACTTTGCTTGCTTGTTTTGTTGATTAGATTCCTGTTAATGGTGAGATCATACAGTATTTGTCTTTTACCACCTGGCTTATTTCACTTAGCATAATGCTCTCCAGTTCCATCCATGCTGTTGTAAAGGCTTGGAGCTCCTTCTTTCTCTCTGCTGCATAGAATTCCATTGTGTAAATGTACCATTCTTTTTTGATCTATTCATTTACTGATGGGCACTTAGGTTGCTTCTAGCACTTGGCTATTGTAAATTGTGCTGCTATGAACATTGAGGTGCATAAGTTTTTTTGTATTGATGTTTCAGGATTCTTAGGATATAATCCCAGCAGTGGAATTGCTGGGTCAAAAGGCAGGTCCATTTTTAGTTCTCTAAGGAAATTCCATACTGATTTCCATAGTGGTTGCACCAGTCTGCAGTCCCTTTAACAGTGCACTCGGGTTCCCTTTTCTCCACAACCTCTCCAACACTTTTTGTATGTTGCTTTGTTTATGATGGCCATTCTGATTGGTGTGAAGTGTTATCTCATTGTGGTTTTAATTTGCATGTCTCTGATAGCTAGTGATACTGAGCATCTTTTCATATGTCTCTGGGCCCTCTGTCCTCCTTGGAGAAATGCCTGTTCAAGTTCTCTGCTCATTTTTTAATTGGGTTGCTTGTCTTCCTAGGGTAGAGTTGTGTTAGTTCTTTGTATATTTTGGAGATCAAATCCTAGTCTGAAGAATCATTGACAAATATATTTTCCCATACATTTGGTTCTCTTTTCATTTTAATGCTGTTTTCTTCAGCCCTGAAGAAGCTTTTTATTTTGATGAGATCCCATTTGTTTATTTTTTGCTTTATGTTCCTTGCTCTAGGGGACATATTAGTGAAAATATTGCTGTGTGGAACATCTGAGATTTTCTTGCCTATGTTCTCCTCTAGGACTCAAGGACAGCTTATATTTAACCTGTAAAAATGTATAAAGGGGGATAAAAAACTGGAATTTATTTATAAAAATTGTATATTTATTTGTACATGTTTAAACTTAAGTCACCTTTAAAGTACTCTCTATTTGATGCAATACACCTATCAAGATGTTTTTTCCACTACTCAAAACAGTTTTTAAACTTATCTATTTTGATGCCTTTTAGTACTTCTGCTGTTTTTTGTTTCATCTCTTCCACAATGGCAAAACATTTCCCTTTGAGGACATTTTTTTATCCAGGGAAACAAAAAGAAAGTCATTCAGGGTCAAATCAGGTGACTAGGGAGGGTAGGGCCTGGGGGCCATGCTGGATTTGGTCAAAGAGTGTGGAATGCTCAGCGCCATGTGGGCAGGTGTACTTGTAAATCACCCTTCATGAAATGGGCAAATGTTTGAAAAAGTCTTCAAAAAAAATTCACCAAAGCTGAACACAGCCTCTGACAACAGCACCAGCTAGTACAATGATACAGATGGGTTCCTATAATACTCACCTAACAGGGGAAGCCTCTACTACAAGAGGTCTGCCCTCCAAAAGACAATTCCAGTAAATCTGCATTTCTCCAATTTTATCCTGTCTTACTTATCTCATGAGATAAGATTAATACAAACCTAGCAGTCTTTGCCAAAATCATAGACGACACATTGAAGAGCCTTCTAATTCCAATCCATTAGCATTATAAGTAACCTTTACTAAATGCATATTGTAGTTTTTTTACCATGCTATGCTCATTACAAACATTAATTACTTAATCTTATAAAATACATATGAGGTACGTACTATTAATTACTCTCTTTTTATAGATGAGGACGTTTCAGGAGAGAAAGCTTAGGTGATGAACTGAAGGAATTAGTAACTAATGCAGCCAGGATTCAGGATAGACTGTTCAGTTTCAGAGTTCATATGTATAGCTGTTACACTACATCTCAAATTACGATAAAACCATAGTTAACACATTCATAAAAGTTATTATAGGCCAGGCATTGTTAGCTGTAAGTGCTTTAAATATATTAAATTATTTATGAGAGGTGCATTGGTATTATAATGCCTATTGTATAGATTAGTAAATGCACAGAGAGGTTAAATAATTTCCCCAAACCAGTCAAGTATAGAGACAAAATTTAAAACTGGATACTCTGGCTCAAGTCTGTGCTCTTAATAACCTTCATACTTCCTCTCAGTTGTCTCATTGCCTCTACCTGCAAAACACATTTTGAAGTTTCTTATTTTTGTTCCTAATGGCTAGAGAACGAAATCGTGCTAAGATTCTTAGTAAGGAAGAAACCAACATCCATAAATTATTAGGGAGCTGGGATGGCAATCAGAATATCTGAGACAGATGAGGTCAGGCTCAGAATTCAGGGGCATGTTTAGGGTTGTTATTAAGCTGTTTGGGTCTGGCTAGCTGAGGAGTGTAGGCCAACAGAAGGAAAAGTCTCCACTAATTCCTCCAGCAAGCTGGCTAACAGGCAGAAAGCAGGCAGAATGCCTCTCTTAGTCATTTAGTGTGACATCAACATGCAGGCAGAAATATACATTGTAGCCTCATTTTATAAGAACTGGAGAGGTTAAAGGAGACATCTAAATTGTTAATTTGTAAGTGACCTAGAATTTAGACCTAGGTATCTGATTCATCATCAGGTGATCTTCTTATTATATCATGTAGACTTTCCCCAGGTACCTGTTTAGGTTTCCACAAGCCAAGAAATAAGGCAATAGGTTTGAGAGCAACGAAGTTACATGAAAAAGCAATGCCAGGTGTTGAGAAACAAGGGATTAATATCTGGTGATCATTTTACCAGAGGGCAATTTTAAGAGCTTAACTTCAGTACTGACACATTTTTGTGAAATACTCTTTCAAAGTAAGTTTATATAATTTGGATGAAAAGAGGAAGTAGTAACAGACTTAACTGTGGAATTTTTAAAAATTCTGTCTTTATGTCTTATTTAGCTGATATATTTTCAACTAGATACTAATGAGCTACCAAAGATATTTCTATAATTATAAAAATGCATAATATGTGGGAACAGCTAATTTATATATAATTTAAATATGTCGTGAGAGATGAGCAAAGAACTTCAAATAGAAGTATCACTCATTTGACAACCTAATTACAAAACTGAGATTGAAACACAAAACTGATTAAGTATCCTTGTATATACAACACATTTTGTAACCAGTTAAATTTCAGCAAAAGGTACATAAATTCTCAAAGCTTAATTTTTACATTGCCTTGTATTGTGAACGTTAAAAGAATAAGGTCCAAGGCACCAGAGTTAGATGCAGCAGTCATGTGCAAAGTGGGGCGATTGGAGCTCTCACAGCTGTGTAGAGTACAATTTAATGAATGCTTTGATTGTCACGCTTCCTGAGAAATAACAAGGGACATGCTGGTACAGGACAAGGGTCAATTTATCAAAAAGCCTCGGGACAAGACAGAGAAAGACCAATGTTGTATAGTATCACTTATAAAAGTATGTGGAATCTAAAAAAAAATCTGACTTCATAGAAATAAAGAATAGCGTGGTGGTTGCCAGGGGCTTGTGGGAGGAGAAAATGGGGAGAGATAGGTCCAAAAGTGCAAACTTTAAATTAGAGAGAAATGAGTTCTGAGGATCTAATGTACAACAAGATGACTACAGTTGACCGCATGGTATTGTGTACTTGACATTTGCTGAGAGCAAGACTTAAGTATTCTCATCAGACACAGAAATAGAGTTAACTATATGAGATAATGGATGGAGATATACACATATCTCCAATTACCCCTCAATAAGCTAGGGAAATATAAGATGATCTTAAAAACACATTTTGGGGCCAAAAATTTGTTCCACATTAAATTTGTGTGGAGCATATTTGAAATATTTCATAACCTTCTTCAGGGGTAGCAACTTGCATCAACTTTTAGGCAATCATATTAATATTTATAACAAGTAGGAAGAGACTATGAGTAGTCTCTGTCAGATAAAGTCACATTTTGCTGCAAAGTTAGATCAGGTCAGGCCAGGTTTGCCCTTTCATAATATGTTATAGTAACTCTTGGTTTTCTGAGCTTTGGATTTCAAAATTTTACACATGTAAGGCTTTGTAGATTTCCAGACCTTCCTGGTGATTAAGAGTGACATCTAGTGGCAAACATGTTGATCTGCATAGACATAAAAATTTGTTAATGGTTGTAATCCTGGTAAAACTAAAAGTTAATTAAGCAGTGAATCACGTATTTTGTTTCTGGAGATAAAAATATAGATGAGAAAAATTTTCCTATGTATGTATGAATACTAATTCTACTGTGGATGGAATGAGGACGTGTTCTGTCAATACAATATGATCAGTGTTGTGAAAGAACAGTAACGTGAAAGGGTAAGACTGTTTCTACTAATAAAATGCAGAGGAAATCACTAGCATGAAATAAAAATGGATACAATTATGGTATTAATATAAAATAATGTGAAATAGGCCAAAACGAATGACTCACACTTCATATATAATAATATCCTGAATGACAAATGGTAAAAAAGTTTGCTTATTTCTGTTTGTGAAATTCTATTTTGCTCAATTCCATTGCTCTTTATTATCAACCCTTAATAGAAAATAAAATTAAAACCATATATATCTATAAAATAACCTGAGGCTTTTTGGAAACGTAAAACTATTTTTAGAATAAAAATACCAGAAAGTCATATTTTAATATTTAAGTATTTGCAACCAATAATTTAAACTATAAAATATGGTCAATAATCCAGGCATGAGTAAAATGGGAATTGATAAAAAAGGTAGCCATATTATTGCCTCTTAACAATTTATCATCAAGACATTTACTCTGCTGCTAAAGTATTATGAATTCTTATTTCATATTTTGTCTTAGAGCTGCACCCTTTTTTATTATATTGGTTACCACTCTTTCTGAAATTAATTTTACTCATGATTACAGCATTTTAAAACTTTGTTATTATATTTATACATTCCGAACCATGTTTCCCTCGTTATAATTTTGTTTTCTAGTTTCAAGTATAATACAAATATTTATTTTTTCTGTTTGGTTGAGAATCTCTAGAGTCACCAGTCATGTACGTAAGCTTGATTTCTTTAACTAGGTCTCTGTTTGGATCGCCCCAGGATGACCCAGAGCAGCTGCAATTCAACGGGTTCTTCTTATGGTAGAGGACAGGCGCAGGCTGGGCAGCCAGGGGGCTCAGCCCCAGTGCGGCGGAGGGGCCGATGGAGCAAAAGCCTGTCCTGTGTCATCCTGGACCCCATCCCTCTGGGCTTTATCACTGTGGTTTTGTTTATTTTTTCTAACAAAAACAAAAAGTCACACATTCAAAAGAAAAAGAATTTGCCATGTTCCGTTTTCAGTAGTCACACTACCTATATGTAGACACACACATACACCACAAACAAATGCAACTTCAATTTGATCAAATGATATTCATATTTACTAGATGAACTAGAGTCTGATGTTTTCTAGTCTTTTTGATTTTCCTTTCTTTTGCTTTTATTTTTACTTGGTTGTCTAATGGTAGTCACACCCTGCTCTGTTGATTTCATGACCCACTAATAGACCTTGATATGGAAAATACTGCTCTGGGAAAATGTTAACTTTCTTAGAAAGATTATATGTACAGCAACATACTTCAATAATAGAGCAAAACTATGTATGCCATATAAAGAGTTAGTGTTTGGGGTTCAAAATGGACAGGCCAAAAAGATAAAAAGGTATTCCTATGGGGAGAGGCAAGAATTCAAAAAAGAATCAGTATCAAAAAAGCATTTGATACTCAAAGATTGGATGGTCCAAAGCACCTTTTCATCAGCTGAGAATATCATATGGTTCTAACAAAGGAAAAAACTATACTGATGAAGAGGATTGTTTTCTGATCTGTATGCGTCACATGCTAGTATTCAACAAAGAAAATGTTTGTGATGAATCGCGACAGTGCGTTCGCAACTCTCCTCAGTTCAGATTTGACTGGTTTCTCAAGTCCAGGACTGCGGTGGAGCTCCTGAGGAGGTGCAACTCCTGGATTTCCCTGATTGAAAGACATCGTGGAACTAGAAGAAAAGGGGAAGGCAGAGAAAAGGAAAAGAGGACCAAAGCCTTCAAGACTGAAACGTAAAACGAATGGAGCACCTGATGGTCGGGGAAGAAAACAGAAGCTGAAACTATGAATGCCTATTTGTTTCATAATCACTAACTTTAAACCAGTGGTTCTATAATTTACAGGTCTTCACAAGATGCACTGCACAATACTCAATTGTTATGTCGTTCAAAGACATCAGGTTCATCTGTTTACTGAACTAAAAAATTAGTATGTAGTTTCATTTTTTAAAATGCAATAGCTGTGCTGAATTTTTTATCATTAACACTTGAAATAATAAAATAAGCTTCATTTATTTTTTAAAAAAGGTACTCCAGAAAAAGAGAAAAAAAGCTCATTGTATCTCATTCTATTTAGTGACAGACTATAAAAATCTTATGAATTCTTTCCATAAGAACTGGAAAATATGAATATTCTTTCCAAATATGAACATTTTTATCTCTGGGTATAAGAATTTTGGGGATTACTACAATTTTAGCTGAAAGTGCTACTTTGATTACTAGTTTTTACTGCCTGTACCAATAATGGATTAAAGATGACACAGACTTAAAATTTCATTGATTTTCATTTTTGCTATGGTAAAAGAACATTTTCTTTCTTATGGTGACAGCAGGTATCAAATTGAATATGACTGCTAATTTTTGAAAATTACGGCCTAGATGTCTTGCTCCTACTTCTGCCTTATTCAAGGTAAATAGCTGTTCTTTGAATTGAAACATTCCATTCATTTTGCTAGCCTCATTTCTTTGCCTATTGAAAGTTTAATATAATTATGCCTCAAAAGCATAATGAAAGGTGTGACGCTATTTTTGGATGTCATCTCTAGATTTACAACAGCTTTCAAACTCTTCTTTCCAACTTCTTCTTTCACTTAAATCTGTTCTCCTCTAAAGTCATTATCATCTTTTATCTAGAGAGTAAGGGTCTGGAAATGGGCCTTGAGGAATATCCAGTTAAAAGCCAGAAGGAGAAGAGGGGACACTGGGATAATGAGATCAGTAGTGATCCAAAAGGAAATCAAGGACTGATAAACAATCCAGGAAAGGAAAGCATTTCTATTGTATGCGATACCCAAATGTCATGCACCTTGGATAAGCAAAGAACATTAAGCTCAATAGAAAAGTGGGAACCAGAGCCAGACTGTGAAGAAATGAGAACTGTCTCTTCATTCCCACCATCCATCCTTAGTACAGGTTTTCTTAGCCTTCTGTGTCTTATTAGCATCATCTCTACACAAGCTTCTCTCCATGAGACTGAAAGCTTCATGAAAAGTCCACCTGCTACTTACTTTCGTATACCTAGTGTGTCACGTAATATGTATGCATTTCACTTAATAGGATTTATGTAAATTTCAGATTACTTCTTTTTTTTACTTTGCTCAAACTTCCATTTACCTTGTCCCAATAAATGACCCTTACACCAGGGACATAGGGGCTTCAGCACAGCTAAGAGGCTGCGGCAACTCTATCAGAGGTCTCTTCCTTATTTCTCTGTCCCCTGTCCTGACATACTCTTTTCACCACTGAGACCATATGCCTCATCATATGTTCAATGAAGTGTAAAAAAATACTTTTGTTGTATCTGCCACTGCTCATTAGTTTGTATTGAAACGTATTTCATTTGTGGAACTGTCAAAACTATAAACTCAGTCAACATTTCAAAACCTTATTAACTTTTAAGTTTCAACACAGCAGTGAAGTAATACAATGTTATTTGACATTTCTGTAATGGAAATAATTCTTTATCATAATTTTAATTAGAAAAACTAAATATAAATTGGCTACAATCATAATGAAGAAGGCAGTAAAATATTCTACAAAGTATCCATTTGGGAGTTGAAGTAATAAAGCATAATTATCCAAAGCCATGAGTTCAAAAGAAGAAGGAAGGAAAGAAAATTAAAGTTATACCAGACTGAGAGAGAAATAATTTTAGATGAATGAAAATTTTCCAGTACCTTGGGTATATAATTTTGTAACATGTAATACAGGCTTCACACATTTCTCTTCTCAAATTGTTTATCACAACTTAGAAAGATTCATAAACTATTTTCCCCTTTAGATACCTGGGTTTTCTTCTTATTTCTTCACAAATGAGCTTCTTTGGAAATGCTGATTCATAAAACAGAGATGCAATTTTATTAGCCTTTTGACGTCTGTTTGTTTCTCATTGTGATGAACAGTGGGACATGATTCACTTCCTGACCAGCTTCTCTTACATCCATTAATTATCAGCATCATGTTATTCCCTTGGCTCTTAGCTCTTGGGATCCTTATGCCTTTTACTTCTGTGCTTGCCATTTGTCTTTTATATTTTTTGCCAAGTAGAAATCATAAGGCTTGTGCCTACCCTTCTCATTTTCTTTGACTTTGCACCCTTTTATCCTATTTTATATTGATTTACACATCCTTCATTTTTGTTTTCCTTATAGCTTTCATTTTTATTTTTATACATGTAATATATAACTGGACTCACTTTCATCATTTTTTGACAGGTCAGTCAATAATTCAACAAATCATCTGATGAATTCTTGAACATGGCTTTTATAATTCAACAAATTTTGTATCTTCTGAGTGGGTTTCTTCATTGTTTCCTTTTACAGTCTATAAATTTAGTTTCTATTCCTTTTTTTACTTTTTAATATTTTTTTAAAAGAGCTATTTTTTAAATCAGTATTACAGTCTGTGTGTATGTCAAGGTATAGCAATATGTATGTCTATGACAATATGTATTGTCAAGGTAGTATCTATTGAACAGAAATGAAACTCTTACTTTTCCTCAGCACCTGTAAAAATGCAGACCTATAAACCACTCAAATGAAGCTTAATGTCTTGCTAATTAAAAAAAAGATAATTGTATGTGAAGCTGGATAAGATTCAAGTCAACATATATCATTCTTTGTTTTTTATTGAATGTATGTTATTTTCCAGCAACCTTGTATTTTATATCTTATAAACAAACAAACCAAAAACATTGCTCATGGATTTATCCCAATGAATTTCAGTTCCAATGCTTGGATAGCATAAATTTACTTTCCAAGTCCACATTTTTACTTTCTGTATTATTCTCATTTTCTCTTAGTACAGGCACCATTTTACCCAAAGTTGAGAGTAGAAACTGCCCTCTACTCAGGTGAGAATGTGAATAAGGTCTCTAATTCTTTTATGATGGGAGTATTACCTTGATACCTGCAAACCTGCCATTTGGAGTGTGCTCCCACTTTGATCAAGGGCACAAAATGTTTGAGCACCACCTACTTATTGAAATATTACATTATCTCATTTAATAATGCTGGAAGCCATCAATTCAAGACTGAGTTGGAGCCAAGTTTATTTTTGAAAAAGGTAAACCAATACTTGTCAAGCAGCTATTTCTTTAATTTTCTAAGCTTTATATTTGTGTTAATTACAAAGCTATATACCAAGATCATTCACTTGTATTACCCTAGGAACTACTTCCATACATGGTCATTTAAATAATGCGATATCAAGAGGCAGTCATGTAAGAAAATGTTTCTGCATCACCTTCCAAAATACTCTTATTTCACTCTGCCCCACGGCACCTTGTTTTACCTGCCAAAACACAAATTTCTAGGGGACAAAATTAAAGTCTTAAAGATACTATCTTTTGACTTTTTTAAAGTTCACCTTCGGTAGTTCTATAATGGCACATATTAAAGAAGCACCAGACTTAAAAAAAAAACAGAAAATTTTCTTTTCTAAAGAATTGATATGCTTCATTTCATCAGATAGCAGATAGAAAAATCACCCATGGTGCTTTCTTTTTCCCTTGGCTGCTGGAAAAATCTCAATCAAATTTTATGTTCAGTTACTATGGTTTTCTTATCATTGTTTCCTGGCATAGTATTTACCACCTCTATAATTGGCTAAATTTTTATTGCTTTTTAAATTAATTTTGCCTACAGTGTATATATATCTTATTTAAAGCCACCTTAAACCTTTTGGAACTTAGATGTTTTATGAATATGTATAAACATATTTTCATTTGGACCATCCAGCGATACTACTTGATTTTTAAACATTTTTCTCGATATTTTCTTACATTGTTAAAATGAAAATTTATTTGACTTTCGTATAAAAATGTTGGATAATTCAAATAAGTACACAAAAGAAAATTTAAATTACCCACTGTTCTTTTATGAATTGTTTGGCTATGGACACAGAAACCCAAACCAGCTAAGGCCAGAAGGACGCTGTGCACAGGTTCAGGGATAAGAGGAAGCCTGCACACAGGAGGGCTGGAGAAGCCGATAAGGGGGGAGTCGGGTACGATGGGGACTTTGTTTCCCCTTTCTGCTTATCACCTTTATTTCTTTTCTTTGTAAATTTGTTCATACTGCTTCCGTGCAGTACCTGTAAGCACATGTAGTAGAAAAAGACTGATCCAGCCTTAGTTCTACCATAGATTCCAGTTTCAAATTCCCAGGGACGGAGATTTGGTTAGATTAGCTTGGGTCAGATACCTACTAGCAGATACATCTAAAGCCAACTCTTCACGGATGGTTTTCAAACAAGAGGCTATGGGATCTCCAACTCACTCTCCAAAAGACAACTGCAGCCGCCGTTTCCTTACTACTCAACATATAATTACTGCACTTCTCTATTTTTGAGAATTTATATCTTTTCTAGAGTCATTTTATGACTGTAAATGATATGTATGCTTTGGATCTTATAATTTCCACTTAATTGTAACACAGACATTTTCTTATTAAAAACTTTTAAAAAACATGTTTAAGACTAAAATTTTCTATTACTGCATAACAAAATACCACAAATAAGGCAGCTTAAAGCAACTTAAACTTATTAGTTGGTAATTCTTCGGGTCAGAAGCCCAGGTGGGCTTGACTGGATTTTCTGCAAGTTGTGTCAGGAGGCTGAGAGCCCGAGGTGGGCCTGGGCTGGGCCTTCCCCTGGGGCAGACAGGAGAACGCTTGTGAGCTCATCTAGGTTGTTGGCGGGATTCAGCCCCCGGCAGGGATGTGGTTCTGTTCCTCATTGCTGTCACCTACGGGGCCTTTTCTCAGCACATTTAAGCCACTGCATTTCTTCTCATTTGACCTGCTCTATTCCTGTAATGCTGTAGTAGAAAGTATGTAGAAAACTGCTTTAAAAAGGCTCATGATTAGATACAGTTCACCTGGAAAATACCCCTATTTAAGGTTACTGGGTTATATATAACACAACACAATAATGGGAGTGATATCTCATCATTCAGTTTCCAGGATTAGGTGTGAAATCTTGAGGAACTACCACAAAAAAGGAAGGAAAGAAAGAAAAAAGAGAGAAAGAAAATAAGTAAGAAAGATCCAAAACACTAATTAATAGCTCATAAACAATTTGTTTACTACTCCTTTGATTCTTAATGATTTTTAATTTCATATTTGCAATCTGTTAAGTCAGATAAATATTAACAAATTAGATTCTATTTCAGAGCTATTTGTTCTATTACAGTTTTCACATGCTTGTTGATATATTTTATACCTTAAATAAATGTATTTTCATGATATAATAACTAGAAAGGCAACTCTTCCTTGAGATTTTTTTTGTTTTCCTAATTATCTTATCTACATATGCTTATATCATGCTAGACATTTTGGTGTATTTTTAATTTTATAAAATAATTGAAATTTGATTGAAATTGTATTAAACTATCATTATATTTGAGAAATTTTAAAATCCAATCTAATAATACAAGCAAGGTCCATACTTACATTTCAACATAATTGTAGAAAGCCACCCTATTTTTCACATAGTATATTTTCAAAAATATATTCAAAGGCTTATATCTACAAGTAGATACCAGTTCCATAAGTTAAAAGAGAATTTTTTTCCAAGAAAGCTGAAATGTTGCTATGTGAGTTCTGTTTTTAGTTGAAAAACACTTTTTTCCTAAAGGTTATAAGTAGTAATGTAACAATGGGAAATTACAACAGTTGGGAATTGTAACCCATCCCACCATTCTTTTTACAGTGTTTCTGTAAGTGCTGGCTCTAGTCTGTAGCTTGCAGATGAACAGCGTGTTTGTGTAAGAACCCCAGGAACTAACTTCAACAGATACGGATTCCAGCCTTTAAGCATCAGAGTTCCAGGAGATTTGCTGACCTTTAACCACGGAGCCAGGGTGACAAAGCCAGGGTGATACACAGCGACCATCACTTGCCTTATCAGAATGGACTGGGCTCCTTGACACATAGAGATAGTCCAATATAAGAACTGAATAAAAATAGTTTCCAGAATTAGATACAAAGATATATCAGAATTTAATAAAACACAAAAATTACTTCTGATCCATAGGAAAAAATCTGTATTTTTCAATAAATAGTTTTCTGAAAACTGACTAAATACTTGAAATATTGAATGAATGCATCTGTGTCCCCACCTCACTTCTTGCTTCCAATAAATCATAAGTCAATTTATTTATTCATTTGACACATGGTTTTGAGCAGTGTGATTACACTGGACCTACCTACGTGATCCAGGACAACCTCTCGTCTCACAGTCCTTGGTCACATCTGCAAAGCCCCTCTAACACTGTGAGGTCACATATCCACAGGGTCCGGGGTGGGGATGCGGGCGTCTTTGGGGAACCGCTATTCTGCCTGTCACATTGGTATTACCCCAAACTGGCAAAGTCATGAGGAAACCAAAGACATGGATGCAGCTTCTAATGGATTCAAATTAAAATCCCACATACTATTTAACCCAGTAGTGAATCATGCATCCTCCTAGCAGTAAATCATTTACCTATACTACAGGAGGTTTAATAAAGCACTGTTTATACTAGGGAAAACTTGTAATAATTAAATATTCAGTAATCGGGGATTGATTCAGTACATTATGATACATTCATGTAATGGTTTTTTACATTTGTATAAAATATTAATGATATCTTAATGTTCTAATGTAGAAAAATGCTTAAGCTAACGGAATTGGCAAGGAAAGTATACAAAAGGCGAGGAAAAGATCCTGTTTGTATACTTTTCTAAGGTGTTATTTTTTTCCATGAGCAAAACTTACTTCTGTAACAAAATCCAATCATAATGCGATGTTATGGGTCTCTTACATTTCTTCACATTGGTACCTTCACAAAGGTACTGACAATGTTTTATGTCGGACTATTCCTTCAAGATGTTTGTTTAGTGAAGTCAGAGATAGTCTCCTTCCAGAGCAGAGGACAGATTTACTGACTGTCAGGATAAGAAAGAGAATGTCTCCCTCTGGTGCAACAATCGGGCCAGTTTGCTTGCAGTCTTCTTAGAAAAGATGGATGGAGGCTTCCTAAACCCTGAATTCTCCAGTGTGACACAAACCCACTGCGTGTTTAGCATCCGTCTGTGCTCTCCTGCATCTCACCCCCTGGGACTTGGTAGGGGGACTTGATTGGAACATAAATCTCACACGGTCACTGCACAGGGGACCTAGCCCTGAGTGCATCTGTCTAGGGCCAGCTGTAGTGTGTGGGCTCTTGACTTTGTGCAGGAAACATTTCACAACACGAGTCCAGGTGACGATGAGGGTACGTTTATTAAAGCTGGGGATAGTAAAACAAGTGTCAACATAAGAAACACTCAAACCTGTAGAGAATTTTTGTGAGTTTATTTGAGCCAAACTGATGACAATTGCCAGGTAGCAAAACCTCAACAGATTTGAGAAAATGCTCTGGAAAATAGCAGTTTTGCACCTATTATTTTTTTTAAGTATTTGATTTTTTTAAAAGATTTCATTTATTTATCTTTAGAGGGGAAGAGAAGGAGAGAGGGAGAGAAATACTATTGTATGGTTGCCTCTTGTGTGTCCCCTTCTGGGAACTGGCCTGCAACCCAGGCATGTGCCCTGACTGGGAATCGAAACTCGATCTCTTTGTTCTCTGCGCTCAATCCACCAAGCTACACCAGCCAGGGCTGCACCTTATTTTATACATCACAACTGAGAGTAGAGGCATAAGGGAGTTATATGAAATCTATTGTTAATAGATTAGGGAGATGGGAGAAAGCAAAGTGGGGGGTACCTCTGGATTGGATAAAAGATAAAATGATAGACATATATTTATATTTCTTTTACATAGCTGGGTACAGAGTAGCTCAGCGTAAACAATTAACATGATAACCGTAACAATGCGGGGACTCCTGACCGCCCCATGGTGCAAGGCCAGTGCTTTGAGGGGTCTGGAAAAAAAATTACGCTGACATTCCAAAGGAATGTTATCATAGCTACAAAAAGATAATAGACAGGCTCAGATAAGGTAAAGACTGGCTTTTGACAGGGAATTTTCTGGCCTGGGATATGACTGCCTGCCATGACCTGCTTTTAATTAGAAAGTTTTAATTTCAGACCATCCACTGGGGTTACTTTTGTCCCCGAGTTTGTGAGGACACCATGCAGCCCCCACCCCCACCCTGAGCTTGTCAGGTTTGGTATGTGGCCCCTTTTTGTCCACACAAGGAAGGGCTTAGCCCAGGCTGGGCTGCCTTAACTCACTGGAAAGTCAGAGAAAAAGGGACCGTGGGGACAGAGTCAGGGATTATTCTGGAAGAGCTTCTGCTGCCCATTGTTCCCCTGGTTGCAAGTCTTGTGGGGAACCTTAGAGTTTCAGAGAGATGTGCTGGTTAGGGAAGAACAGGGAGAAGAGAATGGAGCAGGAGGATCCCCAGAGGGAGAATGTGAACTGGGTCCTTCGTCTTGAGTTTCTCTCTCTCTCTCTCAGAGGTGGAAATCTCGGGGAAGGTGTCAGGGGCAGGTTTCAACAGAATATTCATCAGTTCTCCAGGTACTCTTTCAGGGCTACGGTCTTCACTGATTGGTCAGTGACAGGACAGGGGGTCTTTAGTCACTACTGTGGTCAGGGATTGCCGACCTGGTTTTGCTGCTTTTGTGGGCCTGGACCCAAAATACCAGTGAGGCCTAGATGTTATCTCTAGGGAGGTGACCTGTTTTTGACAGTAAGTTGCTTTGCCAGTGTGTTCAGCTATCTGTGGACAAAAAGGGGCTGCATATTAAACCTGACAAACTCAGGGGAGGCCTGCATGGTGTCCTCACAAACTCGGAGACAAAAGTAGCTGCACTGGATGTGAAACCAGAAAAAACACCAGAGTTCGGGCTGCCTGTCACTACCAAACCCAATAAGCAGAGACAGGGATTGAATCTTTATGGGTGCTTTATTCAGATGGCTGGCGATCTGAGAAGATGACAGGTACATACCCTAACAGACCATCCTGCCTTTTCTTTCCAGGCCAAGGTTTTTACAGCAGGGAATAAACAAGGTGTGGTGAGAGGGTTTTGAACTTCAGGGAAGGTCGGATAGAAGAAGCTGCAACATTCCTGTCCTGGGCAGTTAGCTGTTCCCAGGGAACAGTGGTCATCTGTTTCTCCCTGGAACACAGTGGCTCAGATGCCCCCACTTGTCCCAGGCAGTGATCTTTAGCGTTGCCCCAGGAGGTCAGCTATTTTCCCAGGAGCCAGGGTGGGCCTTATCTGTAGTTTCTGAAACAAAAGCTTTAATATATACATTACTGGATAAGCTTATAACTATTTACTTTAAACTAAAATTTTCCAACTCTGAAGTCCCCTATCAGAAGGTCTGAAATGAAGAACTTCCTAACTAAAAGCAGATCGTGGTGGGTAGTCATGTCCTAGGCATGGCATGAATCTTCCCTGACAAACTCCAGTCTTTACCTTGTCTGAGCCTATTATCTTTTTTGTACCTATGATAACATACCTTTGGAAAGTCAGCGTAATTTCCTTTTTTTCCAGACCCTTCAAAGCACTGGCCCAGCACCAATAGGAGGCCACTGGTCCCCTCACTGTTACTGTTATCATGTTAATTGTAGACACTTAACTATCCTGTACCCACCTATGGAAAAATAATAGGTGTCTATCATTTTACTTCTGATCCATCCTAGAGGCCCTGCCCCACTGACAACCCCCAACTCCCCCACTCCTGCTTTGCTTTCTCCCACCTCCCTAATCTATGGGTAGTGAGTTTCATTTAACCTCCACTTTTGATTGTAATGAATAAAATAATGTGCAAAACTGCCATTTTCTGAAGTATTTTCACAATCTGTTGAGGTTTTGCTACCCAATAATTGTCATCAGTTTGTCTCAAAAAAACTCATAAAAATTATTACATGTTTGGACACTTCTTACACTACACATTGATCTGTTTCCCTATTTCACCTGTCCTGGCCCACTGGCCTGTCTGAATACCACTTGCTGTGCTTTAAGTAAATAAGTTTTTTTGCTTCTAACCAAAATATCTTCATGTGCCTTCTGCCAGTGCCCATGAATCTGTGACAGCTAAATTGTTAGCTTCCAAATAAGGAAAAAATCCTTTTATTGTTCTTCACCCACAAATTATGCAAATATTTAAATAAAATAAGATACACAAAGTTGTAATTTAAATAATGCAAAATTTAATTTGTAAATCACACAAAATATAACATGTTGACATATGAAGTTATTAAATACTCTGAATGACCGAACTGTCTGTTAGGAGAAAATTCAACATGGATTTAGCATCCCAGTAACCTCTGGTATTCTAAAAGAGGTTTGCTTACAGTGGTATCTAAGCAGAGCTAATTAGCACATTTCTGTCTGAACGATATCAGGAACCCACATGCGATAGAGGAGAAAAAGCTGAGTTATACTAGAATGCAGTTTATTAATATAGTATTTAAAGGGTAATATAGTAAACATCATGTATTTATACAAATTAAGCAATTCAGAATACTTTGGGGTTCGAGCAACAGATTCTTAAAGTCATGGTCTTGGGCTGCTACCCACATACACAGAGTCCTTCTTCACAAATTTCTGTAGAAACATTAAGTAGGACAGACAGCAAACAAAGGCAAGAAGGAGGAGGGACACTTGTCCCACCCTCTGACTCAGCAGTCCTTGAAATTCTATGTATCTTTTTCAGTCTCTGGGAAAGAAAGCCTTTGAAACTGTGCTTTCATCTCAAGGCCTGAAAAGCTGAAAGGGCCCCATAGTGCCTAAAGGAAGAGGCCCATTAACACCTTTGGGTAGTCATGACCTTGTCCTGGAACACCGGCACCACCTTCACCCATCAATCAATATGTAACTTCTTCAGCCAACCCCCATCCTGCCACCTATATAAATCCTCAGAACCAAGGCTCTCGCTCTCTTGCTCCTGTTTTTGCCATTCCTGAGCTTGCTACGCAGGCATTTGGCCACCCTTACTTCCACAGTTCTTACCCAGCTTTGCCCTGAACCTATGCCTTTCAATCCCCTAACCCCACCTTAGTTAGGCCCGTTCTCTTCCATGAGAGCAGATGACCAATAAATCCTGCTTGCCCACTAATAGACTCACTGATCTATAATACTTTATGGCATTGGTAAGAAGAACTGAGATTCCAGGTTTCTCCTGCAAAAGAAACATCAAATAAAAAACAAACCGTTTGGTATTGACATAATTTTCTTCAATGAATGTCATTCTCCATTATTTAAGATGCTCTCTGCTTTTATGAATAGTAACAACATCCACAATCAGTTTAATTCCTCATCTACTTCCACAAACTCCCAAGAGCCCCCTACTTAGGATGCTTACCACTTGGCTCAGAATTTAAGGTTGTCACTAATCTAAGGTAAAAGCATGGTTTCTTATTCTCCACAGGACAGAAGAAATTTAAGTGTGTTGCTTTAAATCTGGGATCAAACTCTCCTGAGATTATCAGGGTCAGAGTGTGAGTCTGAGCTTTTACATTTGAGGGCCCAGAGCTGCCTGCAGTCACTTACAGTCATTTTGCCTAATAAGTCATCTTATTCTCTTTTTCCTCAACTTCTGCCTTTTTTGAATCCCATCATCTAATTCCTTGATTGAAAATCTTGTATTCTAAGGAAGCCAAAGACTTAATAGGTCTTAAATGACCTATATGGTCCTATATGACCTGGCCACTCCCTTTGGTCTCTGCTTCCATTTCTCCAAAAAGCAGAGCCTAAGACAAATGCTTAGAAGCAAGAAGTTTAGTTTGGGAAGCCATTCCAGGCAACCAGAGCGAGGAAACTAGAGACGAGAAACCTGTCTGAGAACTCATTATGGAGCTGGTGATCTCTTTGGGCACCATAGTTCAGTGATCAGGAACCCTCGGAGGTCAAGGGTCCTCTGTGCCCAGACACGAGGGGGGAAGTTTCATTCACCAGTGGTCATCCCCCGTTGCTCTTGGGCGGCTCCAGGGGTTTGCTCGGGAGTGAGCAGAGAGGAGCAAGTCCCCAGGATGGTGCAGCAGCCCCAGGTAGACAGTGATGACAAGGTCTACACGCCTGCTGAAGCAGCAATGGCCTGAGTGAAAGACTGCTGACAGAGGAAAAATGTGAGCTAACTCCCCACCCCCACAGGCACGCAATGCCTCTCTGAGCTCTCTCCTGCTACGCTCGGTCTCTTTGATGCTCCAGGCACCACTGGCCATGAGGCATTTGCTTCAGGTGTTCTTTTTGTGTGAAATGCTGTTTCCCTAGATGTCAAGTCTTCACTCAGACTGTATCTTCCCAAGGATGCAGATCTGTACCACTCTTATTAATATCAAAGTGAAACCAAAAAGCTGGCGTTTGTGCTGCCTGTCACCTACTAGACCCAACAAGCAGAGACAGAGATTGAATCTTTATGGGAGCCTTATTCAGATGGCCAATGTTCTGAAAAGAAGGCGGATTTGCACCCTAACAGACCATCTTACGTCTCTTTTCAAGCCAGCCTTTTTGTATGACAGAGAACAAAGTGTGGTGAGGGGTTTGGAATTCAGGGAAAATTAGATTTAAAAAACCCTGTATTATTCTTGCCATGAGCGGTTAGCTGGGCCCCAGGCAGTCAGTCATCGGTCTCTCCCTGGAACACATTGGCTCAGATACCACCTTGATTACTTACGGTCCTTGTGGATACAAAAGTCAATCACTGTGGTCTCCTGGAGTCAGGGTGGGCCATACTGCAGTTCCAGAAACAATAGCTTTTCATATGCATTAATTGCTAGGCTTATTAACTATTACCTTAAACAAAAAATTTCCCACTCTTCAGTTCCTCAGCAAAAACATGCCCTTACCCTTATCCCCACACCCATATTCAATACCCCACATCTTTCATCTTTCATAAACTCAACCCCCAAATCTTTCTTTGTTTCCTTCATTCCTTAGCAATGATCACCTTCACATATACCTTATTACTTTTTACTTATGTGTATTGTTTATAACCTTTCCGCCACCCCCAATCTACAGAATGAAAGCCCCACTAGGATCTTTGTGTGATTTATTCTCTAACATATTTCAAACAGTCTTTGTACTGATTTCAGCCCTTTTCTTTTATAATTTGTTTTGATTCAGATAAAAAGTAACACTAATTACCCAGGTTTGAAAATGGAAATCAAGAGAGCAAAGGGCTTACCTTTTTTGCAATAACTATTAGACATTAGTGCTCTTAGAGGAGGATAATTAAAATGTTTGGAATTAGAAAATGTTAATGCTTGAATTTAAAGCAATTTGTACTTTTATAAACATTCTAAAGGCACCAGATGCAAATCTCTCGTTTAAGTAGTTTTCTTTTTATTATAAACCATAGGTCAGTATGCCCTCTTGATGAATATTTAAGGTTAAATGGATGACCACATAATCTAATAGCAACTAATTGGCAGGAATAGGAAGCAGTATTATAAATTTTATGTTTAAAACTTTGTTTTCACCAATTTAGAAATCCTTCATTTTTATTCAACTGCTGAACAGAAAACCCAATATAAAGTTTGTCATTCTTTTTTTGAGAAAGGTGTTCCCATGACTTAGTTTTTTTGTTGTTGTTTGTTTGTTTTTTAAGCTTCATGCTTTGATTACTTTGGCTACTATATTTTATAGCAGAGGCAGGAAGGTTTCTGAGGTGACAGCCAATATTTAAATATTGTCAAATCAAATAATTGAGCATAAGCAGAAAAAGGATCCAGAGATGTCAGAGATCTTCATGTTATTCCCCAGGGCAGAGTGGTGCTAATTAAAGCGTGGCACACAGGCCAGTGACAGGTCTACTAACTGCTTGTCATTGGGTCACGACTAGATAAGTATGGAAATTAGAGTAAGCATTTGAAAACTCTTGTAGCAATTTGTCATTGCAGTGACATCAAAGTACATAACGATTACACTCATCTTGTTAAAGCAGGTGTAGAACAGTTTGGGTGTTGTCAGACTGTCCTGGCGAGTTGTGTATGGCACCAAGCCCTGATCACTCATGCACAAGACATGTACTGACCGACATTCTAAAAGCAAATAAGTGAATACAATTGATCCCTCTACTCAAATAACTTAAAAATTCTTCTGTAGAGGTCTTGTGATTCTCCTGTCTCTGTATTTGAATTCGTCATGGGAAAAAGAAGTTTCAGTTCCATTCTCAAGTGAAGCCTGCCTCTGACTTCATCACTGTTCTCTACCCAGAACACGGTGCCATTGTTCTGAGGACTATACGAAGGGCAGGAACTCACTGCAGCAACCGTGAAGAAGTGATGACCCCCAAGGGGGTTCCGAACTCTTTATAACCTTCTACTAATTGTCTCTAGAAACAATTTTAAAAAAAATATGTGTTTTCTTGAGCATCATTTACAACTATTTATCTATTTCCCTCCCTCTCTTTCTTTTTTTTTAAGGAACAATTCATAGCGTAGTCTAAACCAGTGATGACAAAATCAAATTCTTGACAGTATTAAATAGGTGTCAGAGAAATTATTCAAAACTTAGAAATAAGCAAAAGAGATCATTGGAAGTTCATTCAGTGTACTGTTGGACTTGAGCTTCTATTTATTGCCTAGTTACCACTATACAAGGAAAAATATTAACTTGTAAATTTTATTCCATACAAATGCAAAAACATTCTTTCTTGAGGATGAAAAACCCTAAAGATTTATTGCCTTGCAAAACATTAGCCAGTTTAAGATCAAACCCAAATACTGATTATCCTCACTTATTATTGAGTTATGTCTCAATAAATCCAGTGTAACTTGAAAATACATTTGAGAGATACGGATTTGTAAGCCATGGAGCAAGGTTCTGCCTACCTGAGGTTGCTGCTGTGTGGAGACCCCAGATGAAGCCACCATCACCATGTTTCATCAGGGGGCAAACCTTCCACTGAGGATTTGGGGGATAAGAAGGAAGGAGAACACATTAAACTCAAGGTCATTGGACAGGACCACAGTGAGATTCACTTCAAAGTGAAAATGACAACACATCTCAAGAAACTCAAAGAATCATATTGTCAAAGACAGGATGTCCTAATGAATTCATTCAGGTTTCTCTTTGAACGTCAAAGAATTGCTGATAATCACAATCCAAAAGAACTGAGAATGAAGGAAGAAGATGTGATTGAAATTTTTCAGGAACATATAGGGGGTCATTCAACTGTTCAGATATCCTTTTTATTTTATTTTCTCTCCTCCCAATCCTTTTATTTAAAAAAAAAAGTTCTTTTGTAATGTGGTGTTCAAATGGAATTAAAAACTGGTCCCTTCCCCATCTCTTTAAAACACCTGGCAATTGCAATCCTAGTGCCCGTTCATTATTGGTTGTTTTCATGGTGATTATTTTTGGTGATCAAACTCAGACCCTTTATGGTGTCCTCTCATTTTTAAATAAATAGCACATGTGTGCAGAGGGAGGCCACCTTTTTGAGGTTCATGATAAATAAGGTCGGTTAATACAAGTGTTCATAATGACCTTCTAATTGGCCCTGAAGTTCTAGCTTGTGAGAACTTTATTCCTGGACTATGATTTTCAGTGGGAGGTGGAAGATTTTAAGAGAACTGAACTGTGGAAGGTGACCTTTCCTTAACCTGAAGCTACTTTTGAAACCTAAAGGTCTGGACCAATAGAAGAAGAATATCAGGTTGGAGTCAAGAAGACAGATAAGGGGAGGGTAAGGACTAACTCCAAAGATGGCTTCACTGAAGAGAAAGCATTTTAAGAGTAAAGAAAAATCTTGTCAGAATATCCCAGAAAAGTTCTAATTTTTATTAGCAGTTAGCATATTTATTCATGCCTAAGTATATACAACAGAACACTGTTATTTTTTATTTGTGTATGTTGGCTGGGGATATGGATTTTATATTTATTTACTCATTTTTAGAAAGAGGAGAAGGAGAAGAAAGAGAGATGTCAACCAGTTGCCTCTTGTACATGCTCAACTGGAAACCTGGCCCAAACCCCATGCATGTGCCCTGACCAAGAATTGAACCAGCGACCTTTTGGTTCACTGGCCAACACTCAGTCCACTGAACCACACCAGCCAGGGCTGGGATATGGATTTTAAATGGACATTGTCTGTACCAGCTTCATTAAAATAAACAAGTATTTGTAAAAACTAAAAAAAACCTTTAATACCCCCACCCTTTGGAACATCATAGCCGAGCCTAGCCAACCACAATGTGCCTAGAACACAATACCCAAAAATGCTGGCAACACAGCACACTGGACAGTACAAGTTGTTCACCCTCGTGGTCACATGGCTGACTCGGGGGGTGTAGCTCACTGCCACTCTCCACTCTCACAAGAGAACACTTTATTGCCTGTCACCCAGGGAAAGACTAAAATTCAAAATTCAAAGTATAGTATCTCTTGAACATGTATCACTTTTGCACATAAAGTTGAAAAATCTGAAGTCAAAACATTGTAATTCAGGGACCATCTTTGCATGTGTGTGGGTGTATGCATATACATGCATATGTATATTTCAAATGCTTTTTAAATCATCACATCTTTCTTGATAAGTTTATTTTATACTTATTAGATATAATTTTACCATTTTGAATACTATAGTTAAATATAATGTAGTTAACATGATTTTTTCCTCCAGCCCAATTGAATTGGGTTTTTTAACTTTCAATTAAAAACCACAACACAAAGAAGTTTATTCATTTCTCCTAATTTTGAATTTTCCATGGGAACTGAGATCTGATTTGTAAGTTGTTGAATGAATTAAAATATGTACTAATAATTTTTTACAGAAAAAAGACAAAACTGAATTTTTCATACGTAAAGAATAATTTATATTTAGAGATATAATTTCACTTTAATGGTGAAATTAAATGGCCCATATATAAGAAAGAATTGGCAAAATAAACATTTGAAGGACTATTTCTGTATCATACTATTAATATTGGCCAGTTAAGTGAGATATTATTGATGTATTTATAATTGTTAAGATAGTTTTCATCCTCTTAATCATCATAAAAAGAAGTTTCAGGAATTTTAAAGTGGAGGCAAATATGCAGAACAGCATTAATTCATTAAAGTGAACTTAATTTCAAGAATACTATTGATTACATTGAAGATTAATATTCTTTCTCATTGCCTTTTTTAAAAGAATTGATTTTTTTAAAGAGAGAGGAAACGAGGGAGAGAGAGAGATACACACACACATTGATTTGTTGTTCCACTTATTTATGCACTCATTGTTTCTTCTTGTATGTGCCCTGACTGGAGATCAAACCTGCAACCTTGGTGTGTGGGTCAACAAAGAAACCCACTAAGCTACTAGGCCAGTGCCTCCTTCCCTTTTAACAAAGGAGGTGGAGTAATATCTTGTACTTCAGCTGAGAGAAGGGTTCCCTTGTGAAATATACTTAATTAAATGGCTTTTTATGAATGTTTTCCTACTCTAGTTTGGTCTCTGTCTTTGTGTTGCATTTTAAAGAAATGTATAAAGTATTAACTGAAATGGCGGACAAAGCAGGTGCAAAAAACAATACTAGAGGGACATCAAGAATTCCTGGAAAAATTGTCACACTGGGTGTGAAAATGCAAATTTTATGAATGTTCAGGGCAGGTAAATGTTCCAGGAATTGGTGGCAACGACATACTGGAATAATAGGTTATGAAGGACTTCTATACATTGTCTTATATTATAAAGAACATCATAAAAAACACTGTAGTTTGGATAGAAGTAAATAACAGTGCATGTGTGGCAGCTGAAAAAACTATGGCGAAGAGCCAAGTCTCACACCCTGAGGTATTGATGAGAAGCAAACAATATCTCTCTTGGGCACATCTCCATATGGTCTACAGTCTTAAAGACACTGCGTAGCTCATTTTGAGGATCACACTCAACTTTGATGAACATCCTCTCCCCGTAGTTTTTACATTATTATGTGGTGTTAGAAAATTCTAAGTTGTTTTGAGTGTTATTTTCTCCTTAGAGAGGGAAAAAATGAGCTAAGTTAGATGTACTTAATGTTTCGATTATCTCTCCTAGTGTGCCCTCACTATATGTCTTGATAGCACTTCATTTAAAAAGTCATCTGTATATACTGATAAGCATAACCATAGAACTTAATATTTCAGTTATTAATTTGTTTAACTTCTAATATAGATCCAGTAAGCTGAGTAAATATGATTTACAGGGCATCCCGAAGGGTCCAAATGAATAAATACTAATGTAACCGCAGAGTGTAACCTGCACAATCCTTGATTGGGGGAAGGGAAGAGTGGATGGTACAACATTAAGATACATGGCATAACAAAAGGTAAGTTAACAGCTGTGCCTTCTGGAAAGGAAGAGGGTTGCTGCCCAGGACAGATTGTGTAAGCGACTGTGAAAACACTTTGGGGCTTGTGACATAGCTTGGGGGAAGCTCCTATAGCACCTGTGTGAGAGGCAGCAGGTAGATGCCCACCTTGGGGTTCCCTTGCACCACTGGGAACTTTTGCCTTGACTAAAGATGGCAGTCAGAAGAGGGAAAAATACACTGAGGAGATGACACTCACACACCATAGTAAGGTGGACACTCACACACCATAGTAAGGGCCAGGTAGGAGGTCACTCAGGAAGTTCTGGAGGAGCTAAAAGAGAGGAGTGAGAGCCACAAGGTCTGGAGTGAGAGGGGAAGTGTTCCTGGAAAGGATGGTGGAAGAGCTGATGGAACTGTAAGGGACCTGCCTAGCCAATGGGATTCGTGAGAGATGCTTGGAGCTGAGCTGTGACTGAGAATGCTGAGCTGCAGACTTCTGCTTTTCTGAAAGACAAAACCTCTGAGTGACACATTCTGAAACTGGTCCGGTTTGGCAAAGGGAGGCAGGACTATGTGTTCTTAGGTGTTTTTAAAGGGAGCAGTTCTTAAAGAGGGCAGAAATCTGACATTATCCTAAACCTGAATAACTTTTCAATAAATAACTGCTTTCCTTTTCCACCAGACTCTTGCATTAGGAATCATGCTTCTTGGCAGCAGGCAATCGAAGCCCAACAGTTGTTCCAGAACATTGGCTGCTAGTATCAAGCAATTGAATAAACAGCTTCTTAAAGGAAGCTTAAGATATTCAATAACTTATTCTATAGATATCTATTAGAGTTTATGTAACACATCTTAGTTGCAATGAAAACATTTTATTTGGTCATTGCATGGAAAAATAATGTACATAATGACATTAATACAAATATTAAAATATTCTAATCACATAAATAGCTTGTAGTAATGGCAAAATATACCTTGCAGTAACTTTTTTGTTCTGTCTTCATTTCTAAGCAAGAATAAAATAAATTATAAGGGTTACACTGTAAAGAGGGAACTCATGCAGAAATAACTGTCCTGTAATGTTTCATCAACTACGATGCTTTTAATTGTAATAATAATGTAGTTACTTTAAAAATAAGTATGTATATGATTTCTAAATGTTAGTTAAGACTTAAAAATTGATAAAAATACACATGACCATATGGAAGGACACACCATCTATTCCACTAAGTCGATCCAAAGATTTGAACAACAAAAACACTGACTGCCTCTGTCCAAAGCAACAACAACCACGTTGCCCTCAAAATATACCTGTGTAACATCAAACAACAGAAGAAAATGAAACAATGTCTGTAGAACTTTGAAGAAGAAAATGAGTGCCCAGTCATATCTTAGCAAAGTTTGATAGTTAATAATGCAGATAGAAATCATCTTAATGATTAATGCAAAAAGACCCGCTAAAAACTAAGAATTGAATAAAAATAAGGAGATGATTATCCAGGTGATTTTGACCGACAAGGATTTGACTTTGAGCATTAAGTCAGACAAATATGTAGAGCTAAATAAATTCATTGTAAATTTGCTTGCAAAGTTAACTAAGTAATGAAAAGAGAAAATTAAATAATGATTATATCCTGAGTTAAATTAATGAAATTATGTAAAGGATGAGGAAAGAGGGGGTACTGTTATTCCCAAAGGTGAAACAAAGATGCTACATTCTTAATTCTTCTTATAGGAGTTTCAAAATTATTATTATAATTTTTCACTTATAAGAAAAATGTGAGCATAAATTTTTAAAGCTTTTTATATGGAAATATTAAAACCTTTTGACAGCAGAAAAGAGCTCTTAGAATTTATCATTAAAAATTAATGCCATATTCAGAAAGTAAAGTACATTGAGATCTTTAGTACCATATTATTTTTAGCAGCAGAAACTTGGAAACAACCTCCTTAACACTAGGAAAAGGGTTACATACATATATTATTCATAATGTAGTTTAATAAGTAGCCCTTATGAGGATGGTGAGAAATAATTCATAATTATATGAGGAAATACTTAAAATTTTGGATGAAAAATTCATGCGTATGAAATTTATATGTGCATGGACACACAATACACACTGCATACAAAGTACATAAAAATCAGCTATATAAACTTTGTAAAATATGTTGAAATAAATAGACAAAAACTGGTTGCTATTTGTGTAATAGTTGTGGAACTCTGGATAGTGACTCCTTCCCTTGATACACAGACACACACACACACACACACACAGACACACACACACACACACACCACAGTAGTGATGCTTTACAAAGCCATCCTAAACCCTGAATTAGCGAGCACTGAACGATTACTCTTGGGGAAAATGTGAGGTTATGTGCTACAAGCCTCTGGTCACAACATTTTCATAAAAACATCAACACATACCCTTGTTTTACATTTTTTAAATTTGGAGACACATTATTTGATATATATTCCTTAGAAATAATAAGATGTAGCATTTATTTGTAATAAAACGCTAGCCATGAAAGGTTTAGCATTTTCCCGATTCTGGGTATCTGACTGTACATTTCTTTGGCTTTCAGCTTTACAATAGCGATATTCAGGACACCTTTTTTGAAATGTATTTGACATGTAACACTGTGCAAATTTAAGGTGTACAACAAGTTAATTTAATACATTTGTATATTATTGCCGTTGTAGTGATATGATTGCCATTGTAGTGATAATTAGCACCTCTATCACATTATATAAACACCCTTTCTTCTTTGTGGTTGAAATCATTAAGTGCTAGTGTCTTAGCAAGTTTGGCAATTGTAAAATGGTATTGTTGTCTATGGTCACTATACCCAGTGTTATATTTCCAGGGCTTATTTCTACCTGTGGCAGGTTCATACCCCTAAACAACATCTGCCCTCACCCCCTGATAACCACCATTTCACTTCTGTTTTTATGACATTAGCTTTTTTAGATAAATGAGTGATATCCAGTAGTACTTGCAGGACACTTTTTTATGGATCGTCATCTCATTAATTCACGAATTTAGCCATTTTATATTTTTCCATAGCTTCATACAAATCGATTAATATTTTCTTCTTCTTCCTGGATATGCCATATTGTTCATTTATTAACATGGGGTTCAATGAGAACGGCACTAAAACTCATGCTCTAATGAAGCGTGCCCAACACATGTGTTTTCTTCTCCTTAACACACATCACAGCCTTCTTTTTAGGACACTGAACAGTGCTATGTTTGGGCCGCATTTTAAACAACAAATCGCCAAGAAAAAGCACAAAAATGCAAACCACGTGGCACTGAGTGAGCTGTGTGTAGAGGACCTATTCCCGGTCTAAGAGCTGACACCAGGTCACCTTGCTTGACCTTTGCTGGGAAAATGTGTGTGGTAGGGTAGATCACATTTCTGTTGTTCTTGTACAGATAGTATGAATGACCACACAAATAATCCACAAAGAACATATGAACAACCTTGAAAATATCAGGAGTATTGATGTAGGGGTCATAAATAAATTTGAACTAGTAAGTGACTTTGCAAATGCAATCAGTGAATAATGATTGTGTGTGCATTTGTGTGTTTACATATATGGCATAATTTATTGTGTTCACCTGTTTTATACCTAGAAAATATGAGATAATTGGCTAAGAAAAAGAATTATAAGAAAATTGGTCTATAAAAAATTACTAGTTTTTTCCTATACATGAAGAATAAAATCACATTCATAATGACAACAAAAATAATAACCCCCTTAGAGTTTTACTGATGGAAATTTCTAATTTTAATGAATATCAATTTTAATTATTAATTTAATTATCTTTTAAATTTCATTTATTTATCTTTAGAGGAGGAAGGGAAGGAGAGAGAGAGAAATATCATTGTATGGTTGCCTCTCCTGGGTCCTCTGCTGGGAACTGCCCTGCAACCCAGGCATGTGCCCTGACAGGGAATTGAACTGGGACCCTTTGGTTTGCAGGTCCTCCCTCAATCCACTGAGCTACACCAGCCAGGGCATAAATTTAATTGTTTAATACCAATCAAAATGATCACAAATTTTTTAAGAAAAATTTTAATAATGTTTTGAAGAAATCTCAATATAAATATATATATAGTAGCCAAGCCATATCTTCAAGTGTAGTATAGAATTTCATAGCAAATATTAAAACAAATTATAGTTCACAGAAGACTAGACAGAAAAGATGGAGCATAACAAACTAACTGTAAACACACCTTGTTGTACTGGACATAAGTACTTAAGTAATGAAGAGAAATCACAACCTAGCAAAAACAATAGTTATAAATAGTGTTAGGTTAATAGGGACTCTTATTTATTATATGTGTGTGCTTATACATCTATTTTGCAGTTTTATATTGAAGCATCATTGCTTCTATATAAACTGCAAATATTCTTATTGCTTTATTAAGTAACTGTTTGATCTAGAACACATCACTTAGACCCTCTGCATCTTAGATCTTTCATTTGTAGAATAAGGTGATAGATCTATCATTCTAAAAAGAATGCTGGTAGATGTCTTTAAATGTTCATCTGGAGCAGACTCACAGTCTCATGAAAGCTAATCATGCATCTGTCTTCCCAGTTCCACTTCGAGTGACAGCAAGTTAGTACTGGTAGCTTGAAATTGGCCATAGTGGGAATAGTTATACCAGGGAAACTGGCAAATGCTGCAAATCAGGTGTTTTTCCCCTGACAAAACCAGAATTTAGATATTTATCAACACGTCACTACTTATACCTTTATAGATGATATCTGGGTTATAGGATAAAATGTCAGTCTAAAATAATGTTCAATGAGTAATGATTTCAAATAGTATGAAGGAATTCTCTGTAGAATCAGAATACTGTGAAACTATATTTGATATAGATGTAAAATTAGAGGCTCAAAAAGTTTAGCGATATGTGGGATATAATACACTAAGCGATTCCATTCCAGGCACGCGAATGATCTCTGGGAGTAACACTGAGACGTGACTACACACTGGAATCACATGAGGCACCTGCTGAGTCCTCCCTTCCCAAGAAGCTTATGATTTAATTGGTTTGGACAAGGTCCAGGTGTGAGTGCCTGTTTAAAAGTTCCTGAAGTGATTCTAATGTGTAGCCAGATTGTTCTAACATAATTGCCTTCCAAATTCCCATTTATGCCAAGATGTGCTTCGATATTTTGTTTAGTTTTAAAAGTTGCACTTAAAAATTCCAGTTTTTGTGCCTTTGACATTTGCAGATTAACAGAGGAAGTGGTAGGTGAAGGGGCTCAGAGCTATTTTCTTTGGCTATAAAAAAAACCAGTCTGCCGTGTAGACTATGAATAAAGTGGCTAAGATTCTAAGGCTGGTATATATAATTTCTAAATCAGTGGAGGAAAAAACTGGGAATAAGGCAAATTCAACAATCCAATGAAAACAAAAAGGAGAAAAGTATAGATGCATAGAAATATCAGCATTTTCAGAAACACTAAAATGGTAGAAATAACATCAATTACCATAAACATGAATAGACTAACATATAAAAAGATAAAGAATACAGACTTTATTAAAGAACATCCCTTATGTGTTATAGGTGTATATGGGGGATACATAAAAAAAACAAGGACAAGAGAAAGTTTTAGTCATTTGCTTGTGTTGTTGTTGTTGTTGTTGTTTTCATTGACTTAAAAATGTTTACTATGCCAGACAATATTCTATATTCTAGCAGCACAACCGTAAACCAAACTCCTCCCCTGTTGGAGCTTTTGTTTTTGGAGTCAGGTAAGGTCAAGTGTGGGCACACCACAAACAAAATAATCAGTCTGTAGTATGTTAGTAGGGGTGAATAATTTAGGGAAACATGAAGCAGAAAGTGTTTGCAGAAAATGTAGAGAGAATGCAATTCTAAGAATGATCAGGGAAGCAAGACTAAGAGGAAGAAGTTTATGTAAAGACTGAAGAGAACAATGGTTCAACAACACAGATGGAAGTGAGAGCCGGTGAAAACTGGCCCACCTGGGTACCTGCGTGGCTCTTGAAGGACAAACAAGAAAGACTGAGAGAGCAAAGGTAGAGCACAGGAGATGAGAGCCCAGAAGTACGGCCAAACTGCAAAGAACGTGTTAGGTCATTGTAAGGATTTGGGCTTTTGTTTTAGTGAAATTAAAACCCACTGAGATGTAATAAGCAGTGGATGGACCTGGCTTAGAGTTTAAGAGCAACCTCTACCAACCACGCTGAGAATAGCAGGATGAAGAAGCAGTTAGGTAGGAGGCCGCTGTACTGATCCATGGGAGAGAGGAGGTGGCTTAGGCCAGGATGGTAACAATGGAGGGAATGGAGGGAGGTCCAGCCTACAACATTTTCTGAAAATTTCATGAACATAAAGAGGAATCAGAGATAACTAGCATTTTTGGCCTGAGTTACTGGAAGTATGAAGTTGCCAATTAACAGAGAATTGCAGATAAGACAGGGAGGAGATAGTATTGTGAGTTCAATTCACTGTGAACCTGACAAGAACAGTTTCAGGCTACGAATAACAAGCTTGAAAATGAACAAGAGGGAGGAATTAGAGAGAGTGAGTTTTTGCAATTCTTTCAAATAGTTGTACTGTAAAGAAAATAAAAAGTGAGGCAGTAGCTGCAGGGCAAAGTAGTGTCAAGACTGTATTCATGGGATATGAAAGATCATGTTTGTTTGATGAGGGGGAAAACCTCAGGTACGGAAAATTTTTTAATGAATAAAAGAGAGCACAAAATTTGGGGGATATACAGGCAGCTGTACTATGAAGCTAAGAAAATTTAATCTACAGGGATCCTCACTTTCACTTTTTCTAAAGCCCTGGGAGGTGCCCTAGCAGCGGATTGTCATGTTTTTTAAAAAAATTTTTGGTAACATTTTTAAATGCAAAGTACTTTAAACACAAAACATTAAGATCAGTATTGCCACCCATGTTAACTTCCCTTTCACCCACATACCCATCAGGTTAGGTAGATAGTGTTGAAGTGACCACAGATATTTTGGGAATCAGGTGAAAATAAAATAAAATTGGGGATACCTTTAGTTTGGGTATTTGGAGGCATATTTTGGTAGTTTATGGTCACTTCTACATGATTCACTGTAGAAATTCCCAGCCTTGTATCTCCTCCTCTACCAGAGTGTTAGCTCGCCTGACATCCTGACAATAAGGCACAGAATCAGAGGTCAAATCTCAATTATGAAAGTGACTTACAATGCCCAGCAGCAGAATTATGTTCGTAGAGGGTCAGTAAAACATTTATAATGCGTGGAACCAGAAGCTAGCCTGCAGAAAATTCTTCAAGTCATCAGATATCTAAACTTGGGGGCAAAGGATTTACTTCTCACTTGTAACTAGTGCCAACACAGGCTGCTCTCCTGTCTGGGATACACTCAACAGTTTAGTACATAAAATCATAACTGTGCTATCTAATGAAATAATTCTTATGTGTTTCTACATTAAAGCAATGTGAATTATTTCTCAAGAGGCAAACATCGAAATTTCTAATCATATAAAAATAATAATTCATTAAGAACATCTCTGAAACCTAGCACTAGATGCAAGAGTGAGGACCAACCCTGGTGCCATGGAACTGCCTGTTGGGAACCAGGCTGCCAGTGAACTCTCCTGAGTTCCACCTCCTGTTGCCCGCTGTACCGGGTACAGTGGTCCCTGTACCCCCACCCCTTCTTCTACAAAACTGGTTCCTGATGCTAAGAAGGTTGGGGACCGCTGTCATAAGGCATCCTTCACTGTGTTCCCCCTTCCTTTATTCCCTTACTCTTGCTCCGGGGCATCACCTCCAAATAAACTACATGTCTACAAGCCTTTTCATCAAAGTCTGCTTTTGGAGGATGTTGAGCAAAGCACATGATTACAATATTCTTATTAGAAAAGGACATTCAATACTAAGCCAAATCATGACATTCCTTCTGCAAAAAATACTGCTCAGATATTAAAGATAGTTCAACAATTCTAACCATTTTTAGGGGCAGATGGAAATTCCAGAATTCTATATTTTTTCCTTGGACCCCCCCAGAGATAAGCAATGCAGGACCCTGTGGATGCTGGGCCCCTGGTCTCAGAGCAGCGTAACCAAGGCCTTAGGAACTCTGAGGGGTGGGATGTGCTCTTTTATGGCTTCCAGCCGTGATATGTTTGTTAAACTGGATCTGGGGTCTCCAGCAGCATATGCACTTCACCAACCCTAACCCTTTCTTAGTCTTCAGAAAGTCTAATGTCTCCACTTCCCTGGAGCTTAATGTAAATACCCAACTTTAAGAGCAACATATTGCCTATTTTCTCCCAAAGCCAAATTGTTTGTCTTTATTCAACCTTCTCTCTTTTATGCAAGGAAGATCAGAACAAAGATTCCAAAACATGAAAATACCTTCTGAATGAGAAGAAACAATTTTTTTCGTTTCCTGATTCATGATGGAAAAGTAATCAATAAAGCGGGGACTCACTAATTAATTAGTGAACATGTTACTCAGTAATTAATAATATTCTCCTATTTTGAAGTATTATTTAAGAGAGATTCCCAGACATGTAACACTGAAACAAAGTTATTTTTTAAAAAGTGCTCTGTGTTTGCTATACACAAGCAAGTTGAACCCTTATGGTTCTCACAGAAACCGATAAACTCACCAGTTTGCCATTATAACTGTCACTTTTTTTTTAAGAATCGGCTGCTGGTTTAATAGTGAAAATGAAAACTGACCACACAACCCGTAGCATTAATTTTTACTCTGCCATTTTAAAATGATATTCTGTAATTTTTGTCATTATTTTATCAACAAACAACAGGAAGCAGTCCATTGTTTGTGTATAGTTCTCTGTCGAAACAGAAATCACTGTTTAATTACATCATAATCCATTGAGATTACTCGTCTGAACAATTTACAACCAGGGAGTCCTCATTATCTGTAAAAGGCAAGTGTAAAAGTAGAATCAATTAAGTTAAATGCTTCACTGAAGCTGAGAGAACTGTTCCCTAAATATTTATTCTGATCATCTTCCAAGAATATAATGTATACACAACCAAGGAAGGAGCTTAAAAACAACACTAAACAGATTGGTGTCTCTATAGTCTTATTAGCATTAAGTAGTTATCAATGACCTCAAAATTTCATTAGCATCCACCAATATTGACTAATAGTATGAACAATAGACTTAAGTGATTAGACATGTTAGGTAATTAGTGGTAGAAAGCTTACGCTCCCTCCAAATCACCAACAGTATTCAACTTGGGCAAAGTTAAGTTCATGGGAATTACAGCTGAAACCGCATTCCCCATGAATTTCAAATTTAATTAGTAAATTTTTTGTGAGTGTCTCAGCTTGTCTTTATCTGCCTAGGACATAATTTGGAGCTATTCTGCCCACTATTTCTAGACTTCGAGCCATTTTAACACCTTGAGAGAACAAGGTGTTGCCGAGACCACCTTGCCTGTGTATGTGACTGAATCCTGTTCAGGCCTCTGTTTAAACTTTTAAGACTTTGGCAGGCAGGTGCAGAGATTTACCTGTCTGACAAGCCTCATTAGTGAGTAGCCCCTTGCTTATAAAACCTGCCAACAGCCCATCTGGGGTGATCTGCCTCTTTCTTTAGTCTCTGCCTCTGAGGACCAGTTTTGAATTTTACCACGGAACTCCCAAGGTTGACAGTCAACGGTGACACAGCTCGATGCTTTGAAAAATCAAAATGCCACATGTTTCACTCCAATAATAATTCACTACATACTTTATCAACCTCTTGAATGTCCTTAACAATTATGGCCCTTAAAACTAAAGTACATGAATTAAGTTGAAATGTATGCTACTGTACCTTCTTCTTTATTAACAAACTCTATTTCCTTGAATTATTTCCCTTAGTATCCTCAGATAAAACATGGTTATACCGACTTTCAAAACTAGGTCAAATTGTATGACAAGCTGTACTAATTTTACTTAAGTTATATTTTACTGAAATGAAAAAGTATTCATTGTGGAGGGGAAAATGTTTTTTTAGACATCATGCAGTTATTGCTTTTCTATAAAATATAATATCTTTGTAGGAGTTGTCCTTTGTAAATTGGAAAAGAATTCCCATGTAAGTTAAAATACCCACAAGTGCCCCCAAACTAAAGAATATATTAATGTATCATAGTAAAACTATAAATAAACTCTGAACACATGTATGCACATTAGAACCGTCAGGGAAATTCCCTTTGTCTGGAATGTTCTTTCCTCATCTTGCTTGTCGTGTATTGGCTTGTGATGATTTCAAACCCACTCGTTTATGACTTGAGTAAGGCGAACTTGTCCCACTGAGCAGCTATGCCAGAACATGGTCGCACACAGCTGTTGCTGTCCCTAAGCACTCAGTATCTCAGCCGCTGAAGGCAGTTCCGCGGACTTACCAATAAGAACATGGGGAGGAGCAACAATCACACCATGAACATTAAACGTTAAATACCGAGAATTTGTGAGGACTCACCAAGAGTGCTTGGCCTGGGCTACTCTTTGCTTATTTAAATGGCTCTCCGAAGATCTTGAAGGTCTTGAGGCCCTTGCTCCCACCATGGTCAGGCTATTCTTGACGGGTGGTGATGTTCAATGGTGAAGTTTCAGAAAAAGAAGGGACAAGGGACGTGTGTTTCCTGCCTCAGTGAAGCTACTCCTGGGAGGCATTGGTCCCTGCAGCAATTGCCATGGGAGCAGCCCACCCTGCCTGCGCTGCCAACACAGAGCCATTGCCTGGCGCTGCTGAAGTACGGACCTAAGCCAGCCACTGATGCCCAGCTAATAGTTGGAAGGACTGAACCTACCCAAAACCAACTGTTAGAAAGGTACACCTCAACGAAACTTGGACTTTACTTATTTTATTTCCCCTGTACCTAGAACAATAGTGTGATTAATCTATCATTCCTTAGGAATGTTATTTTTAAAACTTTTTTTTATTGTTCAAGTGCAGTTGTCTCCATTTTACCCCTACCACTGCCTCCATCCCCGCCATGCCCACTTCCCTCCCCTGATCCTACCCGCCTTTGGTTTTGTCCATGTGTTTTATTGGCTCATTAAAAGACATTATGCTGTATACAAAATATTATTTTAAATTATAGTTCCCACAGTGAATCTATGTTAAATATGTTATTGGCAAAGACAATCCCAGTCTCTGAGAGTAATCAGTCCCAGAAAAAAAATGCCAAATTTGTGAATCCTATTAGTTATGATCAAGTTAATTGTCTGATTTTGACAGTGTCACTGAAAATAGACCCTTTACATTTAATTACCTTAAAAAACAATCTCTCTTTTCCCTAAATTCCTAGAACATTTCTTACTGTGCACCTTCTTCAGAATTTAGCTTAAATGGTTTGTATTATTTGTTTTTTTTTACAAGTTTATCATCTCTCCCTAAAAACTATATGCTCTTGAATCTGAGAAACTAAGTCCTATAACTGTTTATATCCTCTGGACTTCATGTGGCTTTTATGTGTAATTATCAGAAGTCAGAGGAATTCTGTACTGATTAATGAACTTTGAAGCTTCATTAAATTATTGGTAAGATGTAATTACTTGTAAGATGATTGATAGGAGAAATCACAAATATTACAAATATACACGTAAGTATATTGTCATTATACTTTCATTCATGACATTTCTGCATATGCTTTGAGGGGAAGATGAAACGTATCTTGGAAGTATGTTAGCCAATTATTTTGTAAAGGGACAGATAATAATATTTTGGATTCTGTTGTCTATCTTGATTCTGTCACAACTATTCAACTGTTATATATTGTGAGAATATCCACAGTCAAGAAAATAAGCACAGCTAGTCACAATATAAGGTATTTACCAAAACCAGGGGCAGACCAGATTCAGCTGCCCAAATCTAGAGGGATGCTCTAGTGTTTTGTTCTAGAGTGTTAATCAGGATATATCAAGCCAAAAAACACATCTTATTTCATTTGAACCTATGGATACAAATTAAATAAACAATTCATCAAAAAAGATTATTTTTCTCACATACTCCCTATATTCAGCAAAGAAATTTAACATAGGCATTGTCTTGCAAAATATGAAAATATTTTGTAGTACAAGCATAGCTTTGTTTAGCCTTTATTATATTCTTACATGTATCTATGTTTTCAGTTGTAAGATAAAATCATAAAATAAATGTGGTTATATTTTTCCCTGAGAATGGAAACAATTATTTATTTATGACTCAGAGTTCAATTTTAAAGTTTAATGATGGAGTATAATTTTTCATTGATCAATAAGTTCACTTGGGAATCTCCTAAACAAAGGCCACTTTAAGGTTGTTCCAGACACCACAGAAAACTTTGCAGAACATTGGCCCTCATCCTATTTGTCCTAGAAACACATTCCCTGTGTATTCTTGGTCCTTCTCTGTTGTGTTACTCCAGATTTCTGAAGACACTATTGTAAAGAGACAGATACATAGGTGATAGATAGAATTATCTCTGCATAATTCACAAAAGTACTCAGAAGTCAGAGTCAAGCTTTGAATTTTGGGTTACATGTATTATTAAAAATAATAGTAAACTTGTTTTTGAGAAAAGTTTATTTTGCTGAAAACAATCAATAGTCCCAGACGAATGTAAACAATTCCTTTTGTTTTCTCTGTTCCAGGTGTGTGGTAGTGTCACCTGCTGGTGTACTTGAAGCAAATGTTAGTGTTAGGAGTAAAAGCAGTCTGCGTGCTGGACACAGTATAAAGATGCATTGTAGAGATCTAGAAAATGAAATAATGTTGAGCATTATTTGATATAGAAAAAGTTACTTCACCTATTTTACATTTTATTTTATTTGTAAAAAGTATCTTTATTTATTTATTTTTAGAAAGATGTGAAGAGAGGGGGAAAGGGAGAGAAACATCAATGCCTGAGAGAGACACGGATGTGTGGAAGAGAGGGGCGTCTCCCACGACCCTGACTGGAGATCTGGCCCTCAATCCAGAAACGTGCCCTGACCAGGAGTTGAATCAGCAACCTTCTGGTTTTCAGGCTGATATGCAATCCACTGAGCCAAAGCAGTTAGGGAAACTTTTTAAGATTCATTTTTAAATGCAATACAATTGTTCATTTCAGACCTTTAGTGAATTTATTTTTGTAACAGTAAAATGTTTAAAGCTTTCTCATGAAATGTTTATAACTTTAGGCAGCAACATTGTTTTTATTCCACTATTTCCTTTGTACTCTTTCTAAAATTTCTTTATACTTTTCAGCTTTCTCAAACACAATACTCAGAACACAGTTTATCTAAAGGCACTCGTTTGATAGATAGTAAACATGCCTTTGACCAACTTTCCACTCTGTTTTCCAGGTTAATTGGTGAGCCATTATTATATGTTATAGTCAGAGTATTTCACATACTAGCCTTTCTATGCCCCTCTACATTTGTTTTTCCAACTTCTTGTATTCAAGGGAGCCACCTGAACAATTTTTAAAAATTAAAACTTCTTTAAAAATAATCAGAATGGATTTATTAGTGTCAGCTTATGAAAAAGACCTATAATTTGTTTTTTTAGATTTTATTTATCTTTATTTTTTAAAAGATTTTATTTATTTATTTATTTATTTATCTTTAGAGGGGAAGGAGAGAGGGAGAGAAACATCAATGTATGGTTGCCTTTCGTGGGTCCTCTGCAGGGAACCAGCCTGCAACCCAGGCATGTGCCCTGACTGGGAATCAAACCACAATCCTCTGGTTCTCAGGCCCATGTGAAAAAGACCTATAATTTAAAGCTAGCATGATTGTAGAGGAGAAGAAAACACAGATTTCTCTGCCTTAGAAAGTATTGTTAATAAATGAGTCAACTAAAAGTTTTAATATCATGTGTTAAGCCTAAGTAGCTGGCTCAACCCTTCATTCACCCCATCCCTACAATATATTTTAGATAAGAGTTAGTCCACAATTTGTCTATTGCCCTTTTTCTCCTGGGACAGAAAAATGAGAAGAGCAGTGGCAAAGCAGATGCACCCGAGGGTGAGAGTGCGTGGTAGTCCAAGTTCACAGCAGCACAGTAGTTCCTCCACATCAGCCTTCTGAGCATTTCTGGAATCCCCTCTGACAACCGTCCCACATTTAGTACTGATGTCTTCATGCAGGACTCTAGCTATGCAGTGGCTGCCACTAAAATATTGAATATTTGGGATATTTACTATTTCCTTTAATGCAGTCACCAATATACCCTCCCTGGACCAAAAACCATGGTATCATCCCCTGCCTCTCTTCTGCTATGTACCTTTTGATATTTCTATTTTATTCCATTTTAATTGTCTAATTTTAAGTGCTTTTGAAATAATCAAACTCAATTAAAAATAGTCTGAATATAAAGAATAAATACATTTAGCCCTGGCCAGGTGGTTCAGTTGGTTGGAATATTGTTTTGTACCCCAAAAGGTTGAGGGTTTGATTCTCATTCAGGGCACATACCTAGGTTGGGGGTTCAATCCCAGCGTGGTGCGTATACAACAGGCAACCCATCTATGTTTCTCTCTCTCGATTTCTTCTCTCTTCTCTCTCTAAAATCAATAATAATAAACAAACATATCACCAGGTGAGGATTTAAAAAGAAGAATAAACACATTTAAATTTTTAATCCTCACCCAAGGACACTTTTTATTTTCCACTTGCTTTTTTAGAGAAAGGAAGGAAGAGAGGAAGGGATAGAGAGAAACATCAATGTGAGAGAGAAGTGACAATTTTTGCCTTTGGAAAGCGCCGACCAGGGATCTGCATGTGATGGAGATCGTACACATTTAGACCTGATGTCAAACTGCAAACCAGGTATGTGCCCTTCTGGGGAATCAAACCACAACTTTTTGGTTATGGGGTGATGATCCAACCTACTGAGCCACAGCAGCCAGGGCAAGAATAAACACACTTAGCAAATAAATAGCTGTTGTAGGCTTTTTTCCCTTGAAGAAAGTTTTCTGAAAAATTATCAGTAGAACTAGTGGCTTAATAAATTCTTGGTTATGGCTTTGGCTTTGCATGGTTGATTTTTTAAAAAAACTTTGCTTAAACCAAAGGAGTCATATGAATGTTAACAGTTTATCTACCATGCATACTAGTGCCAGGTTATGGGGAAGATGCAAGGTCCATGGGCCCTGAAAGTCCACAATTTGAATATTGCTTTTTCTACCTAACATCAGAGCTGACCCAATGGGAGTTTAACAGTCAAGTTGCCAGGACGATTCTCACCTTAGTTTCTATTAGCATCACAGGCCATTTTGACAAAACAAAGAAATAAAATTTCTCAAACATTGTGAGCTTGCTAATGTAAAAGACATCTAATGTGACTCCTATAGCAAAAATATTCAATGCTTTGCAATACTTATATACCATACCCAAATGTAACAAAGCCATATATTACCACCTATCTCTGTGGAGACACATTACTTGACCTGAATGGACAATACTGTATATTGATTCAAAGCATTAATCTTCTGAGGATGAAATTCATTCTGTTGCCCTGTGTTGCTTTATGATTAAATGATGGCCAATGCCGGCGGCCATCTGCTTGAATGAGCAACAGGAAAATGACTAATTCATTTTGGTGCTAATTTGTCGAGGATTTGAGTTGGCACATCATTGAGGAATCCTTTTATTTGCTTAGACAACTTATCTTTTTACGTAAGTTTGCTAAAAGTACATTTGTTATCTCTAAAGAACTGTTTTAAGAGAGAGTTTCAGTATGAATAGAAAACTTCAACTTATGCCATTACGCTTAAAATTCTAAAACTGTATTTGGAGACAGTCTAGCCCATCTTGGACGACTCATAGTGCGGACTCTCCCAGTGAATAAATCTCTCTGTTGGAGTAAATTGGATGCCTTTGAAGATACACGGATTACCAAAGAGCTAGGAAAATGAGATTTAGTAAAAACTGATACTAATTTAGTGAAAAATGCCTGCTTATACGATAGAAGATCATTTACTATAGAAAACAAATTTTTCTGCTTGTGTGTTATTAATGCTCACTGCAACTCTCTCACTAGTGGTCATACACTAATTCAAGCACAGAAAACTGTGGCTGTGATTTGCTGAAGTGCAAAAGTGCCCACAGTAGTAGTCAATGTGAGTATATATTTGACGTTCTGATGACCAAATGCTCAAATGTAGGGCATTGGGAAGTATTTCCCAAGTCACGAAGATCCTGTGCTAAGAAATACAGGGACTGAAGCACTGGTCCACTTACCTACTTAAGCTGAGATCAGTATGTAAAGTTTCAACACCTCTATTACTTGCTATTGAGATTATTGGTAAAATACTTGAACAGCCAAAAAACAAACAAAGAAACATCCTGACATGTAATAAAAAAGAATCAAATTAAAAAGCAGTAATTGATACCATATTCTTTCTATGTATTATTCCATAATTAAGGGGTATATTGAGAACTTCACACTCATAAATAGCTGGTAAGAACCTACATTTTAAAATCTCTTTAGAACATAATTTAGCAATATGCATCTCATCCATGAAAATATTTCTATCTTTTTAATTTAATCTTTTTAAAAAATTTTATTTATTTACCTTTAGAGGGGAAGGGTAGAGGGAGAGAAACATCAATGTACGGTTGCCTTTTGTATGTCCCCTGCTGGGAGTTGGCCTGCAGGGAACTGGACTACAACCCAGGCATGTGCCCTGACTGGGAATCAAACCGCGATCCTCTGGTTCGCAGGCCTGTGCTCAATCCACTGAGCTACACCAGCCAGGGCTAATTTAATCTTTATTGTATTTTTTCCATTACCATTTAGTCCCCTTGTAGCCCCTACCCCAGCAATCACCCCACAGTTTCCATCCTTTGAACAAATTATTTTCATTTTTGTAACAATTCACTTTAGTAGTCTAAGGAGTAATCACAGATATTAGCAAATAGTTATAGTCAATTATTTCATTGGAGTATTATGTGTAATTAGTTAAATATTGAAATTATCCTAAATATTTGAAAATAAGTTTAAATAACAAATACAATACTATATGTGATAAAATATTTTATAGACATTTAAAATATCTTTATTAGATTCCTGAAACATGAAAAAATGCTCATGCTATTTTATATTTTATATCATAAATGCTCATGCTTTTTATATCACAAAGATGACATAAATATATATTGACAGAAATTATTAACCAAATTGTATTTATTTAGCTAATTAAACACATATTGCCAAATGCTTTTAATGTCTTTTCTGCCTTGGTCTTTTATTTTCTTTTTACATGGGCAAATGTTATTTTGGGCAAATAAAATAGTATATAATTAAAAATTGATTGCAGGTTTTAAATTAGAACTCAAATACTAATTTAATAAAATTTTATATAGCTACCACAATCTAGTTGGTAAAAGGAGGAAACACACCTGATCATTTTTATCAATTTTTAAAAAATATATTTAAAAATTCTTCGATACCTAAGGCATCACGGATAATCTGGATAATGAATTGGTGGTTTTTCTTTAGTTTTCATTAAATCTTTACAAGATAAATATTATTGCCCTCCTCCAGCTCTGGGTGCTTTTCAGCCTCTAAGTCACAGGCTGCCCCACTTGGATCCCCAAATTAAGTCTTTCCGCCATCCCGTCCTAAAGCCCAGGTCAATGTATGCCTGCTATATGTCCACTGGGAGTTCTGTTCTGTAATAGATCAATCTTGCAACTTATGGTTATGATGAGTCATAATGGCATTTCTTCAACTAGTCAGAGATGCATGAGAGAGAGCCCTTTGTCCTGGTTTACCCTACTCACGTCTGTTACCCAGTATAGTTGTTAATGGTACCACTTTCTTTCTAAAGACTGTCCATATTTGGATGATAAATTACATGGCCAACTCTAGTCACAAGAGAAGTAGACTATTTCAAGGAAAGGGTAACCAGTGGTTATCATCAAAGACTTGTCAGTGGAGATAATTACCAGGGAGTAAGAAAGGTTTGTTCAGTAATATCATGTAAACGGCTATTAAGTACCCTCCATGGAGGACTAGTCCTATTATTGGCTCAGTGTCAGAAATTAAATTACTCATTAAATTATGATCATTCCATTTTTGCCATTATTGAAATAACTTTTTGAACCTTAATTTTCTTATCTGTTACTAATGATATCTCCCATAATAGTTACCAAAAATGAATTGTGTACTTTAATAAATTGCATATCTTTAGTTCACCACATCTACTTTGGTTACTTCTACTTTTCATTGTGTCTCATTTATTTGTACTTTCATAAAGTATTATAATTTAATCTGTATTTTCATAAGAAGACTGATTTAATTGTAGCCAAAGGGCCTAAGTTTGAGTTTTTTAAACTTCCCATGAAATTATTCATTTCATTTTCAAATATAATCTTTTAGATTCTAGTATTAAATATTAATTGAAGAAAGTGTAGATGTTCTTTCTCCAAGTCATGCTTTCAAAAAATGAGATAATCATTGCATTGCCAACAACTTTTTAAAATCAAGACGGGCTTATGCCAGAATTTATCTCCTCCAAATGCGGTGGATGAGGCCAGGAAATAAGTGGAAACAGACAGGATTCTTACTTATCTCAAAGGTGTAATGAAGAAAATGTAGTAAAAACTATTATTCTGGAAAGAAGTATGTATGAGGAGATTTTAAAAGGATTATATGACAGTGATATTCTCTTTAGCTTTTTAAATTTAGACAGTAATTTCCAGCTCCCTTCCACATCCTTACTTATTTGTTTCTTTGGATAAAGATAGGTTTGGATTTTTTTTAAAGAGCTGATATTAGAAAATAGCACTGTAACTAGGATTTTACCCTAGTGGCCCTGAAGACAAGTGGGAAGCAGCTCCCATTGCTCACTGCACTTCCTCCGACAGCCTCAGCAGCTTTCTACCTTGGTCCACGACTTCTGCCAGCCCTCAGTGCCTTTCCTCAAGCTTAAATACTACGTATTCTTCAAGGCTTCATTCTAGCCTCAAGCACTCCATAAATAATTTTTATAATGATTTCACCTTCAGCAATATCTTTTTCTTCAATCTACTATACGTAAGTCTTAAAACTTAGGGCAAGATGCATTTTGGAGATGTTCACTTACCTTTTCTTCTTGCATTTTCTATTTTTTCTTTCTCTAGCTTTCCTTTCTATCTCTTCAAGTGCTTCCATGGCTTCTGTTGCAAAGCTTTCTGCATTGTTCCCCAAAGTCTAAAGACTTGAGGAAAGGAAGGTGTGAGCCTTCAAATTGTTCCAGCTGAGGGAATAAAGTGGTGTCGATACTTGTAGAAGAGGGACTAGCAGGCAACTCTCTGACAGGACCCAGGGACCTCAGAAAGAATGGACCCAAGTGCTTGGTGAGGTTCAGTTCACACCCAGAGCTCTGCACTGAAGATCCCTGTGTCTCAGCCATGGCAGAAATGTAACAAAGAAGGCATGAAGTGACCATGTAGGTCAAGACAAAAGATACCTAACCAGTAACCACTGCAACGAGGTGATCCTGACTTCAGGGACCTGAGACCCTGGAAAAGAGTGGGTTTGCATATCTCCAGGAATGCCTTTAAGTTAAATTTCCCACCATCCTTAAGAGATGAGGTACTAGAGTTAAAAAGAAAATGACTTAGAGAAATTAACATGGTTAGTATTTTTTTAAGATTTTATTTATTTATTTTTAGAAAGGGGAAGAGAGGGAGAAAGGAGAGAAATAGCAATATGTGGTTGCCTCTCGAGCACCCCCCCAGTGGGGACCTGGCCTGCAACTCAAGCATGTGACCTGACTGGAAATCAAACCAGTGATCCTTTGCTTCAAAGGCCAGAGCTCAATCCACTGAGCAACACCAGCCAGGGTGGTTAGTATTTCTTATATAACTGAACTTATGAATGTAAAGTCACACATTCTCAAATTATTTCATAGAGCTTCATGGGAAGAAATTATGCTCTATTCTTCATTTTAAAGTAGAGCTGGTGGGAAGATCTTGTAAACGTCCAGGTGTTTAAACATGGATAGACCTGAAATCTCAGACTCCTTCACCACAATTTTTTTTTTTTTACCAACCTCACCTCTGGTTGTTGGTGGTGGTGGGGGAGGAAGGCCTTTTAGAATTAATATACACTGGAATTATGCTCTGGCAAGTGACTGTTGTTTTTGAGAGAACTTGCTTTGCCTTTTAAATGCTCCATTCCTAAAGTCAAATTTATGGCTGCCCCTCCCATATGTAGAGGGAAGGTGTCTCTTGGACCATGATATCTTCAAAATGCATAAGCTGGGTTGTTGCAGTGAGATAAGAGTGGCAGGGGAGAGAAATATGGAACAGGCACAGCCAAAAGATTCCCATACAGAACTGTCTCTGTTGTTTTCCTTTGAGTATCTCTATTCACACCAACTACAACCACCAATTTATTTACTTTCCTCTACTTCGAAGCTCTTTAAAAACAAAAAGCAATCACACTGACATTTGACAGAGTGGAGGGGTAAAAGAAACAAAGGCATTGTACCAGAAGTACAAATTGCTTGTCACAGAAGAGTCACAGAGATGTAAAGTACAGCATAGGGAGTACAATCAATAACATTCTAATAGCTATGTATGGGGTGAGGTGAGTGCTAGAAATACCGAGGCCATGATTCTGAGAGTACATGATTGTCTAATCACTCTGCTGTATTATGTCTGAAACTAATACAGAAAAATATTAAATGTAAACGGTAATTAAAGAATAAAAAGAGTAAAAAATAAATAAAATGAAAACCCACAAAAACAATCTGAGTTGCAGCCTCTAATTCCTGATCTCCTTTTCACTCAATTACTGAGAAATCTGGTTTTGTATTGGATAGTTCTTGACTTTTTCTGCCAATGTATTTTCATCTTTAGTTAAATCTTTCCATTTCTTTGGGTAGCTACACCTTCTGTTGGATGTAACGTTTGATGCATAGAGACTGTGTGTCCACTGCATTCAAGATCCTGGCTGTTACTAAGCCCAGCATTCGCTTTCCCAAACACGAACCCAGACCTGGTATAGATTCACCAGGCTATTTATCCCTGTTTGTTTTTATTATCTGGCAGAAAGGTTCTTGGTTACGTAAGTACAATTTTCCAGAACTGAAAGCATTAAAATTGTCATATTTATGGTGATCTTGATATATAGACCTTTTTCATGTTCATATAAAACCAAATATGTATGTCTTTTTCTAAAAGAATCTTTTTCTTTGTCTTTAAAAATCAATTTTCATCATAAGATGAAATAATCACCTATAAATCCTACTTGCAAGATTACATTTTTTAAACAAATACTTTAATCCATGCATACTTATTTGATATATGCTCGGAAATGAAGCTCTTATTTCAATGTGTTTTTCAAAAGTAAGCCAAGTGTCACAGGACCATTATTAAATAACACTTTCTTTTCCAACTGGTTTTTAAAGACATCTTCATCAAAAATGAAATTCTCACATTGATACTTGTATAACTAATTTTGAAATTATTAATATAATTCGATATTTTATTGTAAATATGAAATACTAAAAACTACTTTGTTAGAAAACAATTTAATTATTATGTTTTTAGGTTAAAATCTTGCCTTCTCTGTCTTTTGTTTCAAAGCGTTACAAGTGACCTTTCGCAGGTGCTGGAAATTGATTTAAATATGCTGATGAAATCGCTTGGACGGCAAGATGTTTGATAGAAAAATGAAACCTTAAACTACCAACTGTGTTTGAACAGATGATGTTTTTCTGCCTAATGCACCAATATTCATTAAACAGAAGTATGTGTCCAAAGTTCAGGTATGAATAAAAATGAAATGGATTTTCTGGATGCTTACACGTTAATCTTAATTAGGTCATCGTTTCTCAATACCATTATGATTTGTACTTTGTTTTTCAATAAAAAGAAGCAATTGCAATATTATAAAGCCCCCATGAACTCAGAAGAACTTTTGTTCTCATTCCTAATCATTTTTGAAGTGGAACTTTGTAGTTAGCTTTACAAACTTGCATAACTGACTAATTCTAGGAACTCGTTCCCCTCTAATTGTCATCCTTCTTATGTCTCTAAATTTTCTCAATTTTCTCCCCAGATTATGGGTATCAAGTAAAAGTAGAGAATGACTAAGAAAAATAATTTGAGGAAAAAAATTCTTTATTTTATATCGTGCTTACTATTTCTATCGTGATGAACTAAATGAACATCATGATATACTTTCTTATGTGTCCCCAGAACAGGACCAGCATTCCCTGCCATGTGCGTTCTGGTCCCTGTGAGCCATTACACCGCCTTCTCAGTGGATCTTCTCGACATGTGGGATGCGATTAGTCCAGTCTCTCCACCTCTCTTCCCTGAACTTCCTCTTCTTTTACATCCCGTCTTTTTTCCCCACCTTCTCCCAGGTATTTGACTTCTTGGAAAATATGTACAATTAAAGTGACACAAGTAAGAAACATGTTTATTTCACTGTGTATCAATTAATCAATAGGTGTGTTTATTAAAGGAAGACGAATTTTACCAAATAATTATGTTTTTGTATTTTATAAATATAATGAATATTTTAATTACTCATTGTTCATGACTTCTGAGTTACTAATATATTTTTTTCATTTGAAATATAATGATCAGCCCTGGCTGGTGTAGCTCAGTGGATTGAGCATGGGCCTGCGTACCAGACGATCGCAGTTCGATTCCCAGTCGGGGCACATGCCTGGGTTGCAGGCCAGTTCCCTGCAGGGGACTCATGAGAGGCAACCATACATTGATATTTCTCTCCTTCTCTCCTTCCCTCTCCTCTAAAGATAAATAAATAAAGTCTTTAAAAAATATAATGATTACCCTTGGTCTAATATATGTTTTTATTTCATAGACTGAAGTAATTAAATGATTTTAGTTATATTCAATTTTGTTTCATTAAATGACTCCATAAAAACTTTTTAATTTGTATTTATTCACAGAGTTCCAAGAATATCAGTGTCACTGGATTTATTTATTTATGTGTTTAACTTTGTTGTCATGAATGTTTCCAGGTCAGTTCACTATCTTACTTGGATTGATTATTTATGATCCTTTAAAATTCAGAATTTAACTAATCTAATTTTAAAACTTTCTTCAAAACACTTTCTTTATACCCTGCATGTTTTCCGAGAACCATGAGAAGAACAGCTTTAGGCTTAGCGGTAGTTCCCTTTTTCAGGGTCCAATAGAGTGGTTTTCATTCTCAGAATCAATCTAGGACAGGAAGAATTTCTCTTTTAGGGAGGAAAATTCTAATTTCATTTACATTTTATGGAACTCTTCAAGTTTTCTTTTTTATTTATATATTTCTTCCTTTATTTTTATTTTTTACACTATTAGAGATGCCCCCATTGTTCCCGCTTTGCTCAACTCTCTTCATCTTTGCCCTCCCTTCCTGGCCTTCACCACACTGTTATGTGGGTTTACGGGTTACACCTATACGCTCTTCGGATAATCCCTTCACCTTCTGCCATCCAGTCCCTCTCCCCACGTCCCCTCAGTTGTCAGTCTGTTCCATGTATCCAAGCCAGTTACTATTCTGTTTTTCAGTTTATTTTGTTCATTAAATTTCACATAAAAGTAAGATCATATGGTATTTGTATTCACTGACTGGCTTATTTCACTTAGCATAATAATCAGCAGGTCCATCCAGGATGCTGCAAAAGGTAAGAGTTCCTTCTGTTTTATAACCATGTGGTATTCCACTGTGTAAATGCAGGACAGCTTTTTTGTCCACTCATCTATGGATGGGCACTTGGGCTCTTTCCAGATCTTGGCTATCGTAAACAATGCTGCTGTGAACATGGGGGTGTATATATTCTTTCAAATTGGTGTTTTGGGATTCTTAGAAGTGGGATCACTGGGTCAAAAGGTAGTTCCATTTTTTATTTTTTTGAGAACTCTCTACACTGTTTTCCACAGTGGCTGCAGCAGTCTGCATTCCCACCAACAGTGCACTAAGATTCCTTTTTCCTCGAATCCTTGCCAGCACTTGTTGTTTAATCAAACTTTTAGGCTCCTGTCAAAAATAATGCAATTACATTTGTGTTTTTTAGGAGAACTAAGATCTAGATAGCTAATTATATACATGTATATACATTGTATATACATATATATTTACATATTATATGAAAGCACACACACATACCACATAAATGGATCAGTACTATGGTACAGGTCATGAGGAAGTATTCTACAAATTGTCTTTATCTGTGCTTTTCAAGTTTCCCAGCAGAGACAAACACATCCTCCTGGCTTTGTAAGGACACTTCAATTTGAATTTACCTCCCAAGAGTTGTTTAATTACTACACTGAAGAATTCTAGTACTTGATGAAAATATATGTGCAGAGACTAAGATATTTTCAAAGCAAGTACAAGAGAGAATATGCAGATATTTCTGTGATAGTAACACCACAAGAAATACTAAAGAACTATTTTTTTAAAATGTAAATAAATTTATATTTAATAATCCATATATCTAACAATGATGGAGAATATAGAACAGAAATTAGCATAAAATCATTTGTAGCATTAAATTTACATAGAACTAAGCATAGATGGGCCACATGCTCAATAAACAATTATAGAACCTAAATTTAGTTTAGAAATAAATGTCTTTTTTTTAATGTTCTTTTCCAGTTATTAGGAAGGACTAGTGTTATGTGCCTCTGTGTCCAGAACAGCCCTCAGCACTATTCTGAAATAACATCCCCCAGTCACAGACATTTCAGTGCCTTTAGTCATGCTGTCACTTAGTTCTCCCACATTCATCAAGCCATTTATTTTTTCCCATCTGAATTATTAATAGAAGACTTAGCCAAATCTAATTCAGAATAGTATAGATTTATGAAAGGTTAGATTATTGGATCTTCTTTTTTCAAATGATCACACAGAACGTTTAAAATACTTCATCTGCTTATGAAATTTCTGCACGATAAGCAGAAAAGATGAAAGCAGCACAAATTAGAATTTTAAACATGGCAGTAAAAAAAGATAAGCAGAAGAGGGTATGTATGCTATAGATAGCGTGTTAGGATAGGTAGTCTTAAAGCAGAATGGGGCATGAATATGTCTTCTAAAAGACTTATGATTCTTCATTGTGATCTGTAATAAGTCTTGCTTACTTTTATGATTTTTTTTACCAAACCTTGTGAATCACACGTAAATGACTGAATTTTTTACTTGACATATTTTGGCTCTCCTCAAAAACAAAGCAAAACACTGAGGCAAATCCCAAATAATCAACCATAGCCTTTGATCTCTAGCAGAGGAAATGAAACACCTTTCTTTCTCCCCCTTTGCACCCCTGTTTACATTGTCTCCCTTCTACAACCCCAGCATTAGATTATCTAGGGTCATGAACTAAGCCATAGCCAGATGATTATAATTAAATAATCTCACTGCAGTAACTAAGGAAAGCATTCTGCTTCTTTCATCTTCAGAGATGCTTAAGTGAAAAAGGAGTCAGGCTCTTTCAGGCACAATATCAATTAAATTGCTGTGTTCTGTATTCATTTCTTGTTACATCATATGATATCCTTGTGTCACCCAGGAAGACTAACTACTATGGAGCTAATCGGTTTTTTTTTACACCATGAGTATAAGGAATAAAAATATACATTTTTTGATTCAGGTTCCAATAGTGAATATCTTTTGTGAAAGATTTATACACTCCACGACGTACCTGTATACATCACTTATTAATGCTGTCTAATAAAACTTGGAGCAAAGAGGTTTTCCAGCTGAATTAAATCAGACACAGCAGTCCATTGTTTACACGAGACTTACTCCACTTAAGTGAGTGAGGCAACTGACAAGTCTCCCCATGAACTCTAGTACAACAGGGACATGGCCCTTATGGACGAGCATCATTCCTAAGTCAATGGCTCACCTTGACGTTTATTTTTCCATAAGTGACAAGTTTACCCTTTAAATGGCATTAGGAGAGCATTCATCTGCAGCAGGTTTGCAAGCGATTGTCATTATCTCTTCCCTAGGCAATAAAGAACCTTGATTTCTGGGTACAAAAAATTTTAAGCAAGAATAAACCGAATAATCTGCATATCATTGCTGCTTTCATTATTGGTAAAGAGCCCACCTTGACATGTGTGACTGACACGAACTTTAACTAATGTCTGATTCCAATGTGACTGGGTTCCTTTTTCAGTCCATATGGCTGTATAATCTTTTTCTTAAAACACTGCTTTGAGTAAAATTTATCATCTTTTCAAAAGCTATGAGTTGTGGTAATACTACATTTTATTGCCACTTAGACTAACTGAATAAATTAATTTAGATTCATTTTCATACCTGGATGGGAATCTCCCCAACTTAATTCCCCTTTCTCTCTCCCCCCATCAGAGAGAGTGGGAAGAGAGAGAGAGAGAGAAAGTATAAAATAACCACACATTCTAATTAGTTTGATGTGATATGAATTGCAAGTTGTCGAAGAATGAATTAACAGCAATTGAGCATATTATTGTATAAAGTTAAATTGTTCAGCAGTGCTAGTTCATTGCCATACAAGAAATAATATTAATATTATTTATGCAATATATGTGGGTTCTAATATAGGGTTATATGGAGATCCAAATGCTGAAACCATTATGTGTTTTAGAGAATTTGTTTTTTCTCATGTTTTTTCTCTAGAACCATTTGATAAACAAAAAAGTTTATATAGAGAGATACATAGATATAGATATGGGACTAGAGTTAGATAAATCTCAATATCAATATACCTTTACTTTGCACAACATAAGGCAGTATTATTAACTTGCTCGGGCTTTAAGTGCCTTGGATTCCTACACCAGCTCCACTACCTCCTGTAGGGCTTTTGGTAGATCTTGAATCTCTTTGTAACTCAATTTTCTGTAAAATGGTATCTACCTCACTGGATTAATGGGAGAATCAAATAAAGTAATGGTACAAAGCACACTGACATAATAATAATAATAAATATTCATTATTATAAAATTTTTCTTATTAATAAATGCTAACCTTTATTAACAATTTTTGTATGTCTGACATTTTCTAAATGAAATAAGTATCAGTATTATCTACATCTTACAGATAAGACAAACTAAATCACTGAGGGTGAAGTTACTTGCCAGTCAGTACATAGTATTAAGGTGTAAAGCTTGGGTTCAAGCCCAAACAATTTGACTGCACAAACTAGCTACATACTAAACCATTATGCTATCATTTTTAACTCAAGCAAAAATGTTTTAAAAAGTACAAAGAATAGATTAAAAAAAGAAAAAAATGATCAATTCTATTACCTTGAATATTACTTTTAAACAGCATACTAGCATTTTCTAGGTTTATATATTTCTTAAAATGTTTGATGTAAATTGATATGATGTAATATGATATGATATAAATTATTTTAAATACTTTTTGAAAAATTTCAAAAATAATCTTTTGTGTATTTTTCAAAAATAATCCTCTGCTTAACTGAATAGAAGGTATAGTAAATGAACCAAACTAATAAGTATTCCTGAGTAAGACTTCTTTTATTTTCTTTTATTACCTTAAATTTAAGTGGACTTTCTTTTTATTTATCTGATAGTTTTCAAACTGTTACTATTTTCATTAGTATTTAAGCAATTTAAATAAACTCTAAAGTAGTAACTTAAACTCTCAAGAGGAATATTTTAAGACTCAAAAATAACAAAAGGAAAAAAAAACACTGAATGAGAGAACATTTTTTTAAATTTAAAATCATTAAGAAACACACAAAATAAAATATCAACATATTTAGCGCATACATAAAATACTATGTACAAGGGGGCCCCCCCCAAAATAATGGAATTATCTTCTGGAGGGCTGACCCCTTGTAGTGCAGCTTCCCAGCCAGGTGAGTGTTCTGGGGAACTGTCTGTATCAGAGTACCAGCTGGTGTTGTGAGAGGCGGAATTTATCTTCAATGCATTGTTTTGAAGACTCTTCCAAGGCATTTGCCCATTTTATAATGGGTAAATTAGGTGCACAACTGCGCACACTGCACTGCATGTTTGGCAGTTTTTGACCAAAATATGGCACGACCCCCATGCTCCACCCTCACTATTCAGTCAATCTCACCCCAAGCAACTTTGTTTCTGTAGATGAAAAAAGTCCTCAAAGGGAAACATTTTGCTGATGTGGAAGAGGTGAAACTAAAAATGGCAGAAGCACTAAAAAGCATTAAAATCAAAGAATTCAAAACATGTTTGTTATGATCAGTGAAAAAAACATCTCGATAAGTGTATTGAATGAAACGGAGAGTATACTGAAGGTGACTAAATTTAAAGACATAAGAATAAATACAAAATTTTTAGAAATAAATTTTGGTTTTTTTAGATCCCTCCTTGTATGTCAATGTCCCATATACATTCAAATTATAAGCAAGAAGTTGGAAGAATTTTAATCATAAAATTATAAAAACCATGACATTAATATATTTAATACACTTAAAAACAAAAATTGACAATAAAACTGAAGGTTTTTAAATAAAAAGACAAAATATACCATCTGTTAATTAACAAAAGGATGAGTACAAATAGGTAATATAGATATGAACTATAACATATTAGCAGTCAAAAATGGACATTAAATTAAGAAATGCTATAGTCTTAGTAAACATAAAGCATCAGTAGTTAGATTTTATTACTGACATTGAGAATACAATAAAAATGTCAATTTTTTCTTGTGGTGCTATTGTAAAATGGTAGAACAGCGTCAATCACATTTAAGAATGTCTTTCCAGATAACAATTTTTCATCATCTACAAATGTCAGAATGCTTCCACACAAACCAATTCATTTACAAGTGTGGGCACAGGAACCATGTTGGAACACACCAATAGCCACAGCCAGTGAATAGCCATAGCCAATCAGAATGGCTCTCTCATAAATGTTGATCAAGAAGCAGTAAAGTAAGCTTAGGGAGTGATTTGGAGATCTGTGAAGTGGTATAGATAGAGAATTAGCCAGGATGTTTTGTAGAAAGTGTGAAAAGTGAGGAATACAGGGGAAAAGGGTAGGAAAGTCAGAGAGATGTGGCAAATGGCTTCCCATTCCCTACTCAGTCTCAGCGTGTGTTTTGGCCTTTTCTGTGAGTTCTATTTTTGGCTCAAATTGTTCCTGGTATTTGAAACTAAATAACAATAGAACAAATTCTTTGAAAAAACAATTTGGAAGACAAGCCAATTGTGGGGGCAGTGAGACTTAGAGAAAATATTTGCAGAAGACATAACTGACGATGGATTATTACCCCAAATATACCAGTGACTCTTAAAAGTCAATGATATGAAAACTAATAACCCAACTTAAAAATGGGCAATCTGAACAGTCACTTCACTAAAGATAAAATAGAGATGGCAAATAACATATAAAAGAGGCTAAGCATCACTTGCAAATTAAAACAATAATGAGATACAATTGCATACTTATTAGAATGGCAAAAACCCAAAATGCTGACAACACCAAATGCTGATGAGGATGTGGAGCAATAGGAACTCCCATTCACTGCTGGTGGGAATACAAAATGGTACAGCCACTTTGGAAGACAGTTTGGCAGTTTCTTACAAAACTAAACACACTCTTACCATGTGATTCAGCAATTGCACACATTGCTATTTACCCAAAGAACTTAAAAACTTATGCCTACACAAAACACAGATGTTTATAGCAGCCTTACTCCTAATTACCAAGACATAAAAGTGACAAGATGTTTTTTGGCAGGTGGGTGAATAAATAAACTGCAGTACATCCAGACAGTGGAATATTATTTAGCACTACAAAGAAATGAGCTACCAAGCCATTAAATAATACCAAAGAAGCTGAAGTGCATGATAAAAGTGAAAACATTAAACCTGAAAAGTTTACACACAGTAAGTTTCTAAGTATATAACATTCTGAAAAAAACAACACTATAGAGACAGTGAAAAGATCATCAGTGCCAGAGGGATTAAGAGAAAAAAGAGACAACAAATGGATGAAATGCAGAATTTTAAGGACAGTGAAAATATTCTGTAGGATATTACAATGGTAGATACAGCCATTATACATTTGGTAAAACCCACAGAATGTACAAGATACAGTCCTTATACATTTGTTAAAACCCATGGAATGTACAAGAGCAAACTGTGGACTTGGGGTGACAATGACGTATCAGTGCAGTCATCAGTTATAACAAAGGTGCCGTTCTGGCTGGGAATGCTGACAATGGGGAGGACCGTGCAGGGGTGGGAGCAAGGAGCACGTGGGGTCTATCTGTACTTTCTGCTTAATTCTATTTTGAACCTAGAACTACTCTAAAAATGTCTTTTGTAATTAAAGAAGCAATTTGGAAATGGTTCTGAGGACTTTAAAAATATCATAAGACAAATTCAATAATCCTTCTTCTAACAATATATCCTAAGAGAGGATATTCAAAACAATTCAAAATAGTTATGTGGTAAAAAACATTGTATAAAAATATTTTGCACAAAAATGTTACTTGCATTGTTATTTATAAAAGTGAAAAGCAGAGAAAATACAAATTCCCAACAATAAAGAAATAGTTAAAATGTAATAGATCTATACAATTCAATATTATGTAAAATTAAAACTGTTATAAAAAGTTGATTTAAAAATTGATAAATTAATAGAGTGTAGTTCTGAGAAGATAATAATGGGAACTTCTATTCCTGGCTTTCCACAATTCCAACTATAACATTCTGGTTTCCATTGCACAATACAAATAATTAAAATTTAAACATTATTAAGGAAATAATGTCTATGATTGGAATTTTAGAATTTTAGGTAGCATAGTAATTCCAGGCAGGTTTTATGATACTCTTCATTATCTGTCATTTGGCCGATATTTTTACCAATGTATTCCAATGATTCTAAATAATAATATCAAAATTACTAGGGGAAATTTTCAAGTGCTATTTTTTCTCTATATCATTTACTTAATTTTTAAATATGCAATGCCCAATAAACTTATTTCTATTTAGTTTTATTAGCAAATTGTTTTAAATACACTGAAAAAGTACTTTTATTATATGTGACCTTCTGAAAAATTGTAAGAATTCTGCAAGAGTAAGATCATTATTTTTGATTACCTGTAATCTTCTCTCATTGGAGAAGACTAATAAAGCTTGAAAATATGAAAAAAATGAATATTTGATAATTTTAAAAATAAATATATTTGAAGCCATAGTTAATGATGGGGCAACCTTATTTTTTGTAAAATATCAATTGGTCATTAAGAAAACATTTAAGTTTTATGAAACTACATTCTTCTCAACATTAACATTAAATCAGCACAAAACAACCAATTCCAAGTTACCTTGAAACACTCCAAAATATAGATGTTAAAAAATTCTAACGAAGCATCGCCCTTCCTTAGGTCAGTAATATTCATCAATGCTTGTCAGGTTACTTCTGTTTGCTATCTTACTCCTAGTGTACATTTTTTGAAAAGTATCACATTTATTCATTTATATACTGAAACCATGATCATTGTACAGTTTTGATGCTGATATTTATCTTCAAATTAATTGTTTGTAGCATATTGGGCTTTTTTTCATTCTCATATAATGTGAATCTATTCTGTATACATGAAGTTTGCACCCAGTGCACCCAGCTTGGGAGCAGAATGGCTCAGTGCAGAGGCTCAGGCATGGTCCGGTGTGGAGAGGATGGTGTCGTGCATGACTCGGGTGCGTGTTGTGAGATTTGCATGGCATAACTAGGGAAAGTGCCCAGAATATCACCTGCATACAGTAAAAGCCTACTATATATTCATTTTTTAATGAGTAAATTGAAATCAAGGAAGAGATACTATCACTCATGTTCATCTTCTCTACAGATTACTGTAATTTTATTCAATATTTTCTCATTTATAGTATTATAAAAATTACACTGGTTTTCATTGTTTTTCAAAAATGTATCACTGCTTGAATTAGTAGTTATATATTCATTCTTATATTTAGCCTTCTATACTGTCAATTTAAATTTAAATACTTAAATATTCATAATTTCTCAAAATTATGTAGTATGTTCTCTTGTCATTTTGCAGGTTTAATGGAAAATTATGAAAAAAGAAAAAATCTCACATATATAAATTTGTCACTTTTTAGTAACAAAAAGACCCTTACTTTTCAATTTATTGGAGCCTTATTTCTTTGAGGGACACTTTTGTAAGTTTTCGATTTCTTTATGAAAGGTCTGAATTACTGAAGTTATCAAAAAAGTTTCAGATTTCTCCCTTCCTTTCAATCTATACCCCATAACAGGCTTTCCTCTCCCGCGTGGATTATGTTTGAGTTAGAAGGAAGGCAGTTGAGACTGATAAAGCAATACCCCTGGGAAAAGATGATTAACATGTATAAAGGGATTTCCCTGCAGTATAAATGCCAGCACGCGCCCTCTTGGGGCTTCAGAACCTTCCTGATGTATATATGCAGGTAGTGAGATTTGAAACAGCCCTTTGAGACAGTAATATAATAAAACTCTGATTTTGAGAGCAACAATTCTCTTCCTTTTTCTACTCTCTTGTGGGAATGAGTTGCCAACCTTTTACTTCGGCTGATACCTTTATACCTCTGAATTCCGAGTCTTCTGCAACTCTGCCACTGATAATGCATCACAGCGCTGCCGCCGAGTGCCTACCGGTCTCCAACCATGCTACCAATGTGATGTCCACAGGTAACTGTGACTCTGATAACAGTCTGCCGGTGGCTGGGCCTAAGGATTTCGTAGTAGAAGATTTGAATCTTGTTAGTTTAGAATCTCTTTGTTCCTTTTATTTTCCCCTTCAGCTTAATATATTTTAAGTTAAATATAAAGGGTATTGAAGAAGTCAAAATGTCTAAGAAACTTTTCAAGAAATATTAACAAGTATAGCAATTTAAATTATTTTTGGTTTGATTATAAAGATGTGTTTTTTACACAATGAAACAGCGAATTTGGCTAATTTTAATCCAAAAAATTATTCTAATGAAAAGTTTATGGGTAAAGAGCAAAACTAAAGAAATAATCTAAAATAATTTAGTGTTTTAAAGGTGTAACTTCTTTAACTTATAAATTTATTTGGTTTTTAGGTAACATTTGCTACTATTCTAAAACCAGCCAAAATACCTCATGGTAAACACAACTAAATGACTCCCAATAACAACAACAATGCATGTTAAAAAATAAACTAGTTAAATAAGTTTAATAAACTTACCTTTTAAGGATAATTCAAAACTCAAAAATAAAAAGTAGGGGCAATATATAACATTTATAGCCAAGGAACTGAGTTAAATTTTCTCAAGTCTGCTTTCTGGAAAGACTTCAACCTCCAACCAAGTTTTAATATTTTTTTCATATAATTTTCCTAAATAAAAATTAAATGAGAATTCAAATATATTGTCTTAAACACAATTAAATATGTTTTGCAAAAAGCATAATTCATTCTTTAACTATGCAGTAACAAATAAAGTGTTTGAAGTAGAATTATAAAAAGACTAAATTGATTGAAGTAAATTTCTTCCATTAAATAACAGTATACTATATTCATTTTCCACTTGTTTTGAAAGCAATTGAAGTAGGAAATAAATTTCATATATTTAGAAATCAAAATTCTAGTTGATGAATTCATATTCCGATTTAAGTTATTTAGGCTCTATCTTTTTTTATAATTAGGCAGTTTACAAATATATAAGTTCAGCATTAATCTTTAGCTAGATTTTAAAGAATAGAGAGAGTATATAGCTAGACTTTGGTAAAGTCATTAATGTTGAGATTTTTTTTACTTACCTAAGAGTCTTCTAACTTAATTTAAAGGCTAATATTGAAAGTACATGCAAACATTTAAAACTATATAATAACATATTTTACCAAAAATATATGCTATAAAAATTTAAACTATCCCATAGATAAGTGTATATTTTTAATACTAGAACTTTCTATAAATAAGAGCTGAGGAGAATTTGTATTGTTTGTTTAATTTACTGTGTGTGAATATTATTTCAGAATGAAAATATTTAGAATTGAAGTAATGATTTAACTAGTGTAGGCTCAACAACCCCATTTAGTTATTTTTAAAATGTATTTTTAAATAAATAGATAACATATTTAGTAAATTGACCTATCCTTTATCCATCTTCTCAAAATCAGAGAAACAAAATGTGTCTGAATTTTATAAATTAAAAAAAATTATGAATAAAAATGGCAAATATATTTTAAATGATATTGTATTTGTATTTTTTCATCAAATCATAGTCATTTCTCCAAAGAATGAACTAGAAATAATGGATATAATAAGAACAATTGAGCATTTAATTTTTTTCATCTTGTCTGCGTAACAAGGTTTTTATGTGTAATCATAATGCAAAATGACTTTAGTTTTTTCTACACATCAGTTATAAAATGAAAATTTATGCAAATATTTTAAAATATTAAACATTGTTCTATAGTTAGAGAAAATACATTTTACTTTCTGAAGAGATCTCCTGGCTTTAATTACTATCATATCTCAACATTTTCAAAGGATTCAAATTCTCTACTTTTTAATATCTCTTGAATTTGTTCAAGAGGATATAATTATATTATATTTATGAAAAGCCAACACTATATTCAGGTTATGAATGAGAATAAGAAAATTAAATAAATGAAGAAACATTGGCTAGAGATTTTATTGTCAATAGTCCATTCTTTTAGTCATCTTGGTGATTCATGTTTAAAGCCTGATTTTAAAATGTTTAGTAATTTAAATTTGCTTTCTAAATACACATTGATTTCAGAAGGCATGTTAACTATGAACAAGTTTGTGTTTGCACACTCTCCTCAACCTTTATAGACATTGCCACTCCGCAATCAACTTATTCTTTGACCTGCTTTATCATTAGAATTTTTCAATTGATTGGTGCGTGCAGAAACCTACCACCTCAAGGTTTCATCATCAACACAAACACACCATATGTTGTCACAGCATTTTCAAAACCCTCCAAATTTAGAGGGATTTTTGTGAGGAGCCTAGTTGGTCTGCCATTTCCTCTTTGATGGAAGAAATTTGTTAGGAGACTAAGCAAAAGTAAAGATGGTTCAAGAGTCAATTTCTGTATTCATTCTTCCAGAGAAAGACCACTTTATAATACCATGTTATATAAGGATTTTAAGAGACTATTCCTCTACTCAGTTTGTTGCAATGTCTATATTGAATGGAACCTACAAGAATTCTGCAGTTCTCAATCAACCAAGGTCCAAACTGGCTAGTCATCACCTCACAGTGCATGGGACAATTGGTGAAGGCTATGCTCCACTTTGATGATTTACGTACGGGCTCATTAGTGGAGATAAACTTAACCACTAGTTTTAACTTACTCAGAGAAGCTCCTCCAAATGAGAACAAACAATTGCATGTAAATTTAAGAATCACATAAATGTGTATTTTTGAAATGAAACGAAAGTGTCTTCAATCCTCATACATTTTCTTACCAGTCCCGTCTGTTTTGTCTTTGATCCAAACTTCTAAATGTTTGCGTACGTATTTCTCGGTGACAATGTTGGGAAACACAGCAACCGGACTTCATTATTCTGTTCCTTCCTGTCATTATGGAAACCAACCATCAACCTATGGAGTGATGGCAGGTAAGAAAAATTGTCTTTACATATGAAACTGGGTTTGGGGAAATTTAAATGAATTTCCTGGGTTTGAGAGAGTCTTGATCAGAAATTTGCATAGATTTTTTTCTGGATAAATAAATCATCACTAGATCAAGACTACTTATTTACTGGTGCTCATATGGGGCACTGCCAGCATATTTCTTAAGGAAGAGAAAAATATGACCAAAGGGATCCATTCATCGCAAAACCCAGGACTTAATTTTAAAGACCACAGAAAATATTTTAATGGTTTAATATTTCAACGGTTTAAATTTTGTTAAGCCTCAATTTTTTAGATAATTTTAATCTTTTATATTTACAACTTCAGGGAGAGAAATATTATGGGTGACAATAAGTTCTCAGGCTCTGTGTGAGAATACAAGTGCTTGTGCATGTGTGCGTGTGTGTGTGTGTGTGTGTGCGCGCGTGCACGCATTGTGTCACGCTGAGAGGGGAACTTCAGGTAAAGGAATCGCATACTAGGAACATTTTTGCTTGTGTGCTGTTATCCAGAATAAGTAATGAAAAAGTCAAACATAGATTTATGCCTATAGATTTGGAAAAAATTAAGCAAATAATTTAATTTACCAATCTTTAATTTCTCAAAATTTCTCTGTTTATAGCCAAGTAAAACATTGAAAGTTTTAAAATATAATATTCCAGAACTAATTATCTTCTCTTACATTCTGTGAAAGCAGTGTTCTGAATAAACTAGTATCATCACCTTTATGGAAAATGAAGACTCATGTTCTTAACAATTACCTATACATTCTAATGCTTCTTTTTAATGATTAGGAAATAAGAAAAGCCATATCTTTTTCTTCCCCTTTGAAAACTGATAATGTATGATTCAGACACTTAGTAGTTAATCAGTATTCATGGTTAATGAGAACACCCCTCACTGATGAAGAACTATTTTCATTATAAAATAGTAGAATGATACACGTTTAGCCACCAGAGGTGCAGGTAGAACACTTTTGGTGGCCTCCATCACCCTTTGATTATGAAGACAGAAAACGACAAGCACGGGGCTACACCCTGCTCTTCTGGAGGAGAGGCCTTGCTTTTCATTCACAGTGATTCCCCTGGAGCCATGTGCAACCTAACGCACCCTCGAAACCCAGCAACAGGCAGCAACAGGTTTAGGTTAGCCCAAAGATCAAACGAGCCACAGACCAAATATTTTAGGATGGTTTTTGCTACCACCTTCCTTCCCACCAATCTAGGTCAGCGCTGAGGGCCTAGGGAGTGCCCGGCTGCCCTGAAATTCTAACATCCTATAGCTTCCAGGATTAGAGCAAACAGTCTCAGGCAGCCCAGGTTGTGGGGGTCCAACTTTCCTGGCAGACGCTCAGCAAATCCAGAGAGACCCCTGGAAAAGCCCCTTAAAATGATTCAAAGCCTGGGTGACATCAAAAACAAAGCATTAGCCTAAGATTTGGAGGTATCACTGTAGTAACACAAAATGAAGTATGTCGCCGAAAGAAAAACTCACCATAGCAAGCATATAAATGATATGTGAACTATTTTTTGAGAGTGATATCATTAAAATGTGATATGCTTTCTAATTTGTTAGAATGCCATTATTTTGACATATATTCAGTATTAGCATTTGTATCACAGCAGAGTTCACTCGGAGGATCTGAGCTCTCCTGCCTTCATCCCCAGAGAAGCTGCACAAATTGAGTTATAAAACACAGGGATTCAGAAGCAAGATTGCAAAGGTATAAAATACAGGAGGGAAACCTAGTTTTGTCATTTGAATTTTCTGAGTAGTCTTAAGACATTCATCAAATTACACAATCCACAGACGTTTCTTATCATCAGGAACAAAGACAGGGTCACTGCCACATACTCCATATAAAAGTGAAGCTACAGAAAAGGCTACGTTTCAAAGGAAGTAAAATTGCTATATATTTTAAAATAAATTTTATTGTATTTTTATTACCATTTAGTCCCCTTATGTCCCTTCCCCTCTGCAATCACCACACTGTTGTCCATGTCCGTGAGTCCTTTGTCCTTTTTTGCTCAATCCCTCCACCCTGTACCCTCCCCACCTTACCTGTCACCTGCTAATGTGCTTATCTTATTACCCACACTCTGATGCTTACATTGAGTTTCAGCATTTCATTACATTAATAACCCACAGAAAAAGAAAAGCTATAGCTAATATTTTGTTAAAGTTAGTAGGACAGACTTTAATTACGGGTTAATTTGCTGTACCTCATGATCCAAGTGTGGGCCTACCAAAGAGATGAACTAATTGGGAGCAATGAATTAGCTGCACTATGAAACAATTATGAACGGTGTTGAAGTCGTGTAACATCTCTGAGTTCCAATCTCTTCGTATTTAGGTTGTATGGGTACCTCAACTTTATCAGAGTTGAGTTGTGGCTCAGTTTTAGCAGCTCAACCCATCTTTCTCCTTTGATCTTCTCATTAGATACACTTGCAGCTAAATTCCTTCTTCTGTCTCTTCTGAGAATTTAGATAATTCAACATCCTACAGTGTAGATAAAAGCGCCCAGTGAATTATAAATGCTATTCAAAATCTCTTCTAGTTAATCACAAAACAAAACAAAATAACAGCAAACACCCTCAAAACTTCGATTTTTGAGTACCTGAGATTGTTTCTGTTTGCCAGTTTCCTATGCTGGGTGAAAGTTAGGAAACAAGCTCAGTGGGCCGTCCACCCTGCCTGCCCACTGCCTACGGGAACCGAGCAAATCAGCTACGTGGTAATGAGTGTTTAACCCAGCCGGATTATATTACATGTCGGCCAAACCAAGACCTAGGGTGACAGTCCTTGTTTAAGAACTAATTTTAAGAGAAAAGCCAAATAGCTGAGGTTTGAAAATCAACCAAGAAGATGAATGTCCATTTTTTAATGAGAAGTAGATATAAGAGAAAAAATTGCTATGGCTGAAAGTGCCCACTTCAAGTGGACTAATGCAAAAGGCAATAGAAATCAGTTTGATACTTGGCAGAGAGAAATAGCCTATTTTGAAGTCCATCTCTTCATTCTCGAATTTTCTTTCTTTTTTTTTAAATTCTGAAGATCTTTTTCCTCCGAATCATGAAGGGCCTCTCAGTAGCTGCGACCTAATGTATTTTTCCTGTTTTTCAACTAGTCTCTGTCTCAACTACTCAGCTTGGTGACTGTAGACTCAACTTGGTGATCATAGCAGGAGAGCAGCCATAAGCAATAAACAAATGGGCATGGGTGGTTTTAAATAAAGCTAACTTACAAAACCAGGCAGATTTTAAATAAAGCTGGTTTTAAATAAAGCTAACTTACAAAACCAGGCAGAGGACCCCTGTTGTATATGAAAAGGATTCACCAGTACAGGAAAGAGAAAGGATCATAATTCAAATTTATGACTTTCTTCACATTGTCATTCATGAGGAAAAAAGAGAAAATAAATAGAAATATTTAAATGCATATTCCTGGGTATGTCTACAGGAAGGTGCAGTATTTTGCTTTGTCTCTTTACTTCACCTGTTTGTTCTTTTAAGGCTTCAAAGCCATTACCTCAGAGACATTGTCAGTTAGTTAACAAGTGTCAGAGTCACATGCCTCAGAACTGCAATTTGCCCCACCCCATGGCCCATTGAGCCAGAGCCCTGCAAGGTAGGCCAGACCTCTGCCTCCCCATTGCCTGCTTCAAAGATTCACCTGTGTCCTTCCACCTCCACCACACAGAAATACATAGAGAGCAACCCAGTGAGGCTGTAGGGGATTCATTTGCAATGTGAAAATACACTTTGGGCTGAAGAAGATGCAGGCATTTCCAAGCTGTTTAGGTGAGCACTTGCCTGGACTTACAGAAAACTTTGCTTTACTGACGTTTGGGAAGCTGAATGTGTGACTCGCTGCTGCACATGAGTCACGGCGTCTTTCGTCTTCTCTCTTTTTCCCTTTTCCACTAATTCAGGCTTTAGAGAGATTTTAAAAATATCTTGCCAAATACGCCATACCAATCTCCCTCCAGTCTCCCCCAAATACTGGATCAGATGATAGAAACTGCAGTGTTGGGGGCTGTGCTCATGACTCATTATAAATTTCTGCTTAGGGTTAGTTCCAGAAAAACTGTGTCCCTGTGTATAGTCGTGGAAATGTTCACTTAATGAAAAATAAAGACATATCACATGTGTTTCCCTTTTCATTCTGGGTGCCCAGCCTCTGAGTATGGTGCTTCCTATGCCCTTTTCACAGACTCATCATCAAATTTATTTTCTAAATGTCTATTTTCTCAGAGCATTTATAATATATAAAATAATGTTTTTCTGAAACTAGAGATACCCGCTTCTAATATTTTAATAAATAATTATAGTATTTTTTGTCCGAAAGTATTTATTTTAATGTAGCCCAGTATGTTTAAGCTGCAGAAGTTTTTATAAGAAAGAATTTAATTTACCCAAGTATAGATGAAGTGATTACTTTGATGTAGTTTATTGCAATGTTCATTGGACTTCAGTTATAGTTTCAAATGTACAGTAATTCATTGTGGCACCCAGGGAAAGTTATTTAACTTTTTTTTACTTAAGTTTTCTACATTTTATATTGTGATAAAAATCATATTCTTCCTTCATCATTTGTTTATATAAGGATACAAAAATAGCACAAAGTGCCACAGAAAAATTATAGCAGTGTGTGACAAAGATCAGCAACAAAAACCGAATAATCAAGATTGCTAAAATATTCAGGTCTCAGGGCATCTCATGTAAAAGATATACAAAAATTACCTATGTAAAATAAACATAATTTGACATAGGTTAAATGAGTTATCTGCAGCAGGGGCACCCCCCCCGCCCCCACCAGGGCTGGGTTGGTGGGCCGGTGCTGTCCCAACTGTTCTGAGCCTGGCAACAAGCAAAGCTCACCTGAGCTCTGCCTCCTGTCCTCCCCACAAACCCTCACCCACAGTGGGGGAGTGAAGCTCACCTGAGCCCCAGCTCCCTGCCGGCCCCACATCCAACTTCCATGAAATAGGTCCGTGGTACCAAAGAAGTTGGGTACCACTGAAAAATACCTTAAAATACAGTGGCCTGATTTTTTTGTCTCTGCTTTGACTGGGTTTCAGAGTAATTTATCATTCAGTGTATTATATTGCATTTGAAATTTCTGAAAGATGACAGAAGATTGTTTTCCATATAAGAATCAACTCTGAAAGGATTATTGAAAAAAAAGTCTTGAGTTAAATGTTAAGTAGATACTAAACTAAATGTGATCAGTTTTCTTTTCTTATGTACTCATTTTTCTTTTACTTCAACTAGCAAAAATCTAAAACTAATAGAAAGCTAAAAATGAACCCCCAAATTAATAAGCATTTTCAAAAATAAACGATGTAATAAATTCAACATTGATACATTTGCTCTTACAATTTTTATCTGGTCTGATCAGCTTAACATCCACTAAAGCATTAATTAGAGGACTAACTGACTTTTTGAAAAGTAAAACCTAATAATTTTGCTTTGTAAAAGTAATATGAAATTTTCTAAGCATGAATGGTTTCTTTCAAGTATTTTTAATCCTGGTGAAACAGCCTGATTGATTTTATGCTCTTTGTTTAATCTTTTACTTGTGTGTTTACTTTGCTTCAGAAAAGAAATATAGTTTACTGGGTAGGGGTGCGCTTTATAATTACATTCTTCATAAACAAGCCAACAATTTGTTGACTTACAGTATTCTTTACTCATTATACATTGATAGATTAATGTAAGATCTATATATTTTGACAAAATACATTATTAGTCATGTCTTTGATTCGTGAATATATTTATGAAGACATTATAAGTAGCATAAATTTGATGTATATTTTCAACATTTCCAAGATGATTATTGTATATATTCTGCAGTAATTTATTTTTAGTTTAAATATTTACTTATATTCATAACACAAATGATTGATTGCTAAATATTTAATTTATATCAAAATGTCTTGGATAGATGTGTCGTTTAACATAAATTGAAGTGAACTCTCTACCAATTAAAATGTAATGGACTAATGAAGAACACAAAATGTTTGGGAATTTGACTCTATTATCTCTCACCCATTCTCCCCAAATGAGATAGACTCTTCTCTACTAATAAAGAATGAAGTTTGGAAGCAATTAACAATTTCTTAGATATTTTATTTTTTATTATTTTTTAAATTTAATTATTTTTCAAGTACAGTTTTCTGTCTATTACTCCCATCCCGTCCCACCCTCCATGCTTTATTTTTTAAACCACTCAGTCAACACAGTGTCTTATTATTCATAGGTGATCACCCATCATATCTAGAATTGCACTCTTCCTTGCTACTTCTTTTCCCTTTATAGCATCATTCATGGCATGAACTAGGAACACAATGTGTTTACACAAACACAGCAATTGTACACCAGCATCTTAACAAATATTAAAGGACTTATATACAAGTCTACAGGCATTGTACTCAGGTGGTGCCTGCTGGGTGTCCCACCCACAGAGCAATTGTCTGTGATTTCTCCACCTGGGAAGAGACAGCTCAGTCAAGTGCATCAAGACCGGGGTGTCTATCTTTGTGCCTGTCCTCTAAGAGACAGCAGGTCTGTGAGGACCCCTTGGGGCCAGTTCTTGCAGGAATCTGGGACAAGAGTCCCATGTTTGCCTGGGTTCAGGCCTTACCAGTAGGCTAGTATAACAAATTTCATTAAAATTCTGTGTGCATATTTTAAAAATTATCAAAACGATTTTATTATAGTGAAGACTTTTCAAAAAATCTTGTTGATTTTTTAATAGAACTTTAAAAATTACTTTTTGTTCCTATCTATTCACTCCTCAAATATATTTAAATTATATTGATTACTTTATGTTCTTATCATTCTTTTTCTCTGCCTATATTAAATTTTTAAGACATGATTATTTTCCTTTGAAGTTAAGGATTTATTGATAAAAGTCAGGCTTCTAAATACTGTAAAAATCAATTTTCTGATCTTTAGAAAATTTTCCAGTATAGCACTTAACTATGTGACTTGATTTTAAAAAATATCACAGATATGTATTCAATGAATTAAGAAAATGGAAATCAAAATATACAATCTGATTAGCAAACTCAACTAACAAGCAAAAGAGAGACAGACTCACAGATGGAGAGCAGATGAGAGCTGGTGGGTGTGTGGCTTAGGGAATGGAGGGATTGAGCAAAAAAGAAAAAGGACTCATGGACGTGGACGACAGTGTGGTGATTGCTGAGGGGAGGTGGTTATAGGGGACTAAATGGTAATGAAAAAAGTACAATAAAGATTAAACTTTAAAAAACATACATTCTGCTTAGAGTTGAACCTCAGATTCCTAGAAATGGGCAACTTTAAGAGAAAATGATGGAAAACTTACACTTCTGAGAGAATTTGCTTATTTCTATTGCTTATTTTAATCATTTGCAATTCCTTTGGCATTATCTTAGTTTTCACTTCCCTAGGGAAGGTGGGAAATAAATAATCACATTTATACTAAGCTACTCATATTTCTTCAGAAGACTGATTATCAGCTCACCTTTTAGAGCTGAGACTGGCTACAGCAAAAGAATGGGCTGTAACGGGGAAAAACCCTTGCTTGTATAGAAATGGGGGTCACTACAATGTCCCTTTTCTTTCCTTTATTCACAGGCAGCTTAACCCCTTGTCTCTATAAGTTTCCTGACCACACCCTGAGCCACGGCTTTCCTGCTGTGCACCAGCCCCTCCTGGCAGAGGACCCCACAACCGCTGATTTCAAGCAGGAACTCAGGCGGAAGAGTAAATTGGTCGAAGAGCCCATAGACATGGATTCTCCGGAAATTCGAGAACTTGAAAAGTTTGCCAATGACTTTAAAGTGAGAAGAATCAAGTTAGGTATGTGCTTTTTAAGAGCAGTGGGCCACACCACTTGGTCTGCAGGTCCTTACTGTAGTACGGTTCAATCTTTCACTCTGCTCAAAAGCCCAAGACAGTTCTCAGCCTCCATCTCTACTGTGGATCTAAGTTTGTCCACGTGTGACACTCCAAGGCAAACCTCTATTTCCTTGTAAATTGTTAATGCCCTCAGTACAGAGATTTTAAGTTAATGGCACTCATTTTCAACTTAACCACCTCAAAATTCGTTTAAAGGTGCCTCATTTTCTCTATATTTTAGTTGAACTTTTGAAGAGATGATACATTCATATTATTTAAAAACATAAAAGAATATAAATAAAATGTATTCCTTCTGCTTTGTCTTTCCTATTAGTCAATGGTAGTTTCTTGTGTAACCTTTTACAGATATTATCATATATAAGCAAATACATATATTTCTTCACGCAGATTTTTAAAAAAATGTAACTATGTTGAAGATCTTTCCATATTAATTTTTAGAAAGCTTTTTTAAAAGGGATGTCTTATATTCCACTTTACAATTTATTTGACCATTCCCCTACTGATGATAAATTTACATGGTCTCCAATATTATTGTGTTAAAAGCAACGCTACAATAATAAACGTCATGAGTGTCATTTTGTAACTATGCAAACGTATGTGTAGGAAAACTGTTAAAAGCAAAATTGCTTCATCAGAGTGTACATACTTGTAATTTTGATAGATGCCAAATGTGTCCATGTAGACATTGTACCAAATTTTGCTGCCATTGGAATGCCTCTGTGCCACTGCTCAGAAAACAGTCTCCATCGAGGTGGGAGTTTTTTGCTGGTTGTTGGTTGGTTGGTTGGTTTTTGTTTTCTCCTTAAGGACATCTCCTGAGCACTTAGAACAGGAACCGACAAATAGAATAAATAAATAGTCATCGAGAAAACATAGGCACTTAATCTTTTGTATCTTTGCAAATCAAACAGGTCAAAGTCATATCCCATGGTAGCTGCATTTCAGATTTCTCATCTGAGTGAAGATTCGAGTGTTGTGTCAGGTGTTGGGCAGTCCCCTTTCATTTCTGTGGATTTATTTTCAGAGCCTTGGCTCACTTTCTACTGAAAGGTGTTTTAGTGTAAAATAACTGTAACAACTAATCTCGATTTAAATTCATGAAGTAGTGAATTTTTTTAATAGATTGAAAATGATAGTTCGAACTTCTGTACTTGTGGAATGAATCATAAGTTATTTGGTAATAACATTTGTCGATGAGTATCATATGCAACCCCTTTATGAATACAGGTATACAGCCGTAGGCCCTAAAGTAATGTGTAGTTGCCATATGCAATAAACATAGCAGTAAGCAATTTATAACATTCATTTTCTGCTTGGTATTTACATTGCTGTGAATGTTTCTAATTTGGTATTGATGGTTCCTAGCAACTCGTACTGTAAAAATGTCCGGGACAATCAATGAGCATCTTTGCCAGGAGATGGAAGCATTACCAAATGATGTAATAAACGTGCTTGGGTGCGTAAATAAAACCGGGGGTGATCAAAGTCTCATAATAAACATGGGAAACAAAGAAAGTAAGGATAATTTTGAGTTTTATTTGGTACCCTTCAACAACGTAGTTGATTTTTTTCATTTCACTCTTACAGTTGAGATAAAAACATTTATGATATAGCACCATATATGTTATGCATATTAAATATACTTTAGATTTAAGCATATGTCATCAGATATTTAATAATAGTAACAAAGAGTGCAAGAATTTTTAAGTATCTGATGATACATCTATACAATTTGACTAAATACTAAGAATGGCAGAAGTTCCCATATGAATTATTTTGACTTGTAGAAAAATAATTAACTGGAAGGAATATTTTTTGAAGTACTGGACAATTTTACACTGAACCTTACAAAATTGCCAATTCTAAATTGCCAACAAATATATGTTTAAAAGCGGTATTGAACAAAGAAAGATACACGTTTATCCTTATAAATACTGGACCGAAATCAATGCTTCGTGAAAGCTGCAGCGAATGGTCTTTACTGTCTTTCCACAGGATACACCCAAACAAATGTTGGGGAGGCCCTGGCAGCTGTGCATGGCTCCGAGTTCAGTCAAACAACTATCTGCCGATTTGAAAACCTGCAGCTCAGCTTCAAAAATGCATGCAAACTGAAAGCAATATTATCCAAATGGCTGGAGGAGGCGGAGCAAGTGGGAGGTACTGAAGCTCTATCTCTGAAGGCTCTGTGACATTTTAACCTAAAACAGTAGCTTCTACTGGTGGGATTAACAATAAAGTGAGAGGTTTGAGATTTAGTTTAGTTTTTCTTTAAGATAAAAAAAAATAATTGTCTTGTTTCATCACAGTGAAAGGAAAGCTAATGCAAGTATAGAGATAAATTTACGGAGAAGGTAAATAGTGGAAGAATAAGCTGTATGAGGAGGGCTTTCTAAAACAGTGTGGCATAGGTGTGAAACGGTGAAATGAATTTTTAACACATTCAGATTTTCTTTGCCTCTGTTCTATATTGTAGTGATTGTACATGCGATCATTTTTATGACGTTGTACTAGCCTGACCAGGGCATTTGCTCACAGTAGTCTTCCAAGTGACTAGCATAAGCAATTGCCAAAATGTGCAATTTAATGTGATAGAATTATCTACTCACACTAATGTGTCAAGGCTGGATAAAGAGCAAGGTTTGGGAGCATTTAGAGCAAGAGAGGGAACAAAAGCAGAGTAGCGATATGATTTATACACAATTGTCTTTGAAAAGTTAATATTTATTTCTGTATTAACATTTTTAAATTATTTTGTTGTTGAATTACAATTGTCTGCATTTTTATCTAGGGCTTGTAATATGAAACAACATCGGTTGCAAAAAATGAAAACAAAAATGTCTGGTGATTTTATTTTGCATTGCTTTGTAAGGAACATTTGAAATCCAAATCCAAATCTGAGGGGTTTTTTTTACCCTACTTGGTTTCTGTAATTGTCCCTCTTTTCCCTGTTACAGCTTTATACAGTGAAAAAGTGGGAGTCAATGAGAGGAAAAGGAAACGCAGAACAACGATAAGGTATGCTCGGGAGACATTAAATGTTACTGGAGGAAGAAAAGGATATTTTACAAATGGAAATCATTTTTTAGCATAAATATGTGCAGCATAACATATAAATGTAAGGTCAATATAGTCAGCTGAATAAAAACAAGGTATGTGAAAAAGCATATTTTAATACTTTAATAGTGAAAAGCAGAGAGCTAGTAATTTTAAGCAATTGTTGGAAGAGTTTGTATTGTTTGATTCAGAAACACTTTTGCTCCACAAGTTTTGGATAAAATAAAATCTGAACAATCACTTGTAAAAAATAGTGACTGTTTCTGCTGAAGGGTTAGATATAAGTCTTGCTCTGGCAATTTGGTATCTGTGTTATTAAAACTAACGAAACTAGTAATCAGTATTTTAGTTATTTTCAAGTCAAAGGCAACTTGTTGCAATTTAAAACAGAAAGATTTGTTGTTTGATCTTTTTGTAATGCCTGTGAGGCTCACAGAGGAAATGCTAACATATAGGTTTTGTTTTGGCTGGTTGGTTGTTCACTGAACATTTCATCTATTGTATGGTAAACAACTTAAATGATTTCTGGGGAACTTGCAGAAATGCCCTAGCAAAGTGCTCCTTCCTTCTCAGCAAGTCAGTGCCCTCTTGTGGTGCAAAGTGGGATAAACATAGAAAGTCTGGGTTCCTCTCCTTTCTTCCTGTGACTCCGGGAATAAATGGTGCCCTGAATAAGACAAGCATCTAAAAGTATGACAAGTCATACATCTATCTTTTTTGAAGAGTTTTAAAAGTGTTTTCAGAGTCTTTAAGTTTTGTTTTTATGTTAATATTTAGGAAATTCAACCTAACTTAATTCTGATCTGCCAAACACTTAATATCACCCTTTCTACCCCCACCTGCTGCCCCAACCCCATCTCCCAGTATCGCGGCAAAAGGGGCGCTGGAGAGACACTTTGGAGAGCAGAGTAAACCCTCCTCTCAAGAGATCATGAGGATGGCTGAAGAACTGAATCTCGAGAAAGAAGTAGTACGAGTTTGGTTTTGCAACCGAAGGCAAAGAGAGAAACGGGTGAAAACAAGTTTGAATCAGAGCTTATTTACGATTCCCAAGGAAAATCTTGACTGCAGATAAAATTTCCTATTGTGTAATTGCAAGTTTTTCTACTGGTTATTCCTTTTGGCTCTCCAACGAAAATAGAAATTAGTTGTTTGGTTGGCTTCAAAAATCATTTTACATCAATAACTTTTGCAGAAGCTTTTCTTTTCTACATTCAAAAATTCAGTTTAAATTATTTTAATGAATTATTTTCTTTAAAATAATTCTCGGAAACTGCATTGTACATTTAAACTGAAATATACTAATAGGAATAAAGTAATTCTTGCCCTGATTGGTGTGGCTCAGTGACCAGAGAAAATCCAATTAGATAATTCCTTAACCAATGTCTTGCTTCCCATCAGCTTTAATCGTTTGTTTGAACTCCAGTTTTACACTAAGAGCCAGAGGTGCGTTATTACATTTAGAAATAAATCTTAATCAGAAGTGACACATCTGAAGCTAATACAATTAAGGCATAGTGCCCGAAGAAATGTTTCAGTAGATATTTGTAGAAACATTAATTTATGACCTTTTAATTCTTCCTAGGCATTAACTTTTTTATATGTATATAGCTATAAAAATACGCTTTATGGATCCTTGAGCCACCAACTGCTATTCTGTAAACTGCAAGGGTGCAGGGAAGATGGGAGCTTGTTTGCCGTTGCTTCTCCAGTGCCTTGGAAAGCATTTGCCTATAGCAGACACGCAATCTTTAATTTAACTGAATCGATTAATGATTTGTTCATTAAATGAAGGAAGGGGAGTGCTGTTAATAGTGCCTCCAAACTTGAAGAGTGACTAAATTTAACAATGTAATTTATTTTTAAACTCTCATAACCACAAAATTATCTGGGGTCCTATCAAAATATCATTTTTGTTTAATTAGAATATGATTTATTATTAATAAAGATTGATACATTACGCTTTTGAATTCAGGGAATTGTAGCTCAAGAAACACTTATTTCACTTAGAAGAATGTACTTCCTTGAAACTTTCAAGTAGAAGCAAACTGTAATGTGGTATCAATATCAAATAGTGACATATTTTGCATTTTGAGTGTAAACCTGCTGGCAACGTTCATCTAATTGATTTTATATAACAATGATGGGAATAATTAAACCAAATTTTACTACTGATTTGGAATGCTTACTCAATAAATTATACTGTCCAGTCCCTTGCTTTTGTGCTACTGATAAAAGACCAAGTATTACACCGGTCATAGTCTCTGCAGATAATACATGTCTGTACAGCCATGATCAGCATCAATTAGATGACCGGACACTTTGGTATATTAGCAACAACAAAAGTTTTCAGTGACCTAATCATTTATCTTCAGTACAGGAGGTATCAAGGAAATATACATATAAAAGCTTTTCTTACTCAGGAGCAAATTTCAAATTATTCAGCTATGTGGATGTCTAAACTCCTTCTCTGGATAGATTCCCTGCTGAAAACATAAGGTGGTGAAGGGATTCTTTAATTTGCAGAAAGCAGTATGGAATGCACATACACAGATGCACCCATAAAAATACATATTATGCACCACAGCTTTGGAACCTGAAAATAGAAGCAAAATGTAATGCAATATATATATCTAGGATAGTGGTTTTGCACTTTCAGTATAAATCTGCTGGGAATATTTAATCTGACTTCACATAACAAACGCAAGCATGTATAAAGGCTTGGATAATCATCACATATGTATGTTTACTTTATATTATCGGATTCACGAATAAGGTCATTCTTTTCAAGTTTAGATCCAACTAGCATTGGGATCCAATTTTTGTCCCTAAAAGGAATTATTCTAAATCAATACTTAATATTAAAACAGCAATTCTTTAGCCACAAGTTAGTTGTAAATGCACTAGTATTTACTATTAACTCATTGGTATTATTAAGTTTTGAGACTATATTTTCAATATTGAGGTATCTTACTACATATTGATCTTTTAAAAAATATAGACATTAATGATATTTAGAATCCTAAACAGCAATTAAATGACAAATCTGTTAACTTCCTGTGCAGTACCTATGTGTTCATTTTTCAAGAATAAATGCCAAACGCTGACTTTAGCCAGACTTTTGATCTGATGTTTTCATGAGCTCTTCTGTATAAATCTTGGAGAATTTGGTAGAGTAGGCCATTAAAATGGAAAGACTTATTTATCACTTATGCTGATTGATAGTTTTTACCAGGTAGAAGTGGTTGACAAACTCAGAATTTACTTTTCCATCTCTAATGGTGGAAGAATTTGTCTAGTTATTTTCAGTGATTGGGGGCAGGAGTGTGTTCAGGCTTTCAAGTTCTCGGGAGGACGGTGGTGGGGTGGGGAGGATGTGTGGTGTTCTAGCAGTAGGGTACCTGGAATCGGACTTCACAATCTTCAGGCATCATCTAAGGCAAATTTGATCCAATTGACTCTTCAAGGAACGAAGGTTAAAAGTATAGATTAAATCCCTTTGTGGGACTCGGCTTCTATAGAAAGTAAATTGCAAAGCTGATCTGTCTCCCTGTAGGTACAAACACGTATTCCTGCAGAGTAATGGCATCAAAGGAGAAGTCCTCATAGATCTCTTTTCAGACCTCAACAGACACTATTTTCCTTGGGAGAGTCTGAAATACTCTCTTGGGAGAGTATGTATTTAAATAGGCCCACAGGGATCAGGCCAGAAGTGTGGCTTCTGGGCTGGTAAGGGATGTGCACGTGGAGAACGAGAGTGCAGGCTTCCTGTAAAAGCATTCAGATGCAAATGAACACACGTCACAGTGCATGTCAAATAAGGTGAAGCCCACTGGCTGCCAGATTCCTTTTAACCTATAGGGTCACAATCTTGAGTGTACTGCCACCAGGCCTTGCCATACATAACCAGGTACTCCCCTTAGGGCATGGTTCTACACAGCACAATTATCTGACAGATGGTCATTTTATGTTTTCTAAGGTAAGGTGCTATCATTAGTATTGATAGTTGTGTACCATATTCTACTTCTTTGATACTATGAAATCTCCACCCATTAATCGTACACCAGGAAGCCGAATGCAACACTGGGCTGCCTTGTTTTCAGTAACAGAAACTGCTCCACTGTTCTGCTATCTATTGTTAACCTGCTGCCTGAACACAGTTGCTAAAAGAAACTCTTTTGCCAAAGATGGGAGGGAAGTTAGGAAACATTTTTTTAAAAAGTCAGTATTTTCATTAACATCAATGTGTAAGAATCCTTGTTTCCTAATCTTTACAGACCAAAGAGAGTTTTATTTTTCGCGAAGGGTACTATAACATTACCAATTTATAGTGATGTGAAAAGTGCCACTGGACATGCTATAAATGTAGCCAAATCAGAATGAGTCGACTTTCTTCTTTGGGTTCCCGAAGTCTTCTGTGGCATCGATGTTTGACTGAAATGAAACCACTAAAACTTGCCTGTTTAAAAAATACATTTTAAATGTTTATCCCCTGAATGTTTCTAGGAAAGGAATAAGATCAATTTCTTTTGAAACAACCTAATTCTTAGGCTTATTCCATTCACAATTGCCAATTCTTTTCTTTCTTTTTTTAGCGCAATGGCTTTTTATAAAATGTATTTAGAAACGTGGATTCTTTTTAGATTTTCTTTATTGGTTTGGGGAAGGGAGGAAGAGAGAGAGAAACATCAATGTGAGACAGCAACTCGGATCAGGGGCCTCTGGAACGCAACTCCACTGGGAATGGAGCTCATAACGCAGGCATGTGCCCTGATCAGGAACCACACCGCCTGCCTTTTGCTTTGTGGGACAACGCCCAACCAACTGAGCCACACTGGTCAGGATCCACTGCTAATTCTCAGAAAAACAATTTTTTGTGTGTGAAAATATAAGTTGTAGAGTTATCTAATTTTATTTTAAAAAATCACAAGATACATATAAAAATTCTAACTTAGCAGAAGCCAAAATATAGTAAAAGAGATATATAAAAGCATTATAGCAATAAATCTTTATTGAGATCTTTTTTAACAAAATAATTTTTAAAAGCAAAAGCCCCCAAAAGTCAACTAGAAAGTAAATAGTTAGTTGGCATTACTATGTACATCCAAGAATCCAAAGAGTTCTGGGTAATTCTATAATCTGGTAAGATCTTTTGACCAATTAATGTGCAGGGTAATGGTATTTAATACTACTATATAATGGAATCATATCTTTGAACATTACAAAATGGATTATAAACTATATTGTTTAGCTTTTCATTCTTTCCCCCAATCTGTATGACACATGTATGCTAGTTCTGAAACGTATTCATATTGTCAGTAATCATCCAAAATTAATCAGGTTATATCTACATACTCTCCTCCACAGTTTCTATGGTGGAATGTGCTAGAACCCATATATTACAACACCATTTTTTACAGCTAACCCAATTCTAAGTTCTATCTCTACAATCTGCCACTTCATTTCTTCACACTTTCAATATATACATTAAATACCAAAGCAATTTTACCTTTAAAAATACTGCTATGATGTTAACACACATTTAGGCAATAATTTCTAAGTTTTAATTTACTTACCAAGAAAAAAAAGTGCTAATGTTTATTTTAGAATTTAGCCAGAGTACTGCCATAGCACTGTTATTTATTAGAAAAATTATGGTTTCAATTTAGAGGGTCCAATGTACCTATTAATAAAGTTCAAAATTAAGCACAGATTAAATAATAATTCACATTGAAACAAATCTCCTTTAGAAGAAAAACCAAAATATATCACTTTCTTACTATAACATATTATTAATTCAGAATCTGTTTTTACTGATACATTCAATTCACTTTATAAGCTCTACAAAGACAGACTGGAAAACTTTTTTAAGAGGCCCAATTTTAGTTTAAAATGTAATTCTTTTCTGTCAGTTACAATAATTTAAAGATGTGCACAATATGTTTGTGCTATTTAAGGCAAGTGCCAAGCACATTTTCAAAGGTAACAAATTTATCAACTAGAATGTCCCCCCTAAGGGAAAAGACAGAAAACACAGGCTCGTGAGCAGTTTTGTTTAAGACAGACGTTTAAGCAGCATTCTTCCTTCAGACCATTTAAAAATGAGTTGGCAGCCAAATGGCCCCGGTCACAGCACGCACCGCTTACAGGGACAAGCAACAGACACAGAATGAATGATAATATGTGTAATATTTTACAGGAATCTTTAAGTTGGTGCCTAATGGCATTTAACAAGATTTTTGTATTCAGTGTAAAAAGATTTAGAACGTAAGCTACACTAAGTAATGAATACAATTTCTCTATGCCATGCAGAAAAGGTGACAACTTTTTACACATCATCATTCCTAAACAGTTCTAAGTAAAACCCAAAGTTCCCATTTTGCACCATTATCATTCTTTGGCAAAAGAGTCAAATAGCCATGGGTTAGGAAACAACTGTTCACTCATGGTCTTCACTTTTGCAAAATAAATATGTCTTGTAAAAGGAAAACGGCAATATGCCTGCTTTATAACTATAACTAAATAATTATAAATATGCAAAATATTACAGCTTTTTTGACTAATCTACTCCTAAAGCTTTGAGTTGTCGTTCGATCTCTTCATCGGAGATTGTAGCCTTTGAAGTAGAGGCAGACGGTAAGCTTCGTGCAGCGGATGGAGCTTTGGCCATCTGTGTGACAGAGAGGAAAGGAGAAAAGAAGTGTGTGTCATTAAACATCTGGTCTAGGACACAAAGGATGTGCTACCAAGAGGTTTAATTGACTTTTTAGATATAAAAACACGCATCTAATAGTAAAGGACAACTTAAAACATTTAAGTGACAAAAGTGGTAGAAACTATTTCCAACTAAGAAGATATTCATACCTTTCCAGAGATTTCAATTCCGATTTCATCAAGAACTTGATTCACAATATCTTGGCTTTCTTCTTCATCATCAGAGCCATCAAAGATGTCGTCGAGCGTGTCATTGACTTGGGAGGATGGGGAGGAAAAGTAGTTACTTTCAAAAAGATTTCAGGGATTTCAGGCTATATTTACATTTTTAGAAGGCAGCCCAACTATAGACTAGACTATACTATACTATACTATACTGTTATAGCAAACTTAAGGGGAACTAACAAATTATAAAAGTCATTTTCAAATGTTGAAATTCATTGATGAATACATTTTTAGGGCACTAAATCTGGAATAACACTTACTTCAACACAACTTATCCTTAAATGAAACAAGTCTACTCTGATTTTTTAAAAATTACATGTTTAAAGAACAAGAACTGTACAACAGTCATGGCTACAGGATTAAAGTTTAATTATGATTCCACAAATGAAACTTGTTCAGCTGGTAGCTGTTAAACCTGACTGCGGAAGAATATCTAAGAATCCAATATCCTGTAAGTATCTGGGAGACAATTAATTCTTTTTATACGTAGAATTATATTTTTAACTTTAAAGATTTTTTCACTTAAGATGTATGTAAAATATTTTAACAAAGTTTAAGATTCAATATTGATTTAAACTTGTCCAAAGAATGATGTCCAACTTAGCCCTGCAATGATTATGACTGCCACACCCTTTCCCCTGCCTCCCTCACCTTCCTCAGTATTACGGAAAGCCTTATGCATAGGAGGCGTCCTGTTAGGAGCTGTGGGGAAGGACTTTCTGAAGGCCTGGGCATATGCCTCATTTGTCTTCAACACTAAGTGCCCAGCATGTGGTACAGACACAATCGACAGATGGAGAAAAATGAAGACTTGGGGTAGTGTGCACTTAAGTGGAAAAGAGAGGAAAAAAGAGGTAACAGATTGTGATAAACAGGAAAAAATGATTATAAAAAGGGAAGAGATTATATCCAACTGGGAGGAAGTAACGTGGCACGGTCCAGGAAGGACGCATAGGATATGACCAAGCAGCACAGAGGGAACCCCGTGAACAAAGACACGGCTGAAGACAACAGGGATGCACGTAAGGAAGAGGAGGTTCTCCTACTGGGGTACAGTCTAAGGTGCACGGATGGAAAAAGGTTATGAGAGAAATAATTAACCCGCTCCCTGTGATCGTTCTCCTGGGCACTGGGGGACACGCCCAAAGGAAAGGAGACAGGCAGCTTCATGTGATCTCCTCGTAAACATGCTGCTGACTGTGCTCCTGGTAAACAGAAGCGTATTTTCTAGTGAAGAGCGTTCTTGTCTGTGGAATGCTCTTTGCAGGATTCTGCTCTTAGCAGATTCTTTTAGCCACAAAGATTTTCCCCCTAAAGCTTGAATGTAAACAAGTTTTAGAGCAGCACTGCATAATATAAACTCTAATTTAAAAAAAGACATCCATTTAAACTTAAAATTTATTTCTTGATGAAAATACTAATGCTAACATATTTTATTTGGTAATAGAAAAAACAACCACCAATAACTACTATTATTTCAGAATCATTTGCAAAGCACTGACATATAAGAACTGTGATAAATATGAGTTTTATGTATGAGCTTATTAATGCTCTTCACTATAGGTTAATGGAAAAGTTAATTCCTCTGATAAGATCTGCTCACACCTGTGCCATCATTGGAAACCAAATAAACACATTAGATACTGTGATCATTATATAAATGACAATTCTCAGTCACTAAAATTGCACTAAAGATGTTTCAAAAATTATATTTTCAAAGTAAAGATTCGAGGTGAAAACTAAAGAATTTTTGATAAAAATACAGTTTTAAATTCTAAAAGCAAAATAGATAACATGAAATAGAATACTGCAGCAATGGTAAGTTTAGAAACCTTAAATTACCTTTGGTAATTTAATCAGATACCACTTATGGACTAAATGTTAAAATGCTAGCAGTGCTAAACTAGCGTATCCCTACACAGTTGTAAAATGATTAGAAAGTATCTTTGTAAAACAATGATGCCAATTTTGACTATCATGTAAGTAATGACTGAATGCTGAACAGCATGCTGGGAAGGGTCGCTTATCACTGATGAAATAGTGCCTGGGACAGTCTTTTTGAGAAGAAGCTGGTAGTGTGAGCCAAAGCCTTAATTAAGTTAGTGCTCTAAGGAGAGTTAAGAAATTTAGTAGAAGATAAAATAGAAACATTTATGAGAAGACTATTGAATACATTAAACATTATAAAACAATCTTACTGACCACTTTAAGAATGTTTTAGTAAATTAGAGTTGATGTTATTGATATTGATGTTATACAGTATCGAAGCTAGTTTTTAAAAATGAGGCTTCAGAGAAGATTTAAGGTCATGAGCACATGCTCACACTATACTATTCTTTAAAAGGTAGATAAGGTTCAGAATAAAACATGTGATATGACCAAACTACAGTACGATACGGAAAAACATAGGAAGAAATAATAACAGTATCTTGAGTCGTGCGAAGATGGGTTTTTTAAAATGCACTCTATACCTCTGTAGTCTCCATATTTCTACACAACATGCAATTAGTTTATATTCAAAAGAGAAAAGAAAAAAGAAAATAAAAGAACACTAAGCATTAAATAATTTGGGGAGGAAAAAGAGAATGAAAGACCTCCATTATCTCTACCTCCAATCCCGACAGCATGAAAGAATCGATGCAGTTCTGGAACTACCCAATTTATACCAGAAACTTATTTTATTCACAAGATGATTTTGGTTCACTAATCAATATAGTAGAACAGCTAGGGCCAGTATGGCATAGAAATATGGCATAACATATTTTACATTTTTTTCTTCAGTTAAACATTGATAGAATTTTGAGCCATATACATCGCTAATTTCAAAATACAAGAGTTACATTACAGGTGATTATTTAGAAGGGTACTGTATTATTTCTTTTGTCAATATTTGTGCTTTCATGGATGAGAATATGAGGTTGCTAGTAAATAGAGTTAGGGAATTCAAACATGAGAAAACTGTAAATTTCATTACAAGTTACTAGACTTACTCATTTCTTCAGTCATTTCCATCTTCATGTTTTCCTTCTGGAAATTCTGCATTGTTTGTAATGTCTTTTGTGGATCCATCTTCTTGTTAACAGCCTGCATTGTCTTTAAAATATGCAAATATTTAAGTGAGCTCCACAATTATGAAAATTTTACTACAGATAATTCCTAAGAGAACACATCAAATAGACACAGGCTCTGAAAAAAATATATACTTCCATACTTAAACATAAGAATATTAAGTATTCTAGAAAAAAAGTATCATTTGGAAACCATCTACTTAACATCTGTATAATAAATACTAGACTAGTGTAGAAAAACCTTATCTGAACCACAGGCAAATTACATAACAAAAAACTGTGTCAATAAAAAAATCCATTGCTATTCAGATGGGAAGGCTCCATTTGCCTATTACATGGTAAGTAGATAATGTCTAAATTAAAAATAATCTTAATTTTCACAAAATTTAAAAAATTATTTTATTGTTTATGCTATTACAGTTGTCCCACTCGTTCCCCTTTGCCACCCTCGACCCAGCCTGCCCCCTGGTTCCATAATCGGTCTTTAATTTAATATCTAAACGAAAAAGGAAACACTAGCATAGATACTTAATCCATTAACATATTTTAAACCATGGTTTTAAAAAAAAACAAAACACTGAGTTTTGCAAAAAATGTGAAAAGAATTCTTTTACATTTTATATTCACAACCCATTTATTAAAAGAGATGAATGCCATGTAGTATAGACAAAATGTCTTAATATACATATAAAGTGTATATTATATATGTGTATTATACAGCTAGTTTAGTATTAAAAGACACTATACATATAAAACATGCCAGTTTCAAAATGTTAAGCATACAGTATTTTCTCAGACAATTTGTAATGGCATGCTGCAGCCAAAGTAATCTTTAAGTAGGACACCACGTTTCCCTGTCCCCCTCCAGTCCACACACACGTAATAACTCTGCAATGGCTTCCCAACGCTCTTAGTATTAAAAGCCAAACTTCATAGTTGACCTCTGAAAGCAAGTACTATTTGAACTCTGTTTAATAAGCCAGTCTCATTTTGCACCACTGCCCTTTAGTCACACTGATCTTTGATTTCCTTAAAAATGCCATGCTCTCTCCTGGCACCTGACTTTTGTGTATGCCCCCCCATCTGCTTTTACTATCAGCACTTCAGGCTTCAGGTCTTATGAGGGGGGATCCCCCCCAAAACAAAATTATCTCCTGGAGAGTGGACCCCTGGTAGTACAGGCTTCCTCCACTAGGTGAGTGCACTAGGAGCCCATCTGTATCAGTGTACCAGCTGGCATTGTCCTGAGAGGCTGCATTTGGCTTCAATAATTTTTTTTAAGATTCTTTCAATGCATTTGCCCATTTCACGATGGATGATTTACAACCACACCTGCCCACACTATGCTGAGTGTTCAGCAGTTTTTGACCAAAAAAAAGGTATGATCCCCTTGCCCTCATCTCCCTATTCACTCGATCTTGCCCCAATCAACTTTTTTTTTTGTTTCCCTGGATTAAAAAAGTCCTCAAAGGGAAATATATGTTGCTGATGTGCAACAGGTAAAACAAAAGCAGCAGAATCACTGACAAATTCAAACACTGACAAATTCAAATACTTTTGAGCAGTGGGGAAAAAAGTCTTGATAGATATATTGCATCAAATGGAGAGTATTTTGAATGTGACTGAGGTTTAAACATGTAAGAATAAATACACAATTTTTAAATAAATAAATTCCGCATTTCTTTGGGTTCCCCTCGTAATTATCTATCACTTTCTTAAAGAAGTAGTTCCTGATATGCAGATTAGAACACATACTCCTGGTTAAATCCTACTTGGTATACATGAAATTTTATACTTACTGGTGTATATTATAATACTTTACTTGTAATTTCCATTATTGTAAATAATACTACTAGTAATAATGATAATTATACTAAAAGCTTTATAATATAATAAATAATATACATTATAAATATAGTAATATCTGTAATACTACTACTAATAGTAACAATGACAATTATAATGAGTGCTTAGTGCTCACTTGTGGACATGCGCAGAGCACCAAAAATTTTAGTCACCCAACATGTACCTTTTCAGCTGAGGGCAAACAAGACAACACCCTGCCTTCTCATTTCAGTTCTCATATTATAAACATGTATACTTTTACCCATTTATATATTGCAAAATTCTTGGGCCTTTATTAGTGATTCTGCTGTTTAAAATGGTCCCTAAGCATAGTACTAAAGTGTCATTTTTTGTTCCTAACTACACAGGGCTGTGACGTGCTTACTGAGAACACACTGTTAGAAGAGCTTTGTTCAAGCATGAGTTACAGTGCTATTGCCACGCGTTCCATGTTAGTAAGTCAACCATTAAATACGGCTCCTTTCAACAGAAACGCACAACAAACATATTTACACTGGTTGACAAAAATGTTTTAGCCAAAGGCTCACAGGAACCTAACCCTGCATTTTCCTTCAGAGCAATGGCTCAGTATTCACTAATTCCCAATTCTGTAGAACATTAACTATTGCAAAAAATGAGAATCAACCATATACCCCATTTTCCTAATAATCTCAGATTTTCTCTCCTGTGTTCCTCCCTTTGTTCTTCATATAAATATTCACCTTTTCTTATATTTAACACCTACAGATATTTTTAAGACCCTGGTCTTCTGCATTCAGATAATTAATTCTATTCAAAGACCTGTGTGGTTCACTGAAGCTTAGCACAGACTGATGTACAGTGGGTGGTTTCCTTTTCAAACACACCTTAATACCACCTCCCAGTGAACTGTAACTTCTGAGAGGACAGTCTTTGTCTTTGTTCCTCACAGCACTTCATATGCATTAAGTAGCTCATTATTTATTTTAAAAAATCAAAAGGCTCGTAGCTATCCAATTAAAAAGTGGGCAAAGGACTTGACCAAACATTTCTCCAAGGAGGACATACAGAAGATCCAGAGACACATGAAAAGATGCTCAGTATCGCTTGCTATCAGAGAGATGCAAATTAAAACCACAATGAGATACCAATTTACACTGGTCAGAATGGCTACCATAAACAAAGCAACAAACAACAAGTGCTGGAGAGGTTGTGGGGAAAAGGGGATCCTAATCTATTATTGGTGGGATTGCAAACTGGTACAACCACTATGGAAAACAGTATGAAGTTTTCTCAGAAAACTAAAAATGGACCTGCCTTTTGACCCAGCAATTCCACTGCTAGGATTATATCCTCAGACCTCTAAAACACCAATCCAAAAGAACCTATGCACCCTCAATGTTCATAGCAGCACAATTTACAATAGCCAAGAGTTGGAAGCAACCTAGGTGTCCATTAGTAATGAATGGATCCAAAAACTATGGTACATTTACACAATGGAATTCTATGCAGCAGAAAGAAAGAAGGAGCTCCTACCCTTTGCAACATCCTGGATGGAACTGGAAAGCATTATGCTGAGCGAAATAAGCCAGGAGGTGAAAGACAAATACCATATGATCTCACCTTTAACAGGAAGTTAAACAACAAAACAAACAAGCAAGCAAAATATAACCAAAGACAGTGAAAAAGAGAACAGGGGGACAGTGACCAGAGGGGAGAGGGGAGGGAATTTCAGGGGAAAAGGGGAAGGATTCACAGGAACAAGTATAAAGGACACATGGACAGCAACTAATGGGGGTGGAAATGGGAGGGAGGTGGGGAGCACCTAGGGGGTGGGCTGGGATGGAAGTAAAAGACACAAAACTGTACGTGAACAACAATTAAATAAAATTTTTTTAAAAATCGAAAGGCTCAGAGTCCTTTAACGTCTAGAGTAAAAACATCTATAATATAGAAACTGTAAGTTAAACATAAATCCCTATTCAAATTAATTGATAAATCCTCGCAACAGCACTCATGTTACATATATATTTAACATCAATATATGAAAATCATTCTCATACATATATGAAAATGAATCAAGAGGAAATTACTACTCTAATCAAAACTTACAGCTTAATGAAATAAGAAGCCCACAAATCTGTGACAATTTAAGAGAAAAAGGAGATACCGTGTTACGTCAATTGAAAAATTTAGAAGTTTCATATAGGCATGGAACAATGGAAATGTCCTAAAACAAATCAATAAAAACCTAGAAGTGACTACCTGGATTATCTAATGTTATAACTCAGTTGGCCAAAACTCCACACAGATTCTATACTACATATACATCATGAGGTGCTTTTAAAATTGACTTGAATGTTTATATTTAAACATCTTGGATTAAACTCTAAGTCTATGGATATAAAGGCTTCTACTTACCTTTGCTGTAGTAGACATTGCACCTGCCATCTTCATCTGGGAATTCATCACTTTTGTTTGTGTGGACATAGAAGTGACTTTAGAACTCACAGCAAAAGTTCTTGTTTTCTGTTTCCGTAGTTGTACAAGCTGTTTGGCTAAAACTCTGCAAGCTTCTTTATTACCAATTTTAGCCATCTTCTTAATTTCTAATTCCTGAGACAGGAAATAAAAAGGGAATAAAATCATTGAAGGACAGGCCTCAAGATTTATTTCAAAAGAACAGATCAAATATAAATGGAGTAAGCCAGAGTATGTTTGCAGTTGTTCATATGGAAAGTACAATAACTAATAATAATACAAGAATAAACTGCTTCATGTACTCACAACTGTAAACCTATGTTTGCCCATCCCTGTATAATACAGCCTTTCTCCCTGATCATGAAATGAGCCAGAACAGAGAGAGAGAGTCATCTGAGAGGGCAAGTGACTCCACATGATTTCATGGGGAAGTCAGAAACCAGTACCTTCACCCACAAGTACAAAGCTGTTCTACAAAACAGTCCTTACACAGAGCCCAAAAGAAAATTAAAAGGCACTCAACCCAAAGTATGTAGGACAAAAAAATAAATAAATAACCAAAGAGTTGGTGGGACATAGCAAAAAAAAAAAAAACGTAGAGGGGTAGACTTAAAGCTAATAATATAAACATACAAGTGAAAGGGGTCATCTAATATCTCATTAAAAGGCAGGTTATCAGATTAGATAAGAACCCAAATATATGTTATCTCAAGAAACCAACTTTAATTTTTTAAAAAAGCTAAAAATCTTGCTTTTGATTTCATTAGCTAGGTAAAAGAATAGTAAAATACATTCTATATAAATACTTCTTAAAATCTGGAAATCTGGAGTGGCTACATTAACATCAGATAAAACAAATCTCAAGAATAAGTAATACTACCAGAAAAAAAAGAGGCATTTCATAATGATAACAGAATCAATACATAAAGATGTCCAAACAACCATAAATGTTCATATACCTAATAACAATGCTTAAAAATACATTGTTACAGAAAGAAACAGAAGCACTACTTGCTAATTATACTCCTCTCAAGTAAGTGTATTGCTGTAACTGTTAGAACAAATGGACAGAAAATCTGTAATGACACAGATTTACAAAAAAACACTATTACCAACTTGATCTAACCAACATTCATAGAAAACTCCTTCAACAACAGCAGAATACCCATTTACAAGCATGTACTGAAAAAAAATCACGAAAATACACCATATTCTCCTTCAGATAATAAGGGACAATAAATTTAAGAGGGTTGAAAAGGGCCAAAGTACATTCTCTAGCCACATTAAACCAAAGTCAGAAAGGAAAATATGAAAGGAAAATCACAAATGAGCTGAAATTAACATATTCCTAAATAAGTCATAAATTAAAGAAAAAATTACAGGGGAAATAAAATAATATTTTGAACATAATAAAATGGAATACCACATATCAAAATGCATGGGTTAAAAGAGTTCTTACAGAGAAGCCTATAGCATTAAAAGTTATATTGAAAAAGGTAAAGGTATTAAGAAATACTAATTGTAGTTACAAAATAGTCACAGGGATGTACAGCACAGCACAGGAAATACAGTTAATAACACTGCAATAGTGGTACCAGGGGTGTATGACAATTACCATTCAGTAAGTTATCTAAATGTCTAGCCTCTGTGCTTTCCATGTGAAACTAATATAATATTGAATTTGAACTGTAATTCAAAAATTAAAAAAATAAGTGAAATAACAGTAAAGGAAAAAAGGCCATGTTAAAAAAAAGTCGAAAGCTTCAAAATTGACAAGTGAAAGAAGGAAAACAGAATACAAAGTAAACAAAAAGAAAAATAATATAAACATAAATGAAACCCAGAAACTAGAAAAAAGTGCAGAAAATTAATGAAATCAAAAGCAAGATTTTTGTTTTTTCTTTTTGCAAAAATTGATCAACCTGATATACCATTAGCCAGACAGATGAGGGATAACAACTAAGACTGACAGAAAGAACAAGCAAGTTACAAATATTGGGAATACAAAATGGAGTATCATTTCATATCCTAAGGATGTTGAAAGACAGTAAGAGTATTATGAACAACAGTATGTCATCACATTGTAAAATTTGGAAGTGGACAAATTACTTGAGAGATATAAACTACCAAAGCTCAGTCAAAAAGACATATAATCCAATCTACAGCTTTTTTTCTTAATGAGCTTGTAGTTTAAAACTGATCCACAAACAAAACTTCACTCCCAATGTGTTTGCTGATGAATCCTACCAAATATTTAAATACACAAACCCTTCTAATAAAGGAGAGAGTTAAGGGACACTTGCCAACTCCTGCTTTAAGATTAGCATTACTCTGATGTCAAAACTAAATAAAGACATTACACAAAAATACAACCACAAATAAGTATGTTTCATGACTACACATGCAAGTATTCTTGACAAAATTTGGCAAATTGAAGCTAACATTATTTTTTAAAAAATACATCATTACCAATAACATTTATCCCAAGAGCAGAAGCTTGATTCAACTTAGGAAAACCAATCAAAGTAATTCACTACATCAACACACTAAAGAAAGTAAAGAAAAAGAAGTATTTGACAAAATTCATTTCTGATAAAGTCTCGCAAACTAGATAGAATGGAATTTCCTCAACCTGAGAAAAAGTATCCACAAAACTCCTACAGTTTTAATGTCATACTTTATGGTGAAAAACTAAATGCATACCTCTAAGTAAAATACGAGAATATCTGCTATAACCACTTTTATTTAACACTGAAAGTTTTGGCCAGTGTAATAAGGTATGAGAAAAAAAGGCATCAAGATTGGAACAAAAGATGAAAAGTTTAATTTATTCATAGATGACACAACTGTCTATGTAGAAATCTAACAGAATTTACAAAAAGGCTACTACTACCAATAAGTGAATTTAGGAAGGTTACAGGATTACAGATCAATATACAAAACAATTCATCTATTTCTTTCTATATATCAGCATTTAAAATCAGAAACTGATTTTGTTTTAAAAATATCTAACATCAAAATTACAAAATAGTTAGGTACAAACCTGACCAAAAAAGCATAGAGCTTATATGATTTTTCAGTATAAACACTCCTGAGAAAATTTAAAGATCTAAATAAATGGAGAGATATACTATGTTCATGGATTGTAAGACTTAATATTGGCCCTGGCTGGTGTGGCTCAGTGGACTGAGTGCCAGCCTGCGAACCAAAGGGTTGCTGGTTCAATTCCTAGTAAGGGCACATGCCTCAGTTGGGGCCAGGTCTTCACTTGGGGGCATGGAAGAGGCAACCATTCACTGATGTTTCTCTCCCTCTCTTTCTCCCTTCCCCTCTAAAAATAAATAAATAGAATATTTTAAAAAGATTTAGTATAAAGCTATACTAATAAAAAATGCGATACTGGCTTAAAAATAGTCATATAGATCAATGGAATAACAGAGCCCTGGATGAGGCCCACATGTATTTGGATAACTGGTATTATATAAAGATGACAAGGTATTTGAAAAGGGAAGGATGTTAGCAACAAATGTTGGAACTGAATTTTCACACGCAAAAGTGAACCTCTATTCTCACCTGTCAACATAGTGATTTAATTCAATATGGTTCACAGGTCTAAATGAAAGAACTATACTCTAATACTACCAGAGGGGAACATAAGAGAAAATACTAGTGACTTTGGGTTAGGCAAAGATTTCTTAGGGCTCTAAAGCTACTAATCACAGAATAATAATAAACTGTATTTTCTAAAAATAAAACTCTCTGCTCAAGACACCATTAGGAAAACATAAGACAAGGATAAGAACTAAGGAGAATATCTGCAAAATATATATTTAATAAAGCATTTGTATCAAGAATATAGAAGTAATTCTTACAACTGAATTAGAAAACAACTTGAAAAAATTGGTAAAATTTTTCAGGGGACCTTTTGGCAAAGAAGATATGTAAAAGGCAAACAGGCACATGAAAAGGTGCTGAACATCAGAAGTGATTAGGAAAAGCAATTTAAAATGACAACCTACTACATACCACTAGAGTGTCTAAAAGGAAAAAAAAGATGGTTAACTCAACTCTTGGCCAGGATGTGAAATATATACTTTTTATATATATTTACCTTTTTTATATATTTTACCATATATATACCTTTTTATATAGCTGACAGGAACAGAAAACATTACAGCCACTTGCAAAGCTGTTGAGTATTCTCACAGAATTAAATATGTATATATTTACTGTATGACCCAGCAATCCCATTCCTAGGAATATACCCAAGAAAAATGAAAACATATGTTCACACAAAGACTTCAACTGAATGTTTATAGGAATGTTATTCAAAATAGCCACACTCCGGAAATAACCCAAATGTCCATTGGCTGGTGAATGGATAAACAAATTGTGGAACATCCACACAATAGAAACACATTCATCAACACAAAGGAACTAATCCTGATAAATGTAACAACACTAATTAATCTCAAAACAGTTATGAGTGAAAAAAGCTGTATGAAAAAGAGTTCATATTATGTATAATTCCATTTATATAAAATTCTAGAAAACGTAAACTAATCTGCAGTAACAGATCAGTGCTTGCCTGTCTGAGGAGGCAGAAAGGGAGGGATGAACAGGAGGGACTGCAGAGGAAGTAAGAAGCTTAGGGGTGAAGGGTACGTTCATTACCTTGATTGCATGGTTTCACTAGTTAACACAGATGTCAAAATGTATCAGATTGTAGGCATTAAATATGTACAGTCCATTCCATGTTAATTATACTGCAGCCATGCTGTTTATTAAAGTATCTTAAGCAATATATATTTTAAAACATACAGTCTATTTTTAAAAGTACATTCATTATCACAGACAAAAGGATGGTTAAAACAGAAAGTAAAATATGAAGATACCAATGAATTATTTTCTTGTAACCCTCTCTTGTTTTTGAGGATTGCATTATCTTTGTTATTAACTGAGAATATTTGGCTCTGTTTTGAGCAGTATTTCTCTCCAGGCATTCACGACTTTTACAAACTGAAGAACAATTTGATTTTATAATCAGCAGAATACACAGAATCCTGATAAAAGTCAGCAGAATGATACAATAAACAAAGGTAAGCAGAAACTGCAGAGAGGCATTAAATGCCATTTCTTTGTAAAACAAATTACTTACCACCTGCCATGTGTCCTCTTCCTGGTTAGCTAATTATTCCGACACTAATTTCCAAATTTGTTTGAAAAGTTAAACGGAACTTTAATGTTCTACTCACCAGCTGTTTTTCTTGTTTCTCTAAAGCTGCTCGATCTCTGCTTATAGCCCTCTGTGTACCTCGTAGCTCCCGATTCTGTTCCTTTATTACATCTAAGAAAAAAGCACAAAAGAAACCTAAATGTATGGCTTGTAAAATTTCCCTTAAAACCATTTAAAATATTGGACTCGAAGATGTCAGTAAAAAAATAAGCCTTGATACACTGGATGTTAAATTTTTTTCAATTTAATATACAATACTAAAAATCAGTAAAATAGTCAAATTTCAATGATAAATATTGATTATATAGAGAAGTCAGTGCAAGTGCACTCTAGTCTGAGGCTTAGCCAAAAGCACATATAAATCACAATAAAATATTCCCTTGGAGAACTGATTAGTATACAATGTTTTATATGGCACATATATATGCCACACACACACACACACACACACCCTTTTTATCTTTCCTTACTCAATATTATGTGGGAAAAGAAATAAGGTCATTTGCTTATTGAACCTTTGTTCTACACTAAGTCATTATAACAGTGAAGCAGCAAATTCCACCTCTACAACTTTATCATATGTTGGAAAAGTTAGCTAACACTCTCAAATCTCTGGTTTCTTACAGAATAGGACTGTTGTTAAGGAGTAAATAACATATATAATGCCCTGAAATACTGCAAGTGTTCCTCAATGTCTAATTTATCTTGATTCATCTGGATCCATCAGTCTCACCCTTTGAAGAATTAAACTATTAGTCTAGGCCTGATGGACAAGAATCAGGGTTAGCTGTTACTAAACAGTGATTTCTTCAAAGGATCACAGATATGGATGGTAATTCTTACCAAAACTGATCTGTCATTGTCAGGTATCATTTAAGTGTTTCACATATATTATAATATATAATGTTCATAATAATGCTAGGAAGTTGATTTTTCCATTACTTTATATATAACAAAATTGAGTATCAGGAATTTTAAATAACTTGCCCAGCGTCACAAGAGAGTAAGTGCTATGCCAGATTTGAACCTAAGTGTCCGGTCTCCAGAATCAGTCATCTTTATCACCTCACTAGAATACTTTTTTAGTCAAGAGGTAGATTAAAAAAAACAACCAACAGAAAAAATAGTCTCATCACCAATGGTACTGGGGCAATTGGATGAGAAAGAACGAAACTGGACCCCTGATACAGACCATACATGAAAATTAACTCAAAGATCAATGTCCCAATTACAAGAGCTACAATCATTAAGCTCTTAGAAGAATATTCCAGAGTTAATCTGTATGATGTGGAATTTGGCACTGGGTTCTTAAATATGACACTAAAAGCACAAGCAACACAATAAATAAATGAGACTTTATGAAAATTAAAAACTGCATCAAAGGACATCATCAAGTGAAATGACAACCTACAGAGTGGGACAAAATATATGCATGTTATATACAAGTATATGATACGAATCTATTATCTGGAATATAAAAAACTCCAAAAATTCCAATACTCAAAAACAAAAGACAAATGGCCCCATTAAAACTGGGTGAAGTATTTGAACAGACATTTCTGTGAAAATAAAGAAACAGCCAATAAACACATGGAAAAGACACTCAATATCATTAGTCATTAGGAAAAGGAAATACTGGTTCACATCCACCAGAATGTCTCTAACCAAAAACAAAAAAGGAAAATAACAAATACTGATAAGGATAGAGATGGTACCCCTGTACACTGCTTATAGGAATGTAAATTATTTCAGCCCTGTGGATAACAGTTTGATGATGCCTCAAAAAGTTAAACATAAAATTACCCTATGACCCAATAAGTCCACTCCTAAGTATTTACCCAAAAGTTGAAACAGGTACTTAAACAAACACTTCTACATAAATGTTCCCAGCAGCACTATTCACAATACCCCAAAGGTGGAAACAACCCAAATGCCCATGAACAAGCAAGTGAATGAACAAACTGTGGTAGATATGTAAGTATAATGGGATATTATTCAGTTATACAAAGACATAAAGTACTGATAGTACTGAAACATAGATAAACCTCAAAAATGCGATGCTAATTGGAAAAAGCCACATACAAATGGTCACATTTTATGCTTACACCCATATAAAATATCCAGAATAGATAAATCTATGAAGACAGAAAAACAACAGAGCAGCAGTTGTTAGCTGTTGGGGTGAGGGAACAACTAACAACTAGATAGAGGTAATGGTTACACACAACTGTGACTGTACTAAATGCCACTGACCACTTTCAAATGGTTCATATTCTGTGAATTTCACCTCAGCTAAAATAACAAAGCCAGCAACCACTGTTCTTTTTAATGATGGAGCATCACAATTTATAGAGCACTATATATTTCTGTGTAAAATATACCTTTGCTCAGAATAAAAATCACTAATTATACTGAGTAACAGGCACAATATTAAATGCTTCACAATGCCAAAAGGTAGGTATAGAGTATTATGACACTTCTTTCAGAAGAAATTGGTATTTGCTGAGATAATCTGCCCAAGGGAGAGAAAGGGCCAGGATCCATACACAAGCAGACTGATTCCGTGGCCCTGATTTTATCTACTGTGTTATGCTGCTGGGAAGCTTTTTGGAAAAACTAGAAATAAAGTTATCAGAGACATAATCCTAATAAATATAGACCCATATCAATACAAATATACAGTATTTCATACTGAATAAAAACATTCAAGTCATTATATATTCTGAATAAAAATTAAAATAAGATGCCAGAGCTCCTATGTTCTACATACAAGACACCCATTTCCCCTCCTTTGCTTATTGTTTTTCAGTGAAGTTATATTGGTGAATATCTCAAGCTAAGGATTGACAAAGAAAACATTTTCCATGTTCCTCATACAGAGAAATATAAAACCATGACATATCTTTAGGAGACATGAAGAGAGATGGACATGAAGAGAAACACGCCTCGTCCCTCGCCACTTTCTTCTGGATGGGAAATACACAATTCCTTTAACAAAAAAGGGGTATGTTCTGTAGGCAAATTATTTGGGAACTGTTGACGTTGAAAAAAACCCAAATTTCTTTACTTCAAGGCTTCTAAAAATGCTTAACCTATGAATAAGAGTTGTCAATCCTTAAGGGAAGAATATATAATAGATTATTTCCCAAATTTATTAAGCCAAGGATCCCTTTCAAGAGATCTCTATCACCATTTCCTAATGTTCCATGGAGCATTGGTAAAAATCCTGTTCTAAAATGGCACAGTTTATTAGTTTGCTAGTACTGACATTACAAACATCACAGACTGAGTGGCTTGAACAACAGAAACGTATTTTGTCTGTTCTGGAGGCTGGAAGGCTAAGATCTAGGTTTTGGCAGGTATGATTTTTCCTGAGGCTTGTAGATGGCTGACTTCTTGCTGTGTCCTCACATGGCCAATTCTCTGCCTGTGTTGTCCCCAGTGTCTCTTCCTCTTATAAGGAAACCAATTCTACTGGATTAAGGCTCAGCCATATGACCTTATTTAATCTCAATTAACTTTTAAAAAGACTCTATCTCCAAAAAATAGTCACAAGGGATTAGGGCTTCAACATATGACTTTTGGGGAGGGGAACACAACTCAGTTGATAACACACAGTATCTTTCCTCTGACATTACAGAGGGACACTAAAGCAAACAGCAAAGAAAGCTCTCAATTCCTATCTTTCAAAGAAATCACAAGCCTTTCCACCATCAATACTCAAACACACCCACTTTTTTTTCTTTTGGACTTAGTTCCCTATCTTCTTAAAGCCAATGGATTGGTATGAAAACATTTACCACTTACCATTTCAATGGATAAATAAGCTTTGAATTTAAAACTGTGAAATTACAAATGAACTTTTGAAGTAATCTGTTTGTGCTCTAAAAACTCCCTAGTTTTTAGTATAATATGAAATATTGAAATAATGATGCTGGTCTTCTATAGTTGTAAGAGTACTAGGCTGTAAACGAAGCCACCATATTAGTAAGTTAAATCGTGGCCAGATCATTAACACAGGTGCAAAACAACTACTGAAGCCTTCATTGCTCAGGTCTAGAATTCTATCATTTTCACTTTTTCATTACGAGGATGGTATGATGAAAACAATATATGCAGTTGGCCTTTTTCCTGAGTTCTCGGCACAGAGCTCCTAAAGCCCTTGGAATTTCCTTAGTGACAGAAATGTCTTTTGACTCAGGAAGGGGGATGCTTAGGATGGGGCTGGCTACCAGAAGACCAGAGACTTGATTAGAAGGTGGGAACTTCCAGCTCCACTGCTCAGGAGAGGGAGCAGGTAGAGAGACCGAGTTCTACAATCTCTTGAACAAAGAGACTGCTAGAGTTTCTGGGTTGGTGAGCAAACTCACACACTAGAAAGGTGGCATGGAAGCTCTGTGCCCCTTGCTTTCGTTTGGCTGCTTGTTCCTGAGTTTTATCCTTATATTAAACCAGTAACAGTAAGTAAAGCACTTTTCTAAGCTCTGAGAGTTTTTCTAATGAATTATCAGATATGAGGGAGCTGTGGTGACACCTGAATTTATAGCCAGTTGGTCAGAAGTAATAGTGGCAACCTGGGATTTGTGATTGACATCTTGAGCTGGAGCAGTTTTGTGGGACTGAGCCCTTAACCCGTGGGGTCTGTGCTAACCCCAAATAGTTAGTGTTACAATGGAAATGAATTTTTTGAGACACACAGTTAGCATCAAGGAATCAGAGTACAGAACAGATGTAGCTATTTTTGTTGAAAAACAAGAATTATGACATAAAATTTTAACAAAACGTAATTTAATCACATAGCTTAGCTTCCCCTTTCTTAGTTTTAGATAACTATGTCAACCATAACTGTCACTGTATATTAGAGATGGAAAAATAAAGAAAATTAACTACTGCAAATTTCACAGCCTATTGTTAATAGTCCTATTAATATTTAAACAGTTCTAAGCTATAAATTGAGAGCATATAATATTATATACTAAAATAGAGTCATAATACTTAAAACATATTATGGTAAGTAGGAAAAGGTAGTAAAATATTTTCCATATGAGATGATTGGTATATCCTATAAAACAAATTACTCTTTAATTTTTAAAAAAACAATTCCTAGGCTAAACCCACATTTAATGAATTTATTTTCTAGCTAATTAAGAAGAAATAATATCAGAAAGGTTCTGAGGAACTTTCAATGTTTTTAAAGCCAAGTTTACTTTCTAGTATATTTATTTCTTAGTAGGTCTGATTTCTTCCCCAAATTACATCTAAGAGCAAGGAATGCATGTATTTATTTATCTATTTGTATTCCCATCTTAATGCCAAACACTATCCCAATATATTAGTTAACAGTGATCTAAGGGAGTACAGACCTATATACTGAAATATAAAAGGATTTCCCTCACAGACATATTGAACACATTACTTTAAAATGTATGATATCTATTGGCTATCAAGAAAGATGGTTGGTATTAACAATAGTAAAATCTGAACTATGATACATAGCATTCTATAATGGAAAAACAAAGCACTGAAATAATCAGTTGTTTCTCTTTAATTTTCTCTCTCTCTTCATTCTGAGTCCAGACAATGACAGAAACATGTACAGGGTACTGCTGACATCTAGGAGAGATGGAGTAATTGGCTCCTGTTCATCCTCTGCTTCCACCTCCAGGTAAAAGAGCATCCCCTGAATTCTCACCCTCCTGCACTGCATCTACCTCGTGGGTCTCTTGTGAAGCATTTCACAGTAGGCAGGAATAGAAAACTTTCCAACTGAAAATGTCAAAAGGATACATATGATATACTTTCTGTCACCAGTTGGCAAGGTAAAAAGAATAGGGGGGCTGTCCTCCCCATTACTCTCCAGTCTTATACCCAGCACTACACCTAGAAAGGCCACCCAGGCCACTCTTGGCATTAAAAGTCTGTTTCAAACCTGTAAGTCTCTAGATACTGAACAAGGTTTATACATGTGTGCACTAGAGTAATAAGATCACAGACTTAAATTTTGGATTTAAGATATAGACAAAAAATGCCATTCTGCCTTCTTTTGTTATAAGTCAATAAGGTCTATCTGTTTACAGGAAAAAAAGTAAAAAATTAAAAATAAATCTAAAAGGGCTTCCCATGCAGTCTAGCTCACTGAAATTCTCTAGTGAAGTATAAGGCCAAGCCCCAATCTGAATTAAGGTTGTCCTTCCACACCCTGATCATCTACATACAATTTGCAATTTGAGGATGAAAGAAAAAAGTAATTATCAACTGTAATTACGGACATTCATTAATCAGTAAGGAATACTGTTCTAAGTGCCTGTCCTTTGAGAGAAGAGGCTGTCTCCAGCTTGCAGGGCAATTCGGGACCACTGTCTCATGAGCACTGAGGCACAACACACAGATCGCACTGCTCAGCGGGATTCCAGCTCATCTATTAGACAGCAGCATCCATTCTACCATGCACTGGGTTTTCTGCTTTACCTACCATAAGGTCATGATGGACTTCGTAATCTAATACAGCATATTTTCTTTTTTTCCAAAAGGAACATTTATTACTTTTAAAATAGCCTCTGCAGTTCTTACTGCTTTCTTGCCAGATGCCTCTGGAGCAGGTGCTTACTGGGCTGGAGGTTCTGGACCCTTCCAAGCTCTTGGAGGAGCTACATTCTGACCTGGGGCTTTCTGGATGAGAACCATCTGGGCTGGGGCCTTCTTGCCTGCATGGCCTGCAGCACCACCTCTCTCGCTGGAACTTTTGCAGCGGCTGCTGCAGCGTGCGCTTTAGCAGCAAGCGCTTTTTGGGGAAAAGTTTTCAGAAAAGCTAGACACCGTTTGAAGTTTCTTAACTTCAAGCTTGATTATTCGGTTCCTCACTTCCTTTGCCTTCCTGACTTTGTAACCATCAAAATCTGTCATCTTGCCTTTTTTTTCCTCTCTGGCTTCAATGTTCTTAGCCTATTTCATATTGGTATCTGCCTTGTCAAACATACTTCTGGTGGGCACTGTGTGGGAAATTGAGGATGAAGTGAGTGAGCTGCATGCATTTGAAAGGCACAGACTGACACCTTACTTGATTGCTGAGTCCACCAACCAGAACCCTGTTTTGACTGATAACATCTACAACTGTGCAGCTTCCAGGTATGGGGCCCAAAGGAGTCACTCACAGGCCAACCTCTGCCAGGCATCTGAATACCGCGTGCTATATAAGGCCTGCTGGGTGCTGTTCAGCACCCCTGCCCAGGAGGTGGTGAAGCTGCAGGGCAGCCAAACCTGGAGCCCATGACAGCAACACTCAAGTTAAAATTTTCTGCTTTTAAATATATTTATTAAGAAATATTTTTTTATGTTTTATTTTTATTTATTTACCTTTAGAGGGGAAGGGAAGGAGAGAAGGAAAGAAATATCAATGTATGGTTGCTTCTCGCCAGTCCCGTGCTAGGAACTGGCCTGCAACCCAGGCATGTGCCCTGACTGGGAATTGTGTGATTCTGTGACTGTATGATTCGTAGGCCCGCGCTCAATCCACTGAGTTACACCAGCCATGATATGAAAGAGAGCCATGAATGCCTTATTAAAAGTACCCACATGACTCTGTTGGTACCAAAGTTGGTACCAGGGCCTAAATATATTTCTTTACAAAAAAAAAATCATGTTGACTTATGCAGCATTATTCCTGTCAATTATCATGAATCTCACCATCACATGCATTGAGATAGGAGCACAAAATGTTCCCACATCCTGCTTTGCCATTTCTGTTAACTGGTTTTGGGGATCTAGATCCCAAGGAGAGAGTAACCCTTTAGATTTCATCTACCAGCTCTGTATCAGCTGTCATCCCTGGAAATAGTGGGCATTGGTGGTCCGGGTATAGTGTGATACTGGGTAATAGACAAGCCCTGACCATGACTATGAAAACAGCCAGGAATGTGAGTTCAGCAAAAGCAGGTATAGCAGAGCTCACCAATGATCAAGAAATTAGAAAAGGGTCCTGTCTAAGTAGGAATGTACAATCTTCTTGGGTTAATGAGGAAAAAAACTGTGAAGAATGCTACAAGCTCAAAGGGTAAGGAGTAAGAAAGAAACATTAAAGGTCAGTACCTACAAATGTTGGCTCTAGGATCCAAAGGAAAAATGACAATAAGAAAGTGGGTGAGGAGGAATCAGAATGTGATATGCAAAGTAAATTTGTTTTTCAGGCTTTGGAAATAGTATATTAGAAGCCAGGCAGGAATTACCGGTATCAGCTTAATCAATCAGTTTTGATACATGGTAAAGAAAAAAAACTATGGAAAACAGAAAGGAGAACAGAAGATCACATCAACAGCTTTAAATATAGTCCAGGGAGCCAAGGATCCACTTACGAACACGGTTGAAGTTGACTTGCTTGGAAGATACAGAATACTAAAGAAAAAATAAGAGAATCTAGCTATAGAGTAACATAAAAGGGAGTAAAAAGGAATGTTTTTTCCCACCAGTAACTTTCAAAAGTCACTGAAGCCCTGAGGAATTCGTTGTAATGAATTTATTACTATTATTAAAATACCAGCTATTTTTAAGAACTAGAGGTGTTGAAATGGGCTACCTCTCAGCAGATCTTTAGGTCACATCTGGTTGTCAAAGACACAGATTCTGCCACTATCATCAAGAAACTTAAGTTCTGAAAACTGCCCAAAGTAACTTTTCATGTTAAATAAATACGGAAATGAGAGAAAAGGCTCCTCTAAAAAAAGTCTCAGACCCCTGGACTCGAAGCTAGGCAATCATAGCATGAAAAGAAATAGGAGTCTTACATGTCATGATAAGGATAGAGAAATACAGAAGAAGTCAACTTCCTAGAATATCCATCCTAAACGTATGGAGAATTTTGCTCAGAAAAACGCTAAGAAGACCATGCTGTGCCCCTGAATACCACGTGCAATAATTAACAACATTTTAGTGTGCCAGGAATGTAAGAGCCAAATAGAAATTAAAATCTGAGTTTTTAAATATTCAGAAGAAGAAGCACCAAGGAAACACACATCCTAGGAAAGATCTGGGTACTCTGTGTAGCAACATGAGAATGGTGTGTTTTATCTGGAAGAAAGTTGTGTTTTATCTGGAAGAAAGCAGATATGTTCCTGGACGGAACTCAGTTTATATACATGGTAGATTTTATTCCCTCTTGAGCTGTTGGCTATGTGACCTCACAACTGACCTCCGGATAGATTTCTCCTGAGTCAAAACTCCAAAGATTCTGCACGCTGGACAAGTAACACATGTATAACACACCAATGAGGCAAAGACTAAGAAGCTCTGTTCCTGTTTGTTAGTAATGTCCCTCCAACTATTTCTAAACTTGCATTAAAGTTTAAGGTAGGTGGCAATATGGTTGTAGGCTATAATAAGCTCTGGATACTGGAAAGACTACTTTGGATTAGTAAATACTACTGTTTTGGAATTTAGTCTCTAAATTATAAAGTGTTCCACAGATATTTTCATTATGCTGAAAACTCTGCAACCTTGCAAATATGTAATGTAGGAAAAACTTAGAATTATCATAATACAACTTTGTAGATAACAAGGATCTACTTTGGTTCCATCAGTGCAAATCAGGAAGAAGATGTTTGAAAAAAGAAAAAAAACCATAAATAGTATGGGATATAACATAATTTGAGAGGAATTCCTAGAGAATAAAAAAACCTGAGATAGGTCAGGTTGCCTAGAGGAAAATAATTTTTTCCACAAAAGCATCATAAGCAAAAATATGTCAAAGTGAGAAGTATGGTATATGCAGATGAACATGAGAACAGTGTTGCGGGACAGTAAAATGTCCAGAGACATGGTCAGATCAAAGAGAGCCATGAATGCCTTATTAAAAGTACCCACATGACCCTGTTGGTACCAAAGAGTCAATAAAGGAGTTCACACTGAAGAGTAGCTTAGGAAGAGTAACTTAGGTATATCAATCACACAAGCAGCTTTGCAGACAAACAATTTAAGGGCTGTTTGGCTACAGCAAAGAAAAGCAGAAAGGTGACTGCAATATAGTGCAAGATAAATGGGATCTGAATGACAGCATGGATTTGAAGGCATATAGAGGAAGATGACATGTGCCAAATACTTAAGAAGCAAAAGGAGTAGGATTCAGTACTTAACTGAATCAAGTAGAGGGCAAAATTAAGAACTCCCAAACACTGGGGGAGGAGAACCCAGGAAAGGAATCAACTTACAAATATGGCAATGAACTGTTTGAGATCCCTTTGATTTGACATCTGTTGGGACCTCTAGGTAGAAATACTCAACAAACTATTGGATGTACTGATCTGACTCTCAGAAAAATATTTCTAGAGATACAAGTTTGGGATCTGCCAAGATTTACATTATAAATAAAATAATAAGGGTTTGAGTAAGATCATGCAAATACAGAATGTACAATTTTGTCATGGAAGTCAAGAGAGTTTTAAGGAAGAACTTACTACTAGAGTCAAATGTAAAACATAGGCCCAAGAGATGATCACCCACAAACAGACATGGAGACTGGCTATCTAGAAGTCATTGATGATCTTAGCAAAATCTCATTATATGAGATGTAAGCAAACTGCTGTGGAATGGTGCATCTGAGAAAAAGAGGTAGAGAGAGGGGACACCACTACTTCTACAAGAGGTTGAGATGAAGAACAAAAAGAGGTAAAACAGTATTGCCTCAGAAATACTGGATCAAGAGAGAATCGGTAGAAGGAGAGTTGTTGCCAGTTCTACCACTATTAGATATTAAAGTTCTATCATGAATTCTGAGAGAAAAGAGTCTGGTTCACAAACTAAAGCTAACATGGTACCTACCAAAACTTGAGAATTCCAAGTACTTAGCAAGAACAGCAAAATTAAACTGTGCCATAGGATTATCTAATAAAAAATAACAACGATAATATTCAAAGAGATTAGGCCTCGGCTCTGCCATTTAGTAGTTGTGTGATCTTGGGCAAGTTACTTAGTCCTTTGCCTCTCAATTTCCTCATCTATAAAGTAGAGGTAACACAACAACAGTACTTACAGGTGTTATGAGAATTCTAATAAGATACTGCGTACAAAAACACTAACTTGGTGCTGGCTTAGGGTAGAACCTCAAATCTGTCTTTATTTAGAATAACAGACAACAATTAAAGTGAATAAAAAACTTCACTTCTTAAGAGGCATATTTAGTTGTGCACTTATGACAAGCCTCATGGCATCCTGATTTATAGGTTTATAATTAGCTCCAATAAATAGGTCACCATTTGTCCACTTAAGGGGAAAAAACCAACTGTAAATACTTTACCCTAATATATGTATATATCTTATAAATCAGTAAAAGGAAAATCAAGGACTCAACTGTAATTTCAAATTCAAAAGAATCTTTCTCTTCTATGGCACTGAGGTACAGTTCTCATTAATTTCTGTAACAAAGTATACAGTGCATGGACTTGTTCATCTGTGTCAAAAATGAATTAAACATAACTCTGAATAGTAATAAGTGCAGTAATGTTGTCTCCCTTTTTAATTTACATGTGCAGTAGTCTTTAATGATACAGTGTGCAACTGTTCCAGCCAATCCAAAGAGACAAAAAGATTCAATTATTCTCCAGATGTATAAACAGTTGCATGATTCCTTTATATATCAGAATTTCATTACTGCTGAAACAGATAAAAAGACAGTACACAGTAAAAGATATTATGATCAATAATCAACAAGTCCAAAGATCTGAGAGAAATGCATAAAATACATTACACTTCACAATATATAGCCTCATTACTACTAAGAATGCTGTCACCTTTTAAACAAACAAAACAACTTCTTTTTAATAAAACAAGGAGTAAACACAGCATTAAAACTCTGGATCAAAATAACATAAGTACAATTCTAGAATTAAGATTTCATTAAATGATTTGAACTGATATGATAATTTAAGAAAACATCAAGTATGCAATTTGGTAGTTATAGTCAATGTAGATGGTGGCAAAATTTATATTCAGGAATTTCATATACAGATCTTTAATTCAGTAGCAGAGTTCCTAGCAAAAGTCTTTAAGACCTTTCCCCCCACAAATAAGTCTATTTAGCAAAAACATTATTTCTTGGATGAATTAACCCAACTGCAAATGAGTATACATTTAAACACCCTCATTGCACATCCTCATTGTCTTTATCTTTATTCAGTTCTACACTTCAAACGCAATAGTCACCAGATTGCCAAAAGCATCAGGAAGCACAACAATGATAATATAGAACTGACATTTAAGTCTTTAAAAATATTTAATAGATATTAAACAATTAAAGCTAGGATGTTTGGCTGTTAATGTTAAAATTTAAAAAAAAATTTAATTTGTAACATCACAGTAAGAAAGATGCAATCCTTTCCCCCTGTTTAGTAAAATACTTATTTATTTTTTTTAAGTTTCTTTTTTTCCCCCAAGTACAGCTGTCTTCATTCCCCCCCCTCCACAGTCCCTGGCCCCACCCATCCCCACCTCTCACCCTGGATCCTACTAGCCTTTGGCTTTGTCCAGGAGTCCTTTACATAAGTTCCTTGACAACCCTTCCCCCTTTTCCCCCATTATCCCCTCCCACCTCCCCTCTGGTTACTGTCAGTTTGTTCTCAATTTCAATAGTAAAATTCTAATTATATAATACTGAAACAAAGAAATAAACCTTTTTTCTCCATGGAGTATTATACAATAACTGAAAACCAAAATATTAGTACTGGAACACTGAAAAAATAAAGTGCCAGGTTAACGATTAAACAAGCTGCATTCTCAGGAATAACACACATAAAACCCACTTCAAATCACTGCATCACACCCTATTACAACTTGGTCATTTTTCTGGCATTGTAAATGATTTTTAAAAAGTCTCAGTTAATAAAAAGTCAATAAATTAAAAAAAATCTTTTCACCAACTCAGAGTAAACAACAGTATATTATTAGGGGTAAGATGACATTATGTGTTGAAGAAAAGGGCAGAGTGGCAGAGTAAAAATTATGTCTTTGTTATCCCCTCCAAAATAATTTTGCTGCCAGTGGTGGAATAGTCAATAAAAATAATGGAGTTACCCCAGGTCTGAACTGAGCACTCTGTCCAGCTGTATCCACTGCTCCTTTTGTTGAATTAGACCCCTTACAAAGAAGTGATTCTTTGGCTGAACCAGGAGTAACCTAGACTCAACATGTAATAGGAAACTCTATTTTAAAAGAACTTGAATGAATTTGATTCCTGGTAGTAGTCAATGAAAATATCAAGACTATCAAGACTAACCAGTGTTATATGGACATACATTACAAGCAAGCATTGCTTATAAACATCAATTTGCATATTCCTGTACATGCACTTTCTTTCTATTAAGGTGACACTGAGGCAAATGTCTGGAACAATACAAGCACCTTAAAATGTAAACTTCTATGTAGATAATACACATCACATCTCTTACTTTTGATGGCAAAAGATAATCATAAACGAAAAAAAATCCATTATGAAACAATCCAGGCACTTCCTTTGGGTTTCTTTTATGTTTCTATTAGAGTTAGTCAAGAATCGTTTCACATCTCCGCTGTTGGGGTGTTCTTGGGACAAGACCAACTCAGACCCAAGTTCATTTTGATAACTGGAGCCAGTTTACCCGCCAACCCTCACCCAACCCCCGGCCTGCCATCGCAGGCACAGGTTTCCGGTTCGCGTTCTCAGAAGTAGTACACAACCAACTCAAAAAACCAAGCAGACAAAACTATCAAGAAATTCATTAAATCATCAAGACTAATGATACTCAAGAGCCAACAGCATCCTGCCTCCTCCAAATGCTCAGGATTCCGCTAAAGAAAAACATAGGGATGGGGCTTGTTACTGGACTCAAGAGAAGCCAGACCGCCCAGGTGCTGCTGTTGAGGTGGGCGAGAGGAGATGGGAAGCAGAAAGTGACACACGAGGTCAGTCACCTGTGGGGCCCCTAGATCCAGCCCCGCCCCCAGGGACATAAGCAAGAATCACGGCCAGAAGCCCCGAAAACACATCTGGGAAACACAGAGCTGGGCCCTTTCGGCCAGGCCTGGAACTTACCATCCACGGTTTTCTTCTTAAAGAGGGACGCCATGGTCAAGAACCGCGCCCAGGCGGCCCAGCTTGGCCCGGTCCGGGACGCAAATGGGAAAGGACAGGAAGGAAAGGACTAGCCTTCGGAGGATTTGGGGTAGCGAAGCCAAAGAACAAGAAAAGAGGGCAGGGTCTCCAGGTAGGACACACAGAAATCAGTGTCCCTGAAGCCTACGGCAGCCGAGTCTCCCGAAGCTCAGGTGACTAGGAACTAAAACACTTTTTGGAGAAGTCACTTGTAGGCGGCGCCTGCGCGTCGTGATCTTGCGCCTGCGCACTGAGGCGCCCGAAGCCGCCACCGTTGCCCTCACTTCAGCTTCGGCCGGGTAGCCCACTTTCCGGGTATGGGCGCTGCGATCCCGTCTAGGCTGTCGGCGGTAGCCGGTCTTCGGAGGCTGTGGATGGTGACGGAAACCTTCTTAGGTGCTGGCTTCGTGCTGAGTCCTTTCTTAGCCCTTTCCCCTTTGCCTGGGCAGAAGCTGGAAATAGGGGTCTCCACTGCCCGAGGACAAGTCCGGGTGGTTTGGAACCAGTTGAATTACCATTATCCACTTGCTGTCAGTATCAGTACTTTCTTAAGTGCAGGGGCTAGTTCTAATGCTGAGGTGCTTGTCCCCGGAGTTCATCCTCTTTTCCTCCCTAACTCGTTCAGCGACCGCCTGCCTTGGCGCCCTCAGTTCTTGTGGGCGCCCACGGCGCAGCCGCCTGCGGGACCGAAGCGTTCACTTGCGGCCCTGGACCCAGGGCTCTGACCACCCGGTGTGGGTCTCTGGGGATCCGATTTCTGGGCTTAAGGGTGGTGGAGGAAGAAGGAACTGGGGAGCAACTTCCTTAATGCAACACTTTAATGTGCTTGGTTGGAAATATGAACAAAAAAGTCCATACACATTTGTATGCCTCCAACCCTATTTTTTTAATCTCGATTTCCTGTAATTGCTAAAGAAAAATTCACGGCTATATTGTGAATCTATTAAAATACTATATAACTGTATATTGGTTTTAATGTAGTAAAAAACACCACGTTAAAGGAAAAGCATAAGGAGTAATTTAAAGAATCCTTGTGTGTATAGCCATAAATATGTAAAACACTCTTTGAATTAGGATTTTAAATTCATTGTTTTACGTCATTGTGTGTATAGCATATTTCAGTTTAATGTATTATTTCACTATTGAGAATCTTAAGTTTGCTTTGAACTTCCCCCTCCCAGTCTATTAGAGCTTTGAGCAACACTGCCTTCCACAGGATAAAAATAATAATGGCCTTTTTTTTTCTGTAGATGTGTTTTGTGATAGGGAAGACACTCCAGTAAAAAAGTCAATATTATCAGTCAACGTTGGGTTTATGCATCATGTTTCAAGGGTTTTTAAGTATTTGTGGTATTCAGACTTCCCGTCCCGATTTTGCTCCCCCCCCCACAAGATACAAAAGCCCTCAGGGCCACTGGCAATCCTACTGTTGCTACCAAAATGTAGCTACGAGTTTGCTCATGAAAACTTTCTCAGAATGACATAATAACGTGCAAGATAAAATTGTATTACTCCTCAAGTTGTTCCATATTTTACAGGAAGGTGAAGAAATGAGGAAAAAGGAAAAATTGTAAGTGAGGAGACCTAGTCTTGGCATCCAAGGCCTCGTCTTATACTGGAATAAACTCTGGCAGAAAAGAGGTTCGCCCTCACTGCCTGTTTTAATGAATGGCATGGAGCTGTGCTTGAATGCTTGAGTAGGGATGAGCTGTTATGTGTGTAGTAATGGTACTCCTCCCTGCTGCAGTCACCCTTGTTTTATTACTCCTACAGAGCCCCCCACTGACCCAATTGTAACAGTTGGGGAAATGCCAGAATACTTAGCAGCAACCATATGGAAGACGCTCCCAAAGTGCACAGCAGGAGCTAAAGACAGAGCTTGTTCATTACAATAAAGACAAAATAGGAATATGTGGTATTTAAACTCAGCACTCTAATAGCTTGATTCTCCCATAGTTTGAAGCAGGCTGACATTTAGCTGAAATGCACCAGACTGCCTGGCATCCACTCTGATTAGTTGGTGGCCAAACTGCAGTGGCATATTTGGTATGTGTATCACTTATTTAAAGAGTGTGTGCACTTATAGCTGAGATTTAGGACACCAAGAAGCCAGAAACTACAAATATTACGGTATTTTTTTCATGTATTTAAAACCGCCATCATCCATACTCACTGAGTCAATAAGACATATAAGCATAGTGGATAGAGGAAACATTTTAATTTTACTCTTTTGAAGTCTCATTAAGAAATAATTGACTAATGTACTATGATTATATTATGATCACATTATGATCCAATGCTCTTATTCCAAATTGCTTAGATAATGAAAAATATTTATTGTATACCTAATGACACATACCATGCTATGTGCTGGAAACATGCCACTGAAAAAACAAGGCTCTCCCTTCTTTTTCTCTTCCCCACCTTCCTACCAGGATTTTCATCTTTCCTATTCACTTGTTAACAACTCTGACACCAATTCCAATGTGTTATTTTTCCCCCACACCAAACAATCTGAGACACCCTTGGTATGTGCTATAATTCAGCTCAACTCTTGACATGCAGATGGTATCACATTCTACAGGTTAAAGGTTAAGTCCCAAAAGACTCCCCCGAGTTCAATGCCAGTAGCAAGTCCAGGTTGTTGCCTGTGCTTCCGACAGGCCAGCTATAAATCAAAGGTTCCCCTGATCCCCTACTTGGGTTCCATTAATTTGTTAGATCAGTTTAGATCCCTGTTTACTTACTAGGTCACTTGTTTATTGCAAAAGATATTAAAGGGTAAAAACTGCCAGAAAAGAAAGATACACAGGCAAGGTCCTGGATGTAGGAGCTTCTGTTCCCCTTGGAATTTGAGGCCCAGGAACCATGGCACACGGAAGCATCCTGGTTCACCAACCTGGAAGCTGCCCAAACCCTATCCTTTTGGGTTTTCAGGGAGGCTTCATCACATCGGCACGCTTGATTAAATCATTAGGCAGTGTTGACTGAATTGCTGTCGTTCTTCCTTTTCCTGGAGGCTGGGGAGCAAGGACTGAGAGTTCCAATCCTTTAATCATATGGTTGGCTCCCCAGGTGACCAGCCCCCAACCTGAGATACTTTCCGAAACTCACCTCATTAACATAAACTCAGTTATGGTTGAGAGTGGTTTGCTATGAATTTCAAGGCATCTTTATAGCTCTTATGGCCTAAGAAATTCCAAGGGCTTTAGGAGCTCTGTCAGAGATAGAGACAAAGACCAAATTAGGTATCTTATTGTAAATCACAATATTACACTTGTCCATTGCAGAGAAGTAGGCTTTGGCTTAGTATAAGAAAAAGAGCTTTAGTTATAAAATAACTAAGTCCTATGGATGTAATGTACAACATGGGGACTATAATCAATAATGTTGTGTTAACCCTGCATGGTGACAGATGGCACTTAGACTTATTGTGATGGTTTTTTTTCAAAATGTATACAAATATTGAATCATTTTGTCATATACTTGTAGGGGAAGTCATTCAGAGATGCAGTATGTCTCCAGCAGTAAAGAAGTCTGGAAAATGTTGGACTCTGTTTTTGTGTGATTGTTTAACCCCCTGTAGCCTCAGGTGTGACTGACTACCCAGAAAGCCACATGCTGCCCACAGATAAAATCAGCCCCAGGAAAGAGGTTGATGCTCACAAGGGTGTTCAACCTTTTGCCGACTTTGAGCCACACTGGAAGAAGAGTTGTCTTGGGCCACACATTAAATATATGAACACCAACGAAAACTGATGAGCAAAACAAAACAAAAAAAGTTTTTTATGCAAATTTATGATTTTGTGTTAGGTCAAATTCATAGCCATCCTGGGCCACATGTAGCCTATGGGCTGCAATTTGGACACCCCTAGAAAAAGTGCGGATAACTGACTGGTGTTACACGTTAACTTAGAAATGCGTTGTCCTTTCTGTTGGTCTACGTGACTACCTACCATATGGTTTTACTATTAATCCCCTATAGAAAGGAAACCCTGTCCTGGAGGGGGCATGGGTTTATTTACTGTTGGCCACTACTGGGGAGAAGCAGCTGCTTTGATGTAAGTTTCTCCTATGAAAGCTCTTAGGAATTTGAATAAGGCCATGTGCCAGTTCTTCGGAATTGAACCTGAATTTAGACGTTTGGGGCTTCCCCCAACAACAACTGAAACTGATATAATATTGTATGCCAATTAGAAATGATAATATTATTAATATAACTATAGTTTTAAAAAGAGAAGGAGCTCTTAAAACCAGAGTTCTTCTTAAATGGGAGGTGAGCTGTGTGAGATAGTGAGCTCTTTGGCAAGAAAGTGTTAAAGCAGGAGAGGTTGTTGTAGACACAATTCTTTTAAAAGGCCAAACTCCCTATTGGAAGATTTCTATGGTTCCTTTAAAATCTGAAATTTTATCATGAATAATATGTAGCTGAGTCCCAATACCTTGGTGTGTGATATTACACACTGTACAGGTAACACTTTCAAATATTGTTGACTTCAGTTTTAAAGATATAATTGAGCCAAAAAGATACAGCATTTCACCATTTTGAATCATCTTGGTTTAGGTCACCTTCATCTCTAATCTGGATTATTACCACACATATCTGTGTGCACACTCACACACATTTGTTCTCCAAATTAAACTTCTGTGGTTCATCCATCTGAATTTTTACCACTCAGGTTGCTCACCTAATTATTCCCCTTCATTGTGTGTCTCAGGTGGAACATAATTGTTTAGGTTCTATCATGGAATTAGGCCTTTTGTTACCTCCTTTGTTCTGTACTCTGTTTCTAACAGCGCTCTTTGATTCCATTAGCATTTTTGATTATTAGACTCTTTGAGTCACCTCAAACTTTTAGTCGCGTATAGTTTTTAGTACATTTAAAAAAATATGAATTCTGACTCAGTCCTTCTGATCCTTTATTTGATTCATAAATAATTTTAACCCAAACACAAAACCTTTCATGTATCACTAGAGACATCCATTCATTTTTGCATCGACTAAGCACGTTTGAGGCGTCGTGCCCCTCTATGAATCATCACGGACAGTGAAGAGTGTGGAGTGTCTAAGGCTGCCACCTCCAGGTTTCACTCACAGAAGAAGACAAGGTTTGACTTCAGGGAACAGTAAGCTAGAGAAAGATCTCTTGTTTTTCCTTTCTTCCCTGCTTCCCAACTCCTCTGAGGGCACTGCCTCTACTCTTCTCCATGCTCTCAACTTCTCTGAATTCAGAGAAGACAGGCAGCGCTTACTCTGCCTGGCTGAAGGACCGCACTCAGATGATCTCAAACATGTGGACAACTTTTGTACATTTCAAGCCAGATTATGTATGCAACATTTTCCCCTTGCTTCAGCATGCTCGCCATATTTTAGCATTAAAATTTAGAAAATTTTCCGGAATTTCTGCCTTCTTGCTTTAATAGTTCCAGAAATTCACCTCCTTTCTCTCTTTGTCAAATCTTGCCTTTAAGTATATGTACCATAAAGCATGAGTGAGACCAGTCAGACATTTAGTCAATGAAAAAGCTAAATGAGAATCCTAAATGTGTGTGGTTGCACATCATTGGTTTTATAGTCTAAAAGACTTCATGTGTTATTTGGAATATGTAACAATATGATCCTTTTTGAAAAAAAAATGTAACTTTGCCCTGAATTCCTTATGGTGTTAATAGTAGTTGCACATGAGTAAATCAAGACAGTATACATGCCCCCTGGCACAACAGAACATATGTATATATTTGCCTTTCATTCCAATAATGGCTCCAGAGTGCGGAACTACTACCACACAGAATAAAAATAAGCCTCAATACATGGCCAATGGATTTGGCTCTTCAATACGGTGAACCTTAACAGCCCTCTTCCTTTCTGTCTCAGATGAATAGGAATCAAGACAAGCTCTGCATGTTAGATTTTAGTAAAGTAGTAAGTATGAATAATTTGCTAAAACAACAGCATTGCATTTTCTATACAAATAAGGTGGCTCTTTTATAGTGATATTTATTATAAGCTGCATTTAAATGGCCTCTTCATTGCTTTATTAAGTAATGGAACAAATACTTATAAAAACTATTGTATGAAATATGTGATGCTAGTTAATAATTTGGGGGGATCAAAAAATAAACTAGACATGAATTTTACCGTAAAGAAAGACATGAAAAGTCTGGTAAAGTTATTAGAGGTACATCAAGAATTCAATAACAAGGCACAGTATATGGCAGTAAAACTTGGTGTGGTCATTAACAAAATTAATAATCAACTCTATGATTCTAAATTTGATGCTTGGAAATGTTTTACATAATTAGACTCTAATTAGTACATTATATTTAGAAATTCTCATTTTTAAAATGTCTCTTTTTAAATTTTTTTCCTTTGCATGCAAGGAATTGATTCAGAAGCTTAAAAATGCCTAGAAACAGATGAAAAATTTAAACGATCTTGAAAACAATTTTAGATACCTTTGATGAAAAATATACAAGTCTCCAAAGTATATAAACCTGAACTTACTGATAGACATGATAGTAATGGTAAATAATATCTAAGTGTATATGTTACTCAGATTCTAGGAGACTACTGTATCATTTTCACGGTTTAATATGAGACTTACCTATCTTCATTGTTTTCTATTTCTACCTTATTTGTGAAAATTACTACTTAGGCTACAAACCACCATTTCAAAACAGAATAAAAATATTAAAAATTTAATGTTACCTTTATATTATAAACAAAGACCTCTGGCCCTGGGCAGTGTGACTCAGTTGGTTGGAGCATCATCCTGTAAACTGAAAGGTTCCGGGTTCGATTCTCAGTCAGAGCATATACCTAGCTTGTGGGTTTGGTCCCCAGACAGTGGGGTATGAGAGGCAACTAATCAACATTTCTCTCTCATATCAATATTTCCCTCCCTCTCTCTCATCCACCCTTCCCTTCTTTCTCTAAAAGAAAAAAAAAAAGAAAACACCAAAGCCTTGTGCATTCAGTTTATTGGAACTTTATTGTTACTTTGTATTTAGGCCCACTTTTGGGAGACTAACTTTTACAAAGTTTTATGATAATATCATCAATAACCATATTTTCTGATGCCTATTCCATGTATGGAGTAAAAAGACATGAAGATGTATTAAGATAGGATCTCTGCCTATTAGTAATATTTATTTTGGGTGATGATAACCTATTCCACAAACAAAGTAACTTGTATCAAAAGGGTTAAATTTGTCATTCAGAATAGCAAGTTGATTTGTTATGTCAGAATAGACTTTAAACTAAAATGGTTTTTCTGACAATAGCTGCTGTCTTTGGAGATATGGAAAGTCTCAAGTACAATTCTGAGATTAGTTGGCAAAAGATACTGATTTATAAGGGAGTCTATTCAGAAGTTGTTTTCACCTGGTCTTTCTCTCGGTTGTCTACCCTTGCTTTTTACCACCAAAAGGATGCTTGGATGAGTATCCTATTGCTGCCATAACAAATGATCACAAACTTGGTGACTTAAAACAACTCAAATGTACATTTTATTGTAATGGAGGCCCGGAGTCCAAAATGGGTCTCATTGGATTAAAATGTAGGTATCCTCAGGACTGTGTCCCTCCTGGAAGCTCAAGGGAAAATTTGCTTTCTTCCTTTCCAATTTTTAGAGGCCACCTGAATTCTTGCCTCCTCCGTCTTCAGAGCCAGCAGTGTGGCATCCTCAAGTCTGTCTTTGAACCCAACTCTTCTGCCTTTCTTCCACATTTAAACTCACTACATTGGGCCCACTCCGACGTACCAAGATTATCTCCTTATTTTAAAGTCAGCTGATTAGCAACCTTAATTTCAGCTGCAACCTTGATTCCCTTTGCCCATGTATCACAGGTTCCAGGCATTAGAACAGGGATGTCAAACTCGTTTTCACTGGGGGCCACATCAGCCTTGTGGTTGCCTTCAAAGGGCCAAATGTAATTTTAGGTCTGTATAAGTGTAACTTCTCCTTAACAGTTAAGCAAGAGCTCGGCACTGCCACTGGGTAGAAACAAGGTGCAGGGCCAGATAAAGCAAGGCAGAGGGCCGGATTTGGCCAGTTTGCCTTGTGTTGGCCACCTGTGCATTAGAATGTAGATGCGGTTGAACAATAGCATTCTGCCTACGTCAAGTGAGACTGACTTTTAAAATAAAGTATCATTGGGTCTACAAAACATTCTTTGGCCTACTTCATTGTTTTTTTAGTTGTACCTAACAGCTCCCATATGGTTTTAAAAAGCACTGGTGATCTTACTGACATGAAAATGCTATTCCTTGCTACTGTCATACGTCATGGTTTGCTGTGTCCACAATGTTAACCCATCTAGCCTTCATTTGGCAGGAGTCTTCTTGATGCTTTCTCACATTGGCACTAACAACTTTCTAGGAAAGAAAGTAAAAGACAAACCCTGGCTGGTGTAGCTCAGTGGATTGAGCGCAGGCCTGCGAACCAGAGGATCGCAGTTTGATTCCCAGTCAGGGGACATGCCTGGTTTGCAGGCCAGTTCCCAGAGGGGGACTCATGAGAAGCAACCATACATTGAAATCTCTCTCCTTCTCTCCTTCTCTCCTTCCTTTCCCCCCTACAGATAAATAAATAAAATCTTAAGAAAAAAGAAAAGAAAGTAAAAGACATATGGACAAATTCTGACATAGAATTTTTCATTGAAACAGACTTGGTTTAACACTTTGTTTCAAATTCTGCCTTGTGGATATAGTGCTTTACTATTTAATCAAAATTTTAATTGATATTTAATTTTGAACTCAAGCTGCATTCATAGAACTGACCATCACCATATTTAAATTTTAAAATAACTAACTGCGTTTTTATCTCCCGCATATATCTGCACATATTTGTTATTGTAAGACAAAATCATTGAATTAACAATTAGCTTATAATAGCAAAAATGTGTATAGAAGTATCACTCAATTTTCTTGTAAGCACAAACTATTTAGAACTAGATCAAAATGCTCAATAATTTTATTGTAATTCATGTCTTCACTTTTTCAGTCACTAATACTACAATTTTAGAAGTGAGAGAGATTGTATAGTTAATCTGTTATAAGCTCTTTATTTTACAAATAGACATCAGGACGGATGGTGAAGGATTTCTGAACTTCACTGTTGGTCCCTGGAAGGTCTACAACTAGGAACCAAGATGACCCAACTCTCACACCAATACTTGACCTGTCTGTCCTATAAATCTGTCTTAGTAAAAAAAAAAAAACCAGCAGAGAATAAAGAAGAAGAGAGTAAATTTGAAAGGCAGTCTCTGAGAAATCTGAAGTCTGTATCAAAATGTTTGATACATTTAAACATTTTGACTTATGATAAAATGAGAGTGGCCAGGAGATGCGAGTAATTCATGTAGTTAATGGAGGCTGGATGTATAAACATGAGAGGCCACACCTTTAGCTAAACGTCTCATCTCTTAGGTAAAATTGAGCTAGGAAATTTCTCCTTTCAGCAAATTATTTTTGCCATTTAATATGGAAATTCAGTAGAGATCTCATTAATAGTTTTGTAAAGGTATTCTGATTTTAATAAAGACAAAAATTGTTTTAGGTTAGAAGCATGAAAGGACAGGTATGAAATCAGCCCCTGACAGGAATGATGAAGAAATGGAATTGGGATTATGGAGATGGGAATTTCTGAAGTCCTATCTACAGTCTGCTAAGGAAATTAGGAAGTTACAAAGGCAGTTCCCATGAACAAGGCAAGATGTACACAGTGTTCAGTTCATCATTCTACTTCTAAGCCATCAGAAACAGTTCTAAGGTTATCCTGGTTGGTGATGGTGGGGTAGCGATGGAGAGAAAGTACTCGTGTATCTGTGGGACACATTCTGCATTGCAGAAGCAAAAAGCATAAAAATAAAAAGGTGTACATTTGGACTCAACATTACAAAGATGCTATATCTTATAGGATATGTATTAAACTGGAAAATAAATCACAGCAGGTTTTGTGTCAAAACAGTGCCCAATGACAAGGAAGACTTTTAAAAAAGAGAATCAGAATGTTGGTCAGAAAAGTTATATGAATAGAAATATAAATTGTGGTTATCTTAGTTATTTTAGTAATATCTGACATTACAAGGGAGGGCAGTTTCTTTTTCTACTTTTTACCCATTACCCATTATACACAGTAAAGCAGATCAAAGAGCAGGATTATGTTACCAAGGGAGATTGGGACTCTCTCCACGGGGGTCATAAATACAGTGTTCCATCTGCTGGAACTGTTTAGGTGAAACATGCCTGAAGTAAGGGGCTGGATCAGATGATCTCTGGGGGTCTCTTCCAGCCTTTTGAGTCTTTGAGAGAAATTTCTAATCAGCATGTTAATGAGTGCTTTAAATTTGTATTCTGGTTTCCTTGAAGATAATTACCAGAAACACTAAGCAGAGAATAGCATTTCTAAATGGCTATTTAAAAGGAGAAGAAAAGGAGGAAAGAAAAAAAAACAGGATTCAGTTTAAAAAGAAAAATAGCTGTAATAAAATATGGCCCACTTGATGTCAGAGAAGGCAATTACCTGAGAAGGTAGTATGGTTCAACAGTCTCGGTGACGCCTGAGAAAGTTCAAGGCCACCGCCTTTTCCCTGTTTCTGTGATGTCTTGCTGTGTGACCCAGGGTGAGTCACTTGACCTTAGTTTCCTCTTCTGAAAACACAAGACCCCAGGAGTTGTGCTTGATCACTTGACTAATATCAAGCTATAAGAATTAAATGAAGAATGGAATTTCATCTAGGCTTCATCACTGTTGCAGTGATGACGGATGGGAAACCCGGGAGTCAGGTTAGCCCTGCGCTTCATTACCTGACAGAGAGAATGTCTGAGTGACATGGGTGGTAAACCAGATTTTGACAACTCTTTCAGAAATGTTAAATTGGAATGGTATATAGAAAATAAGTATAGCACACATTTACTTTGATTTGTGCATTATACAAAATCAATTATAATATCGTCCCATATGTTCAATTAATCTAGCCCCAGAAGAAAAGGAATGGGAAAACTACGTATGAGGTTAGGGTGATACCTTTTGTTTTTCACTTAGATTTAGTGGAGAAAATCCTTTTTATTAATATTAATGTATAGCTGCTTTATAAATAATATCAAAATAGTCTCAGTCCAAATTATTTTTCTCCCTCTGTCTTTCCTTTACCAGTAGTAAAATAAGTTTAATGTGACTTTTTATGTTTCTTGGCATAAATGTGATTTTTCCTGGGTGACTAAGCTGGCAGGTTTCCAAACCTGGCGTATGGGGTTAAATGCTTAGCTTCATGTTATTGCCAGCACATTTTTTTCCACCAGAGACTGCTGCTTGTTTTAATAAATATGCCCTAAATAGGAAATCAAACAAGGAAGAAATTAAACTTAGGCATGACACAGAAGGTAATGTTTTCCAAAATCAGCTAAAACTTATGTTTCTGACACACTCTTCAAAGAAGGTGAGTAACGATTAAAAAAAAAACAAGATGCTATGAAAATGAATTTTGTTTGTGATGAAACTTGGGAAACTGAAGCATCTATACCAGATAAGATCTGTGATTACCACTAGTAACCATTACTTCTATTTCAATATACTACATTTTTCTATTAAAGTGAAAAAGCCAAACACATTCTGAAAGCATTGTTGGTATTTTGATTAGAGATTGCAAATATGCAGTCTTTTGTTCATGAACACTAAAGAGAGGGCAAGAATATCGCAGGAAATACTGCTGTATGTGAGGTTTGGGGAATAATAAATTCTAGTTCTGAGTCTGCTATTCAGCTTTCAGATGACATTATACCTTAGTCCCACCATCTGTACAGTATGAATAATCATATTTGCTAGCTCACAGGTGTGTTGTAAAGAAAAGACAATAAAAAATGATTCTGAAAAGCTATTGAGTCCAGACTGTAAGGCAAACAAATGGTTAAGAGATACAAAGCAAGTGTGTTGAACTTTCTAATAAAATTCTGAGAATCGTGTTTAACATGATTTTTAAAAGAGTCTAACATTTACCTCCCAAAATTTTCATATGACTTTATTTTATCCACAAAATGTGCATAATTTGGACTGAGAATTTGATCTCAAAGTCTATGAGGGACTACAAAGGAGAAAACACATTGGGACTCTGCCGTTTTTTGCTTCACAGGCCTGTGCTCAATCCAGTGAGCTGCACCAGCCAGGGCTCTGCCGTGTTTTTGAGTCTCTGACTTGAGGGATCGGCTGATGGTAGATTCTCACTATGAATTTATGCAGCATTCAATATCAAATCACATCTTTAATTGAAGGAGTGGAAAGTACACTTCATTGGAAGAGCAGAGACTGGGACAACCATAAGGAGTCAAATCAATGCCTTTTTGCTCCCGGTATTAACATTTACCTTCCTTGGGGGAAAAAAAATTCAGAGTTTGGAAGCAGAGTTGGAAGTTGTGTGTTTTCAAATTCCTTTCATTATGGGACTTCCTGGGATGATTTTGTTCTAAACATACCACTTTCTTTTACCAACCTCCTTTAGCTCATTTCTTTCATGAAAATTGAGCTCCTTACAGGAAAATGAAATAAACAACACAAATAAATAAGTTAAGAGCCCTAGTTCAATGTAAAGAGAATCGGAGAGAAGAAAATTTTAAGGATGGGTAGTCAAAATTGTTAAAATCATGTACAGTGGCTGAAAAGTATAGGAGAAAAAGGCCATTTATTTTGTGAATATTATTAGTGACCTTCCGACATGCACCATACACCCCCTACATCCTCATTAGTGTAGGGGCAGAAGGTGAAAATCCTTTGAAGAGCAACTAACAGTAAGTAAGGAAGTGGTGTCAGCAAGTATAGAATGCACTTAAAATTTTTGAGTTAAATAAAAGAGACTAGATTGTTTTCAAGGCACTTGAAATGTAACCTCGCAATATCTGGTGGTGTGTGTATTGGTCCAGGAAAACTCATGAGTTACTGGACCCAAACACGCTTACAGTAAATGGTGAGAACTGTGTTTACGTTTTGGAGAGGGTTCCTTGCAGTTCATGCCCTATCAGCCTTTAATGGATATCCACAAATAACATTTACGTTTAAAAAATAACTTAATGCCTTTCTCTTTTTTATACTTATTCTCTTCACCTTCAAGGGATCAAGGTCAAAAGCATACCTTGCAGTCAAAGCAACTGATATTGTTGTTTTGGGGTTTTATTCTGTCCTCAGTTTAGAATAATTTAGAGCATGTGAATTCTTTTGAGATTAATATCTAAAAGGCAAACATTCCTCTATTAAAAGAGACTTCCTTAAAAGAAGGAAATGTCCTCCAAAAACAGGAAACATATTTTCCTTTGAATATATTTATAATAACATGAAAGCTCCTAGTGGAGATGTAGAGATGAAAGGTGGTAGCACCATTATTTATTAAACTGATTTGAAGATTACCTACAGTATAATCACCTGGAGTGCTTATCTATGTCACAGACTCATCAGGCAAATAGCAAAAGAGAATTTATTTTTGGAAAGGAAAAAGGATGTCTTTGCCTTTGAGATTTAAGCAATGGAAAAGGAGCTGGATGAACTTTATGGAAAAGTAGACAAGTGAGCACATAGCTAGCTTACTTACCACACCTTCATTTCTCTGAGTAATATACAAAGTGAAGTTATCTACTGAGAAGTAAATGGGTGGAATTGTAATTAGAGAAAAAATTAAAAGTTTTGGAATGGCTACTGTGCTGTATTTCCTAAGAGTCAACCATGTTTTATTGCTTATAAGGCACATTTTTTCTAACATTTTAACAGCTAATGACAACTTAAAAATTATTGCTGGGTCATTCTTGATGTAACTGGTATTTTCAGCATATGTAGGACCTTGCTGATGGCTATTCACATTGTCATTCAAATTGAGTCATGTGCATTGTTGAAAATGTCATTAAAAAGATCTCTCTGTGATTCAGCATAGAAACAGTAACTTATTTTGGATTCTGAAACTCAGGGAATCAGAGTGGTGGGGCATGAATCAGAGGGGGATAGATACAATCACATGGTTTCTTGCAAAAGAACAACCAAAAGCTTTCCTGACATCCCAAAATGTAAGAAATACAAATAGTTATTACTGAGATGTTGGTAGCATAAGATTATCTTTAAGGCCTTTGACATCCATTGGCCAGAAATTTCCAGCTAATTGAATACTGAACTTTCACTTCCAGCAACATGTGATTCAGTTGAAGAAAACCGAATAAATATAGGTTTAATCAAATAGATTAAGCTGAGGTATCCTAGGACTCTTTGACGTGCCACAAAATTATACTATCACTAATAAAGCAGCAAAAAGATTAAGATCATGAGTATGGAAGAAAAAAGGCCATGTATCCCCATGAAGCTGTGCCTAACTACCAGTGACTGAATGTTTCCTTCACATTGAATTCTAATCTCAAGTACATATTTGTGAAGACTATCTCTTCAAATATGTTACTCTGCATTTGCATGCACACATGCCGCCGCCTGCGGCAGCAAGGTGTTCACAAGGTGAGGCGATGGACTTAACTTAATTAAAATAATGGAGAGGTCCAAGTGCTCCTGGCTGGCAAATGGCGAGTTTATTCAAGGAACTGCTGGCTTATATGCAGAACTACAGTGGCCTGAGAACAATGCTGTTTTACAAAAGTTTGTACATTACCGAAAGCTATCAAGAGGGCAAGATGTTCTCACATCCTGAGAACATTAGCCCACAGATAGCAGTGTCCTCAAGATTATCTCTTTCCTGGAACATGACGCACATGCCAAGACCTTGTTCTTTCCTTCCAGGCTGAGAAGGAGAAGGTCCGGAAGATGTCAAGATACCCGCCGGCTCCCGGGACCAGAAACCAAGTCCCGCCACCGTTTTCACAGTGGGGGCTCTGTCCGTGGTCCCCTGCGGCCTGGTGGGCTCCCACACACACACATGGGTGCACATGTACAGATGTGCACACACACAATATATACACCCACACAGTTGAAGAATGGCTGAACTGATAAAGCACATTAAAGTTTTCTAAAGGAGACCCACCCAGGAACCTTTTTTTCACAAGTGTCAATATTTTACTTCTTGATTTTAGTTAGTGAACATGCACTGGGTTTGTTTAAGAATAAGTTTACCCAAAACTTTAATGACTTAGTTGTCTATGTTGTCATTTAAGGGGACAATAGTAACCCCATAATTTTCAACCAATCAACCATTTAAGCACCATTTAAAGAAGGGTCTGGGTGCATGTTGAAAGAAATCTATCTATTGATATCTGCTAGTAAAACTGCTGAAGTGTCAGAGATCAAACATTGCCAAATTGGAGTTGAGTCCAGATGAAAATCTGGAAGAATATAGTGAAGATGTAAAAAATAATTGTGCATCACAATATACTTAGCATTAGGATAGAGGATAATTGGAATGAAAGAAAACATGGCAATTGATGAATGAAAGGATTCAAAAGAGTGACTCAAAGTGAATATATTTTAGAAATTCTATAACCAATTAAAGTTGTGATTTAGAAAAGTTATATAACCTGCCCAAAGGAATATAGTTTGCTTACATTTTATATGAATACATAAAATTAAATGTAATAAACTTTACATTTCTAAATAAGATCTTTCAGTAAGTTTAAAAATATTAAAAGGTCAGTTTTAGAAAAGTGTTATATCATGGTTTAATTGGCAGGATTTTTTCTTCTCAATCACATATGAAATAAAGGTACTTCTGAGAAGTCCTAGGAATTTTCACAATGTCATTTGTCACTTTCCTTTCTATGCCTCTCTCTCATTCATCCATTTGTACAACCCATAAAAATAAGTAGAACCTTTCTTCTCGAGAGTCCACTAACTAGGGATGAAAAGGCTAATAAGGCATAGTCTTGTGATTAATGTGCTCATAGTCTAGTTGGGGATAAAAATAGAAATAAATTACAATATCAGGTGATAAGCACTATTGTAAACGTATACACAAAAATGCCAGTGGTGATAGTGTCCTAGAATATTCAGTACACAGCGTGAAGGTCAGGGTGACAGAAACACTGCTAGCAGAGGGACTTAGGTGGGTAAATTGGAACAAGAATTTGAAGTATGTTGTTTGCAATGATGAGATTTTAGTAATGGGAACCACTAAAGAATTTACCCAGCATGTGCAGCATTAGATTTTATAAATCTCTTTTCATCATGGTAAAATACAAGTGACATAAAATAGACCATTTTAACCATTTTTAAGTGTATAGTTCAGTACCGTCAAGTACATTCACATGGTGGTACCAAAATTTGATTTTTGAGACAATAATTTTGTGGCAGATAAACCAGAGTACAAAACTACTAGAAAAAGGATGAATTGAATATTTCCATTGGTAGGACCATAATTAGAATTGGTGACTAGTCTATAAGGACAATTAAATAACATTTTCAGGAAGAGGATTACTTGAGGGGAATACAAATGAGTTCCACTATGGACATGTTATATGAGAAGTACACAAACGGAAGTAGAAGTTCAGAACTCCAAGAAGACGTGGCCCCGGAGTCATTAGACTGGTTGAAGTGAACTCTCTTAAGGAACATGCAAGAAAGGAAACAAATCAGATTCAAGGATGAAGGCTTGCTCAGACTCAAGGTTTAAGAGCCCACTAGGAAACTCAATAAAGGACACCATAAAAAAACGGAAAGAAGAACTATGAGAAAAAAAGACATTGTAAACATTAAATAAGGAAAGGATTTCAAGTGGCAAGAACATAGAAAATGATCGAATGTGAATATACAAACAGGATAAAGCTGTTAAAACAGTTTCTTAGATTTGACAAATAAGAGGTCATTGGTGACTCTAGCAAGGGCAATTCCATAGGAGCGTTGGTCTTATGGGCAGGATGTGGACTATAGTGGGGTGAAAAATGACAATAGAAGTGATAAGAATCTGGAAGAATAAAAATAATGATGGACAGTATTTATGGAGCACTTACACAGTGCCAGGCATTGCGTAATATTATGCCATTTCGTTCCCCCACCAACTTTTCACAAGGAGTAAATGGAACTTTAGAATTTTTATAAAGGTAAGTGCAAAGTATCCTTTCAAGAAGTTTGAGCACAGTGGGAGAAAGGAGTGAATCTGGTAACTGGGGGTGGGAGTAATGTAATGTCAAGGCAAGTTTCTTGTGGGAACATGGGGGTGGGAGGTGGCATTGTTTTTAGATTGAAGAAGAGGAACTATTTTTAATTAAGTAGGTAAAATAGAGTTTCAGTAACACAGAAGAAGGAAAGAGAATAAAATTTTAAGTTCATAGGTCAAAGGTTTACACTGAAAATGATAGAAATCTGATTTTAGAGGTAGAAGAAAAGAATGTGTGGTGCTGTATATAAATTATTGAACATGGTAGGGAAGTTATGCAGTTTTTGATTGACATGTATCTTTTCTAACAATGTAGAATATAGCTGGGGATTTAAAGAGTACAATAAACATCAACACTAAAAGTCTCAAAGAACTGGAAAAAAAGAGATTTTTAATAGCAAATATATTAATGGTATAGTTTAAATTAGAAAACATACTTTGTGTGAAAGCCACTAAACATTGTTACCTGATTAATATTGTCCAGTGTGTGAAGCATTGATAGTAAGAGAAAATTGAAGGTAGGGCTTGTTCTGCTCCATGAACAACTGTTGGTTCTAAGGGGGTAGTAGAAAGATGAGAAAGTGAGAGAATTCAGGAACGTGGTGAAAATGTTATAATGGTGAAGTCAGAACAGGTTAGTCATAGCATTTCTAAGTGGGATCAAAGCAGAAATGTAAATAATATATGGTTGTAGGAAGAATAGCCTAACTTCAGCGTTAAAGCTTTCGGGAACACTGAGAGTTAACTACTGCCAGTATTCCATCCTGATAGAATTTTGCTAAAGGAGAAATGAGAAATCCCCCAGTTAAAATCATGGTGGTTAAGTATATAGAGGTTTTAAATAATTTGACTTCCGCTCATAGTTGAGCAATTCTCCCAGCAATGTCACTCAACAGTGGCTCTCTAAAGTATAATTCTCAAAGAAAAGTGATTCGCAGAAATGCAATACCAACAAAACCACAGAAGTTCCTAGGCCTAAATAGGATTAAATAACAATTACTTCTTTTTCTCACCACTCTCTGAAACAGACCTTCTACTATAAGACAGGACTAAGAGCAATTCTTTGACCCCAAGTTCTGGGTAGTGCAGTTACTGCTGCTACTCCTAGGAGCCTGCATTTCCCTCAAGGTTATAGCTTGAATCTATGAGAACATAATCATTGCTCTTCCTCAAGTGTCACCTTTTGTATTCATGATTAGTCACTGAAGATTGGCAACCATTTTATAGGAAATTTCTTCCTCCTTTCATCTCTTTATTATTAAGTCATGCTTAAGTATTTGCATAGTGTCAATTTGCATAATATGCCCCATCAGCATTTACATGACATTGTATTATTGTATCTCTTCTTGTCTTCTTCACCCTTTGTGTTTAATTGTTATGTGGTAAAAAGCAAAGTTTATTTCAATGACAAAGTTGCCCTAAAATAGAGCATAAACAAATATCCATGCTTACTATTGTACTATTTTACGATTTAGGTATAGTTCTGGGTAATAAGGAAAGAGGTTTCTTTCTGAGTTGCATCAGATACATACTTCCTTTTACTCAAGAATATTGAAACTACTTGAAAGCTGAAATCAGTACATAATCAGCTAACGTGTGATTATATAATCTCATCAAAACTAACTTACTTTAGGATAACTAGTATGTGGCAATATGGGCTCTTCCCCTTCTTCCTGACTCTGTTCAATTGCTACTTATTGCAAAAACCTGTCCTCGTTTTCTCAGGCACAGTTAATTACTTCCTTGTCTGTGTTCTCAGACAACTTTGCTCACATATGTCATTTATCACTTATCTGTTTACCGGTCTGAACCTCTCTTTAGACTTTGACCCATTTGAGTATTGAGGCTATCTTATTGATCCTCAAATCTACAAATACAATGAATGTGTGACTCAGATTCTATGTAATTCAAAACAAGTTTTTAAACTTTTTTGTTGCAGTATAAATGATCTAAAAATTGCACAAATCCTCAGTGTTCAACATGATGAATCACAAAGTGTACCCAGCTTCAGTCATAAAGTGACTCCCTAGAATCACCCTGCATTAACCGTCGGAGAGATCCCTTAGACCTCTCCCCATGACCCCTCCAAGTCATCTTTCCTTCCACTTGTCCGAAGGTAGACCACATACAGATGTTAACATTACAGATTATTTTTGTAGTAGGTAGTGTGAAACTATTTTACTTACTTTTTGAAACTCCATGTAACTTTGGGTTAAATAAATTTGTACCTTCTTTATTTTTTCTCTTTATTTGATAATGTATGAATAAAATACAAATTGCTGACAAGTTCAAGACCCACGAAAATTCAAATTAAACAATATCAATAAAAGTGTCAATAGTCTTTTTAAAAAAGATTTTATTCCCTGGCCGGTGTAGCTCAGTGGATTGAGTGAGGGCCTGAGAACCAGATGACTGTGGTTCAATTCCCAGTCAGGGCACATGCCTGGGTTGCAGGCCAGTTCCCGGCAGGGGACCCATGAGATGCAACCATACATTGATATTTCTCTCCCTCTCTCCTTCCTTTCCTCTCTAAAGATGAATAAGTAAAATCTAAAAAAAAGATTTTATTTCTTTATTTTTAATGAGAGGGAAAGAGAGGGAGAAAGCAAGGGAGAGAAACATCAGTGTGTGGTTGCCTTTCCCACACCCACCACTAGGTACCTGGCCCTCAACCCAGGCATGTGCCCTGACTGGGAATCGAAACAATGACCCTTTGGTTTGCAGGCTCGAATTCAATCCACCGAGCTACACCAGCCAAATCATCAAGTAGTCTTAATAATGCTTATCTAATTTGAACACACAATGAATTTATGTATAAAATACTAAAAAGTAATAGACAATCATTTATCTTTCAGGAGCAAAGAAACATCTTTTTACATTTTTTTCTAAATCAACATGTAATTTCTAAGCTAAAAATTGAGGGGTTGTTATGGACTGAATGTTTCTGTTTCCCCCAAAATTCATGTGGTGAATCCTTATCCCCACAGTGTTCAGTTATTTGGAGGGGGAACTTCTGTGAGGTGATTAGGGTTAGATGAGGCCATGAGGATTAGGTCCTCATGATGGGATTAGTGAGTTTGTAAGAACAGACACCAAGCAGCTTGCTCTCGCTCTCTCTCACCTAGTAAACACAAAGAAAATGTCACGTGAGCCACACAGTGAGAAGGCAGCCGTCCACCGGGAAAGCCTCTCACCACAATCTGACCATGCTGGTGCCCTGCCCCCAAACTTGCAGCTTCCAGGACTATAACACACACATTTTCATTGTTTAAACAGCCTGGACCTGTGGTATTTTGTGACAGCAGCCTGAAAAGACTAAGACAGTGGTATTTAGAAATGTTCGTAGTATCTGAATCTTAAGCTTCTCGTAAATTCTTAATAATATTTCAGTTTCCCCTGAATGTTTATAGGAAATGTACATGAAACCCAGCTCCGTCTTGCCACTGCCAGTATGTATGTTATTATCTTAAATAGAATCTTGCGGCTGGAAGTTTGATGATAGTTACTTTTCCTAAAGTTAATCATATAAATAAACCCTGTCAAATTTCGATGAAGTCTTCCATGAAGAGCTAAGGTTCTCAGTGAGGGTGATTCCCCGCACCCCACAAAGATATTTTTGTTAGTCACAACTCATGGTGTGAGGGTCGGATGGGGTGGACAGAGCTAGTGAGATCTGATGGTTAGAAGGCAGGGATGCTGCTGAACATCCCCCAGTACCTGACGTGCTCTCCCACGGCGAAGATTTATGTTGCTTTTAATGCTAATACTGCCAAGGTTGAAAATACCTGCCTTAAAAAGAGTTTGGGTAGAAAAATAAATTCATCTTATGTTAACTTGTTTATACCTTGTTATTTATTGGATTTTGTAATGCCTACGTTTGAACAAATATTAAATGTTACATTTGTGTAGTTTTTGTCTTGCTTTGCAGTTTTAATTTTAAGAGAATTAATATTAATTTAAGGGAAATTAGACTACAAACTCCTGGAAAAATTCAGTAACAAAAAATGCTCAAAGATCCCTTTTGGTATCTTCTGTCTTATAAGTTTCATGAAAGGGACTGCCTTGGTTTTAATGTGCTTTGGATCATACTCAATTCCAATTGGATATTATTTACAGCAATAATTATGTATGTTGTGAACCTTCTTATTAACATCTCTTATTAACACTATGCATTTTATTTCATGAGGTATGATACCATGTTCTAAACAATTTTTGCCTTAAATTTCAATTTGACCATATTTGCATCCCCTCTCTGTGCAAATTAGCAATATGCGAAAGTCACTTTTCTAGTGGAAAAAATACCAGAGACAGCTGACTTTCTAGAGCATAAGTCATGGAATATTCTTATACTTACCTGAATGCTGTGTTTGGCTTTAAAAAAAAATGATGACCTATAAGCAAAGCAGTGATTCCTTAAGTGACTTTGCCGAGGGTAAAACTCCAACTAATAGTGTCACATTAGTAGAAAAATGCTGCAGTTTACTTCCTATCATACTTCATAACAAAGCATGTCTATTAGTAAGGATGGAGAGGAGGAGAGAGGCCTGAAAGAGCAGCAGAAGAGACAGATTACATGGGGCTGTGTATATTATCACCCTGAAATCAGTAGGGAAGGCTGCTAAATGCTCTTACAGCTATAATAGCCAATCTCCTGTTAATTCTAGCCTGAAGCTTCCTGACACTTCTTGTTCTGAGATAATGGGGACAAAATTATTTTTTTTTCTCTGGTTGAACAGCAGTCCCCCTTCCCCACCCACAGCGACACCCCCCCTGCAAGAACATCAAATAAATTAAGCAGTCTTTGCAAAGAGCAGTACAAAAGCCTTTTGCTTTGCAGAATTCCCAGTAATAACATGCAAGAATTATTACCCTTGATACTTAGTAGATTTTTTAATGGCTAGCAATAATCGTTTTGATTGAATATTGGCTTAAACTGGCTTGTAAAGGAATTCAGCACTCTTAACTGCTTTCAACCTTAGCTTCATGTGCCTCAGGAAAATCCCTGACACAATAGATCTTGGAGTCATTTACATGGAAATGTTTTATAAAAATGACAGTTAATACCTATTAACTTCAAAAGTTAAGCCAATTAAAATTGACTATATTGTTTTATAATAATTTGATATATTATTGATCCTTGTCTCTGAAAGATAAAGTTATTTTTTTGCGAATTGCAATTTAATTTTCTTGGATATTCAACTGTTTTAAGCAAAGAAACTTCATGATTTTCATAATTTCTGGTATATAAATCAATTGGGATTTTATGTATTGAATGTCTCATCTAATTATTTCAGATTTCTTCAACTAGTTGGGAAAATTGGGATGTTTGTTAAAATAAAACACATTGTTTGAAATATTGAAAAACAAGCTGCTTGATATTTGTGTCTCCCCAGTGGGAATACTTATAGGCTATGATCTGTTTTAGCAGAGACTTGGAGAATAAGAGAGAAATACCCCAGAGACTAATCTACTGAAAAATATGGGAAGTGATTCCACTCTGAAGCTGTAGAATCCACAAAAACTCAGCTTCCACAGCTTGAAGGATGGCAAGAGAATCAGATTTGAGGCTAGATTGGACTCTGAAGAATTATGAAAAATGATTTCTTACACATTGTTTTATCACTTCCTATCTATCAGGGCAGAATAGTATCAGTAATTGAAAAACAAGCTAGTTGAGACCCTGGAGTGTTCCTGTCCAGAGGACCCCACAGCATAGCACCATGGGGGAAATGAGTATAAATTTAAAGGTCTGCATCTGCTGCTCTTCTCTCCTTCAAAGTTATTGATGGTTAAAGTGACAGAATGTCTTAGATTGCCAAGGCATTCCCATTATTATCAGGGTTTTTTAAAACCCACTAAATAAGGTACTTCTGGACTATTCTTGCTATTTTCCCAGGGAGATAGTAATATTCCTTTTGTTTTCATTGGTTGATGATTTTTATTCTATTCTACATGTGAAGTATTAAAATGTTTACTATGGCTTTAAAACATAGACAGTGTCCTTTGCCTTGTTAACTATTCACAATCTCACCACTACATAAGCTTAATTAGGTCAGGAAACTGTGTAATAGGCCTTTATTTAATGGTTACTGAATTAGTAAAGAGATGCTCACATATTCTTGCACATTTAAAAGACCCATGATTACCCTGGCTGGTCTGGCTCAGTGGATTGAGCACTGAACTTCAAAACAAAGGGTCACCAGTTCGATTGCTAGTCAGGGCACATGCCTGGGTTGCAGGCTAGGTCCCTAGTAGGGGGCATATAAGAGGCAACCACACATTGATGTTTCTCTCCCTCTCTTTCTCTATCCCTTCCTTTCTCTCTAAAAATAAATAGACAAAATCTTAAAAAAAAAGACCCTTGATTGAAACAATGTCAAAAAGCAGATTGATGAAAAACAATTGATTATAATTTTAGGGTACACTTTCTGACTTATATGTACAAAATCAATGGCAAGGACCCATAATCAACAGAATAGCTATATTAAATGATTTTCCAATGTTGGTATTGGTGTATGCCATTTCCTTCACTAATTACAAGGGTGCATTTATGAGATTGACTTCTGGGGATGACAGTAGGATCTGTCACCTTAAAATATAATCAACAGGGCAGGGGAAACTAACTCCTCCTGATATAAATCAAACTTATGACTATAGAGTAATTACTATCATATTCCAAGCAGGCACTTGAACATAACAGTAAACTCTGAAGTATCCACAACATTCATATTAATCAGTGATCAGCTGTCTTAATGGTTCTCCCTCACCAGGCTTGGTTCCTTCACCCTTCCTTAGTGTCTTTTCCTCCTTTGTGATAGACAGACACTGATCTGCCACTCTATAACTATCTTGGGAGCACAGGCCTTCCTTTTCCCTATCACACACCCCCTACAATGATGCGTCAGGCCCAACTCTTTGCTGACACCTGCACTAATAGCAGGGTAGATTATCTACTGTTCTTAATGATCTCTCCCAGAGCTCACCTCCATTAGCTTGGATAATTGACTGTATGTATAACATTCATAATGTTATAGACAATGTGCTATAGAAAAAAATGAGAGAGAAAAAATGAATAGTTTATATAAAATTAGCAATGAGAGGTGTTAGACAATATACAGCATCTGGAGTTTTGCCGGGAGCATCTTGGGAAAGTCATTAAGAATTTGGAGGAGATTTTTGAAAGGATAGGAGAAAGTAGTATTGCTTAAATTTTTCATTGAAAAGGTATTCAAGAAAAAGTTTCTATGAAAGAAAATTGCACTCTCATGAGTGTCAAGTCTGGAAGCAGCAGCCTAATGAAAAACAAAGATGGACCATGAGTTACAGAGCTGCCTAGGAGGCCTAGAGAGGGTAAGGATGTGAATTCAGTGGAAAGGGTCATGATAGAACGATTATGGGAGAAAAGATATCTTTTCTATATTCTTTGAGTCAGTCCTCTAGATGACCCCAGCAATTTTTGTCCCTATGAAATAGGTATTCCTCATCAAGTATTGAGTAGGATTTAGTAATCTCCTGAAGTCGTCAAATGGGAATGGGAATTTAAACCCAGAGAGTATGATGCTTGAGAATACACTGTGATGCAGCATGCTATTTTTATCACTTAGACTATTTCAAACATCATAGCTCGAAATTTTATTTCTTTAAAAGCAGACAAAAACAACAAATACAAATGACATGGATTATTATTACAAGTCAATATTACCTTAAATATGTAATTAATGATTAATATACAGAAAAAGTAAAAATAAAAATGAATTTTAAATTTAGTTGTCAGAATACTTCTTTAAAAGCAAAGAAATCTCAGGAATAATTAGACATAAACAGGATTACAGAACTGTTCAGATATAAAATAATAATCCAACATTTCATTTTTGTGTTGGATTAATAGTGCAAACTTTAGTTTTGCATATTTTCAAGTTAATTTTCATAACAAAAATAAAGGTCATTTATATACTTATCTGTTATGAACACTATAGATGACCTATTAAAACTTCCTGGTATGTTATTATTAACTTCTTTAAAAAATTTAATCCTCACCCAAGGCTATATTTAATAATTTTAGAGAGAGAGGATGGGGGAGAGAGAGAGAAACATCAATGTGATAGACAAACACTGATCTATTGCCTCTGTATCCACCCTCACCAGGGACCGAACCTGCAACCTAGGTATGTGCCCTGACCAGGAATCGAACCAGCAACATTTTGGTGTATGGGACAACACTCCAACCAACTTATTTACCCTTCTGGTGTATCCTGTACATTATTATTGAGGTTCTACCTAAAAAAAGGTGGAATTTTGCTCTCATACCTCTTATGAGTTGGCCTCACAAAAAACTAATATACAAAAAATAAAGTACCCTGAAGTGATTTATTAACTGATCTCATACGAGACATAGTTCCTTAAAGTTCTCTTTAAAAATTCAGATTTCATCTGCTTTGTTTGTTTTCCCTGCTGGCAGAAGTGTTCTAAGCTGAAAGGTTTTCATTCACGTTTCTGCTGACTTGCACATTTCACACAATAGGATTTATTAAGGGCCTGATCATGGCCAATGCGATTTGCAGTGTTAGCTAATTTTTCAAACTTGTAGTGAATTCGAAATTAATTACAGACTATTTGGGGTTCATTAGTGTCCATGAAGGATTTTTTGCCTGCTTGTTTATTTTTAATTGAGCAGAGGGGATGAAAATAACAAATGCTGCTTTCTGTTCTATGCAGACATAGAGGGGTGCCATCTTCAAATGAAACACAGATAACAGCAGTGGCAAAGACAATATAATCAAATGATTTGGTGCTGAGAGGAAATATGCATCCATCCTATTTGTTATCCCAAATCATGGAATCAGAGGGTCAATATTAAAATGTGAATTCAAAAACAAGTAAAATAAATTTTGCAATTTTATGCATATTTACCCAAAGAGGTCAAAGTTCTAAACCTTCTATATAATCAAATAATTTATTAGGTCTGTGATGTTAGCTGCTTACAGCTAAACAAATTGTAGCCTAATTGCTTCTCGTACTAGAGTAGAGTTAGAAATGACTTTCTGCTCTTTATCCCCAAAGCGGGAAACCCAGCCTCAGGCACTGAAAGTGCTCTGCGGGAAACAGTAGGTAGCATAATTCAGGCGTGTCAAATTAATGTTGCCGTCCTGGGAACATAGAGCATCACGAAGGGAGGATAAGGACATTTAGGAGAGACAGTCCTTCAGTAGGACATCCCTCTGGTTTCTATTCATGTGTGGAAGTCGCTCATTTTCCTTTAAAAATAATATGCTAGAAATGAATTTTGAGAGACTGCATTTCAGATTCACCCATTCATTTTTCTTCTTCTTTTTAATATTTGGTTAATTCTCTACAGTAACTATCTAAGTTTCCAAAAAGGGCAGGAGAGTGAGCATGCTTATAACTTGAGCAAGGAAACACTGAATGTATTTTAAAGTGTGGAATTTGAGGAATAAATCTCCTTGTAAGCCAAGTCCATGACCACTCTTTGCTCCTGTGGTTTCAAGTCATCCTTTCTCTCGTTGGATGATAGATTATCAGCAGAGAGGAACAGCAGGTTTGGATTCACAATGATAGATAATGGGCTTAGTCAAAGTATATTCTTGAACTTGGTTGAACAGCCAGCCTTATCACTTGAGACATTTAAAAATACACTGGATAGAGAAAAAGAAAATGCCCTTCAGGGAAAGTCATTTTCTATATGCATAGATAATCTGTCTTTTCAAGATTTTGTCTTGTATGAAAAGTGGAACTAATGATTTACCAACAGGAGTCTGAGAAATCTTCTTTAACTCACAAAAAAGAGCTGATAACTACAACGGGAGTGAGAGTGGAGAAAAGGCAGCCTGTCCTCTAACCCTGGCCTGGCAGACAGGTCTAGGAGGACCTCAGCTATTCCCACTGTGTGTCGCTCAGCTGAGCATCTTAGTGGCAATCTTGGGGTCATCTTTTAAGTGCTGTTTTTGTAATTTACAGAGAAAAAAAGGAAGAAACGAAAGGTAACTCATACAAATGAATACAAAATGATCTAAGACAGTGTATAGTAAGGATTTCACTTTTTTATAACTTAGAAATCGAGTTTTGGCACATGGTGATGACCTGGGTGGAAATTACCTCCTTGAAACACTCAACAAAATACCCAAACTATTGATACATGAGAATCCCTAAATCACCACTAAAAAAATACTCAAAGGTACATTTCTCAAAGTTTCATATGATGAATGCAATTTAGAAAATTGTCTCTATTCAAATATTAGCTTTATTTTCAAAACGGTCTTGGATACAAGTGCAGTGGTGATTAAGGAGAGAAAGGAAGAGAGAGAGAGAGAAAGCCATGTTACTCCATTATTTGTTTTAATCGGCAATAGCAAATGAGATATGACCTGTTCCAGATATTTAGATTTCTTAATGCGTTGTGGTAAATAGATTGTTGCTCATATTATACTAGATTGGACTCATTGCCTGGGGTGGGGGGGATTGCATAATAATTAAAATATTGCCAGAGGGGTTACCGGAGAATATTTCCCCAGGTTCTTAAATCCCTTTAATCAGAGAGTTCTTTGTGTTTTATAAACACTTATTTCTTACCACTGGGGAAAAATTGAGGTTTTGATGCTTTATTTTCCTGTCTGAGCTAAGCACTGAGACATTTTACATTGTCTGTTCAAATACATAGTGTGTTTATGGCTGAAAGGAGGTTAGTTCTATAATGAATGAAAAGGGGACGTGCAACAAACCTGATAAGCTCAGAGGTTCACATGCTGACCAGACAAGCTCAGAGACCAAAAGCAGCCACACAGATGGCCGGATCACAGACTCCTAAGTGGGCAGGTGTAGTGGGTAGTCAAGTCCCAGGCCCACAGTTGCCATTAGGAAAGGTCAGACTTGCCCTTAAGTGAGCTCTTTCCATTGTAGGTATGCATTAAGGATAACATATCTTGGAAAAACCAGAGCAATTTCCTTTTCCAGTCCTATAGACACAACCACAGGCACCAGAGCCCAAGACCACAGAACCCCTCACTGTTATCTTGTTTCCCACCTACCATCGCAATATGCTGTGTTCATTATTAACCAACTTGCACCTACCAATGTAAAAAGTATGTGTTTTTCCATTTGGCCTTTTAGCCAATCATAGATTTCCCCACTATGCTTTCTCCTGTCTCTTTAATCTACCACCAATGGATTCCATGTAACCTTTCATATGTCTCCTCCCTCGATTCTAATGTATAAAATAACCCCCAAAACTGATGCAGACACCAGCTCGCAGTGTCTGCTGTTGAGGGCAAAGGGGAACTAGCCAGAACATAGCTGTAAGGAAGCAAAAGGTGTTTTACTAACTAACGCAAAGAGGCTCTGGGACACACCCGAAGAGCGGGGTGTGTTCCAGAATGTGGTGTAAGAGCAACAAGGTTAGTCAGGCAGATAGCCATCTGGACAGTTACTAGGGAGGGAAATTTTACCCCTGTGCACGAGCTCAACTGACCAATCAAGTAAAGGAGCACGAGCCAGTGTACGAGTTAACTCACCAATAATCAGTAACCCTATTGTGCCCCTGAGCCAACCGCTAACCGCCACATCTGCTTCGGTATCCAGCTTGCTTGCTCGCCTCCTTAAAACCCTAAGCCTGTAAGCGTTTGGCCCGATTCTCATTTGCAGCCCTTGTGGGCACCGTGTCTCCGGACACTTCGGAGAGTTCACCCCTGCGCAGGTTAAACTTGGCCAATAAAGTAACATCTTTGGAACCCTGAAAGTCTCCGACATTTGTTCTCGTGGTTGGTGAATGCACCATCTGCGTCATTATGAATGAAATGAGACATTCACATGGACTATCAAGTCCGGTGGAGGAAAAGGGACAGCATGGCTTTTCTCTCAAGGGGAGCAAAAGCCGTGGCCCTTGCAGGGACCCGCCTTTATTGGGTGTCTAGGCACATTACTTGATGGTCCTCATTTACTATGTATGGGTTGCTTAAGGTGGTTACCTTTTACAGAAAACAAAGGAGAAGATGCTGGTAATCACATCACAGAAGAGGGATATTTGCAAATGAAAAGGCAAGAGTGGTTGAACCAGTTATACTGGTCCTTGGAAGGTTTAGCATGGTTTTTAGGAAGTTACTTTGCAGTAAATGTTTGCCATAAATCCGGGTGAGGGAGCTTTTAGCAAAAAGCAAGACTCAAAGCGGCCTAGGTACATAGCAGGCCTGATCCTCCACGGGAGAACCTAATCATGCGTGTAGGTCCTGTGCATCTCCCAGTGGGAGCGGGGCCCACACCACGCAGAACGATTTCCTACACAAAACTGCCATGCTCTGGAGTTTCTATTAACCCATTTTCTGAATCCATTGTGATTTTACTTTCTAGCAGTTATCATCAATCTGACTCAGATAAACTCCTAAAAATACACTACAGGGTTAGACATTTCTCACGCTGACAAAGGAAAGAACCAAATACTGCAAAGATGTACCATTAGATTTTTATTTATTTTTAAAGATTTTATTTATTTATTGTTAGAGGACAAGGGAGAGAGGGAGAGAGGAAGAGAGTCAAACATCAATGTGTGGTTGCCTCTCACACACCCCCATCTGGGGACCTGACCTGCAACCCAGGCATGTGTCCTAACTGGAAATTGAACCGGTGACCCTTTGGTTCGAAGGCTGGCACCTCAATCCACTGAGCCACACCAATCAGGGCCTGTTAGATTTTTATACATCTCAATATCATATATAAATACATTCTCTAGAATACTTTCTAATCAGTGTCTGCAAAAAGAAAGTTTGCCTTAAAAAAAAAACTTATCGTGGTATCTTTACTTGATCTCCAAGCTTGCCTTTACTTCTCATTCTCACTTGTTACAATACTAAATCAAGTTACTTGGCAGGGTAAAGAGAGTTCACCTACGGGGAGGATCACGTTGCTGTTTTCTACCCACCCCAAGTTCATCCGTGAGCTGCTGTGGCCCTCTGCAGGGTTAGTGACTAGAACTGGAGAGATGTAAGAAAGAAAAAAAAGCCTATTGACTGGTACAGGGGAATCTAGTGCCAGGGTCCTGCGAATGTGGTCATTTGTTAATACTGATAAACCCTGGTGGGTGCTTTCCTGGGTTCTTCAGGTACACAGCTTGCTGGGGACCTCCATTTGCAGCATCTTTGAGTGGGCAATACTGGCCTCAAACAGTCCATTCTACTTCTGATCCCTCTTTCAGGGGCCTGGGCGTCCAGAGGTAGATCCCTCTGTTAGGGTGACATCAACTTACCAGGAAGTTGTCTACGTGGCATTCAAAAGGGCTTCAGCCTGCACATGGTGCATTCTTGCTCACAAGTCAGAGAGCATCACATACTTCTCTTCTGACTTTACTGAAATTCGTTCCCTTTACTGCCTCTGTTCTCTGACACTCATTTTGTTTTCTGTGGACTTTTTAAGCTGCAGGGTCGGTACCAGTTTCTTCACCTAATAAATTTCAACGGACAAGTATTTCTTTTAAACACCCTGCTATGGGGCTTGGATAGAGAGGGAAGAACAGCCCTTTCCTACTCAATTCTTGGGAGCCTGTGTGCATGCATGCTCTCTCTGTATGTCTGGGTGTGGAGGGCGGGTGGATGCTAAAGCACACTGAAATCTCTACAACCTCAGCCTGTGAGTAGGAGATCGGTTGAGGGCTGCAAAACAGGTTTTGCCACTCTCTTACTACCTCCACACAGAGAGCACATGGCCTCATTTTGGGGTGTAGAAACATAGAGCACCAATTGTTTTGTAGACCTTGTGGTAAGAGATACAGAAGGAACTGTGCTTTAGAATCATTTTTCATGTATGGTAGATGTGAGTTTGGATTCTATCTTGAACAAAGAGTCTTTGGTTAATTTCACGTAGGTGAAATGAAACAAATTGAATTAAGCTTTAGGAAATTCATTCCTGCAGCAGGATAGGCAATAGACTGAAGGAAATGAGACTGAATGTAAGAACCGTCAGGACAAAACTGCAGTAACCTATGTAAAACAATCAGGCTTAAAGTTAGGCAGTAACTGTGAAGACTAGTGAGACAAAGTCGGGTGGCAGAGATGTGAGGGGATTGGAATCTGTCTGGCATGGTGATTATTATAGACGGCGAATAAATGAGAAGGCATGTCAAAGAAGATTTCCAGGCTTCTGGCTTAAGAAAGCAGAGAGTAGTATTATTAATTGAGATGGAAGTATAAAAGGAAAAACAAGCTTGGATGTTTGAAAGGTGGTGGTCAAAGATCCTGTCAGTTATGCAGCAAAGATAGATCGTTTGTACTTTTCCACAGCAGTGACTAGCAGTGACTAGACTAACAACCCCTGGGTTGTTACATATACAGGTCTGTCTAGAGATCACAGGTGTGTAGCTGGAACCCTGGATTTGTACTATGTTATTATGCTGGAGTCTGGGTGGCTAACTGAACTGGAGCTCCACAAAGTATTTTTAAATAAATAAAACTTTTTTCACCACTGGAATGGCTATGTTCACATAGTTAATTTAGTGTGAAGAAAGGGTAGAAACTTTTCTTAATGACATGGAATCAACAGGTTTTGGCCTGGACATCTTTGCTCTGTAAATCAACAATTAAATAGTTGATTAAATCAACCATCTTTTGGCCCGTAAATCAACAATTAAATAGTTGACTAAAATATTTCAGGGCTTTCTGAAGCCTAGTAGACTGGCTGCTTTTTTCATGGTTCCATCTTTTTGTGAATATTGTATAGAGAAGTATGCAGAGAAAAAAAGTCATTTTCTTAATTACAGGGCTCAGCTCAGATAAAAAATATGATTTATTTCTAAATTACCCAGAATGGCTGTTGTTGATTGCAGATATGGCCATAATTCTTTTCCGTTACTGCCTTCAAGAGGTGGAATCTATTCTTCCATTCTGCGAATCTGGCTGGCCGTGGAACTTGCTTTGGCCAATGGAACACAGCAGGAGAACTAGTCCAGAGCCCTCACATCAGGAGGCCTGTGTGCTTCCTACTCTCTTCTGTGTTAACTGCCATGTGGCTAAGCCAAGGCTAGACTGCTGCATGATGACAGAATAGTCCACTTATCCTTGTCCCCAGATGTCACCTGACCAACATCCAGACAGGAGTGCTGGGCTCCGCAGATGGCCAGAACCTGCCATCCCACCAGACGATGGCAGATACACGTCTGAATGCAGCTAAGACCAGCCAGCTCTGACCCAGATCAGCTGCATCACCTAGCCAACCTGTAGACTCATTGACAATGGTAAATGGCAGATTAAGCTGACAATGGTGAATGGTATATTAAGCTGCAACAAAGCAAAAGCTGACTGATAAAGAAGCGATTCTTAGTAAGTTATTGACAAGCTTCATCTGCCCAAATCTCCTACTTTTTGAGACTGTAGGTACTTAGTGGCAGCCATAAGAACCAAGGATCAGAATACACACAAAATACAAATTACCATGTAAACAAAACGTTCTGATTTTGTCCAAACTGTAGGTTTTTATTTGTATTGTTTTATATTCATTTTAAAGTATGTGGATTTAACACTGATCATTTGAAATATTTTTTTAATCTTAGAATCTTTGATTATTTAAATACTTAGGACTATTAGTGGTATTGATGTTTTAAGATAGAAACCAAAAATTAGTCTCCTCAGTTGTTTGCCTTATATCTTAGAATTTATATCAAAAACAGAGAAGGGTTAAACAATTTTTGTCTGCTTGTATTATTGTCTTATTGCTAATTGTAAATACATGATAAAGTCTTCCATCTAAGAATTAAAGATATTCAGACCAAGATATAGAAAAATTATATAGGTAAAACCCATTTTAAAAAGGGAATTATCAGCAAATAGAGAGCAATATGGCCCCCATTTACTGTCCTATTATATTGTCCATCATCAGTACTGTAGCTAATTTCTACCAGGATCAGCAAAGAGCACACACTGTGACTAATTGTCTAATCTATACCTCCAGGGTTTTAGTTATGGTCTTTTGCTCAATTAGAAAAAATTCACATGCAATGTAAGATTTTCTGTACCTTTCAAAAAGAATTTTTGGTAAATTGGCTAATAAACACAGTTATTTAGGATCAATTTAGTTAATTGACCTGAATCTCATTTGAATTACTTCCAAAAAGCAATAGTCGATATGAAAATAGATATACTAGCTTTCAAGTGAAAACATTGTTTCATTCATGATAAAATGCATATAGGAATCAACTGAATTCAATAAGGATGTTATTATTATACAATAAAATTATTTTTAAGCAAAGAATATGAGAGCAATAAGAATTTTGTAATTAATTAGCATGATCGCATCTTTGGGCATCTTAGCACAATTTCAAAGCTAAAATTCATAGAGATAAAATAAAAATGGTGTTTTTTACTCACTTCACAATCACTAGTATAATTTACTCTGGCAGACACTGTTATAATTGTTTGGAAATATTAGCTCCTTTAATCCTCATAGCAACATTAGATATACTACTATGTTCATTTTACAAATGCAAAAATTGAAACAAAGGGAGAGTTTAGACAAAGAAATCTGACCTAGGTTATGTAGCTAACAAATGGTAAAATACAAATTTTAACACAAGAAGTCTGATTCTTATCATCCATATTTTAATAACTATATTATAAAGTAAGTTTGCTTTCTGAGTTCATCACATTATAGATATTATTAAATATTTGGTTTTATATCCGATAAAAGGGACAATATTTCTCTTCTCAAACTATGAGATAATTTCCCTGGTGTGGGCTATTTTTACCCATTCTATGTAATCTTTTCTATAATATTGTACTCACAATACTCAGAGTTGATTTTACCATCTTTATAGAATTAAAGAGATGTTAGATATGCAGATACAGGCTGATATTTGAATATTTAACTTAAACAATGTTAGACACAGAAAAGTTCTTGAATACTTCAGTCGATATTATTTATTCATTGCATTACATGATACATATGCATGCCATTTTATTATAAATATATATGTGTGTGTTTAAACTAAATTTCATAGCACTAAAAATAATTCCAACGACCAATATTCTAACGGCTTAGAACTCAAAGTGAAGCAACAGATGGAGGGGAGGGTACAGAGAGTCGCCAGGGGTGCTTGCTAATTACCATGTACTACTGTAGGCACTGGTACTGTATGTAAATTGTCAGTTGTATATCATATTTATCATCAATGTCATCCGTTATCTGCAGGCTATTTTCAGAAGCTAAGTACTCTGCCCAAACTATTAACCACTTCATTTAGTCTAAAGTGGAAAGGGGGCTTTTATGAGTTGAAATGTATGGAGGTGACAGTTGAATTCATAATTGAGTAATGCATCATGAATCCTTAACTTTCCCATTTAAATATTCTACTTTGTGGACAAATATAGGTTCTCTTTCAAAAGTGCAGCCGTAATATATTATCTCCAGGAAATAAAAAATTATTCTAATGTGGCATAGCACCAAGATATTATTTCTCAGTCAATTTTTAGCTATATTTTTCCTTGGGGCAATACCTAATGCTGCCATTATAAAATATTTTGACAGAACATAATTTCTGTAAACCTAAATGCTGCAAGCATTTGAGATAAACTCAATCATATTGTAGTAAAATCAAATTAGCTTTTCAAACATGGGGAATGATGTTTAAATGAAGGAAGCATGGCAAAGATCTAGACAATTTCAGTTGAAACAATTTGATTCCTGCAATAATCTGTTAAAATGCATTCAAACTTTTACATATTAAACTGGAAAATGTTGACAGATGATGGCTAGAAATTCAAGTATAGGCATCATTTAGAAACTAGTTATTTGTAAAGTCAACAGAAGAAATTAAACATTAAAAGAATCAGTGTTGTAAAATATCAGGTATTCTGATAACAAATGTTTGATGACCTAAAAAAGGAGCACATCATTCAGAAACGAATTTGGGCGAGACAGCAGCAGACAGCTGAGGTATGCGTGTCTGTTCTGTGCCTTTTCCTAACACCCTTCTCCTGACATGTACTTCTAAGGACAAACTAAGGAGGAAAGAGCGAGGAGTTTACCTTTAGGTAAACTATAGGGATATTATGTATCATAAACATTCAGGGAGAAGAAAAACCAATTATGAGTGTTTTGAGACAGAGCTGTTTTTTCCTGGAAGTATCTGTGGGCACACAGCGATCAGCCGTGGCATGTAGAAAGTCAGGGTGACTTATTCTGAGGGCTTATGTGCTGCAGGTCTGATAGAACCATCAAGAACAAGTGTTGTAAATTTGCTTCTGTGAAATAGAAAGAAAATGAAAAGCAAAGGTGAATTATTCTCACCATTCAGAGTGAAAATGTGAAGACATTTGGAATCAGACAATTCAGAAAAGTGAAAGACAAATCAATATGAGAGAAGATCACAAAAGAGGAGACAAGAATAATGATACAAATAATGCAAATTAAAAACAAGGGTAATATAGTGTTGAAAATGAAAAGAGTTTTTTACATGGTAAATTAAAATACTAAGTATGGTGGAATAGACCCCTGGGATTCCCCAAGAACTTTTACAGAAACCACATAGTCCAAGTGTTTTTATAATAACATCATGATATCCTTTGTCCTCTTCACTCTCATTCTTACGTAAGTGTAGTGTGGAGGTTTCGAGAAGTCATCATTCTGATAACTAATGGAATGTGTGCTTGTGTGTTTACATTTTCTTCTGGTTTTAATTTCTAACATTGTAAATATAGCTAACACTGACTCACATAAATAAAAGCTTCCGAGGGTCCTCAATAACTTTTTAGAATCTAAAGGAGTTCTGAGAACAAAATAATTGAGGCCTGCTTGTGTAGTTGTAGTGAGCACATCAGCAATATTTCACAGGGTGTAAATTACTTAGCTTGAATCAGCAACTTAAAAAAATAATCATTTTTTGAACTAGTTATTTCACTAATAGCAATCAAATTTCAAGTAATGAGTAGAAAGCAGACTAAATAGTATTATTACTATTATTAAAGATTTTATTTATTTAAAATAAATAAATAAAATAAATAAAATAAACCTTTAGAGGGGAAGGGAAGGAGAGAGGGAGAGAAGTATCAATGTACAGTTGCCTCTCGTGCATTCCCCACTGGGAGCGGGCCTGCGACCCAGGCATGTGCCCTGGCTGGGAATCGAACTGCGATTGTCTGGTTTGCAGGTTCGCAGGCTCACACTCAATCCACTGAGGTACACACAGCCAGGACCAGACTAAATATTACTTATAATAAACATCATAATATTAAAGTAACAAAATATTGGAATTAGCCAAAAAATGGAAAATGTTTTAATTTCTGCCCAAATTGCTACTAAATCCAAGGAATCAGCCCTGGCTGGTGCGGGCTCAGTGGACTGAGTGCCAGCCTGCTAACCAAAAAGTTGCTGGTTCGATTCCCAGTCAGGGCGAATGCTTAAGTTGTAGGCCAGGTCCTCGGTTGGGGGCATCTGAGAGGCAACCACTTGATGTATTTCTCTCACATCAGTGTTTCTCTCCCTCTTTTTCTCCCTCCTTTCCCATGTGTCTAAAGTAAAAAAAAATTAAAAAATTAATCCAAGGAATCAAACATTCAGGGATATAAGAAATAGTTTACGAACAATAGTGGTTTTAAAATAATAAACTCTAATAAAATGATTGTGGGTATCTGCCTATGAAGGGGGGAGAATTGTGAGAATTCTGTAGTGGTTAGAAGCATGCCCTGTGCTGTCAGGGTGCCTGGGAACCTGCCACAACCTAAATTGTTGGCTATCATGTGACATTTTATGGGCACCTTGATAATTTTAAAGCTCAGACTCCACATCTGCCAATTGAGCAGTCTTATGGTTCCGACCTAACGGGGTTGCTATATTAAATGAGATGTCACAGGTAGCATTGAGCATGAAAAGGCTTGGCATATAAATCAACACACATAAGCTATTGTAAATAGTAATGTAAAGTACTAAACATTAAACTAAAATATTTATTAATTTAACAAACGTTTGTTGAACACCAGCTATGTAGTATGGACTATTCTAGGCACTTGGGTCAGACCGCTGAACAACAACAAAAAGAAGAGCCCAAACTACTATTGTGAAATGCATATTAGCAACGGTTCTCTTCAGATGGTAGGGTTCTAATATTTTTCCTGTAGATATGCTCACAGTTTTTCTAAATTTTCTACCATAAACAATACTAATTTTAGCAGAAACTAGAAATATATGTTAAACATCTAAGAGATAAATAACTTCTGTTCTTGTTTAATTTTTCTATTTTTTAAAAATGTAGAAAAACCTAACTCTGTAAAGATTTAGGTTTATTTAGAAAGAAGAAAATACATATTCTACGAAACTATAACAAACAATAATCTAATCTCTGAGTAATCCTTTTCAAATATGAAATCAGTGGGATTTAAATATTTTATGATAACTGGAAAGTAGAGTTCAGGGATAGGTTAAATATATCAAATAGAAGTCATATGGTTAATGGCTAATTAAATAAGAAGTATGATGTGTCATACTTCCTGAAAAATGATTTCAATATTCATAAAATATTGGAAATGTTTATACCTTCTGATAAAGCAACTCCACTTTTAGGAATACATGAGAAGTACATTATCGGAAAAACCTAAAAACACTTAAGTGAAAGATATTTATTAAGGTAATGACTTCTAAATGGAAAAAAAAAGAGAAAGGTAAGAAACAACCTAAACATGGGAAAAGTTAATTACAACACAGTTGCAGAACAAAATATAATATGGCCATTAAAACTAAACTTTAGAAAATAAACTGAAGAATAACGATGGTGTTATAGACTGAGTGTTCTTGTCTCTCAAATTTGTATGTTGAAATATTAACCCCCAGTGTGGTGTTATCGAAAGGTGGACAGTTACCGTATTAGAGAATTCCATCACCCCTTCTATCTGGTAACGATGGAGTGAGAAGACAGCTGTCTAAATGTATACTAAGCAGCAGGTAGAGTGGGGAGAGAACCAAAAAGCCAGCTCTCACCAGGCATTGAATCCGCCAACACCTCAATCTTGAACTTCCCAGAGTCTAGAACTCTGAAGAAGTAAGTGTTTGCTGTTTAGGCCACCCAGACTATGGAATTTTTGTGCCGGTAGACCGAAAAGACTAAAAGCAACAGGAAAACATTCATGATATCACAATACATAGAAACTCAGGCTGTAGAATGGTATAAAAATTGGATCTCCACCATGCATAGTCATAAACACGCAGACTCACTCACTGCCCCTTCATACATTTAGAAAAAGAGCTTGAAAGGAAATACTCTCAAATACCACAGCAATCATAGTCTTAAATGTTTTAATGTAAGCATGTGTTACTTTTATGATATGAATAAATAGGCATAAAAATAAAAATACCACAAATATGTCAATTCATCCCAAAGACTACACAGTTTTCTGATTTTTATATTAGAATTATAAAATGATCTTAGGTCCTTTTGAAAGAGAAGCACTCTATCATGCTCCCATGACAAAGCTGTTATCTTCAACCCCCTTTCCTCCTAGACACCCACAGCCAACATGTCACTAAGTCCTGTCATACCCTTCCAAATGTCTTCAAATAGCTCCCAACTTTGTCCTCTCTCCACCCTAGATTTAGTATAAACCTAGAGTGCCAGCCTTTCTCACCTGCTCTACTGCCTAACTGCTTTCCTTGCCAGGTCCTCGCCCTTGTCCATTCTCATCCTCTACAAAGTTCCCAGGATAGGAACCTTTCTGAAAGTCCAGTCCACTCATGTCACTCCCCTGCCGAAAATCTTTCAAAGATCACACATTCGATATATTGTTTGTGTTAGCAAACAAGACTCTTTATACTTTGATTCCTGATTACTTTTCCAGTTTCATGTCTTACCTACTTTATCTGTAATCTACCAAATCATTTGTTTCCCTAAGCAACCTACATATTCTTTCAAGCTCCATGCCTTTGTTCCTTTATTACTCTTCGCAAACTGTGTTACAACCTACGAATTTAACAACCCAGTTCCCAGATTTGGGTAAAAACTTCCTTCTTCATCCTCTGACACCTTCTAAGAGGACTTTGAGTACTCTTTCTCTATGCTCCCAGAACACCACCGCCCTAACCTGTGGTGTTGTGACTGTTCACATACTTAGCAATCACCCTTAAGGCACGTTTAAGCTTCCTAATCACCAGAACTACCAGAGAGCTTGGAAAAGTAAAGCACCCAGCCATTTGGAAGGTTCTTTTTTATTTTTTTAAGATTTTGTTTATTTATTTATTTATTTATTTATTTATTTCTAGAGAGAGAGGACAGAAAGGAGAAAGAGAGGAAGAGAAACATCAATGGGTGGTTGCCTCTCACACCCCTTCTACTGGGGACCTGGCCCTCAACCCAGGTATGTGCCCTGGTTGGGAATCAAACCAGCAACACTGGTTTGCAGCCCACACTCAATTCCCTGAGCTGAAGGTTTTTACAAAGTAGCTTGACTTTGTTAAAGTAGTCAGTTAGTTACATAGTAACAAAAGAGGAGGCAGCAAATAGAGCCAGATTTTTTATTAAACTGGATTAGGTCACTGGGGGAAGTAACTGACTATATTTTTGCATGGGGACAAAAACATCCTGAGTGGCAGAAAAGACAGCTTTTAGGTCACTGTGATGACTGACCAACTAAACCCAGCTAATGGGGGCAGATGGGGAGAATTTGCTGAGACAATTCAGCTGTACGGCTTGCACAGTAGGAGCCACAATAGGAGCCATTAAGGGGGAAAGGGCATGGTCTGGGAAAATTTGAGAGAACGAGATCGGATAGGAGGGCACAAGGACAAGCCCAGGAAAGCCAGGGAAGAGTTTGGATAGTTTGAAACAAAGGTTACTCTTTCCCAAACCCAAGAAAACATATGGAATCTTAGCAAAGACCTTGGGGGAACCTCTGTCCTATAGCATGCGGGCTCTTTGCCTCTCTGAGTGTGTGGTATCACTTTTTGCTTTCATAAATCTTTCTACCAGGACCTAAAACTTCTATGTGAGTGTCTCCAAAATTATTTTCTCATGACACCATTAAAGAACCTATTTCCTCCAGCAACAGCTTCATAAACATTTTTCTTCTCTCAGCCCCACTTCTCTTCTGAGTTTCCCTCTCTGAAGAAGGTACCTCTACAGGACACGCGGAAAGTCGGGGTGCATGGTTACACAAGAGGGCTCCCTCTAAATATGCAGTTCTGCTTGGTAAGGGCTTTAGTAACTTAATTTCCTGATTGGCATTTCCCTTTACTACTTATAAAAACAGTTAATCTCTTACTTAAAATATTCCACAAATATCCAGGCTCAAAAAAAAAAAAGATATTCTGTGGTCAGAGGTGCATAAACAATACTGAATATTGTACTGTCTTCTTGGAGAATGACAGTGCATATAAGTTTGTAAACAATGTTTAGAAATCCTGAAGGAAAGAAATGCTTAGTTTTAACTCAGGATTTCCCCAAATCATTTAGCATAGATTTCCCTTCTAACTCAGAAATAAATAAAATAAAAATAGCACCTATGAGTATTTCATGGAACTATTGTTCCGAACGATAGCAGCAAAATTTTCCTTAGTTCCCAATACTGACAATGCCTTATAGATTTCCAGAACTTTCTCAGGAGACTCTTAACAAGAGTTTATCCCTGCCTACCCCCCTACCAATAGTCTTTATTCTTCTAGAGAGAGGCCAAACTCTCTTCTCAAAGGGTTTTGAGGAGTGAAGACTTGTAATAAAGCACTTAGAACAGGCTCTGGTGCACAGGAAAGACTCAGTAGACCATGATGTTTATTTTACTTGTATCAGTGTTACTATATTTTATACGATAAACTCTGTCGGTAGTCCCACTAGCTGTAATTTTGTTCATAAATCTTGGTTTAACTATCGAGACTTTTTTGACTCTAACATTTGAACTACATGTTTTATTTATAAATAATTTATGTATTCAATATACTGCAATGCCAGAAATTGAACTATGTTGTTTTTAAGAACCATGAACTTTTAACTAAAAATGTTACATTTTATAAATGGCAGTAAGTAAATATCTCATTATATGGTTGTAAAACGATATTTTATAAATTAAACTTTAAATACATACAAATTGAATTGTAAAGAGGCCTATAGCAAAGAGGCAACTTCTAAATAGGAAAGTAACATTTGTAGAAAATATCAGGAAGATTTCATAGATCCAATTTTGAAAGCACATAAAATTAAGAAGTTTTATAGAACAGCAAGCCCCTAACAAATGGTAAAACCCCATTTGTATTGCAGCCTGTCAAGGCCTGGCAGGTCCTCTCTAGATCGGGGGGGGAGACAGAAGAAAATGCGTGGAGCTGTGGGGATGCTTGACATGCCTTTCTTCATAGGTGGGTGAGCCGTGCATGCTGCAAGCGGCATGTCCCCCTGCGTGCCTCTGCATGGCACACTGCAGGTCACCTGTCCCCTTGCATGGCGCATGTCTTGGTACCCAGCAGGGGGCCCCTGCCTGCTTAGGAGCGAGAGACAAACAAAGCTGTCTTCAAGCCAGAAAATTATATAACATAGCGTGATTGTGCATGCAAACCCGCTTTGTGTTTTGGGAACCGATTATTGGACCCAGTCTCAAGACTATGCGAATACTACTTACCAGGCCCACTCCAGGTTATGGGAACACTGCTTCCCTTAGTTACCCAGGCAACAAGGTGAGGAAACCAGACTGCCTCAATTTACCTTACACCATCACAAACATGTTGCATAAGAGAAATTTTATTAGTAAACATACCGGAGTATGTTAAACCTCACTAGTGATAAAAGAAACAGCATTTAAATAAAATTAACACAGTTTTGGTAATACCTTAAAGAAATAAAATAATGAATATGCTCTTTGTTCATAAGAATGGATGGAAATTTTTAACTAATACATTTTAAATTAATGGAACATTTTGGCAAAACAATTTAGTTTGTGCTTAAATTTTTCTTAAAAGTTTACTTTCCTTATCCAATAATCCCAATGTTCATAAATGTCTTCCAAGAAAATAAAAATGATTCTCAGTATACATTGAGAATCAATGTATACCTTAATTAAAGACCTTATACTTTAATTAGGACCTTAATTAAACAGGATACAAAATTAATATCCAGAAATCAGTTGCATTTTTATACACCAATAATGAACTATAAGAAGGGAAATTAAGAAAACAATTCATATAAGAATGCTGCAAAAAGAATAAAATACCTAAGAATAAATTTAATCAAAATTGTAAAAGACCTGTACTCAGAAAATTATAAGACACTGAAGAAAAATTTTAAAAAGTACAAGTAAATGTGTTAATTGATAGGAAAAATTACCATCATGAAAATATTTATACTACCCAAAGCAATCTATAGATTCAATGCAATTCCTATCAAGATGACAATGGCATATTTCACAGAACTAGAACAAATATTCCAAAAATTTATATGGAACTACAAAAGACACCAAGTAGCAACAGTGGTCTTGAGAAATCAGGACAAAGCTGGAGGAAGCACACGACCTAATATCATCTATACTACAAAGCCATAATAATCAAGACACATAGGTCAATGAGACAGAATGGAGGGTCCAGAAATAAACACACACCTTTATAGTCAATTAATATTTAATAAAATAGGCAAAATATATCATTGGCTACAGATAGTTTATTTAATAAACAGCATTAGGAAATTTGGACAAGTAGATTTAAAAAAATGAAGCTAGACCACCTTCTTACACAACACAGAAGAATAAACTCAAAATGGATTAAACTTAAATGTTAGACTCAAAATCATAAAAATCCTAGAGGAAAACAAAGGCAGTAAAATCTCAGACATTGCTCCATGACGTTTGGCAAATGCTTAGTAAATTTTTTTCTTATACATCTCCTCAGGCAAGGGAAACAAAAGAAAAATAAATAAATGAGTCGACATCAAACTAAAACGTTCTTACACACCAGAGGAAACTGTCAACAAATTGAAAAGACAACTCAGTGAATGGTAGCACATTCGCGGGTACATCTGATAAGGGATTGATATCCAAAATTTATAAAGAACCTTTAAAATTCAGTACCAAAAAAACAAGCAATCCAATTTTAAAAAATGGGCAAAGGACTTGGATAGACGCTTCTCCAAAGAGTACATACAGATGATCAAGAGACAGATTAAAGATACCACTAATCATCAGAGAAAATGACTATTGTCAATACATCAGCAAACAAGTGCTGGCAAGGATGTGGAGAAAGAGGAACCCTAATGCACTGTGGGTGGGAATGCAGATTGGTGCAGCCACTGTGGAAAGAAGTATGGAGTTACCTAAAAAAAAAATGGAACTGTTTGACTCAGAGATTCTACTTCTGGGAATTTATCAAAAAAACAAAACAAAACAAAACAAAACAAACCAGAAATACTAATTCGAAAGAATATACGCACCCCTGTGTTCATTGCAGTGTCATTTACAATAGGCAAGATTTGGAAGCAGCCCAAGTGTCTATCAGTAGCTGACTAGATAAAACAGCTCTGATACATTTACACAATGGAATACTATTCGCCATAAAGAGGAAGAAAATTTTACCCTTTCTGACAGCATAGGTTAATCTGGAGAACATTTAGCCAAGTGAAATAAGCCAGTCAGAGGACAATTACTATATGGTTTCACTCAATTTGTTCAATCAAATGAACAAATTGACCTAACAAGCAGAATAGAGAGACTCATAGATAAAGAACAGGCTAACAGGTCTGGGGTGGGAGGTTAGGTAGGTGGATGGATTGAGCAAAAATAAAAAAGAGAAAGAGAGAGAGAAAGAACTCGTGGACACAGGCAACAGTGTGGTGATTGCAGGGGGTAAGCGGTGGGTGGAGGTCGAAGAGGGTATGGGGAGGTACATACTAATGGAAGAAACATAATAAAAATAATGTAAAACTAAATGATAAAATAAAAATAATTTAAAAATAAAATTAAAAATTAAAAAAGTCCTTAATTGAAGATGTTTTAGAGAACTTCTGTGTTTTCCTAGGTCAAATGGCATGAGAATATAATGTTTTAGCCTTTTTTTACTAATTTAACTTATTATTTTAAATTAATATTTAAATCAATTAATTTGACTTCCCTAGTAAATTCAAAATAAAAATTATAATTATATTTTAATTCTCTGTGTTTTAAAAAATACATCAAGTTCAAGCTAACGACTACACTATTATTGTGTGAATTTCTTTTTGGTGGCATCTGTTTTTTTAAACCTCATAATTACATTTCTACCCTAGATGTGAACTGATTGACAGACTGGTACTTCCTAGAGAACAGAAATTCTCTCATTTATTTTTAACTGTCTGTGCCTAGCATGGTAGTTGCCGTGGAGAACACATTTAATACATGTTTGTTGACTGAATGTATGAATGAATAATTTATAAATATTAATCTCTTCTACTTGGACATTTGGCATTTTATTTTCTTCAAGGATGTATTCTTTGCATGTTAGAGTGTTTTTTCTCTTTTAATATATTCAGACCCTAAGGGATTATTTTCATCTAATTTTATTCAGATGGTCCCAATTTTAAAAACAAACACAATCTTTCAAATCATCTACCGTTACTAATTTTTTGGCCACTTTCCATATTTCCTTTTCTTTGTCTCAACTTCTAGAATATTTTATTGCTTAATATTTTTTTAAAGCTAAGCCATACTTTGTGACAGACTGAAGAATTGGGAAGGATTTTAAAGACCTTGTAATCCAAATTAAGAGACGTAATAATTGGATGTCAAATAGTTTGCTCACAGTTGTGAAAATAATTTATGTCAAAGTCAGGATGAGAATCCAGAGGTAGATTGCATTGCTTTAGTCTTCCTTCCACTATAATCCTACTTTTTTATAATCTTATTTTTTTATAATCCTAAATTATGAGTTTTACTTTTCTCTGATTTTTTAAATCTGTTCTTCCATTCAAAAACCATTTATTGAGGGCATCTTTGTTTCCAGGACTTGTGAGCTTTACCAGTGATAAGAGTGAATGGGAAAATTATCATTTGATTTGAATAAGCAAGCACACTTGGCATTTAGGAATACAGAAAGGTCCTCTCCCTTGTGTGTTAGACTTCTCTAATCTTTTCAGATTTGTTTTGTGACCTAAACATGCTGATTCTACCTAGTGTTCAACACTGAGTTTCTTTGCCACTTTTTAAATTATAGCCTTCCCTTGAGAAACTTGATTAATTCACATTGCTCAAATTATCACCTTAGTGAAAATGACATATGGTTTCATTCTGTTTCTAGTCTGGTTTGGAACATAGTTTTGAAATACTAATAGATTTCTTATCCTGGAAGACTTTTAATGCTTTGACATTAAACACAGGCATTAAAAAATGAGGCAGTGTTAATTGTGAGTGGTAATCAGGATGTCACCTCTGGGTCCTATTTCCTGTGAGTTAATGTAACTCAATTATGTCTGATATCCTTAGAATGAAACTTTAAAAGTGAGCTATTGTCTTAATTTTATATTATTTCTATATAAAACTTTGTTCTTTGTAAAATAACAATATTAATGGTTTTAAAATGTAAGAATACTTACATGTCTTATATAAGTAACCAACCTTCTTGTGTTAACCAACATTACTGAGCTCTCTTTTTTCAAGTTCAATTCTTTAAAAATAATATTTTGATTATTTAAATAAATATATTTCTTGTAATATTAGTTGAGTTTTTTTGTTATTTAAAGAAAGCCATGTGCCCATACATTTGTGAATTCAATAAAATATTTTGAAAATTTCTGATTAGCAGAAATAAGCAATAACAAAAATAATTGGTTTTCCTAAAATACCTATTTTTTAAATTTGGCTCTTCTATACCAAATTTATTTTTTCTTGCCCTCCACTGCCTCCATCTTGTTACTAATATCTCCATAGTAGAAAACTGGGGCCAAATGTAGAAATATCACAGTAGACGAGAGGGCTGTTCACAGGAAGCAGTGAGTTCATTGCAATGAAACATTATAGCGGTCAAACTATTGGACTCTGGCAGGATATTCTACACTCTGCATCTTTAAAACCAATGAACATACATTGAAATGGTGGGTATTAAATCTGCTCCTGGAATTCTGGAAAAATATTTAAAGATTGTATTTATTTATTTTTAGACAGAGAGAAGAGAGGGAGAGAAACATCAATGTGTGGTTGATTGCCTCTCATGCCCCGCTCCCCTACTGGAGACCTCACCCTCAACCCAGGCATATGCCCTGACTGGTAATCGAACCAGCGGCCCTTTGGTTTGTGGGCCGGCACTCAATCCACTGGGCCACACCAGTTGGGGCTGGAAAAAATTTTTTAAATATTAACTTTAAATAATTTTAATTTATCAATTACAGTTGACCTGCAGTACATGAGTTTCAGATATACAACCCAGTGATTAGATTTTATATAACTTAATAAGTGATCGCCCAGATAAATCTAGTACCCATCTGACACCATATATAGTTATTACAATATTATTGATTATATTTCTTATGCTAGACTTTAGGTTCCCACAACTATCTCATAACTACCAATTTGTAATTCTTAGTCCCTTCTCCCTTTTCACCCATCACCCTACCCCTTAAGTGTGTCTTTTGTAGAGAAGGTTGGGTGGTGCTCTAATGTGGTCTGAAGGTGTCCACTGGGCTCTCTGGTTCTGCAGCCTCCAGAGAAGTGCAGACCAAGGTTGACCGTTCTCAACCTGTGCCCCACCCAGGGCCGCCCTAAATGTGCTACAAAGCAATCTGAAGATGGCTGCTACTTGTGCCGGGCTTGGAGGTGCCCAGGAGAGGCCAAGCTGTAATCAAAGGCCTGCTGCCACTTGTGTTGGGCCTGGGACCAGTTAGGTAGAGGTATGCACATGTCAAAGCCAGATGCGGCTTATTTGAGAGATTTTTAGGAAAGTCTGAATCATTAGTCAACACAGGTTGTTTGTATGGAAAAGCCACTGAAAATGGTTTGGGTTAGGCCTGCAAGTTAGGTGGAGTCAGGTCTCAGGGAATCAATCACTAGGTAGAGAGAACAGTATTAGCCAGGTTGATGAATACTTCATATGGTACCCATCTGCTGGTCTTGTGTGGAGAGGATTCAGCAAAGGAACAATGGCCTCTGCAGCAATTCTGTTCAGGAGAAACCTGCCTCTCCAGCTCTTGCCATAATGCCAGATGACTCAATTCTTCCCCATTTGTCCTTAATGACCCAGCACTGGAACTTAGACCAAGTGAGTCCAAATATCCATGCAGGCCCTTTAAGAGGGAACTCTAGAAGCCCTTCATCTCACTTGCCACAATCTGAGCTGGTTTTTACAGCCACAAAGGATGGGGACTTCTCTCCCTGGCACTGGAACCCAGGGCTTGGGATCTGGTGTGGGGCTGGCACTCATCACTCCTCAGTGGGAACTTCGGCACTTGAGCATGGGGAATGTGTGGGGAAGAATGGTTTTAAATCTTAATTTGTTAGTATTATAAACAGAAAGATGTCAAATTTTAATCTGCCACACATGGGTGTGGGACCAGCACATTCCCTGTCTAGTCCTGATGTGGGTTCTTCTTTATATCCTTAGTTGTAGGACTTCTGTTCAGCTAGATTTCAGGTCACTCTAAATGATGGTTGTTCTGTAGCTTAGTTGTAATTTTGATGTTGCAGGATGATTTGGGTACCACATTTCCCTATACCACCATCTTGATGGGAAGTCTCTCTTTTTTTTAAAATTTCCTTTATCAGTGTAATGGAATTAAGGAGTGTGAGGCTTGGGGGGAAAATGTATGTAAACCATCTCACACCTTGCCAGACACCTATGTCTACTTTTTCATCTTCAGTGTAGGAATCTGGACTCTTTATATAACCCCTTTTCTTTCCCATGCATTGCTCAATTGTTAATTTAACTTGCACAGGTCAATCCACTTCTGGTTTTACAGATAGCAAATGGTACAGTGTGGCTTGCATGCCTGCATTCTTGACACGTAGTGACTGCACCCTCTTCTTTCCATGGATGAGGACATCCCTGGGCACACTACAAAAATTTCAACTGGAATCAATCTTCAATTGGCTCTCTATACTCCACTTTAGTAACACACCCTGATTTCAAAGAAATGCTGACATGTGGAAGATTAGTATGAAGGTGAGAGGGAGGAAAGAAATCAAGCCAATAAGCCCTAAACTTATGTATGTGTTGAATATTTCATGGGTAACTGCATATGGGATTGTTTTTTTCTTAAGTATGTGGAACATCTGGTTCTTTTTTTCACTGAAACCATGTGCAGTGCTTTTTAATTTTTTTTCTACTTAAGAGCAGATTTTTCTATTGTTTCATAAATAATTTTGCTTTTATACCAAAGGCATTCATATTAATTCAATATGGTCCAATAAAAGTATTCTGTGGAATAGATTTGATCATATTGTTTACTGATCTCTCCACTTATTGGCTTTATGTTCACTGTTAGCCAACTACCACATCAAGTTTTTTGGTATTCATCAGAAATTAAATATATAAGGAAATCTTACTATTGATGGCTTTTTTCTTTTTTTTGCCTGGTGTTTGTTTGGAAGGCAGGAAGCAGGAGGGGAGAAACAGAATTTAAGGCCCCTTCATTTTGCAAGGAAAAAACATATACTATATGTGAATGCTTCTGCTGCTGCTCTCCACTTAACAAAGCAGGAGCATTGCTGTATCTGAGACTTACTAGTAGATGGTAGACCAGCAGAGGGGCGCAGTTCCAGCTCAATGCTGCATTTTGCCGCACAGTTGCATATAACATGGACCCGAAATCACTGTGAATGTGTGGGGAAGAATGGTTTTAAATCTTAATTTGTTAGTATTGTAAACAGAAAGATGCCAAATATTTTCAACTTTGTGATAATTATGGCTTCTTTTTAAACTCCCAGTCTTAACTTCCATGATGGTGCATGAGGAAGACCTCATTCCATGCACATTGATCAAGCAAAGGCAACCCAAACATGCCAGTCTTCTGTCTCTACATACCTGTAGGCACCTTGGAAGGTGTTGGTCTTACATGTCTACCTGTATGCTAAATGTATATTCTTCCCCACTGTTAGCTCAAAATGAGTATCTCTAAACTGAAATCATTGTTTATTCCCATGAAATCAGCATTTTCTTCAATTTCTCTTAATTCTAACAATGGACCCATCACCTCACTATTTCTGCTGCCACAGCAGTCCATCTAATTTGCGTCACCTTATACTTTGGCAAATTCAGTGGTCTACTTATTGAAATGCCTGCTCGTATTCCAATCGTCTCAGAAGACTGGTATACTGATTGATAGATTTCAATACATATCATTGGCATATGCATTTTAACATACATCTTACTTTGCTCAAATATTTTCAGTGATGCAGTGATTTTTTGCCTCTTAAAGGGCAGATTTAATGCATAAATTTTTAAGGCTGCCATGAATTGTTCTACACAACTCAGGCATAATTTACCTACCACTGCACTCCTTGTCACTATAAAGTGTCTTTGTAGAGGCTTCATGGCTGTGAAAGTAATTGATTTTAGCTGGGTGACATTCTAGTCCCTTTCAAATTTATGACCTTATAATTCATAATTCTTTATCCTTAATTTCTACTTATTCCTAACAGAAACTTTGTTTCTGTTTAATTAATATGCTCATTAAACATACAAAAACATTTGGGGTGTGTTTTCAACATATTCAGACCAGCTTACCTACTCAGGGCCATTTTCAATTCCACTTCCTTCGTGCATTCTCTTTCTGGCCACCTTGTCCCACTCTTTTGACTTTCTGTTAATTTACTGTCTGATTCTTTTATTTAGCACTGCAGTTTTTTGGTGTGAATTACTATTTGTTTTTCTACTGATCTGTGCTTTTGATTAGATTATGAGATTCTGAGTAAAAAGATTATGTCTTATATCACTTTGTTTTCCCACAATTTGTACAATCACATTGCACAGTCCAATGCACATCACAGACATCTGCTGTCCGTTGATGATGTTATTAATGTTTGAACTTCACCGTCTGTGCGACTCCAGGTCAGCTGTCCATGCACAGTTCCAACCTGCCTGCTGCACCAAACCTTGCCAGACTATGAAGCCTGAGAAGTGTTTATGTTTTCTGAAAGTTTTTTCATACTTTTGGCCAGTTTCTCCCTTTCTTGTCACCACAATTAGACTATAAACCTCTCTCTCTCTCTCTCTCTCTTTCTCTCTCTCTTTCTCTCTCTCTCTCTCTTTTTCTCACTCTCTCTCACTCTTCAACATTCTGGGCACATGGTAAGCACTTAAAGTAAGTATTCATGATTGACATGTAACTCCTCTGAAAACATCTGTATCTTTTTCTGGGTTATTAACCTGTAAACTTATATGAAGGAGGTGTGCTGTGATAAAAATGGGTTATCAATACACCTGGAAATTACCAGGAGTGTATATATAACCATAGAGTATACTTTATAACTCCAAGAAAACATGTCTGCATCAAACCCAAACTAAAGGACTACTTGGATGGCTCATTGACAATTGGCCAACAAGCTGGAAGACTGAGGTGACTTTCTCCATCTGACACTGCACTACTTCATGTAGTGTACTCTGTTCCTGCGTGCACTGCTTGGCACACATCGGCGAGGGCCACCAAAAACCAGGAGAGAGAGGAAATAATGCAGAAGCCATAGGACACACTGCTAGATTAGTTAGCAGTTTCCCTTACTGTAGTCCCAGGCATCTCTAATGACTAGACACACATTTCTGCGTGACTTCATTTACTGGCTTATGCCAAATAAAGACAAAAGAAGAGAAGGCCCTGTGTAGACAGCTATGCCAATTGTTGTGGTGCCACTGCTATGCAGGAGTGTCCTTCCTATTAACTAGGGTAATGGAGACAGCCAATGGGTGGGACTGGCCCAACATAAGTATAGATAATATTTGTGGTTTAACTCCCACACAGCGATGCAGAAGGCATTATGCATGGGCTTACAGTTTGATCTTTTTAATGAAAATACTGAGGCATAAATAAAAACATGGCCTAAATGGGTAAATAAGGGCCTCTGTTTACAATGTGCTACACAAAGCATCTCAGGGGCTAAGAACTGAAATATACATTATTTCTACCATGTGCTAAAACTATTGAATTTTGTCCAATTCAAAATTAGGCAAGGCATGAGTATTTACTAGTAAATTAACTTTTTCTCTCTTCTCATTATAGCTACATGCAAAGAGAGAAAAATGAGCAATTATACAGTGCTATTAATTGACACTGAAGTCAATTGAGATAACACATTATACAAACCTGGGTTCTCTTCTTTGCCCTGAGCTTCTATGTAAAGGGGATTTGTATATTAAGAATAACTACTTAAACTTTTAATTTTATTTCTATTCTACAAATATATCACTAGACCTTTTTAATTGACTTAGTAGAAAATGTGTAAGTACAATAGAATAAAACAATAAAGAAACAATATCTCCATGTAAAGATGAATTTCAAACTTTAAAGTTATGTTTTTTATATCCAAACTGATTTTTTAGATCACTATGAATATTTTTTCTTAAAAAAGAAACTAGAAATAAAATGGAATAAATTGAGGGGTGAGTCATAGGCATTAAATATGGCTTCTTAATAAAGATAAGGATATCAGTTGGTATTTTTGAGTTTGATTTTCTATAAGGGAGTTAGTGAATTCCTTTTTATCAGGGAGAAATTAAAAATTATATATGCAATTTCTCTCTAAAGCAAAATTACTTTTTTCTACAAAATGTATATGTAGTTGGACCATGCACAATTACCTCTGTGGTTATTATCTGCCTAAGTTAGTCCTCGTATTTCAATCTTTTCTACCTGAAAGAGACACCACTTTACTTTTGGTGGTAACTAGTCTTCACAACTTATTTTTTCTAGGGCCAGAACAGTACAGCTAATGTTGGCCTTTTCATGTATCGTAAGTTAATCGATTCCCATACAATTGGTATGAGAAAAGTACAAGCTTTGTACCACACAGATAAGAGTTCAAATCCAAACTCTATGCTGTAGTCTTCAACATACCACTTCATTTCTTGCATCTTAATGCTTTCAATTTATAAAATAATGATACTAAGTCACCCCTTTGTTTAGATAATTTATAACTGCCTGGCATATGGTGGGCCTAAATAACTGGTAATTCTTATTACGGCCTTTTAATGAGAGAGACCTATGCTGCAACTACTTGTTTATATATGGCCTTGGGAAAATAACTCATCATCACTAATTTCAGTTTTTACAATAGCAATGAAAACAAAAATATCAATAGCACTTGGAATACAGAGTCGATTGTCAACAATTCAATAAAATTACGAACAGATCACCCAGCAAATAATCTTATTAACAAAAGCCAAACAGGGAGAGAAAGCGAAGTGGTAAAAACAGAAAGAGTAGGAAATTAACAAGTTCTAGAAGAATTCATTTAAGGATGGAGAAACCCAGTTTTTATATTATACAAATTAAATATTTCAGAAACATCAGACACATTTTTCCTCTTTGACTTGTCTACTGGTATAAAATTCTTTTCCAATTTTTCAAGTTACGAAAAAAGGCAGAGATTGAGATGATGGTTATACAAGTAATGCATGAGGACATTTCTTTGATGAGAGAAGCAAAATTGAGAAGGAAGGATGAAGTATTTTAAATCACCAGTGTTGACCAAAGAAGTTTAGGTTTGCAATATGCTTTCTCAAAATAAAATTGGAGCCACAAAATCTAAGATCCTTATTTGCAGTTTCAGAATCGAAATTCTACAAGCAAAATATTAGAAATAAAGACTTTGAAGATGAAAAAAGATAATTTTGAATTTCCTTTTTTCTTCTATTTTTTCACCTTTAATTGTGCTTGTAATTCTCTACTTTTATGTTTTGAAATATCAATTCACTGATGCACACATTCTGAGAAGGTCACTTGATAACTACATTCCTTCACTATGCGTTCAAATAACATGGGGGAAATATATGAAAATACAGGAGGTGTTTCTAGACTTACACAGATAACCAGATTGGAACAGAGAGATCCAGTCATCCACCCAGCCTGACAGCACCTCTTAAGCTGAACACATTTCTAAGCATACCTGAGGGAATTCATTCTGCTCAGGGCTCGGTCATGCTTTCATACCAGTTAACATGATGAACTGTATATCTAATAAATTTTCCAACTGTGAAGAAATATATATGATGAAACAACAGATAGCTAGGGCATGCTTTTTTATTATATTATAAAAACCTTTAAGACACTTAGTGGCAATAGGAAATTTTTTTTGCCATACTTATTTTGAAATTGTTCATATTACATTTGTCATGGTTGGTGCACTTGGCTGGGGAGGAGGATACAAGGGGACTAAATGGTAATGGAAAAAATACAATAAAAGTTTAAAAAGATTCTTAGATGATTGCTATGCATATCAAAGTTTAGGAAATGATATTGTGGTTTCCTTCCATTGATACAGAAAAACAGATTCTTTGCTAGCAGTAGTCTTTTTCATTTTGCTGGTACATATAAAATCACACATCTTGAAATTGATGGAAACTTTGATTGTGTGAATTATAGTAGGTATCATGTTGTTAATCAGAAATAAATCTTGTGGGGTGAAGCACACAGCAGTCATTAATAAAAATAAGTAATATGTTCTGAGCTCTTACTACATACTGCGTATTTTGCTTAGTGAATGCATTTTGTACTTAATCATACAAGCAATATAATCAGCCCCAGCAATCACCACAGTGTTGTCCATATTCATGTATCCTTTTTCTTTTTTGCTCAATCTCTCCATCCCCTAAGAATCTTTCTAAAATGCAGATTATGATTCAGAAAAATTAATTTCTGAATTAGATTCTGACTCTGGGATTGAGCCTGAAATTCTGTTTATTTAACAAGCAAAAAGGTGATGCCGATGCAGCTGGTTTGGAGTTCACACACTGAGGAACAAGGACCTAAATTTTGGCAGTTTGCTCTCAATGGTTAAAAACATGTATTTTTAAACTCCTGGTACCCCACAGTAGCAGTATCTGCTGGTTCACACTTTCTCTCCTTGTCCTCCCTCTTTTCCCACCACTTATCTCTCCATTTTCCTCTCTCTATCACACACACAGACACACACACACACAAACACACACACACACACACAGAGTGAACTACTGCTACTTCAGTTCTTCACTAAACTTTTTTGCAGATCTCTTGACTTGTGTCAGTATGCAAACGTTGCTTCTCTTTTAAACAGAAAACAACCGGAAGGAAAATGCACAAGGCAGAAAAGAGACGTTTGTTTTAAATATAGCCTTTTGTTTTGTATTCTACTGAATATTTTATCCAGAAGTAGTGCAGTCAGTGTTAGCAAGAATACTTTGTATTTTTTAGGCTGATTTTGTCTAGCAGGAAGGCAATCCACTGACCAGAGCTGATGATGTTTCATTTGAACAACAGATGGCAGTAGCGGTCTCTTTTTTTCCCCAGTTGGAGTACTCAGAAAATTGAAACTAACTGGCTCATAAGATCCTTCTAAGAGAACTCATCAAATTTCTCTAGGTTGAGTTCTTGGCTGACTTTAAAACGTTATCTCATTCTTTGAGCACTGGGCCACTTAATCGCTCTCATAAAATGTAACCCTATTTTCTGGAGACATACTACCTACCAAATCCGTATTTGCCTAATTCAAATGGAAAACTAGGAGACCGTGACTGTCTCATTTCCAATATGCATAATTTTTTATTTTATGCATCTGGATATTTTGGCTACACTAAAAATGTATTTCTATAAATTAAAAGGAAAACTAAGATTTTTAAAAATCACATATGTTTGCAAATGAGCCAGAGTAAGTCATTTCACCAATCTCCATCAAAATTCAATTTTTAGAGCTATGCTGTTGTGCATGTCAAAGATATCCAATGTTCTCCATCTACAGTGACTCTGAAAATAGTTTTTACTTTTGTTAGTAAATTTTTACACAATGTGCATCTACTGAAGCCTGCTCAGTATTGCTTTATACATATGCTCTATCTAATAATTGGCACAATTATATTTTAATATCATTTTATGGAATTTCAGTTAGGAGATATAGGAAAAGTCTCTTGATTCTCAGTGTCTACAAGAGGGCATATAAAAAAGTATATAATTTGCTTAGCATTCCAGGATTATAAATATTTATATATGTATAACGGTTTTCTATTGAGCAGCTACCATTAATCTACCTCATAGCTCTGAGCAATGTAATTTATATACTCACTTTAAATTTAAACTCAGAATATCATTAGTACATTTAAGTTCATTTTACTCTCTCCCATAAGTAATCAAATTAACTTTATAATTTATCTGATACTTTCTTTCCTGGTTAACTCTTAGCTCGAGCTCAGGGTTAGAAAGTTTCGGTTGGCTTCATTTCACTCCTCTGATTTGGGGGTCACTTTTGCTTTTAGACATTTAATTCAGAAATTCAAGTAGCAACACAGAAACTCTTATATTCATACCCTTTGAATATTTTAAAATTGATTAATGGAAAACTGCAAACTTTCACCAAAGACTGTGAACAAGGCAAGGATGTCCCTACTTCTCCCTACTTACTGAACATAGTCTTAAAAGTTATAACTGCTGCAAAAAGACAAGGAAAAAAGGCTTACTGATTAAATCAGAAAAAAATGATCACTATTTTCAGATGCTATGATTGTCTATATAGAAAATTCCCAGGGATCTACTAAATAACTCCTACAACTAACAAGTGAGTTGAGCAAAGTTACAGGATACAAGATCAACACACATTTCTTTATATAACAATAAGTACATGGAGCCCTGGCTGGTGTTGCTCAGTGAGTTGAGCACTGGCCTGCAAACCAAAAGTCTGCCAGTTTGATTCCCAGTCAGGGCACATGCCTGGGTTGTAGGCCAGGTCCCCAGTTGGGGGCACATGAGAGACAATGAATTGATATATTTCTTGCACATTGATGTTTCTTTCCCTCCCTTTCCCTCTCTCTAAAAGTAAATGAATAAAATCTAAAAAACAAAAAAAAGACAGAAGTTTTCTTTAAAAAAATAAGTTATATGGAAACTAAAATTAAAAACACAACACTATTTGTAATCGTTTCAAAGAAAGTGAAATATTAGGCATACATTTTTAAAAAAATCCCATGATAATTACAAAATGCAACACAAAAAATTGAAGAAGACCTAAATAAATGAAGAAACATACCATATTCACGTAATGAACAGTTCAATGTACTACAATGTCAATCGTCCCAGTACTGATTTATAGGTTTGACAAAATACTTATACAAATCATAACAAGGATATTGGTAGGAGGAGATAAGTTTATTCTAAGATTTATGTGGATGTTTATATTGCTTAGCCAATTTTGGTGGAAAAAATGTAAAGTAGTGTTAAGACCTGTTACATAGTTACAGGAATTAAAATTATATGGAACTGAGGGAGGGAGGGAAAAATAAATCTCCCTGAGAGTTTCCTTGATATATTTTTCAATATCATTTGGAAAGGACAGAAAACCCAGAAGCAGATCTACAAAAATACACCAAACTAATTTTGGCAAATGTGCAAAACAATTCAGTGGAGGAAGGACAGTTGTTGCAACAAGAGATGCTGGAGTAATTGAATCTCCTTAGTCAAAAGAATGAACCTCAACCTAAAACTCATACCTTGTTCCAAAACAAGTCAGAATGGGCCATGGACTCAAATGTAAATTTGGAAACTATAACACATTTTAAAAAATAGGTGAAAATCTATGGGATCCTGCCTAGGCAGAGAGGTCTTACACTTGATATCCAAATATTAACCATTAAAGAAGAGACTGATACAGTCAATCCCTTCAAAATTAAAAACTTGTGTTCTGTAAATGACACTATTAAGAGGATGAAAAGACAAACAAGATTGTAAGGAAAAAATTGTAAACCACATACCTGACAAAGGGTTAGCATGTAAAATATATAAAGAGCTCTCAACACTCAGCAGTAAAAGGAAAAACAATCTCATAAGAACAAAGACAAAAACCAGTGAGTAGGCATTCCACCAAATAGGATACATAGATGGCAAATAAACACAGAAAAGATGTTTCATATCATTAGCCATTAAGGAAATGGGAGAGAATTTCAGGGGAAAAGGGGAAGGATTCACAGGAACAATTATTGAGGACACATGAACAAAAACTAAGGGGGGTGGAACTGGGAGGGGGGCACTGGGGGGTGGGGTGGGATGGAAGTAAAAGGCAGAAAACTTTACTTGAACAACAATTAAATTAAAAATGCTTTAAAAAAGAAAATGCAAATTAAAACTGCAACTTGACATTTACTGCATACCTAACAGAATGGCTGGAATACAATGTCCAAACATTTGAATGAGTATGTGTGTGAGTCCATAATTACTGAGATAAAATAACAAATAATGGCAATACCAAATATTGGTGAGGATGCCAGTCATATATTTTCACACATACACGTGAGCATACAAAGTAGTATAGTCACTCTGAAAAATATTTTGGCTTTTTCTTGTAAAACTAAACCTGTAATGTCTATACAGCTTATCCAGTACACCCTTATGCATTTATCATGAGAAATGAAAATGAAACTTACACTCACACCAAAGTCTCCACATAAATGTTCACAGCCACTTTAGTCATGATTTGCTAAAACTGGAAACGACCAGATTTTCTTCAATGGATGGCTGGTTCAACAAGCTGTGGTACATCGGTACGATGAAATATGACTCCAAAATAACAAGGATTGGAATGTTGACACACACGCAACTTGACTGATGCCAAGGGAATAACGGTAGTGCCAAAGCCAAATCTCAAAAAGTTATGAAATGTATGATCCATGTACATAACAGCTTTAAAAAGACAACGCTTTAGAAATGGAAAACAAATTGATGGTTCCAAAAGGCTAGAACCAGAAGGAAGGACATGGGACAGGTAGAAGGGAGACATGGTTATAAAGGAATAACAGGAGGGATCCCAGTGGCAATGGAACTGTTTTGTACACAGAACAGTATATGGAACAACATGATGGATACATGATGTCACATCCATGATGCTATGGATGTGACAACATTTCACAGAACTAAATACACATATGTGCACACAGTCATGCAAGGGTAGGACAGGTAACACTGGGGAAATCTGAGTAAGTCTGGTGCATTGTGTCAAAGCCAGCACCTGTTGTGATGTACTACATTGAAATGTGTTGTGAGATGTTATTATTGGGAAAAATTGAGTAAATGGTACACAGGATCTTCCTGTATTATTTCTTACAACTTCATGTAACTCTATAATTACTTCAAAATTTAAAAAAATATTTAAAAATCAGAAAGAAAAAATGGTATTTAACCAAGAAAAGTCAAATTTTTCCTAATAAAAAAGAATAGGCAGAAAACCAACAACAAAACAGAATACTGATATGCTAGACATAATATTAAACACTTAATTATAGCATTAAAAATAATGACTCTTAGCCCTGGCTGGTGTAGCTCAAAGGATTGAGCCCAGGCCTGCGAACCAGAGGATCGCAGTTTGATTCCCAGCCAGGGCACGTGCCTGGGTTGCAGGTCAGTTCCCAGCAGGGGATGCATGAGAAGCAACCATACATTGATATTTCTCTCCCTCTCTCCTTCCCTTCCCCTCTAAAAATAAATAAATAATTAATCTTTAAAAAAATAATGACTCTTGGTCTTCATCATTTATTTATAAATATGTTCACATACAGAATCTCATTTTAATTTTTACAACTCTAGAAGTCATATAGACTGTTTTACTTAGAACATTGGAAAATCTTTTTGGTCCAAAACCCAAAAGGAAAAGAGCTGACATTTAATCTCAAGAAATTTTGTCTGTATATTTTGCCTAGAAAAAAATGAAGATTATTTTCCATTTTACAGTAAGCTTCTCTTTAAAGACATTTGTATCACATGACAACCTTCTCATCTAGCAGCACAGTGCGGGCCAGCAATACTATCACCTTATTTTATGGCAGGTAGAAACTGAAGCAGGGTGGGACTGCATTACTTCTTCAAGGGCTCCTTGTGTTTCAGAGCAGCCTCGTTTCTGCACAGGTAATAAATGCATCAGGCAAACTCTCAAGTAAGAGCAGTGAACACGTTAGTGATCATTCACTCATATGTATAGAGCCCTTGTTTAACATTCAACACTAACCTATGGTGAGTGTTATAAATTATTAAAATGAAGATGTGCAATGTACATTTCTGGATTTAAAAATCCCGTGATCTTATTGAGAGAGACCAAACCTCAACATCCTCAAGTTTACAAAGAATTTTAGAGATAAATAACAATTTGAGACAATGACAGAAAAGAAGGTATGTGTGAGGTGACTAGTGAATGGAGTGAATAATAAATTGGAGGTCAGAGGAAAGGTGAGGTAGAATGGGCTGGAGTTGGCAGGGAGGACCTCGTATAGGGGTGGGAATGGAATGGGACTTCGGGAATGTGTAGTGGTTGTATACACATGAACGCTCATCAGTCTGCATTTGAAAGGATGCTTTCAGGCAGAAGTCTAAAAAATAATTCCCTTTGAGTAGGTGTCAAGGAAAGGGAAGATAAGAGGAAATGCACTGGAGACTAACTTTGTTAAAATTCCAATTCCCCCTTTAGAACTGAATCCCCTGGACTAGATTGTTTCCTTAAAATTCTCACCTTATATCTCATCTGTGCCTAAAATCTCTGCACTTGTGATGTGGGTGAGCCCTCCAGCTGCCCGAGTTCTCAGTGCTCTATTATGCTTTGTTTCCCTGTGAAGTCCAAGTAAAGAGCTCTTGCCAAGACCTTGCTGGTTTTCCAGAATGTCTGCTTCAGATTTTCCTGAAGCATTCTGCTGGGGTTGGCAAACACTGTGTCCTGGATAGAATCATGGCAGTGTTGCCACTTCTCACTTCATGGGTAGAAAGCCCATGGTCAAGGGCCCTGGGAATAGACAGTCTAAAGTTCCTATGCATCTGTGGACTGGGTGGCGAGCAGATGGGGGTAGAGAGGTCAGTCTTACCAGTTGTCACTAGAGGCCACTGGAATCACTCACTGGGTACTTAGGCAGCAGACTCATATTGGAATGACTGTTCAAGAATTGGTCTTTCACATCTGTGACATGATCCAGCAGACTGAACTGGCCCATTTCCTTACGGGTTTCCCTAAATACACATCTTCACAAAAACCTTATGTTTTTTTTAATTCCTCCACACGAAACCTTACTCTCTTATTTTCTCCTATGGTGAAGTTAGGTGACCCATAAAGAAGAGTTTATTTTTTCATTAAATGCATTCACAAATCTAAAGCACTATATTGAGAAACACAATTGACTTTTGGTTAAGATTAAGACCCCAAAACAAACGAACAAATAAACAAACAAACAAACAAACAAAAACCATGGGAATCCTCTTTCCACTCCTAACACATAAAATTGCTATATATTAAAAAACAATGTTTTGAAGTATATAGAAAAAACATTTTAACTTCTAAATGTATTGCTTTTAATTCAGAAAAATACAAAAAATAAATCAGAAACTAATAAATAAATTTAGATATAAACATCCTCCTCCAAAAAGTATATCCATTTGAAGATCCTTTTATAAAAGATAGCAGACATTTATTGTGTATTACCTTATCGTTGTTGTGACCAAGTCAAGAAATAACTGCAAGAACTGCAGCCTATTAAGGTAATTTAAGAAAAAAAAGTTTCTTCAGCAAAAATATCTTTCTACCATTCTATCTTTATTTCTAAAATCCCACCATTCGGTTCATTACTTTTGATTATAGCAGTGAATTTTCCTCCAATAAAATGATGCCCTTAGAAGTGTTGCTTGTTTCTTATGTGTCTATCACCTGGGAAGGGTAACAAAATAAGCCAGTAGTTAATCAATATTCTCAAAAGAATTTATTTTCTATACAAAAAAGTAAGACCTTAGAGAAATGATTTGGAGGACAGATCAGTCTAATTGAGAGGAGGAGCCAAAACATGTCTATAGAGCAGAGCAGAACAGACCAATCTGAAGACTGCAGATCTTTGATGCTCAAAATATTTTTCTTGACTCTAACATTCTTTTATTTGCTTCATGTAGACTAGTAAAGAGAAATTTTATAGAATTTACTTTGTTTGTACTGCTAAGGGCAACATACTCACTCTTAAGGGCAATTAAGGGAGACACGTTCAACTCAGAAGGACCACGCTGTATTCAGTGTAAGATTACCAAACTATTTTGAAGAGTTCCTATTACAGATACTCACAGATCCTTGGAGGTATCAGTTTTCTGGAAGTACATTTTGTTTCGTGAGTCATCTTGAACTTTAGTTGGTTAAGGTTTTAATTTTTATAGTATTTTGCATATGTGTGTACGTATGCATGCAAGATTATACTTTAGTTTATTGTGGTTTGTTTTAGTTAGCAGTGAGGATAAGAGTTGTGTATTTTGGGTTTTATAGTACTTAAAATTTAAGATATACATTGTAGTTAAAATATGAAACATTCACATACACACACACACACATCACCCTACCTCTGTGAAGTTGAGCCACTTAAAATATACTATAAAAATAACAATGAAATTCTTGAGTTATTTAAAAATTTTATACAAGACATTATTTTATAGTATGTGTGTAAGCCCAAATTCTTCCCTTGTAAATTAACTAATTACTGAGCAAATAATCACATATTAAGAACCTCATTAAAATAAGTTGTTAGGAACAGGTTTATTGTAACTTTCTTTTTACTGGAAAATAAAAACACATAGGGTAGGCAGATGTTAGGGATTTTTACTCTTCTTTGGGGAATGACAATCAACCCTTTGAAGATCTTTGTGGCATCAGGAAGCCAGGAGGCAGCACAAGGGTATAAGACTCAGGAAAGGGGGCTCCCAGGGGGAGGGGTGGACACTGCAGAAGAGAGAACCCTCCGAAAGCAAACCCGGAGGATCTCTTGTGTGGGAGGTGGCTAATCCTGCTCACCCCATTCTAAAATGTCATAGATGTATTAGAATTTACTTTTAGCTTTTTTTTAAGTGTTAGTCTTGAGCTTTAGAACATGAGATTGTCTGTCATTATAGAAAAAAGGAGACTTACTCTTCAGATCCAGAAAGTTAAAATAAATTTCAATGAAGAGGATGCTGTAAAACACATTTAGGATTGAACTATATGACAATATTAGAACAAATTATCTGTGCATAAAGGCACTTAGCTCTAAAGCCTTATATGTGTGTATATATAGACCAAAATAAAGGAGGCTGTTAAACATTTAATGTCTAGTTTAAAAAAAACACTTCACATTTTAACTTAGTGTATGTAGGAAAACCGAGGCAAGAGGCTTTACTGACGTAACTGTTATCAACATCAATTCTAGAAAAATGTCGCTTATGGCCACTAAGGACCTCTGGTTCTCAAGCACAATTCATCTATAGTTTGAATTTTAACTTCCACCAGTAGTGAAATTCTGTGTACATGGATTCAGAAAGGAAGTGTAAAAAACAATTTTGTCATGAATTTTTATTTGACAAACACAGAAATAACTCTGTGTTGTAAAATTTGCCTTGTCTTAGAAACTTTTACGAATGCTTTCATAGCAGCATTTTAAAAAATCTGCTGAATAATATATAGGGCTTATGAACTAATAAATAAGAATAAATTTTTTAAATAAATGGCTCTTATAGTATATAGAAGCTTCTTGCTACCAATGGACTTAAATCTGAAGGTTTCTGACATACCAAAGAATTTTCAAGAGTAGTGCATTTTAATAAAGATACAACAATTTAACTATAATTTCAACTTTACATCTATAATAACAATTAGTAAAAATAAAATAAAGGTAATTGGAGGGGGACGGTAGCCAAAACAGAGAAGTGAGTAGACCTAGGTGAAATGAAATCTTCTCTTTTCATTTTCTATTTTTTTCTTTTTTGGGTAGGGAAAGGTTTAGAAAGTAGATGAAAAATTATAACTCACTTATTAACCACTAATAGGTGCTTTTGTTGTAATTGTACATAAATACAATTAATTTGGAAATATTAAGAGAAATTCTCTTTAATTCATTCGGAGAATTCTAAAACTAACTGAGTTCAGAAGATCAGATGGACTTGTGTAGCATGGTTCATTAGGGTTATCATTCAGAAAAGAAGAGTGGGGGAGGAGAGAGGAGAGAGCTAGAGGGGTGGATAGAAGGAGATGGGTATCTGGCCAGTGTGCCAGCTTCGAAATATCTTCCCTGGAGAATTGTTTTCCCTAAGGCATAAATCTTCAGGACTAACAGTGCGATTGTACACTATTTTAAACACACTATTGAAAGGACTTTTTCTGCATCACGAAGTTGATGAAAGCCAACTTTGAGTAAAGAGCAGTTGAGAGGGTTGTGTAATGAATGACTTACCTTCAAGTGTGTGGTGTGAAACTGTATCGCGATAGGAACTTTTATGGTGAGAGCATCTTACCAAAGGGATGTGCCATCAGGAAGTAATTGATAATCTCTTCTTCATGGAAAAAAACCTGTTGTCTGCCCAAGCCCGGATCCTTCACCTGAGCAGATGGCCCTTAATTATTTGTCCTCCTAGACCAGGCAAACTTGCCCTAGATGCAAGGTATAAAAGGGTCTTTTGTTTCCCTTTCAAAACAGCCTGGAATCAAGGTATTCACAGCTCTGTGGACGAGGCCCTTCGCTAGGTGTTAGAAACCTGGAGACAGAGCCTTCCTGAGCCCCACCCCCTTTCCTCTTCTATGCCAACCTCCTTCCCTGCGCACCCCACTCCCCTACCACGGACACAGGAACGCCCCAGGAAGGCGGAGGGAGATGGGACTTGTGGTTCGACACTAGCACCAAGTTGGAAGAGAAGATTCTGCATCCAGGTGGAACTCTTCTGCATCACCTTGTAGTCCAGAAGCGGCTCTGTAGTCCACAATCAGGGGCTAATAACCACAAAGGCTTTAGGAGATTAAAAAATTCCACTCTTGACTGTAAGAGTCTAGAGTCAGCTTGACAGAGCACACTTCACATAAGTTAGTCTCTCTAACCATTGCTGCAGGCTGACGACGCTGTCACCCTGCCCCTCTAATGCAGCCTTGCAACACACCGGTTCAGGCGGTGGAATAGAAAGCCTGGAGGTCTCTAGCCAGTGAGCAGGAGAGCTCTCCTCACTGGGAGTAAATATAGGGAACATGCACATCCATGCAAGGTGTTATGAGTTTGGGCCCAGCACCTCACCCTTGCCTCCCTGGAAACAGGTTATAAAGAAGAGTGTGTGATACTTTAAATACCAAATTCAGGAAATGCATATCCATTTGGCTAACCTGTTAATGAAAATATAAGAAAAGATTGCCAAGAGCAAACATGTGTCATCAGAGACCAAGACTAAGACCATCTACACCTTCATATTATCAATTACTATGTATGGATTCTAAAATTGGACAGTGAAGAAAGCTGTTAGAAAAAATGATTCATTCACAATATGGTTTTGGAGGAGATCTGTGCAGATACCCTGGAATGTCAGAAAGTAAACAAGTGGGTCCTAGATGAAATCAAACCTGAAACATTTCTGGAGACAAAATTACAAAACTGAAGCTGTCCTACTTCAGCACGTGGTGAGAAGGCAGGGTTCTTTAGAAAAGACAATAATTCTGAGAAAAATAGAGGGGATCAGGAAAAAAGGAAGACCAAATAAGAGATGGAGTGACTCCATAAAAGAAGCCATAGGCCTGAGTCTACAGGAGCTGAGCAGGGCTGCTGAGGGCAAGACCTGGTGGACGTCACTCATTCAGAGGGTCACCAGGAATCAGAGCCAACTCAACAACATTTAGCACACACACTACCTGGGAAAAGCTGGGTTGTAACTGGGGGCAATGAAAGCAGACATGGAATTGGAAGGCCCCAGGGTTCTGACATTTCTACTTCCAGCTCTATTTCTTTTGTGTGGTGGCTTCGGTTCAGAGGCAGCTACCTCCATGAGGCAGTTTTTAAACTCCAGTTTCTGAACTTTGTTACACAGGAAAACTGAACTTTGTTTTTCCATCTTTAAGATAAAAAACAATCAAAACTTTTAAGGAAGAAGAGCTCTGATTGACCTTGCTCGATTTGTTCTTAGGTCAGGGTTTGTCCTGTACGCATTGACATTCTGGGCCAGCTGTGTGTTGTGACTGGTTGATTAGTGTGCTGTAGGCCTAAGCAACACCTCTGGTCCTCACCCATTAGGTGCCTGTAGCACCTTCTCCCACCCTAGTTGTGCAACCAAAAATGTCTCTAAAACTGCCAAATGTATTCTGATGGACAGAATTGTCCCCTAATTGAGAACCATTACCTTTATCACTGTGGTCAGAAATATAGGATCACATTTGAGCAGACTGGTAAAACGGGATTGGGAGGGAAGATTAAATCCTTGATTGATTATGAACTAGGCAGCCACCCAATTTGGGTCTTTTGCATACCTCAAGTCTTCCAGCCCTACTACCTTTATCGCTTGGCTCTCTTTAAGCTCCTGCACTAAGATATTCCTTAGCCTTTGTTGTCACATGGTTATTTCATTACCATGAAAGGTCATTTAAGAGGTTTGGATGGAGGAATAAGAATTAGGACTGGGTGACCATTTTCACACTGTCTACTCTTGCTGAAACGTACTATACATATTACAGCAATTTATCTCAAATGTAACATAAGAAAAATCAATAACCATAATTGGGTTTATAGAAACATCCCCTTCGATAAGGGAGAGAAAAATTGTTTATTATTTTTTATTTTTTTCTTATGTCAAGGGAAAATAACTTGTCATTGATTATAAATGAGGAGCATAAAAAACCTACTTCTTATCATTGTGAAGGTTAAGTAAATAATTTTGACTGTTTCACAGAAAAAACACGTGTGGTTATTCATAACTGACTAATCAATCTAAAACTTATTTTTACATGTTGGAATTTATTCATGAAGTAAATTTGCAAGATTCTACTTGATTCCTTGTTCACAGGTATTGCAATTAAATCTTGGAAGTCTATGCCATGTCATGGCACGGTGTCTGCTCATTAAGGCTGTGAATGAAAAAGCCACAAGGCACAGGAAAGCGTCAGCGTGAGAATCCCTGGCTCACCGACTTTACAGAATCAAACGAAAAACCTAACCCATTCAAGAAGGCCTCAGAAAATGATCAAAGGGTGTGTTTTGTCCTTGAAATTTCTGCTCTTCTTTTGATTTATAAGCAGTCCAAGGGAAAATCCTATAAATTAAAACATGTACTCCTGCATCTTAATTTTTATACACACCCCAGTAGTAGATTTACAGCTGTGCAAGACCTGCTCTATCATAATTAAATTGTGCTTGTCAGCTTTTTATTGCTATTCTTGAAAATAAATCCTTTTCTTAGAAGTTCCCACATTGGTTATTGTCATAGCCTCTTGCTTTTATCATGGAGACAGGATTCTGACAGAATCATAACTCCTGCAGGTCACGTACGACTTACCTTTAGCTTTGTCTCTTCATCGAAAGACACCGTTATTTCTTTATCTAAAATTTTTCTGATTGCTTTTGTTTCTTCAATATTTTCCTGATCTTTATTCCTCTTTCTCTTTCTTCCTCCCCTTCCATCACTCTCTCCTACCTTCTAGATGTAGAAATATATGTTATTTTTTAAAAAAATTAATGTTAATTTTTCTTCACCTTATTTGTAATCACACTGCTTTCTAGTCTATTGTGTTTAATGGAACTTTGCCCCTGTATTACTTGTTTGAGAGTAATATATACTCTTGTTAGAAAGGTGATGATTTTTGATGAAGAAAAATATCTTTATTTCTAATCTGCCCTTCCCAAGAATAAAACTAAATATGTAGACCTTTTGTTCTCTTTTTCCCCTCTAAAAGACTGTTCTTTTCAGACATTTGATATGATTTATATATATATTTTTAAAGAAGTTCATGCCAGAAACATCAAATAAAGAAAAACCAAGAAATAAATTTTGTTGTTTGTTGTAGTTTGACAACTTACTTTAATAAAGTAAAAGCATTTTACAAATATTATAAAATAATTTCTGTTTATTTTACATACTTAAGCAGTGGGTTAAATAGCAAACCCAGAGCTGGAGGAAAACATGTGTAATAAATAGCAAACCCAAGGCTGGAGGAAAACATTTATATAAGGGAGAAAAAGATAGAAATTTTGAGAGACAATTCATAGGAGAGAACATAAATGTCTACTCCATATTGCAAATGTTTAACTTCAGTGACAATCAGTACAGGTCAACATCATCCGACATTTTCAATTAGCAGATACTTTTGAAAACCAGAACAGGTAACTATTAGTGTTCTAAATAGAAGATATTTTGAAAATAATGCTGTGTTAATCTCTCAGAGATGCTATAATGAAGTGCTACAAATCATCGCTAGATGGCTTACAAATTATAAATGCATTCTCTCACAGTTCTGGGGGATAGAAGTCTGAAGTCGAGGCACCAACAGGGCCAAGCTTCCTTGAAGGGAGAATCTTTTGTCTCTCCCAGCCTCTGGTCGTCCCAGGCCTTCCTCTGCTGGTGGCAGGGTAACTCCGGTCTCTGGCTCTCTCTGCACACAGCCGTCTTTCCTCTGTGCCTGTGTCTGTCTCTTCTCTTCTTATAAAGATATAGTCACATTTCACTTAGCATAATGCCCTCCAGGTCCATCCATGTTATTACAAAGGGTAAGATTTTCTTTTTTATGACCAGGTAGCACTCCACTGTGTAAATGTATTATATAATTTTACTCATATGTAGAATCTAATGAAAAAATAAACTAAGAAACAAAACAGAAACAGACTCATATATGGAGAAGAGACTGACAGCTGTCAGAAGGGTGGGGAATTATGGGTCTGGACAAAAAGTTGAAGGTATTAAGCAAACAAACAAAACCAAAAATGTGTAGACACAGACAACATCATGGTGATTACCAGAAGGAAAGGGGGTGGGGGAAGGTAGAAGAGGGTAAAGTGGTGATAAACGGTGACAGAAGGGGACTTGCCTTGGGGTGGGGAACACACATAGAATAGAAATGATATATTATAGAACTGTATTCCTGAAACCTCTGTAATTTTATTAAGCAATATCACACCAATGAATTCAATAAAAAAAGATACAATGGAGTTCCCATAAGACTATCAGCTGATTTCTCCAAAGAAATCTTGCAGGCAAGAAGGGTCTGGGAAGAAGAATTTGAAATTATGAAAGGCAAGGACCTGCATCCAAGATTACCCAGCAAAGCTATTATTTGGAATGGAAGGGTAGATAAAGTGCTTCCCAGATAAGGTCAAGTTAAAGGAGCTCATCACCACCAAGCCCTTATTATATGAAATGTTAAAGGGACTTATCTAAGAAAAAGAAGATGATCAAAAATATGAACAGTAAAATGACAATAAACTCACAACTCTCAACAACTGAATCTATAAAAAAAAACAAAAACAAAAGCAAACTAAGCAAACAACTAGAACAGGAACAGAATCATAGAAATCGAGATCACATGGAGGGTTATCAGTGGGGAGGTGGGGGAGGAGAATGGGGAAAAAGGTACAGGGGATAAGATGCATAACTGGTAGGTACAAAATAGACAGGGGGAGATTAAGAATAGTATAGGAAATGGAAAAGCCAAAGAATTTACATGCATGACACATAGACATAAACTAAGCGGGGGAATACTGGTGGGAAAGAGGGTGAAGGGCAGAGGAGAATAAAGGAAAGAAAAAATGGGACAACTGTAATAGCATAATCAATAAATATATTTTAAAAGGATACAAATCATATTGAATTAGGGTGTACCCTGATTCAGTATGACCTAATCTCAACTTAATATCTAACCATGATTTCAAATAAAGTCACATTTGTAAGTCTAAGAAGGTAAGACTTAAACCTATTTTTCTGAGAGACATGATTTAACCCATAACAAATGCTATGCTATGCTGATAAATTAATACAGCCTTTCTGAAAAAAACCTTCATTATACTTTTTCTTCTACTAGTTTCTTATAGGAATCCGCCCTGAGAATAAAAAATATAAATTATAGTTATATGCAAAATATTATTTGTAGCATTGTAAAAGAAATTATTTAGAAGGAATCTAAAAGTAAACATTGGAAAATTACTAAGAATTTTTAATAACTACCTAGGATAAAATAGTATGAAACCACTAAAAATGACATTCATACTTTTTAGATATGCATAATCCCAGATAATACAACAAATACTAATATATAGCATGTAAAACGTGTTTTCTACCATAAAAGCCAAAATCAAAGAAAATAAGTAAGCATGCAGCATGAAAAACAAAGCACCATCGGTGAGTGCATGAAGAAATAAACGCTCTCCTACACTGCTGATGGGGATGTAAAGTGCTGGGAAGGATTCACGGAAGGCCATTGGTAACGCACGCCAATGTCTCAGAAATATTCTCACCTTTGGTTTGCTAATTCCACTTGTAGGGTTTTTTAAAGAATCTGCACAAACATTTTCCCACAATCTCTGACATGCACAAAAATGATTCTGAAATTAATTGTACTGAAAATTACAAACAATATAAATATTCAATAGAAGAAAACAGGTTAGATAAGGAATAAGGCATCTAGTTAATACAGTAATGTGTATTTAATGACAGGAGAAGATGTGAGATATACATTTTGAAAAAATAAGTCAAATTACAAAAAATTTATAAAATTTGTCATTTGTATCAATTTGAAGTCAGTTTTTGAGTGTAGCAGGGACCATGAGTTTATACATTACATATAAAGGGCGGTGAGGTTGTAGGGACTGCATGTTGCTTGTATGGCAAAATAATTTAAAATGGCTTTCAACAGCATGTCATTTGCTTTTTTGAATATGTTCGCTGATTCAAGAAGTATTTTTTCAGTTTTTATGTTGGGTAAGTTTCTAATGTCAAAGTAGGTAAATACTAGAAATACACTGATATTCAGAAGTGGGAGGAACTGGAAGAACTTTGTGCTGTTCTCTAAGAGCCACATGTGATTCAACCAGGTTTACTATTTAGTTTTACACAGAGATAAAAATAAATAGTAATACAATTCTGGCAGCTATCATAAAGAATTGCTTGATTGCTAAATATCTTAAAGCTAGAAAAGGATATTTTAAAAATAAATAAAACCTGTAACAAAGTAAAAAGATATACATTTAAAATATGTTAGCCTAAAAGATTTTTGGGTTTAGAGATCACTTGATTAAAAAGTTGGTTATGCATGAAAAACGTTAGGATATTTTTCTTAGAAATAACCACAAGTTGGGATCTGCACAATATCATCGCAATGTTGAAATTTCTTTTCCTGCCCCGTTAAATTTGTGGCTCAATTATTATAATTTCCAATATGTTATACTTTATTTTTATTTTACAGCCCTTGCTGTGTGGTCACGGTTTTAACATTGCTCTCTTGTTCCAAGACACGAGTACTGAATGAACTTCAAAAATTCCTGAGGAGACAGTGTTTCACTCTTCTTGTTCTCTGTTCCTTTCCCTTACCTAATGAAGCCCTTTGTGTAAAGTCCAAAAGTTGGCTAGATATATTTTAGAACAAGCCAGAAGCGGTCTCAGCAGATGCATATAGCAGACTTGCATGCTTACATGAGGTTTATCTTATTTCTTCCAACAGTTTGTTTTGTGGACAGTTGATGTACATTTCATACAGCCTGTTCTTTTGGACATCTCCTTTCTTAAAATGAGAACTAGAGGTGTGCAATCTCATCGAGCCTGTTAATGCTGATTCCTGGCTTAAACCGTCCAATGCAATTTTCATGCTGCCCAAGGCGTATCGTGTTTCTTCCAACAACTTGCATTATGGCAGTGGGTCCCTCTCCAGGTGGGCCTTCTCACAGGCTGCCTGGGGGCATGGCAGCTGTAGGCTTCCAGGGCGAGCAATCCGAGAGAGTGGGGGAGGAACACTGTAGAAGCCACAGTGTTTTCATAACTTCATCTCAGAAGTGACTTCGAATCACCTGTGCAATTTTCTAGTCATTAATATGCAACTTACCTAATTCACTTAATTTTTGAATGCCGCCGAACACACAATATGCTCAAACTTTGGTTTGTGTTTTTTGCAACCTCCAAGATGGCCCCAATGATTCTTTCCTCCTAGAATTTGCACCTCTGTCTACTTCCTTCATGCTGAGTTGGTCTAGATTTCTGGATTCTCTCTTAAGAATTTTTTTATGTGGAAATTGATTTTGGTGGACATATTTCAGGACCCAGGCAGAGGGACTGGCCAGAACAAAGAGTAACGTTGGTCAGAGAGCTGATGCTGTAAGGAAGGGGCCCGCATGTCCAAATGACGACAGGAGCACCTAGGCGATTAGAATCTAAGCTCAGGCTTTGGAACTGGGTGCATGGACAAGGAGAAGTTGTAACTCAGAAGCTAGCTTAGAGGCCATTTGGATCTGCAAGGGAAACTTCTACTAAACTCTACTGCTTCAGTTTCAGAAAAGGGTAGAGGAAAGAGGTATGAATCTGGGAAGCTCCATTGGCTCACTTTGAGGACCAGAAAAGGGCTTATATGCACCATGGAGCCATGGTAACTTGGTAAAAGTGCAAAACCCCAGATGCTATGTGACTTCAGTAAGACTAGGCTCTACGTTATTTTTTTTAACATTCTAGGTTCTTCTAATAAATACTGAAGTTTGAGAATCATTGCTTTAGAAGGACTACTTGTGCTCCCCCAAAACTTCCCTGGTTTATGATAATTAATCCACTAAATTAACAGACTAACACTAAGCTCTGACACAGTTCATAGGAGAAACACAAATGTGCATCTTCATGGGAAGAAACAGAGAAAAAAGATGGTTATAACTAAAAGCATTCCAGGGAACAGTCTTGTGCTTTTTATGCTGGAAGAACTAATTATGGCTGGCAATGATTAACTGATTTGCTCTTTCAGGCTACCAAATGCAAAAGGGTTTTCTGTGCTGGGAATAACAGAACAGACACCCACACCAGCATCTGGAAGTTATTCTTAAAGAAATATGGCATTAGCTAAAATTGGAATAGTGGGTCAATTTGTATTTACCCATTTCCTTGGTCCATGCTGACTAAAGGTTACTGCTACTTAAACTAAAACTTTAATCTTGTTTTCCATTCTTTTCTTCTTGTTACATCATGTTTATTTCCAAATCTGTTGACAAACATATATTGATGGCAGTCTACTGGAACTTAGATGTACCATGAACCACAGTTATTGTTTTATCAAATAGTCCCAAGTGAATCATAGAATATGTATGATTTTTTGAACCCAGAGAGGCCTGGCTTTAAATCTAGTGATGCCACTTACTGACTATGAAAACTTAAGAAAGTGACTCAACTTTTTTAGGTTTTTTCTTGTGTACAGTGTGCATTGCTCACCTAATAGCTTTGAAATGTCACTATTAAATGTGATGTATGCAAAATGCTTAGTCCATAGTAAGTTAAATTATTATTATTATGAGTGACTGGTACTCCCTGTAAACATTAGAATACATTATAACCTAAATTTGTACAGGATTCTGTGTAGTTCATATCCATCAGGGTGTATTTCTGATTTTCTGTCTTTAAGTAAGAATTATAGTGTAATAATTAAAAGCACAGATTCTGGATCCAGCCTGCCAAGTTCAAACTTAGATTTTCCATTCAGCACTGGTGCATCCTTAGACAATTTACTAGACAACTTATTTAACCCCTCTCTGCCTTATTTCATTTATACCCCATTTAACCCCTCTCTGCCTTATTTCATCAATAATGAGAGATAGTGATCAAGTTTCTTTTTTCTCTCTTTGACAGTGTATAGCAGTAGAATGTTCTGTGCAGTGGATAAACTCTATACGCGATTAATGGTAACAGCAAAAAATGGAACAATGTTGTTCTATGTATAAGAGAATATTACACTAACTAACATTTAAAAAATACTGTTTAACAAACCATTTACTTCAAAAATTGCCTTCTTCTTAAAACAAAAAGACATATACCTATGTTGATGGAGAGAGAAGTTTCTGAGATCATGAAGTTTACTATATCATGGCTTTTCATGGAGGGAAAGCTCCTGAGTGACGTCAGGAGTGTGGTGTTTCCTAACCATACTGTTGCTGCTGGTAATCCACCCCCCAGGGTAGTGGGAGACAAGTGCTTCCTTGAGAAAATTCTCTGTGAAGCCTTTCCCCACTGTGTGTTTTTGAGCATTCACTTCTCAAAGGAAAAAGATGCACGTATAACACACATCAAGGCAATGTTAAGTATCAAAGTGTTTGTGATGTCTGCACAGTCCTAGGGGTAGAAAGTCACTTTGATTTCCTCTTGTAGCTGTGACATGAACACTTCACATGAACGAAGAGGGAAAGTATGAAGTGCAGGCAGCTGTTTGGATTCCCAGGGAGCAGGCGCTTGTGTCCTTAGTGGCTTTCACTAGGAATTCAGAGGCTTCTTTCCAAGAACACTGAGTTTCCTGAGGTTGAGAGCCTCCTACAATGCAAGGCATGAGGATGATCTAAACATGAAAGTTGGGAGAACTGTGTGAGAAAGGTCAGTCATTGAGTGGGAACAATGCTTTCTGACTTGCCCCTTGGGGACACCTGGCCACAAAGAGTTAGGCCTGAGTGCAGGACAAGTGGCACTGGGAGGGCCAGGGAAAACCCTAAGATTATGAGAGGCACCAAATATGCAGCAAGAAAAGCTCAAAAGAGAGAGGCAGCCTCAGCATAAAGGCGCTGCACTGTACGGAACGTGCAGCTGCAAACAGAGAGACTATGACAGTCACAGGGAGAATGAGAGAACGAAAGTATGACAAAGGAAAGACAGCTTATCTGGGTTCTCCCGCCAAACTACAGGACCCTTGTAATATCATCGCTGGGTATTGAATGAGTACTGGGGATTCTCAATTCTCCAGGCACACACACACAGATTCAATACGAAAGGGGAGCAGAAGACAGTTTCTCAGAAGCTGAAATGGCATGTTGACAGAGGCACCTCCGGTTAGACAGTAGTTGTAAACTCTCATTGTGAAGAAGGCATCATATCTAAAGCTAAACCATACTTGCTTTAACTGTTCAATAAAGTCAGTAAATGGTTTATCTTTAGTGTATAATTAAGTCATTTTTAAGCAAATCTCATTTGTTTTACAAGTTCAAATAAAGTACTGTACAAAAAAAGTATGTCTAATAAAGCATGTTTTCTCATTAGTAGCCTTGACATTAAATGGTGTAGGGAAAAGAGTAAAATTGTCACATTTTTCTGCAGTGTGCTGAGTATTATAATATGAAGGTGTGCACATAACTAGCAGTATGGAATATGTGCAGTTCTGAAACTTCTCAGCTTTATGTTGAGGTAAAGCTGCTCAATGTTTCCAAAAGTTCAGTGGGGGGAAAATACTATGTAGTACTCGAGCCCAAGAGAAGACCATTGTTGGGATTATTTGCAGGTTTCTTTTTCAGGATTCATCACATCACTAGCATATTATAGGTAACATCCCTGTAAAAGTTTTTTTCCCACTGCAAAATAATTTTCATTGAGATCCCACCAGCTACATAATTTGCTCCTGACATTAGGCTCCTTCTTCCTTTGCAGTTTGGTCTTAAGTGGTCCCATGAACGCTTTCTTCTCCTCCTTCGTCTGGAAGTGGCCATGGCCAGACTTGGAGGTGGTGTCGATAGACTTCAGATCCATCTTCTCCGGGGCCTCCCATTTGGTCTGCACCAGCAAGGACTTGAGGAGGGTGGCACTGAGCACTCGCTTTTTGGTTCCTACCTCACAGCCTTTCAGCATGACGAAGTCATTGGTCACCTGGCCGTAGTGGACAAAGCCACCCAGAGGGTTGATGCTCTTGTCGAGTCGTAATTGGTGGAGGTGTTGTTCTTGATCAGTTTGCTGTCCTTGATGAGGTAGCCCTGGCTGATCTTGTAGATCTTCTTATTGATCTCAGTGTGGTGGTGGTAGCCCTTCTGTCCAGCCCAGGCCTCGGAGAAGGCCACATGGGCAGGGTGCCAAGTCCCGATACAAGCCACCTTGCGCAACGCTCAGTGGGTCTTGCGGGGAAGCTTCTTGGTATGCCAGCAGCTGGTGACCCCTTTGTAGCCTTTGCCCTGGGTCACCCCAATGACATCGATCATCTCACCCTGTCTGAACACCCGGCTCACAGGGACCTGCTGCTCCAGCCTCTCACGGGCCCAGTCCAGTATTTCGGCCACTGTGCCTCCATTCACCTGGACCTTCATGAGGTGGGCCTTCCTCTGGAGCAGAGGAAGCAGGCACATCTGGGTGTGGGCGATGATGTGGATGACCTGGCAGTACTTCCTCATGCTGCTGGAATCCTTCTCCAGCTGCTTCTTGCCATCATCGTCCTGGCACTTCTTGCAGTACTTGGTGAAGGCCTTCTTCTTAGATTTATGCCAGTTCTTACAGAAGTGCGTCTTGCATTCATCAATGATGTGCTCGGCAAAGATGGTTTTGAAGGTGCAGAGGCGTCAAGGGGTTTCTACGTAGCCCACAATGCCTACGATCACCATGGGTGGTGTCTCCACAACGGTCACCGCCTCCACCACTTTCTTTTTGTTCACCTTGGATCCTGGCCTATCGGCCTCATGCACAATGTGGGTCATGCCAGCCTTGTAGCCCAGGGAGGTTGTGAGGTGGACAGGCTTGGAGGAGTCATCTTTGGGGAAGCTCTTCACCTCCCCGTGGTGCCGGCTGCTGCGCCACCGAGGCAAGAAACCCAGGGACCCATGCCTGGAAGCGGAGAACTTCCTGTAAGACATCCCGCTGCCGAACGCCACCAATAGAGCAAAATGTTTTATATTTATTATAAAGTTTGTTTGTGAGAGAACATTATTTGTGACATTCTACAAGCCCAGTTCATATAAAATATTTTTCTCAGTACCTGGAAAATGACTGAGCAACCAGTTTGATTTCATCTTGTGGACAATTAAATCAAATAATTTATCTTGTTTCCCACTTTACTCGGCTTCTAGAGGGCTTTTAGAGGCAAAACTCTCATGCACCTAGATGAGATTCACCAGATCGCAGGTCATGCATTTTATGTTCTAACCTCATCTCTGGTTTCATTTTTTTCTACCCTCATTTTTTCTTTCATCTAGTTTTTTCTCTCTCACTTTTTAAAACTTATTTGGAAGCTAGGTAGGAAACAAATGAAGTTGATGGATGTCTAGATGTTTACTGGAGTCAAGGTGGACCCTCGCATCCTACTTGAAGGCCTCCTGGTGCAGAGCAAAGTCAGGATTAGCAGTTCAGAAGAGGTCAGTTCCACAAGCATTTTAGTCGTTTTCACTGACCACAGCTTGTTTCTGCCTTTGCCGCTCCTTATTGCTAACAGTAAGATGTCACTAACACCATATCTCTTCGGCTTTTTGTTAGCTTACCGTATTACTTGCATTTTGGGAACAGATTTTGTTGCTTTCTGGAGATTGTGCTCCTTGAAGTAAAACGTTTATTTGTTTTGATTAGATGCCTCCTTGATTTCATAAGTGTTTGCTGCTGAAAGCTATAAAAATTAATGCTTCTCCACCCCCTTTACATTATATTTAAATGATGTACTTACGATTGATCAAACTTCATCATTTAAATTAGCCTAATAGATGGGAATTTAGCTTTTGTCTTAAGTGAGAAAAAAAAGAAAAGATTCTGGAACTTATAAATTAGGTTACTGGGAAAAATAAATTAATATATTGAGGTAAAGTTTATTAAGTGAATTTTTCCATAGTACATTGAATTAAAGTAATGAGTTAAGGAACACATTGTTAGGCCAAAAAAAGTTTTATGCAATGGTAATAGATATAACAGCAGAATTACTCTGAGAACCAGACAAAACTAGGTTGCCAAAGTATTTATGTAAAAAAAAAAAGCAGAATTTCAACATTTTCATTTTTGCCCTACAATAATATCATTAGGATACTAATATGTGTCTCCAGTTCTGGCCTCACCCCAGAAATCTAACCTTTTGTTTCCAATTACACAATGTTTTCACTGTCAAAAATTGCCTGATACTCAAATCCATGTACTTCTTTTCTTCTGTAGAGGCAGCTGTCCACAGTTCTTTGGTGATCCTTCTAGTTGCTTACTACAGATGGTAGAAAAGACTGAATCATATACATTTGGAACAAAGTCCTAATGGCTTCATCAGACTCTGGTGTGTATCTCTCTCTCACCCAAGTTTTTCTCCCAAGTGTTTTACTCTCCTCTGGAACAGAGGAGCTTCTGTGATCTGGCCATTAAAACGCAGGAGATAGAGAGGTCACGTTTTTCTTAGTAGATCTAAGGAAGCAACTCCTACTTTTAATCTGGTAAACACAAACTTTCACTTTTAATATAAAGTTACAATCGCTGATTAAAAAAATACCAGAGAACTAAGACGATTTAGGGACTTGAAGGCGGAGCGTGAATACACATTTCATATTTTAAAGTATCTTTATATACTACATAAAAACGAAGTAAATCATATTGAAAAATCTGCGGGTTTGTAAGTGCGGGAAATAGGAGGCCGTGCTGCGGGGAAGGGGTGGGGCACTCACTCCTCCAACTCCACCCCCTCTATTCCACCTGCACCAAGTGGCACTTAGAGAAACGAGCGGGAAAGGGCGATAGACGGACGCTCTCAAAGGGTTTTTCCAGGTGGTCCAGAAATAGACACAGAGCAGCTGCATCTGACCCTGCCCTGAATTTATCTTCCTGTCTACAGAGGCAAAGATGGCAAGAGAAAAAAGAAAACCAGAGGTTGAAGTAGTAAAATAAAACTTTTAAACCAGGACAGATTACAACCCTTCCTGGTTTGACTGAAAATAGGGTAAGAGAAAACAAGGACAAGGAAGTCACAAGGGGAAGAGTATATTCATATCAGATTGATTTGTTTTTTTCAGGAGCTAATTCATCGTAGTTAATTCACTATTTTATCAAATATTTATTGGGAAAACACTATGTGCTAGGTATTTTTGTAGGTACTGGTATACAACAGAGAAAAAAACAGCTGATGTACTTCCTCTGATACAGCTTATATCCTAGTATGAAAGGCATATAGTACAAAAATAAATGTATCAATAGTGATGTCTTATGAAGAAAGAAAATGGAGGATTTATAGAAAGTGATTCACTGGAGTTGATATGGAAAGGAAGTCTGATAGAGTAACTTTCAAGCAGAAATTTGAATCAAAAGAGGGACCAACCTTCGAGCTACATGGGAAAAGGATTTTCCAGGCAGGGCGGACAGGAGCCCTTCAGTAAAAGCTGGACACAGGACTGGTTGTCTTCCATGGGACAGTGTACATCATGCAGGGGAGAGAGAAAGAAATGTGAGAAACTTTGTACTCACACATGTTTTTATAGATCGCCAGCCTTAACCATACAGCTAAATTTGTTTTAAAAATAAACTTTCTCGAAAGATATTCACTACCCAAGATGCCATTATGTCTCTCTAAGCAGCCTTTCAGGCCTTGCGTTTCCAAATGTATGAAGGGAATAATACAATTTACAGGAGGGTGAAGCAACAGGAAAGGGAAAAGCCACAGCATTTTGTAATATTTGTGATTGAACATTCCCAGGGTCAAATAGTGAATGAAACTCAATTTCTGAATAAAATTGCACATATCTCAAAAGTAACTTTCAAATACCATTTTCAGGAACATTGAGCCTTTTAATTGATCCTGGAGAACAGAGCCACGACCTGATGATGTTTCAGTGAGAATGAACCTTTGGAGCTGAGTCACGCTGTATATGTTACACAGAATGACTTAAAATGTAACTATGGAAATCCAGAATTTATTGCTGTAACTCATTCATCTGGTACTTCATCCATATATAAGCTTAAGAAGTATAACGGAATTGTCTGTAGGGAGTAATTTATAGATCACTATTTGCCGATTGCACACCATGAGGCACGAAGGGAAAACCACGCAACAGGTGCTCCTTTCCAGAAGACTGGTGGGCGTGTCGTCCCTCTCAGTTCTGAGTTACAGGGTCTTCCACATTTCTGCAAATCAGATATCCATCTGTCGAACTGAGTTGAACCAGATTCCCATGATGTGGGAAAAAATTCTCAAGAGAGTTGTAGATAAAGCCATCAAGATTATGTTCCACCTGTGGCCATAGCCAAGCAAAACCTGCCAGTTTCACCCCATGGCAGATCGGTTGACAGTTCTCATCACTGGCCTTAGGCTGCTTCATTCTGCCTTTCAAACTGCACTCCAAAGCTGGTTTTCGGGACCCTGTAGGTTCAGACATCAGGTGAATCCAAATGATGAGAACTTCACTGAAAAAAACCTAAGCCTGTTTCACATGCATAATTCACATTTGTAATGCTTTGATTTGGGTGGCTTATTGAATTCTTCTCTTGAATACATTAGGGTTTTTGTTTGCGTGTGCCTTAACACAGTGGATTTATCACCCACTCTGAGTACTCGGGATAGACTATCAAGAATTCTCTCAAATTATCAAAAAAGTTCTAAAAGATATACTCTTAATTATTAAGGAGAATATAAACTTTAAAACTTGTGAATTTTACTCTTTAATTTTTATCTTCCTAGCATACATTTAGAGGTTTTCTATTTTTTCCTCCTTCCTTGATACCACATTAATAAAAGGAGAAAGACAAAGAAAATTCAATGTATTTGTTTTTGTAACATGTTGGGAGTTATAAGAAAACCAAAACTCTGAAGTTGGAAGATAAAATTAATTCAAATACAAATGTCTTTTTCTTGATGCAAATATGTTCTCTTATGTATATAACATATGTTTATATATAATATATGTGCATATACATATACCTATATATTACATATTCATATATTTTATAGATGGTTATACATATATAGGTATAGGTATATGTATATATGTTAGAGTTACTAATATCCAAGACCTAGAAATCAGTTACAGTTATTCTCATCCATCAACTAATCACAAGCAACATAAAAGGTCACAAATGCTGATTTAGTAACTGTTTGGTACATAATTAGCCTCAGGGTTTGGACTGTGAACTGTCACTTATTATATTATTAAATTATAGAATGTTTCTTATAAATAGAATAAAAATCTTCAGAAATTCATGTATTTCTCAATGAGAATTTTAAATAAAACAATGGTCTTTAATATGAGAAAAAATATTTTCAACCATCAGGATTTGGCTATCATTTTGTGGCAATTCTATGAGATCTCTATTAGCAGTGAAGTATTTCATTTTCATAATGCTATAAATATTACCAAATGCCTTGTCACATGTCTACCACTAAAAACATATTCGTAGTAAAAAATACATTTATTGTAGTACCTTTTATTTTTTTTAACTCTTGAGAGCTGTATGATCAGAATCAAGAATACATGTTTGTAACTTCCATTTGAGGAGTTTGTTTCTCCTCACCTTTCAGAAATATGGGCACCTGAGAATACAAAAATTATGTTTCTAAACTTTTCTATAGTTTATTATATGTTCTGAATTTCACCTTAGTATTATATATGTAGTCTATTATTAATACGGTTGACGATTATTAAATGACCAAACTCAAAGTTATTAGTAATTATGCGAATTAAATTACTTATAAAACAAACTATTTCTTCTGTTCTCTTAAGTTTGGTTGTGAATTGTGTTTCACTGAGTGGGCTACATTTTGTTTAATTATTTAATTAAATCATGGCAGAAACAATTACAACACATTTATCAGCATGAACAAAATGTTTCTAATCTTTCTTCTAATAGAGAAGAAAGACTTTCTTTGGATATCTTCTTACATTTCTCTCAAGATATTTAGGGAGACCAACGAGATTTTCTGTACATATAACCTTTAATGAAATTATAAGAGATTAAAAAATTAGTCTAGTTAGCATTACCATTTATGGAATTATTCTTGATTGGTAGAACTTGAGTTGTTGGCAGTATTTGTTTTTGTTTTATTTCAATTAAGTTTAACAATGGGCAGGATCAACAAAATAAATTTTATTATTGTCACCCACTTATTTATAAAACAAAATATTTTTGAAAGATCTGATCTCAGGAGAAATGTTGTGAATTTGTCCTGAATAACAATCTAGAATGACATTATTTAATGAGCTACATCTGGCTGTAAGTGTCTGTGAGTTACGTTTGTTTTAATTTGTGCTTCTCTTAGTAGTCTAAATATTGGAATTTAATTTTTGAAGTTATGATATTAATTTAAAAGGCTTTTAATGTGGTATTTATAAATATCAATATTTGCTTTATTTGCATTGAAAATTAAGTTAACTTTGCATGTGTTTTCTGAAATGTACACTTAAAATTATTTAATTTTTCTAAATGACTACAGATGTTTCACACCTGTTTTGTATTTTCTAAATAAACACCAAAAAACAAAACAACAAAAAATACTTTTATGAAAACATCTTGTCTTCTTGGTACAGAACAAAAATGTTGCAACTTCATATCAAGGATTAACAAATGAGATCATATTTAAGGTAGAAAATCACTTTATTTTTAAAGTAAACTGACTCATTTATTGTATGCTTTCATGGAATTAGGTTGCAATTTAATTCACCACTCACCAATAACATTGTTAATTATGATAAAATAATTTCTTTTTAAGCAATTTATTTATAAAAAGAGTAAAAATTAATGTTTGCTTGTTTATTCATTTAATAGTCATTTTTCACCACTCATTAGATGGTTGACATTGTGATAGGCAGTGATGTGAGGAAATGAATGATCTCCTCCTTGAAATGTCTAAAGTCTAGTGGAAGAGACTAACAAAAATAATGACAGATATTAATAGGATTTTAATGCCCATTAAGGACAGGCCTTTATCTCAAGCAAAGGAGTGAAAACTAATCTGAGTCTTGGAACAATAAACAGCAATATGTATTCAGAAAAGTGAAATTTCTTACACTCTACTAACTAGAAACAGTCTCCTTCCCTTCCCCCTTCCTTCCTTCCTCCCTCCCTCCCACGCACTTTGTGTTGCTTTTCAGCATGAATGTCAAATTCCAGCAACTGCTGATATCCAATCTGATTTTCTGAACACTGCCTGGAAGTTTAATTACATTTAATCCAGTATGAGACAAAATGGCGAAGTGAGGAAAATAAAAAAGTCTTTATTTGGTTGCAGCACATTACCAACAATTAATACGGAATAGAATTCCTGTGAATGTTATATATCATGTTGACTGCTCAATATATTTGGGTTCAAAATCTCCATACTTTTCTTGAAACATAAATAATATAGAAAATACTGCCAAAAGCAATTAATGTAAAAGCAGCTTACTACATATGCCCAATTAATATAAAATTAGTATGTTGACATATCAAACTTTGCTCCTTTAATTCCATAAAAAAATTAGAGATTCGTTCTTTTGAGGAAAAGTTTTTATCCAAAATATGACAGTACATGTTTTAAAATACATGACTATTACATATGGATAACTAAAAATAAAGTGATATTTATTAAAATATTTCAACAATATCACTTAAAATTATAAGTTGTAAGGATACTGTGTCTTTGTTTAGGTATTTGATTTAGCATCTTCAGTATTAAAGAAAAATAATAATGTGCTAAAATAGGACACCATATTCCTCAAAAAGTTATCCTACTGGGAGATAACAGAACCAGAGTCTGGCATCCAGGAACTGCTCTGACAGAGTGAGGCCTCAGTGTTCTGAGAAGCTGGCCACATTGTACTCTGGACATAACAGTCTCACAGAATATCAACCTCAGACGAGGTAATTCTGAGACCATGCACAACTGAGAGGAAAATGAGACCATTTCTTAATTTTGTCTAAGCACAAATGAAAATCATGTCATCGGGCAAACTACGAAATACCAAGCACCTCCCTCTCCTGGCTAATTTGGGTGACTGCTACTTCATTACCGATTACGTCTTTATCCTCCTTCTAGTCTGCCCTTCTGATAAATAGGGTTTGTGATGTATCCAATCATAGATTTGCCCCAGCTTTCTGAAAGCATCTATACAAGAGCAAATTGCCTCTTCCTTAATCCCTCCTCAAATTCATCCAACCAAAGCTCAAACACTATAATGAGCTATTTCTAAAATCCTCTTACAGACACACACATGTTTCTATGTTGTATGTTCGGTCACACTCTATGCATAATAAATCCAACTTATTCTAGATGTACTCGTTCATGGTGGTCTTTGGTCAGAGGGAAATGACACTACTTCAAACTTTCCCCTAGATTCCATTGCAGCATAACATGACCACAATACTGGTTATTGAGACACTGTGTCTAATAAGTACAGGACTGTAGCAGCTCTTATATTTTAAGAGCATAAGCTCTGAATCCATATTTCCTGGGATCAAGTTACAGCTGGCAGTCACTAGCTATGTGTTTCTTAGCAAGTTCTTAATCTCTGAGCCTCTGTTGATATAGCTATAAAACTGGGAAAATAGTAGTACATTTTTCATAGTTTTGTTACAGGATTGATAACTTCTGGAATATTAATTCTTAAAAGTGCTAAACATTATTATTTGAAGTGACCAATCTTTAAAAAGATGAAACAATTATACCTAAAATATAAATTTTACTATAATGGGAATAATATGAAACCTAATTTACTAAATATACTTTTGTTAACATATGGTCATGAAGGTAAAACTCAATATAGTTCAGTGTTACATAGAACTATCTATAACAATCTTATAGACACTGAATAAAATTAGATGTTCTATACCAAACTGGGCCCTTGATATGTAAATTCTTTAAGTTAGAATATTTTTAATATAGAGTTTCTCTCTGTTTTCCTTTGTAAAGTTTTATTTTGGAGTCTGATAAGTAGCCTTCAAAGATGGTCCCCAACTGAGACATGTTAGTATTCATGCCCGTATGTGATCCATTCCTCTCAAACCTGAGATGACATTGTGACCTGCTTTTTGAATAGTAGAATATGGTGAGTGATAACAGATGGCTCCTGAGTATGGGTCATAAAAATAAATAAATAACAGCTTTTGCAAAATGATTAAGAAAAAAACTTTGTCTCTTATTGCTGGGTACCTTGGGACACTTGCTTGTCAGACACTCCATCTTGAAATCACACTACCTGGGAAGCCCAAGCCACACGGAGATGTGGGCCTCAGTGCTAAGGGTTACAGTGCCAGCTGAGCAAGGCACCAGCCTTCATCAACTGTAGCCATAGGAGTGAGCTGTCACAGTTATCCAGTCCGGTCAAGTCTTTCGATGACTGTACCTCCAGTCTGTATCTAACTGCAAGTGCACAAGAGACTTTAGCTGGTGGACCAGCAAGTTGAGCTCGATCAAGCCACAGATTCATTAGGTTAGTAATAAGATATAATTTCAAGCCACAGAATTTTGGGGTGTTTTGTTTTATAGCAATATATACCTCGTATGGTTTGTGCCCATTTTTAATAGGGTGACATAAAGGAACCTTTTTGCTCGCTAACATATTTTGATTAGTAATTTAATAACAATACAACAAAAAGTTCAACATCTTTGAACAGTCTCCATAAGTATTTCCTTCATGGTCAGTATTCAAAGAGTTTCATTCTCATGTCTCTTTTACTCTGATATTTTGGGTTCTGGTATTTATCTTTTCCATATGGCAGAAAAGGAGCACATTAACTGTTGGAGAAAGGAGGAAAAAAATCCATGACTTAAGCAACACAAGAAGCTGCTTATCGTTCTTGATAGCTCTACAAGAAACAGATGTCACCACAGTGCCTTCCTGCCAGGGAGAGCGAGAGGTGAGAGGAATTCTGGGAAAACAAATTAGATAACAAGCTTGTTGTGCTTGTGTAAGTGTGCTAAAAAAATCAGGTGACAAGCAACATGTAAGTTGCTAATAAATAGAACAAATGCTTACTTGTCACAAAATAGCTTTGATTGAAATACTTCACGTCAATGGCCTCAGTCAACTTCCTGTGTGCCTTCTAGATGCGGAAGGGGGAGGAAGTACTTTACAGCTGTTTCCAAACACAATTGGACTTTCTCTGAGAACTGCCCCCTAAATTGTTGGTCTGATTCACTCCCCAGTTGTATGAGACTCCTATTGGCATCAGAGACTTTCTAACGTTTCATAGATGGAGATCTGGATGAGAAAAATGCAACACGGAAGAGTCTGTAAAACCTCAGAATTTAGACAAATTACTAAAACAAGTTGTAGGTATTTCATAGTAGAAACAAATTGGAGAGAGCTATAAAATATTTTCAGTAATTACAACAAAAGTGATGGACTATGGGCTTTGTCTTTCTCTCTAAGGAAAGTTTGGAAATGTGATAATAGGTAGATAATTTTTTTCTATAAAGTTGAAATTTTTAAATGTGAACCTTTCCCCTCCTTTTATTTTTGCATGTTTGTTAGATTTGTCAAAATTGACAATCTCTCCCTCAGTCACAAAGCTTTCCCAAATAAGTAGCACTCTGCATATGCTTCCATTGTTGCTACTATTTCTTCAAAACATTCCTCTCCCTTAGCAAATAATGTTGCTTTAATCTAGCTTGGTTTTTGCCAGACCATACATTTATTTCGTTATTTTGGCTTACTTCTTGGATTCTCTACATCTGTGAAACACTTTCCTGTTTACAAGCCCTGAGTATAATTAAAGGAACTATGGGTACTTGCAAGGAATGCAGAAATTCTGGCTTCAGTTTCCAGTCATAGTTCACTTCGCAGTCACACTTGTTATTTGCCATGTTTTTGGAATGTTATGTGAGAGGTGATATGTTCTTTTAAAAGAGTCTAGGATTGAGAAATCTTAACCACGTGAAAATCACCAAGGTGAGGAAAACGATAACAGACTTACTCCATTTCATGAGGGGTGCATGCGCCGGTTCTCCTTCAAGTGAATGGCAGTTACATTTTATAAGATCTGACAGCAACCACTCCTCTTTCTTGTCTCCTTTCTCCCTTTCTCCTGTTACCACGTAGTTGAGCTTACTCAGCTAGTCCCCAAGTTCAGGCCCTTGGCCATAAAAACTTAGACCTGACATCGTGTTTTCTAGCCCGGCCCAAACTGCTGTTATTTTCCACAGTGAGAATAATCCAAACACATACAGCACTGGCAATTCCATCAGATTTATTGAGGCCTGGTATTTTTGAGTATTTCAGGCCCCACATGGCCTTAATAATGAAACAATTCCTGGCTTGATCCCTAACTTCAAAGATTAAAGATTCACACTCACTAGAATTCATCCCATTCTCAAACCTTCTCCTCTTGATTTATGCCTCCAAATGCCCACTCTATCTTTCAAAGCACGTGTTTACAGTTTTGCATTGGGACATTGTCAGGTTTTGCATTTGGAAATTATCAGATTTTACAGTTTGCAATTCATCCAACACACTGCTGCCTGAGTTATCTTTATGAAGTGCAGACCTTATTTTTTTTCTGATATTAGTACTTCCAGACTCAAAGTCCATCTGAGTGGTTATCCCTCCTAACTCTTCACGTGCAGCGTGACAACTCCATATACAGGGTCCAGCAGAAGTAACACCTGCTTGAGTGTGGTTGGTAGGGTACTACTGTGGTGTAATAGTTCCTAGTTTTAATTTGAGCATTTCACCTAAAGTGTCATATGGTGTGCTGCAGTGTGATATTGTTATGTTACAGAATTACATGCTTATGATTTTGAAATAGAAAATTTGGGGACAAAAAGTGCCCTTTTTTGTGTGCCAGACCCCTATGGTAGATTTTTTTAATGTCCCAACCAGAACACATTTAATAGTAAAGCAAGAACTATTAATCGTGACAGCAGAACATTCACTGTAAACCTGGGATTATGGTCACACTAACTACACAGGCCATCCCACTTCCCATAACCTGGCATATTGGATTCCTCAATGAGGCATTTCAGCTTCCCTAGTTGTTCCTCTTTTCTTCAAAGCAATTATCATTGTTAATATGAATGTATTGACACATTTCATCCTTACAAAAACACTGAAGCAAGTGCATTATTACTCTAATTGTATAGGAGAGGAGACGGAGGCACAGGGGAGCTGAGTCACTTGGCTAGTTAGTGATGGAGCCAGGACCCAAGCAGGCACAAGCCTAAAGCCCTTGCTTGTGAGTGGTGCTCCACACTGCCTTCCTGCAGTGCGTGTTCATCCGTTCAGTTCCTAAACACACATGCTTTAGGAAGGCCAGCACAGAGCTTGGGAGAACAAGCCTTAATTAAATTAGCTCTCTGGCTTCTGGTTTGGGCTCTACCACCTACTTTTCCTTGGGTAAGTTAATTTTTCTGTGACTCAGCTTGCTCAGTTGTAAGAGAAAAAAGAAATTCTAGGAACAGCTATTTCAGGGGGTGTCGTGGTGATTAAATGAGTTAATTTATGTAAAGATTCAAGCATACAGTAAGTTCATGACGCATAATTTCTATTAATATTAAATGCTACTCTTCCTTAAAACCTTTTCTTGCCCTGGCTAGGTGGCTCAGTTGTTTGGAGTGTCGTCCTGTACACCAAAAGGTTGTGGGTTCGATTTCAGTCAGGCACATACCTAGATTGCGGGTTCAATCCCCTGTCTTGGCAACTGAGGAGGCAACTGATTGATGTTTCTCACACCAGTGTTTCTTTCTCTTTCTCTCTCTCCTGTCTTCTGTCTTTAAAATCAATAAATATATCCTTGGGTGAGTATTAAAAAACAAACAAAAAGAAATCTTTTCTTTTTTTCCGTTGTCTTAGTACTTTTTTTTTCCAGTTGCTGTTAATGCTGGAGAATCACTCACCTGGGAAACACTTAAAGAATTCTGACCCAGCCCAGATTTCTATCAGTGTTTCTCGGGGTGGGGCTTGTTGTCAGTATTTTTTATAAATTTCCCAGGTGATTCACAAATGTGTCTGGTGTTTGGAAACTGCATCAAAGCCTTTGTGACATGAAAAATATTTGTACAGTTGTTCCCCCTTTTCCATAGGGGTTCATCCCAATACCTTTAATGGGTGCCTAAAACGATGGATGGTACCAAACCCTGTTTGCAGTAGATTTTTCTAATACATGCATACCCATGATAAAGTTTAATTAATAAATTAGTCACATATGAGACTAACAATAACTAATAACAAAATGGAATGCTTATAACAATATGCTGTAATAAAAGTTATGTGAATGTGGCTTCTCAAAATATTTTATTGTTCTCCACTCAGCTACTCACTTAAAGGAAGCACTTCATGCCTTCTCTTTGGTGTATCCAAATTGCCAGCATCACTATTCTTGTGCTTTGGGACCATTCTTAAGTAATTTAAGGGTTCCATGAACACAAACACTGTGATACTTTAACAGCCCATCTGAAAGCAAGGGAAGGGTGCATCTGTTGCTGGATATGCTGGACAAAGAAATGATTTATTTCCTAGGTGGGAAAGGAGTGTGAGGGCATGAGATTTCATCACACTACGCAACACAGCGTGCAATTTAAAACTCATGACTTGTTTATTTCTGGAGATTTTATGTAATATTTTCAGATCTCAGGTGACTGCAGGTAATTGAAACAGCAGAAAGCAAAACTGCAGATAAGGGGGCACTGCTGGCCATATGTTTGTCTCTTTTCACAAATTTCAAGCTGCATGATTGAAGACGCTATCTCAAGTCTTCATTTTATTTCCAGTGGCAACTAGCATGGTGCTTTATATACATCGGCACAGACAAATATTAATTCCTTTGAACTAAGTGCACACCTTTAAAACATGTTCATTGCTATAGGATAAAGGGAAAAATATTATCACTAATGAAATCAGTTGGTGTATTAATTAGAGGTTGGCAGGATCCAGGTAAAAAAGGTTGAATGGGAATGTGGCAAGAATGTAGTATTGATAGTAAGACAAAATACCTAGTTTTTAATTTTAAACTAGTGGTCTGCAAACTTGGATGCAATTTTTAATCACGTGGGAAGATTTAAGAAAGAAATGTGAGACCCTCTGTTCTCCAGGAAATTCCAATATGCAATCAAGTTTGATTACTTAGAATCTAAGTCTTAGATGGATCACAGCAGACCCGAGATCTCTCTCCTTCTATCACAAGATCTGAAAGTCAACTTCTTCAGTTTTCAGTGAAGTACAATGAGCATGAAAAGAGTGGAGAACATGCTCATGTGTAAAATTATCTGGATATATGGAAACAGGTTACTAGGATGGGAAAGTATGTACAGATGCATATCCAAAAATATGCGCATACACTCATATCTTAAAGTTAGCCTTCACAATAATTATGTAGCGAGAAAGAGAATATCACATCTATACTGACAGTATGTCTCAAGACACTGTTATTTGTGAGATAATTCCTTTTTGGTGAAGAGGTCAAGGAACACCTTTGCCAAGACAGCCACCAAATACACAAAGTCATTTTTAAGGACTTTGAATCTGACTTACTCCCTAGTGATCTGGACTGAAATCAGATAGTTATAACTTGTCAACTTACCTTAGCATTACCACATTTAGTTTAGCCAAGTCCTAGGCAACATTTGTACCATGTTTCAACCACAATTAATTGTCAAATGGGAGGATTTTACATTATTTTATTGGCCTGTTCAGTGTTTGGGGGAATTTTAACAAACAATGAATACTGAAGGATTAAAGCTGCCATGTAAGCATTAAACAAGAATTTGAATGTGTGTTGTATAATGTGCAAATTGTTAGCATGCTCCATATTATTTCAAGCTAAGATAAAGCCAGTGCATTATTTATGTTCTTTTAAATTTCTGTAAACTTTTACAGCCTATCACATTATTTATCCAAATATCTTTCTATTTAAACAATTTTTACAGACATTTCTTTCCCCTTTCTTCATAAAAGAAAGAAAAACACCAAATGAGATAACAGGTTTTAATAATACATTATAATATTTTTTAAATTATAACTTTTTCACTTATTCCCAAAAATGTACAAGTAAAACATTCCCCCAAAGTTGTTTGTTTTAACATAAATCTTTTTGGTGAAGAGGCCAACTATACCCTGTGTAAGAAGCTAATGCCACTGATTTACCCACAGGATAGTACAATGACAACTGAGCCGTGCTGAGTGCCTACCCTCTGCCAGTTAGTTCTAGTGCTTCGCCCCAATGAACGCATTCAGTTAATGAATGTGTTAATTACTACACATATTATTATAATAATTATCACACATATTATCAACAATCAAGATTAATTATTAATAATGATAATCAAGAATATTATAGATTATAATTAATCATAATTAATAACAATGATTATACTGCCATTGATTATTAATACTATAATTATTATATGTTTTTAATTATTAAAATGATTATTAATTATTGTGGCATCATTATTTATATAACTAATATTTATAATTAATAGTGTTATTAATTATTATAATTAATGATTATTATACACATTATTTTATTATTATACTCAAATACGTATTATTAACTCAAACAACTCTTGTGACAGTGACACCATGTTCATCTCCATTTTGTAGGTGAGGAAATTGAGGCACATACCGTTGAAATCACTCATTCAGGGCTCAACTAAAAATGAAGGGACCCCAAATTTGACTCTAGGGAGAAAGAGCCCAAAGCTATGTGTCTATGTGTCTATGTGTCTAGATTTAAGTTGGTTTTTCCCTCCAGTGTTTGACTGTGGGGGGGGTTGGTTTGACCTACTTGATCCTCATTATTTCTCTGCACCCTCTTTCTGGCTACACTTAACACGTCTGTGGCTATGAGACCATCAACTATAGACACATGTGGTGGGAAACTGTCCAGTTCTCTGAGGATAACGTTCTAATATTTTGGAATCACAGAGAAAGAGAGAAATCTTCAGCTTCGTTACTTTTCTCCTTTGCTCCTTTTTCAGAAGTGTATCCTGACTTTTTTTTGGCCTATCTTAATTTTGTAAAAAAAAATTCTGTCATGAAGAATACAATAAAGAAGATCTCGGTGAAAGGTAGTCTCCAAAATAACTGATGGAAATGGAGTACAAAAGAAATATTTGAAGCTGGATACTGCTTAATCTGTAATAGACTATTCTCATCACATTCTCACCACATTATTCATCCATTAAGAACAAGCAGGAAATCCAAGATAGCAGGGGGAGCAGGTGGAAGCTACACTCACCTCCTCCCAGGACCAACTGAAACAACAACTACGTTGTAGGACAATCATTCTGAATAACCGGCTGCAGATGAGCTGATGAGAAGTCTTCTAACAAAGGATTTGCAGAAGAAGCCACATCACGACTGGTAGAAAGGACAGAGACATGAAAAGGGACTGGCCTTGGCTGAGGTCTTGGAGGCATATCTCAGCGGCACCAGGGTCCTCCTAAGAAGTGTGGCGTCTAAACCCCAAGCTGGGCTCTGTAGCTCAGAGCACCAGAGCCAGGAAGAGGGGCTTACAAAACATCTGGCTTTGAAAAGCAGCGAATTTCTGTCAGCCTGGGAGAGGCAAGTTCTCCAGAGATGCAGACACTGTCTTAAAGGGCCAAAACACATTAAAAATTATCTTAATTTTTATTTGATATTTGCTGGGAATAATTTACTAGTTGAAATTTACCCTTTTATTTTATTTTATTTTTGGTTACTTACTATTTTTTATTGCTGTTCAGGTACACTTGTCTCCATTTCCTCCCCACCACTCCCCCCTGCCCCAGCCATCCCTATCTTCCACCCTCGATCCTACCCTCTTTTGGTTTTGTCCATGTGTCCTTCATACATGTTCCTGAAACTGATCCCCCCACCCCCCGCCACCATTATCTCCTTCCATATCCCCCGCCAGTTACTGTCAGTTTGTTTTTGATTTCATTGTCTCTGGTTATATCATACCTACTCATTTGTTTTGCTGATTAGGTTCCACTAACAGGTGAGATTACATGGTATTTGCCTTTCGCAATTTTTTTTTGTTTGTAGCCACTCGCCCTGGGCTCTGTCAGAGGCAGGATGAAGTGAAAGAGTGTCACATGAAGAGAGGCTGGGGTTTGTGGCTCTTGGTGTGGGTGTGGAGCTGAAGGGACAGGCAGCAGGATCCCTGTGCTGAGTCCCACCACAGGCTCAGCTGAGTCCTATCTTTCCTGGGTGGACCACTCCCCTCCTTACGGCATCAGCCTTGGGGAAAGCAGTAGCTCCTGTTCTGCACTCTCTTTGCCCCACCCTGTGGAGCCTCCTTTCTTCTGAGAAGTACCGCCAGAGGCTTTTTCAGTGACTGAACCTAACAGACAGCCAGCAGGTGGAGGCAGGCAGAGGTGGATCTCCAGGTGCCTTGGGACTTTTGCCCTGCTCCAGGCCTTCTGCTGGTAAAAGCTGGATTTAGTGCACAGCTTGTTTTTTCTCATGTGCACCCAGGCCAAGCAGAGAGAGCCACAAATTTTGGATTATTTGTAGTTTCAAACTGCTTGCCACCTACTAGTCACAGGCAACTCCTTGTACTTGTCTGCGCTAGAGTCTCTCCCAATAAGGCTCAGAACTAACATATCCAGTGGCCAGCTTCAGACAACAGAGCAGGATCCAATAAGCTTCACAAGCAGAATGTCCAAAGGGAGATCTCGGCAGGCACCAAGCCCTGCTGAAGTGAATGCTGTCTCACGTGGTTGGCACCTGCACAACAGCTGGCTTGGCATGGTCGGGGCTGTCTATCATGATTCCATGAATGAATGAACCAAGGGCAATCAAGACATAATTAAAACGAAACCTGTATAACATTCTTAATCAGTGTCACCCCAATAAAGACAATAAAAAGGAAAAAAAGACTTAATTACAATAGGAGGGCCCACACAAGGGACATTCTTGGAGCACCTGGCTCAGAGGATCATGGAGACTGCAGAACTGTACCCCAAAGGACAGCTACTACATAAAGCCACCCCACTGATACTGAGAGTCACGGCAGATCTACCTAATACACAGGAACAAACATAAAGAAGCAGCCAAAATGGGGAGACAAAGAAATAGGCCCCAGATGAAAGAACAGGAGAAATCTCCAGAAAAAGAGCTAAATGAAATGGAGGCAAGCCATTTACCAGGTATAGAGATCAAAGTAATGGTTATAAGGATGCTCAACAGCATTAGAAAGCACATAGAAACCTAACAAAGGAGCACTCAGCAATGAAGACTACAGTATGCAGTCTTCCAATATATTGGAATATATTGGAAGCACTCAGTAACGAAGACTACAGTATGCAAAATGAAGAATATGTTGGAAGGAACAAACATTGAGTTGGATGAAGCAAAGGATCGAATCAGTGTTTTGAAAGACAAGGTAGAAAAAAACACCCAATGAGAGCAACAAAAAGAAAAAGAGGAAAAAATGAAGATAGTTTAAGTGACCTTTAGGACAGTATGAAACATAACAATATCCTTATGATAGGGGTATCAGAAGGAGGAGAGAGAGAGAGAGAGCAAGGATCGAGAGCTTATCTGAAGAAATTACCAAAAACTTCCCTAACATGGTGAAGGAAGACAATAAATTTTAAAAAAGTAAAACATAGTTTATAATGAACTTTTCAATGGAAATTCTAGCATTTTATACAAAAAAACCCATGATTTCTGATTACGTATTTCTTCCTCTATGAGCCCCAAATACTTTTATTTCCATTGGTTTTAGTCCTTACTAATGATTCTAGATGTCATACTAAGTTGCTAAATTATAAACCACTTGCATTTTGATTGCTGTTGGTCCCTTCACATGTGGTGTCATGAGAGACTCCACCCTGACCACGCCGTGCGACCTGCGGTGCCGGTGCCGGCCACACGCAGGGGATTCCCGAATCTTAATTCTGGAATTTACAAGAGAGTGATTTATGTTTCTAAATGTTCCACACATGCTATGTTTTCAATAGTTTTATTGAATTAAAGTATAAAGCTGTTTTAAGATATTGCCACGTCACAAGCTTTTGTTAACACAGAGTAACTAAAAATGTGGCGGAGTAAGGAAAGGGTGGGCATCCTCACACCTGGGAGCCGGTTAGAAACACCAGTTCTCTTTTCAGTTTTATAGCTGGAAGTTTGTACCTTTTGATTCCCTCCCTCAAATAGGTCATAGGGGCATAATGTACATGTTGACAACTATGGTTAATGATACTGTATTCCATAATGAATTGTTGCTAAGAGAGTGGATGTTCAAAGGTCTCATCACAAGAAAAAACTCTGCAACTATGATGGTGATGATGATGGTGATGGATGTTAACTCCACTTCTTGTGATGAATGTTTTGCAGTTTGTACAAATGTCAAATCATTATGCTGTGTAGCTGAAATTAATATAATTGTTGTGGGTTAAGTATACCTTAATCTAAAAAAGATGAGCCCTGGCTGGTGTGGCTCAGTGGCTTCAGTGCCAGCCTGTGGACAAAAATATTGCTGGTTCAATTCCCAGTCAAGGCATGTGCCTGGGTTGCAGGCCGAGTCCCCAGTAGAGGGTGTTCGAGAGGTAACCAGTTGGTGCTTCTCTCCCTCCTCCTCTATCCTTTCCTCTCTTTCTAAAAATAAATTTTAAAATATTTTTTAAAAGATAAGAAAAAGCAATAAACACAAGTTTTTAAGTCCTCCTTAAAGCACACTAAATCAGAATCTCTGGGATAGGACACAAAAACCTATGTTTTTTTTTTTAAAAATTATTTATTTATTTTTTAGAGACAGGGGGAGGGAGGGAGAAAGAAAGAGAGAAAGAGAAACATTACTAAGTGGTTGTGTCTCTCGTGCCCCCTACTGGCATGTGCCCTGAATGGGAATCAAACAAGTGACCCCTAGCTTTGCAGGCTAGTACCCCGTTTACTGAACCACACTAGCCAGGGCAGAAACCTATGTTTAATAGCTCTCCAGGTGATCTTCATGTCTTTTAAAGTTAGAGAAGAACAATTTCATACCAATAACTTATAATAATAGGTAATACATATCAAATCTGCAGATGATCCTAAATCTGGGAATGATAACCCAGTATTATTCTGGGGGAGAAATAACATTTTTGCAAACTAGAACAATTGATATATTTAACAGAATATTTAACATTAATAATATAAGGCATTATACTTTAACATCTATTCAACAGTAACTGCACATCATATATTATGCCAGATAATAGGATAGGTATACGTACTCTGCTTTCTTGAAGAAATTTTTAGGCTAAAGAGTCAGTTCTCTACACAAATAATTAATAACCCAGCAAAATAAGTGTGCCAGTTATTAGGTTATTTCTCTCAGTTTCAAAACCACTCCTGCTCCTGTATACTTCTTAGTAATATTTGCTTGTGCTGGGACTCTGCAAGCCACATTCCTGCTTCGCTGGCTTCCTGTAGAACTTTGCGAGTGGGGTGCTAAAGGGAGGCGGAAGGCCTAGAAAAAGAAAAAGGGACTTGCTGCTGCTTCTTTGCTCCCACTGGCTTTCTTCTGCTGTCATTCTAGCTTTGTTACTTTACCCTGCAGGGATGGTTCGATCCAAAATCGGCAGCTGAATCCAGTGTGCAGTTTTTTGAAGACTTATAGAAGCAGCTTCTTCTGCAGATCTTCAAAAGCACTAAAACCAGTGGGCTGGCGCCCCTCCCTTAGTCTGAAATCCGGCCCCTTAAGGTCCCTCCCCTGAGTTAAGAACTAGCACCAGGCCACAGGCCTCTCATCCAAGCTTCTAAGTTTTAACAATTGTAACTCTCAGTTTTTTCTCCAGCCCTGCAGATGGTAGTTTCTTCCTGCAGTTGCTACTTCCTTGGTGATTTAGTGTTTCATTTTGGCCTTGATACTTTTATTAGTTTTATGCCCATTAACAATTCATTAGAATATCTCTGTTAAAATAACTAACACGTTTTCTCTCTCCTCACTGGACATTGACCAATACAGTAAATAATACTAACTAGTGCCTGTAAAATGGTTAAACTGCAAATCCCTAAACTGTTTAAATCAGGGAGGGTGTTTAATTGAATTTCAGTTTGGGCCATTTGGGAAACCACTTTCAGTTCTGACTTCAATTTCAAAATTGTTTTCTTTGTCAAATGTAGAAAAGATCCAAATAATAATCAATGTATATCTAATGTTCTAATATGTAAGAAGGGATGTATGGTATTTCCTCAGAAAACTAAAAATGGAACTGCGTTTGGACCTGGCAATTCCACTGCTAGGATTATATCCTAAGAACCCTGAAACACCAATTCAAAAGAACCTATGCACCCCAATGTTCATAGCAGCTCAGTTTACAATAGCCAAGTGCTGGAAGCAACCTAAGTGCCCTTCAGTAAATGAATGGATCAAAAAAACTGTGGTACATTTACACAATAGAATACTACATAACAGAAAGAAAGAAGGAGCTCCTACCCTTTGCATCAGCATGAATGGAACTGGAGAGCATTAAGCTAAAAGCCAGGTGGTAAAAGACAAATGCCATATGATGTCACCTATAAGTGGAACCTAATCAACAAAACAAATAAGTGAGCAAAACAGAACCAGGGACATGGAAATAAAGAACAAACTGACAGTAACTGGAGGGGAGGAGAGAGGGGATAATGGGGGAAAATAGGGGAAGGGTCATCAAGGAACATGTGTAAAGGACCCACGGACAAAGCCAAAGGGCGTAGGTTCCAGGATGGGAGATGGGGACGGATGGGGCAGGGGTGCCTGGTGGGGTGAAAAAGGAGACAACTTTACTTAAACAATAATAAAAACAATTATTAAAAATAAAGTTTAAAAGGGGAGGAATAAAAATAAGATGCTTGTTTCATATTTTCTCAGAAAGCAAAACTTGAATTAATGACTTGAAGTTAGGAGTAAAGCCTTTCAAAAAATCAACCCTGTCTAAAGATAAAAAGGACTTCTGAGAAAGAAGCAAATTCCTCATGATAACAAGTGTTCTCGTGCAGTCTGAGAAACCACTATTTGATACTATTGTATGAGGACAGTCTTCCATTGGAAAGGTCATTGAATTAGATGAGTCTAGATAGCTTATTATAACGGGGTTCTATGATAATGGCATTGGTGTATTGATTTCATTATGCCCTTTTCCAGTGGTAGAACTGTTCCCAGAAATGAGTAAAATGTACAAAAGAAAGTAAGGTGAGGGAGTGCAATGGAATGAATGTTTATATCCTGGCAAAATTCATATGTTGAAACCAAACCCCCAAAGTGATGATGGTGTTAGGAGGTGGGGCCTTTGCAAGGTGATGAGGCCATGAAGGTGGAGCCCTCATAAATGGGATTAGTGCCCTTCTACAAGGGAGCTCCTTACTCTTCATTGCCACTGAGGGCAGAGCAAGAAGACAGCTATCTTTAAACCAGGAAGCAGGCCCTAACCAGATTCAGAATTTGCCAGCACCTTGTTCTCAAACTATCCAGGCTTCAGTACTGACAAATAAATTTCTGTTGTTTATAAGCTATTCAATGTATGGTGATTTATTACAGCAGCCTGAACAAACTAAAATGGGTAGAAAGGCTAGAGAAAGGCATTGGAACACAGGGTTGACCGAGCTTGCACAGTTAGGGTGGTGCTAGAGCAGAGCAATGGATTGGAAAAATAATTGTAAAGAACCTGGGAAAATAGGATGACAGGAATCCCTCCTATCTATCCCTAGCTTCTTTAATCCTAGTAAAGAGCAAGGTCAAAAATCCCTGCAGCTGAGGTTTTAACCTTGTCCCGTGTTTCATAACCCACATTTGAAATACACTGTTCTGGAACAGCATGTACACATGGAAAGTGCTTATCTGTGAGATGGTTACTTTTTCAATCTTGTTCTTCTTTTGAGTTTGCTAAGATATTTGCAATACATTTGAAATGCTATGTTATATTGGAACATGATACAAAATGCTATTGACATTTCTAACCAAAATATTAGAAAATATTCTACAATATCATCATCAACCATGACAACAGTACAGCTTATTGGAATACTTCCCTTTAAAATTTTGCCCAGGCCTATTAAATAGACAGCAGCAAGAATTCTTAGTGTTTATGAGATATTAGAAGCACATGAATGCCAATTTCTATAAATGATCTAAAAAGAATAATCTCATATAAGATGGACAACTATGCTGGGATGAGTTAGAAAAATCTGCTAAGGCATATTAATTTTGTAGCTTTTACATGTAAATATATTAGAAAGGGTAAATTCATATTTATAGTAGTTGTATTATTATTATTATTTTGCTTTTGCCATGACAGTGGTAAAAGATGTTAAGATGAAGCCCTGGCTGGTGTAGCTCAGTAGATTGAGCGCGGGCCTGCAAATCAGATGATCATGGTTCGATTCCCAGTCAGGGCACATGCCTGGGTTGCAGGCCAGTTCCCTGCAGGCCAACTCCCAGCAGGGGACGCACGAAAGGCAACCATACATTGATGTTTCTCTCCCTCTCTCCTTCCCTTCCCCTCTAAAGATAAATAAATAAAATCTTTAAAAAAAGATGTTAAGATGAGAAGGCAGACAGTTATCTCAATTCTTTGTGTAGAATATGCCATATATTCCATTAATGAGGAAAGTGTAGATGTTTAACGTCATGAGATCCCAATGTTTGATTAGGAACTAGGCTTTCATTTTATATCTTAGTGCTTTAGCTTCCTAAATACATAATCACTAATGCAAAGTTTTAGTTTTCCAACAGTTAGAGTATGTAGATAGAGTCAGATTACTTCCACATGTAAGAAATGGCAAAGTTCCTGTGGTAGGAGGACACTGGAATATTTTTCATACTGGATATTTATCCCCATAGGTATGGGTCCAGCAGAAGTAATGCCTGCTTGAGTGTGGCAATAATATGGGTGTAGTAACTTATAGTTTTAATTTAAACATTTCACCTAAAATGTCATATGGTGTGCTTGAGTGTGATATTATTATGTTACAGAGTTCCATGCTTATGATATTGTAATAAAAAGGGGTGTTATTTGTGCCAGACCCTGTATATATCATATATGTAATTTTTTACCAATCAAATTTTCCTACTTCAATTAGAATAGTTACAGAATGATTTCACTTATAATATCTTCAGAAACAACATTGGAAAGTTTTAATGGACAGGCTCAAATATTTTCCCAAATATTTCTTAAAGACTTTAATAAATGCATTAGAATTAAAGACTGTCTTTTCCAGTATACTTGAAAAGTATAACACATACATTTTAAAGATTCACTGAAATGATGTCACATGAACTAGAAAAAAAGCTCTCTCCATCTAGTTGTACTTATTACCATTTTCATTGTGAAAGTCTTATGATACTGAAATGTCTTTGCCTCTGGATGGAAGTCTGGAAAGAACGATTATATGCTTAGATACATGTTTTGGCTATGTGGGTCATTTCACCATATTCCGTCCCCCCCCCCAATTATGGAATATAATACTTCCCTGGACTTCCAGAGAGAGCTGTCACGAAGCAAAGGGGGGAACTATTTCAATTTCTTCTGTCAGTGGTTAAAGTGAGGCATGACTTGATAACGTCTGTGTTAGAAAAAGTATTGTCCAGTGACTCTGATAGAATTTTCACTCTTTTAACACAATAGAAGCACAACAAAAATGAATTGTTTTTCACTTTTTGATGGGTTCTGATTACAAAAGCACCAAATATGTTTACTTCTCAATGGGAGATCTGGTTTCCATGGGGACCAAACTAACCTCATCTGCTGTTTTGCAGACCATGCTCCATGTACCACCTCCACTTTGGCAGAGTTAGAGAGGCACTGAACGCAGCTCCCCTGGCAAGTGCGCTCAGTCATCTATACGGTTTCTCATTCCCACCCGCTTCCAACAGCAGAGCCCAGGAGGGGGCTTCGAGGATGTGCAGCCTTCCTCCCACTTTCAAGTTGCATCTTTTGTGATGCTCTTTGAAACTGGAATGTTCTACATGATGATGATAAACATCCACCATGTGTCACAATGTTTCTTCAAGTTAAGTGTCAAATTATCTGGCAATATCAATAGCTGCCTATTTTTTATTGTTGTAATGCCTTTATTACAGATTCTGAACAGATCGACGGTATTTTTTACTAAGAATGACCAATATCGTGGACTGTCAATTTGCACTGTTTAATGTGTGCTCACTACTGATTCCTGCATCCATCATGCACTTAATAATATCACCTTGCCATCAGCCAAGCGTTGCCCTAAATATGAGGTATATAGAGATGGGTAAGGCAGCGGTCTCACTCTCAAAGCTCAGGATCTAGAATAGAATCACCAAGGGTGCTATTTGTAAATCACTGTGGTAAGTTTCATGGTAAGATATTTGCCCTGGATAATGCAGGGCCCTAGAAAAAAATGGGTCATAAAGGAAGCCAGAGGAAGGCTTCACGAGGGTTGCTTAAAGAATGAGCATAAATTAGTCTGGTGAAGAAGCAGCAGCTTGAAGCCGTAAATGACTGTTTCCCACTTAAGGAGCCAGAGGCAATTCTGTGCTCAATCAAATTCTGTGAGGTGAGGAGTGGCAAAAGCAGTGAGCTGAAATCAGGCCATTAGTCCCCCTGTAAAATATTAGACACTGTGGATTTTATCCAAAGCCATTAAAGAAGTATAAGGAGAACACATAAAGTGAACAATCGCATATTTTTGAGAGAAAACTCTGTGGAATGTGTACTTGAAGAAAATGAGATGTTTAAGCAAATGAATGAATGGTCATTTTTTTTTCTGGGTCAAAACATAGCCCTAAGAAATGCTGGAGCCAAAACCTTTAACCTCCAAAATTCAATATTTCACTGAATGTAATTCGTGCTTGTCATTAAAATGGTTGTGTTACATTTTTATGAATCTTTACTTAGCTTAGGAAAAAGAGAATGGCAGGAGAATGACATACTAGCAGACCTGCAGAGAGTAAAAGGCTCTGGGCGAGGGGGTAAACCTGGTGTTTCCTGGATCGTTCTGTGTACACCAAACCAATAGATAAAATATACAGGGAGTCAAGAACATTCTCAAAACTTGAGTTTTCCAGTGGACTGTAAAAATATACTAAGTTTTCCACTATCAGAAGTAGAAAGGCAGAAACCCAAAGACTTGAAGGAACTCAGGGATTATCAGTTAATTCATTTTACACAAGGGTGAAAAGAGAAAGGGCAGAAAGATAAAACAATCAGCCAGGCACCTCCACTGATTGCTTTTGGCTCAGAGTTTTTCCACCCAGGGCTTCAAAGTAGGGTCTAAGTGCAGCAGGTGTAAAAAGACAATTTGGGGCATTAGGAGTGATAGTGAATTACATGCCTTATGTGGTCCTGTCTTAGTCAAAGAGTCTATGTGTTTTTTTTTTAATGTTCCGTTTTAACAGATTCAAAATTAGCAAAGTAAGCCAGGTGGTGAAAGACAAATACCGTATAATCTCACCTTTAACAGGAACCTAAACAACAAAACAAACAAACAAACAAATATAACCAAAGACACTGAAATAGAGAACAGGCTGATAGTGACCAGAGGGGAGGGAATTTCAGGGGAAAAGGCAAGGGTTTACAGGAACAAGTATAAAGGACACATGGACAACAACTAAGGGGGGTGGAAATGGGAGGGAGGTGGGGAGGGCTGTGGGGGTTGGCTGGGATGGGAATAAAGGACAGAATACTGTACTTGAACAACAACTGATTTTTTTAAAATGTTAGCAAATGAGTTTGAAACATTCTGACTCCTCTTGAGTTAAAGTTAATCCATTTAAAATAACCATATTTTTTCCATTGCCTTATTGCTATTACCTTATTCACATTACCTTTTTATATTTCCTCATCCCTAGCTTATTGAAAATTTATAGTTCAGTTTGGTAAACATGTTTTGAGAGCCTATATTGATAAAATCGATTCTCTATTCTAGAGGAGGGTACAGTCTGGTAGTGTGATCCTATGTTATTGAAATAACATAAATTTTATTCCTCGGGAAATTGACTTTAAGTTCAGTCTGCTAGCCATTTACAACAATGTCTTATAATAATGCAACTAACAATGCAAACAACAGTCATTTAAAACATCAAGCCATTCACCAGCAGAAAATAAAACATGATGGAAGAAAATATTTACATGTTTGAAAACTAAAAATTATCTAGTAAAATGGAAACCAAAGAGTGTGAATGGCTTAAGAAAGAGTCACAAGTTTTTTGGCAAATGCTATTAGAATATTAAATGAAGAGGTAAGGCATTTGTTCTTTCATCCAGAATAGTAATAACTATTATTCAATATTTCAAGTTACAAAATGTGTGGACATTTGTATGTGTGTGGGTGCCATTCAGTTCAGTCTTGGGCAATTGAAATGGCTAAATAACACCCATATGGGAAACAGCTTGGTACGCCCAGCACAAAGGAAAAGGTGTTGGCAGGGAATCTGTGAAGGAGGCATTATTATTTTCACTAATAGAGGTGATATAAATATCTAGTTTCCAGAGCTTTGTCTCTTTTCTTTAGTTTTTTCTTCTTTTCTTTACTTTCTTTTTTGTTAATATGTCAGACTTTGGCTAGGTTTTCATAAAAGGGAATATTTTTTCAATAATAAATGTTCATGACTGAGAAAATCAGTTGTCTTGGAAGGTGATGGTAGACAATCTAAATGTTTAGCTTTATATACCAAGAATCAGTTGCATTATAGAAAAGATGAGAAATATAAAATGTAATTTCTATCTGACACAACATTCTAGTTTTTAGACGATCATGTAACATATGCGAAGCAAAGATAATTCAATAAAAAGTACTGATTATATGAACAGTTATATACTGAATATTTCTTATCTGCCAGAGCCCTTCCTAGTCATCTCCATGAAATATGGAATGGTTTAATTTTATTCCTTTAATGTTTATGGAATTAACATTATGATGATTTTTTTTGCAATTGTGGAAATTGAAAAACAGAGTTTAAGTGACTCTAACCACTGAGTGTGGGGAAAACAATCACATTTAGACTATTGTTTCACAGCTCAACATTTCACTACAATGGTAGGATGCCTTTATGTAGTAGGGTATCAACTTTATTATATTTTGTGCAATATTTCACTCAGGAAGACATTTAAGACTGTGGTGTTATAGTGAACATGAGGAGAAACTCAGAATTTGGAGTCAGGAGGATGCAGCTTCAAATCCTCATTCTGCTGATAGTATGAGGCACTTAGCTTCTGTAAACTTGCCTTCTTCATCTATAAACTGGCATGATTCCCCTCATAGTATTGTTTTAAGGATTAAATGAGATGATACACATAGTCCGTCTAGCTGATAGCTAGCACATAGGACAATTGCAGCGAACTGTTAAAGCAAAGATCTAGTGTCTAAGAGAATACGTAATCACTGACAGTTAACTTCGTTTAAGCAGAATAAGGTTCTAAGTATTGAACAATTTTTGAGGTTTATCTTTCTGAAGTAAAAGACAAGAATTAGAAAACATATTTCTTGTTTCATTTTGGAATTCAACAGTATAGATACTTAATTCTGACACAATGTAATAATTCTAATTCTAAATTTCTGAGCTTAGAGATTTCAAACTAATGCTTATCAAAAAGTAAAATTTTAGTTATTTGAACGTGTCACATAAAAGAATGTTTTTGAATGTAGGAAGTCAGATTGCTAACAACCAGGGACCTTAAATTTTACAGCCATGCCAACTCTGTAATATTTTTTAAAACGTTTACACAGACTTTTCAATAGAACTGATTTTCTTAAATTAAATTTTCATTTTTAGAAAAGTTTCTTAATAATTTCCATAAAGGCCAGCATAAAAGACAACTTCTGTTTTGTTTTTATATACTAGTAATCACACCTTTAAAATATCACAGGAAATTGAGTTAACTTGTCCATTTTTAACATGTTTTGAAACACAACATCTGTAAAATAATACAACTTTGAAGATAAATAATGTTCATTATGGAAACTTATTCAAAGCATATGACATTTAATTTTTTTATTTAATTACATTTTTAGTGAGTTCTTTAGACATTTAGGCCCATTCAGCCTGGATCAGGCAGTATGTCTACAATGAAGGAACATCTACAAATGAAACTGAAAGCAAGTAATCATTACAGCCAGTGTGAGCAGTCTGTCATGAGCAATCCGAACTAAACCAAGTCTAGAAAAATAATCTATTAATTTGTTAGGGAGATAAAAATCTAACAGTAGAGCCGATGAATTACCTAAATAGAAAAAAATTAAAAATATATTTTTGCTTTATTAGAGTAGACTCTTCATGTATTTTACACTTACACAAAATAAACTGGAACAGTCTCAGATCTAAACAGTTAAGAATTATTACCTGCAAAGAGTCAAACTCATGGGGCTTTCAGAAGCATCTGCCTTTTGACATAGATTTGGAAACTTCAAATAACTTCTCGTCTCAAGTTGATGGCAATAAGCGAATCATCAATGCATGCAGAAGTATCAATAGTATGTAACTAATCTTTTGGACATATACAGGAGCAATCCGGAATGTGGCTTGAGATAGCTGGATTCCATGTGCCTTGATTTTAGTACAGTAGGTATCGCTGGGGTAGATGAGCCTCGCCTTGACTAGTCTCTTCACTCAGCGGGCAGAAAAGTATGTGGCAAGGCTGAAATCAATATTCACACATGGCCTCTGAAATCAAACTCATTCAAAGTTTTCCCTTCGTGACATTAGCAATGGAAAGAGGTAATTATCAAGGTCTATAACCACGTGAAATTCATGACTTTGAAATTATAATTTGAGTCTCCTCTGGTAAATAAATATATCTTTCTGTTACTAAGGTGTTCTCAATCTGGGGTGCATGGAAGGACTTCAAGGGACTCATGGGCCTGGAAACATGGTGAGATTATTCTGTTTTATGTGTATGTACCTTTTCTATGAAGAAGAACTTTTACTTTCATTACATTCTCAAAGGGACCCATGAAATATATATAGATGTAGTGAATATATATATATATATATATATTCACTACATCTATATATATATATATATATTCACTACATCAAGAGAAAAGAAACTGCAAATGCCCACCATATATTTTAAAGAGGCTTGGGAGAATTGACTTAAGCTTAAATTTTGTGTGTGAAAATAAAAATCATTTGTAGAGAGCTCTCTAAATAGTATACAGAAATGTCCTGATGAGGTGATCTGAGAATTAATCTTATTTTGATGGATGATCTGTGCCTGAAAATCTGAAATGCATATTCAGAGAGAGTAAAAAATGTTGTGAACATTTTTCATGCACCAGGCACTGAGCTACATACCTGCATGTACAGGGTTCTCAAACAGCACATGGCAGCTGGCACAATTATTCTTCATTTACAGATTTAAAGGAGAAACAGGAATGTTAAGAAACTTGATCAAGTAAACGCAGGTGGTGAGAGGGAGATCTGGAGAGCTTATCTAGGTCTGACTGGGCTGTGCTATTCCTGATATATCATTGTTTCACTTTTTGTGTTTAAAATAAATTTTAGCATCTTGTAGGTAGAAAGTGTCAAGGATTTTGCTTTATTTACCAGTATTTAGAGTTAAGTTTGGTGCCTAGAACAAAATAGGAACTCAGTAAGTATTTGTAAATACTAACCTGAATTACTATTTAATCTGTAAAGATACAAGACCAAGAGAGGTGAAATATTTTATTAAAGGCTACCCACCTAGTTAGTGGCAAAAGTCAGGAAAGCCAAACACAGGGTGGGGAAAATGGGTTTACAGTGGTCAGTATGCAAAACAGTTTCTTCTTATATTGTTATTGATTAATTATTCTATTATCTTCCATACAAACAACTGTAAACCTACTTTTGCCCCACCCTGTACACTGTGTCCTAGAAAAAATGTTTGCTCACCACATGGGAGTGGAAAAGCCAACTCCAGAACCCCCTCTCCAACCCTGGATTGGTACTGGCTCTCCGAGGCTAATGAAATTTTCTTCTGTCTACAGCCTGAAATACAAAGAGGTTATTCTAAATAGTCATGCCTGAAAGAAAGTTAAACTAACAGTCTATCCCTCACAAGTTTTCACTCTGTCCTTAAAAAATAATTTGCCCTTGAATAACAGTTTCCTTCTGCTGACGTATTTTTCTAATGTTCTTTTTTCTGTTTTTCTGATCTATAAAGGACCATATGATTCTTCCTGTTCTGTTTTTGTAAGTTCACCTTCACTACATCTCTAGCGCCCAAAATGCCCTAAACTGAACTATTTTCAGGGCTGCCCTTGTAGAAGTGTGATTTGTGCTGGCCGTGGGGTTCAGCTCTCCGTTTAACATTCTGCTGTTACTTCCTTGAAATTCTTAAAATTTCATTTTGAACTGGGTCTCAAGAATTACGTTGCCATATCTGCTTTTTATTCTCCTCCTGTCAACATTACAGATCTGTCTTCTCTCTATCTACTCTACTTCTGAAGGACACCACCAATAGCAGCCTCGTTATATAATATTGGAAACAAAGATTTACCTTTAATTCCACCTCTTCTTGACCACCCACACATCCAATTTTTGGTGAAGTCTTATCAATTGTAACCTCACAGGGTGTCCTAGAAAAGAAACCCTCTTTTCTATTTCCACCATATTCAATATAAATAACAATAAAAACCACTTGAACAAAACTCAGTCTTGATTTGAAATTGGGTTTCTGTTATATTTTGATTCTAAGATTTTTCAGCAAGTCAATTAATACCTTGAATTTCTAGTTTCTCATCCATGAACTAGGAAGCATAAAACTTACCTTGTTGGTTTAAGAACTAGAAATGTAATTTGAGTTTTTAATTATGGTTCCTATTTTTAACTTAGAAAGGGGTTCATAGATTTTAAAATTTAATTTTCTCCCAATTTCTAACAATCCCTTATCCTAATATCAGTTACCTGGGTATAAGTTTAAGAAATACATTTTATTCATAAGTCACTTATTCATTCAACACTTGTTGAGTATTCCTCCCTATGAAGATTTTAAAACAGTGTTCTCCACCCAAAACAAGAACAAAATAAACCCAGTGCTTTCAAATCTACTGATAATCCAGCTATCAAGAGATAAGGTATCTGTGTCCTCTGAATCTGGGGGAGAGAAGAGAAAGAAGAGAAAGCTCCTGTACTGGATATGCCCTGGCTCCCACTTTGCTTTCCGGCCAGCGTCTCACAGCTCCGCACACTGTGTAAGTAGCCTCAATCCTTTGCTTTGTGAACTCACTTCCCTTATTTACTTTGTTGGGAAGTTCTTCTCTTATTCTTCACTCTTTTAAGTCTCAGTGTTTGTACTGTTCTCCTGCTACTAAATGATTTCTCATTGATTCTTTTTCTGAATACCTAACTTCCAGATAGAGCTTTTTAACCTCACTTTGATGCTTTCAATACTCACCAAGCATTACACTTGTTCTTGGTTATGTGAACATTTAATCTTTTGTAAGACAGAATTTATGTGTAATTTTGTACACTACTAACAATGAATGACTTTTTGCAGGTGTTTAGTGCTTTTCTAATAACCCAACACTGCTCTGAATTACAGTTGTGACATTGAGTGCTTCTAGCCTTAAAAAGCCATTTAGTAGCTACAGTATTTATGGAAGACAAAACTCTTTTTCTGAACTATTACCATGCTACTTTCTTTGTCCTTTTATGCTTTCTTGTCTCTCCTGGCATGCTGTCTGCACAAATATTTATTTAACAATCATCTATTAATTAGTTTTTAGCCACCATTTATCTCAACTTCCTGTTTTATTCTTAGTTATCATTCTCTGAAGGAGTCTCTAAACAATAGTTGATTTTACTATCTGCAACACCTAAGGTAACTGAGATGCAGTTATCATCGACTCTCACACAATGAAAACACCATAAAACAAGACCAAATAGGCCCCAAAGAACTATATTCTCTGAGGTATATGTTATACTTTAAATTCTGAATGTACTTTTATAAGGTATCCTTTATTACATAACTTTCAAAAATACTGAAAGGAACACAGATTAGTTTGCTTTTCAGGAATTACTTATACTGTAGTTATAAGTTTTTCATTCCTCCCTAACTGGCATATGTTTGACTTGAAAAAGAAAGAAAGGAAGGGAAGGAAACATGCATTTCCTGTATGTGCCAGACACTGCTTTGAAATGTCATATTACTTATTTCATTTGTTTTCTATATTCATGTAAATTTACTTCAATAGAAGGGAGAGAGATTGTTAGATAATGTCATATGTTTCTGTGCCTAACTCAAATATATCAAATAATGTTCAAACAGCTGAATATGATTGTATGTGTTAGAAAGAGAATTGGCTAAATATATGTATTTAATAACACAGTAATCACTGAGAGATAGACAACCCTAAAAAATATCTCAGGCAATGAGTATTGGATTAGGCCCTTAACAAGAGCACTTGATATTTGCAGACATCCTGCAGCTCTCGGAATTCTCATGTTTTTAGTCATAATTGTTTCCCTAGCACCCATCTGGGCTGCTATCAACAGAGGCTTATGACTTCCAGGGAAGAATAAATAGAGAGACAAACAGATTCATTGGAAGCTCCAGTTATGCCTTGGTGCAGATTTCTTCACAATAAAATAATGGAGTGAAGCATTAAAATAAAAGTTTCAATAGAAGCAAGTATCTTTAAATAGATTATTTTCCGCAAGGAATCAGTGGGTGCTAATGTTCCCTTGTTGGCTATAAAACCACTGGGGGAGAAACAACAATTATGGCAATCCCAGCATAGTTTAACCCTATGAACTTAGATGCAGAGAAAAAATGAAAACCTTCTAAAAGGCCATCTTTAAGAAGGCAATAACGTTGAGATGGCCATTCACAGGTTTCCAGCTACTTTCCTCTCTCTCCAGAAGGGGCTCCATAGCTTCTACAGATACCCTTCAAGGCATAACGACATTCATTTCTCTTCATGGATTTTAGGGATTGAATATGTTATTAATCAAAAGAGTCGCTGTAGTTGCAATGCTTCTAGAATCTCCTGGGGCATTGTATACAGCTGCATTCAAAGAAAATGAACTGTTATAAACTTGATCATATTCATCCCTTGGGCTCATCTGATTACAAAATTGCCCAATGAGCTGTTGCAGTATTTGCAACTAATTAGTTAACCCATACATTAGTTAACCCCTTTTTCGGCCTATAAATATATGTATCCCCTTTCTCTAGCAGTGTGAATATCTTATTGTTTGTTCAGTTGCCAAAACACTCAGATCATACTACTAAAATATACCTCTTCCTACATCATTTTTCATGTGAGGGAAACATATAGTGTATATCTTTTCCAAATTATTGTTTTTATAAAGATTTTATTTTATTATTATTTCTTTATTTTCAGAGAGAGGGAAAAGGAGGGAGAAAGAAAGAAACATTGATGTAAAGGAGAAACATCAGTTGGTTGCCTCTCATAAGCACCCTGACTGAGGACCTGGCCCACAGCCCTGACTGGGAACCAAACCAGTGACCTTCCACTTAGTGGCCCAACGCCCAGTCAATTGAGCCACACTGGTCAGGGCCATATTATTGTTTTCTATTATCTCCAAAAATAATACATTAATGAGGTATATTTCATTCTACTATAAATATTGTTTTTATTATGAAGGTCACTTCTTCTCTGTCTCCTCCCTTTATCCTCTTATTCTTGTTCCTCCTTCCCCTCCTCTTCCTTTCCCTGCCCCTGCAGTACTCTGAATTCTCAGATTGACAAGCTCTGATGGTTCTCTGATCTTATGTATAAACAAAAGAAGATTTCAGTACTTAAACTACCCATTTCTGCATCAATCATTTTTATTTTTTTTTTAGTAGAGGTGCCTTCACAATGAGTTTTGTTTTGTGACTAGTGGAACTTACTGGGCATTTCATTTCTCTCCCATATGAAAGCATTATTTTTAGGGTGGTTAATACTAATACATATTAGTATATGTATTAGTGGTTAATAATAATACATATTATTAATATTAAATCAAAAACATTAAAGAGCTACACAATTGAATTCTGGAACTCAAAGAGGTACATTTGACTCTCAGATCATCCAATTTCCTGTTCTCAGTGGGCGAAGAAGAGTCCAGGTCCTGCACGACATAGTTATACTAAAGAAAGATACAGAGAAAAGATACAGGACACATTTTTGGTAGAAGAGAATGTCATACAGAAGAACAAGTAAATTCTTTAGGAGGTGTATTTCTGTTTTGTTGCAGATTTCTTCTTAAAATCATAGAGTGAAACTTAAAAAAAAAGCCTTTCCTTGTTAACAAAAGAGGGGCCCATTTGGCACTGTCTGGCTTCTTGCCATAACTTAAAACTTTCACAATGTCTGGAGCCCTTGATGCCCTGCAAATGAAGTTAACAGTATCTCCTCAAAATCTTTGCATCAGGAACCCAGGTAGGTGGCACCAATGGACAGCAAAGCAACAAGAGAAAAAGAGATGACATCTACACCATCGATTTGAAGAGCCACTGTTGTCATCGAGAACCCCGCTGCTGCCTGTGTCATATCCCCCAGGAGTACTGGCCAGCGAGCTGTGCTGAAGCCTGCTGCTGCCAGTGGAGAGGCTCCTGCCGCTGGTCGCACGCTCCTGCAACCTTCACCAACCCGATCTGGTCAGCCTTCCAGGAGCCTGACTTCCAGTTCTTACTAATACTAGGGATGGCCATCAGCGTCTCCCAGAAGGGTCTATGTTAACCTGCTGACCATCGCTCTGCCTCACAGAGATGCTCCTCAGAACTAGGTGATACCACCATCCTACACAACAAAAGGGGGGCTCACTCGGTGGGTCTGATGTGGATGTTGGTCCCAGAAGCCCTGCGCACGCCTGACACCATCTGGGAGCAACTATGGGAGGTCACACCCGATTGCTACTTCAGCAGGCATGCTGAGGGGGTTGAGAAGGAAGCCTCTTTTGAAAAGGAAGTGTGACCCCAGAGGAATTTCAGCACGAATGAACAGCTGCTCAGCCTATGGTCACAGGCTGGTCCGAAGGCGTGCCTCCCTGGCAGGTCTTTACTGAAGGCTGGGTGCTCCGCCCACCACTGAAGACTGGCCTGCAGCTCTCCCACTGCTGAGGCCACGGAAAAGGTAGGGACCACCCCTGAGTGGTCTTAAACTGTTCCTCCACAGACTCTTAATACAGAAAATGAAAATAAGGTTGATAGAAAATGAAGTTTCTGCGGAAAGAAAAGATTTCAACAACAGCATATATTGGGGACAGAATAGATGCCCCTAAAATTCGGATGTTGAAGCCCTGTCCTCCAATGGGACTGTATTAGGACAGATCCTATTGGGAGGTAATTAAAGTGAAATGAGGTCGTAAAGGTGGAACTCTGATCCCATAGGGCTGGGGTCCTTGTAAGAAGAGGAAGAGACCAGTGTTCACGTTCTCTTCCCGCAAGAGCAAAGATAAGAAGCCCTGTGAAGACATACAGATAAATGACCAGAAAGATAGCTTTCACCAGAAGCCAACTCTGATGGCACCTTGATCTTGCACTTCTGACCTCCAGCGCTGTGAGAAAATTAATTTCTGTTGCTCAAGTCTAGCCTGTGGTGTTTTGTTATGATAGCACTAGGAGAGAAATATAGCAAGAGATTACTTACTAATCTCTAAATAGATTACTTACTAATCTCTAAATAGATTATTCTACAGGAGAGCAAGGGTAGTTTTCATACCAAAAGGATATAAATGAAATGTATAGTATTTTATTCTATATTTTATATGGAGTAAATATACAGGGAGTGAGGGATAGAATAAAATATATAGATAAAATATAGATCAAAATAAATAGATAAAAGTAGAGTAAGAGCATGGTTTGTAAAAGTTATATTCTTGCTAGGATAATAATAAACAGAATCCTACAGGTTACTGCCTGTTTCTTTCAAATCTTCAGTAAAACCAAAAGGTTGTGCTGTTCACATGTCACAGGACATTTCAGATTTCAGAACCCAGCATACTTCTCTATTGTCTTTTATCTGCTCTCAAATGACACTTTTTTCTTAGTGCACTTTGATTGAGATGCCCCAATGGGCAGTGCAAGCGCTCACAGTGCAGTGTGAGACTAACTGGTTTGAAGAAGACCTGCTGCTTGAGAAGGTCACAGGTCACCCAGGGGCAACAGCTGAGACAATCAGCTCACAGTGTTACATGGAATGGCACTATCTTCAATGTCTTATCATATGCCCAAGCAGATGTTATGGAGAGTTAAAGATATTACAATAAAATGATGAGTGTGGAAAAGAAAATGTGATTGCCTTCATGGAAAAATGTCTTCTCTACAAAAAAGTTTAGATATATAACAATTTAAATTATAAAAATTATGTGCGTGAAGTTTCCAAATAATGAACATCATGGGCTTCATTAAGAGAGTACCCAAGTATTCTGTTTCCTAGTTAGTGATGTGTAACCAAGGCATTTCCAAGTCCTCTAGGCTGTTCCGTCAGTAGACAGGAGTTGCATTTCTTGGGAGATGTAACACCCATCACAGTACTGTGGATGATTCCCGAAGAGGAATGTTTGTTTTCTGCATCATCAGGACTTTGAAATCTGAGTTTTCTTTCACATCTCATTTCCTTCAGCTGCTCTTCTTGTCTGCATGTGGCTCTGTAATTCTAACATGAAACTTCTGTATAGGACAGAATTTTGATTAAAAACTTAGGAGTAGCAGAGGAGAAAATCACCAAAAAAGGGGGAAAATATAAACTGATATCTTCTCTTGTTAATCTTACGGCAGGGAATTTTCACTGGCCTGCCCTGTGGTGCTGAGGTGGTTTTTGCAAGCCCTTCCTTCGCCCATCTCCTTTTCCCAATGTTTTACACGTGTAGCCAGAAGACAGCTCCGTCATTCCAGTTATTTTCTTACACAAAGCAATTTGGCTCTCACTTTGTTTTATGTTTCTCTATAAAACTAGCCCTGAAATTAATTTTAAGATCATTATTTAGTAAAGTTACATATTTTTGCGTATTGTTCTATGACATTTAACATCCCAGTTTTGTCATCCCCCAAAACCCCCTTCTACTATGCCTGCCCCTTAAGCCCTGGCAAATATAGATCTATTCTATATCACCATAGATCTTTGAGAATGTCCTACAAATGGACATTTGAGGCAATGTCCTACAAATGGACATCTCATATCCTTTGAGACTGGGTTCTTTCCTTCAGCATAATGCCTTGAAATTTGTCCAAGTTGTATATATCAATAGTATATATATATATATATTGCATGGATGCACTACAGTTTATTTATCAGTTCATGTGCTGAAGAACATTTGTTTTCTGTTTAGGTGATAATAAATAGAGCTGCTGCAAACTTTTGGGTAGATGCTTTTTTATAAACATAAGTGTTTGTTTTTCTAAGGTAAATATCAAGTAGTGGGACTGATGGGTTTTACAGTAAGTTCATGTTTAACTTAAAAACAAAAATAGCTTGCCAAATGGTTTTCTGAAGAAGCTGTGCTATTTTTTCATCCTTACCAGTGGTGCATAAAAGTTGTAGTTGCTCTGTATCCTCAGATATACTTAGTATTTTCTGCCTTCTTCTGCTTAATTGATGCAGCCCAGACTCTGCTTTCATTATTGTTCTGAAAATGATCATATAATAACTACTAGTGACCAGCAGCTTTCTCTAATGGTAGCCTCTCTGTGTTCATTTCACTTACCTCTCTGTAACAGATGTTTTTGTCCACCACTTCTCACTAGATAATAAAAATATCAAACCAAACATTGTAGTCACAGAACAAGGGCCAAGTCAACAAACGTTTTTTGGAAATAGAATGTTTTCTGGAAAAACAAAAAAAGATATAGGAAAATTCATGTGGATAAAGAATGCAGAAATTCTCGGAGTTTAGTACCCACATATAATTTAACTGGGTGTATTTATATGTGAAAGGCATTTGTACTCATAGTATCTTGTTTCATTTGGACTAACATATTAAAGTATGATAGTAAAGTTTACTAATATATTCTTTCAGTTCTATTTTCTGATTTGTAAAATAGAGATAAAAATAAGAGTTAACCTGAAGAAGTTCTATAAATATTATGTGAGACAATAAGTATATTTAGTAGAATATCTAAAATATAGAAAACAATTAATAGGTAAACAAATTAATTATTTTTCTTCTCCCATATTTCTCTAATTAATTTCAAAATGAATTTTAAAGACAAAAGAATTCATTCAGTGTGAATTAGCACTCACTATTAATACTGGCGACCTGTAAAATAAGTTTGTGGCACTTTGGACATAGTTTTTGTTTGTTTTTTTTCTGATTGACAACATGTGGACATAGAGCAGATGATGACTAAATACCTTTTACTTAATTTGGCTACGTAATCTCTCTGTGTCTCTGCAGAGAACTTATAAACAAGTCAGTTTTGTACAGTGTAATCATCTCAATGGAAATTCTACTCTATGAATGTCCTTGTACTGATAGAGAATCGTGAAGTATTTCAGCTATGACTTCAAGTGATGATTAACAAAGATAAGACAAAGTGCTCTACTTAGTTATATTTTCTTCCTCATAAGTTTTGTGTGTCATACATCATTATAGAAATTTGTGCAGACCATTCAGGTTCTAAGATTTTGCTTGATGCCTTTTTTTCATGTAATTCTACAAACACTTTGCATTAACATCTTAAGGCATTATTGATTTATTCTCTATAACACAATATACACTGAATAATTTTCATTTTGCCTGTTTTCTTTTATAATCTCACTAGTCTAAATGATTCAGTGGAGACTATCCTTTGTAGGCCATGTTTGTCTTTGTTTGCTTTTATTCTTGAGTACCCATCTATGCTTTTATAATTCTATTTTTTAAAGAAGCAAGAGCTATTAATCAAATTTAACTAAAATAGCTCTTTTTTGGACCATCTCTTTTGGCAATAGCAAAGAAGTAAATCATATAAAAGAAATCCATTAGAATCATCATACCTAGAAAATAACTTGTTTATGGCTAATTATAATAATGTCTCTTGGTAATATTTTGATTTTATACTTAAATACACTGCAGAAAATTGATCAATGTCCCTGCTTCTCTGCCTCCACTAAGGGTAGAACAGTTATCTCAGGTAACGTTTGTGTGCATGTGTAGCGTGTGTAGGGGGGAGGGTTGCAATATTTTTCCTTCCAAAAAATGTTACCCGGCATACACTTATTTAAAAATTGTTTTAATACATTTGGCTTGTCTTTTAAAGGTGCACAGAAAACACAGTATAGAATGTCTATCAAGTGGGTGCCATTTAATTTAAATGGGTGAGCAAGGAATTTCACCTAGAAAGGGGACGTCTCAAGTCAAACCTCCTGTGGTCCTCTACCATTTCCATCTCAAAATTTACTGTTTATACTAATGACATATTGTTATTCCACTTGGGCAGCTAAAACAAAAATACCATAGACTGGGTGGCATAAGCAACAGACATTTGTTTCTCAGAGTTGTGGAAGCTGGGAAGTCCAAGATCAAGGAAGCACTGGAAGACTAGGTGTCTGTGGACCACTTCATGGTTCATTGACCTCTGGCTTATGTCCTTGCATAGCGCAAGGGAAGAGGGAGCTCCCTGGAGTCTCTTTTATAAGGATGTTAGTTCCATTCATGAAGCTCCATGCTCATGACTTAAGCATTTCCCCAGGGCCCCATCTCCTGATACCATCACACTGAAGATAGGATTTCAATATAAGAGTTTCAGGCGGACACAAAAGTTTGGCCCATAACATCTACGGAATCTTGTTAAATGGCAGAATGTAATTCAAATTATTTGAAGTGGAGCCTGCAACCCTGTATTTCTAACAGGTGCCTAGGTAATACCAACACTACTGGTTCTAGAAGCACAATGCATAGCAACACCATCTATACTTTTTTGTCATACCCCTCTAAATAGGGTCCTGTTAAAAATGATTGAAGAAGTCAATCTAGGTGATACAAAAAAAAACTTAACTTGAAACTTCACAAAGTGGACAGTCTTCATTTTGAGAACTGCAAAATGGGTAGAAGGCAGGGAGCCTTTATAGGGTAAAGAATAAAAGAATAAAAATACTCTTTTGGTGGGGCTACACAGTCAAGCTTGTCTGGAGTGAGAAGGAACAATGATTAAGTACAGAGCCCAGAGCTGGCTTGTTGTTTGGGAATGGATTGACTATCCAGATATCCTGCATATGTCAAGTACAGCATTCACAGTGACACAAAAGTCATCTAGTTTTGGTCTGCTGATGGGGCGCCTGGGCAGGAATGGCTTCCCACTGGACCTAGTAAGGCTTCCCACTGGGACTATTTCAAAGGTCCTGTTGACTATCCTTCAATATCCTGCACTTTTTTAAATGTGACATTAGGCCATCTGGTAATAAGCAGCATACTCTATTACTAATAATGTTTTTTTCCCTTTTGATGTGTAGAATTTGTAAAATTTTTGTTTTGGCTTTGACTGCTGATAGGAGACAGTAGGGAGAAAGGAGGTATAAAGACCCATGCCTACCTTTATTTGTGCCAGAATGCCAGCAATGTCCAGGTTATTTGGCTAGAACTTTCCTAGTTTATTATGGGTTGGAGTTTTCTTTCACAAGATGCAAAAGGACCTCCCTGAGTGGGGCGTAAAGTGTTCAGTGCGGTTCCAATATCACTATTGGGCAAATTCTGCCATCTCTGGAACTCCATGGGTCATGATGACCCTTGGAGGGAGAAGGTATAATCCTTCTATAAAAAAGAATAAAAGGTATTTTAGCATATGTGGTTTTGACTGTTCAAAGGTAATTTCACAAATCTTAGTTTCTTATAGCAAAATATTTTATTAGCTTTTAATATTTTATTGATTCACAAACACCCTAATATCATTTCTAGAGTTTTGTGTATTCTTAGGTAGTGCCTAATTAAGGCTAAGGCAGTGAGCTTAATTCTTTCAATAACAGATAGACCTGGATTTTCTTGTCATTTCTTTTAAGTGGAGAGAAAATTATACAGAAGAAATATAGAAATGTAATTTATATAAGGTGACAGAGGGACTTCACTGACCTCTAATAAAAAAATAAAAAGCAAGGGATTTTGAAAGCTACTAATGTTATTGAGATGTATAAAGGATTTATGTTGTTATTCCACTTGCTTTGTTTTCCCAAAATGACTTGTTATTTGTGGGTAATTGTCTGGAAATGATAAGAAATTATTTTTATATTGTAGACATCAATATGCTACAAAGCTTTTGCAGTGATAGGTGCTGGCTTATCTAAATTTATAAAAAAATATTATTTTTGAAAAGGAGCCCGATTCTAAGAGTTTGAATCATCTAATCACTTTGGATAGGAACTCAGAGGTTCTTGTTTTTGTAAATACACAGAATAGTGTAACAGGCTTTGTTTTGCATGACATTACAGCATAAATTACTCCATAGTAGAACTTAGAGAAAGTTATTGCTTCATCCTCTGCTGTAGGCATATTTTGGAGAGAAACTAATTAACAATGCCCTTCAAATACCACAAAGCCACAGGAGTGTCAGAAAGTCATCATCTATGGCAACCACATCCCAGTGTGCTTTGAATACTGAAGCCATTTTTGGTTAGGAGAGAATGCAAGATGGCATTTTCTTGGGACTCTCTGTCAAAAGACCTGTGAAGGGCAATGTATTTGCCTCCCATACAGCCATAGTTCATAGTTCTTGAGCCTTCATAATTCAAAGATGAGTAAGTAGCAAAGCAAAGCAAAAAGAAAAGAAAAGAAAAGAAAAACTATCATTCCTAGAAAGAAATGATATACTAATTCAAAAATGTAGGTTGGAAAACCTTCCAGATACAGTACTAAAGATCAACCAGAACAGTATCTCTCATCATCAGTAAATTGCTCTCATTCTCAGACCATTTAAATGGTGTATATGTTCTTTATGTCTATTTTATTTGCTTCTGTTTTCCAAGTGGGATATAATTAACTACAAGCTGGTGAATAGTTCATTTTAGATCATAGTTTGAGGATCACATATTGGGAATTTTTTTCCTGGGTAGAGTGGCCAAATGGCTAAGATTTCTGATTCATCTCGAAATTAATGACCTTGGAAATCTAGAGAACTAGAATTTAGCAGAATTTGTTCTATAGTTTGTGACTATGGTGAAAAGGAAGCAGTAGATTTTTATTCTTTTTTTAAAGTAGGTTAATAAAAAATAAAAATTTTACATAAATAAGACATACATACAAAGATAGACCAACATCCCCATTGGAACTTTATACTTCATCTTGTTAGTGAAACCAAGGGCCACCCTTACTTGGAAGATGGGAGGGTGTTTGCCTTTCTCTAACTAACCATGTACCTCAACTGCACTGTGAAATGGAAATGCTCTCAATTTCTGTGATGCTTTCTCCTTCTTAAAAGTTCTGCAGAAGATACAGGCACTTTCAAGAGGGAATAGAAATTGAGTCATTGAGTCACTGAAAAATTTTCACTGATAAATCTATTTAATGTATATTTAATTAGTCATTGTCATTTTTAGATATCAGAAGCAATAATTATGCAATAATGTTTGGTTCATATAACAGTGGACCTCTTGAGAGCTCATAAAATATGATGCAATTAAAGTATATTAAATATATTCATCTTCTTGAAGTAAGAAAACAGTGCAAAATCAAAGCTAAAGCAAAGGCCAGTTCAAGAAATTAGTCTTTAGAATAAAATTTGTATTTATGTGCTCATTTTGAAAGATGACTAAGTAGTAAAACTTGGAGAAGATAGATAAACAATGTCATTTTCCTACAGCACAAGTATTCTATATTAAAGGAAATAAATAAAATAATATTAAAATGTTTTAAATATATTATATTTGAAGTACTCATTAAAAGAATGATAACCCATTTGGTTCCATTTTATGAAACTAAAAAAAATCAGGACATTATAGAATACAAATGAAGTGATACAATAACTATTAGTTAACTGAATTAAGCGTCTGATGCAGTGCTGGTCACTGGTAGGTATTTGGTAAACACATGCTGAACAAATTAATAAATAGAAAGGCAGTTAAGCTTTTGAGTTTCTCATTTGTGTTACAGCATTTCTCTGTGTGTTATATTCTGTAAATAATTTGAGATTTAAGGCTGATTTTCAAAGTTTAAATACTTAAAATGAACATATAGGTATATCTACTCATAAGAAAAATAACTATGGACTTTTTAAGTCCAGAAGTGACAAAGTAGAGAAGTCTGTTGTTTCTGTTACCAAAGACATTTAGGGAATTTTCAGTCCATGGTGCACTTCCAGTGGAAGGAGATTACTGAACATATAAGTCTGTGTTCAGTAAGCTCTGTAAAATGAGGAATTTGGTTTAGAAAGCTTGGCCACATGATAACCACCCCATCAAATGTAGACAAGGGAAGCAAACTACTGCAGGAAAGAAAAAAAATCCTATTCACTTGAGTACAACAAGAAGTGAATGATAGCAAAGGAAATATCAATTGTTAAGAAGTATGCGTATGCTAATCCCCAGGATACATGGGCTGGATTGCTGGGATAAATCATCTTTTTAAGCCCTTTGTTACCAATAGCATTTGAATGCAAAAATAAAAGATTCTTTTCCATAAGAAAACATCAATAATTACATCCTGATCAGGACTTAACCTTCCAAACAGTTTTGTTATATTATGGTGATGTATCTTGAAGACAATTTTACAGAGAACAAGAGGCAACTTGTCTCAATGCAGTGATTTGGACTGATATGCATTTTGGTGCACAGTTTACAGATGCATAGTAATATATATTAAATTCTATTTGGAAGATAGTAAGCTAAAAAGATAGAGATCACTTTTACAGAATATTTCTACATGGCATCGAGGCACACTGTAATGTATGTAAATAACAATAATAAACTTTATATCAATTCATATTTTATTTCAAGAAATGCTTACTTTCAAAATTTTTTACATTTTAGATTTTTATTTAATTTTTATTGCATTTATTGGAATTATATGGTTGCAATTATATAGGTTTCGGGTGTACAATTCTGTAATACATCATCCGTATATTGCATTGTGTGTTCACCACCCCAAGTCATGTCTCTTTCCATCACCATTTACCTCCCCTTTACCCTCTCCTTCCTTCCCCGGTTCCCTTTCCCACTGATAATCACCATAATCTTGTCTGTCTATGAGGATTTTTGTTTATTTATTTAATCCCTTCACCTTCCCAGTGAAGGGATCCCACCCAGCCCCCATTCCCTTCCGTTCTGACAGCTTTGAGTGTGTTTCTATTTTGTTTGTTCATCAGTTGTAAAATTATATGGTATCTGTCTTTCTCTGACTGGCTTATTTCACTTAGCAAAATATTCTCCAGGTCCATCCATGTTGTTGCAAAGGATAAGATTTCTTATATTTTTATAGCTGGGTACTATTTCATTGTGTAAATGTACCACAGCTTTTTTTACCCACTCGTCTACTGATGGGTGCTTGGGTTGTTTCCAAATCTTGGCTATTGTAAATAACACTGCTATGAATGAACATAGGGGTGCGTATATTCTCTTAAATTAGGGTTTCAGATTTCTTCAGGTAAATTCTCAGAAGTAGAATTGCTGGGGCACAAGGCAATTTCATTTTTAATTTTTTAAAGCAACTCCGGATTGTTTTCTATCAATTTGCATTCCCACCAACAGTGCACAAGGGTTCCCCTTTCTCCACATCCTTGCCAACACTTGCTGGATTTTTTTTTTTTTTATTGAGGATGGCCACTCTGACAGATGTGAGGTGATGATATATTGTGGTTTTAATTTACATCTCTCTGATAGTGGGTGATATTGAGCATCTTTTCATATATTTTTAGCCATTTGTATGTCCTCTTTGGAGAAGTATATATTTCAGGTCCTTTGCCCATTTTTTAATTAGATTTTGGGGGTTTTCTTTTTGGTGTTAAGTTTCATATGGTCTTTATAAATTTGGATACTGGCCCCTTATCAGACATATTGGCTAAAATGTTCTTCCATTCAGCAGGTTGTCTTTTCATCTTGTTGATGGTTTCCTTTGCTGTTCTTACTTTCACTATTTTATTTTAAGTGGCCATATATCTAATAACCAATACTTAAAACATTGACTGAAAAATCTATATCGTGTATTACTACTCTCATGTTGTTTTATAAAAATTTTGGAACATTTTCCTCATCATTACCTACAACAGTTAAATAAACAGAGTGCATCTACAGGTAATTCTAAGGAGTTTACAAATTTTGTTTTCAATTAGATCTGGGGTCAGCAGACTTTTTTCTGTAAGGGACCAGACAATAAATATTTAAGTTGTGTTGGTCAAGAGGCAAAATTGAGGACATTATTAACACATACATTTAAGGCACTTTTGTAACAAGAATAAAAATTTTTGCTTGCCCTTATAGATTAAATTCAAAATATAATCTAGTATAATCATAGACTTGTTTTAATATCATTTCATTTAATTGAGGTTCAAAGTTATTTTTCCATATCATGAAAGTTGGTTGCAAATGTCCATTCGTTAATGATGATCTGAGAGATATTTCACAGATTTTATTCTTGAAAATGGCTTTTCACATGTAGAAGTATTGCCAAATACTGATATTAGTCCACTAGTATGTGATTTTAATTGTATATATTATTCCTTAGAAAGCAGTTAGAATTATATTGGATTCTTCCCTTGACATTTGTCTCTTATGTTGTTGCATTGCAAAGTCATCATTTCCAAGTGAAAGTTTATGTGGTGGCTTCTCAGCAGGGAAATTAAATTGATTTTATAATAAGGAAGTTTCATTTGCTATTTTTATTAAGATGTGAAAAATTCAATGGAGCTGCAGTTTAATTTTGGAACATGTACCTGTTCCAAATATCTGTGCAATGGAGATTCTTTTTTTAACATTTGACAATGTTACCGAACAGAAGTCCAAGGGGGGCCAATATTTGGCCCACTAAGGGACATCAAAAACTGCTACAGAAAACAGGGGCCCCTCCCAAGGATGGTATACTAATACCTACTGGGCTTGTCTGTCTGCCACCAACAGGAAAGACCTCTCTCAGTGTCAGAGATTTGTGGAAAGGAAAGGAAAGATTTATTTAAAGCTGTACAGACTTAAAGTAGTGATCCAATGTCCCCATAAAATATCAAAGTACTTTAGGATAGCCACAGATGCCCACAGCGCTTCCTTCCCCCCTGCCCTAATTTGGGGTACTGTATCTCAGGAAAAGAAGCACACGTCTGTGTTTCAGGCCACTGGCACCGTCAGCTATGTTGCTGGCCAGGCAGGATCTCCAGTTAATCCAAAGTCACGCGGCACCTTCACACAGTCCACAGGCAGGAGTTCTCCATACCCATTTTTCCAGGCAAAGTCTCTCCTGCTTCCCAGGCCATGTGGCCAAATGGAGCATCCCAAAGCCATGTGAGCCTCTTCTACCAAATCTGCAGGGGTCAGCACTCTGCCCAAAAGCATGTTGCTTTCTTCTTCACTTGCCTGCAGGGGTCCGCATTCTGGCAAAGCCGAGGGTACTCTTTCACCTGGGCAAGAGGGGGTCCTTACTCTGCTGAAATCACATGGCTCTCTTTTTAATGACTGCCACATCTCCGTTTAAATCCCCCCCCCCCCGGCTGTCCCCCTTTGCAGCCCCATTTCCAACTCCTCCCACAATCGGTTACACCTGCCAGTATCTCTGTACCATTACAAGTTTACTGGGCTGCCCTGGTGAGTCTGGGCAGGTGTGGCCCCCATGGCTTGGAGCCAATCAACTCCAAGCTCTCATGCAGGTGCTGTAACTCAGGGAAGCAGCCCCCAGTTACATCCTGGATAGAAGCCACTTCCTTCTCCCTGGCTCAGAGCGTGGCCACAGCTATTTAACGTATCTATGAAACCAGTTAAAGTTATAGATATATTAAATGACCATTCCAGAGGTTAGCTGCACAACTGTTGCTATGCAAAACAATTCTCAATGGCCTTGCTGCATTTGTCCCTTCCCCCTGGAGGGGAGTGGGGGGTCGGCTAGGACATCTTAATATTTCCTGGACACCCTGAGCTCTAGACCCCATCCCAAATCCTTTTTGGGCCCCCCGTCTTGGCTGTGCCCTGTTATAACAACACAAACAATGAAGAGAGCAACTTGGCATTACTAATTATTCATATAAATTAGTAAACTAAATGACTTATTATAGTATAAGTTCCACATACCAGCACAGTTTTGCCTTGTAATTGTAGGTTGAATTCATTAAGAAACATTTTCAAATCCACAGCAAAAGCTAATTTTCAAAACTATTCAGTAATTGTTAATATTTTCCAAGGGCAATTCTCATTCAGAAAATGATTTGGTATCCTTAAGCTAAAAAATTGCAATGAAACAGTACCAACACTAAGCTATCATAATGCCATATAGTAGGACAGGTCAGAGTATTCAGTTTCTACCTATGACCAAAAAAAAATCACAGAACTACTCACCAAATTGAAGTAAATGCACAATTATACTGTTGGTTTAATAACATAATCAGTTCAAATATTTGGGGGGAAGTACTTGCTGATGAATAACAAAATAATTACATATAGACTTAAATATCTTATATTTTACAAGCTTTTAAAATTAGCAAAATTTACCTTTTTCTGCTCCACACATATTTTCTCCAGCATCAGTTGAAATAAATCTTAGCGAATCTACTTCACATTTTACTGTTTTAGTGTTTTCTCAACTTAAAGATATTCTCTTACAGTTGTTACAGCAGACCGTTCACAGAGAGTGATTCTTTAGTCACTGAAAGCTCTTCTTTGACTCCTCACAGAGGTAACTGGGTGTTGTCAGTAACAAGTGTCGACTCACACAAAAACATTGGAAACCACTTACCTTTTTCTTTAGTTCATTTTTGATGCTGCTCCCAATTCTTCAAGCAATTATTCTCATGGAAAGGATAATTGTCTTTGTAATATAAGTGTGTAATAGCCACCTATAGTTGTGGCAAAGCTAGGTTTGGCACATTGGCTGAAATTTGTGGATTCTTGTACTAGGTGATGATGATTCTAAATAATGTACAGTTCTTAGCAAAAAGTGGGGCCTGGATAAAAGAATGTTAATTAAGAATATATATGTTCACATGTGTTTATATGTATCACTATATGCCATTTTTTTCTATATTTGAATTTGAGTAGATATAGATAAATAGAAATATAAAACACAAGATCTCTCTTCTTGGGGATAGGTTTATGTGCTGCAAATAGCTCAAATCAGTGTCAATTATTAAAATTACTACAATTTTTGAGCCAAAGATTAAATTACACACATTTATGTTAAATAAGTTTTACTGGGTAGGTAATGATATCAAGTTCCATCTCTTCCTAATGGTCATACTCCATTTTGCAGTTATCTGTGTTATCGAGGTTATTTATATTGTATCTTCATGGTGAAATAATATTCCAAGATGTGCAACTGTGAGTTTCCTCCCAAGTTTGTTTTCAGTAACTACGGAACATTCAGGTTAAAATGGGCTATGATGGTACTTACAAGTATAATAAGCAAATACGACAGACCAGGACTTGAATCGTATTTTTGTTGATTGTCTAGACTTAAGATATTCATGGAGTAGTTGTTAATAGTCTAGATTAAATGTAAATGTGTGTCAGTTCTTTAGTCATTACACTGGATAACTCTCACATACACAAATACTATTTTTAAATTATTCTCCAAATCAGCACAGAGTTTGCTCAAGTCATAGAATGAAGTTCTGACCGGCATCTTTGTTGTTTCACTTCCTCTTACTCATTAATACGTTTTAAAATATCCATTTGGTGACCATTCCCCACTTACCAGTGGTCCCTGAGGCCTCCTGCTAGGACGCTGCCAGGCTTCTCCTAGATTAGTCAGCAGGCCTTTGTAGTGCCCTCTAAAGGAGTGACTCTGGAGGAAGGAGGGGGAAACCACAAAGGAAGAGCCATCACAGACCTAGCCCTCCTCTGAGTCACCCTCTGAATAGCGCGGGTGCAGTGCACGGCACTCAGTGACCCTCCATAAATACCAGCTTAACAGAAGTTTGTTACCGAACAAAGGGTCCGAGGGGGAGGCAGTACTTGGCCCACCGAGGGATGCCCAAAACTGCTACAGAAAACAGGGGCCCCTCCCAAGGACGATACTCTAATATCTATAGGGTTCTTCTGTCCGCCGCNGAAAAGTCTGCTTCTCCTCCCTGGAACGGCTGTCATCTCAGTCATGTCCTGCTCTAAGACAGACTGAATGTCAAACCCGGGTCCAGATTCCACTTTTGACCCTGGGGGGCGTCCCCAGCAGGCCTGGAGCTTGGAGGGCGTGGGGATAGCAGCAAGGGTCTGAGCCCCTGCAGGCGGCTGGCTCTCCGACTCACACCCTGCCTTTGCTTCAGGAGCACGCTCCAGACGGCGGCTCACGCGGGTGCAACTGGGTGCAGCTGCCTCCCAGGCGCCGGGTCTGCCTGGCCCTGGTCCGGCGGTCCGTGGGAGCGCGGCTGTCTGCCTGCTGCTTGGCGCCCCCGAGCTGGAACCCGCCGTTTCCCCCTGTGGGCAGCTCTGCCCTCTTTGACCAGCCCGGCTGGGACCAGGGGACGTCTCCTTCCGGGCCGACCAGCTGGAGCTCGGGGAGGCGATCCCGGAGGGCCAGTCCCTTGTGGACGCTGGGTGCGGGGCTTGTAGGTATTCCCCAAGCTGCTTGGGGGCAGCATCTCTCAGTATCTCCCTTTCGCCCACCCAACGGGAAAATAACGTGAAATCCCTCAGCTTGGTCCTCCGGTAGGACCCAGCGTCCGGGACTTCACAGGGACCTGCGTGGGGATCGGAGCCCCGCGACTTCCAGGGAGCTCCTCCGCACTGGTATAGACCTGGAGTGTGCGTCCCGAGGTGTGGAGGGTGAGGCCTTCGGCGACCTGCCTTGAGGCTTCCCTCTCTCAGGTTGAAGTCCCATTTCTTCTTTCCTCTCCACTCAGGCTCCCGAACCTTTTCCTACAGTTTCTCAGCAGAGCTGGCAAAACTATAGAGCTCGCTCCCACCTAGTCTATTTCCAAATATTTTTGAATGTTTCTCCTTTAAAGAAATCAAATTTCAGAGTCCACTATGTATCCTATTCCATTAAAATGAGGTGACATATTCACCATTAAATTAGTTCAAAACATCTTTAATGCTTATATTTAGGTGGAGCAAGCCGGATGGCTCATGAAGGCTCTAGTGAGCAAGGTAGTGAAAAGTGGGGTAAGTCTCTGGATAACAATTGTCAAAATACGTAAAGAATGTTAAAATACTCTTGGACTTAATCCATCCATTTCTAGGATGTTTCCCAAAAAGATAATATGAAATCTTGATGACTTACAAAGATCTTCATCACACTATTATCTACAAAAGAAGAAAAAAACGAAAATAGCTTACAACAAAGCTAAACAAATTATGCTATGTTCGTTTTAAGTTGTTAGAGAAAAGGTAGAATAATGATGTCAAAATAATTATTGGATAAATCTTTATAAAGAAAGCTTGTAAAATGTTAATTTGCATGTAATGAGAGCACTACAGATTTTATGTTATTATTTTTTAATCCTCACCCAAGGATATGTTTATTGGTTTTAGAGAGAGGAGGAGAGAGACAGACCGACATCAGTGTGAGACAAACATCGACCAGTTGCCGCTAGTAAGTACCACGACTAGGGATCCAATCTGCAAACTTGGTGCATGGAATAATGCTCCAACCCAACCAGGGCAAGGGTATCACAGATTTAAACAAACAAATAAGCAAAACAAAACAAACAATAGAAATATTGACAAAGGGGAATAGGAAATTCTCAAAAGAAATTGCAATATACACAAGGGAAAAAGTACTCCCTCAAAAAGTAGGTACTTATTTATATAGATTAGATTATTAATATTAAAAGGTACTTACGCTGATGCCAACAGTGCTGTCAGGACTCACAAACATTGTGTACATTGTTAAAATTGTTCTGGAGGACAATTTGTCAAATTAAGTTTACTAGTAAAATACTTATTTAGTCTTCGTTGTCTTCCAGGCACTGAGAAGTTTCTTTAAAGGCTGTGTACAGAGAGAAGGGTTTCACTATTAGCACCCTAAGGAAATGTGACCTGCATTTAGGGTTTTCCCATGGGCAGAATTGATGTTCTCGCTCTGTTGACTTGGGCCCTCTTCCATGAGAAGAGGCTGGTCTGACTCTTTTATCCTCGACCCTGAGTGAGAAACAAACCTGACTGATGGAGCAGACTTGAAACCCAAGTTCAACCAAGCCCAGGGGAATGGTGCTGAGCAAAAGAACTATAAACTGACAAGTAAATCCTAGCTGTCATAAGGCCCTGAAATTTGAAGGTTGTTTGTTATGCATCATTTTTATTGCAGCAAAACCAGCCTATGTATACATACAAGAAAGAACTGCCCCCTACAAATATCCTAAGCAACCTCCATGTCCTGCCCTAAAAACACTGGCAATAGTAAGTGAAGAAAAATGCAGTTCATCTCTGACTATACAGAGGTGTGGGTAGATATGCACATTGAACAAATAATCACATAATAGTTATATAATTGCACCTTGTCATAAGTGATTATAGGGAACGTATCCACGAGGTATGGGGAATGTAGGCCAGCCCCTATTCAGAAAGGCCAGTCTGGAGTGAGGTCAGCACATAGGACCCACGCCCATGGATAGATTTCCCCATGGGGCACCAGGCCTGCATTGTACCTAGGCTGCTACGAGGCTTGCTTTTTGCTAAAATTCCCTCACCTGGGTTGAGGCAGCAAACATTTACTGCATATCTCTAAGGCAACATCCTAGAGTCTATGCTAAACCTCCCTAGTATGGAGTGTAACCAGTTCATCCACTTTTCCCCTTGATCTGCAACATCCTTCTCTTCGAAGTAATTAGCAACATTCTTTCCTTTGTTATCTGTAAAAGGTAATCACCTACAGCGAACCTGTGCATAGAAATGAGGACCATCCTCCATGTAATACACCCAGAAAAGCAATAAAAGCCCGCACAGGCAGGTGTCATGGCCCTCTCTCTCACTTAGAAAGCGGTCATGCCATCCATCCCTTTTTCTCCACAAGACGTCTGTCGTTCTTGTGAATTTGTTCGTTGCACCACAACACATGGACCTCACAGGCTGGGTTGTGCATCAAGTGATAGCCAAGAAAATTGGAAAAGCATAGCATGTGAAGATGAAGAGGTACAGGAGGAATTACTTTCAATTGGGAAATAACTGAAAGCTCCTCCAGATACATCTCATTAAAAACATGAAAAAGTAAGAGATAGACAAAAAATAAAATAAAAAGAAAAAAACATATTAAGCCCTGGGTTGCTAGCTCAGTTGGTTAGAGCATCATCTTGATAAGCCAAGGCTGTAGGTTCAATCCCCCTGTCAGGGCACATACAAGGAACAACCAATGAGTGCATAAATAAATGAAACAACAAATTAATGTGTCTCTCTTTTTCTTGCTCTCTAATCCCCCCATTCTCAAAGAAAGAAAAATGAAAAACAAAACACAAAAACATCTCAGGCTAAAGGAAGGAAATGAGCAAAAGGTAAGAGGAGGTTGAGGCAACTTGTACCAGGAAGCCCAGAATGCAGAAAACAGGAGACTGAGTATGGGGAACTGGTAGGGTCCAACTCCTGCAGGGCTTTGCAGCTCATATGAAATGTTTGGTGGGTTTAACACAAAGCACTGTGCAACCCATGAACAAAAACTTATTTAGGTAAACATGTTAGTCTTTTTTAAATATATAGTTTATTGATTTTGCTATTACAGTTGTCTCAGTTTCCCCTCTTTGCCTAGTACCCCCACATATTCTCTGGCAATCCTTCCCCTTAGTTTTCTTGTCCATTGGTCATGCACATAAGTTCTTTGGCTACTCTATTTCCTATACTGTTGTTAATATCCCCTGTCTATTCTGTACCTACCAATGTGTACTTCTTAATCCCTGCACCTTTTCCCCATTCTTTCCCTTCCCCCCTTTCATCTGATAACCCTCCAAATGATCTCCATATCTATCATTCTGTTTTTGTTCTGTGTGTTGGCTTAGTTTGTTTTTTAGATTCAATTGTTAATAGTTGTGAATTTATTGCCATTTTAATTTCCATTGTCTTGATCTTCTTTTTCTTAAATAAGTCCCTTTAACATTTCATCTAATAATGACTTGATGATGGTGAACTCTTTTAGCTTTACCTTGTGTGGGAAATGCTTTATCTGCCCTTTGATTCTAAATAATAGCTTTGCTGGATAGAGTAATCTTGGTTGTAGGTCCTTTTTGTCATCATTTTGAATACTTTTTGCCAGTCCCTTCTAACCTGCAAAATTTCTTTTAAGAAATCAGCTGACATTCTTATGGGAACTCCTTTGTAGGTAACCTGCTTTTCTCCTTCAGCTTTAAGATTCTCTGTCTTTAAACCTTAGCATTTTAATTACGATGTGTCTTGGTGTGGTCCTGATACAGGGTGCAGCCAAAGGGGGGTGCCCAGGAAAGATTTGTAATAGTGTCCAGAACTCAAAGTGTACAGGAATATTGGAGGAAATATTAAGATATCCTCACCCCCCCGCCCCAAGGTGTCAGTTGGGGGAAGGGATGAATGGAGCAGGGCCATTGAGAACTGTTTTGCATAGCAACAGTTTTGCAGCTAACCTCTGGAATGGTCATTTAACATATCTATAACCTTTAACTGGTTTCATAGATATGTTAAATAGCTGTGGCCAAGTTTTGGGCCAGGGAGAAGTGAGTGGCGGCTAACCAGGCTGGAACTGGGGCTGCTTCTCTGAGAGAGTGCCTGCGAGAGAGGCATGTGGCTTTAGCAGAGTGAAGACCCCCTCTTGGCCAGGTGAGGGGGAGAGCCACGCTGTTTTGGAAAGATGTAGACCCCTGTAGCCATTAGGAGGGACAGCCAAGCAGTTTCAGCAGAGTGCAGACCTCCTCTTGGCCAGGTGAAAGGGAAGACCACGCAGCTTTGCCAGAATGGAGATCCCTGCGGCCAGGTGAAGAAGAAAGATGCGCTTTTGGTGGAGTGCGGCTTTGGTAGAAGAGGCCCACGCGGCTTTGGCGTGCTCCCTTTGGCCGAGTGGCCTGGAAAGCAGGAGAGACTTTGACTAGGCCTTGGTACAAAGAACTCTTGCCAGTGAAAGGTGCCACATGACTTTGGATTACTTGGAGATCCTGCCTGGACAGGCAGGCGACACAGCTCACGTGCCAGCGACCTGAAAACGGACACGTGCTCTTTTCCTGATTTACGGTACCCGGAGTTGGGACAGTGGGAGAAGGGAGCGCTGTGTGTGTGTGTGTAGGTGTATACCCTTAAAGACTTTAATATTTTAAGGAAGGCATTAGGCCTGAATAGCATTAAATAAACATTTTGTTTCCTTTTCACAAATCTCTGGCATTGAGAGATGTCTTTCCAATTGGCGGCGGACAGAAGAGCCTATAGATATTAGTGTATCGTCCTTGGGAGGGGCCCCTGTTTTCTGTAGCAGTTTTTGGCATCCCTCGGTGGGCCAAGTATTGCCCCCCCCTCGGACCCTTTGTTCGGTAACAGTCCTCTTTGGGTCCATCTTGTTTGGGACTCTCTGTGCCTCCTGGACTTACTCGTTTGTGTGTTTCCTTCACCAGCTTAGGGAAGCTTTCTTTCCTTTTTTTTTCAGATAAGTTTTCAATTTCTTGTTGTCTCTCTTCTGGCACTCCTATGATTGGAGTGTTGGCACTTTTGAAGTTGTCCCAGAGGCTCCTTACCCTAGCCTTGTTATTTTTTTATTCTTTTTTCTTCCTTTTTATGATTGAATGCCTTTTCTCTCTTATGGTCCAAATCACTGATTTGATTTTTAGTTTTATCCACTCTACTCTTGGTTCCATGTAATTTTTTCTTTATTTCACTTAGTGTAACCTTCATTTCTGCCTGAGTATTTTTTACTTGCTGTTGAAGTACCCCATGAGCTTCTTGAGCACCCTAATAACCAGTGTTTTGAACTCTGCATCAGATAGGCTGCTTAATTCCATTTTGTTTAGTTCTTTTTCTGGACTTTTATTTTTTTCTTTCATTTCGGCTGCATTTCTTTGTTTCCTCATTTTGGCAACCTCACTGGCTTTGCTTCTATCTATTAGGTAGGTGTGAGTTGACTTTCTGTTTTAGCAGCATGGCCCATTGTAGAAAAGTGCACCAGTAAGCTGGATGGGGCAGAGTCTTGGGTAAGCAGCGAGGCAGGGCAATCCATGAGAACCAGGTCGATGGAGTCTCCAATATGGTGTTGCCACCCTGTGGCTCTGTGTGCAGAAGGGCTCAGAAAGGGGACAGTGCCAGTGCCTGGCCTCTGGAGTTTTGTCCAGGAGGAAGCTGTTCCCCAGCACTTGCCCTGTTGCCAGACCCTTCAGTTTCTCCATGTGTGCTACTGGTGCCCTTCCAGCTGCTGTCCTAGTGCTGGAGCCCAGAAAGGGTGAGTCTGCGTAAGTCCTAAGTCTGTTGTGGACCCTTTAAGAGGAGACTCCTGAGAATCCAGCAGTTTCTTACGCTACCCTAACCCACACTGATTTTTACAGCCAGAAGGTATGGGAGCTTATCTTCCTAGTGGTGAAACCTTGGGCTGGGTGGTCTGGTTTGGGGCCAGGATCCCTTGATCCCAATATATCTCTCCCAATTTTTATCCATTGTATGCAGGTGTGGCATTACCCTTTCCATGTTTTCGGGTCTTTACATCTCCTCACATTTCTGCATGTTTCTGTGTCTCCCCGCTCCTAGCCGACTGGATGAATGTGACTTCTTTAATTCCTTGGTTGTTGGACTTCCACCCAGCTCAGTTTCTGACAATTCTGGGTGATAGTTGTTTTGTAGTTTAGTCATAATTTTTGCTGTGGTTGTGTGAGGCAGCGAGCTGTGTTTACCTATGCCTCCATCTTGACCAAAAGTAAAAAACATATTAGTCTTATAATTACAACATATTCAGTCCTTGATATACAGGTGAACTTGAAATTTTGAATGTCTCCAAATGTGAGAATGTCTCTGTAAAACTTTTACCACAGCTCATGTTAATGGGAAGCTTTATAACACCATCAGTGAAAATACTATCCATTATTTATCTAGAAATTTTAAAAAAGGAAACAATTAACTCATGGAATTTCTTTTGAAATAAATGACAGTTATGAAATACAATTAAAATTATAGTTTTGTCACACTTCTACTTGAGAAATTATATAATCATATACAGTGAAGCTAAATAAAAGAATGTGAGAGACAAAAATGGATGTTTTTGAGTCAACAGAAGAGTCTCAGAAAATATAAACAATAAATCTATTGTAATTACACTGTCTAAAAATCAAGTAGAAAATTTTCCTCATAGGATTTTCATTTATATAATATACATTTATAAAACACTATCCAAAGGGTTATAATCTATAAAATTATCATGGGACCTATTGGGTAATTGCTTAAAAATGGTACTGATTTCAATATAGAAAAAGTTCAAAATTATTTTAGAAGGACAAAAAATACTGTGTTTCTGTATTATTTTAGTGGACTTGTTGACAACAAAATATTGTAATTATACTAATAGATAAAGTAAAAAGAATCGGTTCCTTATAAAAATTACCTTTAGATAATATAAAGTTATAAAGCATTCTCTTAAGACATTTTATCAAACTTGCATTTCAGTCAATGTGTAATCACTTCACTAATAACAATAAAACTAAATTTGATTTTTTGAATAAAAATCACAAAAACTTTAGTGGAGAGAACACAGTGTCTCATTGTGGTTCTGGATGTTCAGAAGCAAGAACATCGAAAGGTCAAATGCCCCAGAAACGGGAGCGCTTCTTTTTCAGGCGGAGTGGAGAGAAGACTGAATTTGGTGCTCAGTGTCAACAACCATTGTCAGGGGTGGAGGCCCAGGGTCACGATGTCCCACAAAGGAGGAGGTTTCTCAGAAGGTTTGTTCTTGTTTTGTAGAAAAGGGAGCAAGCCAGCAATCCTCTGATTAGAAATTTTCCCTCGGGTGTCCCTGGAACATCTGGCTTCTTTGGGGAGGATGAGGTGGAACACCAGAATCCTGATTTAGACGGGAGTGTTAAATCGAAGAAGGCCCTTAACATCTGTCTTGCAAGAGCCGAGCCCTAGGACAAGCCGACTCTTCTTGTGGAGGAGATACCATCTCTCATTCCCCTGGGGTCCTGATCGCATGGGGGTGGCATCTGGTCCCTGAAAGCCGTGGAATTCTGGACCCCTGCCCCAGGACGGAGGCGTGTACCTCCACCCTCAGGATCTGCTCATCCAGAGTCCCGGTGTAGCTCCAGGGCCACTGCCAGATGTACCATTCAGAACATCAGGGACATAAAAATATTTTCAAAGTGTTTTAATTAAATTCTAACAAAAAAAACTGTCCAAAGTTTCCATTTTTCTTCCTTAAGTCATCCAAGTTACTTTCAACCGTCACTATTCCCTACCTGTTATCATAAGCTTTTCTCTCATGAGAAATATTCTGACATTGATACTTCACAGTGATTACTTTCAATTTTTATCAAAGATTTTGGCTTCTATTTATGTGTCCAGATGTTTACATGCATGGCTGAGGTTTTGAATTGCTTTGTTAAAATTACCCTGTGTTTTTTTGTGTGTGTGGTATTTGTTCTAAATTTAATACTTCATGAAAATGCTCCCCGTCCTCCCCGTTGTTTCACTGATGCCATTTAGGAGGACATGAAGTTTCTGCTGAAGCTTCTGCTTTCTACTTGCTAACTGTAGTTTCCTGCTTGCAGCAAAACTTCCTCAGTGTGTAGATTTTTAATATGATCTTTCAGTACATTGATTTTTAAACTTTCTTTTAGCTAATTTAATATAAATTTGGTTTCCTTCTACTTCAAGCATTTTATAGAAGGGAATGACTTCCCCATGTCTTCTAGAACAAATTATCACAAACTTAATAGCTTAAAAACAACACAGAATTATTACCCTCATGTCTAGATATCAGAGTTCTGAATCCGTTTCATGGGGCTCAAATCAAGGTGCCTGCAGGGTGTGTCTCCTCTACAGGCTTTCTGGGAGGATGCATTCCTTAACTTTTACAGCTTCTAGACGCCACCTGCATTCCTAGTCTGACAGCCACATTACTTCCACATCTGTTTCCCTTGTATTAGCCCCTTCTCTGACTCTGACCCTCCCGCCTCCTTCTTGTAAAGACCCTTGTGATTACATTGGGCCCATCCCAAGAACCCAGGATCTTCATTTCAAGATCCTTAACTTAATCAAATCTTCTAAGTCTCTTTTGCTATGTAAGTTTCTGGAAATTAAGACACAGACGTCTTTGGAGGACCATTATTTAGCCTACCACAGCAAGTTTTATTTAACCAGGTCAATCTGTTTCTCCTAAATGTCTACTAAGAAGTCTCTTGTTTTTTTTGATATATTTGTTTTATGGTTGTGAGTTCCCACAATCCATGTTGTCTTCTCTAAGAACAGGACTGCTCAGCTTTAGCAAATGTTCACCCAGAAATATGATTCTTCACTTGCAGAACTTCCTCCCTGACACTTTAGAGTTTTGTAGCATTACATTTTTTGATGTTCATTTTTCTTTTTCGCCCTTCTACTCATCAAAGCAGCTTTATGCTTTCCTTAAGATTGGAATTTTCATTCCAAACATTTTTAATGTTGTCTGTAATGTGCTTTCTCTTTTCTGTGATGAAAGTGGTTTTTGTTGCAACTACTTGAAATTTTAAGTGTGTTGATGCATCATTTGTCATTGAGAGACTATTTGTTGTTATACGTGCCATCAGCCCAAATTGTTCTAAACATTTACATTACTTTCTTTCAGTCTTTTTCTGAAGCCAAATAAAGAGTTGGAGGCTTCAGGTCCTTATTAATAGCCTCCAGCTTTCATATTTCTATTAATGTGTTTTGTTAAAGTCTGGCTGCCATTAAAATGAATGTAATTCCTGAAAATTTCTTTTTATGAGGCTAAGCACCTCAAAGATGAGCTCTTTTTCCTCTGGAGGGCAGACACTTCAATGGTCAATTCTTCGTTCCTCTAACAGTGCAAATTACAGTTCTAGTAATGAAGAATCCTAATGTTACTGAAACTACTACCCTCCCCTATAGCCACCTGCAGAGATCTGGGGCTGGTCTGAGGTCTCTCGTCAACACTGTCACTGCCCACTGTCGGGGCCTAAAGATGGCGGATGCAATCTATCAAGAAGATCGCACCAGGAGGGCTTGGCTGAGGCAACCCAAACAGGATATTGCAGCCGAGCCAGGTGGCCCCACCCTTGGGGGCATCCCTGGATCACGAGTACTAACTATCAATCAAGATGCTGATCACGCGCCCACCTACCAATCGTCGCCAGGAGCATGCAGTGAGCATGCACAGGACAACCTATCAGGACCATCTCCCCTTTTCCCCTGCCCCCTATATAACAGCCCCGCCTAAAATAAAATTTGCAGCTTGATCAGAATCCTTTGTCTTGCTGCCTTTCTTCGCACCTCTTGTTCCCATCCCTATTCATCCATTTCAGGTAGACTCGGGACCCCAGTTGACTGTTCCACGGGACAGAACAGCCCACTTCAGTCACTCCAGAACCAGGCTGATGCAGAGTCTTACAGCCATCAGCTGACTCATTCCCACAGCCCCAGAAGCTACAGCTCAGCCCCACTGTGTTGCTAGGCCAGAGAATGCTATATATTCTGTTGGAAACCGCAACAGTGCCCAATAGCCAGGACAGGCCTTAGTGTAGGTGAGGAAGAAGGGGTAAGAACAGTAGAAGAGAACCTCTTAGTCTTCCTACCATGGAATATAGACAGAGATAGTATCACATTACTCCAGGAGAAACACACTAGGCCTCTAGAGGCCAGTGATGCTGGTCTGGGTCTCCAGCCGCTCTTTCCCTGCTCAGTGCCCCAAGCACTGGGAATCCATGTTTTGTCTCACGTGTAAGCCATTCAAAGTCGCTGGTTGCATTGCTCCAATGGTCATGAAGCACTGGTTGGATTTGCAGGTTGCCTACTCTGGCCGATATTTCATCACTTAAATAATTTTTTAAAATTCTATGGCCCTTTTAAGGTAGATTTAGTAAATGAGATTACAGTTTTTGGTTAAATTTGTATTTCCTAAACAATGCATATCAGTAAAAATGTTGCTGCGTGAAATATCTGATATTTTCCTGCCAATGTTCTCCTCTAGGACTTTAATGGTGTCACGGCTTATATTTAAGTCTTTTATCCACCTTGAATTTATTTTGGTGTATGATGTAAGTTGGTGCTCGAGTTTCATTTTTTTGCATGTAGCTATCCAGTTCTCCCAACACCATTTGTTGAAGAGGCTATCTTTATTCCATTTTATGTTACTGCCCCCTTTGTCAAATATTAATTGACTGTAGAGAGTTGGGTTTATTTATGGGTTCTCTATTCTGTTCCATTGGTCTATGTGCCTGTTTTTATGCCAGTACCAGGCTGTTTTGATTACAGTGGCCTTGTAATACAGTTTGATATCAGGTATTGTGATCCCTCCTACTTTGTTCTTCTTTCTTAACATTGCAGCTGCTATTCGGGGTCTTTTATGGTTCCATATAAATTTTTGAAGTGTTTGTTCTATGTCTGTGAAATATGCCATTGGTACTTTAATAGGTATTGAATTGAATCTGTAAATTGCTTTGGGTAGTACGGACATTTTTGATGATGTTAATTCTTCCAATCCATGAACACAGTATATGTTTCCATTTATTTGTGTCTTCCTTGATTTCTTTCTTCAGTGTTGTGTAGTTTTCTGTATACAGGTCTTTTACCTCCTTGGTTAGATTTATTCCCAGATATTTTATTTTTGTTTAGAGAACAGGCTGACAGTGACCAGAGGGGAGAGGGGAGGGAATTTCAGGGGAAATAGGGGAGGGATTTAGAGGAACCTATATAAAGGATACATGGACAACAACTGAGAAGGGTGGAAATGGGAGGGAGGCGGGGAGCACGGGGGTGGGATGGGATGGGAGTAATAGACAGAAAACTGTACTTGAAAAACAATTAAATTAAAAAATTGGAGGGGAAAAAACAATGCATAATATTTAATACAAACATACCCCATGCAATAATTGTTACATATTCATAATAAAAAATTACTTGTGGTTTGTCTGCAATCAAATGTAAGCTGGGCATCCTGTGCTTGTTTGGAACCCTTTGTCCTGGAGGCATCGTTCTGCCCACAATGGTAACAGAAAACTCACTGCTCTCAGTGCCTCTCCTTGTTTTGTGCATCGGCAAGAAGGTTATGGAGGGCTCAGCAGAGTGTCAACCAGTTCTGGGCTGGAGCCAGGCACCACCAGCTGCTTAGAGCTGATTGTGAGCATTGTTTTCCAACCCTGTGTTCAGCAATGTCTCGGTGATAGCTTGACATAGGCCACAGTTGGCATTTACACCAATGAAACAGAAAAGCACTAGGGATAAAAGTTGTGTCTATCCTCAAACCCTCCAGAGCCTCAGACGGTTAGTTGTTTTAGTTCATACATGACTCATTATGATTAATTTTCTTTAACCACAAATTCTGTCATTATTAGGATGTGGAAAAAATCACAGAAATCGTTTTTTCCCTTTTTGGAGTTAAGGTGGATGAAAAATACCATTGCCACCAGAGGTCACTCTTAACCTCCTGAATCTAGAAGCACTCAAGCTACAAGAGAAGTCTCCTCTTGGTGCCCAGAGTAAGAAAAGACATTTTCTGTGCTGTAAAGCAGAACCTTCACTTCACTCTACATTTTTAAACAATCACCATAAAGTTTCCATAGAAATCACGCTAGTTTAAGCACCAGTGTTACAAACAGTAGTGTCACTTCTATTGGTTGTCAGTCACAGAAATATATAATATTCATTGTAGTCTCCTCCTTTCAGTGTTATAAAGGGAGAAGGAATATTAAGAGAAGAAATGAAGAATATTAAGAGAAGGAAGATGACTTCATTAAGGTTTAGGGTCCATACACAATCTTGGACACTGAATGAACACAGAGAGCTGAGAAAACTTCAGTAGAGGTGAAACACCTTGATGACCACTTGAGAAAGGAGAAGGAATGATTCATAGAATTTATCTTAAAACATAGCTCTGCTTTAAACTATCTCTGTTTAGCCTATATGCTCTTGAATATTTGTTATTTAATACAAGTAAAAGTATTTATGGGGCACTTTCAGTTGTTTGATATGAATAAGATGTTACTGTTCCCTGAGGCCTGAGTCTAATGGAGAAATTATACACATATTTTCAATTAGTGAATGGTGTGGTAGAGGTTTCCATAAAGTCTTGTAACTTGTCTCTTTTTTTCTTGAATCTGTTGGCTGATTTATGGCTTAGATATCACATTGGTATGAATAAAAGACTTACATTCTTTTGGGTAAAAATATTAAAAACTAAAGAAGGAAGCCCTGGCTGGTGTAGCTCAGTGGATTGAGTGCGGGCCTGCGAACCACACAATCGTGGTTTGATTCCCAGTTAGGGCACATGCCTGGGTAGCAGGCCAGTTCCCAGCGGGGGACTCACGAGAGGCAACCATACATTGATACTTCTCTCCTTCTCTCCTTCTCTTCCTCTCTAAAGATAAATAAATAGAATCTTTAGAAAAACTAAAGAAGGAAGTAAATTATAAGATAACAGTCCAAGCACTACAAAGAAACTGACACAGGCTGACAAAGTGGGGGGTACTCCAGTACAATGGGGTTAGCTAGGGCCTCTCCTGGGAGGGATGACCTGAGTCCAGAAAGAGGAGTGAAAATCTGAAGGAAGAATATTCTAGGCAGAAGATAAGAAATGTAAAAAGGTGGGGACTCGGGGATTCTCACAGAGATAAAAATTAATGGAGTTAATGAAAAGTTAAAATATAAGATTTGTTGGTTACCGTGCCTGAAGGAAAGCCCTTGCAAATGAAATGGGTGGCCCTGTTTCGTTAACTCTCTGCAGTGTGAACTGGATGGATTGCTTTGTCTCTAGGTGCAGTCAGTCTCCTGCCGGCTCTGGGAAGAGAACACGTGTGCCCCAGAGAGAACAAGCAGAGCGCCCTTGTGGGAGAACAGCTGGCTCCATGGCACGCTGACCATGCTATCTTATGTCTGAAGACTTACTCCTCTTCAAATAACACAGAGAGCTTTTTTAAAAAAAGATTTTATTTGTTTATTTTTAGAGAGAGGGGATGGGAAGGAGGAAGAGAGTTAGAGAAACATCAATGTGTGGTTGCTTCTCACATGTCCCTCACTGGGAACCTGGCCTGCAAAGTAGGCATGTGCCCTGACCGGGGATCGAACCAGTGACACTTTGGTTTCCAGCTTGCGCTCAATCCACTGAGCTATACCAGCCAGGGCAACATAGAGAGCTTTAAAACCAGCAGCTTGTGCCTAGCCACTCTAGTGGCTAATCTAATGTGGTGCTGAAATGAAATCAAACTGAAGTTAAAACATGACTTTGTTCAGTATTAGAAGCTATGAAAGATTTTTAATTTTCGAAATTATTTCAGATATCACTATATAAGTCTATGAAACTGATACAGGATTTTTAAAGTCATCCAAAGGATAAACGTAAGCTTCACAATCAAGGAAGTAGCTTTTAAAAGTATATTTACAAGATTTTAAAAATAAACTGTTTACCAGATTTAAAATGCTAAAGAGGAATTTGTCCTTAAAGAGGGTGTATCGTCATCACCATCATCATCACCATTTAGGCCAGTTTCATGAATCCTGACGTCTGGAAGCAAACTTGGTCCTCACTCATACTTCTACCCTGTGTGCTGTGCCAGGCACTGCTGTTGTCTCTCCAGGTCCTTGGTGCCTAGGATGTGTGCACACCTGGAAGGCAGAGATGCGGGGCCACTGGAGGATCTGAGTGTCTTCTTTGGGGAGGTGTGGCCATAACCTGACTGAGTAACTCACCTGTTTTATTCATTCATTTGTTCAGTTTTAAAATCAAATTGACATAGGCCCAAATTTTCTTTCCTTCACATATTTGCTCTATGGCCCTATACAAGTTATTTAACTATCTAAATTCATCAGTATCAACAATAAAATGATGGCACTACCTATATTATTTAATGATACTGAGGTTAAGTAAGGAGGTATGTCCAGTGCTTAACACAATGCTATGGTCCAGTGCTCTCAGTAAATGGCAGCTTTGTTGTTGTTTTTACTTATCCATTTACTAATTCAAAAACTACTTATTAACTATATTTATGAATATGAAATTGTGTTAGATTCTGAGGATAAAGACATTACATCATATAGTTCATTTGTCTGATATTTTACATACAGGTGTTGTTACAGTGATTTTAAAACTTTTTTACAGTGATTTTTATCTGATGGAAAACATAAACTAATTACTAAATTTCTGTAACACACCCAAAATATTATTTGCTGATCTGACACACAAAAATATGAATAATTTTGATTTATTCACACTGGATATCCATTATTGTGTTGGCTGTTGTCATTTTTTAAAAGATTTTATTTATGGAAGGGAGGGAGAAAGAGAAGGAGAGAATCACTGACATGTGAGATTGGCTGCCTCTAGCACCAGGGGACCCGGCCCGCAAACCAGGCATGTGCCCTGACTGGGAATCAAACCAGCAACCTTTTGATTCACAGGCCCAGTGGCAATCCACGGACTCACTCCAGCCAGGTCTGTTTGTTTGTTTATTTGTTTGTTTTGTGATAATCTAAGGGAAAAGAAGTCAGTGCTCTTGACTAAATAATCAGGTACTGCATTTAAAAAAAATTCTTGTGGCACATCCGTTGAAAATCACCTGTCTAGTATATTGCCAAATTTATTGCATATACATTCAGATATTATTAAGAATTAGGAGCTGTGTAGAGTGTCTGTAGAGTAATAACTATAATAATGTTGTCTATCAGGAAGGAACTGAGACCCAGAGAGAGCAGTGACTTTCCCAAGATGGCAGAGCTCATAGCAGAGCCAGGGTTTGGAGGCAGCTCTGCACAGCCAGCCCTGTCCTCTCACTGATCCACACCGAAGTGCCTGTCCCCTTCGGCACAATCGAGAGTGGTTTGTTCCCCATGGATGGTGTGTCTCTTCAAAGATCAGGGTCCTGCTGTGTGCATTCTGTGGTGAACATGACCATGTACGTGTACAAAGTCAGTAAAAAAGGTATGTTTAAAAAAAACCTAAAAACAAGGAGTGGTGTTCTTTAAGTTTGCTTTGAAATAAACAGTATGTATTTGTCAGATGTCTAGGGAGAAGGGAAGATTGGGAGAGCTGGGAAGGTAGCATGGTCTTCCCATCAGAAGTAGTAAATAAAAAGCCTAGTTCTGGTAGTAGCAATAGGAGACAATTTTGAGTTAACATATTTTTAGTTTAAAAAAGCAGAATACTGTTAGCCATTTAAAATTAGTAATAAAGTTATCGCCTACCCATTCGTTAAGGCCTTTTAGGAAAGCACACAATAAATTTTTATAGGAAAAAATAAACTCATCATTTTTAGTAAAATAAGGGAAGAGAAGGAATTTTTAAAAGTTTTTTTTGTTTATCTTTAGAGGGGAAGGGAAGGACAGAGGGAAAGAAATATCAATATGTAGTTCCCTCTCGTGCGTCTCCTGATGGGAACTGGCCTGAAACCGGGGCATGTGCTCTGACTGGGAATCGAACCATGATCCTTTGGTTCACAGGCCTGCGCTCAATCCACTGAGCTACACTAGCCAGGGCAGGAAAGAGAAGCATTTGTTAAATATTAGAGTTTGCTTAACTCAGTGGTTAATGAGGACAAAAGAGTTTGTATTTTTTCCCTTTTTACAGCATGCCTTTTGTTGGTTGTTGAACTTGCAAAATGAGGATTCAATGGCTGGTAGGTCAATGTAACATGTTACGGTACTTTTATATTCTGAATACTAACTTATAGGGAACCTATCTGCTTGGCATGGTGAATGTAGCCCAGCCTTATCAGAAAACTGAGAGGCACAAGTCAGCACACAGGAAGCCAAACCCACAGATTGGCTTTCCCTTGGGAAACCAGGCCTGCATTACACCTAGGCTGCTTTGAGGCTTGCTTTTGCTAAAACTCCCTCATCCTGGATCCAGGCAGAAAATGTTTACTGCACATCTTTAAAATTTCTTCCTAAAGTCTGTGCTAAACCTCCCAAGTATGGAGTGTAACCAGTTCAACCACTTTGGCCCTTGATCTGCAACATTCTTTGTCTTTGAAGTAATTAGCAACATTTTTTCCCTTGTTATCTGTAAAAGGTAATCACCTACAGTGAACCTGTGCATACTAAATGAGGACCATTCTCTATGTAATATACCCAGAAAAGCAATAAAAGCCTGTGCAGGCAGGGGTCAGGGCCCTCTCTCTCACTTAGAGAACAGCTGTCCCTTTTTCTCCACAGGACTTCTGTAGTCCCTGCGAATTTGTTCGTCACAGCCACAACACATGGATCCTGAGGGCCAGAGTTTGCATCACTAAATGGTTATGTGAAAATCTGTGGGGAAAAATGTGTTGGCGCTGTTGGTAAAGGTATCACATGGTTTGTTCAAAATAATAACTGTCAATGATTGTGGTGCTGAAGCAAAACCAGTGTAAAATATTTTAGTTCAGAAATGAAATAATCAATTTGGTAACTCTCAGCCTATCACATACTTACTTGATTCCTTTGAAGCTGCCTATTCTTATATCCCCTTTGATCTTTATCTGGAAAAATCTTGAAAATGCCAAGTCTTAATTGCTGTTATCCTCATTTTCTTGCCTTTGATAAGAAATATTACCAGAAGCCTATTAATATGATCTCCCAAATGTACCCACTAGAATTTCCTGTTCTCTAGTATAGCTTGGTTCTCACTGTTGTTGACAATTATTTATCTCTGCTTAATCCTAGTTTATTTTCCAAATTTATTCTTGCCAAATTTGTCTACTGTACTCAAGCTGCTTGTTTCTCTTCCCAACTCTGCTCCTTGTTACGGCTCTTATTCTACCATTTTACTTACCAAAAACTTTCCTGAATATGGTTCACCGCCAACCACTTCCTCTCTAATGACATATAATTTGGTTTCACATACTTCCTAGTAAGTGACAGGCAGCATAATATAGAAATTGGACCTGGGTGTTCACTGCAGCTCCGCTTTTCCTAGATCAAATTTGCCTCCTGTATAGAAGGGCAAGAGTGAAATGCACCACAGAGTTTCATTGGGAGAGTGAAGTCAGCGTATGAAGGATCTGTCTTATGTCTGATAGAAACAAGGTTCAGAATCTTACATCGTTGTCTTCCTTCTCCTCTCACTGGTCTAACCTTTCCATCTGTATCTCCCTAAGGGGTTCCTTCTCTCACTTCAGTGTTTTGATTATAGCCTTCTTCCCTCGTTTCCTATGATAATTCTAGTCACAGCTAAAATCAGAGCTTCATTCTCTGCACATTTAACCCCACTATATATCTTTGATTCAGCAAACCTTGAATTTGAAAATAACATTATGAGTTACTGAATTGAACTTTATTGTATCCAGAGACTCAAGTCCCAGAATGATTAGTTTACTTTTCTAGAAATACAGGAATTAATATAAGCTCTGTCTCTTGACTTCTTGATAACCGAGCTGCCAGTTCTGTTTTCAAAGTTTCAGTATCTCATTCTGAATAACCTGGTCATCTTGTATTTTTTTAATAATCAAAGAGTTTTACACTTTTCACCTCATTATCTCCGGCCTCCCATTGAGCTTACTGATGCTCAGTAAATTCAAGCATTTTCTTGGCTCATAGAATTAGTTGTGACAAAGCAAGGATGAGACCCAAGTCTTGCACTGTTTCCAAAAAACTCTAATACTCCATTTGTAAAAAGTTGTGATTACCATGCCTTTCACATGCTTTAGTCACTGTTCTCAATGCTCAGAAAGTGATTTTTGAATACCACTTTATCCAGTTATAATTTAAAAGATTATACCCAAATTACATGCAAATGCATCATTAAAATATTTAAGAAGCATATGGTTATAACCCATATTCACTAGCTAAACACACACACACACATACACTTGAAGTCAAAGGAACCAAGATACTCTTTCTCTCTCCCTCCCTCTCTCTTTTGTCAGGATTCCTTTGCAGACAATGCAGACAATGAGTTGCTATGTGGTAAATTATCTCAGGGGTAATTTAAATATCCAATTCCCAGACACTCTTATGTAGCTTTCAGATATATCTTAATGTGAAGCAATGACAAAGAAATCTCTATGTGGGCTCTTATAGGCTGGTACTAATAAAAAATTGCTAACCATGGGGAGTACATCTGGATGTTTTATGACTAGGTGGTGTGATTATATGAATTATAAGTAGTAGAACCTGGTTACATTGTGATCAGCTAACCAGCTTCAATAAAAATTGTTTTCCTATCTCTACATACAATGAAATATAACGTTCATTAACATCATGTTCTCCGAGTACACCTGCTATTATTTTCTGGATGGAAGCTTAAAGTAATTTTCCTTGAAAACATCTTTATTCTCCACAAACTGAAGTTGCATATACTGTATTTCCATCACTTACTTTTCAGTAAACATGATAAAATATTATGTAACTTCAGATTATTTTATCAAGTGTATTACATATATCTGTATATGTATAACATATGAATATTATTAGAAGTATAGTATCATTAATATAATTTACCTATATGTTGATAACCCTTTATATATAATTTATGAATACATATCAAATATTAATTTATATTAATGCATGGATAATTATGTATGAACTAATTTATATGAGGTTAATTTATATAAATTGTATATATAACCTATTAATAATTATCAATAAACTAATTCACATTAATCAATTTAAAATATATATAATTTATTATATATTAATCCACATATTTATGAATTATGTAATCTGATTTATTACAACCAAAGCATTGACATCAGGAAAATTATTCCAATGTATTATGAAGTATGCCAGAAAAATAATGGTGTCTAGGTCCAAATATTAATTTACACAAACACCTACACATTGTGTTGCAAGGAAGCAAATGTGATATTAAACTGCATTAATAAATGCATCCCAAGTTTTAAATAAAGCAGACAATAGTCTCGCTGTATATAGTACATGGGTCACATCCGGGAGGGTATTGGCTCCAGATACCACATTTTAAAAGAAACATTGGCAAACTCTAATGGTTTCAGGGGACAGTAATGATAATGTAAGACATTTGCTCACTAGAAATGGAAAGTGGAATGGCAGATAGTGAAGCTAAGGGAAAAGTAACACTCAGGTGAGGGGGCAGTGAGGAGGCAGGACTGAGTCTGATGGGCATAGAGAGCCTCGGAGATATGCCAGGTGCAGCCCGAAAGAGAGTCAGACTTTTTTGCACAGCACCAGAAGGCAGACGGAGATCATGGGGGTTGAGGAGTCATTTTAGGAAGTCAGATTTCAGCTCAATCCAAGAAAGAATTTTCTGACAGTGAGTGATGCCTGCAAGTTGAATGGACTGCTGTGAACTATTCCATTTTTTATTGTTGACTATTTTTAGACAGAGATAAGACGACATAGATTGGGGGGGGGTGCTTGAGAAAATCAACACGCAGTAGATCCAAGTGTAACAGACTTTCACATAAGGTGCCTGAATCATTTTATTGTCTCAATAGAATACATTTAAAGGTGAAAGAGGATGCTAAAAATTCATTTGGGACACTGGTCCTAAATAGTGACTAATACAGACAAGCGGATGTTTCCATGATCTCTCAAGCGGATGTTTTCATGATTCCACGAATCATGAAATCCATAATATTGTTGTTGATAATGATGATGATGATGGTGATGGTGGAAATCACTTAAATAGCATTTCTAAAAGACAAGGCCATGCTTTAAGTTATTTATATGCAAAATGGGGAACATATTTTCACATTTTGCAGAGAAGGATAACCACAGTCTAGTTTCCTAGATTGATGTGAAGTCTTAGATCTGGTAACAGATGAAACCAGCTGGTAAGTGGTAAAGCCAGGTTTTCAATTCAGTCGCATGGACTAGAGCTCATGGATTTTAACTGCTGCACCATACTCCCTCCGGACATGTACTTTTTAAACTTTATTTTGAAATAAGAAGATGCGCAGGAAGATACAAATAAAGTACAGAGAGGTCTCATATTCACTTTTTTTAAATGTTCCCCAACGGTTGTATCTTATGTAAGTATGTTGAATACAGGAAGATAGAGATCTAGCCCATAACCACCAGGACTCACTCATAGTTACTACTTTATAGTCGTGCCTACCCTCTGCTTCCACTGCCCCTACCACCTGGCAACTACTAGCCTGTTCTCCATTTTTATAACTTTATTATTTCAAGAACATTTTATAAAAGAAATACCACCCTGTTGACCTTTTAAATGTTGAATGGATATGTGTAATGGGGAAATTTAAACAATTGTACAACTTCTATGGACAACTCATCCATTCATTTAAAAATACTTATTGAAAACCTACTATATTCAAGCATATTCTAGATGCTGAGCATAGAATAAAACAGAATCTTAATATTATAAAAGGTTATTTTTACAGATTATTGTAAACAAAGAAATATGCCAATAAAAAGTAACATATAATGCAGAAAGCTTATGAGACTTGATAACATCTTAGGATGAATATAATAAGAACATTGGTTGAAAAATATTTAAATTGGATTAACTGTGTAAGAATTGGTATTTTGGTTGGACTTGTTTGATTACCTCATAATGATTAGCTGTTTATTTTGTATAACATCTTAAATGATCTGTTTTGTTGGCTATTAACAGAGAAACAGCTCGATGTACTGATGGGAAAGAATATAATTTAGCAATCAACATTCAGATTTATTTTAAATTACATTCCCAGATACATGGAAATATTAAAAAGGAATTAAGGATTTTCCCCATTAGAGTTTTAGTTAGAACCACTTCATTAAATGACAGTTTCAAAGTAAATAGGCAGGCAATTATGTTTCTATACTAATCACATTGGCTGGTGAAATTGCTTCCTTGCTTCTTATTTCCAGTTAGCTCTATGCAATAATGTTATCTATAAGATAATGCTTCTGACTGAAAAAAAAAAACAGGAAGGCAAATAAACAAATCTAATTGCCAATAACATGTCTAAAACATTCTGTTACAGAACATCTTAAAAACAATAATTAACAAGATGAACACTGCATTCCAGTTTCATTTTACTTTTTATTTCATTTCATTATTTATTCATTTTTGGTAAAAGAAAATACTAACATACTTTAAGCTTTCATGCACATGTATGTGAAAATCAATTAATCACCTACAGAAAGGCATTTGAGCAGACACTGAACATTATTCTGTAGCATGGCATAGCTCGGTACCCATAACCATGCTCCAGAAATGTCTGGACAACAAAGAAAGTGTGTAATAAAGACTTTAATTGATCTGTTCCTTTTTATTTTTTTAATTTTTTAAAAATATTTTATTTATTTATCTTTAGAGGGGAAGGGAAGGAGAGAGAAAGGAAACATCAATGTATGGTTGCTTCTCCTGCATCCCCTGCAGAGAACTGGCCCCTGCCGGAAACTGGCCTGCAACCCATGCACGTGGCCTGACTGGGAATCGAACCGCGGTAGTCTGGTTCGCAGGCCCGCGCTCAATCCACTGAGCTACACCAGCCAGGGCTTGTTCCTTTTTATACTGTAATGAAAATTTGTCTCTTTCTCCATACAGAAGGTGGCCATATATATACACATACATACATACATAGATTGTCCAAATAACTATCAAGAATACAAAAATGCGTGTTCTTTTAAAAAACTTCATTGTAGGAAGTGCTATTGTCATGTTCACAGACATCAAATTCTCTCTCTCTGTCTCTCTCTCTCTGTCTCTCTTTCCTTTCCAGAATAGAATTCAGCTGCTTCATACATACAAAATATACCTGGAATACCCATATAAATGTGTTATGGAATAACCAAAAATTAAGCTTATGAAAAGCCAAGTAAACACATTTTATATTCATATTTCAATATAAACAAACAAAAACTCAACCAACCAACCAAGAAACAAAAAATGTGCTCCCTATTCACAATTCACAATGAACTCATTTTTGCCTTTGTATGTGGATTTGTGTGTGGTGTGTGTTTTACTTGTTAAAATAACATCTATCTAGCTGAAGAAAAATAGCTTTTACTTGGATCATACCAAACATTAATGCATCTTTTCACATTAGCCTGTTGATAAACACAAACCATTTTCTTGTATGCAGTCTTAGATTATATGGTTAAACCATATGCATTTATTAATTTGTTAATCAATAAGTATTCATTACACCCTACTATATACAGGCATTGGATACATAAAGATAAATATTTGGTTTGTCCTCCAGAATATAGCTAACAGGCATACACATAAAAGTTAGCCCTAATATATATGAGGTCTGTCCAGAAGGTATCCATTCGTGCAATATGAGAAACAGAGACATTTACTAAAGATTCAAGAAACATTGCACATAGGACAATGATACCTCAGTTCCCTCCAAAGTAGACAGACACCTTGGGACCTCGCGTAATTCTCCCATTCTCTGTCAGCTGCCCTATTGTATTTTCCTTAATCTCACAGTCTGAAATCTCTTCCCTTTCAAAGGTGATTTTAGTTTGGGGAAAAATCAGAAGTTGCAGGGTGCCAAATCCGGGCTGTAGTGGGACCGAGTCACGTGGGTGATTTGATGTTTTGCCAAAAAGCTCTGCGCAAGAAGAGTTTGAGCAATGATATATGAGCAGGCTCATTGTTTTGATGAAGTTGCCAATCACCAGTTGCCAATAGCTGCAGCCTCCTGAGTCATCTGAATAGTTTCCACAGAGGAAGGTTCAAACTTAACACAAACTTTCAGGCAGATTCATTGCTCTACTCTCTCAGTCATTTTGAAAGTGGCAGCCACACAGTACACATGCTCACTCAATAGCGTCTACACCCCCACTAACTGGTACAGTGAAGTCATCATTGTTCACACATGCACATTTCAGTCCACTCTCCTTGGCTGCCAGGTTACATTGATGTTGTGTGAACCATTCCTGTTATATTAACAATGGCTGGACTTTTTCTAGTCAGATCTCGTATAATAAACACTAGAAAGATAATTCTTTGATTTTTTATAAAGCCAGAGTGAAGTTATTGCTGTCTGAATAAGAAACAATGACAGAAAACTTAATATGGTGTCTTAAGAATAGGATCAAAGTGGCCACCCTAATAATTAAATTCAAATGCCTCTTTTTACAGGTGGAGAAACAGAGGTTCAAAAAGTTACCATAGCCCATGAGAACATATCTTGACTAGACGCCAAAATTTAAAATATCCCGAGTTCACAAGGTTGCTGTGAAGAATAAATAAAGTATAATATGAGGTTTTTGTTACGTAGCAAGGCATCAATAAACATCTGGGGGGAAATCTGTTGCAATGGAAACAGCATGAGTTTGGAATAAAACATACTTGGGTTAAAGCTCCATCTCCTTCTATTGTGGGATTTAATTTATTGTTGCTTGACTTTATATTACTCCTCTTTAATGCAAGGACATTTATTCAAATATCTCATGATCATTGAACTATATGACAATTTATCATTTTAATAAAATTATCATTTGATAAAGTTACATCATTAATCACTTAACATTTGATATATATTTTTTAATATATAAAATTTCCTGTTTGGGGGGAGACAAAAACTTGATTAATATGTTGAATTAGAGATAATATTTCTAAAAATATACCTAAGAGAGAATTAACTTGTACAGCATGAGAAACTTTCACGATTTTGTTCAGATTTTCTGGTCTCAATGTGGAAATTGACCGGAGAGAAGCCAGAGATGCATGAGTTCAGTGACCAGTGTTGGCAATAATAAAAATCTCGTGAGATAGATTAGAGTGAGATTTGTTTACATTTGATGTGATATAACCCTTTTTTATAACCCTAAACTCTTGGTATCACACGTGATATACTCATACGTGAGTAATTTTTGTTTCTGTTTTTGCTTTTAGTGGAAATTAAGTAAGTAATTAAGCTTTACATCTGGGTGAGAATGGAATGGGGCAGAAATACATATATAAAAACAGGACCCTGGAGATGGAGTCCATAAGCCTCTTGGGAATTTACTGACATCTTATGGAAGAAACTGAATCTCCACAGAGCCTCAGAGTAAAATCGACCATACTTATAAATCAAAGGACAGGAAGTCCTCAGTTGTCATCTCAATTGCATTTGATGTAAGGACTTAATGAAATAATGAATGTGACCATCTGGGCATTGCCGCACATTCTGGAATGTTTGCATTGACCCCCTTTTTTTTCTTAGGCCTCTGGCCTTGATCATTGGCTCCCTGGTTTCTACTAATCGTATGGAGGTAGAATCTGACCCCAGCAGGCACACTCAGATATGTTTTCCTAAAAATTCACAATAGGAACTAAGAGATAAATTTAGTACTTATGTGTCACTTACACTAATCATTGAAAGCACAGACATAGCCTGATATATGGATGAGAAGGAGGAAAAGGCAGGCAGCAGAGCTGAAAAGAAGCATACTGACTAAAAAGAGCATTAATTTATTTTAATTATAACATTGCTATATCTCCTGGTGAAAGCATTCACTTGGTATTAGGTGCATTATGGTTTCTGCATCCCAAGTTCTGGTGACATGAAAAAAATTAATTGAATCATTTATTAGAGGCAATAGTGATGAAAGTCACCTCTGTCCTCTTTGGTTCCCAGATTCATTTATTCTGACTTTGAAAGAAAGAGCCCCATTCATTGTTTATAGGATAAAAATAATGTTCAAAACTTACTTTGCATCATGTAGGACAGCACCCCAAACTCACAAAAGTTTTCCCAACTGGTCCCATAACTAAGTGTTCAATAGTCTTTTTAACATTTTATAAGTCAAGCAATTTCAGGATGATGGGATACATGGTAAAACTGGGAAATCCATTTACCTTATTTATTTTGCAGAAAAACGAGTTCCCCATATAGAAACAATGTTGTATGGAATACCATAATCATGAATATGACAATGGATGGTGGTACTAAAAGAAATATTGTGGGCAAAGCAGACATATCCGTAACCACAATAAGTGTGTATTACAGTGAAGACAAAATTTTATCTCCATGGCATAGGGATTCCAATGCAATCACCCTGCTGGCAACTTGTTGCTCAGTTCATTAGGGGATAGAACCTTTCTAGAAACTTAGCTTTGAAGTCTGCTATTATAGATTGGGAATAGAGGAGAAGTAGTGAGATAGGGCTTTTTAAGGAGAATATCACATTGGTGAGCCTGTATATAACTTTAATAATGTTACCACAGTGGTACTTGTTTTTCTTATGAACTCTGGAAAAGGCTGAGTGATGCTCTCAGGATGGATTATAGTGTCTGCATGATTATTAACCCTCTTCTTTGTAGTAGGTGTCTTTGGTGAGCATTGGTGAATATAGATAAAGTTTTTCACCAGACAGCCATCATAGGGAACTTACCGAGAAATTTGAATTGAGAGAAATGGGACAATGCAAAAGGAGCAGGTGACCTCAGACCCTGAGTGAAATACATGTGAAACTTCCTTGTGTTCTCAGACAATGAAAGACACCTAACTACACTTGCGAAAAGTCTTAGCTACTAGCAAGTCCAAGAGCTCTTTTTTAAGTGTCACTAAGTTTTTTGGTCTAAAAATGGATAGTTGCAATTAAAAAATTCAGGAGTCTGCATCCTGATTCTCTTGCAAGGGATTCCTGGTGTTCCATGAACATTCCTGTTCACAAAACACATATGGAGCGCTGTTTAACTGGTGGAGATAATAAAGCCCAAACAAGAAAGCAGTTTATAGCATAACTATCAGTGTCAGAACTTTTCCTTGCTCTGGTTCTATATTAGTTTTCTATTTTTATTGTGGTAACAAATTACTGCAAACTTAGAGGCCTAAAACAATAAAAAGTATGGTCTTACAGTTCTGTAAATCAGAAGTTCAACCTTGATTGGCAGAGCTGCGTTTATTTTTCTGGTGATTCTAGGAGAGGATCTGTTTTCTTGCATTTTTCAGCTACTAGAGGCCACACACATTCCCAATCTTGTGACTCTGTGTTTCTCTATTTTCAAAGCCAACAATGCTGTGTCTTTTTATTTTTCCATAGTTACATCAACCTCTCATACAACATCTGGAAAAAGCTCTCTGCTGTTGAGAACCCTTGGGGTTAGATTGGACCCACCTGGGCAATCTAGAATAATCTCAACTCAAGGCCCTTACCTTAATCATATTGCCAGAGCCCCTTGTCCAGTAACGTAATATATACACAGGTTCCAGAGGATATCACTATCTATGGAGGGCCACCATTGTGCCTAATATCAAATGCTTTTAAATGCTTTATAGTAGCATATTTTATGTAGTGCACATTGCTTCCAAAATGTAAAACACACTAAGTATCATGTCCTTCTGAGTTGCAGATACAAGACAAACTAACTGATCTTTCACTTTTGAGTTAATATATGGTCATTCTTCAGTTCCACTGGACTATATTTCCACATGAAAATGTCAGATTTCTAAATTTTTATAAGGTTTATCTCTTTTCACATGCACACATCTTATTGATGAATTTAAGGTATTTGTTGCTTCCTGCTCACCAGGTCTGATCAGTATGAAGTCATATACGTCACGGGCCAGTATGACATCCTGTGGGATGGTGCTGTGATCAGCTGCCCAGAGTATTAGATTATGATAGATAAGTAGGGATTTGGAATACTCCTAGAGTCAAAGAATAAAGTGTTACTGCTGCCTTTGCTAGGTGATGTTTAATGGTTACAACTGGGGTGAGGAAGCACTTGACAGATCAAAATTTGCACACTTAATGATAATGGATATGTTAATTTGCTCTAGCAACGAGATCACACTTGGAACATCAGTTGCAATTATGTCTCTATCAACTTTAATTTAAAGTAGTTTAATCCTATTTTCTATGACCTAATTATTTTCACACACTAAAGAGGCAAGTATATACAACGTTTTTTGAAATAATCTGCTATCTCCCCATTTTAAAAGCATAAAATTAGGACCATAGTGGGAGATAGGACCAAGGGTATGGGTCTGAAATTATGTATTTCTCTCAAAATTATCAAACCAAATGTAATACTACATTTCTGGGTAAAACACAGATTAATGATACATTGAAAGACTTGGAGGAGAGAGACCCACAGCTCAACTGGGTCCAACTGATGCATTTAGGCTAAGTCTTTATCACATCACTTCTGCAAATCCTTTTCCTACTGTGGACCACAGAGGCATTTTGAATCCACAGGAAATGGTGTCAGCTCAGAATGAATGTCTTATAATCACCCCAAAGTGAGGGTATTTTCCACTCCCTCTGTGCTTAGTGACCCTGGCAAATGTCTACAGGTTTCTTTGGGAAAGGTTAGGAGGATAATTTCTAATAAACATTTTTTGGCAGATTTTCAGGGTCCTTCATTCAAGGAGCTTTAGGTGTACGAATTGGCTGAGGTCTAGTATCTCACTGAGAGGCTGAGAACTTCCATTTTAATAAAGGAGATCAGGCTCCTCTTTACAAGACTTAGAGTCTTTTTTTATTGAATTTTTCAGTAGATTGTGCTGCGATCATTTGCTCATGTCAGAGATCCTTGTAGGTGGAAGCATCACCATGCCAGCCCTACCACCTTTTTTGTCATCTTGCCAACCTTGTCTCAGGCATTTAAGTGATGCCACTCTTGGACTTCATCCCTAATAGAATCAGGGAGCCCATTCTGATAACAACATCTGACAGTTCTAGCTATACATAGAGCACAGCAAGTATGGAAGTTTTCCTAGATTCACTGTACCGTGCTTTTCTCTTGCACCATACTGGCGAAAGCAGTCCTCTGGGCCTTCTTCCTAGGAGCCATAGTTTGAGAACACATGAATTCCCACAATCCCTTCTCCTAAAACCTTGAGAACCTTTCTTTTACATATACTACTACGTTTTGGCACCTGAACTTTCATGTAGCACACTATGGAGTTGAGACTACAGTCAATTACCTGGATAAATTTTGGAAACTCTTCTCCTTGAATTAATTCAATAGAACCAGAACAACTATATCTTTAAACTTAGCCCAAACCAGTAATACACATTTTCTTTTCTAGTCATTTCTAAGTGTATGTCCCATGATTTTTTCAATAAAAGTTAGTAAAATGTTGTGGTTATTTTGGAATGCAATGCACTCCTATGAGAGACTGTATGTTTAATCTTGGGGGTGGTTCTGGAGAAAACTCAAGGTACACGGCAGACCTTGAAGAAATTGGCTACTCTTTGTAAGATAACTGATCCAGATGAGACAAGAAAAGGTTTGTCCTCTCACTCAAGGGAAAAAAGGCTGTTTGCTCCAGGAAGAACAATGGAGCTTAGAGTCTCAAGATTCTAAGGTTCCTCTAAGTTACCAACATTTTCCTTATTCAATTCTTTGGTTCTAATTGGATTTTTGAAGTACTAAAATTTTCAATTTAGAGTTCTATTAATGCTCTGAATTCAATTTACAGTATAATTTTTCAAGCCCATAGAATTAAAATGTCAAACCTTGGCTTTTGCCTATATTAATCATCTTATCTCTTGTAGATAAGAGATTATTTTAAGTTAGTCATTGATGTGCTCTTGTTCTTTGGTTCTAATTTGAACAGAGAATTTAAAGCCCTGAACTCATCATTTTCTTTCTGTCATCTTTTCAATGTATCCAGAAGTAACTAGTCCACACAGAGTACTTGTAATCATCACTAATACCCCAATGGTTACTTTCTCTAAATGATATGTATGACCAACATCGAATTTTCTCCTAGAGATGAGGTCATCACTACCTTCAAACAGAATCAAAACAGATACTAATTACTCCCAGATTCCCATCTTTGAGGGACTGTTTCTTGGAACTACTCCTGGGCAAGAAAACTAGTACATCAGTCAGAGATTGGTCAGGGAAACAGAAATCAACCTATATATATTTCAAAGAGAAAGATTTAATGTAGGAACAACTGCTTGGAGCATTTTTGGAGAGGATAGGGGAATAAATGCAAGGATTGGGGAGGTTGTCTAGAAATTGTAAGACTGCAAAAACCTGATACTGAAACTGCACCTGTGAAATAGTACACTGACAGTGGACTTTAATAAGCTGCGTAAAACTGCTGCCATCACTTATTTGTCTTGGCTGCCAACTCTACTGCAGGCAGAATGAATTCCAACTCTTTTCCTTCTTCAGAATTTTGTGTAATTGCCTACTGTAGGCTTGGGAAAATATAGTTCCTGGTATGCAGTGCCTACTGTAAAGGGAAGATGACAGAGGGAGGTAGGGATGACACTGAGTACCAAAGATAATAATCAACACATGCCCTTGTCAAGGGACACCCTAGTCCAACCCTACCATCTCATTCATATATGCCTGCTATAGCTTCTGAGAAAAACTTTCTCTTGACCACCCATAACTCATTTCTACAAAGCAACCAGAACTCTACTTTTTCACCTTATTTTGAACTTTCTGGTTGCTTTTTACTGCAATTGGAATAAAATTCAAATCCTTACAATGGCCTAGGAAGCCATATATATATCTGATTCTTGCCTGTGTCTCTGGCCTTGAAAATTACCATTTTTGCATCATTGACTAAACTTCTCACTCTCCAAAGACAGCTTCTTGCTGTTTCTCCCCAGAGCCTGTCTCTTCCTCTTGTTTGCTCTTGTAGTTCCTTCAATTTGGAATGATCTTCTCTCAAACATTTCTGTTTCTTTTTTGTGTTTTGAATCCTGTTCATCATTTAGATTTCAGATGTAAGATGGAGGAGAAAAAGGATAATGAGGAAAAGGAAGAAAAGATGGTGCTAGATAAAAAGATAATTTTAATTATGAAACATAATTAATATACAATCAGAATATACACATTTGCTGTTAGCAGCAAAGGGTTTTTAAACTCCAGAACTGTAGATTGTTTCAGGGGGCTCTCATGTAACTCAGTATTTCTCAAGTCTGATTCCTTCATGCTTTTTCTAGAAAAAAGGAAAATTTTGCTTCTCACTCCTGTCCTATTGCAGTTGGGACCCTACCTTCTACAGTATTAATAAGTCACCAAGATGATTCTTACATAAGTTGACTATTTTTTGTACTTTGCTTATTTTTGTGTCTTTTATATTTTTGGAGTCACTGGACTAAAAATTATACCAGTGTTTCTATTAAAGAAAAAGTCTCTAAATAATATAAATGCCAGTGTATTGCCAAGAATAGCCCATGAATGAAGTAAAATTGGCCATTAGTGAGAATTTAATCATATCTTATTTTAAAGGCTTAATGAAAAAATATAAAAATATATCATCTCAACACAAACTATTGGTAATTCAATAAAATGGGCCTTGCTTATAGACTTGGAAACTACTTAGCATTCTATAATTATCTGATGTTAGACAATTTATAGCTTATTTTCTTCTTTTGATAGAATTCCCATCTCACAAAAAAAGGAAAAACTAAACTTTGAATAAAAAGGCATTCCTACAACCCCATAGGACTTTTTACAAGGCGCAAGGAAGTCATGACTGTAATCTAGAAATCAGGAGTTCCTTCAAGGTCTTAGCCCTTGAGCTGGGGGTACAGGCTGAGCTTTTATTCTCCATTACAGGATGAAAACTCCGAGGATCTCATCTGGAACTTGTGGTGTGATCACTCCAAGTATTATTGGAGGAAAAACTGAAGCTGTCCTACTTCGAGTATATCCTAAAAAGGCAGGTTTTGCTGAAAAAGACAATACTGCTGGAAAAAATAGAAGATAGCAGGAAAAGAGAAAGGCCAAATATGAGACGGCTTCCATAAAAGAAGCTATAAGTGTGAGTCTATAGGAGCTGAGCAGGGAACTGCTGAGGGCAAGACATTGTGGATGTCACTCACTTTTAAGGTCACCAGAAGTTGGAGCTAACTCAACAGCATGTAACACACACACCCAGGTGTGCACAAGTGTGATAAGATCAATGAGAGAAATAAATAATTTGAGTGGAATATTTTTCTTTTAACTCTGAATACTAATCATGTTTTAGACTCCAAGAAGTTAATATTCCTCCCAATTATTTTTGAGAATTCCTGGAGATTGAGTTTATATGTCTTGGTGATTCTTTGTTGGGTTTTATGCCAGATTCCTGGTGTTGGCTGGCTTCTGATTCCTGATTTTTCTGGATGTCTCTTTCCACCTCCACATATTCCTTTAGCCTTTATGATTGGCTTCCCTTCAAAATGTAAATGTACACTTTATTCCTCAAAGCAGTGGAAGAGACACAATTGCTAAGTTAGTAGTTAATAAATTTGTATTAAAGATTTGGGGAGGGTTGGGTTAACAAATTTTAGCATAGAATAGAAAATTGCACTTTCTACACTTAATCATATGCAATCTCAGGGAATGTTTAAATAATAGCCACATCTTTTCTGGGAGGCTTAATCTGTATCTGTGTTTCTGGGACCTTGTTCTTTTTGCAAAGTCTCTTCTAGTTATTCTCTTCTTTACGCCCTTCACCATCCCATCTGTTCTTCATCTTCCACAGCTTCTGCCACCAGAAAAATTGCAAAAGAACCTACCAACCAACCCTCATTCCCAATATATAATTATTTCTCTAGGGTTACCTGTTTAAAGCTAAAAAATTTTATATAAAAACAATTTTTTCTGTAACAGTAAGAACAAATACTAACTTTATTATGCAAAACATTTCATTGTGTTTCTCTATGTTTTCTCCTTCAAAGCCCATCCTATGCCTTGCCTTTTAAAATTAAAAAAAAATATTTATTAATTTATTTCTATTGACCTTATAAGGATATATTACTTAATATAATTATGTAGGTTTCAGGTATACAGTTCTAGAGTGTTCCATCTGTATAATTGTTTTCTGTGTTTACCACCCCAAGTCAGGTCTCCTTCCATCACTATTTATTGCATCACTATTTATTCCCTCTTTACTCTCTTCTAATACCCCTCTCCTTTCCTCTGGCAATCACCATACTGTTGTCTATGATGAGTCTTTCTTTTTTTCCTTGATTCCTTCACCATACTCGCCCTGCTCCCATCCCACCCTTTTCTGATAACTACCAGTTTGTTCTTTGTATCCATGAGTCTGTCTTCACTTTGTTAGTTCATGTTGTTCATTAGATTCCATGCAAAATTGAAATCATCAAGTGCTTGTCTTTCTCTGACTGGCTTATTTCACTTGGCATAATACTCTCCAGGTCCATCCATGCTGTCACAATAGGTAAGATTTCCTGATTTTTTTTTTTTACAGCTGAGTAGTATTCCATTGTGTAAATATACACAGCTTTTTTATGTATTCATCTAGTGTTGGACATTTGGGCTGCTTCCAAATCTTGGCTATTGTAAATAATGCTGCTATGCATAAGGTGCATAAATTCTTTCAAACTAGTGTTTTGAAATTTTTCAGATATATACCCAAAAGTAGAATCACTGGGTCATAAGGCAATTTCATTTTAAAATTCTTTAGGAAATTTCATACTATTTTCCATAGTGGCTGCACCAATCTGCATTCCCACCAATAGTGCATAAGGGTTCCCTTTTCTCCACATCCTCTCCTACACTTGTTAGAGATTTATTGATGATAGCCATTCTGACCAGTGTGAAAAATAACATTTATTTTAAAGGAAAGAAACCATTTTCTACTTAAGAAAAATTATAAAGTCCCCCAAATATGAAACATCTTCAATCCTTTTCTTTCTTTTTAAGTTTAACAGTATTTCCTGGTAGCCCCACGTGAAGAGTGAATGCTTTCTTTCAACTCAGAGTACAGCAGGAGTGAGGCAGGGAGTGTGATGTAGGAAGGTGGGCACAGCATTTTTAGAGATCCAGAGTTTGGATTTCTTCAACACATTTTCATAACTCAGAGGATGTCTCAATATTGACTGCTGATTAGAATTACCTGGGGATTTAAAGAAATCCCAATGCTTAGAACCCAATGAGGCCTATTAAATCTGAATCTCTGTGGGTGAAGCCCGGGCATCAGTAGTTTTAAAAGCTTCCCTCAAGGATAACAATGTGCAGCCAAAGTTCAGAATGATTGGCCTAGAGAAAACGAAACTGCCTCCAACCACAGCTAGTCAGTAGCCAATGCCACCTTGTGAAGGGCACTCTAGAAAAGTAATTGGTGGGGGAAGAGGAAGTTAGAGGAGTTTTACCTATGAATGTTATTTAGAAAAAGTAGAAGTTGTTTCTTAAGGAATATCTACTCATCCATGGAGTTTATAATATAAATAAGTAAAAATTAAGCAGGCCCATATAGTCGATGATGGCTGGCAAAGGTTTGAGTTGGGTGGGGTATAGGTAGCTGAACTATGTCAACTTTATCAAAGCATATGAATAAATATCCCATTGATTTTTAATTTTTGAGGAGGAAGTCAAACCCATCCGATCTTAGATTTCAATTCAGAAAGAGGCCATCTACGTCAACTTGCCACTTCTTTTGTTTTGCAAGAGTACGGAAATAGAATTTTAACCTAAAAGTGAGTCTCTAAGACACAGGTGGCGAACACAAGGCTTGAGGACCGAATCTGGCCCTCCACCTTGTTTTATCCAGCCAGACACCTTGTTTCTACCCAGCAGCAGCACTGAGCTCCTTGCCCCTAGTTAAGGAGTAGTTACATTTATACAGTCCTAAAATTACCTTTGGCACTCTGAAGGCAACCTCAAGGCTGATGTGGCCCCCAGTGAGAATGAGTTTGACACCCTGGTGATAATATAATCAACACTCTCACTTAACAAATGGATAGAGTAACTTTGCTCATGTCCCAATAGCAAGTTAGAAATAGAGCTGGTAGTAGAATCAGACTTGTTAAGTATGGAACTGTGCAGAGACTTCATTTCTTTAATAAGACCTTTCTCCTTTCTTTTTGATTTAAACTGGCCTCATCCAGCACACTGACTGACCTACCTCTCTCTCCCTTGCAAGTCTCCTTCCTTAATCATTAAGTCCTCAGGACAATGAGGTCCTAGTCAGAGTTAACGACCTTAGGAAAAAAGCCTCAAGTTTGTTGACCATGGAGACACAGTTATAGTATAACTAGAGACGACATCTAGGTCTCAGTTGTGTTTTAGCTCCATACTCAGAAAGTGGGAGAACCCCTGAAACCAGACGAAGCAGATACCACGGCTGACATCAGGACCAGATGCAATGATCAACTACTCCCTACCTTAGAACCAACCAATCAACAGAGACCATGACCCTAACTCCACCATGATTAATGATTTGTCCCCTGTATAACCCATCCCCTAGAAGCTATGGGGAGCCAGGTTTTACAACAAGCTCACTTGTGAGTCTGAGTTTGGTACCATTTCCATAAAAATAAACCTTTATTTTCTTGGCTGCAAATGCCTGTTTGCAGTTGATTGGGCTTTGATGCATGGAGGCAAACAATGCCCTTTAGTTTGGCAAAAAGTACATTGTTCTATAGCACATTCCTTCACTTGAAATATTTTTGCTTTTTAAGTATACTTCTTTCTCTTTCTAAAACTTAAAACTTTTATAGATATCTAGTGACTTCATATTTAAGTCATCTAAAATTATCTCTTTCAGCCTTGAGTTAATAATTTCCCACTATGATTATTGTGTAGAAATACAAAAAAAAGCTTTTTGCCTGACTACCTGATTGAAAAAATATTAATTAAATCATTAGAAAGCAGAGTTACTCTGAGATTTTATTATAAATTTGAAGTGAAAAGTAATGTTAAAAAGGGAAAGGATGTGTTGAGCCAATTATTACTGTATTCAATTTTCTTGTCAGTCTATATTTATTTCAGGACTGAGATGGTATCCATAGAAGCTTTTGTTCAATACCCACAAATGGTAAAATCATTAATACCTACAGGATGAGGCTTAGAATAAAGAAATATATATTTTTCCTTTTTTCTATTTGAGGGGTTTGGGGGGGCAGATGATGAACTGATCATAAAGAGTGTCATTTACCTGGCCTAACTGAAACAAGAAGAAGTGCAATTGTGAGAGATGTTAGTACAGAAAAGTAACTAAAGGAAGCTTATGAAAATAGAGGATAGTGATTATTTTTGTTACATGACTTGGGCTCAAGAGTATTTGGGTTTTAACAGAAAGTTTGCCACTTACTAACTGTGCGACTTTGGACAAATTGCTTACTCTCTTTTTGGCTCAGTTTCCTGCTCCTCTATAAAATGAGGATGAATTAAGCCCTTTTTTTATGGGTTGGTGTGATGTTTAAATGAGTTTATATCTTAAAATCTATTTATCTATTTTCATTTATCTATCTGTTGGTTTATCTAATGTACTTCCCAAAGTGTTTAGTAGAGCCATGAATTTATGGTTGGATAGAACGATGCAGGCTAGTTAATAAGATGAAGTGATCTTTTCCATAGCAGTAAAAAATTCATAAGTGTTCATAGGTAATAAAATACAGTATGCATTGTATTTTAAAACTGTGATTAGATGAGACAAAGTGCTGCTATTGATTATTTTGGGGTAGCCTGGTGTTCAGGTTATAGCTTGGCATTGAAAGTGGTACTTGAATCTCTCTTCTGTTTTTTTACCTCTCTTTCTCTCTGTAAGATCTTTACTTTGAGATTGAAGGATGCATATGTGGAAATAAGAATTATTGTCAAGAAGCTATGTATCCAATGAATCATATAGAATTAGATGTTAGGACCACTGGAGGTTTACGGATTACAACAGAAAGTTAGGATGACTGGTAGAACTATGCTTCTCAATTACATATCACCCTAAGTTATAAACCTCCAACAATAGAACAATACAAATGTAAATACATAATATATAATAATAATAGATAGCTTTTTTAACAACCCTGGAAACAGAGAAGACAATAGCACAGTGTGTTCCAATTCTGAGGGACAATTATATTCTGTCTAGAATACTATAGTCTACCACTATCAATTGCCAGAGTAGAACAAAAAATACTGAAATTTAAGCTGCAAAAACTCACCTCCTAGTTATTATTCCACAAAAAAAAAACTACCACAGGAGGTAGTTTACTAAAACAAGGGAATGAACCAAGAAATAGAAATCCATGAAACATAGAAAACAGGATATACAGGAGAAATTAAAAAGAATCTCCAGGAAGATTTTGCAAGGAGATGAAAACCTGTCATGGAAGCCAATTATTCTCTAAGGGCAGAAACTGAAAGAATATTTGATACATTGAACTTCAGGGAATATAAATGTTATGCAAGAGATTAATGCTCCATTCCAAATTAATAAGTAACAATATATATTTATTTCATAGACCTTTAGAAATAAATGTCAAAAAACTTGCTAATAGAATTGAAAATAGTTGGAGATAAGAAACGAGGCAAATGCCGGGATATCATGTATTTGTGTGTATGTCTGAGCTAAAAGCCTTGTATGTAGAACTACTTGACTATTTAATCCACGTAAAATTTATATATGCATATATATAACTTTGTCAAAATATAAATTAAAAAATAAGCAAACAAAAATAAAAGATGACTATTGAAACAATCCAGGCAAAACATCTTGGAGACTTAGACTAGGATAGTGAGAGCAGAGATGATAGAGAATGTGTGAATTTAATATGGAAGATCAAGAATATTGACTTGTCAAGGATAACTTTTAGGTTTATTCATGAGCAATGGTGTGATAAACACCACTGGAAGAAAAATAGAAAAGGGACATACAAGTTATTTTCCCTAAATATGTACCTGGAGGTAATATGAATATGTAAGAGTATATTTCCCACATTTTCTTTTAAGACTTTTATGGTTTCCAGTCTTTCATTTAAGCCTTTAATACATTTTGAGTTTATTCTTCTATATTGTGTAAAAAACAGTCGAGTTTTATTCTAGAATACAAAACAAATATTCAAAAATGGTATTTTTAGACTGTATTTTATCTCTACTCTGGTCTTTTTTATTTCCTTCCTTGTACTAATGTTGCACTTTGTTAGTTGTTTTTTTCTAGTTCTTTTTTGTGTAAAATTTGAATGTTTATTTGAGATTTTTGTTTGTTTGCTTCTTGAGATAGACCTATATCGCTATGAATTTTCCTCTTAGGACAGCTTTTGCTGTGTCCCATAGATATGAAGTTGTTGTGTTTTCATTTTTATCTTTTTAATTTAATTGTTGCTCAAGTACAGTTTTCTGTCTTTTACTCCCTTTCCAGCCCGCCCCCCCAATGCTCCCCACCTCCCTCCCATTTCCACCCCTCTTAGCTGTTGTCCATGTGTCCTTTATACTAGTTCCTGTAAATCCTTCCCCTTTTCCTTTGATTTCTTCCTTGAGCTCATTGTTTACATATTCATTGTTAGAACACATGCTATTTTGCTTCCATGTTTCTGTGTGCTTTTTTTCCTTGTAATTGATTTCTCGTATTATACCACTATAGTCAGAAAAAAATGCTTGATATGATATCGTCTTCTTAAATTTATTGATACTTATTTTCTGGCCAAAAATGGGGTCTATCCTGGAAAAATGTTCAGTGTGCACTTTAAAAGAATGTAATTCTTGTGTGGGATGTAAGAAGGTGGTCTATTGCATTTTTCTGCATATTTTTTCAACACCATTTCTTGAATAAACTATTTGGCCTATTGTATGTGCTTGCTAATATTGTATAGCCAATATTAATTGGCTATAAAAATGTGCATTTATTTTTGTGATCTATATTCTGTTCCATTGATCTATGTACCTGGTTTTATGCCAGTACCATGCTTTTTTATTACTATGGCCTGATAGTATAGTTTTGATATTAGAATACTTGTGTAATACAAATATTGCTATCCCAGTTTATTTTGTTTCCATTTTCATGAAATATCTTCCTCCATCTTTTTCAGTTTGTGTGTGCCTTTTGATATGAAGTAAATCTCTCGTAGACAACATATACAGGGATCTTTTCTTATCCATTCAGCTAGCCTGTGTCTTTTCATTGTTGCCTTAATCCATTTACATTCAAGTGCCTATTAATAGGTATGCATTATTGCTATTTTATTATATATGTTTTTGTTCCTTTTTTGTTATTTCCTTTTTCTTCTTAAAGAAGATCCTTTAACATTTCTTATAATACTATTATGGTGGTGATAAACTTCTTTAGTTGTATTTGATTGTTTATTTATTTTTCTTGGAAGCTATTTCTCCTTCAATTTGAAATGATAGTCTTGCTGAGTAGAGTAGTCTTGGTGTAGGTCCTTGCTTTTTATCACTTTGAATATTTGTGCCATTCTCTCCTGTTCTAGAAAGTTTCTGTTAAGAAATCAGCTGATAGTCTTAAAGGAGGTTTTTAATAGGTAACTGTCTTTCTCTTGCTGCTTTTAAGGTTCTCTCTTTGTCTTTAACCTTTATCATTTTAATTATGATGCCTTGGCATGGGCCACTTTACCTTCATCTTGTTTGGGACTCTCTGCACTTCCTGGACATGTGTGTCTTTTTTTTTTCACCAGATTAGGGAAGTTTTCAATTATTATTTCTTCAAGTAAATTCTCAATCTTTTGCCCTCTCTTCTCCCTCTGGTACCCTGTGGTACCTATATTGCTATTCTTGGTAGTCCAGAGTTCCCTAAAACTATGATCATTTAAAATATGTATTTTTGTTGCTCTGAAATGATATTTTCTGCTACGTTGATTTTCAAATCATTGATTTGATCCTTGCTTCATCTAATCAAATGTTGATTCCTTCTAGTGTAGGCTTCATTTCAGTTGTTGTATTTTGCATTTCTGACTGCTTCTTTCTTATGGTTTCTATGTCCTTTTTTATGCTTTTGAAGTTCTCACTAAGTTTCTTGAGCATCATAACTATTGTTTTGAACTCTGTATCTTGTAGCTTATTTGACACCATTTAATTTAATTCTTTTTCTGAAGATTTTTTTGGGTTGTTCTTTCATTAGAAACATGTGTTTTTTTCCCTCCCCATTTGGCTGCTTCCTTGTTTTTGTTTCTATATACTAGGTAGATCTGCTATGTTTCCCAATCTTGGTAGTGTGACTTTATGTAACAGGTGTCTTGTGGGGCCGAGCGGCACAGTCTTCCTGCAATACTCAGCTAGGGGAATCAGGAATATCCCTTGTGCAGGTTATGTGTGCTCTTCTGCAGCGATTGAGCCTTGATTCCTTCTGGCACATCTGTGGGTTGCACTGACCTTCAGTCTGGCTATGACCCAGCTGTGTGAGGATGGGCCATGGATGCAGTGTACAAACTGCTGTGCAATGGCTGACTCCATGCATTGGAATTTGGCCCAGCAGGGTCTGGTGCCTGGTGAGACCTCCCTTTGAAGGTGCTGCTTATAGAGCTAATCAGGTAGTGCTCTGTTGTAATCTGAAGCCACCACTTTGTGTGTTGGTTCTGGGGCCTCTCGGAAAGAAGTCCAGTGTAGATCAATGTCAGACACCACCTGTGTCCAGCCCTAGGCCACCTGTTACTAGCTATAAAACAGTCCGTGTTTGTCAGCTGCCTATGCTGGTCCTGGGGGCATATGTGAAGGGGGCAGCACACGAAGACCAACTGGGCCTGGGGCAGGTCAGCAAAAAGGCTAAAGCACCTTGAGGCTTGCCATGCATGCTGGCTGCCTATTATGCTCAGTTACTGAAAAGGCATCATAGATTGTGTGAGGCAGGTTCTTAGGGAATCACCAGGTAAGGGCAACTTGTGTTCGTCAGGTTAATACAGATTCAAACTCAGCAGCAGTGCTGGGTCTGAGCCCACTCAGCAAATGTCCCCAGGCTACAATGAGGCCAACTTCCACCCACCTGGGGCCTGGAGATCTTTTAGAGTCATCAGGGTGCAGCTAGTAGAGTTCATCAGGCTAAGAAGATTAAACTTTGGCTTGTGGAGAAAGGGCTGAACTCCAACTTCACAGCTGCAGGAAGATGGCTCTTGTCTTAAACCACACATCTCAGTTTTCTGCCTGTGCGTCTCTGGCACCTGCAAACTTGCCTGGACTACCTCAGGAGTTTTTTGTTTTTGTTTTTGTTTTTAAGAAGGACTGCAAAATGGGCCCAGGCTTGTTGCCTCTGGCAGAACTTATAGCCTTGATCAGCAGGGTGGAGTGGGGCCTTTATTTGCTGGTGGGGAGCTAGTGTAACTCACCAGGGTAATGCGTAGAAGGAGGAGTCCTGAAACCAGAGGAGATGGCGTCATGGGCAGTGCAGCAGAGGGACTTAACACGGAGACACTGGCCGCTCTGTCCAGCCCTCTCCCCAGAGCTACAACTCCAGTGTCTCTCTATATGTGTCTGGCACCCTCTGAGCTACTGTCCCTCTGCTGAGGTCTGCAAGTCAGAGTTTGTGCATGGCTTTTTAAAAAATGCTGTTTCACTCAGCATTCTGTCTCACCCACAGGGCTACACAGAATCCCGGCTGATTTTCAGAGCCAGATGCCTTTCTGGCACTGGTGCCGTGGGCTGGGGATCCCAGCATGGGGTTGGGACCCCTCACTCCTCAGGGGGAATCACTGCAGCTATAATATCCCTCCAGATTCTTGACCACCATAGTTAGGTGCGGGGCCACCCCTTTTTATGCCTCCACTCTTTCTAATAGTCTTAGTGTGGCTTCTTCTGTATATCCTTAGTTATAAAACTTTTGTTCTGCTAACCGATGGCTGATCAGGTTGTTTTATAATTCACTTGTAATTTTGATGTGGTCATGGAAGAAGGTAAATCCAGATTCCCCCTGTTCCACCTTCTTGGACTGAATCTCCATGTATAACTTTTGACTTGATGAAGTTGCTTTTAAAGTGAGTAACTGAGAGGGTCCATTAGATTCGACAAAATTGTGACTAACTGGTGATTTGCTAGTGTAAATGCAGGGGAGTGATAGAAAATGTTGGTGAGACTGAATGAAGAGTTGTTTAGATAAAAGCACAGACTTTTCAGTCCCTCTTCAGACATTTTAAAGTTTTAAATCATAATTAGTGAAAGTTTAGCATAAGCAGGAGTCATGGTAAATATTTGGTTTAAAATAAAAAGCAATAAGGTCCTTTCATTTGTGGGTTTTTTCCCTTTTGAAATTGAAGATATATCACTTACACTGTACCTTTCTTTCTAATATGCACACATGCTCACATCTAGAAACATGATGGCCAATATCTGAGTGAAATATTTGCAAAATAAAGACAAATAGCTGCATTTTCTTATATTTGACCAACTTAGTTTGCTTTGTTTACATTTTGCCAATGAAATGTTTACTTAGCTGTGTGACCTTGAACATGACAGAGTAAATACAAATTTAAGAATTATTAAGCAATGTGGCCCTGGCTGGTATAGCTCAGTGGATTGAGCGCAGGTCTGAGAACCAGAGCAATGTATTTGGGCATTATAAAAATAGAATATGACTTAAATTTCAGTATTTTACTATTTATTAGACCTCTAATTTGTGCAAGATTCTTTATCTTCAGTTATGTCACTTTATTTGCCTAATAATTCTATAAATACAAAATGTAACTTGATAAGTAACATACTTAGAGGGAAATAAAGTGGAATTTAGTTTTTGAATTTGGAAATATCACTGCACAAAAGTTTATTTTGTAAGTGAAGAACGGCAAGCCCACTCTCATTAGGGTCTGAATTCATTCAGGTCAGGCTGCCTTCGAGATCATTGAGATCCTTCTATTTGAATAGTCTTGGCCTGTGTTAAAACTCTTTAGTCTTTCTCTGTGTACATTAGAAGTACTCTTAGCAACCTTTTTGTTGTAATATTTCTGAAACTCTTGAGTCACTTTCGGTGAATATCAATTCAGACAACATGAAACGATTGATTCGCAGATTTGCATGTAGAACAAGACCTGCACATGCCTTCCTGGCTCAGGAAACCGTTTCGATCCCTTTCTTACCCCTTTTCCCTACCCCATTTCCTTATGCAATATCTGTCTAGAATCTTGAGCAAAGATAAGCAACCTCAAAGAGTCATCCTTACACACTCTACCCTTCTCAGTGGTTTGGAAGGACCTGGCATCCTGTGGTATTTGAAGTATCCCTGGAGACATTTTTACCCAGTTTTTTCAGCTGATTCAGAAGAGTCACAGAGCTAGTCTCTTATCTGGGGTTCCTTTTTTGAAAGATTTTACTTATTTTTTTTAGACAAAGAGGAAGAGAGAGAGAAAGAGGAACAGAAACATCTGTGTGCTTGCCTCTCCCATGTCCCCTATTGAGGACCTGGCCCACGACCTAGGCATGTGCCTTGATTGGGAATCGAACCTGTGACCCTTTGGTTTGCAGGCAGGTGCTCAATCCACTGATCCACACCAGCCAGACCTTATTTGGTGATCTTATTTGACAAATGTCAACACAAACTTTACAACTACAGACTTTGGATAAAGAACAGAGACACTGCCAAAATTTTGTTTGACTCAGTAAAAAAATTGAAGGCTGAGTAATTTTTTAAGGCATTATCAGAAGAAGAAAAAATTATAACAGGGTGAGACCTCTATAACTATCTCCCAGAAGAATTTATTTAAACATTTGCTAAGGGAAGGAATGGGGGTCGAGGAGCAGAAACAGGAAAGTGATAATGAAAGGCCATATTAGCTATGACCTTTTTTTAACCTTGAACAAGTCACATCTGTCACATCTCTGGTCTGAGTTTTCATAATCAATAAAATGAGAACATTCAACTAAATGGCCCCAGGGGATCTATTTAGTGCTTATATTCAAATATTCATTCCAACCCTCTGGACAAACCTTAGAGGTGAGCTCTGAATATCTCGTTGGCAATAATATTACTCATGATAATTTCAATGACTCATTGATGTCAACCCAAAGAATAGATATTCAAAAACAGCTCTCCATGGCCTTTTAATAAACTTTTAACTTCAATATTACTTTATTGAATGTTTGCACAGATATGCAATAAGATAGGGGAATCTGTTTTAAGTTTTGTAATATAATAGTTTCAATTACTTTCAATTACATATCTAATATGTTTAAAAGGTGAAGGATATTTAACTCCCTCTCCTGAGTGTCATTTACTTTTCTATCAAATATCACTGCATTATAATAGTAGAAAGTAAAATATATTAAAGTTCTAGGGTTAGGGGAGTGATGTCACTGGAGTTTTAGGATTAACCAGCAAAATATATTAAGTAAAAATATGTTTTCAAAAATTGTGTTGTCTATGTGAAGCAAAGGAAACATTTTTACAAAACACAATAGTTATGCAAGACAGTGGCTTACATAACAAATCTTTTTAAATAGTGCTGAGTAAAAATTGGTATAATGTGATTTTTTGAAACAAAGTCTAAATTAACAAGATGCATGCAAATGGTTTATGAAATCATTCAGGTATGTATTTATTTAGCCTACATTAGTGCAACATTCTTCCTTTGGCCACTTCAAAGAACGACAGACTGTAACTATTGAAACATGCCACAGTTGCTCCGGAACAGTCTGCTGAAAAGCAGTTGTCTTGAGAGGTCTCCTGCTGTGTTGTTAATAACAGGAGGATTGTAAATGGAGCCATTACCTCCACTTTGTAAATCACAATTGTTTTTAATCAAAGAATATTAAAAAGAGCTAGTTGCCACTGAGGGATTGTTCAGGTAAAAGAGGGCTACTTTATGCAGTCAGATTTAGCACAGATACATTTACTACTGTTTTTTCAGGCAAGGTTTGGTTCATAAGTCATATTGGGGAAAATCCATTAGCAAGGGTATAACGGAATGATTCCACATGTATGGAAGAAGGGGATGCACAATCCTGAGCAAAATGAAGGTCCCATCACAGCACTTTACCATGTGTATGTGTTTCACAAAGTTCTGTTGCCCAGAGTCTTAACAGTACATGGCGGGGGGGAGGGGGGGAGCGGGGAAGAAAGAAAGAAAAAGAGAGGGAGATACTGCCTGTAGGTCAACTCTACCTTTGAAGACTTCCAGTAATTTCCAGTTACCTGACTTTTTAAAAATTTCCAAATATTTCACATGTTCATGTGATAGTTATTGCATAATTAGTGTTCATGAATTATACAAACACATAAGGCTAAAAATCTATAATAAATTCAGAGAAGCTTAAAAGCCTATTTTAAATCAGAGTAGGATTTATATACTAAAGTAATGTAGGTATATGTGTGAGCTATATGTGTGAAACAAAGTTTATTCCACCTTAAGGCAATTCCTATTTATGGATTTGCAGATACCAGGAAGGCATCATTTTTAAATAAAGATTTTTATTCATTTATTTTTAGAGGGGAAGGGAAGGAGAGAGGGAGAGAAATATCAATGTATGGTTGCCTGTTGTGGGTACCCCGCTGGGAACTGGCCTGCAACCCAGGCATGTGCCCTGACTGGGGACCAAACCGCGATCGTCCGGTTCGCAGGCCGGCGCTCAATCCATTGAGCTACACCAGCCAGGGCCAGGGAGGCATCATTTATTTAAAACTTTCTGCACTGTGATAGACTCAGTGAGTGATAATCCTGTTTGTTTAATGCTGCAAAGTACTAGGCATATCAAATAATGCCATACTTGTTTTAGGTGAGTAATTCTAAGAGCAGTTAATAACTATGTCAATGATGAAAGCAGCTATCAAAAGATGTCACCAATATTGTGGGTGATGCACACTTTTTGGCTCAGTAGCTGTACTACTACCCTTTTTCTCCAGCTAAAGAAAACATCTAATAATGCAGCATATAAAATGGCTGAATTTCATCATACTTTGAATCTGCTGTAATTTTTAAGAGTTAATCGCACATTTTGTACTTTGCTATTTTTGAAATGTGACTCAGAATCTGTCTCACCATAGCTACATTGCATTTGAAAAGGACTATTGATTTTATAGGTTAGCTTCAGATTCTGTAGGCACCCACACGCTGAGATGAATGGGACTGGGTCAGGTTGCACCCAAAATGCCCCACCACCCGGTGAACCTGATTAGATTCTGTTAAGCACAATATAGGTATGACTCTTCCTGACTACAGTGATAACATTCTAATATTTAGCTAAAATTTAAAAGATTCAGTGACCGCTGGTGGACCTAAGTCAAACACGCTGGCATGAACTGCAAAAATGCTCTGCTCATTGATAAGGTACTGCTCACAGTGCATTCGGGAAGAGATGCGCGCATGTGGCGGCAGTTCCGTTCTCAGAGGGCTGCGGTGATTACATGCTTCGGCGTGTGTGCTGAATGACAGATGGAACGAGAGCCGCAGTGGCCTCTGAGAACACAAGGCTACTGGTTCAAAGATCCACACTTTCCTAGGTCCTAAAGCTTGAATCATTTTCGGAAGACAGTGTATTTCCAACAGATGTTCTCATTAATTGAATCTTTGTTTCTTTTCTTGGGGAATCTTTATTTACTGAAAATCTATATTTACTTATTTTCAAGATGTATTTCATTGGGTTATTTGGTTCTATGTGCCCATTTAATTGTTGGGACCAGAGATGTTCAGTTGATCCAGAACTGAATAACCTTGGTTTCTCCATGGCACCAATAACGAACCGGTCATGGAAGGAAAGGGGTAAAACAGGGAGATCGGTGCAGTTTGTTACCGAAAGCACTGCTCCTCCCCAGTTCTCAATATTTTCTGCTCAACATATTAGGCTGAAAATCTCATTGCTCACAGAACTGCAATTTTTCTGAGCCTTGGTATCTTCCTTTGTTTAAAAAAATGCTTATTAAAAAATCTGAGGCAATTTATTTTTGATTTCTGAAGTGAATTTACTGTCAAACTCATAAAGCTTAAGCTTAGGATCCCTTTTGCTGCACCGCTCCCTGCCCAATTCCTGTACTTAATTTTTATTCACAAGTGTGTGTTATTTTTAAAGAGAATTTCAGATCTCACAAAACCTGAATTAGCTCCCACTCAGGCAGTGTAGTCTGCCAGTCTCCCAAAGATCTGGCATTTACACAGAGCCCAAAGCCTTAAAATAAACAGATAAACTTGTCACAACTGAATTTCAGGTATATGGCCATGGAGAACAAAATCAGTACCAGAGTCTGAAACCAAATATATCAGCCTATTTACACTGATATCCCAGTGAAGTGAATTTACATGGGGGTCCCTCGAGTTGTTCTCTCTTCTCTGTTGCATGGCTAGAGACTATGCCTGCTGGCCCCCTGTCAACCTAGACTAGTCACAAACCTTATTGTTTCTGAGAGGGCTTCTCGCAGGTGCAAGGGGCTGTGATACTTGGATCTCCCGTGGCAGGGAAGATGGTGGGTTTGTTCTCCCTCCCCTGAGCCACTAGTCTGAGTCTGTCCAGGATTATTTCTCTGTACTCTGCAGGGCGGTGCTCCTAGTGGGCTCCAAAGCCCAGATTTGGGACCTGTTGGGTGTCAGGAGGGTATTTCTGGAGCTCCCACTTGAGGTGGAAGTGCCAGTCTTTCCAGGGGGAATGAATGGATTCGCTGTGCTTTACTGTGAGTTTCTGACAGTCCCTGAGTCTGATTATGTTGCTGTCTCCACAGCAAGGAGGTTAAGATGCAGGGTGGGAGAAGAGAAAGGAAAATAAAAACATACAACACAGAACACCAAGACTGAGAAAAACTGAAAAAAATACAAAAAAAATTGTTGAGTGGAGCAAATAGGATTTCAGAGGCTGTGGTGGGGGTGGGGGGTGGGGGAATGTCAGAGAGTCAGGGGGAGGAGCGTCCCACAGGGTAAAGTAGCTGATTTTCCCCTAAGAGGGGCTAGCTCTACTCAAGAAAGATGTCTGCTGTGGAGCTCAGGTATACACCCAGACCCCCAAATCCCACAACCTTTCTCCAAAGACAAAATCTGTGCTTTGCCCCTTTAGGAAAAAAAGAAAGAAAGAAAAGATGGTGCCTTTGTCTTTAGTGGTTTTCACCTCTCCCCTGAGCAGAGAGCCCCCACCTGCAGACTCCTTGATCTGGGTGCCCCAGGAATGTTCCTTGTTAGATTAGGTAGACTCTCCTGTTGTATTTGGGTCCTGATTTTTTTTAGCCATTCGTGTGTGGGAACTTTCCCCCGTGTGGCTGACTAAAGGCCTCAACCTCCACCACACCTGCCTCTGCCTGCAGAGGACTTCTAGGTGTGGGTTGGATCCCCAGTTGGGGCACATATAGAAACTTCTTTCTCACAGATACCTCTCCCCTCTCTCCCAAATCAATAGATTACACCCTGTATACATCATCTTTCAAGTCTTATATCATCCTGACGGAGTGCGGAAAGGTAGAGAAGAGCCCGGCAGCAAAATTGTAACACCAAATGGCAGCGGGGCACTCACGCCACTTCGGTCAGTGAGTCCCAGCCTTGGGCACCCGCCGCTGCGCTCCCACCGCGGTCTCGGCAACCAGTGCCAGCACCATCGCCACTGCCCGCCCCAGGTGATCCAGGCTTCTTAGCCAAACTGCAGCCTCCTCAGTCAGATTCTGTCCCACTAACAGTTCCAGGAGCGCCGGGGGTTGAGGAGATGACATCCCCCTCCCTGGCAAGCACTGCAATCCCAGACCCTGGCTCCCGGTGGCAGCAGGGTCAGCAGCCCAGCCTGGGGTGGAAGGCACAGAGATAAGTCCGAGTGTCAAGGCACAGCCACTCCAGTGGCTTCTTCCTAAGGAGAATATAGTAACTTCCTCAGATTGGTCCTGGATCCAAATCTGTGTAGCCAGATGTGCCAGGCTGGGCGGCAGCAGACGCAGTGGCAGTGGCAGTGGCAGTGGCAGTGGCAGTGGCAGTGGCAGTGGCTCCGCCAGGAGAGCTGGGGTGGGGGGGCTGCCTCAAGGGCTCTCCCAGGCAAGCAGGCGCTTGCACACTCACATACACATTCACACACTCGTCTGTGCACATGCTCGCTCACGCCTGCTGTCACTCACACTCAGCTAGACATTCCAGTTTGTTGCTCTGTAGTTTAACGGCAAGACCAGTCCAAGCTGGGAGCAAGTAGGTGGAGCTTCCAGGTCCCCTGCGGTGATCTTGTAACCTGTTTTATACCATTTTTGTTACCGGTGTATATCCATGTACCCAGGACCACAGTGAGGATAATGAGCAGATTTTTTTCTTTTATTGTTAAATCTTTTCATACTTTTGTTTATTCTCATGTGGCACAGTTTGAAACTTCTAGCCATCTTTGCTAACTTTTGACAGCCTTGCAGTTTATTGATATTTTTATTAAAGTTCCTATATCTACCCCAGTTCTGTTATGTGTAAGTAGTTGCAATTTTCAAAAGAATCTAGAAAATATTATTGATAAAGGATAAAACAAGATAGAAAATGTGTAACTTTGATAACCTCAGATAGTGTAGTTTTTAGAGGCAATTGTGATATGCAAAGTTAAAATGTAATACAATAGTTAAAATACAATAGCCAAATTAAACTCTACATCTAATGTAGTAAAATAACTGAAAAAATCTAATTCAGTAATAAAGTAGAGAAAAGTTATAAAGTAATATAGACTATCAACCCAGAGAGAGGGAGAAGGAGAAGAAGGAAGGAAGAAGTGAGAAGAAGGCAGAAGAGAAGGAAAAGAAGAAGAAGAAGAAGAAGAAGAAGAAGAAGAAGAAGAAGAAGAAGAAGAAGAAAAGGAAGGAAGGAAAGGAGGAAGAAAGAAAAAAGAAAGAGAGAGAGGAAGGGAAGGAGAGAGGAAGGGAGGGAGGGGAGGAAGCAAGAAAGAAAGAAAGGAGGGATTATGTGTTATTAGATGTCAAGGATAGACAATATGGATCCCAGAAATAAATAACTGTTTTCAAAGAATAAAACAGAGCAACTAAAACATAAGCAACCAGAGTATTGTATGGAATGATACTTCTGTGTGTGGATAAAAGTATATACCTGGAGATTAAACTGTCCATTGTTAGTATTATATAGCTAATAATAATATTAACAATAGGCCTATACTGAGATATATTCCAGTAATATTTTTTAAGTTTTATGACAAAGATAGAACTCTAAAAGTTTCTGAGGGAGGAATAATAAAATTGGTAACTACCAAGAATCTCACAAATTTGGGGAGAATATATTTTGACCTGATAATTGTAAATTAATTCAGCCATTTACTTACAAAGGTAAGAATAATTAATTTGCAGATAATCACAAGTTCAGAAACCATACTATTCATGTGTGTTTTGTGGAACAATCAGATATCCATACTAATTGAACAATAATTCAAATCGAAAATAAAAATGATTAAAATTAGAAAGTTGTATGATAAAAAATCTTTGTTAAGCACATTCATATTCCTTTATTTTCATCCATTAATTATTTTTTGTTTTGTTGGATTAACCAACAGTTCTCAATCTTTACTAGGGTCATAACTTAATTTTTAAAATGATCATGTTCTTCATGATTTATAAAACATACCCTAAACATTTTCTAGCATCTTACTTATTGAGCCTTTTCTATTTTTCATTAACTATACTCTTAGTACTCTTGATAATCATTTTTCCTAATTTATTATTCACTTCAGCTCTGTAACATTAACTTTTAAAAACTTTTAATTATTTTTAAAGATTTAACTTATTTAATTTTAGAGAGAGGGGAAGGGATGGAGAAAGAGAGGGAGAGGAACATCAATGTGAGAAACACCTATCAGTTGCCTCTTGTATGTACCCGACTGGGTTCCAAACCTGCAACCCAGGCACATGCCCTGACTAGGAATCAAACCGGCGGGCGAGCTTTGCTTTTTGGAATGATGCCCAACCAACTGAGCTACAGCAGTCAGGGCAAAACTTTTTGTTTTTAAAAAGTTGTAGATTTACAAACAAAATAAACCCTGCAAAAATAGTAGGGTATTTTTTATATTCTTCACTCTGCTTTCAATAATGATAACACCTTACATAATATGGTACAATTATCAAAATGAGGACATTAATATCCATATAATACTATTGACTAAGAGCCAGACATTCAGACTTTACCAGTTGTTTCACTGATTTCTTTATTCTGTTCAGGATTGAATCCAGGCTCCCACATTGCATATATTTGTTATTGAATTTATCCTTAATTACAGTTAGAACAGCTCCTCAGTCTCATCTGTGACCTTGGTGATTTGAAAAGGACCTATTAGTTAGGTATTGTTTTTAATTCAAGGAAATTCAAGCATGTAGCTCTGTGAGGTCTACCAGAATGAATACAGAAAAATAGGTATCTTATTTTGAAAAATATGAATGTGAGATCCATCTAGTGGACAAAATATTGTATCACATAATAGTTTCCTCTTGAATTTTCTTCTGAAAAAATTATAACAACTGATTTTATAATGCGATGATAGCCATGAAACCAAACACCCATCCAGAAAACACTAATCTCTACTCTTATGAAACTTTAGATCCAGCATTTACTTATCTATGTTTGTTCTTGGTGTCTTCCAAGTAATGGACTTTCACAATTCTGGAAACTACACTGAGTGAGGGCCCTGGCATTTCATACACATTTTAATCACTTTGCATCACTCTGTGGTAAATATAATCTCTCTGCCTGCTCACTTGTGTCCAAAAATGAAGGAAAACAACCAGGAATAATTCACTGTTTTTATTTTAGGTAACTGGTCTTCTGAATGAAATGGAATCTATTCATAATTTGTCAGATAAAAATGATTAGACTTTTTCTATGTAAGGTGGCAAGAAGAGGAAGTTAATAGTTTTTTTAAATGTGAAAGCTGTATGAAAACAAGAGTATGCATTCTTGTTTTCAATCAAACACTTCCTAAGGTAGAAAAGTGATGAGCCAAACCTGAATAAAGGAGGCAAATAGATTTGGAAGCCACTTGAGTCAAATCAAATGAGGATATAAATAAATTTGGTAAATACAGAAAGTGTTCCTTTTAGCTAAACACTGAAGCGTACCTTATGGTTTCATTTACATTTATATTTGCCAAATATAGTTTTCTGTCATGAAAGTCTTTTTTATCCTCTCAGTGAAATTTGTAAAACGTGAACTGTAAGATATCTCTGGGCTCTTCTAAAATGCACAGCTGGAAAAACAAGGATATTTAAACATTCAAATGGTTTGGGTCTACTTCAAGGTTTTGTTCTTGGCCTATGCATGAACCAAAAAGTTGCCCTTGGCTTCTATATTTGGGAATGACAATGAAAACTTTCAGACTCATGGGTTTCACTGGTGTATGTTATATATAGACTTTCTCCATTTAAAAATATTTAACGTTTAACAACTTTAATAAAGGACTAGATATGTATATGTATATGTATATGTATGAATGTTAATATTTGATTTCTTTTCTATGAAAGTGATATTTTTCCTAAGCTTGGATATTACCTATAGTCATATTTTAGGCACATTATTTTACCCAAATTGATAATTTTCAGTTTCATGTTTCCAATGTAGTTAAAATTCTTTTGATATGTTTAGTGTTTCATTGCCTAAAATAATATAAAAAAGAATCTTTATGTATAAACACTCAGATGGTAATAATAAAAAATGATATTATCTTTTGTATCTATGCAAATCAAGCCTGGCAGCAGGTTGTTCAGGCAGTTGGAAAAGACCCACAGAATTATCATTGCAAATTACAATGAGTAACTAAATCTGCAACAACCCCTGGCACAAGTGGATAACAAGTTAGTCAAAGAATTACTAGAAATTATGATTTCTGATTGCCTACAAGCAGCCAACAAAATTTGTGGCTGGTGTAGTCTTATGCATGTCTGTTTTCTTAACTAGCTTCTTGGACTGCCCCTTTGAAGCACCATGGGCAAAAGGAAAAGGTTTTATTTTTTCCTTCAGAATTAAGGTATATGTTTTGCCATAAATAATTCCGTGCCTCTGCCTCATGTTAGCCTATGACCATGACTTTCTGCAAAGGAGATTCGTGTGCAAAAATAACTGTTGTGAATTTACTATTAAAGTTTTTCTATTTAATGGTAAATAACTGGTAGATAAACCTTTTATGAAAGCATATTTTAGTGGATTCAGGAGGAAATGGGCAAAGGAAAACAAGAGAGTGCTGTTGAGATGATAGAAGAGGTGTGTTGTCTGAAGACAAGTTCTTACACTTCACAGTTTGACCTATAGCAGCCCTAGAAGAAATTACCAGTTTTGGACCCTGCCAGTGGTCTCTACTTCAGGTGTTATTTTTGATGCAGGTCATAATAATATTGTGAAGATACTAATGATATTGCCCTTGCCCACCTGGATTTATTCTCTCACTTCCTCCTGACTCGAGCAGATACCTTTTTGTGTTCATCATTCACAGGATAGAAGTGTCGGAACAGAAACGCAATGACCACAGCAACAACCAAAACGATGATCGCTTTCAAGAAGAGAACATGTTTGAGTTTGTTGATGAGTTTGGTTTTCAGATATTCAATGTCTTGAGGAAATAAAGAGGATTTGAGACATAAAGATACATGAATGAAAAATGACTCCCTTTCTCACCAACTTTCCCAATAGGAGGAAAGAGTGATGGAAAATACACCATAAGAAAAAAAGTTGGGAGGGACATGAGAACTGCACAGAGAGATCAAATGTGCACTTCATGCCTATGGTTAGCATTCTGGAAGGTTGACCTGTAAATCCAGAAACTGTTAAAGATACCTAAGCAATTTCTGTATTTCTAACATGTCATAGGAACATCATAATAACAAATAGCACCTATGCCCTTGAAGGGGCCACAGGAGTAGCAACGTTAGTACCGAGCTACATAGCCTCATTACTAAAACCACACGGATCAATGCATGAATGGAATAAAGATGGGATTTCCCTGCCCTGTAAGTATTTGGAACTCTTAAACTCTACCAAAACTTAGACCCAACCCTGGGGAAGGAGCAGTAAGCCTAAATTGACTTAAACAAATTTCTGCTTTACTGACAAAATGAGTTTCAACATAAAATTAATCTTTATCATAAAAAAATTATTGTACAAATTTGTAAGACTATAAGCACCCCTATGTTCACTGTAGCATTATTTACAATCACCAAGTTGTGGAAACAGCCCAGTTGTCCATCAGTAAATAAGTAGATAAAACAACTATGAGACATTTACACAATGGAAAACTACTTGCCTGTAAAAAAAAAAAGAAATAAAGAAAATTTTAAGCTTTGCAGCAGTATGGATAGACCTAGAGAACATTATGCTAAGTAAAATAAGTCAGTCAGAGAAAGACAAATACCATATGATTTCACTTATATGTGAAATCTGATTAACAAAATAAACTAACAAAATATAAACAGATGAATAGATACAGAGAACAGACTGACAGTTCTCAGAGGGAAGGAAACTTGAAGATTGGGTGAAAAATGTGAAGCAATTAAGCAAAAACAACAACAAAAAACCCCATCTCAAATCAAACAACAACAAAAACAGCAAAACACATCATAGACACAGACAACAGTATGGTGATTAGGAGAGGGGAAGAGGATAGGGGTAGGTAGAGGAGGGTAAATGGGGGATAGATAGTGAGAGAAGGAGACTTGGGGTAGTGAACACACAATGCAATATACAGGTGATGTATTGTAGAAATGTACCCTGAAAAGTATATAATTTTATCAACCAATGTAACCCCAATACATTTTTTAAAAGTTATGTTTCTTGCACACTTACTGACATTCGCACCTGCTATTAATACACACCACACACACACACACACACAAGCAAACATTTTGCAGTAAAGGATTTGCGTGATTAGCAAAGGTGGCAACATTTGAGCAAAGCTGCAAAGATGAATAAGAACGCGCTTGATGAATAATGGATGAGGAGCATTTAGAGAAAGTGAGAGTAAATGCAAAACTATGAAAGGATGAGAGAGAAGTACTTTACAGAGCACATCCACCCAGGAATTAGCAAACTGAGAGATGTGAGGGTGGAAAAGAAGACAGAGCTGGAACATTGAAGTTCTTGCTAAGAAGTGTTGCTAAGGATCTATTAAATATTTTTAACAGAGAAATGGCATAAACAAATACATTTTTATTAAAAATCTTGGGCAGAATGGGTAGGATTTTTTGAAAGGTGGTGAGAATAGAGGCAGACAGACGATTTAGAAAGCTGATGGGAAATTATTACTGTGGAAACCATGGAAGAAGAGGTAGAAGGCAGCTGAGATTTACTTGGCATGTAGAATTTATGGGACTTGGCAAATTAGACATTAGTTATGAGGGAGAGGTTGGTGATAGTTCCCAGTTTCTGAGTGGAATGTTAGTATAATTAATCAAGCAAGATAAGGAATATGAAGAGGAGATATGGAGAGATGGCTAGTTGACTATTGGAAAGAGATTCTTGGATCTCTGGAAGATTTCTGGACTAAAGGCAGATTAGGGAAATTCCATGACCACAAAACATGGTTCGGGGAAATTTGTTCAGACTTTTCAAAACTTGCAACCTCTACCATGCCTTCTCTACTTCTTTGTCAAATTTCCTTATTCAACCCTGAATCTGGCAACAAAACTTGGTATTTTCAATGCTGCTCAATTTTGACATCTCTCTCTTGTGACTCTGACTTTATATTTTGTTCTAATTTGACTTTTATTGCATCTCCCCTCTATTGACTTAATTTTGGAATCTTGAATATAATTCCCTTGCCTCAAGATAATTTGAAATGAACTTGTCCTGCTTTATGGCAGGAAATAGGCCATGAACTATCCCAACATAACAGGAAAATGATAGACTAGGAGAACACATATTTCCATTGGTTTCTGTGAACAGAAAATCACCTTGCCAATAGAGCAAGCTGGTATTATTCATTTGCCAACTGAGCTGCTGGCCAGTACATAAAATCAATAGGCTGCAAGATATACCAATTGTTCCTATAAATAAGTAATGAATTAATTTTTTATTGTTGTTCAAATATAGTTGCCTTATTCCAGGTTCATATTTTAAGTGCTTTACACATATAATTTATTTAGTCCCCTGAAGTACTATTATCATTCCCACTTTGCAGATGAAGAAACTGAGAGACAAAGAAAATAATCTGAATTTCACACAGGAATGTGGATTCAAACACAAAGAGTGTAGCTCCACAGACTCCACTCTCATTTAGTATGGAATACCTGTTGGTGTTAGTTTCCTACCACAGCCATGACAAATTGCAAAGGACAAATCCAATGGCTTAAAAAGAGGACCCTAGTTCACTGTTGGTGGGGTTGCAGACTGGTACAACCACTATGGAAAACAGTATGGAATTTTCTAACAAAACTAAAAATGAACGTGCCTTTTGACCCAGCAATTCCACTATTAGGAGTATATCCTAAGAACACTGAAACACCAATCCAAAAGAACCTATGCATCCCGATGTTCATAGAAGCACAATTTACAATAGCCAAGAGTTGGAAGCAACCTAGATGCCCATCGGTCAATGACTGGATCAAAAACCTATGGCATATTTACACAATGGAATTCTATGCTGCAGAAAGGAAGAAGGAGCTCTTACCCTTTGCACCATCATGGATGGAACTGGAAAGCATTATGCTGAGCGAAATAAGCCAGGCGGTGAAAGACAAATGCCATATGATATCACCATTAACAGGAATCTAAACAACAAAACAAACAAGCAAGCAAAATATGACAAATGACACTGAAATACGGAACAGGCTGACAGGGTCCAGAGGGGAGAGGGGAGAGAATCACAGGGGGAAAGGGGATGGACTCACATGAATAAGTATAAAGGACACATGGACAATAACCAAGGTGGGGAGTGGAAACAGGAGGGAGGTGGGGAGCACTGGGGGGCAGGGCTGGGAATATAAGACAGAAAACTCTACTTGAACAAGAATTAAATATAAATAAAAATTTAAAAAACCATGGGAGGGAGGGGGGAGGATGGGGGTGGGATGGGATGGGAGTAATAGACAGAAAACTGTACTTGAAAAATAATTAAATAAAAAAAGGAAAATAAAATAAAATAAAATAAAAATCCACAAATGTATTTGGGATAAGATCTGTTACATCATTCTTAATTAGCCTTGTACTTTTATGGAATTATTTAATCTACATACAACATCCCCTTCTCTCATACACACACACACACACACACTTGCCCACTCACACTACTCAATTTTTCCACATGGTAAAGTAAATTCGTATTATCACACACAGCAACATTATGGATGAAACCTGGTATCCCATAAAGGCCAAGAGCTATACTGTTGCCTCATCTCGGTGAGCACCAAACATTCAGTCAGAAACCAGTTTGGAAGAATAACTTCTTTACTGTTTACTTGCAGGTATTTATTATATCAGAGGCCTGCAGGTGCCTTAGTTCATTTATTTCACAGTACTTTCTTTTCCAAAGGGTTTAAAGTGATAAGTTCCAGTTGAAGCCGGGTCAAGATTATAATGTTCAATTCCTGTGGTGCTGATATATTTTTATCAAACAGGTAGGAAGATGCTACATATGTCTTTGCTTCTTTCCAGAATCCCTATGCTTGAGTCAAGAGTGAAAAAAAACAAACACACAAACAAGTGTTAAGAATCAGCTCCTAATCCTTTCAGGTGGCATAATGGGATAGTCTCTGGTGAGAGAATGTTGACAGGATAATGGGGTCTGGATGACTTGGTCTTTTGTTTTTGAATAGACTAAGCACTCAGTTACCATTTCCTTTAATAAATTCTTCATAGTCTTACTACCATCCCAGATGTACCACAAAATGGGATTATACATTTAAATGACAAGATATGAAACTCAGATGTTTTAAAAAACATTATGTGGATTTTGCCTCTGCTTTGGGAATATTTATAGAAGACTTAAGTGCTAATTATTTTTATCTTTTTCACCTAGAGATGGTGAATCTACATTTGAGCCCTTGTTCTGGTGAGAGATAACCCTGGGTTATTGCTGGCTTTGAGTGGTGTTGGGTCCTGAGCCTTCCATTTATAGCCTGTAGGGTTTTCATTCCTCCTACAGACATATACCTGTAGTCTCCAGAAACTAGTAGAAACAATCTCTTTTTCCTTTTTTTATTCCTTCTGCTGTTAGAATGGAAATAGGGAGTTTTTTTTGGTGAACTTTATTTTGATCGTATCTATTAAACTGGCAAATTGGTATAATTCCATGTTATTTTTAAGTTCTGTCCCTAGAATCTACTTATCTCTTTTGAAATATTTAGAAAATTATTCTTTTTGATGCAATATGATTCTTGTAAATGTTCACTTCCTAAATACTTGAAAAAACAAAATGTCAAACTTAGAACTTTTGTATTGTTGCGGCACAGCCAGTTTTCCGTAGTCATGAGTAAAACAGGTAGTGACTTTTAACTAAAAAAAAAATACTAAATTTTTAAATTGTCATTTGATCTAAAACACTTGGGAAGTAGGAAAAACATCTTTTCTCTTTTTTTCCCAAACTGCTTAGATTTTAACCTACATCTTAAATCCAGTTCTAAAAAAATCTTTTACATTACTTTCTTTTGAACAGCATTAACTCTTTAAAGTCTGGATTTAGAGAAAAAGGCAAGTTAACTACTAATATTGGGAGAAATGACTCTCAAATTCTGGCTATTCTTCTAAGAGGTAACGAAACTGATTCTAGGAATACAGCGTGTTTGTTTTCGCTGAAAGGGTGGCCTAAAGGCCCCTGGCCTTTTCTAAACTTCCTCACCCCACTTGCCCAAACTCGGATGTGTGGACAGGAAGGATTGTGAGCACTGCAAATTAGTGTCCATGTGACCCGATTCTCATTAAGAGCTTGCTGACTGGGTTGCTAGCTGGAAGAAGAACTGCAGTGAAAATGTGGTCTGGGAAAGGATTGGGGGAGGGTGGTTAGGGAGGAAACACAGGGAGCTATTGGAAAGTATGCGGCTCGGAGCAGAAGGAAACCTCAGACCGATTCTGGATTTATGGAGTGGGAGGAAGAGCAGGAGAGAGTTGTAAGATACATGTCCATTTTCTCATAGAAGAATTTCTCACTGCAAAACTGGACCACAATTGGCACTGAAAGTAAAGAACTGGACTTGAGCATCAAGAGAACTGGATTTTAACAAATCCGAGACTTGCTGTGGTGTAACCTGGAGTAAAATTCATCCCCAGTGCTGTGTCTGGCTCTTCTTTTTAAAAGTCTGCATGGAGGTCAGTCTCTCCAGAAGAACATTCCCAAGCTCTCGGGACCATGTGGGTGCCTGCCTCTTGAGAATAAAGGGCTGGCACTGCAAATCTCTGGGTATCAAATCCTCTATCATTAATAGGAAAATGTTGGAACTGATATGATTGAAAGTTTTCATAAATTGTTTGTTGGGAAAATGAATAAATTTCATGAATCCTAAAATCCTGTTTATCAGTGTATCAGAGAATGTGTCATTCACTCCACAAATACTCACTAAGCAACTATTATGCACCAAACCTTTCAGTGGGGAGTGGAGAAATATTGATGAGACAAAAACAAAAAAGCTTGGCTCGTTTATTATAAAAATCAAAATCTTATATTCACCTGTTTTTGTGGGGCCCCTGGGAAAAGACGTTGAGCAAACATATGGTGTGTAATGTCTCTGCTCTCCCCGTTCATGCAGCCAGACTCCAGACACTGTCCCTAATCTGAAGAGCTACTTTATTGCTTCTGGGCTAGGTAACCAAGAACAATAAAATTTGTAATAATTTAGAAGTATAGAACTGTTAAAACAATTTATATACTTTTTCCCTAAAGAAATTCTGAACTAGAATGAATTTGGACCCTTCATTCTCCTCACCTGGCTTTCTCCAGGACATTGCTGCAGATTTTTGCTAGTTTATTTATAGAAAAAGAAAATGTGTTTCTTTGCGTGCCTTGGAAACATGAGTTAGTTCACAGAGTTAGTTACAAAGTAGCTGAGGCATCCTAGCTGCCACTTAGCTCCATTCCAAAGGGAAACAAGAGTTTATTCTGTTTAGCAGCGAAACAAAGATAGTCAGGTACTGCCACACTGGCAAACACTCCTGGAATAGCATAAACTAATAAACAGCCGCAAACATGACTTATTTGACGAGATACGTGTTGCGACAACAAATCCTCATGCCGTCTGGCTCTTTTCAAAATTTGTAAACATAGTTTTACTAATCATTTTGGGATTAGGAAGAATTTTACTCTAGCCTCAGGTTTCCGGATTTGTCTTGCATCTCAAAGTTTCCTTCACTGAACTCTCCACATTCAGCATGACCCAGGAGGAATTTCAAAGTTGTGCTCATTGCCTTCTGGCTCATTGCAGAACTTCAATTCCTTCACCATGAAGGCCAGCCTACAGGAGAGGTCAGCTCCCGGACAGGTGTTTGTTCAGCAGCTTGGTCTTTGTGGTCCACAGGACGTTGCCAATGCTGAGGCAAAGCAGTGCAGTTCTGGGCTGATGTCTTTTCCATGGAGTGATTCTTGTCAAACTGTCCACTGGTCTTTAGAAAGATGCTTTCAAGAGGCAACAAAGAGAGAGGCTATCTCTGTGCTCTTGGGCTGAGTGGGTGAGGAACATTCAGTAAAGTGTGATTGAAAAAAAATCTGAAGAATATGTGTCTAAAAGCATCATACATAAAATAAATTCTAATAAATAATCTTTACATTTGCATTAAAATCAATGAATGAACATATTTCATGTGAATTAAATCTTAAAAGCAAAGATGATTACAATCTTTATGGACTGATATAGAATACCAAAAAGAATAAATAGACTTTCAGGAAAGCCATATAAGGACTTTCCTTATATTAGTCAAAGATCTTATACTGTAGCAGTTTGATTTATGAAATTTATAAAAATTGATCAAAGTATTTTAAAAAGAGACTCTAAAATCTTGGGTGCTTTTAGGATAAAAGTAAATAGTGTATTACAAAATAGTACTAATAGCAATAATAATAACTCTCATTTGTAGAACTCATGCAATATGTTGCATGTTTTGTAAAGGTCTTTATCCAATTATTGATCCATTTTATTTATTAAATATTTGTTCAAGTATTGACTCAACAAGCATTATACAGGTCTCCTCTGTATAAGGCATGGTGAGCACTGGGGCTACAGGATGAGCAAAACGAAATTTCTGTATGCACCTTTAGCTCTGGAATTCAATATCATATCCCATTTACCTCCCATAACAAATATAAGAGGCAGATAACTATCATCACCTACATTTGTAAACATGGAACTGGAGACTTCAAGAAGCTAAGTAATTCTCCAAGGATACCCAGCTGGTTGGCTGACTGCCAGGAGTTTGAACTCAGTTTGTCAAATCACAAATAGGTTCTTACAGTCTCAGGCTCCTTAAATTTTAGTGCGTGAAGGAGCAGTGTGATTCAGATTCGTTATGAGACAAGGACTGCTTTACTACTAGTCAGCACAAGTAAAAGTGGAGAGCTGAAGTGTTCTGAGTGAATATTGAACTAATGGTAACTTCATTCTCTGGCTAAACAGAGTCTAGTCAGAAAAAGCAAATTTTACAATTAATGGCAAGTGAGGATATATGATTTATTGATAAGGCACTAAACTATTTTCCCTTAGGAAAGTGTACTTTTAAAATTAAATTTAAAATAAATTGCAAATCAATTTAGTATTATAAAATTTTCTGAATAAAAGTGAAAAATATTAGTCATCTTTTGATTGTTCAATGACCAATTTCAAAAATTAAACACATACGATGCCTAAATTTTAAAAATATTTATTTGGAGTGTTTTAAGGTTGGTCTAACTTTCTGGTGATAGCTTTAAAGTTGGAGAAAATATATTTTAAAATTTTATCTAATATTGAAAAACATTACCCCATAACTTATGAAATTGCTAAAATGTATCATGGCAAAAAGAGGAAAAATTAGCCATATTTCATGGCTAAAAAGAATGACTTGGAAAATAATATACAAAACAGTGCATTTTTAGTAAAATTGAGTCCATGTGCAATGTTGTTTTCCAAAATATAGAAGCTAAACCATCTTTTCTGAATATAAATTAAATGCAGAACAGGAAAATAGTTCCTATTCTACCCCATTTTTCTTTATGGTTTATGTAAAACTAATTTTGAAGTATTTTTATTTTATCGTAATTGCTTACTGACATTAAATAGAAGCACATTCTAGTGCTTCAAGTGTCATCTATAGTTTTAAAATAACTCTTATATAGTACATATTAATGTAAAAGATTTTTGGAACTATAGCTTTTATGGCCTGACATTAGACTTGTAATCAAAGTGTGCATCTTTTCCAATAAAAAAATAATTACAAAATGTAAGGGTTGGACTTGGCAAAATCTATGCTAAACTGTAGCAACAAATCCCAAATCTGTGACACAACAAAAGTTTTGCACTCAGGCTACTTCTCTGAAACAGGCTACCATAGTTCCACTTCAGCCCCTGCTTCCAGTCACTATGAGGGAGGGAGTAGGGGGAGAGGGCACTACAGTGCCCTACACTGACAACGCCCAGGTGTCGTTTCCACTGAGGACTCATGACCATGCCACAGGTCAGCCTACTATGACAAGTGAAGAAAGAGAATATTTATGAACAACCCTAATGAATATAATGACTACTATAGAAAGAATCTTCCAGATCGTCTAGTTTATACCCACTTCACAGATGTGCAAACTAGCGAAAGGAAGAAGTTTGCTCAAAATCAGAACTTAATTAAAAACAATGGTTATAACCAAGGAAATTTTTAATCAGTCTAACATTATACATTAAGTGACTTCTATGTGCCAGCTGTGATCTAGGACCTTGGGACTAAGACAATAAGGATGAATTATTAAAACAATTTTCAAAGAAGAAGTGACTTCAGAATAACATCTAGGAAGAAAAGTGAAAGAAGAAAAACAAGACCCGGGCTGGTGTAGCTCAGTGGATTGAGCACGAGCCAGCGACCCAGACGATCGCGGTCCGATTCCCAGTCAGGGCAGATGCCTGGGTTGCAGGCCAGTTCCCAGAAGGGGACACATGAAAAGCAACCATACATTGATATCTCTCTCCCTCCCTCCTTCCCTTCCCCTCTAAAGATAAATAAATAAAATCTTTAAAAAAAAAGAAAAGCAAGAGAAAAAAAGAACCTTTCCCTGGACAGAAGAGAACCAGAAGAGAGGCATGAAACAGCAATGCCTTTCCATTGACCTACGAAAGAGGTTAGTGTGGATGGGTCATTGGTAAAAATCAGGGTCTGGTTCACCAGAAAATGAGAAGGAGCTTGAAACGAGGAAAACATTAAGGAATGTGAATGCATGCTGCTATCTACCGGAGGAGAGGAGGTCTTCTGACTTCCAATCCAACGTTAGTTTAAAACTCCATTTTAATACCAAATACAGTACATAAGTTAATGACCCAGTTCTTCTGAAGGGAGAAGGCTGTTTCAGGCTCTGTGTTCTGCGTTCATTTGTGTGTCTTTGAGACAAAAAAGTTGAGTCCCGAATCCCATCTTCCATGATTAGATTTTCCAGTGTTGCAGAGCCTGGAAGAATTACTTAGTTTTCAAACATGATTCAGCAGAACAGGGATGGACACCCCTGAGGTTATTCTACACACGTTGCAGGCACGACTGCATTCCTGAAGAAAGCCAGGCATGCACTTCACATGTGCTTAGGGGCCTCTTCCCCCAGGTGCAGTCAGTGCTGGGTGACTAACGGGGAGAGGGCTCCATTTTCCTCAGCGGAGTCTGAACCCAGCTGGCTTAGAGAATTTAGATGCACACGGCAAGAGGACGCTTTCATTTCGCCTTGTACTACACCCAACGCCCGTGCCTGGGAAGGTATCACTGATTTTCTTGACCAACGGGAGGAAAAAGTACACAGAAAAATGCTGAAGTCTGAGAAGCAGGAAAGTTGGTTGAAAGCGTAGTCATGGGAATCTGACTCCCTGTACAAACCAACCTTCAGAAAAGCATTGCTTAGGGCTTCATTGTCTTTCGACCTGTGACTTTCCATATGGTGGGCACTTTCACACATTTTATGATGAACTACTAGTAAGCAGGATAGAAAATTTTTTTAAAAATCTACAAGACAGCTTTTTGCTGCAGCCCAGATGCCCTAGACTACAACAAACTCTAACTCTGACCACATGCAGAGCCGTTGCCTAGAAACCGGAAGCGGAGACTCGGCCCAGCAACTTGGGATCTCACCAGCAGCGGCCCTTGTGAGTAAGCTGGCATCGCTGACCACAGCGTTACAAAATGTAATGCAAGTCATCTGTAAAGGATAAGAAAGGGACATATACAGATCAAAACATTTTTGCTTTCGTTTTATGTTTAGGAAACTATGTAAAATCTGAAGCTCTGACTTTCATTGTTTGTGTGTAAGATAGAACTCCTGCTGCTTATGAGGGTTATTCCCCATGTGCTATGGTTTTCTGCCTCTCTGATTAGACGCTGTTCACCCGTGATGTTAACTTTCCGTAGTCAAATTGATGCTATGCTTGAATATGTTTCATTGGTCTGAAAGATCATCTCACACTCCTACATGTGCAAAACTTCACTATGGTTTCACATTAGGAATAACTGTATCACAGATGTAGCAATATCAGACTATGGATTGTATAGAGTGAAGTCATTTCTTAGCTAGATTATTGTTGTGCCATATGCTCAGATTACACATAGCTAACACTAACAGTAGAGAAAAAAGTCTTTCTAGAAAGCAAATCTGATCTTGTCATTGTGCTAATTGGAAATTGCTGTTGGTTCACCCTTGAAAACACAGCAAAACCTAAACTCCTCAGTATGGCTTACAAAATGCCATTATTTCTTCCCAGTTATTCCTTCTATCTTCAGTATCCTCTGAACATGCAACATCCTTTCACAGCTCCAAGGGTCAGTCCAGGCTTTCCCATAGGCCTGGAGGGTTACTGGGAAACCTCCCACATCCCCCCAAACTGAAATGCATCTACTTACATTAAAAAAAAACAGTAAAATATCACTTTGGGGGTGTAACATGTTCAGAGGTTTCTACAAATACTGAACGCCTTTCTGATTTCCCTCAAAAAGAGGTGGTTATTATTACTAAACACTCAAAGTCTGAATCTGGCCCAAAGGAAAAGCTTCATAAAAGTTAATTTAGGATTTAAAGTTGTTTTCCATTATACATTTGGCTTACTAATTTTCCAGGCACAGTTGTAACTTTGTTACATGTGAGTTATAGTTCTAAAGCAGCTGTAGTAAAAAAAAACTTAACATGGTATCACTATATAAAATTGTATCTGTTCATTAACTTATATTTAAGGTTTACAATTATGATTTCCCTAAAACAGTCTTATCCCAAACTGATGAAAACAACAGACTTTAGACTACAGCTTTTCCCCTCAAGGGGCATTCTAACTTGACCCACGTTTAATCAGTGGTCCTCAACCTGTTTGGCACCAGCAACTGGTTTCTTAGAAGACAATTTCTCCAAAGACTGAGGTGCTGGGGAAAGGAAGCTTTTAGGGTGATTCAAGTACATTACATTCAAGCTCACCTCCTGTTGTGTGGCCTCGTTCCTAACAGGCCCAGATTGGTCTGGAGGTTGGGGACTCCTGAATAGATAGCTCCAATGATATACGAGGTCTGTCAAGAAAGTATCCATCCATGTAATAGGAAAAATAGAGAGATTTATTGAAGAAATATAATACAAAAGAAAGATGGTACATAGGACAATGATGCCTCAGTCCCCTTCAAAGTAGGCACCTTGGGACCTCAACACAGTCCTCCCAATAGCCACCAGCTGCACTGCTATATTTTCATGAATCTCATCAGCGCCCTGAAGTCTCTTCCCTTTCAAAGGTGATTTTAGTTTTGGAAAAAGCCAGAAGTTGCAGGGCACCAAATCAGGACTGTAGGATGACTGAAACTTGGGTGATTTGACGTTTTGCAAAGAAACTTTTCACCAGACACGATGAAGCTACCAGTCACCTGTTGCCCATAACTGTGGATTTCTGAATCATTCAAATAGTTTCTACAGAGAAATGTTCAAGCTTAACATAAAATTCGATGCAGATTCATTACTGGCTCAGTCACTCTGAATGTGACGGCCACACAGTGCACATGCTCTCTCAATGGCATCTACCACCTCCACTGATCAGTACAGTGAGGTTGCCATTGTTCACACATGCACATTCCAGTCCACTCTCCTTGGCTGCCAGGTTAAATCGATGTCATGCAAACCATTCTTGTAATATTAACAGTAGTTGGACTTTTTCCAGACAGACCTCATATAAATAATATGTATTATATATAAATAAACAACATATTAGCTTAATGTGTATTATATATATTAGGTTAATAAGCACACATGAGATAGTTACTTTTTATCTAAAAAGAATAATAGACTATGATTCTTTGGTAACTTATTTTATGTGAAGTGAGAATTCTCAGTCTTCACCCCCATTTCCCACCAGGTCCCTCAGACAGTCTTATAGAACCAATCAAGACTACTTTACAGAGTTAAGTCAATGAAAAGGTTAGGTACTTACTTGACATATGTCTTGTATAGAACGGAAACCACACAGAAATAGGTACTTGGACATGGCATCTCACTCTGTCCTTGGTGGTTTGCTAAAAGCTTGAAACGGTCATGTCTTAAGGGGTATTTATGAAACCATTTAACATAAGAATTGAGTGCTTAATACACATATTACTTTTTCTAGCTTTATAAATATTTAGTGTGGGGTTCTATTTTTAGCCCCAAAGGCCTCAAGGATACTTATTTTAATAAAAATGATGAGTTAACAGTAGGTGTACTACTCTCCCAAATACTATATTCCCACCAAAAAAAAGGGTTTCAGGTACTTACTATTTGTTTAGAAGAGTTGCAGTAAGGCCTGGACCAATGCGGAGATGTGGTGGCAGTCACTGTAAGCAGCCACCTGTGCATCTACAATCAGTCTGCAGACCATGAAGATTTTCCAAAGATCATTTTGCAGCAAAATATCTGCTACTCAAAGCACTGGCACAGTTTTTAAGGCACAAACACATGAACTCTTACCTAATAAGTATGCAAATATGGACCTTTACAAATCTCCTTGTTTGGGGAATATATGATTGTCTAAGTATGCAAAAGTAAACAAATAAATAACCCTTACACATACAATGTTAGGAAGAGAAGATTAAGTTTTTGTGTGAAGCCAGAGAAAAGAAAGCAAGATGGGGGCTGGGGGGAAGGGAGAGACAGTTCTGATCTGAGTAATTGTATCCCAGACCTGATGGGGTTTCTGTTGAGGTATGGGTGAATTTAGTTCCATCAGGTTGAAGAAATATATAGCAGGAGTGGTAGTAGAGTGACATTCAATGTGAAAGAGAAATCATTAAAGATCTTATAAGAGAGAGGAAATAAAGATCATTTCTTATCAGAGAGGACTGAGCTTCTACATGCTTGGCATTATCCTATGTCACAGTTTTTAACAGAATAAGAAATATTTGCTCCACTCCAAATATTAGTCTTCTAAATCAGGGAAGAATTTATCCTAGAATAAATTACACTTTTGATAATTTTATGCAAATGAGCACATTTGAAAGCTGTGTTCAAGTGCAAACCCAGTCTAGTGGAGCAGTAACACTTGGGGACTCCGTGGAAGTGAGCAACATCAGCAATATATGCTGCTTTGTGTTTTTCACTGAAACTATCACATTTAACAGTTTCCTGACTTTTTTTTTACCCAAAATGGCGATGGTGATAATATTTTGGCTGCTTAACCTTCTATCTATGATCCTCATGCATTATCCATTTAATAGTCATCACAACCCTAAGAATTTAGTGCTATTATTATTGTGAGTTTTCAAGGTAGTAAATTGAGAAACAAAATAGTTAAGTACTCAGTCCTAGGTCATGCAGCTAATACATAGATCTGGGATTTGAATTCAAGTCTATCTGACCCAAGAGCCTGAACTGCTGACTTTGTGTTTTTGCCACCTCATCAGAGAATAGGGGCAGTTTATCTGTGGTGTACTCAGCGAGAAACTCTCAGGAGAGTGGTTTGAGGAGGATGAGTAAGTGTGAGGGAGCTAAGTTAAGTGATCCAGGGAAGGAAATGTATGAGTTAAGTCTGGGGTATAAACATTTTAAAGCTGTGTCTAAGACCCTCTGCTTGGTGAAAGGTATCTCAGGATGAAGGAGCAGAAGTTTTCTTTGCATGAAAATTGCTGAGTCTTATTTTCCTTGAAATAAGTAGTTAGAGAATGATTGAATACAAAACACCTTGAAGGCCCGACATTCTTGACATATGATATACCTTAAAAATGATTTCTTAGCATCTTTGAAGCTGATATTGAATCTCCCCCACAGTAATCACTTAATCCATCACTGTGCCCAGACCACTTCTGGGTAGCCCTCAGGAACTATTTTAATTCACCTAACAATTCAATTTAAAAAGAGGGAAATTAGAACTGATACTTACAATGAGATTCAAAAGTAATAACATTTCATAAAATATGTACCCATTCACATAATATTTTCATGGTTACAGTGGAAAGCACTGGGTGGTCTCTTAATATTGAGAGTTACCACTGAAATAAAATGATGAATATAGTGCAAATCTTTGTAAATCCTCAAAGAAAACTTGATCTTGGAGATGTTTCTGTCACCAGGGGAGTTATCCATTACATTTACTGAAGGACATCAAAACTATATCTAGATATTTCTATGCTACAGAAAGTTTTTTAAATAGTTACCTCATAGGTAATAATAGACCCAATGTTATAACTTACGCTGATGGTGATACTGTAGCACATTTATGTGAATTCAGAATCCATGAAGTGGCTAGAACCTCTGAATTGTCGTAGGGAGTACTAGAAATTCACTCGCTGTTCCACAAATGCAATGCTGGGTTTTACATTGGCATCTCTGGATTGCCACAGTTAAAAGATCCTCAGAGCACCTAAGGACAAAAGTCCTTAGCTGCTTGATGTATCATCACAGTTTAGATGCTGTTCCATGAGGTGGTATGCTATAATGGGCAGAATTGTATACCTTGAGACCTGTCAGATTTGCCACTTCTTAGTCACGTGCCTTTTATCAGATTCTTTATTCTGTGTCTTAGTTTTCCCATGTGTTCAGAGAATGTTTCTAAGACCTACTCATTTGGTTGTAAGAATGAAATACAATAATCTGTAGACAGAACTTGGTGCTGTGTTTGGCCGACAGCGCTCAGTGGAGAGTATCCATCATCATTGCAAAATGTGTCATAGTTAGCACGGCCAGACTAAGGAAATAAAAATAAGGGATCCCCAGTTAAACTTACATTTCAGATAAGCCACATATAAATTTTCCTATAAGTCTGCTAAATACAATGTTGGGAACATATACTAAAAAATTATTCATGGTAGAAACTTTATCTGATGAGTTTAATCCTAGTGCTGATGATAGTAGGCATTCGATGATTTCATTTAATCAATTTTGTTTGAATATGCACATGAAACTATAGATTGAAAATTTTTGAATGGCTGCATATTGACATCTTTAAATGCGTTCGTTTTGCTACTTCCACTAACCTTCAATTTGAGAGTATTCGCATTTGAGAATAACTAGAAATCACTCATTTATCCAAGTAATAGAACCTCCTTGGGTGTCTATGTTTGTTGGTATAGGGATGAGACAGGCAATAGGAAGAAATAGCAATACAGAGTGAGAGAGAGCTAAATTATATACAAATACAAGACTACAAATCAGTACAGTACAAATACATAGAGAAGGGTCCTGGTACCATGGGCTGTAGGTCTTTGAGAAATGCCCAGCCTATAATGTGCCGGACATAGTTTCATAGATGAAATAGGTCTACAATGCGGAAGCCCTATGCCAATAATGTAATTATCACACAAATAAGTGTACCATTACACCTGTGGTAAGAACACCGAAAGAGGGGGAGATAAATGGTGTTATAGAGACAAATGTTAAGTAGTTTGAACCTGCTCACTTCAAGGGAAGGGTTGTTCTCTAAGGCAGTGATGAGAGATACGATCTGAAGGATAAGCAAGAGTTAACTGGGAAAAAGAGCACTAAAGGAATCCCATTCTAGGCAGAGAGAATAGCAAGCACAAAGGTCTCGGTGGGAGGGAGCATGATGTGTAATGGAAGAAAAAGAGGATCACTACAGCCAGAATGCCGAGAGAAGGGAAGAGGCTGCAAAGCTACAGAGAGGCCAACTCATCCAGGCCTCAAGATTATACTATTTATCCTAATTGCCCATAACATAATTTAAGTAGAGGACAGAGAAGGGATGATGGACATGTGTTTGTACAGGTTCTTTTGGCTCCTTTATTGAGAATGGCTTAGAGGTATCAATGGGAACTGAATGGAAGCAGTAGGAAGGCTTTCCTAAAAAAATGGACTTGAAGATATGCCTTAGAGGGTTTAAAACAATGGGAAAAAATAGAGTGTGAGGGAAATTGAAATATCTGTGGCAAATCGTGAAGCAAAGAGTATGCCTGTGTGATTGGGGAGAGATTCATTCAAATAAATAACAGAAGGTGTTAATAGTGGTGGAAATGGAACAGGAAGAATTCAGGAACCAACTGAAAGTAACTTGTGAACAAGAAGGAAACTAACCCTATAAATGATGAGGAGTTACTGAAGGCTTTTAGTAGAAACAATATAAGAAGAGTTTTTTTTTCAAGTTTTATGCAATATCAGGAATACATAATTAGGCTAGGGGATTACAGGCTCAAAACCATGAGACCAGTTAAACATCTATGGTAGTTTAATTGAAGAGGTAAAGGTATGATTTAAGGACTTAGGTTTAGAAAGAATGACAGCAGGAGAATGAACCAATGAAAACAGTAATGAAGAAGCGAAGAAGTTGGAAAAGAAAGCAGTCTTATATCAGTTTGTGGGAATAGAGAAAGAAATTCAAGGAAGTAAATGTCAAATGTTACATGAAATTAACTAGGGTAGAAAGAAGCAGTTTCTAAGGTTTATCAACCAGCTTTTGCTAGGTTATGCTGAGGTAACAAACTCAAAACTCCCGTTCCATACAATGACAAATACTCATTTTTCATTGAGGGTACATGCAGACTGTGGGCTGGGTGAGTCTCTGATCCCTCCTTCTTCTTTCTGACATTCAGGCTGGAGGAACAGCCACATTGGGGACATGCATTTTTTGTGGTTGGGGGAAAACAGGAGCAAAAGTCGTGCACTGTTATTGGCTAAAGCGAGATACAAGAAAAGCCCTGATATCAAAGGGAGAAGAGTGTAACCTTCTTATAGGACTGGGCAGTAAGTTAATGTTTAAATAAAAATAAACATTGATTAGCATTATGACTCAACAATCCAATTTCTAAGTATTTACCCAAAAGAAATAAAGATACAGAGCTCCACAAAACCTTTATGCTAATGTTTATAGCAGCTTTATTCAAAATCACCAAGAATGGAACAATCAGAATGTGTATCAACAAATTTTGGAAAAACAAATTGTGGTACATCCATACAATGAAATAATACTCAATAATAAAAAAGCGTAGACTACCAATGAGACACATGATAAACACGGATGAATATCAAAGGCATGACACTAACCGAAAGAAGCCAGGTTTAAATGGCTTCTATTTTATTTATATGACATTGTGAAGAGGATAAGACTGTAGAAAAAGAAAACAGAGCAGTGGTTGGCAGAGGCTGGGGATGGGGGAGGGCGACTACAAGAGGGAACGAGGGAATTTGGGAGGGACGATGAGAGTAATCTCTATCTTAACTGTAATGGTGGTTACACAACTGTGTGTATTTGTCAAAACTCATAAAACTATAACTCTTAAAGGAGAAATTTTATTGTAGACCAATTATGCCTCCATATGATTTAGTAGTAAATCATAGCTACAGCCATAAGTTATTACTTCACAGTTGAATTACTTAATAATACATGCTTTAAAAACACATAGATACCTAAAAATTTGTAACCAAACAAATAGCGACAAAGCAAAGTATTTATTTATGTATAGTTTGGGGTTTTTATTGGGGGGATGGGTAGTTTATCAGTTTAGATCTAGCCTTTTTTTAAAACTCACACTTAAATATTAAACTTTACAATTGAGAAATTTAATATTTATTTTTGCTTTTAAGGAAATTACCCTATGCATTTAATGCCTCTCATGGGTTTTACGGCCTGTGTGTTTTACAAGAAAAATAGGCCTCAGCAAATAATTATAAAATGCTTTTGAGTCGCTCACATTCTCTAACAAATACTGCATGATATAAATAAGGAACAGTACATTTAGTGAGCATAATATTTTAATTTGGTAGTTGCACAAAACTGTACTGTAAGTATGTAAATTATATGAACATTTGCAAATACAGTTGACATACACTATTCAAAAACAAATAATTGCCCAGAAAGATGAGCGGAGGAATGTTGGGAGCTTCCCTGCCTGGTTTCCAGAGCTATAACCCCTCCATGGCTAAGGATGAGTGAGCGACCTTTGGACCATAAGCCACTGAGGAGACAAAGCTTATTTCCCTGGCAGGAGCACGGCTTCTGCTCCTCTTTTCATAGCTGGCCTCCAACGCTTGATCAGTTAGCCAATGACCGGTGAGATTCCCCAAGGGAGGAATGACTTAAGACAGGCATGATCACATGGAGGCCCCAGGGAAGGACTTGGGGGGCTATGGAGAGAGGGGGTGATGGACTCTTGCCCCTCGGCTTTGATGAAGCCTGAGTCCACATTCCTCCTAATTCCTTGGCAATCTTGCCTCCTCTGCCTGATTTATGAGCCTGAAACAATGACAGAGAATGGCGAAGCCCTGTGCTGGAATGGGTGGGCTTCCCGGGTGATCAGGCCTGAAAAATGACATGTAAAATCCTGTGAAGCCTGCTTTGCTAAGAATGCTCTTAGTTAAATGATAAAGGCCCAAGCAGGAAATGAGTTTGTCTTCCAAAGTTTTGTAGCTTCTTAGCTGATAGACCCTAACTCAGAAGAAGCCCTAATAGTTCTTTGTATGCTATCTACTGTTTGATCCTTACTGCCTGACAATGATTAATGAGCTGTACCTGCATTCCTGTGCAAATCAAACCCAATAAAAGCCTGTCTAGGCAAGGGTTGGGGCTCTCTCCTCTTGAGAGAGTGGCCATGCCATCCCTTTTCCTCCACAGGACTCAGTCGTCCATGTGAGTTTGTCTTGAATCCCATCCATAATGCTTCGTACGCTGTAGGCCAGTACACATGTCAGAGAAAAAGGTAATGAAGTATAATTTCTCTTTTCTCTTCTCTCTCTCACTTCAAGATAACATAGTTAATACAGAAAAAGTGGAACTGATTACTTTGTTATCTATTAATACCCCATTAAATAGTAAAATATAAACTATAATAGTACAGGGAAAATATGGATCAACTATTTGTTTCTGTCCCAAGCATCTTAATATGTGAGTAATTTCACTGAAGAACTAATGAATTAAAATAAATATCCAAGTTAATTTTGACTAAGTATTTTAATACAGAACAAAAATAAATCACATTGATTGCTTATTTTGGTATTTTGGGCAGGGTAAGGGAGGACTTAATTTATCAAGAACTATTGTGCATTAGGAACTTGTACTACGATGTGTTAGAAATCTCAAGATATGGTCTGATCTAATCAGAATCTTTTTACATAAAGAGGTGATTGCTAATCACAATTCTTAGTCTTTCTTTGTGAATGCTGAGAGAGTAGAATACCACTACAGCTGTGGGTCTCTTGATTTTTAAGGACTGTACAAAGTCAGAGAGATTGCATTTTATGCTCTGGTTTCCCTGTCTTGATTCTATAATTTTATGTAGGATTTTGGTGAGAAGAGTTTGGAATGTGAATCTAAAATTAGTTTCCTATTGATGCAGTGTTATAACCCTTCCTGTCTAGCCATTAAACATTCCATAGGCAACATTAATAAGGAGCATTGCCAGCCACTTCTTGCCTAATAGTGTGTGCATTACAAGGGGACAATGGCCTTTTATTTCTCTCTTTTGCTTTCTAAATCACAAGGCTTTTGTAGACTAGCAGAGCTGATAAAATGTGCAGAGTCATCAAAAATCAATTTTTATATAAGGATTCATCTATACTCTAGGAAAGTTGATAGCAAGAAAAGATTAACTTTAACAAAATATGAATAATGAGATAGTTAAATGTACTCAGCTCCTTTATCTGAAAATGTAATAACTATATGAGATCTTTCGATCTATGAACCTATCCCATTCCAGGATTTTTCTTCCCCTTAAGCATTATAACAGTCTGACAATATATAAAAATCACTTCCATATATTGACTCCAGGCAACTAAAATGTAATGAGATTCACACCTGCTGTCTTTACTCAGCCACCTATGCACGTACTTACACAGGACAGAATCTTTTCGTGTCAGATAACCCTATACTAGGGATTTCACAGCAATGATGAAACAACAACAAAAAAACCACCCATGGAATATACTTGTCTGTACTTTCTAGTGTACAATGAACACCACTGGCCTTTTGCTTTTTTCTTATACCCAATGAAGCCCACTCTCTTATCTGTTCTTATAACAATGTGGAAAATTGTAGGTATGCAAGATACTAGCATTGTGGCGGTACATCCATTTTGGAAGAGGAGAGAGATAGAACTCTAACCTTGAGGTTTCATGTATCAACCGTGGTAGCTGAGATTTCAGGAGCACCACTCTTAAGTCTCTCTGAAATAATCCCACAATGGTTCTGCTGGCAGAAAATTCAATGTCCTAAATGTGACTCTTGCACAAAACAAGAGAAGCAGAGTGTCCAAAGGCTGCATGCACAAGTCCAGGGAAAAAAGCAAACTGAAAAGTTATAGTCATATAACACATGAAGGAAAAATTGGTCTGCCAAGGTATTCATTATGAGAGCTATTTGTTAAAAAATAAAATACAGCAACCACAAAAAAGTTATTTAAATCATTAGCTATTCAGGTAAGATAATTTAATTCAGACCTCAAAAATGATGGCTATAAAAAAACAAAAAGTAACATGGAAAAATGTTATAATAAGTTTCAAATGCAGTTTTCAAAATTTGACATGTTCTACCTTAAAAGCTATCTCTAGAATGTACGGCAGGAATATTTGTTTCATTTTTCTAAACTTGTGCCCCAGAACCTTAAACTGGGGCACATAGTAGGTGCTCAATAAATCTGTGTTGTGTGAGTTTATTGATGAATCATTAAAAGTAAATGTTGGAATAAAATATACAAATTAATATGATGATGGTTTTATGTTATTTTTTCTGGATTTCTGAAATTTCTTTTCCTTTTTTCACCTTCCTATATGTTCTATTGATAATGCAAGAGTGCATATTTCTCAGTCTCCTACTCCACTACATGCTTATTTTTTATAACCTGGGCAAATGGGGAGGGTGACTGACTATATATACACAAATAAAGAGATTGAATTTTTTTTTGAAAAACAAGGACAGAGTGTGGCATGTACTTTGTGTAGCTCCAGTCCTGTCTACATGTAGGGATAGCTACATAGCACAGAAATGACTTCTTTCTGTTTCAGTCATGAGCTAATTTTTCCATTGTACATGTATTCCACAGCTAATAAAACAGAGCAATTCTACTTGTTTTTAATGTGCTGCCAATGAACATACTGCTAAGAGCAATAAGTATGAAATAAATTCTCTTATTTTTTTTCAGAGAGAATTGGTTTTCTACCATGAAGTTTGACCAAGTCAAGCAACATAAATGTGGGTAGTAAGTCTTCCATTAGACATGTTACAACACAGACTTCCATGTGGAGGCCCTGAGCAGGTCACAGTTATGGAAATAAACAGGTGATATAAAAACCTGCATTAGCTTCTGATTTTTCTCTGGTTTTAGTAGTATGTGAGGTCTGGGACGGAACTGCCCTGTGTTCAAACCCCAAAATGCAACCCACTACACAGCTTGATGCATATAATTGCAGATACTTCTTTTCTGTTTCAAAGTTCTTCATCTATCCATTCACTCAAATCACTTCAAGAAATGCATACTCAAGTTCCACCACTTATTTGTTATATGATCTTGGCTGAGTTGCTGAATTCTTTTGGCTTCAGTTTCCTCATGCATAAAGTGCAGATACTATTTGTAACTATCATATAGTATTGTTGGGATTCAGTAAGTTAACACATGCAGTGTTTGAAAAGTCTTGGCATACAATATGACCTCAGTAAGTGTGAAATCTTTTTAACTGTGCCCCAGGCACATGCTAGGAATTGAAGGTATGGTAATGTAAAAGATAGGCTTAGTTCTAGTTCATGGTAGCTGGTGATCTAGTGGGTGACATTATTGTAAGACCATTCTCTATGAATCTCTAGCGTTTTAGTGTATCTCCTGAGCAGAAGCACTGACAGCCTTAGTTCTGATTCTCTTCTCAGGGATGTTTAACAGAGAACAATGTTTGAAGACAGAGATAGCAATAGTGTCACCATCCAGAGCCGAGAGCAGGTTTATCGTCCATTATATATAAAAAAAAAAATGCTTCTCAGTAGCAAATGTGGGCAGGCTTGCTTGCAGTCAGTTCTGAGAGACAGACATCTGCTGAACTGCAGATTCCTTTTCTGCAGTGCAATCCATTGCACGCACTTGTGTCACTTGGACCTCATCATTCCTCCTTGTAGACAATGGGTCTCAGGCAATCATTGCAAATGTTAATATTTGGCCACAGATATTGCTGTGAATAATAAACTGTGCTTTGTTTCTGATCCAGGAGTCTTTTGCCTTCTGCTAGCATCCAAGCAAACTTGTTAACTTCCAAGTTGAAAAAACATCTCAGATTTTTCACAATTTCTGGCAATCATTATGTGAATTATCAGAAATATAAAACATGTCTGTATAAATACAAAAATGTGTATATACACATACACACATGTTCTTATGTGTATAACAAATGAGGATCGCTAAATGTTATAGGACCATTGTCCAGTGGGACATGATAGTAGCAATCTTCTATTAATTTATTGAATTAGCATTAAAAACCTTAAACTTGGAAGAAAACATGAGAATTACCTAATCAAAACCACTGGTTAGTGCTGAGAGATCCTGCTGAACTTACACACCACTTTTTCTCCAAAGCAGATAGACAACTGGCAAATACTATGTACTTATTTAACACAGTTTAACCAATGTATAATTTATGAACATATTATAATGTATTACATTTAATCTCTTTACTGTTTGACAATTTCCATAACAGAGTAATGTGGATGGAAAAAATGGGATTCTGTGGACAGTAACCTCACAGGGTGATCTGATCATAAATTCCTAACTAGGCAAGTCCTGGTGGGTAGTCATGCCTCAGGCCTATAACTTTTTTAGTGAAAGGTGTTAAGCCACCCTTGCCCATCATTCTTGTGCATCCAGGTTAACACAACTTTGAAATACCAGAAGTAATACTCCTCCAGGGGGTATTATAAACACTCAAGAGAGCACGTACCCTTGTTAACTATCCTGTAATCCACAGATGGCAAACACAAGGCCCACGGGCTGAATCTGGCCCAGCACTTTGTTTCTACCCGGCGGCAGCACTGAACTCCTTGCCCCTAGTCAAGGAGCAGTTACATTTACACAGTCCTAAAATTACATCAGGCCCTTTGAAGGCAACCACGCGGCTGATGTGGTCCCTGGTGAAAATGAGTTTGACACCCCTGCGATCCCTACCTTGCTTTTTCTAATCTTTCTATATCCTTCAACTCACATTCATAAAAGAAGCTGTAAACCTATTATTTTTTGGAACATTTAAATCTTGCTCCCTTAGATATGTCATCAGTTAGGGTCAAATAAAATCCTATAAAGATTACCTACATACTTGAACATCTCACACTGACAGTAGGGACTTCTGTGTGGAAAATGTGGCCCATTGGTAAACTGCTTTTGTTGGGAGTTCTTCCTCACTGTTTGTTACCAAACAGCAAGTAGGGTTCTGAAGCCTGCCACCACCACCTAGGCAAAATTCTGGAGGCAAGGAGTCTATTCAAAAGCTACAGAATTTTGGAACAATAGCTTTCCAACTTGCATTAGTCACTTAAGCCTATCAATTAAGGCTAAAATCTTTAACTCCTGAGTTCCCCTATCATTCCCTCTTAGTTTTTAATTTTCTTATTTCTATAGGATTAGTTTATAAACTCAAACAACTTAAGATACAAAAGCTACACAATTTTGGAAGAATGGCAGGCTTCTGCCTCAGAGCCCATCCCCTCTAGAACACCCAAAGGAGAATAACCCTGCCACGCTCTGCCAGGCCAGCGGGATCCTAGGCTGCACTTGGAGTTTCTTCTCCCATCCAAAATACTGTCCTTTGGGAAATAGAGGCAGCTGCAGCAGGGCCATCCAGGCAGCCTTGAGGAAGAAGAGAGCCAGAGAGCCCTTTTCTGCCCTCCTTTTATTTTAAATCGTCTAACCCATAATTCCACCCACTGGGAAAGCAATCAGCTTCTCGGCCAATAGCATCATACCATTGCCTAGGGGACCTCCTCTGACAGCCTCTCCCTAATCCTTCCCAGTGATCTGATCATATCTTTCTGTATAAATATTAATTTTGCTAGGAGGAAATATGCTTTGGTAACATAAGATCACAAAATATTAGTGAATGACCTCACATAACAAAAAATTTATTTCTCTCTCACATCATCATTAAATAGGGGTTAGGAAACTCATCTTTCTAACCCCTATTTGTGGTACTTCTATAAGGTTGTTCTTTCTAGGAGTAAAACAAAAATGGCGTTTTTGTGTCTACCATACTGAATTTGAATTAAAATTTGATTTCTTAAACTTAAGTCATTGATTCTAATCCTTTTATCCAAACAGAACAAAAAACAGCAACTAAAGTTTACTCTTTCCCATATGATGTGATAGACATTTCAATATTTATTGCCCCTGAGTCTTGTCAATGTAAGAATGTCCGATTGTGTAGAGAATTTTATAACAATTTATTTGAGCCATCAGAAGATATACCTGGAAGTGAGATCGCAAGAGACTGAAACAAATGCTTCCAACAAATAATCAGTTGCAGCTTCTTTTATTCATTTGGAATTTAGAAAGATTTCATGAAGGTGGGAGAGAGCAAGGCCAGGATCAGATCATGGGATACTTAAGATTATGTGCTCTCTTAAAAGTGCACATAAAAGGCATTTCAAAGATGTGTTCACCTGGATGCAGAGGAGCAATGGCCAGGGCTTGCTGATAGTACAGACAAGCTTATTTTAAAGGAAGTTACATGCCTGGGATGCCACTACCCAACCTAACCTTCCAGATTAGGAATTTATGATCAGATTACCCTTTGATCTCACTTTCCACAGAATACCTTTTTCATCTACTATCTCTCCTTTGCCTAGGCTAACTGAGCGCAATCCCTCTAATCAGGCCTCACTTGAAATCATTCTCAAATACCTTTCCATTTTGATTGTTTTCCTGTGGCCATCCCTTAGGTTGTTAATAACATTTAAAGAGTACCACTGAGAAGAGAATGTAGGATTTCGGATATTGTCAGCAAAACAAATAAGAGTGAGCCTAAGTTCCCATGATTTAAACCCTAGAGAGACCCCAAGGCCTCTATTCTGTAAAGTTATCTCATGAGAATTCCAGGGCACCAGGAAGAAAAGTATTTTTAGGTATTAAATTATACTTGGCATATCTCATTCCATTTCACCCTGTAGCCTCTCCTCCATTTGGGCCACTAGACTCAAGCAGGCATGGCCGCAAGGAGGAGTGGCAACTATGGAAACTGGAGAATAAAAATATCAAATTCTTGACCTTTTTTAAAAGATTTTATTTATTTATCTTTAGAGGGGGAGGGAAGGAGAGAGGGAGAGAAATATCAATGTATGGTTGCCTCTCATGCATCCCCCATGGGGAACTGGGAACTGGCCTGCAACCCAGGCATGTGCCCTTGACTGGGAATTGAACCGCAATCATGGGGTTCGCAGGTCTGCGCTCAATCCACTGAGCTATACCAGCCAGGGCAAATTCTTGACTTTTAAGCTTTAAAAAAAGCCACAAAGAATACTTGAAGAGCAAGCTTTTCTTGCCTTTGAGAAGATAAGAACTCTGTGGACTAGAAGAAATAGGGAAGACTTGTGGAATCTAGAGTTAAACACTCATCAGGGCATCTGAGATCACGTGTCTGTGTCCTCTCCGGCCCTCCCTACCCTCACCTTTGGAATCAGGGCCTGGGAAAGCAGGAGAAACAACATCAGTCAGGCATGAGCAGAATTTCAAAGGCTGCAGTACCTGTGCCCCTGGCATGCGAAGGCAGCCACCTCACAAGACTGTCATCACAGCATAGGAAATGAGTAGAAATGACTATGTGAGCTATCAGGACTAAGGACATGAGGCCACAGTGACATACATAGAGACATGCATGCACTGCCCAATAGCCTAATATTATTTCAGGCAGGAGAACAAGGGACAATTCTGAGATGTCCAGCTTAATATGAAATCATTGCATATGTCCCCAAAAAGTTGAGACAATCTTGAAGTAGCTAAGTTGACTTGTATTTGACCAAGATAATCTTTGCTTCCAGGAGGACTGAATGCTATAATAGGGAATGCATTTTGTCATAGAAAAATATGTCAATTCTCTTTGCATTTCTAAAGACACAACTTAAAAATGACCACACCTGCAGATGATTTGCCTGTGAATGGAAAAGATGCTGCACATGGATTCAGGAGATCAAGTTTTAAATTACCTCCTCCGTAGCCCCATGATGGTTTCTTTTTCAGCAACAGTTTTATTGTGAGAAACATGCACATGTTTTCACTTTTTCACAGGCAGAATGAAGATATTAAATGAGGTAACAGTTTTGTAATATTTAAAAATATTAAAAGAACTTTTTGTGATCTCTAAATCGCCATAAATGTATCAGACTAAATATAGTAGTCTATTTCTACCATTTAAGCTCTATTTAAGGTAAGTCATCTGATACTACGTTTTGATGTTGTGTGCAAAGAGACCCCAGTGATTGCTTCTCAAATTTTACTGTGCATAGGAATCACCTGGAAAATCTTATCAAAGTTGAGATTCAGGGTCAGCAGGTTTGGGCTGTGCACTGAGATTGTCCACTTCCAATAAACCTCCAGATGATAACCCTGCTGAACCATAGACCAGACTTTGAGGAGCAGTGCTGTAGTTAATGACTAGTTTCTGCACATTTTATGATCTTAAAATAACAATTAATATTATATATTCCATTTCATAATGCCTGAGAACAGCTCCCATATTTCTTTACCTCTCCCATCGATACCAAGTTCCTTATATTCTCAGCCTATCTGAACTTGATAATGTCAGGTCCCAATTATCAAATGCTCTCAGATTACTTTTAGTTCTTTTTTAATGTTTGTTATTATCCTTAAAAAACATGATGTGCTTTCGGAGAAAGTATAAGCAGTTCTGTCCTTGAAAATTTATGAGCTTTGACCCCATAAAGTTGGCAGCAGACCTGCCATCATTACTACCATTAACCTTTTAAAAAGAACAACAATTATATTTTGATATTATAAGAAAGGAAAGTGGACAAGTATTAAGGTGGTAGAGGTACCGTTTCATTCTGGCTGGTTTGTTTCCTTTTTGTTGTCTCCATCTCCTTGAGAATCTAGGAGGGTGGCCATGTTGGGGACAGGTTGTTTTATCTCATGCTTTTGTCCCCTCCGGTGAAGACCATTGTCATCGGGAGTAGGGAACATCATGGCAGATATTAGAGATGACATTGTCTGTTAGCTGCTAAGAAAATTTTGTAGACAAAAGGCAAGGGCTTCCTACAATACAATAGATAAAATCCAGAACTGTCAAAATTACCCATCCACTTCCTTTTTTTAATTTTTAATTTTTAATTGTTGTTCAATTACAGTTGTCCCAGTTTTTCCTCTGTTGTTCTCCCCTGCCCTGACCCCCCCTCACTGCTCCATCAGACCCATTTCCTTTCTTTAACACCCCCTTTGAGATGCAATATGCATGCTTGTTAAAGGTTGGTCTGTAGAAACAGATAGCCTGGGTGAAGAATGTTGAGCAGATCACTTCACCACCTGATGACTTGATTTCCTAATCTGTATAGTAGAAGTAATTGTTATACATACCTCATGTGGCTTTTATAAGAATTCAATGAGTTGGTATGTGTAAAGTGCTTAAGACCTGCCAGGAACATAGCAGGCACTATCCTTTGTAAAGGTTAACAACGATTGTTATTATTCTTATTACTATTATTGCTGTTACTTTGTTTCCTTATTCCGATCAAGTTTCTGTTATGGTTAGATGATTTTCAGGAAGTCTATTCCTAACTATATCATCATGGATTTGATTTTACTATCTTTTTTGACATTAGCATATGAAGGATGAGCTGCTATAATTTATAGTTCCTGAAGATGATACATATCTTTTGAAATCTTAATGGACTTTCTATTTTTTAATTGCACTACAGTTGTACTAAACAGACTGCCTGCTCATACTAAAATCTTTAGAAAAAATATTTTCAAAAATATCATTCATCATATCCAATATTTTGGCACTATGTTAGAGCTCATATGAAAAGAAATCTGTATTTACTCATCAAAGAAGAGACTGAAAATTAGGGTAAAAATTATGAAGGTATATATTTTGTGTAAAGTTTACCAAAAAAATTCTTGGCATCTTGTTCTTCTCATTCTGTGTTGAAAGAAACGAAAGCAAGAACATTTATAGATTAGCAATCTTACAACATTCACTGATCAGAGAAACTGTTCAATTCAAATTAACTTCCACAGGTTTACATTGTGCCTCCCTTTGCTGCCGACTCACTGAAAAAATCTCCAACTCTGACTTTCTCTTCAGGGAATTTATAATTTTATTTTTTCATAAAGGAGGCAGTTATGGTAATTAAAAATAATCAGGGCAACATAGAAACCAATAATAATAACAATCCAGACAGTCCCTGATTTTTGAAGTTTTGACTTGATGGTATTTTGAATTTTAGATGGTTTGAAGACAATACACATGTAGTAGAGACTGTACTTCAAATGTGAAATGTTGATCTTTTGGGGGAGCTAGTAATATCCTGTACAATATTTTCTCCTGATGCTGGGCAGAAGCAGCTGCGTGATTTTGCCCAACTGTGGGTTATTTATAAGTGGTCTGAGTAAGGTAGGCCAGGCTAAAGTGTGATGGTTGGTACGCTAGGTGTATTGAATACATTTTTTGCTTATAATAGTTTCAATTTATGATGGGTTTATCTGGGTGTAACCCAACTGTAAGTCAAGGAGCATCTGTAACTGCATACAAACAAGTCATCAACTATTATATAAGGTGCAGGCAATACAAATGATAATGGTGTGGAGGAGGTCAATTTTCCAATGTTAAGGTATGCTTCCTACCAGAGGTGCTACTTGTAATGGGCCTTGGGTGTAGGTGGCGTTTTGAATATATTCCAGGCATCTAAAGCCACACGGACGATAATGTTAAAGCATTCTCTCCACTGACCTATTTACACAATGGAAATACAGTAGCATCTGGAATGCAACTAAATTACTTTTAGAATTTAAAGATACATGCATACCTCATTTTTAGAAAAAAACACAATGCATGGAAACCTGGCAAACACACACAACGAAACAGTAGTAATTTTTTTTATGAAAGTTAGTGGTCCTTAAAGTGGTCCAATACATTTTTCTTAAATGCAAAGCTTCTTTTGTGCTTATTAAATATAAATCACTTGTAAACATCATAATTTGCACTAATCTCCTCCTCACCCCTGCTGATACCTTTCACAGAAAGTGAGCGCATGGCCCTTCGAGTCCCTTGGTGCTCCTGCCACAGTGGGAAGTTGTGTCAGAGAACTCTTCTGCTCTGCTTTCCTTCTTCTGAATGACAGCAACACGAGTCTTTGGCTTCATTTATCCTAAAATATTTAAATCAAATTATAAAACTAATATGTATTAAAAATGAGAAATAAATTCAAACCAGACTGTTCTGGCTGCTGTGATCTATTAGTCCAATTGGTCTTTGTCTGTGGCCAGTTAGCCGGGTGGGTTAGAACACAGTGCTAATGATGCCAAGATCAAGGGCTTAATCCCCCCTGGCCTACTTCACTTTGTTCCATTCCATGGAGAGAACTGTACCCGTACTTAGGCCAGACTCTATGTGAATGCATTCCACTTGCCAGAACTGTCAGAGAGAATGTAGTTAAATTAGCCCAGATCTGCCATTACTACCAGGAACGCTAGCAAAGAAACAAACAAACTCAAGGTACACATTTAACTAATGGTCTGTTATTATCTTCCACAGGGACAAATGAACTTATTTCATGGGTAAGTACATGCTCTGCTGATTTTTTAAAAAAAAATACAGGCTAAGAAGTGTATTGACATCTCTATCTCGTCTTTCCAACTTGGCTTCTTCTGTTATTAAATCTCTATGAAATATATTAGGTGAGGAGTATTATGAAACCCTATTATTCCAGCTAAAATTACTAAAGAAAACAAGATAAACTGCAATGAGCATGCTGACTTTTTCAGGAATACATTCTAGTGGTAAGCAGAGGTACCGAAAGAGGGCTGTGGCAAGCGTCCCCTGCATGAGAAACTCGTGGAGAGGGCTCTGCCATTTGCTATACATCTCTGCTGGGTCAGCAGGGATATTTAAAGTCTCATTTTTTAAAATTAAACAAACCAAACGATGAGGATTCAAAAGAGCCTCACTATTAATCATAACTCAATGAAATTTCCTTCTCAAAGTCTTTGAATGAGGTCTTCAACTTCTAGCTAGCACTGTGTGCTCTAATGTAAAATCATTGCAAGAGGGATGAATATGTCAGATGTTGAAAATTATCAGAAAAAAATCATACCAATGGTAAGAGTGCAAAGACTATATCTATAAGAAACAATGCTCAAGAAATTCTTGCATAAATATTTTTAAAACATTCTTCAGAGAGAACATGCTGATGGGTGCAAGTTTACCCTTTAAATCTTACCAGGCTGATGAGAATAGAATGGTGCAAGCCATAATAGACATGCGCCACGCATAACTCTCATGTGGCCTACACCCCAGACTGCCCTTGAGTTCACAGGACTGATGGTTGGCTTGTGCATTTAGAAAAATCCCCAAACTGTATTTTTAAGAAAGTTTTTAGTTGTTCAGTGATAGACCTTATTCAAGATTGTTGTCTATTCCACAATTTACCTAGGGAGGTTTGTGAGAGGCAAACACCAATATTTTAAAATTTAGCATGGGTCAGGTTCTTCCCTATGAGCTTAATGTATATGATTTATTAATCCTCACAGAAATCCTAAGAATATGACTATGTCCCTTGAGTATGAAGATCAGAGTTTAGTCTGAAGCCGATGTTTGTACTCTTTTCATTCTTTATGTGAGTATATGAGGGCCCAACTGTGACCCTGATTTTACTAGTCACTCCACAGCATGGCCAGCCTGCGCCCTCCTGGTAGGGAGGTCTGCCACTGGTGACTTCTCCAATCGCTCTCATCTACGCAGGGGGCTGTCCTGACCCACTGCCTAGTCTGGCCACTCTTCCCTATTCCACTCAAAGTCTCTATTTCCTGAAGTTAAGGGTCTATTCCTGGTAATATAAAATGTTTTTCTATTTTAACAGATTATGAAAGAAACTAAGAGAAATAAATAAATAGAAAGTTCCTTTGAGATTAAAGTGTTCAATTCTACCCAGAAACAATTTTGAAGCTGCTTTTATAATCCCTTGCAATTAACTTTTCCACTGAACTTGGGACTTTTCAGGAGGCCCCTATTTACTCTCACCAAACCAGTTCTTAAAGCTAGAAACTCAGGCTCGACAGGAATTTTAGTTAAATTGACCCATTCGACTGATCATTGACCTCGGAAGTTTTCTCTGACGCTTGTCAGGTCTTTACTGCATCTGTTTTCTTAACCTCCTTCACATAAATATGTGAAGGTAAATCCATACACAGACCATTTTATTAGAATTAGTGCCAATTTTACTATTAGATAAGTGGTATAATTATGATATTTTTTAAAAGCAGACATGTTTTGGAATCAAATCTGGAGTCAAATCTTGGCTCAGCCATTCACCTATCCCAATATTTAATTGCTTTGACCTTCAGCTTTTTCATATGTAAAATGATGGTAATAACTGTTTCATATGATTGTTGCAGGAATTAAATAAATGGGAGAAAGCAATTTTAACATAAATGCTCAATCCATTACGGAGCCTCATAAAATGTGAGTTCTCTTTATCATCGTCTTCTTTGTGAAAGCACAAAAAATCATAAACACCTGATCTTTATAACCCTCCTTTATTATTCTTCATCCTCTCATAAAAGCACATGCTTTAAATTATCTAACAAGTCTAGAACCTACATTTTGGGTAGTAAAAATCTACTTTTCAACACACCCTATTCTTACAACTGTGACAATGTTGAATTCCAAAGAAAATTATTCCTTAATAAAGCACAAAATCATTACCTCATTCAATAAATATTTAATGAATACCAATTAGGTGCTATGATAGTGTAGTAAATAAAACATATGTGTTTTATGGCTTTATGGATATAATGGAGAGACAAAAATAGTTGAGAAAAAGTCTACATTTCTAAATATGGTAAACATTAGAAAGAGGAGAGGTGAACAGGTTGTTGTTTGAGTGAATAGTGGGGGTGGGGTGGGGTCATTTAGCCCTTAGTACTTTAAGTTGGGAAATGTATTTGAGGAAGCATGTTGAAGCTAAGACCTAAGGGCCTTAGAGGGTGGCAGGGGGAGAATTATCCAAGTAAATAATGCATGCAAAGACTGGGGGAGGGAGGTCATTGTTCTTGTCAACACAAAAAAAATGTCCAAACTTGTGGGGAATTTTTATGAGAGTTAATTTGAACGAAACTGATGACATATGCCAAGAAACAAGATAACAGTTTTGCACCTTCCTTTATGCATTTGAAATTAAAGAAGAGATGTAAAGACTGGAGAAAGCGAAGTAGGGATTGGATTACAGGATAGTTAACAAAATTATGTGCTCTCTTGAGGAGTTATGCCCCCTTAAAGGAGGATATTTTTTATATTCCAAAGGTGTGTTAACTGAGATGCACATGAGCAATGGACAGAGAGGGCTTAAAAGCTTTCACTTAAGAAGTTGTAGGCCTGGAGTGTGACTACCCACCCTGACCTGCCCAGTTACAAATTTATGACCATAGAAGCACCTCCCCCCCACTTTTTTCATACTGAAGGAAAAATGGATGACGTATTCTAGAAAAAAACTTGCACACTGGACAGGGGGAAAGGGACAGGTTGTGAAGGTAAGCTGTCAGAGAGGGAGAATTTATGATAAAGAAGCACTATATTACCACATTCGGCATTCGATGCCCTCAAGTCAGTGGACACTGAGCTAGCCCAGAGGAAGTGCAAGATCAAAGACATGAATTTATTACTCCTTGAGTTGGTCTAAATTCCCATATGTCTCTTTCACATTATGTGTATAGCTTGCTAATTTGAGTATGATTTTAACATTTAGAGATTAACATTTTTTTCAAGGCTAAAATGTTTTATTAACCTTAACACTATGCCTACAGGGCCCGATGATGCATTGATCCTCCAAAGAATCATTTTCCAGGTTCTTTCCCCTCTTATTTATAGTGACCTTTTAAAAAAAAATTGTTCAAGTACAGTTTTCTGTCTTTTACTCCCATCCCAGCCACCCCGCCCCCGTGCTCCCCACCTCCCTTGCATGTTCACCCCCCTTAGTTTTTGTCTGTGTGTCCTTTGTACTTGTTCCTGTAAACCCTTCCCCTTTTCCCCGGAAATTTCCTCCCCTCTCCCCTCTGGTCACTGTCAGCCTGTTCTCTATTTCAGTGTCTTTGGTTATGTTTTGCTCGCTTGTTTGTTTTGTTGTTTAGGTTCCTATTAAAGGTTATATCATAAAAAGACGTGGCTCTTAAACATGAACCAATATTTCATGTGGTGGTCAATCTAACAGAAGGAAGACTTTTCAATGCTGGAGACCAAATTGTGTCAAATTTACTGAGGAGGCACCCCAGAACCCAGAATTTATTCATAAAAATTGTGTATTTATTCTTACATACTTAAACTTCAGTTACCTTCAAACTACTCTCCATTTGATGCAACATACCTATTGAGGCATTTTTCTTTCACTGTTCAAAACAGCTTTTGAACTCGTTGATTTTGATGACTTTTAGTACCTCTGCTGTTTTTGTTTCACTTCTTCATTGGCAAAATGTTTCCCTTTTCCTTTAAGGACTTTTTTCATCTTTGGAAACAAAAAAACAAAAAAAAAGTTGTTTAGGACAAGATCAGATAAATAAGGAGGGTAGGGCACAGGGGTCCTGCCCTTTTTGGCCAAAAAACTGCTGAACACTCAGCGTGGTGTGGACAGGTGCACTCATAAATAATCCATCATAAAATGGGCAAATGTGTTGAAAGAATCTTCAAAAAAATTCACTGAGGTCACAGGCAGCCTCTCACAACAACACCAGCTGGTACACTGATACAAATGGGTTCCTAGAACACTCACCTGGCAGGGGGAGCCTGTAATACAAGGGGCCCATCCTCCAAAAGATAATTGCAGAGATAGACAGATATAGATATAGAATCTCCAATTTATTGTGGGACATTTAAAGAATGTTCAAAAGTAATTGGACTTTATATGGTTTCATTTGCTTTATTTATTAATTTCAGAATTCCATACAAGATAAATCTCCATTCTAGAAATCATGGGCTAGTTTTTGTAAGTTATTTGCATGTAGAGATGATTTGAAGATAGATGGGATTTCCTTTTCAATCACTTTTAATATTTAATTACAGCTGACATACATTATTATATTAGTTTCAGGTATACACCCCAGTGACTAGACATTACATAACTTGCTAAATGATCATCCTTATAAATCTCACACCCATCTGACACCATATATAGTTATTAGAATATTATTGACTATAGTGCCTATATATCCTCATGACTATTCTGTAATGACTAATTTGTACTTCTTAATTCCCTCATCTTTTTTACCCAGTCCCCCCAAAACAAGAAAAATTTAAAAAATGAACAATAAAAAGACAATAAATACATACCTATCAATTAAACCTAAAAAACAAAATAAATGAACAAGCAGAACAGAAGCAGACTCACAGATACAGAGAAAGTTTTGATGGTTGCCAGCTGGGAGAGAGTTTGGGGAGATGAGATTTCTTTCTCAGGGTGAGGAGATAGAGTAAGATGAGAAAAGGGCCCAGTACTAAGCAACGAAGAAACTCAATATGTAGAGCTTAAGTAGAGGAGGATTTGGCAAAGGAAACTGAGAAAGAATATCCAAAGTGTAAAGAAACTGATTAAGACGAGGGGATGTCACGAAAGGAAAGGAAGAGGGAATTTCAAGGAGGGACTAATCCATAATGTCAAAATACATGAAGAATCATTAGGATGAAGTTTAAAAAATAAGCCTCAAACATGTTAGTATGTTCTTTACCGGTGACCTTGATAAATGTTGGTGGGGTGATGGGGCAGAAATCTGATTGTAAGTGGCCCAAATAGTAAACGGGAGGGAAGACAAATGTGGAAAGTGAATTCGAGATATTTGGGAATGGTGAGGAAGACACGAGACAAAGGTTGCAACAGGACATGAGGACGTGCACGGGGGGGAAACACAGTTTAAAGCAGGTGATTCTGAAGGACAAGTGATTAAGCGGGTTTTATTGATCTACGTGTCAATTTTGACCTTCTGTTTTCATATGTATTCCATTGGTAGTATTGGCACCATCCTTATATAGTCCATCCCTGGCCTCTAAGCGTTAGAGTCCTCTTCACTGGCCCTTGTCCTATCGTGCCTGTCTTTATGGGGATCTGTAGGGCAAAGGGGGCACCCTCACCCAAACCCCTCCCTTCTAGCACCCTGCCCACAGTAAACTACCGTGTTAGTTTCCTATTCCTGCTGCAGCGAAGAACCAAAACTCAGTGTCTTAAACAATGCCACTTTATGATCTGCAAAGTCTGGAACCCAGAAGTCCAAAATGGCGTCGATAGTGCTGTGTTACTCTAAGGGAGCTCCCGCCTTCTTGCCCTTTCCCGTTACTTGGGGCCGCCATGTTTCTTAGCTCGTGGCTGCCTTCCCTCTTCAGTCATCCATGGACTGCAGAGTTGCTTTCATTTTATATCAGTATGACACTGACTCTTCTGCTCTCTACCTCCCTCTTAGAAGGACCCTTGTGGTTACACTGGGCCCGCCCACATAATAGAAGTTAATTTTATCTTAAAATCCACTCTTTAGTAGCTTTAGTTCCACCTGCAATCTTAACTCCCTTTTGCTATATAAAAGAAACATACTGATAGGCCCTGGCCAGGTGGTTCATTTGATTAGAGTACCGTCCCAATACACTAAGGTTGTGGGCTTGATCCCTGGTCAGGGCACATACAAGAACCAACCAATGAACACATAAATAAATGGAAAAACAAACAGGTGTTTCTATCTATCTATCTATCTATCTATCTATCTATCTAATAGCAAACATTTAAATTTCAAAAAAGAATATAAACATATTCATAGGTTCCAGAGATTGGAGTGCAACATCTTTTTAGGGGCAAGGGTGGCGGCGGCAATTTTCTGCCTAGAGCAACTATGCCTCTATACTTAAGATCTGAAAATTTCCTGTTCAGATGACCCAAGTCCATTTTCTCAGAGCCATCATTTCTGTCTTGAGCAGGCTGAATTATCAGTAGATTCAGCTTAGGCCAGAGGGCTGGCCAAGAATCAGCTGTTTGGTGGCTGGGGAGGAGGGTTTGGATACACAGGTGAATGCATTCATACATGTGCACTGCAGGTCCCATATGATCTCTTGCACTGATGTGCAAACAAAAAACAAACCTGGTTGTCAAAAAAAATCCTTGAAACAGACAAACAAACAAACAAATAAGCTCCCTCATTCCCCTCATCTTATTCCCAGAGATATTAAAAAATCCACTTCAAGTTACCCCTCTAAATAAAACTGGTTTGAGAGGTTCACTTCATCAAATTCCAGCTAAAAAATGTAGGAGCATTCTGGGAAACTTGGTGAGTGGGGCCAAAAATGCAGTGACTGTAAACCTCTGACTCAGAAGAGTTGGAAACATTTAAGGACATTTGGATAGTCTGTTCAAATTGCAGTGGTTTGGATGTTGGAACGTTTAAAGATGTCCTGGAGGTTCCTAAGCCTCTCCCCATTTTTTTTTTGAATTCTTGTTTCCTCATTCTTTTCTGTTTAGTTGTTTCTTTCTTCCTTCTGGTCCACTCCATTGATTTGACTTCCAGTTTTCTTTTCATCACTATTGGTTCCCTGTGTATTTTCCTTCATTTCACATAGTGCAGCCTTCATTTTTTTCATCAACATTAGAATTATAGGGGTACCAGAAGGAGAAGAGGAAGAGCAACAAGTGGAAATCTTTATTTAGCAAATAATAAAGGAGAACTTTCCCAGTCTGGCAAAGGAAATAGATTTCCAGGAAGTCCAGGAAGCTCAGAGAGTCCCAAAGAAGTTGGACACAAGGAGGAACACACCAAGGCACATAATCACATTAGCCAAGATTAAAATGAAGGAGAGAATCCTAGAAGCAGCAAGAGATAAGGAGGCAGTCACCTACAAAGGAGTTCCCATTAGATTGTCAGCTGATTTCTCAAAAGAGACCTTACAGGCAAGAAGGGGCTGGAAAGAAGCATTTCAAGTCATGAAATGCAAGAACCTACACCCAGGATTGCTCTAACCAGCAAAGCTGTCATTTAGAATGGAAGGACAAATAAAGTGCTTCTTAGATAAGGTCAAGTTCAAGGAGTTCATCATCACCATGCCCTTATTATATGAAATGTTAAAGGGACTCATCTGAGAAAAAGAAGATAAAAAATATGAACAGTGAAAGGACAGCAAACTCACAGTTATTAGCAACCACACCTAAAACAAAAGCAAACTAAGTGGACACCTAAAACAAGAGAGGAGCCACAGAAATGGAGATCACATGGGAGGTTAGTAACAGGGGAGTGGGAGGAGGAGAAGTGGGGAGAAGGTACAGAGAATAAGTAGCATAGACAGTGGGGAGAAAATAGGGGGAGGGCAAGAGTAGTGTGAGAAATGTAGAAGCTAAAGAACTTATGACACGTGGACATGAACTAAAAGGGAACTAACCCTTGGGGAAGGGCCTCAAGTAACTAATGTGGGTGGGGGGGGGTGTGCAGGGTGGAAAGGAATGAAGGGGGAAGGGACAAGTGCAATGGCATAATTAATAAAATATATTATTAAAAAAGAAAAATTGCAATGATTTGGATGGACACTAGTAGAAGGGTAACGACAGATGGGTAGGATCAGGTTCCACATCAAGACTGAGCTAGAAGAGGTAGAAAGTTCTAGAGGAAGAGAAAAGATAAAGGAGTATATTTTGAGGAACTTAAGCTCAAAAGTACAAATAATCAAGTTTTATCCCATTACCATTTTATTCCAAATAATTGCGACAACTCTACATAATAGATGTGACAATGAGTACAGCAGTGGTCAGATTGCATTCCCTGATCTGGTGACTCACTGTTGTTCAGTACAACTGGCCTACATTTCTCCCCATCACTCCACTCCTTTTTCTGTAACTTCAAGTTGACTAAAAGATGATATAATCTAAAAACCTCTTCTTTTATGGACACCTACATGTACACGATGAAATAAACATGTATGCCTATGTATATATGTGCACATATACATGCATATAATGTATGCACTCATGCAAATATACATGTGTGTTTATTTCATGACATTATCAGGGGGCAATAGAAAAAGAAGTGAACCAAGAATCAAGAGACATGGGGCTTTCGTTTTAATTCTGCCTCTTGTTCTCTAGAATTTAATCAGATTATATGTTTGCTTTTTTTGAAAGAAGTTGTTTAAAACTAGATAATCATTTTGATTCTTTTCCATTCTAAAATCCATTCTAAAATACTTGCTCTCTTACCAGAAGTCCAACTTTGCTCCCCTTAAGATGAATTATCCTACATTTTATTAATGAGCAAACAAAGACTCTAGCTTTCACATATTATTTTCTCTCTCTAGCTTGTATATTCTTCTTGTAGATTTTAATTCCAGGTAGAATTTATCATTTTTTCCTCATTTTCTTCCATCAGTACCATGTAAAAACGAGAGAGGTACCAAAACAATGATATTGCATTATAGGAAGGTTTTGCCAAATACCTCCAGACTTCTGAGTCCATGAGTTATAGTATCCAACAACTACATCTTGGTCATACAATAAAAAAAATTGGCAGCGTACTGGAGGCCATGCAAGTCTCAAGGAAGATGCAGAAATTGGGGGTATGGACATGTTGGATCTAGTTCTGGCTTATTGTCTAAGTCAGCAAATACATGTGGAATATCTTCTAAATGTTCGCTGTACAGATAGAAATGGTCTTTTCAGTAGTCTAGTGGAGGAGAGAGATATTGAACACATTATACCAAAAAAGTCAACTACAGATGTATTAACTTATTTAAAGATAAGAAAGTATTAAGTAGTTAAATAGGAGGTCTGATATTTGAGGAAGTACTGTCTTGCAAACTAGCTTGGTGGCCTAATTCAATCACATTAAATTTAGGTCCTAATCTCTCTCATATCACAAGGTTCCTCTCATTCTAACATACAGTGCAAAGCCTGGAGGAGAGTTTGAAATCGTGTTCCAGGTTTTAACCTTCACTGGTTTCATGTATGTTTGGATCCTCCACAAGGTGGTAAGCTTCTCTAAGGGTTTTTTTTCTCTCCTCTTTATGTTTTATTCATTTAATGAATGTTTGCTAAGCCAGGTATTATACGACTGAGATTCAGAGATAAAAGTCACAGTTCCTGCCCGCAGGCAGTCACGGCCATGTTGAGGAAACAAGCAAAAAAGCAATTTCAAGTCTGATAGATGGTTGTTAGCACAGTGGGAGCAGTATTTGTGGAGTGCTGGAGTTTCCCGAAAGTTAGGGCATTGAAGCTGGTCTTCAGAGAATGTTTTGGAAGATAACTCCTTGAGAACAAGAAGATAGCAAGTGAAAATGGTAGGGTGCAGTGTATTGGTGCAGATGTTCTGGGCCTGCGTATAGAAACATGGTAGTAGCAGAGGCCAAGCTTCTGCCTAGGAAGGGAGGTCTCAGTTCAGGTGGTGGAATGGGCAACTGTGGGAGATGGTGACATAATCAACGACAGAATCTGAAGGCTGGGACTGCAGAGAGTGAGGAGCTACTGAGAAAAAATTTTAAAACAGTGATGAAACATGATTACTTTGTTGCATTTGCAGCTCCTAGGACAGAAGAAAGTGGGGAGATGAGCTGTGAAGAATGGATCAGAGGAGGGTTTACAGCAGGGCCTGGAAATTGGGGAGAAGTCTCTTGCAGGGTTCTGGTGAGAAGTGCTGAGTCAACTAAGGATTATGGCTGCAGAGATAAAGAAATGTGGGGAGAGAATCAGCCGAAATGGAAAAAATGGAATCAAATGGACTGTAAAGTTTCATGTGGGGAATGTGAGAAGGAAAGAGTGTTGGATAATTTCCAGGATTCTAGGTCAGCAACTGGTGAGTGAGAGATTTAGTACCTGAGATGCAGATTAGAAGGGGATCAGTTTGGAGATATGGGGGAACTATTAGTGCTGTTACCACGGAGGTTCCTATGGACTCTCTCTGTGGAGCCACGCGGACAGAAGCTGAACAGACGAACCTGGAACACAGGTGTAATCAGGTGTAATCAGGGAATGTCAATTTGGGAAACGTAAGTAATAAACGTTTTAAATAAATTCTTGCATATCTTATTGGTGGAATACTGCTCTGCTACGAAGTACACAATTAAAGTCTAAATGTTTAATCCCTCAGTAAATATATTTTAATATTCAATGGGTGAAAGAATGGGTGAGTGAATAAGAGCTGTTATGAGTAGCAAAGAGTTTCTATACAATTATCAAATTGTGCGTTTAAGTATGAGTTTGTATATATGTAAGTGTATATGTATTTATGCATGTGTGTGTCTGTGATGTTATATATACACATTTATATAAAAATTAATGCTATCTCTTGGTTCTGTATATGAACATTGATCTGACAGGAGTGTCATAACAAATACCAAGACAGAGTAGCTTAAACAACAGAAATTTATATTCCCACAGTTTTGGAGACTAAAAGTCTAAGATCAAGATGCTCTCAGGATTAATTTCTGGAAACTTCCATTCCTAGTGAGCAATCCTGCCTTCTCACTGGGTCCTCACAAGACCCTTCCTCTGTGCCAGCACTGAGAGAGGCCACTGGTGTCTCTTTGTTACAAGGACACCAGTCCCATAAGAGGACCCAACCCTTTGATCTCATTTAACCTTAACTTTCTCCCTACAGTCTTGTTTCTAAATAGTCACATGGGCGCTTAGGGCTTCAGCATGCTGATGACCTGGGGTTGGGATGGGGGAAACACAATTCAGTCCACAACCACGTCAATTCGTTTGGTGTCCAGATTGAGTTTTCCTCTGACAAAAGATAGGCTCTGAAAATGAAAGAGCCTGTCTCAACAGAATACACTTATATAAAAGGGGGGAAATATATTGGTTAAAGGTCAGAGCTAGAGTTTACTTATAAAATAAGCATGGTACTTTACTGCTTTACCTGGTGGTATAGCAATTCCTGCAACAGATTTTCTTTTTCCTTTTGGAGGCTATAAACCACTGCAAATAGATAAACCTGTAAATAGTAGTTGGATGGATTTCATGACTTATTAGTGTATATTGCTGTATGGAAACCAGGCTGGAAAAGCCAGACAAGGTTGACGTCCCACTAGAATGTCATACCACGAAGGTGTCGACTTCAAGCAGAGATCACTTGTTGAAAACTGCTGCATTCCTGGCGTGCACGCACTTGTAATAAAGTTAACTTTCGCTTGCGGTTATAGTTAGAGTAGAGGATATCCCAGTCTATTTTGAGCCCGCTCTGTTTCACCCGGTTGGCCTCTGAGTGTCGTTCCTGGTGAAAGAAATCTCCTTGGGGTTGCGAAGCCGTCGCCCGGCGGGCAGGTGACAGGACTGAGTGGAAACCCGCGGAGCTCTGAGGGCGCGGAGCCTCTCGCATACCATTCCCCTCCCACCAGCGTCCCACGGCCGGGAGGCGGAGAGGGCTTCAAACTTCGCTCCAATCCGCAGCCGGCCCGGGCCGAGGTCCCCCTGCCGGGTGACCCGCCCGCCTCGGACTGAGTTGGAGGAACTCCGCGGCTCTCCGCGTCAGAGCCTGGGGAGGCCAAGCGCTCCCCGCCTCCCCCGCGGACCCCTCCCTCTGCCCCTGCGTCCCGGTCCTCGCCCAGCCGGGAGCGCTGGTGATAGGACGGGCCCCGGGCGTGCATTGTGTGGATGCAAAGCAGAGCCGCCCGAGCGGGGCCAGGGCTGCCTCTGCGGCTGCCCTCGCGGGACCGGGCACTGTCATGCCCCCGCCGCGCGGCGGGCCGATGCGTTCCCACGCCGCTCGATGAGCGCGGACCAGGGGGCCTCCGGAGGGGCTGAAGATGAAGGTGCCCGCGCATGGGCTCCCGCTGATTGCCAACCCCTCCCAAGCCCGCGCCCCGCGCGGAGCCCGCGGCCTCCGAGGACCCGCCTTCGCCGCAGTAGCAGCTGGAGCAGCGACAGAGGCGGCGGCGGCGCGGGGCGCGCGAGCGCGTAGACCGGCGGCGGCAGCTCGGGGGCCGCCGCTGCCCCGGCTGCCATGAGTTGTGCGGAGGTGATGTATCACCCCCAGCCGTATGGAGCGCCCCAGTATCTGCCCAACCCTGTGGCAGCTGCAACCTGCCCCACAGCCTACTATCACCCGGCGCCCCAACCTGGCCAGCAGGTGAGTCACCGACCGGGCAGTTTGCCGGGGGCGGGGGCGGGGGCCAGGGGCGCCGCGAGTATCGCTCTGGGGCTCGGGCGACTTGGGGCCGGGACCTGGGCGCGGAGGATGCTCTGGGAGCTGCGGAAGCGCCCGGGAGCAGAGAGCCTTCCGAAGAGAGGAGGAGAGGCTTCGGGAAGGGACGAGCCCCTGGGGGGACGGGTGGGGACTCGAAGTGAGGCATCGCCGGCTGGGGGCTTCTTTCAGTGCTGTCACCGGAGCCCAGAGGCTGCTCTGAGCAGCCACCCTAGCTCTTAGGGCTCAGTTCTCTGGAGCTCACCAAGGGCATCTATCTGTCTTAGGAGTATGTGAGTAAACTTCCCTTAAACCAAATGTTTCGTTTTCTTTGGAAAGGTAGAGTGTGTCAGGGTTTTTTTTTTCTTGATTCGAGGCATGAAAATGTGACACTGTCGAGGCTACCTAAATAAGGAAGTCAGGAAATGGCCCTTTGGGGATTTTTATGGTGAAGCATAGGTTTAGTGTAACGTCTCGCGAACGGTACTAGAACTTCTTGAGTGGGTCTGAGTGGGTCTTCTTATGACTGTGACTTAGGGGACAGGGATTGATCCCCAAGTTCCTCAGTCACTTTTCAAAATTAAATTTGAGGGCGGGTAATATTGGTTATTAACATTAAATGTTTCAGGTGTACAATTCTGTAACACATCATCTGTGGATTGCACGATGTGTTCGTTCACCCAAAGCCTAGCCTCCTTCTGTCGCTATATATTTGACCCCCTTTACCCTCTTCACCCTCTCCCCAGCCTCATTCACCTTTAATTCCACCAAAGCAGAAAGGTATTATAGTTCAGTTTGTTGGAAGTGTGTTGTGTGTCCCCTTCTAGCCAAGAGGCAACCTTGGATCACTGGTTCTCCACCATGTCAAGAGTGACTGGGAATGCTGTTGATAAAAGAGGTTTGGGAACCGGGGAGATGATATACTATAGTTCCTTCAGAAGAGAGAGTAAGGGTCTGGGGAATCTGTCACTAGGTACCCTTGGGCATTCTTCTCTGGACACCAACAGGATGTGTATCGAGGCTTAGACGGCACTGCATAAAACACGTGTGAGTGTGTGGCACTAGGTTATACCAAAATAGGGTCTTCAGGCCCCGAGAATTAGACTGGGTTGGCTCTGTGAGGAAAAACATAAGTTATGAAGACACTTATCAGGGAACTAGATATGGTTAGAAAACTACAATCCATTGAACTTGTGGAATTTTTAAAAGTTTCTTAAGAACTATGTGTTTTGTGTTGATCGTAAGGGCGTGGCTCTTTAATTAATCTGGCCTTTTAATTTCTCTATTTTCTTTTCTTCTGTCTCTTTGCTAGATTTGTAGTGCTATTCTTTGGAAGGAAATCATAACTTCTGTTTAGAATTTAGGGACTGTGAAGGTTATCTGATTCAAAAAGGGTACATGTCACAGATTTATCTGCCACGCAGTGTGAAGTTGACAAGGACCAACTAGGACAAATGAGGAAGGAACCCCACTTTCTTGCTGTCATTATTATTTAATTCTTAGCAGGTTCAGCCTTTCAGAGACTATTTTTGGGGAGGAGAATGGGAAGACATTTTGTAATTTGTGGTCAGGGGTGACAGATTCAAACATTTTGGTTATACTGTTTATTTTTCATTGGCTTTAGTTATACACAATATAAATAATGGAGAAAATCACTTAGTGCAATTTAGGCAAGTGAGGCAAACAGGTGATGGGAATCAGTTTACGTGTTTTGTAAACACACTGTCCCGATGAACCACCCTTTCCTCCTTCCTTCCATCTCAGAGACTGTAAAGGCCTTCAATTATCAGCTGGAATGTGGACCTGCAACAGACTCAAACTTTACCAAACACTCAGGAAGGTATTTTTTCCCCATAAAAATAACTTGAACTAGTAGGCATGGTGGATAAAGCTTTCTCTTGTAGAGTTGTAAAAAAAATCTATTTAAAATATGAACCTGTGATGAGGTTAGTTTTGTAATAATTTGTTGAGGTAGAAAATAAAAGTCAATATCAGAAAAATTATAAATTACAAGTCATAACATTTAGTTTTTGGTAAAAAACAACTCCAGTCCTCTATTTAGCCTTTGTGATAGCCCTGAGACTCAGTCGCCAAATTTCCTTCTTTTGCTGAGCCCACCAACAAATTGAAGAAGGAACTGCCTTTGTTACCTGATTTAGCAGCACTGACCAATTCATAAATGGCAATCAGCTTCCACTGTTCTTTCAAATTCTGGAGACCTCATGTGAATAGATGTGAGGCTGGGTTGACCTAAGTAACTTAGTTGAGAGATATGCTTGGAAATTTTCATGTGGGTTTTATCAAAATGGCTTATTTGAGATTAATTTTTTAATCAGTTAAAGAAACTATTTGCCTATAACTGGCTAACAGATTGAAAAGAGGCTTGGTATTATAACTACTGTTCTTTTACTGTCAGGAGTTTATTTTGATGACCTATATTTTCTGTTGGAAAAAAATGAATCAGGAAATTCTTATCAGGCTGACAGCATTTTTAGACTGTGCGGTGCGTGGGTGAAGTGGGACTAATATTGACTTGGCCCTAAAGTAGTCATCTGAGAATACATATTTTGGTTGTTTTTGCATTCCATAAGGTTTTATCATTATTATCCATGAAGATTATTTTCTCCGTACATGGGAAGTGACCTCTAATAGCATCTTGCCTAGGAGACAAAAATAAGAGCTACAGCTTCTACTGAATTTGCAAATTAATTTGTTGAGGAGCCAGAAAGAAAAGAAGCAGGGAAAAAAATGATAGTTATAAAGAAAGTTTAATGGTCATTTATAAAATGTTAGGAAATAGCGCATTCAAGTTTTATGTTATTTCTGTATTCAATTGTAGTAGTGTATCTTTGAACTGATTTTTTCTTCAAATCTGTATTGCTTTGAAGTCTTTGTAAATTGGTATATATTTTTAAGTGTTTCATTATAATGGATTTTAAACATAGCTATATGTTTCCTCTTGGTGCATGATCGTATAGCTGAAAATTCTTTCTGAAACAATCAAACTTCATACTCTAGGCATGTGTCCTTTCCACTTTTTCCTAACAGCACAAACATAAGCTCCTTTTTAAATTGAACTTATACATTGTAGGTGGGTAATAGGTTGGTATCTTCAAGCCATGGCTAATTGCATAGAAATCAGGCTACACTGCAATGTGTTAGGCAGAGGGTAGGTGAAATGAATCAAAGTACTATGTAAGCATGTCCAAAAAGTACATTTTTAGGACCTGATGTTAATTGCTAGAAATTGCATGGATGTGCATAAATCTTACATCGTGCTCTACAAAGTCAGGATTTGTGGAGGGATGCTAAAGACCCTGGTCCCTGTACCTACTACCATCCTTTTATAGCCATGATACATCCCTGGCATCTCAAGAGAACTCTTGACTCAGTCTCTCAGCATATGCTCCAAAGGAATGATGACACTGCAGAATGTGTGTAGAGAGAAGTACACTTGTGTTCTAACAGTGACAGTAGAAACCAAGAAGACAACTTCAAAATATATGTCAGGAAAAATTGAGGGAGATGATATGAAATCATAGATTTTCTTCATACCCAGTGGATCTCTCATCTTAAATGTAGACAGCCTGTCCTCTAACCCTGCCCTGCTCCCTATATTTATAGTGTTAACATCAGAAATATGCTTAAAGCTTGTATGGTTTATAGATGGGGTAGTGAAAGTAGAGAACAATTGCTAGTTTTCTAATTGGGCATAGAGATGCCGAACAACCATACTTTGGGCTTCATATAAGTTAGAACACATTGACTCTCTTGTCTTCAAGAGTGACGGTTGCTGCACCCACACTTTCGCTTGAAAGGATTAAGCACCCTTGGGAGGCAAACTCCCAGTTACACATTTGTAAGGAGTTTTTTTCAAACTCTTTCTCTGCACTTTGCCACCTTGGTTTGGTCATAAAATCTCTCTGGGATTCCATTTGTCAGGGGAAAAAAGACTGTAAAAACATGCTTCAAGTCCTCCTTTTATAAAAGGGAATATGGATATTCATAGGACTGAGATGCCTGACTAAATTTCTCATAGCTAATTGGTGACAAAATTAGAATCGTCAAATTCACTGTTCTGCAACGTAGCATCCTTCCGCCATACCATGCAGTCTCTCAAAATTTTTATTTTTTTCCTCTTGCACAATAAGCTTATTCTTGTCTTTTGTGCTCCAAATCAACTCTCTGATAAAGAAGATTAATATGCAGTAGATTTTTTTGGCCTTGGAGCTTGAAATTCTTTCCAAGTCCTTGGTAGTGTACTTTTTTAGTGTAGGCATTCCAAAGTCCTTTTGCAAGCATTTGTATTATGCTAATGACTTTTGCTATCCATGTTGCTATCCATTTATTTATTTAAAATAGCATGCAGGAAGTGGTATTAACAGTCAGCTGGAAGTGCCTCATATGTCATTGCTATTCCAACATAAGTTTAGATTCATTAGGAGGAAGGAATACAATTATATCTTAGGTAGCTTCAAGGCACAGTCAACTTATTTAAGGTGGAGTATCTAAGTTTCTTGCAAGCGTAAACAAGGACTTAAGTGGGTTTATAAGAATTCATACATGCCTTCTTTGAGAAAGACCAGCCCCTATAATTCCACACTACACAAATTAACTTAACTGCAGAGACTTAGGAGCTTCAAGCGCCCCGCAATTTTATACTCCCAATAACTTTCCAACCAGAAAATTCAAAGCTAGGGAAGAAATTTGACTTTAAACAACTAAACTGAGCTGTTGTGTCTGGCAGTCAGCTAAAGTGGAGATTACAATAATGACAGTAAAGACAGGCTTAAGATCTATAAAATCATGGGTAGTGAGGATATGTTCACCAGGAAACCAAATGCCAGCACAAGGTAACACTATTTGGAAATTTAGGTGAAAGGTATTTTGGAGAAACTCAAGGAACGCCTACTTCACCTAGCACTTATTAAGTCTCACATATAAAGTTGGGGGTGGCAGGGACATGTCCCATACCAAAGGAAATGAGAGTGTTCAGAAGGTAGAACCATACCATGCACTGACTCTTGGGTCTGTTATAGAACATATATTGAGCTGACTTTGTTAGGCAGTGTGTGTGTGTGTATGTGTGTGTGTGTGTGTCTGTCTGTCTGTCTGTCTGTCTTACATCTTTCTCTGCAAAGAGAATTTTCATTGAGACTGAAAATATTAAGTTCAGAATGCTCAGGGAAGATCCTAAAGCAAATTTGTGAGTTAGATAAATGTTGTTCTAAAATTTTGATGCTTAACCTGGATCCCATTATGCCCATAAGTCCTGTTTCCACTTAGCTTTGAAAAAATTCCAGAGCAGTACATCTAGTAATAGGTAACAACTTAAGGTATTATTTCCAGAAAAACATTGTCTTATGACTCAGTGATTCCATTTCTGGGAATATATCTGGAGAAATGCAAAACACTAATTTGAAAGAGTATAAGCACCCCTATGTTTATTGCAGAGTTATTTACAATAGCCAAGGTTGGGAAACACCCAAGTGGCCATCAGGAGATGAGTTGGTAAAAAAGCTGTGGTACATTTACATAATGGAATAATACTCAACTGTAAAAAGTAAGGGAATCTTATTTTTTGCAACAGCATGGATGGACCTAGAGAATATCATGCTAAGTGAAAGCCGGTCAGAGAAAAACAAATACTATGTGATTTCACTTATATGTATCTGATGAACTAAAGAAGCAAAATAGAAACAGACTCAAAGATACAGAGAATTATGGGAGGAGAAGAGGAGCTGGGGGCTGAATGAAAGAGGGAAGGGATTTGGCAGTACAAATTAGTAGGTGCAGAACAGCCACAGAGATGTGGAAAATACAGTCAGTACTGTTGGGATAACTGGCTTTGGGGCCGGGTGGGTGCTTGGAGCAGCGGGGGTACCACTCAGTAGAGTGCACAGTCTTCTGGACACTTTGCTGTACATCTGAAATTGGTGCAGAGTGATATATATATATAAGTTATGGCTGAAAATTAATAGTAAAAATTACCTTAAAAAGACAGAAACAAAAGCTCTCTAATATTTGAATATTAGTCTCTGGCAGAGATAAGTGAGGGAAATAATTTGGGGCAAAACTGTGCCCTGAATCTTTCAAAAAGCATATCATTAAGCAGCTGGTTTTCTGTTTTAACTATTCATTTAGGAAGACCCTAAGAAGGCCTTGAACCATTAGACCCAAACATCTGCTGTTACAAACAAGTCATAAATGCCATATTTATAGATATTTATAGATATTTCTGTGGATACCAGATTTATGCCAGCAATTTACACGTGTGGTCTGAGCTGGGGTAACTGAACTATTTTTCACTTATCTGGTACTTTAGTATACAAAAAAAGAGAATGACTTAAAGTCATTAAGTAAACAGGTGTCTTTTGCTCTTAAGTGTATTATTTTCATATGCCAAAACATTTGTCCATGTGGGATTTAGTGGGGGGACTCAAAGGATGCATTCTTTCTTGTTACTGTGAAGGCAGATAAAAGAAGTACCGAGACTAATTCATAGGAATTGGGCTAGATGACCGTGTCTGAAAATGAATTAGTCTTCAATGGTCTGTAGGATTTTTTTGGCTAGTACCCAGCAAAATCAGATGAGGCAGCCAATGGAAGAAACAAAATTAAGTGTGAATTTTTCTAGAGCTCCAGCATGCTGCTTATTAGGATATAGAATTGGACCAGGCCTCTGATATAATTAAGTCAAAATTTCTCATTTTCAGAAGAGGAAGCCGGGGGCCAGAAGGTTACTCAGATTCATGGACTAGTTTGGGTTAAATCCTTTCTCTCATTCCAGTCCTTCCTATTGTGGTCCCTTCCCATATATGTTTCCTTTGAAACAAAGAAAGAGTAACTTACCTAATGTTACCTTCTTACTTTTGTTATTTTTAAATTTTTGAATATTAGCTACTTGGAGAAATAACACGATTACTATATGGATAAACCACAAAACGTCCTTCATTTTTCTATCGCCCTTATAATGTGTTCCCAACTACAACTTTAGAAACAGGCTGTGACTTCCTTCTTTGTGTCTCCAAGTCCATGTACAATTACTGACACAAAATAGGAATTAGTTGATGATTCAATGAATAACAGATACATTTTTTAAAAAATGCAATCATGCCCTAAGTCTTGTAATAGGCTTATATAAGCACACAAGAAATATATACATTGGAACTATTGTTTCATTCCCTAGTTGCTGGTTTGAGAGAGAGCACTTATCCTTATTTTATGATCATTGTTTAAAACATTGTGGGAATGAAAATTTTGAAATTCTAAGTATCTGGCATAATTTTCTTGAACATCCTCAAAACTGGAAAATTTTCATTCTTGGAGGAGATGGGTTTGATTTTTGATAATGACCAGGATCATTGAGAGGCAAGTGTGGGAAAAAGTAGACGATCGTGTTAATATTATTTTTTGTTTGACCCTGCCAATGTTAAGAACAAAACAAATGAAAAAAAAAGCAAACAAACAGTATCTCAAGGTATGACTGTGCCTCACAAACTGGCTCTGCTCACTCTCCCAAAGTAAGATTTCCAGAAAAATGGTCAGCAGTTCCCCTATGTACCTGACTGACTTGTCAGGGGGACAATACATTTTTAGCTACAGGAGTTCAGTTTCATTGAGATATACAGGTACTTTGCCTTTCTTAATAGTCATACTTCTGATATATGTTTACTAATTTTTTAATGCTATTGATAACTTTAGGCTTTCCTTAGTGAGCTTGCAATGCCATGCCGACTCTGGGTGTCTGTTTATCTCTTCAGTTAGAATAAATATCATATAGAGACTCATTTCTTTCAGTCTGTTTTCTTGGTACATGCTTTGTAGTCACACAAAATAGGTTCTAATTCCATATCTGCCACTTACTAGTTAGATGAACCTAGCAAATTAAGTCAGTTTTTGCATATGTAAGATGGGAATAATTATTCGGACAAAATGCATATGAGAAAGAATTAATCAAAAATATATTAAAAATTTGTGGCATATTCTCCTTCTCTTGACCCACCCTCCCATAACCTGATTCCTTCTCTTCCAAATGGTTAAAGATGAAAATTTCAAGTCTCTCTGAGACGTATTTAAAAATCTATTATTCAAATAAATTCAGAAAAATATGATCAAAGAGCAATGTGCTGCTTTTGTGGACTTTACAGTTTTGGAACTGTTACTCCTGGCTAGAATTATAGGCGACTCTTATAGACTTCAAGCATGTTTTGAAAATTAAAAAAAAATATTGCACTTAGAGAAGACAGCCAGTAAAGAGAGAGAGAGAAAAAAACGCAAAGAACTGTTTTCAAATATCCAATGATTCATTAAAATACTTTTGTTTCCTTAGGAAAAAAGTTTCCACATATGCACAGTAATCATTTGGCATTTTGTAGGCTTAAGCCTTGGGGAGTTAGTGGTATTTGGCTCCTGACATGGAAGTCTTTCTCTTGTCAGACAAACCCTTTCCCCTGCACATTCCTGTGCGAGTTTGTTTCTGTTGCTCCTGACGGCAGGCTACGAGGTGGTGGGTACAGTTTGCGCTGTCTAGGCCGCCTCCTTCACACTGCTCCTTTAACCTCTTCCTGAGTTGGTTTTAACTTAGTGGCTATTAACTCATTCATTCTTTCTCTTAACTGGAGTGTCCTTTTACCTGGATAATAATCATTATTACTCTGACATAGGGATGAGCCAGTTAATGTGCATTAAGTAAACCAACTTGTAGTTTTTGAAGCCTCTTTGAATGGCTTCTTTATTTTTGTTAACAGGTCTTTAGGGTCTCATAAGAAAAGTATGCACATTTCTGAGACATTTAGTTTTTTTAGAAAGTGACCGTATGTTTTGAGAAAATATGAACTAGACTGCCTGTCAGTGCTGATTTGGGGTATCTAGGCTTTAATGATCTGAGATTTATTCTCGGCATTTGAAATTTTCTATATTTTTCTGAAGAAAGTGAGTAACACTAGGGATGTTTTATTCCAGAGAGCAAACACCAAAGAAATACAGAAAAGCACAGATGAGTAACATAGTTTTAAAAAGGCAAAGAATTGATTTACAGTCATCAAACCACAGGTCACAGAAAGTAGCTGAGGCTTGAGTCTGCGGAGAAGAATATTAGGATGTTTTCAATGTCAGCATATGAATTAATGGCTGTTTAAATCCTGTGTTTTGTTTTTTTCATGCTCACATTTGATTTTTGAAAAATGTGCAGATTACATTTTACTTAGCTCTCAAGCCATTTGGATACTTTAGAATTCTCTCTTTAAACACTGATATTAATGGTGAGGCTATAAATTTGTGTGTATGGTGTGCGTATGTGTTGTAAATGTAAATATTTAAATTGGTCCACTGTAATTTGTGAAAATTGACTCAATTTTATCTAAAAAAATTACAAGAAGGAATGAATGATAGACATGCCTTTTTTCCTGCCTATTGGTAAATATATCACAGGCTCCCTATTCATTTTATTTGTTTGATAGTCTCTAAGAAAATTTACTTAATTAGTAGACCTGCCTTAAGAGTTGCAAGAGAAAGTATATGTTTTAATATTTCCAAAAATTTTTACTTAAAGGAGTCAATACAGATATTTTTGGATATGCAAACAAGTGTTTGCATATAAAAATAATATTAGTATGTATTTACATAAGTGCATATGTGCATATACAGGCATAAAACATACACATAAAATATAAAGAGTATGGGGAATCAATACATCCATTAAAAAAGAATAATTTTTAAAAAGTAAAGAGGGTATTATGATACAATAAATATTTTGCTCAACTTTCCCCCATTTTATATTGAAAAGTATGTCATTTTTAGATTAATTTGTTTGTACTCAGCCATTCAACAATTGTTTAAAAAGAATAACAAAAATTATGTCACATCTAGAAAATTTTGTAATCTTAAATAGATAGAAAATCTGTAGATTAAATGCAACCACCATTAATTAAAAATTAAAATACTTTATTATTGGTATAGGTCATAATATTATGCTACCTCTATACCAGGATTTGCAGTGTACACATTTTCCATATATAAAACTTTAATTAATTTTATTTAATCTAAAAATTGATTGCCAATTGTGATAAAATAGAATGTTGTCTTTCTTTGGACAATTAACACAGCAAGGACTTACTCTAAAGAATAAATGTTAATATGAAACAAATGAAACAATAGCTGCAATACATGATTCTCGCAAACTGATGTTTGGCTGGACATTAACAGAAAAAATTAAGTCAATTTCATAGGCAAAAATGAACTCTTGTGGACAGTGAATCTACTCTGTAGATTGCTTTTAATTTCTTTCCCAGATGAAAGCAGTGTGTCTTTCTAATACGCCAGAGTGTTTGGTGGAGAGTGTGAATGTAAGCTACATACTGTATGACTTCAAGTGAATATGCATGTGCCTAGAGAAACAGTATTGTGATTTAACTAATAAATCATAACATTCATTTAATTTTATAAGGGAATTTACTAGGAGTAACTTTAGAGGTCATTTAGATCAATCCCCTAATTTTGTACATAACATAGGTTACTGTGGTGTTTTGACTATTGAAGTTTAATATGAACATGTTCAAATCTGTGCAAAAAAGATTGTAAGAAATATAACTACTCAGCATTACAATCACCTATTCATCAACAGGACATGTACACTTACAAGGAATGGATTAAATATTTATCAACAAGTGATAATTATATTGACACATACTTCAAATAAAAAAGTCAACGCACATGTTTATAACTAGCAGCCCCTAAATAATAACCACAGCTCACAATATACCTGAACATTTCAGGACTTATCTCACCCAAGAAGAACATACTCATTGCTAGGAGAAAGGGTTTAGCTTATTGAATGATACTTTCAAAATTTCTGGCTATAGATTTCCTACCTCGTAATTACCTAGAAACAGAAGAGTCTGGATTGTGTTTCGATAGCATTTTGATAGCAAAATTATGTACTTACTGTGTATTCTAGAATGATTTTTTCAACTCACATTCACTTTCCAGTGTGCATTTTTTTCTGAAATTAAAAATATGACATGACAAAGGATCAGCATTACAGACAATAGAAAGCTCATTTTGTCATTAGGATGATGAATTTTATAATCTTTAGCATTACCTTTTTACATCTATTTCCCATTGAAATTGTTGACAATAAAAGTGATATCTATTAAATTAAAAATGTTTGGAAATACTGAAAAAGGAAAATAAAAATATAGCAACTAAAAACTTACCAGGCAGAGAAACAATATAAAATGTAACATTTTGGCAATTTTTATTCCCGCAGTAGAGACCCACCTCTGCTCCCCTCCATCACATACATGCACACACATGGGCACACCTGCATATTTTTATTACACATTCTGGCTGCACCACTTACATGCTCTGTGAGCTTTGACACATCATTCCACTTTTCCGTGCCTTAGTGTCTTCAATTAGAATGTGGATAGTAACAATAACCATGTTCTATCATAGAATTGTAAGCGCTAAGTTGGTAATTAGTAAATATAAAGTTTTATAAGCACTGGCATAATATATGAACTATTATTATCACTATAACAATATGTATGTTTTAAAATATTTTAAAATCATCAGACTTTCTCATTTTAATTGAAAGCCACACCAGCCATTGCTAGAATCTTGTACTATTTTCTTTAAGCTACAACAATACCTTTTTTCTCTTCTGTGATAATGGTGGTATGTGAAACATCTGAAAAATATGTTCCATGCAAAATGAATCTTCACACAGACTTATTTTGTCGCTATTGTTTGATTTTTGAGAAATGAGTTGGGCACATCTGCCAGATCCTTTTAGAAGATGTTACATTTTTTGTTTTTATTTTATTTTATTTATGAAAAGCTCTCTTCTTCTTCACCCCACCCCGAGACAATTAGGCCTCCTATCCCCCATTTCTCTCTGTTCCATACTATAATGTTGTTGTGCATTAAATATTTGAAATAAATAAATGGGAGATGGAAAATAGAAAGAAATCTGTCACATTTTCATTAAAGTTATCCTTGTTTTGGTATACCTAGAGTAACAAAAAACTTTCATACTCTGAAAATATACACTCTGATAAAGGAGTATATTTTTTTTCCTAAATTTGAGATAGATCTTTTTCTAAGGGTGGGAATGAGAAAACTGATTNTTATTTTATTTATGAAAAGCTCTCTTCTTCTCCACCCCACCCCGAGACAATTAGGCCTCCTATCCCCCATTTCTCTCTGTTCCATACTATAATGTTGTTGTGCATTAAATATTTGAAATAAATAAATGGGAGATGGAAAATAGAAAGAAATCTGTCACATTTTCATTAAAGTTATCCTTGTTTTGGTATACTTAGAGTAACAAAAAACTTTCATACTCTGAAAATATACACTCTGATAAAGGAGTTTATTTTTTTTCCTAAATTTGAGATAGATCTTTTTCTAAGGGTGGGAAAGAGAAAACTGATTTGGGGAGGGGAAAGATGGAGTAAAACAGATGAAGAAGAATCAATTTGAGAACATATGTTAATATTTAGATTTTTTAAAATTGAAATGTTAACTAGTTCATGCTTTTTTACAAACTGTCTGTGATACTGTGTTTTGTTTATTCCATCCCAGAAGAAGTTAGCGGTATACAGCAAGATGCAGGACTCTCTGGAAGTCACCCTTCCCAGCAAACAAGAGGAGGAGGAGGAGGAGGATGAGGAGGAGGAGGAGGAGAAAGACCAGCCTGCCGAGATGGAGTACCTTAACTCTCGCTGTGTCCTTTTCACTTATTTCCAGGGAGACATTGGGTCAGTAGTGGATGAACACTTCTCAAGAGCTTTGGGCCAAGCCAGCACCCTCCATCCAGAATCTGCCATTTCAAAAAGCAAGATGGGGCTAACCCCCCTATGGAGAGGTAAGAATTTAGAAGCAGATGCTCTCCAGGGCCCTGTCTCTGTTTTGCAACCGCCTGTACCAGGTTCCAGCTGGAGACTTGCCCCTGAAGACGGATATCCACTTGCTTTTTAATTTTTAAGGACAGCAAGGAATTTCTTTCAGACAAACAGCTGGATCAGTTTTGTCACATGTGGAATGCAGGGTTGGAAAAGATGCAGTCACACCCCTTAAATTCCTCATGGAAAGTAGTGATGCAACCGGCCGGGGTTTATAGTGGCAGGATCTAGCTGCGAGGCACCATTCCTTAAGCCCCGATGGCCCAATTTGGATGTCTAAATAAGAGGCGTGTCTGGATCGGCTTTTAAAAATTAGCTCTTGCTCATTCCACTAGGTGCTACGTGGTGACATAGCAGAGATCTGAGCCTGACCCACGAATACAAACTGTGAAAGCGTTCTGTGTTCTCTTAATAACTTTCTCTGTCCTGCTTTGTTGTGGTATTAACTCTTTGTTGTATACAGTCCAGATATTACTGAGTCTATCTACATGGTTTAGACTATTCTTTTTAGTTTACTCGGTGAAGTAAAACAGCAGGTGGGGCACCCTCTTCTTTATTTCCCTTTAGGTAGAGGTCACAGAGATGTATTTGTATCTGATTACTACTTCACTGCAGATTGTTGGTTGACATCTTCAATGGGGTGTTTGCCAGGTTGGAGAAAAATATAATATATCATTCCAATGACAGTTTTAAAGAAATGTGTTATGGGCTTCCCCTGCCCCTGAATTTACGAGGTTATTCAAAGCATGTAGTAAAGTGGATCTTGAAGTGTGGTTTGCAGGAGTAGGAGCATTGGCATCACACAGGTGCTTATTAGAAATGCAGATTCTTGGGTCGCACCTTAGGCCTACTGAACCAGAAACTCAGGGGTAGAGTCATCTGTGTTCTAACCAGCCCTCCCAGTGATTCAGATAAGGGCTCAACTTTGATAATTATTTATTTTGTGCTGTTAACAACACAGATTGCAGGCCACCTAACTCAGACCTACTGAATCAGAGTCTCTAAGGAAGGTTCTGGGAATTACACTTTCACAAGTGCTCCAGGTGATCTTGTGATGAGGAAAGGCTGGTCACCTGTGGTAGACTACGCAATAGGGGGCGGGTGAGAGGTGATGGGTGGTCAGTCGCCTTTCAGCATCAGAGGAATGGTTCTGCTCCATTATGGGAGAGGTCCTGGCCATGTGGAATTTCTGGGCCTGTTCTGTAGATATGATGCTTTTCCTCCCCCCCCTCCCTCCCTCCCTCCCTCCCTTCCTTCTTTCCATCTTCTTAGTAAATATGAAGAACACCAAGATAAGCAATGACTGAAAAGGGAAGGTGGAATACAAACTCAGGTCACTGAAACCTTGACAGGTGAACTGGGAATCATGGCTGCTTATTTGATTAGTACATATTACAGACTTCCCACAGCACTGAGAATTTAATCCTTGGAAACCTAAGATATTATGTAATCAACCAATATCCTATTTGATAGCACCCGTTGAATACATTTAATAACTTGTAGAGGGTAAAAAAAGAAAATTTCAGTGAGTTACTTGACTCTAATATTTTGGGATATCAATAATAAATCCTACCAGGATAATTCATGCCAGGAAGGTAATAAATACAGTACCTGCTTCTTTTAGAATGCTGGCCTAGGGAACACTAGGAATCATTTAGCCTGGAACATAGGAACAAGAGCCCGGAATTACAGTGAAATGTGAGAGTGATTTGTCTGTAGCATCATAACCAGAAAAGTTTTAAGTGAGGTGTTGTATATATGCAAAAACTTTACAGTTCACTCTTTTCCCTACAATATGGGTGACTGAATAGAGAAGACCTTTGGACAGATACCAAATTTTGGTATAGAGAGGGTAGATAATGGTAATGTTTTAGTGACTATTATTACATTTTTTTGGCATTATCCTAAATTTGGCCTTCAAATCTATCTCCGCTCTTACTCTTTGACTTGCACAGCACATAGTAAGGTCTTACTATGTTCTAGGTAGTGGGAACGCAACAGTGGACAAGAGAGTCAAAGGCTCTACACTCATGAGCCTTTTTAGTGGAAGAGACAGGTAATAGATAGGTCATGAAATGCAAGATACCACTTTTTTAGGGTAATGATAAGCAGTCTCTCTGGGACTATTACATTTGAACATAGACCTGAAGGAAAAAGTACTCCTCTGTGAGTATCTAGGGGAAGATTATTTGAGGCAGAGGGAATAGCCAGTGCAAGACCCTGACTGGAGACTGAGTTTAGGATGTTTCATGCAAAGTAAAAATGCTGACATGTGTGGAATGACATGAAGAATGATAAGTAGGAACAAGAATTTTTAGAAATTTTCATGTCAGTTTAGTTTATTAGAGTAACCCAGGCAAACACAGTAAGCTCTTCTATTTCCATCCTCTATCTCCCATTAATTACATTTCCTAATACTTGGGATAATGCATTTCTATATGGAAAATCTGGAATAAGTATGAATTGAATGATTAAATGACTGACTTAGATAAACCAAGTTCATTCTATGTACCCCAGGTTAGAAAACAAAAAAGTCTTCGTTGGAAAACTTATTAGCAATAAGTTGTATGAACTCATTGAGTACAGCTTTTTTTATTTGTAAAAAAAGTAAAGTTCTGTGATTTCAAATGTATTATATACTTTCCATTTATGAATAGAACTTTGCTATAGTTGTTTTTAGTTGTGAATCAGTCAGTTTTAGATAAATATACATAAGTTGGATATGACTGAGATTCCCATGTCTAGCAAAGAGAATTTTTAGGAGTTTTATATAAATGGCCAAAGCAATGCAGGTTTGGAGAATGCAGTCTTTGGATTGTTTTGGGTTCATGCTTGGGCTTTATTACTGTCTGATTGCAACGTGATTTGGGATTAATTACTTAAAAATCTCTCTGGGCATAACTTCAGGTATATAATATGTGTTTATTGAGCCCTGGCTGGTCTAGCTCAGTGGATTGAGTGCGGGCCTGCGAACCAGATGATCGCCGTTTGATTCCCAGTCAGGGCACATGCCTGGGTTGCAGGCCAGTTCCCAGCAGGGGACCCACGAGAGGCATACATTGATACTTCTCTCCTTCCCTTCCCCTCTAAAAGATAAATAAATTTAAAAAATGTGGTCATGAATGACTTTTAAAAAAATAATATGTGTTTATTGAGACCCCCTTCTTAGGGATATAATAAAGATTTTTTAACAATGTATATGAAGAATTTGGTATAGGGATTGATGCAAGGTGCTAAATGACGGTCAGATGCCTTTTGTTTCTTTCTTAAGTAAGTCTCTACTCATTTTGCACACAGAGCACCAACCTGGGGTCTTTGTATAGAAACATTGCTTTTTGGAAGTTTGGATTTCTGGCAAAAACACAGTGTCTTGGACCTAGTAGGTACTTCAGGCTATTGACAGTGTTGATGGCCATGGTGGTAAGACTTTATGCAGGAGCTGCTGACCAGCTGTATTAAATTAAAAGCTCTAATTTATGGCATGAAATTTTTACAGTGCTACACAAGTGCTACAGTGCTACAGAGGAATTTAAAACTGAGTTATGGTTGAGTGCAGAATATATTTACACAGTAAATCTTTAGACAAGAATAGAGTGTCAGCTAATAATGGAATAATGGTCATACTTGGAGTGTGTGTCTTGACGGTGTGAGTAAAGTCCTCTTTAGGCGTTTTGCAGCTGTTAGACAAACAATTGACAAGAAATATTTGTACTTTGGCACAGTATCAACGTCAATTCCCTCTTATTCCACTGTACATTTTAGCAGGGATTAAATAGGGCTTCTCAGTTAAGAGAACTTAATGAATCTGATTGTTCCCTTATCCCCATCCAAATAGAAACACGAGCTCCAAATATGTCTACATATTGATCTCAGTGCCCAGAACCTAATGAATCTGGATGTCCTCTTATCCCCATCCAAACAGAAACATCAGCTCCAAATATGTCCAGGCATTAACCTCAGTGTCCCAGTACTATACAGAAAGTGGTATGTGTGTATATATCACTGACTTAAAAAACATGTGGAATAGTAAACTTACTATTTCTTTTCTTATTGTAGTGGCAAAGTTATTGTTGCTTATTGACCTAGTAATGTGTGCTTGGAAAAACTAGTTCTGGTAGGAAAGACCTCTCGAAATGAGTACTAACCTAAAACAGCAGAAGGTAAAAGGGAAGGAGGTCTACCTTTTAGAGCTGGTAGAGACTGGCAATGAGATAGCTGACCTACTGCTCCAGGGGGCAGTGCTGAGACCATAACTGCTGGGAAGCTTAGAACAGGCACGCAGAAGAGTGAGGTCTGAATGACCATATCAAGGAGTGTGCCTGGAGTCTCTCATTTTTGAGTCACGAGGCTCAGTTGAAAGACTCTAGAACAAAATTACTAGAGGGCAATCTTTGGACATGATGGTAGTGCTGAATTCCTAAGTGACAGAACATATTGGAACATATATCCTTTCAGCTTTGACCCAATAATTTATTTTCTTGGGAACCAAACAAGAAAGTGGGAATTAAATTACAGTGTGGATCCTTTAGGTTATAAATGCAATAGCAAACTTTTCCACTGCAATTAATATAAAGGTAAATATTATCTTTTAACATTGATGTTTTGAATCAATACCTATTCAAAGACTGTTTTCTACATATTTTAAAAATAGAGTGGTTCTATATTATTTTATTACCCCATTTTCCTATTTAATGTAGTTTCTCAAAATTAATTAATATATAATTTAAAAAAATAAACATTGAATTTTCTCTTGCTTATATTATTTGCCCTTTTCAGACACATTTAGAGTTCACATAAAAAGTATCCCAACTACTATGAATTGAAAGATCCACTCTCCTATATCTCTAAGGTATTTCTGGTATAATCACAGTGAAATTACTGGATATGCTTTGGGTGGGTTGTATTGGACATGTATCGATTTTGACATTTTGTTGTTGTTTAGGAATAGTTGTGTGTGTACAACATTTTTAGTCCTAAATGCAAAGTAGGTCAAAGTAGGGATTTTTTGTACATGTCAGACTGTCAGTGTTCACATTCCCCAACCATCCGGCAACACTGACCCCTCAGTCACCACAGGGTGTTAATGCTGTCCATTTCTGAAGTGCCCCCACTAACCTGAAAAGTAATATTGCATGGAAATAGTTTGTGCACAGTTCCTCATGTGCTTTTTCTTCCAACAAATGTGGCTGTGATTAAGTTCTCTTAAGCAAAGAGTCATGTAATGAAAAAAATTTACATACATATGAAATAAGTACACTGATTCCCAGTGTACTTATCATATCATCTGTTTCTTTGTATCAGTATATTTTCTTAATAATCAAGTTACCAAATAGTGGTTTTGAAGTTTAGACTTTTCCATAAGTATATTGTCTATTCTATACCATTTCATTTACTTGTAAAATGCAACGTGGTTTTTTAAAGGGCTGTATAGATCTCTGCACAATCTACATTGACCTCAGGAGACAAACCAACAGGGAAAATGCTACGTTGCTTGTAATTTTACTTTTCCCTGGGACATTTTAAAGCTTTGTTCAGACTTTATGAAGTGCATATTTAAGCAGAGTGCCACTTTCAACGATAATGTGTTCACTAATCACAATACAATACTTCATAATTAGGACATAATTTTAGTAAGGAATTTGTACATTATTCACATTTGTACACGCATATCCAAAATGCTTAAGCATCTATAAAATAAAATTGGCCCAAGTACATTTAAATGAAAAGAAGTAACAGGAAAGCATCCAAAAAATGGCATACACTCTCTGTACTTTTGATATTTTAATGGTAGATTTCAGTGAGGGGAGCTCAGTATTTCTGGCACACACCTGTGGGTAGGGTTCAACAGTTTTGATGATGGGATTCTGGTCCCACCAGGAAATGAAAGTTAGGAGCAGAGTGAAGTATTTGGTACCAAAGACTGGATCTGTGAGAGCAAAGTCACAGGTTGGTGGTGGCCATGCTGTGCCACATCATGCAAGGAGCCTCTGTAAACTCCATGTATGGGCCTTGACATACATGGAGTTTGTATGTCGAAAGTTTGTATGACTTCGCACTTTGACAGCTTCTACGGTGGGTGTGACGGAAGTATTCTGTAATAGCCATCATTTAAGGCAAATTGAATTTTCTTCTCACAGCTCACATAATTTTCTTCCTTGCCATTAGCAGCCCTTTTTCATATGTCACAGAAAGACTTTTCCTAAATAAAACACATTTGCTCCAGTGCCAGCAAGTCTGATTTGAAGCACTATTTTCTGATGGATTGATATTGTAACAAAACAAATCCATTCAATGAAAAGTTTTCCAGGACTGTTTGAAGACTTGAATAACAATTTCCACTTCCATCCTTTGCCATTTGAAGATAATCATTTCTTAGATTTTTCCAAGGTTTTGAGATCCACGGAGGTTCTGTGGGGGAGGGATTTGAATGTGAGACACGAAGAGCTGTCTGTCCATAGTAGGAGTGACAGCTCTGGGTTTTCCGGGAGAGAACGGGAAAACTGGCAGTGCTAGGCGCTGCAGCCCCTGGGGAAGCTAGAGAAGGGAAAGTTTGAACCCCACAGCAGTATCCTCATTATGTTAGTCAAGTTACATATGTGATGGTTGATTCACATTATACAAGCTTTCCCTGAAGATAAAACAAATAAACAAATAAACAAATAAACTCTCCTGGAAATTTATGAAAAGAGAATATGATCTGTCAAACTTCTGAATACTTTTATTTCAGAGTACTTCTTAGAATCTCCTTTGTTCAATTGAAAGGTCTAGCGAGATTGTGTGTATGTGTGTGTAAGCCAGTATAAAAATATCATCTTACTATACAAGTGTGACTAATGTCCTAAAGCAATCTTATCTTTATCTATAGATAGAATAATTTATAGGCCACTCTACTGGGTGGTAGAAGTATGGAGATAGAAGGTTTTTGGAATTTTCATTTAAGTGGCTCATATTTTAGTGGAAGAAACTGAGCCACGGAGAAGTCAACAGATCCATTTAGGGCCATAAAATGATACAGGGCAGGGGTTGGGCACCAGCTCCTCTCTGCTCACTCAGTGCTCGCTGAATCGCTCAGTCACACCACACCACAGCCGCAGGCTGTTGCTGGCAGGATCGATCTTCCTGAACGGATCTGACTCATCAGTCTCTAGATTACAACCTTTCAAGGCTCACTGAGAGCTTCTCAGGACAGCACTCATATTCAGAACCCTATTGGCAAGGCCATAGCCACCTGTGTCCTTCTAGGACCCTATTCTGAATTTTTCCCACCTTTTGCCAACAGAACTCTTTTTTATTCCTTCAAATGCTACTTTGTGTGTAAGTGTATGTGTGTGTGATTTTTGGCCTTTTTATCACATAATTTTTCATTTGCCGAGAACACTCTTCACTACTTCTAAACAAGGCTAACCTTACTCTCCCTTTCAATTTAGCTATAACTTTCTTAGTCTGCTTGTGAACCTTCTCTACGCCCATCCCCTCAGGAGAGCACCTACCACGTCACATTGCACATGTCGAGTTACGTATCTGTCCCCCATCAGATTGTGATGAAAAGTGACATCCATCTGATCATCTGTGCCCTCCCTATGTTTGGTACTGAGTAGGTCAACTATAAATATAAGGATTGAGTGGAGAAATTGAATTTAAACAGAGATGAGGAGGGTTATTCCTCTTTCTAATTTATCTCCAAGTGCTATTCTTTGATATAATTTCCTCTTTCCAAACACCTTCTCAAACCCTTTACTACTATTTGAATCTGTTGATTTCCACAGAACTTTAACCAAACAAAGTCCAAGGTCGAGGTTAGAGTACAACTGTGCCCTCTTGTGGCACAGCTGTGGAGAATGCTGGCCCTCAAGGTGGCAGACTACCTGTCTTTGAATCTCTCCTCCTTACCAGCTGTGAAGTCTTGTGCTGCTTCCCTGCCTAGATTTCCACATGGCTAAAATGGGAATAACAATAGCAATAAAAAAAAAAGCAACAACTACTTCACAGAGTTAGGTAGTCACTTAATGGAAGTGAGGATCCATTAGATCATCCATGAAAAGCCCCTGGCCTACTGTTGGGCATTTGGTCACTATAATTAAATATTAACTATTATTATTCTCAGTCCAGAGACTCCCAGACCTCTAAAGAAATAATCAGCTTAGAATACTGATTTGAGCCCATCCTAATTTTCTGATAGAAAATTAGTGTTGGTGAGCATAATTAAATGCAACCTTACTTCCATTTGTTCTTTTCAGCATTAAAATGTTTAGTCTGACAATTTTTGTGTCTAAAAGAAGTTAGTAAACACCATCATTTTGAACCTACCTGGACCACAGTCTATGGCATAAGCTTTCTTTACCTGCAAGGTAGGGACCTGTTACCTTTGCTCGGACTTGATGACGGCAGGACACTCAGGAGGAAATGGAGCTCTTCATTTCACAACTCAGTGTGGACTGTAACTGCATAAGGCAAACAAACTCGGGTTGGGCGGGGGGACTCAGTCAGCGCCTTGAACCCTGCGTGTTGACTTGGCATGAGCGCGCGGAGGCTTCACTAGTCTTGGCTCCCCTCTGTGTGTGAAGTGCATTCTGATTAGCGTGATGTAAAATATTGAACGTGTAGCGGCAAGTCTGTCCCAGAACTGAATCTTACGTAAATAATTTATTTTTCTGTCTTCTCAGACAGCACAGCTCTCTCAAGTCAGAGGAATAGTTTCCCGACTTCCTTTTGGACCAGCTCTTACCAGCCCCCACCTGCACCCTGTTTGGGGGGAGTTCATCCCGACTTTCAGGTCACTGCACCCCCTGGCACCTTTACAGCAGCCGACCCTAGTCCCTGGCCAGGACACGGCCTGCACCAGACTGGCCCAGCCCCTCCCCCTCCCGTGTCTGAGTCCTGGCACTACCCTTTGGCATCTCAGGTGAGCCCGTCCTACAGCCACATGCATGATGTGTACCTGCGACACCACCACCCCCACGCTCACATGCACCACCGACACCACCACCACCACCACCACCCTCACCCTTCTGCTGCATCTGCCCTGGATTCCTCCTACGGGCCCCTGCTGATGCCTTCAGTGCGTGCAGCCAGGATTCCTGCTCCTCAGTGTGACATCACAAAGACAGACCCGACGACAGTCACCACTGCTACCTCAGCGTGGGCCGGAGCCTTCCACGGAACTGTGGACATAGTGCCAAGTGTGGGATTTGATACAGGTGAGCTGGGGGGATTCCTCCTTTCTGGTAAGAGAAGAAAAAGTGAAGAAATAAATATTTTAAAATGGGGGATTTTCTAAGTACCTTGAAACACTTTTTCTTTTATATGTAAAGTTAAGCTTTGCCCATGTGTTTATAGAGCCGAACCATTTTGCAATAACTCCTGCATTCCTGCAGAAACTGGTATGACTAGTTCATGGAGTGCAGCCCGAGAAAGGTCTCGGAACTTGTCTCCCACTTCTTAATCTAGTAATCTGTTCCTTTGGGCTGGAATCTCTGGCAATTTGTATTTATAAAATATTGAACTTGTTCTTTAAATCTCCCCTGTCTGTGTGCTCTATGCTGTATGTAATGCCTAATAGCAATCATAGATAGTGTGTTTCAGTAATTTTCCCCTCTCTTCTTTCTTGTTAGGTCTTACTTGTTATTTCTATAACAAACTGCTTTCTGGATTGTAGTTCATGGTCTACTGTTTGAAAAAGATTAGAGAATGTATTTTTTAAAAAATGGAATTTCCCTATCCTTTCCTTCCTCTGCCTTCTCTTTTTTCTCTCCCTCTCTTCTCCTCCATCCCTTTTCCTCCTCTTTTCTCTGCTCCCTCTCCCTCTCTCTGACTTTATAAAACTACTATAAAGTTTATATTCAACAGATTTATAAAAAAATGATAAGGGAAATATTTATTCACAGAGCATTTAGCTCCTCTCTGGAATTCACTAGTTTTGAACGTCATGGTGTTAAACGTTTGTACTTGGTTTTTGGAGCAGACTAGTCATATTGATAGTATTAATAGTTTTGCCTAACAAGACCATTCTGGGCAATGGTTACATCCTCAGAGTCTACGTTCCAAAGTCACCCACCATCACCTCCAGGTTCTTCTCCTTGGAAAACTTTGTGACATATTAGAACTTTCTCTCCAGAAGCTTAAAGAAACTCGTCCTTTTTTGTTTTTACTGTAGTGTGCAGGATCTTTAAAGTGAGTGCTGGTTCACAGCAGAGAATGCCTTGGAGTAATAAATGCCCAGCATCGAGTGGCATTCATTCTGACATGAGTGGAACAGCCTTACTCTGGTTACTGAGTGTGCACTGAGCTTTCCAACTGTGGTCATTGCCTGGCCTCACCCATTTCAGCTTCTTCTTGGGTCTCTGGGTTCAAACTTCTTTTCTAAACAAACTATCGGGGGACTTGGTTCTCTCTCTAGGAGAAGAGCATGTAATGGGGAAAACCACCACAGGCTTCCATTCTTTCTTAGCCATATACTAGCAGAAGGATGGCAACTCTTGAGTTGTTGGATACCTGGGGCCAGATCTCACTAGAGACCGAATTTGGTAGCTGCCATCATGGGTAGCCAATTTCTGGAGGCTCTTTCCTATCTCCCTCCCATGGTACCTATGTGGCCAGAGGTAACAATGTCCTTATTAGCAAAGGGGATGTTCTCTCCTTTCTTAGGCACATTGGGCTGCTATAACAGAATACTGTACACTGGGTGGCTTAAACCACATTTAATTTTCACAGGTATGGAAGGTGGTAAGTCCAAGATCAAGGTTCTGGCACTCTCAGTGTCTGGTGAGGATGTATTTTCTGGTTCCTAGACACTGTCTTCTCAGTGCTTCCCTACATGGCATAAGGGACAAGGAAGCTCTCTGGCATCTCTTATAAAGGCATTAATTCCATTCATGAGGGTTCTACCCTCAGGACCTAATTACCTACCAAAGGCTCCACCTCCTAATAGTATCACATTGGGCATTAGGATTTAACCTATAAATTTTAAGAGGACAAAAACATTAAATCCAAAATATTCCCTATGTGCATAACATAAAGATGGAAAATGGATGCGATTGCTTGTTGCTCTCTGTTTCTAATTCTCTGTTCATTTGTAGTTGTCAACTTTGGTGTAAGCCTGATTCACTAACTCATTGTTCAGAATTTTAACTTTAAATAATTTGGGGGGGAATGAAAGTCATCCTCCTACCTTTTGAAAGTAGAGAAGAGAGTAGTTTTGTTCTCCTTGAGTTATGAATTAACATTGTTGAGTACCCACTATATAAGATATTGTCAGAGGTACTTTATACATATTACCGCTCCTAATTCTTAAACTAATTCTGAATTAGGTCTTCTTTGATTCATTTACAAATAGGAAAACATTAGTTTTTCAGTTTGAAAATTTCCTAAATTGTGAATATCCAATTCCTCTCCAAGGAGTTCCCATGGCAGCATCTCCTCATATATGTATGCATACTAGACTACTATTTGTTTAGACCGTTAGACTATTAATGGTTAATAATGACAAATGAAGATTTCCCTGTTGGACATATACAATACTACTCTTCGTTAGTGTGGCTTCAGGAGAATGTTCATAATTCATCCTTGTCCCATAGTTTTGACCCAAATAAGATAACAAAGGCAAGGGGATCCATGAAATAAAGATCAAATTGCCAGTATAATCATTGATCAGTTTAAATTGGAGATCCTAGATTAGGCTTCCTGTTACAACTCAACTTTGTAGTATCTTGCGCTAAATTTAGATACTGGGAGATCCATGTCTAGGGAAAATTTTAGAGTTCAGAGAATATTCCTATAGACATCTTCTTGGTCATACAATCTGGAGCACCATTACTGTGAAAAGAAATCTGAGAAGCATAATCTGAAGTATGACCCTGGGGTGCTTACCATGCAGTCGGCAGTAGCAGGTAGAGTGTGCACTCCTCTGTATGGGGCTGGCCTAGAAAGAGAGAGGAAGGGGCTGAGCCGTGGGAGCTCATTTTCCTACTCAGGCATCATATCAAATACCACATCTCTCTTCTTGGAGAAGAGTTAGAGAGGAGGGTTTTAGGTCAGTTTGCTGAAGAAATAGACTCTAAGATGCAGATCTGATTAAATACAATTCACAGGGTGATGTTCTCGGGATAACAACTTTGGGATGTGAGAAGAACTGGGTAGGAGATGTTTCACTGTGATTAAGTTTAGCCAAGCCTTAGTTGATTCTACGGGGTGTTCTGGAACTCAGATGGCTCTTTATAATTATCCTGCCTTAAGTCAAGATGGATTCCTGGATTGACTGGTTACTGGATAGATTAGCCTATGAAAAGTGTTCACTACAATAAGCAGGGTGGCTTTACACAGATGAGGGCAATTCCCGAAGAGAGAAATGACTGAAAGTCATGAGCTGCCAACAGGAGGGAAATGAGTGTGTCAACACAGTAGAGAGGGAACAGTGGCCCATCGCAATATCCACTATAGTGGGACAAAAAAGAGTAGCAACTTCTCTTCCACTTATCTACTTATTAAATGACGGGAGTTTTTGTGTAACAGGCAAGAGCTAGGTAGGTAGGATAGTTGAGATGAATGAGAAATGGGTTCCTCTACTCAATCTGTGCAACCTTGACCTGACCATGCAGCCCAAATCAGCAGCTCAGCTCAGGGCTCAGCATCAATAACGAGTGGCTACTGAGCAGCAGAAAGAAGAGTCTGCATTCAGGTGAGACAGGCATAAAACGTTCTAAAATTCAGGTACATTCCATTAGGAGATAATCTGATGCAACCATTTTAAGAGCAATTGGATAAAGGATATGCCATTTTCATCAGTTGGGGAAAGGTTTAATAATTTTAGGTGCATTTTTATTTTGCAGCCATCTGTAGGAAATCTGACCAAAGAAAATTTTAGAGTATCATGTGTGATAAAAATTTTGACAATTTTTTTGTCAAAAAATTTTCTGTAAAGGCCCTGATAGAGATGTTTAATACTTTGCAGGGTCCTACTTTCTGTCATCACGACCCAGCTTTGCTTTTGTAGTGTAGAAGAAGCAGCCACAGTGCAAACTTAAATAAATGAGGATGGCTGTGTCTCAATAAAATTTTATTGATGGACACTGAAATTTGGATTCTGCATACTTTTCATGTGTCATGGAATGCTACTTTTTTATTCAATTTCTCCATCATTTAAAAATATAATTATAATTTATAAATATAATTATAAATATAATAAATATAATTATTACAGCTCATGGGCTGTATCTATAAGCAGACAAGGGGCCCGGTGTGGCCTATGGCCTGCAGTTTTCTGACCCCTATCTAGTCCCATGTATGTAATTTTTTTATCTACCTGTACGAGCACACACACATGTGCACCTGAACTTCCTCCATGAAAATTATCTAGAAGTACGTACCCCCAGTTTCCATTATTACCATCATTAGTAATTAGTGGGCATCAAGCTGTAAAGAAAGACTGATTTTAGAAGCTCACCTCTGTCACTGACTAGCTACAGGATTTGGGCAAAGTACATAACCTCCTGGATGCCTCAACTTACCTTTAAAAGATGCCTCAGGGTTGTTTTGAGGATTAAATGAGTTTAAAAAGTGAAACAATTAGAAATGTACCCTGCTCTTAATAGACATTCTATAAATGCAATCTACAAATGCTAGCTACAAAAACGAACGGTGGACAGACCCTTATCCCTTTTAGCTTTTAAATTATTGTTATTGAGATATATATCTTATGTCATAATCTACATCATTTTAAAATGTACAATCCAGTGTATTTTAGTATGTTCACAATGTTGTATAAATATCCACACACTCCCATCCCAGAACATATCTGTCACCTCAACAACAGATGCTGTATCTCTCAGGAGTCACTCCCAGTTTCCCTCCCTCCACCCCATATGCCCTGGCAACCATTTATCTGCTTTCTCTCTGTATGCATTTTCTTTCTTTGGACAGTTCATGTAAATAGTTGTACAATATGTAGTCTTTTGCATCTTCCTTCTTTCACTTAGCCTATGCTTTTAAGATTCATCCATGTAGTATGTGTCAGAACTTTACTTCTTTTAGAGTGGATACTATGCCATTGTATGAATGTACATGCCACATTTTGTTTAATAATTAATTGGTTTGTTTCTGGTTTTGGGTAATAATAATAGTACTACAATGAACCCTCATGTACAAGTTTCATTTTCAATTCTCTTAAGTACATACCTAATGGTAGAATTGTGGGTTTGAGAGAACGTCACTTTTATTTTATATATTTCCATATTTCTTGATATTTTTAAAGGACACTTATTATATCTGTCATTAATTTAAAAATATTGCACAATATGTAGCAATAGAGTTCTGAGGTTCTGCAGGTAAAATTATTCCATGACAATTAAGTGAAATGGGCTATCTTTTCCGAAGGTCCCAAGCTGGGGAAAGAAGTGTGGTGGTTCAGGCATAAAATCTGAAGAAATACTCATTTCCAGAGTCCTGCCTCTTCATGCCTCCTTAAACTTGGCACCCAGGGTGCCTCACTTGCCTCACCCATGTCCTGGCTCTGTTTTGGGTCCGGCCTGATTTGCTTTCATGTATTCCTCCCTTTTTTGAATGGATATTACATTTCTGTTGATTGGATTGCAGGGCATCTGCATCTGCCCTCGTCATGAAAATCTCCATCTTTACCAAAACGCTGCTATCCCAAATCCCACAATAGGCTTTTCCCATTCCTTTCAAAAATCTTAAAGCTGGGTTTCCTGAGAACAGTAGGTTCAGCATGTGAAAATTAGAGCTTAATTAAAAAGAAAAAAAAAACGGTCCATGCTGAAATTAACTAGTTAACCTTGCCTACTACATACCTCTCTTTGAGGTCACAGTTCACTTTAGTATGGAAAAGGTTATTATCCACTCTTTACTAAAGAAATATATTAAATTTTAATAGGAGATATTTTTACCATGATGTGTTCATGTGCACATTTTGTTTTTAACATACTTACTGATTTCGCATGGAATGGTCTTTGGGAAATGCTATTTAGCTTGTTTTTTCCCCATAACAAAAGCCAGAGTTTTCAACTTTTATCAGGGACTTTCACCTTAAATTAAGCTACTGTAGGAAGGTAGGTTAAAAAGGGTAGGTAGGGCCAAATACCTAGAAGGGTGTGATGAAGAAAGAGGGGGTCCAGGATATGGAGTGCTAACTTCAGTCGGCTCAGAGTGTTGTACCAGGGCCCTCTGTGTGTCAGGGAGACCCTTGCACAAGAGACCTAAAGGTGGACAGACTCATGATTGGAATACACAAGTATAGTGTCTAACATGTATATTAGATATGTGTGTGTGAACGCGAGAATATGTCTCTTCCTATCATGCTCAGATTTTTTTTGTGATGACGTTAAGTGCATTCTGACCTACTATTCATCTTTCATTGGCCATAATTATTTTACTGACATGCTGACATTCTTATTCCCTGTTCTTGCCAATAATTTACCTAAAATAAGACTTGAAATATTCCATCTCCCAGTCAGTTTGAATTAATTTTTTCAAGTAAAGATTTGTTAATGAAGGTTTTTTTTTACTGAAATAAAAAGTTGCTTTGTTGATAACTTCGACTTCATCCTTAAGGCAGGATAATTTCAATTTAGCAAAAGGAAAAGCAGTCATGCTTTGTGGTACGACGACTTCTTTGTAAACACAAGCTGCTCATGGCTTGAGATTGTTTTCATCTCTGGGTCCACAGATTTATTTTTCTTAGGATCCCTCATGTTATTTTAGCTACAATTTTGTTATAATTTTTTTTTATTTTGAGGAATGTCACAATTCTTCAATATAAAACGCACATAAACAGGAGTTGAGATACACATATTCTTTTTGTGAACATACATTTAAGTAGGCTAAAATTAGCCCCGCCCCCCCAAATAACATTCTGTATAATGACCCAGGTTCAGGAAATATGGAGGTAAAGGGGAATTAACATGATGATGATGTACCTCCGACTTTTCAAAATATTTATCATGTAAACGTTGGCTATACATTCACAGAAATAGTAGATTTGGTGACTGAATGATTCTGCCCCACGAAGTTATTAGAGCCAGATGTCTGGTTCATTTCTCACTAACAACCATAATTTCAGCTATGGAGTAAAATCAAGATTATGTATCAAAGAATGGGACATTTATTCTTTCTAGACAGAGAAAAACAAACCTACAATAGCTACTGGATCTACAAATTACTAAATGCAGGCCATGAAAATTTCAGTAAGTACAGGAAGCTATGTTTCTAGTATTCTCTCAGGTGTTGAGCCATAAATTGAATTATTTCTGAAGAAGCTTTCATATCAATGTGCTTGATAAACCTGTGAATAGACTTTTTCTGATAAGAAACTGGAAAAGTTTTTGAGGACTGAAGTTTGACAATAGCCAGGAAGCACTAGACAGCAGCGGACAGGTTTGGAGCACACGTGGCCTTCTTATCGGTGCCTTTCGTTAGACACTGGGTGTCTGCTAACAGCATAAAGGCCTAGTTGCCTTGCATGGTTTTCTGAATTCTTTGTGATATAAGGCCGGTAAAATACATTTAAAAATTGTGGCTTATTCTGAATCCTTTAATCTAAATGTTTTGTTAAAAGGCCATCACTTACAAATCATAAAATTATATTTGAATGAACCTTAAGTCATAATTATTATTTCCCTAAATTGTTATATAGTGTTCACTTTAAAACAGATGAATTAAACTATCTCAATATTTAAGATATTGTGATCAATTTTGCTCAGTACTATACAGATGCTTTACATTGCTCTTTGTACATAGAAACATATATCACTTTGTTTTATCAAATATGAGAAATAAAAAAGCAGGGAGAAATTAGCTATGCACTAGAGCAGCAAATGCAGAGAAAGTTTCCTTCCAGGAAGGCGGGTTGGACATCAAGTTACAACTTGCTTTTCCATCCAGCCGCTAAGTTCACCATCTCACTAGATCACAGCTCAAGACCCATACCTTCTGGTAGGGGATCTGATGCTGACAAGCCTGGGCAAAAAATATTGTGATTGTTTTTAAGTTCTCAGAATAACCATGCCGAACTAGTTTAACACCCCCTTTTGAAATGTCACTAGTTTTGAATGTCGTGGAGGGTAGTAAGGGAATTAAAATCCTGGAGCTTTAGATCTAATAACCTCTTGGAAGCTATTTCCCTCTCTGATCATATACATTGGCAAAAAAAAAAAAAAGAAAGAGAGAGAGAGAGAGACTAAGGGAAACCAAGGGTTACCAACCTAATGTATTTGAATATTTACTTCATATCATAACACTCCCATTCCAGACTTTAAGATGAGAGAGAGAGGAAGAGAGAGTTGTGGTAAATTTGGAGAGAAATCATTGGAGAGTCACGGTAATGATTAACAGGATAATACAGTTTATATAGAATATAAAGTACTAAAGTATTTTTCACCCTGGAGAAGAGAAGACATCAAAGTGGCGTGTTGAAGGTGGCCAAGTACAAAGTTTCCCTCCCTTCCACACCACCTCACCATTGAGCATATGTATTTGTTGCCGCAATTCTGAAGGTTCTGGGGTTCATTGAACGTAATCTTGACATTAGTAGTGATATTTATAAATGAAGAAGTGAGGACATTTTCTGTAGTGGTGCTGTAAGATAGATGAGCTTAGTTCTAATCATCTGATTTCAGCAGGGAGATGCATTAAACGCCATTGGATAGAAGCCAGCCCTGGGACACCGTCCTCCATGGCAGTTTTATTGTTCAGTAAAGGTTTATGGATTTCTGGATACTTACCTGGAGGGCATTATCTGAATTTTGATAGTTAAAATGTCACGAGGCAGTAGTTGCTGATTAAAAAATACTAGGCAGAAGGTTTATGAACTAATACTTTCTCTGGACTTTTAAAAAGCTTATGATTCAGTAGCAGTAAAGACTCTAGTAATTAACAAGCAATATTTTCACACTTTCTGCAAAACTTTTTCATTGCCTTAATGTCATAAATCTGTTTTTTACTGAGAGAAAATAATCACCAAAGATGTGTTAAAATATTTATGCACTCTTGAATGGCATTTGCTGTACAGGGCACATGTTCAGAATGACAATTTCGTGATCAGAAGGGTAATGGGAACCATCTTTGAGATGCATGTGAAAGGCCAGGAGATCCCAGCCAGAGTGAGATCTGCATGAAAAGGACCTGGATGGTGAATCAGAGAGAGAGATGCATTCCAGAGCACTGCTGTCAGTGTTGAGTATCCGTGGCTGGATTCTGCAGGACCTTAATGAAATTCCACGGCTGTCCCGGAGCCCTGCGGATCTTATCCAGGCTCTCTTTTGGGCCTTCGTCCACAGAGTGGTGCCATATGTCACAATGCCCAAAGCATGGGATTTTCTCTCACAGATCTTCTTCCTACCTAACAGGACAACTGCAGAAGCTTTCAGAGAGGAGTTCTCATGTTTTAGGATGTCTTTGTTTAATAACATAAATAGTTACATGCGTACGTACGTGTATCAGTTTGAGTCCCTGTAAAATGCATCTTCCTTTAGGGAAAATGCTATTTCTCATACACTGCTGATAGAAAAAAATAAATGATAAGGTTTTTAAGTAAGCAAACCAGGAATGCACTGCAATTTAAAATACTCATAAACGTTGGCCCTGAGAGTTTGTGCCACATAAATATGCGCAGCTGCATATGAAGATGTGTGCACAACATTGTTTATTGTGACAATGTCCACAGTAGCAAGAGGCTGGAATCAAGCGACTGCCATGAAGAAGGAGATCTATTAGCGAATTATGTTCTTTGTGGGATTGCTAACTAAAAAATAAAACATGCAGAAGCACACGCAGGCACGTCTTGTCCAAAATGGATGACAAGGTATTCTTTATGTCTGTGTGTCTGTGTGGTGTGTGTACACGGACCTACAATTTAATAAAAGCAAAGAAAACTAGTTTGTCAACATGTGTTTCCCTTTAGGACTATAGACATTGGGGTTACTGATGTGAGTTTAAAGAGGAGAGAAGGATTTAGAACAAAAAGTCATGTACAAGGTCTGTCCGGAAAGTATCCAACCATGCAATATGAAACATAGAGACAGTTCCTGAAGAAGATACAAGATACAAGAAACACTGTGCATAGGACAACGATGCCTCAGTCCCCTTCAAAGGAGGCACTTTGGGACCTTACACCGTTCTCCCAGTCACCGTCAGCTGCCCTGTTGTATTTTCCTGAATCTTATCTATGGCCTGAGATCTCTTCCCTTTCAAAGGTAATTTTAGTTTTGGGAACAGTCAGAATTAACAGGGCCCCAAATGTAGGCTATAGGGGGGCTGAGGCACCTGAGCGATTTCATGTTTCACCAATAAACTGCACAAGATGTGATGCATGAGTGGGTTGTTATGATGAAGCTGCTAATCACCAGCTGTCCATAGCTATGGCTTTCTGAATCATCCAAAAAGTTTCTGTGGAGGAATGTTCAAGCTTTACACAAAATCTGATGCAGATTATTTGCTGTACTAATTCAGTCATTCTGAATGTGATGGCTACACAGTGCACATGCTCAGTCAGTGTCATCTGCTGCCCCCACTGACTAGTAGTATGAAGTCATCACTCTTCATGCGTGCACATTCCAGTCCACTCTCCTTGGCTGCCAGGCTAAATGGATGTCCAAACCCTTCTCATTGTAGAAACAATGGTTGGACATTTCCCGAACAGACCTCATATATGTATGTTTTTATGTGTGTTTATATGTATGTATGTATATGCATGTGTATGTGTGTGAAACAGAAATAAGTGGGGGAAAGGGAGGGAAGAGAGTTAATTTTGTTAATAATTTAGTCTCACCCTCAAACCACTTAGGGACTCATGGCAATAATAGCCAACATAGAGAACTTTACCGAGGTGCAGAAATGTATGTCCAGAGATGTGAATGGGCCAAGCAGAGGGACAAAAAAGTAGATGTGGGACCCATACTGCCACTTGGCTGTATGATGTTGAATAAGTCTCACAACCTCTTCCTTAGAGGCAGAATGAGAATGATATGCCCAACTTCGACACAGCTGGGAGATTCCATGAACTTGTGTTTTCTAGATGGTGACACATGATGCAGGACTAAAGCTCTCGTTATTCTTGATAAATACGGTGCATTTCACACAGAAAAGGAAACTCACACTGTAGGTCATGGTGGCATCATTTGGAGATGCTTGCTTTAAATGCCTCTGCTACTTCCTGATTGTGTGTAACTTAGTTTGTATCTGTCCTTGAAGAATAGCTGTGATGTTTGTTGGAGTTGAATTTCCTAGTAGTGGTGTTTGCTGGTATTGGCCATACATTGACAACCGGGTGCTTTTTCTTGGTTGGGCAGAGGTGGGATAAAGCATAATATAAGGATTTGAGGAGTTGTCAGGATGTACAGCTTCAAGACATTTTAAACATGATTTTCTCTATCTAGAGCAAACACTGCCCGGCGTGGAATGAGAGGGTCCTAAAACCTCTCCCTTGAGCTTATGCCTTGCCAAGATGTTTGTTCTTGTTACTAGTGAAGGTCCAACTGAAATGTTATGTGCATACCAAGGAAGTTAGACTAAGTACATAAATATTCACCCAAACTCTATTAATACTTGCTAATTTTTTAAACTGTGAACTAAAAATGGACTCATTCTCTATTTGAGTATTAATTTTGTAAACAAGTTTTTATAAATAGCTCTCTGACTTTTTTTTTAATTGCAAGGAAATTAGGCAATGCCTTGATTGCTTCTTAAAGGAGTTGTTATCTGTTAGCTGTGTTTGAGACTGGGACTTTTTCAAACTGTCACGTCTTCCCAAGAGGAACTTATTATGCTCACCTGAGAGAGCAGTTATAAAGGTTAAAAATCAAACAAACAAAGAAAAACTCCTGGTTAATTCTAGCATGACTCCAAATGGGAAATCATTCAAAGCATTAAAAGGCCTGTTTTAGGGGTCAGTGACTTTTGTATCACTAAATTATTTTTTCAGGAATGCTTTTACTATTTCTTGTATTACATATAAGGGTACATCTGAAAGAAACAGAAGAATTTCTTCTTCTCAAAAGAAGAAATCTGTTTTAGACCTTGTCCCTAGACAATTTTACATTAGCTTTCAACAGGCTGCAAAGATTAGATACAAAAATTCTATATGCCCTGTGGAATTTATAGTCTCTTTATTCTCTTTCAGGCTGCCTAACTCTTCTCTTATTGTTCTATTTATCGATAATATAAGATTTCACAAACAGTTGTCTGTGGTCAACATGTTCTGAATTCCTTGGCAAAAAGATAACCAGAAAAAGTCTTACAGGAGATCATTGGGAGGCAAAATACCCTGCCTTTCATTTGCATACAGCCCTGATATACTGGAGATTCAACTTCGTAATTTGTGTCAACCACAAGCATGTGTTATAATACTTATTTTTATGGCTGCTTTGTTTGAACAGTATCAGATGATGCTTAGTATCCTCACAATCACTGACATTCTATTGATGTTTTCTTGGATTGGGCAGACTTTTCTGGACAAGGTCAGAGAGCAAGCTCATGAAAAATTACTGATGTCAATGTAGAATTGATGTATATGCAACATATCTCATTCTTACTGAATATTTTACAATATGCTTTGATTTAATGGAGAGCTTGATTACTGAAACCAAGCAGGCATAAAATAGATTTGCATTTCTGTAGTTCTAAAGTAATTTTTAAATTTTTCATGTCTTTAAACCACTCGTACTCCCAGGTGAAGTGATTCCTGTGCTGGTATTGCGTCCCTAATTATGTTTGTGTGCATAGCAGTGGATCCAGATTAGCTCTTCCTCTGGTTGGATTATCTGTTTTCTGGATCATAAAGCTGTCACTGCATAACCTAGAAACCTCTTTAAAGATGCATGTTTGGCTGCATTTGTTTTCCAACAGATGTCTGGATAGTTAGAATCTCTTGAGAGTACTATAACTTGTGGTTTCAGTTACAATAAGTGATCCAAGCATTTTTTGGATTTTCTCCTTTCCAGTTCTGGGAGAAAATCTGTAGAAGAAATTACAGAGGGTTTTCCATTTCACTCTTCCGCACTCCCCTTTTTTCTTTATTCTTTGTCTCTCTCTTCAAAGTTTCTTTGTATCTGCTTTTTGAGATTGAGGTCAGTGAGTTGGTGAGCAGTGTCTACACTCCGCATGGCACCTCCTGATCCCAGGCTGCTTTTACCCAAGAGGCAATCACACTGACATTCAAATTTTGAGCATGGCAAATTGCCACCATGATCAAAAAACAACCTAACTCTGCGATTTGCATTTTATATAGTCTAGAAAGTCAATCTTAAAATGACATTCAGATTTGTAACTCCATATCCTGATTCTTGAAGTACCTGCCAATTTCCCCTCCAGCAGGGCATTTTAGCATGCACAAGTCTGAGGAAATGGATGTTGGTAAAGGCACAGGCTGCAGATTACGTGCACGAGAGTGTTGTGGTTGTGGAGGGAGTAAAGTTCTGTAGGACAGACAGACTACAGGTGGCTTGCTGTCTAGTCTGGAAAAACAGCAGCAGCGGGAAACACCTGGGCACTGCCCTGCTTGTCCCCTGTGCTGTTCGCCTCAGGTATGCAGGTGCTGTGCTTCTTACAATAACTTAGTAATTTATGGTCTACTAGTAACATCAGGTTTGGTGGGTTTTATGGTTCTACTCCTCTTTTGAATGTGAATTTAAAGATACTTTGACAAGTTCAGACAGTTTTCACCTCATTGTTTCTGACAGTACGACTACATGAAGAGTTTAAGTCCATCTAAATGTGCCTGGAGGAAACATCTTCATACGCAGAGAAATCTCCCTTTGCTAATAAATTATTAGACTGTCAGAGTTAGGAGCTTTTATTATTGTTTTAGTGTGTAAGCGTTGTAACGGTAAGAGAGTAGCTGTAATTCAAGTGTCATAATAAATTTAATCTTTTTTCTGTTCAAGAATACATCTTATTTGGAACGACTTTAAAAAAACATTTTTGTTCACCATTTAAATATTAAGTATGGAGGTACTAAGTACTCATCAAACTGGAACAAAGTATTTGTAATATACAAAAAAGTTAATATATCTAATATACAAAAACACTTAGAAATCAAGGAGGAAATTAATTCCTTGGAAGTTATAGAAAATTGGCCAAAGATAAAATAGAAAGAAGTGCCATAATCACATAATGTTCAGCTTCAGTAATGCTGGAAGGAACACAAATTGAAACAATTAGGCACCTTTATTCTGTAATAATAATAAATAATAAAGAAATTGTGATTATTGTTACAGACTTCCTGAAACATCTAGGATCCACAATGAAATATGCATATATATATATATATGCTTGTGTTCACCAAGCATATTTTCATGGATTTATCTTGTCTACTACAGTATTCACGCAAGTAACATATGCACACATTTGTACATGTATGTGTATTCAAATGATGTAGATGTGTAGGGAATTACGTAACTTACGGTATGGGGTGCGATGGATATTGTGCAGCCCTTCCAAAGGGTTTATCTACATAATCCTGGTAGGGAATGGGTTTCCAAGATAATATGCTGGTGAAGCAAGCATGCCGTACGCACAGTATACATAGTAGTGCGAGTGTGTGTGCACATCCAAAAAGTACTGAGCAAGTTGTTTGATGACAGAATGTTGTGTAGAACTTTTACTTTCTAAGTATTCCATAACTTGATTTTTAAACAAGAAATTTATGAAATTTTGAAGTGATTTTTAAAAAGATGTTTTCAAAAAGACTAAAGGGGGTCTCCATGGTGATTAAACATGATCTATCTTGATATGCATTTGAAATGAACTCATAGCTCTTCAAGTGGGTTGCTCTTACTCTTATTCTTCCCTCTATGTTAGTGGTAAAGTGCTACCCCCACCTAGATCTTATTTAGAAATTCTTAACTAGCCTTTAAATCGATTGTCCCAGGGCTCAGACAAACAAACCCAGTTGTCGGATCATTACCAGTGATAATTTTATAAAGTAAGAGAAGATGATGTGACTGTCTCTAGCATCACTTCATTTGTGATCATTTCTCGTGTCAGAGTTAGAGGTCGAGTTATTGGTGAGGGTCAGATACTTTGATATAACATCCAATACAATGTTGTATACATTTATATTTATAATGAATATGACATGTCTTTACTAAAGCAGAAATGAAGCAGGGATTCATTTTTTTAAATGTAGGAATAATCTGCCAGCTCATTATCTAGTAAACACAATGATACAAAGGGGTTTCTAGAGTCTTATTAATTATGAAATTAAAAGCTATATTTGTCTAAGTACTTTCTTTACTTTCAGATTATAAAATAGTCTACCCACAGTTTCTAGTTTTATGTTTCTATTTTTCTTCTTTTTATATCAACAGCATGTTCTTCAGTGTATGTTTACCACATTACCTTTTTTATCGCCAGCAATAAAATTAATTGGAAACACATTCAACTTACTTAAGAGCGGTAGTCAAGGGTGTTGTGGAGTGATTATGCTTTCTTAGAAGTTGGACGTGATTTTCTAGTGGACGTGACTGACAGTTGAACAATCTCTAAAACTCAGAGGTGCCAGAGTGTAGCGTTTTCAGCAACTCAGTCAATTTTTACTCAACAGCAGAAAACCTACCCTCATCAACCTGGAGTATTCTTACCTTAACCCAGCAATGTCTTTATTGAGTTTAGCTTAAAACAATTTACCATTCCGTGATAAAACTTCTCAGAATCTTCCCTTTCTTTCTCCCTGGGAATTGTCTTTCTACTCCAAGAGTTTGTCACATAACAAAAGTTGTCAAATAAGAGGCTGCTGTGTGATTTCTGGCCTTGTCATTTCAATACTATTCTGGCCTTTGTTTCCGAGCATATTCCCTCCTGTTTCTCTGCCTCTCTGTGTATTCTCTGTACCATGTTCCCCCTATTTAACCTGAGTTCAGCTTCTTAGTGTTTGGGATCCTCCAAGATACCCAGACCATTTTTTCTTCTCTGGGATATCCACATCATAGCTATGGAACATACTAACAAGTTCACCAGAACTGTTTCCAAGTTAATGTTTATACCCTTCTCAGAGATCCTCTGGAAAAATCTAGGATCCTTGCAAGGAGGGGGGATTCTCCAGGCTTTTCATGCTTGATACCCTGTTGCTTTTCATGCCAGATTCACACACCTGTTGTTCTCTCTCCTTCCTATTCCTAGAGTCATTTGCAAAAGTTGAATCTGTGAGGCTGTTGCCACCCCAAAATCTCAGGGAGAATATGAGGAAAAGGGTTGCAGTGCTTTGTTAAACAGGCAGATTCTTCAAATTTTAAAGGGAGATCATATTATAATCTTCCTTGACCAATATTTCTCTTCTACTTCTAATTACCCTTAATTTCTTTTTCATGTTCTTACTTCCTTTGCACTCTTTCTGGGTCTAGATTTTTTTGTTTTGGTCAGATGGTAGTGGTGACGGAAATGAAGTGAGGAACTGGGTCTGGGCTGACATTTCCTTGTAGGTTTTTCTCCTAACCCAGTGCCAGACTCTCGACCTGCTGGCTTCCAGCAGTGTGATGTCTTTGTTTTCAGGTCCATTTCTCACAACCGCCTCACAGGCCCCATGGCCAGCTCACGTCTTCAGTGTTCACACGGGGGAAGTTTTTTCGGAGGATGAATATAAAAAAAACATTTTAGTTAATATGACGTACTCTGTTGCACGATCAAAGTACGTAGTCTCCATCTGAAGTATAACAAACTACTGTGTGAACATTTACTAAGTCTTAGGACAATCTTTGCAGATATATAGTTTAAAAAATCACCAAGACAGCCATTTTGTTAATCCTGATATCAGTTCTGTTAAATAAGAAGTGTTTCAAAACAGTGCAAAAGGATTATAAAAATGCATTAACATTTCCTTGAATTGATTTTATGAAAGAATTTTGACTTGGGGAGTTAGGGAAGAATAGGCTAGTGCCGCAGCCCACAGCCTGTATAGTTCAGATAGAGGGCGCCACGTATGTCAAAATCAAGACTGTGGGCTCTGACATCAGATCACTTCAATTTCAATGCTAGTTCTATTGCCTGATAGTTGTATAATTTTTCACAATTTTTATTCACAGTTTCAATTTTTCACCTGTAAAATGGATACAGTGAGTGTCATTAAATGATATACTTTACATAAATCACTTAGCACAGTGCCTGGCATGTTCAGCCTAAAGGAAATGTTCATTAATATAATTTTTATGATGTTTATTTTCCTTTCTACTGACAGTCTCATTGACTGAATGATAAAGCCAATCTGGGTTACAAATATTAAGAAGATACATCTGAGTGATTTCAGATAGCCAGTAGGGAGATTTCAGAATATGTTATGAACTTATTTTATATAGGTTTAAGTTAGGGAAGTGAGAAAGCAAAAAAGCCTGAATAGAAAGAAAATCATAGCAGTGGATTTTTGTTCTGGTAAGAAAATCTAGGGAAATCCTAAGTATATGTAGATCACATAAGGATCATGGGTTAATGATATATGCAGGCCACATAAAATTTATGGGTTAATGATTTCTGCTCTATTTAACTCTTACTGGAAACACTAAATATACTGCTCTAGCTTTTTAATATCCTGATCTACCCTCATCCACTGACAAAAGAATTATAGCCCTGCTTCTATGTTGCAGCTTAGTACTACTAGGGTTTGTTGCTTTTGGTTCATTTTCCCGTGCTTTACTTATGCCTATTTTGAAATTTGTTGGGAACTGCTCTGCCTGGTTTCAGGAGTTGTAACTGCCGCCCCCCCCCCACCCCCCGCCCCACCATGGCTAAGGCTGAGTGAGTGACCTCCAGAATGCCAGCCACTAAGGAGGCAAAGTTTGTCCCCTGCCCCCAGTGCTTGGTCGGTTAGTCTACGAGGAGTCGCTTCCTGCCTCTAATCCACTTAAGCCTAAAAACCTGTGATGGGGAAGGTGGTGCAGCCCTTTGCCAGCTAGAGCGGGATCCCTGTGATCAGGCTTAAGAAAGAATATGTAAAATCCTGTGATAATTGCTTTGTTTAGAATGCTCTCATTTAAATGATAAAGGTCCAAGCAAGAAGTTAGTTCCTCAAGGTTTTATGGCTCTTTAGCTATCTGACCCTGACTGAGAATAAGCCCTCATCATTCTTTGAATGCTATCTATTGTTTGATGCTTACCTGTATTCTGTGCAAACGAACCCAATAAAAGCCATTAAGGAAGGGGTTCTTGGTCCTTCCCCTTTAAGGGGTCAGCCACCTTTCCTCCCCAAGCAGATCATGTCTTGGTAGTTTCACTTTCATCCATGGTGGAGGAGGGGACTTTGCTGGCAAAGTTGCCCCCACAGAAATTTACAGGTATGAATACCCAGTAATTAAGTAAAGGTTTTATTAATGTGTCTTCACCAGGAAAGAGCTAAAACACAAGACCACATTAGATAATTAAGGCATTTCAGTTCATAGATTAATTGAACTGATTTTTTAAGGTAATAGAAAGACTAGAAAACAACAACAAAAAATGAAGTTATAATGAGAAAATGCCTTATGTTATTCTGGTTGGAAAACCTAGGACTATGTTAAATAATTCAATTCTTGTCCACAGAAAAAGGCTAACATGATTTTGAGAGTTGCATGTCTTTGCAAAGGAAACTAGGGATTGCCTTTATTTAAGGGGTGGGGGGAAGACACTGAAACCACTTGGTGATTCCAACACTATTCATGACTTGCAGTGATGACATTCTATAGATTGATGGAGTCTTCCAGTGTGGAAATACTGAGTCATACAGAAGATGAGACATTTTAATAATGAAAAAAATATTTATGCAGTCAGCAGATTGTCAGTTAAGGTGGTTTAGATTATAAGTCACCCAACAGAGACTATGATAGGTTGTAAATTATTCTAACCACTCAATCATTTGAAAATGCGTAAAGCAAGTTTAGAGAGAATTAGTATACCCCAAATACTTTCATTTCTTCTTTCTTCTGCTCTTTCTCCACTTTCTCCTTATCCTCATCTTTTGAAATGGGGGCAGGAGAGAAGCTAAATCTGTATCTAAACGTGATACTAGTACACATGAGAAAAAATTAAGATGGGACTAGTCTTTCTTCGGAAATGTTGCTTTTTCCTAATATACAAGAGCTACAGAAGGAAGACAGTGATGTGGCTCTGTGAGTTGCCTCTTTGTCTCCTATTTGTGTTCTCTCCCTTTGTGGATTCTGTTTTGTAGATTGTCTTAATGTCTCCCATCAATGACTAACTAATCATATCTGTTTTGTAATAATATCCATTGTTTTATAAAATTCTTTGACAAGTTGAGGAGACAGGAAATTAAGTCACTGCAGCTGTTTTAGTAACAATTGCCATTGAAAACCGTACTGGCTCATTTGACAGTTCTATTTATGACATCCAGCCTAGATTTCAACAGTTTTAGATCAAGGATCAAGAAGACAGACTGTGATCCTAGCATCCACACAACAGCAATCAGGCAGCATTTCGATCACTTATTTAATAGCCTAACCTTCATGTTTTGGTGCTTGGTTTGAAACAAATTAAGAGCACCTTGATTGGTGTGGCTCAGTGACTTGGGCATCTTCCTGCAAAGGGAAAAGTCACCAGTTTGATTCCTAGTCAGGGTTGGGTTGCAGGCCAGTCCCCGGTTGGGGGTGTGGGAGAGGCAACCGACAGAAGTTTCTTTCCCTCTCTCTCACCATCTCTCTAAAAATAAATAAATAAAATCTCTACAAAAATAAACAAATTAAGAGCAACCATTATTCTGAGTCTTTACTCTTTCAAACAATTATGCCCCAGGACAAAAATAAAGGAAAATGAAGAAAGTGACCTTCAAGGGCGTGTAAACTGAAGGACCTATGCAAATTGCTCATATTAGAAATGAATCAGTTCACTTCTGAGGACCCAGTCAGAGTCACATTTTCTCTTTGATTCCTTGTGCCAAACAAAGGTTCGAGCCAAAATTCGATAAACTTCTTCATAATTAATTTAGCTATGAGTTGGAATTCATACTTGTTCATATATTTTCCTTTTGTCACTATTATTTCAAATTTACCTGTAAATTATATTTTCTTGTTATGAAGTTTGGATTTTTGTAAGCCATCTTAAATAATTTCTAGGGGAAGATGTGATAAAAGTATTAAATCTATAACTAGAATGTGGGTTTGTGCTATTAGCTGCAAACCAACTATATCTATTTTGCTGACAATACTAGATTCAGTTTTTAACCATATCTAATTGTTCATCACAATTTATAACACTCCCATAATGGACTACATTTCAAAATAACATAAGAATTTTTTCACTACTTTAGACCAAAAGGTATAATTTTTGTTCTGCAATGTATTAACTGAAGTGTTGCCTAAATTCTCCAAAGATTGGTTACACCATTTTCTTCAATATCAGCTCCTTTTGAGATTATAAATAAAATGCTTTATTTTATTTTATTTTTATTCACTAATATTCCAATGAAGTAAAAACCACAGTAAAGAATTTGTAGTGTACAAATAGCACTGCTCCAGTCTAGGATTTTGTCACCTGTTGGTTGACATTTTGAGAATTTTGAGCCCAAGTACAGAATTTCTTTGGAAATCAGGTATTCCCTAGGTCATACCTCACAGTTGCCTAGATTTCCTTTTTGGTTTCTGTACACAATGCATTGTAGATTCTGTCGTTTCTGAGTGTTATATATATTAATGCTTTTGTTTTCCATGTCACTTTTTTTAGGTCTACAGCACCAAGACAAGAGCAAGGAATCACCATGGTACTGAAACACACAGTTTTAGTTAAGTCAGATTGGAGCCCACTGGGAAAATATGCTGCCAGGATTTTCCCTTCCTCAGTGGGACACAATGGACATGGAAGGAGAAGAGGAAGTGTCAGCCAGCTGACTTTGGTTTAGAGCCTTTTCTAGAGAAAGCAAAGTGGGTCCTGGACATTGAAGAAAAGCATTTTTGTTTTTGTTTTTCCCCTCATCTGAGCCTTTGCCAACTGAGCAACTCTCTCACTTTCTCTCTCTCTCTTTTTGTTTTGCTTTTATCAATACATGGTTTAATTTTTGTTTCATTTTGATTTTTTGAACCAACCACCTTGTCAGGAAAACATGAACCACACATGAAGATGCTCATTCTTTCAGGAATACAATTTTATAGCTCTACGTGCATCTATTTTTGTAGAAATACAGAAAGTTTGATTTAGCATTGATGGGCTATTTTTGAGGGATGTATTTTTTTTTTTAGTATTGTATCAATTGTTAAGTTCTGTTTAAAGAACTTGCTCTCAGAGAAGCACTGGCAAAAATGTGTAAAATCCTTGTCTTTAAGATGTCTGTGATATGCTCTGTGCTTTCTAGGTTACCTCAAGTGTTTAATAGTTTATCCCTTTTAACAAAAGTAGTACCATAGCCAAACCAATATAGTATTGTATTACATTAAATCTCAGTGAAGATTTAACTCCTTACTAGCTTACTTAGCTTTGAATTATCTGTATAGTTTGAAAAGGAACTTTTTAAATGACCACACTGAAGAAAATTATTTCTTTACAGTTTTTTGATTTCTCCCAAAGAGTACTTGTAGGTTGATTTTAAATGTTTTGCATAAACTTGCAATCAGAGAAAGAGTTTGCATAGAGTATATACTTCTCTTTCTAGTCCATTTGAGTCTGATAAATGGAACCAGGCTTTCTACCCAACTATTGGAAAAAATGCATTTAACCTTTGAGTGCCAGTGACTTATTTTTCTTGTTCCTAATTATTAATTCCTGGCAATTTTTAAGGTCATATTTTAAGTAGTTTTTTTTCTGGAGATAGTTTGAAGGGATAATATTTAGGAAGGTACTAGCACATTACAAAGCCTTTAATTCCTTGACTATTTCTGATAATGTTGCCTATATTATGAATTGAAAAGTAACGTAATTGAGTATGTAATATTTTAAACATAAGTTTTTGCAAGGTTTTTTTTTTTGTTTAAATCTGATTTTAGATTATTTCTTTACAACAAAATAATTTAGGCCAAAATGAAATTTGGATTTATACACAATTACTGAAATTAGATTAGTAAATTGACAATTTGCCTTTTGAAATTTATTATTGAAAACCCCAGATTCAAGTTGATATGCCCTCAGAATCTAAATAAAGTGAAGCTGGAGTTGTCATTAAGACTCTACCAGGAGAAGATTATGAAAGTAGCAGTTAATATTTTAAGGATGTTTAATGCAAAGTCTATTATTTTTTCATCTCTTTTCAAAGATGGGTCGTATTAAAAAGTTAACATTTTAAAGATCTTTTTTGGTTTAAAAAAAGTTTTCAAATTTCCCCCATCCCTGTCCTTACCCATATGAAATGCAATGTTTAGTGAAATACCACTTTTCATCTTAAATGTGTGTATCATGTGTGTGAACATTTTAGATATAAGAACAACATAACCCTACTTAACTAGACAGAGTTCCCTCAGATAATTTTTGAAGATTTCTCAGATAATTTTTGAAGATTTCTTTTGGCAGTATTTTATGTACTGGTTTTCTTTCCTAGTGCAGCTCATGAGTTATAAATTTATACAAGGCCTTCTTGTATTCTTATCACTCCGTACATTGTGTCTTCTTCATCGGACTCTCCTTAGCACGCTGCACATTTTTTCCCAATGTGAAGTCCACGTTTAAGGTATCTTCCACTCCTTAATGACATGAACGTAGCTTTTTAGAGCCTGGCTTGGTTAAATAATCTATGTTTTGATTTAAAATTTGACATATTGCAGTTGTTTGTGATTTGCCTAAGTCAGTGGAGCATAGAGTTGAGTAAATCTGTAAAATTGGTTGATCTTGTGTCCTCCTGAGTTTTCAGAGACAAGTATTTGGTAGTTCCCATGGGTTAACTCAACAGGGATTATTTATTTTTCTCTTCTTCCCTTGGAACTTATTAGCTTTCTGTGCAGTTTCTCTGAGAACAGTGTTGTATTCTCACTCATTTGGATAATTCAATTGGATTTTCCCCAATTAAAGAAGAAAAGTATGAACTCTCTGCTCTTTTCCTTATTCTCCATTGAACTGAATGGAAGGAGAGAGAGCATACAATGAGATAGCCTCATCCTGAATTGAGACTAGGTTTTTTGTTACTCCTGGCAACCATAGAATAAAATATTCCTTGGCTCTGAGGCCCAAGAAAAGCTGGAGACCTAAATTCTGCTGTACACAGGAAAGATTTGTAAGCACACACCTAGGTGGTGTTGGCATAGCAAGGATTAGATCCTTGCATATTTGAGGTATGGGCCGAGTGTAAGTAAAAAGAATGAGTGCTTGTCTATAATTGTCTGGCATCCCCTTGATATGATTGTATTACTGTTACCATGTGAAGGTGTGCAAGATGATGAGTTGTAATTTAGCATGATATGCTGAATTTATTTTAGGTTTAAAATGCTTTCATGCTCTGGGTCTTGTTTCCTCACATCAGAATGATGCTGTTGAACTTGAGTTTTCCAAACTGCTTTATTGAGGGCTACCACTTTTTCCTACAATTTTCTATGGAACCACTCTTACTTTGACAATTTAATAAATTATTCAAGCTTTCTAAAGACCTCTGAGCTAGACCCTAGAAAATTATCTGATTTATTTGACGTCTAATCTATGCTTTGACCTAAACTATCACGAGTTAAAGAACAGCATAATAGTGGCAAGTTCAATCCTAAAGGGTATTGGTCCCTCACTGTTTATTTGAAAAGGTTTCTAAACTTTTTAAAAGTCAATGTTCCTTCTTAAGAAGGTTAGCCCCCCACTCTTAACTTCCTGCTCTGTTTTTTCTTCTTATTCCTATTAAAATTATTTACAATATTATTTTAAGCAAAAATGTCCAGGATTGCTTTGAATTTTGCAGTGAGAACTAGTGGAAGACAAGTAATTGAGGAATTATTTTTTTAACTTTATAAGAAACTTAAAAAAAGACAAATTCTAGACACTGACATAAAACATGCCATTGAGGAGCTCATTATTCCTGATGCAAGTAGCATTTGCCCATTCTTAATCTAAGACCAGTAGAACATATGACAGACTCTGTCTGACTTTAACATTTACTACTTGGTTTATGTTGTATTTGTAATTTAAAGGAGCAATCAGAAACTAGTATTTCATGAAACTGCATTCTATTTCTTACTGAGTGTCCCTTCGTTAGGTAATATTTGCTGAATGGAGTCAATGGGGCAGTGGCATTAAGTGGTGGAAAAGGAAAGTATTTATGTTAGAGATCTGACATGGCGATGAATAGACAAGTAGAATGAATTAATGGAAAAGAACATTTGGTTGAACGTTAGGTCATTCTCTGAATTTTGGCTTAGCCACGATTTGATAGGTGTGATGTGGGGTTTCATTTATTTATCTCATGAATAAAGTGGGATAGTAATACTGGCAGGCTGCGAAGGCTGGAAATTATATGTATATATATAATCAGGCATCCACTCATAGTAGATGTTCAATAAGTGACAGCTACCACAAATGTCTGTCAGTTGAGTAAATAGATCCTAAATCTGAGCTCACCAATGTCCCCTCTCTTTACTTTCCATACCCATTTCTGCAGAAGTAGAACTATGATTATGCTTTTCTGTAACAAATTAATGCAAGATAATTTTTACCTTCTGCTAGGTGTTGAAGATAAAATGTAAATGTCTTAATTATCTCTAATATTTGAGCATGCCATTTATGAAGGTAAATAAGTGTTAAGTGGTACGGAGGTTCAACTCTGAGTTTTTTTACATATTTTAAAATTTTATTTATCTAGGACCCTATGAATTGTTTTCTCCAAAATCAGGGCAACAGGTTCAACAAATCACCAAAGTTTATATTTTTCAGTTATATTTTGGGCTTCTTAGCACCTGGAATAAAAACACCTTTTTTGAAGCTATTCAGTTTTTTTTTCTACTTGCCTTGGAGGAAAAAATTGCAAAATATGGTGGAAAAAAACTGTCCACATGTAAAGGAGGAAAAAAAAGCAGAACCATTTACGTTCTCAGTCAGCAGATTTACTTTGCTTGAGAAAAAGAAACAACTTTAACAACTTTATTGGAAGCAGATGTTGACACTGTGTCAGTTATTGAAGATGGAAAGTGTTCAGTTGAACCATTGCGGTTGCAAAGGGGGATTGATGGCAGTTAGAACTCCTGTGATTGATCACCTTCACAACCGGCGGGAGGGCAGAAAGCAGGAACTGTCTGAGACCAAGGCTGCGATCGGCCTGCCAGTTTTAATATGCAGGACCCTATGGGTGCAGTTTTGTTTTAGTCTTTCATCCAGAATAAAAGGCACATCTTTTAGAAAATGTAAGGCTTTTGAGAGAACTGTTAAAATTTATTTCCTAAAATCATGGCCCAAGAGTCCTTTCACTCTAGTGTTAAAATGTTAAAACTATTTCTAAAGCTATTTTAGAAAAATTAGGTTAAAGTTTTAGTTCAGCGATGTATGTTGAGGATGCTGAGTACATACGTTTCACGGAAGTGGATGACTGGAGATTGGGGTATGGATGGAGCCTACAAGAAAACCTCAGTCTCGATAGCTTCGAAATGTTCATTACCTTAGTGACTTGGTCATGGATATTGGTCACTGAACAAACTTTGTAGGTTTTTTCCCTTTTGTGCTTTCTGGGACTATTACCCTATATACTTTTCCAAAGTATAGAGATAGTCATTATTATGAAAATATCTTAACTTTTAAAATTTGTATTGTCCATTGTCTGTTTTTCTTTAGTGAAAAATATTTTTATAGCTTTAAATAATTGATCAAACTAGTTCTCTTGAATTTGCAAATGAATTTAATCCAATAAATTTATCTGAACCCTTTTAAAATTCCAAGGAGGAGTAAGTGTAACTTGTCAATTCCATCATATAAATAAACAATGACTCTCTAGAAAAAGTCAGGTCACCATCAATTAGCTTCCTTTTGAACAGTTTTTGGACTACTAAATTTTGACCTAAGAATAATTTTTTTAGTATACAAGATTCTTTAATTAGCTTTCTTGGTATATGCATAAGATGTGAACCTTTTAAATGATACCCCTTTATACTAATTAGGTGTACATATTTTCTTATGTTGTGGCTAGCACAAAAATTAATAATGATTAACGTGATTTAATTTCTTAGGATATTTACAATTTTGGATATTGTATCTGATTTAAAAATGTTATTCCATGCATTTTTCTGGATATACAATATAGGGAAGGGTTTTCATGTGAATTCTTTGTATAATTATAAACTGCATATATTGAAAGGAAAACACAGATTCAATTTGTTTTCATCATTTAAATCTAAGATAATATGCTTTTATAAAAAAATTATGTAGTATGGTAACCTTATATTTGTCACTTGATTAAGCGAACTGAAAGGTAATGGTAGAAATATCTTACAACCTTGAAATACAGTGAAATTACAGATTTGTTAGAATTATGAGCAATTTTATGCTAACTTAATTTTACATTTCCAGAAAGAAAAATCAACTAATCTTAGCCATGTTGTCATTCTTGATTTACAAAAGAATATGAAATTCATAAAACTCTTGGCTTTAAAACTACTTATAAAATCATATTTTGTTTTTCTGTTTTTCTTGGTTTTGGGGAAAGAGACATGTTTGTATTTCTGTTCACTCTTCAAATGCAGGTGTTGTGACTGTGGGTTGATGATATAAGATAATGGAGGACTTTGTAATAAAAACAGATGTCATCTTCAATTTGTCCAATAAATAATTTAATGTGAACTTAATGTTTATATTTAATATAGCACTGGTTTGAATGCATTTCTTGACGGTAACGAAAGACTGCTGTTTTCTTTTTATTTAATTAAGCGACTTATAAATGTCTTTGGAAATTAAAACATCATACTTTTTAATGACATTAAGTTAATTTCTAGAGGAATGTGCAAAGGAATTCCATTTCAAGGAATGTACAAAAGAAGGACCCCAGAAAAACCAGAACTATCTTCGGGAAGGCAGGCCCCTTGTAGCACAAGCCACCCCGCTGGGTGAGTGTTCCAGGAACCCGTCCGTATCAGTGTACCTGCTGGCATTATTGAGAGAAGTGTGTTGGCTTCAACGAATTTCTTTTGAAGACTCTTATCACATTTGACCATTTCATGATGGGTGATTTATGAGTCACCTGCCCACATCATGCTAAGTGTTCAGCAGTTTTTGACCAAAAACAACATGACCCCCATGCACCACTCTCCCTATCCACTTGATCTCATCCAGAGTGACTTTTTTTGTTTGTTTCTCGGGATGAAAAAAGTCCTCCAAGGAAAAAGTTTTGCCCCTATGGAAGAGGTGAAACCAAAAAACAGTGGAAGTACTAAAAGACATCAAAATTGACAAATTCAAAAACTGTTTTGAGTAGTGGAAAAAACATCTAGATAGCTGTATCACATCAGATTGAGAGTACTTGAAGGTGACTGAAGTTTAAACATGTCAGAATGAATGCACAATGTTTTATAAATACTGGTTATGTTGGGTCCCCCAGTATACGTTACAGTGAGGGACGGGTATAAAACAAGTATTAGTAGAAGAACAAGTGAGATGGGCTGTATTACATAATAGCAGGAAGCTTATGAATCCTTAAAAACAGTGTTTCTAAAGTTACCAATTGACTCTTTGGGAAGTGTGTGTGTATGTGTGTGTGTACATAGTTTTTACATTTATTGATACAGAATTTGCTATAAATAGTATGGAAAAAGAAAGGAAACTTTCCTGACAATTCATTGACAATTGAAGAAACATACCTTCCAACAAAGTCCAAGACCTTATATTTTTAAAGGCAGCCAGAGGTTCCTGACATGGGTCTTCTATTTTCTTACTAAATGAGTCTTTAATGTGAAAGCAAAAAGACTGAAAATCAGTATTTAAGTCAGCAGACCCTCCAGCATTACAGATGAAATAATTTGGCACTGGCTTTCGAACAGTCTGCCATATATTTAGACTAGACTAGTGTTACAAGTTTTCCATGGATGCTATCAAAATTAGCACAACTTCAATGGCTTAAAACAATATAAATTTGTTATATTGTGGCTCTGTAGGTCAGACATTTATTTGGCCCCGGTCTCAGTGGGTTAAAATCAAAGTGTCAGCTGCCCTCCTTCTGTTTACTCCAAGGGAAAAATCTGTTTCCTTGCTCTTTTCAGGACCTAGAATCCCTGGCTAATGCCCACCTTCCTCCGCCTGCAAAACTGGCAACTCCGGTCAAGTTCTTCTCATAAGGCTTCATTCTGACCCTCTTTTGCTTCCCTCTACATGTTTAAGGCCTTTTGTGATTATATTGGTTTTACCTGGATAATCCAGGATAATCTCCCAATCTCAAAGTCCTTAATTTAATTGCACCTGCAAAGTCTCTAAATGTTAGGCAACATATTCACAGGTTCTGGGGATTGAGATCTGAACATTTGGGGGGACCCATTCTACATTCAATCATTTTTTACCAGCCTTATAATCTGGATGAATTTACACCGAAAGTAGCAGGATGTGTTCTATGTTTGCAATGGTCATTTGTGTAAGATTCATATTCACTTAAATAACTGCATATGAAGGAAAGTCCTGTTGCTCTACTAAACATTTCATGTGATTGTTACAGTGCCTTGGGATCCAAAGGGTTATGTGGTATTTATTTCAGACAGGCGCTCAGGGGGGTGGAGAGCGGGACATCTGGTGCAGATTCTTCCTAGCTGAAGTGTGTTTTCTTTGGGGACAATCACTACCATTTAATTGTTTTGCTTCCTTTTTTGGGAACATATGCCCATGCTGTGATGTTCTAAGTCTCCAAGCATCTCATTTGACTTGCTTATACACATTTGACTAAATGTCTATGTATATGACCACATTGACGTGGTAAAGCTTTTACATTTCTGTCTAGATTGAATCATTGCATCTGCTATCAGTTAAGCAGTGGAAAAACTGTTATGGAAAGCAAACATGTTTTGATACATTTGATGGGTACAGTAGGTACCTCTACTCTAAAATGCAGTTGATCGATAAATGAGCTAGACGGTCTCTTAAAAACAACACTAAAGCGCAACTGTTTTACTTTCCATACCAAGTTTGGCTGTGGCTGAATGAAGAACACCGGCATTGATCTTTGTTTTGCACTTGTGCAAGAGACTATTTGCAGGGAGCCAAATATAGCAACAGAGGATTTAATATCCTGCCAAAAAATACAAAATCTGTTCCCCTTTAAGCACGATACTCTATCCTTTTCTTGTGGATCTTGCTAAAATAAAAATATAGCTTTAAGCAGCCCCATTCCTCCTGCTGGAAGTTTCCTAATCTTTTACAAATGGGCTATGTATGGTTTTGTGGTGTTTAATGTTTCCAAAAGAAAATGGCTATATGAGAAATGTATCCAGTGCTATGATTTTTCTTACCAAAAAAGTAAAAAACAAACAAACAAATCAAAGATAAGAGTCAACAGCAATGCTTCGATGGTGTCAGGACTAACCAACGATCACTGGGTGATTATCTGTCTTTCATTTTGTATTGAGCCAAAAATAATAACGAAAAAAATCGGCTCCTACAACCAGTACCTTCTCTGCCTTAAAAGACATTTGTTTTGCTCTGAATGTTGTCTGATGGGTTGATGAACAAATCCAGATTTCTCTAAAATCTGGATAATAACTGATTCTTCTGGTCCACCCACAATAAATGTACACAATTTTAAAGCAGTTTTGCACACATCACCAAGAAAATAAGCTTTCCACTGTAACAGCTTTACCAGACATCTCTGTGTGGGATTTTAAAACAAACACAAGGCTATTTGGAAATACTTGGTGTATGTAAATATGCAAAATATGTTGAACAGTGCTAACAGCTGGAGGGTGTACTCTCTCATCCTTGAGCAGAATATTTTGGTGACAGTGCTGGCTATTTTTTCCATCTTTGCTTGTCCTCCACGCCCTTGTCTCCACCCACTCTCCCATCCACAATATCCTTCAAAAGTACATACTTCACACCCTTCCCCCAGCTTACATGCTGCCTCCAAGAGGATCATTTTAGTAGATTCCCACTGGAAAAGGTGGGCGGTGCCTTGCAGGAATGTTGGAGTTACGGGATGTTGTAAGAGCTGAGCTTCGGGGGACTTGCTTGCACTTGCTCTGACAAGAGCTGAGCTTCGGGGGACTTGCTTGCACTTGCTCTGACGGGCAAAGCCCGCACATGGCCAGGCTCTCTGTAGCCCAGATTCCGCGGAGGCTTGTTATTTCAAGGAAGCAAAAAGTCTAGCTGAGTGGCCCTCTGCCACAATGAACCCAAAGATCATGCCGTAATCATTTTGAGTGTGTGTTATCAGGTTCTGTAACATCAAGATGCTCATCCATTTATGAAAATAAGCATATGCCTTTCTGCTTGGAGCCAAAAAGGAGGAGAAGACCCAAGAGGAAAATAAATCTCTTCTTTCAGGATGTTGACAGGTTTGTAGAGGAGAAGGTAGCAAATGTGAAGTGAGAAACGCTGGTCCCCTGGACCAGTTCCTCTCGTAACCTGTTGATATCATTCAGGCCCATATTTCCCCGTTTCCATATCTGTCAAGAAAAGATCAAATAAAATAATAAATTCAAACTGTTCTGAGAAAACTAAAAGTACTACATAGATACAAAGAAATAGGAGTTGGCATTTATTCAAAGTCTCCTATGTACCATGAACATTAAAGGAACTTAAAGAACTATTACAAATAGCAATATATAGATAGCATTATTTGGGAGCTGTTAGCAACATAAAAATAAAAAGATCTGAGTTTCAGTGATGCTTCTTAAAAGCTGTACAACTTCAGACAAGTTCCTTAGTCTCTTAGTATCTCAGTGGGTTCACCTATGAAGTGAAGATATTAAAAGCAATTATTTCCACATAGTTGTTATGAGAACTAAAATATATAAAACATTTACCACTAAGTGAATACTGTCATTTTTTATTAATCTTTTTTTAGTAATTTAGAGAAATGGGGAGATCATCAGTTAAACACTTGCCCACGGGCATTAGTCTACAAGTCACAGAGTGAGGATTCACACTGATTTAAACAAACAAACAAAAAGAATCTTAGAACACCATTCTACCCCCACGGCATTCTTGCTCCTGTCCATCTGACTGTATTTTCTGTGAACATATTTTCATACTCTTAGCCACCCGGAATAAAAGAGGCCGTCGGGGAAACTGACAATGGCCAGAAAGGGGGGGGTACTTTAGAAGAGTGAGCAGGAGTAGTGTGCCAGACAGAGCTATGGCAGATTTGAAATCGCAGACGTTCTTTGCAACTTGTGGATACAAAATCAAGTCATTCAACATATTCTTCTGGTTAGAAGGATCACGGTTATTTTTCTACTACAGTCAACTTCAAATCTCATTAAAATAATGAATCATGGTTTGGGAGAATTATAACTTTTTTGTTTTGACATCTTATTTTTTTAATCTAAAAATGTCAACTCCCTAATGTTTTTTTTTTAATATTTTATTTATTTATCTTTAGAGGGGAAGGGAAGGTGAGAGGAAGGAAACATAAATGTATGGTTGCTTCTGGTGCATCCCCTGCAGGGAACTGACCCCTGCCGGAAACTGGCCTGCAACCCAAGCATGTGCCCTGACTGGGAATCGAACCGCTATTGTCTGGTTCGCAGGCCCGCGCTCAATCCACTGAGCTACACCAGCCAGGGCTAACTCCCTAATGTTTTTAAGTGGTGAGTTCTTGTTTTGTCTGCTAAGAAACATCAAAATTACATTTTAATTCTGATATATTTTTGTAATCAAAGTAATGTTTGTAATGTATCCTTACTTCACACACCTTGAGTGTGAGTTGAGGCAGGACCGAGGGCGATAGAATGAATCGTTTAAAAGCGTACAATATCTTACACAGCTTCTCTGTTGGAGAGCTAAGATGGTGTAAGAGGATTTGCTTTTAGTCTTTGTACCCCCTACTTGTCAGCTGTTTAATGTGGATAAAATTACTGTTCCCTATTGGTAAAAATACGTGGTAATACCTATATTAGAGTATAGACATGTGGATCAGATGATATTATGTGCAAAAGTCTATTAAATGCGGGCCTTCCTAGGAAGTTCGGGATTTTATGTATCGATTACCAATGGTCCCAGTTTATTAGACACCCGGGAAAAGAAATTTTCAAAAATTACTTCAATGAATCTTCAGCACCGCTTTCCAAAGTGAGCTTTCTTTTTTTTTCCACTAACACTTTAGTTTGAAATCACCGATTATATTATATTGATCAACATTTTGAAAAACAAAGAATGAGGTTCTTTTTGCTTGTTTGTTTGTTATTCTCTTCAACTTTTTTACCTAGCCCCCTCCCCGACCTCCTTCCCCTCTGACAGCTATTAAGTCTGTTCTCTATTTCTGTGAGTCTGTTCTCTATAAGTCTGTGAGTCTATTTCTCTCTTGTTTGTTTAGTTTGTTCATTAGATTCCACATATAAGTGAATCTTGTGCCCAGATCAGAATCAGGAATAAATACTCAGTCTGTGTAACTTTAAAGCTCTTGTTTTCTTCTATTGTGCCAAGTTGCATCTCAATTTACTAAGCAATTCATATTGAGTACCAACTGTTTGCTCACATTCCCATACAAAATGTAAGCAAGTGAGAGTATGAAGACACTACTCTGGGTGATTGGATACCTGGCTTCTAAACTTCTTATATCACAAATGAGCTGTACCTCTGAACTAAATTACTGGTCAGCTAATTTTATGACTGAGATATCATGATGAGTCATTGAAAAATTCAGTCAAATTTATGCATCAGAAATCAGATTATAATAAATTTGTGGAAGAGAGAAACCCCATTATCTTCTCCCCTCAAATTTCATGAAAACAGAGCAGGGAAAATCTCCTTTCTTCTGGGACCCCAGAACTTAATGTGTGTTTTTATAAAGTCTATTTTGTCCTCCATTTAGTCTCCCCAAAGGGCCAATTGTATATGTTAACAGTACTAATATAAGTAAAATAAAGTAGTGATTTCGATCCCTAGAGGCTGTGGTCTTCAAGTCTCATGGATGTTAAAACCTGTCCCTTGACAGTTGACAGTGGTTATAGTGCCCGTGCTGACTAATTGAAATGAGCCAAACTCTCTCCCTATTAGGCAGTGGGCGTTCATAAAAAACAAGCCTTAGAAATGCCAGCTTTTTCATAGGAACCTTCTTAGGTGCAACCACTGCTCCTTGCTCTGCTGTATGTTTGAGCCTGTGGGGCTTCTGAACTTGTCTTTTTTCTGGACCCATGAAGGTCCATTTAAACTTGTCAACAGAGTTCAAGTTCTCTCATGTTGATCTTTTTATTGCACTTTCTAGAAGAGGTGTTTTTGTTCTGTTTTGTATTTTGTTGGTTTTTTTGTCTGTTTTGACTTCTTAGTTGCTCATAATAGGTCTTTTCTGTCCCAGTCCTGCTGAGTTCAGTTTCCCAGAATGAACCAGGATCAGGCTGTCCTGAAGCCTGAAAGGATTAACTTTGGGAAGTTAGTCACCCAAGGAATGAATAGGATTTATTTGGGCCTAAAACTTACAAAAGTTTGGGGGAAGGGAGCTTTTAAGAAAAAAAGAATACAAAAATAAATCTTCAATTATGTATGACACCATATCTTTATTTAGAATGAGAAATCAGAACTAACAATTTGGAAAAGCTGGTGGAAACTATAAACACAAAATTCAAAAAGTCATGTTAATCTGTATTGACTATGTGCCTAAGACATACGCATAACATACTACTCTTTCAACAGCTAGCTTTTATACAAATATTAAATATGTTTCTTTTTCACGATCCTCTTATATGTGGTGGTAGACCACTCATAAGACTTCTCCAGAGAGTAAAATGTTCTCAGCCCCTTTTGAATCAGTGCAGTGAAGGGTTGAAATATTATTAGATGCTAGTCATGCACTAGGACGTGATTATTTAATTACACCTGGAAGTCTTTGAGAATGTTATAAGTCAAACATCAAACTAGATGTATCTACCAACTCAGCTTCCCTTAGCTTGATCCCCACCACTGCACAAGGGGCAAGCGTGATGGAGTGGGCATCTGAGTGAAATAGAGAATGTTCTTGCATAGTTAGAGTTAAAATAGGTTATTTTTGAAAAATCTGCCGGAACAAATAATTGCTAGAATTCATCTGAAGGCTTTGATAGGGGCTTGTGCAAATAAGGGGCCCGGAAGCTTTAGTCTTCTTAGCTCAGCGCAGGTCTGCCTATGTGCATGCCACATAAACATGTCCCCCATGGAAGGCCTGCCTGCCATTGGTGTGCAGCATTTGTTTTATTCTCACCAGAAGACGTGCTCATTGATTTTAGAGCAAGGGGAAGGGAGGGAGGGGGAGAGGGAGAGAAACGTCAGTGTGAGGGAGAAATGCCAATTGGTTGCCTCTCATGCACCCTCTGTGAACCAAACTTGCAACCAAGGCATGTGCCCTGACCGGGAATCTAACCCACAACCTTTCAGTTTACAGGATGATGCTCTACCCAACTGAGTCACACTAGCCAGGACTGGACTTGCATTTTTGGTTTTCCGGTTCCTATCTGTTGCAGTCCATAAAACTACAAATTAAAAGATAATAAGAGAGTTGCACACTGAATAGCTAAGATTAAAAAAGTGTTCAGGTGGAGAGAGGGAGGCAGAAGGGAAACCGGAAAAAAGTGGGAAGAAATTCTTTATCGACAAACAAGGAGAACCCAGTTTGTAAAATGACTTTGAACAGAAGAATTTGTCTGCAAATAACCTGAAGTCAAAAACAGTGAAAAATGCTACAAAGCCAAGAAACAAGGCAGTCATCTCTTTTAAGAATAAAAAAGACTATATGATGTTTGCAACTGTTTATGACCGTGTGCCAGACTATATATATCACATGAATGAAGTTTTACTTATAACTGAAGTATTTCTGAAAGAATGCTTTTGTGGATTACCTGAAAAAAAAATGGATTCCTGTCCTAGTCTGTCATTAACAACCTATGTGCTTCTGGAAAAAAATTACTAAATTTCTTTGGTGTGTTTTCTCATCTATAAACTTGGGAAAATAGAACTAGACAACCCCCCAAGGCTTCTTCTAGTTTTATTTATTTTTTAACTGTTCATTAACTATTTTACTTACTTTTTAATATTTTATTGATTATGCTATTAGAATTGTCCTGATTTTCCCTCTTGGGCCTACTCCATGCAGCACCCTCCTACTCCCTCAGGCAACGCCCACACCATTGTTCATGTTCATGGGTCATGCATATAAGTTCTTTGGCTATTCCATTTCCTATACTGTACTTTACATCCCCATGGCTATTCTGTAACTATCTATTCATACTTCTCAATCACCTCAACTCTTCACTCATTCCTCCACACTCCCTCTCATCTGGTAACCATCAGAACATCCTTTGTATCCATGATTTTGTCTCTGTTCTTCTTGTTTTCTTAGTTGGTTTTTTTTAGATTCAATTCTTGATAGATTTACATTCTCCTATTTTATTGTTCACAGTTTTGATCTTCATTTTTTAAGATACATTTTATTGATTGTGTCATTACAGTTGTCCCATCCCTCCCTTCATTCCCCTCCATCCTGCACACTCCCTCCCACCCACTTTCCCTTCCTTTAGTTCATGTCCATGTGTCATATGTTCTTTAGCTACTACATTTCCCACACTACTCTTGCCTTCCCCCTATTTTCTCGCCACCATCTATGCTACTTATTCTCTGTACCTTCCCCCCCCTTCTTCTCTCATTCCCCTGTTGCTAACCTTCCTTGTGATTTCCAATTCTGTGGCTCTGCTCCTGTTCTAGCTCTGTGCTTAGTTTGCTTTTGTTTTAGGTGTGGTTGTTAATAACTGTGAGTTTGCTGTCTATTCACTGTTCATATTGTTTATCTTCTTTTTTTTAGATAAGTCCCTTTGACATTTCATATAGTAGGGGCTTGGTTATGATGAACTCCTTTAAGTTGACCTTATCTGAGAAGCATTTTATCTGCCCTTTCATTCTAAATGAAAGCTTTGCTGGATAGAGCAATCTTGGGTGTAGCTCCTTGCCTTTCATGACTTGGAATACTTCTTTCCAGCCCCTTCTTGCCTATAAGGTCTCTTTTGAGAAATCAGCTGACAGTCTGATGAGAACTCCTTTGTAAGTTACTGTTCCGTTATCTATTGCTGCTTCTAGAATTCTCTCCTTCATTTTCATCTCGGGTAATGTAATTATGACGTGCCTTAGTGTGTTCCTCTTTGGGTCCACCTTCTTTGGGACTGTTTGAGCTTCCTGAACTTCCTGGAAGTCTACTATCTCTGCCACATTGGTGAAGTTCTCCTTTATTATTTGTTCAAATAAGTTTTCCACTTGTTGCTCTTCCTCTTCCTCTCCTAATTTGGTACCCCAATAATTTGGGTGTTGGAACGTTTAAAGAGGTCCTGAAGGTTCCTAAGTTTCTCCTCATTTTTTTGAATTCTTGTTTCTTCATTCTGTTCTGGTTGGTTGTTTGGTTCTTCCTTCTGGTCCACTCCATTGATTTGATTCCCAGTTTCCTTTCCATCACTATTGGTTCCCTGTGCATTTTCCTTCATTTCACTTAGTCTAGCCTTCATTTTTTCATCTAATTTGCAACCAAAATCAACCAGTTCTGTGACCATCCTGGTCACCAGTGTTTTAAACTGTGTATCTGGTAGGTTGGCCATCTCTTGGTCACTTAAAAGTATTGGCTCTGGGGCTTTTATTTGTTCTTCTGATTGATCCATTTTTGGTCAGGTTGCACCAGTTATGTATGAGGGGTGGAGCCTTAGGTGTTCACCAGGGCAGGGCAACCCACTTTGCTGGTTGTGATGCTGTATGTGGGGGCGAATTGCGCTTGTTCCACACTCTGTCAGATTTTGGTCCCCTCTGCTGCTTCCCACAAGCAAATTGGGCCTTTATGGTGCTGGTTCCCTGGTGGGTGGGCTTGTGTACGTTCTAGGACCTCGTGTGTCTCTCTAACAAATTCTCCCGTGAGGTTGGGAGTCTCTTCTGGCACCTCAACCCCCGCAAGTTTTTTCAATCAGTGCTTTTAGGCTTTATTTCCCAGCACTGGGGCCCTGGGTTGTGCAGTTTGTCTCACTGCCCATTTTTTGCCTGGTTTGTCTGCGCACCAGTGTGTGTCCACAGTCAGCCAACCTCCTTGTGCTCCTTACTGGGTTTGCTGATGTCCTCCCCATGCCCAGGTGGCCAACCACCACCTTTTTCTGCTGGGATCCCTCTCTGCTGGCCACCAACTCTGCCCCTCTTAAGGGTCTGGATGAATGGTTCGTTGTTGTCGGACTTCGGTACAGTTCAATTTTCTGTCTGTTTTGGTTGTACTTTTGTTTCTAAATCTTTGTTGTCCTTAAATTTGGTTATTAAGGACACTGTCCTTAAATAAACACTGTACTTAAAGGAGGTACAGTGTTTCCACCTGTGCCCCTATCTTGGCCAGAAGTTCTCCTTTTTCTTAAGTAAGTCCCTTTAACCTTCATATCATAATGGTTTGGCAATGATGAGTTCCTTTAGTTTTATTCTTGCCTGGGAAGCTCTTTATGTACTCTTCGATTCTAAGTGATAGCTTTGCTGCAGAGAAAGGGTAGAGAAATCTTGGATGTAGGTCCTCTGCTTTTCATGATTGAATATTTCTTCCCAATACCTTCTAGCCTGCAAAGTTTCTTTTGAGAAATCAGCTGACAGTCTTATGGGACCTCCCCCATACATAACTAACTGCTTTTCTCTTGCTGCTTTTAATATTCTCTCTTTATTTTTAACCTTTGCCATTTTAATTATGGTATGTCTTGGAGTGGGCCTCTTTGCATACATCTTATCTGGAACTCTCTGTACTTCCTAGACTTGCATGTTTATTTCCTTCAGCAAATTAGGGAAGTTTTCTTTCATTATCTTTTCAAATAGATTTCCAATTTCTTGTTCTTTCTCTTCTCCTTCTGGCACCCCTATTATGTGAATGTTAGATCTCTTGAAGCTGTCCCAGAGGATGCTTATGCCATCCTCATTTTTTTTATTCTTTTTTCTTCTTGTTTTGACTGGTTGTTTTTGCCTTCCTTCTGTTCTATATGATTAATTTGATTCTCAGCTTTATACACTCTGCTATTGTTTCCCTATAAATTGTTCGTTATTTCAATTAGTATATCTTTTATTTCTGACTGGATATATTTGTGCTGTTGAAGTCATACCTAAGTTTCTTGAGCATCTTTATAACCAGTGTTTTGAACTCTTGTCTAATAGATTGCTTATCTCCATTTTGTTTAGTTCTTTTTCTGAAGTTTTGATCTGTTCTTTCATTTGGGCCATGTCTCTTTGTCTCCTTATTTTGGCAGCCTCCCTGTGTTTGTTTCTATATACTAGGTAGAACTTCTATGACTCCCTGTCTTGCTAGTGTGGCCTAATATTATAGAAGTCCTGTAGGGTACAGTGGCACAGATAGCCTCCCCTATCACCCAAACTGGGTACTTGAGGTATACTCTTTGTGTGGGCTGAATACACTCTCTTCTTGTAGTTGAGCTTTGGTTGCTGTTGGCAGATCAGTGGGAGAGATTTACCCAGGCCAATCAGCTGTAAGAACTGGCTGTGACCACTGACCACCAACTCCTGCCCTCCATGGAAGATTAGCTGTGCAGGGGCAGGGTGGTGGTGCTCCAATGTGGTCTGTAGCTAGCTGTCCACTGGGTGCGCTGGAGGTAGAATTTTCTGGGTGGTGCAGGCCAAGGTCAGGCCCCAGCTGTGTTTTATCTAGGGCCACCCTGCCTGAGCTATAAAGTAATCTGAGATGGCTGCTACTTATGCTTGGAGATTCCAAGGTAAGCCAAGCTGTGAATCTAGGCTGGCTACTGTTAGTGCTGAGCCTGGGGCTCACTGAGGCCAGCTGTTGCTTCTTTACGAGATTTTGGAAGTTGTGAAGCATGAGCCAAGACCCAACATTTGTATGGACAAGCATCTTAGGTGGGCCCATAAATTGGGTGGGGTGGAGTCTCTCCAACGTTAACACTGAAGCAAACAGTGTTAACCAAGTTGATGGAGTCTCAGATGTAGCACCAGCCTGCCAGCGTTTTGGGGGGAACTTTCAAAAAGAGACAGTGGCCTCTGCTCACCTTGATGCCAGACACTTCAGTTTCTCCTTGCATATCACTGGTGCCTTTCAGGCTGCTACCTTGCTGCTGAAGCTCAGAGGGAGTGAGTCTGAGTAGGTGAGTCCATGTGTGGGTCTTTAAGAGGAACTGTTTAGGGCTCCAGAGGTTTCTTCCACTGTCTCAATCCCTGCTGGGTTTTTCAAACAGAACTTGTGGCAACTTATCTTCCTGGCACTGGAATCCTATTCTGGGGGGACCTGGTACAGGGCTCGGACTCCTCACTTACAAGATATTCCTCCCAAATTTTTATCCACCAAACATGGGTGAGGTATCAGCCCATTCTGTATCTGCAGCCCTCCTACCAGTCTGGATGGATGTGGTTTCTCTAATTCCATAGTTGTCAGATTTCCACTCAACTTGATTTCTGACCATTTTGAGTGATGGTGGTTCTATATTTTAGTTTTAATTTTGATGTGGTTGTGTGAAGAGGTGAGCTATGTCTGCTTATGCTGCCATCTTGACCGGAATTATTCTTATAGTTTTAAATATTTTGTGATTCTACATATATTCTCTTTAAATATCATACTGTAACTTTTAGACATCAAAATTAGTATTTTCTTGGAGTTAAAACGTTTTGGAGTGACTAACAGAATTGGTAAGGGTTATTTGATAACTTCTAATGTCAATAGAAGTCCTAACTATAAAAATTTGGTAATGTAATCTGCAGAGTGGAACAAAAAAAATTCCAAAGAATCTCTTTGCAACAAATGCCATGGCATTTATGTAATCTGAAGGGGAAAAAAAGAGTCACACAATTCCCTCAGGAATTTGAATCCCTGGAATTGTATTTTTAACACAGTTTATCCCTCAAGGAGCCAATATTCAAACCTGTATATAATTTAGCCTTTTTGCTCATCCCATGTTTTCCATGTGCTGGTTTGAATTACTCACTGGTAGAAAATAGAAATGTAGGAAAAAAACACAGCATTCCTATTACTAATTATGTCCAACACTGTAGACAAAGTAACAGACATGTATCATTAAAGACATAACAGCCTTGGCCCCTACTCACTTTACTGTAAATGGTTTTAAAATCAAAATCCTTGTGATTTGTCTAATTAAAATATTTTACTTATTTTCAGAGAAAGTGGAAGAGAGGGAGACTGAGGAGGAGAGAAACATCAATGTGTGGTTGGCTCTTGCACACCCCCAACTGGGGACCTGGCCTGCAACCCAGGCATATTCCCTGATTGGGAATTGAACCAGTGACCCTTTGGTTCACAGGCCAGCACCCAGTCCGCTGAGTTACCCCAGCCAGGGCTATCTTTTTTAACTTTAACAATCCATGTTGGCTTCTATGGCTTCTACTGGAAAACTGAATACATTTTAACATCAGTGAACAGTTGTTGATACTTAATTTCTATATGGCTAAATTTCATGTAATTACCTATAGTCCTTCACATTTTCATTGGGAATAACAATTTATCATGATAATCTGAGACTATTTGCCACCTATTCAAGACGCCATCTCACGTGATGAATAAAACAAGTTAAATAGAGTCCCCATGCTCTGAAAGCATTTTCAACCTCTTTGGCCTGGCAGTATCATATGTGTGGATTTCTGTCATGTTGTGTTCTGTCAAAAGTTTTGCCAAATTAATCTGATTTCCTTCATTTCTCATAAAGCATTATATGTTTTACCTCAATTTCTTCCCCCTAGTAAATGTCCTAATGTGTTCTTTGTCAGTTTTCACCCTCCTAATAGCTTTATTATAGGTTGATTGCCACGTGGAGGCTAATACCCTTCTCACTGGCCAGTGGAAGTTGCTTAATGAAGCTAGAGAAGTCTACCCCAAGGTGGAGGGAGGAATAGCTTCTTCCCCTGAGTAAACTTACGTGTACTGAAAAGGCTAACCACATTTGTTTCTTCACAACTCTGGGGACTGTTGGCTATCAGGTCTCTTCCTGCACCTTCCATTGTTAAAGTCTTTGTCATAGGAAGATTGGCCCCTGCCACTGACAGCAGATTGGTGTGTAAGACCAGGAGGTAGGAAAAAACCAAGATATTTCTCTTACTCCCAATTTGGGCAACATTTCTGGTAGTAGCAATGACCACAGCCCTTCTGTGGCCTCAGCTCCTGCCACACTCCCAGTTTCTTCCAGGTACTCTTAGCCTCTGGTCCACTTAATATAGCTCCTTACTTTTGCTTCTATGAATGGAAGTGACTCCCCAATGTTGCTAATTTCAGGTTTGTTTCACCATCTCCTTGGCTCTTCTACCACCGTGTAACCAATTTCTGTTGCAGAACTTGCCATTATAGGTATTCAGAGTGGTTTCCATTTACCTGGTTGGAATGTGGCACATATGGTTTTTTGCCTATAAGGAAACAAATCCTCAAGAATGGATTGTGGCATAGAGTTCCTCACATGTTAGAGCTTGAGTATCGGAATGACCCCCTTGCAGGCAAAAAGGAGAATTTTAGTAATCTGTGGTATGCAGTAGCATCACAGCCGCCTGAAGTATCAGGGCTCTAAGAAACTTGGTAATCTGCTAAACTTGGACACTATGGACAATGGTTACAAGTATTGCAAAAGCTAGGAAGTATTTGAGATAGCACTGAAGGGTTCACCAAAAACAAAACAAAATGAAACACACAAACACACAAAAAACACTCAACTCAAAGTTTTGAATTCTTAGCTCAAAGTACAGGTAGATAAAAAGAAAACTTCAGGAAACCTTTAAATGAAAAAAATTCATTATAGAGAGAGTTGATATAGTTGAAAATCCAGACTAAAATCTTATGGTACAATTTGGAGAATTACGAAGCAGATTGGTCAGAAAACTTTGCCAGGTTTCTTAGTGAAGAAGGGATGGTCCCTTAGACATGAACAGAAACATTTGGGTGTTCTCTGATTATGCTGGAAAACCTGGATCCCCATAATTAAATAAATCCCATAACAGAATCCCAAAATTTATTTGCCAGCTAAAACACCTCCCTTCCTCTTTCTGAGAAAACTGGTCTTCTTTCATGATCTACCCATTTCACACCTCATTGCCTCTAAACACAAAACTAGTGTCAGATTCCACTAAGTCCCAGGTAAGAATCACTAGTTATTTTGGGAGAAGAGAGCCTACACATTACATAGGCTGCAAGACCTTGCTTATCTTTATCACTCGGAACTTGAGAAGCATATACATGTTAGACTAAAAAATTTGGTTGTATGTATGCTGGATACAGGGTTTAGTGGACTAAACCCTGTATCCAGCATACAGGGTTTAGTCCACTAAAGCATATCCAGCATACAGCATCGATCAGCTAGAAATGGCTCTAACAGTTTGCTTGGTTGACTGACTGCAGCATGGATTCTACAAAGGTCCATGTTTAATGAGGTCAAGATGCCAGAACTTTCCTGTAATTGTTTAGAGGAAGGAATCTACAGACTTACTAATTTGGTAATGTTAGACTAAAATTGTTATGTGCAACTTGTTTTCCCTTCCAATGACAATGTTGCTTGAAAGTCACAGAAAAGTCTCCCATCCCTGGGGCCTTGAGAAATGCGTCATGAGGGCAACAACAGAATGCTTGAAAACTTGGTGTTGGCTGTGATCACAGAATGGGGATGATGGTGTGAGCTGCCACCCCTGACATAGTATATGTGATTGTAATGGAAACATGTGGGATTCCAGAGAGGCAGAGGCCAGATGTCAGCATTTAACCGTCAGCAGTAAGGAGGCTCATTTACCATAACTGGCTGTAAGGATGCACTGCCATTCAGAGTGTTTTAGCCTCTACGGCTCTGGGGCATGGCTAATGGATTATAGGGTCCTAGGAACAAAATAAACATTCATAAAATATTATTTTCCCAGTTTCTGATTATATAGTTGGGGTAAGAAATTGACAGAATCCCTGCATTGGGTATTATGATTAAAAAGGCCCTGTGTTAGCTCTTGGTAAGTAGTAAACCAAAAGCAAAACCTCAACTCTGGAGGAACTGTATGCTACTATTGCAGCTTACCTGAAAAGGTTTAAGGATGGGAATAGTAATTCCACATTTAACTCACCTGTGGAAATCAAGAAGGCTCTTAGAGAATGACTAAACCATTTTACATTTAATCAGGTAATGACTGCCATTGTAGCTGCTTTTCCATATGTATTATGAGTATAAGAAATCAAAACAGCCTTTGGAACTTAGCATGCAGTTAATGATCTGGCTGTCAAAGTGCTTTTTTTTTTACTTCATATAAATTTGAGAGGATAAAAAACAAAACAGCTCATTTCCACTTGTCAGGGACATTAGTATATTGTATGCATATTGTACAAATTATGAACACTGCTATATTTTAGGGCTATTTCAGCTTTCCTGTTCTCTGTCATAATAGAGTCTCCAGAACTTTGATCAAGAGTTTCCTAAGAACATCCCCCTGGTCCATGACATTGATGCTGATTGAATCTTGTGAGGAGGGGGTAGCAGGAATGTCCTAAGTGCTTAGGAAGTTATTTGTGTGTAGGGAGGAGGAGATAAAACAAATAAAATTCCCAGCATCTGCCCTGTCAGTGAGATTTCTAAGGGTATGTTGGAATAGTCTAGTATGAAAGCTAAGTTGCTGCAAGTTGTCTCTCTGAAGGAGAAACAACTCTTGGGGAACAAAATTTATCTTTATAGAAACTGATACACATTTCACAAGTGGCTTTGCCTTACCTGTTCACCTTGTTTCTTTCTCTAGCATCACCACCCTTGCAATGATAGTGTGCCTTACTCATCATTAGGGTATTCCACATGTCATTCCTTCTAGCTGAAAAACTCATTTCACAGCCAGAGAAGAGGGCAATGAATCCACATCCACCAAATTTACTTAACCCATGCATAGCTGAGCTGGAGGAATGGTGGAATGAGTAAAAATTCAGTTTTGAGGCCACCTGGGGGAAGGCACTCTCCAAAGTTGGTTTTGCAGTTTACAAATTTTGCACAACTTGCTTTGAAACAGTGAGAGATGTATGGTGCTCTTTTCCCTCATCAGAATGCACTACTTCAGGAATGAAGTCAGGGAACTGGGAGTGAACCGTCTCATTATTGTATCTACAAACCCAATAAGGACAAGTCTAGATGGTCCTGGAGATTTATTTATTTCTATTTCCCTTTTGGTGTCTTAGCAGAGAGATGACTCAGTTGTACTAAGGTCTAATGGAGAGACAAAAAGTCCTTCAGTGTCTGCATTCCTGACGTGAAGACATTTCAAGGAAGTACAGACCTGGGTGACTGTTCCATGTATCCTCTGTAATGGTATCTGGGCCCAGAGACACCTTGATATGTTTCTAAATTTTTACTCAAAGTAGGTGTTTTCTATGCATTCTCAGGCTAAGTGATAAATCTTTAATGCAGTGTGGGCTTGGATTTATTCAGGGTCTTGGCATGCCCTCAGTTACCCTTCAGTTTGTTCAGTCCTGGCATGGCTGTTTTGGTGGAACAGTGGCCAGGGTGAATTCAGACCATCTCTAACCCGCCTACACTGTGGATATAATAATAACGAGAGTTCAGGAGACAGTGTGTGCTGTACTATTTCTCTATTGTGAGGTGTACACCAATAAATGCTACATGTGTATGTTTCTTTAACTGACCCTCTATATACCTCATAAGCATGTGTTGCTCATGGTGTGAGCTTGGGACTCACTTGCAACAAACAACCCACTTTCCAAGTTTTTGCTTTACCTTCCTGCAAATTTGATCATTGCTTTTTTTTCTTAGAGAGAGAGATTTTAGTTCCTAATGAAGAAATGGCTTAACTAGGGAATAAAATTATTTTATTAAATAAGGAGTAAGGTTTAATGCTTGTCTATTTTGAGCTCCTCCTGTCCCTGAATCACCAGGGTTGGAGGAAGATTACAAAATCAAGGGGAAATAGATTGCTAATAATTTGTGGCAAATAGAAGTATGTGTGGAATTTAAGGGATTCTTAGTGGGCACCTTATTACTTCCATATTTCATAGTAAAGATCAATAGAAACTAATATAAAACCTGTAAAGTCAAGGCCTTGGAATTTAGACTTTTCTGAAATGAAGGTTTGATCACCTAGTAGGTAATGAACCTGAATATCTGAGCTATATTCTGAGGGCAAGAGTAACATAGTTTATAAGGGATAATTAACGTAGCTCTTGAGTACCTAAGATATGGTATCATTAATGTGTATTATATGTTGAGTGTGTGGAGTTTCAGCTACTCCTGCTGTTTGCTTGACCTTGAGGTCACTTCTCAGAAGAGGAAAATAATTCAGACATGGGTTTATTTCACAGGGGCTCTATAATATCAGAAAGTATATCTAATTTTCTGTTGTAAGAGTCAGTGTGGTTTAATCAGTATAATCCCTGTTTTACTCTGTACTATGTAAGAGGCCTCAAGGTCTTAGTACTTTTATTAAGACCATCCTAAATGAATGACCCCTCATGGAAAGCATACTTCGGCTCCTCACTTTCTAAACAACAAATTAATCTTAATGTAGAAGTTTATTCTGACTCCATGTTATGATTTTGATTTAGCACACATAACTTCCCCAACACTAACTGAAGTTTTGTTTTGTCTTATTTTGTTCTGTTCTGTTACATTAGGATTTGTCCTCCTCATTTAGGCAAAACATCCATTCCTCTCTAGATAGTATTTCTGCATCAATACTTGTTTCATGGGCAGGACTGGAACATAAATGAAATCCTCATTTTATTTCTTCAAATAATTTCACATTTTAATGCAGCATCTATTTTGGATCAAGGATTACAAGATCATAGCTCTGCTCTTTAGTATATAAGTACCCAATTTAAAGTAGACTTTCTTATTATCTTATGTTTTACTGTTAGCTTTTTAAAGCAGAACATATACTTAATAAATTTTAAAAAATTTGTTTGCATTGAACACTATGCCTACATGATTTATTGGTGGTGCATGCTTAATACATTTCTCCCAGGCAATTCACGTTGGAGATTCTAAAGTTCTATGAAAATGTAAACTGTCATTTCTTCAGGCAGAATCTTTAAATTGTCATCCAAGTAATAGTAAGGGCACCTTACCTTTAAATATTCACATCTATTGCCTACCCAAATCATACTCTCTTTTGATTTTTGTCTTGAAATCTGACTTTTGCTTGTTTTTTCCTAATTTATAGGATGTAACTTAGAGTCATAGGTAATAAAATCTTTTTATAGGTATTAATTGAAAATAATTTTGACATTGCTTTGTCTCAAAGGATATTTTTTTTACATTTGTATTTGCTATTTAGTTTGGAAACTCCATTACATTTGTAGACATAGTTAAGAATGTATTGTATAAAACATTTCATGAAAGGAACAATTTCAGCATTTCAGCATTTAATTGAACATGTCTTGATTATAAATGTTGTTTTAGAGTCTCATTCCCAGGTTATTATTAATATAGGTAATTTTTCTTGAAAAAAACTGTCTGTGACCAGCTGAATTATTGTAAACCAAAGTTAATACATTATATTACATATGCTTTTTAAAATGTATCAAGAATGACTATTATTAAAACTATATGTCAGCATTATAATTTCTAGAAAATGTAAGAAATTAATATATTCTTTTTAAAATTTAATTATTTAATTATTTAAATTGTTGTTCAATTACAGTTGTCCCCATTTCCCCCTATTACTCTCCCCTGTCCCACCCACCTACACCTCCCTCATTCAATCCTCTTCTCTCCCTGTTTTTTTTTTTTGTGCATGGGTCCTTTATACATGTTCCTTGATCACTCTTCCCCTTGCCCCATCACTCTTCACTCTATGCCCCATTATCCCCTTCCCTTCTCTCCTCTGGTTACCATCAGTTTGTTCTTTATGTTCATGTCTCTGGTTATATTTTGCTCACTCATTTGTTTTGTTGGTTAGGTTTCACTCATAGGTGAGATCATATGGTATTTGTCTTTCACCACCTAGCTTATTTCACTTAGCATAATGCTCTCAAGTTCCATCCATGCTGTTGCAAAGGGTAGGAGCTCCTTTTTCCTTTCTGCTACATAGTATTCCATTGTGTAAATGTACCATAGATTTTTGATCCACTCGTTTACTGATGGCTACCTAGCCTGCCTCCAGCACTTGGCTATTTTAAATTGCACTGGTATGACCACTGGGGTGCATAGGTTCTTCTGTATTGTTGTTTCTGGATTCTTAGGGTATAATCCCAGCAGTGGAATTGCCAGGCCAAAGGTCAGTTCAATTTTTACATTTTTGAGGAAATTCCATAGTGTTTTCTACAGTGGCTGCACCAGTCTGCATTCCCACCAGCAGTGTACTTGGGTTCCCTCTTCTCCACAGCCTCGCCAGCACTTATTGTTTGATTTATTTCTGAAAGCTACTCTGACAAGTTTGAGGTTTTATCTCACTGTGGTTTTAATTTGCATCTCTCTGATTGCTAGTGATGCTGAGCATCCTTTCATATGTCCCTGGGCCCCCTGTATGCCCTCCTTGGAGTATTCTCTGTTCAGATCCTTTACCCATTTTTAATTGGATTGTTTATCTTCCTGGTGTGGAATCATATGAGTTCTTTATGTATTTTGGAGATTAAACTCTTGTTCAAGATATCATTGGCAAAATATATTTTCCTGTATAGTTGGTTCACATTTCTCTTTGCTGATGTTTTCTTTAGCCCTACAGAAGCTTTTTAATTAGATTAATTCCCATTTATTTATCCTTTCCTTTTTTGTCCTTTGCTCTAGGGCACATATTGATGAAATTATTGCTGCAAGGAATATCTAAGATTTTTCTGCCTATGTTCTCCTCTAGGACTTTTATGGTGTTGCAACTTATATTTAAGTTTATTTATGTATATGATGTAAGCTGGTGATCTAGTTTCATTTTTGTGCATGTAGCTGTCCAGATCTCCCAACACCATTTGTTGAAGAGGCTATTTTTACTCTATTTTATGCTCCTGCCCACTTTGTTGAATATTAATTGACACTTTGTTGAATATTAATTGACCATAGAGACATGGATTTAATTCAGAACTCTCCATTCTGTTCTATGTGTCTGTTCTTATGCCAGTATCAGACTGTTTTGATTACAGTGGCCTTGTAATAACAGTTTGATATCAGATATTGTGATCCCTCCTACTTTGTTTTTCTCAAAATGGCTGTGGCTATTTGGGGTCATTTATTGTTTTGTATAAATTTTTGAAATGTTTGTTCTATATCTGTGAAATGTGTCATTGGTATTTTAGTAGGGATTGCATTGAATCTATAAATTGCTTTGGGTAGTATGGACATTTTGATGATGTTAAGTCTTCCAATCCATGAACATGGTGTATGCTTCCATTTGTTTGTGTCTTCCTTAATTTCTTTCTTCAGTGTTGTGTAGTTTTCTGAGTAAAGGTCTTTTACCTCCTTGGTTAGGTTTACTTCTGGGTACTTTATTTTTCTTGTTGCTATAGCAAATGGAATTTTTTTTTGCTGATTTCGGTTTCTGAAAATTTATTGTTGGTATACAAAAATGCTTTCAGTTTCTGAATATTGACTTTGTATCCTGATATTTTACCAAATTCACTTATTAGGTTGAGTAGATTTTTGGTGGAGTCTATAGGGTTTTCTATGAACACTATTATGTGCTCTGCAAACAATGACAGTTGTGCTTCCTCCTGTCCAATCTGGATCCCTTTTATTTCATCTTCTTGTCTGATTGCTGTGGCTAGGACTTCCAATACTATGTTGAATGGAAGTGGTGAAAACAGACATACTTGTACTGTTCCTGATCATAGTGGAAAAATTTTAATTTTTGCCTGTTAAGTATGATGTTGGCAATAAGTTTCTTATAGATGGCCTTTATTATGTTGAGGCATGCTCCCTCCTACTTTGCTGAGTGTTTGTATTATAAATGGGTGCTGTAACTTATCAAATGCTGTTTTTTTCATCTATTGACATAAACATATGATTTTTGTCTTTCCTTTTATTTATGTAATGTATTATGTTTATTTATTTGTGAATATAATCCCATTCTTGCATCCCTGGAATGAATCCCACTTTGTCGATTTTTTTAATGTGTTTCTGGATGAAGTTTGCCAATATTTTGTTGAGGATTTTAGTGTCTCTATTCATTAGTAATATTGGCCTCAAGTTTTCTTTGTTGTGTCTTTATCTGGTTTTGGAATTAGGATGATGCTGGATTCACAAAAAGTCTGGGAGTTTTCCCTTTTCTTGGATTTTTAAAAATAATCTGAGAAAGATAGTGATTAGCTCTTCCTTAAATGTTTTGTAAAATTCTCCTGAGAAATCATCTGGTCCACGGCATTTGTGTGCTGGGAGTTTTTGATTACTGCTTCAGTTTCATCAGCTGTTACAGGTCTGTTGAGGCTTTCTGCTTCTTCATTAAGTTTTGGAAGATTATATTTTTCTAGAAATTTGTCCATTTTACCCAGGTTTTTAAAATCTCTTAGCATATAGTTATTCATAGTAATTTCTTACAATCCTTTGTATTTCTGTGGTGTCAGTTGTAATCTCTCCTCTTCCATTTCTGACTTTGTTTATTTGGGTCCTCTCTCTTTTTTTCTTGAATCTCATTAAAGGCTTGTTGATTTTATTTATCTTTTCAGAAAACAGCTCCTAGATTTACTGATCTTTTGAATTGTTCTTTTAGTTTCTATGTCATTTAATTCTGCTCTGATTTCAGTTATTTCCTTCCTTCTACTTACTCTGGGCTTTGTTTGTTGTTGTTCCTCTAGTTCTTATAGGTGTAGTGTTAGGTTGTTTACCTGAAATGTTCTATCATTTTTATGTAGGCCTGCATTACTTTGAACTTTCTTCTCAGGACTGCCTTCTGTGTGTCCCATAGATTTTGGACTGTTGTATGTTCATTTTCATTTGCTTCAAGAAAATTTTTTATTTCTTTCTTGATTTCATTATTAATCTATTTACTGTTTAATAGCATGGTATTTCATCTCCATGAGTTTGAGTGTTTTGGTTTTTTTTCCTTGAGGTTGGTTTATAGTTTCAGTCCATTGTGGTCGAGAAAATGCTTCATGTGATTTCAATTTTCTTGTATTTGTTGAGGCTTGTTTTGTGTCCTATCATGTGATCTATCTTTGAAAATGTTCCATGTGCATTTGCAAATAATGTGTATTTTGCTTCTTTGGGATGAAAGGCTCTGTATATATCAATTAAGTCCTTTTGATCTAGGGCATTGTTCAATGCCACACTATCCTTGTTGATATTTTGTTTGGAAGATCTATCCATTTTTGACAATGGAGTGTTAAAATCCCCTAGTATAAGTGTGTTGCTGTCTATATCTTTCTTAAATTTCTCCAAAATTTTTCTTATAGAGATTAGGAAGCTCCAATAGGTGCTCCTATGATGGGTGCATATATGTTTACAATGTTTATGTCTTCTTGATGGAATCTTCCCTTGGATATTATGAAGTCTCCTTCTGTGTCTCTTTTCATGGCCTTTGAAGTCATTTTGTCTGATACAAAGTATTGCCACCCCAGGTTTTTTATTTTGTCCATTTGCTTGAAATATTTTTTCCAACCCTTCACTTTCTTGTTGCAAGGTAGGTCTCTTGTAGGTAGCATGTGTACGGGTAGTTTTTTCTTACCCATGCATTCAGCTACCCTATGTCTTCTGATTGGAGCATTTAATCTATTTACATTTAAAGTTATTATTAATAGTACTTATTCATTTTTTACCTTTGTACCTATGTTCCTCTCTCTGTCACTTTTTTCTTCATCTTCTAAAGCAGTTCCTTTAGCATCTCTTGCTATTCTTGTTTGGTGGAGATGTATTCTTTGAGCCTTCTTTTGTCCAGGAACCTCCTTATTTCACCTTCCATTTTAATTGAGAGTCTTTCTGGGTAGAGCAGTCTTGCTTCCAGGCCTCTAGTTTTCATTACTTGGAATATTTCTTGCCATTCCCTTCTGGCCTGTAGTGTTTCTGTTGAGAAATCAGCTGCTAGTCTTATCAGAGCTCCCTTGTGTGTTACTTCCTGTTTCTCCCTTGCTGCCTTTAAGATTCTCTTTTGTCTTTAAAACTTGGCATTTTAACTGTGATGTGTCTTGGAGTAGGCCTCTTTAGGTTCATCTTGATTGGGACTCTCTGCGCTTCCTGAACTTGCATGGCTTTTCCCTTTTCCAGGTTAGGGAAGTTTTCTGTCATTATTTTTTCAAACAAGTTTCTATCCCTTTTTCCTTTTCTTCTCTTTCTCTTATTCTTATGACTTGGAGGTTGTTGCATTTTATGTTGTCCTGCAGTTCTTTTAAGCTGTCTTCATATTTTTGGTCTTCTTTTGCACTGCTCTTCTATGTGGGTATTTCTTTTTACCTTGTCTTCCAGCTCACTACTTCGGTCCTCTGCTTCATTCAGCCTGCTTATAATTCCTTCTAGTGTGTTTTTATTTCAGATATTGTATTCTTCATTTCTTCCTGGTTCTTGTTTATAGCTTCTATTTTATTTTTTATATTGTTATAGTTCCCACTCAGTTTCTTGTAGTTGTCACTGAGTTCCTTTCATATCCCCATAACCATTCGTTTGAATTCCATATCTGATAGCTTGCTTGCCTCCATTTCATTTGGCTGTTTAAAAAGGGAGTCTCCCATTCCTTTTGATAACAGGTTTTTTCTCTGTCTCCCCATTTTAGGTGATTCTTTTTTTTGTTTTTGAGCTTCCTGATGTTCTCCTTTTCTAGATATCTTTGTAGGGTGAACATCTATGGTAGGAGTTCTATGGAATTCAGTGGTATAGTCTCTTTGATCTCATTATCTGGATGCTCTAGAGTTGTTCTTTCTTCTGTTTGTGTGTGTTCTCTTGTTATACTTGGATTTTACTTGTTGGTGGTTCTTTTGTTGGAGAGTTCTTTTCTCCAGTGGATTTACTGGTGTTTACAACTCCCACCTGATCTTGTATGTGATCAGTGGCAGGGCAAAAGCAAAATGGATTCAGAGAGTGGGTGTTCTATGGGATTTAAAGTACCAACAAATAGAGAACAGATAGGATATCCTTTTGAGAAGCATAGTGATAACTATGATATTTCATTCAACTAGCCACTTTTTATAAAGGTGAAAAAGAGATAAGACTTTTATTAGAAGGGAGAGGAATGTGAGCTGAATCCAGAAAACAGAGTGCTTGTGCAAGGTTAGATCATGAGAGATAATGGGCATAAAAGATGGAAACTAGTCATAGTGTGAGAGAGACTAGAGTTAACCACAACAGTAATATGCTCAGGAAGATAGTGAAATGGGCCAAAACTAGGGAGCTGTAGTATTTACAATAATATGGAACAACGATAATACGACAAGAAATGTGTGATCAGAATAAAAAAGAATGGAAAGTAAAAGACCAAGGGTAGTGTGTTATTGGAATATGAGTGAAGTGAGAGAAGAAAAATAAAAAATTCAGTATAAAAGAGAGAACAAGAAAAACCAGTCAAAGAATGCATTTAAACCATCAAAACAAAGAAAACTAAACAGAGGTGAAACAAAAAATATAATCAGATAAAATAACAAAATATTAAAAAATATAAAAATAAACAATAAAATGCAAGTTCTATAGGATAACAAAGTAAAATTTGTCTCAATTGCTCAGTTGTTGGTGTTAATCTTGTGTTCCTCCCCTCAATCTGTCTTTGGTTCTCTCACAACTCCAGGTCTTATTGTGTCACACTTGGGAAAAGAAAAAAAAAAGCTTCCTGCTGACTTTAAACCTGATAAGTGATAAGCAAGTTCTGCTGGTCTTCCTGCAGAAGTGGGCTGGGCTTAGCTTTTTTCCTTTCCTGTGGATCTGCCAAGGTAGGGGCCAGGTCTAGGTTACAATATCCACAGATGCCCCGCCTCCAGCTCAGGCCTTCAGAGTGCTGCTGGGCCCCACTGTCCTTCTGTACCAGGCCAGCACCTTTAATCCACCATGTTGTACTGCTGGTCAGGTGCCCTGATTAAGAGCATCTTTCACCCCACCTCTTCCCTCTTTGCTGGCTGGGTGCTGCTCACTCTCATAGGTCCCTTCAGGGTAGTTTAGTTCCTGTACTAAATTAAGTCTTTCTGGGGACTGCTACCGCTCTGAGCCCCTGCTGCCTCACTTTGGTCAGTCTGTGAGTCACCCTGATTAGGAGCAAATAGCTCCCCTCCTTCTCCCTCTTTGCTAGCCCTGCAAGCCTTTTTTTCAAAAAAGTAAATTCCTCTCGTTTGTGCCTGCCATTCTTTATAAATGCCCTTTCTTTTCCTGCAGACCAACTCTCTGACCAGTCTGGAGACTATCTGGGTCAGGGCCTGTCATGGCCAAATCTTCTCCCTTAACCAGGTGTTAACAGGTGTTACCAGGACACCTGATTTCTCTGATGGTGTCCTACCTGGCAACCTCAGTCCCAGCAGGAGAATACTGTTTGTGCATCTCCTCCAGAGTCTTTATTCTCCACAGCGACTTTAAAGACCTGGAAAGACCTGGGAAGGTCTCTTTTGGTGCGAGGCTGCCTTCCCTGATCTGGTAGGGTAGGAAACTATGTAGTCACAACAGCTGATCCGGCTCTCCTCTAAAGTCCTGCGGTAGCAGCTGACCCTGGTGTCAGGTGTCAGTCCAGGGACCACAGCAGCTTTGGTCCCCCCACCAGTCCCAGGGACCTTACTGTCCCAGCTCAATCTCCTCACCATCTGTTTTTCAATATCCTCTATAATTTTGGCTTCCAAGTTTCATATAAGCTGGGATTATGTTGGCTGTTCACTCTGTTTTTCAGAAGATGGGTTAGGTGTTCCAGTTGGGTGTACTGGCCAGTGGATTCAGCTCCCACCTACCTTGCCACCATCTTCCAACCTAACTAAAATCTTAAAAAAAATAAATGATGATCATGGTATATCACTGTTTTAGATAACATGGGATGTTAGGTTGAGATTATAATAATTGCACATCAGGGGCTTAAAACAAGACATTTTTTCACACTCATACTACAGAGGTTGACTGGGGCATCCACTCTACTTAGCCACTCAGAATAAGGAAGGCTTTGCATCTTGAAGTTACAGCATGTAGAACAATTAGTGTTTTTACTTTCTACTTTTTTCTTTACACATTCAATTTGACAAATGGGTTTTTTTCTGTTTATATTTAATTGGCTCAAACTATTCACATGGTCCTACCCAGCTGCAAGAACATAAAGAAAAGTGGGCAATAAATGTTTGGTAAACATTTTCTCTGCCTTAGCAACCAACAATAACAAATATTTATGGAGTGCCTCTGCATATGTAAATCACTGAGCAAAAAGCAAACAGAGAGTAAGATATAAAATCTTTTTTGCCCCTGAAGGCCTATAAGCTAACCACAAACATTTCTTAAATAATAGTCATTCAATTGAAATGACATAATAACTTTTTCAAAGGATTGCAAAACCAAATATCTATTCACATTTGAAAGAAAAGGAAAAGATGCTCGACACAACTAGCCATCACAGAGATGCAAGTTAAAACTACAGTGAACTATCACCTTACACCTGCCAAAATGCCTATCATGAATAAATCAACTAACAAGTGCTGGCAAAGAAGAGTGCATCCTCATGAAAAAAAGAAAGAGAATATATTCAATAAAGTAATTACATTACTTTAGAGTACTTTTCCTATGCATAGTAACAAATTAAAATTATAAATTAATTTAAATTAATTATAATTTAATACTGATGAGCCTGTGCCTTACTCCAAACATATAGCCAATAAATATAGAGAAAAGGTGAAATTTGTCTGAGTCTAAAGCACGGACTATCCTGCCTCTTACAATGGTAGTTAGCAGTTCTCTGCCTCCAAGAGAATATTCCAATCACCACAGTGGCAGACAGCAGTCAAATGCTCACAGTGAGAATTCTCTATTGATCTTCATGTCACTCTCATACTTCCTGTCAAAGCACTGAGATGGATCTCTTTTTTGAGCAGCCCATGTTTATGGTACTTTATTAGGTTTTTTTTAGGTTGATGGAGTATTAGTCAGTGTTTACCAGGGAAACAGAGACAATGGGATTCAGGTATATGTTTCATGTATGTATCTGTGTGTGTGTGTGTTCACTCATTCATTTAAGGTCCAAAATGGTAGTGTACACTGGCAAATAGAGGTCCAGAAAAGAGCTGATGTTGTAGCTCAGGTTTGATAGTGGGCTGAAGGTAGAACTTCCTCTTTCTAGAGGAATGACAGCCTTTGTTCTCTTAAGACCTTTTTAATATAGGGTAGAGGAGTTAGGCTGAGATTATAGTCTCAGAAACATTTATTTCAATTGGTTGTATGAGGCCCACCCACAGCATGAAGGTAATCTGCTTTATTTATAGTCTACTGATGTGAATATTAATCTCATCTAAGAAATATTTTCACAGCAACATCTAGACTAGTCTTTGACCACATTCTGGATACTGTAGCCCAGCTAAGTAGATGCATAAAATTCACAATCACAGATCAGAAAGTTCTGGTAAAAATACTTAGAAAAAAAATAACGCTGGCTGGTGTAGCTTACTGGATTGAGTGCTGGCCTGTGAACCAAAGGGTTACAGGTTTAATTCCCAGTCAGGGCACGTGCCTGGGTTGTGGGCCAGGTCCCCAGTCAGGGCTGCATGAGAGGCAACCACACTTTGATGTTTCTCTCCCTCACTTTCTCCCATCATTCCCCTGTCTAAAAATATAAATAAAACCTTTTTTTAAATACTTAGAAAAAAAGTTTATCATATATCAAAATTTGTACTTCTAGTGCAAAGTTTATTAGAATAAATATATTAACATCAAGTGTGTTTCTAGAGTCATTTTACATTTGAATATGTTTTTGAAATATCTATGATTAAGCCCCAGTCAACAGAACTCTTACTGAAGATAAGTAGGTGACATTAATTTACTCCCCTCCCCTTCCCAGAGAGGAGCTGCCTCCGGATAAATACAGCTCAATGTACCTCAGGAGCATTCCTGGAGACCTGAAGAAAGATGACAAAAAGCCTAGTATTCTCTTAGATCTACTGCATCACTTAGTTTTCATTATATATACTTCCTTATAGTCTTATTATTGCACATAGTGCATAGGCCTGGAGTCCCCAAAATAGTTTCCCTCGAGAATGATATGCTTCTTAACATAATGGACTGTGTCTTTTACTGGCAGGCTCTGTGACACTGTGCACAGAGCAAGTGCTTGAAAATACTGCGTTGATGTGTTAAAAATGAAATTCTTTCTGTTTCAGAGATTTTTATTCAGAGAGGAATGAAATCCTTACCAAAAAATTGAGTTAAGAATGATTTATGTGTGATCTAGGTGACAAAATGACATCTTAGGAAAAGTTATGTGGAAGGAGTATGGAACTCAGTGTCAGGAGAACTGGCATCTCCTTCCAGCTCAGTGGCAAAGACAAGGCATGACTTAGGACATGTCAACCCTCCTGGCCTCTGAGCTCACCACCTAGCAAGGGAGAGACTAAGTCTGTAAAGTTTCCAAGATTCTGTAATTCTTTGAAATACTCTAAATACTCTGTTTACATTTTTATTTCTCCTAAATTATCTTGGCCATGTTATTCATAACAAGATAATCTTCTTTTAATATAATGAACATTGAATTCTACTTAATGCTCTATTAGTTAAGCTGCAGCCCAGTTTCTGGCACTCAGAAACTGTCCTATAATAAATGGTGCTGTTTAAGCCATTAAAAATAGTGTAATGGATATTGAAATAATACCTTTAAATTGTTTTTCAATTCTCAGAAGAAAAACTGTGTAGAAAGAAGAATTATATAATTAATAAAGGGAATCCAGATGGCACATAATAAACACAAACAGTCTGGTGTTGTATCGTCCTGTTGTAGTTGAAAGATATTTTGAAAAAGAAAAATAAAAGCAGTACAAATAGCTTTGAAAGAACCAAGTTCCTTCAGCATTATCAGGATTATGGCTGACATCTCTGACTATTTTCTATGTCATTATGATTGACAGTTTGAATAAATCTAAATGAAATATTAGCAATCCAACCCAAAATAATGTCAAAACCTCCATATCCAAAATGAGTGTCAAACTCCCAACATAATCCACAATTACAAGACTTCTGAAAATCACAATCCTGTCATTTTTTTAATGGGAAGCATAGTAATTGCTTCTTGGTAGGATACTTTTTGTTGTTGTTGAGGAGACAAATTTAAACCATCTGTAGACAGATGGAGGGAAAGTGAAATGAGGGCTGTTACCAAAATCTTCTGCAGCTGTCAGGGTACATTTGAGGAGGTCCAAATGGTTCATTAGCAGTAGGCAATATTACATCCTGGGACAAAGAAACAGGACCTGAGAGAGAGGGGGATCCTTCTCACAGCTGGTTGTTTTAGCAAACGTGAGTAAGTGATGACTGGTGTGACCCAACACTGCTCCCCAGGGCCCAGGCTGAGAATTCCATTCAAAGTCTCTGGTGTCCTGTTCAGTCATCAGGCCATGTTGTAATGTCTAGTCGTTCAACGGAGAACCAACTAAGGCTGCAGGTGCTGATCCTGACACATCTTCCTCCTCTGATTATCACTCAATTTCTCCTGCTTTGTTTTAACCATTGAAGAGAAGAAGAAAAAGAACGGAGAGTCCAGTATACCACAGGCATGGCCATTTCATGAGATACGACAAAACTAGCTGCCCAGTAGAAACACTTCTGGAAACACTGGCATCCATTTCATGTTGGGTACATCACCAGGTTCTTTTCAGTTTGGGGGTTCTTCAGATGACAGTTCTAGATTTTTTTCCATGTCTTTGTTTCATGTAAGCTAATTAAGGACATTCTTGATTGGTGTTCACATAACTTACCAAGGTCAAATGGATTGTTAGAACATTAGGTCCCCATTAAAAAGGAAGGGGAAAGGAGAAACGATATACAAAAATTGTTTATAGCAAGAAGACTATTCACTTAATAGCCATCATGCATACTGTATTTTTGTTAGTGTATGGGTCTTTTTTATGATTATGAACTTTTGTAGCTTTTACTAGACAGAAGAAAATCCCATATTAAAAATTCTCATAGTGGCCAAACAGCCCTGTGAGGAGTGACCCCCAAATAAACTGGAATTTATTTATAAAAAGTTATGTATTTATTCTTACATGCTGAAACTTCAGTCATCTGCAAAATATTCTCCATTTGATGCAATATACCTATCAAGATTTTTTCCCTCACTGCTCAAAACAGTTTTTGAACTCATTGATTTCGATGCCTTTTAGTACTTCTACTGTTTTTTGTTCCACCTCTTCCATACCAGTAAAATGTTTCTTTTTGAGGACGTTTGTCATCTAGGGACAAAAAAAGTCACTTGGGTTGAGATAAGGTGAATAGGAAAGATGAGGTACAGGGGTCAATTTTTGCCATTTTTGGTAAAAAACTGCTGAATACTCAGTGCTGCATGGTCAAGTGTGCTCATAAATCACCCATCATGAAATAAGCAAATGGGTTGAAAGAGTCTTCAAAAATATATATATTCACTGAAGCTGAACGCAGCTTCTCATAGTAACACCAGCTGATACACTGATGCAAATGGGTTCCTAGAACACTCACCTAGAGTGGGAAACTTGTACGACTAGGGGCCTGCCCTGCAGATGATAATTCTTGGGGTTTTTTTGTTCCCCTCTCATATTATATCTGAGATATATCACATGCCTTCCAGACCCTACACTATTTGCTCACTATAAATCTATTGAGGACTCTGTTATACTCAAGTCCCTTGTCTCAATCTTATTCATCTTGTAAGACCCTTTAAAGCCATTTCTACTCTGTATGTAGCAGTTATTACCAGCTGCAATTATAAATCACATGATTTAATTATAAATCACATTATAATTAATCTTGCCTGGGAACATAATCTTTCTGTACTAGTACAAGTTCCCCAAATAGACTCTTCACCTATGTGGACAAGATCCTGTGATCCACTTCTCAGTATATTCAAAATATCTTTAAAGCATTTTACACAGAGTAAGAGTTTCTAGGATGGTGATGATGGTAATAATTTGAAGTCTGATTTGGATGGAAAAACAGTTTTAAAAAATACTTGTGGAGATTATTGCATCATATAATATTTTCAAGATGTTAGGGTGAAAATATGTTCAAAGATAAAATCCTGTGGGCTTAAGTTGCAACATTTATCATGACTCAGTAGTATTCATGTTCACCTCTCAGTTAAGGGCAGAGCCCCTTTCCAAGAAGAGAATGGAATGCAGTGCAGTTCTCAGAGCAAGAATGAGAAAGTGGTTTAACCCTTACAAGGTTAAGAGTAAGAACAAAGGTTGTCACTGAAAATGTAGGCAAAAAGAAGATGAAAACCTAAACATAAAAGAAAGATTGTAAGTAGGAAACATGTGGTTGGCTTCATATATGCTTTTGGGGTGTGGGGTCCAGATCTATTTTGACACTAAAGAAGCTAGAGCAGAATGAGCTGAACAGGGTCTGACTGTCTTTGTTGGCTCATTGGAGTTGGTAAGGAGTTGGCAACGTTGTTGGCTGTCCAAGAACATCACAAGAGTACTTTGTGTCAATCATCCCTACGACATTAAAACAAAAGCAGAGTAATATTTTAAAAGATTTTATTTATTTTTCTTTAGAGGGGAAGGGAAGGAGAGAAGGAGGGAAGGAGAGAAATATCAATATATTGTTGCCTCTGGCCTGCAATCCAGGCATGTGCCCTGACTGGGTTGCAGGCCAGATCCTTTGGTTCGAAGGGCAGTGCTCGATCCACTGAGCTACAACAGCCAGGGCACAAAGTAATTATTAATGAATAGCTATTTGTATTAAAAATTAGACACATTATTTGTTAGCTCTTTTGTTATTCCTGGAAGGGAAACAAGAAACTGCACATACAACCCTTACATTCTTTTAATGGGGGCTTATCTTGCCAGTTCTCTAAGGGCTTAACATAGATCAGCCCTTTTAATTCTCAAAATACCCTTAAGAGATATATGCTGTTATCTTGGTTGTTCAGAAGGAGAACAGAGGCATAAAGAAATTAAGCAACATGTTCTCGCACAGGGCTAGTAAACGGAGGAAATAGAACTCAAGTGCAGACAATCTGGATCCAAGGGGCACACCCATAACCACCATGCTAAACCACCTCACACCATTAGATATTCCAAATATGCAGTTGTGTGGCAAGGACTGGGTGAAGATGAGACAGATTCTAAATTTATAGTTGGTAACCTGAATGGAATGACTGGACTTTGAGAGCAGTTGAAAAATACAGGAAATCAGTACATTTATTACCCAATGCTTACTCTCTGGTCCTGAATGAGGGCACTTGTGTGTAGGAAAATTTTGATACATCCTTGGAGTCTTTGCTTGGAACTATGTTATGTTCTTGGCCATCAGTGTGCTGGGTGCTGGCAGTCACACTTGCCCAAAATCAATTCAGGAAGTCACAGTTTCCTCCACATCTTTGGTTTTTAGCACAGTTGTCATTCTGATGGCTGACATGAGGTCTTGTTCTCTAATGATTCCCTCTTCAAGCTGGAGTTCCACATGTTGTCACTAAAGATGCCCTAGAGTTTATCTCCAGTGACCTACTCTTACAGAGTGGAATAGAGTACTGAGGGAAGGTTGAGTCACACCCCGAGCCTCACAAATTCTATACTTACAATGTAGAAACACCACACTATGTATACTTATTAAATAACAAAAATGTCCATTATATTCATGCATCACATCTTGGTAATCTGTTGGATCTTTAATACAGACCATTAACTATTACATAACTTAAGCCAATTTCTTTGGATTAAAATTTATATTCTTAAATATCTTTCAATACTTCAAAAAAAGTAAAAGCCTAAATATTGACCATCACAGTGTCCATTTACACTCATGCTCAAAGTTTATTTCCTCACTTGGCAGTTAGATTAAGACCATCTCTATTCCTTAATGTGCTGGATTAGGTTAGCTTTCATCTCAAGTGCAGTTTTTTTTCCCCTAAACATTCCAGATTTCTGTACACTTACGCCTACAATGACTCTTTCACAGTTTTTAATTTTGTTGTGCATACTGCAACTCATCTGCCTATTTAATTGCCTCTATTTTTCTTCATAGAGGTGATTTTCTTTAGGCTTCCTTATAATTTCCTTCATCCATCACAGAAGATCTTTTAGTGTTTGTAAATCAATGTTAAAATAAAATCCAGTCCCGGCTGGTGTAGCTCAGTAGATTGAGTGTGGGCCTGAGAACCAAAGGATCAAGGTTTGATTCCCAGTCAGGGCACATGCCTGGGTTGCAGGCCAGTTCCCAGCAGGGGACTCATGAGAGGCAACCATACAATGATATTTCTCTCCTTCCCTTCTTCTCTAAAGATAAACAAATAAAATCTTTTAAAAATGTTTTTAAAAAATTAGGCTTATAGAGCTTCCAGTTAAGCAAGCTATGACACAGGGCACATATATTTATTTTACTTCCTTTCTAAAACTTCAGTGAGATGTCAACACAGAAATACAAATGACAATAGAAGTGTTGAGTGAAGGGAGGCTATCATCAGGGCAAATATTTAGTTAACTTCTGAATAATGAAATTCGGGTAAGATTATTCAAAAGATAAATCAGGTGAATGTTATCCAAGTTTAGAGCCAATATAGAAGAAAACTTCATAAAATACATATGAGCTGCTATGCATTAAAAAACTCAATGACCAGTATAAAATGTTAAAAAAGGACTTCAAGAAAAACTCTGGAAAATTACTAGAACACACACAAAAAGAGAAAGAGACAGAGGTGTAAGAAAACAGTGTTACAGATATGGATGATCAATCTGGGAAGGTCAACATCTGTGACATAGAGACTGCAGCAAAACAGAATGAAAAAAAAAACTGGAATGTGTGGTAGACAGAACAAGGACTCTCACAGATGTCTATGCCTTAACTTCCAGATTTTGTGAGTATTTAACTTTATATGGTTAAAAAATTATAAATGTAATTAAATTAAGGATCTTAAAGATGGGGGATTACTTTGAATTATCTAGGTGGGTCCAATGTAATCAACAATGATCTTCATAGAGGAAGACGTATGGGAGGCTGAGCCTGTGATGAGAGCAGCCAAAGTCCGACAGGTTCAAAGAAGGAGTCATGAGCCACGGAAGGCATGCAGCCTCCAGTAGCTGGGAACAGCAAAGAAATGGATTCTTTTTTATGACACCCAGAACAAATACTTCATTGTGGACACCTTGATTTCGAGACTTCTAATTTCCAGAAATAATAGGATAATAACTTTGTGTGGGGTTAAGCCGCTATGTATGTGTTAATTTCTTACAGCACTAGTGGGAAATTAATAAAAAGAGAATGAAATAATGAAAAGGAAAATAGAGGAAAATTTCCTAAAAGAAAGAAAGAAAAAGAAAACAGAAAGAAAGAAAACAAAAGAAAAAAGAAAAACAAAAACGATGCTTTCAAGATTAAATGAATTCCACCCTGGCTGGTGTAGCTCAGTGGATTGAGCGCGGACCTGCGAACCACACGATCGTGGTTCGATTCCCAGTCAGGGCACATGCCTGGGTTGCAGGCCAGTTCCCAGCGGGGGACACACGAGAGGCAACCATACATTGATATTTCTCTCCTTCTCTCCTTCCCTTCCCCTCTAAGGATAAATAAATAAAATATTTAAAAGAAAGATTAAATGAATTCCTTAAGTACAAAACAATATTTAACAACAACAAAAAAACCCCCAGCACAACTAGAAACACTGCAGTTTAGAAAGATATTTTATAAGTTGTTAGGAGGAGGATTCAAAACCAAAGTTAAAGCAAAACTGGATAGCTACTGACAAAGGATCCATTTTAAGATGGGCATCATTTTTCTCATAAGCATTATTGGATATTAGAAAGTGATGGAATATGCCTGTCTAGGACAATGGTTTTAAAATGTGATATTCTTAGGCAAAATATTAATCAAGGTGAGGAATAAAGACATTTTTGAAGTGTAAGAACTCAGTTTACTCCCTGTAAATCCTTCCTTGAAGAAATACGTAAAAGTGTACTCTGATAAATAAAGCATGAATCTGAGGAAAAAATAGGGAATCCATGAGTCATATTCAGGAAACTAAAGAATAGAAATTTCTAGGTAACAGATAAATATCAGTGTAGAAACCAAACAAGTCAAATTGAAATAAGAAGTCAGTGAGTTTTGAGAGAAACGTATTCAATAAATGAACAACATGAGACCAATGATATAATAAAAAAAGCTGAATGATCTTGGATGTAAGATTGGATATAATAAAAAAGCCAAATGGTCAGGGCATATTAAAACAAAAGATCTTGCCCTGGTTGGTGTGGCTCAGTGGACTGAGTGCCAGCCTGTGAACCAAAAGGTCACCAGTTCGATTCCCAGTCAGGGCACATGCCTGGGTTGCAGGCCAGGTTCTCAGTGGGGAGCACACAAGAGGCAACCACACCTTGATGTTTCTCTCCCTCTTTCTCTTTCCCTTCCCCTATCTGTAAATACTAAGTAAATAAAAAAATAAAACAAAAGATCTTGTAAAAAGTATACTACATCCTAACAATTACACTGGTCTTTAATATTTCTTTGTTATTTGATCTTTTCTCCTCTTATATATTTGAAGACTTCATAAAAAATACAGGCTTGTCCTATCAGGAAGTATAGATTAGTTGGGAAGTGGAGTTTTATTTTGATTTTCTTCTGCAAGGCAGAAGTGGGTTTGAATCCAGGCTCTGATTTTTTAGTGAATATTGAATCCGGTACTGTCCTTACTGTCCTTTCTTTTTATGCTCTGTAAGCTGGACAATAGGTTCCAATTCCTACACATAGCTTAAAGAACTACTTTCAATGAGGTATCATGTAAAAGCCTCTATCATAATGTACATATTTATTATATGCTTTTTGTCTTTTTAAGAGACAAAAAGCATATAATATTGTATGCTTACTGTATGTACCCTTGGAAGCATATTGCAAGCATATTGTACCCTTGGAAGTATCAATCTGAGCTCTTTTTACTATTCGCTATCCTGAATAAGATCTTGGGGTCTCACAGTTTACAAGGTCATACTCACTTCAGTTCAGGGTTAATATTCTCTGTAAAGTATCTTGAGAAGTAGCTCCTTTTGCAAGATTCTGCTTAGCAGCCAAAGTCTCAATTTTAAAGGCCAGCACGGATGAGGAGATTCCTCACATTTTCAAATAAAATTATTTTTTCCTTTTTGCAGTTAAACGAATGCTTGCTTAGGAAACAGGAAGGAAAATCCTAAATTGTTTCACAGCTTGTTCCTTCTTTACACCCACTCCTACCACTTATTGCCTTGGGAGTTTGAAAGAACATCCCAGGACGCCTGACAGCATAGTTGCAAAACCTGTAGCAGTTGAAATGCTCCAGCCATTACTATGAACTCTTGGCTCAGTGGAGACTTTTGGAAGTTTCATCATTATTTGCCATTTCTGGAAATATTTTTCAGAACAAAAGGAAGAGACCTGAATTTAGACTAACCACAGCCTACTCTTGTTCAACCATCTGTAGCCTCCCATTATCTGACTCCCTAAGATATAAACACATTCTTTTAAAGTGTTATTTAACTTATCTAAATGTATTTCCTTTTTAAAAATTTAATTATTGTTCAAGTACAGTTTTTTGTCTTGTACTCCCATCCCAGCTCCCCCCCCACAGTGCTCCCCACCTCCCTACCATTTCTACCCCGTTAGTTGTTGTCCATGTGTCCTTTATACTTGTTCCTGTAAATCCTTCTCCTTTTCCCCTGAAATTCCCTCCCTTCTCCCCTCTGGTCTCTGTCAGCCTGTTCTGTATTTCAGTGTCTTTGTTTATATTTTGCTTGCTTGTTTGCTTTGTTGTTTAGCTTCCTGTTAAAGGTGACATCATATGGTATTTGTCTTTCACCGCCTGGCTTATTTCACTCAGCATAATGCTTTCCAGTCCTATCCATGATGTTGCAAGGGTGGGAGCTCCTTCTTTCTTTCCACTGCATAGATTTCCACTGTGTAAATGTACCCTAGTTTTTGAATCCATTCATTTACTGATGGGCACCTAGGTTGCTTCTAGCACTTTGCTATCGTAAATTGTGCTTCTGTGAACATTGGGGGGCATAGGTTCTTTTGGATTGGTGTTTCAGGGTTCTTAGGATAGAATCCTAGCAGTGGAATTGCTGGGTCAAAAGGTAGATCCATTTTTAGTTTTCTGATAAATTTCCATGCTGTTTTCCATAGTGGTTGTACCAGTCTGCAATCCCACCAACAGTGAACTAGGGTCCCCTTTTCCCCACAACCTCTCCCACACTTGTTGTTTGTTGCTTTGTTTATGATGGCCATTCTCAATGGTGTAAAGTGGTGTCTCATTGTGGTTTTCATTTGCATCTCTCTGATAGCTAGTGATATTGAGCATCTTTTCATGTGTCTCTGGATCCTCTGTATATCTTCCTTAGAGAATTGTCTGTTCAAGTCCTTTGCCCACTTTTTAATTGGGTTGCTTGTCTTCTTAGAGTGAAGTCATGTAAATTCTTTGTATATTTTGGAGACAACCCTTGTCTGAGGTATCATTGGCAAATACGTTTTTCCATACAGTTGGTTCTCTTTTTATTTTAATGCTGTTTTCTTTAGCTATACAGAAGCTTTTTATTTTGATGAGATCCCATTTGTTTATTCTTTCCTTTATGTCCCTTGCTCTAAGGGACACATCAGTAAAAATGTTGCTGCGTGAAATATCTGAGATTTTCCTGCCAATGTTCTCTTCTAGGACTTTAATGGTGTCACGGCTTATATAGCCTCTTCAACAAATGGGGTTGGGAGAACTGGACAGCTACGTGCAAAAAAAATGAAACTCGAGCACAGACTTACACCATACACGAAAATATACTCAAGATGGATAAAAGAAATAAACACGTTCTTTTAGCACGTTTTCCATCTGAAGTACACAGTGTAGATTTTGTAAAATGGTTCTTCCATAGAAGGTATATCTAACATGATATACCTTCAAGTCATAACCATATCAAAGAAATTTTTCTGTTTATATTTATATCAGAATTTATGAGCTATATGTACTTCAAATAGACATTTCTCTCCAGAAAAATGCAGTTTGGTTTCTTTTTTCCCATACTGTCAGCACTTTGATCTAGCATTGAGCCTATGTAAGCTTTGGAATAGACGGTGAGGGCAGCATCAACCCTACTGCTAATCTCTGAGGGTCATGCCCTGGGTTCCTTCCTCTTCACACTCACGGTGGCCAGATATTTACTGCAGCAAGGGAGGGAGTATCCTCTCCTGCTCTCCCCTGACAGTTCCCAGCAAGAGGGCCCCCTCTTATATTAAAAAATATTTTCAAATCACTTCCTAATTATTTTTTTTACTTATTTATTTATTTATTTTTTAGAGAGATAGGAAGGGAAGGAGAAAGAGTGGAAGAGAAACATCAATGTGTGATTGCCTCTCATGTGTCCCCTACTGGGGACCTGGCCTGCAACCCAGGCGTGTGCCCTGACTGGGAATCAAACCCGTGACCCTTTGCTTCACAGGTCCATGCTCAATCCACTGAGCTACACCAGCCAGGGTCACTTCTTAATTCTTAAGAGCCTGAATAATGCTTTTCTGTTGTGACTTCCCCCACTCTTATCCACAACCTTGCACACGCAAATACAGTGACCCCTCTCTGAGTCCTGATTGCACAGTGAAAACGAGCATGGATGGAATTTCGGTTTCTGGCTCTGCACATCTGGAAATCGGAAATTACCACTCCGTCCTGTTTCCGGTTCTGCAGGTAAGGAGGTTGGATGTTGCTTCTTTCATCTTAACAAGTAAAATCCAAACAGGCTGAAAAATCAGCCACTCCTCTTCCATCTGTAAAAGAGGGAAGACCACAGGGCAAGCCATCCCCCACCCCTAGATTGGAGAAACAGGCAAATGCAGGGAGTCTTGATTTACAGGAGCAGAAACTCACAAGTGGAAACCTCTAATGGAACCATGCTGTGCTAGGAAAACTTGAACTGTAATTGAAAAGTTTCTGGAGGCTCAGTGAGGACAAATCTGAGAGTAAAACCCCAGGGGAACTGTCATGGGGGAAGAGGGGCAAATATTGTGAGATTTACCTCCAGGGCTTGACCAGAGCCCCACGGTAAATATCTGGGAAAATCCTCTCAGCATTTCCGTGGGGGGAAGAGAAACAACTATTTTGGAATACCCCAAGGCCAGCCTCAGAGGAAACTAGCTAACTAGAACCTAATGTGCTGGGGTTTTAATGGAGCCTAAGTGACAAGAGGAAAATAAATACCAACTTCAGCACCGCTAGCCATTCTGTCCCACCAAAGGGGAGAAAAAGATACTGAGAAACACTTGTGAAATTTGCAGTCCAGAGGCACACGTTTACCAAAACACTGAGATCTGATCATAGGACTATAGAAGATTTCCCTTCCCTCTGTCACCACCACCACAAACCTGAAGGCCTATTGACAGTAATTTCTCTTACTCAGTATGTCACGCCCAACTCTCAAGAGAAATTACAAGGTTTACCAAAGGCAAAAAAAAAAAAAGGAGGGCAGGGGGGAAACACCAGAACTTGAAGAAACAGAGCAAGTATCAGATCCAGTGCAAGCAAGGAGTGGAATAAAACATTTACAATGTTGAGAGGGTACAAAAACCCCCCACTAAGCTAGAACTATATGCCCTGTGAATTTAGCTTTCAAAGGTGGAGAAGAAATAAATACTTTCTCACTCAATCAAAAATTGATGAAATTTGTTGCCAGGAGACCTGCTTCAACAAGAAATGTTAAACAATGAAAACAGACACTTCTATTGAGAAAAGCAAAATAATACAGGTCAGAAATTCATATCAAAGGAAGAACATTGAAAAATGAGTAAGTGAAGGTAAAAATGAAAGGTTTTATTTTCTTACACTTCATTGATCTAACAGATAAGTTTTTTTCAAATTAATAGCAGCAGTGTTTCAATGGTATGTTATATATGCATTATATATTTATTTGCTATGCATACATGTATAAAACTGGAATGAAAGCAGTAATAATGCAAAGGGTGGGAAAAAGAGATTAAGATTATATTGTTGTCTTCAAGTAGTCATGCTGCCTATGACATGGTATGGTGCTCATGACATGGTATAGTACTTTGAAAGGAACTCAGATTACTTGTAAATGTATATTGCAAACTCTAGGGTAATATCCTTAAAAAGTTTTTTTAAGTATCATTTATGTGCTAAGAAAAGAGAGAAAGTATAAATGGAATCATGTAAAATGCTTACTTAGAACCACAAAAGACAATAAAAGAGTAGAAAACAAAAACTGGAGCAAAAAATAAGAATGACAAATAGACACTGGGGTCAGCTATTCTCCTCCTACCACTTCACTTGTTAAGAAGTTGAGTTTTGGGAACAGAGGTAGAAAATGTAGTTCACATACCTTAATGATTGCTCTTAGTTTTATTTTAATTTAGATACGCCTCCCTCTGTTTCTTGCATCTGCACTTGCTGATATATTCTCTTTTCATCTTGCCCACTTTGTAGCTGAGCCTCCTACATGGCTCTGAAATTAAAGTTTTATGTTTTGAATGTATGGATGTTACAATTCTTCTAGAATCATAGCCGTCTCCCACCTGGTTATTCACCCCACTCCCAGTTTCAGAAGGCTAACACATACAATTCTTGCCCATGTGGTTTCTCGGCCTTGACAACAATTTACCTCATCTAACCATGGTAACGCTGCTCACAAGCCTGGTGACTTCCAACCTGGTCTCCCCACTGTAGAACCAACCCAGTGTCGACCATGATTGTCTTATAACCTTCTTTACTAACTGGGCCACCTCATGTTAACACCGTTTGCAGAGCAGAGTAAGTAGTTCTCAATGACCTCAATTGAAGGCGTAGGTCACGGTCCCTGGGATTGGTACTCTTCAAATGATCTAATGGACTTTTTTCACTCCCAGATCCAATTGAGAGAGGCAACACTGAGATAGAAGTCAGTTTCCCTTTCTCCCTGGCTCCGTCCACTTTCTGACTTGCCTCTAGAGTCAGGGTGAAGTGTTATTTCACTCATCACATTGCCATCTTCTTTCCTATAGTAACCTCAGCGTACCATGCTTATTTTCTCTGTTAGAAAACACCTAGTCTAGCCCTTTATATATTAAATAAAAACTAAAGAAATCAAACCAATATTTATTTCTCTCCATGTGGGAAATTAAGATTTCTGTCTTATAAAATATTGCTAATGTGCTGATTATTTTCATATTATTTATCTTTACATTTCTTCTGAAACACACTTTAATCTTCTTGTCCTCCATTAATGCCTATGGCCCTGGACAGTTACATATGCAGAAAAGATTGTGATGGTTATATATGCAGAAAAGAAAAAATGAGTAAAGTGCATTAATACTTTCACATCATAGCCTGTATTGCCATTCTTATTTAACTTCTCTTCTGAACTCAGATGCACATTTCAACTTCCCAACTAAAACTTCTACTAGGAAGCCCAATAATCAGTGCAAAGTCTTCATGCAAAACTGGGGTTCCTTATGTCCTCCTCTAGCCCTAAAACTCACAAGTGAGTCTCATTTATTGTTATCATGTCTTACTTGGTGACTTATTCCAGAAACCATAGTTACTCTTGAATTCATCATTTCCTTTCTCTTACCCACTTTTCCAATTAAGCAATATTTCAAGTACACCAACTACAGAATAATCTTCCCCAAATCCTTAGGAAAAATTATTGACGTCTGTAAATATAAGCTCAATTTTTGTTGCTAAAAAATACTTCTATGTAAATCACAGGTTGTTGGCAGAATTAAGTAAGACAATGGAGGTATATAAATTTCTTGTTAATGAAAGCGATTATTCTTGTTTCTCCTCTCATAAAGTTCCACAAGCTCCTCCTTTCCTACTGGGTCCTTCTGCATTACTTTCAAGCTTTTAGCAAAACATTCAAGATTCTTCATCATCTGCCATCATCTAGGTAGAACACTCTGAGCATTCAGTGCTTGAGCCACTGTTAATTTTTTTCTTTCCGCATCATGCCTTGCTTTTCACAATTAGGTGTGCTCTCCACTGTTTGTCTCACTGCTTATAATGCCGTGTACTCACTCTGCACCTTTGCCATTTAGTCTCCATGTAACCTTAGGAAAATGTCACAATCTCTCCTGGCCTCAATTTCCTGAGTTCGAGGCTAGAGATAAAAATAAAACTGAACTTATAGAAGCCTTGTGAGGATTAAACACAATAAAGAATATTGATGCTCTGAATTATTGTAAGAGTCCAGTATATGTTAGACACTAACTAAAGATTGCATTATGAATTATTATTTATTATCATCAGCAGCAGCAGTAGCCAACAACTTTCCAGAGAGCTCTTACTTGAAGAGATAGTTAAAATACCACCTCATTTGCAAAGATTGCTCCAAGGCAACTGTTCATTCACACTTGGGGCGTCTTGTGCAATCTATGTTCATTTACTCTCAGCTTTCCAGCATCCTGAAGGCACAGTCCATGGTAGTCATCTTTATATTTTCAGTATTCGGTCAATGACTGCATTCAGTAGGTGCTCAATGAATAGTTGTTGAGGAAAGAAAAACAAAAACACATAATAAAAGTTACTGTGCTCTTAGTGTGTGACAAACTGCTCTAAGACCTTCTATTTATTAAGATACCCAATTCTCCAATAGCCCTGTAATTAGATACTCCTGTTATCACTCCCATTGCACAACTGAGAAACTGAGATGTGGAGAAGTTAGCTAACTTGGTCATGGTCAAGAATCAAGGCTATTTAGCTCTAGAGTCTGTGTTTCAATGCTACATAACTTTCCCCGGGCAAGAAGAAAGATGGAAAGACGGAGGATAGAACTGGACACTCTCTATGATAGAACAGGACACTCCTTCCTGTTTAACATTCTGTGATCCCAGGATTTCTCTTGGTGTCTTTGAATCCAATATATGCAGAAATAATACATAAAGAAATAATTTCTTCAGAAGTTTCATAAAAATTTCTAACTGTTCATATTTATTCACAAGGCATATCTTATCTGATAAAACGACTCTTTCATATTAATTAGCCATAGCATGCCTACTCATACTTTCACCTACTTATAATTTTATTCAGGTTCATTTTCCTGCAATAAGTGATTATGTTTTTAGTGGAATCTATTAGGAGTCACCTTAAATCTGGAATTTCATGAATTTCAAAGTTTAAGCTCTAACTGCCTTAATCTTACACAAAAGTTTTGCTCCATGTCTGGCTATGCTAGATTTATACATTTAAAAACACACTAAATTCAAGTGTGTGCCCTCGGAAAGGTTGTCTTGTACAGCAACGGGCAAGCATTTCTCCTAAGGTTTTAGCCAGCTCGCCACATCCCTGAGCAGAGGGGACCTAGGGACACTTCATGTTTGTTAATACAACTGTTAATTGCATGTGATGAGAGTAGACAGACTCTGTGGTACAATGAGCTGAGCGAGCTGGAAGGAAAAGCTGTCAATGAAATGTGGATTACCATTGTGGGCAACTGGGGCTCAGTCCTGCTAGGGACCTTTGGAATTATTTCTCTGAAGCTGAGGCATTTACTGTAATTCTTGTCCTTTCTTGTTGAGAGTTGTACCCTAAGGGTATTAATTATCCCACACTTCCAAGCTGCTGTCCTTGTGTGCAGGGAGTGAGCTTTCTGCAACTTCCACAAGGCTCTAAAGCAGAAACACAGAGAAGCAGGCACTTGAGGTTGGATGCTGCCAAAGGGCGAGGGAGCTCTCCACAAGTGCAGCTGGAATTGCAGGTTAGTTAGGGACCCTAATGCAGAGTCCTGTATCATCTACTGCGGCCTCCCTTCCGAGCTCAAGCTCAGAAAAGTTACTGTCCCACATTAAGTTCAACTTTTTCATGACTCTTCAAAGTTGAGGTTAGCCATAACCTCTTGAAAAAATCCGAATTTAAAACAGGTTTGGTAGAGCCCACTGCAGTTCCTGCTCCAAAGGCTATAAATGAAATTCATCTCTGTTTTCTCCCATCCATTCTAGAGTTCCCTCACACTTGGCTGGTCACTAGTTGGTGTATAAGCTGCTTGCTTGAAAGAGACTCATGGACCTTCATCCTATAAGTGTCTCAATCTTTGATTGCCTTGGGCCTTATCAGGCACTTATTGCTGCAAATGACTTTCTTTGTTATAACTGAGCATAGAAACAGCAGGAGATGCCTCTGTGGTCCGCTTTAGTGGGCAGCACATGTCTCCATGCATCCATTACATGACAGTGACCATAGAAACTCAGAACAATTATGGTCAATAATGTTAATTCATTAATCTCTTTACTTGCTTATTGACAGGCATTAGAAACCTAAAAAGTTGAAGTGTTAGGTTTGGAGAAAACCTTAGTATGTTACCTTGAAGACACATTTTCTTTCTGGGGTTCAAGACCTTGAATCCTGCAGGAGTGAGCAGCACAAACTCTCTAACGTGTCATTGGGAAAGACAGTGAGAGTGGTCAATCATCCTTTCAATATTTGATTCCCATACCTGTGTATTGTAGTACTGGGTACCAGACATTATAAAACAGCTGTTGATTAAAAATGAATAGTGCATTATAGAAGGTAATGCCCTAACGAGACAAGGTGCCTTTCCCACACTAGCTCCTTGGCTAAGCCTTATAGAGGCCATTTTTACATACTCTGGTTATCTCTGATCTTGTGATTGCACACACTTACCTTGGAGGTCACATTATTTCTGACTTACAAACATGAATGGGTAAGGGTGGGGTAACCTCAAGTGTGCTCTTAATGTTTCACCTTAAGACTCTTACTCAGAATTTGCATGTGAGGGTTCTAGCCTATTCTAGATATTTATGATCTGAATAAAAACTAAGTCTTGGAAAATGACCAGGATGGGTCCATGGAGAGATTAGATCTATTGTAAAGTAGTTTGGGGGCAGAATTTATTTCTTGCATTGCAATAGTATAGCAAGGATAAGGGTCACTTTCATTTCATTATCAAGTAAGACTCATTTTCAACATGTCTTGAAAGAGCTTGGATATTCCTGTTCCTCAATATGCAATAATTCTGGTACAGGGTCCTTTCAAAGAGAAATTGGTATAACATTTAGTATACACTTCTAGTGGCTCAGCACGTCTTTACTTGAGAGAACTAGCTCCTTTCAGTCAGTAGACCCTTGTGTCTGAAGCTAACCCAGATTTGGAAACTGTGTGAGGAATAGTGATTTTCATTGCAGAGGTTTTTGGAGGCCTTAGCCTTAGCCTACTAGCTCTTGAGTTTTTTTCTGGTTATACATATCAAACAACACTCTTGTCAGCTACTTGCTTATTTTACTTCTAGGTATACTATAATCTCCTAGTTGTTATCACAGAACCCAGTAGGTCAGGTGTCAAACTCGTTTGACTGGGGGCCACATCAGCCTTGTCGTTGCCTTCAAAGGGCCAAATGTAGAGCTCCTTGCCCCTAGTTAAGGGGTAATTGCATTTATATAGTCCTAAAATTACTTTCAGCTCTTTGAATGCGACCACGGGGCTGATGTGGTCCCTGGTGAAAATGAGTTTGACACCCCTGCTGTAGGTGAAGGACTCCTTTTGTGCCACACTTGTATTGCTGTGTTTTATAGTAGTTATATTTACTTTGTTTTGGATGGCTAGGTACCACCACCTGATTTTTGCTATTCTAGGACAATGTCATTTTTATTAACACTAGGAGCCTCTCTCTCATGGCATCACCTCCTCCTGTTTATTCTGTGCCACTGGGGAAAGCCGCACTGAGCTTCTCAGAGATGCTAGTTTTTCCTCATCAATGCATGTCTCCTTGGTGTACTAAGGATTGTCATCCCAGATCTCAGGCTCCTACTTATTTTATATTTTTGCCATACTTTTAACATAGAAGATCCACTGAAGCCAAATATTCCATCTTCTTTTCCATTTTGCTTCCATTCCTTTTAAATCCTGGTCTCGAATTTCAGCAAAGTCTATTTCCAACTGCAGAAAATAAAAGTCCTTAAAAATGTCCATGGAGGCCTCTGACTTTCCTAGTATTCCCCATGTTGATACGGGGCTGACTTTAGCATGTTATTCTTTTTCTCTAAGGTTCCCAATGTAAATGAAAAGTTAGGTAATTGCATGATCTTTGAGATTCAAGTTCAAAGTGCTAGAGTTCCTCTATACGCCATTGTTTTCCCTCTCCATTCTAAAAAGGTGAGACTATAAGTGGCTGTGATACCAAAATCAGAGCTTTGGACAGGACTTATGAAAAGGTAGTTTCTTTGGAAAGTTATCCCTGGAAACAGAAGTGAAGAGAAGGGTAAAGCGACAACAAGGAATGGGGAAAATGCTTATTTCCACTGAAAACAACCAGAACGCAATCCAGTCATGGGCCTCACTCTGTCTAAAGAACTGTGTTGAATGCACCTCTGAATGGAGATGCAGAGCCCGGGACCTTCGTCAACAAGGCCTGAGCTCCACTAATTGATGGATTGGTCCATGGGCATTAACTCTGTATTTATAGGCTGCTTTGCTGGTACTACCCGAGTTGCTATAAGAGAAAAGCAGAGGAATATGGCTGGGGTCTCATGTGGAATGTGGTTAATGTGATAAGCTGTGTTTATGAAAAATGCAGTTTGGATTAGAATGAGAGGATGTGGCATAGAACACAGAAAGAAGCATTTCCCTTCTACCCATGATCTTTGTTATAATCTCAATATCCATTTTACAGATGAAAAAAATATAGGTTTATCTCCTGAAATGATTTATCCGAAGCCACCCAGCAAGTAAATAAAAACATGCAATGAAAACTCACTAGAAGTGTAGAATTCGCAGTTCCACCTTAGACCTACTGAATCAGAATCTATATTTCAACACAACTCCCAGGTGCTATTCATGCATATTTAGGTTTGCTAAGCACTGGTTTAAAATGTTGCATTTTTAAAATAAGTGCCTATAGTCATAAGTCAAACAAGAATATCTTACACATTGTAGGAAGTGATCTAAAAGGTGTATTACTCTTTTCAGTGAAACCAAAGAGATTTTCCTAAGTATGCTCTTTTTCAAATCTTAATTAATTAAAATATTTTGCCATTAGGGACCCATTACAATTTTTAAAAGTACATTAGTGGGAATCAGAATTGGGTGGGGAAGTGATATAGAAAGTGTATTACTGTCACAGTTAGACAGTGTGAAGTGAGAGGCAAAGAGGAAATGACACTCTTGGGCACAGCTCAGGAACAACATATGTGAGAGTGTATTAGTTTTTATTTTTTATTGTTTATGTTATTACAATTACTGCAAGTTTCCTCCCTTTGCGCCCTCCTCCCAGGCCCCCTTTCCACAGTCAATCCCTGCACTGTTGTTCATGTCCATAGGTGATGCATACGTGCTTTGTCTAACCCCTGCACCTTCTTTCAACCAGTTCCACCCTCCTCCTTCCCATCTTAAAGCTGTCAGTCTGTTTCTTGTTTCTGTGCCACTGATTCTACTTTTCCTATTAGTTTGTTTTGTTCGTTAGATTACAGGTATAAGTGAGATCATATGATATTTGTCTTTCATGGACTGGCTTATTTCAGTCAACCTAATAGTCTCCAGTTTCATCTATGCTGTCAAAAAAGGTAAGAATTTCTCCCTTTTTTTAACCCCTGCATAGTATTCTATTGTATAAATATACCACAGCTTTTTTATCCACTCATCTACTGATGGGAACTTAAACTATTTCCAAATCTTGGCTATTGTAAATAATACTGCAATAAACACCGAAGCGCGTATATTTTTTTGGAATTGGTGTTTGGGGATTCTTTGGATATATTCCCAGAAGTGGGTCAAAAGGCAGTTCCATTTTTAATTTTGCAAGGAAACTCCATACCATTTTCTAGAGAGGTTGTGTCATTCTGAATTCCCATCAACAGTGCACTAGAGAGCGCATTAGTTTTCTTATTGCTGCTGTGACAAATTACCAAAATCTTAGCTTAAAACAGCACACATATGTTGCAGTTGACGTGGTGGGTTTCTCTGCTGTGGATTTCACCCCTTTCCTTAGGCTTAAGGAAAGATGTTAACTAGTTGGGTTCTCATCAGGACCCCCTGGGGAGAATCTACTTCCAAACTCATCAATATTACTCTCCCTTTTTAGAAGTCTGTAACCTTATCTACATCTGCAAAGTCTTGCCATGCAGTATAATATATAAATAATTCCGAACAACTAGAGAATAGGCATCTTTGGAGAGTCATTTTGCCTGCCAAAGAGAATTTGTGTGCTTCAAAAAGTAGAGGAGATAGTTTGGGGGAAGGTAGATTTTAGTGGGCTAAAAATGAGAGTTACAAATTCACTCATTGAACAAATATTTACTGAATAAATACTGCTTTCTAGTATTCTGGTTTAAGATTTTAGCTTTTGAGCAGTAGGGTGTTGTTGAAAAATATTAAGTAAAACAGTGGTAGAAAGAATATCCACATTAGAAATGTTAAGCTGCTGTCTCCAGGTCATGGAGGCAGATTTGAAGTCGAAGAGACTGATTTTTTCCTTTTAAAACTGCAGTTTAGAGGCCAAGGGATAAGGGCTTGTTTTAAAAACTGGCAGTGGGAAGAGAAAAGAAAGGATGACTTTGAGAAAAGGTACAGAAATAATTGACAGAACTTCCTGGTTGATCTAAAAGGGAAGAAGGAGAAGATGGTAATGCACAGTAATTGGGAACTTTTGAGGAAGAGCAAAATGCTCATTAAAATTTTTCTGGTTCAAGAAGAACAAAGCAATGACCCAAAGTCACTGAACTGGCCTACTTGACCAGAGGCACCAAGTTAGCCAGAAGCAAACAACAAAAGTAAAAACACCAATTTTTACATTCTCATTCCTTTATTCTTTTTACTTGCTGTTGCAGGGTGTCAGAATGGACATCTGTCATAGTGGGAGTTCCATCAGCTTGACTTAACCACCAAGAAATCTCAAAATAACCCAGCTATTCAAGTTTTATATTCAGGTCTATTTGCAGGAACACAATGACATCTAAGAAAGTGTCCTTCTAGCAAATATATCAGCAGAGATTATAGTAAAGTATGGGTCCAAAGTGTTAAAAAATGACTCAGGAACACTTTTGAATTAATTAGAGAGTACAAGCTCTGATTAAGTCAATCCTATCAGTAGAGAAGGATGGACATTTTTCTTACACATACTCAGATATTATCTCCTCTACTACATGAACCAGAGACATCATGAAGAAATAACAGAATAGGCACAGAGTACGGCACATGCAGTGGGTGTTTGTTTGAACATCCCTGAATAGGAGATTCTTTTTTAAAAAAGAAACTCAATAAAACCTTTAGGGAATTATTCATACAAATTCATACTTTGGTGCAGGTTTTATTGCTTCAGTTCTCCTAGTTAAAAGCAGTTTTTACTTTTAGGTTAGTTTAATAGACAAACGCAACAATGTTGAAGGTCATAATACAATCCGAAACTGTCTCTATTGTTTTTTGTTTTGCTTTCACAAAAATGCATTGTGTCAAGCATTTTTTTCTGCTTAATTTTTAAACCCTTGTGTATTTAAAAGAAAATATAATCCACATGTGTCTTATGCATTTACGCTTAACTCACCAAATTTCTCTTGTGTAAGAGTGAATTGGAGAACAAAAGGCTTGGGAAATTGTTTATTTGCCTTTGAGGCTTTTTTAACAGGAAGCAAATAGCATATTTATTGTTATAGTTAATGTTAAATATCTAGGTGTTCAGTTTTTCAGATATATAAATAACACTATCTAGATAACATCTGTATTTGTCTTTATATCTTGCTTCCCTAGCCTACTAACATAATAGTAGTCTTCATCATTTTCATCATTATCAAACATTATTATATTATTATTTAGTACCACTATTATATTATTATTTAGTATTATTATTGTTATGTACTTTATAGCGACATTACTGGCATTATAAAAATACCCATATTTTCATAACATCTGTACTTACAAAATGACTTTACCTCAGTTATCTTAAATACTTTTGTGGTAAAAGATTTTGTAGTATATTAACTTATTATTCTCATTTTTCCAATTACTTTACATTCTTCATTAGACTTTTCTCCTTCAGTTCATTTGTTCTATTTTCCCTTTCATGATTTTGAGTGTGTTATTCATCTCCCTTAGCTATTTTATCCTTCTCTATTCAAAGCTCTTTATAATCGCCTTTGTATTTATTAAGTGCATTAAAACTTATATCTTCCTAAAATATTTAATTGTTGAATTCAAATGTTCTTTTCTAGTGATTCCATTTATTGACTCTTTATACCTCTGGGTACTATGTCATTTTAATTTGCTTATTTTCTGTAATAGTATAATCAATAAAATATACTTAGAAGTAATTTGCTTATTTTCTGAATTACAGCCTGTTACAGATCTTTAGGTACTCTGAAAGAATCTTGTAGATGAATGCTGTATAACTCAAAGAGCCCGGCCATCTTTTAAAGTAGTGTCTATGTCGTTCTTTTTTTCTTTTATGTTTCCTCATTGTGCTTAGTTCTGATTCCTACAACTTAATGATCTCAGTATATATGGCTGCTTGGTTGCAAATTTTTACTTTATTATGTGGTATGTGCTACTTATTTTCTACACGAAAACAACAAGGTAAAGTCCCAGATAAAAGTGGATTTTGACTCAGTCTCTTTTTAACATCTTTGTAATTTATTGTACTGTGAGGCTTGCCCTTTCAAATATTTTTTTAAATTTAATTAGGATCTCAAAAACATAGTGCACTCAAGAAGAACACATGGTGAAAAAGACTAATCAAAACTTCCAGGCATAAAATGTTGTTCATCTACAAAATAGATAATGGCATTGCTTAGAGTTTGTGCTACACGCTGATGATGGGAAAAGGAAAGACAACCTCTCTCCTCAGACACTGTTTGGGGAGTCACAAATGTAGACAATTCAACAATGTGAAAAATGATAGGACAAAGGTAAAGGGGTAGAGGCAGGCATCTCAGTCTAGTTTAGACTGAGGGATCTTAAAATCAGGCGGGTTGTGCAAGTTAAGCAATATAACAGACAAAATGAAAGGCCTTTATTTAACAGACACTTACACAACACTTGGGTCGGTCACTGTTCCAGGAACCTTCCAAGTATTCCCTTTCTATCCTTATAACTATCGCGTGAGTAGGCGCTGTGACTGTCCTGATTTTACAAGTAAAGCACAAAACAGTTTAGTGAATTGCCAAAGGTCAACCGCAGGCAGAGGCAGAATTTAAATCCCGGCAGTATGCCTCCAGGGGCCCTCTTCTTAGTCCCTACAAGAGACTTCCAACAAATTTAAATACTCATGAAAGAGCAATGTACAGTCACAGAACAAGTCGTTTGGCATTGCCTAAGGGCAAATTGAAGCTAAAGAAGTAAATGAGAATAATGTCACATTAAAAAAACCACAGGCTTTTATCTTAAATGAATTATTGTGATCATTGAAATGACAGAGTTTTATTTCAGTGCTAAAGAGAATACACTATAGCATCATGGAGTATGGGATATAAGATGGTTGGATTGGACATAGAAAACACTGGTAGGAGGTACCTGCAACAACACAGTGAGAAACATGGTGGGGGTATGGCTAGAGGGGAGCTGTAGCTCATGAGTTATTCTGACAGTAGACATTTGAGGGCTTGGTAAACTGTTGGTGTGGGACAACAGAGAGAAAGTCTTGTCTGGAGTGAATCATCTGTGTTTCTGACTAGGGTAGTAGGGCAGATGGTGGTGATGACGGAAGTACAGAAGGTTTGGTGGGCCGGGGAGATGGTGGAGGGCCTGTGAGTGCAGGTTTCTATGGTCACGATAGAGGCAATGGCTCTGAGGTTCTGGGGACTGGGGGTCTGGCAGGCCACCCCAATGGACAGGCTTGCTGGGATGTATAACAACATGACCAGTTTCTCAACCGTTACCCATTGAACTGTTGGAAATGTACAATGGAGAAAACAGGCAATTAACGCATTCTTCCCAAACTAAGAAGATTGCTAATACATTGGGAAAACTGACCTTGGCACCAAGTTTGCAGTGAGTGAAAACATTTCACCTCCTTATAGTCTCGCCATGCATTTAAGCAAGGGGTATTACAAGAAGTCCATTCTGGCTCTTGAAAACAGACAGCTGTGGGACATGTATAAGCCTTTGACCAAGTCCTGTGAAACTACATTTCTTACTTTCAGAGATGGTGATCCAGGGGAAGTTAATAAGGCTGGGTGTTCTCGTGTCCTGATGGTAGGCTACCAGAGGGCATTTGAAGGCGAATATATGGTCAGTTTGGTCAGCACTCTACAAGTTCCTATAATCACTGGAGCCTCCTGCTGTGATGTAGGTTTGGGTAGCAAACTTGATAAGTGTATGCCAACAAAAGAGAACCTACATGCTTTCACAAAAGATGCTCTTTCTTTAATTTATACAAATCTTTCATTTGAAACTCTGGAAATTGATAAAAATTGTAAAAGTGGCATTAGAAATATTCCAACACAACAAATAAAATGCACTTCATGAAAGAGAAGGCATTTCAAGATCCTGAAAGAACAGTCAAGTTACACAGATTTGGTAACTTCAGTGACGCGAGGGCACTTCTTTTATACCAAGAACAGGGGTTTGTTTCCAGTATGAAGTGTCAGCCTTTCATAATGTTCAAGCCAGTCAATGAAGTATTATTCGAAGATTCCTAGGTTTTTCTTTACCTGTTCACTTAAGAGCACATTTTATAATATGTAAGCTATGGGAAAGGTCTCAGAAAATGGTAACTGAAGATTATGCTAAAACTACTGATGAAAGGACATCTACTTAATAACTTCCTAAAATTTAAACATTTATAGTAAATTAAAATAAATGTGTTACAAATAAAATAGGGAAAAAAAGAAAATCAAACATCAGCAAATGTTCGTGACACAATGTGAAGAGAAAAAGGGATGTAGAGTTTAAAACTTCATATTTTGAATTATTCTATATAAATGTACACACAAAATCTCTGGTTAAAAAGAAGGAACAACTATTCATTGTGGATAGTGAAAATTTTCAGTATAATTATTAAATTTTATTTTGTATTTTCTAAATTTTCTGCAATGAATAGAAATTATTAAAGTTATATTTTTATTAAACTAAAAGTAAATGTTACTGGAAATAGTTTAAACAGCAATCTTATTTAATGTTAACTGGCACAATCTTCTTTGAAAGCAAAATAAAGTACTTACTAAAAATAGAAGCTTCATTAACTTTGGGCCAGAAATTCTCCTCTCATGATGCTGTTTTCAACTAATACATAATTCTCACCTATTTGTTTATAGATATATTTATTGTCATGCCACTTACAATACTAAAAATTGACATCAACAATAGGAGTTGTTGAAATGAATTATAGTACAAATGTATAAATACATATTGCACACTCATTAGAACAGTTACAAAAATAATTTATCATTAGTGAAAATACTTACATACGAAAACAGCAGGGCCTGAATTCTCTGTTGCTAATCACATAGAACATCTGAGTGGAAGGTGAAGCTAGTTTTCTTCTTTGACTTACTGTATTTTTCAAAATCTGTACAATGTGCCTACATAGTTCCTTATAAAATATGATAATAAAAATGTTAATTTGTTGTCGGAGAAGTATTACTGCTCTTTAATAATTTCAAACTATCTTACATTTGGATTGTAAGTACATAGGCAACAAGGAGTAAAAAAATCACCTGGACCATGGGGCTGACTGTGTCAGGAGAGGCAGTTGGTCAAATCATAATTGTAAATGAGAACAAGTATAGAGAGCCAATGACTCCACTAATAAGTATGTATTTCGGGAGTACTTGTATATGATAGGAAGGGTCATAGTTTTTAACTTAAAGAAACACTACAATTTTGAATTTCAAGTACTGAGAAGATAAAAGGATGTTTGTTGGACATTACCATTTTGGGGGGATTTCTGAAAAACAATGTTCAGGGACCACACATAGATGACTGACTTTTATTTGCGTTTTAAGTAGGGACCGCTTATGTTATTTTGTTCACTTGTTTGGGTAAATTGACCAACATTTAGAAGTGGTAGTGAATTTTGAGGTGGCCATTTCTCCTTTGTCACATCAAAAGTTATGAAATCTGTAGAAAATTAATTTTTAATAAATGTTATTAATTTATCTTTAGAGGGGAAGGGAAGGAGAGAGGGAGAGAAATATCAATGTATGGTTGACTCTCGTGTGTCCCCTGCTGGGAACTGGCTGCAACCTAGGCTTGTGCCCTGACTGGGAATCGAACCACGATCATCTGATTCGCAGGGCTGCGCTCAATCTACTGAGCTACACCAGCCAGGGCAGAAAATTAATTTTTTATCTTCATTTAACCTTGAATCTGTTTTTTAACAAAATGTAAATATACTAGAGAAATCGACAGTTAAAAATTCTGGAGTGTTGAAATACTTGAAATGTTATTTACCCATTAATGTCTTAACTGCGTGTAACCTGAGCATTTTTATGCTAATCCTTTAATATTGACAACTTTGATATTTATTGAATGATTACTGTGTGCAGGTAATTTAATTACATAGTCTTAACCCTCAAAAGAGACAATACTTAGAGACAGCTCAAAAACTGAGCTGGGATTATTTAAATTGATTTTGTTAGATGATCACCCAGTTAGTAAGCAACAAACTCATTAGAGAAGTAGGTAGTATTATCTACTTTTGATTGATGAGGATATTTGGACCAAGAGAATATAAATAACAGGCCCAAAGGTGCATAACTGAAGTCCAATTGTGGGACTCAAGAGTCAAATAAAATTTAATATGAACCTCTATGACTGCAATTTTTTCAATATTCCTAGGGAAAAAATATAACACTTTTTAATGCTTTAAGGATATTCTTTAGAACTTGACATTTTAATGAGAATTTTTTATACAGATACCTTTTAAGTGTTTCTTGTACTTCTTATGTTTGTTCATCTTGTGGTCATATTTTTACATATAGCTGTTGACAATTTAATTTTTATAGTAATTTTCAATACGTTCTACATATTCCTGTACTACTAAGATTTGATTGTCATACTAGATTTTAAAAAAAGTTCTTTGCAAGAATTAAGACATCTTCCTTACCTACATCCCTGCCTCCTTTCTTCCTTTTATCTCTTCCCATCCTTTCTTTCTTCTTTTCCTAACTTTTAAATTTTTTTTAAAAATAAAAAAATATTTTATTTTAATTGTTGTTCAAGTACAGTTTTCTGCGTTTTACCTTTATCCCGGGCCACCCCCACTCCCTCCCCACCTCCCTCCCGTTTCCACCCCTCCCTTGTTTTTGTCCATGTGTCCTTTATACTTGTTCCTGCAAAGCCTTCCCCTTTCCCCTGAAATTCCCTTCCTTCTCCCCTCTGGTCACTGTCAGCCTGTTCTCAATTTCAACATCTTTGGTTATATTTTCCTTGTTTGTTTTGTTGATTAGGTTCCTGTTAAAGGTGAGATCATATGGTATTTGTCTTTGATTGACTGGCTTATTTTGCTTAGCACAATGCTTTCCAGTTCCATCCATGCTGTTGTAAAGGGTAGGAACTTTTTCTTTCCGCTGCAGAGAATTCCATTGTGTAAATGTGATGGGCACCTAGGTTGCTTCCAACAGTTGGCTATTGTAAATTGTGCTGCTATGAACATAGGTTCTTTTGGATTGGTGCATGGGTTCTTTTGGATTAGTGTTTCAGGGTTCTTAGGATATAATCCCAGCAGTAGAATTGCTGGGTCAAAAGGCAGATCCATTTTTAGTTTTCTGAGAAAATTACATACTATTTTTCATAGTGGTTGTACCAGTCTGCAATCCCACCAACAAGAAATTTAGATATGGGTGTTAACCTTGTAAGGTTGGAAGACTGAAGATTTGATATGGAAATGGGTGTGATTCTTTATCTTACCAGGGGCAGAAAAATAATGACAAATAGTTTTGGCTTCAATGACTTGAAGAAAATATTTACATTAGAATTCATTGTTTTTCAGTTTCACTTGTTCTTATGATATAAGAGTTATTGTCCCTATTTGCAAATGAGTCAACTGAGACTCACAGAGATTCAATAGTTCATTCAAAACCATTTGGCAAAGGAGAATACTGAATGTGGATTTTAACCCAGTTCTGCCCAGTGTCAATGCTTATGATTTTTTTCTAGTTACATACTCACTTCTCTGATTCTAAAATAGGATTATGAGACTTCAGAGATGAAAGGGTGTTTGAGATTACTATGTTTTAGGGAGTTGTAGACCAGAGGAATTAGACCACTTACTTAAACTCACTTAACCAACTACTACACTCTCAGCATGATGGTTGTGGTTGTGCAAATATCTCTCCATATTTTAGGTGCTAGCAAATTCTTTGGCATACTGGGCTTGAGTGAAAAGATAAACTACTGAAGTAGAAATATGAGTTAGGAAAGGATGCACCACCTGGGTAAATGATTATTTAATTGCAAAAACCTGCAACCTCACTTCAATGTCAGGTATCAGTGTTCAAGGATTGGAGGTGGACTTTAAATCTGCTTATCTACTTCAGCTGGACACCCTTGGACTCTATATCAATTTATGACCGTTTGCAGCAGCTCTTAAAATAGAGAAACTCCAAACCCTTCTTCAGTCTCTTCTTACATGGTCCTCCTTTTGCATAGGTCAAGTGGTGTTGCTTTGCTGCTCTAGTCTCCCTTGGGGTACATTGTTGATGTGTTACTACAACTAAGGCACTGATTGTTGCTTTAATTATTGCCTTTAGATGTAGCTTGTTCTTCTCTCAACATCAACAGGGCTTTCATCCTTAGAACTCAAGCAGGCATCCACTGTACAGCCATTTGATTAGTCCCTTCAGGCTTACCAATTACCCTTTCACTCAGAGGATTTCAACTTTTTATGCCAACATTGGATGTCTTGCTTTATTAACTATAAACATTTATACTCTTCAATTAATCGGCAGTAAAGTGAGCAACTTGTATGTCCCTAAACTAGAGGTTCTCAAAGTGTGCTCCTTGAGTCAGAAGCATTAATATAACTCGGTAGACATGAAAATTCTTGGGTCCCCTACTGAGTGATTATGATGTGTGCTAAAATTTAAGAGCAGATCTCAAATATTCTATACTAAAACTATACACAATGACCCAATCGTGCTTTACACATTCATAACTGTGCTTTTGCCTAAATTGTTTCTTTTACCTCAGTTGTTCATTTCCTTATTTGAAGATGTTTATTTTTTAAAGTTTCATCAAAGCCCAATTACTTCCAACTTTCTCCAATCAATATTATGTGCTCTTCACTCTGAACATTCAAAGTATTTTGCTTATATAGGGAGTTTATGGAGCTAGCTCATGGCATGCCTGTATTAAGTTATCTGTGTCCATGTTTGTCTCAAATTAGTAGGGTATAAAGTTTACTGAGTGCAAACACAGTGCCCTTTAGAGTATACTTCTCTTTACTCTTAGTTTTCCTCTATTTTTAATAGAGATAATATCTACCTTATGAGATTTTTCCAAAATCAAAATTTATAACAAAAGTGAAACAGAAGAGTGATAGGTAGCTAATAATATTAGTAGTAGAAACTATGTAAATGTTCAACTTAATGAAATTTTAAGATCCTTATATCTGCATATAAAGTATATAGCACCACATATCCTTGTTATTGCTAATAAAAATGGGAAAAGAAGAATAGGGCAATCCTTGTTATTGCTGAGAAAATGGGGAAAGAAAATCACAAGGAATCTGTGGAGAAACTCTTTCTCTTATAAGAGAAAACATAAGTCTTTATTACTACATTTATAAAGTAATCTTAATATTAAATTTCTTTAGAGTAGAATCATGAGACACAGTGGATTTTTTGTATATAAAGCATTATATTTTTTAGAGGTGTTCAAGATTGTGGAGACTATCTAAATGAAGAGTTTGAAATCTCTGAAGACTTACCTTCTCTCCTCAAAAATTGTTCAAAGACATGGTGTTGCTTGTGCTGGATGTCACTGTTCTTTAAACATATTTAAGCCCAGTTAGTTACTGAAGTTTTCAGGTCTCTCAAGATGGATCCAAAAGACCAAACTGAGATGTGGGCTGAGCCACAAAAATTTATCAGGTAGTAAATAAAAACCAAAAAGATATCATAAACACAGCTTTGGCCTTGGTGAAGGAATACTGGTTGGTAGGTTACAGTGAGAATGGATGTATTAATTTAAATGAAGCATCTCAAGAAATTACTGACTAGTGATTTCTAGGCTACCTCTACAAGTACCATAAAATTCTACTGTTTAGAAGCCAGGCCAAGAGCATATTTGCTCAATTTAATGTATAGGGCTAATATTCTCTAAAGCAGTAAGAATGTTGATACAATAAAGTTGATATTCTTGAAGTGTTGTAAGATAGCATGAATATTTATTCATTATTCAATATATATTTATGTTTCATATTAAAATTGTTCACTTGGCTCTAAAAAGTACATATTATAACAAGATGATGATGATATTATTAATAAAAATGACATTTATATCTTTTCTATTTTTCCTAAGAATAGAATTAATCTCTGCTTCATTTTTTATATAATAGTAATACAAAATTATTACTCTTTTTAGAAAGGAAGAAACTGAGGATCAATTAGAAATTGTAAATGATTAATCCCAAATCACATATTCAGTAAACGGTGTGTTGGTCAGAATTCAAACTCAAGTACAAGGGAATCTGTACTTGAGAAATCTGTACTTCCAAAATCTGTACTTTTTGGAATCTGTCAAGTGTTGGAACCACTTTGGAATGAGGGGCAATAAATGACAACTTTACCAAAAACTTTTGTTTGCAGGCAGATTAAGAATACAACTTGACCTTTTTCTTCATTATAAAACTTTGTGGTTTAATGAGCAGTGGGAGCCCCTTTGGTGTAGAGGTTCTACGTGTAGACTCTAAGGGCTTCCTGCTGTTCATTTGGCATCCCTCCTCCACAACTTGTTTGCCCTTTGGTCTTGGAAAAGCGCATTAGGTTCTTGGTGCCAGTATCTTGCTGCGAACTTGACATAATAATAGTATTTACTTCACACTGTCTCTCTCTGTGTTTCTATTTCTTCCTCTCTCCCTACTTCTCTGTCTCTTCCTCTTTGACCCTTAATTTCTTTCTGGTTTCCATGCTGAAGTCTCTAACCTAACTAGACTAAGCTGCCACCAAAGCCTCATAGTTAATGATTAGCTGTGTCCTGTAAGCTTACACAATGTAACCATAAAAATCCCTGTCAATAAACAGCCAGAATAACATAACAAACATCACACTAGGTGTTGCCCTGAAGTCTAAGCAATTATCCATCACAAGGTCACTAGGAGGTATGGTTCTTGGCTCATACTGTATTCTTTTTCCCTTTGTCTTGTTAATCATTAGTAGTTCAGCTATGTTATAAAATGTATACTGAAACCACTGTCTAGTAGCAGAGAATGATCTACACAGACTGCTGGGTTATCTTTTCCTGCTCTGACACAATCTCCCTTCCTATAAACAAATTACCCTATAATAAATTATTTAACAGTCAGTGGACTTGCCTGCTTCATTTTTCCCTCTTAAAACAACTATATAGTTTGGTGTTCACTGTACATCTTCTCTCCCTTCAGACAATATGTGTCGTATATCTATGTGCATAGAATCTCTATGTATGTTTACTGATATATTTACATGTATCATATCTATCTATCCATTCATTTATTGACCTATCTACATATCCACTCATCCATCCATGTATCTTAGAATAATTCTTGGCACATGGTGAGTACTGCATATGGGCTAGATGTACCACCATCATCATTAGCAGCATATCTGGGTTTTCCTGCATCTGTTACTTATACCAATGAAAGTTCTTGTGTATTTTAGCTCAACATTGTATAAACAACATCCGTGGGACAGGAATAAAATCACTTCAGCTGTATAGAAAAACATCAATTTATACTTCTAAATAGTTTAGGATTGGGTAATTTTTCCTTTGTTCTCCAAGGCCCTTTGAAATTTTAAATGTCCAAGGGAACTAAGTCATTAATAGTCTATGGCCTAGCAGAGAGGCACTGAAAAATCAATATGTATGTATTTACCTTAGTGATCTCCCCTCAAACACTTCTTCCTATATTGCTAGCCTAAAGGCAGTTGCCCCCACCCTCACCCTCAGCCTTGTCATCCTGCAGTCAACTAGTCCAGAGGCAAAAGCAAGGCCATGTGTCACTAAGACTGTTTCTCTTTTCCAAATAGCATGTGTAAGTTATAGAAAAGTGAAGGCATAATGAAAAAAATAGTTATATGATGGGATCATAACAAATGCCTTTGTTGGTGTCATTGCAAATGTCATTACTTGACAAGTTTATAAAATAAAATGCTTTTACATAATTTTTGCTATATTTCTTATATTTAAGGTTTATTTTGTTCTTCCTAGCATCAGAGAATACTATGGTTCAGAGGTTTTAGAATATAGGTTCTGGTCTCAGTTATCATAGTTATTCATTTCATGTGGCCTATTTTAAAACTAGACACCATGATATTTTGTGTAAAGAAGAAAGGATTATTAGCCTATTTTTTAGTCAAAACTCTTGAACAGGAAAGTAAGTAGTTGCATTTGATACTGAACATAAGATTAATACTAGAATCAGTTTACAAATTTTTTTTCTGAGAAATTTTCAATTAACTTGCTTTCACTTTCAAAACTCCAATGTGCTAATTTTGGGTATACTGACCAGTGAGCTTTAAACAGGCAAAGAAATTTGCACCATTCCAACATAAATAGATAGTTGATTATAATAACAGTAGCATATTATAGCAGCTGAAGTGAGTACTATTTAAACATTGCCATTTCTCACTTTCTTCATAGAAAATAGAATATCTATCTACCTGGTAACTATAATTAGTTTCTTGCTATATGTTTCAGTAAATTTTATTTTTTCTGTTTAAAATCTCACTCAACTTTTGCCCCCAAAAAAGAAATAGTATGTATTCTTTTATTTAATTACTGGAAAAGAAAGTTATTTCTTCAATACCACATTTTCTTTTTTGAATGTCAAATTCCATTAATGAGATTTAGATTTTATTGTATACTCTAGTATGAAAACAGATTGACGGGGTTTCTGCAACTGAAATGCCAACTAGGGACAAAGTCAAGTTGTTTGACGTTTCTCCACTCTTTCTGTGTGAGCCTCAAATCCCCTGTGGTACTTCATGTGGTAACAACGGTGTATGCTGTTGAGTAAGTGCTGCTGCCCCTTTTTGTTTAATTGGTTCCAACAAGTCCCAATATTGTAGCTATCAGATAGATATGTGTCCTCTTACGGCCTTCTGATCCCATTACAAAGGGTGTCATTCATCATTTCTATAAGATAACATTACATGTATATTTTTAAGACTTGTCCATTTGAACACAAGTTATTTCTTCTGTTTAATGTCCTCCTGCTCATCTGTCCTGTGGATAACAAATATATTTTCTTTGCATGAGGGTTTTTCTCTAAGACATAGAATATTGACGTAGATTAGTTCTGACATGCAATGGATTATCTAGGAGTTGGAAATTTGTATAATCTTTTAAAGGGATAATAAATATTTATTATAAAGACACAAACAGACCAATATACATACAAACATATGGGAGTGTACATACATACACACATACTTCCATTCGTGAGACTGTTGATGCTGGTTTGGTTACATGAGACCATAAGGAAATCTAGAATGATGGCTTTGGTTTATCATCTGATTTAATGACTGGCACATACTTTCCTTGTTTCTATAAGCCATAAACTCAACAAGGAAATATTTTACTTGCTATTCTTGGGGTAGACATGGAAAAATCCTAAGATTTAAAAAGGAATAAGTCACTGGGGGCTGGGATTCCATATAAATCAGTCAAACTCAAGACAATTTTTAATTTTCTGTTAATAAGAAAAGTCTACTAGTGAGGCTCTTCACAGTTTACAATGTTTTGTTCATTCTTTTATGTTTTGCACAGTATCTTCTATTTTTTAATAAGCACCACAAAGTTGTATGTCAAGAAATGTTGTGACAGTCTCCACAAGGAAATTATGATGCCCTGTGGTTAAATGAATGGCATGAGGTCACACAACATGCCCTGGCAAAACCAATAAGCATCCAGGCTTCTGACTCTTAAATCAGCAGTCTTTAAGTCGCATATCTAACAAACATCAGTAAGTACAATTAGGGAAGAGGTGTCTTTCCTTTTGCATCCATAATGTCTGAATGGGAGTCCTTGGTCCCCCACTACGACCTTGGTGGCTTGGCTTTCCTCATGAGCAGCTAAGGTGGTCTTAGTACCCTCACTAATTCCCTAATTTACTCAACATATATGTAAATGAGGGAGATACAGATTCATTATCTCTATACACAGAGGGATCCTTTCTTTCAAATTTATGGATTTTATTGACATATAAATAAATTACATATTGATTAAAGTAGTCAATTTATTTGCTCATCTGCGTAATCCAAAGCAAAAATATGGATACTAAGAGTATGAGAATAGAATTAGGGTTTTATATTAACCCTCTAAAGCACTTGTTACATTTCCATCATTATAAAAAGAACTCTTCAGTTATATAGTTATTTCTGTTGTCTTGATTATAATAATCATCCCGATGAATGTTCAACTTTTAAAATAGAAACTAATCATAAAAATGATGAAAATACAAAAGTGAACATGGCAGTCTTTTGCTTCTCTTTTTATGGAGAACTATTCTTGTTTTCAGCAACAAGCAACTTGTTTTCTGGCTATGATGTGGCTCACTGGTGGACAAGCAGCTAAGAGCATCCGAACGGCATAACAGGGATACAATTACCGCTCTCAGAGAGCCCGTTCCATTAGTACTCATATCTGAATCGTACCGATTGAAGAAGTAATAGGAGCTTTCTTTTTTTCGTTGGTACTTTAAATACATGTGTTTTCTACTCATTTGTGGACAATAATGGTTTCGGATTTGTCCCTTAATTCAGTCTTTCTTATAGAATTATTAGTGGTATAATGACTTACATGAACAAAAAAAGTATAAAAATAAAAGAAACTTGTGTTCGCCTGAAAAAGATTAGAATAGCATAAACAACTAGACTCATATCTAGGCATGGCTCTGGAAGCAGTTGGGAAAGCAGGGACACAAAACAAATAAAAGAATTCACCATATAAAAAAAAACCTCAGTGCTTAAAAAATAAATTAGCTTGTCTTTATCTTTTAGGCTTTTATGTTTCCGCACAGATATTCTTAAAAATATAAGAAAATATTATATTGTTTAAAAACATTAAAAATAAATTATATTTTTGTGTAAAATACTTTGGGAAATTGATATTTTAAGCCACGTACTTTTGCTTCTAGATTTAAAGGCATTGATTTGGAAAGAACTCTAAACTGATTCTGTACAACTTAAGCATGAATTTTTAAAATATGTTAAATGAATGAATATGGTTCATGTGCTACAGTGCCAACAACAGCAACAAAAACTTTGCCAAAGACTATAGTCTAGTGGCAACAATTTAGTCTGTATTTAGTCAAATAAACTGGAGCAGGGTCTTTAATATATCTAGGCCTGGCTTAATAAGACCAATGGTTCTAATACCTATACCTTAAGGTTGTTGCAAAGTTTATGTAAAATAATTGTCAAATGGTACTTAATAGGGATGTTTTAAGAAATACTGCTTATAAGTATAAGGCTTCACATTAAAATCATCAATAATGTTTAAAAAATAGAAAACTCAACATTTACATGAACACTTCCACCCAAAGAACAACTGGAAGTACAAACTTAAATTCTTTACAATTTAATCAAAGACTTCCATGGTGCTTGTGTTAAAAAGCAAAGAGTGACTAATCTTTTGGCACACTGGGGAACTAACATACCTATCAAAAATCCTTGGAGATTTGTGAAAGGAAAATATTTCTTCTGTTTTCAATGAATATATTTGTCACTTTAGCAGTTTTAAAAATAACCTCTAAATGTTAAGCAGGAACAGTTAAGCACATTCAGCTATTCATTCATTTTTCCACTCAACAAATATTTTTTAACTGCCTACTATGCGTCAGAAATTGTGCTAGAATCAAGATGAAAAACATATGGTCCCAGCATCAGGAAACTTTTAATGTTCTCACAAAGCAAGCTCTGCCAAGACAATGCCTCTAAAATTCTTGTTCTTTTACGTTCACACCTAGCATCCAATCTTTTAAAATATCTAGTAATCGTGTTTTTTGAATGGAATCTTCTGGAATAGCTAGAGCAGAAAAATCACTCTGTGTAATGGCAAATTAAGTAAAATGTGCTAGTCATTTAACACATACTACCAGTTAACAAGCATATATTGCTGATGTGTGAAGTTTTTAATCCACATGAAAGATTCTGTTTAACAAGTTATAAGAAATAGCCATTTTGAAAAAATTTGTCTTGATATTTTTATCTCACTATATTTAAGAAATATTTTCATGGTCAATAACTGCCAATGTAAAAGGTTTCTTATACCTTTAAGTACTTTTAAAAATCATCTTGGAAATTTCCTAAAGTGAATTAAGCTGCAGATCTACTATTACATGTTTGATATATGTGCTAGGTCAAAATTTACTTAAATACTATGACCAGTTTTAAATATAAGAAAAATAAATTATTTGACATCAGAATTTTGCTTTTTTTATTATTATTGTTCAAGTACACTAGTCCCCATTTCACCCCACCATATATTCCCACCCCACCCATCCTCTCCTCCTAGCCTCGAACCAACCCCCTTTGGTATTGCTCATGTATCTTTTATACCTGTTCCTTGATGGACCTTCATGAACAAACTGACAGAATTTTGCTTTTGTTAGTAATATTTTATCCATTTTATAATTCATGCTGTTGATCATCAAATTACATGAGACGCTTTTTAAGGAGTCCCCTTCTCACTTTCTGGAATATTTTCATGACATAACTGAGGGTAGAACATTAATTTAGAGAAACAAATTCCAAATTTATTTTTGCTAATTTTTTCTTCCTAGAAACTCCTCAGAACAAAGAAAAATTAGATTTCAAAGTCTAAAAATAAGTACATTTCCTATATGTATTATATATATTTATATATTAAATGCATACATTGCATATCTATATACATTTCTGTCTAAATTATCATCAGATTTGCACATAGAAAGTGATGAATGAAGAGGAGTGTCCATCACCAAACATGGTTACTACTAGGTAGGTATTCCTACATGGTGTAAGCTATTCAGTTCAGCATAAATAAAATTCATAGACATGAAAGTCTATGAATTTGAGATCTCTATCATGGCTCACACCAAGTGCTTTTGAATGTGTGGTTATGTTGTGTCTGATCTCAAGGCCACTAAACCTTTACAAATAGTTTCTTCCTAAATCTAATTTACAGAGGAAGAGTAATATAGCGGGTAAGGGCCAGGCAAGCTAAACGACCTGACTTCAAATCCTGATTCTACCATTTACTGGCTTTGGTAACTTCTCTGGGTCAAAATCCCTCTACAATTGGGGATATCTCTTTCTCCTCCAAAAATATATCTTCCGTATGGTGGCATCAAGAAAATTAAATGAGTTAATACACAAAGAAACATTTAGAATAACCTCAACAAGAGTTAGCTTGATTTTTCTTTTTTTAAATATTTTATTTATTAATCTATAGAGGGGAAGGGAAGGAGAGAAGGAGAGAAATATTAATGTATGGTTGCCTCTCGTGAGTTCCCTGCTGGGAACTGGCCTGCAACCCAGGCATGTGCCCTGACTGGGAATCAAACCGCCATTGTGTGGTTCACAGGCTCGCGCTCAATCCACTGAGCTACACCAGCCAGGGCTGATTTTTCAATGCTTATGGAGCCAAAGCTATAAAAAGTGCCTTTGGCTTCTAGAAAATAAAATTGGTAAATCTAAAGGGACACTCAGTGCTGTGTTTCCTATATGTTGCTCAGTGTTAAAATTGTTGGTTACCAAATCATCTCTAGTTAGACTTATTTATTAATAAAACCCAGAGAAAAGAGAAACAATTTGAAAGAAAACATAAAAGTTTAGTTAAGCTTTCAAATACTCTCAAATTTCTACACCTAGATATTCCTATAACAGTGAAATCAAGCCAGGCAGATATTATTCTCATCTGTAGGTAATTATATGGATAGACATTTAAGTGTTGGGATATCATTTTTATCATGCTTTTCAAGAAAATAAATAAAATGGTTATTAATTAATGTTTATATAATTAACATGATTACTTTGAGACAGTGAATGCCAAAAAGAGAGTTGTCCAGCAGACCCACCTAATTCAAAGGGAACAGTTTGTGATTATATTCCTTAACTTCCTGGCCAAGGTCAAACTTTAGAGACCAATTTAAAGAATGAATAGAACTGTTAGCACAAGGAGAATGGGAAGCAGTTTCTTTTTAAATTTACTTTAAATGGCAGTGTCTTGGGCCAGTTTCTGAATATGTTTAATCAGTAAAAATGAAAGGGAAACTTTTGTTTTCCAGTTTAGGCAACTATATATCTTGAAGTTCTTTAAAAATAAATTATGAGAAGTTAGTTCTTAAAAGTTCCTAGTTCAAATGCATAAAATAAAAGGAATCTCTGAAACAAGTGTGTTGCATCCAGGTTAAGAATGCACATAGCTATCCCTCAGACTTGCCTGGATATACAGAAGTAAGAATTCCTGTTAAGCCTCAAATGGATTTCAGGAAAAGTATAAATCTTGCTGTCCACAAATCCCAGAAATTAGATAATTCAGAGAACTTCTCTAATGGAGCCAACACTGTTCTAGATTTTTACATGTTCTTATTTAAACTATCTGGCAGGAGGTAAGCTAAGCTACTTCTTGGTGCTGCTGCCTCCACATTTATGTTTGACCAAGCAGCTAGGCCTTCACGCAAAGGCATTCCCTGGATTAACAGCCTTCAGCATCACAAACAAATATAAGTTTCTGATGTGGCTTCCCGACAGCCTTTGAGATCAACCATCTCTCCTGCTTTTTTGTGCCTCCCAGTAATGATCCCCTTAGAGGAGACCCCCTGGAGGTTAACAATTGTTTTGTCTGAACTGACCAATCTGTCTTTAGCCCAGAAACACCAAAGCACCCTAATAAAGTGCAGTCCAGGTCTGCCTACACCATGACTTGATCTCTCCTTGTGACTCCTTGGGACATGCCATGCACTTCCTCTAAGACCTGTGAGTAATAAACATCTCTATGCCATTTTCCTTTGTGGTATGTACTTGAACCACGGCTTACCGTCTGGCACCCTATTCCACACTAAAAAACCTTATTTTAACAAAGTCGTAACAAAGTTTGGCAATGAATATTATAGACTGAGCACTTTTTTATAGAAAATAAAATTAATTTATTATGGTAACTTATAGCTACCATTAGATTCTAATCATTATAAATCCTTAATATTTCCCAAATTACTGATTTCCCTGGCTATAGCAGATATTCCAGGTAATCTCTTCTGTCCTATTAAAGTAGATGTAATGGATGGGAGTAACTGAACAATCTACCACAGTTAGGGAGAATACAAGTATGATTTGACTGCTACTGTAGGTGAAACTGGTTGAGTGAATTATATGTTTAGAACTTAGAGTTGCCTGTGGAAGGAGCCATCAGAAACAGAGGACCCACCAACTGGATTGACAACTCAGAGATACTAAAAAACGGCTTGCAAATTATTCTCAAGCATGTAATACTGTCTTTAAGTCAAATGGGGGCATCATAATTTTGATATTGCATAGATATCTCTATAATTTTTTTCAGTGGCAATTTAAAAATAAAGAAGATTGTTATGTCACATTGAGAGGTCATTATATCTTTTATGTAAAAATTTCCATAAAAAATGCCAAAATCAATACTGAAATAAAAATAAACCGACCATCTTTTCTATAAGAGAAATACCAATAGTGCATTAACTTTTGCTGCATTTCGAATTCATGTTACCACCCTCAGTGGTGACACTCTGAGTGGATTTTTTTGATAAATAATGTCACTGTGAGTGGATTTTAACTTGTGAGTTGTAGAGTATACAACTCCTATTGAAAATATGTGAAAATGACATATTCTTATGATAGGTGTATCACTTTAGGTTTGGTCTAAATACCACACACAAACATATACTAATGCAATAAGTCCTATAGTACTATCAAAACACTTTCGGTAAATTGGCTTAAGCTCATGGCATTTGAGTAAATTTTGTAATTTTTTATGGGTAGTATGGCAGATCACAGATAGTTCAAACTATGTAGAAGGAGAAGCCTGTGACACCCCATTGAATTTGGGTGAGTGCTGTGATTTTTAAATCAATAACAGATAGCCACAGTGATGCTGTGGGCAGATGCTGGATCTGGACATAAAGAGGCTGAAACACTCTCTTGGGAAGCCCCCAGCTGAAGAATTTAAATTCTGACTATCCTGAGATTATATGAGTCTGACTGGCACATGCAGGTACTTTCTTTGGCAGATCCTGGCCAAGCTCAGCCTTTCGGACATCCCCACCAAAGCTCCAGGTGTGTTAGCAAAGCCACATTGGACCTTCCAGACCAGCCCATCTGCCTCTGAATACCAAGGTGGCCTCAGTCAAAGCCACATGGAACAGAATAGCCCAGCTGAGCTGAGCTCTGCCTGCATTCTTGACCCAGAAGATTATGAGATATGGTAAATTAAAGATGGGCTGTAAATATCTATCACTGCTTCATTTTAATCATGTTTTCTATATAAGTAAAACCAACAAAAGCATTTCTATCAATCTCAGATATATATGATTTCCCAGCAGCTTTGGTTCCTTAAAAATAACAAAAATATTACAGAATTCTCAAAACACACACACACACAACACAATAAAAGATGAGTCTCTGATTCAATGTCATCTTTTCAGAGAGACCTTCCCTAACTAACCTACTTGTGCATTATCCTTCATTGATTTCCTTACTCTGCTTAATTTTTCTCTATTGTACTTAACACTACTAACATTACATTAAATGTGCAATGCCCACCCCAACCTATACATATGGCTTCCCTGAGTGTTCTCCATTTTTTTTTTCTGCATAGAACAGTCACTGGCTCATAAAAATCTCAAAAATATTTGCTGAAAAAGAAAAACTTTTTCTTCCGGTATTTAACCTGAAAATTACAATTTTTATTTTTACATTTAAAAATACATCACCCTAATATTTTTAGTTTTCAAGAAATGAGTAATATATGCATTTATTAATGTTTTTATTTTTGGAGATTACTACAAATATTTACTTGGTATTCATTTGTATAGGCAAAACCATTTAGAAATTCACTTACTTTTATGTATTGTATGAAAACTTAGAGTTCTCTCTGTAGTAATAATCAACTATAATTTTTTCCTCATCTTTCCTTGATTTGCTTAATTTACATGACAACAGATTATATATGAAATACTAGCCCCTATACTTCATGTGATTATCTGTATAATTTATTATCATGAGAGTGTCAAGACATTTATTTCAGCACATGCAAATTTATAATACATTGAAAGGTGAGGATGATAAAATTAATTGTCCTATTTGACAAAGGGTAGAAAAATTTAGAAGGCTTTTAAGAAAAAATGAAATTGACTTTGAAATGGCAAAACATGCAGTGGCTCCCCATTTGGTTTAAAAGAACCAGCTATTATCAACCTATTCATAAAATCTCAGTGTGGTACTTATTCTCCTATTAATGTTTTGTGTGGAGGGGCTGGAACTATTTTGTATGTTCTCCCTTTGTTTTTCTACCACTTTCTCTTTCCCTTGTTTACGTTACAAAAGAGAAGTCAGGACAATAAAAGAAGACAACTGAGAAAGGCCACATAGGTTTGAAGCCTCAGAACTAGGAGTAGGGAGCACAAATGTTCCAAGCCTGTTGTTTTCATGCCTAACACTACATTTCACTTTAAAATTTAGTTAAACTGCAGGGGAAGCTACATTATTACTTTCTTGAATTAATTTTTCTTCCCCATGCAACAGTGACTATTCTTATCAACTACTCTCATAATGGGGAATAAACAACCAACCACCTCAGCAACATATATTATTAAGATTCTTCCTTTTTTTAGGCCAGCTGTCCCTGGAATTATATTTTACAAATACAATTCTACACAGCTCCTCTCAGTTGAACACAATAATGTAATTTTACTGAATGACTCTGCAGAAGGCCTAATTATTTCTTGAAGCAGGACTCCTGATGCTATTTGGCGTTTAATTCATGACCACATGCTGAAGGTTATTATCTGTATGGCAACCAATTGAAATGTTTTCTAAAAGTATTTCATGTACTTTTTAGCTGGTGACTTTTAAAAACAATTGTATTTTGCTTCTTAAACACACCTGAGTTCTCTATTATAATAGAAAATGAAATCACAAGGCTTTTATATGTTGAATTAAATTCATTTTAATTAAAAAATATGTACTCATACTAATGTTATTGAAAGTGTACCTGTGTCATCAATCAATGATAAAGTTTAATTTTATGAAATTGTAAACCTCTCTCAATGACTGGGAAGGGTGTTATTCATCCATGGAGTCTTGTGAAAATGTCAATTAAAAATGATCTCTTCTTGAAATATGTAAAGCCTGTTTAGACTTTTTGGGGATATCAGAATATATTGTCTTAGACTGTGATTGTTTTTTCTTTAAAACCCCCCACATATATGCACATATTTATCTTTCATTTAAAAATCTATGCATATAAAAATACCACAGTAAAAGTAGTAGTTAATATATAGCAAGTGATTACTATGTACGAGGAAAACATCATCTTTGAGATACATTATCTCTCTAAATCTTCATAATGGTCCTGAGTAAAAACTTCATTTCACAGATATGAATTTCAAAACTTGGAAAGATTTAGTGGCTGCAAAACGATAAACAGTGAAGGGTAAACACAGGATTCTAGTCAAGAGATCTGCTATCACAGATTTAGCTCGTAACATATTATGCTGACATATATTTAGATTAGGTTTTCAACTATTGAAACACATACTTGTTTTGGTAGGTACATGTTGGGGCAACTTTTCTCTAAGTCCCCCCGTGTTCTACTGTAAATATGACTGAGACATGATGTGATCTGTTTGGGAAGGAGGGGTGGCCATTTTCCCTGCTGGGAAAAGGCCGTGAGCAGTGGCCAGTTTCTCCGGGGGGCGGGAAAAGGCATTGAGCTCCCTCTTCCAGGGGCCTTTATTGGGTTGTAATACACAGGAACACAGGGTGGCAAGGATCAAACAGTAGATAACATTTCAAAGATATCTGAGGGCATAGTCTGAGTCAGAGTCTGTCAGGAACAGAGTTTTAGGGTTTCCTGATCAAACCCTTAACATATGAATGAAAGCACTCTTAGCAGAGCAGATTTCACAGGTTTATCAGCAAGTCTTTGTGATGCCAGATTTTTCCCCAGGTCACACTCTAGCGAGGCAAGAAGCTGCACCTCTCCCCATCAGGTACTCAGGCTTAAGGGGATTAGAGCCAGGAAGTGCTTCTCCCAGAGAACACGTTTGTCAAAACCTGGGAGCGAGAGTCCATTGCTCCCTGTCATAGCACACCCCCCCACCCCGCCGAGTCCTTCCATGAAGGCCTCCCAAATGATCAAGTTTGGCTTAGGTTGCCCCCCGCTGTGAGGGGTCTTACCCATCATTGACTTCTGACTAAGCTTTGGGGGCAGGGAGAGGAAACTAAGGCTCCCAGAGACAAGCTTTGTCTCCTGCGGCTGGCTGGCATTCCAGAGGTTGTCCCTCGCCCTTAGCCACAAGGAGTACAGATACAATTCCTAAAACCAGGCAGAGTGGTCTGCAACAGGTACAATGGTAGAGAGTAAGTGAAGCCACATATCTAATTCAGATATATTAACTAGGATGGAGCAGCCTCACAGGCCCTCCTGAGGACAGTTATATCCTTCAACAAATGGATGCTAATTCTCGAGTAGGCAGGAAAGACCAGTTTCCAATTGGTTAAAGTGTTGTCCTGATACGCTGAGGTTTAAAGTGATCTTCTTTGGTCAGGGAACGTACAGGAAGCCACCAATGAATGCATTAATAAATGGAACAACAAATTGATGTTTCTTTCTCTCTCAAATCATCAAATTAAAAACTAAAACAGTAAGGGAGAAATTCCTTTACTAGATGCGTGTACAGTAGAAACCAGATGACAAGGCAAAACTACGAGGCATGCACAATAGGACCCAAAGTGGCACATAAAGTGGATAAGTCTAGCCTGGGAAAAAATGGGTTAAGGACCAGAAAGGATAAAGTCAAGGATAAAGTCACAAAATCCAGGAAGATCCAGAAAAGAGATGGGGTAGGTGGAGGGCACAGACACAAGACCACAAAACACCAGAAGGCATACTGGGATGTTTGAAAGAAAGCCTACTCTCTCCCAAGCCCAAGGAAACATAGCTAAAGCTTAACAAGGGGTCTAGTCTTGGAGGCTCACTCTGTCCAGTTAGCAGCCCTGTGGGCCAAAGTGCAGCTTCCTGGAAGAACAGGAACAGATGTGGTGGTGGACTACTGGAGCCTCAGCTGCTGGGCTAATAGCCCTGGGTCCTAGCTCTCCTCCTTAGTTTTGTTCAGACAAGTGTGGGCCTGTAGTCCCGGAGGTTGGATTTCTTCCACAGTGAGAAGGAGATGAACCACCTGGTCATGGATGAGACATTGCCTAAGCCCTTCCTTTGTTTTTGCTCTAATAAATTTTTCCAGTATATCTCAAATCCTCCTATGCATGTATTCCTGAAATGCATTTTCTACAATACCATTGAAGGATCCTATTCCTTTAGGCAGCATAATTTTCTACAAGATGTATTGATTTTTTGAAAGGATTATAGGGTAACATTAAAATATTCCATGTGGATGTTGGGTCTTTAAAAAGAGACAAAAACAATGGTAATAATATTAACAAAGTATAATATGATATTACAAAGTACAGTAAAATATTAATAAAATTTATCATTCCTATATGATTTAATTCTATACCTGTGGAAATTAAATGTAGTGCATCTTTTTCCCAGAGATGTCAATACAAATTATTCACTTTCTGATATATTAGGTAGTTATATTTGAAAGCATAAATTACTCATATCAAGATTGAAGATGAAAATGATGTTTGGCACTAGAATTAAAAAAAAAGAAGTTGTAAATGTTATGAGACGGAAACACTTCCTCCAGTGGATGCTGGCAGAGCCAAATGCTAGACACTGAGAATTGCAGTGGAGAAATATTGGTTATTTTTTTGATGTACGGCTCCATCCAGGAGAAAGGAACTAACGCCCCAAAGCCAGAATTCCTCAATGGTACGTAGGTTAGAGACTACGTAAGGCAATAACAAGACACCATGAGTTAGCTGGAGTTCAGCATCATGCTAGGAGCTATTGGTCAGAGGTGAAGAAAAGGTAATGAATCATTTCTTTAGGTCTTGAGGACGTTGTGATGTCTGGTGCAGTGTTTAGTTTCATGAGAAAGTAGCCAGGTGGTTGTTCCACCTTAGGGCTCAGGAACTGAAACATAATTGAGATCCAGATGTTATCGTCAGCCTTCCAGAGGTCCAGACCAGGTGATCATTAGTCAGGTCTGGGCTACTGTCTTCTGCTGCCTCGGGGGATGCTGACTATGTGAGGGGAAAGCTAGGTCTCTGAGGGAGATATGGAGAGAAAGAGATGATTTTTAGAGTTAAGAATTAAATTTAATCAAATTTATAAGTACCCTCAGTTTCACAAATAATAATATAGTTAAATAATAGTAAACTTAACATAGGAATGTGTTTCATAGAAGAAAACAAAACATCTTTCACTTTCCAAATAGTTCTAGAACCCCAGAAAACCATCTCAACAGTCGAGGCATATTCTCTTGTTACAGAATTATGTTTGTTGAAATGGCATTAAAGTATACCTACAAACCTCACAAATTCTATCATAGAGGCTTGTTTATAAGAATAATTAGCTATTAGCTTTGCCTGCAAGAATATATTTATTTATATTATGTGGAAATATTTAATTCACATTGAATTTGTTTTTACTCTGACAAGTATAATTTCGTACCAGGAAGACAGAAGGATATCTATGTTAATGAAGTTCACAAGGGAAATATTCTTCTGTTCTGTAGAAATATTATTGTGAATTATTTTCTTAGTATGCAAATGATGGAAGTCAAATAGTTGTGACATTTTTAATATTGCACACAGGCATACCATTTATATGTTTTAATTTATGAAATAAGAAATTTAGAAAATATAATTTGTAACTGAATGAAATAATACTTTTCAGTGGACAATACATTACAATAACATTACAATAACAATGTAAAAATAAATCTTGAGCTCTATTTTGTAAAATGAGAATCAAAGGAAGAGATATATGATTTGAGTAAACACCCTCAGACTGCAATGCTATTAACTATGTGATTAATATAGTTCTCTCTATGCTTTATATTCAGGTGGATAAAATGATAAGTACAATTTATGAAGCTATAAAAGCATGAATATTTAAAATTTATTTGATCACAAGAGACCTTTTACATTATTAAACACAAGATCCTTCATGTGTATGAAGAGGCATCCTGTGAATAAATGTAACTGTCTTTTTAGGTCTTAATACATTTTAAAAGTATTTTTAAGTATTAGTGAAAAATAATTCAAATTCATATATATATAACTTGTAACACATAGAACACATGGTCACTCTAGGTGTAAGAACCTAATATCTTGTCTATGCCACAATAATGATGAAATCATAGAATTGTCTTTCAAGTCATTTATATCACTTTACAGTGAGTGAATTATTCAGATTATATACTTTGCAAATAGAATTAATTTTATAATAACAGAGCATTAATTTGAATGAAAATATTGCATTCTACAACAGAGATGATTCTAGCCCTGGCTAGTGTAGCTCAGTGGATTGAGCATGGGCATTCGAGCCAAAGGGTCGTCAGTTCGATTCCCAGTCAGGACACATGCCTGGGTTGCAGGTAAGGCCCTCAGAAGGGGGCATAAAAGAAGCAACCACACATTGATGTTTCTCTCCTTCTCTGCCTCCTTCCCTTTCCCTCTTTCTTAGAATACATGAATAAAATCTTTAAAAAAAGAGAGGGTTGGTGCTATACATCAGTTCTCAGCAATGAATCTGGTGCAATAATTTTGTTACATAGTAAAACCTATCTCATCAAGTAACTGGTACAAGAGCCTTTGAATGAAATAAAATATTTGAGTAACTAAACTTTAGGTTAAGTTAAAAGGGAAAATTAAACCTAGCATACAAGCACTGAAAAAGCTATATTTTAAGAGTTTTAAAAATTATTCAAATAAGGTGATTTTAGATGATGTCATAAAGAAAATCTCTGTATTTATCAAAAAATTAGGGTGTTCATTCTTTAACTAAATCAACAAAATTATGCATTTTTATAAAAACACTTCCATTAAATAATTAGAATTTATGATTATGTTTATAAGATCCTCAGGTAAGGTTACCTCCTGCTCTGTCAAAAACAATAAGACATTTCAATGAAAAGTAATGACATTAAATACATTACTTTAAATACATTTGTATGCAGTTTCTACATTTATGAAAAATATAGAAAATAATTTTTGTCTTGTTCATTGAGACACCGAAGATCTAGGAAAGTGAATGACAATAAGTAATAAGTATTTTATAGGTACTAGTATTTTTATAAGTAATAATGCTTTTGTCTTGTAAATTTATTTATAATAATTAATGTTCAACATTTGCATCATTTTTTATATCCCTAAAGCCTCTCCACATTAATATCTAATTGAAAAAAATAAGATGGGGTCAGGGGATGGGCCAAAGGGCAGCAGGAGGGGAAATGGGGGCATCTGTAATATTTATTTTTAACAATAAAAATAAATTAAAAAATTAAAACAGCAAACAAACCAAAACAATAATTCAAAATATCAAACTAGTTTCTGTTAAGACAATATATAGCTTAGATATTTGACCTATTCCAATACATTCCCCACATTACTTTAGCAAAATGAAACGCAATATTTCAAGCTAAAAACTGAGCATTTTTTACCATGGACCAGTCAAAATACTCAGTGTTTATTACCTTTTGAGTTTACCTTTTGAGTTTATCTTTGTGTTTGGGCTCAAAAAATTACCCAAAGATGACTTAAAACTGATGAGGCTAAGTGACTCTAAAATTATAGTTTAGACTACAGTGCAAATGACTCTTAGTGTTTTAAAAACTCTGTGTGTCATCTGCATTCCTTAGGAAAATGAGCATTGAAAAGTTCATGTAAACATAGATCAGATAACATGTACTCAATATGCCCATATTAGGCTTAACGTCTGTATGATTTTTCCTTCTTTCTTAACAAAGCTGTGGGGCTTCACGCTTTTCAATAAGTAACGATGTATAGTTTTTACTACATGCCCATAAACTGAGTGTTTGCTTGTTTATTTTTAATTTAGCAGTTTGTTTAGAGCATAGTGATTATGAGCTTGGACTCCAGTTTTGGGCTAGCTGTGTGACGTTAGTTTATTGAAACCTTTTGTGACTCACTTTCCTCTGTAAAATGGACACTAAACTATCACTTAATTCATTATTGGTCTTTTGAGGATTAAATGAAATAGTATGTGTAAAGTTTTTGGAACATTTCTTGAGGGGTGTTTTTAAATAACTATGACATACAGCAATGGATCTATGCCTACATTGGGATAATTTTGTATTTCTGCATATGCATGTTGTATTAGTTTGCAAGGGCTGTCACGACAAAATACCAGACAGCAGAAAATTCTATTTTCACAGTTTGGCAGACTGAAAGGTCAATACTGAAGTGTCAGCAAATTTCGGTTCTCTTGAGTCCTTTCTCCTTGGCTTGCAGACGGTCACTAACTTGCTATTTCTTCATCTGGTCTTTTTTGGGGGTACGAGCATACTTGGTGTCTCCCCTGAGATATCCTCCTCCTGTAAGAACACTAGTTAGATTGGGTTAGGGCCAACTCCTAAGACATCATTTTAACTTAATCACCTCTTTAAAAGGCTTGTTTCCAAATGCACTCACAATCTACAGTAGTGGGAGTTAGAGCCTCAACATATGAATTTTGAATTTGGGGGACACAATTCAGCCCTAACACATATGAACAAATTTGACAAAATTCTCCAAATACTGTCCCCCATTCTGTCAAGCTTTTTATAATCCTTATGTTATTTAATTATTACAATCATCTTATAAAAGATTTATCATTTATTTATTTATGAGGACTCCAAGACTGAGATAAAGGTTATCTTACTCAGAGGAACTAAAAAGATGACAAGTTTAGAATCCAGGTTGTGAATTACGTCTTCTGACTGACTCACTGTTTATGTTTTTCTCACCACATTGTGGTTTATCATAAATTGTTATCGGTCAATTCACTTGCTGTATAAGCCTTTCAAACATCCATGTTTTCTGTAGACATTGTTTTTACTTTTGGTTTGCTTTTTAGTTTTCTCCACTGGCTAAGCTAGATTGTTTTATTAGTTTGTATATAGATGAAACTTTGTGTAATTTCATTTTCCTTTTTATTGGAGTAATTGATTTTTAAATTTTTAATTTATAAATGACTATCAAAATAAAAATCAATTAACCTTTCTTACAGCATTTACCAGTTCTCCCCTAGGTTCACTGAATCTGGAACTGTGTAATTTTTGCCTAGGCAACCATTTTGGGTAATGGGGAAATACAATACAATTATTCCTGGAAAATGAGAATTAAACAAGTTTATTGAAGATAAGTCTGAATGAGGCACAGAGTTCTGGACTCCATTGCCCTATCTTTGTCATTGCTATCCTCTCCTATTTGTTCATACTTCTAAAGTAAACTAATATGTAAACAGAATCAATATGATGACCTTTTTTAAAAAAATGTTACTTTGGGGATGAAAACAGGACTCATAAATTGGGCCTTCTTCTATTTTGGAAAATGGATTGTGAAGGTAGCACTGATTTTCAGGACAGCATTGATGTCAACAAATAAATGTTGTCATCTCAAATGACTCATTTGGTGGGAACGGGTTTACATGCCAGTCTGTGGTCTGATCTAAATGTCTGCTCTCCTAAAAATATAGATTTTGAAGTTTTCATTTCATGCTTTCAACCTTTTTTCTCCCCTGTGATAATACCACTGAGCATGGTGAAAGACATAATTTTTCACAGTAACAGCATTTTTCTGAACAGAAGGTACAAAAACTACTTTTACTTCTACATTGTTTTTTTCTCCTTTTTGGAGAAAGAGGAATGAACACAAATAGTATTTGAAAAAATAAGCACAATTTTACTTAGTTCTAAGTAGCTTTAAATGTTTGTATGTAACTTTAATCATGACAAATTTACATACAAAATAAGAAAATATACTAATAATTACTCCAATTTAGAAATATAGGTAACTCTAAAAAGTATAGTTGAAATTTATATGTGAATCTCAACACTGAATTTGAGGTAAAATTTAGACACCTCAAACCTAAATTTTGTGTAAAGGAAATTGTGAGTTATTTTTTGGATAAGTATAAAAGAGTTCTGATGTTCATATGTATTGATATTTTCTTTGTAAAATGATGTTTCAATATTAATAACATTAAATTTTTTTAAATTAAAGTATCAGAACATTTCTTAATATTCTATCATTTCTGCCCACCATCATTTTAAAAATATTTTAAAGCAATCTTCCATTCATTCACTACATCTTTCCCCTTAACAAAATGATAACAAACCAACTTTTGAATGTGGATTGGAAAAGTGTGTGTAGTAAACCTAGGTTTGCATTTTGTGTTTTGTTTTACATCATGTAGTTTATATTTTATGAAAGATAAAGGTGTATTTTACGAAAGATTTAGGTGTGTTTTATGAATGATAACACTCCTCTTGTGATATTGAAATATGATTATCCAAGCAAATGTAATAATAAAGTCTGAACTTTATCAGTTTGAGTTCCCAAGACAAGCCAGTAGAAGTCTCCCAACTAGAAGCCTATCTAAAATACATACAATGCCTCAACTCTCAGAAGTTACTCTCAATTGGATATAAAGGGTAATTAATTTAAGGGCTGACTATAAGATGATTTGCAGTGTATGCAGGTAGATTCATGCATTTATTCAAGTTTGTGAGTACTTTTCCAATGTACAGTAGCTATATGTATAAATTGCCCTCTTTAAACCAAGCCAATCATTCACATTTGCAAGACTGATGTGTTTGAAGGGGAAAATTACTACTACTGCACAATTTCTATTTCCAGAAATTTATATTAAAGTTGTAACTAGCATACAAATTTCACCATACCAACTTCTCCATCATCAACACCATCACTATCATCACTACTACCACCACCACCATCATACTCATCATCATCTCTATTGACACTTATTGAGCAATAAGTGTAGAATGTTATATGTCAGACTTTTGTTATCTATGGCATTGAAATATCTCAGATTGAAGACAATTGCACTGGTCTGATTTAATGCTAGAATTTAGTATGCTTCTTATAAAACTTTTCTCTAGATCAAAAGCTATAGGTAGCTTCCACGTATATTAAAGATGTTCTACATTCAATAAAAAATAGGTTGACAGAGTGTATAAAATGCCTTCCATTTCTACTGTGTCCAATTTTCTATTTAAACTAAAATTCTGTTAATGTTAATAATTAAAATAAATTTGGGCAAGTATTCTAATTTATATGAGTTACAACTCTGGACATACTTAGCTACATAGTTAAAGTTGTTTTTACAATGGGGCAAAATTGGAATACTTCTAAAACTTTGCAAATAATATAAATTTGTGTTAAATTTCTACAATACAAAGTGGACTTTAAGGCAAACTCAAACTTATATCAAACAAGTATGAAGTACTTCTATAGATCCTTTATAAAATGTCTATCTAAACTTTCAAATCTCATCAAATGAAGTTAACTAATGAACCAGAGGTTAAGCGAAAATAACACAGTTATAACATGATTTCCCTTCTTGAAAAAAAAAGAGTAGAGGAACATACCGTTCCCTGTTATTAGAAGGTATATGTAGTCTAAGGCTGGACTATTACAGACAGCTGTTAGTCACCATGAATAAATTGGCTGTGAATATCTGAAATAGTTGTCCATAGTAATAGGAAATTCATGGTTATTTTACACCTTTTGAGAAGCTTTAGTTCAGCCTATCAAAACTCATTCTTTGCTGGAGGAAGCTCAGAATTACATGGCTTCCACATCTGCAGATCATGTTGTGCTTCTCAATCATCTATCTGCACTAAGACCTGCACAATAAGATCACTGTTTTCAGACATTTTTCTCAAGCCTTGTTTGTTTTCAGCAGGAAGGGACAAGGAGAGCAGGAGAAAGAAAAGCGCGCTGCACCGTCACAGGATTAGTGTCCATTTGCCAGCCTCTGTACAACTGATAATGGAACCATGAACAAGAAATTTTCTTTGTTTTTAATTTCTTAACTAGCTTGACCTATTAGAAAAGAAACTTCTTTATATTTTACTATCATAAAGACCTTCTTGCTATTTTTATAGTTACAGCTTCCTATAGATCTTTACAGAGAAAAATCTATTCACCAAGTAGTATGAAATGCTGTTTTTTATTATAAAATATTAACATCAGTCAACCTTTACCAAGAAGAACATTTTTCAGAGAAAGTTTTTATTAGCCTGATTACAGATTATTTTCTTGGTTAAGTATTTTTTATCTCAAAATGTTAGCAAACAATAAATGATTTTTAAGAGATTTTGCATTATTCCTGAGAATACCTATGAGACATTAAAATTACGTAAGAAAAATCATTAAAAACCACATTAAAAGTATCTAGAAATAATGATTTATTTTGAGTTTTGAGATTTTATTCCTTGCAATTTCTATAATGAGTTTTCATTCATTTATTATTTTAAACAAATTATGAAAAGGACATTACAAAATCTATTGTAAGGTACAAATAAACACTGATTTTTTAACCAAACTTTTCAGAGAAATAATATTTTACTTTAGTAGTCACTGAAATTTTCTCTAAAAGTTCAAATTCTCCTTTGGTTAATTGAACTTCATCAAGTGGAATGGGCAGAAGAACACTGAAGGGTTTTTTGCTATTTTTACCATACCTATCACCAGCTCCCCATGCTACTCAGTCAGTCTATAACTGTACTGGGAATTGGATGAACATGACTAACTCACATTTTACAAGACTAATTGAATTTGGGTTGAAAAAAAATGCCCTTTGAAAATCAACTGCAAGGTTATTTTCCAAACATGTTTTATGAGCTATGCCAAGCTTCAAATCATTTGTCTTTTATACCATTTTTTAACATATTGGATACATCAAACTCAGAAATATTATAGAGAGGAAAATATAAAGAAATTTAGAGTGAGGTAAAAGATAATGATGACTCAAATGTATGTTTTAAGGCAAGAGTACACAATTCTTATTCGATGTCACTAGCAAACTGTCACTTATCTAGTAAGAGTAGTTCATCTTACTTTTGACTGTGCCTATGTGATTGCCCTGCCAGAAGAAGAGGGAGCAGAAGTGTCTTTTGATGGTGATCTGCTGAGCATTAAAATAACCTCAAAACAATTTCATCAAGATCAGAATCTCCCCATATTAAGATAGTCAATTCCACTGTCTGCCATTTCTCTTAGAACTTAGGGGAAATTAGTTGACTTATGGCAAAAGATTAACTAGCAAAACAGGATGTAAAGAGCAGTCCTGCTGTGGCCGGCCTCTTCCTGTGTCAGTCCTACACAGTTGAATTTAGAGGTCTGTGCCCACTTGACTCTAGATGTTGATCTTCAGTCCACACACATTTTTTGAGCTCATCTTGTAATTGCTTTTATTATTTCACTGATTCATGCTCTCTTGTCCTTTAATATTTTTGTGTAGGCCAATTTTAAACCCCTCACTCTTATCTCCAAACTAAACAATATTGTTCTTGAAGATAGGAGTAATATTTTTCTCTAAAATTCTCTTTTTTTGTTGTTCAATTACAGGTGTCCCCATTTCCCCCCCATTACTCTCCCTGCCCCACTCCCACCCACCTCCCACCCTGAATCTTACCCCCCTTGGCTTTGTCCATGGGTCCTTTATACACGTTCCTTGAAAACCTTTCCCGTCTTTCCCCCATGATTCCCTAACCCCTCGCTCTGGTTTCTGTCAGTTTGTTCTTTATTTCCATGTATCTGGTTATATTTTGCTTATTTGTTTTATTAATTAGGTTTCATTTATAGATGAGATCATATGGTATTTGTCTTTCACAGCCTGGCTTGTTTCACTCAGCATAATGCTCTCCAGTTCCATCCATGCTCTCGTGAAAGGTAGAACTCCTTTCTTTCTGCTGAGTAGTATCCCATTGTGTAAATGTACCATAGTGTTTTGGTCTACTCATTTACTGTCTCAGATATTCCATACAGCAATATTTTCACCAATATGTTACCTAGAGCAAGAGACATAAAGGAAAGAATAAACAAATGGGACTTCATCAAAATATAAAGCTTCTGCATGACTAAAGAACTCATCAGCAAAATGAAAAGGGAACCAACCATATGGGAAAATATATTTGCTAATGACACCTTGGATACGGGTTTGATCTCCAAAATACATAAAGAACTAACACAACTCCACTCCAGGAAGACAAACAATGTAAAATCCTTTATTTTATACTAGATCAGAATCGTCATAGAGTGGGAAGGATGCATAATTCTTGTTTGATTAAGTAAGCTTTGATTTTAGCTTGGCCAGTTGGCTTTGATTTCTTGCGTTCCTCACAATTTCTTCCCTCATCCCCCTATCCATGAGGTTTTTTGTTCCCTCTCATATTGAATCTCCATTGTTCCAGCCCTATATTTATAATCTCAGCTCTGCTCCTTAGCCCTCTGTTGGTTGGCTGTTTGACTCTAAATGGAGTGGATTTCTCAACACTTGGTTTCTGTGCATTCATGTCTTAGGAGAATAATTCCTAGTCTTCTGTCCAATTTCCTGTTCTACATAGGCTTTTTCATTTGCTCTCAGCTTATTAAGAAAGTATTTTTAAGATAATCAGTGGAAGTAAACACTATAAGACATTTAATAACTTATAAATTGACTACAAAGCCACTGTTTGCTCTCCCCAGCCTGCTTGGACTTTGAGAAATAAAGTGTTTTGATTTGAAAAAGCTCCTTACAAATACTTTTTCTTATTATTGGATTATGTTTAGTTGCTTTAATGAAAATGAAATGCCTTCAAAACTTGAAGAAAATTTTTAGTGTTTGCAGCTCAACTTATCAAAATTATTTATATGTTAAATGTTCTGTTCTAAACACACACTGCTTAAGATCAGACAGTTCAAAAAAATCTGTATCAAACCTGCCATTTAATTTTTAAAAACTTTAGTACATCCTCTGAGAGAGCTGGGAAAGTTGCCATGGTGCCTGCCAATCACACATTTAAAGGGAGAAGAGGTGAAGCTATTTTACAAATCCAAGCCCTGCATCCCACAATCAGACTAATGACACAACCTGTCATGTAGATCCGCCACATATTTCAATGAGCTGCATACATACGCCACTTAGCACAAGCTGCCACACAGACCTGCTGGGCAGTATACCCTGCCACATTAAAAAGCAAAACGAAACAAAAAAACCCTGCTGCATAGGCTCCCAAGAAAGCAATTGTTAGGTTATGTGATTATAATCTTTTTCAGCGATATGGGGTTTCTTTTTCTTGAAATACCGCCATTTGAATAACTATTTACCTTAGTCTGTTCAGGCTGATATAGCAAAGTACCATCAATCAAGTAGCTCATGAACTATAGAAGTATATTTCTCACAGTTCTAGAGGCTGGGAAGGACAAGATGAAACAGTTGGCAGATCCAGTGCCTGGTGTCTAGGTAGCAGTCTTTTTTCCCCCCAAATAGTTAGTTTATTATCATAATTTTCCCCATTACCATTTATCTCCCTTATATACCCTCCCAACTCCAGCAAACCCCACATTAGTCAAAACACTGCTGCCCCTGTCCATGAGTTCTTTTTCTTTTTCACTCGATCCCTCACCCACCAAACCCTCCCCCTACTGCTGCCAGGCAGCTCTCTATGAGTCTGACTGTAATTTGTTTGTTAGTTCAGTTTGTTCATTAGATTCCACATATGAATGAAATTATATGGCAGTTGTCTTTGTCTGACTGGCTTATTTCACTTAGCCTGATGTTCTCCAGGTCCATCCATGCTGTCACAAAGGGTGAAATTCTCTTCTTTTTTATTGTTGCGTGGTACTCCATTGTGTAAATGCACCATAAATGTACTGTTTATCTATTTATCTACTGGTGAATACTTGGGCTGCTTCCAAATCTTGGCAATTGTAAATAATACTACATTGAACTTTGAGGTGCATATATACTTTTGATTTAGAGTTTTGGGTTTCTTTGGATGATTTCCAGAAGTGGAACTCCTGGGTCCTAAGGCAGTTGCATCATTAATTGTGAGGTAATCTTTATGCTGCTTTCCATAGTGGCTGCAAGATTCTGTATTCACATCAGGAGTGCAAAAGTGGTCCCTCTTCTCCACATCTTTTTCAGCATTTTTGATTTATTGATAGACATTCTGGCAGGTGTGAAATGATATCTCATTGTGGTTATAATTTGCATTTCTTTGATGATTAGTGATGTTGAACCTCTTTTCATAAGTCTATTGGCCACTGTGCATCCTCTTTGGAAAAGTGAGTATTCATGGTCTTTGGCCATTATTTTATTGGATTTTTTTGGGGGGGGTGTTGAGTTTTAAAAGTTCCTTATATATTTTGGATGTTAACCCTTTATATGATGCATCAGAGAACATGTTGTCCCATTTAGCAGGTTGACTTTTCATTTTGTTGGTGTTTTCCTTTGCAAAAGGATTTTGCTGTGCAAAATCTCTTAAATTTGATATAGTCCCATTTGTTTAGCTTTCTTTTGTTTACCTTGCCTGAGAAGATATATCAGAAAAAATATTGCTATGAGAAATGTCTGAGATTTTCTTGAGTAGGATTTTTATGGTTTTGAACCTAACATTTAAGTCTTTAATTTTTTTGAGTTTATTCTTCTGTGTGGCATTAGAAGGTAGTCTCTTGTCATTTTATTTGCATGTATCTGTCCAATTTCCCCAATACCACTTATCGAATAAACTATCTTTAGCTCATTGTACATTTTTATATCCTGTGTCAAATATTAATTGACTAAAAAGACATAAATTTTTTCTGGACTCTAATGTATTTCATTCATCTGTGTGTCTGTTTTCTTGCCAGTAGTATGCTGTTTTGATGACTATGGCCTTATAGGATAGTTTGATATTAGGTAGCATGATTCTACAACTTTGTTCTTCTTTCTTAAGGTTACTGTTGTTATTCAGGGTCTTTTATGGTTTCATATAAATTTTTGAAATGTTTGTTCTACTTGTGTGAAATATTTTATTGGTATCTTGATAAGAATTGCATTGAATCTATAGATTGCTTTGGTTAATATAAACATTTTAATGATGTTAATTCTTCCTATCTATGAACACAGTATATGCTCCCACTTTTTTGTATCTTTTTCATTTTTTTCTTCAGTGTCTTATAATTTTCCAAATATAGGTCTTTTACATTCTTGATCAAATTTATTCATAAGTATTATATTCTTTTTGAAGCAACTGTGAATGGGATTACGTTCTTAATTTCTCTTTCTGATATTTTATTATTGGCATATAAAATGCAACTGATTTATGGATATTAATTTTGTATCCTGCTATTTTGCTGAGTTCATTGATCAGTTCTAGCGGTTTTAGGGGGCAATTTTTAGAGTTTTCTATATATAGTATCATGTCATCTGCAAATGAGGACAGTTTTACTTCCTCCTTTCCAATTTTGATGGATTTTTTTTCTTGTCTGATTGCTGTAGCTAGAACTTCCTGAACTGTGCTGAATAAGAGTGGTGAAAGTGGACATCCCTGTCTTGTTCCAGTCTTGAGGAGAATGTTTGTAGTGTTTGCACAATGAGCATGATGTTGGTAATGGATTTATCATATATGGCGTTTATTATGTTTAGGTATGTTCCCTCTATTTCTTCTTTATTGACAGTGTTTTATCATAAATGAATGCTACATTTTATCAAATGTTTTTCTGCATCTATTGATAGGGTTATTAGATTTTTATATTTCATTTTGTTTACATGGTGTATCACATTTATTGATTTGCAGATGTTGTACCAACTATGCATTCCCAGAATAAATCCAAGTTGATCATGGTGCATAATCTTTTTCCTGTACTGCTGTATTCAGTTTACTGATATTGTGTTGAGGATTTTAGTACCTATGTCCATCAGGGATATTGGCCTATAATTTTATTTTTTGTAGTATCTTTATTTGGCATTGGAATTAGGATAATGCTGGCTTTGTAAAATGAGCTTGGGAGTCTTCTCATCTCTTGAATTTTTTGAGTAGTTAAGAAGGAGAGGTGTTAGTTTTTCTCAGAATGTTTGGTAAAATTCACTTGTAAAGCTATCCAGTCCTGTTTATTTTTGTTTTGGGAGGTGGGTGCAGTGGGGAGAGGAGTATTTTGATTACTGCTACAATTTTACTAGGTGTAATCTGCCTATTCAGGTTCTCTGATTCTTCTTGATTTAGTGTTGGAAGATAGTATATTTCTAGGAATTTACCCATTTTCTCCAGGTTGTCCAATTTGTTGGCACATAGTTATTCATAATATATTTTTTACAAACTTTTGAATATTTACTGTCAGTTTTTACTTCTCTTTCTTCTTTCTTTTTTGATTTTATTCATTTGGGTCCTCTCTCTTTTTTTCTTGGTGAGTCTAGATAAAGGTCTGTCAATCTTGCTTATCTTTTCAAAGAATCAGCTCTTGGAGTGATTTACCTTTGTGTTGTTTTCCAATTCTATTTTATTTATTTCTGCTTTGAACTTTATTATTTTCTTCTTTCTACATGCTTTGGGTTATTCTTGTTATTCTTTTTCACATTTCTTTAACTGTAAAGTGAGATTGTTTATTTGAGCCTTTTCTTCTTTCTTGAGATAGGCCTGTAATGCGATGCTTGATATGATTTCAATATATTTAAACTTATTGAGAGGTTTTGTGTCTTAACATGTAGTGTACCCTAGAAAATGTTCTATATGCACTTGAAAAGTGTGTATATTCTGCTGTTTTGGGATAAAATGTTCTGAAGAGATCAATTAAAATACATTTGGTCTAGTGGTGGCAGGTAAGACTGCCATCTCCTTGCTGATTTACTCTCTGTAAGATCTCTGCATTGATGTGAATGGGGTGTTATATTTCTTCCCTTTATGTCCATCAATATTTGCTTTACTTATTTAGGTGCTTCTAGGTTTGGTGCATAAATGTTTACCAGAGTTATATATTTTGTTGGATTTTCCATTTGTTATTATGTAGTGTCCTGTTTCATCTGTTATTATAGTCTTTGTTTTAAAGTCTATTATCAGATATAAATACAGCTACCCATCTTTTTTTTATTTGTATTTGCATGAAATATATCTTCTGAAATGTTTACTTTTAGTCTGTGTGTATCTTTCCTTCTGTGGTGGGTCTCTTGAAAACAGCATATACTATGGGTCTCATTTTCTTATCCACTTAGCTGCCTTCTGTCTTTCAATTGGAGTACTTAATCCATTAACATTTAAAGTGATTATATATATATATATATATATGTATAATCATTTTATTTTTTAACTATGTTCCTCTGCTTTTTTTCCCTCCTTCCTTTACTCTCTCACCTTCACTTGCCCTCCCTCCTCTTCCTCTTTACCCTTCCTTTTCTTCTTTTTCTTCCTCTCAAAGCAAGCCCTGTAACATTTGTTGTAGTGCTTGTTTGGTGGTAACAAACTCTTTTAGCTTTTATTGTTTGGGAAGCTCTTTATTTCTTCTTCAATTTAATTCATTTTTTAGGCTACTATTTTTATTTTTATTTTTTATTTTAAATTATATTTTATTGTTTGTGCTATTACAAATGTCCCAAGTTTTTCTCCTTTGTTCCCCTCCACCCAGACACCCCCACTTCTTCAGGCAATTCCAATACAGTTGTCCATGTCTATGGGTAATTCATATGTTTTCTTTGGCTACTTTATTCCCTATGCTGTACTTAATCGCCATGACTCTTCTGTAATTACCAATTGGTACTTCTTAATCCCTTTACTTTTTCACTCATTCCCCTGAAGTCCCTCTCATCCAACCATTCTCTGTATCTATGATTCTGTTTGTGTCCTGCTTATTTGTTCATTTTGTTTTTTAGATTCAGTTGTTGATAGATATGTATTTATCACCATTTTAACATTCACATTTTGACCTCCTCCTCTCCTCCTCTTCCTCCTCCTTCTTCTTCTTCAAAATATCCTGCAAAATTTATTATAATACTGGTTTGGCGATGATGAACTCCTTTAGCTTTTTCTTGTCTGGGAAGCTCTTTATCTGACTTTCAGTTCTAAATGATAGTTTTGCTGGGTATTGTAATCTTGAATGTAGGTCCTTGCTTTTCATGGCCTCAAATATTTCTTGCCAATCCCTTCTAGCCTGCAAAGTTTCTTTTGAGAAATTAGCTGACAGTCAGTGATTTGGAACATAAGGATTGGAAAGAAAAAACAACCAATCAAAACAGCAGGAAGAAAAATGAATTCAAAACAATGAGGATAGTAAAAAGAGCCTCCTAGACAATGCCAGGTGTACCAACATGCACTTCATAGAGGTGCAGAAGCAGAAGAGAAAAAAGAAATTGGAAGCCCTTTTAAAAAATAATGAAAGAAAACCTCCCCAATTCATTGAAGGAAATAGATGTAAAGTCCAGGAAGCACAGAGAGTCCCAAACAAGCTGGACTGAAAGAGTTTCATTCCAAGATGTATCGTAATTAAAATGCCAGAGGTTAAATACATAGAAGTAAACTCAAAAGCAGAAAAAGAAAAACAATTAGTTACCCTCAAGGGACCCCCCACAAGATCCTCCTTCAATTTTAAATGATAGTCTTGCTGCATAACATAGCTTTGGTGAAGGTCCTTGCTTTTCCTCGTTTTGAATATTCCATGCCAATTCCTTCTGAGCTAAAATATTTCTGTTGAGAAGTTAGATAAAAATCATATGGGACCTCCTTTTTAGGCAACTGACTGCCTCTCTGTTGTGGCTTTTAAGATTTTATCCTTGTCTTTAAGCTCTGCCATTTTAATTGCAATGTGTCATAGTGTGATCTTCTTTGAATCTATTTGCTTGGGTCTCTGCACTTCTGGACTTCTGTGCATTTTTGCTTCACTAGATTGGGAAACATTTTGGTCTTTATTTCTTCAAATAGGTTCTCAATCCCTTGCTCCCTCTCTTCTCCTTCTGGTATCCCCAGGATGTGGATGTTTTTATACTTCAGGTTGCCACAAAGGTTCCTTAACCTATGCTCATTTTTTAAATTCTTTCTTCTTTTTGGTACTCTGATTGGGTATTTTTTAATCTTGTCTTCCAAATTGCTGATTTGATCCTCTCCTTCCTCTAACTACTGTTTATTCCTTCCTGTGTATTATTTATTTCATATATTGCATTCTTCAATTCTGACTAGTCCTTTTTTATGATTTCATGTCTTTTTTTTCCCTTGCCATCCATCTTATAATCATTACTTTGGTTTCCATCCTTACAATCACTATTTTGAACTCTATATCTAATAAATTGCTTGCCTCCATTTCATTTAGCTCTTCTCTGGAGAAGTCTCCTGTTGTTGTTTTTTTTTTTTTAATTAAAGAGTATTTCTTTGTCTTTCCATTTTGGCTGCCTCTTTGTGTTCATTTCTATATATTAGGTAGATACGTAAATACTCTGGTATAGCCCTATATCAGACATTGCCTGTGATGGGCCCTGGGTAACCTCTCTGTATCTATCAGCCACAAGTGTGTTGCCCCCTGCTGGGCCTAAGTGTATGCTGAAAGGACCAAGATGCTCACCAAGGTCTACTTTGACCAGCACAAGGCCCAGCAGAGCGTCAGCTAAAGTCTGTAAGCTCCCAGAAATCCACCTCCCCCTGTAGGCTGTCTGTTAGGCTTAATGACCAGAAGAGCCTTCATTGTACTCCTCATAAGGACTTAAGCTCCATGGGGTGGTGTGAGAGGGATTTCCGCAGGCAGAGCTATTGCTTCCCCTCAGGCTAATGCCTCATGGAGTTGTGTGTGCTGCTCTAGAAGGATGGTTTCTGCTGTATGGAGTGGTGACTGAGCATAGGGATCCTGGTGGCTGATCCTTCAGCTCTCTTCCCAGAGGCACCAACCCCATATTCTCATGCCACTTCAGTCTGCTCTGCCTTCCTTCCTCCAGAGCCAGTACCTGGCTGCAAACAAAATTCTGTGTGTTGGCCTTTTAAGAATGTGCTATATCTCTAAGCATCTCTCTCTAGTAGACAGAAACCCCGCTGTTTTTCACAGCTGGATGTTATATGGCCTCTTTTCTCAGTTCTGGTGCTGAGAAACAGCCCTCTCATGCTTCTGCCCTTCCTACCAGTCTTGTGGTAACGTTGTGTATTTTTTTTTTCTGTAAGTCGTTGGTTGTAAGGCTTCTCTCCAGCTAGTCTTCAGTTGTTTATTAAAGATGATTTTTCTATAATTAAGTTGTGATTCCAGTTTGATACTGCGATGAGGTTAGTGTAGCTTTTACCTACTACACTGCCATCTTGGATGTCTCCCATCAGCAGTCTTTTTGAGGTAATCCACATGGAGCAAAGGGTTGGGAACTCTCTGGGATCTCTTTTACAAGGACATTATCTTATTAATAGGGGCTCACCAGTCATGAACTAATCACTTCTCTAAGGCCCCATCTCCAAACACCATCACATTGGGGATGGAGTTTCAAATATGAATTTGGGGGAGATACAACATTAAGTCCATGGCACTGTTCAATTTATTTTATAAATAAATTGACTATTGACTATTTTCCTAACACATAACAGGCACTACACAAGATGCTGTGGATATAAAAGAGAGTAAGACACCATTCAGACTACCGAACATCACAAACTAGTAAGCATAATACTAAAAACATACCTTATTTTTAGAGAAACATAGGTATTTCTCTGTTAGAGTTTCTCAGTGTATAGAGATATTCAGTTGTAGTAGGATTATTTTTAGTAGTAGATGTAAATTCATAGTTGGCTCACACTATGGCCATGCCTAAAAAAGAATCTTTTCAACGTTCCAGTAATGATTGTCTAGGGTTTTCAATATATTCTCACACATGTTCACAAACGACTTATCTATAAAATCAATGTGCATAAATTCCTTAATTTACAGTAAAAAATAATTTTATATGAGTATTAGACATTATATTAATTTCCCAAGCATATTTTTCTCCTTGCATGTAAGCTGTATTAAAATCCACATTATTAGAATATTGCTTTGCCCTGGCTGGTGTAGCTCAGTGGATTGAGCACAGGCCTGCGAACCAGAGGGTCACAGTTCGATTCCCAGTCAGGGCACATGCCTGGGTTGCAGGCCGGTCCCTTGCAGGCCAGTTCCCAGCAGGGGACGCACAAAAGGCAACCATACATTGATGTTTCTCTCCCTCTCTCCTTCCCCTCTAAAGATAAATAAATAAATAAAATCTTAAAAAAAGAATATTGCTTTGTAAGCAGAGTGTCAGAGCAAGAGACTATTTCTGTTTATTCCTTATCTGTATATGCCTATTTTGTCCATTTCTAAAAAACCTGGTGGATAGGATGCTGATGTGGGCTGAGCAATAAAAGGCTTCATAGAAGTTCTATTACTTGGAAAGCACCATCCAACACAGGTTGAAACAGGTCTTCTGTTCATTGGCTCAGTATGCACTCATGTTCAAGAAACCATTGGGATTAAATTAATCAAGAGTGACAAATTATATGCCAGATAGCTTTTCTATATTGCTCATAGTTGATACCCAGTTTTTTCTTAAAGCTACTACTGTCTCTGCATCTTTCAGGTTTGAAATCACTTTCCTGATCAGCAGAAAGCAGAATTGTGTCTTTTTAGCTCTCCAATTCGGTGCCATGATGATTGTTACATACCTGATTAATAAAATATTCTCCTCCATTAAGATTCATACCTTTATGTTCTGTTTTCTTTTGTCTCTTCTTTTTCTTCACTTATCCTGCTCTCTGGGCCAATCCTCCTCATGCCCCCAAGAGTTTGTTGAGAGAGTAAATCACATTCCTTCCTACCCAAATTTGTTTCTCACTATGCCCACTCTGAACTAACATCAACAATTCTGTTAGTGTGGAATTGTCATAGTCCAGAAGTTATTCTAACTCCTCATTGTGACTGTGGTGCAATTCATTAAACCTACACTTGTAGCTAGACTCTTTTAGGAAAATACTATTTTTATTATATTTACATTGTTAAAATCATTCCTCAATCTCTTCTATGTATTGCTTATAGGTATTGGCTGAATTAGTGTCAGGAAGTGAGTTTCAGTTTTTCTCAGTGGAAGAGTAATAAAAGAGTTATCAAAATCTTTGTCAGAGTTAGTTTTCAAAGACCAGTAGGAGTTCATCATGCTGGTCAGATGAAAAAGGCTTTCAAGTGGAAACCACACCAACAGAGACATAAAGTTATAAAATAGCATGCTAGATCCTGAGGTGTGTATGAATAAATGATTAGAAATAAATCTGAACATACAGAGATTCCTGACTGCTGTTCTCACCTTGGTTTCACACCCTCACCTACATATGTAGTCTAAGTCTTTGATATGGTCTGTACTAATAATCAATTTGGAAAGGGGGGGTGTTTGTTATCTGAGTTCTTAAAGTTTACTCCATTCTGTCCATAAAGAATATTCATCCTTTTTTTTCTGACAGTCAATGCATATTTGCCACACCTCAGGCAAATGTTGGGCCAGAATAAGACACTTAACAGACAGTGGAGAAGTGGTATATTCAAATTTTGTCTTATTATTGAAGTGATTGGGAATCCAACACATATTATTAAGGGGAACCGGGCAGCTTGAGTTTCTGCATAGATAGTGTTGACATTAACTTCACAATACTTCATCTACAACATTGAAAACATGGTTAATTTTATCTCATGTTATTCTTAGTGTAAGTTAAATAATTCTTAAGGTAAAGCTATTCTGAAAGAGTGGAGGATGGTAAGGACAAGAAAAACAGCTTTAATAGACTTGCCATTCAGAGTGCTAGTAGAGACAATATGCCTTTGTCAGTTGAAAGAAATTTCACAACATGGTCTTCTTCTGCAGACAGCATAAGCTGTCATATGTCTATTTTTTAATGTGCTTGGATGCTATATCCCATTGAGCAGTCTGTACCAAAAACATGACCCTTTTCTCCCAACTCCTGACGACCTGCTTAGTGACCAGATCTTACCTTTGTTATCTGACCTGTGTCTAGACCATGAAACTGCAGGGATCGACTTCTTCGTCGTTTGACAGATACAAAAAAAAAAAAAAAAGAAGAAAGAAAAAAGATCCTCCTATCCCCTTCCCCTCTGGAAACCATTCATTATCTATGACTTTATTTCTGTTTGGTTTGTGGGGGGGAAAGGGTTAAAAAGGTGAAGGGGATTAAAAAACACAAACTACCAGTTCTAAAAAAGTCATGGGGATACAATGTACAGCACAGTGAATATAGTCAATAATAATAACAGTATGTGGTAATTATAACAATAGCAATAACAATATATGGTGACAGATGGTTCCTAGACTTCTCATAGTGACTTCATAAGGTATATACATGTCTAAACATGATGTCATACACCTAAAACTAATATAATGTTATATGCCAACATAATTTTTAAAATTGAAAAATTAAAAATGCATAAAAATCTAAAAAATAAGTGTTATGGAGAACAACTCTGGAAATAGTCAGTTATGATAAGTAAATGAAGTACTATCATTATTGAGAAAATACCAACAGTAATCCATCTGTTACTTTAACAAGAAGAATATATGATTTTTGCTACAAAGATTCTTTATAGAAGAAGTTTGGCTGAATTAGATGGTTAGTCTGTTATCCAGATCTCTAAGTAATATCTGTTTTAAAACTGATAAACTTTTCCCTTGGGTTCTGCACAACCTTCCAGGAACCAGAGACATTGATCTACTGCTGAGAAGACCAATTGCCTTGCAGACACAACAGTTTTGTTTTGTTGGCTTTCTTTTCTTTTCTGGCCAGTTTTATAGTTTCTGTAAAATGAGGGTCCCCACTCTAGTTGGTCCCTGGCCATCTGCTAAACTGAAGATGTTAATACAACATAGTTGGCTGAAGCCCAGAAATTTCAGAAATGAAATAATGGTTGTATTTCATAAAAATGTAAAAAGCCTTAAGTGTTCATAAAGACTTCAACATATTTGAAATATGGAAAACACTTAATGGATTGGGCATTATAATATTGTAGCTTCATTTAGCCCTCAAATGCTATGACATTAATTGTACTTTAATAAACTTTACAAAGAAGATCCATCAGTATGAAATACACACCTCATCTAAGAAGAATGATAATGATAAAATAAGTAGGCATATGGTTCAGTTGTTCAGAAGATATGGACCTCTATGTGCTGGGGAAGTATGAAAATATTGCAGTGTTTTTATATGTGCCCCCGGGCACCATCTACAGAGGAAATACTATATCTCTACTACTGTTTTACAAATCTATGAAGATTTTTGTTACTAATTAATTCATTTTAAATATTTCAGAAATAAATTCAGTGGTTTTCCTACCTAAAAACACAAAATACTATGAAAATAGTAAAGATAAACCTAGCACTATCTTAACATAAAGCATGACAGAACATACTCTATTTGGTAGGCAATCAGACCTCAGGACTGACATAAACATGAGAGGCTACACTTGTGCAGAAATGCTGAGCTACCTCACTGTCAGGTTTTTACTCTTCTGGGTCATTGTGACCCAATCTCTTGTAGTACAAGAGCTGGAGAGCAAGTCAGCAATTAGAAATGAACATCAACCTCTATTGCTGATAAAACAGAGGTTGAATGCAAGTGCAGTACAGAAGCCATCTAAATCTCCCTGTCTAGTGAACTTGCGCCTGTCCACCTAAGCCTAAGGAGATGGATGTGTGCTCTCTTGTCTTTTGACCCAGCATAGTAGATATGATTGCTCTGAAGGGGCTGCTTTAGAGAGGACCTTTAACATTAGAAATCCAGGAAATAGTTTAAAATTCTTGAAACATCTCAAAGTTTTTAGGGTAGCCTAATATAATTAATTATGAGTATTAATATTTGGCCATGGCCTGATTTATTACCTTCCCTAGTATATAAAAATGGCATGTATGTTCTTTAGTAAAATGGAGATTGGATATTATAATTCAATACTCTATCAAATACAGTGAAAGAAGAAATTACTCAACCTTTTGCCACCCCAGGAATGTTTTCTGTGGATAAAAACTCAAAAAGCAAAACAAGCAAATAAACTGTTTTGGGTATACAATGCCAAACATCCCACCAGCCCCATTTCACTAAACTTGGTGACTCTTTCCTTGACAAAGAGATTAAACCCTCTGCTCAACTGTGTGTGTGTCAGTGTGTCTTAAAGACACAGACAACTGTGTTTTTCTACTGCAGGGAGTTGGCATTATCCTGCTCACATAAACAAATTCTACCATGAAAGAAGATATCTCATGTAAACACTTTCAAACTAACTGTCTTGATTTATGTAAAATATTTATTCATATGTATTTGAAGAATTTAATCAGCTAAAATTTTCATGCTGACTTTTGTACTTCTCTAAAGTCAATTCATAACAGGTAAAAAGACCCTTGCTTAATGCAGGTCAGTGATGTTGGAAGTTCAAAATAGAAAGAAGAACAGATGAAAATGATTTAAAAATTTGAATCAACCTATATATTAAGAGATATTTAATGATAGGCAAATATTCTTCTAAGGATATTACAAATACCAACACATTTAATTTTCCTAACAGTTTGACCTAGTTAGCTTGGGTTATTATTATAAAAAATATAGTAGACGGGTAGCTTATAACAAACATTTATTTTTTCCTGTTATGAAGGCTGGGAATTTCAAGACCAGGGTGCAGTCATAGTCAGATTTTGGTGGGAGTCTTCTTTCTAGTTTCCTCCGATGGAAGAGAAAGAAAGAGATCTGCTTCATCCTCTTTCTAAAAATCAAGGCATTAATCTCATAATGAGAACCATAGTCTTATGACCTAACCTAATTGAAATTACTTCCTAAAGGCCCAACTTCCAAACACAAGGGTGGGGCAAAAGTAGATTTACAGTTGTTTGAATGGAAAAATAATACAATGATTAATAAATAATAACTCAACAGTAAACTCTGTGTTTTGCAAACTCACCACTTGTAAATCTCCTTTTGTCCTATGCTGTATATACTGGAGATTAAAGTTTAAACAAATGAGTTTTGAGGTGACACAAACATTTAGTCCAAAGCATGGCCTATGAAGAAAACTTTATTAATATTATTGTATCAGCGAGTAAGTTGCAGAGTTGAGAGATTAAGTGCCTTGATGAAAGTAGCACAACTTCTTTGAATAGATAAAACCAGGATTTAAATCTCAAGCAATCTCACTCCAGTCTCAGCTTCACCAGGACCCTGCATTGGAAGTTACCAAAAAGTTATCCTAAAAATGTGATAGAGAGCTCAGAAACTGGAATTTGCTTTTGTACCATATACTATTTGTGTGTTCCATGGATTTCTAAGTAGATACCATATAAAAATAAAGATCATAAAAATCAATCTTTTAACTCATTATGTTTTTATTGTGCCATGCAAAACAATCTTTGCCAGCCTAATTTATTTCTCGGACATCTGCAATACATACTGTGACCTTGTTACCTAACTTGTACTACCAACTGCTAAACAGAGCATGGGTGCTGGCTACTGCCACCTGGGAATAAGTAAAAGAACAGCGACGGACACAGTTCATCTCGTCTATCAACCTAGAGGGTGTTATTTGGATGAATTAACATTTCAGTTAGTGAACTTGAGTAAGCAGATTGCTATTTATATGTGAGGGGGCCTCATCTACTCAGTTGGAAGTCTGAATAAGAAAGGACCGCAGCCTCCCTGAGCAAGGGGAATTCTCTGGAAGACTGCCAGGCTGCCTTTGGACTTCATTTGCATGATTGGTTTTCCTGGATTTCTAATCTGCTGGTCCACACAACTGTTTTTGAACCTTCCAGCCTCCATAGTCATGTGAGCCAATTCCTTATAATAAATAAATCTCTTTGTGTGTGTATGTATGTGTGTGTAATGCCTATATACATAGGAGACATATACACATACACACATACATATATAATATGCATTGTATATATACATACCTATATACATGCCTAGGATACAATAGGATATATATCAATTTCTTTGGAGAACCTTGACTAATATATTATGTTTATTGATATTTGGTTGAATGAAAAAGCAAATATACCTATGGAACACTCAACATAATATCTAAAAGATAAATATACAAGTAAATATAATAATATTTATTATCACCATTTATGGATTTTACTATTAATTGAAGGATTTGACTAAATGGCTGTGAAGATCAACAGAATAATGTTGGAGTTTCAAAATGGCAGGGGAACACATGAAAATGATTTAAAATTTTGAAGCCAGCTGTGTTTTAAGAGATATTCCTGATCAAATGGGGAAGTGTCACTGAGGCGGGACGTGGACTGCATCACAGCTTGGGGGAGGGGATGCAATTCACAGGACAATTTAGGGAAATGCTTCTCCCTAAACTGTGGGATGTGGCACAGTGTCTACAAAGTCTGAGGCCAGATTGGTTGAATTCTATCTGAAAATAGAGTGTATTGCAGCTCTGAGAATGAAAAGAGAAATATTAAAACTGAGAAGACGCTGTAAAGAAAGAATTGTAAAACCTTTCTTTTTATATGTGGGAGGTAGAGGTTTGAAGATTCAAAAAATAATATTTAGATTATGGGCCTGAAGAACACGGAGTATAGGGTTTGAACTCTCACAAAATTCAACTGCATCTTAAGAATACTCCACAATATCCTGAAAAAACTATAATTAATTATTTGGAATGTATGGAATGGTTCTTATACACTTAAGGCAGACCATAGTCCATCCTGTAATAATAAGTAGGCTGTCAGATTTATTGCTGTATGTAAATGAGAAAATATTACTTGGCAAAATGCTTGGATCACCCAACTTTTTATAGCGACATTTCGAGTTCTAAACCACAGTAAGCAAATATCAATTTTATACTTTCCCAGCCACATACCTAATTCCCTGTTTTATAATTTTATTGTAACTGCTTTTTTAGGTTTAGCCAATGGGGGTATGCACTGCTACATTAATCTGAGGATTTATTAGGTTTCATTTTTACAAGGAAAGTTTCAGTATAAAAAATATACAGTGGAAAATACATGGGAACAGTCATTAATAAAAGTTCAGTTCTAAGTTATGGATAGATTTATTATTTAAAATTAAAGAAATGTGTATTTTGTCATAGATTATTATATGAGGAACATACAGAGGAAAATTATGTGCAGAGTTTCTTCCAGAGGTTTATTCAAAAGAATTCAGTAATCAAAAATATACTTACACACATGGGTTTCTGGTCCCTCTAGAATATTCTGGCACTAATTGTGGTTAACAAACAAACCCCACCCTGCTACATGTCAGTGGAAGCAGTGACGTAGCAGACACAAGCCTTGGATGTGCTACTTCAATCGGACAGCAGATCCAAATGGCATTGTGGCATTGCCAGTTCTCACGTTTTATGTGGCATGGTCCAGAATACAAGACAACTATCTCTAGCCAATATTTTTATCCTCCTAATTTTTTTGCTTATGGAGATAAATCTGAAATAGAGATTTATTTCCAAGCTGGCTTCTTGATCCAGACCTCATGATATAGAGTTGAATTAAGAGAATGCACTCCGGACACAAAAGGCCTGCATTTATGTCTTGGCCTGCTGTTTACTAGCTGTGTTAACATGAGTAAATTATTTAATCATATGCTTCAGTGTTTTTATCTGTACATTGGGCAAAATCATAGTACCTACCTTATAGGGTTTTCATGAAAATTAAATGAGCTCCATAGTTCAGGTATTCTAGAAAGCAGAGCATGAGGGAAGATTTAAGAAGCTAACCCTTTATTTTGGTGGTTCAAGCCAAGAGTGGTAATAGTGAGAAATAAAGGAAACTGCAATAGAAAAGGAGGTGAAGTGAGGTGATATGTTGTTTATCAATCTGCCTTTTATTTCACAACAGTGGCTTATAGACAGAGTAGATCTCTTGGCAGGTGCATTCATTCTATAAGTGGGAATAACCAGATAAGCTGAAATCGGGAACAGCCACAGAAAAGAAAAGGGAGACATTATCTTTCTGAATTCTCATTGGCTATTTTCAGCTGGCCAAGCTCCCTGAAATTCCAGGTTGCCCTGCAGCCCTTGGTGTCTCCTCAAGAAACTGTGGAGAGGTCCACGGGAGTCCAGAAGTGGAGGAGTCCCAGTGTGAATAGAGCTCTGGGGGAGGAGGCCACCAGGAATCCGAGAAGGAGCCCAAGTGCTTTACACGATGAATTCATATGCGCAGAGCACTTCGGAGACTCCCCAACGATGGTAAATGATAAGTGTTGGCTGCTATGAATCTGAGACATGCTAAGGAGAATGTGAAACAAGAATGACTCTTGTAAATAAAGGGTTGCTCTTGGTAGTGATCCTAGGGAAATTCTCCTCCTCTGCTACAGACCAAGATCACCTCTGGTGCCATGGGTTTAGAACCACTACGGGAGAGCTGGAGATGCTCAGTTTTTTCAAGTTGTCCATAAAAAACACAGAGGTATTCCAGAATAGGCTCAGCTTTAATTTTAATGATGCACCAGGGGTGCTTATACAGAGGAAAGGAGAGTGATTCCTCCACAGTTTTAGAGTGGATGCCAGAATAAGAATTGGGGAACAGTGTTTAACTTTCTCTCTGAAAGTCCCCATTTAGTAGTATCTCTTTCTGGCTTCAAGGCTTGTGAGTTGCTGGAATGCATTGCTAAACAGAAGAAATGGAGTCATGGAGTCTGATACAAAAGGACAGAAACCGTACCTTTGGGGAACAAAGCACAGACAGTTTCTGGTAAATGGAGTCCTGTTCAGAATCACGAGGATGGACCAGGTTGGTGACCTGGTAGTGAGGATTACCTGGTGAAAAAATTACCTGGTGAAAGCTACACATGTTTCAAGAAAAAATTAGTACACATATAAGAGTGCAAAATTATCTCTATCCAGCCATAGAACCCACACGAGATTTTACCAGACTGTTGCAGTATAGTTTTTCCAATTCACTAATGCCAGACATTAGCCTTCTATAACTATGGAATTTCAAACTTACTATATAAAACTGACTCATCTAGATGCTGACATAAAGTTCCTTTTCTATCGTTTTAACCGTTTTTTAGAAAAATACGTTTTTTAAAAGGGTACTGTTCTGTTTCATTCTGTTTCCTTAATATCACTCATGGAAAGAAACTAAATCTATCAGGCCTGACTGTTTGCCTGCTAAGTGGGATTCCCTCCTTGAAGACATTTTTGCAACTTCAGGGGATTAAACTGGCAGCTGTCAGGCTGTTATGCAAACCACAGAATGTGCCCTTCCTTCTTTGAGTCTGATGGAGATTTAAGCCAGACGCTCAAAAGAGAGGAATGGATTTCAAAATGTTACAGTCAACATAGGGGCAAAGTAAGTTACGGGGGGGGGGGGGGGAGTGCATTTTCCCAGTGGCCTAAAGTATGTAAAGTTTGGGAATGTGTGTTGTTAGTACACAAATTATCTAACATACAATACATAGTCACCATCAAATTAAAGATTTGGGATACTTATTTGGCCATAGTGGGTTTCCTCCTGGTCACGCTTTTTTCTTGACTTCAAGGAAAATGAGTTTGATTTGGAGAAGCTTGCCACAAAAACTCCGAGTTCTCTTTTGTGATTGCTTCACTGAAATAAACACAGATGAGATTACCATAAAAATAACCATTGCTCAATGTTTAGGGTCTATAATCTAAATGTATAATTCCTGTGTGCAGTTTTTTGAACATATGAATTATATTATGAAAAACTTCCGTGAAGAATTTTTTATTGTAACTTTTATAAATAGAAAATAATAGTGCTACTCACCATGTTTTTCAATTTAGCAATGAATAGTAAGTGGATAATATTTTTTGAAATTATTGGTTTATATCTTAATGTCTAAAATCTATGATTTAACTATTCTTATCTAGATCAATTCAAAATAAATCCAATCTAAACGAATATATTAACATTTTTTGCTTTGTAGTCATAGTTTTTGGAACATTTTGCTAACTTTACCCCATCTATATCTAATACTTTTGCTAAAATTATAAAACTTTTTCTCCACAGTACCAGACCCTATGGCTTAACACATCATTGTTTAAAATATAAAACCTTACTCTCGACATCATTAAACCTGAGATTAAATTGCAGGAATTAGAGTTTGGCATGCATGCCAGTTTGAATTAGACATTTGATTCTCTAAATTATCTAAAAAGGTACAAAATTTCCTGCTTCCCCATTAGTAACTATATTTCTTTAAATTGTACTTTATCATTTCTCTTAATAAGCCACAGCTAAGCAATATATTGTAGATAAACTTCAAACACAATACAAGTTTAAAGATATATCTCCAAATAACAACATTTTAAATATTGCAGAAATGAATTACCAAATTTTCAGAGCATACTAATAGCAAAATTGAAAACTAACATTCACGTTGCTGAAGAATTGCAAAACTTATTTGCATTAAAGAGAATTGTAGGATTGTACATTTAGACCGAGTCTCTTAAAATATAGGTATTCACACACAGTCACCTTTGATTTAAGATGAAAAAAAGGCTGCAAAGATATTTTCTGTGAAAACCACTTGAAATATATTGATAAAACAATTACCTTCTCACCTCTCCCTAATCTCCTTTGTAGTTATTTGTTTTCCTACTTGATAGGAAAGTGAGACAACTACTTTTCAAGTTTCCTACTAGAAAATAGGTCTAAACCAGTGTAATCCCAGTGTTCATAACACTGAGTTTAGAGATTTAGATTATCTCCAACCAAAATCAATCTATCTATCTGTTTCTCCAAGCTTTTTTATCTGTATGTGATAGTATACATGTAGTATATATGAATATATACAATTTCATTCCTAGTTGAAAATAATAAAGCTGTAATAGACATTAAAATTTCCCTAAATCTTACAGGTTTTTCTTTTTTTTGCACACGTAGGAAACTTGCCCCTTGAAGTAGGCATGGCCACGTAAATTGCTTTGGCCAACGAGATGTGAGCAGCACCGTTTAAGAGCCAGGCTGCGCTTTACTTTTTCCCCCTTCCATGCAGCAGAGGCTGAGTCTCTGGAGGAAGGTGGCAGAAGAAGCACCTTTTCCCACTGTGTGATGGACATTTGGTCTTAACAAAAATAAACCTTTCTTTTTCAGACCACTCATTTTTATTACTACCCTTGATTCTGGGCTTTCTTGGTTGTATCATTCTCTTTCTCTCCCTCTCTGTTGCTTTCTCCCTCTGCTTTTCTCTTCCTCATTTTTCCCACCCAAATGTTTACAGAGCATAAACTAGTATGGTAAGTCTTTTCTCAGTTAATGGTGTAAGATGGAAACAGAATATTATGGCTAATTGAAATCCAGTTAGAAAGCCAACAGTGTCCTTTTCTTTTTTCTGTGTATAAAATTATCCTCCCCCCCTAAATAGGACCCCTTGTAACTTTTTCCCCTCTTCAGTATGGTCAGCTACTAATCCGCACCCACTTCCCAATGGCTTATCATTGAACTACTTAAGTAGAAACTGAGCAAGAGAAGTGGGTCAAGGAAGGAGCACAAAGAGAGTGAGAAACATAGGAACCTTGGTGTAGAAAAAAAACTGTATACATCTGAAACGATTTCAGTAAGTATTATAGTCCCATATCAGTTCTGATACTAAATAATAAGATGAATCAATACAATTATTTCTAATTTATCACCATCTGTCAAAATCCACGGTCCCATCCCTATTTCAAGATTAGAGTTACTAGAGTTGCATTTCTAACTTATAATGTGACTCAAGACACAACTTAAATCATTTGAATCAATTCTCAGAGATAGCTAAGGCATTTTATTTTGGGGGCTGGGGCTGGTGACTATTCAGATGAAAATACATTTTGACATGATTCCCATTATAGCATAGGTAATGATAAAGTCTGTGGCAAATGTGGACTTTAAATGCACAAAAGGTTCGAAGTATTACACGATATCAGTGCTTTGCTCCAGAGTTGTCTTTATCATTTTGTAATTCCACCTTGTCCTACCAACACCTAGGTATCCCAAGTGAACTCTAGTAGTTAAAATGGATAACACGACATGGAGGTGTCTATCCATTTCACCATAGGAAAATTTCTCTTAGGTCACAACATGATGAATTGAGAAAAGTGTTCCAATGGCAGAGAAAAAATTACTTTAGTTTTCTGTTTTGAGAAGAGAACTTCTCTCCATCCTTGTCCTTACACTTTTCATGCTTTTTAAATTTCCCACTTATTGCTCTTCATTTCTAGACACCATAAATGACATATACAGTTTTAATTACTTGGTTCTGAAAATGTCTTCTGAAGAGAAAAGTATATTATCATCCTTATTGTAGCAAATTGCAGGTGTTTTGGACCAGCTGCTTCCTGCCTCAGGCAGGCTGAGAGGACCAAGGCATACTGCCCATTTGGATCTGAAGGTCACAGACTACAGGTCAGAGGGTTTCGGCCACCAGAGTTTCAAGTGTTTTGTTTTTGTTCAGTTCACATTTCATCTTTACTCATTCTCCATTTTTCCCCTTGAAAGAGCGGAGATAGATTGTAATTCCAATTTCCACTGGCAAAAATAACATTCATTTTAATTAGAAAATTTAATTTTGAGTTATATATTCACTGTAAGATTTTTCCATTTTATTCATTTTCAGACTTTATTTTCATGACATTATTATCCTTATGGATAAAATTGCTCTTGTGAGTGCACATTTAATGATATTTAGCTATTGGTTTCATATAGGGTATAGGGACATCTCATACCTGTAATTACCTAGAATGATGTAAAGGCCACACAACTGCAACTAGGGAAGATTTTTAAAAATGCATGTGTATTATTTTAAAATTAGTTTACTTAAGCTCTTCTAAATATAAATCAATAAATCTACTATGAATTTGCTTCTGTGTTCAGTTCCCTAGAAAACAGACTCTGAGGAGGTGTTGAGTGTGCAGAATCCTTACGACAAAGCACCCCTGGGTCAACCCCTATGGAAAGGAGGGGACGGGGGCAGGATTAGGCAGTGGGAGAAGCCATGTTCCAGGGCAGATCTAACTTATCTTACAACTATGGGAAGGAGGGAAGGGAACCAGAGGGGGCAGAGGGGGATGTCAAGCTGTAGGGCAGATCTAACTCATCCCAGTTGACCCCACATGTTGTTTTGGAGCTTGAATGCCTTTCAGAGTTGCCCTCAGTTGGGTCATGAGAGCCAGACCTTTATACTCCCACATGTGTCAAGTCATTCGGTAACGTGTGCACTTGAAATATGAATATGGCCTTAAGAAAATGTGACCTTAAGCAGTTGTGCTTTGCTTCTGAGGTGATCTCTGGAGAGTATTATGGAGACTGGCTGTGGCCATACCTCCCACAGTTGGGGTAGCAAGCCCTTTCCGGAAGGACTATCCGGATGCTACATGACTGATAAATATATAGGTATTTATACAGTATGTAGGTATAAATTTATGTTGATCTTTCTCATTAGATGTGAAAAAAGATGTCCTAAATGCTATTTAAAATTTTTCTGGAGGTTAATTATTCCTTTAATGTCCAATCAGAGCCTTTTTGATATTCTATATTGGTAGGTTACTCTATTAATTTTCAGTTTGTCTTTTTATACCATTTCAAAAGTAACAACCATAGTTTGTGAAATAAAATGTATCAGAACAAAAAATACTTCAATGTTTTAAATGAGAAAGATAAACTACAGCCTAACCAGAGTCATGCACACATAACTTCACTCAAGATTTATTTCATTAAATTAAAATGATCCAATCTATGGCTAAATAGCAGCTAACTTTGTCCTCAACTGATAAATATAAATGGAAAGTCACAGTAACTATTAAAGACCCATTAAATAATACAAATTCTGATTCAACGACAAATCTAGTTCTTATTGCCATGTGTTCAACATTTTGGTAAGATGATGAAGGGGAGGAGGTGAGAAAGAACTAAAATGGAATGCTGTTCTTATTTAAACCCTAGAGCCAGAAGAGTATACAGAGGAAATATCTTACACAGAAGAGTCAAGTAATTTTAGGTAGAAAGAGGGGCAAACCATCAAGGTGTATTTAAAAATGTTTTCTTCTGAGTCATCCTTTTCTGGATCTAAGCCCCGTGGGTGATTTTCTTTCCCTCTAATGGGGAGGAAGAATCAACAGGACTAATTGCCAAGGGAAAGGTAGTGGGGACAAAGAAACAAAAAGGAAGTGAAATAAGACTATAGGAAAATTTAAAAAAACATATGAAACAAAAGAAAAATAAAAGGATCCATCAGCAACAAAAAGAGAGAGAGAGGGGGAGAGAAGAAAGGGGAATATAGAAAGAAGCAAAAGAGAAAATGGGAGAAGGTAGCAGAAAATGATTGTGTGACTTCATAACATGTTCAAGGCAATTAGATGCAGACACAATCCTTCCACTGAAAAAGAGTGGGACAAGTGGCTCAACTTTTTAAACTATCCTTTGCATTATTTTTATGGATAGCTTATCCACTGGGGAAATGGTGAAGTATTTAAGGGTAGGATATAGTTTGAATATATAGAAACAGGTGTCGCTGGGCTTTACAATTTTTCTGCTTCTTTAGTGTAACACAAATATCTGCCTCTGATTTCAATTTAGAAGTAATCTACAGGTACTATAGTGGAAATGCCTATAGCTTAAAAATGTTATATAAGAACTTTAATTGCTGACTATAACCCTACATAAAAAATAACCCTGAGAGACTCATATTTCAGGCTTAGTACCTTTGTAAGTGGTAGTCAAACACACAATTACTGGAGACTACCCCTGAGATGCAATCAAGCTTTATGACTCACTGGTTCTGTGAATCTTGATCCAAATGTTTAACTTTAATTTTTTAACCATTGGTTTCCATATTTATTTAATTGACATAATAATCTTCATTCATATGGCTATTTTGAGATTAAATACAAGAATGTTTTTAAAGGATTTAATACAATGCATAGCACATGGTACTTTGTTGATCCATTTTATCAGTTAAAATAATCACATTGCATATTTTAAAATAGATTTTAATATTTAACATAAAACGTTTGAGAGCAGTTTATTGATTCAACATTCTATCAATACTATCTATTCATTCTGACACTGGTCAGTAAAATGCTGTCCTCAGATATATGCTAATTCATCATTGAACTAACAATTTTAAAGGTGCCTTAACTACCTGATATTTGGGAATACTGTCTGTAAACATAGACATCGCAACTTCACATAGAAAAGCTGTGGGTGATTGTGTCCCAGTGATGTTGATTTGTAAGGGAAGGCCCTGTGGAATAGTATGCAGAGCGCCCCATGTGGTATTCACTGTACATTTTAGTTCAGTGGACAATGGAAATTTCTTCCAGGAAAATTCTATCCAAAATAGAGAATGGCTAGGCCTAGGGGCCAGACAGAGCTGAAAAAGTCCTTGAAATATGACTTGGTTTTTTAAATGTGATAGTATACTTTGACATAATACATAATTACAAGAGCATGTAAAAATTTCAAATTTTACTTACAATGTTGCTATTTCTCCACAATGAGGAAAAACACTTACTTAAATGGCCTTGGCTTAAAGTAACATATGTTAAATATGTGTAAATTTTAAATTTCCAGATGCGCAGAAATTACATTTTCACTTTTAAAAATTTTCATGGGCAACTTATTTAAGAATGCCTTTAATTTTTGCCAATATAACTTTTAAAGGAAAATACATACACCTATTAAAATTCAACTCTTCCCAAAGTGTGAATCCATCCAAGTCTATTACACTGATTAAAAGTTGTGACAATCAAAGAGTTGAGATAGTGCCATATAAATTCTGAGCTTTTCCATGAAATCACACCTTGTTCATTTTGTAGACTTAAATGTTTAGTATCACCTCGTTATGTTCTATCCTGAAATGCTGATGTATTTCAGGTGCCATTCTAGGCACTAAGAAGTGTTAAATAATAAAATGAGAAAAAATTATAATTCCTCCTTTCAAGAAACTTAACAATCCTAAATATGTATGAACTTATTTTGACATTAGGCACCTATTTTTATGGTAGTAAAATATATGAATGCATTACATAAACTTACCACTTTGACAATTTTTTAAAAGATTTTATATTTTGGAGAGAGCGGAAGGGAAGGAGAAAGAGAGGGAGACAAACATCAATGCGCGGTTGCCTCTTGCACGCTGCCTCTGGGGACCTGGCCCACAACTCAGGCATGTGCTACTACTGGGAATCAAACTGGTGACCCTGTGGTTCACAGGCCAGCACGTAACCCACTGAGCCATACCAGCCAGGGCCCCTTTAACAATTTTTAAGTGTACAGTTCTGTGGCATTAAGCACATTCACATTGTTGTGCTACCGTCCTCACGATTCACCTCTAGAACATTTCCAGCTTTCTGAACTGAAACTCTGTACCCACTAAACATCAGCTCTCCATTTTCAAATCCCTCAGCTCTAGAAACCAGCATTCTACTCTCTGCTTCTATGAATTGGCTACTCTAGGAATGCTATTTGTTCTCGGCTTATTTGACTTAGGATAATATCAATGAGGTTATTAACGTTATAGGATGTGTCAAAATGTCTTTCCCTTTTTTTCAAATTCATAACTCAACAAAACCTCATCTGCACACTGCATTGTGCCCCTGTGGCCCAAAGCAAAGCCTCTTTCCCTCCTCATTTATCATCCCTCTCCCTCTTGTGCCTCCCCCATCCCTCCTTCCCTCTGGCTATCACCACACTGTTGTCTGTGTTTTATATATAATTTTATGTCCAGAAAGTTTCCAGCCATGTGTTATGAAAAATAGAGACATTTATTGAAGAAGATACAGAACAACAAACATTGTACATAGGACAACGATGTCTCAGTCCCCTTCAAAGGAGGCACCTTAGGACTTCACACAGTTCTCTCAGGTATCTCATTGTATTTTCCTGAATCTCATCAAAGGTCTGAAATCTGTTCCCTTCCAAAGGTAATTTTAGTTTTGGGAAAGGCCAGAAGTTACAGGATGCCAAATCTAAGCTGTAGTGGGGCTGAATTACCGAAGGAATTTGACTTTTCACCAAAAAACTGCATGAAATGTGATACATGAGTGGGTATGTTGTCCTGACAAAGCTGCCAATCACCAGTTGCCCTTAGCTGCAGTCTTTCGAATCTTCTGAATAGTTTCCATTGAGGAATTTTCAAGCTTAATGAAATATATGATGCAGATTCATTGGTCTACTCACTCAGTCATTTTAAATGCGATAGTCACACAGCACACATGCTCACTCAGTGGCACCTACCACCCCCACTGACTAGTACAGTGAAGTTGTCATTGTTCACACATGCGCATCCAGCCCACTTTCCTTGGCTGCTAGATTGCAGTGATGCACAAACTGTTCTCATTATATTAGCAATGGCTTTACTTTTTCTAGACAAATATATAAATTTGCTTAATCCCTTCATCTTTTTTTTAACCCAGTCTCCCAACTCTCCTCCCCTCTGACAGCTGTCAGTCTGTTCTATGTATCTATGCTTCAGTTTCTATATTATTTGTTAAGTTATGTTGCTCATTACATTCCACATATAAGTGAAATCATATGGTATTTATCTTTCTCGACTGGCTTATTTCACTTAGCCTAATATTCTCCAGTCCATCCATACTATTGCAAAATGTAAACATTTCTTTGCAAAACATGAATGAGACAGAAATATCCATTTACACCACTCTTATTCAACACAGTACTGAAAGTTCTAGCCACCACTCTTATTCAACACAGTACTGAAAGTTCTAGCCACAGCAATCAGACAAAAACAAGAAATAAAAAATATCCAAATTGTAAAGAAGGAAAAGAAAATGTCATTATACACAGATGACATGATACGCAGATTATACACACAGATTATATACACAGATTTTCATGTATATGGAAAAAAACAATTAGAACTGATAAATGAATTTAGTAAAGTAGCAGGATACAAAACTAATATTCAGAAACCAGTTACATTTTATACATTGATAGTGAACTATCAGAAAGAGAAATTAATAAAACAATTAAATTTACTATTGCAGCAAAACAATAAGATACCTAGAAATAAACTTAACCAAGGAAGAAAATGGCCTTCACTACCAAAATTATTGGATACTGAAGAAAGAAATCAGGAAAGAATATACTGTGTTCATGGATAGGAAGAATGAGCACTATTAAACATTATCAAAATGTCCATACTACCCAAGACAATCTATAGATTCAACACAATAGTTGTTACAATACCAATCAAATATCTCACTGAGGTAAAACAAATACTCCAAAAGTTTACATAGAACTTCAAAAGACCCACAGCAACCTTGAGAAAGAAGAATTGGGGTGGTGGTATCACACCACCTGATACAAAACTGTACTTACTATAAGGCCAGAGTAATAAAAACAGTCAGGTACTGGCATAAGAACAGGCACACAGATCAATGGAACAGAATAGAGAGCCCGGAAACAAACCTACACCTCTATGATCAATTAATATTGACAAAGAAAGCAAGAACATACCACAAAGTTAAGGCAGTCTCTTCAATAAATAGTGTTGGGAAAAATTGGATAGATATACACAGAAAAATCAAACTAGACTGCCAATTTACACCACACACAAGAATAAACTCTAAATGGATTAAAGACTTAAATGTTAGACCTGAAACCAAAAAATCCTAGCAGAAAGCATAAGTAGTGAAATTTCAGACGTTTATCATAGCAATATTTATACTGATATATCTCCTCAGGCAAGGGAAACAATGGAAAAGAAAAACAAACAAACAAACAAAAAAACAAATGGAACTGCACCAAACTAAAAAGCTTTTACACAGCAAAAGAAATCATCAACAAAATGAAAAGGTATCCCACTGATTAGGAGAATATATTTGCCAATGATACAACTGATAAAGGGTTAATATCCAAAATATATAAAGAATTTATGTAGCTCAATAACTAGAAACCAAACAATCCAATTAAAAGATAGGTAAAGGACCTAAATAGACACTTCTCCAAAGAGGAAATACAGATGGCCCACATACATATGAAAAGATGCTCAATGTCACTAATCATCAGAGAGATGCAAATTCAAACCACAGTGAGATATCATCTCACATCTGTCGGAATGGCTAGCATTGATACATCGACAAACAAGTACTGGGGAGGGTGTGAAGAAAAGAGAACACTTGTGCACTGTTGGTGGAAATACAGATTGGTGCAGCCACTGTGGAAAACAGTCTGGAGTTATCTCAAAAACGGAACTACGTTTTGACCCAGTGATTCCACTTCTGGGCATATATTCAAAGAAACCAGGAACACTAATTTGAAAGAATATGAGCTCCCCCACGTTCATTGCAGTGTTATTTACAACAGCCACAATTTGGAAACAGCCCAAGTGTCCATCAGTAGATGAGTGGATTAAAAAATTGTGGTACATTTACATAATGGAATACTAGTTGGCTATAAGAAGTATCTTTTTAAGGCTGAATAATATGCTGTTGATATGATATTTAGGTGCCTTTTATTTTTGTTTCCTGGTGATTCTGTTTTAGAAAATTTTATATTACAAGTTCTCTGCCATGAAGACTTTTGTTTATTTATTTATTTATTTTAAAGATTTTATTTATTTATTTTTGGACAGAGAGAAAGGGAGAGAAACATCAATGTGCCATCGCCTTTCATGCAGCTTCTGCTGGGGACCTGGCCCACAACCCAAGCATGTGCCCTGACTGGGAATAGAACAAGTAACCCTTTGGTTCACAGGTTGGTGCTCAGTCCACTGAGCCACACCAGACAAGTCAGGAAGCCTTTCATTTAAAGAAATAAACTTTTTATTTTACAATAGTTTTAGAGTTTAAAATAGTTGAAAAGAGAACATAGGGTTTCTATATTACCAACAGACAATTTTTCTATATTAACATCTTTTTTAAAAAGATTTTATTTATTTTTAAAAAGAGGGGAAGGGAGGAAGAAAGAGAGGAAGAGAAACATCAATGTGTGGTTGCCTCTCATGTGGCCTCCACTGGGGACCTGGCCTGTAATCCAGGCATGTGCCCTGACTAGGAATCAAACCAGTGACCCTTTGGTTCACAGCTCATGTTCAAATCACTGAGTTATATCAGCCAGAGGCTATGTTAACATCTTATATTACTATCTTTCATTTGTTACAACTAATGAAATGATATTAATACATTATTTACAAAATTCTATATTTTATTTAGAGTTCCTTAGTCTTTTCCTACTTTATTCTTTGTTTTCCATGACCCCATCTGGATTCCCATCTGAGATACCACATTACATTTAGTTATTGTGTCTCCTTAGTTTCTCTTAGTTTGTGAGTCTCAGACTTCCCTTGTTTTTAAAGACCTTGACAGTTTTCGAGAGTACGTTCAGGTATTTTGGATAGTCTGATATTTCTCTCATGGTTAGACTGGGGCTACGGATTGTGGGGAGGGGGGACCACAGGAGTAGAATGCCAGGCTCATCACGCCACATCAAAGGTCCAGGTGGTTGACATATCTTATTGCAACAGGGTGAAGAGCATAAGCCTCCTGAAAATAGGAAAACAACCTCCACAATCTTTGATTGTGGGAAGGGAAGAGTGAATGGTACAGAGTTTAAGATGCATTGTGTAACAAGGCAAACTAATAGCATGCCTTCCTAAAGGGAAAAGGGCTGCCACCCCGGGCGAATTATGTACATGACTGTGAGAATGTTCCATGACATGTGACATAGGTCAGGGGAGCTCATACTGTGACTGTGCAAGAGGCAGGGAGCTCACCCGAGATGTCCACGCATCTCTGCGAAGTTTTGCCCTGACTAAATATGGCAACCAAAAGAGGGTAAAAGACACTGGGGAACTGGAAAAGTGGTGGACACTAAGCACTATAGGAAGGGCTGGATATGAGGTCACTCAGGAAGTTCTAGGCTGAGCATTTAAATTTGGGCGAGCTGAAAGAGAGAGGAGCCATGAGGTCTGCTGAAGAGCTAATAGGTCCACTGGGAGGTCTAAAAGCCAGTGAGTGTGACATGAGGTTGATCTGGAAGTCTGCCTGGAAAAAACAGTGACAGAGCTCACGGAGCCTCAGGGACCTGCCTAAGCCACCCAGGTTCCTGAGGGATGCCTGGAGCTGAGCTGAGGGATGCTAAGCTGAGCAATGTTGATCTGCAGAATTCTGCTTTTCTGAAAGAGGGTACCTCTGAGCGGTGTATTCTGAAACTGGCCTGGTTTGGCAAAGGGAGGCAGGACTATGTGTTTTTGTGTGTTTTTTGAAGGGAGTGGGACATAATGGCAGAAAGCTGCCATTATTCTAAATCTGTATAACCTTTGAATAAATAGCACTTTTCTTTTTTCACCTAAGTCTTGCATTGGGAGCCACGCTTCTTGGTGGTAGGCAATCAAACCCCACAGCTGTTACAGAGCACCATTGGTGTGGTTTTGTAACATTATCAGTGATTATGTTAACCCTACTCACCTGGCTGGAGGTGGCGTCTGTCAGGTCTCTCCACTGTAAACACACTGATGAGTATTTGCCAAGTTCCCCACTGTAAAGCTACTTTTCTTTCTTTTTGTTTCCTTGTGGTACTTTTAGAGAGCAAGTCCTTAAGTGTAACTGACATTAATGGGTGGAGTGATGCTCCCCTCTCTTGAGGAAGGATTATCTACAGAATTACTCAAAATTCTTCTGTACAAGAGATTTATCAATTCTCACACTTTTATTTACTTTTTTGCAATCATTTTTTAAATTAGTGTAGATGAAGCCATTTTAAGGGAAGGAAATTGTGGGGGCAACTTTTCCAGCAAGTCCCCCCATCCACCACGGATGAAAATGAAACTACCAAGATGTGATCTGCTTGGGGAGGAGAGGTGGTCAGTCTCTCACAGGAGAAGGACCAAGAGCCCCTTCCTCAAGGGGACTTTATTGGGTTCGTTTGCACAAGAACACAGGTAAGGATCAAACAATAGATAGCACTCAAAGAACTATGAGGGCTTATTCTCAGTCAGGATCAGATAGCGAAAGAGTCATAAAACTTGGAGGAACAAACTTTTTGCTTGGACTCTTAACATTTAAATGAGAGCTTTCTAAACAAAGCAGGTTCCACAGGATTTTACATATTCTTTCTTAAGCCTGATCACCTAGATCCTACTCAAGCTAGCAAAGGGCTGCACCGCCTTCCCCATCATAGGTTTTTAGGCTTAAGTGGATTAGAGCCAGGAAGCGATGCACCGTAGACTAGCCAACCTAGCATTGGGGGCAGGGGACAAGCTTTGTCTCCTTAGTGGCTCACATTCCAGAGGTCACTCACTCAGCCTTAGTTGGGGGCGGGGGGGCAGCTACAACTCCCAAAACCAGGCAGAGTGATTCCCAACAGGAAATGACATCATTTCATGTTTGCTATGCCCCAGGACTTGTGTTAAGTATAGTCATAAACTTATTTGAACATACATACATTATTTTTTTCGCATCGATACTTTAGTAACTTCAATTTCTACAAATATATTATACATCTTACTATTTTGTCTATGTAAGTGAGATTTGAAGTTACTTTATGACTGAGAAATAGATGGGCTTTTGGATTTATTTTTTCAGTAACTCCTATGCTAAGATTCTTAAATACAAGACTCATGGAGTCCTTGAAAACAATGTAATGGCAGGGATAATTGCAATTATGAATCTAAGAAGTTTTAGTGATCAGCTTTTCTAATACATGTCTAGTACATGGTAGGAGAGCAGGTCTGTCTCATTTCAAACTCTGCCTTTTATACCCAGAGTTTCATTGATCTCGGTGCTGTAAGAATCTATATCAGTTGGACCCGTAGGCCTGGGCCTCTTGGCTAGCCGAAAGCCTTGGAAAAATTGCTCACCCACTCAAAACATTTGATTTTTTATCTATACATTGGGGGCAAGCAGTGATTAATACTACTACTACTAATAATAATAATATTAATAGCTATTGTAAGTAATAAATAAATTGATAATTGATGAGAGTTCTTTGCATGGTGCCTAGCAGAGTAGGTACTGACTTTGTGTTATCAGTATCAATATTGTTATTGTGTTCTTTACTTCCATATTTGCTGATGTGAGATGTGTGTTGGGTTTCCAAGAAGACAAGCCTGAGACATTCATCTGCAAGGGATCAGGACTTAAGGTAGGTAGAAAAAGGAAGGGAAGGTGAGCTAGGAAATGACCCCATGGAGAGCTCTGGAGTACAAGTTGTTCTGCTAAACTTGTTCCACTTAAAATTTATAGAGCTGAACTTCTGTACATTGCACTGGTTCACCATCGCTATGGGCTGTGAAGGGAGGGGTGAGAGGATGATGATGGTGTAAAATCTAAGAAACTGCCAGGAAGTCCAAAGACCATCCTCTGAATAAGGTTGTCTGAGGTGCAAGGCATCACCAGCAAAGTAGCACAGAACCAGTAAGAGCAACCTGGTCTCAACCTGGAGGAGACCTGGTGAGACACCATCTTCCTAACTACACAGTGACCTCTGTATAGAGAAGACACTTAGTAGAATTACAGGTACTTCCTTAACTCTGCAGAGTAGAGCAATGAGTTTAAAAAAGAAAAATTGGGCACCGTATCTCTGCTTGAAACCTTTTTCTTTGAAAAAATAATCCAGTTTGTTGTAGTTATTGCATTTTACGTGATTTTTTTTCCACATTAGTCAGTGGTAGAGATGGCTTAGTTCTCTTCCTGGAAACTAAAATGTTTATCAAGAACTATTCATAGAATCATGCGGATTTAACCACTATTTCCAAAAAATATCACAAAGGCTACATGGACATGGTTCTCTAGCTCATGGTACATTACCCTGCCTCCCTGTTTACTAGTTCTCCTTTGACCCCACCAACAGACTCTCTGATTCATTTGGTGTGGGGTGAGGCCTGGGTTTTAACTTGCTTTGAACACGCTGCCGCCAAGCTTGAGAACAACCAGATTGCAGTAAAAGATAGCCAGTTGGGAAATTTCAAATTGTCTAAATCCTACAAAATGCAGGCAAAAGAAAAAATCTGACTTTTCTTGAAACTGTTGTGTTGGAAAATGTCAAAAGGTGTATAATAATTTTTAAGTCAAAATGGTAAGAGAAATATAGGTTATTTCAGTATGCTAAAATGTGATGATCCTGAAATGAAGACATTTTATTGCCTTTCCTACTCCCTCCAAAATAGGAGTCCTGGGTCTAAAAAATACCATTTTAAGTAAACTGACAGTACACTCTCTTGGACCTTCTGATAATGTAGTGAAAATGTTAGATCAAGTATATATGTAAGTACAGTCAAAGTAAAATTATAATATCCAGTATAAGTAAAAAATTAATCACTCATAACTAAAAACAAATGCTTGAGGGAGACTCAAGCTGGTATTATCTAGCTGGGATAGTTAAAACAGTTCTAACATAATTGTAGTTAAATGAAAAGTCAGTAAAATTCATGTCAAAATATTTTCCTTTTTGTGGAATTAATATTAGAAGTTTCTAATTACTTTATTGACTTTTAAAGGAATGACAATGTATTAGTTAGTTTCCAAATAATCTGTAATTTTTCTCCAATATGTCTATCTATCAACATTATCTCTTAATTAGTAACTACACTTCTAAGAAGTAAATTATAAAATTATCAAAGATAAAATACATGTTACATAATTATTTTTAAAAAATTATATTGAGCTCTTGCTTCTTCAGGGAATAAGAACATTGAGGATTGAAAATACTAGAAAAAATGTTAAATATATAGAGCCTTCCAAAAATACATGGACATCAATTTTTTTAAAGTTTCATCCTGATTGTCACTATAATTCTATGAAGATTACATTTTAAAAATGCCCGTTTTGTTTTTCCTGGCCACAAAAAATAAAAGAAAAGAAAGGAAAGGAAAGAGAGCTACAATTAGGTTTCTGCTGGTTTTTCTAACTTTGCCAGATAAATGTCTCCATTGAAAACTGAGCTGTGATTTATTGGGCTTGAAATATGAAGCATATCTTTCATGTTGGAATTTTAAATATCTTATTAAGCAACGGTAAGGTCTATTCAGTACTTAATCAAAACAAACCACAAAACAAGTATGTGCAGCACTGTACCCCCTCTCAGGAACCACCCACTAATGGAGATGCAGGAAGGAAATATTCTCACACTCTCTAATTGCCTTATTTTTCTTTCCAGCAGAGTTTCTAAAACTATTGCCTCTTAGATTAGCGAACATTCGGATTTACATAAACATATATGCTTATAATAGCAACTTTTAGGGCACAAAATCTATGGCATAAAATATATATGGCAAAGTAACCTATAATTGCCCTCAATGAAATGAAGAGAGTGGGTTGCAACTATGCTTTGAGGGGTATGACAAAATGAAGGTAGTGTATGTTAACTTGATTTTCACGAAAGTTTCAAAATACTTTTTTTCAAATCTTATAAAAGGGAAAATGTTTGCATGCCTCTGTAAAAATCCTTTATAGGTATTTTAGCTGTTTGGGTAATACTGCTTCTTGTGCTTTTTAAATGAAGTCTAGTCATTTAAAATATACCTTTCACCTTAAATTTTTCCTTTTTTAATTTTCTTCTCTGTGATGACGATGGTGTTAAATGATGTGAGGGAAAATGGGCTTGCAATGTGAACTTATCACTCCATCGAAAGAACATGGAAAACTAAGGAAAGATGATAGAGCCAACATTATAATATTAACAAATATAATAAGGCAAGAATTTTTGTAACATGCTGAAATATGAACAGGACTGCATAAAAATGAATGTTTTGTTCAAAAAAGCCATGAGCGACCCTGGAATGATAAGTACAGAATTATACTCACCTTTGTGTGAATTACAGAGTTTAGCTATGACTGGCTATGTAATTGGTCTGGTTGTAACACCGCTGTTACCTCCCTCGGGATCTGCAGAATTGGATAAGTGGAAATTCAGAGCTTGTATTAAATTTTAATTGTCTTTTATTAAGCCACAGAAAATAAGACATTTTTGTGGTTTTATTATTATCATGGTAATTTGCCAAAAGAAAGACTTTAATGGTTTAAATACTAATTTATTCAAAGGTAGATTAAGCTTTACAGAAAAAAAAAGGTTGCTCAGAGATTTGGACATGCTGAGGAATAAAAGATAACATTTGCTATAATAACCCATGCTGATCCTTTTAAAAAAGAAAGCAGTCGGATTAAGAAAAAATCTGCATTTCATGACAAGCCAAAGGAACAAATAAAGCCATAGCAAAGACAAATACATATTTATTCATTTGTTCACTCCACAAATGTTTATTAATTGCCTGCTCTGTCTACCAGTAACTTTTTAGCACTGGCTATACAAACTCAAATTACACATAGTTCTGCCCCTGAGGGGCTTAGCGGGAGGCAGAGAGTGTGAACCAACAATAATACAGGATAGTGCTGTAAAGGGTTGGTGTTTCATAGAATTTCAAAGTGACATCTGGGAGTGCGGGGGAGAGGGAAAGTTTCTCCAAGGCTTCATAAGAAGCCTTTACACTGAATTTTGAGGCAATTGGAGATAGGTAATGTAAAGGGGGTAAGGTCGGTCCAGTGCAATATAGTAAAGCAGAGAAATAGCAGGAACTAGAGAAGTAGGAAAGGGCCAGATAGCACACCATTTTTGCCAGGATGAGGAGTTTGAAATGCATCCTGAAACTGCGAAGGAGCCACTGAGAGTTTTTGTTTTTTTTCTTAAATTGAGGTAAAATATATAGTGAAATATATTCACTGGAGGCTTTTTGTAGGCCAAGATTATAGTGAAAGTTGCATGTCAGGAAGATTGCTTGGGCAGCACTCTGATGAGCACACCACTTACCACCTGTCTTTAGAGTCATCATCTTATACCAGGTGTCTCAGAGACAGTTATTGCTCACCAACTATCTATGTGCTACCATACTCGTCCTACCCCTTGCAGTTAGGCAAGGCCATGTGACTAGTTCTGGCCTATGGGCTGGGCCAAGGAATAATAAGATTTGTCATGAGCTCATTCAGGTTTCATTCTGCGCTTTGATGCAAATGTACAACTGGCCTCGTATGGTTCAGCCTCTCTCAGCCTGACTCCCTGAATGACTGTGTGGAGCAGGGCCCACTTAACCTCTCCTTTACTTTTTACCCACATAACTAAGTGAGTTACAATGTAAGTTGAAAAAATTTTGTTATAACCTAACATGACTAATGCATTCTGATTACTTCTTTTATTCTTCAAAAAGTGCAGTTCCTGTCATTTTCTAATATTAGATGTGTCACAATTCTTGGCAATTTTAATACCTATGCTGATGGTATTTCCAGCATTTCCAGTGTTGTATTATTTGACTTTTGCTTGTCAAGTAATCTTGTCCCCCACCCAACCTCAGGCATTCACTCCCATGATGTACACTAGTTTTTTTATGATCACCAAACATTTCCATTTTAAGCATCTTCCTTTCTGACTCCTCTGTCTTTCTAGCCAACTCCATATAATATCCTAAAATGTACTATTCTTTAACTTAATTAGTACTTACTATATATTAAGCCAAAATTTTACTCTCTCACTCCCCTCATGTCCTTACTTTCTTATCTCTCTAGATTCCAAGGCCATCATTATGATTACTTCCTTACAAATTTTATTAATTCATTTGTCCCTTTTTTCTTTTAAATGTTCCTCTTGGAAAACTTCAAATCTAGCTAAAAATCAGTACTTCCATTCCTGCATCTGAACCTTTGAAAATGTCATATGCATATGTACATGAATAGACCTATGTGTAAAGATATATGTCTACATGTGTATTCATATGGATAGAGATATGTATGTGTGTATGTATATGTGTATATATATACATAGATATGTATATGAATATATATGGATATATATAGTCCCATCCATATATCCATCTATCTATATTTTTAGTATATAATTTTAGCTCATTGTTTCGGTCACTTTATTTTAGGTTATCTTTTTTGTTTGTTAAATAAGGATTAAAATGTCTTTACGATTTGGTTTTATTTATTTATTTTTAGACAAAAGGGAAGGGAGGGAGAAAGCGAGGGAGAGAAACAACTTTTGGTTGCCTCGCATGCTGGGGACCCGGCCTGCAACCCAAGCATGTGCCCTGACTGGGAATGGAACCAGTGACTCTTTGGTTCATAGGCTAGTGCTCAGTCCACGGAGCCACACCAGCCAGGGCTACAATTAGATTTTTAACTTAATGTATTTTAAGTATTATTCCAGTAATTATGTTCCTATAGCAAATCATATTAAGAAAAAATCTTATTTTATTTGAAAGTTAAATTCTCAAAATAATAAAATACTATGTTGATGAGTATATTTATTTTAAAAGAAGAGTTACAGTAAACATTGTGAACTAGTTACTTCTTAGTTGTGGTAATATAGAATATTTCTATTTTGTTGTCATATCTGATTTTTTCCAATAAATTTATCAGTAGATTTCAGTGTAAACATTGTCTTCAGATGTTTAGTTTTGCTATCCTAGTTGCTATGGCCACTTTATGGAGCGGTCCAAAATATACCAATGCCAATGACATTTTTTCATTCTCTTGAAAACACTTCAATTATTACCCTCCTGGTGCAATGCACATGGAATTGTGCTCTAGTCAAAATGCTTAATCTCCTCTCGGTTGCTAAATGCAATATTAAATTGCTAGTCACCTTCATTCTTAATCTAGAAGAATTTTTTGGCATGGTTGATCAATTCCTCCTCCTTAAAACACTGTTTTGACTTGGCTACGGGGACACCTATTCTTGTGATTTTTTCTTCCTCACTGCCTATACCTTTTGAACGTTGTTTTGCCGATTTCTCATCTCTTGGCTTCTGAACTGGTGTCAACGTCAGAACATCCAAACCTGTAGAGAATTTTTATAAAAATATGTTTGAGTCAAACAGAGAATATGTCTGGAAGCAAGAACTCAACCGAATGAGAAAAAATGCTCCATTAGAATGACGCTTTGCAGCTTCTTTTATGCATTTAGAATTAAGGAGGGAATGTAAAAAAGATTACATGAAGGTGAGAGAAAGCAAGGTGGGGATTGGATTAGAAGATAGTTCACAAAATTGTGTGCTCTTGAGCGTGGTTTCTTTTGAAGAGTCTGAAAGGAGACATTTTAAAGGTGTGTTAGTCTAGACGCATAGAAACATTGGACAGGGCTTGCTTTAGGCAAAGATAAACTTTTTACTATACGCCTGGGGTATGACCACCCACCATGGTCTGTGCAGTTGGGAATTTAAGATTAGATCACTCTGTGATGTTACTTCCATAGAACCCCATTTTTCTCCACAACTGGAACTCACCAGGTCTTACTCCTTGGATTTCATATACTGGTACATATGAAATATGCAATATCTGCCTGGAAAAAAATCCAACCATTGTTAATATAACAAGAACGGTTTGCATGACATCAGTGTAACCCGGCAACCAAGGAGCTTGGACTGGAATGTGCATGCGTGAACAAGGACAACTTCAGTCAGTATGAGGTGATAGATTCTGATGAGTGAGCATGTGTACTAAGTAGCCATCACATTCAAAATGACTAAGAGAGTAGAGCAACTAATCTGCATCAAATTTTGCATTAAGCTCAAATATTTCTCCATGGAAACTGCTCAGGTGATTCAGAAGGCCACAGCTATGGGCAACTGGTGCAGTGACAGCTTCATCACAATAATGCACTGCTCATGCATTATGTCTCATACAGAGTTTTCCAGCAAAACACCAATTCACCAAGGTGACTCAGCCCCCTGCAGCATAGATTTGGTGCCCCGTGACTCTGGCTTTTCCCAATACTAAAATCACCTTTGAAAGGAAAGAGATTTCAGACTACCAGTGAGATTTCAGGAAAATACAATGGTGCAGCTCATGGTGATTGAGAAAACTGTGTGAGGTCCCAAGGTGCCCACTTTGAAGGAGACTTAAGCATCACTGTCCTATATGCAATGTTTCTTTTATCTTCTACAATAAATGTATCTATTTTTCATAGTACATACCTGCATGTTTTCTGGATAGATCCTGTGTATATATATATATATATATATATATATATATATATGAAGTATATATAAAATATATATTTTCTGGTGATTTTGTCTTTGATCTTTATATATCAACTATGTCATTTCTATGGCATATTGACTCCCAGTTGTTTTTCTAGCCAGCCTTTTTCCATGAACATCAACTTCATATAGCTATTTGTCTATATCACTAACCATCTAATAGGCATTCCAAACATAACATGTCCCAAATAAATTTTCTCATTTTACCCATCAAACCTGCTCCTCGTACAGTTGCCCAACCTCAGTTAATGAAACACTATCTTTTCACTTGCTCAGATTAAGAATCTTAGGGGAAATACTTGACTCCTCAGACTCCACCTACAATCAGTATCACTGATTAGTACAATCAGAAGTAATATTGGCTTTAATTTAAAATATATCAAAAACTGGATGTTTCTCACCATTTTCACTGCCATGACATTCAAGCCTCCACCAGCTCAGTCAGCTATTTTGCAAAAGACTACTAACTTGTCTCCTCGCTTCAGGTTTTGTACTAATCACCCAGTTTATTCACCACATATTGATGGCTTTAAAAATGCATGTTAATCATTTCATTCATCTGCTCAGAATTCTCCAATAACCTTTCATGTAATTCAGAGTAAAGTTTAGTTTGTAGAATGTTCGGCAGACTCTTACATAATACGACCTCCTTCATATCTCTGACCTTATTCTGCCCTCTTCTTATCTTGGCCTTTGTTATTTCAGCTATACCCTTCTGAAAATAAGTCAGATACACTCTTGCCTCAGAGATTTTTAGATGCTCTTTTCACTGCTGAACATGCCTTCTACCCAATACTCACACAATCAGTCTCTTATTTAATTCTGTGTTTTATTTGTTGTTTTTTAAAAAATGTTACTCAGAGAAGTTAATAAGCTTCTTGGACTTTCTTGGTCTCCCTATTTAAAGTAACTGCCTCCTATTATGCTTTAGTTTACTTATTTCTATCAACTAATCATACAAATTATTAATTTGTTCATATCTCCTTTTACTGCAATGTAAGCTCCATGAGAAGGAGGATGTTTTTTATTGTTGTTTCTTACTATAGTTCTAATAATGTGACACTACAATGTCCTTATATTTTCTAAGATGATTGAATAAAATGTATAAACTTGACCTTCAAAATATAAAGTATAGTTTCTGATTTGCAACTTTAAAATTGAATTCAACTTATACTCTACCTATATTAATGTATTTTTCTAAAATAAACATTGTTGAATTATTTATTACATTGTGTTTATAGTGATGGGATCACAAAATTTTATAGCTGGTACAGCATGAGAGATGAGCATTGCTATATTTAGACCAACAAATTAAGATTCTTACTGATAATTATCCTTTTTTAATTTTCTTATTATTGTTTAAGCTGCTACTTTCGTAGAGCTAAAGAAACAAACCATTGGCCAGATGAACAGGAAACCCACTGTACGGAAGAACATTTTGCCAGTGATGCACCTGACAAGGGTTTAAGCTCTAAAATACACAAAGAGCTAATGCAACTCAATGCCAGAAAGGCAAACAACCTAATTATGAAGTAGGCAAAAGACCTGAATAGATACTTCTCCAAAGAGGACATATAGAGAGCCCGAAGACATATGAAAAAAATGTCCAACATCATTAACCATCAGAGAAACACTAATTAACACCTCAACGAGATATCACCTCACACCTGTCAGAATTGCTACCATCAATAAATCAATAGACAACAAGTGTTGGTGAGGACATGGAGAAAAAGGAACCCTAGTGCACTGTTGGTGGAAATGCAGACTAGTAGGAATACACTGTGGAAAATGATACGGGTTATTTTTCATAGATTATTACACTATATAGTAATACTGTGATACTCCGATCACATTTTTGAACTTTTTTGCAGGTTTTTTTAATGTCAAGCACATATTTTGTTCCAAGCCATGTGGGATTAAGACGTAAAAAAGAAGATAAGAGAAGAGTCAAAGTTTTTAAATTTTTCAAAAAATTTAAAATTAGCCCTGGCTGGTGTAGCTCAGTGGATTGAGCACAGGCCTGCGAACCACAGGATCGCGGTTCGATTCCCAGTCAGGGCACATGCCTGGGTTGTAGGCGGGTTCCCTGCAGGCCAACTCCCAGCAGGGGATGCAGGAAAGGCAACCATACATTGATGTTTCTCTCCCTCTCTCCTTCCCCTCTAAAGATAAATAAATAAAATTTAAAAAAAAATTAAAATTATTATTTTACAAGTGAAGAGGTTCAGAACATGCTATCCCAAAACATGGCAACTTGGTAAACTGATTATTTTAAGCTGAACTTGAGAAACTGCAGATACAGGAAAAATATTCTGACCTCTCTTCTCTACTGAAACAGGTCATAATACACTCAGGTGAGAAGTGCCCTTTCTCTACACAGAAGGAAGGAGCAATCTTATATCTGAAGAGGGAGGGATGTCAGGAGGACTCTGAAGAACAAGGCATTGCTGCTTCCCCCAGTTCACTACACTTAGTACAGACCCTTTTGTCTTTTTTCCCCCATAACTTTCTACTCTTCATCAACCTAGTATAAAAATTCTCAGGTTTAACCATCCTTCTGGTTTTCATTTTCTTATGAAGGTTCTATGTCACTTAAAACTCTATTAAATAAATGTGTATGCTTTTCCTTAGTTAATCTGTCTTTCACAGCCTAATTTACAGTGCTCCAGTCAGAAAACCTAGGAACATATTAATAAAAAAATTTTTCTCCTTCCTACAAAAGTCATAAAACTTTTTTTATTCTAAACCAGAATAAGATGTTTTAGAAAATTTTATTGAGAAATAACACAAATGAAGGTATTTTGCTTTATATATATGCACATAAGTATATAACACATAATATCTACTTAATTAAATACATGTAAATATATTTAAATATATAAATATGTATATATATTTAATGAAATATATAATCATATATGTATATATGTATATAGCCAGTTAGCTTAAAAATAGGTAGATATTTTAAATTTAGACTTGGTATTTTTAGCTGACATATTTCAAAGTTTCGTATTCAGTTACACATGTCTCTGTATATGAAGGCATCAGATTTTTTCCTCTGACTATATATAATTAAATCATACTTTTTTAAGTTAGTGAGTTTAATTGGGTTTTGGTGTTTACTTTTAGTCCTTTCAATTTTTTTTATTTTTATTGAAGTATTGAGGTAACACTGGTTAACAAAACGACACAGGTTTCAAGTGGACAATTCCACAACACAGCCTCTGTGCCCTGTATCGGTCAGCACAAGTCAAGACTCCTACCATCACCATCTATCTCCCCCCTTACCCTCCTACACTTCCCCCTACCTCTAGCAATCCCCACACTTCTGTCCCTGTTCATGAGTCTTGGCTGTTTGTCTTGACTGCAAAATACAGGCTCTTGGTTAAAGGGCTTGAAATCTTACCATCCTAAAGGCACTAAGTGATGGAGAGACTTTTCAGTAGCTCTGTAGAACCACTTACACTGAGTAAATTATATGCCAGAGTAAAACATTTTTTCAGAAAGCTTTATACAAAATAAAGGGTGTTGGGATTCTATCAATTTGGTTTCTTCATTCATGGAAGTGCTGAAGTTTTACACAAGTGTCAGATTTTATTACACGATTATATTTAAAGTGAAATGTAAATTATAGTTAAGCAACAAAGTATGGAATTATAAGCCACAACAATTAGGTAACAAAAAATTTTAAAACACAAAAATTTTGTATTTAAAAATGGAAAATAATAGGTGAACCTGCCAGTTTACTGCCAAATATATTATTTATGAAAGTATAATTGATATTCTATATCATATGTGTTTTGAGTATATAACATATGTATTCAATACTTATATACTTTATATTTAATAACCATGATAAATCTAGTAACCATCTCACCATAATAAGTTATGATACTATTCACTATATTTTCCATGATGTGTATTATATCACTGGAACTTTTATATTTTATAAGTAAAAGTTTGTATCTCTTATTCCCTTTCATAATTTTTAAACCATCCCCACACACCCTCTGCTCTGGCTCTATCAGTTAGTTCTCTCTACCTAGGAGTGTGTTTCTTCTGTTTCTGTTTTGTTTTATTTGTTAGTTTATTTGTTTTTTTAGACTCCACATATAAGTGAAATCATATAATATCTGTCCTTCTGTCTGACTTATTTTATTCAGCATAATACCATATAAGGTATTATGGTATTTTATATATATATATATCTTAGCCATAAAAAGAATCTCATCTTTATGTATTCATCTACCAATGTGTATTTAGTTTGTCTTGCTTTTGTATTTTTTGCATCTTGGCTATTGTCATTGACTCTACCGTGAACATACGGATGAAAATATCTTTTCAAATTAGTGTTTTCATTTTCTTCAGATAGATAGATACTCAGAAGTAGAAATGCCCAGTCATATGGTAGTTCTATTTTTAGTTTTGAGGAATCTCCCTAACGTTTTCCATAGCAGGTGCTTCAGTTTGCAATCTCATAGTGGTGAATGGGGGCTAACTCATTTTCTACAGCCTTATCAACACTTGTTATTTTATTTTTTATTTTTTGCTAATAGCCAATCTGACAGGTGTGAGATAGTATGTCATTGTAGTTTTGATTTGCATTTTCTCAATGATTAGGGATGATGAGCATCTTTTTATGTGTCTGTTGCCTATTCGTGTATCTTCTTTGAACATGTCTATTCAGGTCCTCTGCCTATTTTTTTAATTGGATTGTTTGTTGTTTTAAAATTGAGTTGTATATGCTTTTTATATTTTTTGAAAATTAATTACCAGAGAAATCTTAATTCCACTCAGCCAGTTTACTGGCTATAATAAAAAATTAAAAATACTAGTTGTCATAAGAAATCAAATTTAAATTGAAACATGAAATAATTTTTAAATCGGACCTCATTTGACTGATATCATATTAAACATACACAGTGTTTAAGCTTTTATCTTCATACAAAGAATAATGTAAGATGAAATATCTTGATAAGATTGTCAGGAATGTTTATATTCTAATAACCAGACGATCACAGCATTCCACTATCAGTGACCCTGATCCACTTCTTATTTCTCACGTGACAACCACTCATGGTTTTACATCCACACGCAGCTCTGTGGCATCTGCATTGGAAGGGGAGGCATTCTTGCACTGCCACGAATGACAATGGTTAATGTGGGAAGGAATGGGGAATCTTCAAACAGTAAACATCTGTAAAAATGTCCTTGTCCTGCTTCCAAACAGCTGTCAGTCACAGGCTATGTACAACAAGACACCTCTAAGAACAAAAGTTAGCCATCTCTTCCTGTCGGTCATCTTCACAGAGGATTCACAGCAGGCAGAATAGCAAGATGGCTACCTGGGAAGTCCGGACTTGGGGGACCTATAACAATAAGAATGGCCTAATCAAACAAACCAGAATGGTAGAGCACTTTTTGTTGGGTGCTTGTTTAGCACTCACGATTCCAGGAGTTAGGAGGACAATGGATGTCCCAAGACAATTTAAAACTAGTTTGTATCAAACCCTCAGTTTTGGTTCAGGCCTGTGCCCCTTGCTTTGTGCTGTCAAAAATGTCCGAGATCTGGGTGTTGTGCTCCACAGATAAAGACAATGCCTTGTCCATCTTCCTTTTTACAAATAGGATTACAGTGCTATTTGTTGTCTTGCTTAAAACACACTTTTTTTTGTTGTTCTTGTTTACCCTCAAGTACTTGATTGACAATACCCTGGGAGATGTCATAGTTTCTGTAGCAATCATTGTGGTGTCCTTGAGCAAGAGAGACGCCAGGAAGATTCTCTCCCAGGTGATCCTTCAATGAACCAGGAGGGCCTCTTGCAGGGCTCACTTATTCAATGCCTTGTCATCAGCTGATGTCTATTTGAAGAGCAGATAAGAAAGAGGACATTAAATGGCAGAGGGGAAAATAGAGAGAAACTAAGTTCATTGAGGGCCTCCATCTGAAAGCAGCCTGTGTGGAATGTCAATTTAATAATAGAATTGACAGCTCTCCTCTGGTGTCACTCTGTCACAAAAGCTTCTTTGACAACTTATAAAATGGATTCTTTGTAGATGTCAGCGAGTGGCACTACATACATTTGTGAATGCCATGAATAACTAACATTCTCCCTCATGCCACATTTCTAGGATCTGTCCCCAGAATCTTTTCAAACTGACCAGGGAACTGGGGTATAAGGACCCTGTGCACCTTGGGTCCTCAAATACAGTCCATAATATTGGAAACCCATCATCATCAGGTCAAAAATCAGAATGTTAACTAGTTTGAAAATATTAATTGGACAGAAGATATTTTTGTATTATGTTACTTTACTAACACTAACACAAAATGCATCTAATCACTCATTAATTATGTGATGAGCTTGGAATAAGCTGATTTCATAGTTCAGTAATATATTTGGTGTGTTTTCTTAGCACTAAATTTGTAGATTATATCACTTAGATTGTGTTTTTGTTGTTAAACTTATTTTTCTGACCTATTACAATTGAATTAGCCAGGAAAATAAAGTAAAAACAATACAAAATGAACTTCCCAAATCTCCAAGATGATATCCCACTTAAATTTATGATTCATCCTATGTATTGGAAAGTAATTTAATTTTTTCATGTTAGCAGTGTTATCACCGCCCAAGTTGTTATTCATAAATGAGCGACTATGTACAAAGCATTTGAGAAAATATAGAAATATATAAATTTTATTTATTATAGTCTTCATAAAATACTGATTTGAACAGGTCAATGATAGTTTTTTTTTACTGTCCTTAAACTAAAATTACAAAATATATAGAATTGTATTTTCATGATAAAAGTATTGAGTACTTTATTTTTAAGTGGCAGGTGATAGGAAAAGATGTATATTGCATTTTTCAAAGACATATTTATTAGCTTGTTGATTCTTTTAAATATATTTGGTTTCTTTGAAGACTAGTTTTAAGAATCTCAAATGGTCATATAACAAGGTATGAATTTTATCTTTAAGTAATAGATATAAATTAGAAATTATTGAGCTAACTTATTTTATAACTAAATTATTTTTATGCTGATATTGCCTATTTATCTATTTAACCTGCCCACTCACTTCACTCAGTAATATTCAACATTGCACTGTGTAGAATTAATTTTAATTTTGAATGGAAAGAAGAGAAGCACAAATTAATTTTACTATTAATTTATAAAGTTCTGAAACCTTCAGGAAAGTCAAGAATTCATGAATCTAACTTTGTTATTTTAACTTGGAGGAAACTGAAGCCACAAAGTTAACTAACTTTCTGAGTTTTGGATAAAATTTCTGTGAGTGATTGGAATACAGAACATGTTGATCAGATATTGTCAAATAACATTTTTTAACAACAATATAGAAAGGCCACTGAATTATTTCTCTGTGAAACGCCCCCATTATACATTGCAGTTGCTCTTTATATGTGGACCACTGAGCAGTGTGCAGCAAAATGGATATGTACAGATCCATTCTCTGAGCGTGTTCAATATACATCAAATGTAACACAGGTAACTAACAAGTATTTACTCTGTTCTCAATACTGATTTGTCTTAACAGTGAACTAAACTGATTAAAATAAAGTATTGCCTTAGGGATATATAAAGAATTGAGACCATAATTATTTTATATTTAATACATTATATTAATTAAAAAATAAGACCTCCTATGGAAAGGAAGGAAATGTCTGCAAATCATATATCTTATAAGGGATTAAAGTCCGAAATTCATAGGGAGCTCATACAACTCAAGAAAAAAAAATATTTTTGAAGACATAAGAGCTATTTGTCTATACTATTAAGAATGATTACACTTCTGAGAAATGAAATTCTCACTATCTAATATATTTGTGTGTTTATAAAACTTTGTATGAAGACTCTACTTGCTCCACAATTATATAGGTATACACATTAAGACTGATAATCACATGTCACATCCTTTGTACATTTTAAAATTAAGTTTACTAGATTATGTGTAAATATTAAATAAATAATGAAATTAAAAATAATGGCAGGAAGCCCTGACCAGGTGGTTGGAGTCATCCCATGCACCCAAAGGTTGCAGGTTTGATTCCTAGTAGAAGAACTCAGGGGAGGGGCAGGAGGCAAGGAGTGTGATCTATGTTTCTCCCTCTCTCCATTCCTCTCTCTCTTTAAAAAAAAAATCAATAAACATCATCAGATAAAAACTAAAAACAAATGACAAGAACATGCTTATAATCTTAGGAGAAGTGACATAAATATAGTTTACAAATACTTCAGTATGTAGAAATATAAATTAATTGATTTTAGTGATTATACTCACTTATAATACACATTTATTAATTTAGCAGATTTTTAGAAGAAATGGAAACTGATTCTAGTTGATTTAAACTAAAATACAAAAACCTTATTGAGAGGTCATGGATTGGTTCCAAAAATCTCAGGGAGGGCCACAGAACAAGACTGAAAGTTATGTCCACCCATCATTGAGAAATTATTGATACCAGTCACTGCCACTGGGCTCTAGGCCACTTACTGCCATTACCACACCTGCTTTTCATCACCGAGAGAGATGCTGTGTGACCACAAATGTCTTTGCTATTGTTTAAAGCCTGAAATAGAGGCATCTAATTGGAAAAATCTAGATCATGTGCATATATTTTTACCACAGGAGAATCTAGCAATGATGCTTTTTGACCATTTTCAAATTCTACTGTGAGTAATGAATATCCAAATTCTAAAAATGGTTCAGAAGCTGGGCAACCAATAAATTAACAGAGTTCTGTTATCATTACAAAATTTAAAAATCCAATATCAAGGATTGAAAGTAATCTTGAAAAAATTATGAATAAATTCATCTCGGAAAATATTTAACAACATCGATGGTAATTGGCCATAGGATTCAGAGAAGGACATCATATTTCTTGGTAGTGATAGGGAATAAAAACCATATTTGGTCTCTAATAGCCTCATACTAAAAATGCCACAATTCGCCTGGAAAATACTCTCTTTAGAAAAATAGAAACTTTAAGTTTATATATTTGTGATGGATAAATACAGTGCATTCTATAACACAAGTCTCCACAGTATTTGACATTTTTGTAGAATTCTTTGAACAATTTTAGCAAAATTCTTTTTGATTATGTCACATACACTAAGGTGAGTGATTGACTATGTTTCAATCTATGACCATGGAATATTGCAATCAAGTTTATTTTCCATACTGTTGTTACAATCTATACATCCTTTTTTAATCCCCATTATATGAATCACATTTGACCTAACCCCACCATAAAAATGACAAGGCATGATAATTAAAAGATTCTGACTTACAGATGTTAGTGCAGAAACTCAATTGTCATTCAATTAGGTGGCATCAGTGTATCCAGTAATTTCTAAATGGTGAAATCATGATAAAAATGAATCTACGTGAAGAGTTCTTTATGAAGACATTAGAAAATAGTATAAATGAATGCTGCAAAGATTCTGACTGCATTATGGGAAACCAGGAAGTATATGGAGTGAAAGGGCAGAGATCATTACTCATTAATTCAAAAAAACATTTATTGGGTGCTTATATGTGCCTTAGGCATTTAGTATGCGTGACTAAATAAAACAGACTGTCCTCAAAAGAATAAAACAGAAAGCTGCGCTAATGAAAACGACAATCTAGTAGAACAAAGTGAATTGTAAACAGTAAATATTTTTTAAGTATATGGTGATAAATGCTAAAATTGAAAAAGAATAGAAAAGAGAGTGTTGAGAGTGCCAGGGACTCATGGGATGTGGGGTAGGGTGATGTTGCAAACTTAAATAGAATTATTTAGCACCTTGAAAAATGTAATACTTGAGCAAGAGTGTTGAGGAAGAAATAAAACTATTCACCATACTAGTGTCTTAAGTAGAAGTATTTGAAGAGGAAAAAACAGCCAGTGTAATGGCAAGACAACACCTATTGTGTTAGGGAGTGGCATGAAGGTCAACATGGCTGGTGTATAGTGAGAAAAAGTGTGGAGTGTTATAGGAGGTGGGGTCACAGTGGTAAAGGAACCAGATCGTAGAGGACTTCAAGGGTCCGTGTACATAACCAGGCCATATCTGAGTGACATGGGGAGCTACTGGAAGATCTGGATCAGAGGAATGACCCTGTCAGGTTTATGGGTTTCTAAATTATTTTTAAATATTTTATTATTTATGCTATAAAAAGATCTCTAGAATTGTAATATCAACATTAAATTGTAGAAGAGTAAGGGTAGATCCCTGAGATCTCTTAGGAGGCCATTGCCTTAATTTAGTTGAGTGACTTACAATGTGATTCTTTGTGTTCTTGTAGGGTCACCTGACCGCGGTAATCATTAGAGTTCCGAGCTGGAGCTATGGTCCTCTGAATTCCAAATAGACTCTGGTGCATAGCAGCTTGGACATAATACTTAGCATTGCTAAACCATTTAGTCCTCATCAGTAAAATAAACAAACACATGTGAAGTTTGTCCATAGTCTGATGCATTGTAAGAGCATGATAAGTGGGAGTTAGCTGTCACTATTCATGGAAACGTGTTGCTGATGAGACTAGACCCCTTTACAAACTCCATCAAGGGATTACAGCAGTTCTGATGAGAGGGATGCTCCCTGTGGATTCAAGCAGAGGACAGAATACGGAAGTGTAGCTTAATACTGTGATTTAATATTTGCAAAATATGTACTTTGAAAATTCAGCTTTAGGAAAATTAAAGCTTTAAAATAGCTCTGTGGCCACTGGGCTCATGTTTCGTGGATAAAGGTAGGGAGGGTAGAGATAGAATTTGGCCTTTCAATGTCTTTAAAGGCAATAGAAGCATGAAGATTTTATATTCATAAGGAGGCATAATGGATATTGGATTGAGAAAACTGGTTAAATTTTCTTTGAAATCTTGTGCTAGTAAGAATAATATAAAACTAATATGAAATAAGCTATGAACTAATTAACTATAACACATTACATTTAAAAGTTAGTTTACCAATGTAGATATGTATTTTTGGCATCTAGGACATGAAAAATAACCAGAGTTAAGTTCTGATCTACCTTTAGAATATTCTCATTGTGGAGGTAGACATGCCAAGGCTTCAAGTTGACTAATATGAGGTAGCAGGTTAAAAGAGAGTTCAATTTTGCGTGTGTGCGTAGTTCAGAGATCGATGGATGCAAATTTAGTTTAACTGGTATGTGATCCTGGTGGTTTGACATACAAATGCAAATGTTGTCATCATGATCACAAGGCTGGATTTTAATAAATTTTCCCCTGAAAAAGATCTTTATAAAGTACACCAAGTCCATGCTTTGCTCAGTGAATTATGCATTAGATGGTATTTAAATTAGTTTTGATTCCAAGCTCTTACATATTATGGTTCATTCTCATTCAATTCTTGATTAACTCTGAATGGGTGACTTGGTTATTTGTAAAAAGTTGGCCACCTGAAATACTTAAATGTTGATGTTGGTAACTGGCATTCCTGGATACTCCAAGTTTAGCATCTTTGGCCTGTGCCTTTTCACTGTGTGGGGCGTTAGACCAGAATAACTTTCATGCATCTTGTCTTTGAAAGAAACTCTGCTGTATTCACTAACACAGTCTTCTTAGTCATTAGATCCTCTTTTCTAGGACTCTGTTCTTTAGAGATGAGAAAACTCTAACTAGTTAATTTCATTATTGTAGCGTGGAAGGTAGCCCACTTCTCAGTATGTAGTAATTCACTGACATCCTAATTGTAATGAGTGTCCTGTTAATTTACCTACCTTAAATAACTCCCCCAAGTACCTCACTATAGATGAACTAGAACAAAATCGAGTTTTTTGCAATACAAAAGCAAGCGTACTGATGATCCCATTTAAATGAGGCTATGGAGCAAGCACACCAAGTATTTCTAGTCTTTAAAAAAAGAGTAATTTATTAAATAATAGTTTTCTAAATCCATATAAATTTGCCAGTAGCAGTAGTTTATTCCACATATTTTTGAATTTCATCAATGTAAGGAGTAAGTAAAAGTAATATAAGTGATATTTCAATGTGCTGAAACAAACTGTTTTATGTTTGTTTATATTGTTGGAAGTGTGTCACATGAAATAGTAAGTTCATTTCATTATAGTCTTGAAGCAAGATTAAATGGATCAAGAATTGTGTAGAACCTGTGAGCCAGCCAAGTCAAACATGTATTAAGACAGAAAATCCTCCATAAATGAGATATAGAATGTTAACTACAAATCTAACTGTGGCCTCCCATGTCACTGATAATTTTCAGTATTGTTCTCATGTTATGTAAGTCTAATGTATCAAAGATTCTGACAGAGAAGCCACATGACAAGTAAAACTTCTTTATCAAAATCCTCATATGAGAGGCACTGCTTTACCAGAATTTGAAAACAGAAGTTCATTATGTTATAACTTTTTATAGTTATCAGAGAAGACTATAAAGAAGAGAAGAATAAAAAATTGCCCATAAATACATAACTTCATCATAATGATATTACAAATTTCATCAAAACAACTAATCAAAAGAATTGTTTGAATCAATGATAATTATGTATAGCCTTATTGCAGTATTCTGCACATATCTACTATATAAATACTTTCCATATTACTTTTCTGATGCAGTCTGGATTCATTCAAAATTATAAGAAGCAACTTTGAACATTACAATTTTAGTCAGTAAAGTCTGAGATTTTTTTAAAAAGAACATATATTAATGTTTTTATTGTTATTGCTGCTGCAACCAATTACTGCAACATATTTATTGTCTTTAAGTTTTGTTGCTCAGAAGTTCTACAAACATCTCACTGTGCCAAAACCAAAGCACAGGCATGGGTGGTCTTTCCAGAGGCTCCAGGGAAGACTCCTTGTCTTTCTTTTTTCTAGATTCTGTAGCCCACCTGCATTCCTTGGCTCGTCACTTTCCTCCATCTTAAAAAAGCCAGGGACTTCATCTCTCTCACACATTCATTCTTTTGTCACATCTCTGTCTCTGATCCAACCTAGAAAAGTTCTTTGCTTTTCAGCACTCATCATTAAATTGAGCCAACCAGCAAGATCCAGGATGATGTTCCTCCTACTTCAAGACACAAAGTCCTTTCGCTGTGTGAAGTAAAATATTCACAGCTTTTAGAGTTGGGGTATGGATGTCTTTGGGAGGTCATTAATTTGTTTACTACACAGCAGAAATGCAGCACAAGATTAAAGCAGTTATTGTAGTTGCTATCTTTGTTCTAGTTTATCTCGGTGTTATTGGTTGGGTCTTCAGTTTTATGTTTATTCAGTGTATTCAGAAATTTAAAACTGGTTTAATTAAAAAATCTGGAATCTGCCACAAGGGATGAAAATAACCTGTTACCTTTTAGTTCTACAAAATGTCTGCAGAATTCTCTGGTTTGTTCCATACAGTCAGCAGTTTGGAGGATGCTCTCCAAAATGCTTGACAATGCTTGCAATTAAGAGAATGCTGCCCTGGCTGGCGTAGCTCAGTGGATTGAGCGCGGGCCTGTGAACCATACGATCGTGGTTCAATTCCCAGTCAGGGCACATGCCTGGGTTGCAGGCCAGTTCCCAGCAGGGGATGCACAAGAGGCAACCATACATTGATGTTTCTCTCCTTCTCTCCTTCCCTTGTCCTCTAAAGATAAATAAACAAAATCTTAAAAAAAAACTATTTAAAAAAAAGAGGATGCAGAAAACATTTTCACTTAGAAAGAACTTTACTTTGTAGTTGCACAAGGCTTTTTCTCTTGAAATAAGTTAAATTTTTAATATTGTATAGTAAGTATATTGAAAGTAGTCAAGACTCTACAGTAAAGAACACCTACCTGTGATATTTTATATATTTTATGAACTCGGTCAATTCATTAGATCTCTCATGCTTTGCTTTCTCATTTATACATATTCTACCATATCTTATCATGTAAGTGTGAGGGTGAGATGGGCTGATAGTAGATTTGTAAGCAATAAAATGCTATACAAATGTTATTAATAATTTATTCTTTTAATTCACACTTGAATACAGTATTATTATTTTCATTTTAATTAGAATAGCAAGTCACATGCATGTGCATGCACACAAAATAAGTGACTCAATTAACAATGCAGTTTAAGAAATAGTTCTGGGGCTTCCACATTTGCTGTCTTTCCCTCTGGTGTTTTCTTTATATAGAACCACTTTTTAAAAATTTTCTAATTCTCTCAAGATGGGGCTTAGGTCTGTGGCAGGACCAGGAATTAAATTGCCCTAGGGGAGCATAGATTAAATTCCTGAGGTTATTGGGGGTGATAAACTAAGGTCGTCATTCCACTTTTACTTTGAAAGAACCATTTCAAAATGAAGTATCACAGAGCAAACTGTAGGCACTCAGAGAAATAAGTCTGTAGTCGAGAAAGTGAACTCATGGTGTCTTTTCAGTTTGCTCTAAGCAGTGAGGTGCAGGGGAAGTGTGGCTAGCAAAAAGGTTCAGGTTGTCCTGGTGTCTTTGCCGTTTTTGCTTATCTGTTCTCACTTCTGTTAATATTTTAATTGTCAAAGTAATTTCTGCTAAAGCTTTTGTGTAAAAGAAATACAACTGAAATTTCAACAAATTGTAAAAGAAAGCCCATGCAGTTGGATTTTTATAGCATCTTTTCTTTGGGGCTCAGGGCACCTGCTCCATTTGAGGTTCATATGATCTGCCCCATAGAAGCACATTATACTTTCCAAAAAGATCTCTCCGACAGGGGGTTCACAATAAATTCCTCTTCAGGCAGACAAGTTAGCCTTTATTTTTTGTACTGCGCTGGGCATCTCACATGACATTCCCAAATAAGGTATTGTACTACAAGCCTGCTATGATTGCTAGTAATGACTTAACTGCAGAGGAATTACAACTGTATGAATAACAGTGGTTTGCTCTGTGAATGTCCTAGCTACTCCAAAAATGCCAGAGCAACAAACATAAAAAGCTTCTCATTTGCCAGTTTGAAAGGAGTAAAAGTCAGAAAACTACAACTGCTGCTAATCTGTAAACACTGATTGTTCATTCAACAGCAGGAAGCCAAACACATGCAAAACAAGTAATGGCGTTGGCCGTTCGGCTGTTACATTAGGGGGCTGAAAAGAAAATAAAAATTATATTCAAATACAAGACATTTGGGCAGAAAGCAAATTGCGCCTACAAACTTGTTAAACAGGAACTTCGCATGCATTTTGGCTTTGGTTTTTGGAATGATCCCTTCAACATTGTCATGTGGCTTATGTCTTTTTCTACATATTCGTATCTGACATTATAGATCAATGGCACAGAAGTACAAAATTAAATTTATGTTCATAATTATCTTGTTATATCCCTTGTTTACTTCCAAAAAAGTTTGAGCTAATTTACAAAATTAATATGGCATCATTTTTAAAAAGTATAGAACACATTAAGAAGACCAAATATTAAATAATGACATTATTTTTTGCATGACATATGAGGATAATTATGGATTAAACTGTTTACCCACTCAAGGTTCAGTAAATATTTCTAAAACATATGTACACTTCCAATGGTAATTTATTTATTGAGCTCATTTTTAAACTCTAGAATTGTAGTTGACAGTTAAAGATTATAGATTACATGCAAACTTTGTATAACATTATAAATTGGAGGAGAGTCTTTCACAGACATTTACTTTGCGAGATGGAAAAAGACTTCCTAGTCTAAAGAATAAATTTATGATTAGCGTCAAAACTTTAAAATTACTAATATCATCAAATACAGGACTTTTCACTCTGTAACAAGTAACCTTTAATTCATAACTGTGCATGAATGCCATATTCTATTAATAAAAGGCAACCATACCTTGCTCTGCCAGCTTATTCATAAGCATTTGAGTCCCTACAATAGAACAGATTTGTGGACTCTCTAAAATATTTTGTCCACTTACTCACACATTCTTTTACCCATGTATCTATTTCACTAGAAATTATTTCAATCTGATTTAATTGCTTCTGTTTATGATCTCATGGGAAAATAATCTGTATTCCCCTAAACACCTGTACTACCTCTTCTATACTACGGACCTCAACTTCAGCATTGTGAAGTCTTGGTGAGGGAGATGAACAAAAGCAGGAAGTTACCTTAAAAGGTTACAGCTGTCTTTCACAATTGCAGTTACACCTAGAGATTTATTGGCATCTTGTCGATCAGATGAGTTCAGAGAATTTTTATGGTTAAGACTGCACTTACTCCTCTTGCTCTCCAGGTTTGAATACTTGGTTGCTCCCCCATTGGGCAAGAAATAACTTACAACTGGGATTCTTGAATGCTAGCCAGAAAGGAATTGACTATGAGAATTGGCATTTTCCAGGGTCCTATAACATGCAGTAGACCTAATTATCCAAGCTGGTAATGAGAGACTGGCTTGACATGAACATTAGAATATACATCTAGATGAGAATCATAACTGATTACATAGTAATCTTGTAACAGGTAGGGACAGAAGGGCCTATCATATACCATTTGACATTTTTTGAGAGAATTATTGTTAATATTCATATTAACAGCCCTAGATCACCAAAATCACAAAGTCTATGCCATAAAAATGCCACTCAGTATCATGTGTTAGATGCAAAATATTTTCTAAGTATTTTTTTTATTTTTAAAACTAGGTCAGGAATTGACAAACTATGGACAGCAGGCTAAATGAAGCCTGCTCTCTAACTCATGTAGGCCCACAGGCTACAAAATAATGTTCAAGTCATTGAAGACAATCAGAAAAACAACAATATCATGACATGTGGAAATCATATGAAATTCAAAGTTTAGTTTCTGTAAGTGAATATGCATTGGACACAGCCACACTTGTTTATCTATGTGTTGTTCATTACTGCTTTCATGCTACAACTGCAGAGTTGAGTAGCTGGAACAGAGACCATATGGCCCACAAAGTGCAGTTACTATCTGGTCCCTTACAGGAAAGAAAAAGATCAAGCTTGCTCACCTAACCCGGAAGTGGATTATTTGCGCCTAGGTTCAGAGGTCATATGTTGTTCATTTTTAACTTCCCTTAGATTAACAATAACTAAATATAGGAGGTACTCAATGACAATTCTCTGTTGTTCACTGCCATGTGACCACCAATTCAGAATGGCATCAGCTACACTTGTTAACAGAGAATATTGTGGCTCAGAGGGATTTGGTAGCATGTGACCAGGACTCCTCGTGTTTAGGGCACAGTAGTTGCACAATGAGCAAGTGCTCTGAATAATTAATTATTCTACCTAATCCACCTTCATTCTTTATATAAAGAGGATCATTGGAGAGAGAATGAAAAAAGAAACACATGATACCACAATAGAAAAATACATAGAACAAAAAGAAGACAAGAAAATGGGAACAGTACTAATTTATATTGTAAAATTATCACATGCTGCATGACAAGAGCATATCATGATTTATTTTTTAATGCTTAAAACAGTTTTTGTGGTGGTTATATTATTTATCATCTTAAGTTCAATAGACAATCAGAAGAGTATGGTGTTGTAAGAACTTAGAGAAAAGATCCATGAAGAAGGAGGAAATAGAAATCTGTGGAAAGGGTTTATTTAGAAGAGATATTGCAACAAGGAGATCACTAGAGAGATTTTAAAGCATAATTTCAGTAAAATGGAAAGGGGAATTGAAAGTCACTTGGAGTGGTTTGAGGGGATAAGTATATGACAATCTGAGTTTTTTAGAGAAAGTAAAGAAAGAAAATGAACAAAACTAGGTGGCTGGTGGGAAATCTTAAGAGTTTTTTTTGAAGATGGAGTGATGTTAAAGCTTTGTTATTGTTATTTGTTCTACTGTTGGAAATTCTTTAGGAGTGGAAAAAATGGTGCAGAAAAAAAGGGGGGAGAATTGTGTGTATAATTGTAAAAACCAAAGCCAATAAGTGAGCAAGAATGAATGGAGATCTTCAGACTACTCATATGAAGAAACTGGCCTTAGATAATAGCAAACTTACCCTGTCTTTGTAGTGAGAGGAAAGAGACTATGTGAGTACAGACACAGATAAATGAGTGAATTTGGTTGCAGGAAGATAAGATCTACTCTTACAACAAATCATTTTCAGTGACATTTGATATAATATCTTCAGTGTAAAGTGAGAGAAAGTAGTGTGTTTGGAGAGGTAAGAAAAGGTGTGAAATAGTAGTTGAAGAGCTTGGGGAAGTGCAGTAGAGTTGGTATGTGTGCGGAGTGCCCATTTGCGACTTAGAAACATAAATTTCAAGTGAGATCGGTCCACATAACAGAGGACTTTTTTTTCTTCTCCAGCCATAAATAGCCACTGAGGAGGTGGGTCCGTGTATGGTCAGTGAACGATCAGATTTAACCACAGGTGATTTGCCAGCAAGTTCATCAGAGGAAGAGGAGGATAAGGGTATTAGCAAAGCATGGGCCATGGTGCTGTACAGTCATCCAAGGAATCTGAGGAATCTCAGTGGGGTAAAGAGAGCAGTGAGGACAAGGGTGTGTGCAGAAAAAGGTAAAGAAAAAGATGGATTTGGTGAGTGAAAAGCTATACTCAAGTACTGGAGGCCTATGGAAGGTGGACACTAAGCTGAAGCACAGTTACTAATTCTAGTATCTGAACATGAAAATTAGAATGTGGTGTTACAACGCAGTAATTAAAATGTAGATGCTTGAGATGCGATTGATAGAGATAAAGACAAGATCCAGGAAGGAATAAGCTTAGAAGTGAAGAGATCAAAGTTTTTGGATGAATCCACTCGGAATTCTCAATGATAACTGGATTATTGAGGGGGAAATCAGTGAGCCAAGTACTAGTGACAACAAATGAAGGATATTGCTGGGCATTTTTGCTCCTAATGTTAAAGGATGAGAGATTCTTTATTTATTTTTTACTTTTATTGTATTTTGTCCATTACCGACTGTTGCTCTTATACCCACTGCCCCCGCAATCACCACACTGGTGTCCATGTCCATGAGCCCTTCTTCCTTTTAGCTTGACAGCCCCACCCCCTAATCCCCACCGCCCCCACCCAGAGCCGTCAGCCTGCTCTCTATCTGTGAGTCTGTCTCTGTTTTGCTTGTTAGTTCAGTTTGTACAATTGCCAAAATGTGGAAGCAGCTCAAGTAGCTGAGTGGAAAAACGTCAGTGGCAGAGTGGATGAAATGGCTATAGGACATTTACACAACGGAGCACTACTCATCCATAAAAAAGAAGACAATTGTAGCCTTTGAGAGATTCTTTGTATTTTAATAAAGCATCGTCTTTTTCTGCCTTTCCAGAAATTGTAGACTAGTATGTTTAGGGTGAATAAATTCTGCTCTCACACCACTAAATACTGCACATGAGCTATGAATGTGGAGTGGCTTTGTATATGATATCAAAATGTCTGAAAAAGGCTTCTGAGAAAGCCTAAGAGTTATTGATTCATATATACATATTTGGATCTTTCCAATTGCTTTGGTCTATTTAATGAAAGAGTATTTCTCAGAAATAATCTGACATTTGCATGTTATTTGGAAAATTGTTTTCCTAATTTATTTAAAAAAACTAAGGCAGTAATTTTCAAAAAAAGAATAATTTCACCCCAGAATTCTCCTAAATGGATATATTTTTTAAAATAAGCAATAAGTCAAGAAATAATAGCTCTACAATACAGTTGACTTAGTTATTTCAAGAAGTGTGAGGAAGCAGATTAGAACACATCTTACACTGAGGACTAAGTTCAATCACATAAATAATAGTTTATCCATTTGTATAAAAGTGTATAGTGTAGTAATGCACAGGTAGGCCCAGAGATAAAGCTAGGAGTGGTATGAAAAGGTATATTATAAAGGATCAAATATGCAGAACTCTACTGTGTATGCTGTTATATAACATTCCATCTCTAAAAGAATATAAAAGGCATGTGTAGAGCATATTCAGAAGGAGATTTCACTTCCAGATTTACATAAATGTTAATTTGACTTTTATGCATTGCTATAATCATTGACAGTTGATTGACTTTCTAAATAATACTTCTAAATATTTTAAGTATGTAAATTTATTTCTAATGAAGAAACTTACGTAGTTCTTTTATAAAGCACAGCTTGTTTTTTTTAAAATAGTAGTGTTTTGGTAAAGTCCTAATGATGCAGCCTTTCTGTAAGTAAGCAGTTAAAGCATAAAATTGTAAGCAGTAAGTGCGCCATCTATTGGTGAAACAAGCACATTGTAGCACTATGAGAAAAGCGGACTAAGCAAAGTTAAACAGACATCTTTTCATATGTTACATAAAGTGGCATTTCATTATACCAAAATACCATGATTTTCCCACAGAAAAAGTGGGCTCCATGCATCCATGTCATTAGCCCGGAAACAGGAAGGACGTCAGATGAGAAGGCGGGGCATCATGGACTTGCTGCAGCTCTCTATAACGTGCAGTGCCACTTTGCCCATGTTTTACTTTTTAGGTCCCACTTTCTCTATATCCAGAAATAAATTAAGAGAGAGATAGCATGATCCATCAATTTTTTTAAATTCTGTTTCACAAATTTTATAACTTGCATGTATGAGTAGCATTGTTCCATTTAAGAGAGTTTACCATACTTTTAATTTTACTTTTGCAAACATTCCGATTCTTCTGATATAAACTGCAGAAGCTGTTGTACATAAGGTCTTACTTCTAGGGGCAACACATTATAATTTAACTTATAAATAAATAAGCCAAAATGTTTTTTAAGAATTATAATTCTATACCTCCTTAAGCTATGTAATCATTAATTTTTCTGTGAGCACAAGGTTTATTGATTCTTGTATTAGGAAGTTATTCTTGTATTAATACTCTTGTATTAGAGCACAAGGTTTATATATTCTTGTATTGATTCTTTAATATCTCCTTTAATAAAGGAGATATTAAAGTGGAAATTAAGAATTTATTCATTTATTTATTTTAATTTTTATTATTGATATTTTTTAGAGAGAGAGAAACATTGATTTATTGTTAAACTTTTTACACATTCATTGGTTGATTCTTTTATGTGTCCTGATTGGGGGGGGTGAACCCAGAACCTTGGGGTATTGGGGTGATGTTCTACCAACTGAGCTACCTGGCCAGGGCAAGAATTTATTTAAATTAAAGAAGATGTTGAAATCATTTGTTTCAATTTTTATTTAAAGAAAGTAGAAATATTTCTGGGTTTGATTGTCATTTTATTTGTTTTCAAGTGACACAAAGGTTTACATTTCCCTTTGAGCAATGTTGTAAACAAAACATGTTTATTTCCCCAACCCATTTTAAAATTAGTATCTCTAAGAAGTGATGATGCCTTGTGAAGAATGAGGATCAGAGGGAATCTAGGCAATGGCAGAGCAATCGATAAGACTTTTGGGGACATTGTTAACATGCTTTAATTCGATAATTTTTTTCTGGGACTTAATTCCTTAGGCTCAGTCACAAGTTCACAGAGGGAGTCATGTACGTACATGTTCGGTGTTATTGACTATTAAAAATTATAATATTGACTATTAAATATTTATAGTATTTGTCATATTGACTATTAAAAATTAAATTAAAAATAGATGCATGGTTATTCAACCATAGTGACAGCTCCAAGAAATATAGAAAGAATACAGAAATTCAGAGAACATGGCTATAATATTTATGGCACATTTGTCAGTTATCAAAGTTGACATACTCATTAGCAAAAAAAAATCTCTTAGTGCCTCCACAGCAGAAATAAAAATGGAAAAGCTAATAAAATAAAAACAATCTATAATTTTATATCTGAACAGTCTTGATATAACATATTGCTCTGCTATTCAATTTAACTTTTAATTAGGAAGGTAGCATTCATTAGCACTTTATAACATTTTGTTCTGAAGTTATTGTAAATCTTGTGCTTTGAGATCTGGACCAGTCACACTGCTCTCTGAGGTGTGGACGTCTCTGGGAATTAATAGTACTCATTTGTTAGAACAAAATAACACGCACAGACAAAGGCAGGGCATGCTGAACATTTTTCTCTTAAAGAAAAAATCCAATATATCTCAAATAGGAAAAAAAGGAAAACAAAGTGTGTCTACTATAGAGCTTTTTTCTTATTTTAACATTACTGTTTTATCACTTTAATGTTTTGACCATCAAACTGTTAAGTGGTTAACAATGAGAATCATTACGATACATTTTTCCTGGAGGACAAGGACATGGAGTTTATGAGGTGGAGGTGACAACATTCACAAGACTCGAGTCCACACATGTTTCAGTAATCAAACTAAGCCTGAGGCATAAACAAGTTTAATCTCTGTGTTTATATTTCCTATTCATTCTCTTATGTTGAAAATCATTTCATCACAAATTTTGGACAGTTTACCATGGTGTAAAACTAGACCTTGAAGTATATGTCTGCACTTCAAGTGTATGTTCGAGTCTATTTTGTAACCAGAAGGAAATAAGACGTGAAAGAGCAATACAACTTGGCAGTTGGATTTCTCCCAAGACCCCATTTATTCTGTATAAATATCTAACCTGAGAATCTGCAGCCTGGAAATTCACTTATTTCTTTAGCAAGAACCATTTATTTGGCACCTATTTTCAATGTTAAGTTGATTGTTTTATTTTCCACTCAGCTCATCGAGAGTATTGTTTCAGCATATGTGCGCATATAAAGGAATAAAAACAAGTGGTAGAACAAAATCTATTTTCCACAGTCAAAGGAAATATAAATATTTCCTTGTATTCCTACAGGATGTCAATTAAAGACCTAAAATTTCTCTGTAAAATTGTACCAGATGAATTGTATAATCCTTTACAATTTTGAATTATGGACACACAATAATTCAGAATTATTGGTACTCTTACTCCTCTTGGAGCAGTGATGGAGTGTGACGATGTCTGCTGGGACAACAGACATGGAAGGGCTATCTTCCTCAAAATAGGTCAAAACAAAACAGAAAGAAAAGCATTTCTAAAAATTCCCCATGGGAACTTAAAAATAGTTTTATTCCTGTTACCTAGTAAATACACTGGGAGAAAATTATATCAAGGAGTGGAAGTAAGAAGAAAATTTACACAGAGGACACACTTCAAAATGCTGTTTTAAAGCAATGAGAGTCTCCAGCAGGTACAAAGAAATAAAATGTTACTTCTATATTTCTGTTTATCTGAACAGAATTTATAATTAACTGGAGGTCACTTTGCTTTCTCATAATATTCTAGATATTTAAAAAGGCATTTTCTCTTTAAATTATTTGATTTCAAATACTCTGTAAACTTTTGAGTAAATTGACATTTGAGTCAAAATTTATCATGCTATTCTCAGTCTGATTTTTTTTAAAGTTTGATAGAAACAGTTTGACTACCTTTCAATTATTCAAACATGAAAGAAGCACATTTTTCATACTTTTTAGACATCTTTGGAAATATTCTCCACCTGTGGTTAACCCAAGTTTATGCAGAGAATGACAAGCTGATATCTGTCTACTGACTCCTTCAGCTGTCAACCTAGTTATTATTTCCAGGGCACATTGATCTCAAGAGACTGGGGATGAAGAATAAAATGAAGGTAGTGTGAATGTGAGTTAATGCTAGCAGAGAAAAAAAACCCAGCAGAAATAGGAAAACTTGGACAGTATTAGAGGAGATTCCTAATCTCTCAATTTCTTCCCCTCTCACATGATAAGTAGAAAAGAATGGAATTCTCACAAGTGAGGTTAGTTACTCTGAGGGCCAATTTATTGGGTTAATTTCACAATATATTTTTGGGGAAAGGAGTGAAAGTTAGTAGAAAGGGAATATGGTTACGTAAAAAAAGTAAATTGTTAAGATTTTAGAGCCAGAATTTTGATTTATTACTGAACAGAAAAAGCAAAATTTATGAAAAATAGAAAAGTAGCATGTGCACCTTCTCTATTTAATGAATAATAAAAATAGTATATGATTTTAGCCTGGACAATTTAGCTTTGATTTCTTGGAAAATCCTGCAAAGATTCATTCAATAAACAGTTTGATATTACCTAGAAAAGGGGAAACAATAAGATAGTATAAATAGCCGGGCTCTGTGAAGAATAAGTTGGGCCCAACTAATTTTATTCTCTCTGTGATAGAATGATAAACTTCGAGGTAAGTAGTAATATCTTTGAATTTCACAAATGATCTATTTTCCATCTAAGATGACCTTCTATATCGCGAGTAAGAATTGAAAAAAAATATCAACCTGTGATACACATGTCATGTTCCATGGGTTTCGATCTAGAGTCATAGTTACTTCATGAACAGTCTGACTCAATCACATAATATCTATTATTTTATGTTCAAATGTGTTTGAAGAAACTGTGCATCTCTGTTAAGAATACTGGGTCACTAGAAATAAAATGTTCGAAGAAATATTTACAACAGTTCAGAACACTATAGTTAGGAGACCATGTCCTAAGCTTCATCAACCAAAGAAGTTTTGATTCCATTAATCATTGAAAATAAGACTTAGGTGTGAAAGTTCTGCTTTGGCTTTATTCGTTTCTATTAGAGTGAAAAGGAGACAAGTGTTGTCTCAGTGAAAACAAAGTTTGCCCTAACCTAAGAGGTTTTAATGGTGCTATGCTGAGAAAAGTGTGGAACATTGAAATGATTTGAAATGGTTCCAGTTTGAGAGAATAGGCTGGGAAGTTGATTAAAAGCATCTCTTGGTTTTCCCAGCTTTTACTTCTCTCTTCTTAGAATGTTTAAGTCATCAATGTGTTCATGGCTTTGAGTACCTCTCCTCAGACACTCAGAATCCAAGTGTGACCACATCCAGTGTTTCCCTTAACCTAGATGCTTTCTTCGGTACAATAAAGTGAGTGGTCTGTAATCATTTCCAAGTGTCTTTGTATCTGTGCAAAAAGTAGGATTCTCTTTATCTCTAAGATCATTTAGGCTAATTAAAGAATGAACAATGGTACTTAAGGTTTCATCTGAGCCTTGTAACGATGGTATTTAGAAAATTGTATTTGCTTGAAATTTTCTTCTGCTTAATTTTGTGTATGTTTCAAATGCAGGAATTTATAGTGTACACAATATCATTTAATGTGGGTGGGAAAAATTAACTTAAGCCTGACTAAGGTGATTCTCAGGGATTGTAACACTTCTTTCATTCTCCAAACACCTGAGTAAATTACAGGGTCTAGCACAAATAACATCGCTTTTTATTACATAAAATATTTTATTAAAAATCATAACCTTGTAACTCTGTAATGTAACAATATTACACTCCAGCACACTATATGACATTTTAGACAAAATATTCAAATTGCTGTCCATCTTATACAAGACATTCATGCACCATACCAACCACACTCAATGGCGTTGCTCCTGCTGGACCCTGTACTAGGGATGCTTTCATGGTTAACAATCACTGAGAAAAGGAAGCTCTTGGCATTTACTGCTGGAGGCAGGGTTGCTAAACATTCTGTAATGCACAGAACAGTCCCTCACAATAAAAAATCGCCCTTCCCAAAATCAAGTAGTGTCCTTGAAAAAGACTGAAGTTCTGTCCTAATTTTCATTCTCGAAAATTTGAAGGCTTCTCCTTTGACCTTATAGCAGATATCATATGAATTACTACAAGGACTAGAATATTTCCAGAAGGCTAGTCATTCTTGGCCAACCCAACTAATTAACAATATCATAATCTGTTAACAACCAGAAACATTTACTTCATGTGTGAATGCGGTGCTTGGCTTGAGCTTGGCAGTCTTTTCAAGACTGCCATGTATTAGCTCAAGTGTTCTCTCCTAAAGGGGAAAACAATCAAGAAACTATCGACCAGTGTGTCCAGGAGTTGTTCTCGTAGGGTTGTATACCAATCCTCTTCAGTCAGCACTTGGTGCTGATTATGTAGCAAAAACTTCTTGGAGAGAAGCCATAGAAACTCTCAACAGCTGAGGAGGACTTGGCAGGGAATAAGAGAAAGAGGAAAAAATAACTTTGCTCTGTTGAGATATTATATAGATGGTTGAACTCTAAACTTTGTGTGGATGAGGACATTGTCCTGTAACTCCTTTATTTTCTCTCCAGCATCTGGAAGAATTATAAGCAGATTGCCAATATTTCATAAGAGTTAGGTCACTCCTAGATTGATAAATTCTCAAAATAGAATTAGATATTTAGGCCATTATGATACTGTGTGTTTTATTTATTTTATTTTTTTGTCCTCACCCGAGAATGTTTTTTTCATTGCTTTTAGAGAGAGAGGAAAGGATAGCGATTGTGAGAGAGAGAGAAATATCAGTTGGCTGCCCTCTCTTATGGCCCTTAACTGAGGTCAAACTCGAAACCCGGTATGTGCCCTGACCAGGAAGTGGACCTGTGATCCTTTGGTTTACAGGGCAGTGCTTTGACCAGCTGAGCCAAAACAGCCAGGGCCTGTGTATATTTCAATAAGCAGACAATGTCATTTGGTTAGCATTATGACTACCTTAGCATTCAATGGAATTTAAAATTTCCTTAAAAGTCAAAAGCTAAGAAATATTAATAAACATACAAAAATATAGTAGAGAAATAACATATAAAATATTCAGGGACAATATTTACCATATTTACTATCCATAAAATGAGAGTCAGTGAGGAGCTAACTATGGAACAATCTATTTAGAATGACATTAAGAACATCTGGGCTATAAGCAGTATGTTTCTTAACAATAGCATGTGCTATAAGAAAGGGAATATCTTAATAGAAAATAGAGAATGCGAAGGAAACCATATTTCTTTCTCCTATATATTTGCTAGAATCTTAGTAAATCCTTGTATATAGTTCATTCTTATTATAACCAGGTGTGGAAGTTCAGAGAACCTCAAATAAAACTTTATAGGTAGAACATAAGTTTAACTGATAATAAGAATGTATTTTTCTAATTTGATAGTTTTATCAATACAAAAGTGAGTAGGAAGTTTCTAAAATAGAAAATCATTTTAAATGGTGAACTCGAAGTTGCTAAGTTTCTTCTAACTTCAAGAAAAACAAAACAGGCACATATTTAAAGTTTAGCAGAATGTAGTAAAACCTAGTGTTCTTATTCGTGAATTTTTTCTTCTTTGTTAAAATCTCTCAACATTCACTTTTATATGAGAAAAACATTAAAAAGTATTCATAAAAGGTGATGGTTATTCTTCTCATTAAAGCAATATTGTGAATGATCTTTTAGGAAAAGATTAAGTAGAGATACTTACTGTTTTTCCTCACTGAAAGCTCTTCTTTGATATGAAAGAATTTGTGGGGAACTTTTCCAGCTGTTGGTAAATTGACATGCACTAAGGATCAGTTTTCTAGGATGATTATAGGAGCAATCAGGACACATTACAGGAGCAAATCCAAAATAGTATTAGATAAAAACAAATTATATATCAAAGCATATTAAATAAAAAGTATGCCTGCATTAAAATATGAACTGTTTTGCTTTTATATTTTCATGAGACTGAGATGGGGGTGATTCCGTAGCTTAGTAAATATCTGTCTCTCTGTCTCTAAAAGAAAAAAGATTTGGGTGGCAGAATTCTGAAGGTGGAGGCAACTGACTGGTATTTCTCTCTTGCATTGAAGTTACTTTCTCTTCCCTCTCATTCTTTCTCTCTATCTAAAATCAATATACATATCCTCAGGTGAGAATTAAATGTACACAAACACACATATATCTCAATGGTTTGCAAACATAAGTATAAGATTATTTATCTACTTAAGGGGAGCATATTATCCATGGAATCAAGGACTAAAAGTCTTTGTATGTGTGTATGTATATATATATATACTAAAAGACTAAAAGTCTTTGTATGTATATGTATATATATGTATTTTGGGATTATATATATTTGAACAGATAATAACCTGTTTTTAGAAAAATTTTAGAGCTGACCTCCAAATTTCTGCTTAGTAAATCTGTGAGAAACTTCCTTATATCTACCATTATTTAGTTATGCTAAATTGTAAGTCAGTAAGTCCAATTTTTCCTAATTCTTAAGGACTTCAGGAAAACGGAAAACCTCTTTCTCCAACTAACTCTAAAATTATAATTTTTTAATTTCTCTTTTTAAAAATTTATATTCTAACTTACCCATCCAAACAATAAAGGAAAAGAAATGGGGAGGAAATGATGGAAGATAAGTGATAAGTGATGAGGAGAAGAAGGAGAAGAAAAGACCAATTAGTTGAGATTGAACATAGGGATAAATCTGTAAAAATTCAAAAGCAAGGTTAAGAAAATATTGAGTTAATGCAATACAAATGAATCAACAGCATTCCATCTAAGCTTTTCTAAAAACTTGGAATTAAAAATATTACTCATACATCAATGAAATCATTTTTTCTTTTCCATTAGAACTTTTGGTAACCAATTTTTTTTGCCTGTTTATTGGCATCTGGATATTGATTTGCTAAGGATCACAGAGCGTCTCAGTAATGGAGACAAAACTGGTTCCAAAGTTTACTAACTCTAACTAATTAATTTCCTGACTTTCTGTTTCAAAAATGTGCCTCTTTTTGAATGAATAAAGAATAAGTATTACCACAGAGACTATTCTAATTTTTTACCAAATTCTTCTAATATAGAAGTAGGAACAATTCTTTAAGTATCATAGCTGTTTGGAATTTTTTCTTCTTTTAAAATATTTTTAAAATTAATTTAGTCTCCTTATAACCCCTCCCTCTGCAATCACCACAGTGTTGTCCATGTTTGTGAGTCCTTTTTCCTTTTCGCTCAGTTCTTCTTCCCCTTTCCCCTACCCTCTTAGCTGTTGTCCTGCTCTCTATCTATGAGTCTGTCTCTATTTTGTTTGTTAGTTCATTTTGTTCATTAGATTCCACATATGAGTGAAATCATATGCTATTGGTCTTTCTCTGAATGGCTTATTTCATGTAGCGTAATGTTTTCCAGGTCCATCCTTAACTGTTGCAAAGGGTAAAACTTTCTTCTTTTTTATAGCTGAGTAGTATTCCATTGTGTAAATGTCCCATCATTGTTTTATTCACTTGTCTATTTATGGACACTTGGGCTGTTTCCATGTCTTAGTGATTGTAGATAATGCTGCAATGAACATAGGAGTGCTTATGTTCTTTCAATTTACTGTTTTGGGTTCCTTGGGATATATTTTCAGAAGTAGGATCATTGGGCCAAAGGCACATCCATGTTTAGTTGTTTGAGGTATCTCCATACTGCTTTCCACAGCAGCTGCACCAGCCTGCATTCCCACCAACAGTGCAAAAGGGTCCCCCTTTCTCCACATCCTCACCAGCACTTGTTGTTTGTTGATTTATTGATGATAGCCATTCAGACAGGTATGAGATGATATTTCATTGTGGTTTTACTTTTCATTTTTCTGATGATTAATGAGGTTGACAGAAAAACTGAAATAAAAACATCTAACTTTACACTTAAAGGAATTTGAAAAAGAACAACAAACAAAACCCAAAGTGAATAGAAGGATGGAAATAATAAATATCAGAGCAGAAATAAATGAAATAGAGTCTTTAAAAAAGATACAAAATGTCAATGAACCCAAGAGCTGGTTCTTTGAAAAGATAAACAAAATTGACGAACCTTTAACCAGACCGTTAACCTTTAACCTTATTGAGAAAAAAAGGGAGAGGACCCAAATAAATAAAATCGGAAATGAAAGAGGAGAAATAACAACTGACACCAAAGAAACACAAAGGATTGCAAGGAGATATTATGAACAACTATATGCCAACAAACTGGAAAATCTGGACAAGATAGATAATTCCTAGAGATATACAGTCTTCTAACACTAAATCAGGAAGAATCAGAGAATCTGAATAGACAGATTACACTTATTGAAATTGAAGCAGTAATCAAAAAACTCCTAAGAAACAAAAGCCCTGGACTGGATGGCTTCATAGATAAATTTTACCAAATGTTCTGGGGAGAACTAATACCTCATTCTCAAACTATTTCTCCTCAAACTAGGAGAACTAATACCTCTCCTATCTCCTACTCAAGAGGAGGGAAGGCTCCCAAGCTCATTTTAGGAGGCTGGCATTATCCTTATTCCAAAACCATATAAAACATTACAAAAAAAGAAAATTATAGTCCAATATCCCTGATGAACATAGATACTAAAATCCTCAACAAAAATTAACAAACTGAATATAGCAATGCATCAAAAATATTATACACCATGATCAAGTGGGATTTATCCCAAGAATACAAGGTTAGTACAATGTTTGTAGATCAATAAATGTGATTCACCACATAAACAAAATGAAGAATAAAAACCACATGATCATATCAATAGATGCAGAAAAGCATTTGATAAAATCCAGCTCCCTTTTGTGATAACACTACAGTGGGAATAGAGGGAACACACCTAAACATAATAAAGGCCACATATGACACACCCTCTGCCAGCATCATACTCCAAGGGCAAAAACTGTTTGAAATTTTTGATGAATTAATAACCCTATGTAAATATTAACTAAGAGAATTTGAAAGTCATCAATGTGTAGTAAGTTTTATTTTTAATTTACAATGATAAAATATAGTCATTTAAATACATTTATATATGTAAAATATAATAACAAAGTATAATATTAGAATTTATAAAAATAATGGTAGTTAATACTGAATTATTTCTAGTTAGAAAGATAAAAGTTTAAATTAATGTAGGAGTAAAGCACAAGCGAGAACATGTGCTGTGTGAGGTGTCAGAGGGTGGTTTTCATTTTGCTTTTTCTCAAGTGTTGTCCTATATAGGATGCACAGTTCATTAGTACTCACACATACATACACACATGGTGCATGTGTGGCAGAAAGGTATTGCATATCACTATGTATGTGTGTATACATAAACCAAATAAAGTATAAAATTCTACACGGTAAAAATATACTTGATAAAATTTATAAAGCATGATTTGTTGATAATTAAAACATGAATAAATCATATTTAATGCACATATGTAATTCCAGTAAGATCTTCATGCACTATACATACTTTCTAATGTATGAGTATGTAATGGAAATTTTCTGATCTTCTTTTGCCATCTAGTGGTGTACTCCGTATTACACTTTTTTAGAAGCCAGTGTAAAACTTTCACTGAATTGAAATCAAAGATTTAGTTCATTTGACAAATACAAAGTTGTGAAAAAACTAAAAGAGGAAATCAGTGTGTAAATCACATGGAACTTACATATTACATAGTCAGTTGTAAAGTTTTTAAAGGCTTCTTAAAAAAACGTAGATGTCAGGGTTAGCACCAGCTGGCTGTGGCTGTTGCCCTTCTGTCGTAATATCCCAAACGAAACACCAGAGAAACAAAACGTAAAATGCTGTAACATGATGTTTTAATGTTGTAGAGAACTCTCGTGTAGTTTGTGTCTGTAATTGTACAGCACTTATGTGGCAGGGGGTTTGTTTTTTGGGGTTTTGTTTTTGCAGTAGTACATGCACTGGTTCTTTATGGTACATATCTTGAATAAACATGTGTATGGTTTCACTATTTGTCGTCCTAACACTAACTTTAGGAATGAATTATCTCTAAGGGCAAAAAAAAAAAATACATGAAGCATTTAGAAGGAGAGAAAAACTATTGGCTGCACGTTCAAGCTTTCCTGGCTGGGAGGGAGTGTGCCTTCTTTCGCGGAGGGGAAGCCACGAGTGAAAGTAGGGATAAATGGCTTAAATACAAATGACATAAGCAGAGAGTGCTTCTCCTTTCTAAAATCAAACACATCAAAATGAAGGTTCTGTAGCACATACTACTTAAAATGCTCATCATGTTCAAAGATAATATTGACAAGTTAATATACTTCTCTTGAAACGTTTACCCAGAAAAAGAGCCTGTTTTTATCTCCAGCCCTACCCAATACATTCTCTTTTGTGAACAAAGACTGGTGCGTGTGAAAAACTCACTGGGTCTTCACTACCTTCTGTGGCTAAGAGAAAGAACTTTTCTTAATGTAATAAAAATTGACATATAAAAATATTAAAATTTCCTGGAATGTGGAGACAATTGATAACACCTATTATGATGACCTATTGTAACAAAAGAAGGGAATTTATTACAAAAAGAATGTAAACACATGACTTTGTCTTAACATTAATAGAAAAGTACACATAGATTGTTATACATTTCCTTAAGCAAGTTTAGTTTACTCATTTGAGTCCATTAGTTTCTTTACTTTTAATTTGTAAAATGACTATTTTATTTATGCATAATTAGCATCAATAATCTAGTTTTTATACCATTATATGATAACCTGAAAGAAAATTACAATTTTTATAGAACTGTACAAATGGGTAAAATGCATATTTTGATAGGAGATCATCTCTTCAACATTAACTGTGGATAACCACTACTGCTTATAATAATCCTAAAAGTGAAACTGCAGATAGATTATTAAAAGTTGTACTATTTTTCCAAAGAATGTAGCAAAAAATATTGGGATAACCAATGAGTTCAAAAGGAGAAGAGAAAGCACTGACGTGCCGTTCTGTGCTTGGAGTAAAGCAGCACATTCACAGGCCCCGGGATAGGCTTGCAGCCCTTTTGAAACAGGTATTTATCAGCATATTTTAAATTATGTTGGAAAGAACTAATATATTTTAGTAATTATGCATAGAAATTAATGTCATCTAATATGTCATTTCTTTACTTGAAATAATTGTCAGGTACTAAAAATGTAACAGGCATGTCTATAATGTCACAGAGGTGATTTTCAAAACCATGTTCCTCATTCATGGTACATATGTGGCATTTCATTTATATTTATGTTATCTTTATTCCAAAATTGTAAACAATTGTCAAATCACTTGAAAAGTAATAAACATTATTGTACATATAGGATTGTTTTATATAGGTCAAAATGTAGTTGCCAGTAAGTATTGTCTTATTAGGCATATTGCAAGGAGAAAACAAATGAAATTTTCCACCATGAAAACAAATATCTGTCCATTTATTAAACCCAATGAAGCAAAATATCATCTTGTCAGACATCAGACTGTCTAGTGAATACCCTGGCCAGTGACATCCAGTTCTCAGGAAACAGCCGTTCATCATCCTAGCAATAGGAGTCACCCACAAATATATTTTTCCAAGGCAAAGTTACTAATTTTGGACTTTACGTAGCATGATGAATTCTTTTATGCAATGCACTTTCCAACAGCAAGACTTCTAAATTGAAGAAATATATACACATATTAATACTAATTTCTTACATATTTTACGTTTTATTTTTTAAACTTTTTTTATTGTTGTTCAAGTACAGTTGTCTCCATTTCCCCCCACCCCTCCCCACACCTCAGCCATCCCCATTTCCCACCCCTGATCCTTCCCCATCTTGGTTTTGTCCCTGTGTCCTTTATAGTTGTTCCTGAAAATCCTTCCCCCATTTCCCCCTTTATCCCTTCCCATCTCCCCTCTGGTTACTGTCAGTTTGTTCTTAATTTCAATGTCTCTAGTTACATTTTGCTTGCTTGTTTGTTTTGTTGATTTTGTTTAAAACACTTTGCCTCATTACATATAATGTACAATTATTTTAAAGTACATTTAACTTTAAAAACAGAATGATGGCTGACAAAGCTATGGAAAATGACATTCTCACTGAAGGCTGGTATAAATTAAATCGGTACAACTTTATCAATTTGATTTTTTCTGATCATAGTACCATTTTTTACCACACAAATACGTATATAAAAAGATATAAAACCAACATTAAAAAATACATGAATTTCTATTAGGCCTACATATATATATATATATTGTATATTCAAACTATATGTGTATATAAAACCATACATACAAATATATACATGTATAACCAAATATAATATATGATAATTATGTATAACCTGACATTTTATCAAGAGCAATTTTTATATCTTTTTTTGCTTCAAGATTATTTTATTGGGTATGAATATATAATTTTATTTTTAAACTTTAGGTAACCAACTCTTATTATTATTAGATTTTTCCCATTAAAATTGATAAATAGGTCCAAATATTTTACTTTATTTGTATTAATTTTATTACACATGCCTAATTGTCAAGTTAAATAACAGATCACTTTAAAGATTTTGATACCTTCATACTGCCATCCAGGGTTTCAATAAAAGCTCTGAGAAGCAATTTCCAAGTAGGTGTCCAAAACCTTAATATTTTATGACCTTTGACTACATATTTCCACTCCTAAATTTTGCCCAAAGGAAACAATTCAAAATTTATACAGTGCTTTAACCCTGAACTTCCTTTTTCTGTCATTTATTATTTAAAATATAGAAAATTATATAAATACTTAAAAATACCATAATGCTAAAGCCAACTATAGTAAGGAGAATATTCTTTATGAGGTGTTATATAGTTATTATCATAACCTATAATCTATAATATAATATATTATTTAGTAAAAAATACTTTTATTAACCTTTAAAAAATACAAGTATACTACAAATCCCACCCAAATACACAGGTCATCATCAAGTGATAGAGACAGAGGCCACCTTTCATTTTTTTGTCTATAATTTTTGTTAATAAGTATGTATCGATAAATCAAGGGAAATATAGCATTAATTTTATTTTAAATCATAACTATGCAACCTCCTTTTCCCAAAATAAAATCATTCTACACCAAAATTATTTACTTAAGGTGGCTTTAGCAAAACAGAAATCTAAAAATTGATGTTTGTAATTGACAAACATTGACTGTGTTCTTCTGAAAATGCCCCCTGACTTAAGAGAACTCCCAGATAAATATGTCCCAAACTTTTTTTAAAATTTATTTCTGTTAATGAACATTATACAAGTACAAGAGATTACAGATATTAGGAAAGGTTAAACAGTCTTATTTGGTACAGAATAGGCAAGGAAACTACTCACAGTTTGCAATAGTAATTCCTAAACTGCAATCCAAGAATCTTCAGGGAGATGAGTTTTTGTGAATATTTGTGGATCTATAGTTGTGCAAAGTATCTATAGTATTTCCTACACTGTGCAATGCAAATATAAGTTCATCGAAGGGACGAGCATGATGGTAACATAAATAAGTCAATGAATAAAACTTATGTGACAAATTAGCATTAAAATTTTACTTAACATTGTATATTCATGATATATTTTTTCAGCTAATGAATGGTAGAATTACAGCTATTATTACTAATATTTACATTTATAATTATAATGCAGCTTTACAGTAAAAATCATGATCGTTAAACTATAATATTCATAGGGAACGTGTGCAGTATTAGCAATAAAGATTTCACTGCTTAACCCCAAAGATTGTGATATGGAATTGGGGGGGAATTGCATTGATAGTAAGCATTCTAGAGCAGAGGTCCCCAACTTTTACTTCCGTTAGGCACCAGGCCACACAGTAGGTGGTGAGCTTGAATGTAATGTGCCTGAATAATTTCAAAACCATCCTCAGTCCCCGGGTCCATGGAAAAATTGTCTTCCACGAAACTAGTCCCTCGTGCCAAAAAGGTTGGGCACCACTGTTCTGTAGGATTCTGATGTATGTGATCTTTGGACCTTGCTTTTGGAAGCAACACTAAATTCTGGGAAAAACTAAACACTTAAGAAACAGGTTGTTGTCTAAAGAGGGGACAGTAGATTTTTAGCCCAACAATAGGATTTCCAGCCTACTGGTAAGATGATGCATAGGAAGTTGTCACCTGCAAATTGTGCTGCAGCCATTGCAACAACCATGATGCCCAAAGGAAAGAAGCAAAATCAGTGGCAGCAGCAGCAGCATCTACTGCTGGACCCCAAGTGCCAAAGTTGGAAGAGACCAGAGATGAAGATGATGGGAGTCCTATGGGACCACCCTGCCTTCTGGGCCCTCCCCCCATGGCCAATGAAAAGCCTGGTGATCCCAGGTCAGCCTCAAACTGGAATCCACACGCACATCCACAATCAGTAGAATGAAGAAGTTATGTGTGCATGCAAGGGCGTACTACACTGCAATGAAAACAAATGAACTCCTGCCATAGGCAACCTGGATGAATCTCACAAACATGATGTTGAGCAAAAGGAGCCAGACACAAAAGAATGCAGACTCTCTTCACAGATGTCCCTCAGGTTCACGGGGACTCATGACTCCACCACTGCTGGCTCTCCCACCTTCCTGGGCAGAGGCCCAGTTCCGAGCAGCTTAGGCCTTAGGTCGGGCTCATGTGGTTGTGGTTGGTGGGGAGCATCAGTGCTGAGCCCTCTTTTCGTGGACCAGGCCATCGTAGTCCCTCCAGGGGAAGCTTTCAAAAACAACAGAGACGTCCCAGAAGGCTCAAAAGCTGGTCACTTGTCAAAAATACCTGCCTAACCAAGGTTAAGTCCCAGGTTATGGAAGACAAAGCTGACCACCTGGTTTGCTGTCACTTTGCCAAAAAGGGCCACTGTCAATATGGGACCCCTGTGACTTCTACCACCCACACATCAATGAACCTCCTTTGTGAGACTGCTTCCCATCCAAGCTGGAAGGAACCCTTTGTGACTTAGCGGTCACATATTTCCCTGTGGCCTGTGACCACTGCTGTGATACTGTTCCACCAAACACGCCCAGTCAGTGACACACAATGCTGTCCCCACCTCTTCCATTTTGGTCCAGAGTTATGTTTCTTTTTTTTTTTTTTTAAGATTTTATTTGTTTTTAGAGAGAGGGGAAGGGAAGGAGAAAGAGAGAGAGCAAAAAATCAGTGTGTGGTTGCCTCTCACATGCCCCCTAGTGGGGGCCTGGCCTGCAACCCAGGCGTGTGCCCTGATTTGGAATCAAACTGACAACCCTTTGGTTTGCAGGCTGGAACTCAATCCACTGAGCCACACCATCCATTGCAAGAGTGGTGTCTCATCACTTGTGCACAGTGCGCACTCTTCTCATCAGCCCCTAGAGACTCGCCTTCAGTATCCTGTCTTTGTTCCCTTCAACTGCCTCCTGGGTCCTCTTTTCCTTTGCCAACTGACTGCTGAGCAGGAAATTTATTTGGTGCTCTTTCCTGTACATCTGTACATCCAGACCCCAGTATTGCCCTCGATTCCTGAGCCCTGGAGCAGTTTCCTACCATTATCTTCTTCTAGCTGCTTCTTTCAAGTCATTTTTATGTGGTACCCCCTGCCCCTAATGTTGGCAGCTGCTCTGTGAAACCGCAGGTTGTCTGACCTAGAGATGTTTGGATGACTGGTTCATAGTCACTCCCCGAAAGGCCGTTCTCCCTGCTTTTGCATTTTGTAGCTTCTCCATCAGTAGCACGGCCCCCACCTCTATGGTCTGTGATCACTACGATTTGTGGAATGTGCACTCCTTCACAGCCTTTCTCAGTGTCCGTGATATTTCTGTGGCTTCCCAACACTGGAGTATTGCTGCTGAAATGACTGAGCCTATTGGTGCCCTGTAGACTTTCCTAACATCCCAACAGGGAGAACTGGGAAACTTTTTCCACAAGACTGCCTCCCCAGCCTCATGAGATGCCCCCTAAAGCATCCGGTGGGCCTCCCCATCCCCTCTATGGCCCATTTCAGTCAAGACTGTGTCTTTGTGAAGCCACCAGGACTTTTGGGTTGAATTCTCTGAATCTCCACCAGGCCTGTCTTTGGGTGGAACCTGGACAGTATTGTCGTCCCCGTCCAACCTCTGTCCTCTACATCCCTGGCATTGGTTGTTTTCTGTGAAAACGACAGTGAATGGGCTCTGTTTTGAACTGGCCTCGAGGAAACAAGTCAGGAGTAGTTTGGGCAAAGGGGAGGGATGAGAGTTGTTGAAGAACTGCAAATGAATTTTTTTCTTTTTAACGTATTTTATATCAGTGATAAGTGCACTGAAAATAAAAAAGGAAGTTGTCACTAAAACCATAAGAAGTCTAATTTAATTTAGCAATAAGAACTAGTGTCTAGAGGGCTAATATTATTTATAAAAATAAACTCTGTGTGTATGTACATGCATGCATAAGTGATTACCTCTGGGGTTTTTTAAAACAAATGATTACAGTTGTTTCTGGTTTTGCTTGTTGTATTGTCAACAGAAGAATACCATCCCATTGTATATGTACTTTGGGTGTCTCTGTACTTAATTTACAACAAGAGGTAAATAAATATGGAAAGCTGAGTGATTATAGTTTTACAAAATTCTTGAAATTGTTCAATTTGTTTCTACAAAACTGCTCAAATAAAATCTTGGACAAGTAAAGGATCAGATTGAAATTAAATGCTTCTGTAGTAAGGCAGAATTGAACCACTACAAACACACTTTTTTATAGTTGTTGTTTTTGAGGTTTCCATTGTTGTTTAGTTTCTGCCCTCATGTCTTCTCTATTTTCCTTTGATACTGGCTTGTAGCTAGCAGGGGACATTCTCAAACAATGATGTGATTTGCCCTTGACCCTTGCTGTGACTGTAGATTTTGTAATCTAAGTCAATTTCACTCACAGCAGGGGCCAAGGATCAAGTATTTCAGTTCTGAAGAGCAAATTGGTTAAACTCTCCAGTTTCGGGTGTCCAAGGGATATCCATAGACATTTAACTTCCATGAATCCAAACAAAAGGCTTCTAGTCCCAGGGTGACAAATACATACACTATGCACTCAGCCGAAACATAGTGATGCTCATTATCTGTAGACTCGGATATATTCAGACCATGGTCATCTGACCACTTTTATTATTTGCAATCTAAGCAATGCTTTGCAAAAACATAAACTTTTCATTCTTGCCAAAGCTAAATTATACCATAACATGGAATTTGGGGCACGGTATTGTACAAATTTTAAATTTGTTGCATTGCAAATAGCAGTCAGGCAGGCAACTCAATTATAAACTACCTCGTGACTAAATGAAACTTAGAAGCAAACTTAATCTAAATTTTCGATGAAAAGAACTCAGATTTCCCAGGGGGAAAAATGTTTCAAATAAGAAGTAGCATAGTTTATGTAGAGCGGGGACTAGAAATTCAAATGCTTACAGGGGCTTCTAAAGCACACTATCGTGTGAGTCAGGTAGTAGGTAATGTAACAGGAGACGGTGGGGTCGCTGAAAAATCGGTTACAGTGTAATTGTCCTAAAGGGATTTTAATTTAATTAGCAAGTAACACACACATTACAACACTGTGATTATATAAAAAAGCACATTTGTGGGCTTAATTTGGCCTACACAATGGGATTTTATATAATCTCCCTTTCGAGTTAGATTCAGGAATCACGCCCCGCACTCCCTCCCCCCTTCCTGAGCACCTTCGTTGACTGCCAAGTCCACCAACTCAGGGACACTGTGTGCAGCTCTGTTGGTCTTTTCAGCTAACGATGTTATTCTGATTAGAAACTGTTTTCAAATACATAATGTTAAATTGTAATTATTTAAAGGCAGCAAGAAGGTGAATGATTTCTCCTTGATTCCCGATATATTAGAAGGTACCTAAGACCATGTTGTTAATGACTTAAGAAAGTATGTGCTCTCTTCTCATTTTAATACATAGATAACATGTTCTTCTCTTAAAAGGCCCTAATACTCTGGACTCAAAAGTCTGTGCATCCCAGAATGAGAAGCTTCTGCAAAGTGTCGTCCACCATGTTTTTGCAGTGCTAATAAAGTCCATAACACAATAATACACTATATCATGAAACTAAATTCTTAGTGAACAAAATGAGAGGTGGGAGTTTTGATGGAACTGAGCTTTAGTTGCTGTACATTTATGTGGAATGTTGTCCATTCTGCCAATATGCCTGGAAGCTTAATCTGTAGCTTCCTGGGCTCTACACCTTACTTCAGGATTATGTGAGACAAACTTTACCCTTGAAAATTTGGGACAAACATTGCATTACCATACAGTTAAAGTAGACCATAATAAACAGACTCATTTTTTCCCAGGAAAGAAAGTGTTTTGGTATTTTATGTGAATTGTAGTTAAAGTTCAAGCCCAGGGAAATGAATTAATCACAGAGTAGCAAAGAAATTTTGTTTGATTTACCTTGTATGATTTGTTATATCTATCAAAAATACAACCTATCAGTGCACTGAAACCATGTTCTTTAAGGACAAACATTTCGACATAGACTGGAAGTTAGCATCTGCAACTAAAACCGATAGTTTCCTATGATCCCTCTGTGAATTTGAAGTGTAAAAAGATTCAGAATTATAATAAGCAAAAGTATGAATTCTCTGTATCTAAAGACAAAATTCTCTTTTTATAAGGAGTGAGATGTTTTTCCTCCCCAGAAGGCTGAAAATATTTTTGGATATTTACAATATAAAAAGAAATTCTAGGCATAGGGACTGCTTTTTGACGTGGTATTTGAAACAGATATGATTCAAAGAGATTGTTACACCCCACCCCCTCACATATAGTGTCTGTTTTATTCTCTCTGTATAACAATAGAAAAGTATAACAGTGGGAAATTGTAACCCACCCCACCATTCTTTTGACATTGTTTCTGTAATTGCTGACTCTGACTAATACATATTTTGTAGATGAACAGCATGTTTGTATAAGAATCTTAGGAACTAACTTTAAAAGATATAGACTCCTACACTAAATGGAGAAGCCAAAGAACTTACATGTATGACCCATGGGCATGAACTAAAGGGGGGACAGGGGGGAGGGGGTGCAGGGCAGGGGGGAGTAAAGGGGGAAAATGGGACAACTGTAATAGCATAATCAATGAAATATATTTTAAAAAAAGATCCAGACTCCTACCTTCAAGCATCCCAGCTCTGGCAGATTCCTGGCCTTCATCCATGGTGCCAGGATGACAGGAAGCCACAGTGATGGGAAGCCCAGGGGACCAAACCAGGATGCTGCGCACTAGACCATCATTTGCCCTATAGGAACGGACGTGCTCAACCGCATGTAGAGAACTTCTCAAACCCCTTCCTCGATCTCTTTGTTCTCTTCCCCTCTCCCTCTTTACAAAAACCTCCACTGCCATTGAGATGTGGTGTTGGGCTTTGAGACACGAGTCCCCCATCTTCTCAGGCGATGGGCTTTGTAACGTGAGTCCCATCTTGGAGGTGGCTGGCACCTGAAAATAAACCATTTTATATCACAACTGCCTCTTGAGTACTGGCTTCCATAGCAGCAGCCAGCCCGATGTGCATTTGGTTACATCTATAGATTCCAAATTATACATTCTCAGTCTCTGGATGGAATAGGTTTAGGCATCATGGCTCCCCCCACTCATTATTGCCAGCACGGAGTGCGGTACATAGTTGTTGCTCAACAAGCATATGTTGAATGAAGGAGCCAGAGGAGAGCAGTCCCTTCACACAGGCACCAGAAGAAGTGCAATGCTCCACGGACTTGGTCGAGTACATTGACTTGTTTTCCGTGAAAAATTTTCATAACATAGAAGAAAATTTTAACAATTTGTTTAATATATGTAGTCTAATACATATGGGATTCCTAGGAGGGACAATATACATGATTTTGTTATGCAAAAACATTTTCTGTGTGTGTGAAGTTAAACACAAAGTATGACTTTCATAATGTAGGTCAAATACATACTTTTGAATTATCATCTGGTGTGTTCATAATTTTGATAGTAAGAGAGAAAAATAACTGAGTCATATGCAGGTCTAGAGAATTTATATATTGCATTTTATATTTGTGAGCATACTTGTGAAACAAAATTTTCTAAGTGGTTTTTTAACTAAGCATTATAATGGTTAAATTACAATATTTTTTAAAAGATGTAATGTTATCTTTATAGAGGGTGGTGTTATTAGTTATGTATTTTTTCTCAGTTATCTGTGGGTTAAGCAAATCCTGTAATATTTTATGTTACATCCATTTTGAATATGTGGTGATTATTTAGTCACATGAGAAGTCAGGGGAATGCAAAAAATATGCTGATGGCTGTTCTTTGTTAACGTTACTGAGCATTAATAAAATGGTTTGATCTGGAGGTCATGATTTTTTTATTCCCTAACTTTTCTAGAGCTGTCTGCATTTTTCACTTGGAAAAAGAAACAATATATGGAAAATATTTAACTGTTTGGGAAAAACAATTGCCACATAATACATCAGTAACCACAGAACCATCATGCAATACACTGAAGTTGTTACTAAAACAGCATGGTTTAATTTTGTTTTTTATTTGTTCATAAATATTTTCCACATGAATAATGTCAAAATATCTTCTGATTCAAGCAGAAACTCACAAACTCCATTTATTTTTCTTCTGTAAAAATCTTAACATGTAAGAGTTACTTAGGCATTCTTGCTAAAATATGAAAATTAAGGAAAAACATTAATTTTTTTGGTCAAGGGAAATTTCACAATTTATAATACTGCACTCACAATATTTCTTCCTAGGAATTTTTTCCTGACAAATGTTTGAATTGAGATACATGACTATAAAATGAAAAGGAGTTATAAGATTCTAGTCCTTGGGGAAGCAAATCAGGAAACTTGGGCTCTTAACTAGGAAGGGCGTTTCTGCTCTTATTCTAAGAGAACTGACTATCAACACACATGTTGAGTTTTTCTGAGATGGTTACCCCTAAGTATAGTTACAAATAGCTACTCATTGTCACCTGTCTTTTTCTGAAACATCACCTACCACTCCTATATGTGTTCTATAGTATGATTAGGTTGCTAGTGGAAATTTGTGATTTATACTATGATTTTCAAACTCAAGCTCATAGGTTTGATGTCATTAGAACCATACTTTCGCAAACTGAAATGTAGTAAAGGTAAATATCAATAAAATCTTTCACTTAATTTGCCTTTGTTAACTTGTCACTTAATTTTGAAGTTAATTTGCTCATCTCCTGACAAAATAGAAATAGACTTATAAACATCTTTGGTTATATGTTGTTCTTATGTCAACTCTTTTCATAATCAAGTGCTCCTTTAATTGCAACTTTATTAGAATCTAAAAAGTTTATTTAAAATGTATTTCTATTACTCTGACTGGCATGGATTAGTGGATTGAGTGCCAGCCGATGAACCAAAGGGTCACTGGTTCGATTCCCAGTCAGGACACATGCCTGGATTGTGGACCAGGTCCCCAGTTGGGAGCATGCAAGAGGCAACTAATGGATGTATCTTTTGCATGTCGATTTTTCTCTCCCTCTCTTTCTCCCTCTTTTCCCCTCTCTCTAAAAATAAATAAATAAAATCCCCATTAATTGGATATCATTACATTTCATATTGTTTTGCATTTCTCTTAATCCCTCTTTATTCTTTCTGAGCCTCTTTTCTTTTTCTTTCTCTTTCTGGGTGTTTTTTCTACTTTGTCCTCCAGCTTGCTGATCCAATCTTCTGCTTCATCTATCCTATTTTTGATTCCTTCTACTGTGTTCTTCAGATATTGTAGTCTTCATTTCCTCTTGACCCTTGTTCATGGTTTCTATTTCTTTTTTCATGTTAATATAGTTTGCAGTAAGTTCATTGCAGTTTCCCTGTAGTTTCTGGTAATTCGCTGTGAGCTCATGGAGCTTCCTGGTAACCATTGCTTTGAACTCAATATCTGATAGTTGAGTTAAAAATCCATAAAAAAACAAAAGTAAATATATATATATATATACACACACACACATACACACACACATATATATATAAGCATATATATATTTAAGCATATATATGCTTAAATATATATACAAGCATATATATATAAGCATATATACAAGCATATATATATAAGCATATATGTATATGCTTATATATATTTCTATTTATCTGAAAACTTTTCTGTAAGAAAACAATGGTTGATATATTATAGGAAATACTAAAGGTAAAAGAAAAGTTACAGTTGTTTTTGACATTTGTAGGAGAAAATTATTTCACATCCAGAAGAACTTGTATGAAAATTCCTCTCACTATCGAGAAGAATAATATTTTCAACAGAGACAAAATTAATATTTTTAGCCTAAATTAGATTTGTAGCATGAACACTTTAAATATAGTCTCTATTGCCTTAAGAAAAAGTGACTTTGGGGGTTTGATGTAAGCATTTAAAATTGTGTTTTTCCCCATGTCACTAAATACCAAACTAAGATCAAAAGATCACTTCTCATTAAATATTTTCCTCCTGGTCTTTTAAGTATATAACTTACTGACATTCATAAATATATAATGCGTAAAATGAGAAATGTAAATGGTATACACTCTTCTCTGTTCCTAGGGAGTTTTGTGAATACTTTTTCATTAATCTAGAGGCAAATGTGCCCTAAAGTTATAAAATTCATGCCCTTTCTGGATGAGTTTAATAAGAAACAATCTGCTATTTTTCTTTTCCTTTCGCCCTCTGCTCCAACTGTACATCTACGGCAGTCTTAAATGTTTATTTATGTATTTGGATATGCATATTGTTAACATGTGTCAACTCAGTGCAACTCACTGCAGGATAGTTAATATTCTGAAGGGAAACTAAGTTCATTAAAAAAAACCCTAAATTTAAAACTGCTTCAATCCAAAATTTGGTTTTACATCACTAATTTGACAAGGATACCCCTGGAGAAACATAATTTATATTCTTTACTTTTACAAATGTATTTAAAATATGTTATACATATATATCTAAATATATGTCTCTATATATGTATGTACATGTGTATGCATATATATGTGATTATGTATATAGAAAGAACATTATTAGTAAATGTCATAGCCTAGATTCTGAGCCACAGCTAGATGTGATAAAGTCTTGTCTGCATAGTCTATATACAATGTCTGGACTATTCAGGTATCATGGAATGCCAAGGAAAAGTGTCCCATTTGTCTTTGCAGGTGAATGCGATTGTAACTTGGAAGTTGCTAAAAGAGATGGTGAACAGAACATGTTAGCCAAATATGACAGCAGAGTATATTCCAATGATCAATTGAATTCAATTTTTTATTTTAATAATATTTGAAATTAGATGTTTATAGAAAGTACCATAGAACTATAATAATTCATAATCAGATAACATTTAGTTTTGTTTTATCTTAATTAAAGAGGAAAACGATTGGACTAATTATCTCATTCTTTAGGAGGCTTTATATCCTGGGTTATAATTTGGTTGCTTTTATTAGTTAACATTTTTTGGCTTGCTATGGCAAATTTAGAGTTCCACTTAGTAAGATATACCCCTAGGCTTGAAAATTCAATCATAGGTAATTTATTGTATCTGGTTTGAATCTTAGGTATAAGGCCAATTATGCCCCTTCTACTTTATTATGCAATCTTATTCTAAACTTTGAATTTCTCTCTAGGATTTTATTTGGCAGAACAAAATCTGAATCATTATCACACTTTTTTTCTTTTTTTAAAAAAATATTTTATTTATTTTTAGAGGGGAAGGGAAGGAGAGAGGAAGAGAAACATCAATGTATGGTTGCTTCTTGTGCATCCCCTGCTGGGAACTGGCCCCTGCCGGGAACCAGCCTGCAACCCAGGCATGTGCCCTGACTGGGAATCGAACCGTGATCGTCTGGTTCGCAGGCCCGCGCTCAATCCACTGAGCTACACCAGCCAGGGCTCACACTTTTTTTCTTATAACAGTTTTATGTATAACTTTGTAATTCATAATATTTTAGGGCAATTATTATTTCATTATTTTGAGGAAAGGAAAATTCCAGCATGAAACAGAATTTTATGAGAGAAAAAAATCCAGCATTTGACCTTGAGATCCATACCATGAGGTCTTAATGCCACAGTGCCTAGTGACTACCAGGGGATCCACTTGACCCCAAGGCGCAGTATTTGGGCAAAACAGAAATTAGTGCTTGGTCAGACACAATGGCTCTATACTCTCTGAGCAACTCAGACTCCTTTTCATTTTTGCTTTCCTACCTCTAAGGAAGAGCAAAAGAGCAACGCTTTACCACTTTCTTCACTCACAAGGGCCAATTTAGATTGAATAAATTTGAGATTGGTAAAATCTAGCCAACTCACCATAAAGAGGCATAGCCCAGAACACCAGTACAAAAGCTCAGCAATTGGATAATCCCATTCAGATCTACTGAACTGTGTGTGTAATCCCAAGTAGTAAATTAAATTAAAGAGATTGAAGATACCTCACACCTCACACCTGTGATCATTGCCATGCCATCCTACTCACAGTGTCCATTGTTTTATTAAGGCATTTAGCATCTCCTGCTGGTCAGTGTACCTTCCCAAAATTTATGGTGGTTAAAATGAATGACACATAGATATCACTGATGGATAGGAAATAGAAAAAAAAAACTTACACGATCAAGTAACTTTTAAGGATAAAGACTCGAGTTGGGTCCAGAGTGACACAGAGGTATAAACAGAGAGGGCCTAAAGTCGGGCAGCCCTGGTTTTTGTTCAGGTTGGAAGGTGGGGCCAACAGGACAGTGTGCGTGGCAAACTCCCCTGGGTAGCCAAGGGAGCCTTTCTTGTTACCTTGTGCACAGGTGGGTGGCAAGAGGAAGGGGAGGGTGGATCTGAAAGATGTGGAGGCCAAACATCAAAAATAGAGTCACTCTCTTAATTGCACTCTCTAGTCTTAAACAGTTGGCACTATATTGCAAAAAATAGCATATATTAAATAGTTAGAAATTGCAAAGAGTTAAACTATAATAGTTAAGTAGTATAAAAACTTCTGAAATAATTATATATTATAATAATTACAATACAATCTAAGCTTCAGAAAATTAAAGATAATGGTATTTTCCCACCTGTCATATTGCTTGGTCCATAGAAAGAAGTCAATCAATATATTTACTTATTTACTTTATTGGGGTGACATTGGCTAATATTACATAAGTTTAAGTGTATGATTCTTGAATTCTTTCAAGACATCACCTGTATGTTGCACTGTGTGCTCACCCCACAAGGTCTAGTCACCCTCCATCACCATTCATTTGACCCCCCCACCCTTTTCCCTTCTGGTAACCACCTCCTATTGCCTGTGTCTGTGAATTCGTGTGTTTGTTTTGTTAGTTTATTTGTTGCTTTCTGTTTTATATATCACATGTGAGTGAAATATGCTAGTCTTTATTTTTCATTTGATTTATGGCTTCAAGATCCATTCATATTGTCAGAAATGGTAGTATTTTATCTTTTCATATGGCTAATTAGTATTTTATATATATAAAATATATGAATATATATTATACATTCATGAATGCATAATTATATATTCATTCATATATAATATGTGAGTATATGTTATATACTATATATGTATATATGTGTATATGTATATATATATATATACACACACATATACATATGACATCTTCTTTATCCAACAATCCATCAAAGAACACTTTGGTTGTTTCCATATCTTGGCTACTGTGTATGATGCTGAAACGAATATAAGAGTATATATATATATATATCCTTATAAATAAATGCTTTCCAATTTTGGGGGTAGAAACCATGAAGAGGGATTTCTGGGTTATGTGGTAACTCTATTCTTATTTTTTTGAGAACTCTCCATATTGTTTTCCAAAGTGGCTGTACGAGTTTGCATTCCTGCCAGCTGTGAATGAGGGTTCCATCCTCTCCAACGGTTATTTTTGTCCTGCAGATAATAGCCACTCTAACAGGTGTGAGGTGGTAACCCATTGTACTTCTGACTTGCATTTCCTTTATAGCTAGTGAGTTGAACATTTTTTAATATACCGATTGACCATTTGTATGTCTTCTTGGGAAAAGTCTGTTCAGCTCCTCTGCCCATTTTATTAAAAATATTATTGATTATCTTTTTCTTGTTGAGTTGTATTAGTTCTTTATATGTTTTGGGGACTAGCCCCTTATTAAAGGTATTTTTTACAGCTATCTTCTCCCATTTGATTGGTTGCCTTTTTGATTTGTTGATGGCTTCTTTTGCTGTGCAGAATCTTTTTAGTTCCATATAGTTTAATTCATTTATTTCTACTCATACTTCCTTTGCCTGTGGGGTCAATTTCATAAAATCCTTTCCGAGACCAGGGTCCATAAATTTAGTATCTATGTGTTCTTCTATGTATTTAATTGTTTCAGGACTTATATATAGGTCTTCAAAATATTTTTTAGTTAGTTTTTGTGTATAGTGTCAAATAGCAGTCTACTTTCATTCTTGTGCCTGTGGCTTTCCAATTTTCTCAGCACCACTTACTGAAGGAGATATCTTTTCTTCTTTGTATATTTATGGCTCCTTTGTCAAAAATTAGTGCCCCCTATAGATTTGTTTTTTTTCCTAGGTTTTCAATTCTGTTCCATCAGTCTGTTTTTTTCCCAATGTTATACCGTTTTGATTATTGTATTTTCATAGTATAGTTTAAAGTTAGGTACCATGATACCTCTGGCATTATTCTTTCTCCTCAGAATTGCTTTGGCTATTTGGAGTCTTTTGTAGTTCCATACAAAATTGATGATTCTTTTTGTCTATTCCTTCGAAAAAGGTGTTTGGCATTTTTATGGGGAATTGCATTAAATCCATATATTGCTATACATGATATGGCCATTATAACTATTTTAAGTCTTTTAATTCATAAACATGAACAATATTTCCATTTTTCTGTGTTCTTCAATTCCTTTCACAATGTCTTATAGTTTTCAGCATATAAGTTCTTCACATTCTTTAAGCTTATTCCTAGGTATTTTATTATTTTTGTTGTATGCAGATGAAAATTTTAATTTCTTTTTTGATATTTCATCATTAATACATAAGGATACAATAGATTTTTGAACATTTTTAAAATTCTGCAACTTTATTTGTATATAGTTTCTAACCATTTTTTTGTGGGGGTGGAGTCTTTAGGGTTTTTTATACAAAGAATCATGTCATCTTAAAAAAAGTGACAATTTTATTTCTTTATTTCCATTTTGGATGCCTTCATATCCTTCTCTTGCCTGATTTCTCTATCTAGGACTTCCAGTAGTATGTTAAATAACAGTGGTGAGAGTGGGCATCCTTGTCTTTTCTTTATCTTATAGGAAAACTTCAATTTTTCACCATTGAGTATAATATTAGCTACGAGTTTGTTATGTATGGTCTTTATTATGTTGAGATATTTTTCTAATATACTTATTTTATTGACGTTTTTAATCATGGTTGGTTATGCATCTTGCCAAATTACTTTTTACATCAATTAATATAGTCATATAATTTTAACTCTTTATTTTAATATAATGTGTCATAATGATCAATTTTTATATGTAAAAACATCCTTGTGCCCCTGGAATAAACACCACTAGATCATAATGCATTATTTTTAAGTATTATTGCATTTGATTTGCTAGTATTTTGTTTAGGATTTTTGCACTCATATTTATCAAAGATATTAGTGTATAATTTTTTTCTTGTGTTGTCTTTGCCAGGTTTTGATATGCAGGCAATGTTGGCCTTACAAAATAAGTTAAGAAATATTGGCTCTTTTTTCATTTTTTGGAAGAGTTTGAGTAGGATAGGTATTACATTCTTTAATGTTTTGTAGAGTTCATGAATAAAGCCATCTGGTTTTGGGCTTCTACTTTTTGGAAAGTTTTTGAATACTTTTACAATTCCCTTACTGTAGCTTAGCCTATTTAGATTTTCCAGTTTTTCAGGATTCAGGAAAGTCACACTCTACTAAGAATTTGTCCATTTCTTCCAGGTTGTTGAATTTGGTGGTGCATAGTCTTTCACGTTATTCCCGTGTAGTCCCTCGTACTTCTGTGCTTCTGTTGTAACCTCTGCTCTTTCCTCTGTGGTTTTATGAAGCTTTCCTTCTTTTCCCCAGTGACTCTGGCCAGAGGTTTGTTAATTTTATTTATCCTTTCAAAGAACAAGCTCTTTGATGCATTAATTTTTTCATTGTCTTTTTATTCTCTGTTTTATTTAATTCTCTAGATTTCGTTATTTTCTTTCTTCTACTGACTTTGGGATTCATTTGTTCTTTTTTACTGTTTAAGCATTATAGTGAAATGTTAGGTTGCTGTTTTTGTTTTGTTTTGTTTTTGTGATTTGTCCTGTTTCTTAAGGTCAGTCTGTAACGCTACAAGCTACCCTATCATTATAACTTTCGCTGCATCCCCCAAATCCTGACACGGCATATTGCCATTCCCATATATTTCTATGTATCTTTTGATCTCTTATTTCTTCTATGACTATGTTGTCGTTTAGTAGCAGGTTGTTTAATCATGTATTGACGTTTTTTTTACAGCCTTCTTCTTGCAGTTGCTTTATAGTTTCAAAAAATTGTGACTGGAGAGCATGTATGACATAATTTCAGTCTTTTTAAATTTGTTGAGATTGGTTTTGTACTGCAACATGTGATTTATCCATGTACACTAGAGAAAAATGTACATATTGGTGTTCTGGAATAAAAAGCTTCATAACTATTGATTGTATCCATTTAGTCTTAGGTATCATTTAGGGCCAATATTTCCTTACTGATTTTCTGTTTGGATGGTTTATTGATAACTGTAAATGGGGTATTTAGTTCCTACTGTATTTGTATTATTTTGTCAGTTTTTCCCCTTAGTTATATTAGTAGTTGCTTTATATGTTTTGGGGCTCTCAAATTTAGGTGCATATATATTAATGTGTTATGTCTTCTTGATGTATTGCCACCTTTATTATTTTAATATGTCTTTTTTCTCTTCTTTTTTATTTTGAAATATTTTTGCCAAATAAAATATGACTACACCCACTCTTCTCTGGATGCCATTTGCTTTTGGTATCATTTCCCCCCTCCCCCCCGCCCCCTTCATGTTGAGTCTATGTTTCTCTTTGCAGCTGAGATGTGTCTCCTGAAGGCAAGATGTATCAGGGCTTTGTTTTTGCAGCTAACCCACTACATTTTGCTTCTTAATTGGTCGGTTCAGTCCATTTATATTTAGGGTAATTACTGATATATTAGGATTTCCTATAGCCACTTTGTCTTTTGTTATCTAGTTGCTTTGTTTCTCCACTGTTTCTTTTCCTTTGTGTTTCTGTCTCTTGTTTTAGTTTTGTGGTATTCTGTGATTTTCTCTTCTAATTTCTTTTTTATGTTGCGTGGTCAAGTTATAGATTATTTTTCTGGTTACCATTAGGTTTATGCAAAAGAAAGTTTTATATGTACAACAGTTCTTTTTCTTCTGATTGCATATTACCTCCATTCACCTACCCAAGTTCAGTCCTGCCCCCTCCTCTTTTGTGTTTTTTTGGTCACAAATTATCTCTTTTTATGCTGTGTGTTCAGTTCCAGGTTGCAGTAACTATTGTCTTCTTCTTGAAAAACACTTTTACTTCCTTTAACTTGTATGTTATATTTAAATGCTAACACATATTTTAAAAGGTGAAAGGTTTGTATGATCTGAAGAGAAACCAGAATATTAACTCTTATTTTTTAAAAAGGTTTGTAATTTCCTGCTTTAACCTGTTTGTAAGACATCCTACTCACAATTTTGTATCTTTAAAAAATATTTTATTTATTTATTTTTATTCAGAGGAAAAGGGGAGGAGAAAGAGAGGGAGAGAAAGGTCAATGTGTGGTTGCTTCTCATGCACCCCCCCTACCAGGGACCTGGCCTGCAACCCAGGCATGTTCCTTGACTGGAAATTGAGCCAGCAACACTTTGATTCCCAGGTGAGCACTCAATCCACTGAGCCACACCTGCCAGGGCACAGTTTTGTGTCTTTTATCTTTTTGTTTCAGGTAGAAGAACACCTTTCAGCATATCTTCTAATGAGGGTTTTGTGGTGGTAAATTCCCTCGGCCTGAGTATGTCTGGAAAAGCCTTTATTTTTCCTCCATATTGAAAGGATAACTTTGCTGGGTGTACCTCTTGGCTGATAATTTTCCTCTTTCAATAATTTGAATATTTGATTCTATTCTCTTCTAGCTTTTAGGGTTCCTGCTGAAAAATCCAATGATAATCTAGTGATGTGTTCTTTATAGTTACTGTTATCTTTTACTGAGCTGCCTTGAGAATTCTTTTTTTTGGCATTATTTTTTGGTAATTTTAATGTAATGTGCCTTTGAGAAGGCCTTTTTGGACAGAGATAGATGGTCTGTTAGCTTTTTGGATTTGAAGGTCCAGTTCTTTACATAGGCTTGAGAAGTTGTTATTGATTATTTGTTTTAATAGGCTCTTTGTTGCCTTTTCTTGCTTTTCTCCTTCTGGTTTACCTATTATTTTCATATAGTTCTTTTAATGGAGTCAGTTCTCAGAGAGTTCTATCCTTTCCTTTCCTTTTTTTCTCTCTTGACTCTCTTTTTCCACCAGAGTCATTTATAAATTTAAAATTGCTAATGCTTCCTTCTATTTGGTCTTCTCTATTTCCTAAGCTTGCCAGTTCAATCTTCATCTCATTTATTGAGTTCTTGGGCTCCAGAATTTCTGTTTGGCTATTTTTTATAGTTTCAATCTCTCCAGTGTACTCCTTTTGTTTGTTGATTTTATTTCTGAATCTGTTGGATAGCTTTTCTAAGATTTTTTTGTATCTCATAGATTTTTTTCAGAACTTCATCCTTGAGTTCTCTGTCATATAAATCAGTTTTCCAAAGTCTTTTATTTTCTAGAGATTTTTAATTTTCCTATTTTCCTTCTGACTTCCCTTTTTACCTCAGTTACTCATTCTGTGTGACGAATTGCTTCTCTGCCTGGGCATTTGTGTGAATAAAATTTTTTTAAGTACTTGACAACTGTTTAGCAGGTTGACAAGTAGAGGTCTCTCCTTTATTATCAGTAGGTGGCACTGGAACAGAATTTTTTATTTTTCTTTTACCTGCTCTACAGAGTCCTCCAGGATTTCTGTCCAGTGGTAGCACATCAACCATGAGAATCGTCCCATATGTCCTAGGAAGGGAGCAACCCTTTACAACCCAGTTGCCTCAGTCTCAGGATGACACCCCCATGGATTGGAAGTGGCAATCTATGGATTTTCTGGCCTTTGTGTTTCCCATGTCAACTCCTTTTACCCAGAAGCCACCAGCAGTGCTGCCCTGAGTTGACCCAGCTATCTCTACCAGGCTGTGGCAGGATCAGGGGGGAAGGGTGGGTGGAGGGGAAGTGGTTTGGAAGTGGTTCTCAGCTCTGTTCTCTCCAGTGGGTTTAACTCCAATAATCCAATAATTACAGACAACTTAGGCTGGGAAGTTGTTTGTTTGTTTGTTTCTCCCCAGCCATTTTGTGATTTACTGAGTGAGGTTTTGACTGCAGGAGGCCAATATGGGGATGGGGTGAGCAGGTCTGTGTCTGCAGAATCCTTTGTCCAGTGCTGGTGGGCTGTAGAACTCTAGGACACTTTGCACTATTTCTTTGCCCCTTTGCCTCAATGCGTACCCTCTACAGAGACCCAATTTCCATGTTTGCCCCTTTTGTTTGCCCAGTGGGTGTATCTTGACTCTTCACTGCTATCATGTCCATTGCAGCTGCAGCAAGAGCTGACTTGTGCTTTGCTTGGCTTCCTTCTCTGTCCTTCCCTTGTCCCATCATCCTATTAGCTCGCATAAGCCTACCTTCAACTGTCTCTATGCCTTGATCTCTCAGATTCATTTGTATGCCGAGCAGGAAATCCTTTGTTGAATTATGGCAGTCCAACTTGAAAGAGGAGAGACCTGGGGGATCCTCTCACCCTGCCTTGCTGCTTACATCACTTGATCAATCTTTTTCTTTCTTTTTTAAAAAAATTTAATTGTCGTTCAAGTACAATTTTCTGCCCTTTACCCTCATCCCAGATCACACTCCCATCCCTCCCCTTCTCCCTCCCATCTCCAACCCCATCCTTGTTATTGTCCATGTGTCCTTTATACTAGTTCCTTCAAACCCATCCCCCTCTCTCTGAAATTTCCTCCTCTCTCCCCTCTGGTCATTGTCAGTCTGTTCTCGGTTTCAGTGTCTTCGGTTATGTTTTCCTTGTTTGTTCATTTTGTTGATTAGATTCCTGTTAAAGGTGAGATCATATGTCTTTGTCTTTTTAAATAAGTTAACCTTATATTTAGGTTATATTTATATTTTATATAAAATAAAATATAATATTTATTTAAATAGTTAACCTCACTCAGTATTTGTCTTTTACTGCCTGGCTTATTTTGCTTAGCATAATGCTTTCCAGTTCCATCCATGCTGTTGCAAAGGGTAGGAGCTCCTTCTTTCTTTCTGATGCACAGAATGATCAATATTTTAAATGAATGAACGAATGATAATCTTGATAGGTGCCTCTGAGGAAATGTTATTTAACCTCATGTCTTAAGTTATTTGAAGATCAGGTCAATGTTTAGACAAAGGAGAAAAAATGTAAAGGCTGCTAAGCATAAAAAATTTGGAATTTCAGAGAGACTGAAAGTTGGGTATTATGACTAGAGCTTGGTGAATAGGGGGAGAATACAGTGATGAAAAATTGGAAAACTTAGAAAGAACCTAATAATTCATGGCCTGTAGGGCATCATAGGCAGATTGCTATGTGGTCTAAGAACAATGGAAAGTCATTTAAAGAGTTTAAACCAGGGAGTGACATGAAGTACTGTGAAAAAATTTTCTGTCTTCTTTATGATGTGTGAAATGGAATGCAGAGGTAAGATAGACATAGGAAGACATTACATTAGTGGGGAAAAGAGGTGTGATGTGATCACCAGTAGTAAAGATGGAGAGTGTGGTAGTAATGGAGATGGAAGAAGGGAGAATACACACACACACACACACACACACACACACACACATATATATATATATATATGTGTGTGTTGGAGATAAACTGTGAAGTCATCAGTGTAGGATGGATTTGGGGGAAAGAGTAAATGGTTTCCTAGGTTTGTTGGCTTAAACCATGAAACACATGGAATGGTATTTACAGAACTGGGAAAACTAAGGTTGGCGGAGGAATACACTGGGTTGGGGTGAGATAAACAGCTCCATTTGGCAATATTACTAATGCAGTTTCAGTGTGTGGTTATTAAGAAGAAATTTGAAAATATGAGTGTCAAGATGCATTTTGAAACATCAGCAGGTTAATGTTATTTAATGTCTTATCAAAGTTTAAAACCTTTATTAAATCACCTGAAATCAGCTAATAGAGAAGAGAATAAAAACTAAGACTGAATTCTGGATATACATAATTTAAAATGATGGAGGAATAGCTAACAAAAGAGAAAGAAGGAGATGTTTTCTGTTTGAAGAGCCAATGCAGCAGGATTAAAACTAAGAGAAGGTGATATAACAAAAGACAAAACAGGAGAGGGTGATGGCCAATAATAAATTAGGAAAGGCATTTAAGATGTAATTCAGATAATTTTTAAAGTGTGAAGACCTACTACCTTCGATCCTACTCCGAGGGTGGGAGGTGGGGATGGCTGGGATGGGTGGTAAGGTTCGGGGGGAGGGGATGGAGACAACTGTACTTGAACAACAATAAAAAAATAAAAAATAAAGGTGTAAAGACAATCAGTTAGAGAAAGAGATAAATCATAATGGTATGGAGAGTGGGTTTTAGACAATTATTCTGGACATCTCTCCAAAGAGATTCTTTCAGCAGAGATCTTGATAATGAAAAAAAAGGAAAAGCCATGTGAATATCTAGAGGGAATGTCCTCCAGGTCAGGGAGGAAGATGCCGTGAAAGCTGCTAAGGGCACACACCTGAGCCGTTGAAGCACAAGGAGCATGTCCAGTGTGGGAGGTGCCAAAGGAAAGGTGGCCTGAGAGGTAAACAAGGCCAGGTCGACTGGAGTGTTTTGTGCCATGACGAAGAGCTGGCAGGAGAGAATGGTACTTTCAGGATTAGATAAAAAAAGCTTTGGAAAATTTTCAAAAGTGTACAATATTAAGAGGGATTTTTAAAATATTTCTAACAGATTTAACCTTCAAGTTTTTTTTTACTTTTTTTACTTTTTAAATTTTATTTTTTAATTTGTCCCCAAGTAGTACTTTTATTTTTTATTATATGTTTTTATTTTTTATTATTTTATTGTTCAATTATAGTTGTCTGTATTTTCTCTCCACCCCTCAAGTTTTTTTAGATTAAAATTCAATACCATACTTTTTTCCATGCTCACTTAATAAAATAAGTAGAAGATTGAAAGGTGAATAGATAGATGTTAACATAGATATATAAAATCGTGAGGAGTACTTGGAAGATTTTTAGAAAAATGTTATGGGACCTGTATTTAAATATTTTCAAAACCGCCTTGGCTGGTGGAGCTCAGTGGCTCTGGCTGGTGTAGCCCAGTGGATTGAGCACAGGCTGCGAACCAAAGGGTCACCAGTTCGATTCCCAGTCAGGGTACCTGCCTGGGTTGCAGGCCAGGACCCCGGTGGGGGCCACGTGAAAGGAAACCACACATTGATGTTTCTCTCCCCTTCTCCCTCCCTTCCTCTCTCTTTCTGCAAAAATAAATAAATAAATATTTAAAAAATATTTTAAAAAGCACTACTATTGGGATAAAGACTATATAAAGTATAGAAGGTGATTACAGTAAATTGCAGAGGGGATAATGACAACTTGTATTAGGTGGTAGAAAATGTCTACTTCTCACTTTATTTGGAAAGTAGAGACAAAAGGAAATACAAGATTAAACATGGAAATTGAACAAATAAGTTAGTGGTTGAGAAAAAAACACTTTGGTTAATGCACTTTGTATTACTAGTCAGTATACTAGTCAATATACTAGCCAATTTATTACCTAGTATATTTTCAATTTTCTAGTACCCAGGGATGTGCTTTGCTTATGGACAAAGCATAATACATGTTTTCCACATGCATTAAAATATAGTAAAATGAAGTTTGAAAATAATATTTTCCAGCTCATATATTAAAATATTCAAAGAAAAAAAGAATAAATGAAAAATATCAAAGGTCTTGATGAACTGGGGTATAACTTTGGGTTTTACAAAAAAATACAAACACAACATTTATTTAAGTAGCATTTACATCTCTTATGTTTTCAAAACTAGCTATTTATTCTTTTGGACTCACATTTGATATTTTTGTGATTTATATATTACCTAAATAGTCTCCTCTGCCGATGCTGAACTTTGAATATTTTCAATCTCAATGCAGAGCGAGTCACAAGGATTGAAGAGCTGGAAAATAAGAATAGGTTTTTCTAATGAACATATTGCTAAACTTGAGTTCTAACTAGAGTTATTTGTTTTTCAGAAATAACTGATTTTTTTCCTTTGAGAATTTATGTTCATAACATAGTTATTATAAAAATAAAAATCATTGTCTTTAAAATGATGGAGGAGGTGGAACAAGATCATTTATTTAAATAGTTGATTTTAGATTAGCTGAAAAACAAAATAACCCAACAGCAAGCATTTTATTTTTGCTAATCAAACTGTTAGGCAAAGATGTTATTTTTAAAAAATCAAGAGGCTGCCCATGTTTTCTGCTCTACATGTTTTGTATGTACGACCATATACAAAGCTCTCTTCACCTATTCACTACAGATTTGATTTTTGCGAGCCTCAAATTTTCTTTGTATTGAACTTGTGTCACATTATAATTACAAAATAAGATTTATTAGACTACACCTGTTTTGATAAGTGGATGGTTAAGCCTGCAAAATGAATTTAAAGAACACATTTAGAAATAAAAAAAATTAGACAAATGATTTTTATAGTAGTTTCTGAAAGTCCTAACATGGAACTTTCCTTTACAAGTTGGTGGTACGTGGTCACAGGCAGTCCTTGCAGCTGACTGGCCTGGGTAAATCTCTCCCACTGACCTGTCAGTAGCAGTCAAGGCTCAACAACAAGAGGAGGGTTTACTCAGCCCACATGAAAGGTGTACCTTGAGTAACAAGTTTGGGTGATAGGGAAGGCTGTGCCAGTAGACCCTACAGGACATCTACTTCTTTAGGCAATACTAGCAAGGCACAGAGTCAAAGCCGATCTACCTAGCACATAGAAACAAACAGGGAGGCTACCATAACAAGGAGACAAAGAAACATGGCCCAAATGAAAGCACAGATCAAAACTTCAGAAAAAGAGCTAAAGGAAAATGAAGATAAGCAATGTGTCAGATGCAGAGTTCAAAATATTGATTATAAGAGTGCTCAAGGAACTTGGTGAGGACCTCAACATCATAAAAAAGATCTAGTCAGAAATGAAAGATATACTAATTGAAACAAAGAGCAATTCATAGGTAAACAACTGTAAAATGGATGAAACCAAGAATCAAATCAATGATTTGAAACATAGCAGAGCAAAAACAGCCAATCAGAACAACAAGAAGAAAAAAAAGAAGCCAAAAAATGATAGTATAAGCCTTTGGGACAGCTTCAAGGTGTCCAACATTCAAATCATAGAGATGCCAGAAGGAGAAGAGAAAGAGCAAAAAATTGGAAATCTATTTGAAAAAATAATGAAAGAAAAATTTCCTAATTTGGTGAAGGAAATAGACATACAAGTCCAGGAAACACAAACAGTTCCAAACAAGATGTATGTATAGAAGCTCACCCTAAGACACATCATAATCAAAATGCCAAAGGTTAAAGATAAAGAGAGAATCTTAAAAGCAGCAAGAGAAAGGCAGTTAGGTACTTACAGGGGAGTTCTCGCAAAACTGTCAGCTGACTTCTGAAAAAAAAACTTTGCAGGCTAGAAGGGACTGGGCAAGAAATATTCAAAGTCATGAAAAGCAAGGACCTACAGTCAAGATTGCTCTACCCAGAAAAGCTATCATATAGAATCGAAGGGCAGGTTAAGAGCTTCCAAGACAAGAAAAAAACTAAAGGAGTTCATTGTCACCAAACTATTCTTACATAAAATGTTAAAGGGGCTTATTTAATAAAAAGAAGAAGAGCAAAACCATGTACAATTAAATGGCAATCCCCCTCCCACAAATCTATTAGCAATTGAATCTAAAATCTAAACAAACAAACAAACAGCAACAGAATCATGGATACAGAAAGCATTTTGATAGTTGCCGTATGGGAGAAGGCTTTGGGGGAAATGGGTGAAGAGGTGAGAGGATAAGTACAAATACACAGTTATTGAATAACCATGGGGATGTAGAGTAGAATAGAAGAAATGGAGTAGCCAAAGAACTTATATACATGACCCATGGACATGAACAATGGTGGGGAGATTGCCTGAGGGAGTGGGGAATGCTGGATAGGGGGGAGTAAGGGGGTAGAAATCAGAACAACTGTAATAGCATAATTAAAAAACAAGAAAAAACAAAAAACTTTTTTATTGACTATATCTCTGAACACTTTTCTATTTGTGTAAGCTTCTTTTTTATCATTTTTAATTTGATTTTTTAAAATTTGATTAATAAATTGATTCATAAATTTATGTGACATTGGTTCATAAAATTGTATAGGTTTCGAGTATACAATTTTATGATACATGATCTCTATATTGTATTGTGTGCCCACCACCCAAAGCCCGCTCATCTTCTGTCACCATATATTGAAGATATTTGCCCCACTTTTCCCTTTACCACACCTTCACCTCTTTCCCTTTGGTAACCACCATATTGCAGTCTGTGTCTATGAGTTTTTGTTTTCCTTGTTTGTTCATTTGTTACTTTCAGTTTTATGTTCCTCATATGAGTGAGATTATGTGGTTCTTGACATTTTCTGTCCATTTTGCTTAGCATAATATTCCCAAGATGCATCTGTGTCATCACAAGTGGCAGTATTTCATCTTTTCTTATGACAGAGTAATATTCTGTTGCTTGTATGTACCCCATCACCATTATCCTATTATCTATTGAATAACGCTGCGGTTGTTTCCACGTCTTGGCCACCGAGAATAGCGCTACAGTGAACATTGGGGTGCATATGTTTTTGCAAATACATGTTTTCAACTTATTTGGATATATACCCAGAAAATAGGTTGTTGGATCATATGTTAACTCTATTTTTATTTTTTGAGGAACTCCACAGTGTTCTTTCTAGTGGCTGTACCTAATTTTTGATGGAAGGCTTTGTCTTTGTCCTCACTGTTTCCCAACTGTGGGAACAGTGCCTGGCACACTGTAAGCATTCAGACATTGGGGGCTGACTGAGAATGACTTCTTATTATACCTATTTCTGATGGGACATCACTAATTCTAATCTTTATTTATGCAACACTTCACAAAACTTTATATGTTGTCATTTTAAACCTCCAACAGAACTGAAGGGATTCAGATTATCATTGTCTTTCTCAATTAACATTTGAAATGATAAAGGTGTGATCCAGAACAAAAATTGAATCTGTTTTTTCTAACTGGAGAACTATGTTCCTTTACATATGATACTATTTTAGGATTTTGTAACTTTAAGGTTTTAGTTTCTATTTTACAATGGTCAGTGACTCTGTACATCCACAGGATAAACCACTCCTAAGAATAAAACAAATGGAAAAATATTATCCAATAATTAAGTCATTAGTTTGATCATTGATGCAATATGGAATAGTATCCTAAAACAAATGAAATGTTAAATTCTTCTGGGAAGTTATCGACAGTACTTGAAAAATTAATTTTGAAGAATACAAAGATATATTCAAATCATAATAATAATGCATTACCAACTATTTTTATGCATGATTAAATTATTGTTTAGAATTCAAAGAGTTAAATCTGACTTCTTTTATAAAAACAAAGAATTGGAAGCTAATAATAAACTACATCTTTACACCTATAGGAAACTATTTTTAACTTCAATGTTTAATAGAAATCCAAACCAAATTATGATTCCAAATGGCAAACTTTATATTCTACATGCTAATTCAAATGGATATGTAAGCAAGCCAGCATGGGCAGGGTGCAGTAGGGGGTTTAAAAATACAAAACAAAGCAATTTAACTGTGGATTTCTTATGAGATATAATGATGTGGTTACAAAATTGATAAGTACTGTGAAGTGTTTGTTACACTAGTCTGTGGGAAATTGAAGAGTCTAACATTTCACTATTCTCTTGTCCATAAAGTACACAATAGCTACAAAGTTAAATAATAAGCTTATAAACAGCAACATTTATCTATTTTTAAAGATTTTATCTATTTATTTTTAGAAAGGGAAGGAGAAATATCAATGTGTGGTTGCCTCTCACAGGCCCATACTGGTACCTTGGCCTGCAACCCAGGCATGTGCCCTGACTGGCAATTGAACCAGTGACCCTTTGGTTTGCAGGCCTGCACTTAATCCACTGAGCTACACCAGCCAGGGCAAAGGAAAAAAATACGCAGTCAGTGAAACATGGTGTTGGATATTTTTTGCTTTTTTTCCTTATGTATCTAGACTGGTACCTCAATATGAAAAACTTTAATTAATAAGAATAATTTATTATTATTTTCAATTCTCACTGAAAGATATGTTTATTAATTTTGGAAAAAAGGAAAGGAGGGAGAGAAACATCTGTTGGTTGACTCCCACATGTGTCCTCACTAGGGATTGAACCTGCAACCTAGGGGTGTGATCTGAGCAGGAATCAAACCCACAACCTTTTGGTGTATAGAAGGATGCTTCAACCAACTAAGCCACCCTACCAGGGCAAGAATAATCTAGCATATATACTAAATTAAGCTGGACCACTCTCTACATATTGAACATAACATGTGCTCCACTTTTAAAGGAGCAAACTTAAGTGTTTAAGCACATTTAAGAAGTATTTAAATAGAAACATTTTAAAACAGAAAGCACATCTTCGGAATCCAAACTTAGAGCCTAGATGATATAAAGTCTTAGCCATTCCAGAATAGAATGTGTTACATTTGTGTGTGGTCTATTGTGTTCATATGAAATTTTCACTCATTTTAATTTTTCCTGTTCAGGATTTGCCTTCTTTTTATTTTATGTCCTATTATTTATTCCAACACACCAAGCACGTATGATTTCCTCAGAAGATAACTGGGTCGTTTCTTAAGTGTTGTAATTGATGCCTGTTAACATTTATCAGATATCTTATCTCAATCTATCTTCATTCTTTAATAGATCACTTCATTTTGTTTTCTAGTATCTTGAGGGAAAAGGGCATTAGAAAGTAATTTAACTCTGTCAGAAGAATTAATACTCACACTGATGAGAGATGTTATATTCAAAGAAAACCTGTCCTCATTTTAAAAAATTATACACTTCCAGAGATTATTTATTCATCTTTTAAAATCCAGTTACTTTGTCCTGACTCAGTAAAAAGTATTTTGAGAACACGAACATTTTAATAGGGGTCACCAGAGCAAAGGGAAGGAAAGAGAAGTCCTTTCAGAAAATGGAGCACATCTTGGGAGATTAGCCCTGGCTTTGGAGAAGCCGTGGACTGCTTGGAGAAATGTATGCCTAATTACTGAAAGGGGTGTCAGAGAGAGAGAGAAAAGGGAGAACAATTTTATATTTATAAAAAATTTTGCTGAAGGCTGCTCTGAGTCTATTTTATGATTTTAGGACTCAATTCAAAACTCTTTTAGAAATGAGAAGTGAACTATAGCGTAAGCTTAAAGGATTCTTATTCTATGCACTAATAAACAAAAGTTATATGTAGGTTGCCTTAAGTGTTTTAGACATAGTTTATGTGATTTTATTGGTAATGGTAATAGCATGTGTGGAGTGAGGAAACTAAAAGTATACAGTCTAATTCTTCCTGATCTCGTAAAATGTTCCAATACTTTATAAATAAGCTTAAGCAATGTTTTCAGAGAAAATTAATCTGTTGCTTCCAGTGGGTCTAATTAGTGTAAGATAGTGTCTACATAATATTCACCAGCTGTAATTCAGAAAATGATTTGTTTTTAATTGATAAGATAGATGCTTTTTCATATTTTTAAGCCAGAGTCCTGGTTAATTGCATTTTTCAAAGTCAGTTCTAGCAGTCTAAGTTGAAGTAGCAAAATGCTGTCATGTTCGATTTCTCATTTTAACGTGTCTCTCCAAGGCAGATTCTCCCATGTAGGTTTGAACACATTACATCTGGTTTTCAATGTCATATATCCTGTGCCTTTCAGGTGCACATATTACTACTGTTACTAGTAAAAAGAGAAAGACATGAATGATGATTGGAACTGGAAAAATAAACTCAATCTGAGAGACCTGAGTATGGGTATATAGCCAACATCCACAGCTCTATGCCAGACCCTATCCACACACCAGGATCAGTTTTTGGCAGGTTTGTTGCAGAAGTCATTCAACCACATTGATTTCCATTTAAATCACTGAAGCCTCTCAGGGGTTCAAGTAGAAATTTCTGTGGCATTAAAATAATGTCCGTTCAATGAATGAATATTATAGCTGCATGTTCTGGCAAGATAAAGTGTAATTGGTTACACTGTGGAGTAAAAATAATGAATTAATGTTCCATAAATTTCTACTGCCCAAGTTATGGGTTATTTGTTCTTCTGCAGTACTTATTTAAAGCATGAGTAGCTATTAACTAAGACAGTACTCAGTTGTTATACAAACAAACATTAGGAACAATACAAAAAATGCTTGTAGAGCTTTTTGACCATCTGTTTATAGGCCCTGAACTACTCACAAACACAGTGTGTCATGAACAGATAAGACAGAAAGAATGGAGTTAGAGTATCACTAAATTTTCTTTTTAATTTTTTATGTTTACAGAAATATTTGACAAAATATGACTTTATATCTGAGGCCTTAAATCAACATGATGTTTGTGACTAATAAAAAATCTATAGTTTTGCCCTTTGCTGTTGTGGCTCAGTGGATTGAGTGCCAGCCTGCAAATCGAAGAGGTGCCGGTTGGATTCCCAGTCAGGGCACATGCCTGGGTTGCCTACTAGGTCCCCAGTAGGTGGCGGGTGAGAGGCAACCACATGGATGTTTCTCTCCCTCTCTTTCTCCCTCCCTTTCTCTCTCTACAAATAAATAAATAAAATCTTTTAAAAAAATCTATAGTTTTGTTTTTAAACTGCACTTATTCCAAGTAAATTCTACACACACCAATCAAATTCAACAATTCTGAAGAAGGTCCATTGGGCCTTGTAAAATGTTCATGCATTTATTAAACACTTAAGTCATATGCTTTCCTACCTATTAGTTTGGCCAGCTGTGTAGCTGTTTATCCTTTTATACCGAGCTCCTGAGAGAATGAGAGTATTCTTGTTGACATCCCTTAAACTGCCACTGCCCCAGAGGGGTTCAAAGCAACGAAGCGAGAAATTGAGTTGAGGGAGGGGAGAGGACTCTTGACAATATCAGCAACAAACTGTTTTGTGCTGATCACCAGACATGGCCTTGGAGGATTCTGGGTGCTAACTGTGTCTCTCTTTATGGCTCTGTTAGCCTGCTGGGGTCAGCCAGATTGTGTTCAAACCAATTCACAGTTTTAAATTTAAAAATAGTAGAAAAAATTAAACATTTAATCCTATGTTGTAGGTGCCACACAACTAACAAGCACTTTGACTCTTTCTTTTTTTTTTATTAATTATTTTTATTGTTATTCTATTACAGTTGGCACAATTTCCCCCTATCCCCTCCTTCCCCCATCACACTCCCTGCTCCCATGGTAAAACAAACAAACAAACAAACAATTGGCTGGAAATCTGATTATTTATTCATTGTACCTTAAAAAATTAACTGATAAATTCTCTGTTAGATTTTATAAGATACAGTGGAGGGTAAATCAAAATTTCTGACTTCATGGAGCTAATAATCTAATGAAGTAATATGTATTAAAGTCAATAAGTACTGAATACACAGTGAAAAAAAATGAAACTAATGGGCTGATTTGTGGAGATACTGAAGAATCAAATTTAAAATTTTATTTAAATTAACAGGGCCTATACCTTTAAAATCACTTTGTTCATTTGGAAAAGTACATAAACTGGTATGTATTTTATTTCTTAATAGTTTTAATTTTCAAGAAAGTGGGTATGTTAGTATCTGAAAACAGGGTGTCTTTTTTCCTACATGGGGTCATTAAAAGTGAATGGGGAAGCCTGTTGTAATGCTCTCATGTCTTCTGATGTCATGCTTTCAAAGTGGCCTAAGATTCATTGTAGAAAGATAAGTAACTGATGACTTTATAAGGAATAATTTAGAGTGTAGACAGATGTCTTTACAATAGTAATCTTCCTGGGTGCATCTTGTTTGGTGTTTTTCTAACACTTTCAAGAAAAAGATAACATTTGAGGCTATAATTCTGTCATCTTATCACATGGAATCCTGGCAACTCTTATTAACATCTTGACACCTTTTTGGTATAAACTCATAAGTTCTAAGGTAAGGTGGGTTTAAATTCATGGAGTCGAGTTTTTTGCTCTGTATCCATTAAATGCCTGATCTTCTGCTCCTTACATCACAAACCTTTCAGTCAAGTAAATCAGCTGTGGGCCAGAATATGAATTATGGATTAGGCCCTGAAAGGTTAACAGTTAGCTATTTGGGATACAGTTGAAAAACTAGGGGAAAATAAAAGGGTAAATGTGTGTTAGACTCTTTCCTATTAACTTCTATACAACGAACTGACATGTGAAGGCCCTTATATTTAGACATTACCCAGTGGAGATACAATAGAGTTTTATTACCACAATATAGTTCTGTTGTTTAACACAAGTGTTAACCTTTCAATGGCTATAAAATTAAAGGTTTAGCCTGGAAACCTACCTCTAGTCAAAAACAAAAACCATTATATGAGACTGTAATAAGGCTCATCAAAAGTCTGAAAGTGCTCCAGAGTTGCTCTCAATTGCATCAGCATATAGTATAAGAAAAATAACACCATGATATTTTATCAGTGTTGCAAATAATTTAAAAACTACAAACTTAGTCCTAATCCAATGTGTAGCACATTTATTGAATGTACATCAATGAATGTACAGCAAGATGCTTCCCACCAAAAGGATCATCAAAATCTTTCCTGGAAAGAATTACAATTTCTTAATAATTTGTATTAATGTTAACTTGGATTATTTAAATTAATATATTAAAATGCAATATTTTATGCACTTATAAAATACTTCCTCACTAAGTTTAAGACAAAATCAACAGTTGCTACTTACTCATAAATTATGGTTAGGGAACACATCTGATACTAGAATTCAGAGGTATTAGAGAGAAGAGTATGTTTTAGAGTAAAAAGAGGAAATATTGATAAAGCCTCTGTTTGTAGCAATTATTCTAATAAAGTAGAATTTTTGGAGGTGGGCGTTGGAGGGACTTCACACGGTGGTCAGGTGTATCTCACAGTCCTCAGCTAGCTGCAGGAGAGCGCTTCTGAGACTCTGCAAAAAAAGAAAAGAATTGTTGATTGTTGGAAGGAATGTTTCCTGTGGCCAACAATTTCCTGGGCCAGATAGGGTCAAGTTCAAGGAGTTCATCATCACCAAGCCCTTATTATATGAAATGCTAAAGGGACTTATATAAGAAAAAGAAGATGAAAAATATTAACAGTGAAAGGACAGCAAACACAGTTATTAACAAACACACCTAAAACAAAAGCAAACCAAGAGGACAGCTAGATCAGGAGTGGAACCATAGAAATGAAGAACACAAGGAGGGTTAGAAACAGGGGGGTGGGAGGGGGAGAAGGGGGGAGAAGGCACAGAAAATAGCATAGATGGTAGGTAGAAAATAGATGGGGGGAGGGCGAGAATAGTGGGGGAAATATAGAATCCAAAGAACTTGAGACACGTGGTTATAAACTAAGGGGGGAGAATGGTGGGGAAGGGAGTGTGTGGGTAGAGGGGAATGAAGGGGGGGAATAGAACAACTATAATGGTATAATCAATAAAATATATTTTTAAAAAATTTCCTGGGCCAAGTTGAACTCAATGAGGTGCTTTTGGGAAGTTAAACTCTCCTAACGGTTCCTACTTGGGGGATGGCAGACAGTTTCTTATTTGTTAAAATGAGTTGTATTTTTTGAATATGAAGTAAATGATTTAAAGTTAGAAATCGATGGCCATGTTTCCCGAAATCTGATGATGGCAAGGAAAAGGCATCCTGCAATTAAGATACCAAAAATTCTCTTAAAATATGCAACTGAAAGGTGTTAATTATATTGTTATGAATGAAAAATAAAAGCATGATTTTAAAATGTTTAACTGTATAACTACCTTTACTGCTATAAGCTAAAAATCTCAAATAATATATTATGTCATGTAGAAACAAACTTTAATTCTATCACTGATATAAGAAATACCCACCATTTGAATTACTATAGAAAAATGAAATATAATAAACTCGTTACTTACAAATAGTCCTTTCAAGCTTGCCTTTCTCCTTTTTTTATAACTAGTAAAAATTATTTTTATGAGTCAGGAAATTAATCAGTGGATCAACAAGTACTTAATCGCATAGCACTTTGCTAGGAGATGGGAGAAGTGGCCTGGTCCCTCCCATTTAGCCACTTACAATCTACTTACAGACAAGGCACACATGCACAAAAAAGTAAATAAATAAGGAGCATTGAAAAACAGAACAGAATTGTTTCCTGAGTTTTATTGTAAGTATAGATGAGCCAAGAGTCAATGATAGTCCTAAAGAATGAGTTTCTGTGAGGTTGAAAGAGACATTACTAAGTTTAAGGTGCCTTGATGGGACTGTGTAAATTGGGCTATAGAGAGCCTGGTGACATATCTATGTAATGCCCTCGATAACCCTACTTAATAAATAGATATCTTAATGAAAATGTGAATAAATAAATGAATTGCTACCTGAGAAAATGGTGGAATTCCAAAAGGACATAGCAGAATGATTATGCAAAGTTTAAAAATGTGACATTTATATTTGAGACAGATTAATCTGGCTTGGATTATATTTTTGTATGAAAACAAGTGGGATGAACCTAAAAAAATTGATTGGGGCAACACTGCAGATGCTTAAACAGATGATGCTTAAATAGGAGTTAAGCCTTATCTATGGAATGATTATACCCCTAAGAGCCTGGCCTCCTCTCTTCTTACACTACTCCTCTCACTCAAGGACCCACTGTATTGCCAAAAATTCAGTTATTTGTTATTATATATGTTCAGTCTCCCATAGGTATATCTCTGGCTGATAACATTTTCTTTATACTTAGATCTACATGTAAAAGAACAGAATAGACAGTTCCTCCTGAATATCTTATAGACATCTCAAACCCAACATATCTAAAATATATGCATTGTGTTTTCCTGTATACTCGCTGCTTCTTCTTTGCTTCCTATACCCGTACATGACACATCCTAGCTCTTGACTTTTACTCTGTCTTCACTCTCCAGTCAGATGTGTTACCAAGTTCAATCAATTCTATCTCCAGCTTATGTTTCAAATCTATTAATGTTTCTTCAATCTCTCTGACACAGCTTCAGACAGGGCTCTATTCATCCTGCCTTGTGGACTGGAGTGGACTCCTGGCCTCTGCACTGTTCCCTCTGCCTTCACTCATGTACCCTTTCCAATTCTTCTTCACACAGAAGCTAGGATGACTTCCAAGAATGCATATGCATAAATTATTTTCAGAAATATGAAATATAAAATTTCCATAAAGGAATTAAGAATAGGTAAAGTTAAGCATGGGGTGTATCGAATTCTGCAAAAGAGATAGAGTGTATATGGACTTATAATTTTTTCTTTAAGCTCTCCTTTCTCCATACTTGTTCAATTTCCCCTGCTTGTAATGATGGTTTTTTTTTTTTTTTTTATCAGATCCCCTTGTCAAATTCTCTCCTCTTCCATTGGGGTTATTGAACTTGGCTGCAATGAACTGATTTAGAGATTGTGCTATTTCATTCCTCAGCTATAGAGTTGAGGTTGTCAATGGTTCTCAAACTTTAGTATGTATCAGAATCATCTGGAGATATTGATAAAATAAAAATAGTTTGACTCTTTCTTTGGCATTTCTGATTCAATAGGATTTACATGGGCCTAAGACTTTGCATTTGTAACAGGTTCCCAGGCATATTGGTTTGCTAGGGCTTCCATGGCAAAATATCAGATTCGGTGGTTTCAGCAACAGAAATTTATTTTCTCACAGTTCTGGAGGCTGTAAGTCCAAGATCAAGATATTATTATGGTTAATATCTTCTGAGGTCTCTCTTCTTGGCTTTCAGACAAGATTGAATGTGTACAGAGTGGTGTGGCCGTCGACTGTCCTTGGCTTTTGGATGGCTGCATTTTTGCCATTCTCTCACATAGTATTTCCCCTGTGCACACCTCTTCTGGGTGTCTCTTCTCTTCATTTCTTATAAGAACACCAGTCAGGTTGAATTAAAGGCCACTCCGATGGCCTCATTTTAAATTAACCACCTCTTTGAACACCCAATTGGCAAGCACGGTAACATTCTGAGGTATTAGGGTTTAGAGCTTTAGTACATGAATTTGGGGGGTCCATGGCCTAGCTTATTTAAGACAAGGTAAAATGATGCTAATTTTGAGAATTACTAGGTTAAATCATCAAGTCAGGTGAAGGACTTACAACAGCTGAACATCATCTGGATAACTTACACTGACAACACCAGTAAGGAGAAAAAAGTAGAAAACGTCTGGATAGGAAGGCTTCCCAAACTGACTGAGAGTGACAATCACAGGCCAGAGGATTGGAGAAAAGAAGCTGAGTTTGTGTGAAAAACTGGAATGCTTCCCTTACCTTCTGTGGCCCTGGGTCGACAGAAGTATACCCATGTGAGGGGTATTCACAGGCACTAGAAACTCTTCGTTTCTATAAGTAATATGCCAATTCACTTGTTTCCTGCTTTCTGTTTATGTTATATGGCTTTTTGTAGATTACTCTTATGAGCAGGGACACTGGGCTTTCCAGACTTAATCATTGTGACATTTCAGTTGGCAGGATTATAGGTATCATGCCAATTCAGGGATTCTTCATTCTATGGAGTTTTCCAGCACAGTTGTGCCAGAGGTTTCTCCAGAGAAGGAAGCTAGTATCTCCATTAATTTCTAATAAGGTCAGGATTTTTTTTAGTTCATTTCCTAAAGCTTCGTTATTGGTCTTTGAGAATACATGCCCAATGTTGGAGTCTCCGATTCAGCTTGCTGCCCTGTGGAGGGCTCAAGATTTGTAAACTGTCTCCCACAAATGAGCAAGGCCAGACGCACTAAAAGCCCATCTCCAGGTCACTCAGAATCAATAAGTGCCACTATTGAAAACCCTGGTTTTTGTTTTGACCCCCAAGGGTTTCTCTTTAATATCGCAGATACTTCATTACACAGTTAAAGAGAATAGTTTTGTGAGGGGCGACGTGTGTCCCTTTCCTTTCTTTATATTGTTATAAAATGGCCAAGTTCCTTGAAAGTAGTGTCTATACTCTCTGTCTCCTCTTTCTACTATCTTTGATTTGAATCAGTCTTAAATAAATATACGAGGGACCTTAGTAATTATGTGTTTTAAACTATACCTATGTTAAGGGTCAGAGTTTGTGGAAAACCAAGCATGATTGAGGCCATACCAGAAGAGAGATTTTTCAGAACATTTGAGAAACTTTTGTAAGTGTCAAACAGAAACCAATGGAAACTAATTTTAGTACCTTCCAAAATATTCTACTGTAAGTGTGTATGTGTATAGTGCACGCAGGCACGTGGGTGGATGAAGAGGAGTAATCTGTCACGTAGCAGGAAGCCTCAGAGTCACTGCCAACTCTTCTTTCTTATTCAAATTTTGTAACCAATCAATCACAAAGATGTTAAAATTCAAGCTTCTAATAGATTGTGAATCCAGACTGATTCTCTGCCACAACTGCATACATCTACTTCTCTGGCAACCCTTTCCTTACTTCGGGGTTTTAGCTTCATGCATTAGATCAAGGGTCAGCATCGCATCCTTAATGTTGCTTCTATTTTTCATAAAGCTTAAAATATTTGTTATCTGGTCTTATAATAAAAAGATTGCAGACACCTGTGTTAGATTAATACAGTGGTTCTTAAATTGCTATTTTTGGCTTCCTGTTCTCTCCACTCCCAACTATTCGGCTTCTTGCCTGCTGTCTAAACACTGAATTCTTAGCTCTTTATTATGGACCATGATACTGCCATTTCTAGCTACCACTATTTTCAGCAGCATCTCACACTTCTCTCTTCTACTATTCCATAGCCTGGTAATCCTAAATTATTTGGAGTCCTGGGAATCGATCTTATTCTATGGTTGATTCCCAGAACTCCAAATAGTGTGTGTGTGTGTGAACATTATTTTTTTCTCTTTTTTAAAAAAAATTATTGTTGTTCAAGTACAGTTATCTGCCCTTCCACTCCCATCGCTCCCCTCTCACCCCAGAAATCCCTCCCTCCCTCCCCTGATTCCACTCCCCCACTTGGTTTTGTCCAGATGTCTTTTATAGTTGTTTCTGAAAATTCTTCCCATTTACCCCCTGTTGTGGACTGCTCTGCCTGGTTCGAGGAATTGTGACTCTACCCCCTGTGGCTAAGGAGGAGTCAGTGACCTCTGGAATGCGAGCTACAGGAGACAAAGCTTGTCTCTGGTAGCAAATGGTGCCTCAGTTTCCTTCCTGCCCCCAAAGCACGGTCAGAAGTCAATGATGGGTAAGACCCCTCACAGAGGAGAGGCAACCTAAGCCAGACTCCATCACTTGGGAGGCCTTCATGGAAGGATTTGGGGGCTGCAACAAAGAGCAATGGACTCTCACTCCCCAGCTCTGACAAAGCCTGAACCTCCATGTTCTCTGGGAGAAGCACTTCCTGGCTCTAATCCCCTTAAGCCTGAATACCTGTTGGGGAGAGGTGCAGCTCCTTGCCTTGCTAGAGCATGTCCTGAGAAAAAATATGCCAACACAAAGACTTCCTGAAAAACCTGTGAAATCTGCTCTGCTAAGAGTACTTTCATTCATATGTTAAGGGTCCGAGCAAGAAACTCTAAAACTCTTCCTGACTTTAACTTGGACTAAGCCCTCAGATTTCTTTGAAATGTTATCTACTGTTTGATCCTTGCCACCCTGTATTCCTGTGTATTACAACCCAATAAAAGCCCTTGGAGGAAGGGGCTCAATGCCTTTTTCCCCTGAGAAATTGGCCACTGCTCATGGTCTTTTTCCTCTGGGAAAATGGCCACCTCTCCTCCCCAAGCAGATCACATCATGTCTCAGTCATGTTTACTCTCATCTGTGGCACACGGGGGGACTTGCTAGCAAAGTTGCCCCCACAACCCTCCCCATTATCTTCTCCCACCTCCCCTCTGGTTACTGCCAGTTTGCTATTAATTTCAATGTCTCTGGTTATATTTTACTTGCTTTTTTTTGTTAATTAGATTCCACTTAAAGGTGAGATCATATGGTATTTGTTCTTCAACACCTGGCTTATTTCACTCAGCATAACGCTTTCCAGTTCCATCCATGCTGTTACAAAGGGTAGGCGCTCCTTCTTTCTTTCTGCTACATAGAATTCCATTGTGTAAATGTGCCATAGTTTTTTGACCCACTCATTTACTGAAGGGCACTTAGGTTGCTTCCAGCACTTGACTATTGTAAGTTGTGCTGCTATGAACATTGGGGTGCATAGGTTCTTTATATTATTTAAAAGGTTTCAGTGTTAGCAAAAAAATTTGAGGCTGAGGAATTTGTGTGTATGTGTGTGTATTCCTCAGCCTAGAGTTGTTTTTTTGTTTAAACTGAAACCTTTTTAATCATCTTTAAATAATTACCTCAAGAACTTTGTTCTCTCTATAGTCTTCAGGTTTTTTTAGAAAGATAATAACATGGTCAAGAGCACAGATTGAGAAATAGGGTTCTGGCACTTGACTCCTGGCTTGGCCACTCACTAGCTATGTTACCCTGGGTACGTAATTGAAAAACACTAGTCCACAGCTTTTGCAAAATAAGGCTATATAGGATAAAGCAAACTAAGGCAGACACTTGGCTTACTTATTCTTTTTTAAAAAATAGATTCTACATGCTCCTCCATAAATAAGTTCTGCATGTTTTTGCATAAGTTCTGCACATCCTTGTTTAAAAATAAGTTTTGTGTGTTTTTTGTTGTTGTTCACAAATGCTGTAACCATTTACTGTATTTTTCCATTGCTATTTATCCCCCTTACACCCCCTTTCTTGCTCAATCCCAACACTGCGGCCCATGTCCATGAGTCCTTTCTCCTTTGTGCTCAGTCCCTCCACCTCCTTGGTTTTCATTTTTCCTTTCACTGCTGTCAAATTAAACTCAGAAAATAAAATCACTGTATTGAGAAAACTATATGGAAAAAAATAAAGGTATGTATTTTTATAAAACTACAATAAGGGTAAAGATAAGAAAAATACAAAGATATAAAATAAGTTTTCAGAATATGACAACCTATCAGATAGATTTAGGTCACATAGGGAAGTCTTTAATTATATCATGTGAAATATCTCTCTGAAGCATTACTTCCTCCCACAGATATGTGCTCACTTTTCCATTTGAATAGTTGATCTTTTATTAACTTTTAAGCCTTGTGCTATGTATATACTATCTTCTCACATCATTTTTGACTGCTTGGACTCAAAATATTCACAATTAGATGATGGATTTAGTAGACAGTTCAATTGCTATTCCTTTGGCAACTAAGCAACTAAACAACTAATCGTATTTTTAATACTAATATAATTAAGGAATTGTTTAAGAGTTGGGTCCACGTTTACAGAATGTTTATCTATCTATCTACCTAATTGATCATTATCATTTATCATAATCATCATCATATGTGTGTTTTTATGTCATGTATATTCTAATAATAAGACTCAAATTTTTTATTTTTTAATGTGGACTAAGGGTACCTAATTGTTCTTTATATCACAACTTTGTTCCAAAATTTTTTTCTCAGCTCTTAAAAAATGACATGTATTTACACATACACATAAAATCACCTATACATGTACATACATGCTGGCATTCATAAAAAAACACTACCTTTATGCCACTCTCATGCAAAGTTAGTAATTTTGTTTAATTTCTCTCATACAAACTTGTTCAATGTGCTTGCTTATAGGCCATGACTTTCTGCTAAACATTCCTTTCTTTGAAAAACAAGAAACCATTGTCTTTATTTAAACTTTATTTATAAAATTATGGAGCATCACTAGTATCATGAAAATTATATTTTCTAAGGTGCATAAGTCCTATTTTCTTTCTTTTGTCCTGTTTTACACTAGCACAGCAATCAATTAAAAATAATGGAAACCCTCTTTCATCCCAGGACTGCATATTCCCTTCTCTCAGTCGTTGACAGGCAAAGTTGGAACTTAGTTTCTTTTCCTTTAAACTGATAGAAAAGAATAAGCACAGAGCTCCAGCTCAGAAACATAAAAATGAGTGAGAAAAATGAGAAAAGCTATTGGTGATGTACTGTTACCATGAAATTCAGCAACATCTGGGAGAGTTATGTGAATTAGTGGTTTAAAAACAGATTACACTAATTTCCGTGGAACACTCGGAATGAATCAGTGAAGAAACAAAAGCATCTTCAGACTTTGCTAATTTTAAATAAAAAATAAAGTAAAATATATCATAATAGGTAATCTACTTCATCATGTTCTTTCTCGCTGATACAAAGAATTCCAGTGTAAACAGGCGTTCATCATCAGACCATTAACGCTATATCCCTCGGCAGCTTTTCATTGGCTGCGTCCCGAGGGATCAGTTGTTTTCCTCTCACCACTGCTGGCTCTTTCGATACCATTACGAATGGTGTACGCGAATGCGTGGCTAGAAGAAACTTCTTGACAGAGTTGTACGAAAAATGCAAAGTTGCAGGATATTTCTTGGATTCTGAGTGGCTATATTAGTGCCATGGATAGACAAATGTCCTTTTGACAAACACACATTTGTAGATATTTGGCCAGAGAACAAATGTATATTGTCCAGAAAACAAAGGAAAATTAGGTTCAAATGAGGAGGGAAAATATTTTCATACATTTATTAGATACAATATGAATTATATTAGACCTTTCCTGTATGTTTATCTTAAAAAAAAAGTCTCCTCATCTGCCTGTTGGTTAGTAATGCCTATATTAAGAACATGCTATAATAGTTAATAAAATACTAAATATTCAATAAGTGGTACACAAGATGCCCTCACATTGGTGATTATAATAATAAAGTCTGCGGTAGAGAATGAAATAGAGGTAGTTGATAGTTTAAATACATTTTATAACTTTGTAAATGTTACAATAAAGAAAGCATTTTGTAGAGTCAGCCAAGTCATCAACACTCTTGTTTCTTTACCTTCAAATGACCTTGACATCCATGCATTGTCCTAGTATGAACTTGGCCAACCCTTCAAATTCTTCTTCAAAAGCTTAACTCCCAACAGTGTCAGTTGACCCCTGGGAAATGTTGAAAGAGCCTTCAGTATTAGCTCTGTGGACAAATATATTAGTCTGCTCAGGGACTCATAACAAAATATGCCATGACTGTGTGGCTCAAAACCCCAAATTTATTTTCTCATAGTGCTGGGTGCTCAAAGTCCATGACGAGGTTTCATGAGGTCTGGTGAGGTGCCTCTGACTGGCTTGCAGATCTCCGCTCTTCCTCTGGCTGTGTCCTCCCCTGGCCTCTTCACTCTGGTTGTGCAAAAGCAGGGACAGAATCTTCCTTTCAGATTAGGGCCCCACCCCTCCTGACTTTATTTAATCCTAAAGACCTTCCTACAGGCCCTATCTGAAAAGATAGTTACATTGGAAGTTAGGGCTTCAATATATACATTTGAGGGGAGACACTCTAAAGATATTTTAAAATTTGCAAATCATCTCCAATTTCTCACACAGTGAAGAGATAATGAATGCATACATATGCAAATGATTTCAGTTTTCCTTCTGCTTCCACAGAGCCCATATGAAAATCTGTTTGTTGTGTAATTTTTAAAATAAATTTTAAATATTTTAAAACAATGATGAGCTTTTCACTAAAAGATCCTTTACAATAGAGAAAAAGGATTATTCTACATTGTTTTGTACCTTTTATGCTGTATTATGTTTGGTCCTGGAGATTGAACAGGGATTGTACAGGGACAAAAAGGCCAGTTTTGTATTACACCTAAGATTTTATATTATGCTAAGAATCAAGAAAATTTTTCTTTTGAACAAAAGTGGAGAACTATAAAATAAACATAAAGTATATTTTTAAAGAAGGTTTTATTTATCTTACCCAATAATTTATCCAATTTATTAATGTTGATCAAAGCAATCTGGTCACTTAAATTAAAAGTGGAAAATATCATTTTTATAATCATTTTCAGCCTGTATTTGCAATTTCAAACAAAAATTATGCTTAAACTTTTGGCAACATTTGATATGCCAGTATGTTTGATAAAACATTCAATGATTCTCACGCATTTGAAACTAAAATAGTCATGTTAAAGAACTTGGGATTGATTTTCTTCTAAAGTTCATGAAAAATAATGTTAAGGGATAGAATTAGAATTTGGCAATTTTCATTCATAAATTTATTCAACCGTGTTTTCAAAGTCTGTCAGGAATATTAAGCCCATCAAGTCAAGAAATATATATGAATTGAATGAATACAATTCAAGTGAACTTCTAACCAACACTGGAGAGTGAAAAGAAAGTGTATTATTTACTGAATTCTTCTCTCATTAGAAGAAGGAGAAGGAGAAGAAGAGGAGGGAGGAAAAGAAGAGGAAGGAGGTGGAGGAGAAGGAGAAGGAGAAGGGGAAAAAAGAATGTGGCCTGGAAAAATATCAGACACTAGTTTGGATAAGAATCACGGAGAAGAAGGAGAAGGAGAGGGAGAAGGAGAAGGGGAAGAAGGAATGTGGCCTGGATAAGTATCAGACACTAAACTGGATAAGAATCATGTACATTCCTTATATCCGAGCCAGTACTTATTCTGGATTGTGATTCACAGAACAAGTGTCTGTATTGCTTCTGTGTTTATTATGATTCGGTCTGCTTCCAGTAAAAGAATAAATACAGGATTAAGGCAATATGACCTACTTCTGAAATTTTCCCTTTTGAAAAATATTATCTTCTTCATTTCCTGAAAAAGACTTAGGCCAGTTATGTACTCAGTAGCATTTCATGTTAGATAAAACACCAGAAACTAAGAAACAGATTTTTTAAGAAGCTGAGCTTACACTGATATTATTAAACCAGTTAAAACAAATCAGTCTTTTTGCTTCATTTTGATGAGAACACAGGTTTTGTGACATTCGACTGAAAAAATCCCAATGAGCATAAAGGAAGAAAAAGACCTTATGCAAGGCATCGATTAAATAAATTTTCACACTATTCTTATATATTAACAAACACAATGGTTCAAACTAATTTTTAGAGGGATATTGAATTTGGATGATATATATTTTGTAAATAAAACTAACAAGTATTAAATTTTATTAGAATAAATGGCAAATTATAACAGTGGATAGAGTTATAACTCATGATTGTAGAATTATATTTTATAACCAAATCTTTTATTTCCCAAATCAAAGATTATATATGACCCTAGAAGATACAAGTTTGTGAGTTTAGTTTTTCTTAGGGAAATACGAGAGAATAAAAATAATTAATGTAACAGTTTGAAGATTGCATGATGATTCTTATTTAATGTTAGAAATTTATCATACTATTTTCTTCTGGAAAAGAGAAAGATAATTATAGTAAAAATTTGAGTTCTATTTTTATATTAAAATATAATAATAGAAAATTTAAGATCAAGATTATCTGATTATTAGGTAGCTTGTAATCCCTATTACAAGCCCTTAATGAAGATTGTGATTATATAATCTGAGAATCAGAATTTAAAGTTTTAAATCTAGCTAGTTTTCCAGATTCATTTATTTATATATCTATCCAAACACATTTATTCACGGTTGCCATTTGAGAAGGTGTAGTTGATGTCATACCAAATGTCCAGAATGAGAGTTGCAGGCTCTCTTGCCCCCATGGGCTGGACAAGCAGTGTAAGTGAGTGAACCCGGCCTGTGTGGAATGAGGTTCCCTGAAGGGCTAGTACCCACCGAAGGGACAACCTGTTTTCTGCTCCTCCTATGTGGTTATATGGACACAACTTCTCAGATTTCCAATTTTTCTATGGGATTAGAGATATAAAATTTTACTTATAATCTTCTAATTTTTCATTCTGAACTTAAAAACCACTTCAGTTAAAGAAATAATCATGAGCAAGCCAAACAAAAGATGTTTATGGGACTATGATAGCCTATCTGCTTGCTTCAAGTTTTGCCCACTGATACAGACATTGTGAACTTTGACCTCTTATTCAGATTTTTGGCATTCAGTAAACAAGTTCTCAAGCTTCCCAATGGCCCAAAGACAGTTGTGTGATTCTCAGTTTTTCAGACTCACTGATACTCAATCTTGGTATCAGTCCCTGGATGACAGCACTCATGGATTGTCTATAATGCTGCCTGATGAGAACCATTTAGAAAGGGATTATGTTATACTATTTAATAGGGATCAGACTTGACAAGAAGATTATTCTAAGCAAAAAAGTGATCTTATTTGACACAATTTTTTATTTTATGTGCATACAGTATATAAATATATATGTACAAACATGCAAAATAGCAGAGAAGATTAATAGGGATTGGACCAATGGTCATCAAACTTTATGTTTAGAGAAATCATCTTGAATACTTAAAAAGTGATGATATATGGCTGTACTCCACAGGATGCAGATCCTATAGTTTGGAGACAGGGCTCAGGTCATGCTTTCTGAACAAGCATCCATATGATTTGATGCTCTTGTCAGAGTGACTGGTGGCCTGGAAAACTAGTGAAGACTGAACTATTGATCTGTCACATGGTTGGCCTCATTCTAAGTGAGGGTATTCAAGGTGCTACCCTTTTTACTTTCCCTTCCAAAAGAATGTTTGTTGACTACCTAATCATTCTCATTCGAGTGAGTGTTCCCTAAGTGAAAGTTTGAGTAAAGACTTATTTCACATTTGTGAAACAAACTATGCTCATTATCTGACAGGTTTAAAAATGACAAAAATCAAAGGAAAAAACAGTAATAGTTAACACTGGGAATAGCAACCCAAATGTATAATTCCTATTGTTATCCTGATTTTACAAATAGACAATGAAAAGGACTTGCCAGATATAGCGTGGTGAGACAACTTTCCTAACATCATATATCTAATAAGTAATTGTTTTATAGAGAAAGAGATCTTCACACTGGAAAGGGGAGGGTAGTAATGTAGGCATTGCCCTGAGCACACTGATCTTCCATGTTTATTTGGCCACTCAGTCCAAGGGCAGTCAGCATACAATAAGCAGGATCTTCATCTAACAACTTTACATAAGATTGGTGTAAGTAATTAAACAACAATAAAAAATTAAAATAAATAAAAAGAAAAAGAAAAAGATTGTTGTAAGTGCTCAATTATCACTTATTATCTAGTATGCATTATTAAATATTGTTATATCCTATGCAGCTGTCACTGCCATTATTATCAACACTGAAAAGCTGGAAGAACCTTTGCAAATGCATACACAGGACTATAGCAGGTCAAATTGTGAGAGTCCTCACCCACCGCTGTCTTTCTGCCCTATACACTCAAATGTAGATTCTAATTTCTGAGATTTAAAAAGACAAAGGAGGAGAAGGGAGAGAGCAGAAGGAAGAAATATGGTGGTAGATTTCTAATATTGTAAATAATAAAATTATTGAAAAAATAAACATGAATACCAAGGTCCCAGGTCCAGGTATTCTGACTCAATAGGTCTGTAATTAGGCCCAGAAATACGTACTTTTAAGAAGAAATTCTAGATCTTCACCTTTATAAACTGTTGCTCAGCAAAAGAAGAATCATCATTGTTTCCTTTTTTTCTGTTTTAACTAAAGAAGAAATAAAATTAAGCTACATAGAAGGCACTTGTTTTTAGTCATTAGAAAGATAAAATATCTGATAGCAAAGGATTATAAATATTAAGATCATCTATTGGTCTGTAGCTATGGGATATCCTTCTCTAGCAATCTTCAATTTATTGAATAAATGTTATCACTTAGATACAGATTAAGGGTTCAAACATCAAGAACATTTTTATAGGTAAGAGAACTAGTATTATAAAACTATCCTGGCATACACACATTGTTGGGAACCGCCCTGCCTGGTTTCAGGAATTGTAACTGTCCCCCATGGCTAAGTGAGTGACCTCTGGAATGCAGGCCACAGGAGACAAAGCTTGTCTCTGGCAGCAAGCGCTGCTTCTGCTTCTTCCCCCGTCCCCAAAGCATGGGCAGATAGTTGATGACAGGTAAGACTCCTCAGAAGAGGGGCAACATAAGCCAGACATAATCACTTGGTAGGCCATTGTGGAAGGACTGGGGAGGCCTTCAACAAAGAGGGAGTGATGGACCCTCGTCACCCCGGCTATTGTGACATAGCCCGAGTCCCGATTTCCGTCTGGGAGAAGTGCCGCCTGGCTCTAATCCACTTAAGCCTAAAAGCCTATGATGGGGAAGGCGGTGCAGCCCTGTGCTGGAAAAGGCGGATTCCCTGGGTGATCAGGCCTAAGAAAGAATATATAAAATCCTTTAAACCTCTTTGTTTAGAATGCTCTCATTTAAATGATAAGGTCCAAGCAAGAAGTTTGTTCCTCAAAGTTTTATGACTCTTTAGCTATCTGACCCTGAGAATAAGCCCTCATAGTTCTTTCAGTGCTGTCTATTGTTTGATCCTTACCTGTATTCTTGTGCAAAAGAACCCAATAAAAGCCCCTTGAGCAGGGGGCTCTTGGCCCTTCTCCTTTGAGGGATTGGACACCTTTCCTCCCCAAGCAGATCATGTCTTGGTAGTGTTTACTTTCAACCGTGGGGACCAGGGGACTTTGCAGGCAAAGTTGCCCTCACAATGCATTAACTTTCTTCGTATAATTCTCACCGTGACCCTGTAGATAGGTCCCATTCATCATCATGTCATGTGTGAAGATGTAAGGCTCAAAAGCACTAAGGGCTTGCTCAAGGTTACATTCTTAGTCAACTGTTCAATTTGCTTACGAACTCAGAACCCCTAACTCTAAACGTCCTTTTCTTCTACACTGCTTCCCTCCTAAGTGAAATATTGCACAGCAAACATGTCTCTCCTCACCCATCTTCTTCCCACAGAATCACAATATTTGTCTGGGACTATAGACATAGACAACTCACCCTCTCTAAAATGTTCGGTAACTTCCCACTTTGTATAGGATTAATGTAAAATTCCTGGCTAAGCACAGTAGGTCTTATGCATTTTTCCCCCAATCTACTGATAGGGGAAAGCCCCTTTTCCGCTCGCCTAAGAACGCCCCGTAGGAGAGTCTAACTTCTGCATTCTGCTTCTGTAACCTGCTTCTGCCAAGCAGCCAGTGAGAGCCACAGCACCTCAGATATCCCCAAATAAGGAAATAGACATAACTTCTGCCTTCCACTTCTGTAACTTGCTTTGCCACGTAGACAGGAAGGTCCTGCAGGCTATATAAACCCCAAGGACCCTTTGTTCAGGGCTCAGAATTTGGAGATCACTCTCCTCTGAGCCCGTGCACATAATAAAGATCGTGCTCCTGAACCCTCGGTGTCTGGTCGCTTCATTTTTCTCTAACACTACTTCTTAAGCCTCACCTTGATCCCTCCCCAGCCTCCATTCTGGAAAGAAAGGTTGACTTTTCTTCATGGAACAGTAAGATGCCTTCATCACAGAGTTCCTTCTGCCTGGAATACCTTTAACAGTGTTATCTCTCTAACTCATTCTGAGTGTTTTTTAGAAATTTTTGAGGCCTGCTATAGATCCTCTCTTTCCAACACCTACAACAGAACTAATTTTTACTCCTTTGTGATAATTCTTTTCATTTTCCCCCTCTTATTCTAGTCATGTGTCATATTTCAGTACCCATGATTGAAATATAAGACACCGGAAGGATGGTCTTAGTTTTATCCATTTTTGTTTCTCAGTTATTATTTGGGGCCCATAAAATATTCTTTGATAAACAAAAATATGATCATAAAATAATTAATGTCTTTTTTGCTTTTGTTAGTAATATATTTCAACCTACCATAGATGTGCCCTACGATTAAAATATAAACTTTTAAATTAATTGTATATTTATAAGTATGAAATTATTGTTCATTTTCATTAGCATGCCAAGTTATTTTCCTAATGAATAATTTAAAAAGTTTAAAAAAGTCTCCTTATCAAAGGCCAAAAGATTATTTACCATTAGCTAAATATGACTTTGGCTGATATTTAAAAATAGACAGCAGGTATACTGGTGTAATGAATATGCAATCATTTGTAAATCAAGAAATACATTATATAATGCATCTATGAAATTTCCCCATAAACCATATTAAAAAATACATTCATAAATATTTTAAAATTATACTTATTTTTTTCTTATTAGCAAAATATAGAGGACAGGAAAGATTCACAGCTGAAAGACCACAAATTACTAGAATAAGATTCCCTTGAGGCTCTGTAGGATGAATAGAAAAACACTCAATAAATTTGTATTACTCTTTTAAGATAAAATTTGCAAGCCCATTCAAAATGCATGCTGTGAGTAATTTCAAGCACATCTTGTGTGCTTGTGCAATTTTTCTGGAGATGTGCATAAGTAAAAATCTTCAAAAACCCTTAAGTTTACACTTATCATATGAGGTTATCATGACTGATACTCATTTCAGACATGCAGGGAGAACTTGTCCTGTTCTCTATCCATTAATAGTGGACCCACAATTCACAGGCAGGCATTTTGAAACTCTGACTCACTCTTAGTTACATTAATTCCATTTTTTATTCTAAGCACACTTGTAACTAGATCATTTCTTTTTCACATGCATATATCTAAAATTCCTCCCCACCAATTATCTCTTCTACTCTACTTTCAAGTCTTAGTATTGCAAATCTAATTTCATGCCAATTAGACATTTTCCCAATCCTATTCCTTGTTGGTTTTAGTTATCTCTGTAACACTGGGAAATAGCCTTATAGAGAACAGTTATCATTAATAAAACCAAGTAGATGGTTTACTGAGGTAATGCATTGTTTTTAATCTGTGACCATTATCTGTCAATACAAAATCTTCACTGATGTTGCTGAAATTGCCTCCACCAAGGCCATTTATAGCTTCAAGCTGGAAGTAATGTGTTTCTTAAAGATCCTGACAATACCAAGAGAACAGCCTGGGTCTGCCTGGCCTGGCCGAATGGCACCCAAAGCTTGTGTTATTGGACTGTAGCAATGTATCATTCTCCAAAATCCGAGAAAACAAAAACAATTAGAAGATAGCTCTACACACTTTCAGAAGACATTAGACTTTCCCAGGTCCTTTCCCATAGCATCTCAAGCTCATTAAAATAGCTTAGTACCAAATCCACAAATACTATATTGCTTTATGTATAAAATCAGAGGAAAAGCCTAAAAATGCTGACACACCTCTGCAATGAAAGAAAGTAAATATTTAAATTTTAAAAAAGAAGCAAGAAAATTAAAATGGCAATTTTCAATTTTGTTTAAAAATGTGATGCTTCAATAATAATATGCTCCAACAGTGTGTTTCAATGATAAGGTTTTTAGGTAATTTAATAAAATAATGATATTTAATCTATTCCTTAAAAAAATCTTCTTTACTGTTTCACTACAGATGGAAAAGTAAAAGCAGTTCTAACTCATACTTTCATATGTGGATTATAGTTATGTCATCCATGGGTAAAGAAGTCCAACATTCTCTGCCGTCTCCTTTCACCTGAACTGTACAGCATGGAAGCCAGAAATACTGGTTCCTCTTCCTTCATTATTTCTAGACTTGCATGTACCTCTTGTCCCTGAGTGAATATTTCTCTGTGAGTTTGGAGCTAGAAACACATAACTCTCCTCATAAAGTAGAAATAATATTGCTCTGTCTTCCTTTTGCCATAGCTGTGAGGTGTTGTGATACTAAATTGTACTCTCCATTGTTTTCTGCTTCTGAATATTTTAATAACATTTTTTATTCTTATATGATTCTTATAGTTTCATCCAATTTTTAAGAGTTTTCCTCTTCAAGCAATTTTGTGCAGACCATCTTTAAATCATTCTGAAAGTATGCCTGCCATAAGTAATATAATACTTTCAAGAACCATAGATGTGGGGATAGCCTATGGTAACGTACTGGAGAGCTTTTGAATGTTCATCTGCCCCCAAATATTTTCCCTGGTGGCAACTAAAATCCCACCATTGTAAAGCAAATGGCCACAAATATATCAATGATTGTTCTATATATACACAAGTTTATTAGAACAATCCTTTTAAGACACTGAGGGGATCAAGCAGCCAAGGAGGTAAATATATTTGTAGGTAGATTAAACCATGAATCCAAATAAAAGCAAACAACAAAACAGGGAATGGTTGCCCCTGGAAAAGGAAAAATACTGGAACAGAAAGACACACTCCCCACTTTTTTTCTAAAACTAATCCCTAATTCCACTACTATATAGCATCTTTCAGAAAGTACAGAAACAATAATTTAATGATATACAGAAAACCCATGCTCTGTAGGACAAGTAGCAGGAAGATCACGAAGTAACACTATACTGAAACCTCTTCTTTACATAATCATCATATATCTTCATGAAGGTGGGCTCATTAACCTTTGCCCTCCATGTTGCATTATGTGAATCCCAATTTCAGACCAGTAAGTCAAAGTACTAATACTATTTATTGGATGTGGCATCTCTTTAAATTGTTTCTGTAAGAGACACATGTGCATGTTTATTTCAATGTTCAAAAACGCTGGGTATGGTAAAAGTTTTAAAATCTTGACAGCGTAATGAACCATAAGGCTTAGATGATTATTCTTAAATTTAAAAGTTATTTATTCTTCATCTTTTGTTTACTGTTCTATATTATATTTTTATCGATGGCCTTGGGGGGTTTTATTTATTTAACAGAGTTATGGTTGCATGTGTATTCAAATGTTTTTCCCAGGTTGGCAATTGACTATAGTCTTCTCTTTTATTATTTTTTTCAGCTGCTTTGTCACTGGAGTTACATGTCCAAAGTTTAGAAGTAAAATTTAGAATACTTCTCCAATCTCCATTTTCGTAGTAAAACTTGACCCTGCGCATTTACAATGAATAATAATGCAGCAGGCGTTTCCTTCGGCTAGGCAGCACAGAGGGCTAAATCAGTCCTTGGAGCACATTTCACACAATGAAACACTCGCATGGCTTGATGCCCTAGTGACTTGAAGAATTAATAGGTTTCTTAAGTGCCAAATTTAATCCCAGATATTATGTCATGTTTTGGGAGAATGTGCTTCAATAAAAAAATAAACCATCTTAGTATTAGGATATAAAGGGAAATAATAAGTTTATGAAAAACAAAAATGAAATGTTCCCCCTAAGCAAAGAATTGTGTTTTTCTATCAGTGATATTTGTTGACTAATAGTGACAAATGTGGCAGTCATGTGTGCTCTAAGGTTAGTTCCACACTTAGTGTTAAAAATACTTTTTTGTGAGCTACAGTGGAAAAACATGATACGCGATTGTAGTGTAAAGAGGATAGTTTAAACAGACACTGTTGCCTATGGTCCCAGCCCCCCTTTCGGCACACCAACACTCAGCACTGCAAGCACGCACCCCACCTCCTGAGAACGCGCGCAGCGCTCTGTTGTGGTCAGAAAGTCAAGGCCATGTGCGCCGTGAAAGGCACAGCCTTGTGAGTACATTTTAGGAGATAATATTGTTAATCTACACCACTTCTGTCATCTCTTCATAATATAAAATATCTCTCAGGATTATTTCTAAAAACAAAAACGAGCTAGAGCTCAAAATATTGAAGCATGCAGTAAAAAATGTGCCCACCAATCCAAAATAAATGGTAAAACAGTATTTAAAAACAAAAACAAAAACAAAAACTGATGTCTACAAATTGCAGAAACCTAGGCAGGATTTTTTAAAAAGAACTGTGTTCTAGAAAAATCCATAGTTTAGACAACCTTCACCTTGATAAAGACTTCCACCTGATTTTTCTACACTATTTTATGTACTCCATCTATAATCAAGATTATTAATTGATTTTTCAAAATTCTATATGCAAAACATCCATCTGAAGTTTCACAGTGAGAAATAATAAAATCTAAATGGATACGAATGCATACACAGTATGCTCCAAATAAGAATAATGAACCAAGAGTTAATTAAGAGTCTACTAGTTATTTTTTTAAAAGCTGAAGGGGCATCTGGGGCCTTAAAGGGGGAAGCCTTATCTTGAGTGACATCTAGTGGACTACTACAGAATGCCGTTCTTAAAAGTCCAAGCAACTACACGTTAGGTAACTGTGCTAACCTAAACTCTTCATCATGTATGTTTACATTTACGTAAAAAAATACAAACATCAACTAAAAATAACTGTACAGAAGCAGTAGACTCATTTATTGTAAGTAATAATGAAAACTACATATGGCCTAAAAAATTCTGTAAGTGGAAAACAGAAATATCTTTCTTTTGGGGAGGGCTGTTCAGAGTTTTTTATTAATCCCCAATTCCCATTTTACTATTTCTAAAAGTTTCTTCTCTACTTTATTACACTTTATATGATTTTTATGTCTTTTTAAAAATGATTTTATTTATTTATATTTACAGAGAGGGCAAGGGAGGGAGAAAGAGAAGGAGAGAAACAATGTGTGGTTGCCTCTTGCTTCCCCCCTACTGGGGACCTGGCCCACAACCCAGGCATGTGCCCTGACTGGGAATAGAACCAGCAACCCTTTTGTTCACAGGTTGGTATTCAATCCACTGAGTTACACCAACTGGAGCTTAGTGTTTTTTCTATTAAAAACACTTTAAATTTTATTATTCAATTGCAGTTTATGTTCAACATTATTTTGTATTAGTTTAAGTGTACAGCATACTGGTCAGGCAGTCATGCACTTCACAAAGTGAGGCACTCTGTCCCTGCTATTTCCACGACCCACCTTGCACTGCACATAGTTATTACAGTGTTATTGACTGCATTCCACATGCTGTGCTCACACTGCCGAGACTATTTCCTAATTACCAATTTGTACTTAATCCTTTCACCTCTCTGACTTCCTCCTCCAGCCCTTAGAAATACCTTCATTAAAAGTTTATCTGTAAATGTAGTATTTATGTAATATGTTATTACATTTAAGAGCTACTAGTAGTCCTTCTATTTTATGTAGATATGAACATATAGACTTTTTTAAACTTTAAAACTTCAATGTTGATATCATTTAAACTTCTATAGTTTTTTTTTTTTGCTATATTAGGAAATTAAATCATTTAGTCAGAAACACTGATTCTCACTTTACATTTTCTATTTATTTGTGGTTATTTGAGCCACAAAGACACACTGTTTTTTGTTCATTGTATCTTAAAGGAACCTTGAAATAGTTCCTTATCACTTCTGTTTTTTTAATAATATGTAAAATTATGCCAATTACTTAGGACTTTTTTGTTGCTTTATTTCTAATTAGCTCCTTTGGCTTTGAGGGTGCTGTGATCTTGCATTGTTATTGTTTTCCATTTCATTTCCAATCTTAGAATATCTGTTGGTAAAACATCATTTTGTGCTTGACCTTCAGTCTGTCCTAGTACCTCCTTGTCCAAACTTCTTTCAGTTCTGCTCTTTGCATGCCTCCTGTAACCCCGCTCTTCTCGTCAGAACTCTGCTTTTCATGTCATCTATTTCATGTTCCTTTTCTGTATTGTAAATTGCCTTACATTGTTCTTACCATCTTATTATTCTTTATCTTTTTCAATGTTTGCCATTAATCTTCTTACAAAAGAAAACAATTTCTTGATCTCTAAGTATTTTCCTTAATAAATCCTTTGTCTCTATATTCAAACATGGTTTACTCATTTTTCATATTCACTTTTCTACTCATCCTAAAGTTGTGATTGAGTAATCTAAAAATGTAATTTTGTTACCTTGCTTTTAGAATACTTATATTCACTTTTAAGGGGATTTCTGTTTAATTAGCTTTTCCATCATGTTTTGAAATCAGCAAGCATTTACTGAATGCCTACTATATGTTTGGTTTTAGCTCAAATTCTTTCAGAGTTCCTAAAAATAAAATAAAATAGCTTGCTTTCTATGCCCTCAGATCATTAGTCTAATGAGATGATCACATGAGAACCAAGTAATAAGGTGGCGCACAACCACCTGCTCACCTGCCTGCTCTTGGCCGGGACGCAGCACAGAGAAGGTCAAGAACAATGAAGTTTATGAAGAGAATAGGACTGATTTTCAATAAGTTGAAAATAATCTCAAAATATATTGTATAATTTATGTCACTAAATCTCCATCATTATCCATATTTTCTTACAAATAAATTGTTACCCCAGCAAACTGCTTAGTGGTGTTGATTTTTATGGTCAGCTAAATAAATAGTAAGCTTTATTTAGAATCATTATAAGTAAAATTAATTGAGAAAGGATTGGAAAAGTATAATGCCATTTTCTAGCTTCTTTAATGTTTGGTGTGATACCTCGAATATTCCTTGCTTGACTAGACTATATAAACAACAATATAAATTTTACATTTTTTGATGATTAGGTTCCCACTTTAAAAAGTGGAATACATTTTCATAGTGAGTGGATAGAAAGGAGGAATAATGAGCTCATAGAATACAGGGCAAGCACAAGATTCAGGGTAGAAAAAGATTATGCCTTGAGGAAAAGTGCAGGAAATAATAAAATACAGAAAAATATACTGAAGAGTTAAACAACTCTTAAAAACATATATGAAATTACAAAAAAAATTAGTATTGGAAAAATATTATGTGGTAGAAAATATGCATGGTAATTATCGTTTTCTACAGAGATATCGACAGTTACTTAGAGGTCAAGTAACTTGATCAAACTACTGTTGATATATCATAAATCTGACCACGGTATGTATTGGAGAGAGGAAAACCAACGGACTGTTAGCTCATTAAGTAAGTATCAGCTAGCCAGGCTCTGAAACCCAGGTGGACCTTAATCCAGATGTTGAGTAGTCAGGTTGGAGAAGCAGAGATAGAAAACAGACATTTCAAGAGAAAAAAGATAACTGAATGAAATTCTGAGGCTAATTAACAAGAATTTTTATTTGAAGCCACAAAATATACTTCTACCTGATTGGCTAGTTAGGAGTTAATTAAAATGATACTGTGTAGCTGTAGGGTGAATGGAGGCAGTCTGGCTTCCTCATCCAGGTGTCTGGGTAGCAGTGGTCCCACAGCCTTGAGACAGGGTCCCATAAACTGTTCCTATAAAATGAAGTGGGTTGACATGTGCAGAATTATATTCTGCTGTGTAATGTTCTGGCTTTTTTCCCCTCTAGTAATGAAACAGGTAGAGGCTCCCTGCTGAGGGCGATGATGGGAAAGACATGCAAGGGGACAGGGGCCTCGATGGTGCCACACCGGGGAGCAAGGGCCACGGCATGAGACATGCAGATAGACACGCAGCTTGCAGTATTCTGGGCTCGCCCACCCGTGAATAAAGGTGTGCCAGACATCCCCACGGCTCCGTGAACATTTTTCCATTTGCGTAAATAGCATGGACCTGCCTGGCCTTGAAGTCTTGCTGCACAGTAGCTCACAGAATTGATTGGAGAACTGGAGAAGTAGACCCAAGACAGAGCTTCAAAAAGCAAAATCTAAAAAACAGACTATGAGGAAACCATCACTATTGTTGCCACTCTGTGAGCACCAGAGGAAACAGATTCCTTTGCTGCCAGCAAAATTGATCCATTAAAGGGAGACACAGGGACAGAAAGACCAAGAAAGTAAGATAGATGCAGACTTAATGTTTGAAGAGATAGTGGCTGAGAATTTTGCAAAATTGTCTAACTATATTAAGTTTTTAGAAGCTGGTTTAATCTCTGAAAGTATCAAAAGAAAGAAAAAAGCAATTAAAACATAGCCTTCAAAATTAAAAAAATAATAGATATATATTAAAAAAAACGAAGACATTTTTATCTAGCTAATAAGCACTAAAAGAAATACTAACTGGAGTTTTATTTTTTTTTAATTGAAATAACATTGATCAAAAACACTGTATTGTTGTTTACCACTCTGCTTGGTTTCAGGAATTGTAACCCTAACCCTCCCCGCCCCCCATGGCTAAGGATGAGTAAGTGACCTCCAGAATGTGAGCCACAGGATACAAGGCTTGTCTCTGGTAGCAAATGCTGCCTCAGTTTCCTCTGTGCCCCCAAAGCATGGTCAGAGGTCCATGACAGGTAAGTCTCCTCACAGAGGGGAGCAACCTAAGCCAGACTTGACTACTTGGGAGGCCTTCATGGAAGGACTGGTGGCGCTGCAACAAAGAACAAGCAATAGACCCGTGCCTGCAGGCTTTGTGATGTAGCTCAGGTCCCCATGTCCTCTGAGAGAAGCGCTTCCTGGTTCTAATCTCCTTAAGCCTGAATACCTGATGGGGGGGGGGGGGAAGGCAGGGTGCAGCTCCTTGCCTTGCTAGAGCGTGTCCTGGGGAAAAATCTGGCATCACAAAGAATTCCTCAAAAACCTGTGAAATCTGCTCTGCTAAGAGTGCTTTCATTCACATGATAAGGGTCTGAGCAGGAAATGAGTATGTCTCCCAAAGTTTCTGTAAAACTCTCTTCCTGACAGACACTGACTCATACTAAGCTCTCAGATTTCTTTGAAATATTATCTACTATTTGATCCTTGCCACCCTGTATTCCTGTGTATTACAACCCAATAAAAACCTCTGGAGGAGGGGGCTCGATGCCTTTTTCCTCTGAGAAACTGGCCACTTCTCCTCCCCAAGCAGATTGTGTCTTGGTAGTGTTTCCAAGACTTGCAGGCCAAGTCGCCCCCACATTATATAACTTTCAGTTGTATGATATTATAATTTAATATTTTCATACTCTGTGGTGTGCATGAAGAGTTTAAGCAGGAGGAAAATGATCTTATAGCAAAATAGAATTTACAGGAATAAATAAAAAGCAATAGTGTAAATGTAAAAGTATATTAGCTTATTATTGAACTTATATTAATGTCTTATATTGCTTTTATTTTTTATAATGCAAAAAGAGATTTATTTGTATACATGATAATGAAGAAAAGCAGTCTTCTGTGCAAGGGAGAAGATTAAGATTCTTAAGTAGCTGATTTTGGGATCTACTACAGTGGGAAGTCTTGCTTTGTTGCCTTCAGATGTTAGTCTTTACCTGACACTTCAGCAGGCTTTTTAAATGGGTCTTCCTGTGGGGCCTACTTTTCTAATCCCTTATGACAGGGGTGCCAAACTCATTTTCACCAGGGGCCACATCAGCCTTGCGGTTGTCTTCCAAGGGCGGGGTGTAATTTTAGGACTATGTAAATGTAACTACTCCTTAACTAGGAGCAAGGAACTTGGCACTGACACTGTGTAGACACAAGGTGCCAGGCCGGATAAAACAAGGTGGAAGGCCAGATTCAGCCCACGGGCTTTGTGGTTGCCACCTGGGCCTTATGATACACAATCTGGTGTTGCAGATAGCTTGCGTTCCTCTTCTGTTTATCCGGGTACTTTCCCTGAAGTATATGAGATCCTTATCACTGTTTTCAGAAGCCATGGTCTTTGGGTCTTGCAGAAGCTGGGCTAACCTGTTCTCCATCTCCTGAGCAGACTCTGGAGCCTTTACGCCAGTTGCCCAGTTATCTATTAGCTGGCTTCTAAATCACCGGAAGGCAGATTTTATGCTCACGTCTTCCTAGATATCTTAGGAACTGCTTCCCATGCTCCCTCTTCACCTCAGCTTGGTTTTGAAGAGTGTGGCAAAGAGAGGAGCCTCCATATCTCCATTTTAATATCAGGCTGAAGAAGAATAAGCATCACCAATGTGCAGCTCATAAGATGCCACATGGTTAATAGCAACCTGACACACGTCAGAGATGAGGTTCTAGACCTGGCATGCCATCTCAGCTCTAGGGAAAGCCAGGCATAACAGTCTTATATTGCTTTTAAAATATTGAATAATAAGCAGCTGCACTATTTTCAAGAGTGGCTTTAGCATTTTATATGCCCGCTATCAGTGTATCAGTAATCAAGTTTCTCCTCATTCTTCCCAGCATTTGGTGTTATCACTATTTTTTACTTTTGCCATTTTCATAAGCATGTGATGATATTTCATTTTGGCTTTAATTTTTATTTGCTTAAGGATTGATGCTGTTGAATATCTTTTCATATGTTTATTTGTCATCTGCATTTTCATTGAACTATCTGTTCATGAAATTTGATATTTTCTAATTGGATTGCTTACTTGTCTTCTATTGAGTTTTAAGAGTTCTTCATATTTTCTGAATATAAGATCTTTGTCAATTATGTAGTTTGTAAATATTTTCTCCTAGTCTGTAGCTTCTCTTTTAATTCTCTTAACAAGATCTATTGCCTAGAGAATATTTCAACTTTTGATGATGATCAAAAGAAAAAGATTTTTCCTTTTATGGGTCATAATTTTGTTGTCAAGTCTAAGATCTCTTCAATTAGCCTGAGTACCCCCAGATTTTCAGTGTAGCATGTTTTCTAAAGCTATACAGTTTGACATTCTGTGTTTAAGTCTGTGGTCAATTTTGAGATAATTTTTGTAAAAGTTATGAGTGTGCCATGAATACAGGCTCAAGTCTCCACAGCATTATGTACAGTGAATACAGCTAGTGAATTTTAAATGGCTGTATAACATGTGATTCCTTTCACATAACTTTTTTGAACTGACAAAATTATAGAGAGGCTAAGAAGATTAGTGGTTGCCAGGAATTAAGGACCAAGGGAGAGAAGGATACGGCTGTCAAAAAGAATCCTTGTGTTAATGGAATAGTTCTATATCTGAACTTCAGCAGTGGAGTCCATCTATACACATATGATAACTTTGCATTAAATAAGTGCATGCACAAACATATGTATGCATATAAATGAGGGCATGCAAACTTGACAAAATCCAGATAAAGTCAGTGGACTATAGCAACATCAATTTCCAAGTTTCGATATTGGAGCCTTGTTATGCAAGCTGTTCCTAGCAGAGGAAACCGAGTGAAGGATAAAAGAATCCTCTGTACTGTGTCATAAAGTTGCATGGTGCCGGTCAACACACACAGAATAAAAATAGGGGTAAACAGTAAATTTTATTCTTGAAAAAGCTAATAAATTTATAAATTCTATCAGGACTTATCACAGGTAAAGAGAAGACATACTGTACAAAATCCATATTGGAAATGAAAAACCAAAAGTTGCTACATATCCTCTCGGTATAAATTAAGTATAATAATGAAAAGTAATGAACAACTTGATGTCACAAAATAATGGGAAAAACTTCTTTAAAAAACTCAACTCATCCAAAATGATAGTGGAAGATGTTTAAAAATCTGAATGGTCTTAAGTCTATGAAAGAAATTAAATTCCTGATTAAAAAACTTTCACAAGTTAAACTTCATGATCAGCTGGCTTCGCTGATAAATCCAACCATTCATTTAATAAAGAACAATGTAAAACTTAGGTAAATTATCTTAGGGAATTATTAAAAATATAATACATCTTTCAATTTAGTTTATGAAACAGACATAACAGAAATAAAAATTCCTGACAAAGACATCACAAGAAAGAAGAGACAGTTTTAAATAAGTTGAGTTTAAAGTATCCAAAAAGAAATGGTTTTTTTAGGTTATTGGATCTTAGCACTAAAATAAGAGCTAAAGCTTACTTTTTTACATGAGGTACCAGGTAATCATACATAAACAAACAAACAAATAGGTAAAATATGTTAATAAACTATTTTTTAGACTATCTCATTGTCTGTTTAGGTTGCTATAAATGAATACCATAGACTGGGTGATTAAAAAGACAAACAGAAATGTATGTCTCAAGTTCTGGAGGCTGGGAAGTCCATCTACACGGTGATAACAGACTTAGTGTCAGGTGAGGGCCCACTTCGTTGTTCCTAGACTGAGTTTTTACACATTGAAAGGCAAGGTTGCTTCCTGAGATCTTTCTGATAAGGTCACTAATCTCTTTCAGGAGGGCTTCCCCTCCTGAGCTACTTGCCTCCCAAAGGCTGCACCTCTAAATACTATCACATTGGGGATTAAGTTTCAACATAAATTTGGCTGGAAACACCCAAACACCCCTTATTTAGTCTATAGCAGAATCCTCACATTAGGGCAGGAAGAAAAAGAAATTTAGCAAAGGATGCATTTCTTAAGATTAAAAGTAAAACATTAATTTATTTCTTCTTAATTGTAAATTGCTACCTGATAAGGACAATGAAGCCAGTGTTAAGGATGCCTCCCTGGAGTGTGGGTAATGAACCGAAGGTAACTGAGGGCACCAGTCCTGTGTTCTCCTTGCCCGTGACTGAGTCTGGCAATGAGTGGCATGAGTTTAAGAGAAAGAAAGTAGTAAGTCTGTGATTATAGTCAACGTGAAAGAGTGAAGACTGACTTGAAAAGAGTACTGTTAAATATGAGAAAATATATTATGCAAATGAATTATGCCACATTTCATTGGTGGGACAATAAGTGATAGAGACTTACCAATGAACATAGCTCATATTGAGAACAGGGAGAAATTAAGTTTTGTTGAATATAGGTACTGGAGTGTAATATTTTTAGCAATTCTCTCTTGCTAGCCTTATTTATTATTTTAGGCAAAGTCTTAACAACTCGTTAAGTGGTAGGCATGATGAGACCTATCTTTGCAAAAAGCTTATTTTTAATATAAAGCAGATATGTTAATTCCCTTTATCACTTTCTTATAGCACGCCATATGTTATCTGCCTTCGCACTAGACTGGCACAGATCTTATCAGTCTGCAGGGAATAGTGGGGAAGGAAGATGTGGAAGAAAATAAGGGGGGGGGTAACACCCTTTCATTATAAATTTCATGCTCCCAGGACTACATTCTCTTCCCTTTAAAAAGTCCATTTCATGGAGGGGATTAGTGTGAGCCTTTCATCTCCAAAGCTGCATGGGCTGCATCCTCTGCTTTCAGGGTCTTAACATTATTGGTACATGTTGTGTTCTGGTTAATGGTTATACTTTTCTCAATCTTCGCCAAGAGTTAGTAGTTTTTCAGAAAGTTTTTCATTTTACTCTCAACTATTCCCAACTACCCATTAAAAACAATCTCCTACTAACATTGTTTTTAAATAATCTCCCATTTCTATCATCCCTGGACTCCTAGCTGACACATCACAGTACAGCAAATCCTTCTGGTTTGTTTCATATTTCTTCCAAACTTCTTCCCAAATCCTCACCTCCATCCTGCCAGTGTGTGAATAGGATTGTCTAAAATCATTTCCACAGATGAATCCTGAAAAGCTTTGCAAGTTTAGATTTTTTGTTTCCTTATTTTACTTGCTATATAAAAAAGGTGAGAAAAGGGAAGAGCACGTTTCTGATTCTAAACCCACAATGGATGTTTTATTTCTTAAAAGTGGGGGTCTCTTTAATAAAACCCATTCTATGGTATGACTCTAGAACCCTGCTAACATTGCAAAAGTTTTCTTACGTACCCCACACTTTATTCAATTCCAAATATAAGATCGAATGACTTAATAATTCAAATTGTAGCCCTCAATATGCATATTGAGCAGATCCAACCTGCAACTGCCTCCCTCTCCCACAAATAAGCATGGAGGCAGACATCAAACATGAGTTAGTTTTTATCTTTGAGCTCATACTTATTTTTTCATGCAATCAGTAGGGGTTTGGATGAACAAAGCATACGCATTAAATTTGCAGGCAATGCCTTGTTGTGGACAGGTGGAAAGGAACGCCCAACAATAAAGAGGTTATAATCAAAATTAAATTCAGTAAAAGGAGCTATGTATCAACATGTGAATTATATTTGCTAGGATAAGACTAAATGAATGCACATGAAAAGGAGAAGGAAAATAAAGATGGGGATTGTTAGATAACCACAAGCCATGCTACCCAGCAGGCTCAGAATAAACACCACTTTTCCTCCCTTTTATTTATTCCATTATGTAGTAAGAGGGAAGACTGCACCAATTCCATTGATACTTGCTTCTCAGTCATATATTCCAGGTCCAACTCTGCTGTTTTGTAGCTTTGTAACCTTCAGCAGGTTACTCAATATTTACCTGCTTTAGTCACTCCATCAGTAAAATGGTACTAATAGTTTTATCCCTTACAGTTATTATAAAGATCAAATTAAAAATTGCATGAACATGTGAAGGGACCTCCAGCTCCTAGTATCCGTGTTGTCTCTATTGCCCTGCTCACACCACTGACTGTAAGGCCGCCTAGGTAAACCACTGGATTTCTCTCAGTCCATATTTTCTGAATCTGCTAATTATTCCCCCAGCTGTTAGTTACCACAAATCTGCATTTATTTATCTTTAATCTCTGTCTTTTCTTTTTGTTTGTTTATTTGTTTGTTTCTTTCAGAGTCTTTTATTCCTTCTCCAAAACCCCACATGTTCACTACATACTATATGTGAGCTAGGCACTGAGAGAGATCTCAGTCTCTGCCCTGAAGAGGCTGCTTCTTTAGTGAAATGTGTGGAGAAATGAACAAAGATGACAAAGAACACTTTGTATAAGCTGAGGGTGAGGCAGGGAGACAAGACTAGAAAAAGTAATGGATCCATGAGAAGAGATCTATACTGAGATAAAAATATGAATGGCTAACTAAGGCGAGGATGATGACAAAGAGTTATTTCTGTTTAAAAAGAAAGAATAAGTACAAATTTAAAGGTGAGAGAAACGAAGGTGAGTTTGAGGGACTGAAAGAAATTCAGCAGGGCTATTCTTTTAAACCCTACCTGAGGATATGTTTATTGATCTGAGAGAGAGAGACAGAGGCAGAGAAACAGAGAGGGAGAGAATGTGAGAAACTTCAGTTGGTTGCCTTCCACATGTCCCCTGACTGGGGACCAAACCCACAACGTAGGCCTGTGTCCTGGTCAGTGATTGCACCTGAGCCTATTGGTGTATAACATGATGCTCCAGCCAACTGAGCCACCCGGCCAAGGCAGCCGGGTTAAATTTTTTAAATTGCTTTTGTGAAGTATTGATAGAGGTAGCAAAAGAAGGGAGAAAGAGTTGTATGAATAACTAAATATCGAGTCATTCAGAATTGTTTTCAAATTTTAAGGGATTTATATTTTAGGCTAAAAGCAAAATGGAAAATGGAAGAGTTTTAGGCACCATCACTGTCACTGACTGGAATTGTTGCAATCATTTCTAACTCCCTTCTTTGCTTCCTGTCAGGCCTGAGTGATAATTATAATATTTAATCATGATCATGTTGCTTTGCTGTTATGTAGTTTTTAGCAGATCTTTGGAGTCTATATTCTCTGTGCATTCTTCTATGAAAACAGTATATAATTATGAGTTTGGCACATGTCCATCTCACTCAAGACCATGAACCCCTTAAGGAAGTTTATTAAATCGTGTATTACCAGGATCTGTCTCAATGTCGAACACATAGTAGTTTCTCAAATTTAGTAATGAAGTCACTATCAGAGATGACTAAAGTTTGAATTAGAGAAATGGATTAAATACCTTTAAGATCTTTGCAAAGCCATGACCGCACAACTCAAATTATTTGTAACTAAAGTGGTCTCTGGACCAGCAGAGGTAATTCTTCCTCAGGTAGTGGTGGTGCATTCATTGAGGGAGAGGCAGATACGGCCGTCTCCCCGACCTACTGAGTCGGAGAGTCTGGGGGAGTGCGCAGTGATCTGCATTTTAATAAGCTCTCCAAGTGATTCTGATGCCCTTGAAGGTTCAAGAATCACTGTTTACACTGCTGGTCTGTCTGTGGGGAGTGGATTTGTTTTGTGCTTTAAGTGGGACACAGCTGTCACACCACTGCACATTAATAACAGGGTACAATGTTTTTATTTTTATTTTTCATTCTGCTTCCAGTTATATAATATGACGCTTCTGCTGGTGCTAACTGGGAGGGGTTTGTAGGTTTGATAAGAAAGTGATTTTTATACATTTTAACTTTGCAGTCTTCCATCATTATTCTTTATAAAACTTCCAGCTGAGTTAAACAACTGATAAAGATTCAGAGTCTGTCACCTTACCTCAGTTATTTATCAACTTATCTGTGAAAGTGAATGAAAAAAAATGCCATATAACAGTTTGAGAGCTATTAATTAGCAACAAAAGATTGGAAAAAGAATTGGAAATGATTTCTGGGGACTGTGAAAGTAGAAGAAAACACAGTCTGTCTTACTGACTCATGCATTCCTTTGACACCTGGATTAGTGAGACGGATGTAACATAAGCCATGACAGTAATTTTGTTTTTCCATATCTAGTCAGCAGTATTTCTGTGTTTCAGTTGTTGCCTTCCCTTGCTTTTTTTCACTCATGAGCATGAATTCTTGTCCTCTTGATTACTTTGTGAACATTGTTTAGAAGGTAAATACATTATATCAAATTGAAATAACAGTGCCATAGTGAATACAATGGCTAATGTCAGTTGCAAATTCTTACTCCACAGTGACCATTGCAATTAGATCATTTCTACTCTGGAAAGCTTTTTCAAAATGTGATTGACAGAGCACTTAAAGGTTCTACTCAAAATGGTGAATATAAATCAAATCAAACCAACAACAAAAAGCACTGATACTTTCTTTTTTACATTAGTATATAATCATTTAAAATATATTGAAGTATAATACTTCAAGTTAGATTTTATTTTCTTCCTCAAAAATAAGAAATTATAAATTACAGTTATTCACAAATCAATAAGATAGACTCAAAGCATCCTAGTCTAGGATATATTATAAATTAGTCCTCCAGTTCTCTGATACCTTTTATGTGAGTCAGTTGGAATCCATAGAGTTAAGTGACTTGTTAGAAGACAGTAAATTTGTAGAAGAATCATAAGTAGAAAACAAGTGTATTGACTCTTAAGTTTTGTGCTTTTAAGGATAATATTTTTCAACTTTAATATATAAAATGTTATTGTATTTTATGTAAATATATAAATACAGCATTATTTTCATGCTCAGGAGAATATTTATAAGCTTGAAACTATATATATGTTTCAAGCTCACATATATATAAATGTATATATATATATATATATATATATATATATATATATATATACATACACAAACACAGAGTAACATTTGAAATACTGTAGTTGATAGGGAAATTGCAAAATAATTTTTTTCAATGTTGGATGGGCCCTGGTCAATGTGGTTCAGTTGATGAGAGCATGGTCCCATAACTGAAAGGTTGCAGGTCCAAGTGCTGGTCAGGGCACATGTGTAGGTTGCGGTCTCTGGTCCAGGTCTATAAGATCCCTAGTCTGGGCACATACAGTAGACACACAAAATTGGTGATTCTCTGTCACATGTATGTTTCTCCCCTTTCCTCTCTAAAAGCAATGAAAAAATCATCCTTGGGTAAGGTTAAAATTAATTAATGAACTAATTAATTAATTAAAAGATCTTGGATGGTCGGATGATTTATTATTAATATTCCTAAGATTTCCATTTTATTTGCCATTTTCTATTTTTTAATCTGTATTTGAGGTACAAGTTAAGGAAGGCAAGAAGGAAGATCACATCTGACTTCAACAGCAAAAAAAGCCAGTTCATTAAGTATGGTATCAAACATTCAGATACAAATAATAATGCATTCCAATTTTCTTCTCTACATCCAGAAAAGTAATGTCATTCATTCAGTCACTCAGTAAATATATTAAAAAGCCAAGGAATTCCCAGGTACAATTCATGATGGTTAGGGTATCTCAGGGAACAAAAAAGAGAAAATCCCCTACCCCAGTGGAGCTTACACCCTGGTGGAGGCAGTCAGGGATTAAAGATTTATCGGGGGTGTACAATGCATAACATCAGCATAGCTGGAAACATTAAGGGAAAAGAATAAGGACAGGAAACATGGGAAAATGTGGGATGTATTGGAGTTAGAATGGTCCAAATAAAAAATACCTAAAAGAGATGTCAAAGCCATGTATATTTCCGGGGTAAGTGTATCTTAGAAAGAAAGAAAATAAAGGGTAAAGGTCATCAAGGAACATGTATAAAAGACCCATGTACAAAGCCAAAGGGGAGTAGGATTGAGTGTGGGAGGTGGGGGGTGGGTGGGGTGGGGGAAAGTATTGGTGGGAAAATGGAAACAACTAGACCTGAACAACAATAAAAAAATAAATTAAAAAAAATGAAAGAAAGAAAATATCAAGGCCCTTAAACAGGAGTCAGTCGGGTGCATTCGAGGGCCAGAGAGAGGGCTATCCTGCCCAGAGCAGAGGAAGCCAGAGGGGGAGTGGAAGATGAAGTCAATGNATAAAAGACCCATGTACAAAGCCAAAGGGGAGTAGGATTGAGTGTGGGAGGTGGGGGGTGGGTGGGGTGAGGGAAAGTATTGGTGGGAAAATGGAAACAACTAGACCTGACCAACAATAAAAAAATAAATTTAAAAAAATGAAAGAAAGAAAATATCAAGGCCCTTAAACAGGAGTCAGTCTGGTGCATTCGAGGGCCAGAGAGAGGGCTATCCTGCCCAGAGCAGAGGAAGCCAGAGGGGGAGTGGAAGATGAAGTCAATGAGAATTCAATTGATCACCATCTTTCACGTATTTCTCTTCTGGATTCTTTCCTTCCCTTGAAATAATTGTTGGTTATAAGTACTGACCAGCCAACCACTTTGGTGGCTGGAAAAGATAAAGAGGGAAGGAAAAGAGGGATTAATCTGACGATGTGAGCTCAATGGGCCTTTTCCCTTCCACACTGTGATTAGTGCAAACAGTTGACTGCTCCTGCAATTTATCCCTTTTCCTGCTTCGATACAAAAGCCTCTTTCCCTTCACAGAATCCTTTGCTAAAATTGCAGTGCATGTCTCCAAATAGAAGGACCAGATTTGGATATGCATATGTGATTTGTGAAAGGTGACTATTTTTCTATTTCATTTCAAAGAAATGGTAGTGTCAATGCAAACAAGAAAAGTAAAGACTAAATACAGTTCAGACAGAGTCTTCTGTGACAGGGAGTGATTTGATCACAAGTTAGCCTACTGAAATTCTTAATTACAATCACTTTTAATGACGTGGATTATCATTGGAGCTTCGTATCATTGTATTTCATCAGTTAGAAAAGAGTGGAAGAGATACAAACATTATACAGGTTATGTAAAGTTTTTCTCTTTATGCTTATATTTTTGCATGAATGGCAATATAGATATCCACACATTGATAGTAAATAGGACAAAGTCATTCAAGAACAAATTCTTTAAGCAGCAAAGCTTTAGAGATACTCACCAACAAGAATTCCATCAAAAAGCCCTTGAAACTACTTAATGAGAATTAAAGCTTTCAATAATATCCATTAGGGTATTCTACCGCACCATTGATTCCACTAGGATCAGTTGCTTTCAGCCAGCCGAACTGGAATTTTTATTGACAAGGACTCATAAACGACACTTTTCCTTTTCACTTCACAAGGGTAACTTGAATGAACTAAATGTTTTCTCTCTTCAGACCCCCGCCTGCAGCTTTCCATTTTCAAAACATAACTAATGAAATATCTTAAACATTTACTATTATAATACTTTTATCCCTAAAGTAAAAGCGAGAAATGAGTATGTATGTGTTCTGTCTGTGATGGAAATACTGACTCCTCCCGCCCCATACTTTAGATCTTCACAGCACCGGCGGAACACGAAGGAGGTTCCTCCGTGTTTCAGCTTCAAAATAACAACAGCATCGGGCTTTCAACTGCCTTTGTGGCTTTTCACTAATGAGTTCAATTTGCCTCAATTTTACTGAGGTGCCATTTCACATAATTTTAAAAAATACATAGGGATCAATAGGTAGATAAATGGTTTATTTGCTCAAGATCAGTGCTCTTAGGGGTTTGGTAACACAGAACACAGTTGTTTTAAACTGACCATCTTAATCCTTTAATTTGTTGTCCAAGGCTGTTACCTCCCAATGTCAGACGGATCTGTCCTCTCTATACAGGGTGGGGCAAAGCAGGCTTTCAGTTGTTTGTATGGGAAAAATACAATAATTAATACATAATAATACAAGAAAAACTCTGTTTCATGTACTTAAAATTGTAAATCTACTGTTGCCATTCCTGTATCTAAAGAAAAATTAAAATGCATGTAATAAAATATTAGACAAAAAATTACAAAAAAGAGGTATTTAGACTTTTTAAGAAATTGTTTGCATTTTTATTTTTATTTCTAATTTGCTTGGAAACAATAATATAGCTTTTAAGCATTACGCACAATGCTAAAGACATACTTTTAGAAAATACTGAAGAAATTTAGAACAGAAGTAGTTGAACATTATTATTATATCTTGAATGATTTATTTTGCTTAAATAAGGTAGCTGGTATTAGAACTTCAATTATTCTTTGCTGAAGTCAAAGTGATGCTATTGTATGGAATTAGAGGTTGAGGTTTTCCAGATTTTCTAGAAAAGCAGTTTTAAAATATTTGAAGACACTTTCTGTATTGTATATGCAATCACAAAATAAAACATTTTCTATTGTTAAATAACAAATATAAAACACTGGCTTATAGCCATCAAACCAAGTTTCAGTCTTCAGTCCAAATCCCAGGTGTCAGCCTGTAATTCTGGAAAGTGAGATACCAGATTTTTAAATCATTGTTTGGATTTGGGTGGATCAATTTCTCTCATCTCTCTGAATTTATAGATCTCGCTCTTTGCCAAATGTATATCTGGTGAATTTATTAGAATCCTGAAGTACATTGGAGTTGCTGGCTAACTTGCCAAATACCTGTGAACGAAGTATTTCATGAGTATAGACTTTTGTGTTTCCAAGTCCTAGACTATATCTGGTACACAGAAAATGTCTGTTTGCTGCCGTTGGCTTGGACCCTCTAAAACACAGATCATCAATGACATTTAAGAATTCTGCAAGAGTATGTGGTTTGAAATGACACATGTAACATAATATGTGATGAAGACTAGTATAGATGGGTTCCTAGCTTGGGGACCCTCCCCAAGAGAATACACAGAGTGGTATGCTAGCAAAGGCTAACCACTGGCTCTCCTGCTTACCTCTTATCTCAGATTGTCTTTCTGTGCTTAGGGTTCTGATCTGCTGATTATTTATATAACAATGGGACACACACACACATGCACACAACACAACTGAGTGTAATATCAAATGTAGATATCAACAAGAAGATACATTTAACAAGCCATTGATGCATGTATAGATTAAGCTGAGCTCTCTGTAATTATTTAAATACTTAATATGAGTTTTTAGAATAATTTCTAAAGCCAGATCATATGAAATTGTGATCATTTACCAAATATGTTAGCTAATTCCAAAGAAAACTATCAAGAACTGTAAAAATGCAGGGCAAGGTTTACCACTGAGAATTTACTCATTGAAATGGAGAAACTTCACCCACTTTCCATAAATAAATATCATTGTGATGGCAGACAGAAGGTAAATTTCTGTCCATACAAAATAAGTCTTGGGAAAAATGTCATTTAGTAAAATGTCAAGCAGTTCATTTAAAGTGAACACAGTTATTAGGTGGTAATTTTAGAAAATTTTTCAACAAATTCTAAAAGATGAATTTACCAGACTTTGGTCCTCCCTAAAGCATCCTGTGCTCTTTAGCCACACAGACCGCTTCTGCCCTGAGGGCAGAATACTAGGATGGCTACAGCATCTTGAGCGTTCCAAGGAATAGCTACTGCAATAAATGAGTGCCCGCGGTTAGCCCATCTCAGTATATGTGCAGAGGGACTGCATCATAGCTGTTGGAAGGCAATTATTCTGTCTCACTTTGTTTCAGATCATGCCCTGCATATGCTCTCTTTTAATTTGCAGAGGCTAGCAAAAATCGGGAACCGCTGTGGCATCAGATTATCTTGCTCAGGCTTTGTTGAGAAAGGGCAGACAGTAATAGTAACTAATGGTGCATTTAATGTCTCTAAACAGCAACAACTAAAAATAGAGCTATTTAATCTACTCACAAACCCACGTGATGGAAGTTTGCATTCAGATAAAGCTATTTAATTCTTTTATGTGTGCGCACGTCTGTGTACAAACATGCCCCTTGTATATTTGTAGGCATTAAAAAAACTACAAACTTATCAAAAGAAATCTCACAAAGATACCTCTGCTTCCATCGTATCTACTTTGTTTTCCCACTTTATATGCTATAGACACATGCACATTGTCCTTGCTATCACCTAAATTAAAAAACTAAAATCAGACTTTTCTCCCTATTGCTACCAAGATAGTTATATCATTGGTCTTAAAAATTGTCCCAGAGTATGTGCTGGAAATATTAGTTTGATAAGTTAAATCAGTCCTCAGCATGCAAAATTTTGAAGGAAAGGCATCTGGAATAATGTAGTTCGCCTCATCAACCAAGGAATGGTGACTTTACTTAGTCTTTTCTTTGTGTCTGTATTTAAACAAATCAACAAACTGTCACCACTATAAATTGTTCATGATAGTTTCATAAGACATGTTTATATTTTATATAAGTAGAATAAATGTACTATGAGTGACAAACACATAATTTGCTCAAGTATATTTTATTAACATATATTATGACATATATGTATGTTTTCATTTTTCTATAAACATCTACAAGCTATGAGATCTGGTAATAAGTTGAAAGGTTGCCCAGAGGACCTGCCACATGGTCTGATGCACAGAAAGATGTGTAAAGGAAGAAGATAGGGCATTTTGAGGCATTCTAGCAGAATATTTAAAAGTATTTGAGAGTGCCAGGAGTGATGGTCAGAGAAGACATCACAAACAAGGTGACATTAGAGCTGATGTTTCAGAGCACACCTAGGAGAACTCCATGTGACCAAGTGAAAAAAAGACTAGAATATGCATGGTACATTCAGAAACTGTGATTAGCTATCTGCTACTGGGCCCTGGGTTAAGGAAAATGGGAGGGCAATTTGAAAAGAGATCATATTAAGTCCAAATATGACCTGTATTTTGGACTTAATACTGTGATCATCATAGAACTAAAATAAAACACCTAGGAATAAATCTAACCAAAGATGTAAAAGAGCTGTACTTATAAAATTCTAAGATACTGAACAAAGAAATTGAAGAAGACACAAATAAATGGAAGCACATATCATGTTCATGGATAGGAAGAATTAACATAATTAAAATGTTCATATTACCCAAAGCAATTTATAGATTTAGTGCAATTCCTATCAAGATTTCAATGATGTATTTCACAGAACTAGAACAAATATTTCAAACACCTATATGGAACCACAAAAGGCCCTGCATAATATCAGTGATCTGGAGAAAGAAGAACTAAGTTGGAGGAATCATGCTAATATGAAACTATAATATATGGCCACAATAATCAAAACAGCATGGTACTGGCAAAAAAAAAAGTGGGGGGAAAAAACCCAGACACATAGATCAATGGAACAGAATAGAGAGCCCAGAAATAAATCCACACCTTTATAGTCAATTAATATTTGACAGAGGAAGCAAGCACATACAATGGGATAAAGATAATTTATTCAATAAAAGCTGTTAGGAAAATTGGACAGATACATGCAGAAAAATGAAACCAGACCACATACTTACACCACACAAGAATAAATTCAAAATGCATTAAAAACTTAAATGTTAGATCTGAAACCATAAAAATCATAGAAGAAAACATAAGCAGCAAAATCTCAGGCCTTGCTCATAGCAATATTTTATCAGATAAATCTCCCCAAGCAAAGGAACAAAAGAAAAAAATAAATGAGGCTACAGCAAACTAAAACATTTTTTACTGCAAAGAAAAACATCAACAAAATGAAAAGACACCCACAGAATAGAAGAACATATTCACTAATACATCAGATAAGGAATTGCTATCCAAAATCTGTAAAAAACTTACAAAACTTGACACCACAAAACCAAATAACCCAATTAAAAATGGGTAAAGAGCCCTGGCTGGTGTAGCTTAGTGGATTGGGTGCAGGCCTGCAAACCGGACAATCGCGGTTCGATTCCCAGTCGGGGCACATGCCTGGGTTGCAGGCCAGTTCCCAGCAGGGCACTCATGAGAGGAAACCATACGTTGATATTTTTCTCCTCTCCTTTCCTTCCTCTCTAAAGATAAATAAATAAAATCTTTTAAAAAGTGGGTAAAGAATTTGAATAGACACTTCTATAAAGAGGACATATAGACGGCCAATGGACCTATGAAAAGATACTCAACATCACTAATCACCAGAGAATTGCAAATTAAAACCACAATGGGATACCATCCCACACCTGTCAGAATGGCTAGCATCAGTAAATCAACAAACAAGTGCTGAGGAGGATTTAGAGAAAAGGGAACCCTTTTGCACTGTTGGTAGGAATGCAGATTGGTGTGGCCACTGTGGCACTGTGGAAAGTAGTATGGAGATACCTCAAAAAATTAAAAATGTATCTGCCTTTTGTCCCAGTGATCCCAGTCTAGTAATCTATCTGAAGGAACCCAAAACACAAATTTGAAAGAACATAAGCACCCTTATGTTCACTGCAGTATTATTTTCAACCACCAGGATATCCTGATGCAGCCCAAGTGTTCATCAGTAGATGAGTGGGAATACAACTTGGGATATTTACACAACAGAATACTACTTGGCCATAGGAAAGAAAATTTTACCCTTTGCAGCAGTATGGATGAGCCTGGAGAACATTATGCTAAGTGATATAAGCCAGTCAGAAAAAAACAAATACATTATGATTTCACTCACAGGTGGAATTTAACAAGCACACTGAACTTGTAAGAAAAATAGAGGCAGACTTGTAAATAGAGAGCAGGATGGCAACTAAGGAGGAGAGGGAGGCTAGGGGATGGAGAGAGTGAGCAAAAAGGACAAAGGACTCATGGACATGGACACCAGTGTGGTGCTTGCAGGGGAGGTAGCTGTAGGTAGGTTAAATGGTAATGGAAAATGAAAGAAAAAAATGTTTTAATGCAGTAACTCTGTAATTAACTTTTTTCTTTTAGAATAATATTTGACACACAAAAACAATATTCTAAAGGCAGAAAGAGTATTTAGGAAGCTATTTTGACGGCTTTGAAAGGAGGTGACTTAGAGCCCAGGTGGCAACCACAAGGCCCAAGGGCAGAATACAGCCCTCCTCGTGGTTTTATCTGGCCAGGCACCTTGTTTCTACCTGGTGACAGCACCAAGCTCCTTGCCCCTAGTTAAGGAGTAGTTACATTTATACAGTCCTACAATTACATTCAGCCCTTTGAGGGCAACCATGGGGCTGATGTGGCCCCCAGTGAAAACGAGTTTGACACAGCTGACTTAGAGAATACATGGGTGTGCAGAAGAGTCTAGTACAAATAATAAAATTACTGAAGATTATGAAAGAAGTTGTGAAATTATAGCAAATGTCAGTTTGCTTTCTCTAGCAGGTAGAAATAAAGCACTTAATCTAAACACACCTAGAATCTAATCAACAAAACAAACATTCAGCAAAATATAGCCAAAGACATTGAAATAAATAACAAATTGGCAGCTACCAGAGAGGAGGGGGGAGAGGGATAATAGGGGAAGAGTCATCAAGGAACATGTGTAAAGGACACATGGACAAAGCCATAGAAGGTAGGTTCAAGGTGGAAAGCTTCTTGTTCTAAAAGTTGATTCAAACATGTAACAAGTATTTATTGTATGTTATCTATGTACATAGGTCTGTTCACAGTGTTGGGATTTAGATATTTACCCATTTTTTCAGAACATAGGATGCACCTAGGTTTTAGAGGAGGAAAATAGGAAAAAATTTTTTGAAGCAAAAATGTGGTAAAATATTTAATAACAAATAAAATAATATTCCACCAATGTAAATGTAAACAGAATTCAACAGCAGCATTAACAATCATTATTCTCCCAAATTTGGGGGGAAAAGGTGTGCCTTATAGTCCGAAAAATATGGTAGACACAATTTTCATCCTACTAGGATGTCATTGACATTACTTCACTTTAATCCTAAAAAATAAATCAATGGAGGAAATTCAATTTAGATGGCTTTGGTCTTTAGTAACAAATAGGACCTATCTGAGACTTTCCCCTGAAAGAGTAGTGAATTCTTGGTAATTATAGAATGAAAAAGTACCCCTGAATTCACTGGTTCATAGAAATGACCTGGAAGGCAAATTATTTAAGTCTGTCCAGAAAAAAGTCCAGCCATTGTTAATACAACAAGAATGATTTTTGCAACATCAGTGTAACCTGGCAGCCAAAGAGAGTGGACTGGATTGTGCATGTGTGAAGAATGAGGACTTCACTGTACTAGTCACTGGGGGTGGTAGACACCGTTGAGTGAACATGTGTACTTGTGACTGCTGCATTCAAAATGGCTGAGCCACTAAAGCAACGGATCTGCATCATATTTTGAATTAAGCTTGAACATTCCTCTGCAGAAACTATTCAGATGATTCAGAAGGCTGCAGCTATGGGAAGCTGGTGATTGGCAGCTTCATCATGACAATATGCCTGCTCATGCATCATGTCTCATGCAGAGTTTTTGGTGAAATATCAAATCACCCAGGTGACTCACCCCTATAGCCCAGATTTGGCACATTGTGACTTCAAATTTTTCCCCCAACTAAAATCACCTTTGCAAGGGGAGAGATTTCAGATTGTCAATGAGATTCAGGAAAATATGACAGGGCAGCTGATGGTAATTGGGAGAACTGTGTAAGGTCCCTAGGTGTCTACTTTGAAGGGGACTGATGCATCATTGTCCTATGCACATTTTTTTATCTTGTATCTTCTTCAATAAGTGTCTCTATTTTTCACATTACATGGTTGGATACATTCTGGACAGGCCATTTCTTCTCTTAAATAAAAGCAGAAATAAAAATGTCTTATTATTATTTTATAACAAATTAATAATAAAAATTAATTGTTATTAAAGGCAATTATAAAGGAAATTACTAAATTTTCTTTTTTTAATAGTCAAAGTTAAAAGTCATCCAGAAAATAAATCACCTGAATTTAATATTTACACAGTAAATATTATAATTATGGACCACTACGTTAAAGCTGTGCAACCCAATTCTAATCTCTCTGTACTTCATGGATTATACATGAATAAGACTTTGTTCATATAGATAAATAGCTTTGTTTGATATATCAATATGTAATTCTTGTTTTCTAATCCTAAATTGCTGTCAAATATTTTTCAACTACACCAAAGCAAAAAAAAAAATGCTTTCATGGACCTCTGGTCAGTGACCCAGGTGAAAAGAGAAATGAAATGAACTTCCTTGATGGAAGAATACAAGCTTTCTCATCATTCTCTGGCAGCTTTGAGCCATTTATTAAAAAATGATTTTACTTTCTGAGAAAAAATACAAATTCTTAGTGGAGAATGAACAATTGGGAAGCTGGAATTTAGGGAGACACAGACTCAGGGATCTTTCAAATCATTATACCTGACACGTCTAGAAGCTAAGAACTTGCTAGAAAATTTTACAAAGTATATAGAATTCCCAGTGGTGCCCTTTACTTCCCAATTGTCTTCACTGGTGAAATATATCTTTTGAAACCTTGTAGCTAAGTGAAATTTTTCAACATACTGTCAATGAGTACTTCTGTAGACACACCAAATGGCCTATATATCGCAACCTGTTTACTCTACCACCTGAATTATTGAATCTTTTGTAATTAATGGATTTGTTCATAGTTTTTTACTCATTCTCTTGTCTCTCCCCAACATGTTCCAAGTTTACTCCCACTCTCCGAAGAATGTTTACTTGTCTGCTGCTTGGTTCCAGACAAGTCAGCTGCCTGATCAGATAGATACCTAAGCTGGGAGCATTTTCTTCTGTTGAATGGGTTAACCCCTGAACTGACCTCCCAGGGGACCAGATGGTGCAGGCTAACAAGATGTTACAGTAGCAGAGTCTGTATGATACTGTGGTTAACAAACATCTGAATGGTATGTTATACATATTTTGCACATATTCCTTAAGAAAATAAAAGAAAACATGTAACTGATATACAGGGACATGTTTTCAGAACACAGACACCATGGAGAGTGGAGGGCACACTTAAAGATAATAAGGATCCCATCTTTGCTCATCCAGCTTTCTCTGCAGTCATTCCTGATTCTAATGTTGTTTAAACAATTTTCCCAATTTGACTTTTAATGTAAAACGTGAACAGTGAACACAGGCATTTTGTAAGCCACTGAACAGATTTTCAGATTAGTTTTGGATGAATGCTTTTCAACGTGAACACTATATTTAGTTGCTCAGTACAAAAGGTCATTCCATAAGCACAGCCTAATACAGTGATCTGTGTCACTTTAGAGAATTCTGAATTCTCTTGTGCTCTCAAATGACTCAATTCTGCCTAGTAATTCCACTATTAGACAAAAGAAAAATATACCCTTTCCATTATGTATTTGGGAGGCTAGATATCACCAAGGTAATGTTTTGGTCCTTTTTATTTAAGGCTGCATAGTTTAAATATAACCATTCATTATCATTTTAGTTAGCATTTATTTAGAATCTCATGCATATTTTTATAATTGATGTAATAATGACTGATAAGGAACGTACACTGATATAAAAGTATTTTCAATTGTTTTAAAAATGACTGGTTTTAAGACCATTGAATAGTGACACGATGAGCTTTGAAATGGATTTTACAAGGATCAGTCAAAGTAGAAAAAAGTTAGGAGTTTTTGAATGAAAATAAAAGATAACACTTGAGTTTCTTTTGTAAAAGAAGTTATGAGACCAATATGTCAACATGCCACTTAAATATTCTGCCTCAATAGCTTCTCCTGCAATTTCAAAGAGGCTAGAGCGAACACAAAAACAAAAAGTTGAAGTGTTTTTTCAATCCAGCAGATGAAAAACACAAGCATTTTTTTATCTACAAGAAAAGAACTACTACAAAATTTATGGCCAATTGTGAATTGCCTACTTGGAACTAGAGTCCAAAACACCTACAATTCACACACATCTGTATCTCTTTCAAGTTTTACTGGATGATCTCAACTAAGTATGTGAGTAGTCATCTATATGAGCTGACTTGGGATAGATGTACAATATTTGTTATTCTGTGTTCTCCTTAGTGTTCCACAAAATGCCTTGCAAGTTAATGAATAGTCAATCAATTTCTGTTTAATGAAATTATAAATCAAAACATTTTTATTATTAAATGTTGATCAAATCACATGCAGATTTTTATTTTGTTCAATAAATTCACAATTTAATAGTGACTAGTGAAGCCTTAACTCTATAATTAAGGGCTGTTACAAAGTAACTCTGTGTGTAGGTATACAAAAATATACACAATTTTTGTATTTATTTGTTACATTATAAAATTGAAAATATCTAAACTGATATCCTCATAATATTTTATTTCAGGAAGTGATTTTAAGAAGCTAGATAAAATGTTTTAAAATGGCACTGTTCCCCATTAAGTTAAAATCTCAATGTTGATCACAGTTAAGGTACAGTCAATGACAATGACAGATATTCTGCTTTACAGTATTGATAATTTCACCAACATTTAAATCTATATAATTTTTTTTAAGTAATCAAGGCATAACTACTTTGTTTCTTTCTTACAACCATCTTCTCTACTTCTCCTGGGAGTCTGAGTAAATCTAACTAATTATTTTTCCTCATCCTACACACCATGAATATTCATGCTAAGATGAGAACTATTAAAACAAAGCATGAATTATTTACTGCTGCCCAGAGCTGCATTGACTTTGTGGCATATTTCTAATACACCAAGTTTTCACCATCTACCTGAGGTCAGTTAAGCGTTCATAATACATGATTCTAAAAACAATGTTCTCACAAGTGTGCAATTTTCACTTGAAAAAGTCAATACAAATCTACCTGTAAAAACCAGTATGACTGCAACTGAGTTGGAACGATATATTTCTTTTCTCTCTGCAGGTTAAGGATAAATGATGACTCTAGACACAACTCTAGTGGAAGGGAAATAAAGTACTTATTCCCAGCACCCCATCCTCATATCGATGCTGTATCACAGCAATTGCAAAAGGATGGGATTATGCTCCATGCTGACGATTTGATAACACTTGTGTTACCTCAGCACAGTGAGGAGACAGCAGTGGGGCAAGGGGAGAGAGCTCTGCAAATACAATTGAGGGGACATTTTCTCCCTTGGTTTCCAGCCAGAACACAAAGTTGTGACTGGGTTAGAGATGTTGTCTTCCTTTAGGAGTTAGTGTGATGTCATGCAAAGAACACAGATCTAAAGCAAACTCTATGCAAGTTTGCACAAAAGAATGTTTGTCTACACATCCTTATTACATCTGCAATATACCTGTACCCCATAAGTCATAGGTGTGCTAAATGAATTAGTGCACATTAATCACTTAGTACAGCTCTTGGTAAGCTAGTGTGAGTTTAAAGAATTTGGGTTTGAATCATCAGTCTGTTCTTGTACATTTTGGTAATTTAAGTAGTTACTTAACTTTCTCAGCTCTATTTCCTCAGCTATAGAATGGGTTGTTTTGTGATGTGGATTAGAGGGTGTGTGTGTGTGTGTGTGTGTGTGTTTCACACAGGGAATAGCATATCATAACACTCACTGGAGGTGAGCTTTTTGCCCCACAATTATTATTAGTTGGTTATTTTAATTCCTATGATTTATCTAATAATGAGATGAAATGATTGACAGATGACATTTAAGTTTAGGGAAGAAAGTAGTTCTTTTCTCTTGTAACTTAATAATGGGTACTTGGGGAGGACATACAATGAATATTTAGGATGAATACTTGAAATTTCATATTAAAACTACTTTAAACAGTAGTTATTTTCTATTACTGAATAATTTAAATACATTTTAGTCTTTAAGAGGCAATAACAAACTATGGAGACTATTATACAATATTTTATAGAATCAATGTCATCATTGCTAATCCCTTAGCTAATGTCACTTTTACTAAAAAGAAAAATAAAAGGAAAAGTTATATGTAACACTTTTGTGGTAGTATTATCTAGTTAACTGCAGGTGTGCATTCATAGGAGTCAGGCATGAAATCCAATTCACTTATTCATTAATTCCAAACCTATGTATTGAGTGGCTACTGTGTGTCAGATACTTTCTGAACCCTGAATATATGGCACAAAGCAAAATAAACAGAAACCTTTGCCTTAAGAGATTTTTCTTGAAGAGAATAAGTAACTAATTAAATACAGCGTAAATTAGGTCTATTTAAACGGGTAGGACACCTGTATAACCAGGGTGGTGATAGGATGTGACAGGATATGGATGGGGGCAGGGCAAAGTTGTACTTAGAGGTTCTGGGGAGACCTCCTGAGAAGGTGACATTTGAACAGAGACCTGTAGGAGGTGGCGGAGGGAGTGATGTGAACCTCAGAGTGTGGTCCAGGGAGAGAGATCTGCAAACACTTAAACTTCAGGGAGAAGGGGCCTGATGTTTGGGGTGATGGTGGTTAGTACACAGCTCACTTAGGCCTGCAGCCACCTTTGCCAGAGGAAGCCCCGAGCTGCCAGTCTTTGGTGTCCGTCCTGCTTAATGAAGAGCTGGCCACTGGTATTGGGAGCTTTCATCTGGAATTTGCAGTCAGCCACAGGAAGGTGACCTACCAAGACTTGAGCTAACACAGGGATGCTCCTTTTTCTCCAGCTGCACCCCAGGGATTTCTGGCTTGTTTCATTTTTCGGCTTTATTTGTTGTTTTTGTTGTTCATTTTCCTTATAAAAATAGAAAGGTCCTAGTTCCAAAAATAAATGAAGCATCTTGTTCATGAGATTTTCATATTGTTTGTAGGATCTGCCTTTTAACATACAGAGATACTGCCTTTTTTATGGGAGGGATGCAGAGAAAAGAAATAGAAATTGCTGGCAGGTATCAAGAGAGTGAAATTGTTTGAGAGCTGTTTATACTTGTTATTAATGTAGTGATGTAAGGATTATTCAATATAGTCTTATGTAGCCTTATCATAAAGGATAATGAAAGAGGTGAACACTTCATCAGATATAGAGCAAAATAACTCACAAAGCTGCAAAGCAATAGAGAATTGTTACCTGTGATGGGGGCTGCCTTATGACAAATGCCTCGAGAAACCCTTCTGATATAATTAGTATCCCATTTAATATGTTTAAAAATTCCTGCTTTTAGCAAATATACTAATTTATCTGGATAATACAGAAGTTTCAAATATATTTAAATAAAAAGTCAAAGCTAAAAATAATATTTGGTTAAAAGCTTTAAAAGGTTAGATACAAAATAAAAAACATTGTTGCTATCTCCAGGTAGTGAGATTAAAAATGATTTTCTTTCTGTGTTTTTGTGCATGTCAAATCCTCTGTAATGAACATTTTTAAAAAGCAAAATAACAAATAATGCAAAAAGCAGTATGTCAGAAATGTGAACGCTTAAGCCAGGTTTAAATCAGATAAAATGTTAAAGCCGTCTGCATTCTTGCAGTTCAGATGGCATCCAGCCTTATTTTCTGCACACAGCCTTTGAAAGCTATGACTTTTAACATAAAATAATGATAATAATAATTGTAATAACCACAGCAATGTCAGGAGTCCGAGCTGAGTCCAGCTGGGTTACCTGCATGCCTGTGCAATTTAACCAGTCAGTTTGGGAACCACTGTCAGCACTGCAGCAAGCAGATGTCACCGCAGGCTCTGTGCAAGTGTCAGAGAAAATGAAGCAAATCCAAGTAGTAGAAGTAATAAAATCTCACCCTTAAAGTGTGTTTTTTCCCACCCTTACAATTGTCAATTGGAAGACTCTTTTGTTCATTTGCAGCATTACTCTGACTGGAACTGGGTGCTGAAGATATTTTCATTTATCTGGACCTGGTATCCCGGCTCCTCCTCAGGCTCATTAGACTCGAGGGATCTCACCAAAGTGCAGTAACTTGCAGGGTCTGATAAAAGGAGCTTGAAACCCACTCAGGTTCTGACGGGGCTGCAGAGAGAGGTGGTAGGAGGGAGGCACAAGGGGGGATGGTATTAAGTTGTGGAGCTGAGTGTGAAATATTTTCTGGATAGATGGGTAGAGTAATTCATGTGCTGATCTCAGATCTGCAGAAATAAAGTACTTTGAGTCCAATCTGGTTTTCAACACAACTGCAAACAAGCCTTCTAATGACATTTTCATGAAAAGTAAAAGCCATGTATCTCTGAGCTTAAGCTTGGAGTCTGTAAGTGCAATCCTCTAACATCAGACCCTTCATAACAGGACAGTAGAATCCTCCTTCTGGGACTAGATATCTCTCCAATCAGGGCAGAGAATATCTAAGTTTCCACAGAGAAATACTATGACCTGGAAGCAGAATCTTATTTCTTTCTTCAAATAAAACAAGCTTAATAAAATATCCTTATGGTACATATTCTTTTAATTACACTTAAAAACAAAAAAAATCAATCAATTAATATGAATGTATCATTGATGTTAGTTTATTTTATCAAAATTAATTCAAACTTTTGAAATATAATTTATGCATAATTGTAATTGTAATACCTGCATGTACTATATCTGTCAATTTCCATTATTATAACTCTGATCAAATTTTGATGGTGCTAAAAACATTATAAACCATAACTAAAAGTGAAAGAAAACCCGAGGACAGTGAACTACAAGAATACAGTAAGTGGAAGCAACTATAGAGTCCATAAATGGTGAAGATAGAGAGATCTGAAAGAAGATGACTCATTTCTCCCCATAATATCACGTTTCTATAATTTTTGTAGAAGCAGTTTGCTCGTAGAATTCTTCAGAGCAGTAGAGTTAGAGAGAAAGCCAGGGAAGAGCACTGGACTTGGGCTCACAGTCTGTCATGCTCAGTCTGGGTCCTTGGACAACCTTCTAACCTCTCCGCATCCTTACCTGCAGGACGAGCACAGGGCTACTTAGGAGAGTACCTCTGATCCTAGAAGCACATGCAACTTTTAAACTGTTAGCACAAATTACCGTATGTCAAGTCTTCACGCCACAGAAAAAGAGAATAAATCTGTGTCTTGGCACTTGTGCATTGGGTGAGAGTGTGCACGACTTGGCCTCCCTACAGATTTTGGTATGCTGGCTCGAATTATGAGGACCGAGAAGCTATGAAGTTAGGTGCTCCTTGTATCATCTCCCAAGGCTGCAGCGGCCTTCTCTTACTAGTGTCTGAATTGCTTGTTTGTAAACATCAAAACAAGGCAAAACCAAAAATCAAAGGAAGAAAAAGAATAAAAAAAAAGAACAAGAAAAGATTTTCTATTTCTAGCAATTAAGAAAGAAGGATAAATCTGGTTTTATAATTAAGGACTCTGACCAGCTTAGTTTCACTAAAACAAAGAATCTGAGGTGGAAGGAAGGAATGACTTTGCTCTCATAATTAGGAAACCTATTCCCTAGAAAGGAGGGCAGAATGGGAATAAATATTTCTGATTCCACCTTTTTTCAGCCTCTTTATTTCCTTTACCTTATAAATGAGCAGATTTGCATATATAAAATGTACCTAAAAAAACCTCAGTAAACTCATGGTTTAAAAATATGCAGCTAATTCAATGAGAATGTTCATTTCTTTTCCCTATAAGGCAAATGAATATTTATCAAGTTAAATTCCAAGATACTTATTATCTTGCTTGCATTTTGAATATAATTACATTGGAAGGCAATTGTTCTGATGAGTGTAGGCAGAGATTAAAAGATTTGTATGCACTTTTTAAAAATGCAAAATAATCACTGTTTTTTATCACTAACAAAGTAGTTCAACCCTTTTCTTCAGCTGAAACTAAGTTAGCATGAAAACCTAGCAGTTTTAAAGGTATTACATAACAAATGGAAATGGCTGAATAAAAATTAGATTGCAATTATTTTTGTAACCTAAATTTATGAATACCAGGAAAAAATGCCTGAGATATGTAAAAGAAATATGTTTAATATGTTTAATTTAATATATTTTTGAAACTCAAGATTAAAAATATTTTTCTTAAATTATTCCAATAATATATAATCTAGATAAATAATGTCAAAATGAACAAAATAGATAAACTAGCAAATAAGTCACAATTATGTTTAAATTAGTGAAATTTATTATGTTAGAAAAAATAAAACCAAGATTTCATACAATTTCTATAACTATGGAAGGTTTTTCTCTGACCCTGTATTTATAACAAACAGCATCAAAAAAGTTATCCACAGGTATTTTTCTATTTTTATCTAAGCTTCTGGAAAATATAGATTATGTTTTACATTTATTTTATTTATACCAAACTATCAAGAGTGTCTCATAGCTAATTGCTATCAAATAAATGAGTTAACTTCTAGCTATAAAGACACAGAACATTTGAAAAATTATAACACAAGTTATGTGGAGGAATGAATTTATACTGCAGAGCAAATAGCTGGTTATGTGTGCCTGTTACATACAAAGTATATCCTATATTTTTGTTCTCCCACATGCCTGCCTGCTGTAAACAGATGATGTTAGTGTCTTTTCAGATTAAATATGAGACCTACACAAAAACTGCTCAACTCCAAGTGTACTGACCCCACTTTCATGTTTGACCAAACACTTCAATAACTTTAAGAGGGAGGGTAAAACCTGGGTGGTGCCACTGGACAGGAACTCATAAAGCTACTGCCACTAAAATGGTGGAACATCAAAGTTGAAAAAAGACTGAATAAATTTCAGCAGATATTAGCTCTGGAGAACGTTATGGCCAAATAGGAATAGAAACACATAATTGCTTAGAAAGAAGTTATACATATTTATATAAAAAATCCTGTATGTACATGTGATTTGGTTTGAACTAGGGGAAAAGAAAATAATTTCTTGGACTCTAAAGTCCTTTTACAAAGTTTCTAATTAATTTTTATAAATCCTTTTTAATATGGCAGAGTTTCACTTGAGCTTATCAATTTAAGAGTTACACTTGCACTCAGTGGACTTGAATGTGCCCTCAGCTAGTTATGCATAACACCTGCTAAAGTTAATAGGCGTTCCACATGAGTAGCTGATTTTGCCAGTCATGTGAAATTAACCACTAATAAAATTTCACTGACAATATCTTTAATTTTTCCATTTAAAGAGTATTTATTACCTTGCATGGCCTCCTTATGTAATTAACTATTTTTGATGTGCTCTTGCAGTATTCCAGATAAGTAATCATTTTATTCTCTGATATTATATAATCATGAAAATAAAATATTTGTAAGATATTATCTTCTAGTATTTATTATAAATGATGCAGTGAATATGAATACACATACACATAGAATATATATTTAAGAAAACTTGTAAATGGACAACATATTATTTTTGAAAATCCCTGTAGAATCTGAAAGACTGAATGACTTGCCCCCTTTAAAAGAAACATCACTTTCGTTGTTTGGAGGGGGGAGGGGACAGTGGGGAGAAAGGTTTTCAGGAACTACTATAACAGACACATGGACAAAACCAAGGGGGAGGGTGGAAGCAAGGGAGGGAGGTGGGTTTGGCTGGGGTTGTGTGGAGAGTGGTGGGGAGAACATGCAGACAACTGTCATTGAGCAACAATAAAACAACTTAAATTAAAAAGAAAAGAAACACCACTTTTGATTTAATGATGAAACGACTAAAAATTTAAAAAATCTGTTATTCTTGGTAAAAAATGGACACACAGAATGGCATGCATGACTACCGTTCATTCATTTAGTCACTCTTGTCATATTAGTTTCCTTTTCTGTGTTTCTCTTCTCATCCACATGGTTCCTGTAGGGAGCTCCGTTCCTCACTCACCACTGCGCTGAATCTTGAGAGTTTAGGTCCCACTTCACATTCTCAATGCAGTTTTCCTAATGGGCTGAGACTACTCTTTTCATTAAACGGTTACCTTACTTATTATTCATGCCTTTCTCATCACAAACAATGATTATATCCCATGTCTGTGTGCCTTTTTAAAATTTAAGTGTACTTGGTGTACAATCTTATATCAGTTTCAGGTGCACAAGAATATAGTGATTCACCAATTTTGTGCCTTACACCCCACTAAGTCTAGTAATCACCTATCAGTGTGTACACTTATCACACTATTATTGACTATATTCCTCTGTTCCTTTTCATCTATTCCCTACCTCCTCCTTTTTGGTAACCATCACTTTGGTCTCCGTTTCTTCTAATCTGTTTCTTTTGTTGCTGTTGTTCATTTTGCTTTACGTTAGGTTCCACATATAAGTGAAACCATACAGCTTTTGTCTTTCTCTGCCTGACACACTTCACTTAACATAATAACCCTTTAGATTCATACATGTTGTCACAAATGGCAAAACTTCATTCTTTCTTATTGTCACATACTATTTCTAATATTAATTCTAAGCAATACAGTATATCTATTACACATCTCTTCATACTTCTATATTTCTTTTTTAAATGGTACCAGCAGCAATCCAGGCATGCAAAACAGAGCCTTTTCTTTGTCCCTCGTCCCTCGTGACATCAACACAGGTTGTAGTTTCTACGTCCATTAGTCCATCACTTTCATCATGCCCTTGCCAGTTAATGCCAAGATTATTCCAAAAACTGTTATTTCCCATTTTTAGTTCCCCTTCAAACTAATACGTATGCTTACAGCTAAAGTGGTCATTTTACAAATTAAAATTCTTATCTGCTCACGCCTTTGTTTAAATTTAGTAATTTATTAAATTTAAGGATGGTATACAAATGTTCATGTACTGGTTGCCTATCAGCTTCTGCCCAAGCTGCCTCCTGCCTACTTCTCAGATCGCATTGTTCAGGTTCCACCCTGCTCCCTGTACTCCAGCCACGTACTGTCCTATAGAAACCCGGCTCTTTCATGCTTTTCTAGGAACTATGTGTTTCCTTTGTGTACAACTCCCTTTCTCTCTGTTATTTAGCAAAACTCTTTCCTTCAAGTCTGTGCTTGAAGTCTTTTCCTTTTGGTGAAAACTGGCCCTTTCTACAACCCCGGATGCCCCACCACAGCCTAAGCAAAGTTCAATGTCACCGCACTCTGCGGCAGCTCCTATCACGGGAACTCTCACAGTGTAATAGATGGTTTACTCCTTCCCCCCTTTATAACATTTTAGGGGTTTTTTAGAACAGAAACTCGCTTTTCATTTCTGGTTGCCAATGTCTAACAATGACTAACATTTATTCACTCCCTTACTCAGCAGATGTTTATTGAACAAATCCATAAATATATGAGGGATCATGAGTAAGAATTCAGTAACTACTGTCCAATTTGAATATGAGATGCAATGCTGAATCTTAGAGACCAAGTATATTCATTACACATGAAGCAGAGGTTAAGAAATCTGTTATCTAATTCTATGTGTAAAAAAAAAGATAGTTGGCTATAACTCAGCAAAAAGAGAAAGAAGAGATTAGGAGATGACAAATAAGGGGAAAAACTAGGGATGCAAATGGAAAGTATTTAAAAACCTGTGTATTTATGTGTGTTTTAGAGAGCAGGAGAAATATGAGTATGTAAGCAGAAAGACATGTACCACAGAGCATACCAAGAGAATGATGAAGAGGGAAAAATGAAAGTTTGTCTTCTTAGAGGTATTTTCAAGGTGTGGCACGTTTATGGGTTTTACAAATTATAAAGCATTCATTAATTCATAGACTATTTCATTTTTATTTTTACAGTAACTCTTTGATGTAGGTATTGCTACTTTTATTTAAATACAAAAAAATGACTTAAAGAATCATGACCTATCTGAGTTTGTTAATTAGTACGCTCATATGCACACATGAGATGCAATAATATATATTTTTTACTTCAGAACTATAAAGACTAGTAGGTGTGTAGTGAAAATTATCAAGAGTAGTATGCAAAGGATTATTGGACTAATTTACCTGAAAATTCATAGCATTTTTTCAATAAAAGTTTTTCTACATAAATAAAACAAAATATTTTAGTGATATTCTAATCAGTGTATGTGTGAAATCATACATGACTGTATTGAAAATTTAAGAAATCCAGATAACTGTATATATGTAGATACTTAGTCATTTTTAAACTGATTCATCTAATTCTTTCTCTAGATTTGAGGAGAATATAAACTTTTAATTTAGCTTGAACCTTTTCCTAGCATCAAAAAGCATCCAAGGTTATATAAAGAGTGTGAATATCAAGTGAAGTAGATGGTTTTCTTGTGCGGTAAGAAATCATTTCTGTTACCATCATGCATTCACACCTCCATTCGTAGATACCGCCTGGGTCTTGTGGGCATCCTGACACCAAGAGTCCTCTAGAATTCTTCTATTTAGCTTGGAATATTTTCTCTGGATGAAGTAATTTGACTACTTTTAGGTTAATAAGAATGTTGGATTTGGTTTACAATATTGTTCTTCCAATTAGTTTTCTGAGGTTTTTGGAGGGAGCAGGGGGCATGGAGATTTTCATCTTATCTAAACCTGTGGGAAAGTAGAGAGAAGGAAAAGAGCACTCTTATTTAAAAATATATATTACATCCTGGCTGGTGTAGCTCAGTGGATTGAGCATGGGCCTGCGAACCAGACGATCACGGTTTGATTCCCAGTCAGGGCACATGCCTGGGTTGCAGGCCAGTTCCCGGCAGGGGCCAGTTCCCAGCAGGGAATGCAAGAGAAGCAACCATACATTGATGTTTCTCTTCCTATCTCCTTCCCTTCCCTTCCCCTCTAAAGATAAATAAATAAAATATTAAAAAAATATATATATATATATTACAATTAATCATCAGTACACTTGGCTTAAATCATCTCATACTTTATGTGGAGTTAGTTTAATTATATGATAGATATTATTACTTCTAAGTGAACACCGTTTTATTAAAGATTGGATAGAGTTTGAAATTGAAGGAAAGTTCTATAGTGACACAAAATGCGGAAAAAAGCGGTAGTAGGCTTACTATCAAATACAATACTTCTAAAGCCTCTACAAATTAATGCAGATCTAAAGGAATTCCATGTTATTTTTTCAGGCTTACATGTAAATACATGAATGTGCCCATATTTACATAGTCTTTTTTAAGCAGTGAGAGAGTTTACATTTGTCCTCGTTATCAGTAAACTGGAGTGTTCTAATGTCTAAATCATCTGAGTGATGCTAACTGTGTAGTCCTCCAACGTTCTGGGCATAAGAAAGCAAATTTCACAGTATAAAGTGGGTTGATATAGAGAAGGTCTTATTTTTTTAAATATTTGCCTTCAGGGACATCAAAATACAGTTAATGTACCATATGTCTGGACTTTAAGAAAACAAATCCCATCATATTAACTTGTTTCTTAAAATAGTTGTAACATTTAACCTGTTAGAAGTAGCTCAAAAAAGAAAACAAATTAATTAAAAAAAAAACAGAATCAGAAGCTTTAGCAACAAGGCGATAGAATCTGCTGTAAGCTGGCTCCTTTATAAACATATAGAAACAGTAATTTATGAAGAATTAAATCAACATTTAAATACACTTCTCAGAAAAAATAAATGGAAATACAGCTTTCAAAGGCAAATAATGAAGTTGATACCAGAGAAGTTCTGATGCTAGGGAGGCCAACTGGATTTTGTGTTTGAGTCTAGACTCTGTTGGATCTGGCCCAAGATGGCATGTGCCCTCAATTTGGCAAGTGGTTCTCAGGCCTTACAATTACACTCTGAGGGACTGTCCCACCAATGAAAAGTGACTCTGCCTATTGGCCAGGTAAACAAAGACATTTGACATGTGTCATAGCCATGTATGGGGAAAATAAATCACTATTGAGAAATTGAAATCTAGTCCTGTGTGAGGCAGCATTTCAGGTTACAAATTAATACTACAGTATGGTGTAGGATTCCAAGCCAAGAAACTAATATGAAACAAAACCATTTACATCCCTAGGGATCTTGAAGAAATGAACAAAATCATCTGCTCAAAACCTTTCCCAAGTCAGTGACAATAGCACTCCCAAAAAACTATGGCCAAAAAACAAACAAATGACAAAAACGTGGAAGAAGAGGTGGCTAAAGAGAATAGGAAAATTAAGATTTGCTGTTATAGAATTTGAAATAATAAAACCATTTGAAAAGCACTGTGACATAGATATATTTAGATGATTTAAGAGATAAAATAAAATCTATAAATCACTACAAAGAATAAAGGAACATGAAATAAGAACAATCAGCTTTGAAAAGGAACTAATCAGAAAGGTAAATTATAATTTGTCAACAATGCTGTGAGTATAATTAAAAACCCAGTGATTTAATTTAAATTTTTTTTTTTAAAAAAAGGAACTTGTGTCCCCAAAGGCCATATCACCTAGAATGAAATACAGGGAGACATAGATGTAGAGAATGTTAAAGAAAGATTAGGATACAATGAAAAAAGAAGAAAAAATATCTACTACATGTTTGTTAGAGCTTCCAAGGCAGAGAAAAGGGGAGGAGGGTAATATTTAAAGAGGAAATTATTTATAATTTTAAATGCTGGAAGAAAGAAACCAGATTTTATATGTGAGTAGAATAGCCAGTTCCAAAAGTTTAAGTAAGAACAAATCTACATCTAGGCATAAAAGGAAGAATTTCAAATACAAAAGAGCATTTTGAAAAGTAGCAATAGAAAAAACATGGATTTTTCTGAGAAAGATATGAGAGTTTGACCTAAGGCAGACATCAACAACTACAAATGACAAAAGGAGATACAATATTATCTTGTGAAAAAATAAAGTATGTAAATCTACATTATGAACTTCTATCAATCATTCAAGAACAAAGATGAATTAAAGACATTTAAAACAAATGGGATAATATAATTTGAATTTTAGGAAAGTATAAAATGACTAAATTGTTGTCATAATCAAGTAGAATGTATGTTTTCTCTACTTGATTATGAAACATTAGAGCTTAGAAATTTCTTCTTTTTTTCAAGACTTTATTTATTGTTAGAGAGAAGGGAAGAGAAAGAGAAAGAGAAGGAGAGAAATATTAGTGTGTGGTTACCTCTCACTCCTGGGGACCTGGCCCAAAACCCAGGCATGTGACCTGGCTGGGAATTGGACCAGTGACTCTTTGGTTCACACGCCAGCACTGAATCCACTGAGCCACACCAGCCAGGGCAGAAATTTCTTCTTATTAATCTATACATCTCTAGCTTGCTAAATAAATCTTGAATGAATGAATACTTACAAAGTGAATAGAAAAACAGTATGGCAAACTATATGCCTGACAGTTAATAGTATGATGTTTTGGTTTGTCTGATTTTTAATGATTTTATTTTAATTTTTTCATTATCCCTCAACTTCCGGTCTTTATTGCTTGGCATTTAAAATTGGCTGCACTTTTATTTCACATCAAACTTTTAAATTCACTCATTACATATTTCCCTTAGCTACATATCTAAATTTATAGTTTAGCTTTTGACTCAAACATCACTTTTCCCTCATGACACAATTTTTAAAACTCTTTAAAGAAGTATTAAATACATTCGATAAAAATATGTGTGGTTCACCATGGCAAATACTTGACAAAAGCATTTAATTTTATTTTTCTGAGTAAAATTTCTACATAAAATCACTCTGTGGTGATTCCCATACAACTGCTCTAAAATTGGAAAAACTGGAACACAGCGAGGTGCAATGAGTCACACTATCTTTTTTAAAGATTTGATTTAATTTTAGACAAAGGGAAATGGAGGGAGAAAGAGACGGAGAGAAACATCAATGTGTATTTGCCCCCACCCCACACCCCTTACTGGGGACCTGACTGGGAATCGAACCTGCAACCCTTTGGTTTGCAGGTTGGTACTCAATCCACTGAGCCACACCAGCCAGGGCACACTATCTTTAACATTACTCTCCAGGAGTCACATTTATTTACTCAAAATACAGAGATCCGGGGTCATAAATCAAAACTCTGTGAGGGACAAATAGGTCCTAAAACAATGAAGCAGGCTGTCTGTAAAATATGCTTTCTTTTCTTTTCATTCTCTTTTTATTAGAGAAAAATATTCTAACATTTTCTTGAGATCCATGACCTTCTTGGTCTACCCTTTATTTCTTCACTCCTCCCAAAGAGGTGCATATCTCAATTCCTGGAGTCAGTAAATATATTAACATTGCATAGAAAGAAAAAGTAAGCACATGAAATCAAGCTCACAGGTCCTGTGATCTTAAAATAGGGTGATTATCCTGGATTTTCAGAATCAAATGTAATCACAGAAACTTTACATGTGGAAGAGGGAGAGAGAGGAGTTAGTGTTAAGAGTAATGAGATATGAGATTGAACTGACCATCAGTCTCTTTGAGGATAGGAGGACGCCATGACTCCCAAAATGCAGCCAACTCTAGAGGCTATAGAAGACAGGAAAGTGAATTCTGAGGACCTCCAGGTTTCGATTTTAGATTGTTGAAACCTATTAGGCTTCTGACACCCAGAAATGTAAGGTAATAAATCAGTGTTGTTTTAAGCCACTATGTTTGTAGTAATTTATTATAGCAGAAAAAAACTAATACTTTCACGGAAATAAATTTGATCTTCCAGTCACTGACTTATTCCGATAATTGATTTTCCCATGTGGTCTGTTAGTCTGCATTATTAAAAATTGATCTGTCTGATTAGACAGTCTTTTTACCTACTCATGTGGTCCTATTTTATCAGAAATAGTTTGATGCTGGGTTTAACACGGATTTTGATCTTATTTTTGGTAATTATCCACTCTGAACTTGGGTTTCATAATCTATAAAATGGCTACATAATAGGCTTACAGAAAAGATAAATTTAGGAATTGCATGTAAAACAAATGCTTAGCACTGTGACTAACTCCTAGTGAGATATAAAAAAATCTAGGCAATAACACTTTGTTGACATTTTACCCTTCTTAAATTTTCACAGCAAAGCAAGGTGATATAGCTTGTTAGTTACTACTTTACTGTCTCTTTCTGGAATACCATTGTGAATCCTTGATATAGCTTTTCCTTTGTTTAATGACACTCACATTAATCTTTTTTCTTTACACTAATTTATGCATGGGTCATACCCTCTGTATTTGCATGTCTTTTTCTACTCTGGTACAGGGAACTCAGTCTGCTCTGCTCAGCAGTCACAGGAATTTCACTCCTGATAACATGACACTTCCTGAGGTTAAAGATCAGAGCATTCAAATGATCTCATCAGGATGTAGAAATTCACGTACTCAGAATGATACATAACAACTTAACAATGTATATAAGGCATGCATTCAAAGGAACCTACATATTTTACTTTCAAATATCCAGTTCCAGTTTACCACCTGTTCAGTTCACAACTGTGGACCCAAGCTTTTGAATTTTTTGATAAAATTTTTGATAAAATCTTTACAAAGTTATCTAGCATATGAATTAAAACAAATGGCTTCCATTTTTTCTCCCTGATTTTCCTTCAAGAAAGAGTAGCAATAATAAATAATTAATAATAATAGCAAGTATATATCGAGTGCTTATACTTTTCAGAATTACTACTCTAGGAGTTTAATTCATATTAGTTCATTCCATACTTTTCTCTTTTGCAGAGGAGAAACTAAATCATGAGAGGTTAAATAACTTGCCTAAGGCTAAGAGAAAAAATTATAAATCTAGGATTTGAACCAAAGTGTAAATTGCAGAGCTTAAACTTCTAAATACCACATGATTCTAATAGTAACTTTATATTTAATACAATTTCAGATGGACTGAATGTCTCCTGAAAAATTTATGTTACAGTACTAAGCCCACTGCCATCTAATGACAATAGGAGATTTGGAAGGTAGTTAGGTTACACAGGCGGGGCCCTCGCGAGTGGGACTGGTGCCCTTACAATAAGAGTTGTGAGACCCCTTGCATCTCTCTTCCTGTTCTAGGCCATGTGAGGATATCGTGAGAGGATGGCCAGATGCAAACCAGAAAGTTGGCCCTCATCAGACCTTTTATCTGATTTTATATTTCCCAGTGCCCACAACTGTTAAATATAAATATATGTTGTTTAAGTCATATGGTCTATGGTAATTTGTAATAGCAGCCCAAACTGACTAAGACACAGGCATTAAAAGTGATTGCATCATACTATTTATCGAGGAGTATGATTTTTATTTTCAGGCTTCTAAAAATGCACCATCTCATCTCACATTATTCCAAATAGAAACACAGGAGGTCTATATTACAGAAACAGAGGGTTTATATTATAGTTAAAGAAGAACAACAAACCACAGTGACTTCACTGAAATAGTATTAACTATAACAAAAAAGAATAATTAAGCAGACTGCAAAACATTACAACCACATGATATAGTAGGCTTTTGTTATTTCATTAGTGTTATTGAAATACATTTAAAATGTCAACCTAATAGCTATAAAAATATTGAACAGTACAGATGAACATAAAAAAACAGGAATTGAGATATCACCACTGACTGACATCTTCTAATGTTTTTACTAACCACATATTTCTTTTCTTTTTGAATGAGATATCAACACAATTTTGACTCCAGACATTGTGATCAATGGGATTTATTCATCAATGACTCATTTCAGCTCAATTTTAAAATGCTCCATTATTCACAATTTTCTATTAAATTCAATAAAGAAAATTGTTTAACATCCTAACTCAGCAGATTCTAGGCAGGTTTTCTAGTCCAATTATGTATAGAATAAAATGCATCTCCAATGTCTTTTATATGCAGTCATCTAAAGTTGTCTAATGAATTACTGAGAGAGCTCTATATGTGCTTATAGACACACACACATACACACACACATGCTTTTTTAAAGTTAACTGACATTATATAATGTCAAACGCATTATATAATCTTCCTCAATTTTACTTTCCAAAGACATGAAATTTACCTTTGATGTAGTATAAAAAATAACAGACATATAATTTATAGAGCCATTTTCATGAAAAGTAAATTTGGGGATGTGTACTTGGGTAACTATACAATGTCATTCTTTGTCATGCAAAAATTGATAATTAGACACTGGATAATTATAAACATTCACTACAAATTACTAAGTGGGTTTACGTTGCCAACATTTATTTGAAAGAATAGGATATTTACAATGGATTTAATACATTATTTTAAACATTTCTCACATATTCACAGGCAAGAGTTATAAATGATCCTTTAGAAGAACGAGTCATATATAATGCCTTAGGTAACAGAAGAAACAGATTACTCATGGGAGATGTTTGATTTATGGGGCTCTCCCCTTTCAAAAGCCCTTTCTTCAATCACCACAGGGTGGCACTGCAATTTGGGGAGCCATGACATTTCTTCCTTTAGAATGAAGACCAAGAAGTAGAACCTGGGTCCTTCGATACAACATGTTACTGCTCGACAGGCTTGTGATGACCATCATTAAAACAATTAGGTGTTACCAGGGTTTGTAACCTGAGTAAAGCTAGCATGTTTGGAAAAGAGCACAAACTTTAACGTTAGATAAATCCATTTAACCATGGTCTGGACACGTAATATGAGTATGAAAATTAGTTCTGTTATACAAAGTAACGCCTGGGATTTAGTAAGCACTTCAAAAAACAAAAACAAAAACAGACTTCTTTTACTGACAAGAGTGAAATCTTGTATACTACGTTCTTTAAAGAAATTCACATAATCACAAATTGAGTGACAGCAAATACAAAATACATTTTTCCACAGAAAATTCTATCAGGTATTAGTATTTTAAATGATTTGGGCTCATCCCTATGGTTTATACAAAGTATAATGCACACACGTTATTTGAGCGGGTCTGAACGAGTGCTCCTAAGGGAACGATGGCACCTGAGTGGCTGCCCTTGCAGTTCTCCGGGAGACCCTGGGTGTGTGAGGCCACCTTTGGAAGGCATCCTGTCAGTAACTCTGCAGTAGTAACTCTGCATGTGCTACTTCCCCTGCAGTAGCTTCTAGCATATCAAAACCAGGATGATGTTCTCTCACTGACTATCTTACCTTCTTTATATATGTTCTTAGACTCAAACATCCTAAGCTAGACAGAAAGAAAACATATTTGGTTTGAGTTTAAATCCTTCATCTATGAATAAAAATTTAGGACACATTTCCCGTGAGCCATGCCACAGGCATTCTTAGATTTCTTAGTGGATCTGACCGTATTGTGTGGAGGGGATAGCAAAGAAGCAAATTTCACTACAGCAAAAGAAACGCATGGAAAATATATTAAGACCCGCGCTTAAAACCTGGCAACAGGTCACATTGCAGATAGTTTTGTGGGCTACAGAGCACAGTTTGCAGTGATGTCAGTGGAGAATCTCTGGAAAACCACCGTTCAGAGAACACCGTGGTGAAAAGGACACTTGGAGAATATTGATTCAGCTCTGGTAGGGGTGGGCAGCAATTGGGATTCTGAAAAATAATTTTCCCCATTCATTTTATTATTTAATTATCAGCCTTACAAACAATTGTTACCCTGAACATACACTTGCAGTCTATCTTGAGTCAAAGCAAACTTATTCTGCTGAAAGACATTTCTAGCATGCATGCAAAAACTTATTGAGGGGGAAAAAAGTCTGAATAATGTCTTAAAATGTAAACAAACTGAACATTAATACCAGGTATGAATGACTTTAATTTACTTGGGTATGGCTATAAATTATCATTGGAAACAATGATCTTTTTTTAAATTGCTGTTCAAGTACAGTTGTCTCCATTTCCCCTCCTCCATTCCCCCTCATCCCTCCCATCCCAGTCTCCTACTCTCAATCCTACCCCCTTTGGCTTTGTCCATGGGTCCTGTATACATATTCATTAATGCCCCTTCTCCTATTTTTCCCGTTATCCCTCTCCCCCCTCCTCTCTGGTTACTGTGAGTTTGTTCTCTATTTCAATGCCTCTGATTATATTTTGCTTGCTTGTTTGATAATTCAGTCTCAAGTAAAATGTAAGGGGCCTATCAGGAACAACTTTGCTTTTTTATTTTTGCTTGGTTATCCACACTCAGAGATTATATTCAGATATCTACAATGGATAATAATTATGCTAATAGTCACATTGCCAGTTCATATTTGCATGAATAGTAGTCTATAATTTTGTACAATAGTTCAATTCAGGGGGACAAAGGGACCTGGCAAGCGAAGTTCTGTGCTCAGATTACAGCCAGTCTCCTGTCTTTACAGAAAGGCTTCTAAGGGACCCTGCACATCAAAAATCCATGAATATCTATTTCCTACATAAAGTGCTTCAAGCAGCTGCTTACTTTTTAGCTGTGACTTCCCTTTCCCATGTTCCTTTATTTTTCTGATGACACAGGGGGAATCCTTGATTAGGAGCCAATGGTTTTTAACACCTGCTAATCTCCTTTTGAACAAGGAGACTGTTTGCCAGGCAGGGCCATCTGCAGGCAACAGAGGGCTGGAGTGGCACCAGGGGGCAGGATGCAGTGGGCATTCAGTTCCGCGTATTTTGAATCTTTGAATCAAGAGGGTTTCCTTCACTGCACACTTGAGTGAGGTCTCCTAGCAGCTAAGGAAGCCCTGGAGATATGTAATTAAAAGAGTCCATTATGCCCTAAACACAGTGAGATTGTAGCTATTCTTAATTCCCATAGAATTGAGCCAGCCATTTGTGCCCACTGTAGAGTTGTGCTCATTCCCCGGAAGTGCCTGGCCGCCCCTCTGCTGGGGGAAGGTGCCTCTGAAGGGCTGTAGTATGTTTCCTCGCAGTGGAAAGTAGCTTACAGATTCTTGAAAAAGACATGGTACTGAAGCCAGCACCCGGGTTGACAAGCATCCATCCATGCTTGTCCAGCCTGACTTAAAATTTAACGAAGTCATTTGGGAGAGGACATTCTAAATGTATTTAGTACTGCACAACTCTTAGTCCACATATACAATAATAAAAACCCCAGAGCTGAATTTGCACCTTGGAAATAATGTTGTCTGCCTTCTACTTTTGTCCTTTTCTCAGGACGCAAGGGGGAGGGGGGAGTGTAGCCAAAAAAAGTATTATTTAGCTGAAGATTTCAATCATTTGTTTCACAGATCTTATACCTTTATATTGTCCCAAAATTTAATCAAATACATGTATGGTTCTTGCAGTATATCCTAGGCACCATGCTACAGTTTGGGGATAGTTTGAACAAGAAAGAAAGATCCATGCCTTCAGAGAACACCTAGACCAGGGGTAGAAAACAAACAAGTTTTAAGTGTTCTGTCTGATGAGAAAAAAGTTACCACAGAAACAACAAAAAGTCCAAACAAAAATATGTGAGTAACATGAATTAACACCAAAGGTAGATTTTTGTTACTAAAACAATAGATTTTTAAATTAAAAACATGGAATACTTATGCAATTTATTTATGAGGATATTCTGAATTTTGATACTGAGACCTCATGCAACTTCTTGCAAGAAGATTACAAAACTTGAGCAAAATATTTTTTATTCTAAGATTCTTGTGATTGTGTTCATTAAAAATGGAAAAATTAATGCATTAATTCATACAGGTTTTCCTAGGATAATTAAATACTTTCACACTTCATAGAAATAAGTATTTTTGTCTTATTTTGCTTTGTTTTTTAAAAATGTATTCTACCTTAAGTTTCTCTTATGTGAAATATTTTCTATTAAGAAATTTGCTTTCTGTGGATAGTAAATGAATACTAAAATCATGCCTGAAAGTTGTATTCTATAATAGGCAAATTGATACTAGTTTAAATCTAGATCAAATGTATTTTGATATTATTGACCACATTTTGAATAGCAATTCTTAAATATATGGGGTGGGGTGGGGTGTCAAGACCCATTTGAATATCAGAGTAAATCTTGGAGAGTCCTAAGAAATCTATGTACTATTGATTTTTTCACAGACATTACATCCTAATTAAGAGAAATTTATAATTATATAGCTCAGAGCTTTGTTGTTCTCTTTAACTTATCCTCATTAATATATCAGATTATAATAATAATAATAATAATAGCTAATTAACACAATTATGGATGATACCTTTGGGACACATCAAATAAAATAAAATGTTTTTGGTCATCTAAAGCAATAGACTCAAAATAATAATACCAAACATGTTAAAGAGAAAATAGGGTCTATAAGTTGAAGTAATCAAATAAATACAAAATTTCACTCATTTTTCACTGTAGTAAAATGAAAATTTTTACTTTTTTCATTTTACTGAAATGAAAAGTATTGACTACTGACTTCCAGTAGTAAGTTTTGGTTTCATGTGTATAAAAGATGGTGGCCAAACCAGAAATATGAAAGCATGGGGGGCCCTGGAAACAGGCACCTGAGCAACAGTTACTGGCCCACAGATTTCCAGCTTACAACATAGAGACTTAGGGATGCATATCTCTTCAAGGATCACAATACTCTGTCTGTGAAGAGGTCCAAATTTGCAGCAGTACATTTTTTAACACTTGATTCCAGGTTCATAAGAGTCAACTCTGCCATTATTTATCCCTAAATAGTGCCTCATGAATATTTTTGAACAAATTGAGATATTTTACAGGGGAGAAAACTACAAAATAAAGAGGAATGTTCAAATTATTAGCTAAGAAAGCCTTAGTGGGCTCACATCTCCAGAAAAGCTTTAGTAACACAAAATTATCATTTATTAGGAATTTGAGTAAGAAAGTCTTGAGATGAGAATGGGATGAAGAGAGATGATTTCTAAGTCCCTACTCTATTTGAATGCTTTGTCATTCCTTTATGAAAGGGACATTCTCTTTTCTTCAGAGAATATGATGGGTTAACATAGAAAAGTAGGGATTTATTTTTCATCTTACAATATGTTAAAAATGGTGGTACTCCGATTTCTTATACACTTAGTAACCTGCCATGACAGGAGTTATTTAAATCAGAAAATTTTATGTTTTGATACAAAGTGGTAAAATACAATACTCTGTCTTCTGGATTTGCAGTACAAATCCAACTGAAGGCTACACAATCATACAATGACAATTACATCTTCATAGGAAGCCTCTTCAAGAATCTTAAATGTATGAAATCAAAAGCAATCAAGTCTGTTGAATCTGGAGATTTCTGAGTCTTAAGAAGAGAATGAAAATTCAAACAGATGAAACCCACACAAATGTTAAAATAATTACTTCCTCTACAAGGGTGAGTTAACAAGATAAATGTATTTAATTTTTTCTGGTATACATCACTTCTTTTATGTTTCAGTTTTTAACACACAATAAAATACAGTGCGAGTAGATTTTGATAGAGGAGAGCAATAAAACATCAAGAGTATCAGGTTACTTGTAAGTGTGTGTTATATATCAGCTTTCAGTCCATGCAAATGTGTTACTTCATTAGAAAGCATGATTTGGTCCCACAGTTTATCACACTTCGTGTAGGGCAGTATGAGATTTTACTGCAAATATATCCAAGGAATGGTGTTGATAAATTAAGGTGAGAAAATGACTTCATAAGTGTCAATTCTAAAGACAACAGAACAAAGAAATAGAGAAAATGTTAGAGTCATCTTTATGTAAAATTAACATATTCCTAAGGCAGAAAGCTACCCAAATGGTGACAATATATAGCTTCACTGACACTTGAATGTCACCTGTAAGCCTATACAAAGAAGAACTATTTGTTTGATTTCTTGGTTATGTTTTTAATTTAACTCAGCCCAAAGAAGAGAGTTCACGTATATAAAAGAGGAAGATGGTAGGACTAGTTAGGTCACCACCTGTCTCAGTGTTTTCTGGTTTCCCGTTTTTAACTGTTAAATTCATTCATTATAGACTCCATAAGGAAGTGATCATATCATCTCTATAATCTATATAATATAATAGTTAATTAAATAGTCACTCAGATTTAATAAAGATTATTTAAAAATTTTGGCTACCATTTCATTTTGAGGTGGCAGTTTGTAATTTGTGAGACACAGAAAATCTTTCCAGACCCTGAAACTCTTAATGCTTTGTTGTGGGGGCCCACCAGGCCGCAGGGGATCACGGACAGAGCCCCCACTGTGAAAACGGTGGCGGGACTTGGTTTCTGGTCCTTGGAGCCGGCGGGTATCTTGACATCTTCCGGACCTTCTCCTTCTCAGCCTTGAAGGAAAGAACAAGGTCTTGGCATGTGCGTCATGTTCCAGGAAAGAGATAATCTTGTGGACACTGCTATCTGTGGGCTAATGTTCTCAGGATGTGAGAACATCTTGCCCTCTTGATAGCCTTCGGTAATGTACAAACTTTTGTAAAACAGCATTGTTCTCAGGCCACTGTAGTTCTGCATATAAGCCAGCAGTTCCTTGAATAAACTTGCCATTTGCCAGCCAGGAGCACTTGGACCTCTCCATTATTTTAATTAAGTTAAGTCCATCGCCTCACCTCGCGAACACCTTGCTGCCGCGGGCGGCGGCACTTTGTGTTGGTTATTATGTCAGCTAACTCCTTGGACAATCATTATAGTGCTTTCAGGCAAATTCCCAAACTAGGTGATGCATTGAGAAGTAAGAACAAATAAAATATTTGGAAAGCATCTGTCATATGTTTGGTGGTTAACCATATAAATAAAAGAAATAAATACTTCAATTTTATTTGATAAATGTTTACTAGATTAACAATCTTTTTTCTTAGTATGTATTCACAATCAGAAAGAAGTGTGTTAGCTAATGAGTAGATACAAATTTTTGCTCTACACTGCAATTATAGTCTTCAAAATGAATTAATATATAATTCTTCTAGATAATTAACCAATTATTTATTTTAACATTTGATTTGCATGAAACTTCACCAAACATACTCTTATTTGATAAACTATAATAAAAAAGTGACTTTCAAATTTCTGAAAGTGATTCTTATTCATTAAAGAGAATAGACAGGAAAATATAAAACCCAAAGACAATAAATATGGAATAAAGTACAGTGACATATTTTGAAAGTTTTCCTTAATATTTATGTACCATTTAAAATGGATTGATATAAAAAGGATTATAGATTATATATCATAAGACAAAGTGATGATAATTTAAATAATGAATCCCAAAATCAAAGGAATAACACGTAGTTTCTTTGATAGATTATTTGCAGAGAAGTATGTGGTTTAAAAGGGGAAACATGTAGAGAAGTTAAGTTTATGAAAGTTTATAGCTCCTGGTTAACATACATTTTTAGTTTTCTCCACCAGCTACCCCCACCACACCTCTGTCGTAGTAGAAATATACACTCTTCACTTTATTAACTTACAGAGAAATAACTAAAACCCCTACTTAAATTAAGATCAATAATGTATAACATATGTGTCATATGTTGAAATATATTTTTCCAAAACATATATATGGTCAAAAACAAGAAAATTTTTTTAATCTAACAGGGAATGATGAGTAGAAGCTGAAGACACAGACCTGGAGAACTTCAAATTGGGAAGAAAGGTCACAGAAGTGTTTTACAACTAGCAAGCAGGAGAACCAGGCTCACTGGGAAAAATGTCATCTAGGATAGATTCTCTCTGACTATGAAAAAAGGTTAAATACCTAAAATTACTGCTTAGGTATATATCTAGTTTTAAGCTTTTCATGTAAAAGAAAGAGTAGGGAAATCCACATGATGGGGACCATAGCCAAACCACTCAAGCCACACAAGGGTAATGTCTGCAGAATGAAAGCACTGTATTACCAATGTAAACTGGGATTTTGAAATAGAAACCTTCACTTGTCAGGTGGAGGAAAGCATACATTTTTATACATGAAGAGGATGTCACGATGTGAGTTAAGAGAAAGAAGGAAGAAGGAGAAAACAAGAAGGAACTCTTTCAAGATGAGCTTGTGACCTAAATTTTAAACACATCAGGAACTTATTTTAATGAACAATACTCAACAAATTCAATAAGTGTCTGAGTCATTTTAAAGAAATAACTCCAATGCATTCATTCCAATGAAAAACCTGGAAAGATCATGAAATAAACATGAAAGAACCCAAAGATATAAAACTAGAAGTGATAGCCAAAAATAAAAAAAAAGTTTATAAAAGCAATGAAACACAGACATAAATCAAGACCAAAGGTACTTATAAAGGAAAGGATCAAATAGGAGATTGACTATGTGTATACACACATATCAGAATATTAGAATAAATAATATAGTTTTGGCTGGTCACAACTAAAAGAAGAATTAATAATAAAGAGAGATGAGAAAATTAAAACATGAAAATAAATTTGAGAAATGAGGAGCTTGAGGTGCTCTAACAGATGTCTAATAAAAGTTTTTGTTTCTTTAACTAAAGAAAAAAACATTGAATGAAGGACTATTAAAAAAGATAATGCCTGAGAGTTTTTAAAAATTAAAGTAAATTATAATTTTTGAAAGAAAAAATAAATCAATGCCGAAAAAGAAAATAAAAAATACATCAATCGAAGTTAAAGAATATCAGTGATAGAAAGAAAATAAAATGAGATAAAACATAATCTACAGAAAATGCCATTTATGCAATAGAATTTTTACCAGTAAAAATTGATTACAGAAATAAATTAAATAGGGACAAATTGATAATAATAATTCTCAACATGGAATTCTAAAACTAGTTACACTATCTCTCAAAAATTTAGAAAGTAACAGCAACATTTTCAGTTATAGTGATAACTTGCCACATCAATTCTAGAAAAATAACTAATAAGATAATGTCAATTTAAAAATTTTACCCAAAGGCAATGCAACCTAAAATTTTGTCTAAAATTAAATGATGATAATAAAATAAATTAAAAGATAATGTGGGAGAGTGAGGTCATAAAAGAATAATGATATTCACTTCTTTTAAGAATGGATGTATTGAGTAACATCGGACGCAGGAAATTAGAATGTTTGATAAAATATTAAATGTAACTCATAACATAATAGACATAAAAATCTATCATTTTAAAATTAGAAAAATCTAAGAGAAGTCCACAGAGAGTCTAAAGAAAAAGAGAAAATGACAATAAAATGAAACATATCAGGAGGTAAAAAAAATGAGTCCAAATATGTAAATAATAACAAAAGAGGTATAAATAGATGTCACTTGTTAAATTACATAAATAACCACAAGTTATTTTAAAATTTCAGCAATGTAATGCTTACTAATAAATACCTTAAAATTTACAATTAACACAAAATATGAAAATGTGAAAAAAATACTTTTACCAGATAAATACTAGTTAATAAAAAACTCTCATAGCAACATTAATATCAGTGTTGAATTTAAAGTAATAAGAAATTATATGCAGCCAACAATATCATCACAAAACTTACAAAGACTGATAAAAATAACAGGAAAAACTGATAATGATATTCAATAGAAGGAATGAAAGAAATTGTATCATCACATTTCCAAAGAAATTAAAATGATAATAAAAGAATATTTTAATTCACTTTATAATAAGAAATGCAAATTTATAAGAAATACATAAATTTATTAAAAATGAATTTTTAAAAATTGGCACGTGAAGAAATCTAAAATCCAAATGACCCTATATCTATTAAAGGTATTAAATTCATAACTAAAGTTTTCAAACCAAGAAAGATGGACTATCAAGGTCCAATCAGGAGACAGAATCCCTACTAGCAATTAAACACAGAAAATTAAATGTAAATCAGTATTGACTGGTAAAAAGGGTTAGTAATTATGAAAAGGGATAAAAGAGAATTCTAAATTATAAGGAATAATAAATATGGGAAGTAAATACTAAAAAATGGACAGAGAAAAATTCTCAAGAATGAACACACTTGGAAATGGGACTCCCATGAGGCTGAAATTCAGACACCCTTGTAGAAGGTATGGCTGCAGCGCACAGGATGATGAGGAAGTTCATTGAGGTACTTATAAGCTGGAGTCTATCTACTGCTAGCTAGATCCTGGGGTGCAGGCGGAATTTGCTAAGCAGTCTTGGTGCACAGAAGTTCACACACTGGATCGCCAAAAGTCTGAAGCTAGTCCACAAGTAGTTATCCTTTGTAATGCAGTAGACACTCACTGGAAGGTGATTACCACTGTATTTCTAGCATGCCTTGGGCAGCTACGGCATTAGAAATAGAAGAGTTCCCCAAAATTAGGATAAGAAGCTTTTCTCTCTGCTATGCCTTATAGCATCTCTCCAGTACTATCTATTGGGAAAATCTACCAGTTGTTCAGCTGGCAAGAAAGAAAATGGCTTCAAGATCCAGTGCCAGTATTACCAAGCGTGGCAAAGAAGCAATGATATGGAGCTGAGAATCAATACATTGTTAAATGGCATGAAACTGATGGCCCAGATAGCATCAATGGTGAATTTCATAATGACCATTTAATATTGCATCAGAAAAACTAACATACCTAGGAGTATATGTAACACGTAGAGTAAAAGACCTATGAATGGCAACGTGCAAAGCCACCAATGCAACTCAAGGAAAGAAGTCATTTCACTAAATAGCACAGGAACAAAATATGCAAATTGGAAAAATTTGACACTTGATAATACCCCATGAACACACAAAAATTATACCAAAGATAAATTGTAAACATAAATGTAAAAGTTATAACTGCAAAGCTCCCATAGCCATAACCATAAGATATAGGAGAATATCTTTGGCAGCTAGGCTAATCAAAGATATTTTTATTCAAAAATTAAAATTACTAACTACAAAAATAAATAATTGACAATGAACTTAATTTTTTAAAACTTCATTGGAAGCCCCTTACGAAAAATAATATAACCCAACAACTGAGAGAAATATTCACAATACATATATTTGACTAAGGACTCATATGCAGATTCTTATAATTAATTACAAAGACAAACAATAAAACTAAAAATAGGCCAATATTTGGACTCAAAAGAACATACTGAAATAGTTCATGTGCATATGAAAAATTGCTAAACACCATTAATCATCAAGAGAAGCAGATTAACAGTACAATAAAATAGTGGAGAGGATATTGAAATATTTTAAAATTTCATTTATTACTAAAAGTATAAAATATATACCAGCCAATCAGAAATGGTTTGGCAGTTTCTAAATCAAGTCAAACATGTTTGTGATTAAGTAATTTCACAAGAAAATATTTATTCTAAAGAAATAAAAACATATCCACAAAATAGAGACTTATACCGTATGCCAATTGCTGCTTCACTTATAATACTCATAGTTTTGGCACATTATTTAATTGTATACTACTTAGCAGTAACAAGTAAAATACTGATGAAGAGAGCATCAGTGAATCTCAAAAAGAAAATGATCTCAAAAAGGATATATAGTATATGAGGATTTTATATAGTATTAAATATATATTATTGTGTGTATATATACAGTATATAGAGTATATATGGGATTAGATGAGGTTTCAAGTCAGATAAATCTAATTTATGGCGACAGAAATTGAGACGGGATGTTTCTGTGGTGGTAGGGAGATTGGAAAGCAGTTTGAGAAAACTCTCTGGGATGATGACAAAGAGTTACCATGGATGTACATTTGTCAAAATTCACGGAACTATATACTTAAAATTCATGTATCTTACTTTATTATACATCAAAAAGGAGGAAAAGTATTATCAGAAAAAAAGATGTTCCATATACATGAGGCAGGAAACTCATCTTAAAAGTATTAATTTAAATATTTAATGTCATTACAACAACAAAGACACTGCAGGATTCTTTTGTGTTGAAAAATTCATTCTATATTTCACATAGAAGGTGTTGCCCGCACAGATTTTAACCTCCTCCTTAATAATCTTTTGGCATATGCAGACTAGAAAGCTAAGAATGTTTTTTTCACAGAACTCCTAGAAGCTTAAGACTCAGTCACATAGTAAAGCAGACAAACCTGTACAAAATGTGAAAGTTAATAATGTGTGATGCCAACTCTACACTAGGAGATCAGATTTATGGCAAACACGGTGGTAAAAGCAACCAGTAATTCTTAGTTATGACAAGGATTTGGAGGGCCCATCTAGTAGCAAAGGTCACAGTGACACAGGTGGACACCAAGGTGGAAAAGAAAGCCATTTAGTGAAACACTTTCCCTGACTGCTTTTACTTCTGGCTGTTTAGCTTTAAGCCAAATTGCCTGTCTATTTTGAATAGGCTACAAACAATCTAACACCTAATAAATAAAGATATGCACTGGTCCAATAATGAAGAGATATAAATACCCAAAAAATTTAGAAGAAAAATTTGCCTTGTTAAATATCAAGACCTGTTAGAGCATTTAAAAGAGGGTACTATTGAGAGAGAAGATGGTGGCCAGGTAAGAGGGAGCAGATTCCACTTCCCCCTACACACGGGAGAGAAATCTGGCTGATCTACGTATGGAGGAACAGAGCAGACGGCCAACAGTACAACAGCATATATGAAAATAGGAGATCAAAATTGTAGCGGACACTGAAAAATCAGACGGTAGGGAGAGTGCTTCAGGACAATAAGGGCCCAGGTAAGGAGAGTGCTTCAGAAGGACAATAAGGGCGGAGAGATTAGCGTAGGGACCAGGGAGGCTGCAGCCCCAGGCCCAAGCCGGCCATAGGGCTCTTTGGAGAGAGCTGGGTTGGCACTCCCTCCCTGGCCAAGCAGAGGTTGAGCAGCACTAGGAGAGACCTGCTTGTTTGAAGTCGCTGAGAGGAGAGTAAGGACAGTGGCAAACACACAGGGGCTGTGAGCACCCACGCTTAGCCCTGGAAAGAGTGTGCTCCTGAGCCTGTGTGACCAGAGGTGGCCTGGATGGGCATGGGCACCCGCACCCCAGGGAAAGAGAGCTTTGTGTAACACCCAGGGACCACACCTGTGGACCCAGAGAGAGTGTGCGCTCCTCCAGAGACCCAGAGTCTGCACCAGTAAACCTGCCCCTCAGCCTGCTGCAGCCAGCAAAAACAGAAAAACTGGTTTGGCCAGTTTGAAACCAGCAAGAGGGGGTGTGGTGTGGTGTGGTGTGGTGGTGGTGGTGGTGGTGGTGTGTGCGTGTGTGTGTGTGTGTGTGTGTGTGTGTGTGGTTTAATTTTTTATTTTTTAATTTTTATTATTTTTTCTCTCAATTTCATTTGCTTCTCTTTCCTTCTTTCTTGTTTTATTCCTTCTTCCTTTCTTTCCAATTTTATCTCTTCTACCTTCCTTAGTCTGCTTTTTTTTAAATACCCACAAATGAGACAAAAATCCTGGAACTTTGAAAAGACCAGAGTTGGACCCAAAGAGGGGGCATCCCAACAGCTGAGACAGAGACAAATTTCACTTTGCTATTGCAGAGAACCTGCAAGATATTGCATATTTGTATTATTATTTTTACATTATTCTTACATCTTTTATTTAGATAATATTTTATTATTTCTCTTCTTTCTGTTTAGTCTTCTTTGCTTGGCTGGTTATTTTATCTCCCTTGTTCTCTCATTCATGGTGTATTGCTAATTTACTGTCCTTCATTTCACCTGTGTTCCATAAGCACCCTACTGAAGGTCCGATACTCCTATTCTTGGTATCCAGATCACATAGATTCTGTCGTATGATTGTTCCTCTAATATTATTGTAAATAATAGCTGTTCCATACAACTGTAGATACTTCACAACAACCCTCCCAGATCTCAGCCCACTTCACAGTTTCCTGAACTCTATTACTGTAGAGGTTAACTCTATTCTCTCACACAGTACACCTATTTACTATCCTTTGCTCTCACCTTACCTCAGAATCTGACCTCCCACAACCTCACTGCTTTCTAGATCCAACTCACAATCCTTCCCTCCCAAAGAAGAATCTTATCTTCTTTCCATCCTTTCTAAAGACTGGGTAGTTGGGTGGTATATTACAGTTAACACTATACATAGCCAAAGGATCTCCTATCTCTTCTTTACCGGCTGCTACTGTAAATAACATATAATACTCTCTTGCTGTCTTAAACCATTTTGCCTTACCCCTCCAACTGCTCACAAAGAGAGTAGGTGGAAGTGGTGAACACCAGGATACCTGAAGGAGACTGTACTACTGAATCTCACAGGTATTCTCAATAGTTGTATCAAATTGAGAGTACTTTGTGACTGAAGTTTAAACATGTAAGAAGAAGTACATACCTTTTTAAAATAAATTCTAGGAATTTTGGGTCCCCCCTTCCAGGTATAAAATTGACTTATTTACCTTGGACAGCTATTGTATTGGCTGTTGCCATTTTTTTAATTTGACAGTCTAAGGGGAAAGAGATCAGTGTCCCTGACTAAATAGTCAGATATGCATGTTTTAAAAATTCTTGCAACACACCAGTGTGCCTGCCGTGGCACACAGGTAGAAAATTGCTGGGATAAAGTAATGGCCTCCAAGCTCCTTATATGTGCACCTGGGAACCAAAAATGAGCAACATCTATTAACATTGCAGAAGAAACTGTCTCTCTGCTGACCCTTCAATATACATTTTAGATTTCCACACTAGAGAAAACTTTTTAATATCTACAAGAATATATACAGAGATGCTTTTGTAGCATTGTTTGTAGTTAAAAAACATAGAAATAACATCAGTAGTAAAAAGAATACAATACAGTTTTGTAACTTCAGTACCAGCTCAGAATGGCTCTATCCTGTTTGGTGAGGTGCTGAATTATTTTTTTAGAGACAACAGACCAAAATCACAATCCATGCAGCCCCAGCATGTGTAGAGGAGAAACTCTGGCCTCCTGCTATGCCCAGAACCAAAGTCTAGCCCTTCTTCTCATCTCTCCTCCACAGAATAAAATGACCAGGACAGAACTGGAATTGAACACCAAAACCCTTTCAGAAGCCAAGGTTCCCTTACCTGTGGAGGTCTGGTGTTGTCACACCTTCACCATAATTGGCCAAATTCCAAGGTCCTCCAAAGAAAACTTGCCCAACCAGCATGTCTGCTCTGCATACCTGTTATTCCAGCCCCTTAAAAGCACTTGGCCTGATTGAGTGAGAAAGATAAATCTGAGGCATTTCTAGGTCTCCTGTTTTCTTGGTTAGTGCCTTCTCTACTAATAAACCTTTCCCTACTCCAAACTTTGGCCTTTTGAATAATGGCTTTTAGAAGCAGGGGGCACAGACTTTGGTCTGGCAACAATTTGTGCATATGTTGAATACTTAGCTCATAAGAGTTAAAAATAAACTAGCCACGCATGTATTAACTTGGCTATGTCTCCACAAAATCAATAACCGAATAAATAATGCTACAGAAGAATTTCATGTAGATTTATATCATTATGTAAATAATTCTTGTTATAGAAATAATTATATGTAGAAAAATATAAATGCAAGGATTATAAAGTATTATGTTAAATTATGACAGTCTACCTACTCCCCGTGTGTGAAAAGGTGGAATTAAAATTTTACTGGGGGGAGGAGACTTAAAGCTTATATGTAGTATTTGGCTGGGGTGAGGGGGAGTGGTGGTGGGGAAAATGCAGACAACTGTAACTGAATAACAATAAAGTAATTTTAAAAATATGCAAAGCCAAAATTGAAAGAAATGATCACTTTTAATTATGAACAATATACTAATTTTAATGTTTTTACTGTATGTTCTTGTTTAATAAAAAGTGAAACATTTTTCTCAGTTAATACATTTTAGTTATAGAAAATTTAAATTTTGATAGTCATTGTGCTTGACTTTTTGCTGGCTTTGAGAGAGGTTGGCTGACTTAAGTGATATGAAAATTGTATCACACATAGACAATATTTTGTTGTGAAATGTTTCCCTCCTGCTGGCATATTATGAGAAATAGGAGTTAGGTTACTTTTGTTCCAACACTGGATCTATGGAGGTACAATTCATTTAGCTTCTTTGTGTTTCAGTTTCCTCATAAGTAAAATGAAGGTGCTCAGGTATGAAGACTGAATAAAGTAGTACATGTAAAGTAATTGGAACAGTATCCGGAACATAGGAAGTTTTTAACATCTGTTAGACTTCGTTACTAGTCCTTCAGTCATTCAGAACTCTTTGAATATATGATATGAGTGGCTATAAAATGTTATAATTTATCACTGTTATACAGCACTTTACATGTTACTACAACTTTTCCAATCCTGAGTTAATAATTTTAATATACATTGCATTAAACATATGTTTATGATGTTTTACTTCCAAGATGAAGATGAAAGGTAGTAGTAATTTTTGATCATTGTGTATTTGAGACTATGGATCAAAACCCTTTTTCATTTTTCATTCTCATATGACTGAATTTTCATTTATTATTTAGTGGGAAATTTAATAATAATTAAAATGCTTCATTTTCTTCTGTTACACATGGTTTTCTTGTGCCTAATAAAATTTAATACATGCATATGCATTTTGAAAAAATTCTTTCCCAAGGATAGGTTTATTGCTTTTAAAGAGAGAGTAAGAGAGAGAGAGAGAGAGAGAGAGAGACATCATTAGTTGCCTCCCATGACTGCCCCAACCGGGGAATGAACCTACAACCTAGATAGTGTGCTGACAGGATTGACCCCAGAACCTTTTGATGCATGAGACAACGTTCCAACCAAATGAGCCACCTGGTCAGGGCTGAATATACATTTTAAATTTAAATTTATCACTTTGTTTTGTGTCTGAGTGTCATAAATATTTATTGGTATTTACTGGTATATGACAGAGCCTTTATACCAGTCTTTTTTTTCTATCTCTTTCTTTTATCTGTTTAAAATTTTAATTCAATTATGTGTTTGTTGCTTTTTTCCTGTTTTTTTCTTACACTTGTTTATCTCCTGTGGATTCCTAAGGGTTTATATTCATAATTACTTTATTTATGCTTATCTTCCTTGAAGACTAAAAATTCTGAGCAGAGATATTCTGTTTTTCATTCTTAATTCCAAAGCTGAACACTGTGTTTGAAATTATATATATATATATATATACATAATTTCATATATATAATTATATATAATATAATTTCATGTATATGATTATATTATATATAATTTATATATATCAGAAGACTTAAAGGAAAGGCAACCTCAATGAATACTGCCTAGAGGTTTGGCTTTCCTCTAAGTCTTCATGAGTTTTTTTCCCTTTGTTTTACAGAATGTTTATTTGCTGTTCTCTGATGTGGACTATGCATTTGTGTCCCTCTTTTCCCTAAATTCATATTTTTAAGTATTAACCCAACTGTGATGACATTAAAAATGTGCAAGTCTTTAGGAGATAATTGGGTCATGAAGGTTAAGTCTTTATGAATGAGATTAGCTCACTTATAAGAAGAGACACAAGAGAGGTGATTTCTCTTCAGTATCTAAGAATACTGCAAGAGGGTGTCCAACTGCAAACCAGGAAAGAAGTTTTCAATAGGAAATGAATTTGCTGACACCTAGAACTTGGAATGTTCAGCCTCCAGAATTATGGGAAACACCTTTCTGTGGTTTAATCTATGTAGGCTATGGTGTTTTGGGTACGGCAGCCCAAATGGACTAATACAGACTCCATTTCAATATTTTATTTGAACTGCATTAATGTGCATAACCATGCATTCTTAAAACATTCTGAAATATTTAACTTTATTTGGGCTCATATATGGTATGGGATGAATCTATGTCAATCAACAGTGTTTCATTGATCTTTTCCATAAATCAAAACATTGTACCTTATTTTCACTACACAAAATGAAAACTATATCCAGACATATATTTTTCTTCAGCCTAGTCACAACCCAGTACTAGTGGACACTATTATTCTACCTTTTTATTGTCAAGTTTAGCCATGTATAGTGGAAACTTAGTTTCTTTGAACACATGTATTGTGGAAACTTAGAAGTCTTTGCTTTTCAAACATGGCTTTTGTTTGCTTTTACAGGCAGTTTCTGTTGCCTGCTTTTTGCAAGTGTATGGGATTTATTTTTCCATTTTCTTTTTATGTTTTCTTTACATCTTATAATTTTTTTGATACTATAGTTTTATGCATATATGTGTGTGTGTGTGTGTGTAGACATGTGGTTAGATCCTCCTTATTTATAGATTCACTATTTATAATCTAAAGTTTCACTAAAATTTGTACCTTCAAAATAATACTGCACTTATGTGGTCTTTCATGGATGTGCACGGAGCATTGAGGAATTGGAAGTCACCCAATGAGCATGTTTTTGACTGAGGACAAGCAAGGTGATGCACTCTCTTTACTCTTTCCACTCTCATAAGTGTCTTTTTCAGTATATATTTAGAGCCACATTATTGTGCTTTATATTGATGATTTTTTGTTTAAAATAGCCCAGGCACAATGCTGAAGCCATCTCCTCTGTTTCTAAGTGAAAAGAGGCTGTGATGTGCCTGAGGGAGAAAATATGTGTCCTAGATAAGCTTTGTTCAGACATCACAGTTATAGTGCTGTGAATCAACAACAGAAAGTAAGATGTCTCCAAACAGAAACATATATATATATAAGGTTACAAACACATTTATTGACAAAATGTTATAACCAGAGACAGGAATCACAGAAATTTATCCCTGTACTATCCCTAGAAGCAAACTGTTTAGTACTCACTAATTCAGTTCAATGATGGTATAGAACATAACTAATCTGAATAATAAGAATCGACTGCATATTTGTAAATGTAAGAAATGTCCAAACAGGTAAGAATTCTAATGAGTTTATTTGAGTCAAACTGATGACAAGTGCTAGGAAGCAAAATCTCAACAGATGGAGGAAATGCTTCAGAGAATGGCAGGTTTGCACCTTATTTCGTATAATACAATCAAAGGAGGAGACAAAGGGGGTTGCATGAAATCCACTGGTGATACATGAGAGAGGCAGAGAAAGCAAAGCAAGGAAATCTCTGGGACTGGATGAAAAGTAAACTGGCTAGACACATACTCCTTATACAAAGGTGTATTTAGAATAGTTACCAGTTAGCAGGATAACAATAACAATGAGGACCTCTGTGGTCTTCTGCTCTGGTGACAGACTATGCTCTGATGGGTCTTGCAAAAGGGGATTACCCTCACATTCCAAAGGCAAGGTATCACAGGTACAGAAAGAAAATACGCAGACTTAGTCAAGGTAAAAATTAATCTTTGTCGGAATAAATTGGCAACACATATATACTTGTCACTAATCACTTTAAATGCAAGTGACTTAAGTGCACCAAGAAAAAAACAGAGTAGCTGAATGGGTAAGAAAACAAGACCTGTATGTGTCGTGTCTAAAGGAGATACACCTCAGAATGAAAGACAGACACAAAGTAAAAGGATAAAAAGAGATATTTTATGCAAAGAGAAATGAAAGAAAAAGCTGGGGTAGAGATACTTGTATCTGACAAAATAGACTTTAAAACCAAGGCTATGGTAAGGGACAAAGAAGGGCACTGAATGATGCTAAAGGGAGAAATCCAACAAGAGGATACAAGCCTTATAAACATTTATGCACCCAGTTGAGGAGTACCTCCATATGCAAAGTACATCTTGATGGACATAAAGGGAGAGATGGACAGAACTGCAGTCACAGCAGGGGGTTTAAAAATCCAGGGACACCAATAGATGGATCTTCCAGACAGAAAATCAACAAAGAAATGATGATCTTAAATGACACACTAGATCACATGGATTTCATCAGTATCTTCAGAGCATTTCCCCTATATTCTAAAGCAGTAGAATATACATGCTTTTCAAGTGACATGGAATATTTTTATTTTTATTTTTATTTTTTTAGGATGGACCACATGTCAGAACAAAAAATAAATCTCAATAAATTTCAGAAGATTGAAATCACTGCATTTTTTTGACCATAAGACACACCTAAGTTTTAGAGGAGGAAAATAGGAAAAAAAATTGAAGCAAAAAATGTGGTAAAATATTTAATAACATAAATAACATAATATTCCACCAATATAAATGTAAGCAGAACTCAACAACAGCATTAACAATCATTATTCCTCTCAAATTTGAGGGGGGAAAAGGGCATCTTATAGTCCAAAAAATACAGTATATCAAGCATCTTCTCTGACCATAATGGTATGAAGCTAAAAGTAAATCACAAGAAAAAAATAAAATACACAGACATGGAGGCTAAATAACAGGTTCCTAAACAATGAATCAGTTTACCATCATATCAAGGGAAAAATCAAAAGCTCTTTTGGAACAAATAAAAATTGGCACAGAACAACCCAAAATCTATGAGACATGGTGAAAATGAAACCAGAAAAGACACCAGTGTTTGAGCTGCCTGTCACTACGAAACCAAAACCCAGTAAGCAATGACAGCGATTAAGTCTTTGTGGGCACTTTATTCAGATGCTGGTGATCTGAGAAGATGGCAGTTCGTACCCTAACAGACCATCTCCTCTTTTCTTCCCAGGCCAAAGTTGTTTTTTTCTTTTTAGATTTTTAATTTATTTAATTTTTAGAGGGGAAGGGAAGGAGAGAGGGAGAGAAGTATCAATGTATGGTTGCCTCTTGTGCATCCCCTGCTGGGAACTGGCCTGTAACCCAGGCATGTGCCCTGGCTGGGAATCGAACCACAGTTGTTTGGTTCACAGGCCCACGCTCAATCCACTGAGCTACACCAGCCAGGGCCACAGGCCAGTTTTTATAGCAGGGAATAAACAAGGTGCAGTGAGGGGTTTTGAAGTTCAGGGGGGATTAGGTGGAAGAAACTACGACATTCCTGTCCTGGGCAGTTAGCTGTTCCCAGGGGCAGGTGATTGTCTCTCTCTCCATGGAACACAAAGGCCCGGATGCCTCCAGTTGTCCCCAGGCAGTAATCTTTAGTGGTTCCCCAGGAAGTCACCTGTTTTCCCAGGAGCCAGCATGGGCCTCATCTATAGTTTCTGAAACAAAAGCTTTAACATATACATTACTTGCTAGGCTTATAACTTTCTACCTTAAGCTAAAATTTTCCAACTCTTGAGTCCCAAATCAAAAACAGTCCTGAAAGTGAAATTCGTAACATTATAGGCCTATCTCAAAAGACAAGAAAGATATCAAGTAAACTATTTAACTTTACACTGAAAGGAGCTTGAAAAAGAAAACAAACAAAGCCCAAAATGAGTAGAAGGAAGAAAATAATTAAAAAATCAAGGCAGAAATAAACAAAATAGAGTCGACAATAAAAAACGATCCATGAAACCAAGAGCATGTTCTTTACAAAGATAAACAAAATTGTAAACCATTAACCAGACTGATCAAGAAAAAAAGAGAACGGACCAACATAAATCAAATCAGATATGAAAGAATGATACAAGGAGACCTAATCAGATCACTGGAAAGGAGTAGGGAGGGGCCATAGGAAGAGGTTGCCCGAGGCAATGGCAAACAATCTAGGATGGGATTGGCTGAGAAGCAGCAAGCCTCTGGAATTCAGTCAATGGCAGACCAGAAGATTTAAAGTAAAAAAAGGGTAAAGACTAGCTTCCTGGATCTCTTTCTCGAGTATGCTGGATGGTCCTGCTGCCTGCAGCTGCATTTCCCAAAGGATGGCACTTTGGATGGTAGAAGAAATTTAGAGCACAGCCTAGGATCCGGCTGACTGCGCAAGAGGGTGGGAGGGTTATTCTCCTCTGGGCGTTCTAGAGGGACCAGGCTTTGATGCAGAATCTTGTCGTTCTTTCAAAAGTGTGTAGCTAGTTTCTTTTGTTGTTTTAATTTGTAAACTAATCCTATAGAAATAAAATAATTAAAAACTAACGAGAGGAATGATAGCGGAACTCAGGAGTTAAAGAGTTTCGCTTTATTTATAGGCTTAAGTGATTACAGCTGTAACTAAAGAGTTAACGATTGTAGCCTTTAGCAATGGCTGGTGTGGCTCAGTGGATTGAATGCCAGTCTGCAAACCAAAGAATCACCAGTTCAATGCACAGTCCGAGCACATGCCTGTGTTGCGGGCCAGGTCCCCAGTAGGGAGCATGTGAGAGGCAAGCACACTTTGATGTTTCTCTCTCTCTCTTTCTCCTTCCCTTCCCCTTTCTAAAAACAAAATCTTTTTTTTTTTTTTTTGGAAGATTGTAACCCTTATTGATAAGCTTAAATGACTAATGCATGTGAAAATTTTTATTCCAAAATTATGTAGCTTTTAAAGGAAGACTCTTTTCCTTTATCACCAAACTTTGCTGCCAGAATTTTGCCTAGAGAATAGCAGTGGACAGCAGGATGCCTCTTAGTCTTCAGTAACAAGAGGAGAAGTATCAACTGACCACACAAGTACCAAGGATGATAGGAAAATATTACAAACAACTATATGCCAACAAACTGGAAAATCTTCAGGAAATGGATAAGTTCTTAGAAACATACATTGTTCCAAAACTGAATCAGGAAAAAAATCAGAGAATAAGAATAGAAACATTAAAAATAGTAAAACTGAAAGAGTAAATTAAAAACTCCCAACAAGCAAAAGTTCTAGATCAGATGGCTTCACAGGTGAATTTTACCAAACATTCATAAAAGTATGAATGCCTAACCTCAAACTGCTCCAAAAAATTCAAGAGAGAGGAAGACTCCCAAGCTGATTTTACGAGACCAGCATTATCCTAATTTCAAAACCAGAAATAATCACTACAAAGAAAGAAAATTAAAGGCCAGTACCCCTGATGAACATAGATACTAACATTTTCATGAAAATATTAGAAAACTGGATACAGAAATACATTAAAAAGATATATGGGAACCAGTGAAAATATAGCAACAATTCTAAAATATAGCAAAAATATAGCAATCTTATGATGATAAGATTGCTATGTGGACCAAAAAGGAGCCACATACTAACCTGAGAAGCTCAGGGGAGGCCTGAATGTTGGACCTTACAAAGTCAGAGACCTACAGTAACCACACAGAATGGGCTGAAATGAAAGCTTCCTAACTAAAGGTGACTCATGGCAGTAACCATATCTTAGGTCAGTATCTTCCCTGACAAAGGTGAATACTCCTCAGCGTACCACCTCTCACTGACCTCGTTGTTATCTCCTTTCCCCACAGGCCATCTCTATGTGCTATAAATGTCAATTGTTAACGGTCCTGTGTCCATCAATGTAAAAGAAGTAATTAGCCTCTTGTTTTGCCTTTCATCCAGCCTCAGGGATCCCCTGCTTTGCTTTTGCCCACTTCTCTAATCTACTACCAATGAATTTCATGTACCCTCCTGAAGTCTCCTCCTTTGATTCTAATGTGTAAACTAAGGGGCAAAACTGCCATTCTCCAGGGCATTTTTCTCAGTCTGTTGAGATTTTGCTTCCCAGCAATTGTTGTTGGCTCAAATTAACTCATAAAAATTCTTACAGGTTTGAAAGTTTCTAATGTTGACAGCTAAAAAATTTAAAAATCTCATTGTTTTTGTCATTAAAATGCTAATGAACTTACATTTTAGGGAAACATTCAAAATAATCACTATATCAAAACATTATTTTAAAATATTAAATCTGCAAATCTTAGAGCACAGAATAACACTGCAATTCCTAAAATAATCAAAAGCCATACTATTTCATTTTTTCACAGTTTAACCTTTTCATTTATAAATAAATATTTTCCAAATAGAAAATTTAATGGTATTAATATTCTAAGAAAGCAGCTAATAAGAGCAAATATATGTTAAATTTTTAAACATTATTGATATATATTTTTATAGTCTTCAAGATCAATATTGTTATTTTTCTTTGCTTTATTATGTTGTTTCTTCTGTAAATAAATATTAAAATATTTCTTGTTCATATTTACTAAATGTACATAAAGTATATTAATTTTTTTACTAAAATTTAATAAATATTTTCAAATATTAGACTTTATTACTTAATATATTTGGTGTATTGTTCAACATATTAATTCGTATTTTAAAATATATTATCTACAACTATAAAAATAAAATATTATAATGCTAATATAGGCCAATAATAACACATTTCATATTTGGACTTGTGTATTATTATACTTTGTTAAAGAAATACAATAAGCAAATAAAGTCTATTGTCCAAATGCTAAACTTTTGATTCCTTGTTATCTTCTTTTATGATGTACTCATAGCTTTCCTTTTCATTTATCTGTACATCTTCTGAATTCTTTAATAATTTAAATCTATCAATTTTAATTGACTCAATTAGGCTAGTAAGGTTTGCATTATAACAGGATCCTGGTACCTACTCACCATTGCTGATAATTATAAATTCACTAATACTGATTTTGGTCACTGTTGCTTATAAGCGGCAGTAGGGTGAAGCTGAGTGTGTAGAGAGTCCTTGGCGTCCTTTCCCATTCATATCAAAAATAATTACTTCTTTGCCCATCTCCTCCTTCTTTGTTGGTCCCCAAAAAGCCAGTCTAATTAATGAGCTGATTCCAATATCTTTAATACTTCAGACACAGTTATTATGAAATCCATGTATCTTATGCCAGAATATAGAGTCTAGTTTGCTTAATCTCCTTTCAATATTTCTCTCAGATTACTATTAAAAATATTAGAGCTAGAGGCACTCCAAAGACATCCTAAAGCTTTGTCTTTTCTTTATTTCTCTTTATAACTTTGGCAGGTTACTTCATATATATATATATATATATATATATATATATATATATATATTAGTGTTTCCATTTTCTTTTAGCTTTTTTCAGATGAGATCGGGTGCGTTCAGGGTGGTATGGCCATAGACTAGCTTTTTTCATTAGTATCAGGGATTTTTGGTTGTAGAGCTAAGTATTTCTGTGATAAGAATATCTCCATTAGCCAATTTATCACCTTACTACATCCTAGCTTCTTTCGATTAATTGGGCAGATCCCATAGTTTTAAAATGGTGGACAGTATGTGTTCAAGTCTTTAAAAGCCTCATTTGCTTTATTATTTTTTATAACAGGATGGCTATGTTGCCTTAGCAGAGACCACTGGTCTAAAAATAGAGTGTGAGTAAATGAATGGATGCAAACCCAACTTCATTCCTGCAACACCAAGCAAGTTGAATGTTCTGCTAGTGATCATATCAACTGTAAGTACTTATCAATTCATTAAAAATTAACCAATGGGGAAGTTATATAAATCATTATTTGATATTACTTGCAAGTGTAAGAAATCTTGGTCATTGTGTCCATTGTAGTTCTTAGTAACAAGGATTTGAAATTATGCAAACTGAACTTAAAATCTTATTTACAGCAATTACTGTGTGGTGTAGTAAAAGTACAGGGTCTGGCACAAATAAGGCCCTTTTTATTAAAAATATTTTATTACAAAATCACAAGCATGTAATTCTGTAACATAACAATATCACACTCAAGCATACCATATGACATTTTAGGTGAGGTGTTTAAATTAAAACTGTACATTATTACACCCATATTATTACCCTACCAACCACACTGAAGCAGCCATTACTTCTGCTGGACCCTGTACTTAATCTCTCTAAGCTTCAGTTTTCCCAGCTGTACATGGGAGTAAAGACATCCACTAGACTAAAATCCACGTACAGACAGATGCAGAGTGAGCGACAGAGACAGAAGACTTGTGTTTCCTACACCCCCTGCACCCTGCTTTCCTTCTTGAGAACCAGATGAATACTTGCCCTTTGATTTTTTAAAGATGTCTTAACCACAACAGCAACAGCAATAACAATAACAAACAGTGACACAGCACTAAACCTGCAAGCTCTGTTCTAAATATTTTTAAAACAACTTGTTTAATAGTCACAATAACCTCATAGAGTGGGTGATATCATTATTTCCATCTTACAGATAAAGAAATTGGAGCACCGAGGGGTTAAGTAACTTGTCTGAAGTCACATGGAAAGTAAGTGGCAGAGTCTGGACTTGATCCAGCTCTGAACAACCACATATACACCTTTCCATCCTCATATTCTTTCTATGTACATTACTTGTGCATCATACTTGAATTTGGTTTGTGCCACTTGCAACCAAATTTCTCCTAACAACTACCTCACACTCGGTATTTACAATGCCTTATAAAAAAGACAAGAAGAACCACAGCAGCAGAAATCCTACTGGCACCAGTGATGGTGATGATGATGGTGATGGTGATGGTGATTTTTATTATTAAAATTGAGTCATCTGTTCTATGGCAGTGAAAATGTGTGTCGTTATATAAGATACTCTGAATTGCTTGTCAGAAAGTTTTTATTATGGATACTTAAAGTTAAATTGAGGGGTAAACCAACTACTAGTGTACAACAAAAACAGCTAAAAAAAGACAGGCATAAAATAACTAAAAAAGCTGTATTCAGATATGATCACATGTATAAACTAACAAAGACTGAATGCTTTATGAAAAATGTCAACTTGTAGTCAGTATAAAAATGGGATCAAGAAGGCTCTACACTTAAAATTGTTTTCAAAAAGCTTTTAAGCTTTTGCTTAGCTTTTATTTCTGCTTTATGTTTTCTTTAAATTAATTCAGAAATTCTTATATTTAGGGAGAAATGTACTTTAAATTGTTGCCCTAAATGTGACAACACATTTGCAAGTTATTAATGTGCTTATTAGAAAAACATTCTGTATTTCCTTTCAAAATCATATAGTACTTTTTCCTTGTTAAGAATATCTTCATAAATTCAAAAAAAACTTTAAAAAAAGAATATCTTCAACTTTTGCCTTAAGCATTGTTTTCCTGGGTGATATAATCCCAAAGAGTATCAATAATGAAAAATTTTAACAGAGTATAAAAATACCTTTCTAAAGGATACACTCCAGTAGATATAGCAAACAATATTTCTTCTCGGCTTCCTTGTTTTTTTCTCTGCCTTTCTTTCTTTTTTCTCATTTTGCCTTTGCTCCTCTCCAGTTACGGTTATGTAGAGTTTTTGGCCAATTCAGTCTGCATTCTAGGTAGATCACCAGCTAAAAGATGAAAAAAATTAACATATGCATGCAAACATACACAGTATAAAGTTAGAGGTATGTGAGAGATAATGATTTAGAATAACTTTTTTTCTTTGTTTCATTCTCATTTTCTTTGAAAATATCAGCTTATTACAATTTCTGGGGATATGAAGGTTGCTTATTTACAGGTATATCAAAATATAAAACACAAACTATTACATGATGCAGTTTCAAATGTTGTATGATCAGGCCAAGGTAACTATCTTTTATGGAGCTGAGAAAGAATAAGCAGAATATGCTATATTTGTAAATTAAAATGTATTTTTAAAGCTTTTATTTATTTAGACAGAGGGGAAGAGAGGGAGAAAGACAGAGAGAGAAATATCAATGTGTGGTTGCCTCTCGAGTGCCCCCCACTGGGGACCTGGCCACAACCCAGACGTGTGCCCTGACTGGGAATCAAACCAGTGACCCTTTGGTTTGTAGGCCAGTGCTCAACCCACAACCACAGCAACCAGGGCTAGAGTGTATTTTTTATTCAAAGACAATATTACAGTCATTTCTTATCAAACATCAATGAGATTTCTTCCTTCTACCTTCACTATTCTGTTTTATTTTTGTCAACTAGATTTATTTTTATTATAATTTTTGTGTATATGTCTACCTACCTATCTAATATTTTCCTCTAATGGTACCCTTTCCATCTGATAGAAGATGCAAGAAAACTTTAAAGTCTTTAAATAATTCTTACAATAGTAAAGCAGAGTAGATGAACAATTAGAAAAAATTTAGACCATCTTGACAAAGACCTAAGTTTTTTATGTTAATTAACTTGACATTCTTTTCAGATATATAATCTTCAACCACCATTTAGATATTTATGTCTTTCTGCATGTTTTGTAATACTTCAAGACTTTTGGAAAAAACTAAAATTTAATGGGAGTCAGAGTCAAGCCATTAAATAGCTGCATCAATGACACTTGTGTCTGGGTAGATATCTTCAAACAATCTCACTTAGAGCATTATCAGTTAAAGGGGAGACAGGCATGACATTAGCAGTGTTATGAAACGAAAGTGAGGTTCAGCTGCCCACTGCCACCCGCAGGCAAATTCTGAAGACACAGATTGGTGGGGAAGGAAAGAGGTCTTTATTAACACTTTGCACAATTTGGGAGGATGGGGAACTCCTTGGTACCAGGCTTATCACTTTCAGAACACTCAGACAAAAGCCAGCTGTCACCAGAACTAGAAATTGTGCCCAGAATTTCCACTCCACCCTTATCTGTCCTTTGGAGCCTGAGGCTGCTAAGCAGATGGCTCTCCAACTTCGGGCTCCCTCCAGGGTTCTTTCTTTTCAAATATAAAACTTTCACAAACTTCTACAACCTTCACAGCCGTCTATATACTTTCAGTGGCCTTGACCTTTTAACAATGAAAAGGACCAAACTTTTCAGCTACTCTATCAGGCAGCTGAAAACCCATAGATTTGCAAACACATTCCATAATTTTTGAAACACAAGCCTTGAAGAAAATTGTGTTGTGCAGTGACCTGAATGCCTGTACATATGGCATCTGGTCCTACTTCTCCATTGACAATGCAGTTCCAACTTCATGACTGCATAGTACTTTATGGAACCATTTATGGGCCATTTTTCTTCATAGTCCAAAATATTCATAGGCCATTCAGTGGTACAACAGAAAGCTAATCCCTTCTTAAACATTGGGTGATGGCTGTACATGGCCCCGTCTGCTACCGTTTAGCCCAGTGGGCTCCCTCCAATAGCTGAAACGAGTGCAGCCATGTCTTCTGGCCTCACTTTCAATGGGAGACTAGAAGAAGGTAGGAGGGCTTTTCCCTCTGTCATTCACTCTCACTAGTCTCACGCATGCTCAGTGCAATGACTTCCTTCCGCACCTTGTCTTTCCCGGGTGTGGGGGACCCGTCATCATACATCACACTACCAGCGCGGCTTCACCTACACTGCCTTGGCCGTTTCCTGTGGTCCTTCCCTCACTCAGGGCACCACACCAGTATCAGCAGAAGAAACAATAGTGACATTTTACAAGTATTCAGGTAGAGAAGGGGATCTACATTTGCCCAGAGATATGTATCTGATAAAGTGGTAATAATATTAATTTTTTATTAGTTGGAGGAGGGGACGGTGAACCAGACTTCATGGTTATTGCCATTTTGTCAGATAAACCCGATCCAGAATATGTGCCGCAACGGATTGATGTGATTAACCACGTTCTGTATATCTTCCTTATTGTGAAAAATAAAGACATCATGAATACTTAGTATTTACTGATCTAGCCAAATATATAGCAACCATTTTTTTAACATATGCTCCTTTGACAAAGAAAGGAAATAGGTCAAATTGTATAGTTAACTCCCTTGTATCCCTTGAAAGGGTGCTAATGAAAGAGCTCAGGTTTAAGAAAAAAATGCATTGGGTATAAAAATTCTGTGAATGTACTCCATGTGAACCACTCTTTGAATAATCTCACAGAAAACAGTTCCAACTCATATGGAAACCTGCAGACAAAATATATAGAAATCTAGTTACCCAGAGCTATAAGAGGGAGCTTCATTGAGGATGAAGTTTAAAGTAAAAGTTGAAAAAGATACTCCAAACGTGAGTAAAATTCGTACATGCGTAAACCTAAACACAGTGGAACTGAGTAATGAGGGCTAATTACTTGTGTATTTGCAGTTTTGAGTCACTCCACTGGAATTTTCTCAGTGTGTACATTTGATGATATTTTTTGTAATAGGTGATTGATTCTGCTGTGCTGAAAAATACACTATACAAAGGGTATATTTAAAATAACACAGAGAGAAGAAATTTCCGTTCCTGAGTGGTGATAATGGAGAATTATTCAAGCAACAATTAAATGTTCAGGCACCCTATTGTTTGCAGAACTGCCTTAGGCCATATTTAGTTATAGAGGCCCTGGTGGCAAATCAATAAAGGGCAATGCCTCATTTATTCCACATTGCTGGGTAATGAGGTGTTCCAGCAAAAAGAATTTTCCAAGTGAAGTTTACCCCTCAAAAATTGTTTTTATTAAAGCCACTTTCTAGCCGTGTAGCCCTCTACCTGAACGTAGATCTCGAATACTCAGATTCTCATCTGCAAGTTTAAAAAGACCATTTCTAACTCCAGAGTAACCTCTCTAAATAGTATTAAATTTACCTTTCTTTAAACAGAGTACATGGCCTCTAGAGAATATTCAAATAATTAATTCTCGACTTTAAATCTAGGTAACACTCATACACAAAGAAAGAAGTTCCTGTATTTTCTCATTGAGGTTTTTGTAAAGAGGATACTAGCATCCGCTGCCTGACCCTCGAGCTCTGCTTGGAGCTATTTTTAGGGACCATCTCTCTATGTGAACCTAGAAATGAAAAGCTGGAGACCCTCTGGCTTTCTTAGTCCCACCTCCTCATTTTAGGAGGAGGAAACTGAGCACGGGAGAGGTAGCAATCTTGCCCACCCATCTCATGTCCAAGTCATTACTGTGCCTTACCTTAATGGTTAGAAAGTCATAGCCCGCAGGCCAAATTGTCTTTCTCCTGTGTTTGCATATCACGTTTTATTGGAACATAGGTATGTCCATTGGTTTACATATTATCAACAGCTGCTTTTATGCTGCAACTGCAGACCTGATTAGTTGTGACAGAGATCAGAGACAGACATCTGGTCCCCAAGGTCTAGAGTGCATACTTTGTGCCTTTATAGGAAATGCTTGCTGACTCCTGCCTTAAATCAGCCAGCTTCTGTATAATACTTTTCCCTGTCTTACATAGTAAACATTATTTGTTTGCTGAGTTCACCTCATGCATAGGTATAAATAAAACACAGGGACCTAGGGAGCCTGATAAAAAGACCTGTGTGTTGGCACTTTATCCAAACATCTGCTTTTCTAGCACAAAAATCTGAAGGCCATACTACTCTAAACCACACTACTTTCAGACCACGCTGCTCTTAAACTATGCTGTGTTACACTGTTCCCCCCAGATGCATGGGGTGAGAGGGTATAGAAAAAGCGGGTCTCCCCTTAATCTTCTTCCTACAGTACATGTTTGGACCCTTTAGTCCACTGGAGGAAGAAAATATACCTTTTGCTATTGTACATTATTAAAGCAAGAAGACATTTGGCAATGAGTTTTGTTGTATGTTTTTGAGGATTAATGTTAATTTTACCTTCTTTAGAATTGAAAACTCATATGAATTTACTTGTGACTAGGTTAATAGATGTCTTACTCAGTAAGTAAGTACCCTCCTCCCCCTACCTCATAGCACAGGGCATCTATTATGGAAGCCTGGGGAATGGGAAAACCCCTGCCAAAATTCAAAATACTTCAGACAAGATTTCTCATGCACAAAATACTGCTTTTAATTGGTTCTTAACGAAATTAATTAAGCTGGTATGACTCACTCTCCAGTCACAACTCAACTTGAAAAGCACAAAGGAATATGGCTGGGATAACAAAAGCTAAGAGCCCTGAATTACTCCTGATTTTCATATTAACAAGGGAGTTCAGCCCAAAGAGAAAAGGTTAATTTGTTTTTTAATGGGCTTTTGAAAGACATGATCAGGTCTAGTGTGATAATTTATGGTTAATCATATGTTTAGAGGCAAAAGGGATTAATCTTTGAATATTAGAGTCATTTTCATGTAACATAAAACAAAGTTTTCTTCATAGTAACTTTAAAAGTCAGGTCAGACTTCCTGTTTGAACAAAGGTGGCAAATTGGCAAGAAAATAGAAATCCTGTCTGAGCAGCAGCATAGGAAGAAGAGAATATTCACTCTGCGAACAAAACTCATCCACAATCTATCTCCTTCTCCTTGTTGCCATATTTTATGACAAGCATTATTTCCACTGTAAAGCTGTGGTCTGGACCTTCACAAGTCAAGGAGAAAATAGTCATTCTCAGTCCATTCGATCAGTCATTCCCCTCAAAATGTAGCTCCTGGAGCGGAACTTTGCTGAATTCGACCACAGTTATTTTACCACATTGGGATCTGGCAAAGAGCACCCACAAAGAGAGATAAAGTCTGCAACCCATGTTGAGGCCTTTTATGGGTTGACTTGTGTTTTTATGCCCCCCCCAAAAAAAAAGTTGTATTAAAATCCTAACTCCCAGTACCTCAGAATGTGACTTTATTTTGAAGAAGGTTCTACAGAGATAAAGTTAATCTTAAAATGAGGTCATTTGGGAATGTTCTAATCCAATACCTTTAAGAAAGGGGCAGGAGAGATGAAATGGAAACACAGAGCAAGAAGGCAGCCATATGACTGGAGTGAAGCATCTATAAGCTAAGAAAGGCAGCCACGTGATTGGATTGAGGCATCTATAAGCTAAGAAATCCAAAGAATTGCTGGCAAACATCAGAAGCTAGAAAAGAGGCATGGAAGGTGTATCCCCTAGAGTCATGAGAGAGTGCATGTACCGATACCTTTATTCCAGGCTTCTAGCTTCCAGAATGGTGAGGGGATGATTTCTGTGTCCTAAGCCACTTGGGTTTTGGTGCTTTGTTATGGTGGCCCTAGGAAACTAACACAGGATGTTCAGCAGATGTTTCCTTTCATGGTCTGGTGAAGGTGCGTCAGGACAAAACTGACACGTACTAATAAGCATTGTTATATTACTCACATTTTGGAATTAAAAACCAGTCTCAGGTGCCTGGAGCAGTGGTACAACTGTAGAGACTGGAGAGTATCCCATTTTGTAATCCTCTCACCTTGGTCAGACTTGATGAAAGCTAGCACCTGTGGTGGTGTTTCTGCCACACAGCCATGCATCTGTTATAAGTAGATGGATATTTGAAAGCTTGGCTATAATGCTATGCCTTCTCTGTTGTAAATGATAGTGCTTGACAAGGTTGGTACATGCACAGAGCTAGTGTAAGATTCTAATCATAAAAGCTCCAAGTCAAGATCTTCCAGATATAGGGTGTATCTCAGAGAAACAATAGTAAGATACATTATTTATTGTTGATAGGGACTTTACAGATGTGAAAGGATCTTTAAATGCACCCTGTCCAACCCCTTGCTCAATGCTGCAGAGCTTTTTGCACAGAGAAAATGTGACTTCCTTGTCAGTCAGTGTCACTCTGGCACTTCCCAGGGCTGCTGGAACCACTGGATGGCACCTGCACACTTGGCTGTCTCTGAGACCTGAGGTTGACTGNTCGGCTATAATGCTATGCCTTCTCTGTTGTAAATGATAGTGCTTGACAAGGTTGGTACATGCACAGAGCTAGTGTAAGATTCTAATCATAAAAGCTCCGAGTCAAGATCTTCCAGATATAGGGTGTATCTCAGAGAAACAATAGTAAGATACATTATTTATTGTTGATAGGGACTTTACAGATGTGAAAGGATCTTTAAATTCACCCTGTCCAACCCCTTGCTCAATGCTGCAGAGCTTTTTGCACAGAGAAAATGTGACTTCCTTGGCAGTCAGTGTCACTCTGGCACTTCCCAGGGCTGCTGGAACCACTGGATGGCACCTGCACACTTGGCTGTCTCTGAGACCCGAGGTTGACTGACCTCCAGGTCTCACCCTCTCATACTTCTGGGCTCCACTTCATGCCCTGACCTGAAGGTTTACACTGCATACTCTGTGTTTCATAAAATTTGTTTCATTTTCTATAATTGCGTATGAGACTTCAGCCAAACCAAATGATGTGAATAACAAGTAGTAGCCAAAGCCTTTTGCTTTAGCTACTGTGTTTCTGATCACATCCTGATCATTCTGATCACGTACCCACTTCAGGTTACCTCTACCACCATGAGATGAAAAACGAATTGTTTATCCTCAGTGTCAAATCAATCCCTGATCTGTCACAAATTTACTGATTTTTCTCTTCCTTCGTTTCACTTCTAAAAATATGTACTAAAGATCCCAGTTTTTTTTAGTTGAAAACTCATCTTTGCATCCTTCTATTGTCATGTCTTTTTTTCCTGAAAACTTCTCACCTTCTCTCTTAGGGCCTGAAGACTCACTGATTAAATTATAACTTAGTCCACTGTGGTAATAAAAGAAAGAGCACATATTTCTTCCTAGCGGTACTACTAGCAAACTTCACACATGATTCCGTGGCCTGAGACGGCACCTGTGTTAATTGTGTACCCAGGACCTAGCTCAATGTCTGCTATACCTCTAAATCCTCACCTAGAGGAAAGAATTTATAAGGGATCTTTCTGCCAAAATTGATAGCTCATTTCAAGCCTGGGAGAAGCTTTGGAGGGTATAGAAATAGAGAGGAAGGGGACACTAACTAACATGTTAGAATTCTTTAAACCAGGGGTGTCACACTCATTTTCACTGGGGGCAACATCAGCATCACGGTTGCCTTCAAAGGGCCAAATGTAACTTCATCTCCTTAACAGTTAAGGAGTCATTACATTTATACAGTCCTAAAATTATTTTGGCCCTATAAAGGCAACCATGAGGCTGAGGTGGCTCCCAGTGAAAATGAGTGTGACACCCTGCTCTAAATCAACCCTGAATATTAACAGGATGAAAAATAAATCTGCCCAAACCTCACTGTATCCACTTTTTTAGTGTAAATATATGGTTATATTTAGGTATACATATTTTTAATGTTCGGATGTATGCAAAATATATTATTACAAAAATATTCAAACTGTAGATGTGTAAATTCATAGTTTTCAAGGCACTCTATCTAGCCAAGTAAGTTTGCCCATTCTTTCCATCGAATCTGGAAACTGTTAGGTGGAAAAACTGTGGCTCCCAGACAGTAATAGCTTTCCCAATGTCACACAGAGCCAGAAATGAATTTAATCAAGATTCAAATACAGGACATCTTTTGAATTAATAAACATGCATTTACCATCTACTCTGTACTAGACTTTTTCTGGAAGTAGGTCAAGAATTTTCTTTTCTCTTTCGATTTGGCTTTAAAAGCATATAATCTAAATAGAATAAAATAGAAAGACAATAATTTTCAAAGTCATTGTTAAATTGCTAGTTCTTTCAAAACTATCTTATAAAATTTTTGGTTTAGGCATTAGAAGTTTGAAGCTCAATATATGCAACCCAAATGGCATTGAGTAATGCTTGAATGATACTGGAACTAGTATATTTATTTGAAATGTGAAATTAGAGTAACTTCTTTAGATTAACTTTCTTATATTGAGGTATCACTAAACATAAGCGACATTATTCTTAAAGTGCATTTAACTTAGGAACCATATATGCACTTTTCTAGTAGAATTTTTAGACTTAAAACTGGATTTTATAACCAAAATAAAGCACCCTGTACTGTTTATTTAAACAATGTCAATAACTGACAACCAAGATGTCATCATCAATAACTTTTTTATCATCTACGTTTATTTTCTATGATCCAATCAGAAGGCATGGGTACAAAATCTCTTAAGGTAGAATAAAGTGTTTTGCTTGTTAAAATCTAACTGAATATAGTGAGGCATTCAGTTAGTTGGCTTTGTAAGTTGCCTTAATTAGGGATTGGAGAAAAAAAATGCCAACTGCAGGCAATTCAGAATTCTGTTACAACTAAGACAGCTTTTCTTGTTACTTGGTATTCAATGTCCTGCTTTTCTATCTTTATGCAAAGTCTCTGCACAACAGAAATCCAAAAGCTTTTAGAAATTGTTCAGTTTTAACAGTCCATATTTACTTTTATTAATCAATCCCTTTTCCCTCAATTCTAGTTTACTCACTAAGCTGTTGGCTTTTAAATTCTGTAGTATTCTGGCTCCATAAACCCACAGTTTGTGAAAGCTTTCGGTATCATGCTACAATCCAGGCATGTGACTTTGAAATTTTCAGGCTCCTTGGAACTCCAAATAATGATGTGATGGGCCAGGCCAGCCGGGAGCTCAGGCCAGGTCTTGCTGGCAAGTTACACCCTCACAAAATCACCATGATCCAGCTTTGCTAGTTCAGATGCTCACTTTTGTCAGTATATCTGGGTATGATTAATCTCTGATTCTCAGTGATCATACTTAAAAGAGATTGCTTTATAAGCCGTTATGCTAATAATTTACAGCTGAGTAGGAGAACTTGGCACCTGCATGCTCCAGCACCTTCCAAGTGAGTTAGGTTTATACAGATAAATAATTAAAGATCAGGAGGTTGCCTGGTGACTACTGTATTATAGAAAAGGAATACACTACTTTAAAAGGGGTTTTACGTCCTAACTGAAAACAACTTGGACTACAGAGAAAGTTTGGGTTAAATGGAAGAGATCAAACATTAGCAATACAACCTTCCCTTAAGAAAGCCAAGGCAACTAATGAAACTAATTCATTATAACGTACTTCAATACTCCGCCCTTTTATTGCATTTAGCAGTATATTCTTCCTTTGTCTTTCAAAACACATACAAGATTTTTTTGTCATTTAGATTTTTAAAGTGACAGTAGGAAACCTCATTAATTTTATAAAGAGATTTTGTTGAAATTCTAGCATGAATTTCTTTTGGAGTTTGGACTTTGATTCTTAATAGTCTATTCTTGTCTGGGTAAATTTCAATATTCTAAAGAATAACTAACTTAATTTTAGGTCTCTTTGTTAAAGTATCATACCACAGTGATTGTTTCTGGACATCTGAGTGACCTGTCATTAACAGCAGGAAAAATTAAATGCTCCAGTAAACCTTCAGAGACTGCTCCTGCGTGGATATGGAGTTCTGTACTAGCTCTATTCCTGGGGTTGAGTCAAAGGGATTGATAATGTCATGGGGTTAATCAGCCTTTCAAAGCATGAACTAAATATTCTAAAATATGGCAATATACATTACTATAAAAATTAGAAAATTTAAATTATCTCAAGGATATAGAATCTGGCTATCTCCTAATCTTCCTGGCTTTTTAGTTCTCATAATTGAAACTAGTTTTCACTATTGTATTTGTTTTATTTTCATTTATATTTAAAAAAAAACAGAACATATCAAACTTGACTCTATCTCCCGAAGTTATGGTGATTCTTCATCAATGTAGATGGGCCCGCAAAGGGGTATATTTGGCCAGTTTTGCACCAGTGTTTCAAACAAGATTGTCAAGAAGTCAAACAAGAATGCTTTCTCTTGACCTTGATATGGTTGAAAGCAGATCAACTCCCCTTCTAAAGTATTAGAGTGTTATTGCTGACTTTCCTCCATCTAAAAGTTGGGTCATTGTACTCTCCAAGCCAGAGAAAGAACCAGCCACAATGCTGAAAAGAAAATTAAAAGTTGGCTTAAATATTAGACAAGCAAGTTCAAGGTATAGCTTGACTGTCACTCCACACATATGAGACCTAGACTGGGCAGTCCATCAACTTAGAGATCTGACATGGAGTGTTAGAACAACAAATAATCTGAGTATGTTGAAATTATACTTCTAAAAACTACTAATACATAAAACAGTTATTGTAAATGGTAAGTGCATGACAATGCTTTGGTGTGTTTTGTCTTTTTTAACAAAACCTAGTATACTAGTGCATTCACTTATTAATACAGTTAAAAATTAAGTAACAATGAACACTATAAAAATATCCCTGGCTAACCTCTAATAATAAGATCAAAGCATGTTAATATATTAGTCAATTTAGGGGCATTTTATTCATGTATTTATTTTTTAGAAATGTATCTGTTTTTATTTTATTTTATTTTATTTTCAATATTATTTTGTATTAGTTTAAAGTATACAGTATACTGATTAGATAATCATATACTTTACAAAGTATTCTCCCTGATATTTCCAGTACCCAACTGGCACCATACATGATCATTATAATATTATTGACTATATTTCCTATGCTGTACTTTACATCCCCATGACTAGTTTGTAACTACCTATTTGTATTTCTAAATGCCTTAATATTTTTCACCCAGTTCCACAACCCCCCATTACCTCTGGCAACTATCACTATGTTCTCTGTAGCTGTGGGTCCCTTTCACTTTTATATTTTGTTTATGTTTTTTTATATTTCACATATAAGTAAAATCATGTGGTATTTGTCTTTCTCTGTCTTATTTCACTTAGCATAAAACCCTCTAGGTCTATTTGCAGTCGCACATGTAAGATTTTATTCTTTTAATGGCCAAGTAATATTCTCTTGTATAAATGTCCCACAAGTTTTTTTTTATTCACTCATCTATTGATAGGCACTTAGGTTGCTTCCATATTTTGGCTATTGCAAAGAACACTGCAATAAACGTAGGGGTACATATACTCTTTCAAATTAGTGTTTTGAATTTCTTTGGATATATACACAGAGGTAGAATTATTGGGTCATAAGACAGGTCCATTTAAAAATTTTTGAGGACCCTAGAGATTGTTTCAATAGTGGCTGTACTGGTCTGCATTTCCACCAACAGGGCACACAGGTTTTCTTTTCTCCACATCCTCACCAGCACTTGTTGTTAAGTTATTGATAATAGCCATTCTGACAGGTGTGAGATATCTCACTGCAGTTTTAATTTACATTTATCTGATGAGTAGAGATTAAACATATTTTCATATGCCTATTGGCCATCTGTATGGTTCTCTTTGAGAAGAGAACCATACAGAGCATATTTAGGTCTTTTGGCCTTTTTTAAATTTGGATTGGTTTTCTGTGTGTGCATGTGTCTGCGCATGGGTGTGTTGAGTTGTATGAGTTCTTTTAAATAACGTGAATATTTCCCTGGCCATTGTAGCTCGGTTGATTGGAGTGTCATCCTGTAAACTGAAAGGTTGTAAGTTCGATCCCCAGGAAGGCGACATGCCTAAGTTGTGGGTTCAATCACCAGCTGGAGCACTTATCAGAAGCAATCAATCAATGTTTCTCTCACACATTGATGCTTCTCTCTTTTTCTCTCTCTTCCCTTTATAATCTCTCTAAAAGCAATGAAGAAAAATGTCCTTGGGTGATGATAAAAAGTTAAAAAGAACTTGGATATTGAACCCTTTTATATGTATCATTGGCATGATACATGCCATGTATCATGGGTTGTCTTTTCATTTCATTGGTTTCCTTTGCTGTGGAACATTATTTTAGTTTGTTGTAGTCCTGTTTAACTTTTTTGTTTCTCTTGCCCAAGGAGATATGTCAGAAAAAAATATAACTAAGAGAAATATTTGGCATTTTGCTACCTATGTTTTTGTTTTGGATTATAGTGTATCAAGTCTTATATTTATGTCTTTAATCCACTGAGTTTATTCTTATATGTGGTGGAAGAAGGTGGTCTAGTTGAATTATTTTGCATGTTTCTTTCTCATTTTCCTAACATCATTTATTGAGTAGACTATCTTTTCCACATTTTATATTCTTCCCTCCTAGGTCCAGAATTAATTGTCCATGTAGGCATGGGTTTATATTTGGACTCTATTTTGTTACATTAATCTGCATTTGTTCTTATGCCAGTACATGCTGTTTTGAGAACTATGGCCTCACAGCCTAGTTTGATATCAGGTAGTGTGATAACTCCAACTTAGTTCTTCTTTCTCAATATTGCTTATGCTATCAGGGTTCTTCTGTGGCTCCATATAAAGTTTTGAGTCATTTGTTCTAGTTCCATGAAATTTGCCTTTGGTTTTTTGATAGGAATTGTGTCAAATATATAGATTGCTTTGAATAGTATGGATATTTAAACACTAATAATTCTTCCTACCTGTGAACACAGTATATGTTTCCACTTATTTGTATCTTCTTCAATTTCTTTGTTCAGGGTTTTATACTTTTCTGAGTACACATCTTTTACCTCCTTAGCTAAATTTATTCTTAGGTATTTTAATTTTTTGATATATTTTTTAATGGGATTGTTTTCTTAGTTTCCCATTCTGGTGGTTCATTATTGGTATGTAAAAAAACAACTGATTTCTGGATATTAATTTTGTATCATCCTACTTTACTGAATTTATTTATCAGTTCTTTTAATTTTTGTGTGCGTTATCTTTAGGATTCTCTATATACAGTATCATGTCATCTGAAAATAATGACAGTTTTACTTCTTTTGCAATGTGAATGCTTTTTATTTCTCTTTGTTTGATTGCTATGGCTAGGACTTCCTGTACTATGTTGAATAAGAGAGGTGAAAGCAGACATTCCTGTCTTGTTCCCAATCTTAAGAGAAATGCTTTAAGTTTTTCCTTTTTCAGTATCATGTTAGCTATGGATTTGTCATATATGGCCTTATTATGTTGAGATATATTTGTTGCCTATAGTTTAATTTTGCAGAGTGTCATAACTGGGTGCTGGAATTTGTCAAACTGTTTTTATGCATTGATTCATACGTTCATCTGTTTTTTATTCTTCCTTTTGTTTATGTGGTATATCACATTAATTTATTTGTATATACTGTACCAATCTTGCATTCCAAGAATAAATCCACTTGATCATGATCATTTTAAATATATTGCTGAATTTGGCTTCCTAATATTTTGTTGAGGATTTTTACATCTGAATTTGTCAGGGATATTGTCCTATAGTTTTCTTTCTTTGTGGTGTTTTCGTATGGTTTTGGAATAAGAATACTGCTGGCCTCTTAAAATGAGCTTGGGGGTTTTCCCTTCTCTTGAATTTTTTGGAATAGTGTAAGAAGGATAGGTGTAAGTTTTTTGAATGTTGGTAAAATTTAACTCTGAATACAGCGGTCCAAGACTTTTGTTTGTTGGAAGTTTTTAAATTAATGCTTCAATTTCATTATTTGCAATCAGTCTTTTAAGACTTTCTGGTTCTTATTGATTCCATTTTGTAAGATTGTAAGTTTCCAAGAATTTATGCATTTCTTCCAGGTTGTCCAATTTGTTGGCATATAGTTCTTCAAAATATTTTCTTACAATCCTTTGTATTTCTGTGGTGTCACTTGTTACTTCTCTTTCATTTCTGAATTTGTTTATCGAGTTCCTTTCTCTTTTATCCTGGGTGAGTGTGTTAAAGGTTTGTCAATTTTGTTTATCTTAAAAAAAAACAGCTCTTTGTTTCATTGATCTTCTGTATTGTTCTTTTAGACTCCATTTCATTTATTTCTGTTCTGATTTTATTATTTTCTTCTACTTACTTTGGGCTTTGTTGTTTTTCTTTCTTTTTTTTTAAAGACTTTATTTATTTATTTATATTTAGAGGGGAAGGAGAGAGGGAGAGAAACGTCAATGTATGGTTGCTTTTCATGCATCCCCTGCTGGTAGTTGGCCTGCAAGGAAACGGCCTGCAACCCAGGCATCTGCCCTGACTGGGAATCGAACCGCGATCCTCTGGTTCACAGGCCCGTGCTCAATCCACTGAGCTACACCAGCCAGGGCCATGTTTTTCTTGTTCCTTTAAGTATAAAGTTAGATTTTGCTTAAAATATTTTATTTATTTAATTTTTTGAGATAGGGGAAGGGGAGAAAGAGTGGGAGCGAAACATCAATGTGTGGTTGCCTTTCATGCATCCCCTACTGGGGACCTGGCCTGCAACTCAGGCATGTACTCTGACTGGGAATCGAACCGGCGACCCTTTGGTTCACAGGCTCATGCTCATTCCACTGAGCTACACCAGCCAGGGTGTAAAGTTAGATTGTTTATTTGAGAGTTTTCTTGTTGCTTGAGATAGGCTTGTAATACTATACATTTTCCACCAAGGACTGCCTTTGTTGTGTCCCATGGTTTTCGGGTGTTGTGTTCTCATTTTCATTGGTTTCAGAGTATCTTGATTCTTCTTTGATCTTATTATTAACCTATTCATTTTTAATAACATGTTATTTAGCCTCTATGTCTTTGTGTGTTTTTAAGTTTTCTTGTTGTTATTGATTTCTAGTTTTATACTATTATGGTCAGAAAGGATATTTAATATAATTTTAGTCTTGTTAAGTTTACTGAGACTTATTTTGTGGTGTAACATGGTCTATCCTAGGAAGTGTTCCATGTTCACTTAAAAAATGTATGCTGCACTCTTTGGAGTGAAAAGCTCTGAAGGTATCAGTTAAATTTGTCTGATCTAGTGTGTAATTTAAGGCCACTAATTCATTGTTGATTTTCTGTCTGGAAGATCTATCCTTTCATGTCAATGGGGTGTAAAAATTCCCTGCTATGATTGTGTTACTGTTGATCTCTCCTGTATGTTCGTTCAAGATTTGCTTTGTATATTAGGTACTTCCATCTTGGGTGCATAAAAGTTTACAAGGGTTGTGTTCTTTGGTTGCATTGCTCCCTTTATCATTATATAGTGTGCTTTTTATTTTTTACATAGCCTTTGTTTCAAGGTCTGTTTTGTCTGATATAATAAATATTGTTACTCCAGCTTTTTTTACTTTTATTTATATAAAATATCTTTTTCAATCTTTTCACTTTTAGTTTATATGTATCTTTCATTCCAAGGTGAGTGGCTTATATACAGCATATATGTGTGTCTTCTTTTCTTATCCATTCAGCTAGTCTATGTGTTTTGATTGAAACACATAAGCCATTTTCATTTAATGTGATTATTGATAGTATCTATTTATTGCCATTTTATTCTTTATAACTCTGTTCCTCTTTTTTCTTTTTTAAATATTTTATTTTCCCCCCTCATTTTTGTCCCATATTCTCCTCCATCTCCACCCAACCTCTACCCACCCTCATGCCCATAGTCACCACACTGTTATCCATATCTGTCTGTGAGTTCTTTTTCTTTTTTTTTTCTTTATCTTCTTAAAGAAGACTCTTTAACATTTCTTGTAATACTGGTTTAGTGACAATGAACTCTTTCAGCTTTTTATTGTCTGGAAACTTTTAATTTTGCTTTTAATATCAAATGATAGCCTTTCTGGATAACCTAATTTTGGTTGTAGGTCTTTGTATTTTACAGCTTTTAATACTTTCTGCCAGTCCTTTCTGGCCTGAAATGTTTCTTTGAGAAACCAGCTGACAGTTCTGTGGGAGCTCCTTTGTAGGAACTAACTGTCTTTCTCTGGCTGCATTTAAAATTCTCACTGTGTCTTTTACTTTTAGCATTTTAATTATGATGTAACTTAGGGTGAGCTCATTTGGGTTCATCTTTTTTTGGGACTTTCTGTGCTTCCTGGACTTATATTTCTTTTTCTTTTACCATCTTTAGGAAGTTTTCATTCATTATTTTTTCAAAAATGTTCTTGATTCCTTGCTCTCTCTCTTTGCCTTCTGGCATTTGTATTATGCATATGTTGTTATGTCTCATGTTGTCCCAGTTGCCTCTTAGACTACCCTCACTTTTATTTAATCAATTAATTAATTGTTAACGTTTTTTTATTTTTTATTTTTAGACAGAAGGGAAGAGAGGGAGGAAGAGAGAGAAACATCAGTTTGTGATTGCCTCTCCCGAATTCCCCACTGTGGACCCAGCTCACAACATAGGCATGTGCCCTGACTGGGAATTTAACTGGTGACCTGTTGGTTCACAGGCCAGCAGTCTGTCCACTGAGCCACACCATCCAGGGCTATCCTTATTTCTAAAATTATTTTTTACTTTTTATTGCTCTGATTGGGTGTTTTTTCTTTCTTATATTCCAAATCACTGATTTGATACTCTGTTTATCCAATCTACTACTTTTTCCTTCTAGTGTATTCTTTATTTGTTATTATATTCTTCATTTCTGACTAGATTTTTTTGGTTTCTATGTCCTTTTTCATGCCGTTCAAGTTCTCACTAATTTTCTTAAATATTTTCATAAACTTTTTTTTGTTTACTGGTCAATTGATTGGTTTACTTCATGTAGTACTTTTTTCTATTCTTTCTTTTAGAAAATGTTTCTTTCCTCCCCATTTTGGCTATTTCTTAGTATTTGTTTCTATGTATTAACTAGAATTGCTATATTTCCCAGTCTTGGTAGGGTGGCCTTATGTAGTAGGTGTTCACTGAAACTTTGTGGCAATGTCTCCTCGATCATCTGAGCTGGTGCTCCAGGAATGTCCCTTGTATTGATCATGCGCACCCCTGTAGTAGTACATGAGTCTTGATTGCTATTGGCCCTATTATGCATGAGGCCAGCCCTCAGACTGACTGACTGTATCAACCCCAACCACAATGTAGGAGCCACAGTGGTCTGCCAGTGCTGACCACCTTAAGCAGTATTTGCCTCAGCAGGGTCTGTTGCCTGCTGAGATCTCCCTTTGGATATGCTGCTTGTGCACCTAACTGGATCCTGCTCTGATGTTGTCTGAAGCTGAAAACTGAGTGTGTTTGTTTTGGGGCCTTTTGGGAAGGACTCTTGTGTAAGTCAATATCAGAGGCTGATATGTGACTGGTGATGGATAACCAGTTTGGAGCTACAAAGCAATCCACAGTCTGTGGCTGCCTCTGCTGGGTGTGGGTGTGTGAGGGAAGGGCCAAGCTGTGTACTAAGGCTGGGTTTTACCAGCTGAACTTGGGGGCAGTTCAGTAAAAAGCCTAAGACACCTTGAGGTGTGCCTTTACTTTTCTCTACCTGCTGGCTGCCTGTTGGCCTCAGTCACTGACAGAGCCTCTGGTGGTTCTCAAGTTGGATGTGGTAGGTTCTCAGTGAGTCACCAGGTAAGGGGAAGAGTTGTCCTTCAGATTGATACAGGTTCACATGCAGTGCCAGTGTTGAATTTGAGGCCCCTCAGCAAAAGTCTCAGGGTATACCAAGTCTAGCTGTCCCCCACTGAGTGCCCTCAGTCCTTTGTGGTGGGGCATGGTCTCAACAAGTAGTCAGGGTGAGTCCAGCAGAGTTTATCTGATCAAAACAGACCAAGATTTGGCCATGTGATTGGACAGCTCTGCACCAGTTGTATGTTCAAGGAAAAAAATGGACCCTGTCCTAGTGCTACACAACTTAGTCTGTCTCAGATTCTGTCAGAACTTCCTGGAGAGCATGAGCTCAATGGGTTGGTAACCATCCAGAGTTGGAAAGGTGGGGCCACTGAGAGTCTGAAGGGTAGGCCTAGAGGACCTCCTGTGAGGAGAGGTACTAGTCAGATTAGTGGGAAAGGTGGGCATGTGGGCCCTCCCTACAGCCACACAACTTAGTTACTGGTACCCGCTTAGTCTGCCTGGATCTCTACACCCTGGGCCAAGGCAACTGGTTCTTCCACAGGGTGTGAGTTTCACAGGGTTGGGTGACAGTGAGTCTGGACTGTCAGTCTATTGCCTTTTTCTAGGCTGATAGTGTAAGGAAGGGAGTGATCCACACAAGAAAGATGATGTCTGTGGTATGAGAGAGGGACTCAGCACAGGGATACTGGTGCTAAGCCACAAACTCCACTCTCTCCTCACACAACTCTAGTTTGCTCCACGCTCCTTCTGCCAGATCCCAGGGGGAGAGGCTGCAAAGAAGATTTTGTGTGATGCCCCTTTAAGATAACACCCATATCTCAAACAAACTCATGTCTCTCCCTGGAAGACAGAATCCTCTGTGATTTTTCACAGCTGGATGTTATATGTACGCCTTTTCCTTATTCTGGTGCTCTGGGCTGAGAAGCCCAGCCATTGTAGTTGAGATATCCCTCTGGAATTCCAGCCTTGCTGGGGGAAGGTGGGTGAGCCCTTTTCACATGGCCTTTCTTCCTACCAGTCTCAATGAGGCTTCTTCTGTAAATCCTTAGTTATTAGACTTCTGTTTAGCTAGTCTTCACTTGTTTATTCAGTTTCATTGTTCTATATGTTCGTTTTCATTTCATTTTGTTCCTGGGAGCATTTGAGTATAACTTCTACCTACTTAGTTACCGTCCTCGATCCCTTCCAAAGGACATATATTTTTTAATATAACTTACAGATAAATAGGAAACAGTCTGTGTGTGACCTTCCTGGTCAACTTATCCTTTGCAATTATACAAACCTCTAATTCTCTCAGAACAATTAATGAGGTATTTTTGTTTTACTCATATCTTTGGGGAAATGCATGTATTTATAAGTACATTTTTAAAAAAATACTGCAAATGTTAAATATCCCAAAAAGAGAAACAATATGTGGTCTTACAAAATTCTCATGAAATATTTTTGTCTTGATTTGTACCAATGTGAAAGTTTGTGTATCTGGGAGAGAAAACCTGCCTAATGAACCTGCCTCAAAAAAGATGGTATAATTATGTTTTGCTTTTACTAGTGTTCATTACTTATTCCCCCACCAAAATGAACAGAAGGCACAAGAGCATTCCCTCTGTTGAGCAACCTCTGATTTGCGTTATCAGTGGGTGCCAGAACACCCCTTCATGTGTGCCTATAAGAACAAATAATGGCAGCCCACTTGGATGTTTAAAGGAAAAAAACTGCTCTCAGCAGTAAGAAAGATGACTTCAGTGAGTATATTTTATTTTGATTAGCTATCTATGCTTTCCAACTAGGAATAGAGAAAATGGTAACTTCTATAATTTAGTCTTTGAAAAATCTTTCTGACTGCTTTCAAAACCAACGTATTCTTTTACTTTCTGCTCAACATTGTTGAAACACTTACTTTTTGCCAACACTGGGTATGCACTGAGGATAAAATGGTGGTAAAACAGCCATGTGTAAAATAGAATAATCTAAGCTTCCCCCAAATTAATTAGATTTGGGGAAATCTAAGTAATTTCCTCATATCTAAGTATTTCACCTATGAATCAATTTCAGTATTTTAGGAAATTACTTAACTAGTGTTTTCTTAATTTCAAATTTTGGAAAGCCCTAGTTCAGGATTTTTAAAGCCTGAGATCAATGAATAGAAATAAATAATATTAAATGTTCTATGTCCTTAAATTTTACATACAAGTATATACATATATAGGATCTATTTATATATAATTATTACATATATGTTATATTATAATTATTAATATAGTAGTGTATATTATATAAAATATAAATATTTGATGAAACTTTAAAATGCATCTTTGAGTGTTTATAAAATGTAATAAAATGTAATCCTGTGTGTAATTGTGACACTATTTTATAATAGTAAAAATTTCTAGGTTTGAATTTTGCCATTTAATTTTCTAGATGACAGGGCATTTCATTTAATACAGAATCCATGTAAAGGTTATGTGAAGATATAAATAATTGCTTAACATTTGCCCATTAAACAATCATTCATTTTACTTATATAGGAAACAGAAAAAGCAGGTAGAATTATTATTATTTTAAAGGTGGTGGTAGAAACCTTACAAAAGTATGTGAAAGTGAAGCTGGTGTAATTTGTGAGTATATCCTTGTAAACAGCAAAGGAGCCTCAGTAATAGGGTTGCACAGGAAGCTTGAGTTCATGTTTGTGTTCAATGAAAGAAGCAATCACTCCAGACTCAGGATGAAAAAGAAAGAAAAAAGGAAAAGTACTCTCTGTTTAAAAAGTTAGCAGGAGAGCATATGGTGGTATTTGTTTTTCACTGCCTGACTTATATCACTTAGCATAATACTCTCCAGTTCCATCCATGCTATCACAAAGGGTAGGAGTTTCTTCATTCTTACTGCTGCATAGAATTCCATTGTGTAAATGTATCACAGTTTTTTGATTAACTCATTTACTGATGGGTACTTAAGCTGTTTCCAGCACTTGGCTATTGTTAATAGTGAATGGCTGATTCAGGATTTGTAGGGATCACTGGATCAAAAGGCATTTCCATCTTTAGTTTTTTTTTGGAGGATATATGATCTCACCTATAATTGGGGCATAATCAACAACACAAATGAGCAGAATAGAACCAGAAACTTGGAAATAAAGAACAAACTGACAGTGACCAGAGGGGAGGGATAGGGAGATAGCAGGGGGAAAAGAGGAAGGGGCAAGCCTTCCAAACTTTTTAAACAGAGAGTACTTTTCCTTTTTTCTTTCTTTTTCATCCTGAGTCTGGAGTGATTGCTTCTTTCTTTGAACACAAACATGAACTCAAGCTTCCTGTGCAACCCTATTACTGAGGCTCCTTTGCTGTTTACAAGGATATACTCACATATTACACCAGCTTCACTTTCACATACTTTTGTAAGGAAAACAAATAGAGGACTCATGGGCATGGACAATGGGAGGGGATTGGCTATGGGAATGAGGGGATGGTGTAGGGGTGAGCAATGGGGAAAAAGGCAGGGCTACTGTAATTGAACAACAATAAATTAAAAATAAAAAGTAAAAAGAAAAGCTGTTAGGAGAGTACCCTTTCTCTGAAGTAGTAAAAAACAGACACAGAGCAGAGCAGATGAAGGTGAAACTGGAAAGACAAGCTCAAAGTTAATCAAAGTAACTAGGGATATATGTTTTGCTGAGTGTATAAAAGAGAAGGAAAAATTCAGCACAGAATTCATAATACTCTGTGCCTAATATGAATGTTGAACCATTGTATAAACATAGGCTGAGGATTTTCTGCAAATACCAAAGGAATGCATCAGTGTACATTCCTTCCTCCCGGTGACCTGGGAGAAGAATGGGAAATTGATGCCACAAAATCATAGCAGAATTAGGATGGCTTAGAGCAGAGAGAAAAGTTCCCAGAGCCACAAAACAAATGTTTTTCTCTAGTTCCTTAGGGAAGAGAGTGAAGATTAACTTCAGTTTTCACTTTGTTATTTATTTTCTGAATACAATTATATTTATGTTACTTATGATCTATTAAGCTATGTAGTATCCTCACTCCATAGAAGAGTTCAATCATTTTCATAAGGCCTTTTATTATATGCATAAAAATCTCTTTTGAATAATTCTGGATTAGTTTTTACTGTCATTCTGGGAGTCTATGTTGTAGAAAACAAACACAATCAAACAAGTTCAAGTATACACATGCATGTAGGTAGGTTGTTTCAAACACACCTGGAAACAAATTGAAAGGCCACCTACAAGAATTGACTAACTAAGTTAGGGCAGATCCATTGCATGACTATTATGCCCCCATTAAAAAGAATGAACTGAAATAACAGTAGTCTGCAAGAGTTCAATAGGAAGCACTTCCAGGTTGTAAAGCAAAGTGCTGGAGACAATGCTATATAAAAAGTGCCAAATGAGCCCCAGACCCTCTGTATTTCTATGGGTCTGTATGCACACATCTATAAAACACCTGTATAAAACTATATAACATGAAGAAAGTAGAGAAGGGTACAAACTAAGTTAACAGGTTCCTAAGCAGGATGACCAGGCAGAATGAAGCTGTTTTGAAGCCAAATGAAGATGATAAAGCAAAGTCAAAAGAAGAGAAATAATTTTTAAAAAATGAGTTTTTTAAACTAAGGATTGGTATTACATCATTTATATATTTATACAGCATTATATATGTTTCTATGCTTATGAAGAACTTTAATAAAACTTAACAAAGAAGATTCTAGTTCACAGAGTAATGGCAATAGTAAGTGGCAGATCACATAAACCCTTTCTTGTTTCTTCAAGTTGAGCTGCATTACCAAAAGGATCTCAGTTCGATCATTTATCTACCAGGTTTATCTACCCTGCATTGTCTAGAAGTCCAGAATTGTACATTTTATTTGGAGTTATTTTGAAAAATAAAATTTTGGGACATTATGATACTTCATAGAAAAGCAATATTATATTCAGGTACATATTTATAAATAAATTCTCAAGTTTAATTACAGTTGTTTATGAAGTACAACTTAAACTTAAAATATACTAGTATCCAAATGTCCAAATATTAAAAATAATAAAAGGATTTATCAGTTATCTGGACTTTGGTGACTTTTAAAATAATTAAGTTGTATAATGCAGTAATACAGAATTAGTATATATGTGGTTTTCTTTCTGCAGTTTTTTTCACATTTTTTAAAAAAATTATTTAATTATTTTTCAAGTACAGTTTTCTGTCTATTACTCCCATCCCCTCCTACCCCCTGTGTTCCCCCCTCCCTCCCATTTCCACCCTTCTCAGTTGCTGTCCATGTATCCTTTATATTTGTTCCTCTAAATACCTCCCCTATTTTCCCTGAAATTCACGTTTTTTAATGTTTCAAGTACAGTTGTCTCTATCTTCCTGTACCACTCTCCCCAACCCAGCCATTCCCACCACCCCACCTTGATCCTACCCCCCTTTGGTTTTGTCCGTGTATCCTTAATACATGTTCCTGAAAGCCCTCCCTGCTTGTTTTCTGATTAAAGTTGTGGTTTGAAATATCTTTTTGGAATGAATTATTGAAGAACGAGAGTACAGTTATATTTTTTCCTGAAAATCCTTTGATATTTTGCTTGAGTAGAATACAATAGATGATATATTTGGATTTGGTGTATTATTTATAAAAATAATTTTAAAATCTTAACTTCTTAACTACTGAAAAACATAATTATTCTATATCTTAAATTAGCAAACTTTTTTCAACTTGTGAAAAGTACATTTTGGCCAATTCCTAGAGATTCAAAATTTTTTCCACGAGATTTTTTAGAAACCTAAAATAAAAAGTAAACATTTGCAAAACTTAAAAGAAAAAAATGTTTTTCTTCAGTCCAAGTGTGTTAGTGTGGGGGGGTTACATGTATATAATATTTAAAAAAGCACTTTAGTGACTTAGATTTTAAAAAGTAATTTTCCAATAGCGCTGACACTTTTAAAGAGACAACCTCTCCTAAATATTATGAAACAGCTCTTGATTGGTTGAGCCTCCTTATAAACATGAGGTTGCTTTCACAACTCCATTACTGGGGGCAATAAATTATAGTTGAAGGCAGACTATATTATTTAAACATGTTTAAAGGCATTAGATGCTACCACTATAGATGTGTTCTAACCTGTGCATGTCAGGGCAGAGACATCAAGGGCGGCTCAGAAAGCCTCCTGTGCATGTGGGAACTGACCACCAACGTCTCACCTGTTGGCCTGACCAGGGTGTGAAAAGACTGCAGTACTTCTATTCCCTTCGCTAAGACACGTCAGGAAATGTGTAAATGAAGTTATTCTCAACATGGCATTTTCTTTAAAGGAAATGAGTAGAATAAGATGTGAAAAGGAGAAATTATGCACACTTTGAAAGTATTTTATTCATTCGAAGCTAATTACTTGACATTTTTATAGTGCAAAAGGCTCCTGCTAATATTTCAAATTCAGTGTGGGCTTCTAATTTAGCTCAGCAACACAACCCAGACCCCTTTCTACCTTTAGGTGACCATGTTCTAAATCTCTTATTTTTCACAGGTGAAACTGCCAGGTTAAAAAATAGTTGCAAGATATCCTATCTGGCTTTTTAGCATTATAAATACAATGAACAATGAACATGCACTTCAGTGCTTGAACAGGACGTAGGTCAAAGTTGACATATACTTCTAAAATATATTATTTTCTAATTCTGGCTTCACAACCTTTTTTTTTAATAAGGGGAAGCTTACTTTTTACATGAGTGACTATCTTAGTAGAGGGTAAATATATACCATGTTGTTAAAATTATGTGACAAAATAGCAATAAGCAAATGATGGGATTATATTGATAGTAATAAAAATAATGTAAATTATATTACTCAGAGGAAATATGACTTTATTGATCATGTGAACAAAGGCAAATATAATGTAATATATTATTTGAATTTTTTACTAAATGACATCAAGGCTTTATTGCTTTCTTGTCACCTTAAAAGTAGCAAATTTAATTTATATTCTAGTTGTATGTTGAAAAAAAAACTAATGGCTAATAGAGTAGAAAATCTCTCTTCCTAACAAAAATAAATTTGGTAATTTTCTTTTTGCCCAAAATGTAAATTAGTTAACTCTATTTCATTCTGTAATAAATTGTCTCCTCAGTAGGATACAACTCATGAAAACAAATTATTTCTATAATTATTACTTTGTATCTCAGAATTCCATCAGTTATTTTTGTAGTTTTGAATTTCCAGTTGCCTGTATCTAAATGTTTCACAACAATACCACATGCAATGTAGTCCCTTTGGATAACAGTATTTCTTAAGGCCAAACATCTCCCTAAATATCCTAATATTATAGGGTAGCAAGCTGTATTTTGTGTGAAGATTGAAACAAGCATAACAGGCTCTAAAGAAACAGAATTCCTAGTTTTTCTGAAGACAGCCTTTAAAAGTTGGTATGTAATATTAATTTCAAATTCTGAAGAAGTCTGCAGTCCCCTCAAGCAGAGCATATGAATACTATAATCTTTTTAAAAATGTCCCCTTATATCCCTTCTCACCCTCCTCAATTACTCCACTGTTGTTTATGTCCGTGAGTCTTTTTCCCTTTTGCTCAATCCCTCCACTCCCTAACCTACCCTGCCCCCCTTAGCTGTCATCCTGTTCTCTATCTACGAGTCTGTCTCTATTTTTCTTGTTAGTTCAGTTTGTTCATTATATTCAGTTTATGAATGAAATCATATGGTACTTATCTTCCTCTTACTGGATTATTTCACTTAGCTTCATGTTCTCCAGGTTCATCCATACTACCATAAAGAGGGAAATTTTCTTCTTTTTTATGACCCAGTAGGATTCCTTTGTAAATGTCCCATAGTTGTTTCATCCACTCATCTCCTCATCAACACTTAGGCTGCTTCCATATCTTGGTGATTATAAATAATGTTGCAATGAATATTTTAATATTGAAATCAATAATATTTTAAACAATAATGGCTCATCAAGGGACATTATAAAGAACCCATGGACAAAGCCAAAGGGGGGTAGGATTGAGGGTTTGAGGTGGGGGGTGGGGGATTAGGGGGAATGGGGAAAATGGTACCACCTGTACTTGAAAAACAATAAAAAGCTAAAAAATTAAATATATTGCATAATACAATTAATATCAAGCTGAAGAAATGTTATGAAATCAGATTTATTTCATCCAGAAATATATATAACTTTTATTAATATTAATCATGTATTCTTCTTAAATGTTCTATAATCAGTTCAGGTCTATGTAAATTAAAATTTTCTGACTTGTACAGCATAAATTTTTATACAGGGTCTGGCACAAATAACACCTCTTTTTATTACAAAATTTTTTATTACCAAATCATAAGCATGTAATTCTGTAACATAACCATATCACACTCAAGCACACCATATGACATTTTAGTTGAAATTTCAAATTAAGACTATAAATTATTACACTTATATTGTTACCCTACCAACCACACGCAAGCAGGCAGGCATTACTTCTGCTGGACCCTGTATATTGCTAAAATTATCCAAAAGAATTTCAATCTATTAAATTGTTTTAAAAACTATTAGTGAATGCTTCCATATAACATGTACTTAATATACTAACACCCTGTTGGATATCTAAATTACAAATAGAAGAAAAAAACGTAGGAACATTTGCTTTGTCTGAAAAACATTCTTGGGGTCTTTTAAGTCTATAAATTAGCAAACTTCAAATTCTACATCAAAGACTTTTAAAGTTGCAGAGTCAAAATAGGTATTTTGTTTGTGCCATCCTGTTACTCAGCCAGCCCTAAATCAGAGTGTCTATCTTAACATGTGTTCAAAGCTTATTTTTGAAACATAACAAATACCTCTTAAAATATGGGCTATTTTTTATATCAGCATATATGACAAGAAGCAAATTATGTATGCCAGAACACACTAGATTAATTAAAAATTATTTATGGCATACTTGGCTAAAATAACATCTTAAGGCAAATATTACTGTTGTTCATCATTATTAAAGAAAGATCAGCTTTATAAATTATTCTCATAAATGTCTGATGCTTTCTCATTTTAAAGGAAAGTCTAAAGTTGTTTTATTCTTATTTTACAAGCAAAATTAATGTGTATACTGGCATGCTCTCTAAATTTAGCACTACTGTGTTATAATCTTTTGAAAATTTTCTTCCCCATTTCATAGAATTCATGCATCTTAATTTGTTTTTTTCCTGGTTCATTAAATGATATAAATAAGACTATTCTCCCTTTATCCTCAAATATTTAAGGAACTTCTAAAGTCAAGTCAGTATGTTATGTACCATGTAAAGTTTTACACACTAATTATCTTCAAAAGCCATGCTGGCAATGTTTGCCCCCCAAAAAGTGATTAAAAAACAAAAAGCAAAGCAGATACTTAAACACTGTTTTTGAAAGAAAAGACTCACCATTTATGTGGATATAATGCAGATACTACCACTTACTCATGTGAACAAAAACTCCTTTGTTCAGACACGTCCTTATATGTCATGCTACAGGCATGAGGCTCCTACCTTCGGGTTACAGTCTTCTCAGTTCCCTGTATGTCCACAGTGCTTCTTATGGGTCCCATAGAAAGAATTCTGCTAAGTCAGTATTCACATCACCAATGGAAAAGGCTCATGATTTTAACAGGTAATACACATTTTTGTAGTTCACATTCTCAGGCATGCCCTAGCTAATGCAAAATGCTGATCAGTTTCCAACCATGTGAAATTAATTTCCGTAGAGAGCCCGGGGAGTGACATCAGGTTTCATGAGGGAATCAGCTTTGAAATGAAATACCAGTACATGAAAACTTTTCCTCAATTTAGCACTGCAATGGCCTTTGATGGTCACTTAGAGCTCTGCTTATGCAAAGAAAGTAATATCCAGAAACCAAGTTATTAGTACTGTGAGTGGGATTAATCATTCAAAGAAAAACAGTGCAGAAGGTTATTGTACCTTCCTATTCTAAGCTCGGGTCTCTTGCTCTTAATTAGACAGTAACAATGATCATCTAATTAATAACTTACTGATAATTATCAGATATCAAAATGTTATTTGAAACAGATGTTTTTCTATAATATGAATATTTTTATCTTTTTAAATATTAAAAAAGGAAAAGGAGTCATGGATGTAGACAACAGTGTGCTGATTGCTGGGGGGAGTGGAGTATAAGGGGATGAAATGATAATGGAAAAAATACAATAAGGATTAAATTTAGAAATGTTACCATTCGTTTTAGGAAAAGGATAACAATGCTCTCACATATTCTCAGATGGGCATAGACATTGATACTTTAGGACTTAGTGTTACAAAGTTTCATAATTTCAGAAATTTAATATAACATAGCTTATGAATTTTGTATTTTTTTACTTGTTAAGAGACACTAGTCAAAACATATAAATTTTCTTATAATTTCTAATTTAACAATAACTAATTTATACTGCTAAATAAGAAGAAAGTAAAAAAATAAGTCATGGAGAAAATTTTAAATCAAAAAATTTTTTTCAAAGTAATATATTTATATTTAATTTTAGTTTTAGATAGAGACCCTACTTATATCATTCTCTTGTATTGAAGATTAAATGTGTATGACTGAGTAGCTAAATAACAACAGGATTTTACCATAAATTCTTCACAGAAAGTCTATCCTTTTAAAAATATTAATTTATGCAACTAACTTGTCACAGTCTGGCTCAGCGAACAGAAGAATGATCTATGAAGAACTTCTTTGCTTATTATATGAGTTCCTCAAGGATGAATACATTCTATACAATAAATAATGCCAAATTGACTCATCTAGGCACTTGGCCAGTCTGTCATTGAAACACTGAAGTATAGGATAAGCAACTTCACCAAATTAACCTGTACAATCTTGGTTACTGAAGTTTACCTGCCATGCTTAGTTCGAGATAAATGGTTCCTGGATTAATGAAAAATAACTATAAAATTTGATACTTGCACTTGGAGATCCCCATGAGCCAATCTTTTCAGATCAGTGGTCTCTATGTCTTGGCAGTGCAAAATCATTTGCTGACCAAAGCTGGGACAAGGGTTACCTGTGTGGTAAACCTTAAATTGCTCCTGTAGTTCTCCTTTGGCCACCTACCCAGGCATACTCCTGTTCTGGCCTGTTTCTAAGGCTTACTTGATACTGCCCTTCCAGTCTCCTCCCAGCCTTGTGGGTTCCAGCCATCCTCCTACGTGAAAACCTACCATTCATTTCCCGGCGTTAAAGCACGAGTACCATTATCCTGGATTCTATTGGCCCATAGTTAATTCCACTCTCTGACACTGTGAAAATAACCAGGCTGTTTAGGAATTGCACATATTTGCTTTTTTATTTCTATTATTTAAGTAACTGAACACGGTAGATACACAATTTTCTTTTAACCTTGAATTAAATGTTCCTTCAGAGTGCATAATAGGCCCAATAACTTCCTGAAAACTTTAGCACCTTCCCATAAGCAAATAAATGATTTTCTTATAAAATAGGTCCTTTTATCACCAGTGCAGTCAGTTCTGAAGCAATTGTACAGAAGAGTGTAGAAAATAATCCTCCAGTCACAGAACTGCTGTGGGAAATCTCTCCTCAAAGCCTGTTTGCCTTGCTCTTTGGTAGCCCAACAGCCACTTCCTGATATCTGTGGGCAGGCTGTGTTAGTTAAGATCACTTACCATGGTTTAAAAAATACAACAAAATCTTCTTTTAATATTTTATGCTGACCACTCAGTTTGACTACCAATAGTCTGTTCTCTTGAGCATAAAAACGTATTGGTTATTAATAAAAACTTCTTTCAAGGCCTGTCACAATTTAGCTGAGAAACTTCACCAGTCTATTTATCCAATACCGTAATTTTCCCAGCTTTCTCTTCCTCCCTTCTCTATTCTTTGTGGAAGAATGATACACTGACACCAATTCCAGACCCAAAGTAGCATAAGGCTTGATTACTGTGATTTGAAACATGAGATATTAAGCATCATTAAAATGTGTTTTTTAAAGATACAAAACCTATATAAAATTCTTAATGAAGATAAATTGTTTAATAAATATACTAAAGAATTATAGTAAGTTCTGTAAATGTTTGTTTTGTTTGTTCTGCAATGATTTTCACATTTTCTAAATTTTCAACCTTATACTGATTATTTTAAAAGGATATCAAGATATGGGGAATACATTGGAATAATTGAAAATATATATGGAGTGCCTATGTGCAGATAGGACTTTTTAAACTTTTTCACATGAGAACATCATATTTTTTTACCCAAACTAGCACATTCAAAATCATCAGATTTATCTTTTCCTAAACCAGATGTTAATATTAGCTTTTTAAAAAACAGTTTGGCTTAATACACTTGAATTCTAAGTCTATCTGGAATAATAAATAAAACAATATGCACTGAAAATTCACTGTCAGACCAGAGGTATATTAGAAAAATATTTACCAGGGAACTCTTCATGTCTGTAGTGACAACACAGCTTCGCAGTAGTTATGCCTTTTGCACAATATATTTGCAGTGCTGGCCAAAATGTCCATTAACTATGTATTTCATTAAGTTCATGGAGATTCAGAAATGGGATATTTATTTTCATTTTTTAGATATTTATTATTTTAGTTTGTAAAATAGCTTATATATATATATTATTGTTGTTTTTAGATAGACTTTATTTTTAGAACAGTTTTTTGGGGGGCATTACTACCAAATGAACAAAAGTTCAGAGTTTCTATATACCCACTCCCCCTGTGCCACACATAAGCACAGCATCTTATACTATCAGCATTCTGCTCTAGAGTGGTGCATTTGCTACAACTGATGAACCTACACTGACATTTAAAATCACCCAGAGTCATAGTTCACATTATGGTTCACCTTTGGAGTTGTATATTATTCTATGGGTTTTGACAAATGTATAATCACATGTCTCCATCATGATATCACACAGTGTATAGTTTCAATGCCCTAAAAATTCTCTGTGCTTTGCCTATTCATCCCTACTTATCTTCTTGCTTCCCATTCCCTGGTAACCACTGATCTTTTTGCTGTTCCCATAGTTTTCACTTTCCCACATGTCATATAGTTGAAATCATTCAGTATGAGCCTTGTCAGACTGGCTTTTTTCACTTAGCAACATACATCTAGGGTTTTTACATATCCTTTTATGGCTTGATAGTCTATTTGTTTTTAGCACTAAATAAAGTCCATTGTCTGCATATATTATAGTTAGTTTATTAATTCGCCTACTGGTGATTTTGGCAATTATGAATAAAGATGCTATTAACATGCATGTTCAAGTTTTTGTGGAAGCGTAAATTTTCAACTCCTTTGGGTAAACACCAAGGAGGTTGTTACGAAACACCAAACTGTTTTACCACTCTGCGTCCCCATTAACAGGGAATGAAAATTCCTGTTGCTCCACGTCCTCAACCAGCACTTGGTGCTGTCAGCGCTCTGGATTTGGCCGTGCTGATGGATACACAGTCATAACTCACTGTTTTAATTTCCACCTCTCTGATGACCTATGACGTGGAACTTTTTTTCAAGTGTTTATTTGCCAGCTGTATATCTTCTTTGATGAAGTGTCTATTAAGGAATTTGGCCCACTTTTAAATCAAATTTTTGTTTTCTCTTTGACAGGTTCTAAGAGTTCTTCGTATATTTTGGGGGAACAATCTTTTATCAGATAAATCTCTTGCAATTTCCTCCCAGTTTGTGGCTTGTCTTCTTATTTCCCTGACATAGTCTTTCACAGAGCAGATATTTTTAATTTGAATGAAGTCCAGCATACCAATTATTTCTTTCAGCAACTGTGGCTTTGGTGTTGTATCTCAAAAGACATCATCATACAAAAGATCAGAATTTTATAGTTTTGCATTTTTCATTTAGGTTTATGACTCACTTTGACCAGATTTTACTTTTTATACACGGGTAAAACAAAGCTTACATAATCATTAACAAGTCTTTAAATTAAAAGAAACTGAAAAAATGTTTACATTTATTTTTAAATCCCAATGATATTGGTAATCACCAATGTTATATAAATATGTATTGTATGCATTTCCAAAAAGGCAACTCTAATAACATTTACCTGTATTACAGAATCAGAGATATCTAGTAAAAATAGTGTCAGTTAGTTGGAAAATAAATATTTATTATTATGTCCAAAAACCAGGAAAACCTTCCTACTTTAAATATTTAATGGCATATGCATAGTTGTAGTTTGATACGTATAGCAATTAATTTTAGCTTCTTTTAGATATATGAGTCAATATGAACAAAACACTTGAAGTAGATTTTGTTCTTGCTTACTCAATAACAATTATTTAAGAATTAAGTTAGTTCATCAAACTTTACCTCACAGTTCATATCTAAAACAGAGGTCCCCAACCCTCAGTTCCAGTCAGCTCGCTGTCCGGAAGCTGGCAGTGCCCTGCCTCCTGTCTCTGCTGCTCTGCACAGCAGGGGGTGAGCCCCTGTGAGCCAGCGAAGCCCCTCTGAGCCCCACTTTCTGCCCGCCCCCACCGCAGCTTTGCCTCTGGTCTATACCTCAACCCTGGCTGTGAGAAAACCTGGCCCCTGATGCCAAAAAAGTGGGGGATCGCACCCTGACTGGTGTAGCTCAGTGGATTGAGCGCGGGCCTGCGAACCAAGGCGACACTGGTTCAGTTCCCAGTCAGGGCACATACCCAGGTTGTGGGCCAGGTCCCCGGTAGCAGGGCTCAAGAGGCAACCACACATTGATGTTTCACTCCCTCTTTCTCCTTCCCTTCCCCTCTCTAAAATAAATAAATAAATAACATCTTTTAAAAAAAAGTTAGGAATTACTAATCTAGAAGAACTAGTTCTAAGGCCATTCACTCATTTTGAAGTTATTTTAACTTTCCCTGAAATCTCTTCTTTCAAGGTCATTTTTAATGTCTATAAACAACCAGAGTAATAAATAAGGACACAGTGCAGCACTGACAGTTTGGAACTAAAAACTCATTTTCTTTAGAAAAAAACTTTCTAGCAAATGATTATTTTGAAAATTATGTCATACTATTTGAGAAAGAAGTCTTTAGAATTGTTGGCTATAACTGTTTTTAAAAAGTCTATAACTTCTTCAAAAATTTTCACAGCAGTAAACAGACTTATCCTTACTATCTTTGAAACTCAAAAGGCTAAAGGATAAATACCTTATTTCTTATGTATATGAAATGATTAACTGTCACAGTGAAAGCAATTCTAATCTCAAAGGTAATTTTATATCTTCTTGTCTCATCATCATACACTTGGCCACTACTTTATTTATATATACAATAACATAAAACGTATGCGTATGAGAAAAAATCATTGTTATAAAGCAATAATAGCTATAATATTTAAGGGCAAAGGCACATAGACTGCTAAAAGCAACTGCTTCTGGGAGGGAGGCTGTGTGTCTGGAGCCTCATATTTAATTCAAAGAACCTATGAATCTCTTTAATCATCCCACAATAACATCTTTCATGATTAATTGTCAACTCTGCAGCCTTGTCCCATTAGCCTATACTTTTTGCAAATGTATCAGCTTGACCAATACACTACTCTAAGTGCTGATATTAGTTAATCTTTTCCATTTATAAGAAAATGTTTTATTTGACTATGTGGTATTACACAAAATATATACATTTAAGAGATTTATAATGATGAAAATCCATTCCCCCTATATTCTGTTTTTATGAACTACATGTGTGAAGAACTGCCCAATTTGTATGGAACACATAAACCTTCTTACAGCTGTGTCTTGTCATAATACACCTTGTACAGGTGGAAACTAGCCATTATTTCAAATGTTTGAGCTGAAGGTATATAACCATTGGTCAGAAACGGTATAGGATTGACTCACTGACAAAGGTTTTATTAAGTGACCTTTAGGATTCCTCAAAATTCAAAGATTAGATTAATTAAATTGTATATAAATATATGCTAAAATATTTTTTGGAGTTTTATTAACATCTGTTAAACTGAACTACAAGACAAGTACTGGGCTATTAAATCATGCCCTATGGTGTCGTTAAGTCCCCTGTCTTTAGGCTTATATTTAATTACAAATTAAAGGCTATTTTTGGCATTTGAATCAGTTTTTCCATCAGTAAAACCTTAGGAAAAAGTAAGATTATTCACTTTTCTTGTTAAATATTCACCACCAGTTAAACTTTTTCACACCACTAGCCACTGCTCCCAAAGTTCTAATTCTAGAGACTCATTTAATTTGTATAATACATTTTATTTTTATTTTTTTTAAATATAATTTTTATTTAATTCTTGTTCAAGTACAGGTTTCTGTCTTATATTCCCAGCCCTGCCCGCCCCCCGTCCAGTGCTCCCCATAATTTGTATAATACATTTTAATTTTGAGAAGAGTTTATGGTAATACTCTTACATTCGGGTAAGTTCAAAGGCCATCATGATTTTAAATAGATTTATAACCTATGTACATAGAAACACAGCTTTTCACACCCTGTGTCAAGGCAATATTCAGAAGAGTAAATCTTTATTATAAATAAAACATCTGCAATTTTTATAATTTATTTTACAAGCTTGACTTGGATTCACCCCAATGATGTATCTTTTGTGATTAATATAATATGATCACCTGAGTGGTTACCATTTTGTTTGTAAGAGATTATGAACATTTCTGTAATCATATTTTGAAGAGATTAGTCATGGAAAGAAGAACTGAATCTACAGCATTTCAAGAAAATTGTCTTGGAAATATAATTCCATTGTAAATTATGTATATTAACATTTAAGAAGTTCAACTATTGATGCACTGGTAGCAAGAGTAAAAAGAATGCAATATTAATATAACTCAAAAAGAAAATTATTCGTTCCAGAAACATAAGCATAATCCAAAATCTAAATTTGAGAGATATTTGTGGAGTGGTGTTGAAAGATGCCAGGTGAAGCAAAAATCTGGTCCTATAAACTTTAAAAGGCATCACTGAGGCAGTTCTGATTGAATGAGCTCTGATTTGGCATTCAAAAGCAATGTGCCAACTAATGACTGTGTGGATTTTGCTAGGGCAATAACTTCACATACTTGTCCCTTTATAAAAAAGGTATGATGACTGTTGCTGTTAAGTAGACTAAAATCTAAGATTTACCAAGTTATTGATTTTTGAAAAATCATTTAAAAATCCTGATTTTATGGCAAACTGATGAAAGAGAAGAAGAGCTATAATGTACATTAAGTGTATAAGAAAAAGATGTGCACTATAAAGTAATTTTTAAAAGTTCTCTTTGTGCATAGTGGTTACATTTAAGCAGTGAAATAAGAAACAGTCTCCTTTTTCTCTGGCTTGAAATTAATTTGTAGACAATTTGGGAATGAAAGAACAATAGTACATACATTATACTTTATGAAAGTTAGAAAAATCATTAGAATTAATTACAATTTTGAGTATTAGGAAAATAAGATACCCCCTTTTTCAGAAAATATTTAATGTTGCTGGAAAGGTAAAATGTATAAGTCCAAAATAAACAATATTTTGTGGGAGGCAATCTAGACTACATTAAGAATTTCAGAAAAGGAAAGCTGACTTTCTATGATACTTAGCAAGGGAGTGTAACTGCTTCAGAATAAAGTGCATTGTTGTAATTCAATAAATGTGTTTGATCACTATATCTTTACTATTTTTAAAAATACCTTTAGTGCCTTTACTCTTCTAGTTAGTTTGTAACAAACAGAGAAGAGAATTAGATTCTCATATAAACCAAGGAAACACGGTACATACCATACCCAATTCTTTTTGTTTTCTGATGATTAGAATACAGTGTTAATTTAGTCAACAGCTACTCTTATGAATGCCAAATATTTTTCATTTTCATCTTCAAATGTTTTGGAATTTGGGTCATTGAAATTACTTTACATACACATCACCAACAGAGTTTGACCGGTAGAGGGAGCCATTATCTACATAGTCTCAAATTTGAAAACAAGTATTTTTGTTCATGAAAGAAACTACCACAGAATCTCAAAGTCAATTTATTAATCTCTTTTTAAATTTAAAAAATAAGTAAACCACCTAAATTAACTTCCCATAATTATATCTGAATTAATACCTGCATCAGGCAAAGAAAAACATCTTGTGACTATATATTTTTTAAGTGGAATTTCGTTAGAGATTGAAAATGATTCCTCACCTTTTCACAGTTCTTACTATCCTTAGTATTTAATACAGTTCTTACTTTACCACAGTTGTGATGGCTACTCAAACATGGCCTTTGTGTGTATCAAGCTAACGAGTCTAGATTAGTAGTTCAGCAAATATGGACTATCACTGACATATACCAGGCACTGTGCTAGTGGAGATAACTGTTGATATAGCACAGGCCCAAACGATCCCCCACAACTTCATCTTTAATGCAGTTTATGTAGCCAGGAATCAGCCGAGTTAGTCTTACCTGGTAAGAGTCTATACCCTCGCCATGCAAACTGTGTTCCAATACTCAGTAGCACTGGTCTCCCCTGGGAGCTTATTACAACTCTCCTCTCAGGCCCTATCCCGTAGCTACGGAACCAAAATCTGCATTTTAATAAGATCCCCAGGTACTTTGAATACACATTAAATTTTGACAAGCACCTCTTCGCAAAGATTTCTCCAGGACACAGGGGATTCCCCAAGTTCTAGTGTCTCTAGTATTAAGAAACATTTCTGACTTTGAAACTGGGTAGTTTTGGAAAATTGCATGAAAGTTTTCTAGTTCTTAGATGTCATGCTGGTGCCTGGAAATTCTACTGTAAGTCATGACTTGAAGATGTGACATAGAGTGACACACTTGTACTTGCTGGACTTAATTCTAATGTCACTCAATAGTTATTTTGTAGCTATCCTATCCTTTTCAGGAGAAAAATATTTGTTAGAAATGCATCTAAGATTGCCATCTACATTTTTATGCTATTTTCTTATATGGCTACAAAACTTTTGGATTTAAATAATCACTGTAACATAAGCAGCTTTTATGACTGGGAGATAATATGAAGTGAAACTCTATTGCTAAGGTAGAGAAACTTCATGTTATTATTGTAAAAACCCTAGTACATGATCTTTGATGTGACAAAGTGAGCAATGAATTAAATGTCACTCGCTGCTCCATGTGAACAGAGGACAAGAATCAGCCTGTAGAATACTGTGATTACTTTTGATGGACAAACTGCTCTCCTAACTCACTGACAGGGTAACCATTCTCGTGTTCAGCAATTTTTGGTGTTCTCTGTATACTTTTCCAAATTACACCTTCAGTGGCCCAAGCAATATCACCTTTATTATAATATGTAACAAACTAAAGTCAAAATCATGATGTAGGACTATCCAAAGTGTGAGCTCATGCCTCTGGATAGAGCTGGTCTGGTGTCACTTGCAATGTGTGTGGTAACTTCAACCAATGACATCCCCCCCCCCCCAGCAGGGGTGTCCAATGTTTTGGCGTCGCTGGGCCATGCTGGAAAAAAGAGTAGTCTGGGGCCACACATTAAATACATTGCAACACGTAATCACACACACACACAAATCTCATAATGTTTTAAGTAAATGTACGAATTTGCGTTGGGCGGCATCCATAGACATCCTGGGACACTTATCACCCGTGGGCCGCAGGTTGAACATCCCTGTAAGGATCATGTCTCCTGTGGCAGAGAGACAGAGAGGAAAAGCAGGGGAAAGGTAGTGATTCCATTGCCTAAAGTATCCTGAAGATTGTATACACCCCTATGTCATGTGTGTGCAAAAACTTGCACAAAATCAGGGTTTTCTGTTTCCCTGTCCTTTGTCCATGATCATAATTCACCATCTCAGGGACTCAATCTCATGTCACTGAAGAGATGGAAGAGTCAGCCACTTTAATCATACATCTGGAAACAGAGGTTGAATGAGGCTAGGAAACTTGTTTCCAGTTTAAAGTTAATTTGCAGGAGGTTGGTTGAGTCAAATCAAAGGTTCACTAAGGCCCAGCTTTCTTCCACAGTATCCTTAGACTGCCTTTAAAAAAATGTATGGGTTTCGTTTTCCCTTCAAGACATCACTTTCAAAACAACATTAAGATTGGGAAGAGAGGGAAAATGCTTTCTATCTTAGTTACTCTAAACCTTTAGACTAATTGGGTTGAATACATAGTTACTAAGTGTCTACCACTTAAGACTATGTTAAGTGGTAGATCATACATGAGAAAAATATCTCCTTCTCCCACTGAGCTGATAGATACTCGAAGGCTAAGAGTTGTCACCAGGCTGCACAAACCAACCAATTCTCTCTAGCAGGAGGTTAGGGTAGCCTGTGATAAGCCTCAGTGGGGAACACACCTCTCTGCCTCATCCTCTCTCACACCTGTTCCTGGAGGGCTGCACACAACCCTGGGAATCACACATTCTCTGAGTATAGAAAAGGGTCTACCTGACTGAAATGTGGCTGTCTGAAAAATGGCAGACCCATGTCCCTTTCAGATTTGAGAATCTGCTTGAATTTGAAAGAAACAAACCAGAGAACTGTGGAAATTCTGCATATAGTATTGTATAGTTCAAACTCCATTAAAGAAATAAACAGACTCAGCCCTGGCTGGTGTAGCTCAGTGGATTGAGCGTGGGCCTGCGAACCACACGATCGCAGTTCGATTCCCAGTCAGGGCACATGCCTGGGTTGCAGGCCAGGTCCCCCGGTAGGCATCACGTTAGAGGCAACCACACATTTCTGTTTCTCTCCCTCTCTTTCTCCTTTCTTTTCCCTCTCTCTAAAAATAAAATCTTTAAAAAAAGAAAAATACTTAATGTTTGGACCTTTAATCCTATTTCTTTGCTTGTTAATAAAATGATCAGTAGCAGCCATCTCCATTCAAATACAGACGTGCAACCTACTGTTTTTGCATAAGCACAAAATTATAATCCTTACTGAGAAAAATAATAAACCTTTTATTATATAATTTTCTTCCATCACTAAAATTAAATAAAAGGAGAGCGGGAGGAAGACTGGTGTTATTAGGGCTATTTCTCTCTAAGGAGTGCTTCAGCACATGGTGCAGAAATCCCAGTACCTCCAAGTAGAATTCTGTTGTTTTTCCATTTAGATGTATGGAAAGTCCAAACCAGATCCTTTTAACAACACTCTTGTAGAAGATGAGTATTTAGCTGTACCGATGAAGGGAAAGATGCGAATTAGTACAGAACCAAATGAAGTCAGTTTAGATGAATTGTATATGTTATATACATTTTCATGCAATGCACCTAATCAGATGTATTTTAAAAATCAACAGTGCCCACACCCATAATGATAGTATAGAATTTCATTGTAGATGCTTCCATTGTCTCCATGTAAGTCCAGGTCCTCATGTCTTACCTGAAACACTGCCTCAGGTTCCTGACTGGTTAGCCTTCAGCAAGTTTCTCACTAGTTAAATCCATCTAATAAGTTGCCACAAAAGTTACTCCCTAAAAACACAATTTGTCATGTAATTGCCTGATTTTAAACTAACTCTTTCTTGTTGCTTATCTATCGGATAAAGTCTCACTGAGGTCTTGGCCTCAGTGTCGTTTGCAAACTTCCTGTATTTTCTGTTTCAAGTTTCCTGTCTCCTTTGCCACTTCCCCAAGTCCCTCAACCTGCTTCATACAAGGTGTATCTGTGCTCCCAACATTCTGAGCTTTTCAACATTTTGCAAACAAACTAGGCACCTTTTAATGCCTCCGGATTTTTTCCCTCTAACTGGCACGGTCTTCCTCTCTTTCTCACACAGTAAAATCCTAGTTTTCTGAGCAAACCTGACTTTAAAGCAAGCCAGTGAGAAAGATCCCAGGAAACCCTGCTTCTGCCTCTTCAAGTCCACATGCAACTCAGTGCCGTGCCTTGAAACAGACGTTCCTCCATCTGCAACAGTCACTCAAGTTGGTATTGACAAGAATTTACCAATGTCTCATCTGTTTCTTACACTGGATTGAAGAGTTCATTTCTTATCTAGTTTTCTGTTTCCAGTTTCTATTACCCACACAGTACCAGGCATATGATTGTTTCTCAATAACTAATTGCTCAGGGGAACATTAATTAATGACCCTAATCAGATTGAGAGAGTATACTCAGAAAACTAAACAGTTCACCCCTTTCTAATTCATTAGTACAATATTTTATAGTTCAAGTTATACTTCAAATGTTATTTAATAGCACTACAATTAGTGTTTATTGGCTGTTTCTCATGTATGATATTTATTCCTTTTTTTGACTGAGAAAAAGTGCTGTTTGAATTATTTCTATCCATTTAGATTCTTACTAATGAAAATTTTTTCTACTATTGTAAAATACGTGATTGCCACATTGTTTCTTAGATTGCTGTGTAACTGTCTACAATATTTTGTAAAACAGCAATAAAATCCATGCATATTATAAAATACCCTATCTCCCCCAAATTTTATACTCTAAGCACATGATTTGAATTATCATCTTGTACCCACCAAACAGAAATTTCAAATTAAATTGAATTGAGATTATAAAGTTTTAACCTGCTCCCTTTGTGCGTTATTATAGTTAATAAATAATCTCTATGTGTTTTGCAAAGGCTTATTGATCCAGCCATGTAACAATGGGAAGTATTCAACTTTATAGTTCATTTACTGTTAATATGTGTTCTAAAAAGCCAGAGAATCTACTTTTTTTTCATCACTACACAACATGATTAATCTGTACGCCACAAATCCAGATTAAATTTTCTTAGAAACTTCTTAAAATTACTGTATTCCCTATAGAAGATTATGACTGCAAATAATCGCTAAAATGACTACCTTGTGAACACTATATATACCCCTTCAGAGGTCTTTGGACAGAGGTGGAACCACCATTGCTAAAGTACATAGTTCATTAAAAATGCTGAAAGGTGATATTATTTCGGTGCTCCCATATTGATATGGTGGGAATGTTCGGTATTTCCCCACTAGATAAGGTGTGAGCTCTAGTTTGTCATAGCTATTCACTTTTACAGTGGGGTGCTCTCTTCCTAGTTTGCTGATAGTTTTAGCATGAGTCAGTGCTAAATTTTGTCAAATGATGCTTCCTGTAGCTAATGATATCATTATAAATAGGTATGCAATTACATTGATTGATTTTTGGTTTAAATCATTTTACAATCTGAGGTAAAACCTATTTGGTCATGGTGTATTACACATCTTGCTGGATGGGATATTTTTTGTTAGAGACAACAGCCTGCATTTTTCTTTGCTTGTAACACCTTAGATTTTGGAAGAGGACTGCTTAAGTTCTGTTATTTGAATATTTTCTAGGTATCATTTTCTCAGTAATTTTTATTTTTATTTTTTTTAAGATTTTATTTATTTATCTTAGAGGGGAAGGGAAGGAGAGAGAGAGAGAGAGAGAGAAATATCAATGTATTGTTGCCTCTCGTGCATCCCCTGCCAGGAACTGGGAACTGGCCTGCAACCCAGGCATGTGCCCTGACTGGGAATCGAACCGTGATCGTGTGGTTCGCAGGCCCATGCTCAATCCACTGAGCTACACCAGCCAGGGCAATTTTTATTTTAATAATAACACGATCAGAGAACATACTATGTATGATTTTGATTCATTTAAAGTTTTTGAGAATTGATTTTTACTTATTTTTGGTGCATGTTCTATGTGCAGTTAAGTAAAATATGTTTCCTGCTATTTGATGAAATATTATTCTATAAATATCAATTACTGTGGTTCCAACTTCTATAGTTGTTGGGAACCGCTCTGCCTGGTTTCAGGAGTTGTAACTGCCTCCCATGACTAAGGATGAGTGAGTGACCTCCGTAATGCGAGCCATAGGAGACGAAGCTTGTCTCTGGCAGCAAATGCTGCCTCTGCTTACTCCCCTTGCCCCCAATCAATGCATAGTCAGATAGTCGATGACAGGTAAGACCCCTCAGAGGAGGGGCAACCTAAGCCAGACACAATCACTTGGGAAGCCACCAAGGAAGGACTCGGCGGGCTGCAACAAAGAGGAAATGATGGACCCTTGCCCCTGGTTATTCTGACATAGCCCGAGTCCCCATTTCCATCTGGGAGAAGCGCTGCCTGGCTCTAATCCACTTAAGCCTGAAAATTGGTGATGCGTGAGGCAGTTCAGCCTCTTGCTGGCTAGAGTGGGATTCAGGGTGATTAGGCATAAGAAAGAATGCCTAAAAGTCCATCTGCTTTGCTAAGAGTGTTTTCATTCATATGTTAAGGGTCTGAACAGAAAATGAGTATGTCTCCCAAAGTTTCTACAAACCCCTTTCCTGACGGACACTGACTCAGACTAAACCCTCAGATTTCTTTGAAATGTTAGCTACTGTGTGATGCTTACCACCTGTATTCCTGCGTATTACAACCCAATAAAAGCCATTGAGGGAGGAGCTCTTGGCCTTTCTCCTCTGAGAGATTGGCCACCTCTCCTCCCCAAGCAGATCAAGTCTTTGTAGTGTTACATCACCCGAGGCAGATGGGGGGACTTGTGGGCAAAGTTGCCCCCACATATAATCTTCCTTTTTCCTACTGGAATTTCGATGGAAGACTCTTGGTCCTGATCTGGACTTTTTCCCAGGAGGAAAAAACAGCACACCAGTCATTCACGGTGAGCTTGAGGAGAGGTCAACGCCATCACTTTCACTGTTTCTGCAATGAAAGAGCAAGGACTGTGGAGCCCTCCCAACAAAATATACCTAGCACTAGAAACTTAGAACAGAAGTATAGGAAAGGGTAGAAGAAAAGAAATCTATACTCTACTTCCTAGTCTAATTGCTTCATGTCAAATATGCTCTTCTGTTTTAAAAGCCTATACATCATGAGTGCTAAATTTAATCAGCCTCACAAAAGGTAGGAAGGAAATCGGAAGTTACTTCAACTTTGAGAGCTATGAGGTTTGATTAGTAATTCAACTTTAAGAGCTATGAGGTTTGATTAGTAATTCAGCTGGGGAAAATTATAGAATAATACCTTAAAGAAATTGTATATAAATAACGTTTGCCCATTATTCTCACCCCTCCTCAACATACACACATACAAAGACACACTCACGCTTCATCTTTTTAACCTCCACATACAGAATCCCAGAAAGAATTAATTTCTGAATGGAGAAGGACACATTTTTAAAGATACCATTTAATCCTTCTTAAATTATATCTGCATACACAGTTTTTTAAAAATAGTTTCAATAAAAATCTTTGATTCAGTGGGCCTATGAAGGCATCCTATGTTTTTTTTTCTCTAATGAAAATGCAGGGGTAAAATACATGAAGAATACATTTTACTTAGGATTCCAATAAACCTATTTTTATTTTTTTCCTTGATACTTCAAGAATCAGCAAATAAAAAATTACAGAAGTATTTCAATATACAACTAAATTATAGAAGTATTTTTATTTACAAAATAGTTCTATTGCTTCTCAAGTAGTCTATTTGTCACATTCTTTCTTGTGAAAGTTACTATAATGACCTTGAAATGACATTAACACCCTGTAACAAGAAGTGGATTTTTTTCCCTGTTGTAGTATCTACTCATTTAGGTGCTTTAGAAACCAGGGGGAAGGTGTCTTTATTAGTTGAATGTTTTTTTGTGTAATAAAGTGTTTGAAAAGACCATTTCTAATAACAGAACAGCCATTAAAATGAGGTTTCCAAGTGGGATAATTTTAGCAGGAAGCACTGTGGGCTTTTTGTTGGATGTAGTTATACTAACGTGTACACACTTTTTTACTTTATCGCTTGTCTTCTGTTTAATTATTACACTGATTTGTATGCTTTTACTGCCTCCTGTACTCATATAATTAGAGAGATGAAAATCAACTGAGGGAAACAAGCTTGGAAAATCCTATACAAAGTAGTCGTTTAAATCTGTTGGTGCTAATACTGTTGTTATATGTGTGTGTCTTCATCACTATATTTAAATGTCTTAATATCTTTAGTGATAATTTTTTCCAGCTTCACTGATGTAAAATTGACATATAACATTATGTAAGTTTAAGGTATACAATGTGACAATGTGATACACATATATACTGTGAGACATTTACCACAACAGAGTTTGTTAACATAACCTTTACCTCACATAATTGTCATCTTATTAGTGCTGTTGTGGTGATTCATGTTTTTACAGTTATAGCTCTACTCTTACAGTGACTTTCAAGTACCCAATACAGCCTTGTTAACTATAGTCACCATGCTATACATTAGGTCATAGGAACCTGTCATCTTAAAATTGAAAGTTTGTACCCTTTGGACCAGTATCTATCTCCCTATTTTCTTCTCAGTCACTGGCAACCACTATTCTATTGAATGAACAGGTTTTAAATGTTTAGAGTTAGGTGTGTTTTTGTGGTGTGGAGGGTTTACTGCTGTCTTCTCAGTGTTAAAGGTGTGTCCCAAAGTAGCCTGATCTCAAAGAAGAGGTTGGAGATTGAGAAGCAGAAGTAGCCAGCTCCTTGCAGTCATTCTGTATTTTTTTAAGTCTTCATTTATTTTTAGAGAGCGGGTAAGGAAGAAAAAAAAGAGGGAAAGAAACATTGATGTGTGAGAGAAACATCTACCAGTTGCCTCACACATACACATCCCAGCCGGGATCTGGTCCCACAACCCAGGCTTGTGCCCTGACCAGGAATCAAAGTGGCAACCTTTCACTTGGTGTGATGATGCTCTACCACCTGAGCCACACTAGGCAGGGCCGGAGTCATTCTTGAGTAGGTGTAAGGCACTTAGTATATTCCTATTTGAGAGTCTCTTCATTAATAAGGCACAAATCAAAACTGCTTCCAACAACCATGCCATGACCCTTTTATTTAAATTCTCTAGGAAAATAATATTAGATTATGGGTTGAGTTTGGTGTACTGAATTTAACTGGCCAAGTTCTGTCTTACATGCTTGAAACAGTTGTGCTGATACTTAAAACATTGCTCCATGTATTTAAAATTTTACTACTTGATCAAGAAAAGCAGATTGTATATAAAAATACTTCTGTGGCTGAAAAAATACAAAAATCATTCTCATTTTTAGCAAAACAATCTTTAAAATTACCTTGCTAAATTTAATTGTCATCTATAGTATACATTTAGCATACAGATACTCATTTGAAATGTTAATCACTTTTCAAGTATGTGCATTTCTTTTTTGGCAAGTGAAACCCAATGATATAGGCATTATAATTATGTACATTTTGTATGTGATATAACAAATGACTAATTTGTTGTGTATCATACAAATAAAATAAGATAGACAAAATTAATATCTTTATAAGTTATACATTTATATTGTTTACCACCTACTTCAGCACTATGTATAAATATACACATATATACATATGTATAAATAAATAATAGATGAATAGATTGATTTATTATCCAATATAATTTATGAGTCCAAATATAGAAATATGTATTAATTAACTGATTATTATTTTATATGATCAGATTATATACAGTTTAGTAGAATAAAGTTTATCTTATTAGCGAAGGAAGCAAATTTTAAAACCTATAATAAAATAGATCTCTTAAATTACCAGATAATGAAGAGATATTTAATAAAAGCATTACTCTGATACAAAAATCATAAATAGACTCTCTAGGGACAATCCCAAGATATTATTTTTTCTTTTGCAATAGAGTTAATTTATGTGTAAATCAATACTTATTCCAATAAAAGAGAAATGCACAGGTAGAAGAAGATAATGCAAACTAATCCCCCAAGATAGAATTTTTGTAATCTGTGTTATTAGGAGTAGGAAAATAGGTAACTAGAGCCACACAATTTAGAAGCCTAGGTGCAGAAGCAATAAGAAGGACCACTACTTAAATCCACAGTGTGTTGCCACCTGGGTCCAGACACATCAAGATAAGAGTAAGAAGAGTGTGATTTACTCATATCCTTGATTTTTTTCTGGGTGGAATGGACAATTCAGTCACAATAACTTCCTGGCTGATGTTGGCCTAGAGACTGTCTAGATCATTACCTTCCCTGGTATTTTAGTCTAAAGAAAGCCAATTTTAATTATATTAAACATTTCCTGCTAATATTCTTTGTCTCTCTTCATTTTTTTCTTAATTTAAGAATTTTTCTTCTACCTTATCTGAACATATTTAAAAAAACAACATCTATTTTGCCTTGTACTCTGCTCCTTTTAAATGGGTTGTATTTATACTATCATATGTAAAAATTATCATAAAAGTTCCAAAATAGTTTTTGTAATGAAATATTAACACCCAAAGTGTTTTGATTACTATTAAAATGGTTGAGAAACATTTTCTTTGAATGTCAGTTTTTATTATCTTACATTTATACTTTGCATTTAAGTTATGGGAAATTAAAGTCAGAGCATTTGCACAGGAACGCCTGTCACCAGGACTTTTTACATATCCTGCATCCTTGTCAGTTATTAAATCAGTGTGCTTCATTTTCCCAGCAGAGACTTTATGCTACTGCAGAAGTCATGTGAACAGAGAAGCAACTGCTTAAATTTTGCCTGAGTTTCTCAAATAATCCAAGCAGAAATAGAAAGTGTGCTTGAAGCACCATTGTTATCCTTCTCTTCACAAGTTGAGCCATCCCCAAGCCTGTCAATCAAACGTCCTCTCCCTCAGATGGTTCCACTCTCTTAACCATCATTGCTCAAAATGTCTAGTCCTTATACATTTTTTTTTAAATTTTATTCTCGGAAACACTCTTTTAAAAAATATATGCCTCGCTTTAGATAGGGAATACATAACATGTCAAAAATAATTCTAGCAACTTTTTCAAAAATAAAATATTTGAGTATGCATTTCTATATAAAATTTTTGAAGCCTTTATACCAAAACAATAACATTTTCTCCACTATGTAAGTCCCTATAAAAATAAACATGTGTGGTTATCAGGTATTGTGAACTTGTAAACGAACACCTTCAAAGTAATCACCTTTAAAGGCTGAGTGTTTACACAGATATAATTACTGCTTTCCAAATGAAGTGTTTTAAATATTTCTTAGAGTATTACCTCGCATGGCTGTGATAGATTTGTTGAATTTCTATTATTATTCTTTATTCATAAGGAATGCAGTCATGTCATCACAGTCCCACAACCTCATCGTTCTATGTCAAAAACAGAACTTTGAGGTGTCAGCCCTGAGGGCCCTTGTGTTCTTCATTCTGATCACAGTCTTCTTTCTTCTTCCAGAGTAACCGGTCTCCTGACTTTTATCACCAGATACAACCTTGCCTTCCTTTATGATGAAGAATTTAAGTGTGCATTTTCTAATATTATTGTGTACTCTTGCCATTTTAAAAAACCTGATATGTATCTACAGTCTTTTAAACTACAGGGTCATTTTTCTATCTCATTTTCCTTAAAATGCTAATCATGAAGCCATTTGTCCTGCAGCGTTTTCCATAGTCTGGATATTGTTGGTTGCATGCTTACGGTGTAATGCAACGTGCTCCTTTGTCCTCTGTATTTCCTGCACATTTGTTGCTGAATCCAGAGACTGGAGCAGACGTAATAAACCCACAGGTGGTGGTAGTGTGTGTATATGTCTGCACTTGTTTGCTTCCAGGAGGCACATCTTTTCTGGTTTGGACTTTCTGATGTTGGCATCAGTTGCTGACCAATGCCTGCATCCTTTATGTGATGGAAGGTTGCAAAACTAGGATACTTGATCATTTTATTTTCATTTTCTAGCTGGTATAATTTTATTTAAAAAATACTTTCCCGCATCTGTTGTTTGTACAGTAGCAGAAAACACATGATAAATGTTTGATTTTTTTTTTACTTTTATTTAACCAGAGACCAGAATGCTTCTAATTAGTGTCATGCTGCTTAAAGGCCCAAGGGGGGAAAAAGATGCAGATTTAGCCTTTTGGAGGGTGGAAAACCACGGCACTAAGGGGCAGGGAGAAAGCTAAACCGACTGCCAGACATGTAAGTGAGGACAGCTTGGATCACAGACCGCTCATTTCAGCTCTCAGCTGACTTCTATTGCACTAAAGTTTCCTAAAAGACGATAGTAAGAAGCTATCAGCTGTGCCCAAATTGCTAACTCAAAGATCTTAGCAAATGAAGTGGTTGTTTAAAGCCATGACGTTTCAGATGGTGTTTTATGATGCAATAGACACCTAGTGCAATATATTTAAAGATAAAATATCTTATGTGTTCATACTGTCATTTCCAATTCAAATTAGACTATAGGCTTCTTTCTTAACTTCTTTCTTAATGCATCTGGATCTTCTTCCACACTAAGGAGCCTGGTTCTGAAGGACACAGGGATGATAATTACTCATTTGCTTTATTTCACATTATCTATACAACAGTTTTAAAAAATACTAATATTATAATTATCAATCATGATTATTAAAAACATTAAATGTTTTCCATATGCTTTCTCCATTCTCCTTTCATATCATAATGTTTTATTACATCAGCATCATCAGATTTTATAGTCATTAAATAGTATGCTCTCTCATTTGACTCTCACTTAACCTCTGTTTTACCTCTAACTATATGCTTAATACTCAGTACAAATCCTTGCATCAGTGATGTTCCTCCAGTCAATTTTGCCTTCTGAAGCTCATTCTCTGGGCTTTATCTTATGTATTAGGAGAGAGAAAACAAACACAAGGAAACGATATGCCCTGAGTTTTGTGCATTGATAAGAATTTGTAGCTTTCATAATTGAAGGCAAGTTTTACTGGATAGAAATAGCTTATATTTTCTTTCTTTGAGGATCTTACATATTTACCCCTTTTCTTCTAAAATAAAACCTTACCATTGGAAAGCCTCAGGATAATTCAATTTTGTTTTCTGTAATGTCACATTATGCACTGATACCCAAACTATTTGCTTTTCCTTTTGTTTAAATTCCCGAAAATGTACTAGATTGCATGATCATGTCCCAAGTAAATATTGCTGCATATCAGACCACGCCAACACTTAAGCCGAAACAACAATCATGTTATTAGGCTCACAGATTCTGTAGAAAACAATTTTGGAAAGGTCACAGAGGGGACAGCTTTTCTCTGCTCCACAGTATCCGAGACTGGAAAATGAATTAGTAAAATTGCTTCTTCATTTACTTCTGGTGAGTGCACTTGGATAACTGAAGGCCAGGGTTTTCTAGAACCATTGGCTGGAGCACCTCTAGTTGTTTCTGTAGATGGCAATCTTAGTGTTGTTGATACCTTGCACGGATGTGAGGTCTTCCTTACACTCAGTGAATAATGAGCAAGCTATGGGATCTTTCACGAAGTTCCTCATATTCTAATTTTAGAGAAGTCATAAGTCTGCCTAAATTAAAGGAGAGATACAGTTCCTCAATTTGTTGGTTCTTATCTTAGTCTATTTTGGCTGCTATAGCAAATTTCCATAGACTGTGTGGCTTTTAAACAACAGAGCTTTTCCTCACAGTTCTGATACTAGAAGTCCAAGATCAAGGCACAGGAAGATTCAGTGTTTGGTGAGGGACCGCTTTCTAATCCATGGACCGTTATCTTGTAGCTGTGTCCTCAGATGGCAGAAGGGGTGAGAGAGCTCTCCAGGGTCCCCTTTCTAAGGGCACTAATTCCACTCATGAAGGTTCTGCCTTTATGACCTCATCACCTCCCATAGGCCTCTGCTTTCAAATACCTCCACTTTGGAGATTCGGTTTCAAAATATGAATTTGTGGGGGATAGAAACATCCACTCTATAGTGGGAAAATGCCATATTTGTGTCCAAAAAAGTACCCAATTTACCTGAGGTGAAAGTACCCAATTTACCTTCTGTTAAATATTACATGCATTTTCTATCATTTATACACTCCTTTGTATAATTGGCTAATAAAAGTCTTAACTGGGATGACATTAGGATTAGGCTCAAGGTTGAAAATCCATGGAATGAGGACAGATCCAGGTGTGGATGAAGTTCCTGAGGTTCAGCTTCTCTTGACTTTATTTGCTCATCATCAATATTTGTCACTTCCTTTCAAATTCTTATCTCTTTATTACTTATTATGTTTGCATTTTTTTCTGTTTTGCTTGTACTTCTAATAGGGCTGTATTTGCTGGTTTATTGCTTTTGTTTAGTTTTGTTTTCATATATACAATGTTTCATTTCTATTAGAAACATTGTATGTATGAAACGTTTTATCATTTGAAAAAAGTTTTTTACTATATCACTTTTACCAATATATTTTAGCTCATTTGAAATTATAAAACAGTTTTATGTTCTTCTCTTTTGAGCCTGGATTTCTGGTAGGTAGGCTTGCATTTTTCTCTAGGGAAGTTATTTTTCTCCTCATTTCTATTTTCTTTATTGTGACTTTGTGTGGAATTTAAAACTGATGGTATTTTGTTGCTCATATGTACGTGACTTCAGTTTTTCTGAACTCTTGAGTGGTAGGATTAGACAGCTTTTCAACTTCACGGAAGTTTGAGGTAGTGTTAAAAAATGGTCCACTTTATGAGATTTCCTGGTGCGGCTCCCAAGACCACTTCCCAATAGATCTTATTCCTTCATCTCTGTTATTTCTACCCTGCTCAACTGATTTCTACTTCAAGTAGTTGCTGCTTAGTGTGTGGCACCTCCGACAAAAGTCCTGACTAGTCAGTTTCAAGAGCTCACAGGATAGACAGTTCCCAGGTAGCCTCAGGACTTTCCATGGGCTGCATGCAAACACATATTAATGAAGTGAGCTACACCCCTCCTAACTTTAGCTGACGACGTCAGTAGCTTTTCACACTTTATAATGCATAACTATTGCCTGTTCTACGGTCCATGTTCCTACTTCCATTCTAGTCACCCCATAGCTTCTCTTTCACCAGATGGATTTACCACAGAGTTGCTTTACATTACCAGTTTAATCCTACCTACTTATAAATTTGCAGTTCTTGGGAATACCTTGTTATCTAGTATTGTTATACATTTGAACGCATATGCTTAACTTTTTAACAAGTAACTCTTTATATGTGGAAATTAAGGAAGATGCAAAAAATATGTTGTCACCATTCTTGCCATTTAAAAAATCATGAAAAAAATTTCAAAAGGAGTTTCTGAATCCTGTATGATTAAGTGCAAAATAACAATGTCTGTCTTTAAAAGAAGATCGATCACTAACATATGTCCTGTGTTGAAATCAAGCTCAATATTTTATAGCCATGCCTCATGTTATGTATATTTCTAATGAAAAATGAGGAAAGTAGTGTAGAGCTCAATGTCATTTTAAATTGTAGCTCTAAAGAAAGAAAGATTTTCCCTGTATACAATCCTAATCTTTTTAAAAGTACTCAATAAGATAGATACCTTAATTTTCAGTGTCCCCTTTTAATACCAGCTTTATATTGAATGTAATGCAAAAAACACACATATCTGTAGACTAAACAAATATATAACAGCTTCTTGTGCACAGGAAATAATGTACTTTCAGAAGGACTGAGATCATTAGAGTATAAAATTGGAAGAGTTTTATATTATCTTAAGGAATAATGTGAATCTTTTTCTCGCTGCATAATTCTTGAGCTAAACTAGGAAATTGCTTTGTAACTGTAATACATGTGGTTTGATCCATGAGGCTCCACACACAGCATTTTCCATGTTTCCAGGTTCACTTTGGTAAAGATAGACTTTTTTGTGCCGCCAGATTATTCTAGAAGGAGTAGTATAATTATGTCATTAGTTGTTAATATAACAGTAATCAAGTTTCCGTAACAAAGAATTGTTTCCTCTTTAAATATTAGGGTAATGGCTGCTGACATCCTCTGCATTTCTGAAAGTTACTAAAATTCAATCGATGGGAACTTATTTTTGATAAAAACATTAATAACAGAGGAATACTAGTTAGAGTTTTAGGAATACAACTCAATGTATCTTTAAAGAAAATCTTATTTCTTATAGTGAAGCCTAGTTTATCATAGATTTTATAGATATTATGTATCAGATTTATTGTAGCATCTACCTTTTACTTCTCAGAAGGTAAGGCATAATTTTACATACTCTAAATATTGAAGTTCTGTTTATGTTGCAGGATAATTAAAACAACTTAAACAGCCCAAATTCTTATATTAGAGTTCTAGCTCTTAATCCTATACTCAAATTTTTTTCTTGTACTTACACAAACATATATATCTACATATGTATATATACACCTACACTATATCTGCTAATATGTTAATGGCATATATTAGTTATTATGCATTTTATGTAATTAACTGTTATGTTTTGGTGCATGTGTGTATGTATATATTTGTTTATTAAGGCTGACATAACAAAAGGTAACGAGGGGACCTGCATGACTCAGCAGAAAGAAGCATGTAGAGCGCATGCCTAGGGGAAGAGAGGTGATTGGACGGGGGACATGGCCTCCCATCTATTTCTGCTGTGCACAACTCTGAGGTCTATCTTTAAAAAGTGGACAATGCCTCTCAGAGTTTCTGAAATGGAATCAGTCAAAGCCCTGAGTTTTCCCAGTGAGATTCTCCCACTTGCTCCGCCTCCACAGATATTCACAATCACACCCACAAAATCTCTCTAATTGATCACCAGGATTAATATCACCAGGCCTCTTGTCTTTGTTTAGATTGATCACTACAGGGCACTTATCATCCTCAGGCACACCACATCATCTAACGAATACAGTGATGCTACTGAATTATTTTAAATTTAAAACCTCATCCGGATTCCCCATTCTCAGCTAATGTTCTTGCTTTTTTATGTCACTGACAAAAAGAAATATTAAGATGACTTTGTTTTTTTACATCTATGAGAAAAAGCACTCAGAAGAGAAATTCATCATGATCTCCCACCAAACGACCATTCTATACAGTTTGCCTTCCCTCCTTGTGCAAGGTCTGTGTTCCCATCTAAGCTGAATACGCCACTTACAATGGGCTACATGCCCTCTTCACTCAAGGGATTCAGTTCAGAAATTGTTTCTGCTCCAATATCATTAAGGTTTCCTTCTATTATCTCGTCCTATCCTTATACATACATGTTATGATACTTTCAGTTTTCAGAAAATAAGTTGCTCTATCTGCCTCCTCATTTAAGCAAGTATCCTTATCTCATTTCTCAGCTCTGCTTATAGTAAAACCCCTCAACAAAATCTTCTATACTCATTGTTTCCTATTTTTAATTTCTGATTCTTTCATCAATCCATTTGGTTCCCATTACTCCACTGACATTGCTCTCCCAGTCACATCCACATGGTCACATGTAAGGATCATTCTCTCAGGACCCATTTCCATCTATGTATCAGTAGCATTGTAAATAGTTGTTTATTCCTTCTTCCTTGAAGTGGTTTGTTCACTTGGTCTTTGAGAGATCCTGCCTCTTGAGCTTTTCCCCAATTCACAGTTCACTTTGCTGCAAAGTTCTGCTCTTTCCAACCTCTAAACGTTGGAGCAAACCAGGCATAAATTCATGGATCCTTATACTCTCTTTGAAAATGTTCTATTTTAAGTTAGTCAGACTTTCATGGGCTTATCATATTTTCTCTATCCCAGAACCGAAGTTTATATCTTCAACACAAACCTGTACTTTTTTCTAACTGTGAGACTCACATACACAACTGCTTATTAAACAATTCAGATTTTAGAAGCCTCAAATTAGCATATTTAACACTTTTAATTCTTCACGAAACTCACTTTCAAAATCTACCCACCCTTGAGCCTTTCTCAACTTTGTACATAGCATCTATATTCTAACACAAGTGTAGGCCAAAACCCAGTCATCTTTTTTGACTTCTCTCTTTCTCTCACATACCTCCAATCCAGAATCCATCCACCTCTCTTCATTACCACTCATGTCATCCTAGTATAGATAATCATTTATATTTTTCCTATGTTATTGTAATAGTTTCCTAATAATTTCCCTGCTTCCATTATTGCTTCTATGCTCTGAATTCCCTGAAGGGCAGATAGAGTAAGCATTACTTGTTTATTTATTATTTAACCATGTTTACTTAGAATACGTGTTAAAGACATAATTAATGAGGAAATAACTGAAAATATATTGGGTATACTTAGTTTTCTTAAGTAACTGTGGAATATTAGAACATAATGGAAAAGGGAGAGTATATTACAGTGAGTTTGCGCTAATGAAATGATATAGAATTGAACATTGTCCTGGTCATTCACTAATCCTATGACGCATTAAGTTTCTCTGAGTATAAGTTTTTTAATTGTAGTGTCTGGTAGAATTATAAGAATTTCCCCATGGTTTCCATTTCTTGATATATTATGCACTGTCATTCTCCCTTTTTAAATAGTAATATATGTGAGGCTGTGGAATATTGAAATAATTTTGCAGCTCTATTAAGTTTCAAAATCAGGTAAATTTAAAATAAGACTTCCTGGCCCTGGCTGGTGTTGCTCAGTGACTAAGCACCAGACTGTGAAGCAAAGGGTCGCTGGTTCAATTCCCAGTCAAGGTACATGCCTGAGTTGCAAACTAGGTCCCCAGTAGGGGTGTGTGAGGGGTAACCACACATTAATGTTTCTCTTCCCTCTCTTTCTCCTTCCCTTCCCCTCTCTAAACATAAATAACTAAAATCTTTAAAAAATAAAATAAGATTTTTTGGTGGGCCTAACCAAATCTGGTAAGCCTATGAGAATGAACAGTGTTCTTCCTGGTGTGGAAGATTAGAATCACAAGGGAAGTTCTGTGTTTCTGGCTTTGAAGATGGAAAACACTCGACAAGAAATGCAGATGGTTTTTAGTCACTGAGAGAGACTCCAACTTACAGCCAGTAGGAAAATGGGGACCTTAATCCTACAATCACGTGACATAGCCATATGAGCTTAAAAGAAAACACTGGACTTCAGATGAGAATGCAACCTGACCTAACATTGGTTTTAGTTTTGCAAAACCCAGAGCTAAAAGTCTAGTCATGTTGTACCCAAATTTCTAACCTACAGAATTGCAGGCTGATAAACATGCATTGTTTTAAGTGACTAAGTTTGTGGTTATTTGCTATGCAGAGGTAGAAAATAACTACATTAATCTCTAAAATGAGGATTTTAATATCTTCTTTAATAAGACCAAAAGGAAGTAGCAATTACTTTTTATAGACATAGTATAAAATAGTACCTATAAATTCAAAGAACACATTGTAGAGAGAAATGTTGGTAAAACAATGGCCTGCTGCAATGAAAAGTTTTGGAATAAGCAGGAGGAGACCACAGCTGCACTCTCAGGATATTACCATATACCACAGAGATAATTGGGCAGATAGAACTCCTGTATATGGTAAGGTTTGAATGTGCAACCATCATTCTAAGTAGTGTGCATTTTATTTTATTGGAAATTTCTTAATACACTTAGTGAGTTCACCTTTTGCAATACATTTTAGAATTTGTTTCCAAAATTTAAAACAAAATGACTATATTATTGACTTTTGACTCAGGGGCAAGCCCTACATTAGATACTTTACTTAGCGTCTCACATTTAATCCTCTAAATAAAAACAATAATTAATTATAACAATCAAGGCAAGAGCTATCTTATAAACACCACCAAAAAGGTGCTATATATTCTGTAATTCAAAGAAAATTTTCCTCCCAAATCTAGACTTTTAATGAAAGTATTGATGCACAGAAAGGCATTTGGGTCTTTCTATATATTCTACATTGCAGGAGAAAATTTGAAGTCATTATAAATCACCTTTTAGGAGTAGTACAGAGTCAGGAAGTTGCCTTCACTTATCATTTTTTATTTAAATTGTATAGCCAACACACTTCTTTTAAACTGTGACTGTCTTAAGTGCTTATTTTTATACCCCTAATAAGAAGTTTAGAACTTCCCACCTGGTAGACATTTTATGCTCACTGAAGTCTATCTTCCATTCTCAAGTTTCTCTTTAGCTATATAATAAATTTGCTCAGTGTTTCAGTTTTATGATACACACATCCATAGCTATTTCTTTACTTAAAGAAATCTATTGTTTCATTTCACATTATAGTCCATTTTACATGTAATTAAGCCAATACTCTGATTATTTCTTACAGGTTGTTCTACTATCATTAACTTGCCAGAGTTTTAAATTCTATTCTTTGTGTTACACCAACTGACAATTCAGGAGCAGTACTTCTTGTGGGTTTTCAAATTTCTTATAACTTCTTAGTCTTAACCTTCATTAACAGTTTTTAATTTTTCTTGTAGACTCATGTGTACCTTTGGTGGTTAAATTATTTTACAAAATTGTTTTTTATCTACTTTCTCTGGCACCTTATAATTTTCTTAGGTCCAAATGAAATGATTAATTTCTTCTCTTGGGAGTCAAGCAACATAGGCAATAAAAACTGGATTCAGTGTTAGAGTGGAACAATGGGTCAGTGTTAGAGTGGAACAAAAGGTCAATGTTAGAGTGGAACAAAAGGTCAATGTTAGAGTGGAACAAAAGGTCAATGTTAGAGTGGAACAAGAGCCTGGGGCTTTGATGCAGTTATCAGTCTATCTTTTCCTTTAGCCTAAGATCTAGGCAAATGTAAACTCTTTTCCTCTTTGTATCTTTTTTTTTCTTTTGAATAAATAATATACCAGTTCACCTTTGTGCCAAGCAGGTCAAAGCATATTTGTTCTTCTGGGGCATTGAGAGTTGACCCAATCACCCCTAATGCTTAGGACCTGTGATTAAGTAACATTGGTTTTCAGGATACCTGCTCTGGCTTAAAGGCCTTTTATCATATCCATGGATATCTTTCTCTTGAGCACTGCTACATGTTTTAATGGAAGGCAGTTCTCTTTCATCCATCCCACCATGTTGCTGGAACCAGAAATTAATATATGATTTTGATCAAAAGAATTACAACAGAGAAAAGCCCATGAAGTAACTGAGCTACTAGTGCATGTGTGATCTGAGGAATATTATGTAACCTCTTGAGCTTCAGTTTCTTCGTCTGTGAAGTTGAGACTTTATGTCCTATTTATAAGGGTTATTATGGGAGGATTAAATTAGGATGTTTTATTTACATTCTACTGTTTGAGGATATAGCCAGTTAAAAGTCTATTTGTAAACCTGGGAGATGTTCATCTTATAAAGACTGGTGCATTCTCTCAGAAATCAGCCGAACTGTGGCTGAGACCGAAGAGAAGACCGATTACTGATTAGCTAGCTGCACTATAACCATTTTACCGACGACTCTCAGGGGGAAAACTATACCTTTAGACATTTGTTTATTAAGCTCAGGAACTAATGACAGTATATTTGATTTTCATGGCACTGGTTCCAGTTTTAAAACACTATAAAATAAAGATGTTTTCTCCCATATTTATTCAGTTAAAATATTGCTCTTTTGGTGGCTTGTACCACTGACTCATGAGCATTAATTGTTAAATATTCCAGAAACCAGTTTGCTGTTGGTGGTGTGAAGCTAACTGTGGAGAAAATATTTCTAACTACAGAAATTGGCAGACACTACAACTGGAGCATTAATTAATTAATAACTGATCTACCAACCAGCACTGCATACAATAAACTGATAGTCACATAATGCCCTCTGGTATTTAATGATATTAAATTTTACTTTTAGTCTGGTAAAATATTTCATTTTAACAATTTAAATTATATCTACAATTGTCAGGAGATTTACACATCAAACTGACACTACCTGAGGAGAGCCTAAAACTCTAGGATGTGCTAAGAGTCTTAGAATTACCCTAGTTTTCATCTCACTAAACTAAATAACAGCTGTGTCCAGATGAATGTCTTACCTTCGCTGGGTGAGAGGATCTCCTTTTAAAACCATGGTGTCTCTAAAAGCGCTCTTAAGCTTCTCAGACTGAGTTTTATGGTCTCAAAAAAAATGTTGAGCATCCACAAGAAAATGAATCCTATTATTAGATAAAACAAAATCCTGATATGTGGCAAATACAATTTCCTGTAACATTTCTTCAGAGGAAACTACTATGCCATTATGAAACACTCTTCACCAATAATTTATTCTTATTTATTCTCTATCAATATTTTGGTTTCTAGTTATAAGTGTAGTTAAAATATCCAGTGCATACTGCTATCTGGTTTCTGTCACACTAAAGCTATGTTTGACTAATGATTACTTGTATAACTTCTTGTTTTACAATATCTGTGCTAATCCTAAATCACCCTCAAAGCCAGTAATGGATTCTGATGTGACATGTCACTCAGCATAAAGCTCCTCATGCATTTTTGATACCACTCAGACTATGGCAAGGTAACTCTTGACATATTTTTTTTCCTGTGAAGTTTCCAAGGAGAGACCTTTTGCAACAATATATTTCTTAATCTTTTTTAACCGATGCTGTCTTTTGGTCACTAGCAACTCCCCTAACTCCTGGCAGTGTAACTATTCTATAAAGGTTGCATAATATAATCTCACATGAACCGGCCTTAGTCCTTCAGATAGTCAGTCTTGATGAGCTTTCAACTCCTTCAATTTGAGCAGGTGTTTACATTTAATTAGAATATCTAACTCTGTCCTGGCTGGTGTGGTTCAGTGGACTGATCACCAGCCTGTGAATCAAAGGGTCACTGGTTTCGTTCCCAGTCAGGGCACATGCCTGGGTTGCAGGCCAGGTCCCCAGTAGGGGGCATGAGAGAGGCAACCACACATTGATGTTTCTCACCCTCTCTTCCCTCCTTCCCTTCTCTCTAAATATAAATTAAAAATTTTAAAAAGTAAAATAAAAATTAACTTAAAAATATCTAACTATGTATTTTATATGTGCTTACATTGAGGTTTTCTAGTATACTACTATACATTTGTGTTGTACCTTACCACTAAGTTTAAAAACTCCTGAAGGAGCCTTATATTTTTACTAATTTTTATTTGTTCCTGTCTAATATGATGATTGGCACTCATTAGGTATGCAGCATATATTGAAAATTTCTAATTTATTTGTTAAATATGCATTACATGTATAATAAATCCAGAAAATATCATATATAACTAGAGGAATGATCATTTTATATTTATAAAAATACAATATTGAAATCTGGCACGATATATTCAAGGACCATAATGCTTTTAAAGGAGCCAATGATTTTATGATGATGAGACATTTTGTAATAGATATTTTCAATAAGTGTGTCATGTCCTGACCAACCAGGCTGGTCAAATTGTTCAAGTTCTCATGTTATTCTGGTCTCACATTTACATCATTACTTGGTGGTAAGAATTATTTTGGCATGTAAAGTTTCAAGAAATTGGTTCAGAGCTAATAGTAAAAGACACTATGAAGCATTCCTGAAAGGCTGAACATTGAAATTGATTTTATCACCAATTTTATCACCAGGTAAGTTTAAAGGCCAACTCACAGGAAGGTAGAATCGGGGAGATTTGAGAGTGGGTACCAGAGTTTGGGAAATGGCTGCTTATTTATGGAGAGTTAGAGTTATGTACCAAACAAGGGTACAAGTCCAAAAAAAAATCATATTCAAGAAAGAGAATACAACCAAAGTTTATTTAGCAGAGAGAAAATACCAAATTTCAGCTCTGAAAACTCAGGGCACATGATGGATGTAATAACTGACAGACTGACTGCCTTCCCAGAATGCTTGCTGAGTGCAGATTTGTGTTAAGTGATAGCATCTGGAGAAGAAGGTCCAGAAGGTCCAGAAAAGGCAGTAGGGCCTTGTTACATAATTGTCAAATGTCATGATCCTACAGAAAACGTCCTTGGTAAGGCAAAGTATTATATATAGAGATTTCTGGGATCTGTACATACGTTCTTCCAACTGATGTCAAAAAGTATCTTTTTCTACTCCCATTATCCATCCCCAAGTCACAATTTATTCAGAAGACAGAGATAGAATCACTGAATAAACAGTATCTTCAAGCCAGTTATAGATGCATTTTAGCTCTGAAAGCATTTGAAGATTTTAGCAAACCTTTGTATGTAACTATTAAAATAGTATCTCTGATCAAAACATTTGCTTTCAGATATGCACAAATTGAGTAAACTGGCTTTAAGCCTCTTGAGAAACTACCAATTTTACAGGTAACTCTGAATATTAAGCACTGCACTAAAAAGTATTTGCATTAATCTATTCAAGTATAAATGGTTTGCTAGTTAAACATTCATGAGTATTGATATAATCTCAACAGACTTACCTGAATATATTTTCTTAAAGCATACACTTTATTTACTCACATTATATTTAACTACAAAGTTCTAAACAAAAGTGAAAAATCATTATGTTTTATTGTATAGCGATAACTGTTATGAGTAAAGTAACCTAAAAATGCCCCATTTTTTAGTAACCTAAAAATTGATCAAATTTTGAGAACATGTGAACTGAAAGTGTGTAACTTAGTTACATTGCATATCAAAAGAAGGATAACCTGTGAAACTATAGTATTGATTAGAATAATATTTTCCAATGTATAAACAATTTATTTCAAAAATGAATTTTTAAAAATAAAAGATCCTATAATTGACAATCAAATAATAGGTTGCTGTAGTTTTATTATTTCATACAAAAATGTGTTCCAGAATAAGAACAAATACAAGATGAGCAAAAGCAGGTTTACAATTGTTCATATGGAAAATAACACAATAACTAATAAATAAAAATACAAGAATAAACTCTGTGTTTTGTGTACCTACAATTGTAAACCTAATCTTGACCCATTCTGTATACTTAACATTATATATATGCAAAACTTTTCATGAATTATCTACCAAATCTAAGTACATATTTATACATATAAACTTCCATTAATTTTAGTCACTGTAAATTTCAAAACAAATTAAAATTTAACAAGTATAAAATGAGGTTAATTTTCTAAATAATACCTATCCATTCCTACCCATTTTGTTTCAATTGCCTTATTATTTCTTAAAATGTGGTCTGTTACTCACCTGTATCATTCTATTTCTTTCTTTGTTTTTCTTTTTCTTTTTTTGGTAGATGTTAAATAAAGAAACAAAATTATGAATACATTTATATTATTTTATTCTAGTTATAAAAACAGAAACCTGTTGCCCTGGCTGGTATAGCTCAGTGGATTGAGTGCGGGCCTGCGAACCACACGATCGAGGTTCGATTCCCAGTCAGGGCACATGTCTGGGTTGCAGGCCAGTTCCCGGCAGGGGACTCACAAGAGGCAACCATACGTTGACATTTGTCTCCCTCTCTCCTTCCCTTCCCCTCTAAAAATAAATAAATAAAATCTTAAAAAGAAACCAGAAACCTGTTAACATACTTTGAAAAAATTATTTCAATTGTTTACCTGAAAATAGTGTCACCTGATGGTCATTGGCACTAAGTCAGTGCCAACAGGAATCCCCAATTTGGGGTGTGATGAATAAGGAAGCTTTACTCAGCACAAATTGTTATACAGCAAGGCTCTGAGGCAGCCCTAGGGCCAGGCTCCTAACTGGCTTGACAGCTTTGTTCTGCTCCTTGCTGGTCTGCTCTGCATCATGCTGGTCTTCTCTGCACCATGCTGGTCTGCTCTGCTGTGCTTTGGTCTGCTCCATTCTGTGCCAATCTGCTCTGGCTTGCACTGGTCTTTTATGCTGTGCTCTGCTCTGCTGTGACATCTTTGGTATTTCAGCTCAGCCAGGGAAACACAGTGTTCAGTCATGGGTGGAAAGGAAAAGTATGCTCCCAGAGTCAAAGGAGAGCTGACTTACATGGACAGAAGTCTCTGCCCCTGGTCCCTGATTGATCCATATTCATGCAAACCAGAATTGCAAATCCTCATAGTCTGACTGGTCCAAAAGGCACTGTTCTGAATAGTCAAAATGGGGCCACTCATTGGTCGGAGCTGTACAGCTCCAACTAGATGGGGGAAACCTGAGTCCTCCTGGGTGAAACTAAATTCCAGAAACTGGTTCTTAAGGGCTGGCTCAGATGGCAGAAACTCAGTTCAGGCAGGTAGTTCAGTGCAGATGCAGGTGGTTCAATGCAGGCTTCTGCCCAAAGTGCAGTTTGCATGGAGGGCACATGTGTAGGAAAGGCTGATAGGCTGTTTTTTTTTAAATTATTTTATTTTACTTGAGCCCAGCTAGCAACCACGTGCCCTTCTTAGTAGGTGTCTTCTTTCTCAAGGTCACAATAGTAACAAAAAAGACACACAAACAGGACAGTTACAAATGTTTAAATGTTCATCCAACAATCTTAGAAACACCCGTATTTTAAAAAAATAATGAACAAATACCACGTTAGACAAAATTGACAGTAAGGCATCAAAGGACATGATGTTTAAAATATGAATGGCCAACTTAACTACTATAAAAGATGAAAAAATAATCAAAGTTAAGTTGTATAGTGTCAACATATTAACAATAAAATATATGTATTTTTAAAATCATGAATTAAGGTTATTATGTGCAAAATTATCAATTCTTTTTTTAATTTAATTCTTGTTCAAGTACAGTTTTCTGTCTTGTATTCCCAGCCCTGCACCCCCCAGTGCTCACCACCTCCCTCCCATTTCCACCCCTGACCTTAGTTGTTGTCCATATGTCCTTTATAGTTGTTCCTGTGAATCCTTCCCCTTTTCCCCTGTGATTCTCTCCCCTCTCCCCTCTGGTCCCTGTCAGCCTGTTCCGTATTTCAGTGTCTTTGGCATAATTATCAATTCTAATGCTAGGTATTTGATATTATCAACCAGTTGAATAAAAATTATTTAAGATCAATACAGAGAAGTGACCAATAAAGATAAATTTGTACATATATTTAGAAATTGAAATATTTTTATGTTGAATAGACCAGTGTGCCATGGCTGTCACACTTTACCATAATTTGAACTGAGTCATTTGACTCAAGGATTTATCAAGAAGATTTTTCCCTAATACTTAGGATGGATTCATTTTTATCCTTTTGAAATCAGGGCAATGCATAGGGGACCTTATTAAAAAGAATAAAACTGCAAAAATAATTAGCATGCCTGTGTTCACTTTATAAACCCAAATGTGTGGAAGTGGACTTTAGCTAGAGGCTCTAAAACTTTAAATGCAAGGTAAAATGTTTCTAGGTGGAGATGAAGAATTTTTTAGTAAGCATGGATTAAAGAAAAAACAAAACTGATAGCTGTTGAAAATGAATAAGAGGAATTCCAGAAAATGTTCTACACAGAGATTAGACAAACTGCTCATGATTTGTGGTCACTCATGACATTCATATCTTTCTTGTCCTGGTTTAACAGAGTTGAAAATATATTGTAACTTCAGCACATGTCAAAGCACTCCTAGACTATTCTACAGCATGTCCCTAATCAATACATTGCCCTAAATATTCCCCTACTTTCCCCTGCTGCAAATGTTCCCCTACCAACACAAACCATGAAAATTAAGTAAGAAGTAATTCGAGGTGGGGGACAAAAACCTTGAATTCATTTATACAAAATTGTGTTATTCATTCCTACATGTTTAAACTTTAGTCACCTTCAAAGTACTCCCCATTTGATGTAATACACCTATCTAGACATTTTTCCCATTGCTCACAACAGTTTTTGAACTCACTGATTTTGACCCTTTTAGTACTTCTGCCATTTTTTGTTTCACCTCTTCCATATTACCAAAACAAGGGCTTTTTTTCTTTGGGGAAACAAAAGAAAGTCACTTAAGGTGAAACTGGCTGAATAAGGAGGGTGGAGTATGAGGATCATGCCATATTTGGTCAAAAACTGCTGAGCACTCAGTGTGGTATGGGTAGGTGTTCTCTAAAATCATCCTTCATGAAATGGGCAAATGCATTGAAAGAGTCTTCAAAAAAATTTACTGAAACTGAAAGTATCTTCTCACAACAACACCAGCTGTTACACTGGAACAGCTGGGTTCCTAGGACAATCACCTAGCAAGAAGAAGCCTGCAGTACAAGGGCCCAGCCTCTAGGAGACAATTCCTGTTTGGGGTCCTCCTCCGACACCATTGCTATTGTGGGTAGCACGTCACTCGTGTTGCACATACTTTGACCACATCTGTTTCGCTTCTGGCCTTTCCCTGTCTCTAAGAAGACTTGTTTCATTTTCATTATGTGTGTAACATCCTTCTCTGTTATTTTTTGTGCCAAATCACCTCTGTTTGCAATAAGAAAGTTACACAACTCCCCTCCTACACCATCAATCTGTGATGCTTTCTTCTTTGTAAGAGAAATTTAATATCACATGCAATTTATTAAACACCACCTTTAATTTCAGACTTTACTTAATAGTTGCTTGGGCAGTAAAGCTGCTATATTTTCTAACACTGTGTTATGCATAGTTAAGTTTTTATTTAATTGTATAATTAAATCATATTAAGTGCAAGAGATGTTATTCAATTAATTTATTCTCAGCTCAGAAAAGAGGAAAATGCTACTATTGTCCTGAAAACCAGTGAAATACAGTAATAAAATATTTCAAATTCTGTGAAGCCAAAACTTAAAAAACTCTATCACTAAAGAGAATAATCAAACTATTTTTGGAAATAGAGCACAAAAACTATTGGTAGAAAAAAAAGAAAATTTATTGTAAAAAACATGATGAACACACACTCTCAAAATGAGGCTTAAAATAGGATAAACACAAACTATTAATATAATTTTAGTGTATAACAAAGTCTGATTTATAATAGAAATGAAAACATGTATAAGTTTCCAAGAATAAAATATTATGAAAAGTAAATGATTCCAGATCTTTGAATATTAAATACTTTAATAACACCAACATATGAGAATACAATTAACCTCTCCTGACATCAGTGGCAAAGCTGTTTAAGTGATCTGAGGCATAAAAATAGAAATTGCATTTTAAAACTGACTTTAAATAATTGAGTAGTTAATATTACTAATGTTTAAGAAATAATGTTACTTGTCTAAATATTTTCCTCATTTTGAAAAATATTACAAATGTTTGTATTAATTATCTAAATTGCTACCTAAAACACAATATAGTAGAATAATACAATAAAGCATTCTTTTTTGTTTGCTTTTCTCCTTGATTCAAGCTAATGTTTCCAAGACACTAAAGATCTATTTATGTAGGTTTTTAAAAGTATATTTTACCTTGATTCATGTATTTAGCATTCCATTTTAATGTATGTGATAATTTATTATTTATATTGCTATATAATGTATACTTTGGTTATTTCCTTTAGTCTATGGACAAACCTGTAGAGTAGAAATAAATAGAATAAAATACTATGTTGCCCCCAATATTGAAAAAACAAATATTTTTAATCATCTTAACTTTTAAATTTCTACACTAAATCCATATGAATGACTTGGGGAAAGCAGTGGTCACGAAACAGAGACAAAGAGAAAAGACAAACTAAACTGTGTACTTTTCTCTTTTATTCTATGTTCATTTTGGTGGTGAAAAATCTACATTTGATTTGTAAGATATAAAATCTGATGAATTAATGAAAAAAATGTAAACAAATTATTAATAGACACTTATTCAGACAGTCAGTACCTAAAACTGGTCTGTTGGCTTGCTTAATCATCCTTTCTTTTCTTCATGCTTTCTAAACGATTACAGCTAAAGCAAATCTCTGTTTTATTTCCATTTGTTCTTTCTGGAAAGGTGCTCTGCCAATCATATGTCCTACCTAATTTAGTGTTTATGTGCAGAAAGTAGAGATCTAGGCTGTTCAGTAACCTGCCCCAAGGTCACACAACTCCCGCTCGGGTGAGTCAAGATTAGAACACTGAGGTTTAGATTCCTGTTTGGTGCCATGTTGCCCCTTAATTTCTAAGTACGTAGCAATTTCCCAGTAATTTTAAAATTATAAACAGATGTTAAATGGGCAATGAACTATGAAAGTTTTATAAACATGAGTAAAGTTTAGAGTGATAATCAAATTAAACTTAAAACAAAGTGCATTTAGCACATGGTTAATGGTAGGAACAATCCATATCCTGCCACAAAGTAATTAGGCATGAATAGAAAGCTATCATCAAAAAAGAGCACAATTAGTCTTTTAAATTATCAGTTGTATTTTTTTCTTCTTAATTTTTAACATCCTAGATCATTAGTTACCCTTGATTCTAGTTTACCTTTAACTCTGTTCAATTCAGGCTGCACTTAGAAGAATTTCATGAGGCACAAACACGCACACATTCCCAGAACATGTGGAAGGTACACTATAGATAATTGAATAGAGCGATCTATTCAAAAGCATGTTGGGGGCAAGAAAGGCCTCTGGAAATCCAGAATTATAGACTAAGACTTATGAGTGAGTTATAGCAGTTTCCAGCAGGGTGAACTATTTTCATCACAAAAGTACTACATAAAGTTCCTGCCTTGAAAAAAAAAGTTGCTTCAAGTAACAGAGCTATGCCAATTTGGGACTGCTGAGCTCCAGGTTAAGGTAAAAGCACAATGATAAGCAGGGTAGGGACAAGGAACGGACTTGAAACAGGCTGGAGCACAAAGAGGAGACAAAAGGAGAGGGGGGCTGAATCACTGTGAATCACACCTGCCTGGATCGCTGTCTCTAGGGTAGGAGATCAGTACCAAAACACATGCTTTGCCTGTCTCACTCGTTGACTGCCCTTACTGTTAGCATTTCAGGAAAACAACAGATGACAAGTTACAGGAAGACCACTGCCTAAAACTTGCTTCCATTACTCTTCCTAGTTTTTACACTGGGCATGGAAGTGCTATTTTAATAGAAGAGACATCATTTCTTGCAGATTTTATTTGCTGCAACTTAATGAATTTGGCCACATTTTATTTAGTGAGTATCCCTGGTTTAAAGAAAAATTTATCTTAAATGAACAGGCAGCAGCAAAATAACCTAAAATGGTAAAACTGAAGCATAACTCTTATGACATTCAATGAGAGAAAAATACTATTTTAGGAGCTTTGGCTCTAATAATCAGAAATGTCCTAGACGAAAGGAAAGACATTGAAGATTAAAGATGAGCATTTTAGCAAAATCATTTTAATATATCAGACTCTGTGGCAATGCTATTGTGTTTGTAATCTACTAGTGAGTCATAAAATCAATTTACCAGATCACAAAAAACACTTAAATAGAAAGTAGAATAGAATAAATATATAATAGAAAGTATCAGAATGTATGATTTATAGTAAAAGTATCATTTGATGAAATATTTGTCTTGGTGTGTGTTTCTGTGTGTGTGTTCTTGTTCTCTACGCTACCCTAATGTATTACCTGAATCAAAGAAAAACCAGTAACAACCTACTCCTCTCTTGAAAAGTTTGAAAATCACTATCTCTTCTCTAAGGTACAAACTGAAAAGGACTAATGTCTTTGTACAAATAATCCTTTAGGTGGTTAAACCACAATAATCCTCCAAAGTTTTATATCTCATAACCACTCCATCCTTTCCATGTAAAAGTTCTCCCTTCCTAACCTAATTTCTATTTTTGCTTTTCCTCACATACCCTAAGACCATCCATATACACTGTCACAGCTCACACAGAGCATCCTACAGAATATTACACTGACAAATGCTAATTAGCTCAAAAATTTTAAGTTTGCTTTCTTTTCCTCATAATTACTTAACATTTGTACTTTTTTCACAGTTTCTCAGAGGGAATCTGCAAAAATAATGACAAACTGCCTTTCACTCACTTTTCCTATTTTCATTTAATATAGCTGCATCAAACACATACGCACTTATATATATAACAAACACAGAAATCAACACTTTGGAAATCTTTGTTAACAACAGGCATTAGGGCCACCCCCTACCTGTGTTCTATTCGTAGAGCGATAGATGAAATAGTGGCATCCCATCTGGTCTATCCCACTGTGTTTCAAATACGCCATCTGGCCTATTCTCCATTATTGTGCTCATCTCTTCCAACTACCCAGAAAGAATACAAAAGAAACCCTGAATCTGCCTAATCCTATGAGCAGTATTTATTGAAGTGCTATTCATACAGTGTTATTTCATGAAATACTTTTTTTCCGATCCAGTATTATTTTACTGTGAACTCACCTCTGAACCAATTTTATTTTCATGAAATGAGAGTTGCCACTGTTCAACACACGTCACAGGGAGGTATAGGCTGGCTCCCCTCTCCATGTGATAAAAGTATGAACAATACTACTGCCATTGGAAGTTGCTAACTCCATGTGAGTTTTAGGAGAAAGAAATGCTACGCATACCCACATCTCTGCAGCCATGATTCTGTGCTTTACAATACAAAAGTATTTCACCACAGCAATCTAAACTTTTCTAAACTCAGACTTTTTCTAAGGTTTTTCAATATAAAATTTTCAATATGGAATAAATAATGGTTCTATAAACTTTAATCAATTCAGTTTTTAATTGTTATTATTTTTATTTATTTTAAAATTTATTTTGAAAGTATATTTTATTGTTATGCTATTAGAGTTGTCCTAATTTTTCTCTCCCCTTGATCAACCTCCTCCCTGCACTGCCCTCCTCACCCTCCAGTATCCCCCACACAGAGTTTATGTCCATGTGTTGCACATATAAGTCCTTTGGGTTCTCCCTTTCCTATACTATTCTTAATCTCCCCGTCTATTTTGTGCCTACCAAGCACGCTTCTTACTCCCTGGACCTTCTCCCCACATCCTCTCCCTCCCCCACCCCTCTGGTAACTCTCCATGTGCCCCCTCTTTCTGCGATTCTGTTCTTGTTCTAGTTGTTTGCTTAGTTTTTGTTTTTTCGGTTCAGTTATTGATAGTTGTGAATTTGTTGGTTTTTTGCTGTTCATAGTTTTTGATCTTCTATTTCTTAGATAGCCCTTTTTAAAATTTCATATAATAAGAGCTTGGTGATGGTGAATTCTTTTAACTTGACCTTATCTGGGAAGCACTTTATCTGCCCTTCCATTCTAAATGATAACTTTGCTGAATGGAGTAATCTTGGATGTAGGTCCTTGCCTTTCATGACTTCGAATACTTCTTTTTAGCCTCTTCTTGACTATAAGGTTTCTTTTGAGAAATCAGCTGATAGCCTTGTGGGAACTCCTTTATAGGTAACTCTCTCCTTTCTTCTTGTTGCTTTTAAGATTTTTCTCCTTATCTTTAATCTTGGGTAACTTAATTAGGATGTGTCTTGGTGTGTTCCACCTTTGGTCCAATTTCTTTGGGACTCTCTGGGCTTTCTGGACTTTCTAAATGTCTATTTCCTTCACCAGATTGGAAGTTTCCTTCATTATTTGTTCAAATAACTTTTCAATATCTTGCTCTTTTTTTTCTCCTTCCAGCACTCCCATGATTCAGATGTTGGAACACTTGAAGTTCTCCCATAGGTTCCTAAGCCTCTGCTCATGTTTTTACATTTTTATTTCTTCATTCTGTTCCACTCAGATGCTCATTTCTTCCTTTTGTTCCAAATAACTGATTTGAGTCGTGGTTTCCTTCCCTTCACTGTTGGTTCCCTGTATGTTTTCCTTTATTTCACTTTGTGTAGCCTTCACCTCTTCTTTCATTTTGTGACTGAGCTCGATCAATTCTGTGAGCTTCCTGACCACCAGTGTTTTGAATTCTGCATCAGGCAGGTTGTCTATCTCCTCATTGTTGACTTCTTTTTCTGGAGTTTTAATCTGTTCCTTCATTTTGGCCATATTTTCTTGTCTTGGTGCATGTGTTACATGGTAAGGGGCAGAGCCTTAGGTATTCTGCAGAGTGTAGCAACCCTCTCTGCTGCCCTGTGGCACTGTCCGTGGGTGAGGGGTCAGAGAGGGCAGAATTCTACTTGCTCCAATGTCATCCCACTTTCCATCACTTCCCACAAAAGAATTGTTTCCTTCTGGGTGTTGATTCTCAGGTGGGTATGTGTGTGTAGGTTTTAGGACCCTGAGATTCTCTCCAATGAACTCTCCTCTGAGCCTGGGAGTTTCTCCTGCTACCGCAACCCCACAGATTTTTTTTACAGCCTGGGGTTTTGAGTCTTCAGTTTCCTGCACTGAAACACTGGCTTTCACGGTCTGTCTCACTCCCCCATTGTTCCCTTGGACTCGTATGCACATGAATGTGCGAACACCCACAAGGGTTTTGCCGGCTGCTGCCTTGCCACAAGTCCTCTCCACCTGGCTGTCTGTCCCTGCCCCTCCTACCGTATGGATGAATGTTTCTTTAACTCCTTGGTTGAGGCACTTCCATGTAAATGTTTTTCTGGCAGTTCTGGTTGTTCTTTGTTGTTAAGTTGGTTATTATCCTTCTTTCAGTCGTGCGAGGAAGCAAAGCATTTCTGCCTATGCCTCCATCTTGACTGGAACCTGAATCTATTTTTCAATTTATTGATTTGAGAGAAAGAGAGACATCAACCTTTTGTTCCACTTAAAGATACATTCTTTGGTTGTTTCTTGTATGTGCCCTGATCTGGGATTGAACCTGCAATCTTGGCATATTGGGGCGACATGTTATTTGCTGTTTTTATTATTTTACTGACTCAGCTTAATGAACAAAAGCAATAGTGAAACTTAACAGTCTTTTTGCCTGAAGACTTTTTTAAAATCCAAATTACTTATGGATCAACATATATGCTGTGTGAAGGAAATACACAATGTTAAAAGACAGAGAGTGTAGCTCAGAGAGACTTAAGTGATTCTGTGTGACTTAAGATTTATGCAACTAATAATATGGGTTAAGGGGCAGGTAGAGATAGCAAAGAGGGCAATATGTTTGTTTAATGGGGTGTCTTTCTCTTATATTACTGATGAAAGAGATGGCTTGTTATCTGCTAGTACACACTAAAACCTTATATTCTTTTTGTTTCCTTATTCACAGATTTACAGTTTCTTAGAAAATGTGCCATCACTAAAGTCCTGGTAGCAGTGAGTTGGTCCAGGATTTGTTTTTTTCTAGGTGCTTAAGTACACTAATATCTTTTCAATGACCCATATAATAATAATAGAGTAAATGTACATATTAGGTTCCTCAACCAATTTATCTCATGAGTTAAGGATTTATTTATTTTATTACCTCTCTTATTATTATTTTAATAAGACTCCAAAACTGTGCCTACCATTTCCACACACGCATTCACACACTTAAGGCCTCTCTAATTATTTTCTTACACTTATTCTTGCTGACTCTGAGCAATCTGGGGTGGCCCAAAAGGATTGAGAACAGTTACGGTTCTTCCATTTCTCTTGCATTACCAAGGGAGGCTTGAGAAGCCAAGACAGGGCCACGAGAGAAGCCTAGACCTTTATCCCCTCGTGTCACCACTAACTCTCTGCTCTCTGAGAGCCATTCTGCTCTAGATTAGTAACTGATATTTTCCTTTCTTCCCTGTACACCCATGTCTAGCAAAGCTGTCTCCAAAATTTCAAATCTCCACCAAAAACCTTGAGCTAACTATAACCGATATGATTAATTAATTTGTAAAAATTTACTCATTTTTTTCTCTTAGCCAGTAGAACTTACTGAGCACTTAAGATGTGAAAGAAAATGTGGTAGGCACATTTCACCTTGAAACACCTTCCGTGTTATTACCATCAGCAGCAGCAGCAGCAGCATATTGTCATCATCTCATCACCATTCTACAGATACTTATTAAAAAAAACACAACTGTTGTGGGAACTGGAGTACTGTGGTAAGAAAAAAAGGATCTGATCCCCAAATTATAGTCCTCAGGAAGGATAATAAGACTTTACACAATAGATCACAATTTTAAAGTACATTTAGTTATATCATGTATTTTGCTTTTAAAATATAATTTTAAACTCTAAATTACCAAACATTTAGCTTTTACTTGTCTTCTTATCTCATAATTTTAAAAATTCCTAATTTTGTTCAGCCACTCGCTTGTATGATGATATTATATCATTTAACTGGGTGTCACCATAGAAGTACCACTTTCAGGGAACGAATAAATAGCAAGATCATTTCACATTTAAGAATTCTACATTTGCAATGGCCCATTTATTCATAAATATTCAGTGTATAGACAGTTGGTCATAGTGGACTGGAACTCAGGAATGAGAAGTAGGGCTAAGATTTGGAATTCATGAGATAAAGTGTTGGCAGATGAGGTGATGGATGAAATCACCTCCCCCCCCCAAAAAAAAGGTAAATGAGATAATAAAAGGGGAGAGAATCTTAAAGGCTTATATCTAAGGAACAGATGGGCTGTCACAAAAAGAAGTTTTCCTAGGAGACTTATAAGGCCAGTCAGAGATAGGTGAGAGAACTGAGATTGTGCAAAAAGAGAGCTTCCGGAAAAGAGAATGGTCAACTATGATTATATTACGGGACTGAAAATTTCAAAGCAGATGCTGCAATTAGGGCATGAATGGTGACCCTCAGCAAGAGGTTCAGAGAGCTGGGATTTACTTTTGCATTTCAGGAGTGAATGAGGGGAAGAAGCAAAGTCAGCCCGGGAAGATTGGGACTGTATCATTGAGTTGTTTTTATGTGTTGCTTTTGTTTTTGTGTCCATGTTGAAAAAAATCCGACCTTCTCCTGTGTGCTCTTGTCTTCTCTAATCTCCTCCCTTCTCCTCTTTATCCTTTTCCCCATTCCCACCACTCGTAATCTCTCAATTTCTCTCTCCAGTTTTGTCTTTGGTGATCTGAAATTACTCACCTATCTTTTCAGACACTGGAATAAGAATTTGGCTGAGAGAAAAAATGATTGACATACAATCCCTTCTAAAAGTTAGATTTCACTTGTATGGTGCTGGCTTCAACATGTGGAGGGCATTAGCGTGTGTTTGCTTTTCACTGCTGATCCTGAGAGTCAGCGGAAACTGCAGTTTGGTAAATGTCACAGCTCTCCAGAGTGCTGAATGCCAGGACGCAGCTGGTCCGTCGGATTCTTTCTAAAGGGCTGGAAAGAAAAATCTGACTTTCGATGAGGCATTCTTGTCCAGACAACAGCCAAATGAAAAATTCTTCACCAAAGGGTTTACAGAACAAACTTCCCGTTGCTGAATTTTGGACAAACTTAGGAAGAATTTTACTTTTATTTTACCCAGGGAAAGTAGCATCACAAATCATTCCAAAAGTATTTTTTTTCTATTTACGACACATTTGGAATGTGTTCTGGAACATGAGTGACTATTTCACCCTTCTCTGCATATTCGATGTAGCTGCCTGAATCTCTTCTATCATAATACATTCTCCCCATTAGGACACTAACCTCATACAACAGTGCCTAAAACAGAAGGTGCACTTATTAAATGTTAGGTATTTTTGGTGAAAGCCAGAGCTTATCTCTTACTTAAAAGCAGAAAAGCTCTGAAATTAGCTTCCAGTCTCCTTTTGCTTCTAGAATATAGACACATAAAACCTCATTTTTTATATCAGAAACACTCTTTGCAGTTTCTGAATGGAAACATACCGAGAAAAGTATGTTAAGGAAACAGGGACAGAGGAGAACTAGTTCCTGTAGCCAGTGGTGGCCGTGGAGCAGACACATGCTGATTTCTGGGGCAATGGTAGCCCTATGCCCAGGAGCAGCCCCTAATGTCCACAAGGCCTCGTTCTCCAGTGTGCAGTGTGAGAGGCCTGCGCATCTTCTGCGACATGGTGTTGGCTAAGGTCTTGACTGCAGCCTAGCATCCTTTTTCTTGCTCTTTTTCTAATACCAGCTTCTCAAGGCTTCTGGAATACTGTGATCTATTCATACTTAAAAAAATAACTTTTCTGCTTTAATAATAATCAGAGTCAGATTCTGTTGTCTGCAGCTAAGAAGCCTGATGAATTTGCCGTATGCATCAACTCAGAAGTGACCACTGAGAATCTTATCAAATTTAACTTTGACTATACATTATTAATGCCTAAAGAATTTCAAGAATAGGCTATCTATGTGAAAATACTCTGTTTGTTCTTTAGATCTGGTAATAAAGTGAGATATTAAGGCTTGGATACTTAAGACATGCATTTGATGAGGGAGGTCTCAGAAGGTCGGATTCTGATTGCTTCTTTGGAGATTGCATTCGCAGTTTGATGCAAAAAAGCCCAGGCTTCACAGGCTACTTTCTGACTGATTTCTAGCAATGTGCCCTCGAAAGCACAGTTGATTTTCAAAGCTCTCCTCCATAATGTCCCAGATAATAGTTTTTATCTCTAAACTCTTCAAGGAAGTTTTAGATGGTGAGCTACAGACTCCACAATTTATTTACCTTTGTAACTGTATGAATTTGATCTTTCCTGATGGATCATGGTTCCACCTCAATCCTTTCATCAAGTAAAAATTTTCTAGTTAATTAGGCACTCCTTTAAAGACATATGCCAGTTTCTTCTGGCTTAAGCCATAAATCTGAGCTTTTTCATAATTCTTTAAAAGAAAGAGCATGTTTCAGGATTTGGCTCAAATGAAATCTTTGTATTTTAAGACATGTGATTATACAGAGCATATGTTTTAATATACCAGCATGTACTCAGAATGAGAATAAATTTTTGATAGACTTATCAGATGAGATAAAACAAAGGGGTTTTAAAATCCTGTAATTTAAATTCTATATTGATACGTTGGTAACATCTTTGAATAAATGAAATGCACATACCTCTGCATGGAAGGGAGAGATTTCCTCCACATTCCGTATGCAGGTAATATGATCTTTCTTTTTTATTACTATTTTGTAATCCTTACCCAAAGATGATATGTTCACTGATTTTAGAGAAAGAGCAAGGGAGGACAGAGAGAGAGAGAGAGAGAGAGATGAGAGATGAGAGAGAAACATTTATTGTTTGCTTCCCATACACACCCCAACTAGGGATGAAATCCACAACCCAGGGATGTGCCCTGCGCAGGAGTCAAACGCACAAACTTTCGGTGCATAGTGCAATGCTCCCTTCAATTAGCCACCCGCCCAGGGCTGATCTTATTCTTTTTAATTAGAAATAACATTAATAGAGAGATTACTCTGATTGATACCTACTTTCTACCATAAATGGCAATTATTTGAGCGAGACAATCACCAAATGGTTTATAAACAAATTATTCAGAAAGTTGCCTGATTCAATAACCTGTAGATACATTTGAAAACGTTATCTTCTAGTGTCCGACTGAATTTTCAAAGAATATCATAGTTTACCAATATTATTTAATTGACAAGATAAACATTGAATAAAACTCACTGTTATTCAGAATAAACTAATTTTGGTGTGACATATAACCTAGAGATTGGGCTCTTAGAGTTGGCCTGAAATCAAACTTTTATTGTTTTCAGGAAAATCGTGTTTCTATTCATGAATGGCCTTTTCATTTTGAGTCTCATCAACTTTCATATGGGGAAGTGAAGTTTACCTTGAGCTTAGCTGGTTGTTGGAGTATAAGCCTTCATTCACTTTTAATACCACAGAGATCGACTTTCATGCACATGTCGAAGAACATAAGCTCCATTCATTTCAATAATACCTATAAAAACTTGGCTGAAGTGGATGACTCCTATGAAATACTGGCTGAAAGAAATTTAAACGTTGATTTATTGATCCACTTATATTAGGGATTTAAAAAATTAAGTTCTAGAACACTCTCCTCAAATAAGGCCTTGCGTAAATATAGACTATGTATGTAACAGAGAAGGTGGAAGGGTCTTGTTTGGCAGGCAAGTGGTGAGCCCTGCGCCCAGCCCTAAAACCTTGGATTCCTCTAGATGAAGAGAGCAGTGTCTGAAAAACCTCACTCTGAAATTGTTAATCTGGTTTGCTGTATTAATGCATTCCACTAAATTATGTCTACCAGGGCCACACTGTCTCAACTCCCTACCACCTAGAATTTCCTGAAAGCATTGCATGTATTATAAGGCATGGACTGCTGAACGGCTTTATAAATGGTACAGAACCCTCCAAAACTCATCATTGTATTTATTGTGATTACGATGTTAAGATATTTGTTATAATATATCTTTCCTCTTTACTCATGGGAAAACTTATTTTATGTCATAGCTACAAATAATTGTACTTGTGTGAAATCAGTTTGTTTTCATCTTTGGAAAATGAAGACATATATAATGAGTTCCTTATATTCTCTGGTTGCTGTGAATAAGTTCAAGGAAAAATTTGTAACTGAAGTCCAGCAAGTGTACACTTACTTCTGGCCATATTTTGTGTGCTAATCTTTGATTTTGTGAGTTCTGCTTATATCTTTAAATTTGCATTTTTGTTTTTTGGATTTGTTTTTTGACTGATTTTGCCTTTAACTAGTTTTATTTTTTTAACAAAAAATATGAATCTGCTTGTATTATTTACATTTTTTGAATGTTGCTTGAACTTACTTACTTGAACTTAATTGTGATAAACTTACATTTATTATTAATCTGTTCTCTCACACACACTATAAATAAGGTACTGAAAAGTTTTAAAATATTTGATGTGCTCGTCGGCAATGAATTGTGAACAGTCCTTTTTTCCTCAAAAATAATTTAGGTAGAAACATTGGTCTTCTACTCTTCATTCAAATGCTTCCTATCCTCCCGGTTTGCTGTAAAAATGTCCAACTCAAAATGCTTCCAAACATTAACAACTAGCCAGACAGAGAGGTAAAGACAGTCACTAATGCCCTTGCACTTCATTAGCAGAAAACTAAATGGCAGAGCTTTCTGAAAATGTTTTCAGCAGCTAAGGGGTTACACCAAGCAGAGCTATTATGTGCATGCAGATACAGATATGTAAATTAGGTTGAACTTTGTATGCCCCAGTCAACCTGTCCTCAATAAGGTTAACCAGGAATTTGTAACCTTTTCCTATAGTAATTAATATATCTAAAATAAGAACTAGTCTCCCGAGTATGGTCTTTTGGAAGTAACAATGTCAACGTTGGTGGGAACAGAATATTAACTTTATTATTTCCAGCTGTTTCAGGGCACTAGGGTAATTTCTGAGCGATCAATTGATTGAATTAACAAGTATTGCTCAGGTGCCCTTAAATAGTTAAATACTTTTATTAGGGAATACTCTTCTTACAGCATCCACTTTGAAATAAATATTTCTCAGTGTTAAAAAATTATCTGCTTAATAGTCAGCGAGCCTAGCAGATCCCCAGGGATAATTAGGCAGAATCACACTATGGAAACTGGGAGGCACATCAAGCAGATAATTTCCAATACATTCGAAGCGGTGGCTCTCTACTTTCACCCTGTAATTATTTCTCACACAATGTGATCCATCCCAGGGCAGAATTTTTGCATATAAACATAACTTTCAGTGGGAACCACTAATGAAGGAGCGATGCTTAGTGCTATCCAGCACAAGGACATGCATAAATCATAATCTCAAAGTGCAAAAACAGAATGAACTGCTTTATTATTCAAGAGTTACAGTCCTCAGTACATCAGTATCCCCAAACTAATGGCATCAAGTAGACTGTTATTCTAGCTAAAACTTTCTAACCCACAGAAGCAATATGAATATATTTATTATTTCCAAATTTCCTTGAGATATTTTTTAATTAGCTGGACATTTTTAGGTGATATACTAATAGCATTTCTATTGAACAAAGCCATCATTTTAATCAAACCAAATTTTTTCCAAAAGTGATTTATACATCACATACATGTTTATAAATTAACTAATGTTTTATATATAATAAATATATTGATTTCTAATTCACTTATAATTCTGGCATAGCTAATCTGTAGACATATTTCATAGAATTTAGATCCCATGTAGTATTCGTAAACCAACTAGATAATTATTTATAAAAAAGAAAATTCATATATTTTTCACTCTTTACTTGGAGCTAAGACTAAAACAGGAAATTAAGTACCCCATTGTTTTCTGGCATTTTTCACATTTGTTCACTGAGGGGTCAGGGAATCTCCGGTGCGCATGGTTGTGCGTGAGCTGACGGTAGGGGAAGGTCAGACCTGACCTTTTATCTCTTTTAGACCCAGAATTTTGTCTTAGTTCCCAGACATGCACCTACCCTGTTAATGCTGCTTCTTATAAGTCTCTAGCTTTTCACAGATGCTGTCTAGGTAAATGCTACTCAGGACACCTCCTCCTTTAAGACTCTATTTATGTCCTCTAACTTTTCCTAATTGCCCTCTAATGCATCTATTTAAAACAAAAGTATATCTTATGTTCATGTTTCATTGAATGATTTTGGTGTTCTGAACTGGAAAAATATTCTCTACATCTTGCTAATGTAATTCAAAAAATATTTTTGAGTGTGTTTCCTCAGCTTCAGTGACTTGCAATGTCCTTTATTCTTTTTCCCCCATAGACACATTGATCATGTAAAATGTAGGTGATGCCCATCTGCCCTCACCAGTCTGATGTGCCCGGGGTTACTACAATTCTATTTCCAAAGAAGAGTTTGAGCTAGATATCAAGAATTTTACAAACTGTTTTTTTTCATTGCTGGACCCAGCTATTCTAATCAGAAGGGAAATAAAGCTTCAGACTATTTAATTACACCTTCTGTTTGAATTATGGACATCTAGCCCGGTTTTTGTTAGTAGGTATCCAAACACCAGATCTCCTATTCAGAGCTCTGTGAAGGGAAATAAGGCAACAGAAAGCAAACTCAAAACGATGAGGCTTTCTGTGAAGTTCCTCCTTTAAGAATAGGTCCACTTTGCAGTATAATTTGAAGTCAGGAAGGTTCTTTCCTTTTTTGGGGGGTTTCTTTGGTTGTTCAGGGTCTTTTGGGGCTCAAAATAACTTGATGATTTCTTGTGCTATTTTTTAAAAAATGCCGTTGGGATTCTAATAGGGACTGCATGAAATTTGTATATTGCTTTGAATAATATGGCCACTTTAGCTATATTGATTCTCCAATCCGTGGACACAAAATAGTTTTCCATTTCTTTGTTTTTATTAATCTTTCTTTTTTCTTTATTTTTATTGTTTACACTATTACAGATTTATTGTTTACAACTTCCACTCTGCCCACTGCCCCCTCACCTCCCCTGTTTGTGTGTATGCATCATGTATGTTCACTGGCCAATCCTCTCATCTTCTTTCACCCAATCACCCTCTCCAATGTCTTTTAATAATGCTTTGTAGTTTTCAGTGTAGAGGTCCTTTACATCTTCTGTTAAGCTTATTCCTAAGTATTTTATTCTTTTGGATGCAATTACGAAAAGAAATTGCTTTATTTTCATTTATTTTTCTGGAATTTTATTGTTAGGAAGGCAATGATTTTTACTGAATCCATTGGAGGGACATCAGTTAATAAAACCATATCAGTTTCAGGTGTACAACTCTGTGAAAACACCGTGTGCACGCTGCAATATATGCTCACCAAACAAAATCAAGTCTCTTCCAGCCCCCGCTTGTCCCCTCTGCTCACTTTTACCTCTTCCCTTTCCCTTTCCCCTGGCTGTCACTATACTGTTGTTTGTGTCTCTGTGTCATATCTATCGCTCAATCCTTTTACCTTTTTTTTATCCAACCCCCAACCTCCCTCCCCTCTGACAGCTATCCGTGTGCTCCATGTGTCTATGCTTCTTTTTCAAATTTTGTTTGTTAAATTATTTTGTTGAATATAGTGCTCATTTCAGTAGCATGTGTAGTAAAATTAGAGTGATACATAGACGATTAGCAGGTCCCCTGCACAATGGATTTTTGTACATTGATTTTTGTGCCCTGTGAATTTAATGTATTTGTTAATTTTTTTTTTAACTTTTTTAGGTGGAGTCTTTAGGGTTTTCGATATAAAGAATGTGTCATTTGTAAAAGGTGACAGTTTTACTTTTTCACTCCCAATTTGAATGCATTTTTTTTCATTCTCTTATCTAATTATTCTGGCTAGGACTTCTATTACTACTCTGAATATGAGCGGTGAGAGTGGACATCCTTTTCTTGTCTCTGATCTTAGAGGAAAAGCTTTCAGTTTTTCACCATGAAGTATGATATTAGTTGAGGATTTGTTATATATGGCATTTATTATGTTGAGGCACTTTCCATTAAAACATCATGGTACTGGCAGAAAAACAAACACAGAGACCAATGGAACAGGATTGAGAGTCCAGAAATAAAACTACATGTATATAGGCAAATGGTTTTTGTCAAAGGAGTCAAAAACATGCAAGAGAGAAAAGAAAGCCTCTTCAATAAATGGTGCTGGGAAGTTGGAAAGCTGCATGCAAAAGAATGAAACTAGACTACTGTTTGCCCCATATACAAAAATTAACTGAAAATGGAACAAAAACCTAAATATAATACCTGAAACAATGAATTACATAGAAGAAAATATAGGTACTAAACTAATGGACCTTGGTCTCAGAGAGGATTTTATAAATTTGACCACAAAGCAAGAGAACGCAAACATAAATGAATGAGACTATATTAAACAAAAAAGCTTCTGCACAGCAAACGAAACTGCCAACAAAACGGAAAAGCAAACAATCAAGTTGGAGAAGATATTTGCAAACAACTGCTCTGACAAGGCTTTAATATACAAAATATATCAAGAACTCACACAAGTCAACAACAACTGAACAATCCAATTAAAAAATGGGCAGAGGACCTGAATAGATACTTCTCCCAAGAAAACATACACATGGCCATTGGATGTAACAAAAGATTCTCAAATTCACTGGCTGTTAGGAAAATGCAAATCAAAATTATAATGAGATGCCACCTTACACTTGTTTAAAAGCCCATTATTAACAAGGCAAGTAATGGCAAGTCTCAGAGAGTTTGTGAAGAAAAGGAAACCCTTATTCATTGTTGGTGGGAATGTAAACTGGTGCAGCCACTATGTAAAGAGTAAGAAAGCCCCTCAAAAAAGTAAAAATAGTATTCCCATATGACTCAGCAACCCCTGTTGTGTTTATCTATCCAGATATTTTGAAAACCTTTATTCACAAAGATATGTGCACCCCTATGTCCATTGCAGCATTATTCACAGTTGTGGAGACATGGAAACAATCAAAGCGCCCTTTAATAGATAATAGTCTAAAAAGATGTGATGCCTATATACAATAAAATACTACTCAGTGAAAAGAAAAGATGAAATACTACAATTTTTGACAACATGGATGGATCTTTAGGATATCATGCTAAACTAAAAAGTGAGACAGAAAAAGTCAAGAACCATATGATTTCACTCATATGCCAGATATATAACTGAAAGCAACAAATGAACAGAGAAGAAAAACAAAAACTCATGGACACAAACAACAGTACCGTGGTTACCAGGAGAAGGAGAGGTGGGGAGGTAGTAAGGAGTAAAGGGGGTCAGGTATATGTTGATATCAAAGAGGGCTTTCAGGATTGTCTGAAGATTCAAGGAGATGAGGGAGAATGGTTAAACTTTCACTTTAAGTGCTTAGGGATACTTGCCCTTGGAAAGCATCACAGTGAATCCCAGGAGGAATTCATTTCACAGAGGGAAGTTTCCAACTAGAAGGAAATCTCGGAAAGGAGAAAGAGGCAGGGAAGGAATTAAAGCCTACCCTATACTGAGTACAGAATAAGCTGCTCCTGCCTCAATATATACATACATACACACACTAACTCTCCTAAATGACAAAATAATCTCATCATCAAAATAGCAAAGGGACCTGTTTAAACTCTAGTCACTATTAGCATATGGCAAATCTAATGTTTATTGATGATGGCTGCTAATTAAAATGATTTTCAAAACAGAAATATAACAGTATTGTTAAGTAGAATGTTGTCAGGCTGTCTCATGTTATTTCTTGTGTCTGGATGAAGGCTATAGATTTCCAGTTTTAACCTACGAACTTAAGTTTATATTTTTAATAGTACAAATATAAATATTATAGTATTTTTTCTTAATTTAGATGCAAACAAATATATATGCAGTGTGCTATTGAAACAATGATCTCATTTCACCTTGTGGCAAAGAGTTTAAGTTTTTATTTTTCCCAAGGATTGAAAAGAACTGTAATTTATGATGCATAGATTCATTATATAAATAAAATTTTAAAGTATTTTTTTAGATTTTATTTATTTATGTTTAGAGGAGAAGGGAAGGAGAGAGGGAGAGAAACATCAATGTATGGTTGCCTCTCATGTGTCCCCTGCTGGGAACTGGCCTGCAACCCAGGCATGTGCCCTGACTGGGAATCGAATTGCGATCCTCTTGTTCACAGGCTGCGCTCAATCCACTGAGCTACACCAGCCAGGGATATCTAGGTAAATTTTTAAATAAGAAAATTATTAGATATAAGGCATTTTAAAAATCTGGGTAAAAAGGAACTTTGTTCTTATATATTGGAAACAAATGTTAGAAAATAAAATACTATAAAATGAACCATTTTAAACAGCAACAACTTAATATATATATACAAATATAACAAAATATGACTGAAACTTCGACATAAAAATTATAAAAATTATTTAGAGAAATTTTAAAAAACATAAAAATGTAAGAGTGTAACATGTTTATCCATTAGAAGGTATAATAGTACAAAGATACCAATTTAACATCATCCCATTCTAAATTGTCCCTTTTATGTTTTAGAAAGTGACAAAATGATTTTAAAAGATACCTTGACATGAAAAGGATTAAAAATATGCAAGCAAATCTTTAAGAGCAACAAACCATAAGTAGTTACTCTACCAGGTATCAAGATTTATTATAAAGCATAGTAATTAAAATACCCAAATGTTGGCTCTGAAAACACAAAAGGCTGGTGGGAGAGAATAGGAAGGCCACAGACACACATGTATATATGTGTATAATGATTACATACACACATGTAATCATTATAATATTATTATTATAAATATGTCACTGTAGAGCAGAAGGAAACAGGAAATGTTTTCAATAAGTAGAATGGGGCTACTGACTTAAAATTGCAGAAAAAGAGGGTGAAACTATCCCCTAACTCAAAATAAGAATTAATAAATACATCTGAACCTGAAAGATAAGCAATATTTATATTTACTATATTGAGGTAATATTTAGCAATATCAATACATTAGGTTAAAAATATTCCTTAGGCAGAATTCAAAGAGCTTAAACCATAAAATAAAAGATATTAATTGGATTTTATTAGTGCTGTGAACATATGTTTTTCAAATGATACCATTGATATAATGAAAAGCCACAAAGTGGAATATCTGGCAACAGATATAATCAACAAAGTTAGCTCCTCTAGATATAAAGATTCTAACATATCCATAAAGAACAGACAACCCAGTAAAAACAAAAAAAATCAGTGAATAAACTCCTCTAGAGAAAATATTCAAAGGGTAAATAAACATAAACACTTAGAGTTATCAATTATCAGTCAAATGCAATGCAAAACCTCAGTGAAATATTGCAACATGTATATAAAAGTGTCTAAAAATGTAAAATGTTGGCAAGGATATATATGTTACAGTCTCTCATGCACTACAGGAGGGAATCAGAATAGCCACTTTCTAAACAATTGGGAATTACTAACTTAGGGTAAAAATACGCTTGTGCCATGACCCAGAAAGTCCACTCCTAGTGATATATCAAACAGAAATATGTGCCCAGGTGTACCAGAAAATAAGTAAGTACAAGGATGCTTGTAGCAGCTGTATTCATAGAGACCAAATCTGAAAATGATCAAAATAGTCACCAATGGCAGAATGGATGCACGAGGTGTGATACATTTACACAAATGAGTATTACAGAAAAATAAAAACATATCAACTAGAGCCTAAGGTTATGAAAATGTTCTAAAGTTAGATTGTGATGATGGTTGTACATCTCTGTAGATGTACTATAATTCTTTGAGCTACACACTAAAAACATGAATTTTATGGTATTGAAAACATATGTCAGTGAAACAGTTTAAAAGTTCCTTATTCATCTTTCACTGTTTGGCTTGTTTCACTTAGCATAATGCTTTCCAGATCCAACCATGGTATTGCAAAGGGTAGGTGCTCCTTCTTTCTTTCTGCTGTATAGTATTCCACCATGTGAATGTACTGTAGCTTTTTGATCCCTTCATGGACTGATGGGCACTTAGGTTGCTTCCAGCACGTGGCTATTGTAAATTGTGCTGCTATGAACATCGGGCTGCATAGGTTCTTTGGGATGGGTGTTTCAGGATTCTTAGAGTATAGTGCTCTTTGGCAAATTGTTAGTAATTAAAGTTTTAAAGCAGAAAGAATAAAAGTTCATTGTTCCAAAAAATATGAATGACTTGGTATTAGACCTAGAAGTGACTCAAATTTAAATTTTATTAAAAGTAGATTTAATTTGAACTCTTTTGTGGTATAATCAACTTAAAAATAAATTTGTCAGCTACTATAGAGGAATTTTAAATTGTATGTATTTTAAGTTGTAATAATTTTAGTGCCTCTTTTTCATTCTCAAGTATCTTGGCTTGGATGATAAATTATGTGGTACTATAATTATTGATTTTTGTTTCTACACTCTTCAATAAAATTAACCACCTAGAAATAGGCACTCCTTTTTATTTTTTCCTCTAAAAACCTGAAATAATATATTACTTGATGTTAGTATAACACACCACTATTTCAAAAATTATTTTCAATTATCAGTTCATATTTTGTGAATACTATTGAAATGTCAATGAAAATTATTTTAGCCTGATATTTATAATAAGAGAAATGAAACTCAGACTTTAAAATACAAAATGGTAAGCCATGGTTGCCCTCTGCTGCCTTAGCCACAACACCACCAGAAAACTAAATCTGTCTAGAATCTTATATTTGTCTTCATAAAGTATAAATATGAGTTACTTCTTTTAAAAATGTATTGAATACATTTTCCATAATAATGACCTTGTCTAGTTTACAGGTTTTGTCCTTCTTTTCCTCTTTTTTCTCTGCTCTTTATTGTGTCACAAAAAAAGTCTATCGCATGCCCCAAACTAGCTTAAGAACTCTGGTTTGGTTTCCTTTTTGTTTATGTTTTTTTTACCTCTGCTTCAGTTCATTTTTTGCAGGACTTTGCTTTTTACATTTTATCAGTCTTGAGTTATATTTCCTTTTCCTGTAGTGCCTTTTCTTATTAAAAACAATGCTTTTTCATCCAAAATGTCATAATGACTTGAAAAGAATACTTTGTCTTAGGTGTTAGGTATGTGTGCATTCCAGGCTATAAATTGTCATTGTATCTGCATGATTGACTTCCAAATGAAATAAACTCAGTAAACTATGTTCTTTTATTGTTACAACCTCATATTGAAATTTTAATCTATTCATTCGTGCCTAAAATAACTTTAGATCTTGCTGACTCTCCCATAATCTTCAAAAAACAATTAAAATTATTATTTACCAATGAATAGTCACAGTTTATTGAAAACCCTATGTATTCTGTAATTACCATGTGTGAATTTGATGGTAAAAATGTAAATAAGTACAGCAATTCCAAATCCATTCTCTTTTGAATAAAGTGCATCAGTGTCAATTTTTTAGAATCATAACCTAGCACATTGAAGAATTTCTGTTTTAATCCATGTAGAATAGAGTCTAATTTTCTTAGCAGTGTTACAGGAAAAAGCAAAGAAGCTTCAACAATCATTTATTATTTGCCTTAAGGTTATTGCTAGTCTTATTTTTTCAAGTGTTTATAACCCCTCTCCTTCCAGTTAGTTAAATAATACATTTTTATAATATATGAAAAATAACAATTAAAATAAACTATCTTCTTTATATTCTCAGTTTGAGTTTGTTCTTTAAATTTTACCAAATATAAGTGTACCACCATTCACTTATCAATTATGAAAGTGAAGTTTTGCTTCATTGTTACATGGGGAAACAAAAAATTTTCAGATTAATGTGTCCCTTCCCACTTTAAATTCCTTCAGAGAATGTGAAACATAAACTAACCTGTGTCACAAAAGCATCTGCCACTTAACAGATTATATAAAGGGACTCTCTCTGCTGTATAAATATCAGTTTATTTATTTTTTGTTTTTAATGAATCTGACCTTGATATAAATATGGACTCCTGAATCTATTTTCTTCCTGATTCTGCATCTGTCAGAACTTATTCAAGCAGAAGTTTTCATAAAGAAACTCTATGCTTGGGTCATCTCTGTGGAAACACAAATAGAAGATAAAATGAGATAGTTTACAGTTTAAGCTACTCTTTGACTTGTGCAGTGTGTGCAGTATTTAGACAGATTGGGGACAGTTAAGAGAAGCTATTGGTTTCAAATAGTCTTCAGGGATAAGAAATAGCTGTGATATTCTTTGGCCTTGAGTTTGATTCTGTAAGTTGTATGATAATTTGCTGTCTACCAAGTGGCTACACGTGATAGTTAATCAACTAGCAGAATCAAGGCGTCAGGGCAGGCAGTTCCCATCAGGATGAATTCCCTTGTGCAGTGACCCACTAGCATCATATTTCACGTTTTGAAGCTACTCGTATTATCATTTCATCTTTTATTTAATATTTCAACTCTATGGTTCCTGCCATGCCTTTTTACTACACATTTTAGTAAAAAGTAATGTAAAATCACATTGAAAATTTATCTCTGTGATAAAGAAAATATTATGACTTCTTTGAACTCTGGGCAAAGGGAGCATTTAAACATAAATCTAAAAAGAAGATAAAAAATATGAACAGTAAAATGACAACAAATTCACAGCTATTAACAACAGAACCCCTCAAAAAACAAAAACAAAAAAATACCAAAAAACCCCACAAAACAAACTAAGCAAACAACTAGAACAGGAACAGAAACACAGAAATGGAGATCACGTGGAGGGTTATCAGCAGAGAAGTGAGAGGGAAAGAGAAGGGGAAATGGTATGGAGAGTAAGTAGCATAAATGGTAGGTAGAAAATAGACAGGGGGAGGTTAAGAATAGTATAGGAAATGTAGAAGCGAAAGAACTTACATGTATGACTCATGGACATGAACTAAAGCAGGGGAATGCAGGTGGGAGGGTGTGTGCAGGGTGGAGGGGAATAAGTGGGGGGAGTGAAATAGGACAACTGTAATAGCACAATCAAAGAAATATATTTTAAAACCTGACTTATAAAGCAAGCTGATTTTAGACAGAAGTTTAATTCTTTATTTTATGAAAACTCTTGTAACAAAAATTTGGAAATGCACTGGGAAAATGGTAACATATACAAATACACAATTTGCCCCAAAATAAATACAAATGGCAAATATTTTTTTAAAATTATGTCACTATTAATCAATAAAATACAAATTAAATATTTCAGTACTATTATCTGGCTTCTCAAATCAACAGAGCTGTGTATACAGTTAGAGATCTAGAACGAGGAAGTGAGAGAAAGAAACAGAAAGAGAGAGGGAAACATTCCGGGGTGGAGAGATACAGGAAAGCATAGTCTAAGAGTCTAAAAATTAATTGGAAAGGGTCCACCATCAAAAAGGAAGTATTCAATGATGCATGCAGGTATTTAGCTGTGTCACAATCTTGCTTTTAAAAACGAAAGAAACATTTCTTAAAAAGTACACAAAGGTCCAAGGAAAGATCACTTAAATTATTTTGTATTTTGGAGAAAAAAATTTACACATTTTTCTCTGTCTACCATATTCTAGTAAATGTGCAATAATAAAAAAATATGCTTCAAAAATATGCAACGGAGTTATGCTCATTATCTAATATTAATAAAATAAACATCAATTTGTTCTTTATCTCTATATGCATTATATAATTCCATGGTTAATTAGGTTAATTTCTATGTAATAAAACTATAAATAATTTTTATGTCCTTTATATAGGTGCCCTCACCTCCTTATCTACAGTTTTGTTTTCCACAGTTTTAGTTGCCCATGGTAACTGTGGTTCAAAAATAGTAAATGGAAATTTTCAGGAATAAACAATTCATAAATTATAAATTGTATGCTATTCTGGGTAGTGTGATGAAATCTCAACCTATTCTGCTCTTTCGTCCTGGGTATCCACACTGTACACACCATCCAGCCATTAATCACCTAGAAGTCTCCATATTATCAGATTAACTGTCACCATATCATGGTGTTGTGTTCATGTAACCCTTGATAATGGTCTCAAAATGCAAAAGTAGTTTACACTTTATCAGAAGAATGCATGTAAAAGCCTAGTGTGTCTATGTGTGTATATAAAAAATATACGTATAGTCCATCTGGAAAAATTCCAGCCATTGTTAACATGAATAGTTTGTGAGACGTCAACATAACCTGGTAACCAAATACAGTGGACTGGAATGCACATCCACGAACAATGGTGACTTCACTGTACTAGTCAGTGGGGGAGGTAGATGCTATTGAGTGACCATGAGTACTGTGTGGCTGTTGCATTCAGAATGACTGAGAGAGTAGAGCAACAAATCTGCATAAAATTTTGCATCAAGCTTGAACATCCCTCTGCAGGAACTATTCAGATGATTCAGAAGATGGCAGCTATGGGCAACTGATGATTGGCAGCTTCATCATGACAAGGTACCCACTCATGCATCACATCATGTGCATAGTGTTTTGGAGAAACATCAAATCACCCAGGTAACTCAGCTCCCCCACACCCCAGGTTTGGTGTCCGACAACTACTGACTTTTCCCAAAATTACAATCATCTTTGAAAGAGAAGAGATTTCAGACTGTCAATGAAATTAGGAAAATACCAAAGGACAGCTAATGGTGATTAGGAGAACTGTGTGAGGACCCAAGGTACCTGCTTTCAAGGGAACTGAGGTGTCACTGTGCTATGTACAATATTTCTTGTATCTTTTGTCTTCCTCAAAAATTGTCTCTATTTTTCATATTTGATACCTTCTGGTCAGATCTTGTATATATTGTTTATTTTAGTTCTATCCCCAATTTCAGGCATGCACTGCGATATGAAACTTATCTCCTGAAGATAAGAGGATACCATTGTATATTTCTACATATTCTAATCTCTACAATTGATGTATTACATTTTTACAGAAATAGGTTATTTATCTCTAGAAAGATATCTTTTATGGAAGCTCATTAGATTACATCAAATAATTTATAAATATTTTCTTTTAGTTTGTAAGTTAATATGCAAAAAATTTATAAAACTACATTATATCAGCTTTATAAAATTGTTGGCTCATCTATAAAAGATGGAGGGCAACTAAATTTTTGGATATCTGTTTTTTAATTAAATCAAGTAAATATTTTTGTGCACCCTTTTGATTGTTAACTGGTGATCTGAGTATTTAGTTCATTTAAATATAATTAAAGCAAATTTGAGGGCATTTGGCTCCTTGAGTGCAGTCTTCCAAGCATGAAGTCATGTGAGGCTTTATCTTCTTTCACACAATTTTGCTGCACTGTGTGCAAAAAATGGAAATAATGATTGACATCTTTTCATTATTTGGCTATCTTAAATTATGCATATATTTCCAAAATTTTATACATACTTATTCACTGATCTTTCAAAATTAAGAAAAGTAATGTAATTTCTGTTGAAAGTGAATTTGCAACTTTTAAAATGCTGTTTTCAGATTCATTCCTAGTAAGGCATTAGTAAACTCTAGGCAGGACCTTTATAAAGAGACAAACTCTAGCCATCCTTCCAGCTAGCTGACCGAGTTGCTTTAATAGGGCCAGCTGAGATCAACAGATGATGTCCTAGATCAACAAAGCTACCCAACTAACTTGTAGACTCATGAGAAATAATTTTTGTTTGTTTTAAGCCACTAAAGTTTTAAAGTGAGCTGTTATAGAACTAGCTGGCAGCTTTATTAAATAAAACACATATTTCTAAATTCTTAAGCAATCATATTTAATTATCTTTCTAATTTTAATTTAATACAGTCTCAAGATATCTTACACACTTTTGACAATATGTTCTCATGTTCAGCCTTTAATAAGCTATTTTAAACACCCCAGTGTTAGAGCCTAAGAGAATATATGTGGGGCTAACAGCCACTTTTTTAATAACAGCTACATAATCACAAATTTAGGTTCAATATGTAAAAACTAGAAAGTATTTGCCTTTTGAGAAATATCATAAACTACAGGTAATACTTCATTATCCAGAAATGAATCAAACAAGCTTTCATGTTGGCTGTGCCCACTTTCCCTACTAATGCCCACTAGGAAGAACAATGACGTAATCCCTGTCCTGCTCTCCAAGTGTTTACTCCCCCTTGTCCCAGATCGAGTCTCTCAGAGAGCACTGAGTCCCAAACTACTGATTTCAGTCTAGAAGATGAATGTATGCCTGGTGATAGCTGTGATTTTACTGATTTTTCTGACCCTGAAAAGCTAGATTTACATTACAAACATATACTAAATAGACTATTTGGAGAATGAAAGTTTTCTTTGTTTCCAGCAACAATAAACAACAAACAACAACAACAGCATAGCATAGTTATATATCCTCAACATTTTACCAATTGATAATTTAGAACATTTTAGTAATACCTTATCTACTTTATCACTAAGTAGAAGCCTATTAACTTTACTGAGTAAAAGCTGATCACCTCGATTTAACAAGTGAATAGGTTCACAAGTCTTTTAAATTGTATCAAGAAATGTTCCTAGTGACCATATTTGGGTGGGGTGGATACTTATTCCCCAAGGCTGCCTTCTGGAAATGTGAATGTTGAAAGCAGTCATCCTGAGAAAGGAAATGAGGTAGAGCTGTATCCTAGGCACCAGTGAAGCCTTCTTTAAGGTGAAGCGCCCCTGGAGTCCAGCTTGTTGATTGCCTCTCACGGCGTTCAGCTCTCAAAGTCTGTCCCGCGGCTAGTATGGTGAGTTTTAAAGCAATTTATTGAGGTCAAAATGTTTAGTAAAAACTCATTAAAATTAAAATATATACTTGAGAAAGGTAACACATTAAGTCATAGAACATATCAATAATGTAACATGTATTACACTATTCTAAGCTTCTCATAATTCATCTGTTGACACAGCACTTAGAAGTTGTGTTCACTTGCATTCTTAATAACAGTCTTCTCAAATTTAGATTATTGTAACTCAATTTTTTTTATCTCCAACCTCTGCCTTTTTTTCCCTTATGGACTGAATCACTTGTCTCCCCAAAATTCTTATTTTGAACATCTTGTCCCCAGTATGATGCTATTAGACAGTGGAGGTTTGGGGAAGGAATGTTTTAGATAAGGTCATGCTGGAAATAATGTCCCTATTAAGACGGAGACAGCAAGACATCTATTTGCCCCATGTGAGGACACAGCCATCAGGACTGTAAGAGTACAAAAAGAAACCATCTGTCATCTAGGAAAACTGCACTCACCAGAACTCACCCATGCTTACACCCTGATCTCTGGGACTATGAGAAAATAAATATCTGCTGTTTAAGCTACGCAATCTATGCTACTGTATTAGAGCAGTGTGAACTAAGACACCATCTACTGCCCCGGTTTCCTAAGCTAAGAACCTGAGTCATCTTTTGTTATTTTATAGGTTTCATATCCTATATCTAAATCAATGGCAAATTTATGCAACTACTTTCTTATTATTTCCATAATTAAACTTTTCAGTGGCTTGCCCTGCAGTAATTATGCAATATAAACTACTCATTTTAATGAGCGTCTGCCTCTCCAGCCCTTCCCTTACTCTCCTCCTAATTCACATACTCCAGCCACAGGAGCTTTCCTGATTCCTGCATTACAAAGCCCACTCCTAACTTGGGATTCTGAACCTGCTCCTTTTCCAGGCAAGCTAGTCTTCAATTTTCAGCTGAGTATGTATTTCAATAAAATACATTTACACATATAATATCACAGATGTAAAAAGAGAGAAATTATACTCATTAATAATACCCCCCACATATACAGATTGGTAAATACAGTCAGTGTTAGTAAGTTATCCAATCACACATTCTTTCCATAAGTGCACATTTGATAATAACAATATCTGAAGGAGAAGAGTGGATTTCATATTAGGAAGCAAAGACAATTACATAAGATAGAGTCTTGTCCTCAAAGAAATTAGTCCTGGTAAAGAAACAGATGTGAAAATATATAATAAATGACTAAAATGCAATGGAGCTAAGCACTCAAAAATAAACAGTTCATAGATTAAAATGGAATCACGAGAGGAGGCTCCCCAGAATTAAAATACTGTGGGGACTGGGAGCAAGTAATTTATCAGCTGAATCTTTAAAGACGTTGGCACAGCAAAGGAAGAGGGAATAATTCTATGTAAGGGGACAATATGAGAGGCAAATTATACAACAAAAAGTACACACAGGAAAATCGGATTTAAGTAGTGCCTTGTCTTCTTCATTTTATTTGTTCATTGATCACTTATTCCCCAAACAAATATTTGAGTAGCTCATATATGCCATGCAGTGTACTTCAAAGTAAAGAGCTTGATCTTTGTTCTGTATGTGGGAACAACAGATTTTTATAATGGTTTTTATTTTAGGGTACATTACCTTTCTGTGAAGGTATAAACTGGAGGGTTTAGGACTGCAGGAAGCCAAGCTTTTAATAATCCAAAATTGGTAATTGTATGCATCAGGGCAGTGGTAATAGAGTAGAGAGAATGAGACAGATTTAAGAAATATTTAGAAGAAAACATTAGTAGGCTTTACAAGTGAGAGAGGCCTGTAATTGTCAGCCCTAAGAGGTAAGCAATGAGAGTTAATTAACCTTTGCCTTTTATCAGTTCCTGAATAACATGAAAGACAACAGTTCTACAAAACGGCATGATCCTTCAAGTCTAGGTGCTTAAGCTGAACTCCCACACCAGGGGGAAAACAAGTCTGTTTCTCTTATTCTCCTTTCCATGTTGTCCTTGCACTGGTTCCACAGACCTATACACTTCTCTCCCTGAAGAAGAGCTTCTGTGACCTCCTAGGGAACTTGTATGTACGTACATGTTTGTTAGACACTGCAGGTCAAAGAGGAGAGGAAAGACCTCCAACCCAATCCTGTCATGGTTCATTAGTCTGTTCCTCTCTTGTTGGATACATCATAAGACTTAATGAGACAAAAGAGCTAGCTGACTATTTGCATTTTCACTCCCTGGCTTTTTATGGAATACCCCTGCTGAATACCGACTAAGAAGCAGGTATCTAATCTACACTTTTTCCTTTGGCTCAAGTCTAGCTAAAGAATCCAAGGTAACCTAGTCTTTTTATTTACAATCACCAAAGCCAAAAGTGTACAATCACTGTGATATGAGTTTGATTTACAAGCACATATATTTTAATCCTCACCGAAGAATATGATTATATATTTGAAAGAGAGGGAAAGAGACAGAGGGAGAGAAATTAGTGTGAGAGAGAAACATCGATCAGCTGCCTCCAGTACTTGACCCCAACTGAGGATCAAACCTTCGACCGAGGTACCTACCCTGACCAGGAATCAAACCTATAACCCTTTGGTGTATGGGACGATGCTCCAAATGACTGAGTGACTCAGCCAGGGCATATAAGCATATTTTAATATACATATATAAAACAAACTGACTTGCTTTATGAAGATAGACATGAAGTCCTAATGCATTACTTGAACTTAAAAATAGTAACTTAATTTTTAAACAGAATATTTCAGTATAATTTTTCTAATAGAAAGTATCTTATAAAATACTATAATGGCTATATTATTTTCTGATTAAATAAATTATTAATTCAATTATTTGTATGTTCAAATAAGATTATATTCACAAGCTCAAAAATATTTTGCTTATCTTATCTACAAACATAATACTACTCTTACACATATAAATATATTTGAATTCCTAGTAAATATTTATTTCTACTATAATTTGAAGAAATGCATAGGTTAAAAAATTCAAATTGTGTGTAATGAGTGTTTTATATATTTTTCTTTTCAGATAACATTGTTATTTATAATTTTGTTCTGTTTATAAGTATTCTGGAAAAAAATTAGGTACATCTAATTTAACTATTTCCTTTCCAGAGGACCTTAGGTTAAGCATCTGTGCAACTAGAAAATCTAGAGTACATTTGTAATATGAATATAAAGATATTTTAAGTTAAGTAATTTCAAAAGTTTTTCTGTTGTCTAAAATGAAACTAAAACTTTAATATTTGAATATAAATATTTTGTCAATGAAGATTGGTACACACATTTTAGTTAGTTTTCCAATTATATTTCAATGTATCATAATTTAGTGAACTTCAGGGAATTTGAAGATTGTAAAGGTACTAAATTATATTTTTCCTCTGTGTTCTAAAGGTAAATGTAATACCAGTATGCTAAAATCTATTTTACTACATAAGTATTCTTTTAAGATTTTATTTATTTATCTATAGAGAGGAAAGGAAAGAGGGAAGGAGAGAAATATCAATGTATGGTTGCCTCTCGTGAGTCCCCTGCCGGGAACTGGCCTGCAACCCAGGCATGTGCCCTGACTGGGAATCGAACCGCGATTGTGTGGTTGGTTTGAAGGCCCGCGCTCAATCCACTGAGCTACACACACCAGCCAGGGATACTACATAGTATTTCTTAATAATTAAAGGCATTCAACAACCATAAGCTTTCAGTATGTACCAGATTACTATGCAACAAAGAACAATGTGATCTCTAGACAGTCCCGTGTGGAGTTCCATTGGTAATACATTTTGGAACATTGTAATATAAAAATGAGCAACAAAAAATTTCATATTATTCTCTTGGGTTTTGTACAATGCAAATTTTTTCAGTTATTTTCTAAGGCAAAACACAAAACTCTCACCTATTAAACATGATAAATTAACATAAAAGATACACTGGAGCCCAAAGACAAAATGGAAGAGATAGTATTACTCACTGGGAAGTCAAACACAATGGAAAAAATTGAATTATTATACTTCGTTATTCCTGTGCAACAAAAGAGACATTAAAAATTCATACACATGTTTTCTTTATTTGTACTTTCATTCTACTTGGAGAAATGTATTCCTTAATGCACTGAATAAATGTACCCCCACAATGTAAAATTCTATATACTAAGTCCATTTTTCTATTAATATTTGATACAAGTTTGAGTTATTTTATTTAGAAAAATCTTTCAAAATATATCCAACAGAACTGGAAACATAATACCTAAATTACCCACACACCAGAAGAAAAAAAAAAGGGCGAGGGCTGAAATGAGAAGATATTTGAGATGAGAAATGATTCGGCTTTATACAAGGCCAATGAGGGTAGTTTAGTTTTAGAAGTACAGCTGTGGTTCTGGGGGCAGGGAGAAGTTTTATGTTATGAAGAACTGCAGTTCAATAAATGTCTTAAATTTCCATAGTTAAACATTTCAGCAAAGCTTTTGCTCCAACTCAATCACCCCTTCTCAAAAGATCTCTGTACACGTGGCAATAGTGTTTCTACTTAACGCAGACCAGCCATCCAGATCGAACTTCCCAATGTCGAACACAAATCACACTTGATAGAATTTAAAAATGTATTCTTAAAAATGTAAACTTCTAGAGAATAAGAAAATTGTAAGAATTCCCCGAACTATAGGAAACACAATCTAAGAGACGTGAGGAAATGCCAGACTGAATTAGGAGTTTCTGTTAACCTTTGGCGGAAGGTAGCTCAGAGTTTTTGTGTGAACTGGCTGAATCACGAATGTAGCAGAGCATGGCTAGGAGATTCAATCAGAAAACTCTTCATAAAGCTGGAGCTCTGGAAAGGCTTTATCTTCAATGAAGTAAAATTTTAAAAAATATAAAATGCAGAAGGAGATATTTAGGATTCTCTTGTCCCTAAAAAGAAAAAAAATATCCTGGGGTTTTCTAAACACAGTCTGTTGTCAAATATGTTTGACATCAGAACTGATTATTTAATGTTCACAGTACAAACTAAAGATTTAGCTTAAAGAGGTTCTGGGTGGTTCCTTGTGCCTCCTAACCTAGAAGAAGTAATGCAAATAGTCTCAGGAAAAAGGAAGTTTTAGTAAAGCCTCCAAATAATCTAAAAAATTTATTTTTAAGAATGGATGATTCACAAAAATAATGCGTAGACAGGAAAAAAATATCTTGAGTGTGAGTTCACTGAAATAAAAATTTCATAATCAGAATGAAAAATACTAATTAGTAGCATGATACAAAAATACATTTGATATGCTTAGAGAAACAAAAGATAACTTTAAAACTGAGAAGGTAGAGAGTATCAGAAAGGTTTGGATAGGTTTCAAAAAGAAGCNAAAAAAATATCTTGGGGTTTTCTAAACACAGTCTGTTGTCAAATATGTTTGACATCAGAACTGATTATTTAATGTTCACAGTACAAACTAAAGATTTAGCTTAAAGAGGTTCTGGGTGGTTCCTTGTGCCTCCTAACCTAGAAGAAGTAATGCAAATAGTCTCAGGAAAAAGGAAGTTTTAGTAAAGCCTCCAAATAATCTCAAAAATTTATTTTTAAGAATGGATGATTCACAAAAATAATGAGTAGACAGGAAAAAAATATCTTGAGTGTGAGTTCACTGAAATAAAAATTCCAAAATCAGAATGAAAAATACTAATTAGTAGCATGATACAAAAATACATTTGATATGCTTAGAGAAACAAAAGATCACTTTAAAACTGAGAAGGTAGAGAGTATCAGAAAGGTTTGGATAGGTTTCAAAAAGAAGCAAATGTATAAATAAGTTTAAATTTATGTGTCTGGTAAATATAATATGCGTATATATAATATATATTAAATTTATATTAGGATAAAAAATCAATGGAGCATTTCCTGTTTCTGAAAACAATGGGAGAAATGATCAGAACCAACCATATAACTTTGCCTCCTCGATATACTATCCATAAGATTTTTTTTTTACACCTTGACAAAGATGTAAAAGAAGAGGTAACAAAATGATAAAGTATTACTATGTTAAAACCCAGAGTGAGAAAATTTCTCTCCCTGAGAATAATTGCTGAGATGGGAAAATTTGAATATGATATTGGGAAGTAAAATAAAATCACATAGCTTACAAAATATGGGGATTATTCAGAGTATTATCTCATTCACAGTGTTAGGATCAACTGGGAATTGGCCAACCTTCAAAAAGAACTAACAGCCAACATGTAACTCAATTGATCCTAGAAATCTTTAGCCTTAAATTTAGTTTACAGCTGTCTTGTAGGAGAGGTGCCCTCAGTGAAATGGCAGACAAATACATCTTGTTCTTCAGGCTTCAAACTGTGCTTTCAAATATGTATGTATATTTTCTACTTCAGTAACATGCACACAGTCAAAGTGATAAAGCTCCTCAAGAAAACAATTCAGTGTAAGTTTGTAGAAGCAGTCAAAGCACAAACAAAAATATTTCTGATATTAAATTATTAGACACAATATACAAACTATTTAGTATATATAACATGTATGTATATAAAATTCATTCAACATATGTGAATATATCTTGAAGGGAGGAGAAACTATAAAAATAACAAACTTAAAAATTATATCAACTAGATCATCTATGAGCAGAAAACCACTAAGTAAATTAAAATATTATGGTTTTACAATTAGTTACACAAAATGGAAAATATAATTAGTAAACTAGAAGACAGATCAATGAAAATTATTCAGATTTGAGAGAGCAGATTGATACCTATGGAAATACAATGATAATAGAAGATGAATTTTCAAGGTTCAATATACCTTTAAATAGAAATGCAGAATAAAAGAGAGAGTGGGGAAGAGAAAATAGGGAAAGATAATCACTAAGAATTTTTAGGCCTGAAAAATATCATGAATGTGAGAGGTGGGGTGGGTAGGTCAGGAGAGAGTATTGGCAGGGGATGGGGACAATTGCAATTGAACAACAATAAAAAATGAAAATAAATATATAAATAAATCATGAAGCTAAAGAATTAAAGTTTCTAAGTATTTTTTTTTCATTTTTGAAATTAGATTTCCTTTTTTAAAATTTATTTTTAAAAAATTTTGTTCAAGTACCGTTTTCTGTCTTTTATTCCCATCCCAGCCCACCCACCCAACCCTCTCCGCTCTCTCCCATATCCACCTCCCTTAGTTGTTGTCCATGTGTCCTTTATACTTGTTCCTGTAAACCCTTCCCCTTTCCCCCTGAAATTCTCTCCCCTCTTCCCTCTGGTCCCTGTCTGCCTATTCTGTATTTCAGTGTCTTTGGTTATATTTTGCTTGTTTGATTCTTTTGTTGTTTAGGTTCCTGTTAAGGATAAATTAAAAAAACTCATGCATAGGCATAGAGCAATAATACTGCAGAAAACAAAATACAATGACAAATTTTTAAGGCATAAAGGTGGGGAGCAGACAGATAACCAGTAGTGAACAGTTGGTGGGCTAGCCTCAGAGCATAGAACACACTTTGAATAGTAATAAAACTATACATAAAACATATACAAACAAATTAATTTTTGTTTATTTTGTTGAATAGAATGTTTAACAAGGTTCTTTCCTTATTATCCAATTTATTGGGGTGACTGGTGAACAAAATTATATAGGTTTCAGGTGCACAATTCTCCCACACATCATATGCACACTGTATTGTATATTCATGACCATCCCAAGTTAAGTCTCCTTCCATCACCATTTATCCCCCCATACTCTCCCTACCCTCCCTAGCCTCCCTCATCCTTCTTATCCCTGGAAATCAGCACTCTGCTGTCCATGTTCATTAGTAGCTTTTTCTATTTTTTTAATCCCTCCCCACGCCCAGCCCATCCTCCCACCAGCTGTCAGCCTGTTCTCTGTCTATGAGTTTATCCTTATTTTGCTTGTTTGTTCATTAGATTCAACATGTGGGTGAGATTATAAGATCAGTTAGCACTAAAAAGAAATTGAAAAGTTTAATTGAAAATAAAACATCACTAGAAAGCGTTATGCTCAGTGAAATAAGCCAGATGGTGAAAGACAAATACCATATGATCTCACCTTTAACAGGAACCTAAACAACAAAACAAAAAGCAAGCAAAATATAACCAAAGAGACTGAAATACAGAACAGGCTGACAGGGACCAGAGGGTGGAGGGGAGAGAATTTCAGGGGAAAATGGGAAGGATTCACAGGAACAAGTATAAAGGACACATGGATAAAAACTAAGGGGAGTAGGAATGGGAGGGAGGTGGGGAGCACTGGGGGGTGGGCTGGAATGGGAGTAAAAAACAGAAAACTGTACTTGAACAATAATTAATAAAAAAGGAGGAAAAAGAAAACAAAACATCACTTATGATACTAAAAATAAACAGTTTAAATGGGCCATAAAGAGAGACCCAGAAGGTCACTTCATAATACTCAAGGGAAGAGTCCACCAAGAAGACATTAACATCGTAAATATATATGCACCCAACACAGGAGCACCCAAATATATAAAGAAAATCCTAGAGGACCTCAAGAAAGATATTGACAGCAACACAATTATAGTAGGGGATTTGAACACTCCACTGTCAAAAATGGGCATATCTTCCAAACAAAATATCAACAAAGATATTGCAGCATTAAACAACACTCTAGATGAAATGGACCTAATTGATATATATAGAGCCCTCCACCCCAAAGGAGCTAAATACACATTCTTTTCAAGTGCACATGGAACATTTTCAAAGATAGACCACATGATAGGACACAAAACGAGTCTCAACAATTTCAGGAAAATAGAAATCATACCAAGCATTTTCTCTGATCACAAGGGACTGAAATTGGAAACCAACCCCACAGGAAAAAACCCAAAACACCCAAAATCATAGAGACTGAATGGTATGCTATTAAAAATAACCAGTTTAGAAATAATTTCAACAAAAGTTATAGAAAAACTGTATTGTGAAGAATTAAAGAGTTTTATAAATTATCATCAGAAAACTTAGCATTAAGAAAATATCTATATTTCTAAAATTGGTGTGGGGATTCAGTTAAATGTCAGTGAAACCCTCATCAGGATTTTTATTTAAATTGACAGGCTGATTCCAAATCTTAAAATTAGAGAAAACAGCAGAGTAAAAGGAAAATTTCCCTAGAGAAGAAGTCTAAGGAGGGAGAGAATATGTTGTAATATTTTAAAAACCATTATGGTATTGATGTTCAAGTACAAATAGATGAACTAACTTATTTATAAAAATACAACATAAATTACATTATATGTAGATTATAAAGAAGATGAGTGATTCTTATAGTCATGCTTCTAAATAGTCTAAGTTTTACTTTTTTATTCTTTGAATGTTCATAAGAATTTTCCCCTTTTCTTTGTTTTCCATGAAAATTACAATGCTTGACCTAGTTGTGGTTTTCTTTTCATATATCTAACTTTCATTTCACCATTTTATTGATTGATACTGTTCAGTAAATTTTGATAATTCTCTGCCATTATGTCATCAAATATTTGTTCCATTTTATGCTCTCTTCTCTGAGATTCCAGTTTGAAGTATGTTACACTTTTCACTACGTCCACCATTATCTCGTGTACATTTTTTATAGTCTTTATTTTCTACATGTTTCCTTGTCGATAGCTCTTAAGTCTTATATTCCCATTTTTTTAAACCTTTTCCAAGCTTTGACTAATGTATTAATCTGATCATTTAGGTTCTTAATTAAAGTTATTTATAATTTCAGCTATAGAATTTCCATTTGATTTTCTTTGAAAGATCAAGACCTCTGCTAAAATTATTAATATTCTCCTTATTTTTCAACACATTAAGCATAATTTTATGTTTTTAATGTACATGTGTTTCCTTCTCCTCTATATTTCCTAAGAACCTCTTTCTAATATTAAATTATCTTTCCCTGTATGTGTGATTATTTTTTATTGAGTGCTGGGCATTGTAGATAAAACTAGTAGAGATAATTTGAGCTCTTCACAGAGCATTTAATTTTCTTCTGCCGGATAACGAAGGCCAATAGCAATTTCAAATAAATTAATCTTGTTTAGTTTAGAGATAGTCTGAAACTGTGCTTCCAACTTAGTAAGAGTGATTTGCTTCCAGTAAACTTGCACACGTAAGATACAGCACTTTGCTTTGTCTTTATGACGTCTGTGGGGTCCCTCAGTGCTTTCACTCCTTGTTTGTTTCCAAACTCCAATTTTTGTCTTCTAAGCCTTGTGAGTCTGTTCAAAGTTTCTCTCAAATTCTAAGCCTCATATGAGAAACAAGCTCTCAAATGTTTAGATAAAAGTCTTTTTTCTCTCAGATTCTGACTTTGTAAGTCATTATTACCTTGCTAGCTGTATATCTTACAACACATATTTTTCAGTATATAGTTTCCAGCTTTTCTACTTTTATAAAATAATTTTTTTATTTAATTCTTGTTCAAGTACAGCTTTCTGTCTTCTATTCCCAACCCTGCCCGCCCCCCGCCCCATGCTCCCCACCTCCCTCCCCTTTCCACCCCCACCCTTAGTTATTGTCCATGTGGCCTTTATACTTGTTCATGTGAGTCCATCCCCTTTTCCCCTATGATTCTCTCCCCTCTATTTGTTCTTATTCCATGGTCTTATTCAAGTTATCTAATGTATTTTTACAAGAGAGAGGACTCTGGTGACTTTTTTTATACTTGAAAATCAGATGCTATTTGTAACTCTTGCTCTAATTGTAGTCTCTTTTACATACTATACTTTAAGGCCATAAATGACTATAGGCTAAAATTTTTCTGTATTTTTATTGTAAATTTATTTTTGTTACTACATGGGCATCCAAATAGTATTGTTTCTAATAGATATAAAAGATTTTGTTGAAATATGGACACATTTTACTAATTTTAACCATTGACATTGCTGCCCAAGTCTACTGATTGGTTTCAACAGAAAAATGTGTACTCCAACATCTTTTGCTGACCTCTCCATTTTCTTAAAAACCAATTTACTTGCAGATAGAAACAGAAAGGCAGGGTGTGCATACTGGTGGAATTATGAAACAAAGATTAATGAACAGAGCTTGTCAAAGATTTGCTGAAGTCAAGTATTTTGCACAGGCTGCCTGATACAGCAGTCATGCATTCATCCACTCTGTAGAGTTTAGGACATAAAAATGGAATCCTGCCAGATGAGTGAGCTGAGGGAAGGCGAGTGCCTGAATGGTAGCAATGCATCCCACATACTTCACCTTTAATAAAGTCTGGCAAGTCACCCTTCTTAGTTTTCATTTTCCTTCTGTCAGCTGAATGTGGTCACATTTCTACGAGATAAAGGATAGGAGTGGTATGCAAAGTACTTTAGCCTTTAATTTACTCTGAGCTCTCTGTTTGACTTTCCAAGCATACTTGCCATGGTGCCAACAAGCCATTCAAGAGAAATTATTCTGCATTTAAAAGACTAACTATAGATACATTTAAAATTGTAACATGAACTCTAGTTCCAATTCAGAGCACTAGTATAATAGACTCCCACTGTTTGTAGATATCAGATGGAGTCATTTTTAGAATACTGGAAAGCAGGATTTTAAGCTTTTATTGGAGCAAGATATCCTCTTTTACACATACGAAGAGAACTGTTTACAAATTAACTTCTAACTAAAATATTAGTGGTTTTCTTTTGATGTCGAGCCATTCATCTGGCTGTAACTAATTATTACTTCAATATTCAGGCCCCTCCCAAATTCCTAATACATCCTGTTACACCATTTCCTCTTATTGGTCAAAAGAAACAGCAAGAATGCTTGGCAGTAATGAAAATTTTCTGTATAAGGCAAGACATTTGTTATCTAGAATAGATAACACAGTTTTAAAGGAAAATCCAGTTCTCCATCTAAGAATCATTTCTACTTTAGGGTTATTCCACTTCCAAATACTTGCTTGTCATGTGAAAAGAAATATTCAATTGCTCTTTTGATATTTTACTTAAGTTAAAAGTATCATGTTCTCAAATAAAATTGTGTATTCTACCATTTTGATGATACACTGACATTTTGTGAGATTCAATCTTACTTACTAGAAATTTAAAAATTTAAAGTTAAATTTAAATCAAGTTAGAAATATTTGTGATTAGAGGAGAAAAAAAGTTTTAACTGTCCCCGAGTCAACTTTAAAACACTATTTACACACTTTTAGATTCGTTTGTTAACATTTTATGTCAGAAGTAGATGAGGTGATGGTAAATCCAGTGAAGTTAGAAAATAAACCATAAAATGTAAAAATAAGAGAAGATAGTAGTTATCAAAGCAATGATGCCACTGAGCTATATATGAGTCACGGCTGCTGGGAGACGAGAGATTTGAGAGTGCTGCACAGAAAGTTTTCTGGCAATTGTTTTTCTGAATTTTAAGATAAACCTTTCACTCTGGATTCCAAGAAATTACTCCGTCACTAAAAATAATAATAATACAATAATAAAAATATAACTCTTTCTCTTTTCCCAATGATCCTTACACTTTGCTTTAGCTAATAAAAAGTGGATCTGGAGAAGAAAATATACCCACCATTGCCCAGAGAGTGACAGCAATCTGTTAATAGTTGAGTAATATAAAAAAGGCTGATGGTCATATAAAAATTTGAAGTAGTTGTTTTACTTGTTTTGTTTTTGTGTGTGGTTTTCTTTTTTTGTTGTTGTAGAAATTCTTAAAGCATGTATTGAATTCACGAGTGTAGCTCGTGAATGTCTTCGAGAGGGCATAAGATAGGAACAATATTTAGTAAGTGTTTATAAACACAGTGTGGTGAGATTCTTAAGATGCCCCCCAAGATTCTAGTCTCCTGGTGTTCACACACTTTTTCTGGGTTATTAAATCAAATACTGATGTTGGTTCTGCTTTGAAAGGCTTCTGCAGTTGTAATTAAGGTTCCAAATCAGTTGTCTTTAAATTAAGAAAATAATTCAGGGGTTCTGACCTAGTCAGGTGAGGCCTTTAGCAGCAGGGATTTTTCTCTAGTCTGTTGCAGAAAAGGGAATGAGATGTTTGAAGGACAAGAAGGATGTGATGTGCCATTGTTGGCCTGAAGACAGAGGTGCCCACGTGGCAAGGAATGCATGTGGGCTCGAGGACCTTAGTTCTTCATGAGGAATTGAATTCTGGCAGCAAGATTGACCTTGGAAGCATTTTTTTCTATCTGCAGATGAGAATCCAGCCTGGTGAATCCTTTATTCCAGTCTTACAATACCCTAAGCAGAAGACCCAGCCACAAATGTGATTTCTGACCAACAGTACTGTAAATTCGATCACAGGACAACCAGGGGTGCTGGGCAATGTAATCAAGCTGTGAGTCCACTTCGAATAGGAAACAATTTGGGGATAATATAAGTTTCTGTCACAGTATAACTTTCTATATATCCATGCCACAGTTGAGTTGTTAGTTCTCTTAAGTTATTAATTTTCTTCATTTCCTTAAGAATTACTTATGTATATTACCTAAAACATTTTTATAGAATCCATGTGTAATATTCTGAATGTCTCTAATATGAATACTATGATAAAGAAGACATTATATCAATCTGACAGGAAGCCAAGATATGTTGCTGAATTTTAACTAAAAAATCTAGTTACCTAAATCTTAAGCAGGTAAATGCAAACAAGGTAAATGTAGGTAAATGCACATTGTATGTCATATTCATTCATTCATTGATTTAATTATTGCTCTAATATGTAAAATAGGGTCAAAACATAAAAACTGGGCATAATTAAAATAATTTTATATATGTATATATGCATGTGTTTATCATCTATACATATATACCCATATATTTCAAGTAGAGGTTAATTTTCCTCCTTAAGCACACACTTTAAAAATCCATCAAGGCAGAAACAGTACTATGTTCTTATCTATAAAATAATTAAAATAATTAGGGGTCCATAGTTCTTTTGCCTCTTTAGTTTGAAATAACTATAGATTCACAAAGATGCCAAGAGTCAGAGAGCTTGTTTGTAGCTCTCACCAGTTTTCATCCATTGGTTACATTTAACACGCTATAACACAAACTCAAGCCTGGGAAGTCGACCTTATAGTTAAATGTCATTTTCTCACATATGTAGGTTGTTGTAACAACAACCATTTAAAGTACAGAACTCTTCCATCACCTCAAAGATTTTCTTTGTGCTCTATAGTCACATCTACCCTCTCCCCACCCAGCACCCATAGCTCCGTAGCTCCTGGAAACCACTAATCTGCTCTGCATATTTACTTTGTTGTTTAAAAAATGTTTTATAAATCAAAAGGCAGTTTACAGCCTTCAAGATTGAGTTTTTTATTCATCATAATGCCTTTGAATCTGTCCAAGTTTTTGCATATATTTATTTTTTCTCCTAAGTTATGTTCCATTGTATCTATGTACCAGTTTATTAAATTCCCTTTAATCTATTAAAGGGCATTCAGGTTGTTTCCAGTTTTTGGCTATTACAAATAAAATTGCTATGTACAACTGTGTACCTTTTTGGTATACACAAGTTTTCATGTCTCTGGGCAAATATCCAGAAATCAAGTGCAGAGTCATATCCTAAATGCATGCTTAGTTTTTCCAGGGTGTTTGTAACATTTTACATTCCTGAGAGGAATGCATGAGACTCCCAGTTTCTCCACAACCTTACAAACATTTGTTAGTGTCACTACTTTTACTTAAGCTGTTCTAAATGAGTATGCAGTTGTACAGAAAAATTAACGTAGGAGAAATGAGGTGGTTAACCCAGGTTTGCCCCCCCCACCCCCCCGGCTGGCAAAGTGGAACTGGGACTACGGGAGAGCTCCAACCATTCCATGATAAGAAGGACGCACTGTACCTACATTGTTTGTACAAAACAATCTGATTTATGTTGAACACCTGCTTTCCTCTTGTGAGTTTGGACTTGTGATACACACTAGGCAGAGGCTGCCTACATGACCAGCTCCCAGTTAAAAACTCTTGGCACTGAATAGTGCGTTTCCCTGAAAGACAACATTTAACATGTGTTGTCCCAACCATCCCGTCTGACTACACTGGGAGATGCCTGTTGGAAGCTTGCATCTGATTTCCACTGGAATTCTCCCCAGCCATGTTTTTCCTTTGATGGTTTTGCTTGGTATCATTTTATTGTAAGAAATCATAGCTGCGAGTTTGACTGTATGCTGAGTTCCGTCAGTCCCAGAGAATCAGCAAACCGGGGTGGGCTTTTGGACGCTGACCCCGTAGCAATGTCTCATGTTAGTCTTGGCCTACATTTTCGTACTGACTACATGAAACACCTTTTCATAGCGTATTTGCCAGTTGTTTATCAACTTTGGTGAAATGTCTTTCATAACTCCTCTTCATTTTAAAATTGCAAATTTTTTGCTTTGTTTTGCTTTCTACAATTGAGTCTGGGAGTTCTTTATATATCGTACTTTATAGTCTCTAGGATTTATGGTTTACAACTCTTTTCTCCTAGTCTGAAGTTTTTCTTTTTATCCTTTTAACATGGAAAAGATTTAATTTTGATGGAATTCAATTTATTGATATTTCATTTGTGGATCATGCCCTTTGATAATATGTTTAAGAATATTTCACCAACTCCAATGTGCTGAAGATATTTTTATAGCTTTTTTTCTAAAAGCTTTACAGTTTTACATTTTTCTTTAAATATATGATCCACTTTAGGTCATTATTATATAACATGTGAGGCTTAGGTATATGTCTGATTTCTCTACCTCCATCTGTGGGAAATACTCTTTCCTCCATTTAATTTTTCTTGCACCTTTAAAAAGAACCAGTCATGTGTACCAGTATAGGGCCAACTCTGGATTTTCTGCTCCACTGAGCTGTGTGTCTTTCCCTTGACCAACACCATGCAATCCTGATTACTATCAATGTATGAAAGTCTTGATACAGGATAAATTGATTTCTCCCACTTTATTTTCATTTTTCAAAATTGTTTTAGCTCTTCTAGTTCCTTTGCCTTGACACATAGCTTTTAGAATATTCTACCAAATCTATAAAAAAATAAAACCTTTCTAAAGATTTCAATAAAATTTGTCTTTAACCTGTATAACAATTTAAGAGGAATTGGCATCTTTCTTTTTCATGTTTAGTATTTCAGTACATAGACACTATGTCTCTCCACTTATTTATCTCTACTTTGATTTCTTTTATCAGAGTTTCTCAGTTTTCAGTGTATAAGGTATGGGTATGGTTTATTAGATCTACATCCAAGTATTTCTCATTTTCTGAGTGATTTTAAGTAGCACTGTATTTTAGTTTTGATGCTTATATATTTGTTGCTATTATATAGAAATAAAATTGATTTTGTATATTTATTTTATGTTCTGAAAATTTGCTGTTCTCCCTAATTAAGTCTAGGAATTATTTTTGTAGATTCCATAGGATTTTCTACAAAGGCCATCATGTCATGTTCAAACAGAAAGTTTTACTTCTTAATTTCTGATCTCTATATCTTTTTATTTCCTTTACTTGCTGTTCTCATTTTTTTCCTTTGACTTTAGTTTCCAGATGTTTGTGATATGTTGTGGCATGGATTTTTTAAAATACAATTTGGAGTTTTCTCTGCTTCTTGACTCTGTTGGTTTGTGGCTTTTGCCAAGTTTAGAAAATTGAAAATTTGTTCAACCCCACATTCTTTCTCTTCTCCTTATGAACAATGATCACACAACTATCATGTCACTTTTTTAATTATTCGACAGGTTCCTGAGTCTCTCTATACATTATAATTTCAGCTCATTTCCTGCCTGTGTTTAAAATTGGGTGATTTTTATTGTTATAATCTCTAAATTCACTGGTTGTTTTTCTGTCCCTTTTGCTTTGCTGTTAAGCCTCACATTGTGGGCTTTTTAAAATGTGTTTTATTTTGTTTTGGTTTTCATATTTTTTCTTTTAAAATCTACACCTTGTAATTACTTATATCTTCTATTTCTTTGCTGATATTCTCTATTTCTTTGAGGAGACACTCTATTTTTCATAGCATTAAGCTTGTTCAAATTGTCTATTCAAACATTTTTATGTAGCTGCCTTAAATTTTTGTCAGATAATTTCACTGTATTTATTATGCATAGCAGTGTTGATATATATCAATTGACTTTTTATTTCAGTTGAAATTTTCATGCTTTTTCATATGACAAGTGATTTTCAATCAAACACTTTTATGCATTTGTGTCCATGTTTCTAACATTTCTCCGGAAGGGGAAGGCGGCTGGATACTGCTGGCTTACTTCCAGGTAGTTACAAAAATCCATGTTTCCCTCTTGGTCTCTACTAACTCCTCGGGCTGGGGAGAAGGTTTCTCATGACTGCTGACAGGTGTGGAATTTTGAGCTGCCAGTATGCATCTGGGATACCAGGTGAGCCCCAAGGGGCAAGAATGCCTTGGTACTTGCTCATGTGACCTCCACTGTCACTGCTGGAGGAGGGAGGGCATATGAACGTTGGGTGGTGACAAAAGACTTGTCTTTCCCCATAGGGCCTCTTCTGCCACCATGTCAGAAAGGAGGGATGGCCCTTTTATACTGAGTGAGGGTGGACTACACACTTTTGTTCTGCTCTCCATTCACACTTAAAAGGGGGATAAAAATGCTGGATCCCTACTTGGGCTTCTCTGATGTAAGCACCAACAGGACCAACAGGGGTGGAGGTGTTTTATTACAGTCTGGTGGGTTTGGCCAGCATGGCTCCCTACTTAGCTTTTGTGGCTGTAGGTAAGAAAGGAGCCAGTTTCTCCTGTACTGTTTTATTGTGGTAGAGGATTTTTTTTGTCTAAAATATTTCTGTATCATTAAGTTGCCCTTTTTTCTTGGTCCCTTGGATAAAAAAAGTAAGCTGGGTTTTCATAAATTTTCATAGAATACATTTATATATTTTTTAGGTCACACTTCCTACATTTTATTTTTTCAATTAAAGTTTGCATTTGATATTGCATTGGATTAGTTTCAACCGTATGGCATAGTGTTTAGACAATCATGTACTTTACAAAGTGTCTTCCTCGATATTTGAAATAACCATCTGGCTCCATAAATAGTTATTATGATATTATTGATTATATATACTACTATACTTTCCATCCCATGACTAGTTTGTAACTATCAATTTATACTTTATTCCTTCACCTTTTTTATTAAGTACCCCAACTTCTTCCCCTCTGACAAACATCTGTATGTTCTCTGTATCCATTTCTTTCAGTTTTATTTCTTCATTTATTTTGTTTTTTAGATGCAACATACAAATGAAGGCATATGGAATTTGTCTTTCTCTGACTTATTTTACTTAGCATAATACCCTCTAAGTTCATTCATTTGTTTACAAGTGCTAAAATTCCATTCCTTTTCAGAGCTGAGTAATATTCCATTGTGTATATTTACCACCATTGTTTTATACACTTGTCTATTGATGGGCACTCGGGTTGCTTACATATCTTGGCTATTATTAATAATGCTGCAATGAACACAGAGGTGCACATATTCTTTTGAATTAATGTTTTGGATTTCTTCACATATATACCCAGTAAAATCACGGGGTCATAAGGCAGTTCCATTTTTATTTTTATTTTTTTGAGGGCTCTCCATGCTTTTTTCTGTGGTGGCTGTATGAATCTGCATTCCCCAAAATAGTGCATGACAGTGCCTTTTTCTCTCCATGTTCTCCAAAACTTGTTACTCGTGAATTTATTGATGATACCTGTTCTGATAGGTGTGCAGTGATATTACATTGTGGTTTTAATTTGTGTTTCTCTCCTGATTCGTGTTATTGAGAATCTTTTCCTGTCTATTGGCCATCTCTATATTCTCTTTGGAAAAGTGTCTGTTCAGGTCATTTGCTCCTTTTGTATTTGAATATCTTCTGGTATTGAGTTAGATGAGTTCTTTATAAATTCTGGATATTAACCCCTTATTGGGTGTATCATTGGTTAATATTTTCTTTCATTCAGTAGGTTGTCTTTGCATTCTATTTATGGCTTTCTTTGTTGTGTAAAAACTTCAGTTTGATGAGTCCTGTTTGTTTATTTTTTTCTTTTGTTTCCCTTGCCCAAAGTGGTATATGATAAATATTTTGCTAAGAGAAAGGTCAGAAATTTTACTATCAATGTTTTCTTCTAGTAGTTTTATGGTTTCAAGTCTTACATGTCTTTAGTCTATATTTTAGTTTAGTCACTTATATGGTGTAAGAAAGTGGTATACTTTCATTTTTTTTACATCTTTCTGTCCAATTTTCCCAATGTTATTCATTGAATAGACTTTTTTGTACCGATGTATGTCCTTGCCTCCTTTGTTAAATATTAGTTACACGTACGAGCATAAGTTGATTTCTGGGCTCTCTATTCTATTCCATTAGTCTGTATGTCTGTTATTCTAGTACCATGCTAATTTGATTACTATAGATTTGCAGTATATGGCATTTTAATATCAGGCAGTTTGATACCTCCAACTTTGCTCTTCTTTCTCAAGATTGCTGTGGCTATTTGATGGGGGTTTTTTTGTTTCCTTATAAATTTGGGAGTTATTTGTTCTAGTTCACTATTGGTATTTAGGTAGGAATTGCACTGAACATATATATTGCTTTGAGTAGTATGGATATTTTAATAATATTAATTCTTCCTATCCATGAACGTGGTATATGCTTTTATTTCATTGTATCTTCTTCGGTTTCTTTCTTCATTGTCTCATAATGTTCCAAGTACAGTTCTTTTGCCTCCTTGGTTAAATTCATTCAAAGCTATTTTATTTTTCTTCATGCAGTTATAAATGATATTATTTTAAATTTCTCTTTCTGATAGTTCATTATTAGTGTATAAAAATGTAGCTGTTTTCTGAATATTTATTTTGTTTCCTGATACTTTACTGAAATCATTTATGAGTTCTAACATTTTTGTGGTAGAATCTTCAAATAATGAGAGTTTTACTTCTTCTTTTCCAATTTGGATGTCTTCTATTTCTTCTTGTTTGATTGCTGTGGCTAGGACTTCCAGTACTACATTGAATAAGAGCAGCAAAAGTAGACATCTCTGTCTTGTTTCTAGTCTTGAGAAATACACTTTTATTTTTTCTCTTGAGTGTAATGTTGGCAATGGACTTGCCGTGTATGCCTTTTATTATGTTGACATATGTTCTCTCTATTCCCACTTTGCTAAGAACTTTATCATAAATGCATGCTAAATGTTGTCAAATGATTTTCCTGCGTTTATTGATATGATCATATGCTTTATGCTTCAGAGTGTGTATATTAAAGATAGACAGCTGTTATTTGTTTTGGCAGGAAATGTTGACAATTCTGGCTTGTCAGCTTCTTCAGCACCACATCTGGGGCATGAGAAACCTAGTGATCTCACCACCATGTCATTCTTTGGGTCTCAAAATTTGTAGCTTATCTGCCTATATCTCTCCATATTTCAGAGTCTTTTAAAGTTTCTTTTATATATAGTATTCTGAGTTTTTCATTGCATTTAGTGAGAGAAATAGGAAAAAATGCTTCTACTCCATCTTTCCAGAAGTGAAAATACCAAATAAATAAGGTTTTAGTGAAGGGTAAATAAGATAAATTTTATCAAGGGTCTGAAATAGTGACTATTATTTAATAACATTGAATACTTATTAGTATTCTACTCTGACATCTGCATAAATATTCTTAAAATTAATTAAAGTAATGATTATATAGTATGAGGAATTTTTTCATTGATGATATGCTATATTATTAAATTCATTAACATTAGTTAATCTTTTTTAATCAATAACTTGCATAGAGTTTGTTAGAAGTGAAGATTTTTGGTATATAATCTACTAAGTGAAAGTCATATTTCTTCTGTACAGCATTTGCATGGGTTTAATTATTTTGAAATCTTTGGTACAAATTCCCAATTTATATTTCTTAAAAATAATTACTAAAAAGAAATTTGATCACCTGGTCTCACTGCCCTATTGCCTTCCTATCTGTCCTTCACATTTAAACAAATTTTCCTGGGATGAAAGAACATAATAGAAAAGAAAAAGAGAAAGTGATAAGAGCATAAATATAAAGAGGTCACCTACTGAATTCTTTCTCCATGTAGCAGCTTGGAACATAAGAAAGTCTACAATTGTAGATATACTTGCTGGTTAAGCTGTTCCAAATCAAGTTTTATTCATAATCTTACAAAATAGAAAACCAGAGAGTGGATAAAGTGAGATCAATTTAACAGAGTCTTTATCCCCTTTTCTCTTTATTTGAAGACTCACAGATTACCTCTGCAATTTTTCAGGGACTTAGCCAAAACACACTTGACTGAGAATTTGCAAATATGCTGTTACCTAGTTTTTTTTCTGTATCACCCCAACCCTTCTGCTTACACAGCACCTTCTCATTTTTATGTGTGTCTTTTCACTTTTATTATATTAAATGTTACTGTTTCCAAAGTCTTTGCACAGAGCTCTGTGATCTTAGGAAAAAAACCACTATATAAATCTAACAAGCCAAGCAAAGATTTAAATTCAATATAGAAGAACTTCTAGAAATTATTAAAGACTTCACTGGAAAGAAAAATTAAACCTCGATATCCCATTTCCTTACATTTTCACTGCAGTGGCATCAGTAAAATCGATATACCTTAATTGAACCACACAAAGTCTGTTTGGAAGAACGGCCCTGGCGCAAAATTGAGCAGCTTCTGAAACTTGTCAAGATGGTTCATTCCTGGAAACAGTGTGCACAGTTTTACCATTTTTTTTTAAATTGTGAAAGTGAATGCCAGTGCATTTGGTAGACCTAAAAATAGATATGAATGGACCCCAGTATAAAAATTAAAAATTCCATAACATAGTCACAATATTAATAAAGGGCCATACCTGCTTTTCACAGTTGGAGCTAAGAAGCTTCAGGATTAAACTGTTTATAAAAGTATGACAGATAAACAAATGGTTTATTTGGAATTTAGCTGGGAGGCACCAGCACCCAATTTTGCAGAGTGTAATCAACACCTAGATCAGAATGGTACAGGGTGTATAACCACCCAAGAGACAACCAACAGCGGTACATAGATGATTTGAAGATTCATATTTCTTTTGTCCTGGCCACACTAATTCATTTTTTCAATTTTAAGGAATAGATGTGAATAAATATACATATCTATATATGAATGACAAACTGAAAAATAAAAAAAAATAAAGGATAATAAAGCAAACACATGACAGGTATTGTTTAAGGCATTTTTGCATACATTTCTTATTTAATACTCTCAACTCCCCTGTGACTTGTAAGTCACAGCTTATGATATGTTCCTAGCCTCTTAAGAGGTGCTTCATCTGTACAGGTCTCATTAAAAATACAGCCTTAGGTGGTCATGAGTTATTCTGGGTGACTTTCACTGCCTTACCCTCATTTATATGTGATTTGTTCAGGAGTAGTCCCCTTATCCAAGATCAGTCAAAATGGGGGCTGCTGGTAAAAAGAGCTATTCCAGACCAGGCATGTTTTTCTCACAATACTTCGACTGGACAAATGGAAATAACCTATCAGTGGGTGGCTGCATCAGTCAGGGTCCAGTCAAAAGACGTGTGATCCTTGAGTGAAGAGAAATGAATATAGAGAATTGTTACACATATTTCTTAAAAGACAAGAAGAAGCATTAAGTTTATCATTTCTAAAATGAACACCTACCACCCCAAAGACTGGAGAATCAAAGGAAAAGTTTTGAATTATTGAGACTTAGACTTATGCAAGAGGCCCCCAGAGCAGACACTCTGGCTCTGGAGAGAAGGTGTTGCCCAAGAGTGCTGACCTTGGAGAAGGGATCTTCATTGTTTGGTACCCAGGCCAGAACTTCACAAAAATAGTATTAACCTCTGGTATTTGAGATAGGGCATGAACAGAATGGGTCTACACATGTGGGGCAAAACTGTAAACTTAACTCACCATCTTCTTTAAGAAGGCTGCATCTTGGGTTAGCATTGCTAGGGAAAGGCTCACAGGAACAAGAAGTAGATAGAAAGCAACCCTCCCCCCCCAACAAAAAATGTTTCTTCTCTCTCTAGCCTCCCACTCTCCTTATAACACTCCCTACTGACCAAGGTCAGCAGGGAGCCAGGAAAACTTATATACACATGATTTGCAGCATCATGGCTCCAGCATCAGGTAACACATTAGAGAGGGATGGGTTTGAATATGAAAAGGAAAAACTTAATAATTATCTCCTTCTTTGTCTACTCCATTTTTATACATGCTCTTCTATGCATATTTTAACTTCCATACAATAAAAAAAATTAGGTGTGTACTTAATAAGATGCAACTCTTTTTCATTTAAGCAAGGATATAGTTTCACTCTAGTGAAAGAAAAAGGTATAAAATTTCAATAGTTATGGTATCTGAGTCTAGGAAACTGTCACATTATTTATCTTTGATGTATATTTAATTTATCCTCTAATTCAGTCACAGTCACATCTGCATATTTTGTTTGCTGAATATAAATCTTGTTACATGAGTGGCAAATTCTGACTGAATTATAAACTTAAACTTCTACAAAATTTGGATAAAATAACAAGGGAAACAAATATAAAATTATACATATATACACATGTGCATACAACAAGCATGCAACAAAATGTACAAATATAAATACCAATTAAATATATAAAGCAAGGAATTTTTCATTTCTGTAACTAATCTTAAGGGCACAACTTAAATCTTACATGATATATTTTATTTTTCTTTTGTCCTTAAGCCATAAGCTTTAGACCACAGTTGATATTTATAACTTCCTTTTTCAAGAATTCCTTCTATTTTTTATTTTGCCTTCAGCTGACAAGGTCATGTCATTTTTCTCTTAGTGTGGTAACCTCTAACTTTCAATTTTGAAGGGACTAAAACCTCAGTGATCCTTATTTTTCTGATGGCTATACTTTTCCATTAACTGATGTTATCAGACATGAAACCACTACAACAGTTCCCAAGAAATTCTCTGGGTTCCAAGCACTGTCTTTCCTGGCTCCATTTATAGGACCAACAAACCACCCCCTTGGGAATCTGTGTCAGGCAACCCAGTGAGCAATGGGGCAACCACTTTGTTTATCTGCTGGTTCAATGGTATGGAGAGGGGAAAAGGCCAGGTAACAGTCTGGAGTTGTAATTTCATAGAACCATGGCCGTAGGCAATTTCCCTACCGTGAAAACAGAACCCAAAACAGCAACTATCAAAGTGGAGGAAATGGAGGAAAGAAACTATAATTAAAGCTGTTTCGGGAACATGTATAGATGGCACAACAAAACCAAAGGGGAGTAGGATCAAGGGTGGGAGGTGAGGATGGCTGGGGTGGAGGGGAGTGGTGGGGGGAAATGGAGACAACTGTACACGAACAATTTAAAGAATGTAAAAAGAAATAAAACTGTTTTAGTAGTGACAGAAATCACTCCCACTTCCACTTTGGTTCCCAGGCCTATTTCTTCTAGATATATAAGACACAGCGACCGTTTGGGTCAAAGGTTAAAACATATGCAATGTCCTAAAAGACAAACCCCCATCCTTTCAAATGTTTGTGATATTTTTCCCCAAACTGGCACTCTGAGTCTTAAGTAGGCCTTTCCATCCATGGATGAGGGCAGCTGCTGCTAAGACCAATAAATTCCATGAATAGGAACCCTTTGCTGCTCTCTTATTCTTTTTTATGAAACCTTTTTTGACCAGAATCAATGTTGTACAAAATGTCATGGTTATGAGTAAGCCATACCATAAATCCATGGGTGGTGGTTCTGGCAGAAATATTAAGTAAAGTTAAGGAAGGCAAATCAATATGCAAAATACATGTCTATTCCAATGAGGAAAAATCTTTGTACCTTCCTTGATTAAAGTGGTACAATACTGGTTATTTGGTTACCCCAGGAAATGGTTCCATACCAGGACGCACTGTTGGCCTCTGCTGCTAGGGGTCATGCTCTTGGTGGTAGCTGGTCAGGGTAGCCTTACTGAGAAACATCCACATAGATGAGCCCTGTGGAGAGGTTCCACCCCTGCCCTTACTGTTACCATGGTCATATCGAACAAGACTTCGGTAGCTCGACAAAGACACCATTGGAAATCCATTTTTGTCAACCTAAGAACCTCTTCTGTATTGACCTTTGAGAAGCATTCAAACGGGACACAATTATTTTCAAATATTGCACCCATTCTGAGAGCTTCATCCACACACCTCTCACACAGACCTCCTGTCACCAGTTTTCCAGTCCTGTTCTTTCCAAGTTCCTAAGTGTCTAGGAAAACTGCTAGTAACTATTTTTTGAATTAATGTGGGCTGTTCTTCTGGCCATCACTTGGCCTAGACAAAGGAACAGCCAAATACAGCACTAGAAGCTCTGAACATTAGAATATTTTCCTTCAAATTTTCCTTTAAGGTCATCTCTGACTGAAGCTATAATGGCTGTGGTTTACCTAGGCCTGTGCTTTAGTCATTAGCCAAAATGGTCCCAGGGAACTCCCCAAAGGCCCGTAGGTACAGACTGAGAAAAAAAGGAAATATAACAGAAATGATTGTCAAAGATGTTTGAGCCATAAACTCATTCAATTTACATGTGCTTTCCAGATTTGCTTAAGCTTGAATCTTTACACTTTCTCTTGCTGATTAAATGCTTCAAGTGCCCAAACTTATAAATTGATCAGTCAGATGACAACACTTCACAAGAGAAGCACAAGTCACACAGTCACCTTGTCCAATAGTGTTCACTGTCCTCCAGGACTCAGCAGTAGCAAGCTAGGAGGTTTATCTCAAAGGAGTGAGTTTTTGCAGAAGAGAGCAAGGATTTCTCAGAAACCTACAGGACTTCTCTGTGATTCCTCCATTACTTCTGGCTAGTTGCTTTATACAGCCCTCTTATTTGCAACAGACACTTTATAAAAAATATTAGATCTTTTGTTCACAAGGCAAAATGGAAGATTAACTGGGACTTAAGCCTAGAATGCTGCTAAGCCATAGCTTGCTCTGGTTCTCCTAAACACTGACAGACTTACATGTGCTTGATAAATGATTTAAAATAGCACACGTAAGTAGGTAAATGATGCTCTCAGACCCAAAGGGCCCATCAAGCATTGTTTCTTTCTTATATTCTTTTTCTTCAACTTATCTTTTGTGAGGGAATATTATGACAAGTTTCAGACCTTTGTACTCTCAGAAATGTCCCTGAGTTTGCAAGCCTCTAGGTTTCTTGGAGTTTCTATACTATCCTCTGATTCACATAAATTATACTAAGGAATCTAAAATGCTTTCTACTTCCTGGTCCTAAAGTCAAACCATTATATTAGTGGGACAGTGTGATGTTATATGAAACACCAAAACTGTTAAGATCTATGTGTAATACACTATCGCAGAGACGAGAAGAGTTAATAGAGTCCTGAGGCAGGATTTCCAAAAATGAATTTTGGTCCTGCAAGGTAAAAGTAACAGCTTTTGTAACCTTTTCAAATTTATATGTAGAACACTGCATTATTCAGGTCAATAGTTGCATATCAAGTACCCACAGGTCTGTCGATTTGATATTGTCCATATTGTCCATAAAAGATGCTATGTCTAGAACAGCAGGGGAAACTAGAATCTCCACCTGATTCAGATACAATAATTCATGTTTTCCAAGATTCACAAAGCTAAAAGAGGAAAGATAAATAGTGTTGTTATAGAAATGGTCATACATCTTTCAAGATTTTGATGTTCACCCTAACTTGTACAATCTCTAAGAGTGTGGTTTCTGGTCTATTATCATGGACGAGAAAAAAGTTCTAGAGGCTTCCACTTTACTTGTCTTTTTATCATGGCCCTACACTACTGGTCAGATGTCAAATATGGGGATTCTGCCAGTTGCTAATTACAACTATCTCTATTACACATTCAGGAACTGAAGAGATAGCATAGGATGAGGCCTCAAGCATATTAGGCTCATTGTGATATAAACTTAAGCAAAAATCCCATTTATCACCTGAAGCAAATAAAATCTCCTGCTGGCTGGTGGACCATGAACTTAATAGCATTGTGTATTCTCAGGATTTGCTATAAATTAAGAGAAAATGACTAATAATTTCCACAAGGTCTGAATATTTACTTTTCCACAGTGTGCAAATACTCTAGTTAATGCAATTATCTCTTGGATGTGCTGGAAAGAAGCACATATCTAGATTATACACTTGCGGCATTATTGCGGGTTCTTTCTCAAGGGAATTGAGAATCTCCTTCAATCCATATTTTTTTAGGCTCATGAACCAGCTTAGACCTGGAGACTGGATAAAAAACAGTGATTTGTTATTGTGGTGCAACAAATTAGGTTTTGAACCACCATATCTGTAGTATAAAGCAAGTACATTTTAGTAACAAAACTATGTATACATTGATAGAGAGACTATGATCAATTAACCACCAAAGATCACTGAGAATCAAATTACTGCTTTATCATTTCGACTCTCCTTGTCAGTAAAAAGGTGAAGCGCTGCCACCTAGCACCTGTATTTCTGGTGTACAATTATCACCACTAAAATTGCAGTGCTAAGTTTCACTGCATCCTCTCGATCATACCTGTTATACAAAGAACAGCTGAAATAGAGCATTTCAAGGATACAGATGCTCCACTCATTAATACATTTGTGAGTTCTCTGAGGCCTATGGAGGGATGTATTGGGAGAGTAGGTATCTATATAGCATATAAAAACTCCCTGACAATATGCCTTACGAGCTAATAGTGTAGATTTCTTTCCCTTAATTACTTCAGGCAAGTTTTAGTATCTCCACCCCATTAAATGCAGTTCATGGTTGAGTTCAAGCTTTAGTCAACCAACCAAGCAAACTTCATAGCCACCACCAGGTGCACAAGTTAACACGTTAACCCAGAATCTCTGGTAAGCACATTCATATCAATAAATTCAACCTGATTCAGAGTTTATATCATCCTTCTTTTTCTAATATTCTTAGAATATATTATCACACATAATTCACATGTTTATTCTGATATGAATTAGCAAACTCTACTGTCAGAAATTATTTTGACACATAAGCAATTTTCTCTTTTGGGGGGCTTTTTTGTAATTTCCCATCTGGAGTATGTTGTAATATATCCCTGAGTATGGACCTAGTAACAACATAGTGTTATGAGGATTATTCTTAAATTAAGCTAGCATCTCTTTGCAATAAAACTACTACAAGTATTGTTATTATAAAATACTCAAGCAAAGAAGGCCATCTTAAAATAGTGCAGGGAACCTGCTTCCACAAGCTCAGAGTGACAGAAGTTCAAGGTCATTAATTCCCCCTGAGTCCAACTAGAATCTCCCATTTCAAGTTTTAGATGCTCAGTCCTTTACATGTCATATGACATTAATGTCATAACATTCATGTGAGGTGACTGCAAAGCTTTGAGTATACCTAATATTGCAATTTTGCAACCCAATGAAATTTTGTGTTTAGTTTTACCCATATTGCCCTAATTGCTTTATGATAATCATAGGAGCTCAATATATTTCTTGATGATGAGTTGACCTGAGAAATTAGAGATGTGAACATGTAATTTTGTTTCTTTAAATACTTCAGTGAACTTGGAGAATCTGCCACACAGACTTTACAGTCATCAGTAGCATTTTTATTCTTTGTCCAGCCTTGCTCTCTCTAATGTCTCCTACTGCAGAACCCGTTCAGGAACTATCTGGCAAAAAATAAGTGTGTCTAACAGAGTTTAGGCTCAGGCATCACAAAACGGAGATGGAAGTGGGTATTTGGAATTGAAAGACAATAAATTAAAAAGTGGGATAGTAGCAGAAGAGAAAGAACCAGTTGGGAGAACAAGGAAGATGTTGAATTCTCTCTATAATTGATCATTTTCCTGGGTCAGCTGCATCTATCTTGCTAATTGCATAGACATATGCATCCTTATAACAACAGTCCTTCTCATACTTTAGGACATTTGAGTGATTCCATTTCTTCTATCAAATAAGATACAATTAAATAATCCTTCATTTTAAAGGTGATAAGAAAAGAAAAACTAAGTGAATTGTTCATTGGTAATTTAGTGAAATTAACAGTTGAATCCAAGTTTAGACACGTGATTATAGAAATTAGACATCCTAGTATTATTATTATTATAAAAATTGTGTCAACTTCTACAAGTAGATTTTCTTTGGTTGTACTGGATTTTTAATGCAATGACTTCAACTGTGGTCACGTTCTATTTTCTGATTAAATTACTAAGACATGTAATGACTTCACTAGTTTTTTTTTTTCCAATTGTATTTCTAATGTATAGAGTGGAAGTACTGAGACCAAAGCCTCTTGACTAATCCAAAGTAATTGTACTGGATTCTTTCTTTTGGAAATTTGGATGCCCAATCCATTTACAGTAACATTTTTACCGGAAGCAGCTATAATCCTCACTAGAAATTAATTTACTTTAACTACAAAACTTTTTCTTGTGAATTTGGTTCCTGGCACTGTGTCCGCTAAGGACTGATTATCTGAGGGTCTGCTTACAACTCAGTTTTCAGATCACAAGGTGAGGACCAAATTCTTAAAGAAACAGTAACCAGCCTAAGGCAGAATGTTACTCTGAACAGCCATCACTGTTCCTGACAAGCAACTATAACTTCATTTTATTTATAAAAGAGAATTAATATAATAAAAAGGAAGAATTTCAGGTGCTTTAGTTTTAAATGTTTAACTGCATTTTTGTGTACTACAGTAAAATTATTATAGACCCTACGTACATCATTATGCATCCAATTTTTAAAAGCTGGATTGAGTTTAATGACATGCTGGCATTGCATAATATATTTTATGTTAATATCGCTAAATAAATGTTTCTAGAGAAAATTATAAAGTAACTGTATAGTTTCTCTAGTCAGCATTTATAATACTTTATGCTAGTGTGTTATTCTATTTTATCCCAAAATTTAACATTCCCATCAAGTTATAATAAAAATCATATTTAAGCCATGCATTTACTTTACTCACTTGTCCCACATTTCTGCGTTATCTAAATTACACACAAAATTGTTCTATAAATGAATGCATCATTAACTCTATTACTGCTTAGGGGAGTTCAACCTTCATAAAATATATGTGAGTGTTAAAATGTAGGTATTTCTCCACAATTTCTTAATTTTTAGATTGACCTATTTAAAAGTAGTATGAAACTGTAACTATTATATACACAGACACATGTATGTAAAGTTACAAGCAATATATTTGTAGCAAAGTGCTAAAAATTATAAAATAATGCTTACTGATATCCTTTATATAGAATATTTTTACTATATAGTTAAAAAGTTAAGTAATGGAAAGGAAGGAATATTTGTAATGGAGCTCTAAGGCTACACTGTTTAATATAGATAGGGCTAATTTTAGCTGCCTTTGATTAACTTCACTAACTACTTTGACTCTTGCAATGAAATAAAATTCTATATCCTTATGTTTGTCACCCCAATACATGCACATTTATAGTGCTTATCCTAATATTTAAGAATTTGATAGAGTATACAATTCTACAATTCTATTTTTGTAGGAGATTATTCTTTGCCTTACTCCTCTCTATGAAAATCATTGTTTCCATAAAAATGGCAAACCAAGTAGTAGAGCCGCTAGAATTTTAACAGAGAACCAGCGTAAGAGAAGTTAAAAGGCTTCCTGGAGTTAGAATAAGTCTCAAAGTCTGGCCTCAAAGACTACCCCTGCAAAGGTAGTAAGGATTAATTGGATCAAACTGTGAAACAATTCATGTCCCAGAGCATTTCAGAAAATAATAGATAAATTAGCTGGCAATTAGTGGAGGCCAACAGCTGGGGTGACGCAAATGGATGCAGGTAATGTGAGGGCGATCAGGGAAGAGAGTCAGAAGCCCTGGTAAAACCACTGTCATCGCGGAGTGATTGAGAGTATGTCCAAGGTCATGCCTCATGAGGACCGACATCAGAAGCTGCACACTATGAGAAAAATAAACTTGACTGAGCTAGTCCAGATGATTCCCTGGCAAAGAGACAAGCAAACTGTAACAACAAATCCCACAGAAAGAGTCTGCATCAGGATCCAAAATGACCACAGTATATTATCTGAAATATCTAGCTTTCAACAATTACAAAAATGTACGAGACAGGTAAACAAATAGAAAAGTGTGACAGCTATGTTGCGGGGGGATAAAGCAGGTAGCAGGGAATCCTTTCTGAGAGTGACTAAATGTCAGATTTAGCATTTTTTAAAAATTGGTAAACAATTTTTATGTTTCACTGAAGATCATTTAAAAACATCTAAACACACCTATGATAATATTCAAGAGATGGTTATAGAATTTTCTTCTTATATTTCTAGATTTATTAAAGAATGATTCACAGCCCTGGCTGGCATAGCTCAGTGGATTGAGTGAGGGCCTGCGAAACAGATGATTGCGGTTCGATTCCTAGTCAGGGCATATGCCTGAGTTGCAGGCCGGTTCCTTGCAGGCTAACTACCACCAGGGGACGCACAAAAAGGCAACCATACATTGATGTTTCTCTCCCTCTCTCCTTCCCATCTAAAGATTAAAAAAAAAAGAATGACTCACAAATGTAATTGTATTTAAATGATACAATGTGATGATTTGATGCACTAAACACTGTGAAATTATTAAGTTCATTAATGCATCCATCACCTCACATTATAAACTTTTCTGTTGTTGTGAGAACAATTAAGGTCTACTATCAGCAAATTTCAAATGTACAATAGAATGTGAACAACTATGGTCACCATGCTATATATTAGATTCTCAGAGCTTAGTCATCTCTAAGCTAAGTCATCTCTCATCATAACTGAACGTGTGGCTCTTTTGACCCACATCTTCTCATCTTCCCTCCAGCAACCATTGTCTTCCATGTCTGTGAAATCAGCTGTTTGTTGTTTTTTGTTTTGTTTGTTTTTTTTAGCTTTCAATATAGTTGAAAGCTATACAGTGCCATATAGTAAAGACAGGTTCTGACTTAGGTTTATGCAAGATATTTCAAGTTTATAGTGGTGCCAAAATAATATGTATTCCATAAAAACCATACCTTGAATTCTGAATGTTGATCTTTTTTCTGGTTTGTAACATATACTACCAACAATATTTTCTCACTATACTGGGAGCTGTAGCTCCCAGTCACAGGGAAAACAATGATACTGTACAGCACAGTGTGAAATTAATTTTGACTTCCCATATATGCAATTATGATGGGTTTAAGGGACATAATCCCCTCATAATTTGCAGAGAATCTGTATTTGTCTTTCTCTACCTGGCTTATTTTGTTTAGTATACTTTCCTCCACTTTCATATATACTGTAGTGAATGGGCTGCATAACAGGGGGTAGAGCCTAAGGAAGTCATTGTTTCACTGATTCCACTGAGCATTAAGGCCAGCCTTAATCTTGTGTTTGCCAGATTCTAAACTGCCCAAGGATGGGGAGAAAATCTGAAATGCACAGAAATAAAAAGCTATGAGGAACTATGAGCTGAACCATAATTCTGGGTGTCACATGTTCCTGGGTGACATAGGAGTTTTAAACAGTGGGTGGAGAGATTGCACTGAGCACCCCAGACATTAAATTGAGAAGCCAGAAGACATACTCCTTAGGAATAGCACCCTGAAGTCAGGGTGCCATAAGTGTGCCATGAACAAAAATTGAAAAAAAAAGCCTCAGAAGAATCCAGATGATCCACCATCTTGCTAAAACAACTGTTCTTTAAAGAACGACATCCATAGAGGAACTCTCCAGGCAACATCCGCAGTAGCCATTATACAATTAATAATCCTGTGAAAAGAGAGTAAGACATAAGCTGGAAATAGAAAAGCAGTTAGTAGCAGTTCTAGAGATGACAGAAATATTGAAATAAGCAAACAAGTAGTTTATATATTTTGGGTCAGAAAAGCAATTGCAATTGTTGTTTTTTTTTTCAAAATAAGCACCTACTCCTCAGTTCCAAGGGATTAAAAAAGACTTTAAGAAAGATAAATACAAAGAATCTACATATAAGAACATGACTGTTAAGTTTTCTTAAAAATACATGAAGTGTGTGTGTGTGTTAGAGAGACAGAAGACAGAGAGAGAACATCTACAGAGGATCCATGAGGCCAGGAACATATTATATAACGGAACATAAACACAACTGACTTCTGATGAGAAAATGCGCAGCATATACAGTAGGAAGTCAATGGGAGAACAGCATTTTATTTGATTTTTAATGTTTTATTTATTTATATTTAGAGAAAGGGTAACACAGAGAGAAAGAAGATAAAAACATCCATATGTGAGAGAAATATCCATTGCCTCTGGCACTTGCCCCGCAGACGACTGAACTTGCACCCCAAGCATGTGCCTGATCAGGAATTTAACCAGTGAACTTTCACTTAGTGAACGATGACCAATCAACTAAGCCATGCTGGTCAGGGCTGGAATGAACATTTTACAATGCCAAAAGAAAAAATTGTCAAACTGAACTTTATGTTCAACAAAAATATTCTTTACAATTTGATACAAAAAACCTATTAATATAAACAAAAGCAAAGAGAATCTGCTTCCAGCAGATATGCACTAAAAAAAGGCAGTGGAAGATCTTTGGGTTGAAAGAATATAAATCTGAGTAAAACTTGTGATGGCTAATTTTATCATCAACTTGACCAGGTTATGATGCCCAGTTGGTTGGTCAAAAGTTAATGTGGATATTTTGTAGATGGTATTAATATTTATGGTCAGTTGACTTTGAGTAAAGTAGATTGCCCTTCATAATGTGGGTGTGGCCTCATTCAATTCCTAAAACACTTTAAGAGCAAAAACTGAGGTTTCCCCAAACTGAGGTTTGCCTCAATACTGTAACTCAGGAATCATGTTAGAGTTTCAAGCCTCCTAGCCTGTTTTACAAACTTCAGGCTTTGTCAGCCATATTGTCATGTGAGCTAATACTTTAAAATCTCAGTCTCACCCTGGCTGGTGTGGCTCAGTGGATTGGGCACTGGCTTGCAAACTGATAGGCCACCAGTTCGATTCCCAGTCAGGGCACCTGCATGGGTGGTGGGCCAGGTCCCAAGGTTGGGACATGGGAGAGGCTACTGGTCAGTGTGTCTCTCCACATTACTCTTTCTGTCTCTCTCATTTTCCTTCTCTTCTCCTTGCTCTATAAAATTAAATAAATTAAAAACAAATTAATTAATTAAATAGTCTCTTTTTCTTTCTCTCTATATATTGCAATAAGATATTTGTATCTTACTGAATCTCTTTCTTTGGAGAACCTCAATTGATATAAAGTTCTTAGAGACATGAAGAAATAAGAAAGCCACAAATGGAAAATATGTGAATTTATATAAATATTTTCTATCATCTTTATATATGTATTTTCTTTATATAAAGGGCACGTAGGTTGTCTAATTCTATTTCAGTTTTAGCTGAGTAAGCTTCTAGAATACTTACCCTCACTCAAATAAGTAGAACTGTCAGCAAAATACCAAAAAAAATTACTACTTGAAGCCTTTAGTAAATAAATAAAATCAGACAAATTGTTTAAAAAATATAAAACCTAGAATTACGAGTTATAGATGAGTTCCTTGTTTTTTCCATTTTTAGCTCAAGGGTCAAAACTAATGAAAACTTTCAGTGTTTATTGTGTGGGCAACTTTGTCCTCAAGACCCCCAGTCCACCATGGATGAAAGTAAACACTACCAAAACATGATCTGCTTGGGGAGGAGAGGTGGCCAGTTTCTCAGAGGAAAAAGGCCAGGAGCCCCTTCTTCCAGGGGCTTTTATTGGGTTGTAATACACAGGAATACAGGGCAGCAAGGATCAAACAGTAGATAACATTTCAAAGAAATCTGAGGGCTTAGTCTGAGTCAGAGTCTATCAGAAAAAGGGGTTGCAGAAACTTTGGGAGACATACTCATTTCCTGCTCTGACCCTCAACATATGAATGAAATCACTCTTAGCAAAGCAGGTTTCATAGGATTTTTAGGAATTCTTTCTTATGCCTGATTTACCCCGGATGCCACTCTAGCAAGGCAAGGCAAGGAGCCTCCCATCAGTTTTCAGGCTTAAGTGGATTAGAGTCAGGAAGCGCCTCTCCCAGAGGACATGGGGACTGGGGCTATGTCAGAATAGCCGGGGAGCAAGAGTCCTTTGCTCCCTCTTTGTTGCAGCTCCCCAAGTCCTTCCATGATGGCCTCCCAAGTGATCGTGTCTGGCGTAGGTTGCCCCTAGCTGTGAGGAGTCTTACCCGTCATCAACATCGACCAAGCTTTGGGGGCAGGGAGAGGAAACTGAGGCAGCGTTTGCTACTAGAGACAAGCTTTGCCTCCTTTGACTCACTCATCCTTAGCCATGGAGGGTAGTTACAATTCCTGAAACCTGGCAGAGCAGTTCCCAACAGTTTATGGTCTGAAGAACCAGAGGACAGAACCCTGGGTGTAAACTGCAAATATTGAATGTAGGATGATCATGATGCAATATCACCTCACACACATTAGGATGGCTGTTATCAAGAAAACAAGAGTTGGTGAGGGTGTAGAGAAAAAGGAACTCTTGTACATAATTAGTGAGAATATAAATTGCTTCATATTGGAACAATATAGAGATTTCTCAAAAATTAAAAATAGAACTACAAACCTAGAAATCCTACTTCTGCATATATATCCAAAGATATGTGCACTCCCAGGTTTATTGCAGCATTATCCACAGTAGCTATGATGTGAAAAGAGGTGCAAAAAAAGGATCATTTATTTATAAAAATTATGTACTTATTCTTACATGTTTAAACTTCAGTCACTTTCACAGTACTCACCATTTGATGCAATATACTTATTGAGGTATTTTTCCATTGTTCCAAAAAGTTTTTGAACTTGTTGATTTTGACAGCTTTTACTGTTTCTGCCATTTTTTCCACCCTTTCCACATCAGCAAAATATTTTAAGGACTTTTTCATTCAGGAAAACAAAAAAAAAGTCACTTGAGATAAGATTGGGTAAATAAGGAATATATGGCCTGAAGGTTATGCCATTTTTGGTCAAAAACTGCTGAACACTCAGTACAGTGTGAGCGAGTCCATGTAAATTATCCATCATGAAATGGGCAAATGCATTGACAGAGTCTTGAAAAAAAGTTCACTGAAGCTGAATGCAGCCTCTCACAACAATGTCAGCTGGTACACTGTTACAAATGTATTCCTAGAATACTCATGTTGGGGGAATCCGGTACTACAAGGGGCCTGCCCTCCAGAAGGTAATTCCAGTTTTGGGGGGGATCCCCCTTTGTATGACAACCAACCTAAATATCCATTCTTGGATAATGATAAAGACATGGTACATACATACAGTGTAATATTATACAACCAGAAGTAGAAGGAAATCCTTCCCTTTGCAACAAAATGGATGGACCTAGAGGCATTATGCTGAATAAAATAAGCGAGACACAGAAAAGACAAATACGATGTGATTGTGCTTACATGTGGAACCTATAAAATCAGACTCACAGCTCTAGAAAGTAAATAGTGGTTGCCAGGGGAAGGGTACTTGGGGGAAATGAGGAGACATTGGTTAAAGGGTACAGACCTTCAGTCATAAGATAAATAAATTCCAGGACTCTAATGTACAGGATGGTGACTATTGCTAATAATAATGTATCGCATGCTTGAATTTTGCTGAGTAAATCTGTGTTCACAACAACAACAATGTGAGGTGATGGATATGTTAATCAACCTACTAGTGGTGATTATTTCATAATGTACATTTATATTAAGTGACCGTGCTATACACCTTTAATATATCATTTTATTTGTCAATTATGCCTCAATAAAGCTGTATTAGGAGGGTAGGGGTGGAGATGTAGGGTAATCCTAGTAAAGAGGGTGGCAGAGAAGGGGAATCACAAGCTTTTATAAAACTTCTATAATTTCCTGGCCAATTCTAAGACATGAGTGAGACTGAGTAAAAGCAAGCTAAAGGGGGGAAAAATCTGACCTGAGATTTGAGCTCCAAGAAAGAGAAGTTGCAGTTTGCATTTTACCAAGTTAATTTGCTGGCTAAAACAAAATAACTGGCATTGTTCAGAAGAGGATAGCAGAATTTTTAACATAGCATCTTCCATGTTTAGGATACATAAAAAATATTCAATAAACAAAGAACTAAGAAATTTTTATTTTCAAGAAAAAAAGCAATCTGTAGATGCTGACTCTAAAGTGACTCAGGTATCACCTGCAGCATAAGGTCATTAAAGCAGTTATTTATCTATGCGGAGTGAAATTACGAAGCATGTTTATAAAGAATGAAAAGATAGAAAAACTCAGCAGAAACAGAAACAATTAAAGAACCATGGAAATTCTAGAGCTGAAGAAATGTAATACTTGATATTAAACACTGTATAAGATTCATAGCAAAATGGAGAGGACAGAGGAGACAGTTGGCAACAAGATAGATCAACAGAAATTATTCAGGAAAGTAAAAAATAGAAGATAAAAATAGAATGAAAATAAACACAACATTAGAGACTTACATAGAAATATCAAAAAGTATTAAAAAATTTAACTCACACAAAAAGAAAGAAAATAATGTAGAGGAAAAAAAGAGGACCAGAAAAAATTAAAAAACAAAACTCAAGACAGAAGATTTCTTAATGACAGTAAAAACAAATTTAAAAATTCAAATCCTGGGCATTTATACAAAAGAAATGGGCATTTATGTTCTCGACATGATTTGTATAAATGTTCCCAACAGCTTTACTCATAATATATTCAGATGGGAAGGATTTAGATGTATATTAACAGAAAAATGAATAAATAAAATGTGCTAAATCTGTACAGTGGGTTACACTCAGCAATAAAAGTGAACAAACTACTTACAAATATAACATAGCTGAATCTCATTCAGCTGTGTTAATATGATCATAAAAGACAGATAGAAATAACACATTCTGAATGTCTTTCATTTATATGAAGTTCTAACCAGACAATAATTATATAATAATATAAATTGGAAGCATTTTCTGCAAGAGGGAAGTGAACATGAAATTGTTCATCATCTTGGTATAGATGTTGACTTCGTGGTTGCGTACATTCCTCAAAAGTTTTTGCAGGTGAAAATAAGCTTTTGCGGTGTTGTGATAAATGAATTCAAAGGGCACATGTGCAGGAGAAGATTAAGTGTAGTGATAATGTTACCGAACAGGGGTCCAAGGGGGGGGAGCAATATTTGGCCCACCCAGGGATGCCAAAAACTGCTACAGAAAACAGGGGCCCCTCTCAAGGACGGTATACTAATATCTACTGGGCTCTTCTGTCCGCCGCCAATTGGAAAGACATCTCTCAATGCCAGAGATTTGTGAAAAGGAAACAAAATGTTTATTTAATGCTATTTAGGCCTAATGCCTTCCTTAAAATGTTAAAGTCTTTAAGGGTATACACCTACACACATACACACAGCACTCCCTTCTCCCACTGTCCCAACTCTGGGTACCGTAAATCAGGAAAAGAGCACACGTCCGTTTTTCAGGTCGCTGGCACTGTGGGCTATGTTGCCTGTCCAGGCAGGATCTCCAACTAATCCAAAGTCATGCGGCACCTTCCACTGGCAAAAGTTCTTTGTACCAAGTTCCAGTCAAAGTCTCTACTGGTTTCCAGGCCACTCAGCCAAAGGGAGCACCCCAAAGCCGCGTGGGCCTCTTCTACCAAAGCTGCAGGGGTCGCACTCTACCAAAAGCACGTCTTTCTTCTTCACCTGGCCGCAGGGATCTCCATTCTGGCAAAGCTGCGTGGTCTTCCCTTTCACCTGGCCAAGAGGAGGTCTTAACTCTGTTGAAACTACATGGCTCTCTCTCCTAATGGCAAGAGGAGGTCCTCACTCTGCCCCAAAACCGCATGGCTCTCCCTCCTAATAGCTACAGGGGTCTACATCTTTCCAAAACAGCATGGCTCTCCCCCTCACCTGGCCAAGAGGGGGTCCTCACTCTGCTAAAGCCACATGGCTCTCTCGCAGGCACCATCTCAGAGGATCAGCCCCCAGTTACATCCTGGGTACAAGCCACTCACTTCTCCCTGGCCCAAAACTTGGCCACAGCTATTTAACATATCTATGAAACCAGTTTAAGGCTATAGATATGTTAAATGACCATTCGAGAGGTTAGCTGCAAAACTGTTGCTATACAAAACAGCTCTCAATGGCCCTGCTCCATTTGTACCTTCCCCCAACTGACACCTGGGGGGTGGGGAGGGTGAGGACATCTTAATAATATTTCCTCCAATATTCCTGTACACTTTGAGTTCTGGATACCATTCCAAATCTTTTTTGGGCCCCCCCCCAGCTGCACCCTCTATCAATAAGATTTATTGTAGTGAAGAGGGAATATACACTCTAGGGGATATAGAGGGGCAGCAGGCTGCAGCAACAATTACTCCTAATAATTCTCCATGTATTTTCTTGGTTTTCCCAAAAGAGGAGCTCTTTCAAATTACCCAATCTACTCCCTGGGTTTTTTCCCAACTTTGTGCTGGGTACTCCCACTAACCAATCTGTTTCCTAGACTTTCCAGGGTTTGGTGTGTGGAGGCAACTTCTCTGTCTCTCAAGTTGTCCCCCCCACGCCCCCCCCCCCCCCCCCGGGTGCCACGGATGGAGACTGAATAATGACCGAGACATGCTGCGATCTGTTTGGGGAGGAGGAGTGGCCGTGGCCACTTTCTCAGGGGAGACAAAGGCCAGCAGCGGCCAGTTTCTCTGAGGAGAAAAAGGCCCCAAGCGCCTTTCTCCATAGCCTTTTATTTGGTTGTAATACACAGGAATACAGGGCAGCAAGGATCAAACAGTAGATAACATTTCAAAGAAATCTGGGGGCTTCAGAGTCTGAGTCAGTGTCTGTCAGGAAGAGAGTTGCAGAAATTTGGGAGACATACTCATTTCCTCTCAGACCCTTATCATATGAATGAAAGCAGTCTTAGCAGAGCAGATTTCACAGGTTTATCAGCAAGTCTTTGTGATGCCAGATTTTTCCCCAGGACACACTCTAGCAAGGCAAGGAGCTGCACCTCTCCCCAACAGGCATTCAGGCTTAAGGGGATTACAGCCAGGAAGCGCTTCTCCCAGAGGACATGGGGACTCAGGCTTTGTCAAAGGGGGGGGGTGAGAGTCCATTGCTTTTTGTTGCAGCACCCCCCAGTCCTTCCATGAAGGCGTCCCAAGTGATAGAGTCTGGCTTAGGTTGCCCCCCCGCTGTGAGGGGTCTTACCTGTCATTGACTTCCGACCAAGCTTTGGGGGCAGGGAGAGGAAACTGAGGCAGCTTTGCTACCAGAGACAAGCTTTGTCTCCTGCACTGGCATTCCAAAGGTCATCCTTCGCCCTTAGCCACAAAGGGTACAGATACAATTCCTAAAACCAGGCAGAGTGGTCTACAACATCAGTGTCCTCATCCAATCCGATCCGCTTCCTAAGCTAGGCATCGCCCCTTTATGGCACCCAGTTGGCTCCTACCGGGCGTGCCTCAAAGTAGAAAGGCCTTTCCCTATACCATCGTGGCTTCTGAGCGTGCCTGTAGCAAAATAATTCCTCCTGTGCCCCACCAATCAGGTACAGGGCTACCTCTTCCCCAGGGAAATTCTTCCTGCCTACTGGGAATGAGGTGGAGGATGTGGTGGTCTCCTAGGGAGGCTGTGAATGTTATAGTTTTCTAGTAAATCAGTGCTAATGCCCAATTCATCTCCCTAGTTTATAAAGCTAAATGTCTGATTCAGCACCCTAGGTTATTATATTTAATATTTAGCTTTTGATTCCCTTTGGCCCCTTCCTTTATGTATAAGTAACTAGCTACCTACACTAACAAAGTCATCCAAGTATAACAGTTAGAGTCAATAAATAAATTTGTTTGTAGAAAAATTAACAAAAAATAAAAGGAAAAAGGAAAAGCAAAACATTAAAAGAATTTTTAAAAAGCGAAAGAAGCTTCATAATTGATGAAAAAGAAATGTCACATAGATAATGTTAATTACTTTGTAATTCATTGATTCTATTGTCTCAAGAAATACTAACAGGTTATGTTACGGTTTCTGAAATGACTCAGTTGAAAGTAGAATTTCTTTGTTAATTATGTGTAGCACTGATGATGCAGTATTTGTGCTCTTAGCTATGCTTGTAGAATCACGTGCAACCAACTATGATATATAAACAGGCACCAAAAGCTTCCATTAGTTTATTAAACAAATATTTATTAAGTAGCCATTAAATGCTTGACCAAGAGGCTAAGAATAGATTAAAATGCAATGATTCATGGAACATCTGCCTTCTAAAAATCTCCATCAATATTAAATGAAATAGAACATGCAAGCACTCCATAGCATTGCACTTAACACTCTATACGCACTCAATAACTCTTTATTGCATATAAAACAGAGAATTTTACTTTTTTTTGGTCACTTGAGAATCTGATAAAAGCTATAGATGAACATTCAGGAAAAAATATAGGCACGCACCCTCTTCTTTATAAGGAAGTTTTCTTTAGGAAATTTTCGGTCTTCTGAAGTTCTATAAAGTCCAAGGTCAGGGTGTAGATATTATTACTATATGGGAGCCATGTGAACAAGTAATATATATGCATAAGCATTCTACACAATATGGTATGTTGGGCCCTTTTAAAGAAGTATCTGATTAAGAGGAATATCTCCAGAAAGAGAAAGGTCACTGCTAAGTTGATTACCTGATCAAAACCAGCTTCAACTTGCTTACTGTCAAATCTAGTTTGATTGGTATGAAAGTATTTTGTTTGACTTTAAATATGCCAGTTTTGCTTGTATTAACTTAAAAGTTGCTGTATATTTGAAAAGTAGCATTTGGAACTTTGGAGTGAGACTTCTTTGTTTTTACATCCTTGCTTATAATACCTCAGAATACTGACTTTTTTCTCTGTAAAACAAGTCTAATAATAGCGCCTCTCTCATGGGTGATGTTTTATGTTTCAATTATCTAATATTTGTAAAGAACTAAAAATGACATATGGAAATGTTACCGAACAAAGGGTCTGGGGGGGGCAATACTTGGCCCACCCAGGGATGCCGAAAACTACTTCAGAAAACAGGGGCCCCTCCCAAGGACGATACACTAATATCTATTGGGCTCTTCTGTCCTCCACCAATTGGAAAGACATCTCTCAATGCCAGAGATTTGTGAAAAGGAAACAAAATGTTTATTTAATGCTATTCAGGCCTAATGCCTTCCTTAAAATATTAAAGTCTTTAGGGGTATACACCCACACACACACACACACACACACACACACAGCGCTCCCTTCTCCCACTGTCCCAACTCCGGGTACCGTAAATCAGGAAAAGAGCACACGTCCGTTTTTTCAGGTCGCTGGCACTGTGGGCTGTGTTGCCTGTCCAGGCAGGATCTCCAACTAATCCAAAGTCATGCGGCACCTTTCACTGGCAAGAGTTCTTTGTACCAAGTTCCAGTCAAAGTCTCTACTGGTTCCCAGGCCACTCAGCCAAAGGGAGCACGCCAAAGCCGCATGGGCCTCTTCTACCAAAGCCCCACTCCACCAAAAGCGCGTCTTTCTTCTTCACCTAGCCGCAGGGATCTCCATTCTGGCAAAGCTGCGTGGTCTTCCCTTTCACCTGGCCAAGAGGAGGTCTTAACTCTGTTGAAACTGCGTGGCTCTCTCTCCTAATGGCTACAGGGGTCTACANGGGGGGCAATACTTGGCCCACCCAGGGATGCCGAAAACTACTTCAGAAAACAGGGGCCCCTCCCAAGGACGATACACTAATATCTATTGGGCTCTTCTGTCCTCCACCAATTGGAAAGACATCTCTCAATGCCAGAGATTTGTGAAAAGGAAACAAAATGTTTATTTAATGCTATTCAGGCCTAATGCCTTCCTTAAAATATTAAAGTCTTTAGGGGTATACACCCACACACACACACACACACACACACACACAGCGCTCCCTTCTCCCACTGTCCCAACTCCGGGTACCGTAAATCAGGAAAAGAGCACACGTCCGTTTTTCAGGTCGCTGGCACTGTGGGCTGTGTCACCTGTCTAGGCAGGATCTCCAACTAATCCAAAGTCATGTGGCACCTTTCACTGGCAAGAGTTCTTTGTACCAAGTTCCAGTCAAAGTCTCTACTGCTTTCCAGGCCACTCAGCCAAAGGGAGCACCCCAAAGCCACGTGGGCTTCTTCTACCAAAGCCGCACTCCACCAAAAGCGCGCATCTTTCTTCTTCACCTAGCCGCAGGGATCTCCATTCTGGCAAAGCTGCGTGGTCTTCCCTTTCACCTGGCCAAGAGGAGGTCTTAACTCTGTTGAAACTGCATGGCTCTCTCTCCTAATGGCTACAGGGGTCTACATCTGTCCAAAACAGTGTGGCTCTCCCCCTCACCTGGCCAAGAGACCACACTTTCCTCACTCTGCTAAAGCCACATGCCTCTCCCACAGGCACGCTCTCCTAATAGCTACAGGGGGTCCTCACTCTGCTGAAACCTCATGTCTCTCCCCCTAATGGCTGCCGTGTCTGGGTTTAAATCCCCCCGTGCCCATCTTTCTCTGTACCCCTATTTCTGACTCCTCCCACGATGAGTTACACCTGCCAGTATTTCTGTATTATTATAAGTTTACTGGGCTGCCATTGTTAGTCTGGGCAGGTGTGGTCCCATGTCCTAGAGCCAATCTCCTCCAAGCCCCCAAGCAGGGGCTGTAACTCAGGGGATCTGCCCTCCAGTCACATCTTGGGGGGAAGTGACTTCATTCCCCTAGCTCCAAGCATGGCCACAGCCATTTAACATATCCAAGTGACCCACCAAAGGCTATAGATATGTTAAATGACCAGGCCATGGATTAGCTGCAGGGCTGTGGCTTTACAAAACAGCCCCACATGTTCCTGGTCTATGTGTCCCTTCCCCCAACTCACACCTGTGGGGGGAAGGGGTGAGGACACCTTATACGTCTCTCCAATATTCCTGTACACTTTGAGTTCTGGACACTATTCCAAATCTTTCCTGCCCCCCCCCCCTTTGGCTGCACCCTGTATCAGAAATACTAAAGGGCGCATAATTGATTGTTATATAACATTCACTGACTTACTAGCCATGTAAGGAAATTCTGACACAATGGAAAGAGCTGGATAAACAGTTAAGAAAGGCAAGAGAATGCATGACAAATTTATTTCCAGGTACTATTTCTACAGCCACAAGAAATTGAAAGTAAAAGGTTTGTTTTAGAAAGTGTCCCTGTATTTAAATACCTATACATTACTTCCACAACTAATATCTAAACTACCAAAAGCACGCATATTTTTAGACCATTGTGTTAGATGCCTTTTGTAAATGTCTAAGTTATGAAAGGGACATAGGGTAGAGTTATGAAAGGGATGGAGGTATACGTTTGCCATACTGCTAAGCTATATGGCAAAAGTATAAAGAAACAATATGATGGAGGCTATCTTTTTTGAAAAGGAGACAAAAGAAAACGTGCCTGTATAAAACTCTTTGTTCTTCATACACTAAGTTTGGTGAAGGAAGAGCGAGATCTGTTTGGGTGAATCAGAGTGCACAAGAGTTACTATTCACAGAAATGTGAATTTCTCAACCATTCCCACTGCAATTAAATGTCTCTGCATGTAGCCATTTTCTACATTCTAGTAATTTCCTTTATCTCTTTATTCCTTTATTTTGTTCAACAAATGCTTGTTGAGTACTTAATATTCACTAGGCACAGAAATAAGCACATAAAGATGGCTTGCACCCTGTGTCTGACTTCAGGTTGCCTGTAGGCTAAAGGCAGAGAGGCTTTTATAAATATATGAGTTGCAAAGATAAAAAAAATGTATGATAGCAAAGACATGAACAAATTGCCAAGGAAGCAGATGTGATGGAACAAGCAAGTAATAACCAAAAGTAGAATCAGAAATTAGTTGCTACCATTTATCATTCTTTGTTGCCTTTTTTTCTAGCTAGGTACAGTTTATACTTTTCACTTTTATTTCAATGTTGTTTTACTTTTATAAGGAACCTTCCTTTGTTCTCCTCTTTTTAGAATTCCTTCTTTGCAATTTTTCTATTCTATTTTAAAATTATAATAGCAAATATTACTAGGTAAGGGTCTTTTTTCTGATTTCTACATGAACTTATGTTCCACATTAGAAAATAATTGATTTGAACAACATAATAGAAGCCACTGATCTACTTCCAATTAAAACATTGAATAGGAATATTACAAATCTTAAAAGTTCCCTGAAGTAAAACAAAATTGTGTAAGATGAGATTCTAAGTAGACCAGATGTCCCAATTGGACTCTTTTAGATGAACACATTTGGATGCATTTCTCTAGGCATGATAAAAATTACAGCTTCAGCCTTAACTGTTGAAACAGCACTGGATACAAGAAAAGATAAATTCCAGTGTTTATTAGTCCATAGCAAAATAAAAAATAATGATCTTTTTACATCTGAATTCTCCCAGTTATAATTATTCTATACATACATGCAACAATATATAAACCTGTAAAAACTTAATAAAGTACAATTAACTTGTCTCTGCTCAGACATGTTTTTTTACTATCAAATAGTATAAAAATAGTCTTTTAATAGAAAAGACTACTTTTATACAACATGGACTACTTCCCTATGTTAGCTGTTTCTTACTTTGCCCATTTCAAAGTATGGATAAGAATTCTTAGCTACTTCACACATATCATAAAGATTAATGATTCTAAGAAGCTTTCAAGATAGAGTTTCTTTCAAGTATAAAGCATCATTAATAATAAAGCAAAAGGAAATTAAACCTTAGCATAAATATCCCTGCACAAGGTGACAAATTGATACTCTGATGAACATAATTGGCATTTCATATTCCCAGCTTTAAGGCAGGTTTTGTAGTGAACCATTATAATCCTCCCTAGGTATATAAATGACACTCATAATGAAATTTATACATCCCACACCTAAATGTGTGTGCATAGAACACACACATACCCACAGACATACGTCCAATCTCACATGTTCACCACAAGATTACCAAAGAACATTTAATCTCAGGAGTGGAATACAGTTGATTAAACAGGCTTACAGATCTTCGAAATCTAAAAGCAAGTTAAGTTGACCATATATAATATACATGCTTTTCGGGGGGAATCTCAGAAATCTTTGAGAATTAACTACAATAAATAACTATTCTGTAAAACTGTCACGAAACACCATTCTGGTTTTATAGATTATTCATTGAAATGTGAACTAAAATCAATATTCTTAGAAAATATGTAATAATACATTTTCTGATAAGAAAAAAAGCTACAAGGTTTCAAGTGAGGCAAAATTCCATGATCACTGAAGTAGGCTGTTTTTAATTCTTATCAGCATATAATAGATAATATTATATGCAAAGACACACACAAGCATTTGTATGAGAAGCACAATTAACTTTGATATGTTTAAATAAGATGGCACTTCAATCAATGCATATATTCCAAAACAATTCTCTGTGATGGTTTTGATTCAGAAGTTTAGAGATGATAATGCTGATGAGAATGTGAATAGTAAAATATCAAAACTGGCAGCACACAACTCCAATTTAGAAAATAAATTAGATTTTCCTGCAAAACGGATTAGGAAAGGAAGTGGAGACAAAGTGTGATAAAACACAGAAATAATTCAAGCAACACTTTTGAAACTGGTAAGAAGGAGTTATATTTCTGCTTAATGAAGTAGATGATTTAGAGACTAATGCCTCAGGTTTTTAAAAGGGGGTTGGCTGTTTTAAAATACTGCACAATGTGCTTTGAAATTTAAAGTATTCATGCTCAATGTCACACACTTTTTGTATTTCTCTATTCTACATCTCTGAAATATTTACTTGCCTCAAGAATGAACAGTTTTTAAATGTAAAAATGATTAAAGACATATAGTTAACAGATATCTATCCCAGTGCTAAAAATAAAAACAGTAACATTGGTAACTTAAACTGATCAGTGCAGGCAAAGGCTAATTCGCTCTCACATTTTTAATCACCTAAAATATCCATTGAGTTCCTATTAGTTGCCAAGCCTCATTCTAAGTTGTGGAGATAACTTTCACGAGTGTGACATACTAGTGAAAGAAGGTAGACAATAGAGAAAAAAACAGCAAGAAAGTTACAGAGAATATTAAAGGGTGCTGAGGATTCCGAAGAGACTAAAATAAGGAAGATGGCTGGAAGTGTCCATGTTGGGGGTGAGCACTGAAATACAAAGACATGGTCGGGGAAGGACTGACTGAAAAAGTGACATGGATGAGGGAGATTGAAGTGGACGGAGGAGCAAGCCTCAGACTTATCTGGAGAGATCATTTTTGGCTGGAGCTTGCCAGCACAAATGTCCAGAGGACAGACAAGGAGGGGTTGGAAGACAGTGAGTGAAAACGAGCATCGGAGATGAAAGCAGAAAGGAAGAGAAGCAGCTCAGGTAGAGCCTTGCAGGCCTTTGGAGACCTTCACTTTTACTCCGGGTGAACTAGTGAGGCGTTGCATGCTTACAAGCAGGAGGCAACATGGTTGAACTGGAAAGGATGTGTGTGTTTTATATATTGTATAGTATCTATTATCTACACTACATAAACATGGTGTTTAGATGACTAAAATATTGCTTATTTCCTTGATAATTTTACATGTGTGAAATAACTTCCATTAATCTATGTAAAAGGTTCACAGCATATACAATAGGTATATTATTTTCTTTTTTTTCATAATTTAATCGACTGTTTAAAAGAATTTCAGTGGCACGCTGGAATACTGCAGTGAGCAAACAGGGCTATGGTAGAAACTACAGGTTATCTCCTACTAGTTATCTCTCTGAATCTAACTTGCCTTTTGACCATCATAGTGAATCAACTACCTGGGTACAGTGCTATCCAAATTGTGACTATGTTACACAGCCTCCTTTGTAGATAGGTGAGAGCATGTGAGTAATTTCTGGCCAATGGTATGTGAGTGGCAGTGTCCTAAGCAGCTTCTAAGATCCATCCTAAAGAAAGAGCTGGCATATCCAACATCTTCCTTGTTCTTCCCCTGATCCTCCATTTGGTTAAGTAACAGCAACATTTCATAGTGCTTACATTGCCTTCCCAGCTTATTTATGCACTTAAACTTTGTCTTTTTGGACATTTAAAAGTGTGATGATAATATTGTGGTTAAGAGTGTGGGCTGTAGTGCAAGAAAAGTTGTTGTTCAGATCCTGGTTTTGCTATGGGCTTAGCTGCGTAACCATCAGAAAGCTATTGACCTTCTCTACGCTAAAGTTTTACCAATCGCTGAGAATTAAATACCCTAATTCGTATAAAAGTGCCTAATGATAGTATAACTCCAGTGCCATTTTGCCTACTTTTATCATCTCTTTTAGTAGCATATTAACACTTCCATCTGAATATAAGAAATGAGGCCCAAATTATATATATTTTGAAAATAGAGTCATCTAAATTTCAGAATTTCTTTTCTTAGTAAGTGGGAAATAAAAAGGTTTACCTAAAATATTTTTTTTACTTATTAGTAAATCCAGCCTATCCAGACAGACCTGCTTTTTCTATGATTTAACCCAATTTCTAATTTGCACCCAAGTTCCCAAACAACTGCTGTTTCCTTTGTTGCTCAACACCAAGATAGTGACAAGCACACAATAGTTGCTCAAAAAATATTCGTTGAGTAAATACATGAAATTATAGAGAAGTCAACGTCTTTGGGACCTCAAGGACTTAGTCTTCTACTCCAGCCTTTATTTTGAGATCACTAAAATAAGCCTCTCCAAAGTCACACCTAGTAAAATTTAGAGACAGCTACTTCTGAGAAGTTTTAGTTATAGGGATCCTTTTCCTGAAGTAAACCTAACAAATAAGTAAATAAGTACAAAAAGAAAAAACGAATATTATTATATCATTATCCAAGAAGTGCTTCTGGTATCCTATGCTAAGGCTACTATCCAGACACAAAGACTTGGAAAAACAAACGTAGACTTCTTCCTTAGTGCCGCTAGAATTTAAGTTTCAATTAATGTGCCCAAGAGACATTACTGCTAGGGTGTGGTCAATGGGCGCAGCAGAGCCTCGAGGAGTTAATATGAATGTGTGTTCTCCTTTGAACAAAGTTAGAGGAAGGACATTTTAGCACATGAAAGGGTATGCTGTCTGTTTACAAACTGTCCTTTTAGACCAAGCCTGCAACCTTTGGAGGGAAAGTTAAAAGAAACCTTTTTACAAAGAACAGGGAAACACAAGCTACAAGCAATTCTATATCTGGGTTTAAATATGTTATGCAGTCCTTTTCATTTGTTGTCATATCTGTACAGAATCATCATGGGCACTGTTTCCTTTTTAATTTTTTAAATTTCTCTGTACCTTACAAATTTTCTATAATAAGCATACTTTTTAAAAATAAACAAAACAAAGAAAGAAATTTCAAATAGGAAAGCATGTCGGGAAAAACCTAAAACATTCAACTAGATCAGTATTGTTATCTGAAATTAGCATGATTAATATAACTTTTTTAATATTTTAAGAATTAGTAATTATTGGCTAGAGAAAAAACTATTGAATGAAAAAATGTATGTGAATATTATAAAAGGGATAAAAACCTAGAAGGTACTTTGGACAGGCCAAGAATGAATAATAAATGCACATCTTTATAGGGAAAAAACCAAGAAGAAAAAATACTTGGCCTGTGCAGTAGAATATGGAATTTCAAATTACAGTTAATAACCATGGAATTTCAAATTGCGGTTAAAAGATGCTGAAGTACCAAAAGGAAACAAGGTAGGAGCAAGTAGTTTAACCTTGGGCACTTACGTAGTATCAGTTATCTCATCTTTAAAGGAGGATACAGTTGCCCTGGCCAGGTAGCTGACTTGCTTGGAGTGTTGTTCAGTACACCAAAAGGTTGCCGGTTTGATTCCCTTTTGGAAGGTGTATGGGAAGCAACCTATCGGTGTCTCTCTGTCTCTCTCCCTCTCCTTTCTTCTACCTGTGAAATCAATAAACAAGCCTTGGGTGAGGTTTAAGTAAGTAAGTAAATAAATAAATAGATAAGTGAAGGAGGACATAGGCCACCTCTCAGAATTTTTATGATTTAATTAGGTTGTACGAGGCAAATAATTCTCATCAAATATCTCCTGAATCTGGTGGTGTAAAGAAGACAGAAACAGGCTTCAAAGAACAGGTTCTCACCTCTCTTAAAGAAAAGAATTTCAGAATTATTTGGTTTGCTCTAGAAATTAATAGAAAAAAATAAAATTTAGATTTTAAAAGCTGCTTGACTTTTTATAAAATAGATACCTAACATTTATTTTTGAATTTTAATAACTGACTTACAATGAAATACATATGTGCATGAATATAATGAATAAGTAAAGAATAACAATAAAAACTTAATGATGCACACCATATTTCAAATGCAGTTATTAGAACACTAACTATAAACTTGCCAATCCCCCTTAACCTAGTTGGAAACAAGAATAAAGCTGAAGTATATGTAAAATGTCATTTAAGAGTTAAATTCTCAAATAAGCACACTGAGAATCCTCACTGAGATAGCCAACATTACCTTCACCAGAAAGAATGAAAATGAACAAGAAGAAATACTAATTTCCATGACCCAGTACTGACTAGGCCCTCAAAGCACCACCTGGGAAGATATGTTCTATGAGAGAAATTAAGTACCCAAGGTTAGGGCAATATGACTGTCAGTATGTATGTGAACATCCAATCTAAGACCAGCACATCTTTGAAAGATTAGGATGAGAAGTCTTGCTCTGAATTTAGGCCCAGCTAGCAATCTTCTGTCAATTTCCTCCCCACAAAAGCTCCCTGCAGGGAGAGAATGCACTCTACAAACTGCAAATATTTCTTTCACTTGGCATTTATATTTATTGTTAAATTAGAACTATGCTTATTATGATCAGTATCCTGTCATCTGTTACATTGGCATCTGTCATTCCAATGAACTGTGTGGCAAAGACAAGGTCAAGTTTAATATCTAGAAGGTCAAGGGCCAATCCCTTGTCTTGCCAGTCTTCTTTCCCCAGGAGTCTCCCTCAAATATCACTTTTTTATTTAAAAAATACATATATAATAAGTTTCAATTATTGTATTTTTCAATGTTAATCATTTACTGACAGCATACTTTACAACCAAAAGTCTACTTAGTTAAGTCAACTTTGACAGTATATATATAAAAAATAGATTATTAGTTTGGTGAAGCGATTAAAATAGGTAAACCATGTCACACTATAATAGAATCAGGTATTTTAAAAAATGATAAGGTTCATATTTAGAAAGTTAGCTGATGTTAGAGAAGAAAAAGATTATTTAAAAGGACCTATCAGTAGATGATTGAGAGTAATAAGGACCTGATCATTGGTAGAGATGGAGAGAAGTATTTTATTTAAGAAATTCTTAGTATGTGTTTTAGATTGCAAGTGCAAAAGCTGTCAGATTAAACAGAAAAGGAGTTTATTAAAAGGGCACCTGGTAGCTCAAAACCTGAGAAAGCTAGATAACTGTTAACAGCTTTCCAGCTAAGATTTCAGTAACAATGTTACAAACCTGGCCACCAAATCTACCCAATGAGAAAACATTCCTTTTCCATAAAACATTCTTTTTCCATCTCAGCCACTCAGAGTGATGATACACAACAAGTGATATACCCACAGAGTAGAGTTTAATGGCACTATTATTTCTTTCCCTGAATCTTGACTTTTCAATCACTGCTGGGCACCTTCGATATCCCCCCTAGCCAAAATAATGGATTCTGTATGAAACCCCCTTTCTCGGTTTGCTTATGTTTGAATCAGACCACCTAACAAGCTTATTCAGTTGCACAAACCAGGTCCTGGACACAAAGATCAGGGGAGCAGTTTCTTCTGGCTTCTGGCTGGTAGGAGAAGGAAAAAGGAAATTTCCTCAAAGATAGCAAATACGTGCCAAAATGTTCGGTATTCCCAACCATGGTAAATTATTTTGCAAGGAGACATTTTGGATTGGATTTTTATATTGCGTGGAAGTGGCTGGTAAAATGTAGTAAAGGAGGAGAGTAAGGGAGAAGGAGGAGAATAAGCAAAAAAAAAAAAAGGTGACTTCAAGGTCCTACATCTTGTTCTTGTTTGTTCCAATTTCAGCTGAATTTTTCACTGTGTGAAGTAGTCAGCAAAATAAAATATTATTTTATTAAATAGAACACTATAATATAAGCAGTTAATAGAACTGAACGTATTTCTTGGGCATGTACAGGCACTGGAGTTAAAAACTAGATGTATAAGAGTTTTTGACCTCAGAAGTCAACATAGGCATTTGAGAAATTTTAGGTCAGATTATTGGATCAGTTGTTATTGTTAGGTAGGGTAGATAGCAAACCAGGGCAGGGAAGAGGAGTGAGAGATGTCTCACCTATTAACTCAGCAGTCCTGAGCCTGGTATGGCAATATTGCCAGGTGTTCCGGCATCACAAGAAACTCCATGATAGTACAGGAGGAGGGGAGTCCTTAAAATTCTACGTATCATTTCCACTATCTGGGAAAGAAAGCCTTTGAAACTGTATTCATCCCAACGTCTAGAAGAGGAAAAAGGAGGGTGTCCACACTGCCCAAAGAAGAAAGAAGCCCCAAAATAACTTTGGTTAATTGCCCACCTCTGGTCACTATTTGTTTTATAAGAGGGTCCCTAGTGCTTACAGAAAGAGCCCATAAATAACTCTGGGTAACTGCCCCAACTTTAACTAACTGCCTCCTGTCATGCGTTTTACAGCAAGATGAACAAACGTAGTCTCGAGCAAGATAAGGATTCTGGCTACCAGACCCGCATGCATACCTAAGTTTGGGTAGTCACGTCCCTGCAGGAGAACTGGCACCATCTTTACCTGTCAGTGAGTATGTAAGTACTTCACCCCATCCCACCAACTATGTAAGTCCTCAGAACAAAGGACTCTTACTCTTGCTCTTGGCCCTCTGGCTGCCCTGCCCCTGGCCACCCAGCCTCTGGCCACACATGTGTTCCACCCCAGCCTGCAGCTACCCTTATTTACACCAGGCTTTGTCTGTGCCTTTCAGCCTTACTCCATTCCACACACACCTTAGCTAGGCTATTCTCTTCCATGAGAACAGATCACCAATAAACCCTGGTTGCCCTCTAATACATTCACTGATCTATAGTTTTTTTTTTTATTACATCAGCAAGAAGAACTGAGTTTCTTGGACTTTCTCCCGTAACGTTATGACTAAGGTTGGGAGTCTAGTAGTAGCCTAAGGGGGGAGTGAAGATTTATCAGAGGGTTTCCTTACTGGAGATGTGAAAGAATGCATGAGCTACATTTGGCTGGGTGTGCAATTGGATTTCCCACATACGATATATTGAGAATAGAGCCAATTAACACAGAAAAATAAAATGCTAATCTGTCCTATAGGAGCTCATAATGTGATTAATGGTATAAGAAAATTAAACAATGGCAGTATGAAAGCTAATACAAAGGGATCTGATATAAAACACATGGTAGAAGAGATTTATAAAAAAATACTTAAAAGACACTATAAGAGAAGGATACAAACAAATGAAGAATATGAGAGAAGAGTGACCATTGGGTGAAGATTTGGAGCAACTAATATATATATTTTTAATTAGCATCACTACTGCCAAACATTGGATTTTCTTTAAAAAAAAACAAAGAAAATGGAAATAAATTCACTGTATTTTCAAGGTGATCACAAATATAGTTTTCTTCCTATAAACTTATCAGTGTTATAAACTGTGTAATAAAAATAAAAATTATAAGCCACTAAACATAAAGTTTTACATTCATAATTAAGTATAGTATGTACATGAAAAAAACTTTAAAAACTGCCTATGATTAAATAGTATTTAGCACACCAAAGAATGTCTAATCTTCAATAGAATATGAAAAACACAATATAATATATAATGGACATTAAGCTATCAAAATAATATACTCCCTAAAAATTTATTAATTTATGAAGCTTGTTTTTTAACTACTAATCACTAGTAATCACAAAATACAATAACCCAAGAAAGCAACAAAAGAACCTTCTTAGCTTTATGAATTTTTAAGTCTTTTTTTTAATCTCAAAAGTTATACTCTTAATTTTTTATTTTGTATTTTTTATTTGTATGGAATCTCAGTTCAAGTGTTTGGAAAACACACTGGGGGATCTCTTCACTCTTGCCACTGCTTTTCCCTCTGCCGTGTCTTTTGGACATGCTACAGTGACGTAAGGATCTCCCCTTCCCACTCCCAGCCCCCGCCTGTGGGGTGGGCCCTAAACCGTGGTGAAAATGTGCCAGTCTTCACAGACACCTAGTTGTCCTCACAGCACTTTAAATTATTCACAAAGCAAGGTGCCTGCCAGAAAATTCCCGTAGTTTTCAGAAGTATTTGTGTACATCAATCCACAGTGGACTTTAGATTACAAATGAATAAATTTTAAAAAATACTCTACCAAGTGAATTATTTTTAACAAAAAAAGTTAAGTTTAAGAACAGATCCCTGAACGAGTTGAAATTTGGATGCTTAAGGATCACTTTTATGAAGATTACAGGTTAAAAATGGACCACCAGTATGTCAGTGCTGGGACAAAGGTGCCCTAAAACTTTGATAATGGTGACTTTTGGGGGATTAGAGGCTGAAAGGAGAAGTGATTCCCAGGACAAGATGGTAGGAGGAGTGTTAGGTTGGAGTCGCTCAAGAAACCAGGTCGATGCAGGGAGCCCGGGAGCAGGGTTTATTAGTGGGGAATAAGAGAGAAAGTGGAGAAAAGTGGAGATTCAGTCCATTGTTCTTGGGGCAGGGTTTGTAAGTGCAAAAACCTGTGAAGGGTAACTGGTTGGGGTGTCAGAGTCTGATTAGCTAGAACTGGTCGCTGGGTGCCATTTCTGCTTACATCTCATTGTAACAGGGTGAAGCCAAGGGGGGGGCAGTGCAAAAAGGGATTTGGAATGGGGTCCAGAAGTCAGGGTGTCCAGGAAATATTAGAAAGACATGTAAGATGTCCTTACCCTTTACCTCCCGCAGGTGTTAGTTGGGGGAAGGGACAAATGGAGCAGGGCCATTGACAGCTGTTTTGCATAGCAACAGTTTTGTAGATAATGTCCAGAATGGTCATTTACCATATCTATAACTTTTAACTTGTTTCATAAACATGTTAAATAGCTGTGCCATGCTTTGAGCTAGCGATAAGGGAGTAACTTCCACCCAAGATGTAACTGGGAGGCAACCCCCAGCCCCCATTACAGTGCCTGCATGAGAACTTGGAGATGATTGGCTCCACACCATGGGGCCACACCTGCTGACGGCGGCCCAGTAAACTTGGAATAATACAGGAATGCTGTCAAGTGTAGCCAATTATAGGAGGAAATGGAAATAGGGCTGCAAAGGAGGAGTGGTGTGGGGGTTTAAAACTTAGACACGGCAGCCGTAAGAGGAGGACCCCACGACTTTGCCAGAGCGGGGACCCCCATGGCCATGCGAGGAGAGGGAACCACTTGGCTGTGGCAGTGCAGAAAGGGGGACCATGTGGCTTTGCAAGAGTACAGACCCCTGCAGCTCTGATAGAAGAGGACCACGTGGCTTTGGGGTGCTCCCTTTGGCCGCAAAAGAGCTCTTTGCCAGTAGACCATGAGAAGGTGCCACATAGCTTTGGATTAACTGGAGATCCTGGATGGCCATACAGCTGATGGTGCCAGTGGCTTGAAACACAGATGTGTATTTCTTTTCCTGAGTTACGGTACCCTGAATTAGGGCAGGGGGAGAAAAAAAGCACTGTGGGCATCTGTGGTTATCCTGAAGGACTTTGATATTTTAATGAGGACTGAGGGTCATTACTTCAAGTCTATATAGCTTTAAATAAACCTTTCCTTTCCTTTTCACAAATCTCTGGCATTGAGAGATGTCTTTCCTCTGGCAGCAGACAGACAAGCCCAGTAGGCGGTCAGGACAGTATTAGTACACCGTCCTTGGGGTGGGGGCCAGTTGTTCTGTAACAGTTTTTGGCAACCCTGGGTGGCCAAATATTGCCTGCCCCCCCCCAACCTTGGACCTCTGTTCTTTAACATTATCAGCCTCTGATTAAAGCTGCATCCTGCTATGCCAGATAGGATGACCCCAGACCCCAGTCTAAGCTGGGCATCTGTTTGTCCTGGGTGGGGTTGGCAGGCATTCTGACCCTGGGCAGTGTTGGAACTGGGTAGTTTCCGAGACAGGCGTTTTCCCAGGCTACAGTTTCTCACAATGTAGTTTCCCACCTGGTGATTTTCCATTCCTCTTAAGCCTGCCTAGGTCAGTCAAGGAGGAAGTTACATGACTTATAGTTGTCATATTAAGAAAGATATCTTGAAAAAATCTTGCATATTAAATGATAAATTTTTCATCCTATCAATGGGAAAAAGAAATATATCAGGTATATTAAATATAACTTAAACTGATTAAATAATCAAATTTTTCATAACCAGACATGGTTGAAGCAGTTGCTGCAAAACAATGAGGTCATTTTTTAGGTTCAGTTAAAAAGAAACACACACAAAACAATACAGATGTAGACATATTAAAATGTGCAAGACTAGATACAAATGAAGTATAATGCTCCAAAAACCAAATGTTATCTTTTCCATTAGAAGTGATAGTTTTTGTGCATGTTTCTTACTATTGAACATTTATTTACATATGGGTAGATTTAAAAATCAGTCAAAACTAGAAGGATAACCCTGGTGTTATCTTAGAGAGTAGGTTGAATTTCACTACTGAGTTCATTACATTGTTCTCAGAATAGAGTGCTCTGTCTTCCCTATCGGTGGCTCACTTAGGATCCTCATTCACTTCAAAACAGTTAGCTTCAAGATTGCCTTGCGTTAACCTGCAAATGTGAATGACAGCTTCAAGGTAGACCTCAAGAATTAATACAATCAGTCAATTATTGAAATACTAGAGGTGTCCATTGAACATCAATTAACCACTTTTATTTGAAGAAATGTTCCACATCTCCCTCAAAATACCAATTTTAATGGGTATGTTTAAATCACCTTCAACACAATTTTTAAGTAATCATTAACTGAAAGCATAATTTATATGAGTTTTCTCACAGAGTGAGGGTAAAGTAAGCTGATTTTATCAAATAAAGTGCTACAATTTCTGCCTGAGTTTTGCTGCAGGAAGCAAAAGAATTCTCCCAATTTAGCTATTGTTACAGAGGTATTAGGAAAATGACAAAAAGATTGAATCACTCTAAGAAGTGAATGGGTGAGATCTCCACCCACTGCCCTCAGGGGTTTTTGCATTTTCAATGAAAAAAAAAAATTAATGGTGTCTCTTCAGGGAAAATGACATAGCAAATTGAAAAAAAAAAGTCAAGTAATGATGAGATATTTTTGAACAAGGATACAATTTTTAAACTTAAATTTTAACCATTTCAAAGTCTATCTCAGTCCATTCGGCTGCAATAACAGAATGCCATTGACTGGGTGGCTTATAAAACGGAAATATATTTCTCAAAGTTCTGGAGGCTGGGAAGTCCAAGGTCAAGGCACCTGCAGATTGCAGTCTGATGAGAGCCTGCTTCCTGCTTTGCCTAAGGCAGTCTTCTTACTATAACCCCAATCATTGACTAAAAGGCCAAGGGAGCACACTGGAGTCTCTTTCATAAGAAAAGTAATTTCTTTCTTAAGGACTCAGCCCTCACGACTTAACTGATGCCAGAGGGCGAGGAGGCCGAGGAAGGCCTCAACCCAGTGACAGTGTCCAAGTTCTTGTCCCTACTGAGGAAACAATTCCAGTTTGAGCCAGAGAGATTCAGTAAAGCATGGCAGATTTTTTGAAGTGATAATGCCTACATATTCCAGAGGGAAGGCAGTGCGGGCCTAGTCAGAGAGTGAATCCACCTGTGGGGTCTGGATGGAGGTTTTGATTAGCTAGGGGCAAGGGGGAGGGAGTGGGGGTGGTTCCTGGTCTCTGATGCTGGGAGGGTGGTTGCTGGTACAAGTTCTCTCAGTCACTCTTCTGCAGATGGTAGCTCTTTGTTTTTTGTGGAGATCTGGAGGGTGGAGAGGCTTTGATACAGGGTGCAGCCAAGGGGGGGGGGGGCGGTCNTTCTGCAGCAGTTTTTGGCATCCCTCGGTGGGCCAAGTATTGCCCCCCCCTCGGACCGTTTGTTCGGTAACAGCTTCACAACTCCACTGTAGGTCAACATGGCTGCCAACTCTGGCTGAGACTGGTTTTTGATTGCCCCAGCTATTCTCACCCCAGGAAATTGGGAGGGTGGCAATGAGGGAACACAAGTCACATCCTCAACGCTCTAAACCCAAAAGATCAGGAATGGGGGAACAGGTTATATTCACAATGTCCTAACCTAGAAATGGAGACGGTGGCGGGGTGGGGGGGTGGGGGTGGTTCCCTGTGGTAACTTTCTTGCCTCATAGCCACCATTCAAAGGCCTTACCACCAAACACCATCACTTTGGAGAACAGATTTCCGCATAAGAATTTTGAATTAGAGTGGACTGTTTTCCATATTATACCCCTGGTGGGGCTTTATTGTTCACATGTTCTTTATATGTGTGTGGTTCTCTTGTGGGAAAACTTGTTTTTAGCAAAATCTTCTAAAGAAACAGAAAATTTAGGAAAATGAGGGATGTTCTCCTATCATAAACAAGTTACAGACTCTTATTTGGGTTAATTTCTGCTTTTTTTAATTTAAAAAAAAAATTAGGAATGGGCCCTGGCTTGTGTAGCTCAGATTGAGCATGAGCCTGTGAAGAAAAGGGTCGCCGGTTCGATACCCAGTCAGGACACATGCCTGGGTTGCAGGCCAGGTCCCCAGTAGGGGACACATGAAAGGCAACCACACATGATGTTTCTCTCCCACTCTTTCTCCTTCCCTTCCCCTCTCTCTAAAAATAAATAAATAAAATGTTTTTAAAAAATTAGAAAAGAAAAAAATGGACTGTATTAAAGGTTTGCATTTAAACTGTTTTTTTTTTTTTGAAAATTGTTGGTATCTTATTTAATTTGAAACTTACTCCAGTGACTAGGTAAATGAAAATATTTCTTCTCTTTGTCCCCTACTCCTTCACTTCATTATGTGGTACTGATGACACATTTTCCAACTAGATTGCAGCTAGCAGGCTTGAGCATCGCCTGCCAGAAGTGATTAATACCAATCAAAGAGAGTTTGTTCAGTTGGAAAGACTGGCAGAAAACATTTATCATCTTCTCAAGGAATCAGAGTTCCAGATTGGCTCTGTGCTGGAGAGAAACAGGATATAAATGCATTTGCTCCAACGTTCACCTTGTTATCACATTTCCTGAGCCTAATTTCCCAAGCAATAAAAGTAACTCTACCCTTGCTTTTCAGTGGCCTTCATATTTACATTGCAGACATTTAAAGTCTTTCATAAAAATTCTGATGCCCAAATCCTAAAATTAGGGAGAAATCAGTAACACCTAGCAGGATAAAATGTTCCTCTGAAAGTCTTTCTGAGATCTCTTCTTAGATAGTGAAAAATAGATCAGAGACCGGCCTCATACGTTGAATCATTCTTGTTTCTCTAGGTTGCAACTTTATACTTTTTTAACACTCCCAGGGGAAATGCTAGGAGAGTTTTGTGAATACACTACCACTGCTTTCATTTCAAAGGGGTGAGCCTGGGTAGCTGAGATAGACCCAGAGAGGAGAGGAGGAGGACGATGAGAATAGGAATAGAACATTGCCAGTCTCTTAAAGCTCCCCTTACCCCTTCAACGGCCTTTGAGACAGGAAAGTTAGAATAGGGAACAAAGGCCTCAAGCTCTACCCCTCACCTCTTGCCTCTGGCTGCAACATCGCAGAGGAGACTTTTACCGACCACCTCCCTGTTCCCCAATTTCCTATAGTTGAGACAAACAAAAATCAATCTCAACCAGATTTGGTAGTTGCATTAACTTTTAGAGTAAACAACAGGGCCATTATAATACCTTCATAAAAAATTTGCACTGTGGTTTTGGGGCCACTCTGCTCAGACCTTTCCCCAAAACTGCCATGACAGTCCTGGGGAGGAACAAAAAGAAATCACTGTCTGGAGAGGAGGGATAAGGACAAGCCACAGCCAGGGTCACCCCACCAGTGTCAGAAGCTGAGGGCCACTCTATGCATCCCCTTGCCTAGGTTAATAAAAAGTTCCACCCAGACCCCCTGGCTGGTGGTCTCATTCTTCAGAGTCTCCTGCTCTTGCTTTAATAAATTTACAGTGCCTTGCTCAACCAAAAAAGGATTTTGGATCCTGTTGGTTACAATGACAAGACCCTGGGCCTGGGCATCAGGTTCAGCCATCATTTGGCCTCTCTGAGGGTCCTCTGGCCTTGCCCCCACTGACCTATTCCAAGCCAGGCACTCTCAGTCCTGCACTGATGTTACAATTAAAAATAAATGTTAAAATGGCATTTTTATATAATAATTTTACATTTCCTTAAGGCAATGTGGTAGCTTCTCACTGACTAAACCAAGATCACCGACAAAAAAGGAAAAACATACACAGAGATCATAAAACATTTCCTTTATTGAGCAAACATTTATCCAGAGTTTGCCTTATATGTCCAGGCCCGCAAGGGCTCACTGACTAATGGGCTGGACAGAACAAAACTTTGATCTTCACAATACCTTACATCAAAATACATGTGTTCACAGAGCCACAAAAGGTATTTTGGAAGGATACTTGATCTGACTAGCAGAGAAGAACAAAAGTTAAGGAAGTTCCATCTAGACCAGAGGTTTTCCACAGAGTTCCATGGCACACTGGCGTGCCACAGAATTTTTAAAGCATGCAATACCTGACTATTTAATCAGGGACAGTGACCTCTTTTCCTGGTCAGGAAAAGCTTAGATTGTCAAATAAAAAATGATAACAGCCCACACAACAATAGGTATCCAATGTGCATGGATTAAAATTATATGTATTTTTGTCAAAAATTTTGTGTGTGTGTTCTGCAGAATTTTAGTAATTAGTTTATGCACACCATGGAGTAAAAAAGCTTGAGAATCACTGATCTAGACTAACAGAATAATTGGAACAAAAAGGAGGCATGGACAAGCAGGGCAAAGTTAGAGAATGAAAAGTGGTCCAGTTTGCCCACTGATGACAGATGGTGAGAGGAACACAAAGCAGAGTTCAGATCTTATCATTTGTCAAGATAAGCACTTGAACATCAATCAAAGGTACTGAAGACACTCTCAAATCTCAGAAAGATTTTAAACTGGGAGTGATACAGTTAAATTTACATAACACATGGTTAATCATTGTCCATTTAAAAAAATGTGGTTTAGGCACAGACAACAGTGTGGTGATTGCCAGGGAGAAAGGATGAGGGGAGCTAGAAGAATTTATAAAGGTGATAAATAGCGATGGAGAAGACTTGACTTTGAGTGTTGAACTCACAATACAATATACAGATGATGTGTTATAGAATTCTACACCTTCACCTATGTAATTTTATTAACTAACATGACCCCAATAAATTTAAAAAATATTAAACAAAGATGGTTTGGAGGAAAAATAACAAAAGGCAGTTTAATGCAATTTTCTAAGGGAGAAATTATGAAAGCATTGTGGCAATGAAAACAGACATTTTCAATTCAGATTGTCAATATAGAAACACAATCAACTAATATTTATACATAATGTGGCTTCTTTTCTAGTTAGCCACTGCACAGATCTATGCAATGTAGCCACCATCAGGTGATGTTGGTCTCCTGAAATTCCTAGTCTGAGCACTGGGGGGTTGCAGTCTGGGGGAGTACCCTCTCCCCCATGGCAGAGGCAATGGCCAGGTGCTTGCATGTCTCATGGAGCAAACCTGGCAATTAGTTAATAAAGTCAAGCCAGATATTATCCTATCCTCTGATTACATTAAAGTATGAAAATGCTTAAAATTCGTTTTACCTAAAAATTCTGCTTTTGACTTGATCGCTGTCACTTTAAAAACAAACCGAGATATAGCTATAAATTGCTATGTAATATAATTCTTCAAATGAGACACAAAATAATCTTAAAATCCAGTTCATGGCCTTTCAGTAAGCTTTGGGTTCCTGCTTGTGACAGAAGCTTTAAACAGTTTCTTAGTAAAAAGATTTTAGAAAAATCACAAGTAGGAAACTCTGAAAGTGGAAGGTCAGAGTTAGTACTTTAGGTACTTACCAAAAGGCATGTGGTGCCTGAAATTGTTTACTCAAGTCAAGAACCTTTATTAACCACATTCTTTTCTCTGGAAGATAGGATTCAACTATAAATTATTTGAATAGGCTACAATTGCCACATTAATTTACCAAGACTTTCATCCTCCTACACTAAAGTGTATTTCTTAATACAACTCAAAAGCCATCAAGCACCTCATCCAACCTATTCCCCGACTCTAAATGGGATTTGACATTACAGGGTCAGCCTTGCTTTTCCTCATAGATGACTAACAAATTTACGGAGACATAAGTTCACTGTTCTCGCATGGATCACTGTGCAACAGACCAGTGGTTTTTGATCGTGACATTTAGGTTTCAGTTATTAAATGAAAATGGAAACTCAGGCTGTTACAAATTGCTTAGCCCCTAAACCGTGATCCAGAGAGATACCCACCCAGAAGGAAAGCAAACATGTGTTCAGGTTTCAAAAGGGGAACTTGGCCAAGAATTTCACATCATTTTAGAAAAGTTTATGCAATTTAAAAATTAGGATAAATTAAAATGTTTACAGTCAACATTTCACTGATTAACATGAAATTCTTCTTTTAAATTATAATGTGATTTTTCTGAAAATTTCCACAAAGCTAATATTCATAGCATAAAAGTACATATTTATAGCACTATAGTCTTTATCATATGCTAACCTCTTATTAAATTGAACAACTTGAGAGCGAGAAAAACAAATTGCCTTATTACTGGGGAAACCAAGCAAGTGAAGAGAAAATCCATGTGAGTCTCCAGGGAAAAAGAGATTCGTGGTTTACAGGCTTGATCTACATTAAGTCACACATTCGAATGAAGCTACTCATGTATTTCAGTGTGACCAGATGCAGGCAAACTTTAACTCAGGACGAGGGATTTAGAAATAGCTTTTTCATAGGAAAAATCAATAATGGCACATTATGTCACAAGCCACCCTTTCAACTTTTGCTTCCTAATTCAGATCAACTAGCAAGTGACTGGTCTAGACAGGTGCCACGTCTTATTTGTGTGCCCACTATCGTAATTGCAATTCCTTTCTTCACTTAGCAAGTTTTCCATTTACTATGTAAAAATAGTAACCTCACCTACCCTTCACCCCTCACTCACACTTTATTGTTCTGCCTTTATCTCCACAATTGTGTAAATGTATTGCCAATATATTTTTATATTTGATTATAAATTTGAAAACATGCTTGCTATTGAAAGCATAGATAACTCATAGCATGTGTTATAATGCACATTGAATATAGGTAAAAAGCACTAAACAATCCCTTTCCCGATGCATGACTTTTATTAAAATATTATTTTAATAAAAATGTACTAAGAATATAGTACGTATAAGGTACTAGGGATCAGAGAAGCAAGAAACAAACAAAACTTTCTGTAATGTCCTTTCTAGTAGGGGACAAAACACTTAATAATTACAATACAGATAATAGATACTATAGATCACTTACCCAATATTCACTCTTCCCTTGCTCTTCTAAATAGAACTATAATTTCTTGAATTATTCATAAATATTTCACGAGGTCAGGGGTCCAGAGTATTTCTTCATTAGCCTAAGCCAGTGGTCTTCAACTGGCAGTGTGTTTGCCCTACAGGAGACCTAGGCAATGTCTGGAGACGTTGTTCATTGTTACAACTTGCAGGGCGACGTCTAGTGTGTAGAGTCCCTGGGTGTTGCTAATGCCCTACTTTGCACAGAGCAAAACTTTGTCTGGCCCAGCATGTCAGTGCTGCTATCACTGAGGAACCCTGGACAAAATGGAGGTTAGTGGAATTCAGGCTTGAGATTACAGTTTCATTCAAGCACCTGCCATTGGTCCAGTTGTTCTCATAAGAATAATGGAAAAAGGGCTTTCTCTTTCCTCCTTTAAATCAGAATAAGGAGATAGTTTACTGTCATTTCTTACAAATATCTTGGATTCCTTGGACACTCAAACAAACAATACAACCAAAAGCAAAGAAGTATGCAAAACCCAACTATTTTGCCAAGAGAGAACCAGAGCCTTGATAACACCACCCTTTAGTGGTGGTGGGTGGGTAGTAATGTAAAATAATACATTTCATCATTATTCAAATTATTTGTGTCAGGTTTTCTCTGTTATAAATGAAGTGTCTTCTAAGCAAAGGTACCATTAAAATACACTTATATATTTGGACCTAAGGTAGTATGAAGAAGAAACAACTAGTAAAACCTAGAAAAGTCTGAATGGTCTCTCCAAGGAGGTAGTGTCTGATTTAAGTCCCATCAGCCAGATGAAAGATATTACAGATGAAGTGAGCAGCTTATACAAAATCCAGGAAACAAAAGAGGACATGGTGGAATTCTATGCAGCAGAAAGAAAGAAGGAGTTTCTGGCCTTTGCAACAGCATAGATGGAACTGGGGAGTATAATGCTAAGTGAAATAAGACAGTATGTGAAAGACAGATACCATGTGATCTCACCTTTAACAGGAATCTAATCAACAAAATAAACAAATAAGCAAAATATAACCAAAGACACTGAAATTGAGAACAGACTGACAGTGACCAGAAGGGAGAGGGGAGGGAATTTCAGGGGAAGGGTTTGGAAGGAACTAGTATAAAGGACACATGGACAATAACAAGGCGGGGTAGAAATGGGAGGGCAGTGGGGAGGTCTGGTGGGTTGGGCTGAGATGGGGTAAAGGGCAGAAAACTGTACTTGAACAACAAGTAAAAATTTAATTTAAAAAGAGGACATGACACATTGAACAAGCTATAAAAAATTCAATGTAGATGGAAGGAGGAATGCATGGATTATGGGTGAGACAAGAGAACAACCTAAAGATTTGCTGGAGATGAATTCTGAAGGAACCTGTGTGCCACGATGTGGCAAGAAGCCTCCATCCCCAGATCTCTGCCTTTTAAAATATTTTATTTAAATATTTAAATAAAATATTTAAAACATTTTATTGAAGCCACAGGGAACCACTAAATGTTATAAGCCTTAGAGTGATAGGATCAGATTTGCATTATTGAGATCATTATAACTGTGCTGTGAAGCCTAGAATAGAAACAGAAAAATAATCAAAGGGACCAACTCTGTAAGGGGCTTTCATAGAAATCTAATGAGGTGTTGAAAGCTGGTCCTAAAGTTGTGACAAGAGTAGAGAGAAGAGGATAGGTAATATTAGTGATACAAAGGAGATTGGACTTGACACAATTTACTAGTTTCCTGGTGGTAGAGCTGAGGGAGAGGGACAGATAGAGAATGATAATGAGAATCATGATCCAAGACACTTAATAGAAGGGGCACAGTCACTCGCTGTGGAGTTCAAGGGTGCCAAGATGCGAAGAAAGTGATGGGTTAAACTGTTAATCTATTGAGATTGAGTCAGATTTTCTGTTACTTAAGTGAAAACTCTTCTGCTACTTAAGGGAAAAGCTGTCTGTGGCAGGGCCCCGGAGATTTGTAGTGAATGTCTCACAGGAAATACAGGGTAACGAATAACTACTTTCATGTCTTAAAATTGTAAGCGTTGTGGTAGAAAGAATAATGCCCCCCACCAATGCACATCGTAATCCTGGGATCTGTGTAGGTTTACTTATCAAGCAGAGTTGTCTAATGAAACAAAACCAATAGGGTGTGTGTGTGTGTAGAGAGAGAGAGATGATAAGAAATGAAATAAGCTCATGCAGTTACGGAGGGTGACAAGTCCCAAGATCTGCATGGTCAGCTGGGAAACTCAGTGCACAGGAGAGCCAATGGTTTAGTTCCAGTCTGAGCTGAAGACCTGAGAACCAGAATAAACAATAATGTAGTTCCAGGTCAAAGGCTGGGTTGCTCAAGAACCAGGAAGAGCTGATGTTTCAGTTCAAGTCTGAAGGCAGAAATATCAAAAGCTGATATTTCAATTTGAGAATAGACAATCAAGAGGAATTCTCTTTTATTAAGCAGAAGATCAGAAGTTTTGTTCTGTTGAGGTTTTAAATTGATTGGTTCCGACCCACCCACAACTGGGAGAGCAATCTGCTTTACACAGTCTATAAATAACCTCATGCAAAATACCCTCAGAGACACCCAGGATAGTGTTTGGCCAGATATTTGGGCCCCCAGTGGCCCAGTCAAGTTGACCTAAGATTAACCATCAGAGTAACCTTTATATGGCAAAAGGGGCCTTGCAAATAAACATAATTAGAATCTTGAGACCGCATGGATATCCTGGATCACTTGGGTGAGCACGATATGATCAAAGTGTTCTTTTTTAAATACTTTATTTATTTGTTTTTAGAGAAAGGGAAAGGGAAGGAGAAAGAGTGGGAGAGAAACATTAATGTGTGGTTGCCTCTCATGTGTCCCCCACTGGGGACCTGGCCTGCACCCCAGGCAAGTGCCCTGACTGGGAATTGAACTGCCAACCCTTTGTTTCACAGGCCTGTGTTCAATCCACTGAGCTATGCCAGCCGGGGCTAATTGAAGAGTTCTTGTTAAAGGGAATCAAAAGGGTCAAAGTCAGAGAAAGATGTAGCAATAGAAGCAGACTTTGAGTTGCATGCTTTGAAGGTGGAGGCAAGGGCCAGAAACCAAGAAAAGCAGCCAGGCTTCCAAAGTTTGAAAGGCAAGAACCTACAGCATCCAGGATCCAGAGAAGGAAATAAAAAGAAGAACCGTACTGACACCTTCATTTGATGACTTCTGATGTTTAAAACTGTAAGAAAATAAATTTGTGTTATTTTTCAGCTTGTTGTAGTTTATTGTACCAACAGTAAGAGATGAATATATGTAATAAACTTTTGGATGGAGGGGTCAACAGGAAAATATACATCATAATATTAATGTTTCTATAACTACAACTACTTTAATCACACTTGTGAATACCTTTATTGAACACCTTGCCTGTCTTCTTTTAGTTAACACAACAATCTCTTGAGCTGGGACCCTAATTTTTTTCTATTTCATGGATGTTAAATTAAAACAAGGAGTTGAAGGAGCAGAGGCAATGTTACAGGAAGGCAGAAATGGAATGTTTAAGAGAACAGAGTGCTATTTATATTATGGATTTTAGAGTACTGAGGTGAGAGTAATTACATATTTTTTTTTACTTTATAATCTTGGACTTCTACTACCATACCATATTACAACTGTGTGATGAAGGAGAAAGCAATCCCTGAGGGATTTCTAGTGCATAGTCAAGGGTTCCTAAGGCTTAATAGCAAGTCAAATAGTATTAGGCAAATTTCATTCAACCCAAGTTCCCTGTCTTTTTGCTCTTGTAAGATTTGATTCAAATGTTCTTTAATTTTTTCTTACTCATGCATGCTTTGCAATGAGTATAATGCAAATATAAGACTTTATAAGTTCTAGATAATTAAATTTTAATAAATTTATGTCGCTGGATTTTAAGTCAGTTACTCTTGCATTTTCGTACTATGTTTAGATACTGAGTTCTAAAATAAACAACTTTGTGTGAGCGGTAATAAGGTTACTGCTGCATTTTGACTACTTATATTTATTTCTATTATAGATACACCATCAGCCACTGAGGCATATCCACAATATTTCTGACTATGGAAGAGCTCTAACCATAAAATTATATATGTGTTTCCTCTTTCACATAGTCTACGGAATGCTTACATTTTTCTGTCTTGTTCAGCAAACTCTATGTATGAAAAGCCTCCATCCCCAGATCTCTGCCTTTATAATAAAAATAGTCCTGGCCTGGTGGGGTGGCTCAGTGTCCTTTCCTGTACCAAAAAATGGAGGGCTTGATCCCCAGTCAGGGCACATGCCTAGGTTGCAGGTTTAATCCCCAGCTGCGGCATTTGGGAGGCAATTGATCCATGTCTCTTTCTCACATGGACTTTTTTTTCTCTCTCTCCCTTTCTCTCTCTTTAAAATCAATACAAACACATCCTCAGTGAGAATTAAAAAACAAAATAAAATGCAAAATTTTTATTATTCTTGCTACATATATTTTCAAACCAAATTTGTTTAAATGATATAATTTGTGTGCATAATGTCTAAACATGATTGATCAGTGATTTAACAGGTGCTGGACAACTTTTTCTCTAAAAGGCTACATGGTAAATATTTTTGGCTTTGCAAGCCTTATGATTTTTATCACAACTACTCAACTCTGCTACTGTAGCATGAAAGCAGCCATTGACAGACAATCTATAAACCAGTGGGTGTAGCTGTGTCACGATGTGTTGCAACCGATCAAGGCAGATCCACTCTTGCCTCTGGGAGACCAAAGAAAATGGGCGGAGCTGTGGGGATGCTTGACATGCTTTTATTCATGGGTGAGCCATACACACTGCAAGCTGCATGTCTATCTGCATGTTTCATGTTGTGGCCCCTGCTCCCCAGTGTGGCACCCATTGTGGCACTTGTCCCCTTGCATGTCACTCGTCATCATCATCCCCAGCAGGGAGTCCCTACCTGTTTAAGAACTAGAGGGGAACAAAGCTAGCAAGATGCCAGAAATTATATAACATAACATAATTCTGCTTCTGTGAGCCCACTTCATGTTATGGGAACAGTTTATTGGACCCAGTCTCAAGCCTATGAGAACACTGGTTATCAGGCCTCCCCAAGGCTGTGGGAACACTGCTTCCCTCAGCTACCCAGACACCTGGGTGAGGGCACCAGCCTGCCTCCACTTACCCTACGTACACTAAAATTTTATTTACAAAAATGGACTGCAGGAAACATTTGTTCTGCTCACCATAGTCAGCCAATCTGCATCTCAAACCTCAGGTAAAGGAGAGAGGGCAATTATCGTGGTTTATTCTTTTTGTGTTTATGTGTGTGGTGAAGGGGGAGTGGGATTTTTACCCTGATAGTTGCCTAGTTGTCTGCTTAGAGGCATATTTGTTTCTGATTTATTTATCCCTCTAACCCAGTAGGGTGCAATGAAAATTATACACACACACACACATACATATATATAAAAACTTAAGATGAACACATTTAAGAACCCTCAATAATCAGTAGACTGCTAAGATTTGAGAAACTACAAATTTAGAATAGCGATCACTCCTACCCCATTTTTATGCAATCTTGCCTAAATGGTTCTTTCTGACATTCCAAGTTGCAAATGATATTTTTATTGCAGTAACCAGGACTTCAGAACAAATTTATGTTTACTTTTCCTTTAGGAGTGATGACTGGCTACTACCGTGTGGGCAGTGCACACTGCCTCTTTAGAGCGAAAGCCTGCGAGACACACATTAACATTCCTTCATTAGAGTGTGTAGAGCACACTCTACAGCTGAATTCTCAGCTGAACAGAATTGAAAAAATTCTGTTGGGCCTCAGCAGTAAACAATAGAAAGAAAGATCAGGAAGTAAAGGAGCCACCAGGCCGTCACTGTGTTATATAATTCTTCCAGTCCTCCCAGGCTATTTTCTTAATGAGGAAACACACATGATTAAGTAGGAGCATAGAAACAATCACTAAAAGAAGATGCAAAAATATTCAGTCTCAGCGTTATCACTTGCAAATGATTTCAGAAAAATAATTTGGTTCTCCATTTGTAATTTTTTTTGACGAGAAAGTTGCTGCATTAGCAGTCTTTCCAGCTCTGATTGAGAAATATCATATCAAGTACAATTGTAAATATAATTAAGGCTTATATAATTACAAAATAAAACTCTAAAGTCTAACAGAAAATCCAGCCTGGAATGGACCTACTGATTAAAAAGAAAGAAGGGGGAAAAAGAAAGATTAATAGATATGTGCTCCCATGGAATGAGGTCTCTCATGCATTTAGCGTGAAATTGGTATTCTGCCATTAAAAAAGGGAGACATTTTAGAGACCTTTTCAGTTATAAGAGGAGGTGCACATACAAAAAATCTGAGGGGAGTAAAGGAGAGGATAACTATAAAAAAGAGTTATTGGATATCTTGTTATTCTCACCTGGTTTAAAAAAACACATTAATATCTGTCAATGAGGGTGTTACAGAAATTTTAATAAAGGCACCCTTCCTATGCTTATTTGTATTACCTTAGAAGGCCATCTCTCTCCCATTAACACAACCTTGTTATTAACTTTTTACTTAATCATATTTGTGCAGAGTTAAAATAAAATGCCGCAAAAATCTGTACCTTTGTGTAGCAGAAAATATTTAGTGTTGCACCCAGTACAGGTACATACTCTAAAATACTGAGCTTCTAGGAGAGAGACAGCCTATTTTTGTGAGCATTTGTTTGGGCTTGGAATCAGGATATATTCTATCTATGCCGTGATAGAATGTATGAAAGGCTCCAGATTTAAGATCTTCATTTTCTCTAAAAAAATATGGTTTCATTAGATAATCTTGTTACTAGACATTGTCTCATTCTCTTTGTGACTGAGCAGAGAGGAAAGAGCCCACCCATATGGCACCTTGGTAAATAACCCAACAATTAATGCTGGAACAGGTTTTTATTTACAATATTCCAACCTTGGTGGGGCTCATAGTGCTTCAGCTCAGAGCTCTGTTCTCCCACAAGACCCAACACCTCTTTTGGTCCTTGCCAGGTTGTAAGCCAAAAGCCCCCAAAGTTCCCTATCTCATTTTAAGCCAGCTGCACAAACAGTCTCAAAATAGCTCTCTCCTTCAGGATCTGGGCTATGTTGTCATCAGCCTCCATGTTATAGTCCAGGAATACGTGTGCTGTGGTACACTGGATCATGGTGAAGTCCAGGAAGGACATAAGTCCCAAGAGTCCAGCTAAAGTTTGGGTTTGCACATCAGCGTCTTGCAAGGCAATATCCTTGGTGGCTTTGGAGTCTGCCAGAGTGAGCACAGTCAAAGCATCCTGCCTGTTTTCTTCCTAGCCCATGGAGGACCGGCTCCTACAGCCTACATGGTTCCTATCTCACTACTGACAGCTTCCTGGAATCTCTCTTCACTACCAGCTGCGCCGTGGCTCTTCCCCCTCGCTCCTCCTCCGCCCACTTGGCTCTTCTACACACCTCCATCATGGATGGCTCTACCCCTCATGGCTACCTGCCATTCGTTTAAATCCTAACCTAGAGCCTCCTGTGACACCTCAACTCTTCCCACTGAGCTACATTTGCTAGTTTTCTGTATAGTTTACATTTTCTCAGCTGTCATCTGCAGTCAGGGCAAGAGTGACTCAGTGATCCTGGGAGACTGCCTCTCTGGCTACTTCAGGAGTCAGGATATATCCCGAAAGCCATGTGCACCTTGCCCTGAGGCAGTAGCATGACTGTTAAACTAGCCTTTGTTAGGAAAAATATCTTAGCTCATATCATCCTTTCCCTCATCCCCCAACCAAGGGCTATGGGGGCTTTCTCCTACATCTCCAGGGGCATCCCTTGCCCTGTACCCCATCACGCTTTCTATTTCTCTGTCATCCTGGAATTTCCCTGCATCTTTGGGATGCCGTGGATTGAATTGTGTCCCCCACCGAATAAAAATTCGTTGTTGAATCCCTAGCCCCAATGTGATGATATTCAGAGATAAATATCCGTTGGGAGGTAATTAGGTTTAGTCAAAGTTTGGAGAGTGGGGTCCTCGTGATGGAACTGTTGCCCTTACGAGAGGAGTCCAAAGCCTTGTGCCGTCTCTCTTGTCTTGCCTTCTGAGGACACAGCAAGAAGATGGCCATCTGCAAGCCAGGAAAGGACCCTCACCAGAACCTAAATCAGCTGTCGTCTTGATCTTAGACATAGAGCTTCTAGAACTGTGTGAAATAAATGTCTGTTGCTCAAATCACCCATAGGTGTTATTTCACCGAGTGACCTGAGCTGACTAAATGGAGGGAAATCTCCCCTCCCCCATCTTCAGGGCAAGTTGTAAATGTGGTTGGTCTTCAGCTCCAGCCCTTGGGTAGTCACACAGGACTCATTCTAAGCCTGTTGGTAAATAGATTGTTCTAGTGTAATCTGAGTGCCTCTCAGGTGTTGTCATGGGAATTCAATGACCTTTCTCGTGCTTTTAAACTTGGAAGAATTTTGCATTAAAAACTGAGAAAGCCATCTTGAACCCATAATGGAAAAGCTTATTTAAAAATAGAATAACACTGCAGAAAATCTTCACAAAGTTGGGAAGAAGACAGAGACAAAGAGAGAGGGAAAGGAGGGAAGGAGAGACAGACAGAGAAAGGATGTCATGTGAGCCAAAGTTTTAAACTGAAGTCAGAAATATCGCTGGAATATTTTGTTTTATTAATTTTTTCAGCCAGTCAGCTCATAATGTCATTATGCCTAAAGGACTCTTGAATATTTTAACTTCTAAAGATTGAGTTCTAAAAGTCTATATTATTTTAATACATTATGATATTATACTTTATAACTAATGTATATATAGACCTTCATACTGAAAGTGTTACCACTATTTGTTACCACTATTTAGCTGGTAAGTATGATAAAATATCTTTCACATTATCTGAGCCCCCCGTTTGCTCACATGTAAAATGGTATACCTAGATCTGTCTGTAATAAAGACACACTCTGCACCAGTGTGTTCCAAGTTTAACCTCTTGGGAATCCATTCCCTGAAGCCTACCCCTTGTCCCCTAACCTGTTATGTACATGTACACCACATTTCACTGAACAGGATTTTTTTCCCTTTGTTCAGCCTGACCTGCCTACTTTTCTATATCTTACAAAGATTTTTTTCTTCTAGACTTTGCTTAATTGCCAGTTGTCTGTAAAACCGTGACTGACCCCTCCTGGAAAAGTTTATGTTGCCTCCACACTAATCTATGCTTGCCTCTAGTATTCCTCTCATTATTTTAAATTGTAAGGATTTGGCAGTTTCCTTTTCGTGAATGTAATTGTTAGAAGTAGCAGGGGAGTGTGGTATTTTCTTGGTGTCCTTGTTGCCTGCACATGCACACACATGTGGGGGACAGGTTTGTTTTGGTCTGGCAAATGTGACTCAGCTCTGTATGGAAAACCTACAGAAGCAAAGTGGTGGGCAGGAGCCAGACCTTCAAACCAAGTTTTCCTGTGGGAATCAGGCCTAGAAAATGCATACAAACTGTTATGGCTTGCTCTTGCTAACACTCCATCACCCTGGTCTAAAAACAAGAAATGTGTAGTCTATCTTCAAGGTAATATCCAAAGCTTGTGTGAATTTGCCCAAGGACAGAGCTAATTGGCTCATTGCCATATCCCTCTGTATGTTATTTTAATTTCCTTGATTGTACCTAAAACATAGACAATAATATTCTATGTAATAGGTAATAAATCTTTCTCTGATGTAAGACCCCAGGAAAATAATAAAAGCCTGTCTAGGCAAGGGTCAGGGCACTCCCCACTTGAGGGAGTGGTCCAGGCACCATAGGCACTTTCCCCTTGAGAGAGTAGTCATGCTGTTCCCTTTCCCCCACAGGATTGTTGTCGCCTGTGCATTTATTCTTGTTGTCAGCCACGACAGGCGGACTCTGCTGGCCCGAGTCTGCCACAGACACACAGAAATGCTTTTTGAAGATCATCTCTAGGGCAATTCACCCATTGCAAAAGTATCAGATGTAGTATATGAAATAGTAGAAAAACAGAGAAGTGTGAAAATTATGCAGAACTAGATGATTAGGATCTTACTCTTGTGGTTTTGGCTTTGTGACATACAGTTAATATTCAACAAATATTTGTGGTTTGCAAAAAAAATGAATAGGAGGCTCAGTTCAGGAAACCAAGAATGATACTTTATATCCCTAATGAAATATCTCGTTTATCATATATTGCTTAACAAACTATCACAAAATTTAAAACAACCACCATTTTATTGCCTTATTATTCTATATGCCAGCAGTTTGTATTGTATTCCAGAGGATCGAATTCTGCAATCATCTGGAGTTTGACTTGGAGGCCAGTGGCCTAAGGAACCTCTACTGGGATGGCTCTTCTTCTCTGTGTGACTATATATTCCAGCAGGCTAGTTGTGTTAGTTGACTAGGGTTGGCATAATAAAGTACAACAGACTGGGTCTTTTAAACAACAGAAATTGATTTTCTTACAGTTCTGAAGGCCAAAATCCAAACTTAAGGTGTTAGCAGGTTTTGTTTCTTCTGAGGTCTCTCTTGTTGACTTGCAGATGGCCACCTTCTTGCTGGATCCTTGCATGACCTTTCCTCTGGACATGCACAGCTCTGGTATCTATTTTTAGATATCCAAATCTCTCTTCTTCTAAGAATAACAGTCAGGTTGGATGAAGGCTTATCCATATAATCTCATTTAGCCTTAATTACCTTTTTTTAAAGTCCTTATCCCCAGACTTGAACTGACTCTTCTCCAAGGAGGACATACAGGGGGCCAGAGACATATGGAAAGATGCTCAGCATCACTAGCCATCAGAGACACAAATTAAAATCACAATGAGATACCCCTTCACACCATTGAGAATGGCCATCATCAACAAAGCAACAAACAAGTGTTGGAGAGGATGTGGAGAAAAGGGAACCCTAGTGCACTGTTGCTGGGATTGCAGACTGGTACAGCCACTATGGAAAACAGTATGGAATTTCATAAGGAAATAAAAAATGGAACTGCCTTTTGACCCAGCAATCCCACTGCTGGGATTATATCCTAAGAACCCTGAAACACCAATCCAAAAGAACCTATGCACCCCAATGTTCATAGCAGCACAGTTTACAATAGCCAAGTGCTGGAAGCAACCTAAGTGCCCATCAGTAAATGAATAGATCTAAAAACTATGGTATATTTACACAGTGGAATACTACATAGCGGAGAGAAAGAAGGAGCTCCTACCCTTTGGTAGCATGGATGGAACCGGAGAACATGATGCTAAATGAAGTAAACCAGGCTGTGAAAGACAAATACCACATGATCTCACCTTTAAGTGGAACCCAATCAACAAAACAAACAAGCAAGCCAAATATAACCAGAGACAGTGAAATGAAGGACAAACTGACAGTAACCAGAGGGGAGATGGGAAGGAATAATGTGGGGAAGAGTTTTCAGGAACAACTATAAAGGACACATGAACAAAACCAAGGGGGTATGGAATCAGGGGAGGGAGGTGCATTTAGCTGGGGTGGTGGGAGAGGTAGGGGAAAAAGTCAGAAAACTGCACTTGAAAACAATAATTTTTAATTAAAAAAAAGTTCTTATCTTCAAATATAGTCATTATCTGATCTGAGGCACTAGAGGTTGGAATTTCAACATTGAACTGGGGCAGAAGGAAGGGACGCAATTCAGCACATAATGCTTCCTCAATGTTGATACCACTTTCTAAGAAGGCAAGCTATTCCTCTTCTTTAGGCCTTGGCTTAGAATCTATGCATTTAGAATCTATCCACACTATTTGTTGTTCACAGCAAAACACAAGATAAGTCCATATACAAAAATGGGAAAATGAAAGTAATGATAAAAGGGTGAGGATTGAGAGACTTGTTCCAGCTGTGTTTACAAATAGTCACTAATAGAAATAGTAATGAAAATAATTATTTTTTAAAGATTTGATTTATTTATTTTTAGAGAGATGAGGAAGGGAGGGGAGAAAGAGAAGGACTGAAACATTAATGCATAGTTGCCCGTAGCACACCCCATTTTGGGAATACGGCCTGCAGCCCAGGCCTGTGCCCTGACTGGGAATCAAACCAGCAACCCTCTGGTTCATAGGCCGGCACTCAATCCACTGAGCCACACCAGCCATGACTGAAAATAATTGTTTTTAAAGAATTCTGGAGGAACTTCCATGTAACATAGCCATGAAAAAACAAAGTTAATAGTTAAACTGAATAATGACAAGGAAAATACTTGCTCAGGAGATCCAAACTCGTTATTCTAACTGAGAAGGTATGCCAAGTCCTGACTGTGCACCACTGTACAGGGGAGGACAAAAGCAGGTTTCCATTTGTGAGAACATGAAACAGAGTTTATTCTTGTATTATTATTTATTCATTATTTTATTAGTTTCCATAAAAACTAATTGCCCTATAATTGCCCACCCCTGTACATAATCCTGAAAACCATGCTTATAGATATATGCTATTATTAATTTCATTTTATAAATAGAGAAGTTAAGCTTTGTTGTGATTAATTTGTTATTCATAGTTTTAGAATTGTTAACATATAAAATGAACTATTAGATAATTGATTAAGATTACTATATTTGTGAGCTTTTTAGCATGAATTTCAAGGGTTCTGATAATAGAAGACAATTTATTTCTAATACCTGTAAAGTTCATATAAGATAGGTCAATATAGATTACACTATGATTAATAACACTCTACTTATTCATCCCTGCATTTATCATCTATCTTATTTTAAGGAGATAATTTATCTTCACATAGCTAAGATATTCTGTTAGAGACAGTCAATTTTTAGAATTAATCTCCATAGAGTTTTCAATATCATATATTGTAGTTATTTCTTTTAACACATAAGTAAATTTGAAATATAACTTATTTTGAGTCATGTAGTCATTATGTGTACAAAAGCAAACCATTTTCCACAGCACAATTTGAAAAGTTTGAACATAAACCTCTTTCCAGAGAAATGGCATTGAAGAAATAATACTGTTAAGTATTTTAATAGGTATACATATTAATTCAAAGTTTAAAATTGCTCTTTAAAGAAATGAGTATAAAGGCCATGAAAGCATAAGATGACACATGGCTTAGAACAATCTTAAAATAAAATCACAATTAATTTCAATAAGGAGATAGCATCTTTTATCTATCAAACCAGCAAAGTATTTTAAAAGGATACCACAAAATGCTGATAAGTATGATATGATATAAAGAGATGTAAATTAAGAAGCTCTTTTAGAAGGCAGTTTCTTAGCCTGTATCAGAGAGTATGTGACCTGATTGACCCAATAATGACACTACTGGAAAAAGTCCTAAGGAGATGAAAATATTCAAAACTAACAACAAATACTGAAACCCAAACACACACACACATGCAAATTCTTGCACCTTTTCCACTAGGATGTCTACCATTATCATTCTAAATGTGAATCATAAATCAATAATTCTAAATTATTGGTTTTAGTGATAAGATATTATTTAAGTGAATTATGTTGGAGTCAGTATATTTTTAAAATTTAATCAAGAGTTTAAATAACAGAACAATTGTTATTGTTCCAATCCTAAGAGGAAAAAAATTAAGTATGTCAGTTATGACAGGCTCTGCTATGATTCTACAAGAAATTATCTCCAAACCTTGTTTTGTACATAATATACATGATAGCAAAGGCATGTCCAGAAAAAGTCCAATCATTGTTAATCTGACGAGAATGGTTTGTGTGACATCAATGTAACCTGGCAGCCAAGGACAGTGGACTGCAATGTGAATACATTAACAATGACAACTTCTTTGTGCCACTCAGTGGGGCGGTAGGTGCTGTTGATTGAGCACGTGTACTGTGTGGTTGTTGCGTTCAAAATGACTGAGTGAATAGAGCAACAAATCTGGATCGGTTTTTTTGTTAAGCTTGAACATTCATACATGGAAACTACTCACACAATTTAGAAGGCTGCCACAATGGGCAGCCGGTGATTGTCAGCTTCATCACAACACACCTGCCCTGCATGGTGTCTTAGCAGAGTTTTGGGTGAAATGTCGTATCACCCAGGTGACTCAGCCCTGCTACAGCCAGATTTGGTGCCCTACAACTCCTGGCTTTTCCCAAAACTAAAATCACCTTTGGAAAAGGATTTCAGACCGTTGATGAGATTCAGGAAAACAGGATGGGGCAGAAGATGGTGACTGGGAGGACCATGTAAGGTCCCAAGGCACCTACTTTGAAGTGGTCTGAGGCGTCATTGTCCCATGTGCAATGTTTCCTGTATCTTGTATCTTCTGTAAATTTCTCTCTTTTTCATATTACATGGCTGGATACTTTCTAGACAAATCTCATATATGTACTTACATGTGTATGCACATGCATAAAGACTGTAGTTTTATTAAATCAGCACTTACTCTAGATGTAACCACAAGAAAACAATGATTTTTAAAATCCTTGAAATTTCTTCCTGCAGAAATTGCAAGGGACACTACATGGTTGTAAAATTTCCTACTAAGCATCATATAGCAGAGGCTTTATTTTTAGTGGTTTTATTATTTTATAAAGAATTTCAGCCACTATGAGTTATTGGATTAAAAAAACTTTTAACTTGCATTTTGTGTTATTTCTTCTCCATTTTGAGTTATCAGTTCTGCATTAAATGTATTATGTTTATTAAGAAAAATTACATTTTAAAGCATAGATCTAGAAATATATCAGTGAAGTATTATAAATACTTTTTTACTATTAATGTATTAGAACTTATAAAGTCTTATCAATTTTTTCTCAACAGTATTTGTCCAGCACAAATGTCAAATTGATTACTGTACTGAATATCTATTGTAATTTACTGTACAGCTCTGAAGAGCAGAGCTGAGCAAGCTGACAAATTAGAAATAAAGTTTCATATGAAGACCAATGGGCATCATGATCTAAGAAAAAAATTAGTAATACTTTTTGAAGATAAAGTGTTAAAAACTGTTTTGCATAGTGATGGATTGAAGACTATTTCTCCATTGAAACAGAAAGTATGTGTAATAACTTATAAGTATCATTAGTAAAAACCACCGTCTGTAATCCAAACTAAATTGAATGTTCTACTTATATACATTCAGTGCAAATTTGCACTTAATTTCTATATCTTTTTCAGGAACTTTCGCATACTGATATAATGGGTAGAGTTCTTTAGAATTTTGCTAACTTTGTGAGCCTCCTCAAAAATAATAGAATGTAATATATGAATACACATATAAGAAAATTACAAATTTCACCCTCAGAAACAATTCTGGTTATTTTAGTGATTTATAGAACTACAGGAGGTTTTGTAAAGGAGCTTGGGGGTACTACAGTTCAGGGGATCATTAATTTTTTAATCCTCCTTTTAAATTTCTTTGTTTAAAGGAAACCATAACAATGAAGCCCAAACTTTAAGAGACTAAAAATGTGACTATCATAAAAGAGGAGAGGCAAAGCTTATCTTTCCTTTCTTCCCTATTCTTTTTCTCTGTCACTCTTTCCTCCTTCTCCTCCTCTTCCTTCTCCTCCTCTCTCTTCCTTTTTGTCTCTCCCGCCCACCACTACCTCCAAGGTTTTTGAAATACAGAATTCTAGTGCAGCAGAAGCGAAACTTCTCGGTGGAGATAGTAATTCTTCGTACTTGTTCGATGACTTGAAATTTGCAAATAATTTTGTCTTCATCAAAACAACTCTGTTTCTCTTTTTAAACATTGTATGCCTATCTTTGAAGGGTGAGAACTTTGAAATCCAAGTAGGGTGTCCTCATTATGTCAAATCTGGACTTAGCACTATGCTAGATCTTAACAAATTTTTATGTCCTTAGAGTTAAAGATTCTGTATTCAAAGTCAGTGTGGAAACAGTGTTATTTGCCAGACCGCATTCTCTCTCTTTTCCTACTTGCAGAAGCCTATTGTTTCTCTTGCATGCATCCTCTGCAAGGCCATGAGCTCCAGAATGGTGACCCTATTTCTGGCTCCAGAAATGAATTATGGTGGGATCAACCTCGGTCTTTTTCCTTTTGGCAGGAGATACTTTGTATACTGTCCTGTGACCAAATACTGCTCAATGTAACCTGGGAGAATCTTTACTGGTAAATTTTTCAGGAGATTTTTCTCACCAAAAGAGAGATGCACAAGAGTGTGTTCTCTCTTCTTTTAAAACTTGATAATGTTATGCCAGCATGTGATTCTGGAACTGCAGCAGCCATTTTGTCACCATGAACAGGGACACCCTGTAAAACAGAGAATCCTTATTTGTAGTTCATGTCATTGTTAAGAAACATAAACAGAGGCTTAAACAAATGTAAAGCTTTACTTTCTTCATTCCTCAAAAAAGTCTTAAAGTTGGTGTTTGCTGGCCTCAGGACAGCAGCTGTGAGACATCAAGAGCAAGATTTGCTGAACTCCCCTGGCATGTCCCTGTTAGGACAGGGTGGCTGTCCCAGTCCCAGTCAACATGTTTATGTAAAAACAGTCACAAGGTGAAAAAGGAATGAAAAGGAGGTGTGGTGACTACCCCACACATTTCCATAGGGGCACTTCTCATGGGGAAAGTGGTGTTTTTTCTTCCCAGCCTCTGCAGCCGAGGAAAGCAGGAGAACGATGCTTCGATGCTTCGGGGGTGCTGAGTGAGCCTTCGCAGCATCCGCCACACTGCCCTGTGGAAGACATTGGTGAAAGGTAGAAAGGAGTTGGGTTTTTAACAAAGTTGTTCATCCAATGAATAAAACAGCACAAGATATTGCATGAGAAAAAGAAGATCTGTACTATTTAAAATACTTGTAGCTTGGAATTGTGTTATTTTAATTTGAAAACTTCTTAATAGAGTCCTGTAAGCATTATACAAAATCAATCCTGAAGTCATGTGTCAATAAAAGTCAAACTGATGATTTTTAAAAATTACCGGGAATGAAGTAAATATACCTAAAAGTTTCCTGTCACATTTTATAAACACTCTTTCTTATTTTTAATTTTTAGAGGAACTGATTAGTCATGACTGTGCAGACTAATTAATTAATTATTAATCCTTTATTAATTTTCCTTAGTAACTGTCTTCCACCATTGGAATGCAGTCCTTTTGAGATCAGATACTACTTCCACTTTGTTCATTGCTGTGTACACTATGTCTTCCATACGTACTAAATACATGTCTCAAAAATAAATACCTTTATCACTTAATTGGATCTTTGGGAAAATGGGCTTAAAAACAATTTAAGAATTCTTGCAATTAGCACAGCCTTTAATAACACGATGTCTAGTCGGAGGTCAGATGTTTGGAAAAGAGAAATAAATACTTGTTTGCATGTGTTGAGTAATTGAGATGTTTGGCAAAGTTAATTTTGTTTAAATAATTATGCTCTGAATAATAATTTAATCTTTATATAAAGGATGAGAGCTTCAGATCAATGTTCTCTGTATGCATAAAAGGAGGTCATAGAATCTTAGCATAGCTCATTTATTTTAATCTCTTTCTCTTAATCAAGCTTTTATTAACACAGAGAGACTGAATATATAAACTGACAATGAGTGGATCATACATAAAAATATAACTTTGACCCACTACCTGAAGCAACAAAGCAGGAAACGAACCCCTTATCACAATAAACAACCTGGGAAGCCAGCCTGCTCAGATTGCTATCTCCAGTGACAATTCTGGAAGCTAAACAATAACTTCTATAACAATTGGCCCAGAATAAGTAGGACTTAATTAATAACTGACAGCTTCCCCGATTTTTCTTTTTGCTTCCAATCTAGGACCCCGCAGAGAGACTCAGAACTGCGGCAGCCCTAGTCAGTCACCGAGGAGGCCCACTACTCGTGAGTCCACCTGCAGCTTCCCCAGGAAACAGCCTCTCATCAGGCCAGGCCTGAAACCTTTTTCTGACTGTAGAGCTTTCCCACTCCTCTGCCTGACTTTATGTCTCTGCCAAGTGCAAGTCATGGTAGCTGACTGCTCTGCTATGGCGAGCTCAAAATAAATAGCCTTTGCTTTTTCCATTTGTCTAGCTGTTGTTAATGTCCGTAGCATATATTGTCAAAGGTACTTCAACAGATGTACTATAGAACCAAATTTGCATTAAAACAGAGTCTGTGATGGATTTCCTTAAAATAAATTCATAAAATGATGCAACAGTCATTAGAAGGTGATGACAAGACAGATGAGTAGTGTTAGTTTAATTAAAAAATAAAATCAATCTATATAATATCTTCTCACCTATGCTATGCGTAGGTATCTGTAACAAAATAAAGAACTTTATTTTTTCTAAAATCATTTATTAAATATAGACGTAACCAAAATAGATTCAGGGTTTATGTTAATTAATCAATGTGAAGCATTCTGGATCACCTTTCAAAAACTATTTACCTCAAATTTCAACATATGAAAGAAGTTATGAAACACTGTTTGATAAATTTGCTTTCCAAAAATATGGAAAATATAACTATTATTTTAGATTATTGTGGCTTATAGAATTAGAGATTTCAAAGAAAAAATATAGATATGCATGTGTCTAAAAAATCTCAAATATGTATTTCTAACTGTTCTTCGCATGTTTGAATATGAATTCACAGAAAATCACAAAATTAGAATACCATGAATGATTAAATATACTTTTAAGAAGATTCCAAGATGAACTAAAATTGTTCATTTTTGCTAATATTTCAGTTGATATTTTAAGCATGTAAATTCCACATAAAGAGATAACATGTACTAAGGAAATACTAATTTTATACTTAGTCTCCTGGGCACCATAATTATAAAATAATAATAATAGTAATAGTAATAATAATAATTTTGAAGCAAATATAAAATTTTCTTTATTATTTTATTAATTACAGTTGACATTCATTATTTTATATTAGATTCATGTGTACAGGATAATGGTTAGACATTTATATGATTTACAAAATGATCCCCTATTAAGTTGCTTACCCACCTGCACCAAAAATAGTTATAACACTACTGACTATATTCTCTATGCATACTTTACATCTCTTTGACTCTTTGGTAACTACCAAATTTTAATTCTTAATACCTTAACCTTTTTCACCCAGCCCCCTAAAACCGCTCCTATCTGGCAGCCACCAGTTTGTTCTCTGTATCTATATGTCTATTTCTGTTTTGTTTGTTTATGTTGTTCTTTAGATGTCACATGTGAATGTGACATGATACGGTATTTGTCTTTGTCTGACTTATTTCACTTAGCATAATACCCTCTAGATCCATCTATATTGTTGCAATAGTAAGATTCCATTCTTTTTTATGGCTGAGAAATATTCCATTGTATATATGGTCCACTATTTCTTTATGCAATCATCTACTGGTGGGCACTTCAGTAGAGTTATTTCCATATCTTGGCTATTATAAATAATGCTGTGAAAAACATAGGGGTGCATAAATCTTTTTCAATTAGTGTTTTGGATTTCTTGGAATAAATACCCAGTAGTGAAATTGCTGGGTCATAAGGTACTTTTATTTTTAATTTTTTAGGGATCTCCATTCTGTTTTCCACAGTGTTTGAACCCATTTGTAATCCCACCGACAATCAATAATCCACAGTCTATTCAATAAATGGTGTTGAGAAAACTCAACAAATACATGCAAAAAAATGAAACCAGACCACCTTATTATATTATACAAGCATAAACTCAAAAGAAATTAAAGGCTTTAATGTCAGCTCCAAAATCATAAAGCTTTTAGAAGAAAACATAAGCAATGAACTTTCTGATATTAATTCTATTAATATTTTCCCCTGATATATCTCCTTGGAAAAGGAAGACAAATTAAATAAACAAGCAAACAAATAAACAGGGCACATCACACTAAAAAAAATTCACAGCACAGGAAACCATCAACAAAATGAAAAGACAACCTACTGATTGAGAGAAGATATTCACCAATGGTACATCCTATAAGGGATTGCTATCCAAAATTTATAAAATATAATTTTCAAAAACTATATACATTCATGGGGATTTTGTTTCTCCAAAAATATTCTACCTGACTTTTCCTTCTCCTTAGATTTGTCTTAAGATCGTAGACATTTCTTATTGCCAACAATAGAGTTTTGACACAAAGGTATCACTGATCTTTGATCCATGTAAGAGGAATCTAAACTTAAAGGAGGACTGTTTAAAAGAGGATAGTAAGCCCAGTAACCTGCAAGGAGAGAATGACAAATGAACACCTTGCCCCAGTTGGAACTGCATTAAATTTCACTATTTGAGATACTATTTGCTTTGGTCTATGAGGACATTTTAGTCAGATTCTGAACACTGTCTAAGAGAGTTAAAATCACCTATATTAAAATGATACTATTTTAACAACCTTAAAATAATTTGAGAATTTGCTGTTCAATATGTGTAAGATTTCAGTTATATAAGGTAAGTTCTTGAAATCTGCCATACAGCATTGTGCTGATAGTTAAGAATATGGCACTGTACATTTAAAAATGTGTTAAGAAGGTAGATCTCATGTTATCTGTTATTACCACAGTTAAAAGAAAAAAATACTTTTGAGTACAAGATGTAATCCACAAGAGTCTCTCTGAATATTCGACTTTCATCACTCTAATACACCTGGCATATGGTCCACATACTATTTAGCAGCACAATAAAATAAGAATTTGAAAGACACCAATTTTCAAACAAATTTTTCTTTTTGTCTTTTTTTGCCCACATGATTTTTAAAGTATGCTTCTAATACCTTTGAAAAGACTGGAATGTAATGTTTGGCATTGGACAAAGAGATAGTGAATAAAAATAGAAACAGAAAACCATTTACCTACTTTACAATTTCGCATGAGTCAGTTGCCTGGGATACGTTCACATCCATACCATATCTAACGTACAACTGGACATTGTTAGTTTCAGTGACTTAGGAATACAGCATTGTTCTGTAGGAAAGTTTATAGTGCAATGAAGAATAAATCCACTTTCTCTTCAACAAAAGGACATAAAATTTCAACGGAAAAGTTCAGATAAATTGCATAAACATAAACCTAAATAATGTAATAGACAGTGGTTAGAACATCGTATCTTTGCCCAAATTCTAGATGTTCTGATAGAATAATCTCTCTAAACAAAGAAAATTCAAATATAAAAGAGAAAATGTTTTGCTGTTTCTTTCTAAGTTGAAATCTATGGGACTGTCTATACATAAAATATAAATTAGAAGTATGTGAAAGTAGTAAAATAAGACCGTGTTAAGTGTATTGTCAGATATTAACATTTTATCATAAAGCTACACTGAGGCTTTTTGTCCTTTTGAAAAATGCCCGTGTTCAAATCTTCTTACTGAAGTGTCTAGTTCATTTCTCTGTAGAAGCTCAGATGCAAATTCTTACATGTTTTTTAAATTACCAATAATAATAATGCTACCAACATGGTTATAATTCTTTAATTTTAGTTCAGTAAGTAAATATAATCAATTGATTCCCTTGCAAGAGCAAATTAATTTTCTATTTTGCTATTTGTATTGTTCCTTTCCACCTAAAATATTAATAAGGTATTATCATACAAAGCATAAAAATAGGCACTTAAAAGAAAAAATTCCAAACAAAGACTATGAGTTTTCATTTAATAATTAAGTATATGTTAGTAACGAGGGGCAGGGGAAAGAAAGAAAGAGAAGGAAGGAAGGGAGGAAGCTGGGGAGGGAGGAATGGAAGAGAGGTATTTCTCCAGATGGGCAGGGGAGGTGCCTAAGGAATTGCAAATGATGTTGGTAATGTAATGGTCTGTGTAACCTCATGAGCTGTCAAATCCTACACTGCACAAGACTAATAGCTTTTTTATAAAGAGTTTCTTTAAGCACTGCGCCCCAAACTCAAAGCACAGAACCCTAGCTACTTAAGGGCAAAGTGATAAAGACTCACTGACTTAGGTTGATCAGCTTTCTCTGGAGTAGCATTTTGATTTTGAAACAAGTCACAGAACTCATTAGCAGAACCAATGGCAATGATAATAGACTATGACTATCTTTAATTGTCCTATTGTTGTGTTATGCATTTAAAGGCCGTATTTGCAACGAAAGCTTTGTTGGTGATTTAATGGCAGGATTTGGGTTTTAAAGTAGGATAATCTCACCTTTATAACAAGATCAGTTCTGCATTAGACACATGCCTTGGATCACCTTCAGATATCTTTGTGGGTCACATAAAATGTAAATGTTTTAGGCTACTGATTTTGCAAAATAATAGTTAAGGTCTACCTATCATTTAATACTCCAAGATATTAACTTTATGTTTCATAAAATGTGAAATAAAATGGTAATTCAAACCTGGTACATACTTCAAATGGCATTCTCGTTTTTAAAACATTGAAAGGTTTTAAATTAGAAGTACCATTGTATATTATATTGAATTGTATATTGCAATAAGCATTCTTGAAAGGATGTGTGAAGTTTTATTGTATGCATATCCACTATGACAATATAATTTTATATTTAGAAATATTAAAACATTACTGTCATTTTTCATACATATTCCAGAAAGTAAGCTCATAAAGAAAGCTCCACTAATTTACACATTATTCGTTCTCAAGGCAGAAGACATATCCTCAATATGATATATATAGGGTAAGTGGAGGCAGTCTGGCTTCTTCACCCAGACGTCTGGGTAACTAATGGAAGTAGTACCCTCATAGCTTGAAAGGGCCTGGTAAGTAGTGTTTCATAGACTCCAGACTGGTTCCCATAAACTGTTCCCATAACATGAAATGGGCTCCCACGTGCAGAATTATGCTATGCTATATAGTTTTCCGGCATTTTTCTAGCTTTGTCACCTCTAGTCGTTAAACAGGTATGAACTCTCTGATTGGTGCCACAATGGGAGACATGCTGGGGAGCATGGGACGTGACACGTGACATGCAGGGAGACACACAGCTTGCAGCATGCATGGCTTGCCCACCCATGAATAAAGGCATGCCACACAACCCAACGGGTCTGTGGATATTTTTCCCTCTGCACAAGCCGGCCCAACCTTGAACAGTCACAACACAGTATATGTTTGTTAAATGTTAGTTTTAGATTTCAGAATTTGGAGAACTTCCAGTAGAATGAAAACATGCCTAGAGACTGGGATTTGAGCCAGGGTTTTGTATATAGCCCCAGGGGTTTTAGACTGACTGACTTGAACTTGCATAGCTTAACCACAGCCCTCTGGGCCACTCCTTTACTGCTAATTCCTAAAGCATCAGTAACAGTTAAAGAGTCATTAAAGGGTGATCCATGCAAAATAAAAAGCACATGTGAAGATATAGAAGGAGAAATCCTTATTTTCCTGCAGAATCTAAATCTATAATAAGGATGAAGGTAGAGAGTAAGGATTTAATCAGAGTTCACATCAAGAAAGACCTATTACAACATGCTAAGAAGTTTGCATAGTGCCTGAAAAATATTGGAAGACATTGAAGAATTTTAATGAAGGAGTGGTTTTTCAACTGCAATTTAAGTTTGGAAAGACCTCTGTCATCAGAGAGGAGACCACTAAGGCTGTCACAGTAAGCTACAGTCATCTTGAAGAGGAATGATAAAGGCTTATACCAAGGTAAAGGCAGTGATCAGTGAATATTTAAAAAATTGATTAGGTTCAAGAGATATTAATTAGTTCAATAGAGAGGCTGCGTGATCAATTAAGAGTAGGGTACAAGTGATGCTGGGCAGCAGCTAGGGATATCAAGGGAGGCTTCAACCCCATCTAAGTTCTCACTCTCTTTTTTAATATTTTATTTTTATTGTTAGAGAGGGGAAGGGAAGAAGAGAGGAAAAGAAACATCAATGTGGGATTACCTCATATACACTCCCTACTGGGAACCCTGCCTGCAACCCAGGCATGTGCCCTGACCAGGAATCAGCGAGTGACCCTCTGGTTCACAGTCTGGCACTCAATCCACTGAGCCACACCAGCTGGGGACCCCCATCCAGGTTCTTTTTGTGGCCCAAGAGAAAATTTGAGAGCATGACAGAAAGATTTAGCAAAGCACAGTAAATTTACTAAAGCAATAGTATGCACCCAAGAAGTAAGAGTAGGTGACTTTGGAGAAAAAGACGACACAATGAGGTATGAGTGGGAAGCTTTCATTAAACTTGCATGGGGGTGGTAGGGTGGTTCTCAGCTTATGATGCTAGTGGGGTGAACACCAGTGCAGCTCGTCCTTGTCTCTCCTCTCCAGATAGTTATTTCTCTTTTCAGTTCTCTCTATTACAGGAAACTGAGGCGGGGGGTATGGGGGGAATACGGGGACAGTGAAGGTCACATCCGTTATGTTCCAGCCAAAATGGAAAAGGGGAGGGATGAAGCTTCAAATCTTTTTCCCTGTTCTAACTTTCCTGCTTCACAGGAAGAAGTAAAAGTTAATAACTCCCAGATTTCTGGTTTGGCAGCTAGATAAATTATTAATAAGAAGACAGTGCTTTGCATTAACCTCACCACATTCTTTTCTGGGCACACAAATGCATTTTTTTCATCCCCTCCTTGCAGTTAAATAATGTATCATGTGACTGATTTCTAGTCATTTGTATGGGTGGTAGTAATAATAGCTCGTTCCAAGCCAATACATTTCTCTGATGACAATACTGGAATCCATCTATTCTAAATGTTTAGCCACAAGATTGCTAACAATCTGGTTCCCTTGGTGGCTATGAGAGAACCTCTGAGGAGACATGCCTGACCCTCTTTACATGGGGATCTATGCAAGTGTGAAAAATAAAACTGACTGTATTAATTCAATGGTATATCAAAGCTTCTTTCTTACAACAGCATTCTGATTAAGAAAAAAATATTTAATCAACAAAAACCTTTAGAGAAGAACAAGTTTGGGAGAGAGAAATGGGTGGAGAAAACACTAATAAATTAAGCTTTTGCATACTGAATTTGTGATTCTGTGTAACATTAAATGAAGACAGCAGGAAATATTGGATTGTACAAATCTGCACCTAAGAAAAGAGAGTCAGGCTGGAGGTAAAGATGTACAGGTCTTTGATTTATAAACTATAATTGTTGCCATAAAATAAATAATGTAACTGCATGCCATTATCTCATCCTCTGCATACAATGTTTATATAAGAAATTGTATTTCTAAATCTCCATCTTTAAATATTTAAATGACTGTGTCAGGTTAAACAGATTTAGTATAATATTGCGATGTGCATAATGCCTTGATTCATTAGGATAAAACAGCATAGTTGTCCATCTATATTTTAATAAATTGGGAAAAATATATTAAACTCAAGCACATTCTCTAAAGATAACTTCTGTTGTAGATTTTTTTTGATCATTCAGAATTAATTTATCCAACTTTGGGTACCAATTGCTGTCTTATTTTTGTTTGGTTGCAAATAGTCTTTGTAAATGGTAAGTGATTGTTTTCTGATGGCCCTGAATGTTTCCTGGTTTTCATTAATGAAGGAACAAGCTCATGGTCTATGATGAGCCAATGCCACTAATTTTTCTAGGTCAAGACACGTGAGTGGAATTTAAGGGTAGAAGAAAGTTTAGAAATAATTCATTTCTGTAATGGTTTCTGATGCAAAGCTCCACTGACTAGTGATGTCCAGACATTGGGAAATTCCTTAGATTCTCTTGTTTCTGCAAGCTTTTTAAAAATTTCCAGTTGATTCTCTGAGCTAGTAATTAGCATTTCAATAGTTTCCATTGTGTACAAGAGAGCTGCCTGCAGCCAAAGAACGCTTAAATGCTGAACATACAAATGCAAATAAACAAATGGAGTTAAAAGTAAAAACAATCTTCAATACTTTGGTAGGTTATTTGTAAAAACAGAATTACTGGCTTTAATATAAAATACGAATGTACTAGGTATACAGTTAAGTATTTTATAATGAAAATAAATAATTGCTTCATTTTTTCAAAGTTCAGAAATAACAAAATTTTAAAATAAATGAACTCTTCTTAAAAAAGCTATGAAAGCAAGTTTTTCAACACAGAGTTTACTTGGAAAAATCCTTGGAATTTTGTCATGTAACTGGTTCAGTCATTTACTATAAAATGTAAAATTGTCATTAAATATGAAAAAACTAGACAAAATGAATGAATTAGAGCAGAATAGTGAAATGGTCCTTACATAATATTTAAACCCAAAATAAAAATAGGTGATTTCAAATATTAAAACTATATTTGAAAGGTTAAAGTATAATTTGAACAAAGCAATCATATGAAATAGAACATTTTACTTTGAAAGATGAACACAAAAAAAAAACTCTGAAGGTATTGCTACCACTAGAATAATTAAATCAGTGAGATGGATAATATAATTAAAATGCAAATAAGGTACTCCTAAAAAGATAAATGTTAGAATTTTTTATAAAATAACATTAATTAAGAAGATGTACATTGTCATATTAGATTTGAAGCTCCTTGAGGAAAATGGGTGATTTTATACACTGATAAAAAGGAGTAATAAATCACAAGTAGTCACCAGATAGAACTGTGCTTTACACTTTGAGGCTTTGAGGAAGTTAGAGGTATAGGTGCAAAATAAATATGATGCACCCCTTGTCTACAAGGAAGAACCAATCGCAGAAAGTCATTTCACTAAACATGATCAATGCCATTACAGAGCTAAGACCACAGAAAGAGTAGAACAGCCCTCTTCTGCATGGAGAGTAAAGAAAGACTTGCAGAATAAATACCTTCCAAGGTGTGGTTTAAGAGTTGCATAAAATATGTGTGCTTTGCAGATATTTGGTAGTAGAGTAATAAATGAGTCTTTATACAGCTGAACATGAGCATCAGGGAAGTGAATATGTGAAGCAGAGAGAGATAGAAGTGAGATATAGTCTAACTTGGAAATAGATTATAAAAGATCTTTCATAATATCCTAAGTAATCTGAATTATTATTGACAAAATACAGTCACTAAAAATATTTGGGCAAGAAAGTAACCATTATTGTGTTTGAGTGAGAATATTGCCCATAATATTATTGTAAATGTCAGAGCACTAGGGAGCCTCCCCATTGGCCAAGGTGACAGCAGGGGGCGGTCCTTAGGCTGAGAGTGTGAAAGGCTAGCAAGAAAATTGGATAGAAAAGACCAGCACCTGGTACTGGACTGACGGTGGAACCAGGGAAAAACAGGCACAGGTGCCACAGATGTCAAAATGGAGCTGGAGGAGATGACGAACCAAGGAGGCTTGTGGGTCTAGCCTGGGAAAAGAAGGGATTGGTTGGGAAGTGGGCCCACCAAAAGTGTGAGAAAGTTTGGGAAGTTAGTTAATTGTTCATTTTGAAGAAGCATCCAGTCTTTCCCAAGCCAAAGCCAATATATAATGCCAGGGGAATAAAGAAGCACTCTCCCTATATATCTCTCTTTCTCTTTCTCTCAGGCCCTCTTGTAACCTGCCCTCGACTATTCTGTGTGTGGGCTACATGGCCCATGGCCTTCAGGACAGAGCCTCTCATTCTCTCTTGCTCTCTTTGTGATGCATTCACTAGTCCATTCACATGCTCTCTTGCACGGGAGCACATGACCATGTGGCCCTAGCAGCCACATGGCTCATGGCCATGTGGGCTTCACATGCACACTTCAGGAGAAAGCCTGAAATGGGCAGCAGCCAGGAACAAGCTAAGCTTCCTGGATAGGGACTAAGACCTCTCAGTAGCTGCCTGCAGGCTCCAAAGGACTGTACTTTAAAATGGAGTAGGAACTGTGGACACTGGCTTTTGTCTTGGCCTTGCTGAGGACACGGACTTTTTCCAGGGCAGGAAGAGGAAACGGGCTTTGAGGCAAAAGTCCACCATTCTCTCAGGCCACGTGGCTCCTGAAATAAAATCTTTTCCCTTTTGCACCAGCATCTGCCTCATGAGTTTGACTTTTGCAGTGATAGGTAGCCTCCACTTTTGTTTGGTTATAATAATGTAGAAGACTATTTCTGGGATGAGAGGCCAAGGCATATAACAGTCCCAAGGGAAAATACTATAAGTGCAATATGCCATTTATAGAGAAGAAGAGATAGGAGCAAGAACGCTCTTCCCAAATGGAACTTTTTAGTAAAAATTGTGTATTCATTCTTACATGCTTAAACTTCACTCACCTTCAAATAATATCCATTTGATGTAATGCACCTATTGAGACAGCTTTTCCATTGCTCAAAACAGTTTTTGAACTCATCAGTTTTGTTGTTTTTCAGTGCTTCTGCCATGTTTTGTTTAAACTCCTTCCACAGCAGCAAAACATTTCATTTTGAGGACATTTTTCACCCAAGGGGGAAAAATCGCTTGGGGCGAGATCAGGTGAATAGGGAGGTCAGGACATGGTAGTCATGCTATTTTTGATCAAAAACTGAACATTCTGTTGTGGTGTGGGCAGGTGAACTCATAAATCACCCATCATGAAATGGATGAATACGTTGAAAGAATCTTCTTAAATATCATAGACTTCAAGAAAAAAACAAACATTTTCAGGATTTAAGACAATACAAATTGTCTAATTTAAAACTATATAGTGTTGAACCCAAGAGTCAATTCTCAGTCTTCAGTTTTCCAATATTAGCACTTCATCTTGGGTTCACTTTTTAAATGCCTTACAGAATACTCAATTAAAAAATTTAATGGTGGTTAACATGTTTTCTTTAGTGGCACCTTTTTGTGGCCTATTTCTTAGCATGGATGTTGCTCAAGATTAAGTTCCTGGTCCTTTTCTAAATTTGCATCTACTTCCTTGATGATCTTATTTAGTCTCAAATATTATTTATATGTTGAGGAGCCTTAGATTTATATCTATAGCCCAGAGCATTTTACAAACTACAGATGTAAACCCAGTCAATGACTCTCAAGTTGAATGTTTATTAGAAATCTCAAAACTGATATATTCAATGTGTTATTTGTGATCCTCCCCTGCCAAATCCTGTTCTATTTGCCTGTATCTGTTTCCATATAAGTTGATTTTTTTCACACCACATATCCAACCTTTCAGGAAATTCTGTGGCTCTGAAATCTGGTCCTACTAAAGATGGTCTTGAATAGCTAAGTTAGTCTATTAATAGATTGCATTTTTTTACTGTTGCCTTCCACAGGGTGTTCTTTACAAAATACAGCTTATGTAAAGCTGTAACAATCTGATTATGTTACAGTCTACTTAAAACCCTGCAGTAGCCCCCAAGTTCACTTGAAATCAAAGATAAAACTTTACAGTTGTCTACAAGACATATATGATGACAACATCTTCCACATTACTCATTTTACATTGCATTTTGGGCACACTGGCCTTCTTCCCCTTTCTTTAAACTAATGAGCATATTCCTATCATAGAACCTTTGGAAACCCAGTGTTTTATTTTCCTGCCAAAAATTCTCTTCCCCAAGATAAAAAAGTTCATGAGTAATTCCAATATCTTCCTTAAATATTTACTTAAATGTTATGCTTTCATTGATTTCTACTACTACCATTTACTTATAACTACAGTCTGCCTTACTCATTTCTACTCACTCTTAGTTTTGATTTTTGTTCATTTATCACCTTCTATTGAATTATATAATTTACTTTTTTGTTTTATATCAAATGTTTATGAGCTATTGGTACTATAGAAATACCACAGGTAGGTAAGGATCTATATCCGCCATGTTCATTGATACAACCCAAATGCTTAGGATGGTGACTGACATTTAGTAGACAACAGATAGATTACTGTGCCTGGAAAATGGTAGTAACTATTCTTTATCCAATCCACAATGTATTATCAATGATCGGATATTTCCCACAAGTCATCACATTCCTATTCACAATATTTAATTTATAGGTGATAAAACTATGTGACATCTCAAGTAATTCCTGATCTAAACTGTCTCACATTTTGCCAATGAAAGCAGCCTCTGAGATAGAGACTAGGTGGCAGGGACTTATTGCGGAGCATTTCTGGTTGCAAATCCTCAGAGGGAGCGAGGGAAACAAGAGTAGACAGGAGTAGAAGTTGAAAGTCAGTACATTTGCAGCACAGCAATATTTGAGGTGCTGTTACTGGGGATTGAATATTTGGCAATCTTTGAATAAACTTTAGTATAAAATTTTAATGTTATATCAAACAGAAACTCAGAAGTATTTTTGGAAAAGAATCTTAGGACTAGGGATTGGTGAAGAGTGAAACTGAGGCGTCCATGCAGGGAAGAGAAATACTAATGGTAGTGGAGATGGTGGTGAGTCAACCAGGTGCACTCTTCAGACCTGGACATTCACTCCACCAGCTCAAAGAATGTTGGCTGTTGACAGCTCACAGCTGAGTTCTTATCCAGGTTAGAGAGCGATGATTTGCCCAAGGATATGCCTCATTCCTATGAGCAGCTGATATCCATGGGACTGGTCAATGCAGGGTGAAAAACCCAGCCCCCTTCCTTGAGTGGGAGCTGTTCTTAAGAGCCATCCTAATAACAGAGCTTTCCGTGGAGAGGAATTGCCAGTGGCCTGTGATGCATTTGTACTAACTTTCATCTTCTCCCCCTGTCTAATCTTGTTCCCCTCACTCCCTCTGAGGTTTTGCAACCAGAAATGCTCCCCAGTAAATCCCCGGCACCTAGTCTCTATCTCAGAGGCTGCTTCATTGGCAAAACTTAAGAAAGTTTAGATCAGAAATGATTCAGGATGTCACATACTAAAATTGGATTTTGAATTGCATTACCTCCTACCTAGCTGACAATGAGGACCACAACACTGAAAGTAAGTGGAGTACTCACACCCGGCATGCTCTCTCAGTGATACTTTAAATTCCCTCTAGTGTTAAACTAGTGTTAAACTGGCTGTTGCAATATCCAAGGCATCTGAGAGTTCAGAGAAAGTAGTATTACAAGAACCCTGAAATTACTTTTTGTTTCCTACTACTAATGCTTCAAAGAAAGACTATAAAGGCTGGACATGATTAATCACCAATTTATGTGGAGTGTTAAACCCAGATGACCTTCTAAGCAGCACAGTTATTTTCATCTCTGAAGGGCAAAAACAGCAAAGTGTGAGTCCCATAATTCAATTATAAGAGTAGGGGAGTTTCAGGAAAGTTCAAATTCTCAACTGTGTAAATGTGTTTATTCTAAGGTTAAGGCCCTAATTGATAAGGCATGGGAACCCTGTAAAAGCAGCTGAATCAATGCTCTTAAAATGACGAATTTTAGATCCCTTGAACACAGTGAGGCCTTTGGAGGTGGTGGTCCATCCTTACATAAAGTTGAGGCAGACAATCTCTGCATCTATCTCCAGTTCTGCTCTGAGTCACTACAGCAATACAATCACTCAGGTAGTCCCATCATAATACAACTTGGGCGGTGCTGGATGCAGAAAGGGAGGAAATGAGATAGACATCAAAAAAGCTGTAGGAATAGCCCAAAGTTATTGGGAGTCAGGAGGATGTCCGGCTGGCCCCTGAAGTACGTGGGTTTGAACTGTGTCCACCCACTTACACATGGATATTTTTCAACTGACCTGTCCACTTTAAATCCACTTTTTTCAAGGGTCGAGTCTGTGGCTGGAAATCTGTTTATGTGATGAGCCGACGATAGTTATACAGGGATTTTTTTCCTGTATGGGAGATCTGCAGCCCTAATTCCCCTGTTGTTCAAGGATCAACTGTGAATCATGAGGGGGCTGGATTGAGAAGAGTCAAAGGAGAGATTTTATTTGCTTTAATATGTGTTAGCTGCTGTGGTAGTCAGAATAATGTCCCTACCCACCTGGTAGGCATTCACTCCTTAATCTCTGAAACCAGTGCTTTTGTTGTTGTTGTTTTGTTGTTGCTGGTTTTTTTTTTTTTTTTTTGCTTTACATGACAAAGAAGAATTAAATTAAAAAATAAAATTAGGGTTGTTATTAAGCTAACTTCAGAACAGGGATGTTCTTCTGTATCATCCAGTTTGTTCCAACTGGATGATACAGTTGTTCTTAAAATTGGAAGAGTGGGGTAAAGTATGACTCAGAAAAGATGTGCCTATGGCATCAGTCAGAGTGATGCCAGGTAGATAGGACTCAACCTGCCATTGTTCACTTTAAAGATGTTCGGAAGAGGCCAGAAGCCGAGTAATATGGGCAGCTTCTAGAAGCTGCCAAGGCAGGAAAATGCCTTTACCTGCAGAGACTCCAGAAGTAACTCCACTCTGGTGACACCTGGATTTTTAGTCCAATGAGAGACATTTCAGACTGCTGTCCTACATAACTATAAGGTAACAAATGTGTATTTTTAAAGCCACTTTGGTTTTGAAGATTGTTATTCCAGCAATAGAAAACTAATGAAGCACTCCTCCATGATAGAGGATTTAACACTTGTGAAGGACCCCATGAGATGGCACTAACGTCGCAGTAGAAACATAAATAAAACAATACCAGCACTAAGTAAAGTACTGGTTCTTGAATTACCATAGCTTATGGAACCTGGAAGAATGAGGGTCTTAGCCAGGAAGCAGGGAAGTAGGCGGTCATCTCAGTATCTACTAGGGTCTGCCCATGCCTCTCAGATACATTTGCGTCATGTAATACATTTGCTCCATGTGGAAAAATTTCCAACATATTGCTTGAGAGTCTTAGCTGCTCATGACACAGTGGTAATTCCTATTGCAGAACTGCCTTTAGCAGAAGAATTGCTCAAGGGAAGTCTAAAAGCATAGCTGGTGGATGGAAGTGGGATGAAGAAACCTAGACCCTTTTTCCTCAACTTGAGGTGATTTGGCAGGATCATACCAGCTCCAGAACTCTCTGTGAGAGCAGCTGAGTTGGCTTGAAACTATACCACATTTCAAACTCTCCCTGTGCCCAGTAGTAGGTCTTCTTTTCTTCCAGAGGCTGGGCTCTCTAGAACACTGCTTTATAAACTTCCTGCATGACATTCTCTAGCTCAAGTTTCTTTCCCAAAGAATTCACCTAAAATAACTTTTTAAGGAAAGAAAATAACTTTTCTCCCCTATTGAAATAAGCAGTGACTTCTTAAGTAATGATGGGCTAAGTACCAGCCATTATACTCTCAGATTTCCAGAAGGTCAAAAGTTTAGCTGATCTCAATATTAGCTTTCAACGTATAGCAAGGGTGTCCAAACTTTTGGCATCTCTGGGCCAAATTGATAGAAGAAGAGTTATCTTTAGCCACACATTAAATACACAAACACTGATGAGCAAAAAATTGGTTTTAAGTGTATTTACGATTTTGTGTTGGCAGTATTCATAGCCATCCTGGGCTACATGTTGCTTGTGGGCTGTGGGTTGGACACCATTGGTGGAGCTTTTTTTCAGTGACATAAAGAAATAATTTTTTTCTGGGAAGAATTTGTGGTCCATCTCTACTATTTGATGTGATACAGGTGTGATGACTTATCCTAGGAATGAAATACTGTACTTGGTTTAAGATGCAGCCAGCATGAGTCTGGGGATGGCCAAATAGGAATATCATCAGTGTCATCTGGGGAGGCTGCAGGGGTACCTTTCAAAGGAGGCAGGCATTTCATTCTACTTTAATTCATTCAAATTGTGTTCTTCAGAAACTTTCTAAATGTTTGACTCTGTAATAGGCACAGTGCTAGCAAAAAAAAGATAGTTTCTTTGTCTACACAGGTGGGGTACAGGCTTGTGAAGAGGCACGTTTTAATATCAGATGATGAGTGCTTTAATACATCAATAGAGCATGCCTAGCTAGGTGGGAGAACAGAGGTGGGATCATGCAAACTAAGCAAACAGCAAACTCAAAAGCCCAAACTGTAGAAAGAGGATCACCTAGTGTTTAGTGACTTGAAAGGGAGCACGGATATAAGCTAGAATGGAAGGCAGGAGGAAGATGAGAGAGGAGGTGAGCGGTAGCCAAACTGTGAAATACCTTGTAGGTAGGTCATGTTAAGATTTTAGACTTTATCCTGAAAGCTTTCGGGAGAACTGGAAGATTTAAATAGGGAGTGATATGATCAGCTTTGCCTTTCAGAAATATCAGTGTGAAATTCTTACAGAGCATGGGTCAGAGGGCACCATCTACGGCAACTCCTGTTGGGCACAGACATACCAGCATCAAGGCTCTGTAAACCTTGATCTGTCAGTGCCCCGTGGAGATTCAATATACAGTTCTGGTTCTGATACCATTTATTTACAGGATGAAAATAGATGAAGTGCATTAATGCCATAGAAATGATTGGGGTAGTCACCACAGTTTCTAAACTATACCAATGATATTATTTATGGCGTAATTAAATATGACCTCTCATATCATGCAACTATTTTTACTAGGTTTTCAAAATGCAGGTCAGCTCAGGGTATAGACCACAAGTTAGTGAGCAATGAATTGCTCCTTGTTTCCATCAGTATATAAGACTCAAAGATAAATAGTGATGGGCAATATTATCATAATAAAGTTTTATTTTATGTTTTACAAATTTTCATTTCTTCTAGATACCAGGAGAAAAACCTATATACTTGTCTAGAGCTTCATTTCCATATGCTTCAGTAAAAATCCCAGCATCATACATCTTTTGAGGAAAAAATGTTAACTGTGATGAAGGTTCATTTAACCCTAGGCAGTAGGGAATATTCTAACTTCAAATATCAGAAATAATCAGACAGGTTGTTTTACTCACAGCTGAATGTTGCAGTTTAAATTCAGAGTTACCTGTTAAGATCAGGTAGTAATAGTCTTACCCCAAATATTTTATTTGTCAGATCTCTGATCTCCTAGAATCGTATTCTTCTGATTGCTTTTCATCAAAAGACTTTTCAGGCTCTGATAATGCCAAGTGAGCAGGTGAAGCCTGGACAAGAGAAAGATATGAGAAAATATTTGCTCTATAAATCTAAAATATAAATCAAATGATGTAGGCTTCCCCAAAAGCAGAATCCTATGGAACATCATTTGATCAAAAAATATTATTAAGCTAAAGAAATAAAACTTGCAGCCCTGGCTGGTGTAGCTCAGTGGATTGAGCTCGGGCCTGCAAACCACACGATCACAGTTCGATTCCCAGTCAGGGCACATGCCTGGGTTGCAGGCCAGTTCTCAGCAGGGGAAGCACAAGAGGCAACCATACATTGATGTTTCTCTCCTTCTCTCCTTCCCTTTCTCTCTAAAGATAAATAAATAAAATATTTTAAAAAAATTAAATTGGTTAAATTAAAAAAAAAGAAATAAAACTTGCTGAAAACCCCAGAAAAGTGTGTGTGTGTGTGTGTGTATACATATATACATATATATAGTATATATATTGGTATGATAATACAATGTCTAAATATATATATAATTTATATAATAGATATATATTCATAGATACTCATGGAATATAAAAGTGGACTTTAAAATCACTAATGCAAAATTATATAATCGAATACTTTGTACTGGAAAAATAACATACCAAGTTGGTCTGATTTTGAGACATTAAGTTAATGTTGATGACAACCTAAGTTTTGTTGAATTTTCATTTTTTGAAACAGACTATAATATGGGAATAATTCCCATTACATCCTATGAACTTACCTTTTATTAAATATTTACTAAATAATTGGAATTTACTAAAAAAGGGAATATCTTTATAATGCCATTCTGATACAACATTTATTGTATAAAATCATTATTTCCATAACAATAAGCAATGCATTTAGGTTTCAGTTAGGTCTTTTTCTTTATTAATTATACACACACTTCTGGGGGTAATTAATACCATTCAGTTTGGGTTTGCTGTCTATTCTGTGTTATCTCTGATATTTATTCTAGATTTCATATATTCTAAATCCTTATCTCTGTACTTTAGACTTACCCATTTAACTACTGCCTAGATACTGCCTAGTTGCACTCTAATATACAGAGGCATCCCAAAATCAATATTCAAAACTTAATAATCTTCCCATAAATGTGTATCCACTTTTATAAACTTATTTTACTCAGGAAAGCATATCTTGTCATATATCTGATAATAAAGGGACTGTTTGGATGAAGCAATATCTATACTTTATGTTACCAAGTAATGTATGAAACAAATATATCTGTGCTTTATCCCATCCTTCAAAAATATACCTGGAGTTTTAGAGACTTTCATATTTTACTATGTTGTTTGAATTTCTCCTGTAATGTATTAATACATATATTATTAAAATATCATGTTAGAAAAATTTACTATATTACACACAGTAATTTCTCTCTGCATAGTACTGATATCGCCACCATCGCTGTTATTAATGTAATTCATTATTTTCTGCACAGTCTGGATGGAGATGAAATAATCACATGGGGACACGAATACTGCCCTCTTTATCTCTCCCTTCCTGCAGTAAAACTATCAGAGAGTGAACAGGTACTTAATAATCTTATTAGCCCCTTCTGAAAGGAGGAAGAATGATAAACAGAGCAAAGTCAATAATAAAAAGTTCAGTGTGAATAAACATCATTTATTTCAAGTGTATTCTGTGCACTGATCTAAACACTCTACATATATCTAATCCTTAAAGAATGAAGGTGGTAGTTACACTAATTATCCTCATTTTATAGAAGTGAAAAAGAAAACACGATAGAGAAACAATTAAAGGTGCAAAATGATGTAGGTGGAGGAAACAGGCTTGGGACTTTGTTTAGCTGTTGGCCCAGACTCTGAAACACGGAGCTATATTTCTCCCTGACTGTATTATTTTTGCACATGGTCTTCACTCTAGCATGTCTCTTATGATGCCGTTAATCACACCTCAGACATCCCCATAGAAACTGGGCTCAGCTTTGAGAAAGGGGGTATCATACAGAGAGAATAAACACCTTGTCTCCAAGTGAAAAGGGTATATGTGATTTAGGTTAGTTGGCAATTTTCAAAGTTGCTTATAAAAGAATTATTTTCAGCTCACATAAAATTGCTTAATACTTCTAAGGTAAAATTGTTGGGTATAATCTTGGATTCCTTGCCTTCCCCTTTCTTTCTTTTTCTCTTTTTTAATTCACCACCCGATTTTTATTGTAACTCCAAAATTGTCACCAAGTCTACCCTGTTGCCTCCATCCTGACAATATCTCCCCCCTTCTCCCACATGACCTTTTTTCTAATTCATTCTGCATCATTACATTTAGATCCTTCTATATTGTTTTCCAAATTTCAGCAGGTGTACACTTTCTAAAATGCAAATATAACAAGTTAATTCCTTTTAAAGCTCCCTGAATATTTTCTCATTTCTGAGTATATGTTCTATATTTCTACATATACTTTCGTATATTTTGTAGTATACTTTTGTATAACCTGGTCTCTGCTTAGGTCCCCAGTTTCATTTCTTCCCCCTGTTTTCCACCTCACACTTTCTAATCCAACTATGTCAAACTACACAGGTCTTTCAGTGCACCTCATATTCTCCTACCTGTGGGCTTTTGATTATTTATGTTGAAATAGCTTTATACTTACAGAATACTTGCAAAAAGTAGTACAGATTTTCTGCATATTATTCATTCATCTTCCTCTAATGCTAGAAACTTGTGTAACCATTACACTATCATTAAAACTATGAAATCAACATCAGTGCAGTACTATTAAGGAAATTACTGTTTTTTGGTGCTATTTTTGCCAGTTTTTACACTAATGTTCCTTTTCCGTTCCAAGACCTGACCCAGGTTCCCACATTACATTTTGCCGTCATGATTCATTAGCCCGCCCCTGTCTGTGGCAGTGGCTGTCTTCTAGTGTCTTCCAACATACCGATACTCTAAAGCGTAGTGGTCAACTATTTGGTGGAATTTCTGTCAATTTGAATTGCTGTGGTGTGTCCTCATGGGAAAATTTGAGGAAATGTACAGACAAGAATACCACAGAGCTGGTTTGTCCTTCTCAGAGCCTGACATGAGAGAGTCCATGGTATCGATACGTCTTATTACTGGTGTTACTAACTTTGACCACTCAGTTAAGCATTTTTCCATGGTAATGCTACTGTTTTCTGTTTGTAATGAATAAATGCATGAGATAGATATTTTAAGACTATGCTAATACTATTCCTCCCTAAACTTCTGCCCACTAATTTTAGCAACTGTTGGTGAAACTTAACTGAAAAAAAAAAACCACTGAATTATTCTGATGATGGTTTTCCATTTCTCTTAGTCCTACATTTTTTTCTTTAAGAAGGGCCTATATCTTATCTTCCATTTATTCATTTATTATTTATATCATATGAGTTTATAGATGTTTATGAAATTCTAAGGGCTATAATTGGTACCGTTCTTTTGTTATGTGTTGCTTAAGCTATTGAACAATTAGTGAACTTTCATTATTAGGAACTCTTAACTGGCTCCTATGCCTTTTCTATATGTGTATCTTTTTGAATTATTCCTTTGTTTTCTAACATCCACAAGATGCTATAAATTCATCCTGTATTTTCTCTTCCCTAGACTTGACCATTTCTCCAGGTTAGCCTTATTTACTTCATTGAGAATGGCACTAGAAACCATGATCTGAGTGCTCGGTGTGCTCATTGTTAAAATAATATTGCCTCTAGTCCCTCTGATTAAAGAGAGATAGGAAATAGTCCTGGCTGGTGTGGCTTAGTGGATTGAGGGCTAGCCTAGAACCAAAGTGTTGCTTGTTAGATTCCCAACCCAGGGCACATGCCTGGGTTGCAGGGCAGGTCCCTAGTTGGGGGCATGCAAGAGACAACCACACATTAATGTTTCTCTCTCTTTCTGCCTTCCTTCCCCTCTGTCTAAAAATAAATAAAATGTAAAAAAAGAGGTAGGAAATATATATCTGTAAACCTACTCTACATGTTAAGTAGTTCTAGGATTGCCAACCTGCAACCTAGGAGCAAAAAAGCTACTCATTGGATTATGTTTATGTACAGTCCCTTTTGTCCTAATCGTACACTACCAAGTCAAGCTACTGTCTCTGGAAGACAGTTAGGAAAGTTGTTTCTTCCTTTATTGTTACTCAGGAAATACAGTTAGGTTTATCTGTTACAGTTTGCATCTCATTTATATCTCCACATGTTGCTTTTGCTTTAATTTTCATAGAATAAAACATACTCTTTGTCATATAAAGTTTTACGGATTTTAACAACTGTGTAACTTGTGTTCTACCAAAAATATTTTATCACTCCATAAATTCTTCCCTTTAAAATCTATTATTTCCACATCCTCAATGCTAAAAAGCACTGGCCTATTTTCAATCCTATAGTTTTGTTTTTTTTTTTCTAGAAGATCAGACGTATGAAATCATACAGTTCATGATTCTTTGGGTCTGGCCAGAGATTTATCTATATTGTTGCATGAATAAGAAGTGTCTTTTATTTTATCACTGAGAAGGATTCATTTGGTGGCTGTACCACAGTTTATCCTTTCATCTGTTGAATGACATCTGGGTTGTTTCCAGTTTGGGGTAATTATGAGTAAAGCTGTTAGAAACATTCATTACAGGTTTTTATGTGAACATATTTTTTTATTTCTCTTGGATAGTTAGAGGAGAACTATGTGACAATATGGTATCCATTTAACTTTATGTAGGTAGCCAACCGTTATCTACAGTGACCGTTCTTGCATCTTGTATGGGCCTCTGCAGTGTATGAGAGTTCCAATTGTTCCATACCTTTGTCCAGCCTTGGTAGTGTTCATGCTTTTATTTTAACCATTTGGTGTATAAATGCTAACGTATCAACGTGGTTTTGATTTGCATTCACTGGTGACTAATGCTATTGAGCATCATCTGTTCCTATTCTTTTTGTCATCATATGCCTTCTTTGGTAAGTGCTTATTTAGATATTTTGCCAGTTTTTTTTTCAATTGGCTTTTGTGGTGGCTGTTACTGTTATTGTTCAGCCTTCAGAGTTCTTTATACATTCAGGAAACATGTACTTTGTCAGATATCTGACTTGCAAACATATCCTCCCAATTTTGGCTTGTTTTCCCATCAACTTAAGATTGTCGTTCTTAAAGCAAATATTTTCAATTAAAAATATTTTTTATTTTTTATTGTAGAGATTAGGTTTTGATATTCTGTGTTAAATAAGAAAAATTAACTGATCATAAAAATAATTTTCCTTTATTTTCTAGAATATTTATGGTTTTACATGTTAAAGTCTATGTTTCCTTTTCAGATAATTTTTGCTATAAGATATGAGATACAGTTTAAGCCTTAATAAGAAGATTTTGCATATGTATAAATGTTTTTGCACAATCATTATAAATGTTTAAATATTCTGGTGTCGTTTTTTGAAAAGACTATTCTTTCTGCATTGAATTGCCTTTGAATGTTTGTCAAAAATAAGTAGATAGCGTTTATATAAGTCTGTTTCTTAATTTATGTCCCATTCTCTTGTTCTATATATTTATCCACTTGCCTTCACTACTTGTCTTGGAATCACAGGCTGAGTTTTCAAAATTTGTTCTTTTTTCCCCCAAATATGCCATTTCAGTTTCTTTGCCTTTCTGTGAAAAGTTTAGACTTCTCTAATCTTATTGGGATTGTGTTAAACCTACGTACCAATTTGGAGAAAATTACCATTTTAAATTATTAAATATTTTGAGTGACGGACAGTATATTTCTACACTTACTTAGGTTTTTAATTTCTTTCATTAATGTTTTGTATTTTCTAGCATATGAATCCTGAATATTCTTTGTTATATTCATACCTAAATACTTCATTTTTTGATGCTACTGTAAATGATACATTAATTTTTTCAATTGTTAATTTGTAGTTAGTAGAAATAAAATTGACTTATTTATATTGTTGACCATTTATCCTAAGACCTTTCTAAACTCATTTATTAATTTTAGGAGCAGTTTATTCATTTTTTTAGCTTCTTTGAGATTTTTTACACTGATCATCCTGTTGTCTGTGAATAGCGGCAGTTTTACTTCTTCTTTACCAATCCATATATGTTTTATTTATTTTTCTTGTTTTATTATACTGACTTCTAGTATGATAGTGAAAAGAAGTTCTAAGAGCAGACTTGTTCTCAATTAAGGGGAAAGTTTTGTCACCAAATATCAAATATAATGTTACCCATAGAGTCTTTATAAACTTTATCATGTTAATATTTTTTTCAATCACTATTTTTAAGAAAATTTTGATAAGGAATAAACACTGACTTTTAAATGCCTTCTCTTTATCTATCACAATGATCATATCAATTTTTTAATTCTATTTATGGTCATCTCCCTTTGCCTGTAGTTTCACTTTCCACAGTTTCAGTTATTTTTAGTTGACTACGGTCAGAAAATATTAAAGTATAAATTCCAGAAATAACTGATTCATAAGTTTTAAAGTAGCTGCTCTTCTGAGAAACATGATGAAAATCTCTCTCCCTCCTGCCCTGGGTGTAAGTTACCCCTTTTCTTAGTGTGTCCACGCTGCATACACCACCTTCTCAGTTATCAGAGCAGATCGATCACTGTGGTATCACAGTGCTTGTGTTCAAGTAACCCTTATTTTACTTAATAATGCCACATTTGCATAGCTTACATTACAGTATATTGTTATAATTATTCTATTTTTATCACTAGCTATTGCTAATCTTTTACTGCGCCTAATTTATAAATAATCTTTATAACAGGTATGTATGTGTAGGAAAAAATAAACATATAGGGTTCAGTGCTACTGGTTTCAGGCATCCACAGGGCATCTTGAAACACATCCCCTGTGTATAAGAGGCACTACAACTGTGCATGATGAATTAACAAATTGAAAAAGGGCTTTTCTTTGATTTTCTAATTAAGTGGAGGCCTTAGGTAAAAAAACAAAACAAAACAAAACAAAACAGAAAAAACGTACCTGTGCATGAAACATGTGACCTTTTCATGGCTTCTGACTCCTCAGCTTTCAGTTCTGGGTCTAGCACATATTCCTGCCCCTCTTCCAAAGGTGGAGGAGGTGGTTTTTCTTTCTTTTTTGTCTATTTTTTTTTCCTCGCTACACTGGATTTTCAGCAGTGCCCAGTGATGTCTGTTTTTGATGCCATGCTCCCAGAGAATAAGGTAATTTTCCATAGGGTAGGTAAAGAAAATTCAGGCAGATTTTCACATTCCTCACACAGCTGCTTTCCCCCTCACCCAGTTGTGAAGTAATTCGTAAGTTTTCTCCACATTCTCAGCCTTTTTTGTAAGCATGTTTTGGGGTTGATAGAGAAAAACATCTGCAGAAATGCACCAAGTACCCTGATATTGTGGCCCGAGCAGCTGCACACAGCTGCCCACACTTGGCCTTTGTAAATTTGTTAAATACAGCAGGTCCTTCGATAACATTGCATTTGTTCGAGGTTGTTTTGTTACAACATTGGTGAAGTGCCTTAGGAAATTTACCCTTGTTTATATCAATTGGCCTATAGTAAAATTAGATTTGTTACACATCCTTATGCTAACGCCATCCACCATCAATGTTAAGTGAGGACATAGTGTATTCTGGTTGAATTCTTTTATTAGTTTTCACATGCATCTGCTCCAGATGAGCAAGTGCTGGTGTCTTGTCTCTCCCTGCCTTTCCTTTCATTTCATGCTAGCCAATTACTCTGTGACAACCCTGATGGATACAAGGGATGTCAGCTTATTGTTTGTCAGAAGAATGGAGTTCTTTCTAGCTCTGTATATTCTTGAGTGAAATCTACAAGTCCTGCATGGTTTTGAGCATGTTCCTCCCACTGGTAGAACATTCTCTCATGTGCCCCACCTGTGCCGTTATCAACCTCTTCATAGACTTCCCAAATCATATCCTCTCTTATTTTTCTGATTAAGTGTTCTTTTAGAAAACTTCCTTCAAAAGGTTATCTCTCTCCAAAAAGAGTAGAACCCGTCTATGTGATTTCTCATGTCCTTCTCTCATTATTATACCTAATTAATTTTGTTATAATTTCATATTCCCTAGAAATCTGTATTTGTTTTGTAGGATTCTCAAAGGCAGGAGTCTGTTGTATTGCCAGTGCCATCCACATGGCAGACATTCAATAATTATTTCTACACTGAAGGCTTCCTGTGTAGACACAACAAATAATTTAGGCAAGTATGGTATTATATAAAACTCTTCAACACCAACCTGTTACCAGGGGGAGACTGGAGTCAGCCCCCACCTCACCCCACCCTATGCTTGACCAAGCTCGTTCCTCAGTTCTTGTCTTGCTCGCAAGAGACCAATTCAAGTGAGACACACACACATACAGTGGAAATGAGAGCAAATTTATTTATAAAACATGAACAAAAAGCTACAAGTGGGCATTCGGCTAATCCTAGTGCCCCACATAGACAGGCAATAAAATTGTTAGTAAGTTTGTTAGTACCTATGTTTTATGCATTTGAGCCAAGGCTACAGGTGGAGACTTAGCTGATATAAGTACGCTGACTACTGGGGTTCAGGGGTCATATACCTTAGTCAGCTTTTAGATGCCCCTTCCTTCTTCACCTTCTAAACCTTGGGATTAATGTACAGCTACAAATGCTTTCTTTCTCAGGCACCAAAGACTCCTTGTCAGTGGAATTGTTACAGAAGCTCCCTTTCCCAGCACAGAGTCCTCTCCTCCTGCCACGCTATTCCTCCCTGCGGGTGACGTTCGCAACACCCGGCAATCTTGTCAGACCAGCTCAGGATGCCGAATTAATTGGTGAGGCATGACTTCCTTTTGTTTCCAGCCCCCTGTTTTAAATTCTTTGTTAGATTAGGCTGGCCGGAGCCCTGCTTTATTTTCTTCCCTCAGGCCACTCACTTCTAGCTGTTAAAACCTATAGGTAACTAGAACCCAATAAATCACAAATGTTAAATCAAATGTATCTTAGTGTGAAATGGGAAACCCGTGCTCTGAGAACATGGGAAATTCATGGATATGAGACAATAGAATATAAAATCAGTGGGAGGCAAGATTGTAGCCTCTTGTCAATCTCTCTCTCTTCCCAGTAGTACTTATTATAGGGTTCATTGAAAACCTATAGGTATAAGAAACAAAAGAGAAAAGAAAGAATAATCCAGAAATATACTCTAGTTCTGCGAAAGCAACAAACATTATTAGAAACCTTTAATGGTTTTTAAAATTGTTGTCATTATTATTAGCTATAATTTTTCTAAATCCTCATATACATCTGAAATAACTTTTACATTTTCAGCTTCCCTTGACTTTCTCTGAAGATACCAAAATTTTAAAGTACGAAAAAAATGATTAGGGAAAATAAAGATGACCTCTAAAGAGAAAGGTGGAGACAGGTACTCAGGTGCGGGTAATAATGGGAGGGACCATGAGTTCTCTCAGACGAAGGACCAGGAAACAGCTTACCTGAACCAAGATGCACAGAAAGCAGGCAGCTTCCCAACACAGTAAAATGTATTTCCTTAAGGACTATATTTAATTAGTGTACTAGTGAAATCAATGGATATTCAAGTTATTTCCCCAGAGAAGTCAGCATTTATTCAGCATTTGCACAAGAAGAACTGAGGAATCCTCCACTGGCATGTGCTCTGAGCCACAGTTAATCGCAGTTGAAACTTCTTAATTTTTAATATATGTTTTTAATTATAGTCATGGAAATAGACCTAAACATTTTCATACAACAACGCTAGCCCTGGCTCAGTGAATTGAGCATCAGCCTGTGAACTGAAAGGCCGCTGGTTGGATTCCCAGTCAGGGCGCATGCCTGGATCATGTTCTAGGTCCCCAGTTGGGGGTGTGGGAGAGGCAACCACACACTGATGTTTCTCTCCCTCTCTTTCTCCCTCCCTCCCCATCTCTAAAAATAAATAAATAAAATCTTAAATAAAACAGTGCTAGATTCATAAAGCTGCAGTCTCTTTTCACCATTTAATTGTTATTACATTCTCATTTGGCTACAGAGAAGAATTTGAATAAATCTACAAATATCCCATAAATGTAAAACTTACCCTTGTCTTCTTTTTGTAGTATATCACATCCCCCAAAATATTATCAATAGAATTATTACCTTGTAAAATGTAGCTACAAAGAAGAAAAGATTAGTAGTTTGCATCTAAGAATTTGGCAGTTTTCAATAACATCCAAATATCTAAAATCATTGTTACAGTATACATTTCCAATCTTTGGCTGCCAGGCAAACTTAAACCAGACTTTTGAAGTAGAATTGTCAATGAGTAAAATCATTTTAATGCTGTACAAGAGTCCTGAACTGGATTTATAATTAGAAACAGCTTGAACGACACAGTACTCGTATCTCTGTCTCTATGTGTACAGTCTTTCTCTTTGAGTCTAGTTAGTGCACACACGGCTGCAGACTGGGAAGGCAGCACATCCTGGTGCTGCAGAGCAGGGGGGTTGGAGCCAGACTACCCGTGATAGACGCCCTGCCGCAGTTCTCATTAAATACGACCTCTTTGTACTCAGGTGGTCTACTCATAGACAAGATGGTAAAACTGGCATGTATAAGGGGTTAGTCTCAAAATTAACTGAAATAACTCATATAAAGCAATATACATGGTGACAGATATACAGTGAATACTCAATAAATGTTAGCCACAACAATAATGAACATATACATTATTAAATGTCAGAATTGCAGTATTTGGAATATTTCAGTAAGCAGTAAACAAGTTATTTTCTTCTTCCTGTAAGGGAGGGACTTATATTCCATCAAATGCATTAAAATGTAAAGATGCTCTTTCTTTTTGCAAGGGGCTTATCATCTCTAAAGAATCCTTATAGAGTTTCTCTTTAGTGTTTATTATTTTTGCTTCCCATTCCTAATTGTCCAATGCTTACGAGTTAAGATAGGGCATGATCAATGGTCCCTATTGTCCAATGCTAACCCATAGAGTTTTCATTGACTTAAATGTCAGTCTCATCGGTGTTTTACACTAAGTGGGACATTTGATTTATGAAGAAAGTACCAAATTTTTGGAACCTGACAGACCTTTTATTTGAATACTGAAACTGACAAGTATTACTTGTATAAATTTGAAAAAAATTAATCATCCTCTGCCTCTTTGTTTTACCTTTTATAAAGCTAGGTTAATAACACCTAACTCACAATGTTATTATAAGGATTAATGATTAATAAGAACCAGGCCTGGCTCATAATAAGACCTTAATAAATGACAGCTATTATCATTTTCATTTAGTGTAGGTCATTCTGCTTTGCTTAGAAATAAACATAAACCCAGAAAAATAGCAAGATAAGTTTCATTATCTTATTTATAATACAAATTACTGTTCTTATATAAAAAGAAGCATAGAATTTTCTAAAACTATGTAGCTAGAGATGTTATATAATTTTTTCAAGTGGTTTCTTAAGAGAGAAATGTTTTTACTGTCTTCAGTTATAACTGTCGAGTTGCTTCTGTTTAGTCATTTTTAATAACCTCAATTCCAAGACAAAATAACTATTATATTTGATGGACTATAGGGTCAATTAAAAATGTTTTCCTTTAATTGTGAAATATTTCAGCCTACAAAAAAGAGTAGACAATAAAATGAATGCCTCTATACCCAGCAACCCAGCTGATAAACTGTCTTACACATGCAATTGAGGTCTGCCGTTGCCTTCTTTGTTCTCCCACCAATTACAAATGCCCTCAACATTACTACCGTCCGAACGTAAGGAATCATTCGTATGGTTTAACACAAAAATAGAGTGAGTTTAATGACTCAGAAGAAATGCTCATTTTATTTCTGCAATTATGTTTTAGAACAAAGATATAATTACTTTTAACTTAAAATAATTTTCTACACTGCTTTCTGGGCTTTTAATTTCTCATTTTAAAGTAAATGATGACATGGATTTCTCCTATTGCCACAGTACCATGGCATCAGGCAGCATCAAGGTCATCTCTGAATCATTCAGATAAATTAATATGCCTAGTCTTCATTTTAAAAATGAACAATATTAAATGTCCATTCAAATAAAAAGAAACAATATATGCAAGGCAGCATGCAAAGAATATTGACATAAAAATAAGATTTGATTCTTGTGTTAAATTTTGGGGAAGCTTCCAAAATAAGGATTCTTATTCTTTCTTTTGTCAAATATTTTACATAACGAGCTTGGTTTATGTTCATTGATAGCAATTTTGAATGTTTGCCACTCTGAGCAAATTAGTAGTGACCTTACATAGATCTATACAAACTCTTGAAAGCTTAATGTCTTTTCTAACCTTCAAAGAATATCCTCAGGGTGTTTAAAAATAATTGTTAAAATATGCTTTTTAAAGTGAAAGGCTTTTAAATAGCCACTAGGGACAATATTCTTAATTTTTTGGCAAAATGCATTTTTTCTTCTTATACGAAAAAATACTTTGCTGTAATCAAACAGGCACAATTAATAGTTTAACCTCCATACTGTTTGTTTAAGTGGTTTGGTTTGATTCAGATACTGTGATATGAACAGAATGCAGAAATAAAGGCAAATGGTGAGACACACCCACAGAGTGGAGCCAGTCCTCTCTGAGTGGCTAGAAATACTTCTGTAACCAACTCCATGACACTTGATAACAAGGGCATTTCTCAGTCAAAACTGGTTGATGATGTTTAGAAATTCCTCATAAATTCAAACAGACCATTTGCATTATATACATGTACATACATGCATACATACAATGTCAAATAAAATAAACAAAGTGCCAAGAAAACCCATAATGGAGACCTCTGTAATTTCTTGCCAAATAAAATAGCATTTACATTTTTTGTTAAGTCAGAACATACTCTTTTATGGGCATTGGTCCAGTTGTATTCCCTACTCCTCGTTCCATTTCACCACTGATCCAAGCACAGGCACAAGACTGAGATTCATATGAGCTAAATGATTGTCCAGAATCAAAGATTTTGTTACAGTACTTGCCTGACAGATATATCCCACTTTATATGTAATATCAAGAGTGCTTGAGATAAGAAGCAAAATTAGCTCTAGATCTACTCTATTTTACTAAATTACAAATATATTTGATTAATGATTTTCATTTAAGGGTTTATGTTTATCAGAATCACATGTGAAAACTCTTTCTTTCTCCAAAATCCCAATGCTGGGAGTACACCACAGACATGCTTGCTAAATGTCTAGAATGGAGCATGAATATGTGTACTCTGGTAAAGGATCATGCCTCAATATGTTTGATATCAAACTGGAGTGTCTCCGAGGATTCTAATAAACTACTTAACAGCCAATCCGCTACCCTCAGGTATAGCTCAAAGTCCTTTCATACTGCTGACCCTGATGCCGTGGCCATGGCTTATTGGATTAGACCCAAGAAGCTCAGTCAGTGTTCTCTACAGGAAAGTGAGGACTACAAAAGGAAGGTAAATAAAGCATTGGAAATAGCGTAGCATCTCTAATTAGCTCTCTGTGCAAACTAGATAAGCAGAAAAAGCCAATGTACAGAAACAAAAAAGAGGAACCAAGCACGTGGGAGAAACTGAAGAAGACAGTAAGTTTTCTGGTCCCACCACTGTTCTAAGGTCTAGCTGGTTTTCTGTCATCAGCCTCATGACCTGTTTCTGTTTTATTATAACAAATTTCCCTGTTCTGTGTAAGATATTTCAAGTTGCTTTCTTTTATTTCCAAATAGTAAGTCCTAATTTAAATATGTATATGATCCTAATCTTTGGAATAATACTATGTAACAAAATGATGGCCTATTTATGGTTAGGGCTATACTTTGAAGACAGAAAATCACCATCCCTTGTATCTGAGAAGAAAGTACTTGCCCACTCCTTCTCATCTATATTTGAATTAACAACCTTAAGGTAATAATCCATTTTGACACTTGGGTGAAGATCACTTTTCTCTAAGAAATCGACAGTCACAGAACATACATCAAGTTAAATTCCCCGGCCAGTAGAGGAATTTCCTGTATAATATTTTCTGACAGGTGTCCTGCTTCTGAATGCTTCTAGCAATTAGGATCTCTTTAATCTATGAAGCAGTCACTTGTATTATTGTCAGACAGTTACAATGTTAGAGTTTTTCTCTCATGTTAAAATAAAATCCTCCTTTAGAAAGCAACAGCCTGAAAGTTCTGAGGAAGGTTGCCAATGCCTTTCCAAAATGAAAAGTTTACACTGTTATTATCTACGTACTGGTTTTAGAATGGTAGCCAAGCATATCTCAAGGGATGGGAGAATAGTTACTATGTGCAATGTGACATGGATGGTCTCATGGTGGATGAGACAGTGAACCAAGCTGTGAAATGCTATAAATTAACATGCAAGTAAAAACAATGGGAGACCATGACACCGAGAGCTGTGCTTAAGTGTTCTGCTTGTCAACTTGGCCCTACCTTGGTATTAATAGTGAATAAGAAATTTAACTTTCTGCATGTGAGTTTCTTTATCTTTAAACAAAGTATCTGAAAAACATCTCTACCTAAGGGCCCCTCTAATTGTTATATCCTATAGATAAATAAAATAATGTATCACAGATACCTAATGAATGCACTATGCTAATCACTGGGGCATGGGTTGCTCATGGGACAAGGAATAGGGCTGGGCAGTGCATCAGCACAGTCCATCCACCAAATGCTGGGCATTGACTTCTCATTCTTACTGTGACCCAGGATGCATGGCTGACCAAATTTCAGTGTGCCATCTGTCACATTGGCATCTGTAGCTTAAAAATGAATTATAGCTAAGAATCCTTTCATCGATGCATTAGTCTTCTCATTCTTAATTTCATACAGTTTTAAAAGTGATACCAAACAGCATACCTGTCTGTATTCAAACACAGCATTTCAACGCCAGAAACATAATGTTTGTCATATGTTTATAAAGCTTGATTCGCTTACTACTTATGTGAATCATTGGGGTGTTTTTAGAGCCACTCCTAACAGAGATAGAAAATGAAATAATCATGCCAACTATTTACTGTTTCTAAACTTACAAATTGTGTACTAAAAGGAACACCACTTGCTTTTCATTTCCGAATGAATTGTCTTAGTGGAGACACAGTTAAAACACACATGGGAATTTGTGCCTCTTGCCGTCTGTGTAGTCATCACAAAAGAGTGTTTCCGGTTTATTTTCTTCCAGTTTTTGTTTATAATTTCATACTCCAAACTAGATATGCACAAAGGGAAAGGCAGGTTTATCCTTATTGCCTTGTATTTAAACTTGCTTGGATGAGTATTGAGGAAAACTTTAATAAAAACTTTAAAGGAAGTTTATTCTTGCTTTTAATGGATGGAGAAAATAAGTCAATTTCAAAAAAAAGAATAAGCTAAAATTGTTAATCAGTTTAATTAAAAATGTATGTTTCTAAAAAATAAAAGTGATATATTTGCCTTTATCTACATTTTACTTTTGATAAATCATATAACCCAGTGATTGGCAGTAAACTAGAAAAGTAAGTGAATAGTAAGTCACTGATACTGTGACTTTTATCATCCAAGTGAAGATGGCCACTCAGTTGGGTCTGAGAGATTATGAAGTATTACAGGCTTGTCGAGTATTTCATTAGCACCACTCCATCCTCTGCGTGTTTCCCTTGATATTCTGCATCCTCGATCTCCCTTGTTCCTGTCCATTGTACTGAGCTCTGAACACCAGAATCTTCACTGCTGTACTTTCTTACATTCTGGTCTATTCTTTCAAATTCAAGACCTTTTCTCCTCCTGCATGGCATCTCATGTCTTTTCATCCCTGTTCAATAGCTGGCCAGTTCCTGAAATAGCTGTTTTGGGTGATGTTGTTAATGGCTAACAAAGAAGGTAGTGTGTTACTGCTTAATTTAAAGCTAGAAAATATTTATTTAGTGCCTATCGTTCGACAAAAACAGGCTCCTAATAGAGGTTTAGGAAACATATAACTACATTGTCCTTGATCTTTTGGAGATCTCAGCTTGAAAAGGTAAAACCTAAGCAAATATTTAAACTAATGTTTAATACGTGCTACAATAAATATGTAAAGAACATGTATTGAAAGCCTAGGGAAAGAACTTGGCTCAGTATAGAAGGAAGAGATAGGTGGAAGTAACTGGAGAATCTATAATGTAGACTGTTTTACTATTTTAGAAGGAAGTAGTCAAGAGGACAAAGTGGAATGTCTTTTGGAAAGAAGCAAAAACATATGCAAACCACTGTGATGAGGAAGAGAATGCTGGCCTTCCTTGGGCAAATGAATGGAGAAATGAAAAGAGAAAAGGCCGAAAGGGACTATCTTTACAAGAGATCTTATATAACATATTAAGGCACTGAATAATATAATAACATAGTATATGAGTAATGGGAAACCATTAGAATGTTTTAGATGTTTGTAAGATCAATGTTATGATTATGCAGAAAATGAGTAGGAATCATGGAGAAAGGAGGACACTGGAAGCAGAAAGAATATTTAAAAATTATTGAAACTCATGCCATAACTCAACAATGGTAATAGAATAATAATAAAGGAAGAGGTCCTCCAGATAAATATTACTATGAGAATTGGCAGGGTATAACACTCCACTGAGTGTTGTATGAGAGAGGGGAAGAGGGCTGAGTGGTTGAGAGAGAGAATGAACAATATTTTGCAGATGACACCAAATGATTGACTCGCATGCTTGGATAGTTGGTGAAACCATATGTGAAGATCAGGAAAAGTATGGGTAGATACCATCAAAAGTAATGAGTGAGAGAGAAGATACAAAACATACTATTGGTCATAATAAATAAAGGTATCTGTACAATTTCAGATAGCAATGTATGTCTGGAAATTGAGAAAGAGGGCTGTCCTGGATTTGTATGATTGCAATTACTAACTCAAAATATAACAGCGAAATCACTCATGAAGAGTGTTTAGTAGGAGGGAGACAGGTCTAGGAGGAATAGTGATATTTAAACGGTATGAAGTAAGATCCAAGGAGTGAGAGAAGAGAGAAAATAAGTGTTGTAGTAATCACAGAACAAGGCCAATCCAAGGAGAGTCTAAACTAAATCAGTCTTGAAGGACATGTAGGATGATGTTTCAGAGGGAAAGGTAAAAGAAAACATTGATGACTTAAATAAAAGGCTGGTTCAAAAAGGTTTTACGAGCTCGGATATGTTAAAAAACTTTTGAGAAGAGCAATACATTTTACTGTATTGAAAATTGCATAGAAGGTGAGGAAATGGAGATATGAGTAGACAGTATTTTGAAGGACATGGTCATAGTTGTATCTTCATTACTGATGCATAGTATACTACAGAAAAAAGAAACTCAACTATTTTTAGGTAATACATAAATGAAAAATTAATATCATTTAGTAATAACTGGATAAAAACAAAATCAGTTTTTGGCTGTATGGGAAACAGATCATGAGAATATGTCCATGAGAGGAGACTAGATATATTAATTACTCATTGCTGTATGAAAATATTACTAAAAACTTTGGATTAAACTATGAGTGATAAATATATATTTTTCTATGTGGTTCAAGAGTAAGGTACAATGTAGCTAAGTCTTATGCTTTAGGGTTTCATAAAGCTGCTATTAAGTTTTTACTCCAGGCTGTAGTTTTACCTGAAGCTTGTCTGCTTTCAAGCTTAAGCAGTTGTTACCTGCATTTAATTCTGTGTCAGATTGTGGACCGAGGGCCTCAGTTTCTTGTTGGCTGTTGGCTGTAATCTATCCTCAGTCCTTTTCCATATGAGTATTCCCAGCATGGCTGCTTTCTTTCCAGAGCCAAAAAGGAGTAGAATCTCCTTCAGAGATGAGCATTATAATCTTATGTATTACAACAATATAAATGACATCTGATTAACCTTGCATATTCTATTGGTTAAAAGTAAGTAAAATTTCCTGCCCACAATCAACATCAGCATATTAACCAAGAAATGAATGAGTGAAGGAAAAATCATGGGTTACCTTATAGTCTGTCTGCCACAAAGATGTTTTATTTCAGGTAGAAGAGTTTGCAGGCTTGTATTTTCTTAGTAGCTGTGGATTTGGTGAGATATGGTAAAATTGGGAATAAAACTTGAAATGTAAGATTAAATATTTTTTAAAAGATTTATTTATTTATTTTTAGAGATGGGAAGGGAGTGAAAAAGAGAGGGAGAGAAACATTAATGTGTGGTTGCCTCTCACACCCCCCACCCCCCACTGGGGACCTGGCCTGCAACCCAGGCATGTGTCCTAGACTGAGAATTGAACCAGCAACCCTGTGGTTCATAGGCCAGTGCTCAATCCACTGAGCCACACCAGCCAGGGTTAAACTTAAAGATTTTATTAATATATTTGACTTGGTGCACAGAAGAAAAAGAGAATCAAGTATGAGTTTTGAATGTTTGGACTCAGATAAGCAAGTCCAGGAGGGGCACAGGGTTGGGCCAGTGTAGGGTGTTTATTTGCAGATATGTGAATTTAGTCATTGCTATTATGTGTCCAAGTGGAGATGCCTATTGGGTAGTCCAATATCTGAGAGAATAAGGTAAAGATAGGTATTCAAGTTAATAGAACATATGTAAAGCCGTGTAATTAGAAGAGACCCCACAGTGAGTGAGAATAAATAGAGAACAGAAGAAAGCCAATATCTAGCTGTGGGACGAAGAGAAGAACCCAGCAAAGTAGACTGAGAAGTGACAACCAAAAATGTAGCAGAAAAATCAGGGTAGTTGAGGTAGACAAGAAAAGAATGTGTTCCAAGAAAGAAGAAGTGATCAACTGCATCAAATGTTATTAAAAGGTCAAGTAAAATTATGAATGAGAATTGACTGCAGAATTTGATGAAGTTAATTTTATTGGCAACTTTGATAAGAGCAATTTTATTTGGGTTGTGGAACAAAAGTTCAATCCTTCCAGTTAAGGAAAGAATAGGATAAAGACAAATGAAATAAATCTTCAGTGTGATGAATACAAGGGAAGATGTATAGAAGGGGAATGGAAAGCTGAGGGAGTTCTCACTTGATCGGAATTTCCTCTATGAAATGATAGTTATCAGAAGGTGTAGAGACTTTATGAAGTATTGTGAATGTTTAGAATAATTGATATGTGGAGAGATAGGCATGACTTATTATAGATAGGCACAATTACTTTCAACTGTATTGTTCTTCATCCAGAAGTTTGAATATCTCTGATGGACATATTATCATCACCTTCAATGTGTTAGCTCATTATGATGAGCTATGCCATCAGGCCCAGTAGAGAAAAACCTGGGGACAGGAAGCTTTGCCCAAAGTATCTTAATTCATATCATGTATGTGATTGCCAAATTTATTTACACTTAAATTCAATCTGGGTAACCAAATCCTGGTAAATCCTCTAAAATAGAATGGTGAATGGAAAAAACAAGAAATGAAAGCACTTTCTGGAAGTAAATCATGCATTTTGCTTATCAAGGAAGAAATTAATGCTAAATATTTCAATAAAACAAAATAAGAAAAACTAGGGAAAGGTTCTCAAATTCCTACTTAGGGTTTTCATTATGAGTCACATGCATTTATTTTGAACTAAATGTTTCAAAATGTAAAACAAAATTATTTACAAGCATAAATTTAAAGTTATAGGTTTTTAATGGAGCTCCATGAAGTATATGTTTAGTGTAATGTGACTATGAGAATGTGCACATTTCTGGAAACTGGACTTAAAAGCATCAGGGATAACTTAAAAGTTAAAATTGTACTGTAAGTGATAAAGTATGATGTTCATCAAGAACTCCAACATTCATAATGTCATTGTTTTAATGTCTGCCATTGGCTATGTACTCTTGATATTGATTCAATTGCTTCCATCTCTCCAGCTCCTCACACCAACAGAAGCAGCTTTTTTTTTTCAGTTTTGAGGTATAATTGACAAAATTGTAACATATTTTATATATGATGTATTGATCCAACACAATATGCTGACTTGATATTCATATACAGTGTGAAAAGATTCTCTACATCAAGTTAATTAACACATCCACTGCCTCACAAATTAACTCTTTTTCTTCTTTTGGTGAGAACGTTAAAGTTCTAGTTTCTTAAAGAATTTTAATTATATATTATGATCCACTATAGTCACCATGTTATACACTAGATCCTGTTCATAGTAGAACTGACAGTATTCTTTTACTAATCTCTCCCTGTTTCCTCTAATCCAACCCCTGGAAACCATTTTTTCTATTCTTTTCTCTGTGAGTTCCACTTGTTTTTTAAGAATTAAAGTTAAGTTATACAATGTAGTCCTTGTTTTTTTTAACCTGATTTTTTAAAAAAGTGGTAGATAGACTATCAGTAACTAGATGAGGTTGACCATTAGGATCATTAGAGAAAGACTAGAAAATAGAGGCTAACTTGGAAGAGAGAGAATGAGATGTTGTAGAAGTACTAGGTGTTGACGCAAATGCTTGAGGAATTATACAGCATATATTTCTTGTGTATAAAGAGAGCTGCCTGTGTGTTTAGGTGCGAAATAAATGGCAAATCATCAATTATGCATTCCTTCTGCCTCTTAAAGTAATTGAAAAGCCTAGGAGCCTTACAAAAGTAATTTAGAAGAAGAAGAATGTTTATTTATCTCTTTGTGTACACTGAGGATCTTTAAACATCTCTAACAACTTAAAAAAAATCAAGTGTCACTGAAGATTTTCCCCCTACTATGGAAAATTTCAGTACCCAACATTTCTCTGGAAACTTTATAGCCTGAAAATAAATGGGAAGGATGATTAACATAAAATCTGAAAATATTTCTCTGGGAGTTAGTTACTTATATTTAGAAAAACACTTTTAAGTGTCTTAGTATTTGTCCAGGGCACTTGAAAAATCTCTTTATCACTTCAGAACATACTGAATTGAGCATATTTTGTCTTAATAGGAAAATTAGTGTTCAAAGCAATACAGCCTATTTTATTACTCCCAGTAGACTATTCTAAGACAAAATATCTAGCCAAGGAGGTTACCATCACTTTGTAAAGTTCAGAGGTCCACCCTCCAAAATAAAAGGACTACATCACAATAAAAATGGAAAAATAATAAAACATCTGAACACTGACCACAAACCACATTCATATTGATACATGTATGTGAGTGTATGAGGTCTTTCCAGAAGGTATCCAGCCATATAATATGAAAAACAAAGATATTTGCTGGAGAAAATGCAAGACACAAGAAACATTGTACATAGGACAATGATACTTCAGTGCCTTTCAAACTAGGCACCTTGGGACCTGATACAATTCTAGTCACACACAACTGCCCCCTGTATTTTTTGCAATTTCATCGATGGTCTGAAATCTCTTCCCTTTCAAAGGTGATTTTAGTTTTGGGAAAAGCCAAAAGTTGCAGGGCACCAAATCTGGGCTCTGGGGGGGGGGGCAAGTTTCCTGAGCAATTTGATGTTTTACCATAAAACTCTGCACAAGACATAATACATGANAAACAAAGATATTTGCTGGAGAAAATGCAAGACACAAGAAACATTGTACATAGGACAATGATACTTCAGTGCCTTTCAAACTAGGCACCTTGGGACCTGATACAGTTCTAGTCACACACAACTGCCCCCTGTATTTTTTGCAATTTCATTGATGGTCTGAAATCTCTTCCCTTTCAAAGGTGATTTTAGTTTTGGGAAAAGCCAAAAGTTGCAGGGCACCAAATCTGGGCTCCAGGGGGGGGGGCAAGTTTCCTGAGCAATTTGATGTTTTACCATAAAACTCTGCACAAGACATAATACATGAGCAGGTGCATTATCATGATGACAGTGCCAGTCACCAGTTGCCCATAGCTACAGCCTTGTGAATTATCTGAGTAGTTTCCGCGGAGGAATGTTTAAGCTTAATGCAAATTTTTTTTAGGATTTTATTTATTTATTTTTAGAGAGAGGGGAAGGGAGGGAGAAAGAGAAAAACATCAGTGTGTGGTTGCCTCTCACATGGCCACAATGGGAACCTGGACCGCAACCCAAGTATGTGCCCTGACCAGGAATCTAACTAGCGACCCTTTGGTTTGCAGCCTGTGCTCAATCCACTGAGCTACACCAGCCAAGGCGTTTAACACAAAATTTGATGCAGATTCATTACTCTCAGTCACTTTGAATATGACGGCTCCACAGTAAACCTGTTCATTCAATGGTGTCTTTAGCCTGCACTGACTAGTACAGTGAAGTTGTCATTGTTCACACATATGCATTCCAGTCCACTCTCCTTTGCTACCAGGTTACACCAATGTCAGCAAAACATTCTCATCATATTAACAATGGCTGGACTTTTTCCAGACAGACCTCATATATGCATATATGTCTAAATTTTCTTTTATATAAATAATTATTTTAAGTATTCATATAAAATTATCTGGAAATATACATCTGAACACCCAACCTACACATACACTCATATGTGTGAGATGTTGGTATCAGTAGTCCATCTGGACCTTTACCTATAACTGTGTAAACACCCTTGAGTTAATATAAATATCAAACCTATAAATGATCAGGAAATGGGAAGTTTTGAAAACTATCCTTTATTCTTATCCTTATTAGAACAAAAAAGAAAGAGCTGCTAATTTAGTTCTTACCATACAAGAAGAGAAAAAATAAGAATCTGGTTAGTCACATACTTAGCTAGTTGGCAGCTTTTAAGATTAAACAGTGTAAAGAATTCTGTTGTACACAGAATCAAAGTGCTCCTGTAGTTTTCTAAATAGTGTGGAGTGAATCACTCTTCTGTAAGAATTTCACGATATTCTAACCTACAGCTATATAAATTAAATAAAGAGCTTAATTGTATCTACAGAGTCCACATGACTAAATTTAGGCCCTAAGTAAACTTGTGGTGAATACAAATAGCCAAATATAATACAATATTTGTTGAGAGAAATTGACTTATTAAACTAAATTGACATTCACTCTATAGGTTATTTACAAATTGATAAACCTAATGTGGTATATCAAAAGAAGGAAATAAATATTGTACTACTATTTCTTGTATCAGCTCACTTTGTCAACTTACTTCCTCTGAGATCTTGCCAAAAGACCAATTTGAGTACTATACTTTCATTCTACATTCTACATTAAGAAAACTGGAGGGAATTTCACGGGGAAAAAGAGAAGGATTTACAGGAACTAGTATAAAGGACACATGGACAACAACTAAGGGGGGTGGAAGTGGGAGGGAGCATGGGGGTGTGCTGGGATGGGAGTAAAAGACAGAAAACTGTACTTGAACAATAATTAAATTAAAAAATATATTAAAAAGTAATAAAAAAGAATCACTACCAGTTTAAAATTATGTAAATATTATGACCTCACTGCAAAGTTTTTATGTGAGGTCAGAGACAAAAAACACAGTTGAAGAGGAATAAGACTATGTCTCTCCTTAAAAAAAAAGAAAAAGAAAACTAGTTTAAGAAAATGACCACAGACTTTACAATAAAAGGCAAACATTACCAAACATCATTATTTAGATATAGTTCCTAAAAATGTGATCATATCAAAATAAAATCTTGAACTTGGTAAAGGATAAAATATATTTCTAGTAACACTAAAAGCAAAAGAAAACATTTATATTACCTAATAAATATCACTCATGACAAAAAAAGTGTTCTTTGTTAACAATGTGGGTTTTTTGTTCATTCCTAACCTATTGATTGATAGTTACAATATATATCAATAAATAATCTTTAAAGTAAAAACACTCTAATGTAATGGGGATTTGATCCACCTTAAGTTTTTAGCTTTCCAGAAATGGTAAATTGAATTAAATCAAATAAAACAATATCAAATAAATAGAATAATGAGTATGGTAACTAAACTGATTATCTGAGAATTATGTACAGCTAGAAGCAAAGAGAAATCACTCATTTCAATTATTTTTCAAAAAAATTAAACATTATTTTCATTGCTGACACTATTATAGATGTCCACATTTCTCCCTCCTTAGCCCACCTTACTTAGCCCTCACCCCCTGCCACTTTCCTCTGTCCATCACTACACTGCTGTCTGTGACTAGGGTTATGTGTATGTTTTTTTGCTAATCCCTTTACCTCCCATCCAGTCTCCACCACCCTCTTGCTCTCTGAAGCTATCAGTTAGTTCCAGGTATCCCACTATTTCTCAAACTATTTTTAATGTGAGTCACTTAGTAGAGGACACAACATACTTTTAATAAATATTTCCCTCATGCAAATATAATTGTTTATAGACCAGAAATGCATGGGAAAATGTTAGAACTCTAAATATCTGTGTGCATGAATCGTTTCTTATTAAGTACTTCAAAATTATAGGCATTACTACATTGCCATCAATTTGTGTGTCAGATATTATCACCACTGTCAAAATGTAATAGACTCAGCATTCGTTTGGCCAGAGAAAAACAGCAGAGAAGCTGTGTCAGGCATGTCCATGCAGGAAATAGGGAAGCCAATGAGGCACTGTCCCAAATGCCTGAGACTTCTATTCCACTCTAATCAGGCATATGTTCCCTGCTTGAGGAGAAAGGAGGGAGTCCCATTACAGAGCACAAGGCTTTTTACTGCTCTTTCCTCGCTACAAGAAAGGAAAGGAACACAATTAAGAACATGGTATACAATTGATCAGTCTTTACATGTTGGTGAGTCTGGCATTGATACGTATCACTGAGCTATAGCATAGAAGTTAATGATAGAAAGATGACAAATATTGAGATTACAGTGTGTTAGTTCTCCAGATTATTAGCAAAGTTCATTCTCATTCTAATCATGATTCTTAAGTGCACTGAAGTCTTTATCAGGACCTTTGAGTACTACGAATGCCTTTCACACTCCTCATGGTAGCAGCAGTCCCTGAAACAATTATGGTTTAGGATGTTGTAATAGTACTCCTTGTCTAAAGAAAATTAAATTTTGCTGAAGACAAGTCAAGTAACTTACTTCTTGTATTAAATTAGCTATCTTCATCTTGCCCAGTCCTTAAGAATAGTAGTTAAGCTGTGTCTCCAAAAGTTCAATGGAATTTTTCAGGAGTAATTTCTAAATATCAGTTTCTCAAGTATTTTATAGGGGTTTCATTTCTAACAAATTACATTGCTGTAGCTATACTTTAAATACAAGTATCATCAAATTAAAGACAATCCATTTTAGAAAGCAAAAATACCAAATATTCATTAATAATTTGACATTTTCAACATACAACTTCCATTTTCTGAAATAAAAAACTCATTTTAATTTTAGGTATTTAACATTGAAAAATATATGGGGAATACTGGTACCATAAAATATTAATTTATATTTTTACTTCAATTAGATTTTTTTATCCTAAAAAGAAATGTAAAATGAATAAGATACAGGATACTTGAATACTAATGCTTTCTACCCAGTTCTAGGAATATTATATCAAAGTCAACATTAGCCAGTTCCATGTGGTCAAAATTTAATAAATTGGTAAATGGACACTAAGGTTTCTTTATTTCTACAATTGCCACACTTCACCCATTGTCTCAAGGCACTCAGGTCCTTCACTCTCTTCTACCTATTTAAAAATATATCTTAAAATATTTTTACACATTCATACAACAAATGACTTGAGAAATTAACAGAAATAATTTTTCATAGTTCCATTAATGTACTGTTTAAATGGAAGGAATATTTCCTAACTGTGAGAAGATATTTTGAGAGGTTGAGGTACCTTTTGGTGGAACACCTAAAACTGTTTAGTTACCCCTGTGTAGTACTTGAACTTCACTCTCAGAGGGATTATAGTGGCACTAAAGAGAAAGATCTTGATGTGAAATAATTAAGATAAAAATGACTAAAACAAATGCTGGTATGAAATTATGCTGATTCTGAAATAAAAAATTGCTTACTCTAAAGAAATCAGAGAAAAAAGTTTCACAGAAAGAAAAATTGACCTTACAAGCCAGAGATTAGGTAAAGTGTAGAGGAAGAGCAAGATGTAAATGAATGGATCAAAAAACTATGGTACATATACACAATGGAATTTTATGCTGCAGAAAGAAGAAGGAGCTCCTACCTTTTGCAACATCATGGATGGAACTGGAAAGTATTATGCTGAGTGAAAAAAGCCAGGTGTTGGAGGACAAATACCATATGATCTCACCTCTAACAGGAAGCTAAACAACAAAACAAACAAGCAAGCAAAATATAACCAAAGACACTGAAATAGAGAACAGGCTGACAGTGACCAGAGGGGAGAGGGGAGGGAATTTCAGGGGAAATAAGGGAGGGATTTAGAGGAACCTATATAAAGGATACATGGACAACAACTGAGAAGGGTGGAAATGGGAGGGAGGGGGGAGTATGGGGGGTGGGATAAGATGGGAGTAATAGACAGAAAACTGTACTTGAAAAATAATTAAATAAAAAAAATGGAGGAAAAAAAGATGAAACAGGGGAGAGGAGAATTTGGTGTTGGATATAATTTAAAATAAAGCAATTATGTACTTAATAAAGCATCCTATCACTTAAGAGTGTATTGTTTTATTATTTCCTTTTAGAAAACACTCTGGAATCAAGGGGACTGAATTCTCTTTTTCTGTGCTTCTTCAGCGGAGTTGTATATGCCCACTAACAAGGAAAGTTATGAGTTTTCAAAAAATAAAATTTTCATGATCTAAACATTAATTGCTTCATTTGGTTGTTGGATTTATCTTTTTGCTCCATGCTCAGGTTTTGCTTTTGGGAATTCAGAAGCTGGAGTAGTGCAAACATAAGGAATGCCATCCATAAAGAAAAGCTGCCAGATTAGGGAACAAAGGATAAGCCTCCAACATCTTTGGCTATAACCCATTTTCTCCATCAAATAATTCCTGAGAGAGAGCAATGGTTCTTGTTGAACTATAGAAAATAGGAAATGAGATATAATGCAGTGATTTTGTAGACCCTGAAACACCGAAATATTTATAGGAAACCAGAAAAAATTTTAAAGAATACAAAAGTGTCTCTTTTCCTTGCCCTATCTTCTTTTGCTCTTAGCAGTTCATTCTTGACAATACAAATATATTTCCCTTTGCCTTCTTTCATAATTATCCTGAGAATTGAAATCACTTAACAAAAATGTCTTTTAACATGGCTAGAGAGAAGAACATTCATGCTGTTCTTCTCAACATTTAATTCTTAAAACAGTTCACAAAACCTAAAGAGCAAAATCCATAAACACCATTTATATTTTAGCAGTGTCATTTTTCTCACTGAGACTTCTGAATTCTCAAAGCGTTCCTCCATTTCAGTTTTCTGCTCTTCAAGCAGGTCACAGGTTCAAGCCTGAGAGAAAAAGAAATGTAGCTCTAATTCATAGTGAATCTGCTTGTATTTCACCTTCTTCACATCTTGTCTTTTGTCAGGCTTCACCTAAAGTCAAATCACTGTTGGCAAGACCATGTCCACACCAATGGCAAATTAGATGTGCCTGAGTAGGATGATAATCCAGCTTAACTCTAACAGTTTATGTAGCTATGTGCAATATCAGCCTCTTAGCTAGAAAAAATGTCTGTCACGAGCTTACAAAAATTGGTCTCGCCAAACCTATGTCTCGTCAAACTATTATTAATATATAAAACCAGAAACAAGAAGATACGTGCATAACCCATAGATACAGACAACAGTGTGGTGATGGCCAGAAGGAACGAGTGGGGAGAGAAAGGGAGAGTTAGGCAAAAGGGAGACGTGCTCATGTATATAGTGTCAACATAAAAATACAGAAAAAATAAACAAAATAAAATAATTGACCCAGTATTATTAGAATTCTCTAGTTAACTATGAAACACGGAGGAAAACACTTACAGAGCGAATCGCGTATTTCCTTGTATTATTTAGATTAATTTAAATCCTCATATAAGCAAGTCTAACCATCATGTAATACTAGAGTAGATTCTACATACATTTAATTGTTGATGATTTCCATAAAATAATTGGTTAGTAATGTGAGCTTTCCAAAATGCAGCCAAAGTCCTCCTCAGAGATTATATATACATTTCAGAGTTCTCTTCCCTCTACTAGGACATACTGTATTTGTGTACATAAGTAAAACATTCCCAAAACAGAGAACATCACAAACCCTCCCTGCCTTCAGTCATACTAACAAATTGTTACCAAAGCTCTTTCTATAACCAGAGACAAAACTGTGTGTTTTAACAAAATCCTATAAATGTGAACCTAATATGAACAGATGCCAAATTCTACAAATGCAACCTAAACAGGAAGTTATAGGAAATAAAAAGAAAAGTTATTTATATAGAACAATGTACATCTATTAAATTTTGCCTTTACCTCATTCCTCTCACCTTCTACCCTCAACTGTCAATGAGAGAACGTTCTTGTGTACATTCTTTATGACAGATGCATTGATCTTTGATGAGGCTGTTGCCAAAATTTCAGTTCTTGTGTGTATGAAAGCCTCTTTATGGACGAAAAGTATACATCTGTACTATTTTTAGTATAAAGATAAAACATGAAATATGCAGCTACAGGGGAGATCTGCTCTCTGTTTCTTGATGCCCTCTGGGGAAAATTGACACGTAGCTGGTTGCACCGTTACCTCACAATCCCCTCTGTACCCAGGGAATATCCCTCTCAATGGGCTGGACTTATCATCACATTTGCCTGCACTGCTTCTTTCTGCTGTTGATCCTGACATATTCTTAACCCCAGCCATTAGTTACCCTATGCCTGTTTTTATATTCTCTGCGGGGTTAGATTACAATAAACGTCTCTCCCTCCTAAGCAAACAGAAAAACTGCCACAGTAAAGTTACCACTAACAAGCTCACAAGTCAGCAAAAGGCAGAGAGATGTTTGAATGACAGCCTGAAACTTTTCAAACTTGTTTTGCCAGCAGGTTCCACCAGAGTCCCTGGACAAATAGTTGTAGTTTTGGTTTATAACACATGCCATTGTCAAAAACACCATTTACTACACCAGAAACTGAAGTTCAACTCCTGGGAGGAATTATGTGGCAGAGCTCTTATCATTTGTGCAGTAAAGGAACCTCAGACCAGAGGTACATCTGTAGCTCATTTAAAAAATGAAAACAGCTAAGACTTTATTTCTATTAGTCAAACTACCCTTCGACGTATTCTCGCCTCCTGTTTGTGAAAATGTAGGCTGGAATAGCTCTGGCTGGAGACTCAGCTGGTTTGGGGAAAAGACATAACTCAGCAAATAGTCGAACTTAGTCTCCTAGTGACCATGCTCCATGAAGGAAAAGCTAGTAACTATCAGTCCCTATACCTTTTATAAAGGGGGTCAGATTTAGAAGCCAAGATGAGGCAACTTCCTCCATATTACTATGTGTGATGTCCTAAAGTAGAATAAACATAGAATAAAAGGCTTCCTGACTGACATTCTAAGATTTGGGGGAGGAATAATTGACATATAATAATATGTCAGTTTCAGGTGTACAAAATAATAATTCGACCACAATTAGTCTAGTTAACACTCATCACCACACATAGCATCCATTTTTTGGTCTTAGAATGAGAAATTTTAAGATCTACTCTATCAGCAAATTTATAATATACAATACAGTATTATTAACCATAATCACCATGCTAAGCCTTGTGCCCCCAGCACTTATTTGTTGCACAATTGAAAGTGTACCTTTGAACCAGCTTTACCACTTTCATCTGCCTCGCACACCCCCCTCTGGAAACCACCAATCTGTATCTGTGAGTTTGGTTTTGTTGTTGCTGTTATTTTTTGAGTCCACATATAAATGAGATCACATGGTATTTGATTTCTCTTTCTGATTTATATCATTCAGCATAATTCCCTTATTATCCATGTTGTCACAAATGATAACATATCCTTCTTTTTATGGCATAATAATATTTAATTAAATATATACCATATTTTCTTTTTATATTGTTGTTCAAGTACAGTGTTCTTCAGTTTCCCCTCACCACTCCTCCCCTGCCCCGAATATATATACTGTATTTTCTTTATTCACTCATCCACCTATGGACACTTAGGTTGCTTTCCATGTCTTGGCTAATAATTGCTGCAATGGTAAATAAAGCTGCAATGGACATGAGGATTCATGTATCTTTTTGAGTTAGTGGTTTTGTATCCTTTGGATAAATATTCAGAAGTGCACTTGCTGTATCAAATGGTAGCTCTATTTTTTAATTTTTTATGGAATCTCCATAGTGTTTTTCATAGTGACTATATCAATTTACATTTCCTCCATCAGTGCACAAAGTTCATATTTCTCCCATTCCTCATCAGCACTATTATCTCTTGTCTTTTTGATAACAGCCATTCTAACAGATGGGAGGTGACACCTCACTGTGATTTTAATTTGCATTTCCCTGATTACTAATGATATTGAACTCATTTACATATACTGGTAAACTTTCTGTATTTTTTTCTATTGAGTTGTATGAATTCTTTAAATATTTTAGATATTAATTTCTTATCAGATATATAATTCACAAATATTTTCCCATTGAATAGTTTACTTTTTATTTTCTGTTCTGTGCAGAAACTTTTTAGTTTGGTGTGATCCCACTTGTTTATATGTTTTTGTTTTGTTTGGTTTTGTTGTCAAATCCAAAAATCATCTCCAAGACCTATATCAAAGAGCTTACCACCCGCTTTACTTCTAAAAGTTTCATGGTTTTGTGTCTCATGTTTAAGTCTTTTAGCCCTTTTGAGTTGCTATACTATAGTATATACTCTAGTTTGTAATATCATGTGAAATCAGAAAGTGTGAAGCTGGCTTTGTTCTACTTTCTAAGGATTCACTTTGCTACGTAGGTTCTCTTATGGTTCCATACACATCTTAGGACTGTTTGTTGTGTGTGGGGGCTCTGCCCACAGGAGCCCCCCATCTGCCACAGGTGAGAATAAGTCTACCCAGACATGATCTGCTTGGGGAAGAGAGGTGGCCAGTCTCTCAAAAGAGAAAATCTTTTTGTGGGCATGTTAAACATCTCAGCACTAGGTTAACCATACATATTTTATCAATATGGATCCAGTAATAATTCCATGTTTCTTCTACTCTCTCAATCTTCATCTTAGAGTCTTTGCAATGTCACATCAAGGACAAGTTTTATTATTATTTGAAGTTAATAGAGCACTTACAAAGCATAGAAGAGGTTTCAAGGTTCAGGTATAGAAAAATAACCCTAAGATACTGAAAAATGTAATGACCGCTATTTGTTATCTTTTTAAATTTTCTTACAAGTTATTTCAGTCTTGGCTACGAGTTTCTTCCAGTTATAGTTCAATTAATTCTCTTCATCAGAGGGACTTTGAAGAAGATGCAAAGATACTCAATGGGTTTTTAAGATTAATTTTAATACTGTATATTGTAGTGTATGCAGAAGAAAATAATAGGACTTTTTTCTCTGTGTATATGTTTTATAAAATATTTTGTATCTTCAATATTTTCATTGTCCTATTGCTTTTGAGAAACACAAAAGACATACTATATTTACTATGATTATGTATATAGTACACTAATAATTTAAAAATTATACAATTTAAAAATAGTTTCTAATTAATGTTATAGGGTATATTAATGAATTATTGCTGATTTTTCACCTTAAATATTTTTTAGCAAAATATTTCTCACTTTTTATCAAATAGTAGTATTATTGTAAGAAGAATGGTCAAATTGCAGGAAGGACTTATAGTACTTTAAAATAATGAGGAGCTAAAAATGAAAGTCAAGGATCCTTGAAACTTATTACTCTGCAATCTACAATATTAAAAGTAAAATTGATATTATATGTAAATTTAGCTAGGGGAAATAAACTACCAGTGTTAATAAAACTGTTAAAATTCCATAAATATATCAACATTTGGTTAAAATATTGATATTACTGTTTTATACTTTAAAGGTATTTGAGGAGATGCTGACCTTTGTTATTGTTAAGGACTCTTGAATACAAAAGGAACTGGGACTAGTATTAGAGCAGAAAAGAATTTAACATTTTCTGGCCTAAACAAGTCAAGGAAGTAAAATCTCAGTAATGCATTTGACAGATTTCTTGCTTGTTCACACTCTCTTTTTCTCCATGCTTAACTCATTTTTGCTTTTTATACATAAAAAAAACCCGTTTACTCCCTGGCTGGTGTAGCTCACTGGGTTGAGTGCAGGCTGTGAACTAAGGAGTCGCCAGTTCAATTCCCAGTCAGGGCACATGCGTGGGTTGTGGGACAGGTCACATGAGAGGCAACCACACATTGATGTTTCTCTCCCTCTCTTTCTCCCTCCCTTCCGTCTCTCTAAAAGTAAATAAATAAAATCTTTAAAAAACAAAAAAAATCCATTTGCTCTTACTGACTGATCCTTCCTTTACTTCCTTGATCAAAAACATTGTTACCAACATTTCCTGAGTATCACAATAGCCTCTCTTCTATTCCTTACCACTAGTTTTAAAAAATTCATGGAGAATTACTGGGATTGGTTCAGCTAACTTTAGGTGCCCACGCCAGACAAATCAAATAGTAGCCAGAAGATAATGGCAGCTTCACCTGGGGTAAACCCCCCCTGGTGGTGTTGGAGAAGTAGGAGAACTTCTCAAATCTCTATGAAGCACTACATTCTGATGAAGAAGAGGAATGACTGACTGGCACATAAATCAGTTCAACAACATACAGACTGTAACTTAATCAAAGCTTTCAGAGACTTCAGTTATAGAGGGGTTGGTAGAAGTGAGGTCTACTCGAGGGTGGTTTGTAGGGTAATAATATGGGTTTAATAATTCATAGTTTTAATTTGAGTATTTCACCTAAAAGATCATATAGTGTGTTTGAATGTCATATTGTTATGTTACAGAATTACATGCTTGTGATTTTGTAATAAAATATTTTGTAGTAAAAAAGAGGCATTACCAATGCTGGATACTGTATATTCTACTCTTTTAATTAAGCTCACTAAAGTTTTTGAGTTATATGGCAGAAAAAAGAAGAAAATTAAAAACCTACAATTCAAAATTTGTATAACAAGCTTGGAAAAACTTGGCTTTTTTCCTGTATATTTCATGTACAAACAATAGGTTTCATGCAAATTTCTGTCCTTTAATTATTTTCATGACTTAACCTCAATATATTTTATTCATATATTTTTGCAAGATGCATTAATAATTTATAAATGAAAATCAAGTAAAAATTAAGTTATAATAATCAGGAAATGTAAAACAAATTAAGAAAAGATAAATAATTAGGAAATTATGACAATATATAAGACTTTGACCTAAACTTAACAGTTGAATAGCATGTAAAATACCTACGGAAACTATTTCTGTCAAGTGATTTAGTTTTTAATGTTTGAAGAAAGAGAAGATGAACATTTAAATTTACCAATTTTAACATAAGTATTTCTAATTGCTTTCAAACAGGGATTTGTAAATAAGATTATATTTTTTCACAGTTGTATGAAAAATTAATTTAAAATATAGATGGGAAAAAATAATAGTTCCAACCCCCAAAAGTCACACCTTCCAGAATGTGAATTGGGAATTTATTGTTCAAAACTTCCTATTACTTAGGCTATTTACTACAGGGGATATTGAATAACATGAGATGAAAGTGACAAAACAGATTTTTTATAAGCACACTACTTTTAAAAAGTACCTTCTGATAAATTGATGTGAAATCTAAAACATCTTGGAAATGAACTACATTATTTCAAGTAGCTAAGAGCAAAACTGAGACATCTGTCAGAGTCAGCAAAAAAGAGAATAACAAGATCAACAGAAGCTGAGCACCTGTGAATTGTAAAACATTTTATGACATGATCTAGATGCTATTTTTTTTTATTTTTTTCCGTGAAAGATTAAAGGTGATTCTAGCACAGAAAGGTATCTCTGGCAAGTAGGGATTTTTTTCCCAGTTTTGAAAGCCATCGGAGTAAGAGATTGTATATCTCTAATGAGATCTTCAAAAAAGAGGAACCATCTTTTTTTAAAAATCAAACATATTGACCTGGCTGGTGTAGCTCAGTGGATTGAGGGCGGGCCTGCAAACAACATGAGGCGGTTCGATTCCCAGTCAGGGTGCATGCCTGCGTTGGGGACCAGTTCCCAGCAGGGGACACACGAGAGGCAACCATTCATTGATATTTCTCTCCCTCTCACCTTCCCTTCCCCTCTAAAGATAAATAAATAAAATCTTTAAAAAAATCAAACATATTGATTGAGAATGTAGAATACCAAAATTTGCAAGAAAAGGGAGTGTTGCAAATAATGTCCAGTGTGAAGTTGCAAAGAATAAATGTCAAACTGAGTTTTAGACCTTCTCATTCAATATCCCTCAACCTGTTCTTTGTAATACCAACCATATATTTTAAAAGTTCTTAGATTTCTCACTGTGGTCAGCTTTTTAGATTCCAGAGAAGTAGCCATAATCAAGTTACTCTGAATAAATGTTGAGGCAGATGACTATAACCTCCCTAGATTTCCCAGACCCAAAATTTATTCCAGGGTATTAGAATAAAGAAAAAATGAAGCTATTGAAGAATTGTCTTCCAGATTCATTCCTCTGCAAAATGATGCCACCACTTAAAATAACACAAGTATTCTTTCTAATAAAAAAAATACAGAGAAATCATAAGAACTGATCTCTGTATACCACTGACTGATAATGTATTTCTGCCAAACTCACAATGTCTCCAAACTTTACTTTGTAAAGACTTGGCACCTTAATTTGCTGCCATAAACCTGCTAAGTTATGGCTCCTACATAACTATCTCCTTCTAGCTCTCTGCTTTGTAATTAGACATTAGAAGACAGTTGAAACCTCTAATGAATAATTATAGTCCAGTTTTGTTGGTTAGTCTGTCTCAGTATGCTAGGTTTACTGATTCTAAGCCCTTCTGTAAACATTAGCCGAGAGAGGATACATCAGTATGTACTTGCCTTCTTCCTAAAAAGCCAGCTCTTATATTTAATCTTCACTGTCAATATGTAACCCAACAGACCGAGAGTTGGGTCATGGTAGCCCTGGATGCTTAGCATGCTTTGTAGCAAAAGGGTATTTTGCAATGGACTGCTATGGAAATATCCATAAGTGACCCCTTGGGAGGATCTGGGAATATAAGTGGTTCATTTACATCAATGATAATGTCTCTGGTTCCCAAGACTTTCTCAAACAGCTTATACTTACCTTCCCAACCACTGATGCACTGTTTAAATCAAGGGCAAGGAGTCATGATGTCTCCATTCTTAGTTTTGTTTAAGCGGTAGGAATATTCACTATTCCTCAGAGTGCCCTACAGTGAATTCATTTATGTCAATTGATTATAAATTATTATATATCTTAAGACTAGAAGAGAACTTATGTGTATTTTATACTATAAGATACCCAGAAAGTTACCAACATAAATTAAACTTAATTCTGAATATGAGCAACAAAGGTGCCAAAGGTTAAGAGAGTTAAAAAATATATCCCTTAGATTTTTCACAATTTTACCCATATTTTATAGACTAAAACAAAATGTTTTCAGTGAAAGTTGCATAAATATTGGATGAAATCTTGTCATGTAGAAATGTGCTGTGTTAATTTAAGCAATTTTTGGACAGATAAAAAATTATATTGAATAAAAGATATACGAGTTTTGGGTCCTCACAGTCACATTCTGATATGAGACTTTGGATACGAGTAGTTTATTTGAGAGATGATTCCAGAAAGTTTGATAAGAATGTGCTATCATAAAACAGAGGAAAGCCAACAAAGGTGTGTTACTGAACTATTAATTCTTGTGGGCAATGGGGAGCTAAATCTTACTATGTGTGAGATATACCTTAAAACTTCCCCCTTGTGGTGAGGAAATGGGTATTTACTACTTCCCTATGGTTAAAATTAACTTCTAGATCAGTGGTCAGCAAACTTTTTCAGTAAAGGACCACATAGTAAATATCTTAGGCTTTGCAAGTCATATGATCTCTCAGACTGTGCAATGCTGCCATTGGAAAGTGGAAGCAACTATAAAAATCCTTTCAACAAATGGTTGTGGTTATGTTTCTTTTACTTACAAAAATAGGTGGTGAGCTGAATTTGGCCTGACAACCACAATTTGTCGGCTCCTGTTTTAGACCATCAATTTCCCTGCCCAGCACAGCTGAAGATGGTCTTGTAGCTAGAGAATACCCTCAGGCAGAAAGAAGCAGAAAGCAATGGACTGCTATGGAAATATCCATAAGTGACCCCTTGGGAGGATCTGGGAATATAAGTGGTCAACAGATGAAATTACAAAACTTGAAGTCAGTAAAAGTTTTTAAAAGAAAGCTATAGAATTATGTTGAATTAAAAAGATGACATCTAAAGTATTGTCAGAAGTATCTCAAAATTATTAAGTGATAAATCTAAGCTATAAGGAAAAACAGGATAGACTTTAGATACTTTTATCCCTGATGATTCAGTTACTCAGACGCCAGATTAGATTAGTTGTGTTTGATATGTATAATCATATGAATACTATGTAGGAAAGAATGTTTCAAGGACAAAAAAATGCATAAGAGCCATGGCCTGCTTCTCTGTTCTGTGTCTATACCACATGTACTTTGAAAGATCGTATGATGTAGTTAGCTCTTAATTTCAGCAATAATAATGCATTCTTCCTTGAAAGCAACAAATCTTGAATACACGTGGTCTTTCTTAGAAATTTGTTTAACCGAGATAAAATTGACATTAGAGACTCTAACTTTAGTTGAGTTCTGATAACCCACTACCATGGTACAGCCACTATGGAAAACAGTATGGAATTTTCTAAGAAAACTAGAAATGAACATGTCTTTTGACCCAGCAATTCCACTGTTAGGAGTATATCCTAAGAACCCTGAAATACCAATCCAAAAGAACCTATGCACCCCGATGTTCATAGCAGCACAATTTATAATAGCCAAGAGTTGGAGACAATCTAGATGCCCATCAGTAAATGAATGGATCCAAAAACTATGGTACATTTACACAATGGAATTCTATGCAGCAGAAAGGAAAAAGGAGCTCCTACCCTTTGCAAGATCATGGATGGAACTGGAAAGCATTATGCTGAGTGAAATAAGCCAGGCAGTGAAAGACAAATACCATATGATCTCACCTTTAACAGGAATCTAAACAACAAAACAAACAAGCAAGCAAAATATGACCAAAGACACTGAAATTCAGAACAGGCTGACAGGGACCAGAGGGGAGAGTGGAGAGAATCACAGGGGAAAAGGGGAAGTATAAACAAGTATAAAGTATATCACATGAACGAGTGATATTGTCCATGAACATGGACAATAACTAAGGTGGGGGGTGGAAATGGGAGGGAGGTGGGGAGCACTGGGGGGGGAGGGCTGGGAGTATAAGACAGAAAACTATACTTGAACAAGAATTAAATAAAAAGAAAAAAATTAACATTAGAAATAGAGGGAAAAAGCTTGAGATCCAACATTGACTTATCCACCCTCAAATTTAAGCACCTGTGACCATATAGAAAGTATAAAACAAAGATTCAAGAAACAAAATAATCACTTTAATAGTATTGGCTAAGTAAATTACAGATGTTTCACTATTTTAGACAGTATTCATGTTACAGATATTTCACAAAATATCATTTAAAAATGCAGAGGCACCCATATATTCCAGGTAACCAAATAAAGAAAAGTACAAGTCATAATTTAGAAAAAATTTCAATACACATACATCAGCAAGTATTTTTATTTTGTGCTTTTCTAATTTCATTTTCAGTTAGAATTTACCTGAAGAACTTTGGCTCTAACTATATCTTTAGTGGATATCATTTAAAAATAAATGAAAGATCAACCAAAAGTATTTGTAAGGTAATAGCATTTCTTCTGTAGTTTTATAAGACTGTAATCGAGTTCACTCATAAGCAACAAGATTATTGCCTCATAAAATAGCCCAGTAGAGCTATAGTGTTATCCCAATTGTGGAGCTACAAGATGACTCATAAAAAAATGTGTGCAATAACTATGAACATAAACATGTAAGTGCATTGGATTTTTCTTTTTTTTTTTGCCACACCAGGGGATATGAGAAACAATACAAGAGTAAGTTTAAAACCTGCAAAACAAGTAAGGAATCAGACTGACTATAAAAAAATAGTCTAATATCCTAAATTTTAATATTATTAGGAGTAGATATTTAATAGAGAAAAATATCTGTGCTCATAATATACTTACAAATGAATGGTTCAAAAAATTGAGAGTTTGGTAGGGAACAGAAATGTTAAGTAGCACCAGTATGTTATGCAAGTCTGGTATGAAAGAAAAAGAATTGTACCAAATTCGAAGACTTTTCTTTATACATCTCTATCATTGACATTGATTTGCTGGTAATTGGAGAAGTCAAGAGAGATATTGTGAAGAAAGATGGTGTGTCTATAATAAACAAGCTTTCTAAAATGATTCAACTTAGAGAAATGGGAATGGAGGGTCAGGTATTTATTTAGAAGGTATCCACTGTATCTTTAGGCTGGAATTACACAATAATTTATTTGGTTTTCTTTGATTATTACCTATAAATTTTGACCTTCTTTTCTTTGTTCTCCTGGGAAAAAATGATGCCATGTCAGACAAAAATGGGTGCCTGCATCTATAATCTGCTATGTTATTTTTATATATGTCATAAAAGATGCAGAGGAAAGCTAGGCTAATGTGGAAGGTTAGGATGATCAAGTTAGCAGTTATTCTTTCTTCCAACGATGTGTAACTTTGGTTACAGTTACATATCTTTGGCACAATGCTGAAGTCAACACAATAACCCCACCCATGAGTATGAATACAACCATTGGATAAAATGTGATGTCACATTCATGGTTTACAGACCAGCTGACTTTGAGTTGGTGAAAAGAAAGGTTATCCTGGGTTGGTCTTACCAAATCAAGTGAGTCCTTAGAGGGAGGAAAAGCATCAGATAAAATAGTCTCCTTGCCTGAAGGAAGTACAATGCGATGTAAGTTGGATTGGGGGAGTACGGTGAGGTACAGACCTTTAAGAACTGAAATTGTCTCCTGATACCCAGCCAGCAAAATAGGGATGTCAGTAGTTATACCCTCACAAATACTAGATTCTCCCAACGACCTCAAAGATCTAAGAAGAGAACCCCAAACCCTGGACAATGCCACATGGCCATCACTTGATTTCAATCATCAAAGACCCCAAGCAGAGAACTCAAGTAACCCACTTATTCTAAGACTCCTAACTCAAGAAACTTAGATAATAGGTCTGTATTTTTTAGCCACTAAGTTCATGGTCATTTGTTAAGCTATAACAGAAAAGGGCTATGTTAGAGCCAAGAGCTGAACCAGTAGAAAGCACTTCTCTAGAACACTGTATTTGGAGTATGTTGTGGACCGCGCTGCCTGGTTCTAGGAACTGTGTCTCCACCCACTGTGGCTGAAGGCTAGCGACGACCTCTGGAATGCAAGCCGCAGAAGATGAAGCTTGTCTCTGGTAGCAGATGCTGCCTCAGTTTCCTCTCCCTGCCCCCAAAGCTTGGTCGGAAGTCAATGACGGGTAAGACCCCTCACAGTGGGGGGCAACCTAAGCCAGACTCGATCACTTGGGAGGCCTTCATGGAAGGACTCAGGGGGCTGTGACAAGGAGCAATGGACTCTCACCCTCAAGCTTTGACAAAGCCTGAGTCCCCACATTCTCTGGGAGAAGTGCTTTCTGGTTCTAATCCCCTTAAGTCTGAATACCTGTTGGTGAGAGGTGCAGCTCCTTGCCTTGCTAGAACATGTCCTGGGGAACATTCTGGCATCACAAAGACTTCCTGATAAACCTGTGAAATCTGCTCTGCTAAGAGTGCTTTCATTCATATGTTAAGGGTTCGAGCAGGAAACCCTAAAACTCTGTTCTTGATAGACTCTGACTCATACTAAGCCTTCAGATTTCTTTGAAATGTTATCTACTGTTTGATCCTTGCTGCCCTGTATTCCTGTGTGTTACAACCCAATAAAAGCCCCTGGAGCAGGGAGCTCAACACCTTTTTCCTCTGGGAAAATGGCCACTTCTCCTCCCCAAGCAGATCACATCATGTCTCAGTCATGTTTACTCTCATCCGTGGTGGCTGGAGGTCTTCAAGGAAAGTCGCCCCCACATCGTAATTTTTAGTTATAATTTTATATATTATAAAATTACCACAGTGACATGTTCACTGAAAAAAGTCAAATGATGAAGAATAATTAAAAAAAAACAAATAAATATGCTTTAAAATAGACTCATTTCTCCTCCTCCTCTCTCCCTCCGTTAATTTTTAGAAAATAATTGTTAGGCACTGCTTACTGTTTTTATTTGGCTAGCATTAAAAAAAAAACTTAGTAGCACAATTGTACACCCTGTTTAACTCATTTTGTTTTTCTATAAAATTATATGAATTTCATAATTGCTGTTCACCTAGACTATGCCATTTTTAGTAGCTTATTATTGTATGAAAATGCTACTTCTCTCACTGTATGCAAAATATTCATGAGGTTCCAACTAAGCCACCCTCAAAAAATATGATTTGGGTAATTTCACTCAAACAGTCTTTAAAAAAGTTAAGAACTCCAGCACTGATTTCATAAACTCTCATTCAGTAATTACTCTGAATCCTTAATCCAAATAATCAAATTGATGATTGACCTTCACAGACATTTTCATTCTGAAATGTTTTGATCTAGCTACTACATCACATTTTCTTAAAAAAGAATATACAATTTTATAGCAAAATTAGCTTACTTCTAAGAGTGAGAGAAGAGTCTCCATTTGGTATTTGCAAGTAAGAACTGTACTAATACTCTTGCTAATTGAGAAGAAGCTGTTGGTTGCTCTGTAGGTTTGCTCTTCACACAGGTGACACATCACAGGGGTGATCTAACTCAGAAATAAGTTTGGGAAAGTGACAAGTGACTAAATGCATAATAATCTATTATTAACTTTCTAACACCCTAACATTAAAATAAATCTAATATTAAAATTAATAAAATTTAGTATTAACACTGAGAATAAGGCTGTATATCTTTTGTAAAAAATAAGTTTGTTAGAAGCTAATAAAACAGTCTAATATACACAGATTTCATTTATCGAAGTTTAGTTAAATAACACCATCCCCTCCACAACATGGTGAATATTTCGGTTACCATGGTGTTCTAATTATGAATATTTGCATAAAGTGCAAACCTAGCTCTTCGCTTTACAAATCAGCAAAAGATAGATGCACACCATTTTCTGCGACCAACACATCATTTCTTTTAAAGTGTACTGAGGACTAATCACTGTACATGTAAGCTGACACACAGACAGCCAAGTATATAACTGTGTTGCCTTTTTGTTTCCCATGTGAAAACTGACATCTTCCAAAAAGGGGCAATTGATAGAGGAAATGAGCCAGTAATAATGAAGGTGCAGCAAAGAAAGAAAGCAATAATGCTGAAAGTGAAATTTAAATCAAACATAAATGGTGTTACAAAAAATGAGGCTGACAGTGGGAATGTTTAACTGATTCTTCCCAACATATTTCAGATTTCCAGCCAGAAGAACTTAGTATTATTTTTATAGGTTGTCTCCTAAATTCCTGAGACTTTCAGTGAGATTTCTTCAGTCTCACAGGTCAGAACTCATACTTTTTTCCAGCATTTTATGTAGTCCATCAACTGTTCAGCTTACAGAAGTATAGTAGTTATTTTTTCCCCAGTAAAGGTGTTTTACCATACCTTGTAGAGTTTCAACCTTTGAATGAAGACCTTAATTTTTGGCAAAACATCCTGACATGAAGACTGTGGAAGACCCTGAAGTTCTTTATCTGCATAGCTCCCATTGCTGAGGTCTACTCTCCTCATTCCTATCACCTCAGTGACTCTGAATGCCAGGTTCTGTCTCTTCAGCTAGATGAAACCTGTATGCACGGTATGGCCTTCACTGCCTTTACCGTAGTGGAAAAAAAATGCATCCAGGCAGGCATCTGATACGACTCGATTCGGAACTTAACTCTCATTATTCTCTTTCTTCTTCTTCTTTTTTTTTGAGATGGCTAAAATCAAGCTTATTTTTTTATTGTTGTTCAAGTACAGTCATCTCTGCTTTCCTCTCACCACTCCCTGCAACCCCAGCCACCCCCACCTCCCACCCTCAATCCTACCCCTCTTTGGCTTTGTCCATGTGCCTTTATACATGTTCCTTGATAACTTTTTCCCCTTCTTCCATTATCTCCCTTCCCTGTCCCCTCGAGTTACTGTCAGTTTGTTCTTTATTTCAATGTGTCTGGTTATATTTCCCTTGCTTGTTTGTTTTGTTGATTAGGTTCCACTTATAGGTGAGATCATATTGTATTTGACTTCTACCACCTGGCTTATTTCACTTAATATAATTCTCTCCAGTTCCATCCACACTGTTGTAAAAGGTAGAAGCTCCTTTTTTCTTTCTGCTGTGTAGAATTCCACTGTGTAAATGTACCAAAGTGTTTTGATCCACTCATGTACTGGTGGGCACTTAGGTTGCTCCTAGCCCTTGACTATAGTAAATTGGGCTGCATAGGTTCTTTTGAACTGGTGTTTCAGGATCTTAGGGTATAATCCTAACAGTGGAATTGCTGGGTCAAAGGGCAGTTCCATTTTTAGTTTCCTGAGAAAATTCCATACTGTTTTCTATAGTGGTTGCACCAGTCTGCAATCCCACCAACAGTGAACTAGGGTTCCCTTTCTTCCACAAGCTTGCCAGCAATTGCTGTTTGTTGCTTTGCTTATGATGCACACTCTGAATGGTGTGAAGTAGTATGTAACTGTGGTTTTCTTTAATTATTTATTTACTTTTAGAGAGAAGGTAAGGGAAGGAGAAAGAGAAGGAGAGAAACATCACTGTGTGGTTGCCTCTCCAGCCCCCCTTTTGGGGACTTGGCCAACAATTCAGGCATGTGCCTTGACTGGGAACCAAAGGTTTGCAGGCTAGCACTAAATCTACTGAGCCACAGCAGTCAGGGCTTTTTTAAATTAAGATTTTATTCATGTCTCATTGTGGTTTTTATTTGCATATCTCTCATAGCTAATGATGCTAAGCTTTCATATGTCTCTGGGTCCTCCTTAAAGAGGTGTCTGTTCAGGACCTTTTGCACATTTTTTAAATTGGATTGGTTGTCTTCCTGGAGTGGGGTCATGTGAGTTCTTTATACATTTTGGAGATCAAACCCTTGTCTTAGATATCATTGGCAAGTATGTTTTGCCATACAGTTTGTTCCCTTTTCATTTTGCTGATGTTTTCTGTAGCCTTGCAGAAGCTTTTTATTTTGATAAAGAAGTCTCATTTGTTTATTTTTTCCTTAATGTCTTTTGATGTAGGGTTCATTCCTCCTTGGTTAGGTTTATTCCTAGGTACTTTATTTTTTGTGTTGCTATAGCAAGTGGAATTTTTTTCTGATTTCTGATTCTGATATTTCATTGTTAACATTGTTCTGAAAACCCTTTTGTTCTGCCAAATTCATTTATTAGGTTGAATAGTTTCTTGGTGGAGTCTATAGGGTTTTTGATGTACACTATCATATCGTCTGCAAACAGTAACAGTTTTGCTTCTTCCTTTCCAATTTGGATGCCTTTTATTTCTTTTTCTTATCTGATCTCTGTGGCTAGGATTTCCAATACTATGTTCAACAGAAGTGGTGAAAGCAGACATCCTTGTCTTGTTCCTGATCTTAGTGGGAAAACTTTCAGTTTTTGCTCATTGAGTATAATGTTGGCTGTAGGTTTCTCATATATGACCTTTATTACGTTGAGGTATGGTTCCTGTATTCCCACTTTCTAAGTGTTTTTGTATAAATGGGTGCTGTATCTTATCAAATGCTTTTTCTGCATCTATTGACATGATCATGTGATTTTTGTCTTTGCTTTAATTTATGTGATGCATTACATTTATTAATTTGCAAATATTGCACTATCCTTGCATCCCTGGCATGAGTTCCACTTGATCATGGTGTATGATCTTTTTGATGTATTGCTGGATGCGGTTTGCCAATATTTTGTTGAGGATTTTAGCGTCTATGTTCATCAGTGATATTGGCCTGTAGTTTTCTTTCTTTTTTGTGTCTTTATCTGGTTTGGGGATTAGGATGATGATGGCTTCATAAAAAGAATTAGGGTTCTTCCTTCTTCTTGGCTTTTTTGGAATAGTCTGTAAAAGATGGGGATTAGCTCTTGCTTAAATGTTTTGTAAAATTATCCCATGAAGCTGTCCAGTCCAGGGCTTTTGAGTATCAGGAGTTTGTTTGTTTGTTTGCTTATTATTATTGCTTCTTCAATTTTGCCAGCTGTTAGTGGTCTGTTCAGGGTTTCTGCTTCTTCATTCAGTTTCGGGAGACTATATTTTTCTAGAAATTTGTCCATTTTACTCAGGTTTTCAAATTTCTTGGCATATTGTTCTTCCTAGTAATTTCTTACAATCCATTGTATTTCTGTGGTATCAGTTGTAATCTCTCCTCTTTCATTTCTGATTGTGTTTATTTGGGTCCTCTCTCTTTTCTTCTTGATGAGTCTGCTAAAAGCCTTCTTGATTTTCCTTATCTTTTCAAAGAACCAGTGTCTGGATTTATTGATCCTTTGAATTGTTCTTTTAGTCTCTATGTCATTTAATTCTGCTCTGATCTTGGCTATTCATTATTCTTATCTCTCTATGGTTACAGTTGTGATATGCAACATTTAAAGAGTCATTTCTTAGATCTCATTCAATTGCTTTTAAACTTCTTTTCAATGAAAGAGCTAGTTCAGTACAAGTCATTCCTTCATGACCAAAAATGCCAATTCCTATTTTGAAATTTATAATATCCTAATGCCCATGTGAAACATCATACTCTACTCTCTTCCTTTGAAATATTTACCACCTTTGCTAACATCATCTTTATCTATTGACAAAGCTTCTAAGTCACTATCTGTTTCGCCCAACACTCATTGGTGAAAGTGAGGTTTTGTTGTTTTCCCAAGAAATTTTTTCAAACTGATTTTCTAACAATAGTTGTACAATGGTCACTTTTTTCAAAAGTGTAATTATTGCTATATATCCTTAGGACTATTTTCTAATGAAAATTTTGACTTCTAAAATATTTTGGAAATTTGATCACACTCACACTCACACAGGCATGTAAATCTTTTGTAGATACCTTATAGGGTACAAAGAATAATATTTTGACATCAAATCTTCAGGTTGTAATCATTTGAAATATGTTTAAGAACTTTAAAAACCCATATTATATTATATATTACACAAATATATATAAATATATCATATATAATATATGCGTGAATGCATGTATACACACATATACATATAATATATACTGTTTGCTATACATATATGCCATTTTCTTTAACACAATGAATGAAAATTTGAAAAAAAAGTATATTGAATTCTATTTTAAGAGGAAGACATAAAAGAATAATGGAACTGTATTGTCCTTTTTGCCTAAGCTAGATAAAAGTAATGAGGCTGCTATTGAACTATTTTTTATCTAAAGTTTGTAGAAAATAGGAGAATAAACAATAGGTGTGGGAATAAGATAATAGTTTAAAACAAATTGGAGTAGAGAAGTAGATTAGATAATCCCAGGTTTTGAAAAATCAGCTACTCTACAAGTCACAATCAGACAGAAACCTCTGAATAAGTGTTTGATGTTTGGGTCAGTGAGATGAGTGTCCACCAGAACAGAGGGTAATACAGTCATGTGCTGCTTAATGACAAAGATATGTTTTGAGAAATGTGTCCTTAAGTCATTTTGTCATTGTGTGAATGTCAGAGAGTACTCTTACATCACCTTCAATGGTACAGTCTGCTATACACCTAGGCTTATGGTATAGCCTATTGCTCCTAGGCTATAAGTCTGCACAGCATGTTACTGTACAAAACAACACAAGATTAAGTCAAACATAAGAGAAAATGATGCAATTAAAGTCTTGGTAAACATGAGATGTATGAGATGACTACCAGTATAATAAGTACACTGTTTTATAGCAAATCTTTTTTTTTTATAAGTAGAAGAAGTACACTCTAAAGTAATAGAAAAGCATGGTATAGTAAATACATAAACCAGCAACATAGTTGTTTATCATCATTATCAAGTATTATGTACTCTATGTAATTATGCAGGCTATACATTATATGATTGTTATAGGTATTATCTCACATCATAAATAAAAAGTATCATCCTTAATCAGATGCTGTGTTTTTACTGGAAACTATTGGGAATGATATTTTATAACATAACTTGTTAAAATATCAGTACTCTGACTTTTTTTGTAGTTCTATGGTTAAGTTTCTATGGGAAGCAGTGGCCAACATAATTTTTTAAAGAAATTGAATTTGTAAATATGTTTACTTTATAGAAAATTATTGAGAAATGATTGGGGGTTGGGATCTCAATGGACTGTTATTGTACTCAAATAACAGAGAATCTGAAATATTAATGGAATCATTTTGTCTATTTGCCTTATCTAGAAATATATTTGAATCTATAATTTTTTATTTTTAAACTTAGATTCCCATCTAAAATAAAAGCCTAAAATATAGTTTTTAGCAACATCTTGATCAACCTAAAGTATAGGCACATTTTATAAGATAAAAACTTAATTAAAAAGAAAACATGCTTTTCTTTTTTAAAATTTTATTGTTGTTAAACTAGTTTTCTGCCTTTTCCCCTCTCTTCTCCCCTGATCCCAGCCATCCCCACCTCCCTCGCCTGATTCCACCTCCCCTTGGTTTCGTCCATGTGTCCTTTATAGGGTTTTTCCTGAAAACCCTTCACCCTTTCCCCGCCATTATCTCCTCCCATCTCCTGTCTGGTTACTGTTTGTTTGTTCTTAATTTCAATGTCTCTGGTTATATTTTGCTTGCTTATTTGTTTTGATGATTAGGTTCCACTTAAATGTTAGATCATATGGTTTTTGTCTCTTACCACCAGGCTTATTTCACTTATCATCATGCTCTTCCAGTTCCATCCATGCTGTCACAAAGGGTAGGAGCTCCTTTTTTCTTTCTGCTGAGTAATATTCCATTGTGTAAAGGTACAATAGTTTTTTAATGTATTCATTTACTGATGGGAACTTAGGTTGCTTCCAGCACTTGGCTATTGTAAATTATGCTTCTATAAACATTGGGGTGCATAGGTCCTTTTGGATTGGTGTTTCAGGGTTCTTAGGATATAATCCTAGCAGTGGAACTGCCAGGTCAAAAGGCAGTTCTGCTATTAGTGTCCTAAGAAAACTCCATACTGTTTTCCATAGTGGCTGTACCAGTCTGCATTCCCGCCAACAGTGCAGTAGGATTACCTTTTCTCCACAACCTCTCCAACACTTGTTCATTGATTTGTTTATGATGGCCATTCTGACCAGTGTGAAATGGTATCTTATTGTGGTTTTAATTTGCATTTCTCTGATGGCTAATGATGCTGAGCATATGTCTCTGGATATATCTCTGGACCCTCTTTATATCCTCATTGGAGAAGTGTCTATTCAAGTCCTTTGCCCATTTTTAATTGATTTGTCTTCCTAAGTGGAGTCACGTGAAAAACATGTTATTCTTTGATGTTATTAAAATAATTTTTAAATTATGTGGAATTATCAATAAAACCAAGATTTGTGAATAAAATTCATCATAAATTATCACCACAGTGTTACATAGAAAAGAAGCCAATGCTTTTCCAAAATTAAGCAATATCTTTTGAACAATAACTCTTTAATTTTTAGTAATAGATATGATAATAAACATAAAAGTATATGCCTGCTCAGGACACATGCACACATATGTATATATATGTGCATGCATACGTACACTTAGAAACATACTCATGATACCTGAGCTTTTGCAGTGGTGCAGTTAGTCCTCATAATTATATTAAAAATGTTGACTCAACACTGTAGAAGCTGGATATTTCATATTTATGAAAATGCTTAATGCAAACTGCACTGTTCCGTGTTATTAATGAATGTGTAAAAGAAATAGAAAATATAAAGCATCTCCATAAAGAATGCAGGGACATGTGGTTTATTTTTCCATGAAATAAATCTTTAATTGGTGCTCTAGAATATAATTTTACAAAACAATATTTGTTCTATATTTTCTACCACTAGAAGAAAATATAGTAAAGGGATCTACCTTTTTTTCCCTAAAAATTATGGCCTTATATGATGAAAATTTTCAGATGTATTACAACCAAAATTTCTGACACATACATGAAGAAAATATTCAAATATAACACTGCCAAAAATGTTGACACAGATGCAAAGATCATCATAATAATATTTTAGTTACTGAACATAAATTTTAGCCTGCTTTTTTCTAAAACTTGAAAAATAAGAGGCCAAGATAAGGGTAGAAAATACAATCGTGTCTTATATACCACATCACAATTGACAACAAGACAGGGAGATAATGAGACAGAGAGGAATTGAGAGTTCAGAAATTCAAGCATAGTAGACACATCTGATAGAGAATAAAGTGATATGGCATTTCTGAAATGAGACAGCGAATAAAGACTATGTCCAAAATAAGAAGTGTATTTCAAAAGATTAGGAAGACCTAGTTATGTGTAATCTAGGGGCAGAGCAAGCAAAGCCCAGAATGGCAGGCACAGGAGCAGCCAATACCAGCTGTTGTGCAAGTAAAGTTTCAGCAGGACCCATTCGTGGCTTAGATACAGAAACAGATTTCAAGACAGATCTCTAATTCTAGTCGGAGCTTACAGGGATATTGTCAAGTAGCCCCTATTTTGGGGCAGTAGTTATGTGGAGATGAAGTCATACAATTGTAAATGTCCAGTGATTCCCACTAGGGTTGAACTCAAGCTCTCAGATTTGTAGTATTCAAATACTGGTTTTGAATACAGGACCTTGGACTCACAAGGTGAGTCACAAGCAATTTGTCACTGACAGGGGAAAGAAAAAAACTATTGATGAAAATAGTTCTGAGCTTTATAGATATTAAAATGTCAAATTTTCTTGCTCTCATTCTAATATGCTTTTTGGAATGGAAGAAACAGAATTGAACTTGGTTAGAGCTACCAGAAATGCTAATGGCAAGTGACACACAAGTGAATAACTTCTGAGATATAAAGTTGAGCAGAAAAAGGCTTCAAAGAATAGAAGTAGTGCTCACTTTGGCAGCACATATACTAAACTTGGAAGGATACAGAAAAGACTAGCACGGCCCCTATGCAAGGTTGACTTGTAAATTTGTGAAGTGTTCCATATTTTCAAAAATAATGGTTTTAAGGATGCTCAAGGAACTTAGAGAGAACTGTAAGGAACTTAGTGGGAAACGACATCAAATTGAAAAATGACATGGAAACTATAAATAAAAACCAGTTAGAAATGAAGAATGTAATATCTGAAATGAAGAACACACAAGAAAGAATTAAAATCAGGCCAGATGAAGCAGATGATTAAATCAGCAAGTCTGAAGACAAGGTAGATAAAAGACACTCAGACAGAGCAAGAAAATGAGAAAAAAAGACTCAAAACGAATGAGAATAGTTTAAGGGAGCTTCAGAACAACATGAAATGTAACAATATTTGTATCATAGGAATATCAGAAGGAAAAGGAGCAAAGGATAGAAAACCCTTTGAAAAAATAAAGACAGAAAACTTCCCTAACTTGGTTAGAGAAAAAGCAACACAAGTACAGGAGGCACAGAGGGCCCCGATCAAGATGAACCCAAGGGGGCCTAATCCAAGACACATTACAATAAAAATTGCAAAATTTATTTATTTTTCTGTTTTTATTTGTTGTTCAACTACAGTTGTCTCCATTTTCCCCCTCCACCACTTCCCCCATCCCAGCTATCCCCACCTCCCACCCTTGATTCTACCCTCCTTTTGGTTTTGTCCATGTGTCCTTTATACATGTTCCTAAAAACTCTTCCTCCCAAATGACAAAATTTAAAGACAAAGAGAGAATCTTAAAGGAAGCAAGGAAACACGGAAAGTAATGTACAAGGGAGCTCCCATAAGGCTAGCAGCTGATTCTCAACTGAAACACTACAAGCCAGAAGGGATTGGCAAGAAATATTCCAAGTAATGAAAGGCAAGTATTGGTGACCAAGACTACTCTATCCAGCAAGGTTATCATTAAAAACAGAAGGTGAAATGAAGAGCTTCATGGATAAAAGAAGGTTCAAACAGTACATCTCCACCAAGGCAGCATTGAAAGAGATGGTAAAGGGAGTGATTTAGAAGAAGTAGAAACCGAGAGAGAGAGAGAGAGAGAGAGAGAGAGAGAGAGAGAGAGTGTGAGAGAGAGAGGAACACAATTACAAAGGGAAAAATGTCAATGAATATTGGTAAGTACTAATCAATAATAACTTTAGGGAGTAGGCATTTCTGGCCATTCATACTCCAGCCTGTGAGCCCTCCACTATTGTTTTTTGTGCACTCTTGGACTGAAAACAATATGACTCCATTAGGATAAAGCTCATCAGTCATGAAACTGAACCATCTAATTAAAGAATAGAAGACAGGTCCATGGAACAATCACAGGTATATGTCAGCATGCATACTCACTAATAGCTGTGAAAATGACCCTGAGGAACCATGAACCTATACAGCTGGAAACACTGAGTATTTGAGGAAATAACATCCAATATTTTACTCTGCCAGACAGTTTACCTCTGGATATACTACTTGTGGATTTGAACCAAAAGTGAAATCTAAAAAAGAAGAAGCTGTTGCAGGAAGAGGAAGATGATGTGGCTGGGACAGAGGAAGAGGATTTCATAGTGATAATGCCTCTCAGGATTACTGTTTCAAAGTGATGTGTGCATTAGGATATTATTTATAAGGGTTTTGTTTGTTTTGTCAGTTTTTAATAAACATAAATGTAGGCCAAAAACATAATACCAACTTTGAACATAAATGGAATAAATGCTTTAATCAAAAGATGTGAGGTAGCTGAGTGGTTAAGAAAACACAACCCATGTCAAAACTGTCTGAAATTAAAAGGGATTAAAAAATATCCCATGCAAATGGGCATTAAAAATACTGGGTAGCATTAATTATATCAGATAAAATAAACTTCAAAACCAAAACAACAACAAGAGACAAAGAAGGTTGCTACACAATTCTTCAAGGAGTAGTCGAACAAGAAGATATAACTCTTGTAAACATATATGCACCCAGTATAGGTGCACCTTAATACATAAAGAGAATATTAGAGTACTTTAACAAAAAGATAGGCAACAATATAGGCATTGCAGGAGATTTTAACACCTCACTGTGAACAATGATTAGATGTTCCAAACAAAAACTCAACAAAAATATTGCAGCATTGAACAACATTCTAGATCAAATGGCTTGAATGGCACACCCAAAAGGAAAACTATGCATTTCCTCTAATGCACATTGATTATCCTCAAAAATAGAACACATATAGGGTATAAAATAAGTCATAAAAAACTCAAGAACAATGAAATCATATCAAGCATATTCTCAGATCACAATGGCTAGGAACTAGAAACCAACCTCATGAAAAAAATCTCAAACATATTCAAATACATAGAGATTGAATAACACATTATTAAATAATGAGTGGGTTAACAATGATATCAAGGAAGAAATCAAGAAGTATCTGGAAACGAATGTAAATGAACATACAACAACCCAAAACCTATGGGACACAGTGAAGGCAGTCCTGAGAGGGAAGTTCATAGTAGTACAGGTTTACCTAAAGATAACAGAAAAATCTCAAATAAACAATCTAACTCAACATCTATAAGAACTAGAGTAACAAGAACAAACAAAGACCAGAACAAGTAGAAGGAAAGAAATAATCAAGATTGGGCAGAATCAAATGACATGGAGACTAAAAAGAACAATTCAAAGAAGCAATGAATCCAGGAGATGGTTCTTTGAAAAGATAAACAAAATTGACAAACTTAGCCAGACTCATAAAAAAAGATAGATAGAGAGAGACGACCCAAAGATAGATAGAGGGGACCCAAATAACTAAAATCAGAAATAAAAGAGGAGAGGTAACAACTAATACCACAGAAATACAAAAGAGTGTAAGAAATTACTATGAACAACTATATGCCAAGATTTTGGATGACCTGGGTGAAGTGGATACATTTCTAGAAACATACAATCTTCCAAAACCCAATCAGGAAAAAGCTGAAAACCTGAAGAGACTAAAACTAGCAAAATTGAACTAGTAATAAAAAAACTACTAGCACAAAAGAGCCCTGGATCAGATGGCTTCACAAGTGAATGTTACCAAACATTCAAAGAACTTACACCTATCCTCAAAATTACCGAAAAATTCAAGAAGAGGGAAGACTCCCAAACTCCTTTTTGATACCAGTCCAAGTAAAGACACAAAAATGAAATAAAATTACAGGTCAATATCTCTGGTAAACACAGATGCTAAAATCCTCAACAATATACTAGCATACCAGAGCCAACAATACATTACACAGATCATATACCATGATCAAGTGGGATTTATTTCAGGGATGAAGAGATGGTATAATATTTACAAATTAGTAAATGAAATACATCATATAAATAAAATAAAAGACAAAATCATATGGTCATACCAATAGATGCAGAAAAAACATTTTGTACAATTCAGCACCTATTTATGATCAAAACATTCAGTAAAGTGGGAATAGAGGGAGCATACCTCAATATAGTAAAGGTCATAAATGAAAAATCTACTGCCAACATCATACTCAATGGGCAAAAACTGAAAGTGTTTCCCTTAAGATCAGAAACAAGACAAGAGTATCTGCTTGCACCACTCTTATTCAACATAGTACTGGAGATCCTAGCCACAGTGATCAAACAACAAGAAGAAATAAAAGGCATCCAAATAAAAAAGGAAGAAATAAAACTGTCATTATTAGCAGATAATATGGTGGTGTATATAAAAAACCCTTTAGTCTCCACAAAAAAATCAACCCATGTAATAAGTGAATTTGGAAAAGTAGTGGGATACAAAATCAATATTTAGAAATCAATGGCATTTTTGTACACCAACAATGAACTATCAGAAAAAAGACTAAATATTATTTGTTGTTACTCTAGCAACAAAAATATAAAGTACCTAGAAATAAATTTAACCAAGGATGTAAAAGACCTCAACTTAGAAAACTATAGAACACTGAAGAAAGAAATTGAGGAATATACAAATAAATGGAAGTGTATTTTGTGTTCATGGATTGGAAGATCAACATCATTAAAATGTCCATACTACCCAAAGCAATCTATAGATTCAATGCAATTCCTATTAAAATTAAAATACAAATGGCATATTTCACAGATCTAGAACAAATACTTCAAAAATTTATATGGAACCAAAAAAAAAGAGCAATATTGAAAAATAAGAAAAAAGTTGGAGAGACTATAATACCTGATACAAACTATACTACAAGGCTACTATGATCAGAACAGCCTGGTACTGACATAAGAAGAGACACATAGGTCAATGGAACAGAATAGAGGGCCCAGAAATAAACCCATGTCTCTATGGCTAATTAATATTTGACAAAGGGGCATGAGTATAGCATAAAGTAATAATAGCCTCTTCAATAAATGGAGTTGGGAGAACTGGACTGGTACATGCAGACAAAAATGAAACTAGATAATCAACTTATCTCATACACCAGTATAAACTCAAAATGGTTAAAAGACTTAAATATAAGTCATGATACCATAAAAGTACTAGTTGAAAAACATAGGCAGTAAAATTTCAGATATCCCATGTAGTAATATTTTGGCTGATATATCTCCTAGGGCAAGGGAAATAAAGGGAAAAATAAACAAATGGGACTGACTACATCAAATTAAAGAGCTTCTGCATAGCTAAAGAAACCAACATCAAAATGAGAAGGGAACCAACTGCATCAGAAAACATATTTGCCATTTATACTTCAGATGAGGGTTTGATGTTCAAAGATCAAAGAGCTCAAACAGCTCAACACCAGGAGGACAAACAATCAAATTTAAAAAATGGGCAAAGGACCTGAATAGATACTTCTCCAAAGAGGACATACAGATGGCCCACATACATATGAAAAAATGCTCAACATCACTAGCCATCAGAGAGTTGCAGATTAAAACCACAGTAAGATATCACTCCATACTCATCAAAATGGCTATCATTAATAAATTAACAAACAAGCACTGGCAAAGATGTGGAGAAAAGGGAACCCTGGTGCACTGTTGTTGGGACTACAGACTGGTGCATCCACTGTGGAAAACAATATGGCATTTCTTTAAAAATATAAAATTGAAATATCTTTTTACCCAGCAATTCCACTGCTGGGAATATACCCTAAGAATTCTGAAACACCAATTCAAAAGAACATATGCACCCCTATGTTCATATAGCAGTGCAATATACAATAGCCAAGTGTTGGAAATAGCCTAAATGCCCATGAGTAAATGAATGGATTAAAAAAAATGGTGGTACATTTACACAATGTGATACTATGCAGAAGAAAAAAAAGAAGGAATTTCTACACTTTGTGACAGTGTGGATGGAGACTATTATGCTAAGTGAAATAAGCCAGTCAGTAAAATACAAATACTATATGATCTCACTTACAAGAGGAATCTAATGAACATAATAGACTAATGAGCAAGAAGAACCAGAGACATGTTGACATGGAACAGACTGACAGCTGGCAGGGGCAAGGGGAAAAGAGAGGGATGGTGGAAAGAAGGGGAAGGGTCTAGTCAAAGAACAGGTATGAATGACCCATGGACATGGACAACATGGGACTTGACTGTAGGAGCTCTGTGTGGGCTGTTTGGAGAAGGGCTGAGGGAGAAATATTGGGACAACTGTAATAGAGTAAACAATAATTTAAATAAAGTAAAAATAAAAGAGGAAACAAATGAAAAACAGAAGTAAACCAAAGGATATATAGTAACATGTGGTAAACAATTGTGGTTGTAAACACTCAACAATGAACAGATTTTTAAAAATTAAACACTTTGAATGAGATGCTATATTTGAGCAGCTAAATGAATGTATTTTCTGCTCTGAGAAGTTTATGATCTATATCAGAAAGTCAGGAGTCCAAGGAGATGTGCTTTGCTTTTTATGCATCCTCCTGTTTCTATAGCATCTGAGAAATATTGCACATCGGGAAGCTTTGTTGTTTACTGGTGATAAGGATGAAAAGCATGAATGAATCTTGAAAATATCATACTAAACAAAATAAGTCAGAAAAAGTCAAGAACCATATGATTTCACTCATATGTGGGATAAAACTGAAAGTAACAAATGAACAGACAAGAACATAACTAAAAACTCATAGAAACAGACAACAGTATTGTGGTTACCAGAGAGAAGGAGGGTGGAGGGTAGTTATTGGTAAAGAAGGTCAAATATATGATGATGGAAGGTGATTTGACTTTGGGTGATGGGCACACAATGTAATATACAGATGATATATCATAGAATTGTACGATTGAAGCCTATATTAATTGTATTAACAAATGTCACCCCAATAAACTTAATTTAAAAAAAGACAACTGAATTCAAAAATTAAAAAGAAAAACAAAGAAAGAGGAAGAAGTGGCTTTAATTCTGAAGATAAAAGGAAAGAAATAAGCTGGCGGTAAAAGACAAATACCATATGATCTCACCTTTAACAGGAACCTAAACAGCGAAACAAACAAGCAAGCAAAATATAACCAAAGACACTGAAATAGAGAACAGGCTGACAGTGTCCAGAGGAGAGAGGGGAGGGAATTTCACAAGAAAAGGGGAAGGGTTTATGGGAACAAGTATAAAGGACACATGGACAAAAATTAAGGGGGGTAGAAATGGGAGGGAGGTGGGGAGCACTGGGGGGATGGGTTGGGATGGGAGTAAAAGACAGAAATCTATACTAGAACAACAATTAAAATAAATTTAAGGAAAAAAAGAAAGTACTGTCAGAATGTTCAGCCCTTTCACTACACTGAAGGTATAGCTAGAAAGGCGTGGCTATATGTCCCTGGCTTTGTAGCTGGAAAACTTTATGATTTCCTGCACCATAAAATGGAAGTAACTTTTTTTTAAAAAAAAATTGTGTTAATTGGAGGACGAGGAATAGGCTGGCAGTATTTCTGGGTTTGCCTACTACAAATCACTTTGCTAGGCAAAAGTATCCTTGAGTACAAAAGCACACGTATAGGACTAAGAACACAGTTCAAGAAGTGACACCTATGTTCTTCCTTACATAGGTCTTAATTTTACCCCGGTGAGAAGCCCCAACAAGGTGTTTCTATGCCAAGTCAGTTATTAACTTATTTGGGAAATTTCTTGATTAATTTTACCCATTTTTATTTCTTAACTAATGCAGCCTCTCCTGCCTTTCATATTTCCCTATTAGTCATGCCTCCCATTAGCTGCATATCTTCCTCTAAGATAAGGACTTCAAAATAGAACTGGGAACAGAAATGTTAGTTTTAATCTACATGCAACAGACTTCTCCTTTCTATAGTCATCCATTAATTCTATTTAACTTTATTGTTACTTTGTGGATAATCTTTCTGATTGCTGCCCTTACACTAGGGAATAGATAGAAATACCAGTGTAACATTCACTTGAGTAGATAGCAATAATGCCATTGTTTAAGCAAGAGATGGCAGATATTTCAGTAAGAAAATGTTAGGTAATATACAAAATGCAGATGACCCATTTAAAATGTTATTTGAAAGGCTATTATTTAAGCATTCACTGTTAAAATTCCAGGGTTTTTTTCTTGTATATGGTTTCTAGTAAGAAAGCCATGGCTTTGAAATAATAAATTATTTTATATAATTTGAAAGAAAATTATTTGCTGTGTTTTAATAATTTCAAATAGCATAAATCCTGCAACTACTGTTGAAGTTTATGAACTAAGGAGATATTCATCAGGTAAGTTCCCTAAGACTACGATTTTATAAATAAGTACTTTGTAGTGGAGAATTCATCATCACACAGCAACTGAAGTACAGTGGGATAATAGTTTGAATTTAAATTGCACTCTACATTTCTCATTATTTTTGAGTCTTAATTTTAGTTGAACAGAAATGCAGCAACTGATAAAAATGCAATAAAGAATGCCTTTCAATAGAAAAGTATTTCCCGTAATTCAGAGTTTTAGAACTAGAAAGTACAACTTGTTTATTGTAATATATTGTAGCTCAGAGGTAACATGACACACTCCAGATATGTATTTTAATTGCTTTACAAGTATTACAACCAGAGATAGCCTTACTTTCAGTCCCATCATCTTCCCTGTATTTACCAAGATGACTCTTTAACTACAAATATGATTTTATGTAGGATGATAGTACAGATCCTTCATTACCAATACATTTAAAAACCATAGACTCTGTGTGAGATGTTTTTACAAATTTAAATTTTATTGGCAATAAGATTATATGAACAATCTATATTTTAGGATTTAATAGTTTTTGCTTTATTATTTATGATGAAAGAGTATATTAATTTTAGAGTAGTTTCTGACATATTAAAGGAAGAAATTTAGACTATTATTCTAACCATGTGGGTAAACAGTTAAATGTATAAATGAGTTGTTTTGTTCTGTACATGATACTATACCTCTATCCATCTGTCTAACCATCCTTCCATCCTGGTAAATTATAGTTCTTTAGTTTGAAAGAAATTGATTTGTATACATCATTTGCATCACTAATGCACAATTTACATAGGCTAGTGTACATTTGCTAGAGGTGACTGTTCGCTCTCCTGAAGAAGAGTATTATAAGGGCTGAAAAGTTCTTATATGCTTTTTAAACATGTCTTTCTTCTCACAAGTTCAGAGTGCTTTATCGATATTAGCTCATTAATCTTCACAGCATGCTGGTGAAGAAGACAGGTATTATCACTGCTCCACACATGGAGTAACAAATAACAGAAAAGTCAACTACCGTGGCTGGGGTTTAAGGTAAGGCAGTCATTAAGGCAAGCACAAGAGATACAAAGAGAGCACACACCATACCCTGAGCTAAATCCCCCTGCTCTAAGCTTCCCCACCTTCTTTGACAAAAATCATGGTGCACTCTTATTAAAATACATACTCATCTTGAACAAACACATTGCAAGAAAAAAAAGGGGTCTATAAATTAAAATATTTAAAGGATATACAAACCAAATGAATTACATGATCTTTGTGTGCTTTGATTCAAACAAACCATCAAAAATGCATGTATAAAATAACAGAAAATTTGAAAAATGACTGGCTATAAAATGATATTTAGTAAACACTGGTGGGTTTTAGTTGTTGTAATGTTATTATGTTACAAGATGAGCCTTAGTTTATGAGATACATTTTGAAATATGTAGATGAATTGATATGATGTCTGGAATCATCCCCAAATCATACAGATTGGGGAGAACATGGTATATTAAGCATCATCTTGTTTTATCAGAATTGAACATTGAAGAATGGCATTTCTATATTAATTCATATATTTTTATGTTTAAAATTTTCTGTTAAATTTTCTAAAAAATATTTAGAAAGGGGAAACATCTCTCCCTGATGAAATTCTGGTTTAGTGAGTTTCTTGGGATACCAAGGTTCTTTATTTTTAACAAGCCTCCAGGTGATTCTTATGGTGAGAAAATTTTTGGAAATACTGACCTCAGTGACTCATTCTCAAGTTCTGAAGAGACTGAGACAAAAAAAATGTTTTAGCATTTGTAATTTATTTACATATTACTGTTCTGTGCAGAACTTTTGGTAATTATATACATGAACAGTTTTCTTTAAAAAGCAAAAGACTTTGATTCATTATTTTGCAAATTACATAATACATTATTTTAGTAAAAACTACCCTTGAATTGGGTGGGTTATACAGATCTATCAGTAGATTTTACTGAAAATTAAAGGAGCATGGTTCATTTTTCACTGAAAAAACTTTCTACATTTCATCAAGATAGTTCTACTCTGACAGAAAATAGTGTCAGAATTAGAGAAGAATGCAAGCGGTTCTTGAATAGTTTTAATAATTACTTAAGGAATAGAAAAATAACTCGAAGTAAAGTCTGTCGTTCCCTTTTCAAAGAATTCTGCAACTATGCAAATCTGACATCAGTGATGAGAAATGCTATTTTTTAAAGAAATAGTCATTCATGTTTTTAAATAGCAACAGTATAATATTGAGGATTAAATGCAGTTAAACTTAGTTTTCCAAGAACTCTTAGGTGTTAAACTGACATTAACAGATTGAATTATCATTAAATGTTGCCCACTTGGTGGCAACATTAGGCCTCAAGAGGAGTAATTCGAGGACAGTTATGCAGAAATGATACAGCTTTTTACAAACTGCATTGGCATCGTTAGAGAGTACTTCTAAAGAAGTTTTTGTCAACTTTCCCCAGTGACTTTCATGACATAACATTTGTACTTTATCTTTTTTAAAATCTGTTTTTAACTTGGATCATGATTTAAAATCTTTATAAATTCCATACTTGATTAGCAACATTGACTTTAACATTTGTTGAAATTCTGTTATTAACAAGAGCAAGTATAGACAGCAGTCAACATCCACTTCTGCTAGTCAGTTTAATTTAACTAGGAGTAGTTATATTAGTTGTGATTTTAAAACTCTGTGTAGATGTATATATAGTCAATGTAGAAATCCACATACAAATGTATTCCTCTATGCAAATGCATATTAATAATTATTTTAATTATTTAATTATGTATCTATAGAACAGCCTTGCATCAAATTCAAGGATGTCTACTTTTTTTTTTTAATTTTATCTATTTATCTTTAGAGGGGAAGGAAAGGAGAAAAGGAGAGAAATATCAACGTACGTTTGCCCCTTGTGAGTCCCCTGCTGGAAACTGGCCTGCAACCCAGGCATGTGCCCTGACTGGGAATCGAACCGTGATCATGTGGTTCCCAGGCCCCCGCCCAATCCACTGAGCTACTCCAGCCAGGGCTCAAGGATGTCTACTTTTAAGTTTTCCTACCCATTGACCCAATTCTCAATCCCTAGTTTATATTTTTGAATCAGTGGGAACTCAGAATAATGGATAAACTAGGCAGTAGATGGGGGTTAACTGAGAAAGTGCTTTCTGTATTTACGAAGCCATCAGCATGAAAAACTGTTGTACTATAACTCAAATGTGTTTTCAAAAAATTTAAAGTAAGATTTCATTTTTATTATTATTTATTATTACTTTTATTGTTTTTCAAGTACAGTTGTCTCCATTTTCCCCCACTAGTTTCCCCCACTCCACCCACCCCACATCCCACCCTCAGTCTTTCCCCCATTTGGCTTTGTCCATGGGTCCTTCATACATGTTCCTTAATGACCTTTCCCTTTCTTTTCTCATTACCCCCCTACCCCCACCCCTCTAGTCACTGTCAGTATGTTCTTTATTTCAATGTCTCTGGTTATGTTTTGCTTGCTTGCTTGCTTGCTTGCTTTTTTTATTGATTAGGTTCCATTTATAAGTGAGATCATATAGTATTTGTCTTTCATTGCCTTGCTTATTTCACTTAGCATAATGCTCTCCAGTTCCATCCATGCTGTCATGACGGATAGAAGCTCCTTCTTTCTTTCTGTTGCATTAAGTAAGACTTAATTTTTTTTTTACCTGGTGAATATTATTTAAAGCTCTGCATGTCTACCATTTAAATTCTTTGGCTGGGAAAATTTCTGAACATATAAGAATTCCCTTGCTCAAATTTATAAAGCTACCTTTATTTCTCACAGGATATCTGAAATGACTCAGAAGTGGGTGAATGAGGCAAGAATTAGGAGAACTGGAAGATTCATAAATCTGGTGTGGAAATGTATCTACAAGAAACGTTTTGGCTAGTTAGAGTGATTATATCAATTTTCCCCCTATTTCTTCTTCAGAAATAGTAAAACAGATTATAGTATTTCCTTCTATGTTAGTCTGTCCAGGCTACGATTACAAAATACCATAGACCTGGAAACTTAACAGAAATTTATTTTTTCACAGTTCAGGAGACTGAAGGTCCAATATCAGATTAGTTACATGGTTGAGTTCTGGTAACTGACCTCTTCTTAGCCTGCAGACCACTGCCTTCTCTCTGTGTCCTGTCTGGAGGGGGAGAGGGAGAGAGAGATCTCTTCCTCTTCTATAAGACCACCAATCCCAGCAGACTAGGATCCTATCCTTATGACCTCATTTAACCGTGCTTTCCTCTAAAAGTCTTATCCAAAAACAATCACATTGGTTGTTACTTCAACATATGCATATTGTGGGAAAACAATACAGTCCATTGCAGCTTCTTACCCTTTACCTTAATGTTAATTTTCAGACCAATTGCTGACTTCCCTTGTGATATTGTGTAACTTCGTATATAGTTGTTGGAATAAAATGTCCAAATGTGAAGTCAGAAATACTCTACTACTTCATAGTTATAGAACTTGAAGGGAGTTAAATTTTGTAAATTCATTGTCCACTTGTGGGTGAGGTTGTTACCAGACAGGGACCAGCTCTGAGCAAGTCTTCCTCTGGCTGGCCTGTATAGTGTGTGGGTTCTTAATTTTATGTAGGAAAGATTTCACAACACAAGTCCAAGTGATTTTGAGAGTCCATTAATTAAAGCTGGGAACAGTGAAATTAAAGAAGGATTTAAAGGAGAAAATATGATAGGAAAGAGCCTAGGCAGTGCTCTGCTTTGGCTCCTTAGAAAAGGTATAGGAAAGGAGGGAGCCAAAGCAGGACTGCTTTTAGCTCACTGGTGAGTCAGAGGACAGGGGACCTTGGAGACAGGATTGTGGGTACGCCCAGGTTGAGCTGCCACTGCCTACTGCCTCCCTGGCTGCAAATTTCTTGGGGACCCTTAGAGTTCAGAAGAAAGTAGAAAGTTTATGCCCCAGAGGGGGCATGGGCCTGCTCTAGAGCAAGCCCACCCTGAGCCTTGTCATGAGAGTTTTTTATTTTTCTGCAGGTAAGGATCTTAGGGGAAGGTTTCAGCTGAGTGTTCATCAGCTTTGCAGGTACATTTTTAATATGCTGATGCATTGCAATGAGCACATAGTGCAGTTTGGGAATATTCTTTGGTCTGCTATACTGTTTTATTTTAGCTGTGTCTGGTTTTTATGAGTTTTTTGTTATTTATTCCCCTGACTTCATCTGTCCTTGGGCTTAGCTGGCACAGATTGCATGAATTAGCTCTCTGATCTCTATTTACCCAGGCCAGGAAGATATAAGTTATGTATTTTCGTGTCAGGGAGGTGGGTATGAACCATTTACTCTCAAGTGTTTTTGGTTAGAGGAGACAAGGTCTTGTGATTCACCAGCTGTCTGTAAGCTGTCCAAACAGTTTGGCCTCGCTTAATTTTTTTGTCTCTGTTTCTCAGTTTCAGTATATATATCTTAAAGTCAGAACATCTAAGTTCCACTTTTTAGTCCAATGGCAAAACAAAGTGAATTTACCTAATGAAGCTATGATTGAGCTAGATGCAGTGTCATATTGAAACCAACCATGCATCAAAATAATTTAAAAGTTTGCGTACAGAGAGTGTGGCAGACATAGCATAATGTGAAAAAGATAGTGATCCAAAACTTTTAAAACTTAGGTTTTGTTATAGACAAATATTTGCTTTGTATCTAGGGGTGATGACATTGGGGAGAATTTCAGGTGAAGACATTTTAAAATATTTTATGCATTTTTAAATTAATAAACAGAGAAGTATAGATATTCATAGGGGATTTAAGTAATATAAGTAAGCTAACAGTTGTTAATACTACTTGATCCTCTATTATATTAAAAGAGAAAAAAAGCAAAGACCTCACAAACAAAGGTGATATGGATCATTTACTTCATCCCTCTGATTGACAACCCAAAGCTCTTTGTGTAAATAATTTTAGGCATGTACATCTTTTTCTTTTTTAATATTCACAAAAATTCAGCAAAGAATTACTGAATACTGAATCCAACACAAGGACAAAAAATAAATGTCACGCTTCTGCCTTTGAAAAGCTTACAGTGAAGGAGCTAGAAACCTCAACAAATTATTTCAATCAATTTAATGTGCTTAGAAAGCTATTTCTACATTAAATTCAAAACAAAAACTTTGCCTTCCACTTTATTTTCTATAATTCATAGCAAGCAGGCTTCTGCTTCCGCTCTAATACCTTGACCTTTCTAAGGTCCCTAGTACATTTCCTTTTACAAAAATCATTAATGACTTTCTGCATGTTGGAAAAAGAAGAGCTTTTAGGCCTTATTTTATGCGACCTCCTTGCTTTATTTGACCCAATGTTTACTGTTCCTTCTTTAAACTTGTCATGCCCTTGGTGTCTCCTTTAGTGTGTGTTTTTGAGTTATTGTGTGTCTGTACATGATTCCTCCATATTTCCTTCCTGGTTGATGTTTGGGCTCCTTTTCTCCCCATGCACACCCCCTGCAGGGGGTTGATCCCCTGCTCATGTGACTCGGTTTTCTGTTCCGAGGTGACCTGGTTCGTGAAAGACCTGGCTGCTGAGCTCTCCAACATCCTCAGCTCCAGCATCTCTTCAAAGAAAAGAGCCAATATAACAGTGAGTATAGTATGAATTTTTTAATGGTTTAAAGCATTTTAACTCAGTGGCATTATCCAAAATACAAGAATTACTAGCATCAGGTGTATTATTTCAGTTTTCACTTTACTTTTCTAAGAGGCATGGTCCTATATTGAATTTGAGGTATATTTCACTTAGTAGACTGCTCATAGCATGATAAAATTAATATTGAGATTAATTCTATTATATAAAAGTACTAAAAAGTAAGCTTTTTTTTTAGAAGTAAATCTCTCATCTTAGTAAATTACTACTGTTTGGGACCTTAATAATGTTATAGTAAAATCAGCCTTCTTGTGTCCTGGAAGGTGCATTTGAATGAATAGAAACTCACTTTCAAAATAGAACTTTGTTTTAATGAGTCTAACTGTGCCTGATAGCAGCTAGTGAAAGAGTAATATCAATGACATTGCCTTTGGGAAAATACCATGTTTTTGTATAAAATTTAGTGGATGTATATGTGTGTGCATACATATACATATATAACACATGCATATATGAAAATATAGTTAAATATAAATAAATACAAGAAAAAGATATAAATATTACATAATCATCTTTTAATGTAAGATATAAAAACTCAAGAAAAGGCAAAGAAATAAAAAGTTTGTTAAAATTTTTAAGAAAAATATAAGAAAAAGAACTCAAGAAAAGGCAAAGAAATAGAAAATTTGATGACTATTATGTCTGTGCCTTCACATGGACATAATTCCATATTCTTACTTGAATAAACCACTTAGAAAGTGTAAGTGGATTTCATTTTATTTGACTATTGCTCACTTAGTGTTTGAAAACTTAGTGGCAAAGGTCCAGCCCTGGAAATGTTGGCCGTTAGCACAGAGGCTGAAATCTGGTAGTCCATGAGCAATAGTTTCCTGCAGATGTGTTGATTTAGTTTGCTAAGGTCACCAAGGTTCCAACTACTCTTTATTTTGTCTTGTCCCTCTCCGGGCCAGGTGCCATTGTGTTTACAATATCTAATCATGTTTGTTCAGCTTTGTGGCTGGGCTGAAACATAACCCACAAGGGAAGTGGGGAAAGGAAAATAAACTGTCATGGAATAGCTACCAACCTGATTATTAATATGAAAGAACATGTTTATCTAATGCCTTATCTAGTAGATAAAGCTGAGAGAGAAATATGGGCTTTTTAACAAGTGTATTTGAATTGATAAAAATGAATAAAATTACCTAGGTGGTAGTATCTCATTTATCAATGATATATGTACTTTAAATTACTTTCCCAGATCCGTATATACACGATCTTAGCTGCTTCAGTCTTCTACCTGCTTCTAATATGTCTATAGCACATATCTGTAAAAAAATGAAATTAAAAGTAGCATCCATTAACATGAGGAGATTTCTTTTTAATTCAAAGCTAATTGGCCCTTGTATGAATCTATGACCTTGGCCTCATTAGAACAGTCTTCAGCCAGCTAAGCATATTGCTTTATGCAACAATTATTAATGTCTTTCTTGTAGGAAATTATTCAATCCCCATTTTAAATGTTCTGAATTCATAAGGTTATTTTAATGGCTTTTCTAATTTACTCCTTTTATGGTCCTCCAACCAGAATAGCTGAGACTATTTAACCTCGACCTTTAGCCTAGTTTCACAGAAGCCAGATTTTAAGATAGATCAAGAGAGCAATTCATGCTTATTTTCAGTATGCCCTAGATCAGCCTTGTTCCCAGATCACACTTGTGTTCTCTGCCCGGCACCAGTCTCATGGAGATGCCCAGTCACCCTTGAACTCCAGTCCTCTCCAAGGCTAAATACTGGCCTGACCACATTCCCAATATCATCATTACTAGTATAACTTTTTTTAAAAAGTAAAATTGGACATCAAATAATGAATATTAAGGTTTTTCCAAGGTTTCAGAACTGAGTTCTGTGGCTATGGTCTAGAGGGCTATTGATACAAATAAAGGTGATAGTGAATAACAATAAAAATAATAGAATATGGAAATGAATAGCAGTGTAAGAAGAAGCTAGAGTATGCTGAAAAAAGGAATGATGGTCTATCACCTAAAATTACTGCATTATCTTGATTTGCTCCTGGCTACCCTTACACTGTCTAAAGATGCACACAAATAAATATTTTTCAGTTTTATTGAGATATAACACAGTACCCGTTAGGTTTAAGGTGTGCAGCATAATGATTAGACTTCACATATATTATAAAATGATTATCACATAAGTTTACTTAACATCTATCATCTATATAGATAAAATTTTTTTTTAAAGAAACCATTTTTTTTCTGTGATGAGCATTCTTAGGATATACTCTTAACAATTTTCAAATGTGCTATACAGAAGTATTAACATAGACATTATATTGCAGATTACATTTTTAGTACTTATTTATCTTATAACTGGAAGTTTGTACCTTTTGACTGCCTTCATTCAATTTACCTATCCCACCACCTGCCTCTGGTAATCATAAATCTGACATCACTTTCTATGATTTTGCCTGTTTCTTTAGGGGAGTCTTTTTTTTTTTTTACATTTAAGGGAAGTCATACGGTATTTGTCTTTCTCTGTCTGACATATTTCATTGAACATATTGTCCTTGAAGTTCATCCAAGTTGTTGCAAATGGCAGGATTTCCTTTTTTTATGGGTGAATATTACATTGTATACCTATTCCCTGACTTCTTTGTCCATGCATCTGTTAATGGACACTTAAGTTTTTTATATGTCTTGGCTATTTTAAATAATGCTGGTATGAACATGTGTATGCAGATATCCCTTCAACATAGTGTGTTTCTTTCCTTCATGTGGAAAAAATCTAGCCATTGTCAATATAATGAGAACAGTTTATGCGACGTCAATATAACCTGGCAGCCAAGGACAATGGACTGGAAGATGCATGTGTGAACAGTGACAACTTCACTTTGTCAGTGAGGGTGGTAGACACCATTGAGTGAGCATATGTACTGTGTGGCTTTTGCATTCAAAATGACAGCCCCTAGAACAACGGATCTGCATCAAATTTTGAATTACGCTCGAACATTCCTCTGCAGAAACTATTCAGATGATTCAGAAGGTGGCAGCTATGGGCAACTGGTGATTGGCAGCTTCATCATAACAATGTGCCTGCTCATGCATCATGTCTTGTGCAGAGTTTTTAGTGAAACATCAAATCATGCAGGTGACTCACCCCTATAGCCCAGATTTGGCACGTTGTGACTTCTAGTTTTTCCCCAAACTAAAATCACCTTTGAAAGGGAGAGATTTCAGATTTTCAGTGAGATTCAGGAAAATATGATGGGGCAGCTCATGGTAATTGGGAGAACTTTAAGGTCCCTTGGTGTCTACTTTGAAGGGGAATGAAGCATCATTGTCCTATGTACATTTTTTGAATCTTACATTATCTTCAACAAGTATCTCTATTTTTCATATTACATGGCTTGATATCTTCTGTCCAGACTTTGTATATTTTCAGAAGTGGAATTGCTGGGTCATATAGTTGTTCATTTTTAATTTACTGAGGAACTGTTATATCATTTTTCTGCACTGGTTGGAGCAATTTACAATCTTACCAACAGTGCACAGGGTTTCCTCTTTTCTAAATCCTCATCAGCACTTGTTTTCTCTTCTCTTTTTGATAACCACTCTAAAAGGTGTGAAGTGATATCTCATCGTGGTTTTGACTTGAATTTCCCTAGTGATTAGTGATATTTCTTGTATCTGTGGACCATTCATGTATCTTCTTAGGAAAATTGTCTATTAGTTTCTCTGGCCATGTTTAATTAAATTATTTATTTTCTTGCTATTAAGTTGTATGAGTTCTTTATGTATTTTGCATGTTAACCCCCTTATCTGAAATATGCTTTGCAAATAGTTTTTAGTGTTATGTGGATTGTCTTTTCATTTTGGTGATTGTTTCTTTTGCTGTGTGGAAGCTTTTTAGCTTTACGTAGTCCAACTTGTTTATTTTTTCACTTTGTTGATTGCGTTTTAGGTGTTGTATAAAAAATAAAAAAACCTAGCCAATACTCATGTTAAAATGGTTTTTCCTATGCTTTCTTCTAAGAGTTTTATAGTTTCTGATCTTACATTTAAAATCATTTAAATTAATTTCAAGTAAAAAAAGTTTACTTGAAATAGTAAACTTTACTAGATTCTTTAAAAAGTTTACTAGATTCTTTTTTTCTTTTGCATGTGAATTTTATTTTCACAGCACAGTTTATTGATGAGGCTATCTTTTCTTCCAAGTGGAGAAAAGATACACTTGGGTTTATTTCTGGGCTCACACTTCTGTTCAATTTGTCTATAGTTTTGTTTTTATACCCACGCCATATCATTTTGATTACTATAGATTCGTAATATAGATGGAAATCAGGGAATGTGATACCTCCAATTTTGCTCTTATCAGGATTGCTTTGGCTATATGAGATCTGAGATTCCATACAAATTTTAGAATTACTTTTTCTACTTTTGTAAAAAAATATAATTGGAATCTTAAATAGGGTTGCATTGAATCTATGGGTAGCTGTGTGGTGTATTGTCATTTAAGCAATATTTATTCCCAAATCCCTGAACACAAACTATCTTTCCATTTATGTCTTCTTCAGTTTCTTTCATCAATGTCTATGGTTTTCAGTGGAGAGATTTTTCACCTCTTTGGTTCAATTTATTTCTAAGTATTTTGTTGTTTTTGATGATATAGTAAATTGAATTTTTTTCTTATTTGTTTTTTCACATAACTTATTAGTGTATAAAAATACTACTGAATTTTAATGCTTATTTTAAATAATTATATGGGTTACGCTATTACAGTTGTGTCTTTTTTTCTCCCCTTTATCACCCTCCACCCTGTACTCCACCTCCTACCACCATTCCCCCTCCTTAGCTCATGTCCATGAATCATACATAGAAATTCTTTGGCTTAACCATTTCCTACACAATTCTTAACCTCCCCCTGCCTATTTCATGTCTACCAATTATGCTTCCTATTCCCTCTACCTTTTCCCTCTTCCTCCCCCTCACTTTCCCCACTGTGCTTCTGATCCTGTTCTAGATGTTTGCTCAGTTTTTGTTTTTGTTTTTTAGGTTCAGTTGTTGATAGTTGTGAGTTTGTTGTCACTTTACTCTTCATATTTTTGATCACCTTCTTTTTCTTAGATAATTCCCTTTAACATTTCATATAATAAGGGCTGGATGATGGTGAACTCCTTTAACTTGACCTTATCTGGGAAGCACTTTATCTGTCCTTCCATTCTAAATGAAAGCTTTGCTGGATAGAGTCATCTTGGAAGTGAGTCCTTGCCTTTCAAGATTTTGAGTACTTCTTTCCTGCCCCTTCTTGCCTGCAAGGTTTCTTTTAAGAAATCTGGTGATAGTCTTATGGGAACTCCTTTGTAGATAACTGTCTCCTTTTCCTGGTTTTAAAATTCTCCCGTTATTTTGATCTTGGCGAATATAATTATGATGTGCCTTGGTGTGCCTCATTTTGATCTGTTCTTCCATTTTGGTCATATTTCTTCATCTTGGCATGCCTGTTACATTGTAAGGAGCAGAGCATTAGGTTTTCCCCAGGGTGGGACAACCCACATTGCTGGGTTTTGGTGTTGTATGTGGAGGAGGGATCAGAGGGGGCACAGTGACACTTGCTTGGCTCTTGCCCCACTTTCAGTCACTTCACTATGCTGAATTTATTGACTACATTGAAGAGTTGTATTTTTTTGTTGGAGTCTTTAAAATTTTCTGAATACAGTTTGGGAAAAAGTAGGTTTACAGTTGTTCATATGAAAAATAATACAACAATAAATAATAATACAAGAATAAACTATGTTTCATGTATTTCCCTACCCTGTATAAAAATTGCTATCTGTAAACAGACAATTTTACTTCTTTCTTTACAATTCTGCTGCCTTTTATTTATTTTTCTTATCTGATTCCTCTGGCAGGACTTTCAGTATTATGTTAAATAGGAGTGATGAGAGTGGGAACCCTTGTCTTTTTTCTGATCTGAGAAGAATATTTTCTGCCTTTTACCACTGAGTAAATGTTTCTGTGAGCTTGTCACATATGGCCTTTATTATGTTGAGGTACATACCTTCTTTATCTAGTTTGTTAAGTGGTTTACCCAGAACAAATTTTGAGTTTTGTCAAACCGTTTTTCAGTGACTATTAAGATGATATGATTTTTGAAGAGTATTCCCTTCTCTTCAATTTTTTTTTAAAGTATGAGTAAGATTGTCATTAATTCCCCAACAAATGTTTGGTAAAATTCACAAGGGAAGTCATTTGGCCTTGAAATTTCTTTCTTTCTTTTTTTTTTTTTTTTACTTTCAAGATATTATCCCATCTTTACTGGTTTGCAAAGGTTCTGTTGAGAAATCCACCAGTGTTGGGAACCACCCTGCCTGGTTTCAGGAGTTGTAACTGCCCCCCAAGGCTAAGGCTGAGTGAGTGACCTCCAGGAATGTGAGCCACTAAGGAGATAAAGCTTGTCCCCTGCCCCCAATGCTTGGTTGATTAGTCTATGACAGGTATGACCCCTCAGAGGGGGGCAACCTAAGCCAGACACGATCACTTGAGAGGTCCTCAAGGAAGAACTTGGAGGGCTGCAACAAAGAGGGAGCAATGGACCCTCGCCCTCTGGCTATTCTGACATAGCCTGAGTCCCCATCTCCATCTGGGAGAAGCACTTTCTGGCCCTAATACACATAAGCCTAAAAACCTATGATGGGGAAGGCGGTACAGCCCTGTGCTGAAAAGGGTGGGTTCCCCAGGTGATCAGGTCTAAGAAGGAATAGGTAAAATCCTGTGAAACCTGCTTTGTTTACAATACTCTCATTTAAATGATAAAGGTCCAAGCAGGAAATTTGTTCCTCAAAGTTTTATGGCTCTTTAGCTATCTGATCCTGACTGAGAATAAATCCTCATAGTTCTTTGAATGCTATCTATTGTTTGATCCTTACCTTTATTCTTGTGCAAACGAACCCAATAAAAAGCCCCTTGAGGAAGGTGCTCTTGGCCCTTCCCCTTTGAGGGATCAGCAACCTTTCCTCCCCAAGCAGGTCATGTCTTGGCAGTATTATTTTCATCCGTGACAGAGAGGGGGACTTTGCAGGCAAAGTTGCCCCAACACACCAATATTTTTATTGGAGTTCCCTCATATGTAATTCCTTCCCTCTTTTCTCCTGCTGTTTTTAAAAGTCTTTGCTTCTGACATTTAACAATTTGATTATAATGTGTGTCACTGTAGCCCTATTCAGATTCAACATACTTCAGGTTCTATTGGATTCCAGAATATGGATGTCCATTTATCTCTCCTGATTTGGGATGTTTTAGGTCATATTGATAGAAATATACTTTCTGTCCCTTTTTCTTTTCCTCCTGAAATTTCTATATTGCAGATACTGTTTCTTTTTTATTATGTTCTCTTAAGCCTGCCAGGCTTCCTTCACTCTTTGTCATTAATTTTTTTTGTCAGTTGTTGTGTTTTTCCACTGACTGAACAATTTCAAATGTCTTGCCTTCTAGGTTACTGATTCTTTCTTCTGCATAATGAAAACTGTTTTTGAAGCTTTCCATTTAAGTTTTCATTTTTCAGTCATTATATATTTTAGTTATAGGATTTGTTTGTTTTTATCATATATTTTAGTTGAACTTCGTGTTTTATTCATGCATTATTTTCCTAATTTTATTCAGTTGTTTGTGGGTTCTTATATTTCACTAAACTTTTGAGAGAATTATTCAGAATTCTATGTATGACAGACAGTAGATCTCTGTTTCTTTGTGATAAGTTATTGGAACTTTATTAGTTTCTTATTGTGATGTCATACTTACTCCATTTTTATGATCCTAGATTCCTTACATTGATATCTATGTATTTAAGTAAGCAATTTCTTCCTCCAGTTTTTACAGTTTTGCTTTAGCACAGACCATTCTTCACCAGTCCTAATGTCCTTTGAACAGATTGGGCTTATTATTAGGATCTATTTTTAGGTGAGACCATTACTTGAGGACAGCTGTATAAGACTGCTTGTTTGATTCCCAGCACAAGCAAGACTGTAAGTTGTCTGGGTTCTCTTCAGGCTTACTGGATGGTTGGAACTAGGTACAATACTCAGTAGTAGATGGATAATTAGATTATTAAGTCATCTTTTCTGGTGGGGCAACAGAAGAGTCCTTGCATGGCTCATTGTTTGGGTAATTGAATTGGGCAAGGCTGCAAAGGATTCTCTGGCCAGACAAGGTCCTGATTTTCAATGCAGAAAGGCAATGCCATGGACTGTGCTCTCTGTTCAAGTGCTGCTGTAAGCAGGGCAGTTAAATGGGCCATGTGGCTTTCCGTATGTTTTGTTTGGCTCCCCGCTCAGGCCGGGTAAAAACTATCTTCAGTAATGGGTGGGGGATACATCAGTTCCTCATCTCTGGTAGAGAAATAGAACCATCTCCAAGGTCAATAATGCTCTTTGTTTGTGGTCTTGACTCAAGCCCACCAATGTCCCAAGTTCCCTTCAGATTTGGTAAGGTTCTTTCCTTAGGATGCTGAATCAGGCAGACCTATCCTGCTGAGTTCTCTGGTTGGACTGTGCCACTGCCTTTTCTCTGAAGATGAGCCAAGCTCTGGTTGGGACTACTTCTTTGGTGCCTCGGGTCTGCCAATATCCAAGTGCTGGATTTTGCAATCTCCTTCCCTCTTCTCTGTCACAATGTCAATCCCAGTGATTCCCTTGCTACCCCTGTAGAGTAAAACTGGAGTGAGGACTCCCAAGAAGTGACCCAAAATGCCAGGGTAACTGGGTGTCCATCCTGGGCTCTTTTCTCACTAGTGAAACCACAGCCTCAGCGGAGACAACTCAATATGGTGTTGCCCCTGTATAAGGAGAGGGGCATGTGGTCAGCATGTAGCTATTCCTCTTACCCTCTAAGGCAGTCTGTCTTGGTCTCTGTATTTCAGGAGAGTGTTTTAGCTTCACCCCCATGTTCCAGGGTTCTCTCAGTGGTGATCTGCCCATTATAGTCGCTAGTTGTTTTTCTTATGAGGGGGAGCAAATATATCTAAAGAATGTATAAATCAATGTTAAAAACTCTCTTGTTTTATTAGGCTATGTGTCCTATGGGTTTTAGGGAATTGATTTTTATTTTTCAACCACTTCTATTTTGTTCGTTGTATGAGGCCTGGTACCTTGTGTAGTTTGTAGGACTAATAACATACACTAACTACCATCATGGCAATAACAGTCTAGCCCAGGGATTTCAACCTTTTTACATCTCATGGCACACATACACTAGTTACTAAAGTTCTGCAGCTTACCAAAAATTACATTACATTTATTACAAATCTGACAAAAGTAAGTGTAATTTTGATTCACACCAGGCAGTTATATTTTTTGGCTATTGTCACTTTTTTATTTGACAATCTAAGGAAAAACAGGTCACTGCCCCTGATTAAATAGTCAGAATTGCATGTTTTAAAAAGTCTTGTGGCACACTGGTTAAACATTGCTGCTTTAGACAGTTAATAAGCACTCTCACCTCACATTATGGGTTAGAAAATAAAAGAAAGAACTAGTATTTATTCACTGTAATGAGCTTCATGAAGACAAAAATAATTTTGAGAAAGAGAGTAAATGGAGTGGCAGGAATCACAGAGCTTTTGAAAAAAAGTGTAGAAATGCTTGAGGCGAAGAGGTGGGTTTGGGGTAGAGAACATGTTCCTAACTAAGGAGACAAACCATTGGTACAATTCCCTGAGGTGGGAAAGGTCTTACTGGAATAAAGAAAGACTTAAAAATCTCAAATGGTTGTAGGACAGAGTTGCATGTCCAGTAGTGACATGAAAAAAGTGGGCAGTAGCCAGAATCATCATTTGGAAAACAATCAAATAGCAGAACTCAGAAAAAATATCATAATGCAATCTACTTTCTACAAGATTACTAAGAGCATTATATAAATCATGGATCAGGATTCGTAAATCTTGAAAATAGCATCTTGACTAGAAAAAAAATTCAAGAAATCGACAAATAGTTTAATACTTTACTTATAAAACTGGAAAAAGGCATGAGTAAACAGATTATTAAGTATACAGCACGTGTAGAAAGTTATTTTGAAACCAAAGCAAATTAAAGCTATACCCAATATTTTGGGATAATGATAACTTCTAAGGAAAGGCAGGTTGTGGAGTAAATACAACAGTTTTGGTAACATTCCAGCGCTTAATTTTGGTGTCCCTTCACAGTGTTACTTTGATTTGCAAGTTTCTAAGTTATTATTAGCCATTTTAATATGTCAGACACTATTTTAAAATAGAATTCACTGTTTGGGGGAGTGAAGGCAAAAGGAGAGACTAACAAACTAGTCAGAGAAGAAGTACAGACTAAGGAGGCCTATTAACTTCACTGGGTGGAGTAGCTGATGGAGAAGAATTCGGGCAGGACGACTCCTAGACTTCTGCATCTGTTAATAGGATGGATGAAGGGTGTCGCCTGCTCCTGAGAGAAGGAGATTAAAGGAGCCCTAGGAAACACAAAATGCCTAGTTTTGAGTATTTAAAACATGAGATCCCATAGAGACGTCTTAGAGGAGATGTGAAGCAGGAAGTGAGGCTCCGAAATCTGTGACTCAGAAAGAGGTTTGAAGATACACATTTGGAAGCCAGCAGTGTATGGAATGCGTTTGAGGCTATAGGAATAGAGGCAAGAGGGAGAAAAGGTGGAGAAAGTCCTCCAGCTTTAGAAATCTTTTGAGGATCTGAATTTGGCAAAAGAGACTATAAAGGGGTAACTTTATATTTAAGGAGGATTATCAAAAGGGTATAGAGTCAAATATTCCAGGGAAAATACTGTCTTCAGAAAAAGAAATGGTTAACTTTGTTGAATACCTCTGATAAGTAACAATACTACCAAAGAAAGGTTTATACTTAATTTTGCAGTACTAAAATAATGACTTCAATACGATCAGCTTTTTTGTGGTACAGTGGGAATAGATTCCAGATGGTAGAGAGATTGAACAAAAAGGGAAAAGGAAATAGGACTCCTGGACATGAACAACAGTGTGGTGATGGGTGGGGGGAGGGTGGTATAAGGGGCCTGAAAGGTAATGGGAAAAATACAATAAAGATTACATTTAAAAAGAAAGGGAATGAAAAAACTTAAGAAAGGTAGAGGGGAGGACAAAACAGGGCTGATTTTGTCTTAAAACTTCAGCTTTGGGCCGATCCTGAAAAAAACAAGTTCATGGAAGAAATACCATGGCTAAGAACTAAAGTTACAAAATAAAACAACCTTTTATTGGGTCCATTATTTTCCATCAGGAGATGTAACTGACTGAGATCAGCCCTCTAGGTAGTAAAGTATGTATGTATTGAAAACAAAAACCATATATGGTATTCAAGTCCTATTTCATCATGTTCACAAACACTTGAAATATATTAAAATATTTCCTAACTACTCTTTACAGAATTTTTTAAAAGCTGGCTTTTTCTCTCTAAATTGCAGAGTCATTTTCTTATCAGCAGGAACCTCTTGATGGCAACAAAACTTTAGAATTCATAGGCGCCTATTTTTATTCTGCATATTAGCATGGTTACCAGCTATGTTTCTAATTTCGTATTAAATACAAAACTTATTTAGCCAGTTTGTTACCTGAAGGTTGGATTATTATGGCTTTGCATTTTTGTGAAGTTTTAAACTCATGCTGCAAACGAAATACACAGGCTTAATGGAAATAATACTTTGCTGTTTTTGTTGTTTACCATTTTGGAATATTGCAAAAACCGGTGTTTTAAATCTGCCGTGGAAAGTGAAGACACCTTGACAAAGACCTACAAGGCTGGAATAGTGTCTAGAAACCTAAGATACATTCTTGATATGTGATTATCTCATAGGGTCAATAGGTGGTTTCTAAACTCCACAAGGTAATGCAGGCAGTACTCAGTATAGGTTAAGCAAGCCTCAAAGGTTTAGAAATTACATGCTGGTACACAGGTTGGACTTTTTCTCTTAAAACATATTATAAGTAGTGGTAATATCCTTATGTACCTCCCACTCCTGAGCTTAATGAAATCAAACTCACTGTCCCTATATAATGCCATTATACATGTAAAATGCTATCCCATTATATATGATATACTATTAAATATTATGTTATTAGTATAAAATATTACAATGCTATAAAATAATAATAATATTTTATAGTTTCCCCTTTTTACTTCACAGATATCTGTGTCTGGGATTAGCAGCATTATTAGGTTGTTTGAAATTTCCACTAGTCTTAGCTGTTGTTTTGGTGAAGGGAACAGTTAAATATGTCCTTGACACTGATCCAGGTACTATATGCCCACTAATTTGCCATTTAATAGTCTCAGCACTCTTTGTATGCCCAGGTATTTATATTCAGTTACACGGCTAATATATATTGATATTCTGGAAATGGTAGATCAGCTTAAGGAAGAACAAACAAGAAATGTAGCAGTTTCTCTATTCGGAGATCTTCATTAAAACAGTGAAAAAATAATAATTATGTCTGTCCATGAGCCTGATCTTCAGTCTCTTAAATGTTCAATTATGGTCTATTGATTTTCCATCAGGATGGGGTAGAAAGGATGTTTCTGTGAATTTCTCTATTTTCAAATTCTGACCTCTTTTGAAGACCTTAAACTTTCTTTCTTTCTTTTTTTTTTTGGTATTAGTTTGCTTTCGTTAGGTAGGAAAGGAAAGCCTATCCGTTTTTTAAAGATTTTATTTATTTATCTTTAGAGGGGAAGGGAAGGAGAGAAGGAGAGAAGTATCAATGTATGGTTGCCTCTCATGAATCCCCTGCTGGGAACTGGCCTGCAACCCAGGCATGTGCCCTGACTGGGAATTGAACCTCGATCCTGTGCTTCGCAGGCCCGCGCTCATTCCACTGAGCTATGCCAGCCAGGGAAACTTTACTTTCTTATTCAGCATCTTATTTACTAAATCCTCCCTTATCCCCAGATGGATCCTCAGGGTTCAGTGATTGATGCTGTACTTTTCTTTCTTCGGATGCATTATCTTGGGGGAATCTTGCTCATTTTAAGTTGCTCGCACATAAAGCAGTGGATAGATAGATGCGAAAGCTTCTAGATCGTCACATCTGATGCCAAAGTTTTATGAAACCCCAGATTTTTTCCATGCTGTTATTTTACACTGTTGTTACTGTCCAGCTGCATTCACTCTGCTCCAGCTAAGCACATATTTTTACTCTTTGAACATATTACTTAGTTTTTCTACTTTCTGCTACTTGCTTTTGAGTCTAGTGTTTAACACTATCTGGTACCAAGGGACTGTTTAAAGAATAAACATGCATTCAAACATTTTGTACTTAAATTAGTGATCAAATTCAAAGTCACAAGAGTCGTCCTTAGATTAAAAATGGGTGCTATGTATTTCTGATGAATTTGGGTGTTCATTTAAACCAATAAGTTAAAACCAGTAAGACGTTATAGAATTAATGTTTTCAATTGCTCCCCTGGTTTTGCAAGTGGTGAAACAAACTGTCAAGATTTTCTTTTATGGCCACTGAAAAGTGAAAACCACAGTTTGTAATCACAAGGTGATGAAAATTAATTTAAAATGTTACATAACATATATATATATATAAGGCATAACTCATCTTAGTAATTTTGCATGACCAGTTTTTGCTCCAATACTGGTTATTTCTCTTAATAGGCCCACTGTTGACCTGTTTAGGAAGCAGAAAATAGGCAATGGGAATAGTGAGTCTTCATCTTTGAAATGCTGCCCAAAAGACCTTAATCAACAACGATTGATTTTAAGTCTAGAGGGAGGTCAGCCACATTCATGTACATTAATATTTATTAAAAGTTGTAGGTGCGGTATAATAAAAATTAGATTTTCTATTTATCTGCATTTAGATGGCAAGAAAATTAGGCTGTAAAAGCACCAATAATTGATTTTCGTTATTTTCTTTACTTTAGCTTGGCAGGCTTTCTTGGCTGACTTGTGAGGGGATTCAGAGGTAATGTTTACATGAGTCAGACTGGAGAACAGAGGGCTCCGATACTTTTATCACAAAATTGAAATTAAGGGAAGAGCTGTTATCTACTTAGCAGTAGCGATGCCATCTTAAACTCTCTGTAATCTGTTGTTTGTTTCACTTTTCTTTTTCTTCTTCCATAGGGAATACTGAACTTACAAAAGACTGCTAAGGGTGCTAAGAGAAAACCTGGTATGACCCCACACATTTAGGAATTTTATATTGCTCAAAGATGAAGTCAGATGAGAGCAGTCCATTGAAACTCTACAAAGCATGATTTCATCTGTTCAACTGGATGTTTGCAAAATTATATTTCAATTATTCTTTTTTAATTTATTTTTAATCCTCACCTGAGGATTGCATTGATTTTTGTGTTGGTTTGTTTTTAGAGAGAAAGGAGTGGAGAGAGAGAGAGAGACAGAGAGACAGAAACACAAATTGGTTACCTCCTATACACCCCCAGCCCAGGACTGAACCTGCACCTAGGTATGTGCCCTGACCAGGAATCAAACCTGAAACCCTTTGTATATGGGACCTGAGTCACCCAGCCTGGGTTCTATAGTTTTGACATCTCAATATTAATGGACTTAACTATTATGTATTAGGTAGGTACAGTGTATAGTGCGAACGATACCATGAAGAAAATCATTTGCTGTCTAATCCCATGATTAGTTTCCATGACAAAACAGGCCACGTGCAGAGCTTTGGATTGTGTTTAACAATTCTGCTCATTCTTATATTTTAGTGAGTAGGTGGAAATTCAAATTTTGTCCCTGTCACCTGTGTCTTTCTCCCACAGAGGTCACTACAGAGAACTATTTTTCAACAAAGCAATAGGTACCTACAATACATAGCAGCACAAGAACGCAGCAGAAAACAGGCAGTACCAATTATCAGGATAGAGTGGACTCAGCTGTGTGTAGTTTGCCTTAACGTTTGCATATACAGTTACTCATACTCTTTCAAAGTACTTTGATATGTCATTAGAAATGCACCATTATATCCAAGATATCTAGATATATCAGAATCAATGCCTTTAAACAAGAATGTTTATAATAGAAACTGACCAGCTGTTTAAGCATACCTATTTTCCTCATTCTTAGGTACATAGCTAGACCAGCATCCTTGAATTATTACTAGATAGTTCATGATAAAATATCAATATTATTTTTGTAGTATTATATGAGCAAGAAATATTGTTAGTCATGCCTTACTCAGTAAATATTTTTTATTGGTCTGTAAGAACAACTAGAATAACCTTGATTTATACCACCACCTACCTGCACATAGTAGTCATCCAAAGATCAACCACAGTCCACTCCAGTCCCCTTTTCAGAAAATTATCTGATGTTTTTCTTCCCATTCCCCTCCTCTAGTTTCAATTTCAATGGCTTCAGTCTCTTTACACCCTTGAAATTAACAGGAGAGTGTAGATTGCCCAGTTTAACCCCTGGTGTGTACTAGGACAAGGTTTGCACTACACTTCATCTCGGATGTTTGCTGCTACTGGGCAGTTTGTACAACACCCTTACCTAGTCCAGTTCTGGGGCCTGGACCCCACCAAGTACTGGCTCCTTCACTGTTCAGTGCCCTGGCCATTTTGCTTCATGAATATATAGATTCTGCTACTGAAAAATTAGAACAGAAGATGTTTTGGTTCCTCACTGATGTCACTGTGCAGAAGGACAATGATAACCAAAAGTCAATAGCCAGAATTATAAAGCCAAGACCAACCCATGCTGAGAAGCAAAAAGAGAGGCGGAGCTATGACATTTGCCATCACCCTGGTCAAAAATCAGTGTTTAGGAGTTCATAAAGTAAAATGCAGTGGTAATATTGTGGTAAAGATAGGGCATATAGGAAAATATTTTTTAAATATTTTAAAAAATTATACTCTGTGTGCATATGTTTGTTTGTTCTGAGAAGTCACTGGTGCAGTTCATACCCAAACCCCTGCGTCCAGCTGCAAGACTAATTCCTGACTTTGTAACAAGTAGATTATCTGTGAAAGCCCTGGTTACTAATTAATTACTTGGGAATTGAACAGGCCTGATCCCACGGCTGAGAGGTCAGCATCTGCAGGTGAAAAAGCCTGGGATAGGCTGACAATGATTTGGGCTAAGCACCCAATTCAGTAAATGCCGCTGTTTACAATAATAACCAAATCTGAGATCATCTACAGTCATCTACTATAGGTGAGTTGAAGAAGGAAGAAAATCCTATTTAAAAAACAGATTACTGTCTCAATCTTACATTTTAAAATGTATTGCGTATAACCAGATGTTTTGAGTATCTTCAGTGTATTATACAGATTCAGAAAGTAAAATACTCTCAGTTGATTTTTAAAAAACTTTCTGTAGGGGTCACACCAAGTTCTTTCTTATCACTCTTTTCTCATTCAGTAACCCTCCAGGGAAGAAGATTGCAAGACTTCAGACTTCATTTCTAATAATACATAAACAACATCTTCACAATTTCTTTCATTTAAGTACCAATTTAAAAAGGTTTTAGTGTTCTTCGGTCTGTTTAGCACATTTAAATACAGACATAGACCAATAGAATTATCAAAGCCTCAATGTGTGTTATTCATTAACAAATAATATTTATTAAGTCTCTTTAAAATAGTTTATACCTATTGTGACATTGGTCTTTGAAATTTTCTATTTTAAGTTATTACTTCTAATTATTCCTCTTTATTGTTATAGCTTCCGCATTCAGGCTAAAAAGACTTTTGACATTACAAATACTGCTTTAAATATGTGTGACAGATTCCCAAGTAAGTGCATTCAAAATGTAAAATATATTTTGTTAAATTACATTTTGTTATGCTTAAACATGTTTTAAGAGCACTTTTAAAATTGCCCCTGGAAAAAATATAATAAATAGAAATTATTTAATTAACATTATTACAGAACACTAGTCAAAATGTTGTATAACACTGTAGTAAAATATTGAACTTCTGTGTGCAAACCATAATATATTATACTTCTAAATATTAGTGAGTCACCCTAACTGGTGTGTCTCATTTGGTTGGGTATCAGCTCACAAAGTGATGGGCTGTTGGTTTGATTCCCAGTCGGGGCACATGCCTGGATTACGGCTTTGTCCCCTGGTTGGGATGAGCAAGAGGCAACCAATCAATGTTTCTCTCTCACACCAATGTTTCTCTCCTCTTTCTCCCTCCCTTCTCCTTTCTCTAAAGATTAATAAGTCACCTGAAATAAATAAAAAAGATTAATGAGTACACTGATGTGCTTAAAGAAATATTAAACAATATTCAATAAAAAACTATTTTAGCAACACGGGAAAGAAGCAATATTTAAATTAGTCTACAGCCATTACAGCTAAAACACACCATTTTATAATCTCTGTTCATCAATATAATAATCTATTACTTTTAATTTCTACCTAACCAGAAGGACCTCTTGACATATATTCTATGTTTAAAATAATATATATTGCTAACTAGAGGAAGTAATAAAGGCTATCCAAAGTGACACAGAGGAAAATATATAGGGAACGAACAGTGAAAGGAAGGAAACTGGAACTCAAATCAATGATTTGGAACAGAAAGGAAAAAATAAACATTCAACTGGAACAGAATGAAAAAATGACAATTCAAAAAATTAAGTAAAAGCTTAGAAACCTCTAGGACAACGTTAAACATCTGAATCACAGGGGTGCCAGAAGGAGAAGAGGAAGAACAAGAAATTTAAAACTTATATGAAAAAAAAAGCAAGAAAACTTCCCCAATCTGGCAAAGAAAACAGACTTTTAGGAAGTTCAGGAAACTCAGAGAGTCTGGAAGAAATTAGACCCAAGAAAGAACACACCAAGACACACCATAATTAAATTACCCCAAATTAAAGATAAGGAGAGAAACTTAAAAGCAGCAAAAGAAGAGAGTTACCTACAAAGGAGTTTCCATAAGACTATCAGCTGATTTCTCAAAAGAAATCTTACTGGCAAGAAGGGGCTGGAAAGAAGTATTCAAAGTCATGAAAGGCAAGGACCTACCTCCCAGATGATGATTCTATCCAGCAAAGCTATCATTTAGAATGGAAGGAAAGGTAAAGTGCTTCCCAGATAAGATCAAGTTAAAGGAATTCATCATCACCAAACCCTATTATATGAAATGTTAAAGGGACTTACCTAAAAAAAGATCACAACAATGAACAGTAAAAAGACAACAAACTCACAACTATCAACAACCAAACCTAGAAAAACAAAAACAAAAACAACTAAGCAAATAACTAGAATGGGAACAGAATCACAGAAATGGAGATCACATGGAGGATTATCAGTGGGGAGGGACAGGGGAGAGAATGGGGGGAAAGGTACAGGGTGTAAGAAGCATAATTGGTAGGTACAAAATAGATTAGGGGGTTAAGTATATTATAGGAAATGGAAAAGCCAAAGAACTTGTATGTATGACCCATGGACATGAACCAAAAGAGGAATGCTGGTGGGAGGGGTGTTTCAGAGTGGAGGGGGAGAAAAGGGAGAAAAATGTGACAACTGTAATAGCATAATCAATGAAACATACTTAAATTTATATATATTGTTTTATATAAAATTACGAATTAAATGCATTCTGATTGAAAATATATTTTTTAATATGGAAGAAGGTGAACTTGTGTATCATACCCAAATTCACTCTGAAATACAGTGTGTGTGGATTTCTATGTATTTTCCTAGATTTTTTTCTATAGACATACAGATAGATAATGCAAGATCTTAAAAGTTTGTATGTACTCATTTGCTCTTTAGTGTGATCATGCCTATAATGTTACTTAGTTTCACTTCATACATTACTTATAAAATTATTTATATAATTATGTATTCTTTTTCATGGTTGCTATTGTATATTTTACTTTTTTAAGGATATTTATTGATTGCTGTTATTATTTTATATACTAACTTATTCATTCTCTATTTAGTAGCTATTTGAGTTCTCTCAAATTTTTATTGTATTCATCATGTTGCAATAAATATTCTTGAAGGTATTTTCTGCATTTGTATATTTTAAGACTAAATTCTTAAGTATATTATGAATAACTAGATGTTTTTTATCAAAATATATGTGAAATGTAACATTATGCAAATTTAAGGTATGCAGCATATTAATTTGATGCATTTTTATGTTATGTATGATTGCCATTGTGGCAATGATTAGCACTTCTATAATGTCACATAATTACCATTTCTTTTAGTGGTTAGAAAAATTAAGTTCTAGTCTCTTAGAATGTTTCACGATTATAATACAATATTGTTGTCTATATTCACCATACTCTGCACTAGATCTATGGGGCTTATTTACTATTGGTTCCAAATTTACATCAACAAATATATCAGATGTTGATAAAACAACATCTGTCTTGTGTCCCTAGCCCCTGTCCCCTGATACCACCATTTTATTCTGCTTTTACAAGTTTGGCTATTTTAGATTCCACACAAAAGTGATGCCATACAACATTCGTCTTTCTGTCTGACTTACTTTACTTAGCAGAATGTTTTGAAGGTCCATCCATGTTGTTGCAAATAATATATGTTTTCTCATGGCTGATGATATTCTATTGTGTGTGTGTGTGTGTGTGTGTGTGTGTGTGTCTCACCTATTCTTTATCTCTTCATCCTTTGATGGGTACTTGGGTTGTTTCCAAATCTTGGCTGTTGTGTGAATAATGCTGCAATAAACATGGAAGTGTATTCATACATCTGTATTAGATACACCTTTTATTTTCGGGGGTATGAACCCAGAAGTAGAGTTACTGTATCATATGGTAGTTCTACTTTTATTTTTTTGAGGAATCTCCATATTGTCTTCCATAGTGTGGGAACCAATTTACCCTCCTTACAACATGTGCAAGCATTCCCTTTTCCCCAGATTCTTGACAACAGCTACTTCTTGTCTTCTGGATGATACACTAGAGGCCTGTTAAGCTATCCTCATTTTTAAAAGTTCTTTTTGTTTTTCTATTGGGTATTTTCTGCCATCATATATTTTAAATTGATGTTTTGATCCTTTGCTTCATATTACTTACTATTAATTCCCTCTAGTATATTCTTCATTCCAGTTATTGTGTTCTTCATTTCTTCTTGGTCCTTTTTTTTGTGTTTTCTATCTCCACTTTTATGTTTCCTATTTCTTTATTGAAGTTCTCACTGAGTTGGTTGAACATCCTTATAACTACTGCTTTGAACTCTGGATCTGGTACATTGCTTGCCTCAATTTTGTTTAGTTCATTTTCTGGAGTTGTATTCTGTTCTTTCATTTGCAACACACTTGTTAGTCTCCTTATTTTGGCTACCTCTCTGTGTTTGTTTCTATGTATTGCTCATGGTAGTGTACCTCTCCTGGTCTCAGTAGTGTAGCCTTACATAGTACATGTCATTTAGGGTCCAGTTGTGAAGCCTTCCCGAATCAACTGAGTGTGGTACTTCACATGTGCTCACCATGTTGGCTGTGTGCACCCTACTATTGTAGCTGGGCCATTACTGCTGTTGGTACATTAATGGGAGGTACTGGCCCTCAGCCTGACATGGTTTCAAGGACTGACTGTGAATACAGCAAAGTAGCTGCCAGGCAGGGGATGACCCCATGGAGCAGAGCTTGCTTCAGAGGTGATTTGGTGCGTGCTAAGTCCATTGCAGCACAGTCTGAAGATGTATAATGAGTGTCTGCTTCTGGGTCCTAAGCAGAAGGACCCTGAAAAATCAGGCCAATGTCAAATACTCCTCCTGGCCACCAGAAACGAGCTACAAAGCAATCTTCAGATGGTTGCTACTTATGCTGGGCTTGGAGGTTCCCCAGGTAAGGCCAAGCTGTGAACTGAGTCCAGCTGCTTGTAGTGCTAAGACTGAGGCTTCTTAGCAAGAGGTATGAGCATGCTGAGGCCAGGTGCTGCTTGTTTAGAGTTTGCTTAGTTTTGAGAGATTTTAGGAAAGTCCATAACATGAGCCAAACTGGCTGTTTGTATGGAAACACCACTGGAAGTGACTTTGGCGAGCCAGAAATGTGGGTGGGGCAGGGTCTCAAGGAATCATCAGGGCACGGTGAACTGTGTTAGCCTTGTTGATGGAGACTCACAAATAGCCCATGGCTGAATTTGTAGGGGGATGGCTCAGCAAAGAAATAATGGCTTCTATCAGCACTACTGTCTGGGAGAAAACTGCCCCTCCAGCCCTCATCCTGAAGCCAGAAAATTGTTTGTTCTGTACATCCCTGGTGACTCTACTGCTACTATGCCACCACTGGAGCTCAGGGGCAGTAAGTCTGAATAAGTCTGTATGTCATCTTCCTGGGACTCCAGCAGCCCTCTTTGTCTCTCAGCCACAATCCCTGCCTATTTTCACAGCCAGAAGTTATGGGGTAATCTCTTCACAGCACTGAAACTCTGGGCTGAGAAGCCTGGTTGAGGCAGGAGCTTTTGCTCCTTAAGAACTTTCATAGCTGACATACCTCTCCTGATTTTTAACAGCCACACCATTGAAGTAGCCAGGCAGTCTCACTCACCACTTTGACTTTCCATATTCTCTCTGGGAAATATTGCCACTGGCTTCACCGAAATCCCCGTGTCCTTCAGCGTTTCCCTGGGGAGGGGGCCACCTTGATGAGTTCCTTCCTCTTCTCTGCCTCCAAACTCATCTGGACCTCTGACAGTGTGCTGGACTCTTGAGTCAGACATGCTGAACTTCTGCAAATTCTCTATTTCCCGTATTTTTGCACTCTCCAGGCTTTGTTTTTCCCCTGACAGCAGAGTAGGGGTGAGGCAGGTTCAGAGTCTTCCTTGCATCTGCAGCCCTCACCGAGAACCTGTCTGCCCACATCCAGGTGCACATGTGTGTAGAAACCTCCCAGTGTCCTGCTATAATATGCTGAGACACTATGTCTGATTCTGGATGTCCAACTGGTTGTTCATCAAAGATAAAAAAGAACAACTCATGCCACCACGATGATGTTACTCTCCAGTAATATACACATTTCAAAGTATGATGAACGCTTCCATGCTGCAGTCCCAAAGTCGGAAATCAGAAAGGAAACAATGCAATAATATTTCCCTTTGATCACCTGATAATAGGTATTATACAATTTTAAATGTTTAACAGCATCGATTTACCAAAATTAAACACCTTTTCTTATGCTTATAGTTCTTTGCACTATCTCCTCTTTAATTTGCCTATTTTATTTTTCTCAAATTACATGTTTGAAGGATTAAGTTTATCACAAATACTTTCTCCCATTTTGTCAATTTTAATTTAACTTGGTTATTATATTTTTAGAGGTGTTTTATATAATCATCTTTTTGTAAATATTTTTATATGAGTTCTTAGGTTTGTATATTGCTTGTGAAGTTCTTTTTCTCTTGAAAAATATATATTATCTAATTTCCCTATTATTACTCTTTAGTGCACAGAAAGAGGTATACCAGTATGTTTAAATCTTCACTGAGTTTTTTTACCCTAATTTCAATTCTGAATATATACTGAGTTAAAGTCATGTGGCTTCAATCCAAACAATGGGTAAATGTGTTCTTTATATATCATCCTTGGTATTTTCATTGGCCTTTATTTTTTTCAGCAGTAAAAGGAAGGACTAACATTCCTTTGGCACTTTCTACCTTTAATATCTTAGCAAGATAGACACAAAAATATGTTGTCATTTTATAAGAAACTTTATAAGTAACTCTCAGTATAGAAAAAATAGTGGTCAAGAAAGACTTTTTACAAAGGTAGTACTATAATAATATACTCAAATGAAAAAAACTAATGTGAATTTGTGTTAAGAATAATTTTCTGACTCTGAAACTAAATGTAGCCTAATAGTAGAAGGTGAAACCCCATGCATGAACTATAATTTACAACTTCATTTCACTTCATTCCATTAACAAAATAGCACCTTAATTTTTATTTCAAATACTTTCTCCAGTCAAAAAACCATGCATGCTTAAGGTATGATAACATCAGCAACATTAACAATAATAAGGAATATCTGTATCTACCATTGGTTGGGAAATCTTGAAGGGGGGCAAGCTCAAAAATGCTCTCCTAGTTTGCTTTGGAGTTATAAAAAGTTTTGCTAGAGAATGTTTAATAGTGTGTAAGGATTAGGGGAGGATATTGCACATGAGATGAGCACAGCTTCTGTGGGGGTCCTAAAAGTGTAGTTTGAAATTTGCACACACATATAAGATGTGTAGTCCTAAAGATGAGAGTGAACTCAACCATATAAAAACAAGTTTAGGAACTGAGTGCATCCATAAAGTTCTCATTTGGAGCCATTAAATTCTTGAAATATTTTGTTCAGAGTAGGTGAAACCCCACGCATGAATTATAATTTACAACTTCTTTATCTCGTTTGCAGCAATAATTTTTCTTTAGTCAAGTATAGCATACCAATACAACTGATCATACTGATGTGTATAAAAGTAAGCGATGCTCCATAAAAAGATAGAAAGCCTGTCTATCCAAAGCCCAAACCAATGCTTTCTGGAAACTTTTGTACAGTAGAAGTTGTAGCATTGCATCTGTGGGGAACTGAAGCCCAAGAGTTGGAGAAACCAAAATAAATGTGGCCTATGGTAAACTAGAAAGTTAATGGGAAGAAAGTCAAAGCAACAATAGTGATATATCTGATTCAGAAATGTTCATCTAGTTTTTCGAATACATGCTGGGAAGGGGGCAGCTTCAAGAGGGAGTGTTCTCAGTTATAGTCAGCTGTTCTAGGGACTGCTAACAAAGAGGTTTCCATTTCTGGACCTTATACTGTAAAGGAGGGAGATACATAAAAAAGTGATGAACCAATGAACCCTCAAGGTGGCTTTAGAAAGTGATACCAAACTGAAGAAAACAAATGATATAAGGTGAGAGAAAGAGACACAGGCCATGGGACAGGGTCCCTCTCGAAGAGGACAAGGAAGGGGCTCTCTGAGAACGGCATTTGATATGAGACATGAAAGGAAAGGGACCATCATAGGAAGAACAAAGGAAAATTAGTCCAGATGGATGGAACAAATACTCCAAGAGCCTTAAGCCAGAGGAATTTGGGTGTGTTCAACAGAGAGAAAGAAAATGAGGGGCCTGAGGGTAGTGGAAAATAGAGAAGAATAAAATGAGGGTGGAGAGCAGTGTGGTAGTTAAACGAGCATACAGAGCACTGGATATCAAATGGAGGCAAACCTGGCAGATTTGTGAAAACAAAAAAAGACGTATTGCTAGGTAATATGCTAGATCTTCTAATGTGGCAGGTCTGGGGTGGGGCCCAAAATTTGCATTTTTAATGAATTCCCAGGTGATCCTGATGCTTCTGAGGCCTATTTGATGAACCTATGATGTAGTTCACAGGTGGCAAACACAAGGCCTGTGGTCAGAATCTGGCCGTCCACCTCGTTTTATCTGGCCCGGCATTTAGTTTCCACCTCACAGCACCAAGCTCTTGCTTAATTGTTGAGGCATAGTTACATTTATACAGTCCTAAAATTCCATTTGGCCCTTTGAAAGCAACCACAAGGCTGGGGTGGCCCTCGGTGAAAATGAGTTTGACACCCCTGATGCAGGTCTTTGAACACAGAACAGGAAATTTGGATTTATTTTATTGTTTCTAAGTGTAATGGAAAGCAATTAGGTGATTTTAAGCAATAAACTCTAAATGAAGACTAGATTGGAGAAAGGAAGTAGATAAAGCATAGTATGCTCTCAACCTATCTTTTTTAATCTAAATGTCTCCTGTAGAAGGTATAGATTTTTTTTAATTCAACTGGCAACATCTGACTTTGATTGGATAGATTTATCCATTCACAATTAGTGCTATTGTTGGTGTAGTTGGATTTATGTCTACTTTTTTGTTCTATACGTCTCATTACTATTTTTTCCCTCCTTCAATTATGTATATTCTTAGTAAAACATTTTGGTTCCTTTAATATTTTCTCACTGTGTTTTTTGAATTATTTTCCTAGGGCTTGCTTTAGACCCCAGAAAGCATAATATACTAGGTTATATGACAAAGGTTGCTACAGAAAATAATGCTCCCAAATATAAGTAGTTTAACACAATGGAAATTATATTTTTGCTCACATAACAACTCAGTGTGGATATCTGCCTGACAGCTTTGTCTACAATGATTCAGAGATTTCTGTTCTTCTCCTTATCATCTCCTTTTTCTGTAGGATTTCATAATCCTTTATTTTAGCCAGTGGATAGGAAAAGATAGGGTAAGGTAAGTCCACTTGCTTCTAAGCCACCTTGGCTCAAAAATGACATTTGTTTTGACAAATAACCACTTGGAGAGAAATTGTCATATCCTTTCTCAACCTGCCTCTGCAAGGAACTTTAAAATGTAGGACTTGGCTAGGCAGCCAAAGCAACAACTGTGTCTGCTGGAAAGAGCCTCAGTCTTTGGTGGGCTGCAAGTTGTTGCTGCTGCGTGAGGCTACATGCTAGGAAACTACTTCAGTGACCCAGGCTAAAGATTTTAATGATTTAAACGAATATTATAGGAGGAGAGTTAAGTAAAAGGATCAGTGTAGCCCTGGATGGGTAATTTAGTTGGTTGCAGCAGCATTCTGATGCACTGGGGTTGCAGGTTCAATCCTTGGTCAGGGCTCAGACAAGAATCAACCAGTGATCTGAGAAGAACAACAAATCAATGTCTCTCTTTCTTTTTTTCTCTTTCTCTCCCTCTCTTTCCTATCTTTTTTCTGAGGCTGGTAAATTTAAAATAAAAACGAAGAAAATGGTAGATTCATAATACATTGTGGAGATAGAATACCTAGATTTGCTGTAGGGATGTAAACTACGCTGTACATGGTAACATTTACCAATATGAAAAAAAATAAGGGTTTAAGGAAGAAATAAATTAATTAAGTTTGACATGTCAATTCTGTGGTGCTAATCTTATATTCAAATAAAAATATTAAGCAGGTATTTGTTTATGTGTATCAAAAGTTCAATAAAGGAGGTGAAGTTTGGATGTATGTACTTGGAAGTCACTGCCATAGAGCTAACATTTAAGGCCACAAGCAAGATTTTCTAGGGAAAATGTGCAGACAAAATAGAGAAGTCCACTGTCTCATCAATATTTTAAAGGACAAACAGAGGGTAGAAGCATAACAAGAGATGAGGAAGCTACATAATTGTGAGGAAAAGGGAACACCTTATCATTTGTTGTCAGGAAAAGAGCATTGCAAAAAAGAAAAAAAAAGGAGTACCTAACTGTGTCAAATGTTTCTGACTTTAAGTAAAATAAAGAAATGTTACCAAGGTCATTTTTTGACCTTGATAAGAATAGCTTCATATCCTATCCCTTTATTCAGCCCAGATATAACTGCTTTTAACAACTAGAATGTGATGGGAGTGATGCTATATGTCTTCCAAATATGTCATGGTAGGAAATCGTTTCCTCACAGTTCTTTTTCTCTCTTTAAGTATACTCCTTCTATGAGGAATCCCAAACTACCATACATTCAAGGGTTATAGGGAGACAGCTATGTGAAAAAAGGCAAGGCCCCCAGCTGACCATCTTTATCAGTTGCCAGGTATGCAAATGAACAAGCCTTGGATGATTATAGTCCCCAGACATCTTCTAGCTGAGGCCTCATGAATCACGGAGGAGTGACCAATCATACCACAGTGTTTGCTCCAAATACATGACACACAGGATCTTTGACCGTAATAGCTGACTTACTCCATTAAGTTTTTTTTTTAAAGATTTTATTTATTTATTTATCTTTAGAGGGGAAGGAGAGAGGGAGAGAAACATCAATGTATGGTTGCCTTTCGTGCATCCCCTGCTGGGAGTTAGCCTGCAAGGAACCAGCCTGCAACCCAGGCATGTGCCCTGACTGGGAATCGAACCGCGATCGTCTGGTTCGCAGGCCTGCCCTCAATCCACTGAGCTACGCCAGCCAGGGCTACTCCATTAAGTTTTGAAGTACTATATTTTGTGGCCATATTAACTAGAATACAGAACTGGAAATCAGGGGTAAATCAAGAGGTAAATGTGGCTTGAGAGACAGGACAAAGAGGGTGTTGCTAGAAGGTAGGTAGAGGGGGTAAAGTGTAAAGGTCTTTGCCTTTGTAAGGACTTGGGCTTCTCTTCTGAGTGAGATGGGAGCCTTTGAAGGGTTCTTTGAAGTGAGGAGTAACACAATCAATGTCAACATACCTATTGCTGCCTTTTGAGACGGCAGATTTTGTGGTACTCTTCACACTCTTTGTTAAAGCAAACACAGACATAAAAAATGTTTACACAGTAGCTTCTCGACTAGTGATAAACTACCTCCATTTTCTTAGAAATGAAACTTTGTTAGTGAAGAATAACAAAGTATTCTTTGTCCATTAAGTATAAAGTTCATAAAGTATAGTAGGCAATTCTATTGCCTACTGTTTTCTTTAGTTCTGTTTTTTTTTTTGAAGAATGTTACAGGAAATTATTAAAGGCAACATTCACTTAGATGAATCTCTGCTGCTGATTATACCAAATGATACATTTTTAGTGGAGAATATTTTGGTAGTATTGAAGAACTTTATCTAAATTAAATACTCAAGAAAAGGGAAAATAAATCTTTGGAATCTCATTTAAATGCTAGCTCAATTATTTTGCTACAACTCTACACACCTGCTTGAACAATGTCCAAGGTTAAAAACTGAAAATATCAGGAGCACGCTATTATGAAGTACACTTTAGAAATGTCTCCAATTGGTAATGGTTTGTTTGCAAGATAATACATATTTTTCTCATATATCATTTTTACAGTTTTATTAAAGAATTTTCTTACTAATCATATTATTTTCTCATAGACAAGAAAATCTAAAGTTACCATAAGTACAAATATTGAGTCCAGTGAGAGTTTTTAAATTAATTGACCAACAATGGGTTGAGCATTGTCCTGCAAACCAGAAGGTCACTGGCTGGATTCTTGGTCAGGCACATGCCTGGGTTGCAGCCCAGGTCCCCAGGTGGAAGCATGTGAGAGCAACCGGCTGATGTGCTCCCACACATTGATGTTTCTCTCCTCTTTCTCCCTCCCTTTCCCCCTCTCTTTAAAAAATATAAGGAAGTAAAATCTTTAAAAAATTACTTGGATTTCATTTCTTCTATGAAACTTGCACATTGAATGATGAGAGTCCTAATATAATTAAGTGGTAAAAAAATCCCTATAGAATACATATATTTCCTAAGGTATGAAATATATTTAGTGAAGTGGAAAGATAAAAAGACGATATAGTCTACCTACAATGCCTGAAATAATTTAGATTTGCAGAACATTAAGTAAAATTCTTAATAACATTTGAATTCCAAGAGACTAGTTCTTTTAAAATAAACTAATTGTACTTTATCACATAAAAGTTGAAAAAAGCAAGACACCCTAAAAATTAAACTGTAAGATATAGAAGTACATTTTGAGACACATAATAATGCAGTTGATTTGTGTTAAGACAATAACCTATACATTTAAATGGCAAATTATTTTGAACACCACAAATTATTTTGATATTTATTTAGTAAGCCTAACAATGTTGCTCCACCAATTTTAATTCTTTCACAACAAAAATACAAGGTTTTCACAGTGCACTTCCATTACACATTTATATTTAAAAGATGGTCATTAATAGATAAAATGGACTTGTTACAACTACAAATTTGATCAACATGGTACAGAAAATAAAGTCAGAACTCATGATTTCCATCTCTAACTGACACAACGTAAACTAAGAATTCTATCATCTGTTTAATCTTTACCTCTTATTTCCTAGGACCTTTCATTGCTATAGCTCTTATATCAAGGTGATACTACAGAAAATATCAGATTATGTATACAAATCAGGTTCTTCTATTGGATACAAAGCAGCAGGACAGGAAATAAATAAATTCACTGATTTCTCCAAGAGGCATAGAGAATTTCATTGTCTAGTATATGTTTTTTTTTAAATATTTTCAGGTTGACCCTGGGAACTTCCAGCTGTATATCCCATATTCTCATTAATTTTTTGCTAGCATTAATTATTTAAATTCACCATTGAGTAAGCTAGTCTTAAATAATTACATTTTATATATGTAACTACTACAGACTAGAGCCAAAACACAATAAACAGAGGCTTTATAACAAGAGATAAAACCTCTCTATCCCAGATCCAGAACAAGGCATTTCATCCACTCATTCAACACATAGTGATTGAATAGCTATGTATTTGACATTGAATGTCCTGTTCGCAGCTATACCTGCATATATATATGAAATCGTCCTTGCCCTCATGAAGTGTTCAGTCTATTGAAGAGATACAATTTATTCTTTGTACTTATATTACAAGGAAAAAAGTAAGAAATGCCATGATAAAGTAATTTGAACTTTAAAAAGAAAGAATAATATTATATTACACAGAAAGCTCGTAAAAGAGGGCTCAAGAAATGCACAGTCAGAGAGGTGAGACTGGAGTATGGCAATGGAAGGTGGATGGACAAATAGAGATAAATATCCCAGACAGAAATAAAAGTCTAAGGAAAGGCAAGAACAAATGGGTGGTGTGAAGACAAGAGCAATTAGATGGCATTCAATTCTAATGCATTACATTAAAGTAGATTCACAAGTAAATTTTCCTTGATAATAGAAATATTTAAATATAACTATAATTAACATATTTTTAATTTTTCTCTGAGAATAATAATTTGTATTACACTTTAATATAGAAAGAAAGAACATTAAAATTTTTTGGGGTTAGACCTTTACCAGTTTAGAAAGAATTTATATTTTTTTAGTTAATGTCTCATAAAAAGTGGAAAGAAAGTTTCTTTCCATTTTCAGCAAGTGGAAAGAAAGTTTTATGTTATAGGTTGAATGAAGTAAAGGAGAGATTAAACACAGAGAAGATTTCAATAACTTAAAAATTATTTTCTAACTACATAATGCTATAAAATATTTTATAGTAATATAGAATTACTTTTTAAAAAAGTAACTTAATTAGTTTTGTTTCATTCTTAAAACTTTTTTCTATCAGTAAAAGAATAGGAATCAATGTAAATAAGACATTATGTCTTCTATTCAGTTTTTTTTAGAATGTTATTTTCTAAGCCATCCAATGAAACATAGAATCTGTAATTAATATCTGCGAATCATTTCAAAATAGTTTTTAAGGAAGAAAAGGAGTAAGAAAAGGAGTCAGGGATGGAGTTGGAGAGAATGTAGGAAGAGGGAGAAGGGGAGAAAGGGAAAAAAGGAAGGGTAAGGAAGTATGGAAAGGTGGAGGTGAGGAAAAGGGAGATGAGAGGTTTCATGTTAGTTACTTAGTGTATTTTTTTTTTGTATCAGGAACAAAATATTTTTCTTGAACAACTACTTGCTCCAGTGATTGTAATGGATATTTAAAAACAAACAAACAAGTGAACAAACAAACAAAAATGGTGGCATTGTTCTCTAACAAAATCCACAGCCACTGAAAAAAACATCTTTTCCCATGGAAATGAGCAATTTCCTAAACTTTCTAGGGAGCAAATGGTCACCACTAATCTAGTGGCTTAATCCTCTCCTTTGTATCTCTTACTCTATTTCAGGTTATCTATCCTTTGCCTCCAGGCAGGCCTATAATTAAACCATGCAAGACAGGTGGGCTTCAAGCCTAGTCATGATTTTTAGGGAAGTCATTTCCACAGCCTCTCAACATTAATGAAAATAATCAGTCCCAAAATTTAGGAGAACAGCAAAATATCCCAAGTAGGCAAAAGCATTTGATACACTTTTCTTTTTGGTTCCATGTCTGATAATGATTATTTCCTTTTCTAATAAAACATATGTGTGTCTGTTTGAAATAGTTTAACATGTATAGCAGTTAATGATTCCAAACAACGTACTAAATCTCTATTTTAAAATACAATTTTTTCTTGTTGCAAATGTAAAATCTATTTGATAAATAAATACAAATGAAATATTTGGCATTCTGCAAAAGGCTCTACAGATATGGAACCTAAGCGTTCTTTTTTTTTTGGTATTCTCTTTTTTTTTTTGTTATTATTTAATTCTTGTTCAAGTACAGTTTTCTGTCTTATATTCCCAGCCCTGCCCACCCCCACACCCAGTGCTCCCCCCTCCCATTTCCACCATCTTAGTTTTTGTCCATGTGTCCTTTATACTTGTTTATGTGAGTCCCTCCCCTTTTCCCCTGTGATTCTCTCCCCTCTCCCCTCTGGTCCCTGTCAGCCTGTTCTGTATTGCCTTCTTTTGCTTTTGGATATCTTTTTATTACAATCTTTCAGAGCCTTGAAGCTATGATTATTTTTCTCCTAATGAATTTGATCCTCAAAACTTTTTTTTTAAACTTTTGAAAATTTTATTTTCTAAACAACAATGTGAAATCTTACAAAGAAAAAATATACCTTCTATATAACAAAATTTAATTAAATTATAGAAATATGAAAGCTGCTTATCTAACTTTTAAAACTTCCCAACTTTTTATTCTATCATATAATTAGGCTTTATGACTAATTTAATATTTTTACCCTTGATAATTCTCTGTGAATATCAACAACTTCTCCTTGCACTTCGAACATGAACATTCATTCCAAGGCTTTGTAGGCACACACCCTCCACACCCCACGTTATCCTTATTCTTTATCAACATGCCCGAATCAACCCACCCACAAGATTTTCACTAAAAATGACTCATCCAAGTTGATGTCTCCTTCTGTGCAGAGTGAAAACAACAGCAGTCTTTATCCAACTGTAACTAATTCATGTTATTACTAGTTAACATAAACCAAAAAGAATAAAAATTATTATAATTCATTAACCCTCTTGTTCCAAAGACATCCAATGAGCTAAATATAATTATCCATAATTTGAAAAAAATAGATGGATAGGAGTAACATTTGGTAACAATTATTTGGATTTTACTATGTTCTAGGAACTACTCTAAACACAATTCATTTTCCTCTTTATATTATAGTAAGCTGTGATTCAATTAAATAATAGATCAGTACTGAACTGATATTTTCAAAGTGGTATTTGGTTTTTATGACATTGTTAAAAGTTTAATTTACAAGACACTGAACAGATTATGACAACAATGAAATTTGCTTCTCAGAGTGGAACAATACTCTGAAAAATGAACAGTATGCAATATTGATTCATATTTAGAACTATCTACTCAATTTAATCATAAAATTTTAATACTATATTAAAATATCTAAGCAATTAAAGAAGAATGCTAATCTTAATGGTAAACAAGGTTATAATTCAAGATGACGTTTGAGGAAAATATTACAATAAAGAGGATAGAAAAAAATTTTTGGATACAATGTATATGTTTATGGCATAAATTGTGGCATTGGTTTTGTGAATATATACTTCTCTCCAAACTCATGAAATGTATTTACAACAAACACATACAGCTTTTTGTGTATCAATCATACCTCAATAAAGTGTTTTTTTAAAGAGGTAGCTATTGAAGTGTCTCATAAACTCTGCACTGAACTATATAAGTATATTATCTCTGAAAAATAAAGTATATTATGCATACACTAAACATGCACACACAAATACCTATACAGAGTTACTATTTAAAGTAGTTAATCTAGGTAAATAACCAAACAATTCAGTTTTTAAGTTATGTATTTATTATAATAAATATGTTTAGACTAATGGGCCTGGCAAAGCACAGACTAATAATAATTACTTCACTACAGTTTAGTAGATTCTCACCAATTATATTTATTAATCCTTCCATAGCTCTATAGTAGTAACTAGAATTATTGTTAATGCAATAAACACAGGATAAGTAATTATCTCTACAGAAAGAAAACATCTATCATTTGTTCTTATCTTCATACAAAAGTTGATTTGTATGTCATTTTAATTCATTGCCCAAATTTTCTAATTCATCATGTAAAAATTTAATGTGCAGGTCTATAACAAAAATATTCATTACAATAAAGACAGATAATAAGGGAACAAAAAGCTAACAGATACTTAGCCACTCCAGAATTTTAATCATATATAAACTGTTTATATTCCTGCTGCTGCTCTGAAATTTTCTACAGATTTCAGAATAAGTGGAATTTTCGATGAAAGAGATAGATTTAAAGGTTAGTTGAATTTGATGTATATTTTTTAAATGTACAAGAATTCTCCATATCCTAATTTGTTTAAATAGACTTTAACAATTCTCTTTCAAAGGACCATTACTATCTTTTTTAAAAAAACAATAGATTATATAAAATAATTTCCAATACTATTTTGAAATGTTAATTTATATAAATAAAATATTTTGCGATCTAAACATATTTTTTCTTTATACTTGCTGATACTTAAATGATGCATGTACTTGCTTTTGCTTCATCACTAATTGTCTTAATACACTTTGTCAAAAAGATAAGTAGATAATCCACTTCAGTTTGACTGGGAAACATTTTTATAATTTTTTAAACTTATTTTACTGATAGTTGATAAAAGTGTATAGGTTTCAAATATACACTTCTATAATACATCATCTGTATACTGCATTGTATGTTTATCACCTAAAGTCAAATCTTCTGTCACCACGTATCTGTCCCCCTACCCTTTACTTACACCCTCTCTCTCTGGCAACCAACATCTTCTTCTCTGTGACTTTGAGTTTTGTTTGTTTGTCTTGTTTCTTCATTTGTTGCTTTCAGTTTCCTATCTTATTGGGGAACATTTTAAAGGTAATTGAGCCAGGCGGTGAAAGACAAATACCATATGATCTCACCTTTAACAGGAAGCTAAACAACAAAACAAACAAACAAGCAAATACAGCCAAAGACACTGAAATACGGAACAGGCTGACAGGGACCAGAGGGGAGAGGGGAGAGAATTTCAGGGGGAAAGGGAAAGGATTCACAGGAACAAGTATGAAGGACACATGGACAAAAACTAAGGGGGGTGGAAACAGGAGGGAGGTGGGGAGCACTGTGGGGGGGGGGCTGGGATGGGAATAAAAGACAGAAAGCTGTACTTGAACAATAATTAATTAAATAAATAAACAATGCTTTAAAAAATAAATAAAGGTGAAGAAATAGGCATTTTTCCTCCCCTAACTCTCTTAGTAAAGTGAAAGAGAAACTCTTTTATCCAAGCTTTAATTAAGTAATGTAAACTAACCTTGTATGAAAGAGATATTTTTTCTCTAGTTCATCCCTGCCAAGAATCTATATTAAGTATAAATGCCTCACTCTAGGGAGAGATGTATTTCCCCTGAATATGATGCATTTCCTTCCTTGGAAATTGTTTTGGGATTCTTTAAGACAAAGAGACCTATATATAAGTTATTATTGGTTCCCTGTCTCGGTTCCCTGATTCCTTCATTGACTATTTCCCAAAGGTAATTTTCATTAAAACTTATACTGTCACACTGCTAGACTTTTAGCTCTCTGTGTTTGCTTCAGTCAGTACTCTAAGACTCAGAAGTATATACAAAAACAGTGATGTTTCTTTGATAGATTTAGGGAAGCAGGTGGAAAATTTTGTAACTGACTTTTTCCTGCAAGTCTTCTCTTTCAAGTCCCTCAATCTGATACAAAGAACACAGTAATTTGTAATCACACTCTAATCTCTTTTAGTCTAAATCCAAATAATTTCCTTCTGTACCCTCCTTTGTAGAGATTTAAATCCCTTATTATTCAGTGATCTTATTTTTAAACTCTGCTTGGGAAAGCAGAGGTGACTTTTGATGCTAATCCTATTCAGTCCACTGACTCTGTTCCCTTCAGGGAAATGGCCAAGGATTTTAAGGGGGTAAATATATAGCCAGCCACATAACAAGAAAAAGGAAAGTCTAAGTTAAAAATTTCAAAACTAAAGATTATATAGATAAAGACGTTATATTAAAACTCAAGCATATTTATTCTGATGAGCTATTTTCTCATTTCATTGGAAATAGCTAGTTAAATCCTTCAGTCAGCTTTTCATCGCCTAGGAGTACCTAGCTACAACATTGTAAAAAGCATTCATTTGATTTTATATTCAAGGCAACAGCACTGGTGTGACCTAAGTTAGACCCTTCAAATAAAATTGAACCTAATTATATTACACATTCAAACTCTAAAGAAACATGTTAATTATTATGATAATATTTCTTAGGCTATTCTTTCATAGCTCTCTGATTATCAGTTAAAACTGGCCAAAAATAAGAAATATTATTCTTTCTTTTTGTAATTTAATACTTTGCTATTGTATTTTTATTACCATTTAGTCCCTTATTTGCCAACCCCACAATCACCACGCTGTTGTCCATGTCCATGAGACCTTTTTCCCTTTTTGCTCAGTCCCTCTTCTCTCTACCTTGCTCCCCAACCTTAGCCATCATCTGCTCTCTATGTATGAGTCTGTCTGTATTTTTCTTGTTAGATCAGTTTGTTCAATAGATTCCACAAATGAGTGAAATTGTATAGTATTTGTCTTTTTCTGTCTGGCTTATTTCAATTAGCATAATGCTCTCCAGGTCCATCCATACTGTTGCAAAGAGTAAAACTGTTTTCTTTTTTAAAGCAGAGTAGTATTACATTGAATGCCCCATGGTTCTTTTACCCACTCATCTACTGAGGAACACTTGGGCTGCTTCCGTATCCCGATGAGTGTGGAAAATGCTGCAATCTACATAGGGGTGTTTGTGTTCTTTAGAATTAGTGTTTTGAGTTCATATATATTCCCAGAATTGGGATCACTGGGTCAGAAGGCAGATTCATTTTTAATTTTTTGAGATACCTTCATACTTCTTTTCACTGTAGCTGTACCAATCTGCATACCCACACACAGTGCAAAAGTGTTCCCCTTTCTCCACATCATCCCCAGTGCTTGCTTGTTGATTTATTGATGATAGCTGTTCTGACAAGTGTGGAATGGTATCTCATCGTGGTTTTAAATTGCATTTCTCTGGTGAGTAGTGACATTGAGCATCGTTTCATATGTCTATTGGTCATCTGTATGTCCTCTTTAGAGAAGTGTCTACTCGTGTCCTTCACCCCTTTTTAAAATTGGATTGTTTGCTCTTTTTTCTGGTGTTGAGTTTGGTAACTTCATGATAAATTTTGGATATCAAAGCCTTATCAGATGTATCAGGTAATTCAGAGGATTGGAGTATGTTCTCCAATCTTCCAAATTACCTTTTTATTTTGTTAACATTTTCCTTTGCTGTGCAAAACCTTTTTATTTTGATGTAGCCTCATTTGTTTATTCTTTCTTTTGTTTCTCTTGTTTGGTATATGTATATCTGACAAAATATTTCTACAAGCTATGTCTGAGATCTGGCTGCCTGTGTGATTTTTATGGTTTGGGGTTTCGATTTAAGTCTTTGATCCATTTTGAATTTATTCTTATGTGTGGTATAAAAAGACGGTCTAGTTTAATTTTTCTACACATATCTGTCCTATTCTCCCAACACAATTTATTGAATAAATTATCTTTAGCCCATTGTATGTGCTTGCTCCTTCTGTCAAATATTAATTGAATATGAAAGTGTGGGTTTATTTCTGGGCTCTCCATTGATCTATGTGTCCTCTTTTTGCGTCAGTACCAGGATGTTTTTATTACTTTGGTTTATAGTATAGTTTGGTACTAGGTGGCATGATTTCTCAAGCTTTGTTCTTCTTGTATCATTGTTTTTATTCATGGTCTTTTGTGGTTCCATATAAATTTTTGAAATATTTGTTCTAGTTCTGTGAAATACATCATTGGAATCTTGATAAGAATTGTACTGAATCTATAGATTGCTCCAGGTAGCATGGAGAATTTAATGATGTTAATTCTTCCTATCCACAAACATGGTATGTGCTTTCCCTTATCTTCTTCAGTTTCTTTCTGCAGTGCCTCACAATTTTCCAAGTATAGGTATTTTGTATCTTTGGTTAAATTTATTACTAGGTATTTTATTTTTTATAGCATCTGTTAATGAGAGTGTTTATTTAATTTCCTTTTCATTTAGATTGATATTGGCATATAAAAATACAGCTGATTTCTGGATATTGATATTGTATCCTGCTATTCTGCTGAATTCATTTATCAGTTCTTGAAGTTTCTGTATGGAATCTCTGGGATTCTGTATGTACAGTATCATATCATTTACAAACAAAGATCATTTTACTTCTTCCTTTCCCATTTGGATGCCTTTCATTTCTTCTTCTTGTCTGATTGCTGTGGCTAGGACTTCCAGTGCTATGTTGAAAAAGAGAGGTGAAAGAAGACATCCCTATCTTGTTCCCAATCTTAAAGAAAATGTTTGTGCTTTTTGCCCACTGTGTATGATACTGGTAGTGGTTTTGTCATATATGGTCTTTATTTGTCTATTATTATGAGAGTGTTTATTTAATTTCCTTTTCATTTAGATTACTATGTTCCCTCTAGTCTAACTTTGCTGAGAGTGTTTATCATAATGGGTGCTGGATTTTATCAAATGCTTTTTATGCATCTATTGAAATGATCACCTGTTTTTTATCCTTCATTTTGTTTATGTGATAAATCACATTTATTGCTTTGTGAATATTGTACCAACCTTGCATTCCTGGAATAAATCCCACTTGATCATTTTGTCTGGCCATTTTTGATGCATTTCTGTATTTAGTTTGCTAATAATTTGTTGAAGATATTAGCATCTATGTTCACCAAGGATATTGAAATATACTTTTTCTTTCTTTTTTTATAGTATCTTTATCTGGTTTTGGAATTAGGATAATGACGACCCCTTAAAATGAGCTAGGAAGTCTTCCCTCCTCTTGAATTTTATGAACTAGTTTGAGAAGGAGAGGTGTTAATTCTCAATGTTTGGTAAAATACACCTGTGTAGCCATCCAGTCTGGGGTCTTTGTTGGGAGTTTTTTTATTACTGCTTCAATTTTACTAGGTGTAATCTGTCTATTCAGATTCTCTGGTTCTTTCTTATTTACTTTTGGAAGATTGTACATTTCTAGGAATTTATTCATCTCATCATGGTTGTCCAGTTTTTTTGGCATATAGTTGCTCATAATATATTCTTACAATCCTTTGTATTTCTTTGGTCATTTGTTATTTCCCCTTTCATTTCTGATATTATATATTTGGACCCTCTCTTTTTTTCTCAATAAGTCTGATTAAAGGTTTGTTAATTATGTTTGTCTCTTCAAAGAACCATCTCTTGGATTCATTGATCTTTTGTATCATTTTTTAGACTCTGTTTTATTTATTTCTTCTCTGAGCTTTATTATTTCCTTTCTTCTACTCACTTGCGGCTTTGTGTTTGTTGTTCTTTTTCAAATTTCTTTAAGTGTAAATTTAGATTGTTTATTTGAGCTTTTCTTTCTTTTTTTTATAGGCCTGTAATGCTATGACTTTCCCTTTTAGGATTGCTTTCTGTGTGTCCCACAGATTTTAGATTGTTTCATTTTCATTTTATCCTCATTTTCATTTGTTTCAAGGTATATTTTTATTTATTTCTTGACCTAATTTCTGACCCATTCGTTGTTTAATAAAATGGTATTTAGCTTCCATATTTTTGTGTGTTTTTCAGTGTTCTTCTTGTGATTGATTTCTAGTTTCATAGCATTGTGATCAGAGAAGATGCTTGATATGATTTCAAACTTCTTAAATTTATTGAGATTTGTTTTGTGTCCTAACATGAGCTCTATCCTAGAAAACACTCCATATGAACTTGAAAAGTATGCATATTCTTCCACTTTGGGGTACAATACTCTGAAGAGATCAATTAAAAACATTTGATCTAGTGTGCTATTTAAGGCCATTATATCTTTGTTGATTGAAGTCAAGGGGCTTTTGAAATTCCTGACTATGACTGTATTCCTGTTGATTTCTACCTTCATGTCCATCATGATTTGCTTTATATATTTAGGTGTTCCCATGTGAGGTTTGTACATGTTTACTAGAGTTATATCCTCTTGTTGGATTGTTCCCTTATCATTATGTAGTGTCCTTTTTTGTCTTTTACTATAGCATTCGGTTTAAAGTTTATTTTGTCATATATAATTGCTACCCAATCTCTTTTTCCCATTTGTATGAAATACCTTTTTCCATCCCTTTACTTTCTAGCCTGTGTGTATCTTTCAATATGAGGTGAGTCTCTTCATGGCAGCATATATATGGGTCTTGTTTTCTTATCCTTTCAGCTATCCTCTGTCTTTTGTTGGAGAATATAAGTCATTTACGTTTAGGGTAATTACTGATAGACATGTAATTATTGTCATTTTATTGTTAGACCATTTTCCTGTTTTTAATTTTTCTTCTTTCAGCAAGCACTTTAACATTCATTTCAGTACTGGTTTGGTGTTAACAAACTCCTTCAGCTTTTCCTTGTCTGGGAATCTCTTTATTTTTCTAATTTTAAATAATAGCATCACTGGATAAAGTAGCCTTGGTTGTAATCCTTGCTATTCATTGTCTTGAATGTTTCATGTCATTCCCTCTGGCCTGAAAACTTTCTGTTGAATAATCAGATGTCCATCTAATTCATGTTCTCTTGTAGGTTATTCATTACCTTCAAAGTAATTCATTACCTTGTAGGTAAATTACCTGCTTTCCTCTTGTGGCTTTTAGGATTCTCTCCTACTTTTTAAGCCTTGACATTTTAATTATCATGTGTCTTGGTGCAGGCCTCTTTGAGTCCAACTTGTTTGGGACTCTCTGAGCTTCCTGGCCTTGTGTGTTTTTTAACTTCACCAAATTAGGGAATTTTTCAGTCATTATTTCTTCAAATAGTTTCTTGATTCCTTGCTCATTCTCTTCTCCTTCAGTATTTCTATGATGCAGATGTTATTACGCTTCATATTGTCCAAAATGTTTCTTAAGCTCTCATTTTTCAAAATTATTTTTAATTTTTGCTGCTCTGCCTGTGTTTTTTCCTACCCTGTTTTCCAAATCACTGGTTCAGCCCTCTGCTTCATGTAACCTATTGTTTATTTATTCTAGTGTATTATTTGTTTCAGATATTGTATTCTTTATTTCCAACTGGTCCTTTTTCATGGTTTCTATGTCTTTTTTTCATGCTGTTGAGTATCCTTATAATATTTACTCTAAGCTCTATATCTGATAAACTGCTTGCCTGCATTTCATCTAGTTGGTCTTCTTGAGAATTCTCTTGTCCTTTCATTGGGGGTTTCTTTCTTTGTCTTCCCATTTTGGCTGCTTCTTTGTATTTGTTTCTATGTATTAGGTAGATCTGTAAGACTGTAATACATGCCAAAGTCAAAACCTGACTGTGACTAGCCCTGGACAACCTATTTGGTCCTATCAGTGATATATAGCATGTGGTTCCCTCTGCTGGGCCTGGGTGTGTCAGAAAGAGCCAGTCTGTGCACAAAGGCCAGCTTTTACCAGCCCCAGGCTTGGGGCTGTGTCAGCTGAAGCTCCAGAGCCCCCAGTGATCTGCCTCTGCCAGCAGGCTTTTTGTAGCATTAAAGAGTGAAAATCTTTCAGCTGTACTCCTCAGCAGCAGGGCCTCTGCATTACAGGGTGGAGCAGAGTAATACCTATGGGTAGGGCTATTGCTTCCCCTCAGGTTGATGCCACTTGAAGGAGATTGCTCTGCCTGAGAGATGGCTCCTGTTGTATCGGGAATGATTCAGCACAGGGGGCCAGGTGGCTGTTCCTTCAGCTCTGTTCCCAGAGCTACCAGCCTCAGACTCTCCTCAAATATCTCTAGTCTACCCTGCCCTCCCTCTGCTGGAGATCAACATAAGTGGCTGCAACCAGAATTTTTTGTGTTCACCCTTTTTAGAGATTGTCTCAGATTTCAGTCTCTCTCCCTGGAAAACAGTAACCCCACTGCTTTTCACAGATGTATGTTTCTCTCCTGGTTGTGGTACTATAGACTGGGGAGCCCAGCTTGGGGTTTAGATGGCACACTTCTCAAGGGGAATCCCCTGGCTGCTCAAACATCCCTCCTGCCCTTCAGCTGCCACCTGTGGGAGCCCAGCCAGCCCTCTTGTGCCTCCTCCACACTCCATACTGGTCATGTTGTGGTGATGTGGCTTTTTCTCTCTGTCCTTGGTTATAAGGCTTCTCTCCAGATAGCATTCAGTTCACTATTTAGGATGGTTATTCTATAATTTAGCAGTAATTCCAGTTTGGTCCTGGGAGGAGTTATTGTAGAATTCACTTACTCCTCTGCCATCTTGGGTCTCTAATAAATCTTTATTTTTAAAAAAATCATCAGAGAAAGCTTTTGCCTGTGTTTCAGGACCCCTGGTTTCTATGTTTGAGATTCCCATGATGGTCAAACAAGTACATAATTTTTAAGTTTTAAATCAATTTTGAATAAAATTTCTTCAGATAAATGATTACAAAGCCATTTTAGTATTTAGAAGGCTACAGAATCATGGGGAAATCACAGGCAACTACAAAGAACTGAGTGGGAACTACAACAATATGAAAAAGGAAATGGAAACTATAAGCAAAAACCAGAAAGAAATGAACAATAAAATTTTGGAAATAAAAAAACACACTAGAAGGAAAAACAAGCAGGCTGGAAGAAGCAGAAGACTGAATTAGTGAACTGGAAGACAAGGCAGGGAAAAAAAAACACCCAGGTAGAGCAGCCGCATGAAAAAAGACTAAAAAAATATGAAGAAAGCTTAAGGGAACTCCAAGATAACATGAAACATAACAGTATTTGAATCATAGGGACACCAGAAGGAGAAGAAAAGGATCAAGGGATGGAAAAATTTGAAAAAATAGTGGCAAAAAACTTTCCAAACTCAGAAGGGTAAAACCATGCAAGTTCAGGAAGCACAGAGAGTTCCAGTCAAGATGAACCCAATGAGGCCAATTCCAAGATACATCATAATTAAAATACCAAGTATTAAAAACAAACAGAGAATCGTAAAATTCCAACATGAATTTCCGACAGCAAGGGAGAAACAAGATCTAACATACAAAGGGGTTCCAGTAAGGCTGGCAGCTGATTTCTCAACAGAAAAACTCGAATTCAGGAAACAATGGAAAGAGATACACCAATTAGTGAAAAAACAAAGACTTGCAACCAAAATTACTCTACCCCATGGGGCTCTCAATTAAAATAGAAGGGGAAATAAGGAGTTTCCTGAACAAAAGAAGGCTGAAAGAATACACCCTACGAGATTTACTAAACAGACTGCTCTAAGAAGAAAAATAAAAGGAGTGAAAGAGAGAGGAGCACAGGTGCAAAGGATGAAAAATGAACAAATACCTATCAATGATAACATTAAATATTAATGGATTAAATGTTCCAGTCAAAAGACCTAGAGTAGCTGGATGGATAAGAAAACATGATCCATACATATGTTGCCTAAAAGAGACCCACTTTAGAATAAAAGACATATACACAATGAAAGCAAAGCGTTGAAAAAAATGTTCCAAACAAATACTGGAAAGAAACGCTGGAGAAGCAATACTCATACTAGACAAAATAGATTTTAAAACAAGGGCCATAAAAAGAGACCCAGAAGGACACTTTATAATACTCAAGGGAAGAATCCATCAAGAAGACATAAACATTATAAACACATATGCACCCATCATAGGAACACCCAAATATATTTTAAAAATCTAGGAGGACTTCAAAAAAGACATAGACAGAAACACTATTACAGTAGGGGATTTTAACACCCCACTGTCAAAAATGGATAAATCTAACAAACAAAATATCAATAAAGATATTGTGGCATTGAACAATGTCCTAGATGAAATGGACTTAACTGATATACATAGAGAGCCTTTCATCCCAAAGAAGCAAAATACACATTCTTTTCAAATGCACATGGAACATTTTCAAAGATAGACCGCATGATAGGCTACAAAACAAGCCTCAACAATTTCAAGAAAATTGAAATCATATCAAGCATTTTCTCTGACTAAAATGGACTAAAACTAGAAATCAAGCTTAAAAAAACCCTCAAAAACACCCAAACTCATGGAGATTGAAATGTGTGCTATTAAACAATGAATGGGTCAAAAATGAGATCACGGAAGAGATAAAAAAATTTCTGGAAACAAATGGAAATGAAACCAGAACAACTCAAAATTTGTGGGACAAAACAAAGGCAATTCTGAGATGGAAGTTCATAGTAATACAAGCCTACCTAAAAAAAAAAAAAAGAAACGTTTCAAATAAACAACCTAACCCTACATCTATAAGGACTCAAGGAACAACAACAAAGACAGCCCAGAGCAAGTAGATGAAAGGAAATAACTAAGATCAAAGCAGAATTAAATGACACAGAAACTAAAAGCACAATTCAAAGGATCAATAAATCCAGGAGCTGGTTCTTTGAAAAGATAAACAAAATCAACAAGACTTTAAGCAGACATATCAAGAAAAAAAGAGAGTGGATTTAAATAAACACAATCAGAAATGAAAGAGGAGAGATTACAACTGGTACCACAGAAATACAAAGGATTGTAAGAAATTAATAGGAGAACTATATGCCAAGAAATTTGAAAACCTGGGTGAAATGGACAAATTTGTGGAAAATATAATCCTCCAAAACTGAATGAAGAAGGAGCAGAAAGCCTGAACAAACCAATAACAGCAGATGAAATTGAAGCAGTAGTCAAAAAACTCCCGAAGCAGAAAAGCCCTGGACCAGATGGTTTCACAGCAGAATGCTACAGAGCATTTAAGAAAGAGCTAACCCTTATCCTTCACAGATTATTTATAAAAATCCAAGAAGATGGAAGACTCCAAACTATTTTTGTGAAGCCAGCACTATCCTAATCCCAAAACCAGATAAAGACATAACAAAGAAAGAAAATTTCAGGCCAATATCACTGATGAACATAGACACCAAAATCCTCAACAAAAATATTAGCGACCTGCATGTAGCAGTACATTAAAAAGATCATACACCATGATCAAGTGGGATCCATCCCAGGGATGTAAAGATGGTACAATATTTGCAAATTAATAAGCATAATACATCACATAAACAAAAGGAAAGACAAAAATCACATGATCATATCAATAGATGCAGGAAAAGCATTTGATGAGGTACAGCATCCATTTATGATTAAAACACTCATCAAAGTGGGAATAGAAGGAACATTCTTCAACCTAATAAAGGCCATATACTAGAGACCTACAGCCAACATCATACTCAATGAGCAAAACTTAGACCTTTCCCACTTAAATCAGGAATAACACAAGAATGTCCACTTTAACCACTTCTTTTCAACATGGTATTGAAAGTCCTAGCAACAGCAATCAGACAAGGAAAAGAAATAAAAGGCATCCAAATTGAAGAGGAGGAAACAAACTGTCATTGTTTGCAGATGACATGATAATGTACACAGAAAATGATATAGACATCACCAAAAAACTGCTCAACCTGATAAATGAATCTGGCAAAACAGCAGCATACAGAGTCAATACTCAGAAATCAAAGGCATTTTTGTGTACCAACAATGAAATATCAGAAATATTAATTAGGCAAAAATCCCTTTTGATATAGCAAGAGGAAAAATAAAATACCTAGGAATAAACCTAACCGAGGAAGTAAAAGACTTGTACTCAGAAAACTGCACAACACTGAAGAAAGAAATTAAGGAAAGCAAAAACAAATGGAAGCATAAACTGTGTTCATGGACTGGAAGACTTAACATCATCGAAATGTCCATAGAAAATAAATAAATATACAATAGCTATTTTTGTACATGCTAGATGGTATCAGCAGCAGAATAGGGATGACTGAAGAATCAGTGAAACTAAGGCAGTAAAAATATTCTAATATAAATAGTAGAAAAATATTCTAATATAATATAGTTAGTAAGAAACTAACAACTAATAATGAAATAGAACAATTATAACATATACTATAATATATATATAACATATACCATAATAAGTTATCCCCTTACTCCCATTAAATACTATGATTGTCCTTGACAATATATTAATAAACTAAAAAGAAATTAAAATAGATATTGGAAAAGGGAAAAATAAAACAATTTCTATTTACAGGCAATTTATGATTGCTTCTGTAACTGACAGATGAATTTAGCAAGAATGAAGGATACAAGGTGAGTAGTGCAAAATTCAGTTGATGTCCTAAATAGTAGTACCAATGACTTGGAAATCAACATTTTTAAGAATCATTGACAGGAGTACACACACAAATAAAGCACTTAGTTATAAATCTAATACAACATGGCCTAAATCTGTCTACTGAAGATTCCTAAGTATAGATGAAAGAAATCAAAAAGACCTAAAAAGTTGAGAAATATATTAAGTGCATAATTGAAAGTAGTATAATATCAGCACACCTCAAATTGACCTATAGATTAACATAATCAAAATAAAAAACCCTGAAGAGTAATTCCACAGATATAAGAAAGGTTGTCTTAAACTTGATATGACGAATAATAAAAAAAATTGATGAACACACATTATCGATATCAAAACTTACTATAAAGGTACAGTAAAAAAAGACAGTGCAGTGCTGTCAAAAGAATAAACATATAGAGCAATAGAACAGAATGTTGAGTTCAGAAATGGATTCAACATATATGACTGATTGACTGATTTTTGACAAGGGTGAAATAATAGCTTAAGGTGAAAGCATAGTTTTTCCAACAACTGTTACTGGAATAAGTAGACACCCATGTACAAACACTTTATTTATATTTCACACTTTATACAGATTTTAGCTCAAAATAGAACAGATGTATAGGAGTTCCTTCTTATTTCCAGCAAATGTGTTCCAAGACTCCCAGATGATTCCTGAAATTGTGGGTAATACTAAACCCTATAATGTCCTTTCCTATACATATATACTTATGATAAAGTTTAATTTATGCATGAGGCATAGTAAGAAACTAACAACAATAATAAAATAGAGCAATTATAACAATATACTATAATAAAAGTTATATGAATGCAGTCTCTGTCCCTCAAAATATCTTACTTACTATATTTAGTTTTACATTTAAATGAAGCATCTCACAACTTCTCCTTGGCATGTCAGAATTGCCAGGACTTACTAAGTAAATTTGGACTTACTAAGTAAAATAAGAGTTGCCTGATTGACTTCAGCACTGCAAGATAATTTGATAGCCAATCTGATAACTGAGAGAGCTGCTATTAAGTGACAAGTGGCTAACTGTAGGGCGGGCTGTGGGGAAGGTGGAGAAGCATATAAAGCTGGACAAAGGGATGATTCATGTACCCAGTGGTACAAACTGGGATGATAGGAGATGTCATCATGCTACTCAGAAGTGCATGCAATTTAAAACTTATGAATTTTTATTTCTGGAATTTTTCATTTAATATTTTCAGACTTCAGTTGACTGAAGGTACCGGAAACTGCAGAAAGTGAAACCACAGATAAGGAGTGACTGCTGTAAATGTAACACCTAAATCTTCTAGGACTGAACATAGGAGAATGTGATTATGGCTTTGTTTTAGGCAGAATAGTCTAAGGTCTGACCCTAAGGTGTGATCTATCTAAAATACCGATGAATAAAGTTTTATCAAGATAAATGAGGAAATAAATGCATAAAAAATGACAACAACAGTTGTCAAACTACTAAGTTAAACTACTAAGTTAAACATAGCAAACTCTGTGACCAGTACCTTGAATACAGGTATCTGCCCAAGGGAAATGATAACCTGCTTGTGAATATTTATACAGCTTTTTTAAAGTTTTGCATTTATTTTATGGATTTATCCATTTATTTATTTTAATTATATTTTATGGATTATGCTATTACAGTTGTCCCAATTTTTTCTCCTTTGCCCCTCTCCCGCCAGCACCCTTCACTCCCTCAGGCAATCCCCACACCACTGTTTATGTCCATAGGTGATGTGTGTATGTTCTTTGGCTACTCCATTTCCTACCCTTGTGGAAAATGAACCATCACATATCTACGTAATGAAACACTACTAAACAATAAAGAGAATGAACCTCTGATACATGCAACAACATGGATAAACCACAAAATACAGGAAGTAAAACATGCTGGACTAAAAAGACTACAAATTATGATTCCATTTTTATGACATTCTGGATTAGGCATTATTATACTAATGGAGAATGGTTCTATGGCTTTTAAGAATTAAGAATATGGGGAGTGGAACCACACAAGTAAGTATTTTGGATCAAGGGAATAGCTTTGAAGCTTTATTGTGGTGATGGTTAAATGACTCTGCACTTACCAGAACTCATACAACTCCATACAAACATGAGTAAATTTTACAGTAAGTAAATGTTTAAAATTGCATTTTTAACTGTAGTTTCTGCTCTTTCTAGTTTTTTGGCTATATCCTTTTTCATTTATTCACTGAAAAAGCAAAAATTCATGGTTATAATTTGCCAAATACAAAACCAGAAATAAACATTTAAAAACAAAAGAAAGATCTTTGGTTTTCATGGAGCTTACTTTGCGGTTGGAGAAACAGACAATGAACATGGTTATTAAATTATAGAATGTTATCTGATGATAAAATTTAAGAGGAAAATAAAGCAGGAGACACAATTAACAAGTGTTAGAATGATTATATTATTACATCTAACTGTCAGGGAAGATTTCACTGGCCAGAAAAATCTCATCAACTAGGAAATATTTTAATTAACACTGAATCATCATTTTATAGACAACTAAGAAATGGTAAGAAAATAAATTATGTTTACATGTATCATCCATGGTAACAATGTAGGAAAATACGAGCAAGGGTAATGAATATTCTCTCCAACTTTTATCCTTAGGCCTTTCATTATATTTTTAGGAATCAGCCTAAAAAATACCTTTAATATTCAAAGCCACACTTGGTGCTAAATTGCTATGAAAATCATCAGATTGTCACATATCTTGTTATTAGGATGCAGTGGTGTAGAAAGAAACAAGGTGTTTCAATAAAATATATGGACAGTTTGATTGCTGATTTGACATTTACGAGTATGAGAAATACTGTAATATTTTTATATTATTGTGTGGTTATTCTGGCAGTTAGCACCAGTGATATTAGACAGTCATACTAAATGTATATGGGTAAGAAAAAGCATAAATTCAAAATGGCAGAATCGGGTCTCATTTGGAAGCTGCAGAAGTCTTATTTAAAGTGTTACTAAAAAATGGAAGGCATTATCAGGTAAATGGTAGAAACATGAGTCTCAACTGAAACAATATAACAACACATATAAAATAATACTTATTTTTAAAAGAAATACAATTTGATCATAATCATTTCAAGTAGTTATTTATGCAAGTTATAGATACTTAATAATTTCCATTACAAACAAAGTGTGTTATTAAATGTTCATGCATCATATTTAAATGTCAAAAATGCTCTTTTTTAGTTGCAAAACATAAAAGTCATTTGGCTTGTGTATTGTAGCATTACAGCAAATTTGGACAGGATTGATCTCTTTATAAAGTATTTTTATCTCCTCTTATTTTCAATCTTATAAAATGCTTCCATTAAGAATATATCCTATAGCCCTGGCTGGTGTAGCTCAGTGGATTGAGCACAGGCCTGTGAACCAGAGAATCACAGTTCGATTCCCAATCAGGGCACATGCTTGGGTTGCAGGCCAGTTCCCAGCAGAGGATCCATGAGAGGCAACCATACACTGATATTTCTCTCCCTCTCTCCTTCCCTTCCCCTCTAAAGATAAATAAATAAAATCTTAAAAATAAAAAAGAATATATCCTATAAATGTATGCTCTAATAGTAAATTGTGAACATATAGTCCATTAGTTCAAAAATGCAGGCTTCTCTTTATAGAAAAATAACATTGTACTGAGGCTTGTGTTGTAGTAGCAGTTTAGTAGTGGTCACTTTTCAGTTTAACAGCCTTAAGAATGCTTTTGGCTTTTCCATTTCTATTCTGCTCTAAATTTTGCCTTGTTTTAACATTTTGTGGTTTTCTGTGGAGATACATTCATTCTTTTTAAATTTGTGTCTGCACATGCTTAAATGAAGGATCATAAACTTTTTGCCCTTTTATACTGCTATTTCCTTTTAAAATTGTTACTGACAATTCTAGGATATTTTTTTTCCATTTTTCCCTATTTCTTTACTAATATAAAATCTAAATGAAAGGGTCTCAGGGCTAGCCTTGAATATTGTAATTTCTCCACTCATACTGAATCATTGTCCACCACTCCCCACAATAATACCGAGACTTCCTCCAGTGTCAACAAATCTAGGATCCCGGAACCCAGTACCACTGGTTTTTAAAGGGCACACTGCTTCACACTGCAGATGCTGAGGCAGCACAAAGTGTGCATTAAGGTTGAGGATGCCCTCTTTGTAGATTACAGATTTGTAAATTATATTACAAGTTCTAAATTTATTCTCATAAAAAAACAAGAATTAGGTGGTGTGGATGTTGTCATTTTCCTTATATTACATTTCAGGATGCCAGAGCTTGAAGAATTTCAATAGTGGGCCAAAATCACCTACTAAGGAGGTTAGTCTTAGAACTGCAACCTAGGTTGTTAGTGCCCAACATCCCAACATTATGCTTTTTTGCACAACACTGCCCGGTACCCTTTCTTCATTTAAAATAAAATACACTGAAAGAGATTTTACCAGACTCCACCATCAAATAATTTTTGCTTTGTTGTTCACAGCAAGAGCTTTATTATTGTATTTACCACATACAATTTTACCAAAGTTTATACTTTGGTATATTCTTTGGTATACCTTTACCAAAATTGCATATTTTATAAATAAGGTGAAACAGACTGCTGTTGTTTTGTTGTTATTGTTGTTGTTGTTATTAAAATAAAAAGCAAATCAGCCCTGGCTGGTGTGGCCAGTGGATTGAGCACCAGCCTGCAAACTAAATGGTTGCCAGTTTGATTCCTAGTCAGGGCACTTGACTGGGTTGCAGGCCAGGTCCCCAAAGGGGCTGTGTGAGAGGCAACCACACATTGACATTTCTCTCCCTATCTCTCTCCCCATCTTTCTCCCCCATTTCTACCCTGTTTAAAAATAAATAAATAAAATTGAAAAAAAAAGCAAATCACATCAACTAATGTCAATTTATTGTTCTATTATAATGGGATAAACTCTGACCACAATACTTGTTAAGTTTCAATCTATATATTCCATATATATTCTGTATACATAATTCCATATTTAAGTTTGATACATATTCAATATATATTCACATATTTATATATATACACACATACATACATTCCTTACTTAGGGAAACAAATATGGTGTTGTAAACTAACTGAGTCACACATCAGCTTGGATATAAAGTTATCTAAAAGGGCACAGAAAAGTCATCCAGATTTTAACTTTACAAATTTGCTTTCTCATTATTGACCACACTACCCTCACTTCTCTCAGCATATAGAGCTTCATTTGTTCTACACATTTGAATCATAATATATACTTGTTTGAAATGATCTCTGTGTGTTAATATAGTATGTTGTCAAATATTAAATTATTTCAGAACAGAAGCTATATTTTATCATGCCTTTTATATACCTCAAATACACGGTAATTGATTTAAAATAAACATAGCAGCATATATATACACCAATATGCACAGATTTAATTTGCCTTAATTTGATAAGTATTTATTGGGCATAATTTCTCTTATTTACAGATACATAATTAAGGAGTATTGTCATAACTTTAACCAATTAATAAAGGAAAACAAAATCAGGGCAACGAATCTCTCTATATTTAAATCAGGGTAGACTCATTTATTTGTGTATGTATGGTAAAATAATTAGTTAGATTTTTACATTTCATTAATTTAAATTCCAATTTTTAAAAGCTACTTCTCTATACAAAGTTTACATTATGAGTAAATACATACCAGTTAAATTTCTCCTACATGTTTCACATCTCTTTAATGCCGTTGGCTTTATTGGAATGTGCACTCACTTTTCACTGTAGTCATTTTCCGGTTGCTAATCAATAAAGGTGTTCATATTAATTATATGTTTTTTCATTGATGGGACTAATTTACACACACACAAATGTAAACTTGAACATTCCACACCAGCCCTTGCCCTTAACAACAATAATAAAACTTGGATGTCTTTAGTAACAATTTATTTGGTATCTCAAAGTGCTATGTAAAATAAAACACTTTTTACTATGCTAACAGAATCATAGAATAATTAAGCAGTTAGAGGACTGAATTTTGTATTAAGATCTCAAGTTAAGTCCCATTTTAATTATTAATTACCAATACTATTAAGTAAGTTATCTGACTGAGTTCCTTTATCTTTAAAATAAATATTTTGAGTGGTAAAAATGCATATTACTTAAAATTATTTTGGAAATAACTACCTAATTATCTGTGACAAAACATGCCTAGATACCATACTTACTCCTAAAGCTAAAATAAATTCCATATGCTTAATGTTTTAATATACATAAAAACAGAAAATCATCTTAAAAAAGGTAATTTTATTTTAGTTGATTATTTTATGATCGCTAAAATCCTTTGTAATCATAAAAGCACTCAAAAGCTAATTGGAGAAAATTTAGTTGTTAAATTTTAAAGATATGTGTTAACAAGATATAAACAATTTATAAAACTAAACAATAAATTGGATAAAATATATAGAAAACAATACAAGATAAATGGTTAATGTCCTTAACATGCAAAAGCTGTTAAAGTTTTTTTAAAAGTTTTAAAACTCAATAAAAATGAGCCCAAGATTGGTAGACGTTTAGAGAGAAAAAGAGAGGAAGGGATTTCTGTTCATAGTGGCACAATTTATGATAGCCAAGAGCTGGAAGCAACCTAGATGCCCATCGGTAAATGACTGAATCAAAAAGCTATGGTACATTTACACAATGGAATTCTATGCTGCAGAAAGGAAGAAGGAGCTCCTACCTTTTGCAACATCATGGATGGAACTGGAGAGGATTATGTTGAGTGAAATAAGCCAGGTGGTGAAAGACAAATACCATATGATCTCACCTTTAACAGGAATCTAAACCACAAAACAAATAAGCAAGCAAAATATGACCAATGACTCTCAAATACGGAACAGGTTGACAGGGTCCAGAGGGGAGAGAATCATAGGGGAAAAGGGGATGGACTCACATGAATAAATATAAAGGACACATGGACAATAATTAAGGTGGGAGGTGGAAATGGGAAGGAGGTGGGGAGCACTGGGCGGGGCCAGGGCTGGGAATATAAAACAGAAAACTGTACTTGAATAAGAATTAAATTAAAAAATAAATAAATAAAAAATGCTTTTCTCACTCCTGAATATGAGTCATTTGGCAAAAATCTTGACCACTGACAGACATCATCTGGAAATTGAAGATAAAATTATTATAGAATTATAACTTTATTCATAAGAAAGAAGAGAAGAGGGAGAAGGGAAGAATGGGAAAAAGGGAAGAGAACTAAAACAAAGTGTGGACTGCTAAGAATGTGAGCCAATGTTGTCATCACCCAAGGAATCGTATATTCATCTAAGTAAAAGCAGTATCAGTGTTCTTAAAGTCACAAGGATAGGTGAATAGCCCATAAATCTATAAATGGTCAAGAAATTGAAGTGTGGCCAACCATTGAAGAGCTTTCAAGCAAATGAATGACTGGATTAGAAAGAAAACACACCCACAGAAGGGAGATACTAAAGAGTCTTGTACTGTTTTGTTGGAAACTTGAAGATCTGCACTGTCAATGTTACTCTCGGAAAAATGGTAAATTTTCATAATAATTTGCACTGCTTGAAAATTCTTGAGCTAAGAAATTGATGTAAATGGATGATTTGCTGGAAAAAATGTAATTTTCCACTACTTACACAAAAAATAATAATCTCAACAGTCACATGCCATTGAGAAAATCAAATTGGTAAAAATTTTCACCTTTATTTATTCACCTTCCCCATTATGCACTTAAAAAATATCTAGGTCCAGCCATTTTATAAGAAAGTATTTTAAAGTCTTTTAAAAACAGCTATTAAAACTAGCATTAGGAGAAAAATTAATGTTAGGAGAAAAAAGAAATATGTCCAAATAATTATAACTTCAGTATCAAAACTAGATAAATACATAGAAAAATTGCAGGTGACTTTTAATTAAAATACAAGTGTTTTTAAATAAAATGTTGGCAAATAATCACTGTCAAAATAATTTGAGGACTATAAGATTTTAAAGATTATAAAGATTTTAGAATTTTTAAGAGAAAAAGAGAATTATCTCAACAGATGAAGGAAAACTATTTTGTAATATTCAACATTCCTTTCTTATTTAAAATATATTATTAACATTACTGGGGTAGGCTGAAAAAATGACCCCCAAAATATCTAAGTGCTAACATCTGAAACCAGTCAATATTTCTTTATGTGGCAAAATGGATCTTCATATGGGGTCAGGAGCCTGGATTATCCAGGTGGGCCCTAGATGTAATCAGAGAGTCTTTGTAAGAGAGTGGCAGAGGGATGCTTTACCACAGAAGAGAAGGTGACATGATGATGGAAGTAGAGATTGAAGTCATGGGCTCTGAAAATGAAGGGGCCACCGGACAAAGAATAGAAGCAATGACAAAAGCTGAAAAGGCAAGGAAAGGGACTTTTCCCTCAGAGTCTCCAGGAAGAACCAGCATGCCATCTCCTTGACTTGAGTGCAATGAAACTGACTTGGAACCTCTGACATGCAGAACTGTGAGGCAGTAGTTCATATGCTTTTAAACCACTAAAGTTACATTAAAGTGCTACTGCAGCAATATGCAATTGATACGGCAATAGGTGGTGCTTTGTGTTTGATGTCATTAGCATTTCAAATCATGTAAGAAAAAAGACTCATTAGTAGGTATTCTGAGACAATTAGCTATCTATACAGGACAGATGAAGTTAGTTAGACTTTTAAAACATGCTTTTTTTAATCTCATTTTTTTCAACATGCTTTTTTTATTTTTGTTTATTCTGTTACAGTTGTCCCAATATTTCCTCCTTTGCCCTCTTCTGCCCAGCCCACACCTCACTCCCATAGCCCACTCCCTTAGTTAATTCTCACATCGTTGCCCATGTCCATGTTCTCTGGCTAATCTTTTCCTCTTCTATCCACTATTCCCCTCATCCCTGCTTTTCTTCTGGCAGCTGTCCGTCTATTCCCTGTTTCCATGTGTCTGGTTCTGTTTTGCTTGTTAGTTTATTTTGTTCATTAGATTCCTCTTATAAGTGAGATCATATGGTATTTGTCTTTCATGGACTGGTTTATTTCACTTAACATAATAATCTCCAATTCTAGCCATGCTGTTGCAAAGAATAGGAATCCCTTCTTCTTTCTTTTTGTTATATAGTATTGCATTGTATAAGTGTACCACAGGTTTTTAATACACTCATCTACTGACGGGCACCTGGGCTGCTTCCTACACTTGGCTAATGTATATGGCACTGCTGTGAACATAGCAGTGCATAATTCTTTTGAATTGGTGTTTTGGGATTCTTAGGGTATATTCCCAGCAATAGAATCACTGGATCAAGAAGCAGTTCTTTTTTAAAATTTTTTAGGAAATTCCATATTGTTTTTCACAGTAGTTGCACCAGTCTGCATTTCCTCCAACAGTGCACTAGGGTTCTCTTTTCTCCACAAGCTTGTCAGTACTTGTTTGTTAATTCGTTAATGATGGCATTCTGACTGGTGCGAAGTAGTATCTCATTGCAGTTTTAATTTACATTCCTCTGATGGCTAATGATGCTGAGCATCTTTTCATATGTCTCTGGGGCCTCTGTATGTCCTCCTTGGAGAAATGTCTGTTCAAGACCTTTGCCCATTTTTTAATCAAGTTTTTTGTCTTTCTAGAGTGGAGTCATGTGAGTTGTTTATATATATTTGGAGATCAAACCCTTGTCTGAGGAACATATTACCATATTTACCATATTACCAATATTACCATATTACCATAATCTGTTTACCATATTATATATTTTATCATTGGCAAGGTAATTGACATTTCTATCATTTTCTTATATTTTACACTGAATAATATTATGTGTTATTTGCAGATGTACAACATAGTGGTGAGACAGTCATATACTTTACTAAGTATTTCCCCTGATATTTCCAGTACCCACCGGCACCATAGAGTTATTACAATATTATTGAATATATTCTCTGTATTAGTTTTTGCAGCTGTGGCTGGCTAGTTGGCCTCTGGCATACCAGAACTTCTAGTCCAGGGAGTGTACACAGGATTTGGTGTGTCTGTGAGGGGTTTCCTGGGCCTTACCAAAATACCTATGCACCTTTTGGCCTTTGCAGGATCAGAGAGTCAGACCAAGCCACAGCCCTTGAGGGAGTCCAGTGCTAGCTAGCTGGCTGAAGGTGAGTATCTTGTCCTCAGCCTTGAGGATGTAGCTTCAGGCAGGTTGTTCACACTGAAGTGCACACACCTTCAGTTTGGGCACCTCCTGGACAGGCATATCACCAGTTATAGTCCCTACAACCACTGAGGTTTTGTCCTCATGGCTAGGAAGCTTCATCTTCCTGGGAAAGGGACATAGGTGGCCTGTTGGTGCAATTCATGAACAACGTTTTCAGCGCCACTTGCTTAAAGGTAGAGTTGGTTCTTATGGCCAGAAACCTGTGCAACTCCACCAACATACTGAGGAAGATGTCCTGACACTTGGACTCCTTGCACCAAACCCTTCCGTCTTTGTTGTGGCCAATGTCCACTCCCATTATGGTGCCTCCTGTTCCCCCAGGTCTGGAAAGAGTGACTTGGCCTATGTTGACATGCTCTTGTCTTTACTTCCAAATCATTCTCTTAGTTTCCCCTTATTTTACTACCTATTTCTTCCCCATATCCTTCTTGCTAAACTTCTTAATTCTCTTTTCTTTTCAACTTGGAGGGCTTTAGGGATAAGTCCTTGTTCCTCTTTTGTTCTGTCTTCACTCACTTCCTTGGAAATCTCATTCAGTTCCACTGATTTATCTCCTGTTTCCATGCTGACAATTCTCAGAAGCATACCCCTAATTCAGACTTATCTTCTGAACTTCATACAAAACACTGCAGTTACCAGTCAGTGTTCCCATTTAGAACCTCATAGTTTCCTTACACTTGCCCTTCCACTATATCCTTCTCCTGTCTTTATTAAGCAAAAACCTGTTGTCACTTCTTCAGTCCACTGATCAGAAACTGCTATTGCCACTATTTTCAGATATGTTCAGAAACTCAACATTTCACACTATCTCTACCATAAACACCCTTCTCCACACTACTTTTATTATCTATTTGGATTATTGCAATAGCTTCCAATTTATCTTCCTGCACCTATTTTCTCCACTACTGACTATTCACAACACAGTTCAACAGAGTTTTCTTTAAAAATAAATTAAGTTGTGTTATTTCTCTGCCTCAAACCCTCAATGGTTCCCCATCTCACTTACAATAAAGCAAAGGTTCTTACAATGACCTAGAGAGTCCTACATAATGTTTCTTTTTTTTTTACTTTTCTGACCTCACCATCTACTATTCTCCTTCTCATTCAGCTCATGCCCTGCTACTTATCAGACACACTAGACAAATTCCCTAATGAGTGCCTTTGTAGTTCCTTTTTCCTCTGTCTGGAATATTCTCCCACTATATAGACATATAAATGCTTGTTTTCTTTAATCTAGTCTAGCATTTTGTCAAATTTTACCTTCTGACTGACAACTACCGTGGCAACCCTATTTAACACTGTAACCTTGCCCTGACCCTGGCACTTCCTAGTCTTCTTCGGTGCTTTGTTTTTCTGCAAAACACTCATTACTATAATAAATATTAGATTTTTTATATGTTTTTATTGACTATAATATGTAAAAATAACCTTTTATAATATCAGGATTCTATTTCATTCTATGCTCAGCATCTGAATATACTTGGAAATAGGAGGTTTTACATAAATACTTTTTGAATGAATGGAGGAATGATCCATTTCTATCAGACCCAAGACAATTTTTTTCAAGTACATTATAGGACAAACAAAATAGTAGATTTAGAAAAACAACCTAAAGAAAAAATAAACCCACTTTCTTAAAAATGCAATAAAATGACCTTGTTATTAAAAATAGTTCTATTTATTAAAATCAATAATTTAAAACTCAAATAAATAATTTTCTCAATCAATGACAGATAGACTAATCATCATTGAGGTTAGATATTTTGCTGAGGACTTCTTATTTATTTTTGGGTCATTATGTAATGATAGCTGCACATGAGTTTGTATAATAACTTATAAAAATAAATATTTCAAAATAATCAACTTTAATCTATTATTCTATTTGTCATTGGCATGAAAACAAAAATCTTATAAACACTGATTAAAATCTACTATCTGTGCAGTAAATATTTCTATGGACATCTGACTGCAAAACTATGACAAAAATTAGACATTAAAAGTGATGTAGATGTCACTACAACTTAGTGATATAGGTATAGGATCTTGAAGAAAAATAAAATAGTACCTAAGTACAAATCTTTTTTGTAACTGTAGACAGGTACCTCCTATCAGAAAGTCATGAAGCAAATTATTATGTGTTATACATGGAGAAATTAAATATCAATCTATTTAACTGGGTTTAACTCATGATTTCCTAAAGTTATTTGAGCATCAAACCCTTTTTTTTGTAAAACACAAAGATTGTGATATACTAAGAAATCAAAAGTCCATAAACAACAACTATGTTTTTGTTGTTGTTGTTGTTTGTATATTGATCATTTTGTGATCACTCTTATATTCTTAATCTGGGTGTGGCTTTTGAGAAATACCTGACCAAGAAAATTCTTTTAGTTGTAAATATATAATCAATATAATGTCTAGGGAATTATTATCTTTGCAGTTATCAGCACTTTATCATGAAGACTGTACATTTTTTAATGTCTCATTATTTAACTACATATATGTTTCTATAACTTCTAAAAACCAACAAAAATTATTATCTCATTTCTGAATGGATGCATACTAAATTAAATTCATGCTCACACACACACAAACACACAGAGAATACAAACTTACTTTGTCTCTTAGCAAAAGAAATCATTGAAAGAGGTACTAATAACTTGTTTTCCAGACATCTATTTTTATAAACAAATAATATACATATATATATATATATATAATTATCAAGAGTGGAGTTGATAACAGATTTTTTAAAGTACTAAGTAAGATTCAGATATTTGAAGAAAGGGCTACTACTAAGTTGTTACATACAAAAGCAGAAATAAAAGAAACTCAAATCATGGCTATCAAACTGTGTCTGCATAGAAAAAACAAGTGCTTCAGTTTATGTACATTTAAGTGAATATTGTGAGTATTGTTGACCCTGAAACAATGCTAGGGTTAGAGGTATCAACCTCTGTGGAATTTAAAATCCATGTATAACGTTTGACTCCCCCAGCACTTAATTGCAGTTGCCCCTTAGTATTTGTGTGTTTTTAATCTGCGGGTTCAACTAACTAAAGATAGAAAACAGTATAGCCATTGCTGAAAAATCGGGGGTTAGGAGTACTGACATCCACAAAGTTGATAATCTATATATAAAAGGGTTTTTTTGTATATGACATATAACTCCCCTAAATCTTAACTACAGTCGGCCCTTCACATCCAAGAATTTAATTAGTCACAAATCAAAAGCAATATTTTTAATTCATGGTTGGAAATCCATGGTTGGGAAACCACAGTTGCAAATGCAACAAATACTGTTTTTGATCCACAGTTTGTTAAATCTGCAGATGCAAAACCACCAGATACAAAGGGCTAACTGTGTTTATTGAAAAAACATTGAGTATAAGTTAACCCACGTGGTTCAAGCAGGTGTTGTTCAAAGGTCAGCTGTTGTACCCCCTTAGGACAAAAACTTTACCGCTCTATTGAACACACTCAGTGATGGAGTAGTTTCACCTTTGAGCATAACTGAGTAGTAAAAGTTGGGGATTATCAAACAATGGAAGTGATTTGCTTATGCAACTCTAAGTCATTTTTAAGGTAATTCAAAAATATCAAAAATGTTCTGAATAATAATATTTTAACCATGCTTACTTTTTGTCAGAGTGAATAAAAATAGTCAAACTCGTATGTTCTTCAATCAAAAATCTTATGAGTTTAGAATCACACTTCTTACACACATGTACAACATCTATCTCCATTCACAAGCACTTCTCTTTTTAAAATGTAAGGCTGACTTTATAAGTCCTCAGGGACTTCAAATAATTCCTTATTACCTTTTACATATCAGAAAAACTTTCTAATGTGACAACAGCAACATTTCAAACAGGATCACCTGGGAGCTAAGTTACAGAGAATTCACAGATTCTGTATCATATTTAAGAATCATCAAGGAGTATGTATAAAGGGCCCATGAACAGAAACAACTGTGGGAGAGATGGGATTGAATGTGGGAGGTGGGCAGAGGTAGGGCAGAGGAAAGTAATGAGGGGATGATGGGGACAACTGTAACTGAACAACAATAAAAAAAGAAAAGCAAACAAACAAAAGAATATTCTGTTTTTATTTTAAATAGCACTTAAAATGTTCAGTATATCTGGACTATCTGAATGACTGTCCTCTAACCAGGAACTGCCAAAGGAATTCATTATTTGAATTTGTTTATGATATCACATTGACACCACATGGAACTATTTTAATTTGCAGATTAAATAAAAGACTAATGGTGATTCAATATAGAAAAATCCATTTGTCGAAAGAAAATAACACTAATTCAAAAAGATATATGCAACCCCATGTTCATTGCAGCATTATTTATGATAGCAAAGACATGGAAAGCATCTAAGTGTCCATCAATAAATAAGTAAAGAAAATGTGATATTATATATACACAATGGAATATTTTATTCAGCCATAAAAATAAATAAAATCTTGCCAGTCACAACAATGTGCATGGATCTTGAGGGCATTATGCTAAGAGAAACAATGAAATATGTCAGACAGAGAAACACAAGTACTATCACATGATCTCCTTTATATGTAGAAACAAACAAACAAAAAAACCAAGAAAAGAAAAAGTCTATTCTTGCCTTTAGGAACAAGTAATATTTCTATGTGGTATACTGCCAAAGGTTTTGTATAGTTTTAGTTAGTATGTGACATGTTGAACTCAAAAGAACATGCTCAGACAAGTCAAGTTTTAATTCATGTTTCAAACATAAAGTTTAAGCAAATATTATTTATAATATAAAATTTATGCTGATTACTAGCATTTGTGTTTTTATGAGAATACATCTGTGTGGATCTTAAAATATATATGAGCTAGAAGCTTGAGAAATGCATCACTAGACTCATGCTTGCACATATTAAACATTACGATGAATACGAAATTAAACAAATGTAAATGTTGTCCACTGTGGGAGACTCCTAGGAATATATTTTCTTTTAAAATGAACCTCCACATTACTCAAGACACCACGTGATGCACTGTACATAACCGGCCACTGGAGCCTCACTGCACAGTGAGGTAATCGACAATACCACGGGTCTGATAGACAGGAGCATTGGCATCTGTATGGAGATGTGCTACGAGTATAGATGGCATTCCAGATTGCAACGACTTCGTTTTTAAAAAAGCAAACTATTTCATTAGTAATTTTCTGCACATTCCATGTTGAAAGGATAACATCTGAGAAATATCAGGCAAATAAAATGTATTAGAAAAATTAATTTTGCCATTTCCATTTACTTTTTCAATGTGGCTTCCAGATCAGAAATTCTCCAGTTCCCTGGGACGAAGCATCCTCAGTTCTGACACTGACTGCCTGGAGTCAGTGGCAATACCACAAGGACTGCCCCCACACCCACTTCAGTCACCAATAGCAAATTTCAGGTTGCCACTTGAGCTTCTGACCAACCCATTAGAAATTGGAGGTTCCCATGACCCCTTCTCAGGTTTAAAAATCTGGTACAGTAGCTCTCACAGAACTCAGGAACACTTCACTTACTATTTCTGATTTTCTCCAAAGGATGTCTTAAGGGAAACAAATAAACAGCCAGATGAAGAGACAACTAGGACACAGTGTAGGGATGGGATAGGAATTCCATGCCCAATCTGGGTGATCACCTTCCTGATAATTTCCTATATTTATCAACTCAGAAGCTCTCCAAACCCCTTTAGTTACTGTTTTTGCAGAGGCATCACTACCTAGGCAAGACCGTTTAAATAATTAACTATTAGTTTTTAAGTCAACCTCCAGACCCCCTGCACACGGTGGAAGTCTGAAGTTGGGGATAATAGTTCTAACCCTCCGATAACATTGGCTGATTCTCTTGGCAAAAAGCCCCTCCTACTTAGGGTCTTTCCAAAGGCACTTCATTACCATAAAGTCAGGTGTAGTAGAAAGAGGTTTGTCATGAATAACAAAAGGTGACCATTTCACCTCCATTCCTCTGGAGCTGTTTCAGGAACTGGGGACAAAAACCAAGTATTGTAACAAAAGACAGTCCTGTTGCTCTTAAGAAATTTTTAAAAATTACAGTTTAGGATCACTTAGAGAATTACAAGGGTTTTAGGAACTCTGGCCAGGACCCTGGAGAAAGACCCAATTATATACAGGGTCAGGCACAAATAACACCCTCTTCTTATTACAAAATGTCTTATTACAAAATCATAAGCATCTAATTCTCTAAAAGAACAATACCACACTCAAGCACACCATGTGACATCTTAGGTGAAATGTTCAAATTAAAACTATACATTGTCACACCTATATTACTACCCTACCAACCATACTCAAGCAGGTGTTACCTCTGTCCGACCCTGTATATTTCTTATTATATCATAGTATCAGAGGAGAGTAAGTTCCAAGCCACATGATGTTTAATTCTGAAGAAAGGCTGATGAATTAACAAGTTCATTTTTTTCCTAAAAGACTGAAGACCACAAGAATATTTTATCTCAATTCCTTAGGACAAGAATTCTTAAAAATAGTAAAAAAAATAATAATAAAAAAATTATCTTCTGAAATAAAGATAGTGCTTGAGCCCTGGCTGCTGTGGCTCAGTGGATTGCATTCAATTCCCCATCAGGGTATTTGCAGGCCAGGTCCACCATTGGGGGGCGGGGGCTTGTGAGAGGCAACCACATATGTATATTTCTTTCCCTCTCTTTTTCCCTCCCTTATCCTCTAAAAAAATAAAATAAAATCTTTAAAAAATTTTTAAAAACAAATACCATATGATATCACCGTTAACAGGAATCTAAACAACAAAACAAACAAGCAAGCAAAATATAACCAAAGACACTGAAATACAGAACAGGCTGACAGGGTCCAGAGAGGAGAGGGGGGAGAATCACAGGGGAAAAGGGGAAGGACTCACAGGAACAAGTATAAAGGACACATGGACAATAACTAAGGTGGGGAGCGGAAATGGGAGGGAGGTGGGGAGCACTGTGGGGGCGGGGGCAGAACTGGGAATATAAGACAGAAAACTGTACTTGAACAAGAATTAAGAAAATAAAAATAAAAATAAAAAATAAAATAAATAAAAAAAATTAAAAAACAGTACTTGAGTTAATGTTTGTTGTGTAGTATGTCCCAATACCTATTATTTCATCAACATTCTAATTCATTTGTCATAAAGTTTGAGATTTACTATCCACACAAGATAAAACAAGGGCAGAAGTTTGATTTGAAGGGAATATTGAAAGCATCTCCATATGGCTCTCTCTCTGGGTCAGTGCCCATGAAGAAGCTTCTGAGGGCTGTCTGCCCCACCTCCCTGGGACTCAAAGTGGGAGAAGCAGGGAGGCCTCCCTCAGGGCAGGCTTCAGGGCAGGCTTGTTTCTCAGCCTTATAAAGGTATTAGCAGAGTAAGGAAGCCAGTGAGTAACTACTTCTCTCCACTGCCTCTTCCAATTTATTCCTCACTTGTTCCTTCTTCTCCTTTGCTTTTTCCTTCTTACTCATCACTCTTCACTCTGCTTTTTCTTTCCTCTTTCTTTTTCTTCTCTTCCTCTGTCCTTTGCAATTCTCCTTTCCCTTTTCTGTTTTTTCCTTCTTAGTCTCTTTGCTTCTTCCTACTCAAACTTCCTCCTCTTCCCCATTTTTCTTCATTAATTTTTTTCCTTTTTTCATTTCTTCATTTTCCATTCTAGGACAATACTGGCCACCTCCCACACGGAGGTATTCTGCTTTGTCAGCCTTCTGTGTTCCAGCAAATAATATGCCCCTTGCATGTTCTCTATATTCACTTTTTCAAAAAACTGAAGTATCAGTATCAGTATCTGATTGGCTTTAAATCATATCAGTCTACTCTGAGATACTAGTTAGGAGGTGGAGAAACACTAAACCGTTATGATTACTTTGTGATTTGTTACTGAGCCCAGCTTAAGAGAAATGTAACGCCAGTGTCAGTGTGAAAACATTAATAGTAATATCTGCATTTTACAGAGAATTCAAGGACATTTGGGAGTTTTGGTTCCTCTGCAGTGCTTATCTGTAACTCTAATATTAGTTCTACTTCGACATCTCAATTTCTGATAATACGGTGCATTCTTGAAACACATTCTTTTTGATTAATATTCTTTCCTGTATTGTAACCTATATTGCAGAATGGGTAGCTACACATTTACTTAGTTTATCCAGAATATGACCCATCAGAACAGAGCTATTATGATTACAGAAACATAAAACAACTTAAGATATAAACTGATATGAAATAAAACATTCCTCAAAAATCTTGCTGAAAACTGCCCTGGCTGATGTGGCTCAGCTTTTTGAGGGCATTGTCCTGTAGCCAATGGGTTGCAGGTTCGATTCCTAGTCAGGGTGTGTATGGTCCCTGGATCAGGTATGTTTGGAAGGCAACCAATTGATGTTCCTTTCTTGATTTGATGGTTCTTTCTCTCCCTTCCTCTGTTTCTTAAAGCAATGATAAAAAATGTCCTTAGGTGAAGATAAAAAAAAATATTGTGGAAAATTTAAAGTTCAATTTTGCATTCTGTTAGTAAAACCAAAAACCTCCCAATGATTACTTGAGAAAAAGACCCCCAGAGAAATTTACTTAAAATAAATAAAATTTATTTTTACTTAATTTCAGGTTTTAAATTTGGGTAATATAATATTGGCATATGTTTTGTTGTATTCTTGTAGGATTGTTTGATTAATTGTAGTTTTACAACTTCCTTATTTAAACTAATTGATATAGAAACCCCCAAAACTTTCATTTTAAAAACAGGGCTTTGAAACAAGAACAAGGCAGAAAAGTAGTTGACACAGTATTTTACTTATTTCAGGGTCATTTCAGTTCAAGCTTTGGGCAGAGATTCAGGCCAGTTCTTATTTTATCCAAACCAGTGCATCCCTAATTGTGATGCTAGCAACCAGCTGTGTTGATTCACTTGCATCTAATACATGCTTTTATTGTGCTGTAGAAGAAAAGAACTTCATCTTATTTTGTGCTCAGACAAGGGTACTTTCCACTAAAAACAACACAGTCTGATTTTTGCCACATTCCAATGATGCTTGTGAATGATTGCACACACATGAAAAAATCCATCTTTTAAGTTAGTCTACGACTAATTTAAAATAAACATTTTACCTTTTTGAATACAAAAATTGAAGTTCAAGATTTATTATATAATAATTTATAAATAGGGTCAACAGCCTCTGTATTGTCATTAATTAATGAAATATACTGAAAAATGCCCCAAAGCACATTAGATGTTGATAGTGTCTGTCCTGTTGTTTTTATTCATGGGCATTCAAGAAAAGTTAATGTGAATCTGAGTATTGACAAAGCCCTTACATGTCATATTATTCACATTTGTAAACACACACAAAATTTAACACTAGTTCAGTATCAGTCAGCTCGATTCCACAGTATCAGGAATGGAAGTCACTTTCAAATTCACTTAAAAAATACATACCGCTGATTTTGAATCTTTTAGAAATAAGGCATAAAGTAGAGTGAGTCTAATAACTGACAATACCTAAAATATTTTTGGTCAATATGTTATTTGAAGTTAACTATTTTGAAAATATACTTGTCCATGGCTATATTACCTGCTCAGTGACATGCTCCATATAAATATCACATGCAATCCTAGTGCTAACGAAATTCTAATGACATATAATAAAATTGTATTGTATTCTTCAGGTATTTCAAGATTGAAAATAAGGTAAAATGTTTCTAAAAATAAATGTAAATATCTTTATACATAGAGGATTTCCATGTTCTGATCTACATGATCTGGAAAACTTATTAAGTTAGAATGAATGATTTGTAGTAACCCAAATTCTTCTACATTGTATTTGTAACAAAAATTATTTTTATTATCTTGATATGTAGGACTGCACTGAACAAAATACTTCAGTATTCCTCTAAAATTATTTTGTTTGAATACGTTTAAGAAACATCAGAGAGCTTACATTTAATTTCCATTTTATTTTTATAATGAATGCATGTCTGACTGCTAAGCAAATGATACATATTGCAATGATACATAGTTCAGCATTTTGGCATCAAAATAACATTGTTTTTACATGATGTGGTTAGAACTCAAAGGAGAGATGACATTAAAATAATAAAGAGTAAAACAATGTATCATGTTACTGAACAGTCCCAATTCATGCCCCAATAAAATTATTAATTTCAAATGATAAACTTATTACATAAATCATTACTAAGAAAGTAGTTTTATCCACGCATATACATAATTCCAATTCTCTTTCTCTCCTTATCTTTGTTTACGTGTGTGCCCTAGAATCTGTGGTCAGTAAAGGGCAATTCCAGTAGGTGGAGTAATAGTAAAGCAAATACTCTACGTGACTCTATAACTTTGTGCTTCTATTGTCATATTGGCAGAAAGTGGTGTAAATCAGATAAGGTTAATATAGGACAGAAGTAAAGAGCGTAAGCATAGATAAATGCATTGCTTTACCGAGTAAATGCATTGCAAGAGAACAAAAGCATACTCCCTTTAGTCTTTAATTTTCTCTGTATTTTTCCTTTTCACTCTCAACAGTTTCCTAAGAACTTGCATTCAATACAAAAGTCTAAGAGCCGATGTATATTATCAGCAGCACAAAACTGACAGAGCACTCCTGAGTAATGTGGTGGCAGAAGTCAGGAGGACAGACAGGAAAATTCAATGTTGGTATGCAGGTCTTTTGAGATTTCAGACAGAGAATTTTCTAAAAAAGGTCATGGCCTTTACACCCTACTCTTATTTAGCCTGATCAGACATAACCTTCACTGTCCTGAGCAAAAGCATGACAGATGAATCTTTGCCAAGACGGGTGGTGGGGGACAGAGAGAGAGAGAAGAGAGAGAGAGAGAAGAGGAGATAGTAATGGAAACTCATGTTCTCAAAGCAGCTAATACTATTTCTCCTGAGAATCATATTGAACTCTCATCAGCAAAAGTTTAGCTACCATGTATATATGTTTATATATCAAATACATTTATATAAACTGAAAGATAAATAACATAAAGTTATTCTATTAATATCCATATCCAGTAGTCCCCCATATCTGGGGGATTTTTTCCCCCAAGATCCTCTGTGGATACCTGAACTACAGATACTACCACAGCCTGTATATATGTTGTTTTTTCCTATACATACATACACACTTATGAAAAATTAATTTACAAATTATTCACAGTGAGAGAGTAACAACAACTAATAACACAATAGAACAATTATAACAATATTGTAATGAAAGTTACGTGAGCAGCTTTGGTACCATGACTAAGTAAGGGCAGGGTTTCTAGAACACAGGCACTGTGGTCCCAGGATAGCCAAGCTGGTATCCCCGAGGGGTATTCAGTGACTAACGGGTGGAGAGTGTGTACAGTTTGGACACACTGGACAGAGGGGTGATTCGCATCCCAGGTGGGACGGAGTGCAATGGCGTGATATTTCATCACTCTACTCAGAATGACACACAGTTGAACATTTTAAATTTATGAGTTGTTTACTTCTGGGATATTTTTTGTGCAGCAGTTGATCGCAAATAATTAAACTTCTAGAAAATGAAAGTATGAATATGGGAGGACTATGGACTCTGTCTTCTAGCAACGCATTTTTGTCTTTAATTCATATGCAATATTTGTAAGCTAAAAATGAATGTTGGTACTGTACTACCATCTTTTATGATTCAGAAGAGAAGTCTCCCTTATCCTCCAACTCGGGTCGTGGAGCCTTGTGAGGAGCTCCGCTTGAACAAGTAAGTATGTTCCCTGTGTTCAAAAGAAGGCTCTGGGATCGCTCTTTGAATGAACTGAGACTCATAGATGTTCCTTCTCTGTGTTTTCTACATCTCACGGATTAACTCAGAAATTGCTTCAGGATTCCAGGATATTATCTTTAGAATCATGGTGATGTAAGGCTAGCTAGTGCACCCCCCTCCCCCTGTTTGGTTTGTCATATAACTGATGGCTTAAAATCTAGACAACATAGAACTCTGCAGCATACACAGAAACAAATATTTCCTTTCTATTTCTCAGTTCAAAGCACTATATACAACCAATTAAAACAGTTGAAATAACATACATTTCCTTGGTCTAAAACTTTCTTTGTGTCATATCTCAACTTCTCTATCAGTGGGATAAATATAGACACAATTTTATCACATACACATGAATGAGAAATATTAATGTAAACCATGAATTCCATATTCTCCTACATTATTAATGCCTATCAATTATTCTCTTTAAGATAGTTTAACATCATAATTATGTATCATAAAATTTTAAAAAGAACTATGACTACTAAAGTTACTCAGAATAAAACATAAATTTAAAAAATTATCTTCTTACTTATTTTCTTTTTGTAGCTATGTATTTAGACTCACTAATTTAGGAAAAGAAATGTAGGATGTGGTTTGCAAACTTCCACAGTCTATCTGAATTTACCTCAGTGGAAGTCATTAGATAACTGAGTATAAAATTCCCCAAATCCAAAAGTATACTCCATAATGACAATTTTTAAAAATATCCTATTTATTGGTTTATAGAGGGAAAAGTGTGGGGAGAGAGAAACAGAGAGAGAGAAAGACAGAGGGAGAGAGAACCTTCTATTTCTTTTTTCACTCATGTATGCATTCATTGGTTGCGTCTTGTGTATTTCCTGATCAAACCTGCAACCTTGGCATATTGGTCTGGTGCTCTAACCACCCCAGTCAGGCCATATTGGCACTTTTCATTAGCATGGTTGAAGAACACAAACGTTAATGATATAAATATTTTAAGATCTAAACAAAAGCAAATCTTTAATCAAGACTAATTTTGATTCTTTTTTATAAATGTTAAACAGAGAAAAATGAGTGCTTTACTGTAAATATTTTCTACCTCATAATCAACTTGTATTTTCATAATTTCTCTCATCCATATAATTCCATGTTCCTCCCAAGTAGATTACCAACAGCAGAACTGCAGAATCCCTGAGGACATGTTGACATTTCCCCCTCATTTTGGAGGGATAGAACACTGAGTCACTACCAGAGGATTCAAGTATCTCATCAGGGAAGAACCTATCAGGTAAATTACATTTTATTAGAAAATATTATGTTGGTGAGAACAGTCTCTTTTCTTTGACATCACAATTTCAGATGGAGATATACTTGTGTTAGACTACCCCTCCTTGCTACATTCCTTATGTTTTATTTCTCTCTTGCTGGTGAGTAAGAAGAAACTGTCATTCACTGTCTAGTTCATTTTCTTGACTTTGTAGAATTAAAGCCTTAACAAGTTTAATTTCTGGTTATTTACTCTATATTTACCCCCATCAATGCCAAAAAGTCAGTAGTAGTCTTGAAAAGTCAAGTTACTTTGTCGTTTCCCTGGGGTGGGAGGTTCTGAGGAATTTACAAGTATAGGAGAAGGAGATAATGTGGAACAAAAAAAGGATAGTAAATCCCTTTCAGACAAGAATCTAAAGAGAGTTTCTATATGTTTTTTAAATATTTTATTTACTTACTTTTAGAGAAAGGGGAAGGAAGGGAGGAAGAAAGGGAGAAAAGCATCAATGTGTGGTTGCCTCTTGTATGCCCCTCACTGGGACCTGGCCCCACCCAGGCATGTGCCCCGGCAGGAAATCAGACTGGTGACCCTTTGCTTTGCAGTCCAGTGCTCAGTCCACTGAGCCACACCAGTCAGGGCTCTACATGTTTTTAATAACAATTTTCCTATCTACCTGGTTGTCTCTTGCACTCTATTTTTTTCAAATTGTTTCTAAATCAACAGGGAAAGAAAGGGATATTGTATATTGACACCCTTAATCCTTAAGATATGTCTAAGACATGCTAAGAACCTCTCTGTTGAATATAATTATGCCAAATATGGTACAAACTTTGAAATACCTTACAACTTACTTAAAAAGTTATTGTATCAGAACAATTTTACATATTATCATAGCAATTTAGGTAATTAATACTGTCTTCTAACATTATCTATACACAGGAGACAGTTGTAAAATAACAATAAAATCTGCTGAAAAGCCCTGGCTAGTGTGGCTCAGTTGGGTGTTGTCCTGCAAACCCAAGGGTCACTGGTTCAGTTCTTGGTCAGGGCGCATTCCTGGGCTGTGGGTTTGGTCCCTTATTGGGACGCATACAAGAGGCAACTGGCAGGTGTTTCTCTCTCACATTGATGTCTCTCCCTCTCTTTAGCCCTCCCTTCCCCTCTGTCTAGAATCAAGAAAAGCAAGAAATCTAAAAATCTGCTGAGGATATGACAACTTATTCTTTGATAAAGAGTTGTGGTTAGTGTGGCTCAGTTGGTTGGGCATTGTACCACAATGCAAAAGATTTCAGGTGCAAGTCTCGGTCAGGGCAGGTGCCTGGGTTACAGGTTTGGTCTCTGGTCAGGCACGTTCACAACCAATCCATGTTCTCTCCCTCTCTCTCTCCCTTTCTTCCCATGTCTCTAAAATTAAATAAATAAAATCTTTAAAAATATTTATAGATAAAAGGCAGAACCTTCATATCAAGTCACTGTAGCATTAACGTAACATGTTGGATCTTTCTTAAGAAATTTTAATTACTGGATTATAAAATAGACCTTATTAATATATATCTAAGTAGAGGATATATAATAGAAACACTCATTTTACCAATATGTACTATTGAAGCTTCTTGTCCATGAAGCTTCAGCTTGCTAAAATGCCTCAATGAAAGTATAGATAATGCAATATTATATAAAATTATATCAACTGGTGATAAGTTGAGGTAGTAAATTGTGATGACTATTTCAATTCAGTTGGAAGTACCTTTTTATATCCAGTTCAAGCTTCTAAAGTTTTTCACTTCAAACTGATAAGACTGACATACAGATTTTGTATACCCTTGTTTAAAGAAATAGATGCAGTTTCCATTCATTTCATAATCTCCATTTAAAGACAAAATCAGTAGTCTTGAATTTGAGGTTACAATTAAAACAAAAATAATTTGGTCATATGATCCTAATCATATATGAAGTCACAAAACCCAAGAGAATCATTTCAACAATAAGGCAAAAGGAAGGAAAAAAAAACTGTAAGTCTATATGTAAGTTTTTGTTCAAAGACAGACTTTTTCAATAAAAATGTAAAAGACTAATGGATTTGTGGGTAGGAATGAATTTTCAGAGACTCGCCTCCTAATCTCTCTGACATATGGATACATGCTTGTGCAACTTCCAAGCATAACATAATTTACAGTAGAATGCTATGTATGGCACACTGTGACTTGAAAATGATGTTTCCAGTATGAGTGCAGAAAGTACATTCCAGAGAAGAAAAAAATCATTATGCCATAAGTTCCACCTTATCTAGATGGCAAAGAGGTCACGTCAGTCATGAAGGACAATTCCAAACTATTGCAGCTGAGCAAGATTCATTATAAACCATCTCAATATAACATCTCAATATACATAGATTCAATTTTTACAGAGTCATCAAATCATGACCTCATTTTGATAGTGATATATAATGTAAGAGTCCATCTGGTTTTACTCCTAACTAGCTGTGCAATCTTGGGTCGACACTTCCCCTTTTTGAGTGTTATTCTCTCCATATATAAAATATGGGGATTAGAATAGATGATCCCCAAAGTTTCCTGCAGAGTAAACATTCTGTGTTTGTTTCTCTAAATACACAAGGAGAATGTAACAAGTATACTATCCTTGCTTCTCTCTGTCACTACTCTTCAATGAGATTTTGTTGCATTTTAAATGATAAATAAAAAAGTTGGATAAGCTAGATACATCAACTCTCTAGAAATGTGAGTGAATCCTTCAACTGCTCAGGGAAGAGAAAAGTCACTCAGCATTGATTTACTTATGAAGGCAATGCTTTTGGGTGTTTGGGTGCCTTCAAGTTCAGGTCTTTATGAATAACTAGTTCTCACAAAACCTACTAACATACTAAAAATATAGGTTAATAATGAGTTTTGAACATTCCAGATATACCCTGGAATTACAATACAACAACTGATAGTCTCAAATTATTAAATGATTTAAGTTATAAAATTAAGGTGCATATTCATGAAATAGTCTCATTACAGGGTTCCCCAGCCATAGCACTACAAATGTTATGGACTCATTAATTCTTTGGTGCTGGGGCTATTCTGTGCATTGTAGCATGTTTAGAAACACCCTTGACTTCTAGATGTCAGTACAAACCTCTGCCAACGAGTTGAAACAACTTGAAGTGTCTCCTGAGCAGAGAATGTCTTCTAGGGGACCAAATGGCCCCTGATTGAGAGCCAGGTTCATTTTAATGGGATCTGTGTATGCATGCTATCAGGAAAGGTCTCACGGTTTTAATTTTCAACATTTGTTATCACATTTAGTGTAGACTGCTAGAAATATACATACAAAAAACCTATCTTACCCTAGTTTTTTTCTAAACCTTAAAATAAAATTGTAGTAAAGCTACATAAAAACATAAATAAGATTCACAACTGCCAAAGTATGAAAACAATCTAAATTTCCTCTAACACATGAATGAATAAACAAAATTGGCATAACCATGTAATGGAATATTACTCAGCCATACAAAGTGGGAAATATTACCATTTTGACAACATGGGTGAAACTGAAGGGCATTATGCTACAGGAAATTAGCCGGAGAGAGAAAGACAATATGGTGTCTAATGTGGTATCACTTATATGTGTATCTAACAAAAAATCCAAACAGACAATGGTTGCCAGGGAATGGGGGTGGGGTGGGCAGGCATACATGAAAGAATACAATCTTTGAGTTACAGGAAGAGTAAGTTCTATGGATCTAATATACAACATGATGACTATAGTTAATGATATGGAACTATACACTTCAAACTTGCTGAGAGTAGATCTTAAGCACTCTTACCACACGCACAAAAGGGTTAACTATGTAAGCCAATGGAAATAGTGATTATTTTGATCTTGGTAATCATTCCACAATGTGTGTGTGTGTGTGTGTGTATGTCTGTGTGTGTGTTTATATAAAATCATCACAGTGTACACTTAAAATATATATAATTATATTTCTTAATTATTCCTCCAAAAAGTTGGAGGTAAAGACACAGATAAGGATTCTGCTTGGAAAACTGTGTTTTGCAAATGTGCTTCCCTTGGCATAGAATCTCCGCATTTTCAGACTGATGCCTTCAAGTTCCTGTTTGCTATATGACTGAGGATCAGCAGATTGCATTTCGTGTCCTTTTCTATAACCTCTGTGCTCTAAGCATTTTATTATGCTAGCAAAAAGAAAATTACTCTATTACTGTTTTTGAGCCAACACATTTGTTGGTTCCTAATGAAAATGCTTGATCTACCAAAAGTTTTGGTTTGGTTTTCCTTTCTTGTGTGTGTGTGTGTGTGTGTGTGTGTGTGTGTGTATCTGCAGTACTCCATTATTATTTATTTATATATACTGAGGATTATTTCATACACTTACTATTTTAAAAGTAAGTGTAATTAAAGACACCATGTATCTATGCTCTGGGACATCCTATTGAGGCAGAATTATAACTGGCAGCAAACCTAAAGAGAATTATTCACGTTGATAGAGAGAACGCTACTCACGTAGAGCCACACAGACTCAGTCGAGTTTACTTTTCAAGTGCTAAGTGAGATGAGTGACTCTCGGTTTTGGACCCTCACAAAAGTAAAGTAACACAGTTTTTATTTTAGGCCCAAGTTATGTGGTTAAAATGGGAGAATCTTTAGTATGAAGCAACTAAATCTGTATTTTTAATTAGGAAAATTAGTTTGCAATTTATTTACATGCTAATTATTGAAACAAGATTTAATTCAGAAAAAAAAGGCCATGGGCTTTTTCTAAGCATAAAAAACTAAAACCACTGTTACTCATGGTGCAGTCAGTTACAGCAGGGTGAAGGAGGAGACTCAGTCAGGTAGGTCATTTCTTTTAACAGTGATGGCTCCTTTTCCATCATTATTTGCTTACTAATAATCTACAAGAAAGTCTTTCAAATAATACATTTTTCAATGAAAAGCATAAAAATTCTACAGCAAAACTTAATTTCCATATTTATCCTTATAAATCATACAAATATAAAAAATATGCTAAGTGAAATAAGCCATGTGGTGAAAGACAAATACCATATGATCTCACCTTTAACTGGAACCTAATCAACAAAACAAACAAGCAGGCAAAATATAACCAGAGACATTGAAATTAAGAACAATCTGACAGTAACCAGAGGAGAGGATGAGGGAAAAGCAGATAATGGATAGAAGGGTTTTCAGAAACAACTATAAAGGACACATAGACAAAACCAAGGTCAGAGGGTGGAAGCAAGGGAGGGAGGTGGGGATGGCTGGGGTGGGGGGATTGGAGGGGGGTAAATGCACACAACTGTAATTGAACAATAAAATAATTTTTTAAAATATTAAAGAATATGATTACCATAACCTAAATTAGGCTTATAAGAAGTGAACTGAAATGATACTCTAAAGACTTAACTTGTATTCTTTTCACTGTTTATTCAGTGAATAGTGAAAATCAGTTGAAGTCAGCTGAAATATGATCATTTGAAATCGGAATTGATAATTAATCTGAGGTACCATTAATATGAAAACGGTAAATGTATTTTACAAAATAATTTTAATTTGCCATTCAAATGTATATTTTTAGTTATCCTAAAAATGAGCCCAAATAAATAATTTTTTAATTTTTTAATTTTAACCAGGAAAAATTATTTTGAAGTTTACTTCTCTATTCATATAATTAAAGGTATACAAACCAGAGGTTTAATCAAATATAGGAAATGTAATTAGGTAATATAGATGAATAATATAGTGAATCCATGTTTAAATGTTGAAGCTGTCAAATATATGGAGAATATTTCACTTTTTCTCCAGCAATATTTTAAAAAGGGTAACAATATTACAAAGGTTACTGGCTCTAAAGTTGATAGACCATGTTTGTCTTCTCTCATCTTCTTTCTTGCCCTTGATAATTGACAGTTTATTAATACTCTCTATGCCCAGGGTTCCTGCTTTCCTCTGTCTTTACCTCTACCCACAGAATGAATTTTGTGCCATTTGCATTAAACTACACAGCACACCTATAGTATTTTGATAGGCACAGTAAAGTTTCAGTAAGCATCAGCCTTTGTTACTGTGCAGTTCCCACCTGATGCCACTTATACAATTATTAATTCATCTTAATATATAGATCGTGAAATGATGAAATGTTTCATATAAGGAAGGATCATGCACTACTGTGAATTTTATTCCAAACATATATTCTTTTGTGTATACAGCACAACTCATTAACAATTCCTTCTACAAAGAACAAATATTATTTTTTAAGATTTTATTTGTTTACTTTTAGAGAAAGGAGAAGGGATGGAGAAGGGAAGGGAGAGAAACATTTATACACAAGAGAAACATCAATCAGATGCCTCTCAAGCACCTCCAACCAAGGACCTGGCCCGCGATTCAGGCACGCGGGCCCTGACTGGGGGGTTGAAATGTGATCTTTCAGTCTGTGGTACAAACCACAACACACTCAGCCACACCAACAAGGGCAAGAGCAACATGTTCTAAAAATAAAAATCAATAATTCTAATCTTTAAAAATGTTCAGTTCTTTATAAAATGTGAAAATAAATATTTTAGGCTACTTCTATGTAGAGATATGACCTCTCCACCGTCTTCTAACTGATATACATGAATAATTGTTGGCATCTCTTGGATTGCTTTTGATTTCCTGGCATGTCATATGTCTTTTTTTAAATGTAAGCCTCATAATGACCTTGTGTTTCAGGTATTACTAACGTACCTTATCATATGAAATGACAGAATCCATAAGCTCCAGGAGATCCATGATTCCAAATCAATTCCATATGACGCCTAACATGTTACTGCCTGGGTTAAATGACAGCCCTGAGCTTCCAGAAACCTCATTTGATTGTAGGTATTTGTCTGAAGACTTGATTTCTGGAAATCAGAAAAACGAGAAAGCAAGAGTAAGATAAATCCTACTTAAAAATACATAATTATCCCAATTTCTTTTGCCATATACCAGGGGGATCCAAAAAGCACAAAATTATCTTTTGGAGGGTGGGCCCCTCATAGTACAGGCGTCCCCCATTAGGAGAGTGTTCTAGCAACCCATCTGTATTAGTGTGTCAGCTGGCGTTGTTGTGAGAGGCTGCATTTGGCTTCAGTGAAATTTTTTGAAGAATCTTTCACCACATTTGCTCATTTCATGGTGGGCCATTTAATGAGCACACCTGCCCACACTGTGCTGAGTGTTCAGCAGTTTTCAATCAAAATGGCCTAACTCCCATGCAGCACACTCCCTATTCACCAGATCTCATGCCCCAAGCAACTTTTAGAAATTTTTTCATAATAAAATTCAATTTTTAGAATTGTTTTTCAGTTTCCCTGGATAAATAAATTTCTCAGAGGGAAACAGTTTGCTGATATGGAAGAAAAAATGGCAGAAGCATTAAAAGGCATCAAAATTGACAAGCTCAGAAACTATTTTGAACAGTGGAAAAACCATCTTGATAGGAGTATTGCATCCATTGGAGAGTACTTTGAAGGTGGCTGAAGTTTAAATACATAAGACTAAATGTACAACTTTTTATAAATAAATTCTGTTTTGGGGGAGTCTAGAGGAAAAGGGAAATTATCCTAGGGTGACTGACTAATTTTTTTCACTTATTTTAAACTCACTACTATGATTTCTCAATATTCCTGTCTCAAATGAAGATACAAGAGGAGTAAACTCTTTGGAAGTAGCTGAGACATGTGTCAGAAGCTGTGTTAGGGATAATATCATAACCACATTTTGCAAACAGAAAACCTGGGGACAGGGCAAAGGTGGGAGGAAGTAGAAATTTTAAAAAATGAGGAAATTCACCCAAAGGTATTTTAAGTTGAGTTGTTATTTGAATCTCATTTGCACTCTAAAACTTATACTACCAGGAAATGAGAATTTGTTCTTTTTTATTGAATCAATTTGATGTTCTTTTTTTTAACAATTGAATACTTTTTGCCTAATTTAATTTTGTTTACTTTAATTTTATGCATCTTATATGGTAAACTTCAGGAGAGCATAAAATTTTTAAGTACTGTATTTGCAGACCATAAGACACACCTAGGTTTCAGAGGAGGAAAATAGAAAAAAAATTGAAGCAAAAAATGTGGTAAAATATTTAATAACATAAATAAAGTAATATTTCACCAATGTAAATGTAAACAGAACTCAACAGCAGCATTAACAACCATGATACCTCCCAGACTTGGAGGGGGTGCATTATATAGTCTGAAGAATATGGCTAACTTAATTTCCTGCCTGTGTTGATATGGAGTTTTATTTTAAGTTTTATTATAAACTACCAATAAAAATAATTATAATTATTTTATATAATTCACAGGTACATCCCCACATTAAACATTAGTGGAATAGACACATTAATTTCTGAGTGAGACTCTGATATCCTGAATGAAAGCTAAAATATATTAAACACTTTCTACACTATCTGCCTACTTAATGTTATGAAATTTAACTTCAAAATGTTAATTCATAGGAGTATTAAATATCTTTGACATTGATAGGTTATTTTTTTCTTTTTTCTATTTGCTGTTGTTCAATTACAGTTATTCCCACTTTTCCCTCTTTATTCTCCCACTGCCCTCCCCAACCTCACGTTCCACATTCATTTAGTTAAAGGAAAATAAATGGAAAGAAAATATTCTTATGTAAAACCATTTTGTTACCCCCCAAGTTATTTATTTATTATTTTTTATTGTTATTCAAGTACAGTTGTCTCTATTTTTTCTCAACCACTCCCCCCCCCATCACATCCCCACCACCCACTCTTGATCCTACCCCACCTTTGGCTTTGTCCATGTGTCCTTTATACATGTCCTTTGATGACCCTTTCCCTTTTTTCCCTATTGTCTTCCTCCCTACTTCCCTCTGGTTACTGTCAGTTTGTTCTTTATTTCAATGTCTCTAGTTATATTTTGCTTGCTTGTTTGTTTTTCTGATTAGGTTCCACTTATAGATGAGGTCATATGGTATTTGTCTTTTACTGCCTGGCTTATTTCATGTAGCACAATGCTCTCCAGATACTTCCATGCTGTTGTGAAGGGTCGGAGCTCCTTCTTTCTTTCCACTGTGTAATATTCCATTGTGTAAATGTACCAACATAAGTTCCCTAAATAAATTTTAATTAATTTATTTTAATTGTTCTTCAAGTACAGTTTTCTGTCTTTTACTCCCATCCCAGATCACTCCCCCACTGCTCCCCACCTCCCTCCCATTTCCACTCCCCTTAGTTTTTGTCCATGTGTCCTTTATACTTCTTCCTGTAAACCCTTCTTCCCCTTTTTCCATGAAATTCCCTCCCCTCTGGTCCTTGTCAACCTGTTCTCTATTTCAGTGTTTTTGGTTATATTTTGCTTATTTGCTTGTTTTGTTGTTTAGGTTCCTGTTAAAGGTGAAATCATATAGTATTGGTCTTTCACCTGGCTTATTTCACTTAGCATAATAATCTCCAGTTCCATCTGCGCTGTCACAAGGAGTAGGAGCTCCTTCTTTCTGCTGCATAGTATTTCAGTGTGTAAATGTCCTATAGTTTTTTGATTCATTCATTAACTGAAGAGCACTTAGGTTGCTTCCAGAATTTGGCTATTATAAATTGTGTTGCTATGAACTTTGGGGTGCATAGGTTCTTTTAGATTGGTGTTTCAGGGTTCTTAGGATATAATCCCAGCAATGAAATTGCCAGGTCAAATGGCAGTTCCATTTTCAGTTTTCTGAGAAAATTCCATACTGTTTTCCACAGTGGCTGCAACTGCCTGCATTCCCACCAACAGTGCACTAGGGTTCCCTTTTTTCCACAACCTCACTGCACTTGTCATTTGTTAATTTATTTCACTCAGCATAATGCTTTCCAGTTCCATCCACACTGTTGCAAAGGGTAGAAGCTTCTTTTTTCTTTCTGCTGCATAGAATTTCATTGTTTTCATAGAATTTCATTATTACCATAGTTTCTGGATCCATTCATTTACTGATGGGCACCTAGATTGCTTCCAACTCTTGGCTATTGTAAATTGTGCTGCTATGAACATTGGGGTGCATAGGTTCTTTTGGATTTGTGTTTCAGGGTTCTTTTTTTTTTGCTTTGAGTGAAGAAAATGAATTTTGCTGATTAATTTTTTAATTTAATTATTGTTTAAGTACAGTTTTCTGTCTTATATTCCCAGCCCTGCCCACCCCACCACTGCTTCCCACCTCCCTCCCATTTCCACCCCCCACCTTAGTTATTGTCCATGTGTCCTTTATACTTGTTCCTGTGAATCCTTCCCCTTTTCCCCTGTGATTCTCTCCCCTCTGGTCCCTGTCAGCCTGTTCTGTATTTCAGTGTCTTTGGTGAAATAAGCCAGGCAGTGAAAGACAAATACCATATGATCTCACCTTTAACAGAAACCTAAACAATAAAACAAACAAGCAAGCAAAATATGATCAGGGTTCTTAAGATATAATCCTAGCAGTGGAATTGCTGGGTCAAAAGACACGTCCATTTTTAGTTTTCTTAGAAAATTCCATACTGTTTTCTATAATGGTTGTACCAGTCTGCAATCCCACTAACAGTGAACTAGGGTCCCCTTTTCTCCACAACCTCTCCAACACTTGTTTGTTCCTTTGTTTATGATGGCCATTCTGACTGGTGTGAAGTGGTATCTCATTGTGGTTTTAATTTGCATCTCTCTGATAGCTAGTGATACTGAGCATCTTTTCATGTGTCTCTGGATTCTCCGTATGTCTTCCTTGGTGAAGTGTCTGTTCAAGTCCTTTGCCCACTTTTTAATTGGGTTGCTTGTCTTCTTAGAGTGGAGTCATGTAAGTTCTTTGTATATTTTGGAGATCAAACCCTTGTCTGAGGTATCATTGGCAAATATGTTTTCCCAAACAGTTGTTTCTCTTTTTATTTTAATACTGTTTTCTTTAGTCATGCAAAGGCTTTTAATTTTGATGAAATCTCATTTGTTTATTCTTTCCTTTATGTCCCTTGCTCTAGGGGACATATCAGTAAAAATGTTGCTGCATGAAATATCTGAGATTTTCCTGCCTATGTTCTCCTCTACAATTTTAATGGTGTCATGGCTTATATTTAAGTCCTTTATCCACCTTGAATTTATTTTAGTGTATGGTGTAAGTTGGTGCTCAGATTTCATTTTTTTTGCTGTCCAGTCCAGTTCCATATAGCTGTCCAGTTCTCCCAATACCATTTGTTAAAGAGGCCATTTTTACTCCATTTTACATTGCTACCCCCTTTGTCGAATATTAATTGACTGTAGAGAGTTGGGTTTATTTCTGGGCTCTCTATTCTATTCCATTGGTCTATGTGCCTGTTTTTATGCCAGTACCAGGCTGTTTTGATTAAAGTGGTCTTGTAATACAGTTTGATATCAGTCATTGTGATCCCGCCTACTTTGTTCTTGTTTCTCAAAATTGCAGCTGCTATTTGGGGTCATTTATGGTTCCATGTACATTTTTGAAGTGTTTGTTCTATGTCTGTGAAATATGCCATTGATACTTTAATAGGTATTGCATTGAATCTGTAAATTGCATTGGGTAGTATGGACATTTTGATGATGATAATTCTTCCAATTAATGAAAAAAGTATATGTTTTCATTTGTTTGTGTCTTCCTTGATTTCTTTCTTCAATGTTGTGTAGTTTTCTGTATATAGGTCTTTTGCCTCCTTGGTTAGATTCATTCCTAGGTACTTTATTTTTCTTGTTGGTATATCAAATAATATTTTTTCTTGATTTCTGTTTCTGATGTTTCATTGTTGGTGTAAACAAATGATTTTGATTTTTGGATATTGACTTTGTATCCGCTGTTTTGCCAAATTCATTTACTAAGTCGAGCAGTTTTTTCCATGGACTAGTGTCATCTGGAAACAGTGACAATTTTGTTTCCTCCTTTCCGATTTGGATGCCTTTTATTTCCTTTTCTTGTCTGATTGCTGTGGCTAGAACTTCCAATACTATATTGAATAGACGTGGTGAAAGTGAACAACTTTGTCTTGTTCTTGATCTCAATGGAAAAGCTTTTAGTTTTTGCCCCTTGAATATGATGTTGGCTGTAGGTCTCTCATATATGGCCTTTATTATTTTGAGGAATGCTCCCACTTTGCTGAGTGCCTTTATCATAAATGGGTGTTGTACCTTATCAAAAGCTTTTTCTGCACCTATTGATATGATCATGTAATTTTTGTCTTTGCTTTTGTTTATGTGATGTATTACATTTACTGGTTTGTGAATATTGAACCATCCTTGCATCCCTGGGATGAATCCCACTTGGTCATGGTGTATGATATTTTTAATGTATTGTTGAATGTGGTTTGCCAATATTTTGTTGAGAATTTTAGTGTCTATGCTCATCAGTGATATTGGCATGAAGTTTTCTTTCTTTGTTGTGACTTTATCTGTTTTGAGGATTAGGGTGATGATGGCTTCATAAAAAGAGTTTGGGAGTTTTCCATCATTTCCAATTTTTTGGAATAGTCTGTGAAGAATAGGGGTTAGCTCTTCCTTAAATACTTTGTAGAATTCTCCTGTAAAACCATCTGGTCCAGGGCTCTTGTGTGTCTGGAGTTTTTAAATTACTGCTTCAATTCCATCTGCTGTTACTGGTCTGTTCAGGCTTTCTGCTTCTTCTTCACTGAGTTTTAGAAGATTATATTTTCTAGAAATTTGTCCATTTCACCTAGGTTTTCCAATTTCTTGGCATACGGTTCTTCATAGTAATTTCTTACAATCCTTTGTATTTCTGTGATGTCAGTTGTAATACCTCCTCTTTCATTTCTGATTGTGTTTATTTGGGTCCTCTCTCTTTTTTTATTGTTGAGCCTGCTTAAACTCTTGTCTATTTTTTTCTTTTCAAAAAACAGCTCCTGTATTAATTGATTCTTAGAATTATGCTTTAAGTCTCTATGCCATTTAATTCTGCTCTGATCTTGGTTATTTCCTTCCTTCTACTTGTTCTGGGCTCTTTGTTGTTGTTCCTTGAGTTCTTGTGGGTGTAGGGTTAGGTTGTTTGTTTAAAATGTTTCTATCTTTTTTAGGTAGGCCTGTATTGTTATGAACTTCACTCTCAGGACTGTCGTATTGTCCTGCAGTAGTCTCCTTATCTCTGGTTTTTCAGTGTCTGCTACAATTTCCGTTCCCTTGTTTTCATACATGCTGGGGTACTGTTGGCTGTTTGCTCTGTTTCTCTGTAGCTCAGCCAGGTTTTTCTCCTGTGTGTAGGGGGAAGTGGACTATGCTCCCTCCTACTCCATGTAATCGCCCTCCCTAAATGATTTTTATTATTTTACGTAAATAATTGTTTGCCTTGCTAATGGAGAGTGAGGGAAATGTAGATGTGAAAGAGAGAGGCATTGATTAGTTGCCTTCTCATATACACCTTGACCAGTGTATTTGCACTTGGTTATGTGCTCTGACCAGGAATCAAACCTGCAACCTTTTATTAGTGTATGGAACAGTGCTCCAACCACCATAGCCACATAGGCCAGGGCTACATAAGTAAATGTTTAATGACCACAGAAACTTCTTTTATCCACAATCATATTTTGTGAGGAGAAATGCTCTCTATTCAGAAAATTTGTGGTAATATTGAGATTTGCATAATGCTAATTAAAATTTACTGCTTTTAACAATCCTTTAAATAAATTCCCAGATCTGATTAGAGATAAACTTTTAGATATAAGGTCCACAATGTTTGTGAAATGATATAAATAGATTATAATAACATTGCAAGAGGCCATTCATAAAAGGAACAAAATAAAGAGCATAAAAGCAGCAGTAACAATGATATAATCTAATAGATACATGGCATACTTGTAAACAACAATGGAAGCCAGAAGACTGTGGAGTAAACTTCTGAATTACAGACAAAATGCACATCAAACTAAATTTGCTTTCACAACAAAACCATGTATTAATAATGAGGGTAAAATAAAGTTATTTTCCAGTGAACCACAGTTAATTTTACTACAAATAATTCTTTCCCAGAGAAACTTCCAAAGGATATATTTCAGGAGAAAAAAAATCCTAGATGGATGGTGTAAGATTCAAGAAAGAGCAGAGGAGAATCATATGGGGAAGGTGATAAGAAATACAGGAAGAATGCTAGATGGACAAACGGCATCATTATAAACTGACTGGAGAGTCCTAGAATGGATCCATAGAAGCCCCTCACCAGGAAAAAAACCTAGGGACACGCTGATTTCAGATTCTAGCCTCCAAAACTGTGAGACACATTTTTGTTGTATGACTCACAAAAAAGCTATAAATATATTAAATTTTAAATAAAAGTTATCTGTATATAATGACCACAATATCAAATGTGTTTGACTACAAAAAGAAGAAAGTAGAATCACAGCCCAAATGCTCTGTGAAACACAATGGAGTTGATGACGTGAAAGAGTCCTGAGGTGTTTGAAATCGTTCAGGGGACAAGGGTCCATCGTGAAGGGTGCATGAAACACGACGGGCAAAACTCAGAACTCCCCAGTTTCACAAGGTAAAAACCAATGGAAAATAGGAAGAAACAGACATTTCAACTGACAGGTAAAATAAAAGAAAAAAGGTAATAAAAATGTGGGATAAGCATAAAACACTAAGATGAACAATTAAGTCAAAATATATGAATATCAACAGGACTCAATTTGTCAACTAAACAAAGCCTAGAAGATGTAATGGGAAAACGAAATAACATTTCACACAAAACATGAACACCCCCAAAGTTTCAAAAATAAAAAAAGTTAGAACCAAAAATTGGAGGGATATATTAATATCAGAAAAATAGAGTTTAGGGCAAAAAACCTGTATTAGAGAAGCTGGGGATCACTACAGAATGATAAATCCTCATTAACCAAAGTGATATAACAATTACACATTTGTTTATACCTAGTAGTTGTAGAATTAAGTAGAGCAGCATGTGTTCCAAAATTTAAAACAGCAACAGCTGAAACAAGTTATTTTCTTCTCATATATTTAAAGTTCAGTAGCAACTATTCAGTGGGTTCAGTATGAGAATTTTGCACTTGAAAGTCTATAAGGACCAGGCTTCTTCTACCTCATCTCCCAATCACAGTTAGATATAGGTCTCATCCTTTCAGCCCAAGAAACTGATATTTTTAAACCATGCTGTAGGCTAGACCAGGAACAAACAAGAGGGTCAAAGGTCTCTGCCAGTTTCCATCTAAAGACATAAAAATGCTGCATTCCATCGCTTATTTCCCATTAGCTGTGATTCATATCTACTAATAACATCATGAGTAAATGCAAAGGAGGCTGGCAAAGGCAATCTACCCAACTGCTACCACTAACTGAAGAAGCGGGGAAGAGAAGAGATTGTGGAGGAGAACCAGTAGCCTCTACTTTAACGCTGCCAAAATATAGAAAGCAAAATATGATAGAACTCCAGGGAAAAACTGACAACCACATAAACTTGTATATATCAAATAATACATGCTATTTCTAGGAATTGCGAAAGCAAAAAATAAACTGAGTTGCAGTTGGTTTATTTTTCCTGTAAAACTTAGCACTACTTCTGAGGTACAGTTAAAACACTATGAAGCATTATGAAAATAATATGGTGAACCATCAGTAATACATGATAGTTCATTTATTTTATATGAATTAAAATAACATTTTAAATTAAAAATTGGAAGGGAAGGGGGCTTGGGGGCTAGATGAAAAAGGCAAAGGGATTAAGCAAAAACAGACAAACAAACAAAAAACCCTCATAGACACAGGGAGCAGTGTGGTGATTACCAGAAGGGAAGGATGGGGGTAACTAGAAGAGGGCACAGAGGATTTAAATGCTGATGGAAGGAGACCTGACCTTGACTTGGGGTGGGGAACACACAATAGAATGTTCAGGTGATATATTATAGAATTGCACACCTGAAACCTATATAATTTTAAAGAAAAAAAACATAAAATTAAATAAAAAATAAATTCAATCAAATGCATATATATGGAGGGAAAATAAAAATGAGAGACTGAGAATACTTTGCAATAATTTCAGCTTCAATGTATACTTTCTAAACTAATATTTTGTATCACTTGGTCTACGTCTCTGGTTATGGCTATCAAGGTTGAAGCACAAAGAATGTTCCTTATCAAACAAAAATTTCCCAAGTGTCAGCAAAATGTCCAAATCATCTATTTAATACTGATATGCCTTTTCAAAACTTTTCTTTTCATATTAAGGGCACTTTTTGTTCCAGATTTAAGGAGCAGATTATGCATATTCTAATAGATTCCTAGCATGCATCTCTAGTGCCTTAGTAGACCCAAAGAAGCATCTATCTATTATGATCAGTATCTCCAGCTTGTAAATTCCCACCAAAAAATCATCATCTGTGCAGAGCCCATGTCAATCTCTGACTTGTCAGTTCAGGACATTAAAATAGCTCTTTAGTTTTGTTCACTGAGATGTATATATTTTTTGCATTGTGATAAGCATTAATATTAAAAGTGCAGGGAAATACCACACAGTTAGGTTAAATACCACTTAAATTAGAGAATGCTGCTTTGCCAAACACTTGGATTTTCCCAGTATCTATTGTTGGACCCTATTTCCACATGGCAGCTGATAATTCTATCCCAACACAAGTGCCATGTTGAGACTCAGGTAAGCAGTGTCAATTTAACTAGTTGCAGATGACTTTGTAGTCTCTAACTAGTTGCAGTCATCTGCTAGTTGCAGATGACTTTATAGTCCTAGAGGATTTTAAGATGTGGATGATTGCTCCTTAGAGGGATAACTGTTGACAGGGCTGGTGATACTACTCATAAATGATGAACTGAGAAAGCACCCAACAGTTCATGCAGGCCTGTAAATATGCCACCACAGCCTTAGGAAAGATTATAATAATTTCCCTATATCCTATTATTTGTCTCTGACCAGGAATGACAGACATGTACAGCACCACTAGGTATAGTGTGGGTATACATTTCATATGACCTGATCCTTTAACTTCATTGAGTTAAGAAATATGATCATGCTGAGTTATCAAAATCTGGAATCTCTCTATTACATCTTGAACATATACCAATCTTGTTGTGAAATTCATAACTAAAACCAACTCTAGTAATGTTTAAAATGAAGGAAGAATCTATTGAGTTCAATGTTGTACCTCTGTCGAGCCTCTATTTCCCAAGGTTCATAGCATGTACAATGACTTTGATTATGACTCACAACATATAATACCTGTTTAAAAAATCAATCTGAACCTCTACATAAATTTGTATAAAAATATGCATGATCTGAGTAACTTTCATTGTGGAGAAACATTTACATAACAATCTAAAATGTAAAGAGCAATCATAATTTATTTCTCTGCTGATAATTCTCTCTGGTAACAATAGCTACAGCAGTCACAAAAGGTAAACTATGATGCAATTGGAAAAGAAGATTAATACGCAAAGCGAGATCACTCCCTTTTTAACAGAGCAATCCCCTTTTATTATGTCTTTGCTATAAACTGCTCATCATGTTTGCTCTCATATCACAACATATTATTTATTTTAAATTTTAGAAGTTAATTCACACAATCAGTATATGAGCATACTTTTATTTTTGTCCATACCCTACATTTTGTGTCTTCATCTCATTTTTCATTTGCAGATGGTCTCACTGTTCACAATTAATGAGCTACTTGATTCATTTATCTGTATCACTCATTGCCTTCTAGTTCTATTAATGTTGATATTGCAAGACCATATCTACCCTCAGCAAATATTTAACTGCACAATACAGTATGTTGACTATGGACACAATGTTTAACTTCCTCATCTTGCATAGTTGCAACTAGTACCTGTCAAACAGCAGCTCCATATTTCCTTTCTACTTCCTGCTTTGTCCTCCCTGTTTCCCCAACCACTCTGATGTTTTATCACCTCCCATGTTCTTTTCTCCCTGTTATTACCTTTTTGCCAAATTCATTCAACCTTTCACGCCTTTATTCTCAAATTTCAGATGAAGATTCCATTCTGTTTGTGACTGTTTGAGTTTTCAAAAACTTAAACACCTTAAAAATCGTCATCTAGTGAAGATATTTTATTTTGTGCACATTAAACACTTCGTAAAATGAATAAAATATGAAGCTCTCTCTGCTAAGGAGAAAAGGCATTTCTTGTCATTCAGACTGTCAAACTTAGGTATTCGTATGTAAACTGTTTTAATTGTTGTATTTGCTTATTTTTTTCACTATTTTAAGTATTTTTCATTGATTATGCTATTACAGTTTTCCCAATTTCCCCCCTTTCTCCCACCTGCCCCCTGCTCCCCCGACCTTCCAATATTCCCTCCCCCTTAGTTCATGTCTGTGGGTTGTACATATAAGTTCTTTGAGTCCTCTGTTTCCTATACCATTTTTTATCTCTCTCCATCTATTTTGTACCTACTAATTATGCCTCTTCCCTGTACCTTCCCCCCATTCCTCCCTTCCCTGTCCCCACTGCTTATTTGTTTTTAATATCCCTTTAGCCCCTCCTGTTAACTCAACTTTTTAATCAAAATAAAACAGCGATGTTTCCAACCAATAAGATTTCCCCCCACAAAACAAATTAGCATTTGGATGAAAAAGACCTAGTAGTCTCCAGCAGGATGAGGTAGCTAAAGAATTGCCACAGCTGCTCCTCATCAGGGAGGAATTGCAATGCTCTGCTCTTTTTTTTTTTTTGCCTTGTTTCTTAACCAGAATTTAAAATGAAAGTGAAGCCCAGTTCTACCTTATTGGTTTGTTGGTGATGGTTTGGGTAAACATAATTGATTAACATTCATCCTAAGTTTGTTTCAAAACTCACTTTTCAGCAGGCTTTGTGTGAGAATACACATTAGTTATTTTATATTTAAGTACATTTAAAAATATAAAGTAGCACATAGATTAAATGTATGGAACATTTAGGACCTAAGGAAGAGAAATTTTTAAAATTATTTACAAAAGTAACTATATCTCATTTTTACTACTTAATCTTTGTGTAAAAATATATAATGTGCCACAAATATCCATATTTTGCCAGTTTAAAAGACAATTATTCACACTTAAAAATCAAAGATTTTGATAGAGACATCATTTCTGTAAAAATATTTTAAAATGTCATCTTCTAGTTACCTCTTAAGAATGTTTCTCTTTTTCCTGATATTTTGATGTGATCTTCTAAGAAAAGAGGATATTCAGGTTAAGCGGCTTCTTTAGAAAGTGATTTACAATGATAATATATTAGTCTGCATGTATTTATATATGTATATTATGCTCTAAGATCTCTAATTAGAAATCCGTGTTCATCAACATTTATTAAATATTTATTTCTCAGTGGACTATGACAACTTTATAATATATTTAATAATTAATAGTGACAAGCAGACTTAATCATTTTCAAGTATCCAATTGGTAAATTGAATATAATACACATTTACAAAAATAATTCATTTATCAAAAATGCTTTTCTCTGTAACATTGTATGCTTGGTGGTATTGTGTATGCTTCTAGTCAATATTATATCAGATTATAGTAACTTATAGCATCCCTATATTTGTTAAAAAACAATGATTTTACATATATACAATTAAATAAATTTAAATATGTATACTTTGTCATAGCATAACAAATAAATTTTCTGTAATTATCAGGTATATATAGGAAATTAAACTAATGATCACAAATAAACTATAATCGTTTCCTTGCTTGTAAAATCTTAGTCGGTCATGATGGCACAAATTTATCATGATTATAAATCATTGCAACTGCAAAATGAAGACAATTTAAGTAGAGAAAATTATTTCATTGTTTGAATATCGGAAAATATATCCCCTTAAGATGGTCAACCTATGCTTGGAAAGAGTATACATTTTGGAGCCAGAGGAGCATTCTTCTACGAATTCCATCTGATACTTACATGTAATGTGACTTTGAGTCAAATGGTTAGTTTCAACATCTTCCTCAAAAGAAAAATAATGAGGCATTCAAAATATGTTGTGTAGATTAATATGAGAATTACACGAAAAAACTTTAAAGACAAAGACCATATCTGGCTAACAGTGATATCTCTACTAATATTAGCAAATTTTCCTCATTCCTTTATCATAACAGGAGATAATCATCTGTCTAGATTTTTCTTCCATACTAAAAAATTATTTGCTAAATATATATACCATAAAATTGACAAATTGATCCATTTTTTAAGTGTTCAATTCAGTGGCATTAAGTACATTCACATTGTTGTACAGCTACCATCACTATCAACCTCCATAACTTTCACACCATTCCCAGCTGAAACTGTACCCATCAAACAACAGATTTCTCTATCCCTCTGCCCCCAGCCCCTGGGTACCACCATTCTATTTTATGTCTGAATAAATTTGATTATTCTATTTAGCTCACATAAGTAAAATCATACATTTCTTCATGTCTGGCCTATTTCACTCAGCATAGTGTTTGAAAGGTCAACCATGATGTAGCGTAGATCAGAATTTTATTCTTTTTAAAGGTCGAATAATATCTCATTGTATGTATATGCCCCATTTTGTTTATCCATTCATCTTTTAATGAACATTGGGTTATTTTCACCTTTTGGATATGTGAAAAATGTTGCTATGAGTATAGTGTACACACATCTGTTTGAGACCTTGCTTTCAACTCTGGGGCATATGCTTAGACATGGCATTGCTGATTCCTGGGTTTGCTCTATAGTTAATTTTTTTAAGAAACATCATAACATTTTCCTCAGCAGTGGGACCATTTTAAGTTCCCAATGGTAATGCACAAGATTTCCAATTTATCCACATCACTGCCAACAGTATTATTTTCTGGTCTTTTGTTTGTCTTTTTGTTTTATTTGTTTTGTTTTGTTTTTTGGCAATAGTCATCCTAATGGATGTGAAGTGTTATTTCATTTTGGGTTTGATTTGTATTTCCTTAATAATGAGTGATGTCCATTAGTGATATTGATCTTTGTATGTGTATATTGATTATTTGTGTATCTTCTTTGAAAAAATGTATATTTGAGTCCTTTGTCCATTTTTAAAATTGAGTGTTTTTTTATAGATTTTTTAAAGATTTTATTTATTTATCTTTAGAGGGGAAGGGAAGGAGAGAGGGAGAGAAATATCAATGTATGGTTGCCTCTGGTGTGTCCCCTGCCGGGAACTGGCCTGCAGCCCAGGCATGTGCCCTGACTGTGAATCGAACCACAATCATCTGGTTTGCAGGCCCACTCTCAATCCACTGAGCTACACCAGCCAGGGCCAGAGTGTTTGTTTTTGGTTGTTGAGCTTTAGAAGCTCCTTGTGTACACTAAATATTAATCTCTTACCGCACATAATGTTTACAAGTATTTTCTTCCATGTTGTGGGTTGTCTATTCTTGCTCTTGGTGGCATCCTTTAATACAAAAGATGTTTTTCATTTTGATGAAGTCTATTTTATCTATTTTTTACTTTTGTTGTCCATATTAATGTCATATCCAAGAAATCATCGCCAAATGTAATGAATTCTTTACCCTGTGTTTACTCCTAATAGTTTTATAGTTTTAGATCTTATGCTTAGATCTTTGACTCATTTTGAGTTAATTTTGTATATACCATGAGATAGGAGTCTGAACTAATTAATTAATTAGTTAATCTATTTATTTATTCATTATTTATTCATTAATCCATTTATTTATTTACTGTGTGTGAATATTCAGTCTCCCCAGCCCCATTTGTTGAAAGATAATTATTTCCCTGTTGAATGATCTTGGCAAACATTGTTGAAGATCATTCAATCATACATGTGAGAGTTTATTTCTGAAGTCTCTATTCAATTCCACTGATCTACATGTCAGCCTTTGTGCCCATACTGCACTCTTCGGATTACTGCAGATACTAAGTAAGTTTTAAAATTGGGCTATGTGAGTCCTCCAACTTTGTTCTTCTTTTTCAAGATTGATTTTCCTATATGCAGTCTCTTGAAATAAAAATTTTAGAATGGGGCCTTCTATTTCAGTAAAAAGACACCACTAGGACATTGAAAAGTATTGTGTTCAGTCTATAGATATTTTTTGTATAGTATTGACATCCTAATAACATTATGTCTTCTAAACCATGAACACAGATGCTATTCCATTTACTTATGTCTTTAATCTTTCAGAAACATTTTATAGTTTTCAATGTCTCAGTGTTGCTTCTTTTTCTGCATTAACTGAGAGCTCATTTTCCTCCTTCATTCTTTAAATGTGGTATATTATACTGATTTTTTAAATTATTGAACCATTCTTACATTCTATGAATAAATTCCATTTGGTTACAGAATACAATTCTTTTAATACTTTGCTGACTTTGGTTTGCTAATTCAAACCAATTTTTGTTGAGTATATGTGCATCAATATTAATTTTAAAATATAGGTTTGTAGTATTTTAGTTGTTACTATTGTTTTGCTGTTTTCTTGTATGGTCTTTATTTGGCTTTGGTACCTGGGCAATGGAGGCTTCACAAAACAAGTTATAAAGTGTTTCCTCTTCTTCAATATTCTAGAAGAGTTTAAGAAGGATTGATATTAATTCTTCAACTAGTTGGTAGGATTCACCAATGAAGCTCTTTTGTACAGAGCTCTTTTTTTAGAAAGGTTTTGATTACTGAATCCATCTCCTTCAAAATATACAGGTTAGTCAGATTTTCTATTTCTATAGACTTTTGTAAATAATTTTATTTCAGTTAATGGACAAAGTAAGCTATGAATCCAGAAATGGCAAGGCTTCATTCTACAAGTTTTACCCTCTGTTTATGTACTTTTGTATCAAAAAGAACCAAAGGGAAAACAATATTTTAAATGTGTACTCTATAATAGGGACTGGTAAAAATTTTATATTATAAGATACTATATTTTATTCCCATATCATTGTTTTATATAATCTTCTAAATCTTTCACACAAGTCTTTGAGCCTTGTTGCTTTCAATTAGGAATAACTGTGCTTACTATATTTGGCCTGTGTTACATATTTAATGACATAGCATATCGCAAACAAAGCTTCCAGCAGTATATAATGTATAGTAGGTGCATACTCAACAAATTATAGTTCTTTCCTCTTGTTATTTTATATCTTAAAAGAAAAGATAAAATACAAATTAAAAACAGCTTAAAATTCAAAAACTTGTTAGAGCTAAGTGGCAACTTTCTTTTTCTCCTTTCATTTCTATAGTCTCTTTCTTCATATATGTAATAAGAATTTGATAAAGAATGAATTATATGCTCACTTAATTGTAAAGGCAACACTTTAAAATAATAAACTGCTTTTTACCTTTTGATATGTTTTTCATAACACCATACACATTTGTTAAGGTTCCTGTTCCTTGCATAGGTAAATATGTAAATTAATACATATTTGCCATTGTAAAGAAAACTTAAAAAAATAAGCATTTAGAAATAATTCCATGAAGTTCATTAGAAATGATGAATTATATTAATTCTGCAGAAACTACCACTATCATGAAACTCATGGCTTAATTTTTTCTAACCAACAATATAAATAAAAAAATAAGTTATTTTTAACTATTCTTTTAATTTGCTCTGCAACTGTGTTTTAAATTCGTACCTTAGAACAGAGAACAGTTTATGAGAACACTTTCCATGTCAGGTAAAAGGGAATTAAATTGCACTTAAAGAACACACAGAATATAGTCCTGTTATGAAACTGTCTTAGAAACTAAATGTCCTAGAGATTATAATCAGAAGGAAAGGGTAAATTTACTGTATATGAAAGATATTTATTTGAAAATAGTAGAAATAGAGGTTACTCTGAGAGTCTCTAATTAGATGTTTAGATGAACTTAATATTTTGAAATGCTAATGAAAGAAAGAAGGTGTCTTAAGAGACATTTGAAATGTTATTCAAGACAGTGAACAGAACTTACTGTTGGAACATATGCTGCCTTATGAAGGGAAATGCCTTCATTAGGTCCCTTGATTATTTTTTTCTATGTTCTTAAAACACTCCTATACACTTGTCCTCAAAATAGGGTCTATTTAGATACTTCCTGGTCACTCATACAAATGAGACTTAGATATAAAATTGATTACTATGATATCAGATCATGCAAGCGTTATGGGAAAAACCATCAGAAATTCAGTTCTTCTTGCCAACACAGTAAAGAATTATAGATCAGCAAACTTACTAGCATGCACGCAAAGTTAAATCACATAAGTTCTAATGGGAAAGCTTGAGCAAGGGTGACAAGAGAAGAGTGGCATGAGGCTGGGTGACCAGCACTAGGGTGACCAGAGGCGAGCCGCCCAGGGGCCCCCATGTGGCAAGAAAGGGCCAAGAGGACCAAGGGCCAAGAGAGGGAGTCCTTTGTTCTGAGGACTTACAGTTGGTGGGGTGAAGGTAAAGAAGTTGCATATTAATTGACCAGAGTAGGTGGTGCCAGCTTTCCTGGGGAGATGTGATTACCCAAACATCAGTATGGGGGGGGGGTCTTTTGACCCAAATCCTTATTTTGCTCCAGATTCTATTTGTTCGTTCATTTTGCATACATGACAGGGGGCAGACATTTAACCAAAGTTGTTTTATAGGGTTTTCTTTGGGTACTGTAGTGCCCTCCCCTTCTCCTTTCTAGACCTTAGAATGAATATACAGTCTCAAGGTTTTCCTTTTCCCAGCTAGTGAAGATGATACACACAGACTTTCAAGAGCTCCCCCTCTCTTGCGCTATCTTGTTTGCAATGCCTGGCAGCCTTATAGAAGTAGGCTCAGAGCTTTTGGGTAAACAGGTGAAATGTGTCTTTGCTTCTAGCCTTGTGTATGAAGTTCTTTGTTAGATTGCAGTGTCAAGGGCCCTGCCTTTATTTCCCCTCTGGCCACTCATTCTACTGTAACACAAACATCCCAATGTTGTCAGTGTCATCAAGCTTCATTATTGAACTGTTTGGTCTTCACAAGTGGAATTCACTGCTGATGGTAAGTAACAGTATTTTTAGAATAAAGGAGAGAGTGAATCTAATGTCCCAAGTAACAGAATACTGGCCTATTTCCAAAAGCTTATTATAAACATATTTATATCTATTATAAAAGTTATGGATATTTGTGTTAAAATAACATAATTTTCACTTATATGTCATAAAAGAATTTCAAATCTGTATGGCTAAGATTATTAAATGGCAAGATTATGAATATTTTTGATCATACAACTTTGATGTTAGCTACCCCACATACAATGCCTTCACTAACACTGGTAAATTCCAAAAATTATATTTATTCTACTCATGGTCTCATTTTCCCTTTTGGCTACACTCATATTCCTCTATTTATTTATACTTTTCCTTATGTTAACACTATACAACTCAGATTTGCATGAAATATTTCATATTCTGTTCATTAGAAATGAATCTATTTAGTTTTAAGTTAATTGATTCAGAAATGAATCAATTTCTGATTTCTTAAGTAATGTTCTGTATTGAGTCTATTTTAAGTAGAAGAACAAATGCTAAAATAATGCTTTGATCATTATTCTTCCTTTTCTTATTAAAAAGCTTCCACTATATAGTAAATCTATAAGCCAATTAAGATATTGTTCTAAATAAATTTATTGGTAAGAGGCACTATTTTATTTTAGAATTTAACAATTTGGTCAATTTAATTTAGTACGCATTTTAAATATTTTGGTAAATATCTATTTATTATTAAAAATTAAATAATGTCTTTTTCTATGAGTTATGTAATCAGATTTCACTCACTCACTTTTTTTTTTTGGTCCAGGAACATAAATAACACTATTGATACTGCTTTTTCTTGGTAGATTCTTTTCTCTCTTTTGGGGGGCTATTTTTTATTATTTTATTTTTAATATAGTTGATTGATTATGTTATTACAATTGTCCCCTTTTCCCCCCTTTACTCCCCTCCACCCTGCACACCCCCTCCCACCCACAGTCCCCCCCTTTAGTTCATGCCCATGTGTCATACTTATAAGTTCTTTAGCTTCTACATTTCCCATATGATTCTTACCCTCCACTTGTCTATTTTCTACCTACCATCTATGCTATTTATTCTCTGTATGTTTTTCCCCTCTCTCCTCCTCCCACTTCCCTGTTGTTAAACCTCCATGTGATCTCCATTTCTGTGGTTCTGTTCCTGTTCTAGTGGTTTGCTTAGTTTGTTTTTGTTTTTGTTTTAGGTCTGGTTGTTAATAATTGTGAGTTTGCTGTCATTGTACTGCACATGTTTTTTATCTTCTTTTTTTATATAAGTCCTTTTAACATTTCATGTAATAAGGGCTTAGTGATGATGAACTCCTTCAACTTAGCCTCATCTGGAAAGTGCTTGATGTCTCCTTCCATTCTAAATGAAAGCTTTGCTGGATAGAGAAATCTTGGATGTAGCTCTTTGCCTTTCATGACTTGGAATACTTCTTTCCATCCTCTTCTTATCTCTCAGGTCTCTTTTGAGAAATTAGCTGACAGACTTGGGCACTCTTTGTAGGTAACTGTCTTCTTTTTTCTTGTTGCTTTTAAGATTCTCTTCTTATTTTTTGTCTTGTGTAATATAATTATAATGTGTCTTGGTGTGTTCCTCCTTGGGTCCAACTTCTTTGAGACTCTCTGAGCTTCCTGGACTTCCTGGAAGTCTATTTCCTTTGCCAGAATGGGGAAGTTCTTCTTTATTATTTGTTCAAATAACTTTTCCACTTGTTGCTTTTCTTCTTCTCCTTCTGGTATCCCTATAATTTGGATGTTGGAACATTTAAAGATGTCCTGGAGGTTCCTAAGCCTCTCCTCATTTTTTTGAATTGTTGTTTCTTCATTCTTTTCTGATTGGATGTTTCTGTCTCCTGGTCTACTCCATTGATTTGAATCCCAGTTTTCTTCCCATCACTATTGGTTCCCTGTACATTTTCCTTTATTTCACTTAGCATAGTCTTCATTTTTCATCTAATTTGTGACCAAATTCAACCAATTCTGTGAACATCCTGATTACCAGTGTTTTGAACTGTGCATCTGAGAATCACAGGGGAAAAGGGGATGGACTCACATGAACAAGTATAAAGGACACATGGACAATAACTAAGGGTGGGGGGTGGAAAGGGGAGGGAGGCGGGGAGCACTATGGGGGGGGCAGGGCAGGGAATATAAGACAGAAAACTGTACTTGAGCAAGAATTAAATAAAAAAAGAAAATTAAACTGTCCATCTGATAGGTTGGCCATCTTTTCATTGCTTAGTTGTATTTGTTCTAGAGCTTTGATCTATTCTTTCATTTGACCCATTTTTTTGGTCTCAGCACCTGTTATGTCTGAGGGGTAGAGCCTTAGATGTTCACCAGGTTGGGGCAACCCACCCTGCTGGGTTGTGATGCTCTATTTGGGGGAGGGGTCATAGAGGGAACAGTGGCACTTGCTCTGCTCTTTGTCCAACCTCAGTCCCTTCCGCCACTTCCCCCAAGCAAACAGGCTCTTCTGGTGCTGATTTCCAGGTGGGTGGGTTTGTATACATTCTAGGACCTTTTGGGTCTCTCCAACAAACTCTCCTGTGAGACTGGGAGTCTCTCCAGGCATCTGCAACCCCCACAGGTATTTGCAATTGGTGTTTTGAGGCTTTATTTTCCTCTCTGGAACCCTGGGTACACCGTCTATCTCCCTCCCTAGTTTTGCCTGGTTTATCTGCATGTGAATGTGGGGCTGCCCTGTAAACCAGCCACCTTGTGTGCTGTTTCATCCTTCAAAACCCGCACCTTGCTGGGTCCACCCGCTGCCGCCTTGTGCACCCAGGGTCCGCCAGCTACGACTTTGCCCTGACCTCTCTCAGCCCAGCTGCCCTACTCTGCCTTTCCTATCAGTCTGGATGAATGTGTTTACTTTAACTCCTTGGTTGCTAGACTTTCATACAGTTCAATTTTCTGTTGGTACTGGTGGTTTTTTGTTTCTAAATTGTTGTTGTCCTTATTTTGGTTGTGCGAGGAGGAACAGTGTGTCTACCTATGCCACCATCTTGGCTGGAAGTCTCATCATCTTGGTGGATTCTAAGACTATTCCTAGACCATAGTCCCTAAGAGAAATTCTCACAAATGTGCTATGATTTATATGTGTAATTATGCACATGCTATATCCTTTAATAATGTCATAATCAATTAGACTCGATTCCATGCCCCATGGTTCCATATAAACAAATGAGGCATTAATTTCCATAGGAGAAAGCGAAACTCCCAAGATTTAGTTCAAAGCCATTTTCAATGATAATTTGTGGGACTCTTAAAGTCATGAAAAAATAATTTTTTTTTCATTTTCAATGCTACATTGGGATGTTTTTAATTCTACCACACCACCCTTCAAAAATGTTTGGGGGATATTTAATCAATAAAATGTGTACAATTTTAAAAACTTGGATCTTTGCAAGTTTTACTTTTTTGTCTATGAAAGATTTGTTTTCATATTTATTTAATTTTTTGTGAGACAAATTGTTAAATACTTCTTTACCAAGCAAACACCTAATGTTCATTAATTATTATCTGTGATTTAACAATGCTTATTAGTCTTAGTAATACTACTTATAATATCTATAATTATTGTATCAATAAATGCTACTATAATTTGATTATGCCAGACTTACAGAATATACAGTATTCAGTTCCTATGCTAAATTAATTATGATATATTTAGCTTAAAGTAAGAGTTCTCCTATCATAAGTTCTGATTGTTGTGTGGTATTTATAAACCTAGCTGGGACTTGAATTATTATCTTCTTATGGCAGGCTGTGAAGGCTAAACATATACCTCTTTGCTCAATTTTATTCTGTAGAGAGCCCTAGAAAGCAAAATTTTATGATAATAAAGAATCATTTTCTTCTCATTTATCCTTGTGTGTGTGAAGTTCCTAGAGCTCCTACAGTCATACATTCCCTAAGTATAGTCATTAGTCAGAAAACAGTGTTTTGGTCAGCAATGAATCACATATATGATGGTGGTCCCATAAGATTGTAATGAAGCTGAAAAATCCCTATTGCCTAGAGATGTCATAGGTTTCCAAACACTGTAGTACAATATATTATGAGTTTGAGGTGATATGGCTATAAACAAACACACTGTACTACCAGGCATATAAAATTATAGGACATACAGATATATACACTACACAATACTTGATAATAATAATGCTTATGTTATTGGTTTACACATTTACCATGCTATATCTTTTATAGAATAAAAATGGTACCTTCTATTTATAAAAAAAGATGTTTGTTCTGAAACAGTGTGCTATGTTATGCTGGCAACAGCTTCATATGTTTGATTTACTTTGATGTTGTTTTATGGATTTAGTGTAACCTAAGTATATAGTACCATGTTTATAAAGTGTACAGTGATGTATGGTAATGCCCAAGGCCTCCACATTCACTCACCAGACACTCACTGACTCACTGAGAGAAAATTACAATCATGAAAGCTCCATCTGTGGTAGTGTTTTATACAAGCGTACCATCTTTTATCCTTTATATTGGATTTTAACTATGCCTCTTCTATTATTAGCTATGTTTAAAGACACAAGTATTTATCACTGTGCTACAATTGCCTACAGTATTCAGTATAGTTACATGCTGTACAGACTTGTGATAGGCAATACAGTACACCCTGGGTTATATTGTATACTATCCAGATTTGTGTAAGTTCACCCAATGAAGTCATAGAACAACAAAGTTGCCTATCAAAGAATTTTTCAGAATATATTCCTTCAAGTTTGCATGGCTGCATATTATGCATTAAAATCACTATGTACTCCATCTCCAGAGACTCTAAGTCAGTAGATCAATGAGACAAAGGACATCACATTGTCAACATTTTACTGGATGATTCTCATGCCATTTAACCTTGGATCACACACTGAGAGTCGCTATATTAGTGTATGAAGCCCTAGGTTCAGAAGACATGGAAAACTGGAAGTAATTCTTAAAAGAATAGATATTTTTCCAGTTTCAGCCTTTTATAACATTTTGTATGAATACAATTAAAGTTAAATAAATGTTGATCCTTAATTTGGGTTAAATAAAAATGCAGGTATTCCAAATAACTGTTATATAAAAGAATAGCTGGCAAAAACTAAGTTGATTATGCATTTTAATAATGAAGATGTTTTAAGTAATAAAGGAGAAATAGTAGTAAGGGGGGTCATTAGATGTGAATATAGCCAAAGAAATCACCATTAAGAAAGATATCTTAAAGATCTCAAAATTAAACAATAAAAAACAAAAATGAGGGGTAGTCAGCATAACTTAGAAAAAATTTAAATGGTGGAAATTTTTGGTCAAGATGCTGGAATAGGTAAACACTATGCTCATCTCCTCCCATGATCACATCAAAATTACAACCAAATCATAAAACAACCACCTTTGAAAAACACCTGAAGACTAGTGGAACAGAACTCCTATAATCAAAGATATAAAGAAGCCACACTGAGATTGAAAGAAGGGGTGAAGCGGTGAAATGAACTGGTCCCATACCTACAGTGTAGCAGTTAAGAATCAGGAGGGATATTGTGGCTGCAGAGGTTCTCTCTGAGGAATGAAGGAGTCCCACCCCCATTTCAGACTCCCAGGGTCTGACAGTCAGACCTCTAGTAATAGGAACAGAAGACCCCACAATATCTGGTTGTGAAATCACTGGGAATTCCACCTGGGTGAGACAAAGGGCTGCTGGATTCCAAGGCACTCCTTGTAAAGGGTCTGTGCATGGACTTAGTTGCTAACTCACTCCCTCTGAGCTCCACTGCTGAGGAAGAAGCTTTGAAATCACCAGAGACATACAGGGAGGAAGTGAATTGTCTGGCAGAGTAAGGGTTGGAGGGGCAGCTGTCTCTGGTGCTAAACTGCTGGCAGGCACCACAGTTCCTTGTTGAGCCCTCTCCACACACAGCAAGTAGGGAGGTGCCATTTTTCCTACATTGAGCCCTCCCATCACGCAGACTCTAGACACAGGTGGGAACCAAGTATGAGTCTTATCAAACTTGCCCCACCCTGCTGATTCACTGAGAACCTGCCCTCTCCAATCCATACACCAGCCAAAATCTCTTGTAGTGGATGTTCCACATGAGCTGCCAACCTCAGTCCATGTAGAGGACTTTCCTAAAATTTCTCAAAGATCGACAATGTCATATAATCAGCAGCTGACTTGTACCTCTTGCTAAGCTGCCCCCAGCACTAGTGACAGTCAACCTCAGTTTGCAGCATAACCTCTTCCAGGCACCTTCCATTCTAGTATAAGCAGTTACCACTGCATATCTCTTTGTAGCTATTATCAGGTGGTATTTGTCCAGGCCTGGCATTTGCCATACCTATACCTACACGAGAGTCCCTCCCAAGAGGACCTAGAACTAACATACTTAGTGGCTGGCTCCATATCATGCCAGAGCATCACCCAATTTGCTCCAAAATGACACACTCAAAGGATGGACTTGGCAGGCACCATGGCCCCACTTGAGCAAATCCCACTCTCTTGGGTCAGCCTCTGCATGACAGCTTATGTGCTGTAGTGCTGGTCAACTGGAAGGTCAGGTATACCCACTGATGTGCCAACAGCAATCAAGTATCAACTACTACAGGAGGGTACATGACCCACACAAGGGTCACACCTGAACCACCCATCCAGGTGACTAGGAAGTCTGCACTACTGGGCCTCATAGGACATCTACTGCATAAGGCTATCCTTCCAAGACTAGGAAATGTGTCAAATCTACTCAAAATATAGCAATACTCAGGGAGGCAGCCAAAGTGGGAAAACAAAGAAATGTCCCAAATGAAAGAGTAGGACAAAAGTTCATAAGAAGAACTACACAAAATGGGAGAAAGCAATACAACTTATACAGAGTTTTAATGTTCAATAATTTAGAGTATACTCAGGTGGCAAACACAAGGCCTGCAGGTCAAAGCCAGCCCTCTACCTTATTTTATCTGGCATAGCACCTTGTTTCTGCCTGGTGGCGGCACCAAGCTCTTGATTAACTATTAAAGAGTTGTTATATTTATACAGTCCTAAAATTACATTCAGCCCTTTGAAGGCAACCACAAGGCTGATGTGGCCCCTGGTGAAAATGAGTTTGACGCCCCTGCCTTAGAGTATGAATTGATACAAAGAGAGGTATCATCAATAAGATCCAGTCTGAAATGAAGGTTACAAAACTGAAGTGAGAAATGTATTGGATGGAATCAACAGCACATTAGATAAAGGAGAGATAATCAGCAATTTGGAAGACAGGATAGTGGAAAACACTTAATCAAAACAAGAAAAAAGAAGAAAAAGAAAAGGAAGTTTAAGGAACCTCCAGGAAAACTTCAAGTGTAACAACATTTGCATCATAGTGGTACCAAGAGGAGAGAGCAAGGGCTTAAAAACCTGTTTGAAGAAATAATGACTGAAAACATCCCTAACCTGGTGAAGGAAATAGACATGCAAGTCCAGAAGGCACAGAGAGTCTCAAATAAGACACATTGTAATTTATATGCCAAAGGTTAAAGGCAAAGAGAGATTCTTAAAAGCAGCAAGAGGAAAGCAGTTAGTCATGTACAAGGGAGCTTCTATATGACTGTCAGATGATTTCTCAATACAAACGTTCCAGGTTAGAAGAGATTATCAACAAATATTCAAAGTGATAAAAACAAGGACCTAAAACTGGGATTACTTTACCCAGCTACACTTTCATTTAGAATTAAATGGCAGATAAAAAGCTTCTCAGACAGGAAAAAGGTAAGGAGTTCATCATCACCAAACCGATATTATAAGAAATGTTAAAAAGACATTTTGAAGAAGAAGGAGAAGAAGAAGAAGACATTAAAATATGAATATAAAATGCCAATAACTGCAAGCCTATTAATAATTACTTTAAATAAAAATGACTTAAATACCCAAATAAAAGATACAGGGTGGCTGAATGCAGAAGAAATAAGACTCTTGCTGCCTACAAGAGATGTACTCCAGATTGAAATACACATACAAACTAAAGTAAAGGGATGAAAAAAGATACTTTATGCAAATAATAATCTTTAGAAAGGAGGGATAGTAATATTTATATCAGGCAAAATAGGCTTTCAAACAAAGGCTATAACTAGAGACAAAGAGAGACATTTCAGATACAATAGCCAAAATATAGAAATAACCTAAGTGTTCATTGTTACACATACGGATAAACAAGATGTAGTATATATATATAACGGAATTTACTCAGCCACCAGAAAAGAATATCTCACTACTTGCAACAATTAGACAGACCTAGAAGGCAGTATGCTAAGTGAAATATGTCAGAGAAAGACAAATACCATATTATTTCACTTATATGTGGAATCTAAAAATAATAATAAATAATCTTAAAAGAAACAAACTCGTATATATGAGAACAATCTATTAGTTCCCAGATGGTAATAGGGTTATGGGGCTGGGAAAAAAAGGTAAAGGAATTAATAAGAAAAAAAAAGCAATTACAAAATAGTCACAGGGCTGTAAACTATAGTATAAGGAATATAGGGATAAATATGTATAATGCCAGATGGGTACTAAACTTATGGGAGAGGTCAATTCTTAAGTTATATAAATGTCTAACCACTATACTGTATACCTGAAACTAGTTTTGAAAGTCAACTGTAGGTTAAAAAGAAATAAATTTAAAAATAATTTTAATGCATCATGTAAATGGTGAACATGGGTATAATATTAACTCATTAATAACATTATTATTACTTATTGTGATTTAAAATTTATTTTTGATGAAAAATATAAGTCAGACAAATCTTTTTAACCCTGTATCCTAGTTTTGACTAAGTCTATACAATTTATACATGTTGCAATTAACTGCACTGTTAATCACATCTAAACTGAGCACATATATTTATGGAAAAGACTAGATTCTAGTAAAATGTCCTCTAAGATGTTAATAATACTTTCTTTTCCTGGATGGCATAGCTCAGCAGATTAAGCACCAGACTGTCAACCAAAGGGTAGCTGGTTTGATTCCTACTCAGGGCACATGCCTGGGTTGTGGGCCAGGTTCCCAGTAGGGGGTGGTCAAGATGCAACAGACTGATGTTTCTCTCCCTCTCTTTCTCCCTCCCTTCTCCTCTCTAAAAAGGAATTAATAAAACCTTTTAAAAATTAAGATAATAATACAGTCTCAATGAGCATAGTTCAGAAGATCAGAACAGAACAATATATAGTTGCATGCCCTGTGACAGAGATAAAAGGTATGATGGTGTTTCGACAAGTCATTTTGTATTCTTATAGAGTCACCTACAATGTGAACACTGACCACAATGATAATTAACAAATTCAAAAGTTTTGTTCATATTGGTATGTAAAAAGGCAATCTTATTTTAAATCTAGTTCATGTAATTTTAAAGTTCATTTCTTTACCTATTTTCCCAAGTCTTGACAGTTTCTGGTTAGAAATTAATACAAAATATGTTATGTAACAAAAACCAGAGAGCTACAAGTTTTCAGTATTATCTTGTTCTTTGATTCAAATTATTCTAACACTCATGTTTAAATTGGTGACAGCATGCTTTATATTTACTATGTTCAAACTTGCATTCAATAATTTCAGCAAATATTTATTGTGTGCATACTGGGTTCTAAGCATAGTTTTTGTACTCTGAATATGCAGTAATGTGTAAAACCAGCAATAGCACTGATGTATAAAGCTTATATCCTGAAGAGGAAAGAGGGATAAACAAATGTGAAATATATCAAATGGAATTATGCAAGGAGCAGAAAATTAGCAGACAGAGAAGAGTACAATATAATGTGACATAGCATTGTTATATAGAACAGCAAGGAATTTTTAAAGTAAAATGTTCTCTGAGAAGATAATTTCTGAGCAGAGCAAGTCTTACTCTACTGAGTGTGGTTCACTGTTCTTATTGTACCCTGAGTAGTACTCTTTTCTAGGATAGTCCCTTCAAATTGTTTATCAGTCTTTTGATTTAAAACAAAGACAAAAATAGCCCCCACACCATAGCAGTTTGTGAGCAGGCCAGGCAGGCAGCCAAGTTTTCCAAGTAATAACTTCATCAGAAAGTCCAGTGATAGGCAATGGTGTGATGATGACAGCCTCAGCATCAGCAGTGGTAGTTCCAATGCAGACCAGTGAGACCCAGCCACTATAGAGAAAGAAGGAGGAGGAGGAGGAGGATGAGGAGACCAACACTCTAGCAAAACCATGGCTAACTCATTCATTAGTTTTAAAAGAATTCAGAAAGAGCTACCTAAAATAATCCTTGATCCTCTTCCTAACTGCAGTGCTGGGCCTAAAGGAGGTAACATTTATGAATGCAGATTGACTGTATTTGACCCACCAGTGGTATGTTTTTTTCTGGGTGGTATGTTTTTTCTAGGTATTTCATCCCATTATTCATTTAAACCACCAAAGGCTACTTTCCACACCAGAATCTACCACTGCAACATCAACAGTCAGGGAGTCATCTGTTTGGACACCCTAAAAGATAACTGGAGTCCTGCTGTGACTATTTCAAAGGTTTTTGACAGACTGCTATCCTGCAGATCCTTTGTTTGGAAGCATAGCCACTCAGTATTTGACCAACAGAACAGAACATAATAGGACAGCCAGACAGTAGACTAAGAGATAGGCAACATAATTCACATAATTTGTATGTAGTGTGAAGGAGCAGATGGCATCTTCTCACCATGCTGCACACCTTTACAGCCTTTACAATATGGCCTTCCCTATTGTATATGTGATCAGTATATATGATATACTGATCCTACTTTCTACTTTTACTCTTTATAAACTTGGAGACTCCCCCCAAAGGGTAAATGCTATCAAGAGTAGAACTTTGTAGCTGTAAATTAGTTATGCTTAAAATGCCAACTAGCAAGTCTTGCTTCTTTGGGATATCAAAATATATTTTGTGATGTACTAAGGATACTGGTCCTGAAGCCTACTAAATATTATAGTGCATTTTAGCCTAACTCATTATCCATATGAAGTTATGAAAGTAGCCATAGATGACTAAGAATTATGTCATTTGTATTAAGCCCAGATCTATTTCTGAGTATGTGGTTAAGGCTGTTGTGAAAAATGTTTTACGTTTTACCTTTATTAGTTTGTAATAGGAGGGTTTCACTTCACTCTTTGAGGCTCAAAGAGCATCTGATGTATCATCTCAAACACAATAAACATGCTTCTGAAAGCATAAAAAGCTTTAAAAGGATAAACAATTAAAAATAGAGACAGAAATGAAACTTAAAAAATAAACAAATTCCTAACACGTGACCAAAAAAAATCTCAATTTAGTTGCACAGGCATTGTGAAACTGGGCTCACTCCCTCAAATGGCATAGTTCAGATCCAATTTTTCTCATAGGTACAATTTAACTAGCAGTCAGAGGTTTCAGAGTATGAATTGCTTTCCAAGCTACTGGCTTTATTATGAAAAACCAGGTACAGTTCTGCCTTACCAAATCACAACTCTGGTCCCTCAAGTACATTATCATACTAGGCTCTCAGGTCTGTGCTGGCCCCTGTACCTCTGTGAGTCATACAGCTTCAACTTCCACCTGACTGCCACAGCTAAAGCATCAGTTACAGCAACTGAATATTTCCCTTCCCTTTCTCTTTTTATGTGGTAAGGTACATCTATTTGTTGGCAACAATATACTTTTAAAAAATTTTATTGCTATGTATTTGAAGCTTAATAAGATACAAAGTTTGGTAGAAGTAGAAGTATATTCCAGAATGCATTCAGCCACCTACAGAAGACCCTGGATTAGTAGTTAAAAAGTTTGCAGTGCTTTTTGTGTACAAAATCTCAATCTTCAGACCATCCATAAGAATAAGAATTGTATATAATATGTTTGATAAATATTAATGACTTGTTCCAACTATTTAATGTATTGATAAGTACTACCTTACTAGTAGGAAATTAAGTAACTGGCCATCAGATAAGACAATAGCCAAGAGTGCATTAGTGCAGACAATGGGAAAAAGTAAGGTTAAAGGAGAGTTTGTATGGGTCAATGTTCATATTTAGCCTCTTTTCTTCCGTTAACTATAGGAGGCTTAATTGGAGTATTGTAAAACATTGTCATATTCTCCACCAAGGGCACACTGGACCAACAAAAGATGCACTTCAAAAGGCTGAGCAAAACAATGTCCTAGTGTTTGGCTTTAGAAAAAGACTTCAAGAGATTCAGGTTATACAATCCTCAACAACAAAGTTTTATAGATGATGATTATGGAATACTCTCCCACTAAAGGTCTTATTCAGACTACAAAAATGCTTTCTCAACATATATAAATAGATTTAATTGATATCTTCAGAGAACTTTACATCAAAACCGGAGAATATACATACTTTTAAAGCACACATGTTAGACCACATGTTAGGACACAAAACAAGTCTCAATAAATTTAGAATATTGAAATCATACCAAGCATCTTCTCTGACCACAATACTATGAAACAAGAAATAAATCACAAGACAAACACTGAAAAATACACAAATACATGGAAGCTAAATAAGATTATTATTAAACAATGAATGGGTCAACAATGAGATGAAGGAAGAAATCAAAACATACCTTGAGACAAATGAAAATGAGAACACAACAATCCAAAATCTGTGGAACACAGGGAAAGTAATCCTAAGAGGGAAATTCATAGCATTACAGGCTTATCTCTAGAAACAAGGAAAGAGTCAAATGAACAATCTAACTTTACACTTAAAGAAACTTAAAAAAAAAGCACAGAGTATGCAGTGGGAAGGAAATAATAAATATCAGAGCAGAGATAAATAAAATAGAGTTTAAAAAATCAATAAAATTCAAGGACATGTTCTTTAAAAAGATAAAACGATTAACAAACATTTAACCAGACTCATCAAGAAAAAAGAGAGAGGTCCCAAATAAATAAAATCAGAAATGAAAGAGGAGAAATATCAGCTGTAACCAAAGAAATACAAAGGACTATAAGAAAATATTATGAACAACTATATAGCAAAAATTGGACAACCTAGATAAAATGGGTAAATTCCTAGAAATATACAATCTTCCAAAAATAAATCATGAAGAACCACAGAATCTGAACAGAGAGATTACATCTACTGAAACTGAAGCAGTAATAAACAACAACAAAAAATCTAACAAACAAAGCCTTGGACCAGATGGCTTCACAATTAAATTTTACTAAATACTCTAGGAAGAACTAATACCTCTTCTCAAGATATTTCAAAAAATTCAAGAGGGGTGAAGGATCCCAAGCTCAATTTAGAAGGCCAGCATTATCCTAATTCCAAAACCAGATAAAGACACTACAAAAAAAGAAAAATATAGTCCCCTATCTCTGATGAACATACCTGCTAAAATCCTCAACAAAATATTAGCAAACTGAATACAGCAATACATCAAATAGATCATACACCATGAGCAAGTGGAAATACATCTCATTCCAGAGATGCAAGGTTGGTACAAGATTCATAAATCAATAAATGTGATATCAGCCATAACTGAGTGGATCAAAAAATCATGGCACATTTATATAGTGGAATACTACACTGTAGAAAGAAAGGAGAAATTCCTACCCTTCATGACAGCTTGGATGGAACTGGAAAGTACACTAAATGAAATAAGCCAGGCAGTGGAAGACAAATACCATATGATCTCACTTATATGTGGAACCTAAGTAATAAAAAAACAAAAGAACAAAATAGAACCAGAGACATGGAAATACAGGACAAATTGACAGTAACCAGAGGGGTAAGCAGAGGGGAATAACAGAGGAAGAAAGGAAAAGAGCCAAGTCAAGGAACATGTAAAAAGGACCCATGGGCATGGACAAGGGTATTGGGATTGACTGTGAGAGTGGGGAGTTGGCAGAGCAGGGGAGACCCATAGGGTAAAAACTGGTACAACTGTAATTGAACAACAATAAAAAAATAAATATGATATACCACATAAACAAAATGAAGGATAGATATCACATGATCATGTCAATAGTTGCAGAAAAAGCATTTGATAAAATCTATCACTCATTTATGATAAAAACTCTCAGTGATCTTGGAACAGAGGGAGCATAACTAAATGTAATAAAGGCTGTACATGGCAATCCCATGGCCAGCATCATACTCAACAGCTAAAAATGACAAGCGTTCTCCTTAAGTTCAGGAACAAGACAGGGATGTTCATTGTCACCTCTTTTATTCAACATAGTGTTGGAATTCCCAGCCACAGCAATCAGACAAGAAGAAAAAAATAAAAGGCATCTGAATTGAAAAGGAAGAAGTAAATCTGCTTTTATTTGCATATGGCATGATAATGCATATAGAGAACCCCAAAGAGTCCACTAAGAAAGCACTAGAACTGGTAAATGGATTCAGTAAAGTGGCAGGATACAAAATCAATATCCCAAAATCAGCTGCATTTTTATATGCCAATAATGAACTAACAGAAAAGGATATTAAGAAAAAAATCCCATTTACATTTGCTTCAAATACAATATCTAGAAATAAGTCTAATCAAGAAATAAGTCTAAAAGATCTGTACTTGGAAAACTGCAAACTGAAGAAACTAAAGAAGATACAAATAAGTAGAAGCATATATGGTGTTCATGGATAGGAAGAATTAATATCATTAAAATCTCCATGCTACACAAAGCAATCTATAGATTCAGTGTGAGTCCTATCAAGGTTCTAATGATGTATTTCACAGAACTAGAAAAAAAACATTTAAAAATGTGTATGGAACCACAAAAGGCCGTGCATAGCAACAGTGATCCCGAGAAAGAAGGACAAAGTTGGAGGAATCACACTACCTAACATCAAACTATATTATAAGTCCATACTAATCAAAACAATATGGTACTGGCATAAAAAAGACAATGGAACAGAATAGAGATTCCAGAAATAAACCCACATCTTTATGGTGAATTAATATTCCAGAAAGAAAGCACATGCACTGGGCTAAAGATAACTTATTCAATAAATGATGTTGGGAAAATTGGACAGATATGTGCAGAAAAATGAAACTAGCCCACCTTCTTACACCATACACAAGAATAAACTCACAATGGATTGAAGACTTAGATGTTAGACTTGAAACTGTAAAAACTATAGGAGAAAACACAGGGAGCCAAATCTCAGCCATTGCTCATAGCAATATTTTATTGGATATATCTCCCCAGGCAAGAGAAACAAAAGAAAAAATAAATAAATGAGACTACATCAAATTAAACATTTTTGCACAGTAAAGGAGCCCATCTACAAAACAAAAAACAATCCAGGGATTAGGAGAACATATTTGCCAATGCATCTAATAAGGAGTTAATATCCAAAGTTTATAAAGAACTTACAAAGTTCAACACCAAAAAAAGCAAATAATCTAATGAACTAAAAACTTGTATGCAGGTGGTTATAGAATACTCCCCCACTAAAGATTTTATTGAGACTATAGCAATGCTTCCTCAACAGACAAAAAACACAAATTAATTTACAAGATGTTCTTATTTTCATGGGTTAGGTGGCAAAAGTGTTCTCTAAGGGGAATAAATAGACTTTTATTTTTAAGAATAAAGAAAGATCTAATGCTACATTAAAAAAAAAACATATCAAGCCGACATTAATGTGGTCTTAGCCAGGAATGTTGACTAAATTCAAATTAAGAGTCATTATTGAATCCATAATAATTTTATACTATGTATATGAATTTTTACATTTTCCCAAGGAAGTAGAAATATATTCAGTCATATCATCAATTTTATTGACATTTTATTAAAATACTTGAAAATAAATTCTATAAAACTTTGAAATAGTTCTTACTAGGCTGCTTTGATTCTTATTTAATCATATTTCACAGTGAGTATACATTGTATGTTTTGTGTTTTTGTGAGCTATTTGTGTGTGTGTGTGTGTATGTGTGAGTGATTGCTTTGTTTTTACATCTACAAGAAAACATTCAGTAGAGTTGCTTATCTTTTATTTTTCTCCCTAAATTACTGTCTGGTTTGCAAAAGAAATCTCTTCTAAAGTTTAGTGTAACTATGAATTATAAAAGGAAGTTATCAGGAAGCCTATCTGTGTAGAAGTGAATGAGGTATGAGTGATTTAGATTGTCTAAGACATGACACCATGTCTTCAAGAAATCGATCTGGAGGGAAGTTCTTATACTGAACCCCTTTTACATTAAAAGTTGAAGTTAGTTTTTCTGCCTTGGAATATACTTTATTTTGGAAATGATATGTCTCCTCTGCCTCTAAATAACTGGGCAGGCATTTTTACACAATCCATCATACATATCTTACATAGTAATGACTTACTCCTAGAACTTAATAAGCTTAATAAGCTTAATAACAGCAAACCAAATCTAGCTCTCATATTGATTCTTGCAGTAATGAAATCTTATTGATTAACTGATAACAGTTACAAACAGACTTATATGTCCCAGGCACTATGTTAATAATTGTACATGCTGTTTCATATTTAGTGCTTGAAACAATGTTTCAAGTAAATACTCTCACTTTACAGGCTAGGAAATGAACACATTAGAGAATCTCAGTAACATGAGTAAAGTATCACATTAGAAACTAGCAGAGACAGAATCTAAGCCTATAGCTCACCAACTTAAAAATCTATGTTCTGAAATAATTAAGCTATATGATATAAAACAATATATAATTTTATTATTTATATTATCTTAAATGTATTTATGTCTGCATGCATATCGGAGATAGCTTCTCATTACTCAATGTACTATTAACAATTCTACAGAAGCAATACTGTATCTTTATGCCTAACATTATTTTTTCCATTCCAAATCTGGAAGAATATCAAATACTAGACCACAACTAGTATTGAGTCACTTAGTAATAGAGAGAGAAAAATTCTATGAAAAAAATTAAACCTTTCAGTCTTTATGAAAGGATGTTTGAACAACTGTAGTTTGGGCTGACAGGAAAAGATGGACCTGATATGTTAAATGCTTTTCCCAATAGAAATATTTTTACTCAGAAAAAGGCAAACATACGGACACACACACACACACACAGAATATATTTGATGATACAGTAACATTTTCTATTGAGGTTTTGACTCCTTAGCAGCAACGTAACTTGAGTAAGAGCTCTGAGAACAGCAAAGTTGATTCCAAAATGATGATGGAAAGATCCCATGCCATGTATAACATGTCCTAAGATTATGACCTACCACAATCTAGACACAACTCTTCTATATAAAATCTATTCCACCAAGCAAGGTTAACATTCTGTCATCCATAGTGACCAAATCAGACAATTTTTGAGTATGAAACTGTCATTTTCCAAGCTGTCTACACATCACAGAGATGACTTTGTCACTCCAAAGACCAACTGAATTAGAATGTATGTTACTGGTGTCCTGACATTTGTATTTTGAAGAATGACATAAACTTCTGATAGAGAATTAATATTGATATATAATACATAATACAGCCCAGTGAAGAGCCAGGTTTGGTACAACTTCTAGATGTGCTCCAAGAAAAGTATATGGCCCCAAGAAAGTTATGAAAAGTATGTAGGCTTCACTTCTACACTGTGAAATTAGATAAATTAATTATTTGATATTTCAATCAAAGTACTTTTCAACCTTTTTATACTAAATTATTGAGCTATAATACCTCTGCTATGGCACTAACACATAAACTGATTTTATAAAATTATCATAAAGATAACATCATGCATATTTACCTTGGATGCAAGACTTCTTTATTTTTGTTTTTTTAATGTACCTAAACATTTTCTTAATAATCCGCAGGAACAAGTAAGTATGTGTATTCTTAAATGTCATAAAATAACTTGATTCTCATCAAAATTAAAAGGTTCTGAATGTATAAGAAAAACAGTATTAAGATAAAAAGAGAAGCAACTGTTTGGGAAAGCATATTTTCCAATGATACCTCAGACAAGGGTTTAATCTCCAAAACACACAAAGAACTTACATGACTCCACTCTAAGAAGACAAGCAACCCAATTAAAAAATGGGCAAAGGACTTAAACAGACACTTCTCCAAGGAGGACATACAGAGGATCCAGAGACACATGAAAAGATGCTCAGTATCACTAGCTATCAGAGAGATGCAAATTAAAACCACAATGAGATACCACTTTACACCATTCAGAATGGCCATCATAAACAAAGCAACAACAAATTTTGGAGAGGTTGTGGAGAAAAGGGGACCCTCATTCACTGTTGGTGGGGTTGCAGACTGGTACAACCACTATGGAAAACAGTATGGAATTTTCTAAGAAAACTAAAAATGAACATGCTTTTTGACCCAGCAATTCCACTGTTAGGAGTATATCCTAAGAACCCTGAAACACCAATCCAAAAGAACCTATGCACCTTGATGTTCATAGCAATACAATCTTAAATAGCCAAGAGTTGGAAGTAACCTAGGTTCCCATCAGTAAATGAATGGATCAAAAAACTATGATACATTTACACAATGGAATTCTATGCAGCAGAAAGAAAGAAGGAGCTCCTACCCTTTGCAACAGCATGGATGAAACTGGAAAGTATTATGCTGAGTGAAATAAGTCAGGAGGTGAAAGACAAATACCATATGATCTTACCTATAACAGGAGCCTAAACAACAACACAAGCAACCAAGCAAAATACGACCAAAGACACTGAAATACAGAACAGGCTGACAGGAACCAGAGGGGAGAGGGGAGAATCACAGGAGAAAAGGGGACGGACTCACATGAACAAGTATAAAGGACACGTGGACAATAACTAAGGTGGGGGGCGGAAAAGGGAGGGAGGTGGGAAGCACTGCGGGGGTGGGAAGGGCTGGGAATATAAGACAGAAAACTGTACTTGAAGAATAATTAAATAAAAATTAAAAAAAAACAACTTGATTCTAAAATTAACCATCTATATAGTATATATCATTATTGAGTCTAGAAAGGAAACTATGAGTTAGGTGCCAAATATTAATGTGTACATATTTCAGCCTTAATATGGTCACTTAGAAGTTATATATAATATCATAGAACCAGATCTTATCTGAACTTCACTTTTATTTATTTTTTCCTACAGGAGCACAAGTGCCAAAATCATCATTTGCAAAGCACAGCAGGTGTCAAGAGAAGTGGGTGGCTGCATTGTCTTTCTCCTCGCATACTGACAAACTTATTTTTGAAAATTTACATTTCATTTTGCCAAAAAAAAATCAACTGCATTTCAATAATAATCTTTCTTTGTCTCTGTTCCTTAGAGAAGAAAATAACTTTTGTTATGAAACTCGTAATTAGGAATAAATTTCTTAGTTGAACATTAGAATAACTCTGTGGCTTAACTTTTATGTGGAAACTAAAATATCAGTTATTTTTAGAAATAGTTTAATCTATGTAGAAAGTGAGAGGCTTATACATATTAAAATAATATATTAATTATATATTATTCATTTTAAAAGAGAATATGCTCTCATCTTGTTTTTTTGAATTAATTCATTTTGATATGCTGTGATATTTACCTAGATAGAATGTTAACTTATTTGCATAAAATTAAAATCTATATGAAAAACATAACATCTGTTTATTATTTTTCTGCTGAAAACAAACAATATGTGAGTAGATATCTAATAATTAAAAAGCTGTCTAGAAGATTAGATAATTGTTTACCTATGCCCATATTTTACAACTAAAAATGAAAATTACTCACAGTGGCTGTAAGTAAAATGTGGCCTTCATATTTCACATGGAATTGAGGGAATTGAAGGATGCTAAGAGAGTTTGTAAAATGTACTTATTTTTTTAAGGATTTTCTTTATATGTTGTTTAGAGAGAGGGGGAGAGAAAGAGAAAGTGTGGGAGAGAAATACTAATGGGTGGTTGCCTCTCAAGTGGCCCCTACTGGGGAACTGGCCCACAACCCAGGCATGTGCCCTGAGTGGGAATCGAACCAGTGACCCTTTTGTTTGCCTTCTGGCACTCAATCCACTGAGCTACACCAGCCAGGCCTCTTTTACAGGCAATTTCTGAAGACAGCTTTTATCATATTAAATCTGAATTGGAGTCTCACTTCCAGGTTTATTACAATTCACTGTCATTTTCTGGATGATTACTATTTCTGGTCTATTATTAAAGAATAAAGAAGAGGAAACAGATGTTGGAAAACAAAGGCTAATAAATACAACCAAATAAAGACTTCAGATAAAAATGTACATCAGAAGCTGGATTTGCTTCCACCATATGGAGATTAAATAAAACGGCTAAACCTTCTCCTGAAGGCAAGATGCAGAAGGTGCACATGAATCATGTCAGTTAACAGTGTCACCCACACTAAATTGATCTCCACTTTTCTCAATTTTCTTCAGATACAAAAGTTCAGTTATCATTTTTCCATTTCTTCAATTTGCTTCAGTCTGGCTTTAGTCCCTATTTCTTTCTTTCTTTGTTTTTCTTTTTATTGATTTATTGGGGTGACACTGGTTAACAAAATCATACAGGTTTCAGGCCCCCCATTCTACAACACATCATCTGTAAACTATGTTATATGTTCACTACCTCTCTTCAAGTCTCCTTCCATCACCATTTATCTTCCTATACCCTCCTCTACCTCCCCCACCGACCTTCCCCCAGCAATCCCCACATTGTTGTCTGTGTTCCATTTCTTTCATTACCTTTATAATTTTTAAGTAAGTGGCCAATTTCTCTTTACCTTTACTTTGAATATATGTTGCTTCAACTCCCTTCTTGAAACATTATTTCCCCCAGCCTCTATTTATAATTTTTTTCTGATATCTCTGGATTTTATTCAGTCTCTTTCTCTCTCCTCCAGGCTTGTAAATAATGGTGTGCATCAAAGTTCGGCCCTAATCTATCTTGGCTTTCCCAAAGCTCTCTCCCTAGGAGATCTCATTCATGCATGGCCTCAGTTTCATTCTCTGTACAAAACAGACAACAAATATCATTATTCCAAAGCACTCCTCTGTGTATGACAAACTTCAGCCAACTATTATTTGTTACATATATAAAGCTGTCTCCAAAGCCCTTTGGAGCTCCCATGTTCAAAATTAAACTCATGGTCTTCTTCCATAGAAGTAGATTGCAAAATGATGTCTCAATTTGTATTTCTTTAGTATTATTTAAAAGAAATCGTGCCAGACACTAAGAGAATTTCAATGAACTTTATAGAAGATGTAGTTTCCTCTCTATCATATTCTTTTTAACCAGTCTCCATGATAAGTCACTGCCAAGCTTATGTTGGCTTCTCAAAATATCCATTTCTCATGCAAAAAATAAATAATGTTCTGAACTCACAGTATATATAATATTGTAATTCCATTACTTACATTATTCATTCATTCATTCATTCATTTATTCATTGTTTAATAAATCTTGAAGTTACAGTGATGAAAAACAGATGAATAGGTTTTGTGTAACCTATGGTCTAATAAGAAAATACAAGTAACAAATATGTATACAAATAACATGATTTCAAATAGCAGTTAAATATTATGTAGAAAATTAAGCAGTGAAATGTATACTATTGTCCTGGGATGGTGTGCTACTTTAGCTTGAATGTGGGGACAGATCTAAAGAGGAAACATTTTTGGTGAGATGAGAAGAATGGGAAAATCCAAAGATCATTTCTGAGCAAAGATCAGAAAGGAGAACAATTGAGGCAAGTATGTAGTTGTTCAGATAGTCTATTGTGGTGGGAGAGAGCCAAGTGAGTGTGTAGGTTTGAGAAAAATAAAAAGAACAATGGTAAACAGAAAATAGGGCAGAGTTTTCAGGGTTAGGTAGAGTTGGGGAAGATAAAAAAAAATGAAGTGGGGAGTGAGAAAAGCAATGCCTACTCATGTAAGGTTATTTTCTATGGAAAATTTATATTTTATTCTAAGTGCGATTGAGAAGCTATTAGAAGGGTTGGGCTTTAGAAAGTCAGTGATAAGACTTGTTTTACATATCCCAGTGCTTATCCTTATTAAAGGAAGGATGTGCCCTGGCTGATGTAGCTCAGTGGATTGAGCACAGGCCTGTGAATGAGAGGAGGATCATGGTTCAATTCCCAGTCAGGGCACATGCCTAGGTTGCAGGCCAGTTCTCAGCAGGGGAAGCACGCGAGGCAACCATATATTGATATTTCTCTCCCTTTCTCCTTCCCTTCCCCTCTAAAGATAAATAAATAAAATCTTTAAAAAAAGAGAGGATGTATTACTTCTTTAGTGGCAAAACTATGATATATAAAACTCTAAAGAAGTTGAAGACCAAGTTCTCATCATGTGGAGGAAGCCAAACTACTATACAAACTAAGTCAACAATGAAAGAGAAGCAAAAACTGGAGATAGTAAAGGTTCTGGATTAGTAATCTATTGATGCATAACAAATAACCTCAAATCTTAGATGCTTAGAATACACATTTATTGTTGCATATGTACTGCAGGTCAGCAATCTGGTACAACTTTTCCCAAACTTCTATTTCAGGATTTCTCACAGGTTATACCAAGACATCAAGCTCTGACTACATAGCTCAGCTGGTTAGACCATCGTTGGATATGCCAAGCTTGTAATTTTGATCCCTGGCCACGGAACATACACAGTATCAACCAATGGATACATAAATAAATGGAACAATAAATTGAAGTTTCCCTCTCTCCCTCTCCCCCATCCTCCTCTCTCTAAAATCAATATGTATTTTTAGCCCTGGCTGGCGTAGCTCAGTGGATTGAGCGCGGGCCTGCGAACCAGACAATGGCGGTTCGATTCCCAGTCAGGGCACATGCCTGGGTTGCAGGCTGGTTCCTTGCAGGCTAACTACCAGCAGGGGATGCACAAAAGGCAATCATACATTGATGTTTCTCTCCCTCTCTTCTTCCCCTCTAAAGATAAATAAATAAATAAAATCTTTAAAAATAATAAAATCAATATGTATTTTTAAAAATAATGTAAGTTGGGCTTTAGTCATCTCATATCTCAACTGGGTAAAGATTTGTTTCCATGGTCATGGGATTGATGGCAGAATCCCATTTCTGAAAAGTTGTCAAACTGACAGTTTCAATTACTCATTGGCTATTGGTCATAGGCTGTGCTCGGTTCCTTGCCATACTGGTTCCTCAAACAAAACAGCTTGCTTTTTGGATGCATGCTGAGAAGGCAACAGAGAGAATCTTCTAGAAAAACAGAAGTCATGGTCTTTAAAACCTCATCATGAAAGTGGCATTGCATAACTTTTCCCATATTCTATTTGTTAGGAACAAACCATCCGTTTCAGCCCATCCTCAAAGGGGATATATCACAAGGGCAGGAACACCAGAAGGAAGGGATCATTGAGAGACCTTATTAAGCGACTCCCTGCTGTAGTCTAAACTCTGGCCTCCACTGATTTATTTCTGTACTTCCCAAATGTAAAACATTCTCTTTCAGGGTTCCCAGAAGACTCATCATACAATCAACTCAAAGTCCAGAATCTTCACCATTAAAGTCAGCTCTTCGTTAGTACCTCTCGACCTGCGACCTGTGACGCCTAATCATGCGGAGCAGAAGAATCACCTCATCGAGGCTTCCCAAGTTCTTAAACCATGTATTTGCAGGGTTTAATGAAAGAGTTATAATTTGAAGCCCCCAATGTTGTAGCATTCTGTTACACAGTATTAGAGAATCAGGAGAACTTACTGGGAGTCTCAGCCCCTAGAACAACAGAACTGGAGGACTATAAAATACTTTCCACTATAGGAGTGTGACAAATACTTGAAGCAACGCATCCTTATGTTTCCTGCTCAGATGCTCAGAATGCTTTCTTCTCAGGGAGCAGACACTGAAGACCGAACAGCTACTGTACAACATACTGGCTAGGTGTTAGCCCCAATCTGATGCTCACAGAAGTCTTTTCTATATGGAACACACAGGGAAAGCCATTCAGACACTGAATATAAGTGGGTAACTCTGGTAAACATGAAGGGTAGCAGGACTTGCCACCCCAAAATATGCTTTGCTACCTTGATTTTTTTAAGCTGTAGGCACTTTAAAAAGCAAATGTAGGGAGAGATTTTCTTTAAATTGTCTTTATCTACTTAAAGATATATCTGCCAAAAAGAACTGTACTGTTTCAAATTCCTTCTCTGGGAGTTTTATCAACCAGGTAGGACTGACTCCTCTACCAGGATAGGAGAAGAAAACTCAACACGACACCCAGATAAATTTTGTCACAAACTATGATATTTCTCATATACAGGGTCAGGCAAAAGTAGTTTTACAGTTGTTCATGTGGAAAAAGACATGCAAATTATGATTATTGCAATAGCTTTATTAACTCAAAAGAATTTTACTATAACAAGTAAACTTGCTTTTACCCACTCCTGTATCTTTCTAAGCCCATTCATTTTTCCTAAAAATCATTTATTCTCCCCTAAGTGTCCTATGTTTTCCCTCTCCTTTTCCTGTTAACATGGTATTTAATCCTGAATTTAAGCTGCCTTGGAGAGTTACTTATTTTTGTTGGGTATCTCACATGTATATATGAGGTATACATTTTAATAAAATTAGGATTTTTTCTTATGAATCTGTCTTTTACTATAGGAGTTTCAGCCATAAACTTAAAAGGAAAGAGGGCAATTTTTCTTCCCCATACCATTCATATTTAATGCGTCTTTTCTATACTTACCAAGATGTGGTGGAAGTCACATTGGTTCTTAGTTCCGCCTGCCTCCAAATCTTCTCAGGTAAACTGGGGGAGAAGTAAATAACATCAAACAGTCCCCTACACCTCGCATCTCATTTTACTGTTGAGGAGAGACATCAGTGTCTGGGATCTAATGTGGTTGCATCTATTCAACATGGGTATGTCTCAAACACACATAGGTGTGGCTAGGCTCCCAAGTCAGTATGTCAATGAAAAGTTGACTTCTGCTTCTCAGGATTTACCAGAAAAAAAAAAGCTGGCTGATTTTTAAAGGAAATTCTGAACTAACCATTGACTCAACTCAAATTTTATTCAGTTAAGGAAAACAAAACACATCATTAAAGGCCATACAATAGGCACAGTAGAATTGTCAGCCTCGTACTGGAACTGAGGAGATACAGCAATGTCCATTGTAGTGTCAGAGATTTTCACGGCAAGGGTTTTGAATCACAGGTAAAGTATTTACCACAAACTTTCTCTATTCCAGAAAGCTTAGTCCTGGAACCTCCTCACTACCTCTACTCGCTCCTGTTATCATCCAGTCCTGAGACTTGAAATATCTTACTGCTGATGGCACTCAAATGTCTCTCTCTAGCACCCACCTATTGCACCAGTTACCTATCACTAGACATGATGTTCTTCTTTCTACCTGCTCACATCTCCTTATGGATGTCTAAGTGGCATCTCAAATGTTACATGTCTGAAAACAAATTATGTGAATTTTCTCTCTCTCAATCTACTCCTTCTCCAGATCTGCAATTCCATGTGAGATTCCTTCACTCGCCTAGTTGCTCAGACTTTTTTTAAAAAGGTGGGGAAGTCATCTTAGGCCCCTCTATTTCTCTAACATCACATATTGATCCATCAGATAGGCATGTTGCTTATGCCTACAAATTTATCCTAAATTTATTTCTTTGACTACAAAGTCCCTCTGAATCATGCTACCACATTCTTTCAAGGGGATATTGCAGTAGCATCCTGACAGGTCTTTGTGCTTCTATTCTTTTTAAAAAAGTTTACATGTTTTTAATTCCTTGATATTATTGGGGTGACATTAGTTAATAAAAAACATACAGTTTTCAAGTGTCCAAATAAGTAATACATCATCTACATACTGCATTGTGCACTTACTATCCAAAGTTTCTTTCTGTCCCTATTTATCTCCCCCTACGTACTTCTACCTGACCCCATCCCTTTTCCCTCTTTCCCTTTGGCTATCACAATACCGTTGTCCATGTCTATGTGATATATATATATATATATATAATTTTTTCCTTAATCTGTTCACCTTTCTTTACCCAGACCCCCAACCCCCTCCCCTCTGACAGCTGTAGTGTGTTTAATGTATCTATGCTTCTGTTTCTATTTTATCTGCTTCTATTCTTACACTCATATTCTATAAGCCTTAAATGTAAGTTTAATTACATTAAATCTGGAAATTTCAAAAAGGACGATTTCTATTCCTAATAAACCAGATCAAGAACTAGTTACCTGAAAATGTCATCTCTGGTCTCCTTTCCTGCTTGAGTTTCACTGCCCCATATCCACTAGCAGCCCAACCACTTCAGTAAGTCTTATCTTCATAATGACAAAAAGAATTGTTTGAATGCCAGTGTGTTGCCAAAGATGCTTTTTGCCATTCCCAAAGTAATCAAAAGTTGAGAGGCCAGAATTTCTCTGAAAATAACCTTTCCAAACCTGTGAAACATCTATGTGTTACCTCCAGACATAGATCTGTTCATGCCTATATCAATTCCTCCTGTTATCTCCAAAGAGAATCATGACAACTTCCTTCAATCCCAGTGGAGATAAATAATCCTAGGAACGGAAAGCTACGTTATACTGAGCAGCTACTTAACATATTCTGTTAGACCACATTTTGCTCATTTGGGCAATATTAGCTTATGAATAAAGTGAGTCATGTCCATGTTCAGAGCTTTCATTAGTTCCCACATATTTTTATTTATTCCAGTTCCCACCCCAAGCCCATGGTCTTACTGCACCTGACTTTAAATTGCCTGAAAAGTCTTTTGGCAACAGTAGAAGGTGAGTGTAGACCAGTACACAGTCATGGGAATTGGTGCTGTATTTTATTAATAATACACTTTGACTGGGAAAGTTTGTCTGCTTTGAAAAGAAATATAAAGGACAATGTGATGAACTGACTTCCCACTGTAGAGTTTACAAAGCTCCTTTGGTTTGTAACTTACTGTTATTTTCAGTCTTTATGTTTCAAAGGTTTTAGATAGCTCCTTAGAGTTTGGAATGTATCTGTCCAGAACATTACAATGTCATAAAAAAAGGGGAAAATAACCCCAAGTTCAAACTTTATTTTTTATAATATAGGCATAAAAACTCCACAGAACTCATTCCTCATGGTAGAATTGTGTGCCCCGCAAGCTGAGACTCAGGACAAAGAACTGCACACATCTTCTATCCCTCATTTCCCAGCAGCTTTCATTTTTAAGCAAAGACTACAAAGTCCTTTTTCTAGTTACCAAGATAAGTACAGAAAATATAATGCTCCAGGGTATTTCTGTGAAAAAAAATCATATCACCTGAATAACTAATTCAGATCTTACTGTGATATTCAAATTTATTATTGCAGTTTAGACAGAAAAAATATGTGAATTACACTTGAATACATACCAAAATATATTTGACACTTCAACCTACAAAGTAACCTTTCAAATGAAAACAAAAAGGTAGGTGGCTTTTCCTATGCCAGGGCACTTGATGTATAACAATGTCTGTATCAACATCAAAATAACTCTAACACAAACAGCACAAAACGTGGAGCCATCACCTCTTCTCACATGAGAAAGTTACGCCTTCTCAGTTTGACCTGTACTTTTTATACAACTATGCTGGTCATTAATTACAAAGCAGTTTGAAAGCATCAGTTTCTGTATTTGAGGATCTAAAGTTTTTTAAAACATTTGAATGCATATGTTTCTTGTGGGAATTTGACTAATGCAACAGTGGTTTATGGAGTCATTATCACCAGTACAGTCCCTATTGAGAAGAATACTCATCTTTGTAAATGACTCTCTGTGTCAGTTATTTAAAAAAATAAATAGAATTTGTTAACCAATTACATTGAAAAGCAAACAGTAATTACCTTTATTAGTTGTATACACTTCTAGGCTGATAAAGTCCAGTAATTATTGTACACAAGAAAAAATCTGAATACACATGTTAAAAATACATGTAGTCATTTTACTTTAAGCTTCCCACCATAAAATTAGGTCATACTTTTTCAATTGCAAAAGGTAATTGATAGATACTTTTTCCGTCTTTATCAATGACAATAGTGGTACAATGAAAGATTCTTCATTGGAAAAACTGGATTTGAATTTTGCTTTGCAGCTCACTGTTCAAAGGGTGATAGGCCATTTACTTACCTTCTTTGGGTTCTAGCAGTAGTACAAGAAAAGTTTCTTTAAAAATTATCCCATGAAAGAATTAGTAAACTTGTTGCCCTGGATCTTAGTAGCTATATACATGAACAACATGTATAAGCATCAAATTTAAGTACAAAATTTTCACAAGGTAGATGTATTTAAAGATGGCATAGGAAGCAGGAAGAGTGTGTGTGCATTTTTTTTTCAAGCTTAAGTTCATACTGGACAATCACATGGCTGGAGTCTGGTAGAGGAGGCCAAACAATGAAAGGGATATAGGACTAGAATTTCTACCAACTCTGAGATTTTATGACTTTCTGATTTTCATATTTCTAATTTTCCTCAAATAATGCTTTCATTTAAGGACTTCCTTTTGCAAACACTCATTAATTTAAACCATATTAAATCAAGCCCCTCTGACTATTTTTTTATGGCTCATGATCTCTATTTAAATGTATTTATCCTTCAAAAGTACCTTCTGTTCTAACCAGGACAACCTTCATCTCATGCCACAAATTCACCATGGTCATGATTATCTCCATTCTAGCCCCATGCCCACTCATATTGCCTTCTCACTTTCCTGTTTGGGCTAATACCTGCATTCTGCAAGATCTGGCTTCATGTTTACAATACTTTCCATTCACGCACTGGTGAGGGAGGGATTCTCCCAGAAGGTTAAGGGAATGGCTGAATGCACAACACCCACCTCGGGAAAAATGACATCAACAGCTGGTCATTGGTCACATACACTCACAGACCTGCAGACCGGGGGAAGAGACCACATGTGGTCATGAGAGACCATGGCAAGAGACCACGGCATGTGGTCATGCCATGCAGGGTGGCACAAGGGTTGAGTTTAGGATGGGGATGAATAACCAGAGGCTGTGAGAGGTAGATTTTATATTATCAAGAGGGTGAGGTGTTCCCTGCTTCCAAACAAAAAAAGATTAGCTGGTTTGAATTAAGTCCATGGGTGAGCAGGGAACTGAATCCTGCTGCTTGGAAATAAACAAGAAATTAGCTTGGCCCCTTTAATGAGGAGGGCAGTTGGGTTAGCGAACGGCATTTGTGCAGGAGCAGATACAGAAGTGAAGTTATAGGAAGGCTGTGAGGCCCTCAGATGTCATGGAGGCACAAAATGCTGGACCTACTTGTAGGTCTTTTCTTATCTTTCCCATACAACCTTCTGATCAAATGAAATACAGTCTACGGTATGATTTTTTAATCAGTGATCTTTTTCCTGATCTAGTATACCTTACCTGTATGTCTCTATCCAGTAACATAGCAGGAATGTAAAACATATTACATACGCATGTTTAGTACTAATTTGTTATTTTTTTCATTATTTAGATTTTACATACCTTAGGTACTAAATTAATAAAAAACAAAGTTTTACCTCATAATCTGTACTACATAGCATTAAATATGAAATAGTCATTTGATTTAATCATAAAGTGATTTTTAAAAACTAACCTATAATTTGTAAAATACCCATTGCATTTTAATAAATTTGTTCATTCATCCTCACTTACCAGAATAGAAGTATTTCAGGAAAACTAATTATAACATGTATTCCCTTTTCTAGAGAACCTCCATTATAATATTGGAGATATCTGTCCATGTAAAATGAGGCTTTAATAGACTGGGTTAAACAGCTCTAATGTGAATGTGAGTAAAATAACAGTCACGTGAAATGCTGGAATAGGGAGAATTATTAACCAAGAAACTTATGATCATTTAAAAATAAAATTAAAATAATTGGAAATCAGCAATGATTTATTAAGGAAGAGTAACTCCAAAATAGACTTACTTGCTTTTTAGAAGTTTTAACTGACAATATTGATTTGAAAAATGCCATAGTACATTTTAATTTTGTTGAGATATTTGACAGTTCTCTGTTAATATTCTTGGGTATCAGAAATAACTGGTGGAGAAATACATAGAGCATATTAATTAATGTCAACCTGACTAGACGCTTCTCATTTGATAAAAGATTCTGTCTTTAATTCTGTTTTCTATGAAAAAAAAGTAATAACTAGGATAGGACACAGAAAGCATGCTTATCAAATTTAGAATGGTGTATACTGGAGGAAAATGATGAATGAAGGACATAAAAGTATTTCAACAAGCTGGAATACTTAGTCCAAAGAAACAAGATTAAATTTAAAAGGAGTAATATAAAAAAGTCTCACATTTAGTTAAAAAATTGGTTGTGAAAGTTATAGGATAGGGATATCTAGAAATATGGTTGGCTACAAAGTTAAAAATAAAATGTCAGTGATGCAAAGTTGAGGCAATCAGTGGCATGGGGCATACTGGAGAGGCACACCACCGTACATCAGAGATCTGCTCCCATCTGGAGCCCTCCTCTGTTCTGAAGGTACCGAGAAGAAAATGCTCAATGCGTGAGATGACTGGGTAAAGGATTCAGTGTGGTTTAAGGTGAGGGAAGTTAAAAGAGAGGACAGGTACAGTATAATTATTGAGAAAAATACCAGGCCAGAATTTGAAAATAAAATTTGGGGTTTTTGTGCTTTGATTTTTAAAAAATATTTTTAATGATTTTTTTATTGATTATTCTATTTCAGTTGTCCCAAGTGTACCCCATTGTCCCCCTCCATGCAGCACCCCCCAACTCCCTCAGGCAATCCCCACATCTTTGCTCATGTCCATGGGTCATGCATTTAAGTCCTTCAGCTACTCCACTTCCTATACTGTATTTTACATCTCCATGGCTATTATATGACTAACTATTTACACTTCTTAATTCCCACACTTTGATTTTATACTTAATTATAATTTGAAGAATTGAGACATTATCAGTTATAAAAGGTTGTAATATGTAATTATATACATATATAGTTGTAAATCCATCTAAACTAGGTCTGACAAAAATGATGACCAATCCAAAGTTGATCAATATTCACTTACCAAAAACCACTCAGAGGTCACCCCCCAAAACAACTTTTTTTTAGATATCTAACAAAAAGGTAATAGGAGGAACCTGCAGGAAAGGAAAGGTAGGAGATAAGATCATAGTGTGTTTCAAAGCTGTGAACTACTTAGAGAGAAAAGTAGAAGGGGAGGGAAAAAAAAAGCACAGATGGAGTTAATATGGATGGGGGGACAGAAGCTGAAAAAGACTTATTAAAATGACTTCAAATTTGCTATTTTGTTTTGCCTTTCTTTTAAAGTTTGGCCTAATTATAATGCAACTATAGTGAAGGAAGTTTTCCAATTTGCATACTTATGTTAATATATTCCAAAGTATCAGGCAAATTGCATTTTTATTTATACTTAGCAAATTAATAATTTGCACTGAGAAACAGAAAGTGCTGATGCTCTGAAAATTATTTTTCCAACAATTAAACAGGTTGATATTCATTCAGAATCCTCTTAGCTATTGAAAAACTGAAAATTGACAAAAAAGATAATTTTGCTACACCAAAGAGCCTGACAGGTGGGCAAAATATTTGAGGGGGATTGCAGTGACTTTTAATTATCTATACTTAGACAGTTATCTGTTCCTCCTGGTGTCCTACCTAATGAATAATTCTTAAGTAGATGTTGAGGAAATCAGGATTCTTAATTGCCAGGAGGCTAAAATTAACAACAATCATGAGCAATGCTAGGGGAGAAACTAGCATAAAAAAGTTCATCTATCAAAGAAAACGAAGCTGAATCATCACTTCTGGTGTGGGTTGTAAAATAGATGGTAAAGATCAATTTAGCATTAGGAAACCTCATCAAATTCTGTTGTTTCTAAAAACAACTATAAATAAAAAATAATTAAAATAACTTAAGTTTCACTGTGCAGGAAGTGGGGAATACATAAACCTAGTTATGTCTTGCTGGACCAGTTCCATATTAGGATCTTCTGGAATTTTCTTATTGATGACTTCTAAATCAACCACAAAACTGCATCAAAAATTTTTTCGAGTTAACTAGTTCAAACATAAAGAAGGAACTCATAATTTGCACCACAAAGTTCTCTTTAGTGTTAGAATTATCAAATAATAAACACTTTTCTCTTCTATTAAAAGATATTAGAGGAGAAATATTCTGCCAGCTAAACCCATCTCTATGACTACCTGTCTGGCATTAAGCAGATTGCAAACCTAGGGGCTTACAGTCATATTTTTATTTTGACTATGGCTATATTAACTTTTTAAATGACTTTGACCTGGATCCAGTTTTTCATGTTGAATTTGAAGCTGGGCAAATTTTACAATATTGAAAACCTTTATATAATAAAAATAAATGATATAAAAGAGTAATAATTTTTAGCATGAAGCCATGTTTCTTAATTATCTCTCTTCATGGTATCTACTGTATATTTTTGGAAAGCTGTTACAGTAAAATAAAATAAAAAAAAGTGACATTGAATGGCTCTTCTCCAATCCTGCTTGGGCCTTTCAGGGAAAATAAACAAGAAGCTATTAAGTGCTATGACAGCTTCCAACTTAAGCCCTCCCTTTGAGCCGCAAAAGAAAGAACGTCCATGAATAGAATAAGAAATGAGAAGCTCTTAGATATCAACCTGCAAGATAACGTTGTCATACTTCCTTATACTATACAGCATTTCGTTGAACAAATATTGACTAGCTCTCTTCAGGAGAGGTATTTATTTCCTTGTCGGGGGAGCATGGAAGAATTTTCATTGCTGTTTGTTTGTTTTTGCTTCTCATATTGTCCAGGGGAATAAAAAAAAACTTTGGAAATTCTTTATAAAGAGTTGGCTAAGTAACATGATGCTTTAGCAAATGTCTCTGTGTGGGTTTTTAAAATTTAATTATGTCTTCAAGCATCTGGACACATTTCAATCGCTACCCTCGGTGTCATCTACATCCATACTTTTTAGAGCCTAAAAGAGACTGTGCTTGGGATGGCAGTTAAATAGTCCAGATTTTTCTTGTTATTCATTCTTGCAAATGCCAGTATGCCCAAATTAAAAACTTTACCTAGAAACACAAATAAAATTTCCTGGAGCTTACATTTTTGTTCCACATATTCCATTATCTTGGATAACTTGTCTATTCCATCACAATGGAGAAATGTTTTCTTCTAACTCAGCATTAGAGATGGACATTTTACTTTGTAATGTACTTATCATCAATCAATTTTTCAGGAGCTGAGTTTGCTATGAACATAAAATAATGGAGTGTTGTCTTGATGATAGAAAACAGAGAGTGTCAGAGCCATAAAGATAGTAACTCAGGCAGTTAGAAAGGCTAACACTTAAATACAACTTCCTATTTTTTTTTGGAAAGGAATTACTGGACCTTCTCTGGTCCTCTTCACTTATTTTGTTGCCCCTCAGGTCTTTCCTTTTCCACTTTCAATATTAGATTTAGAAAGATTCAATTGACTGCAGTGCCATACTGCCTAATCAGTTAGTAAAAAAGCACCAAAGTCAAGAAAAATATTTTAAGAGATGTCAGTTCCATAAAAGTCAACAGAGATAAAGAGATTTATTGCTTCTATCCCCACTGCTGACCTGATTCTATTGGAGTTAGAAAGCAAGAAAATCCAATTGTTTGTATGTGGGTATGAAAGCAAGCAAGCAAGAAGCATGAGAAATAGATTTAGTTTGCAGGAGGAAAGGAATAATATTTACAAGTTGTCAGAAGTCCCCAGAAGTTGATCTTTTACTGTGCTACCTGAATTTCTGGAACTTTATTTGTCTTTTCTTTGCAACGGAGAAGAAAACAAGATAAACTAAAAGATGTAATATTCTGTTGTTATATTTATTTGCTTATTAACCTATGTGCACATTTGATCAATATTTATTGTTCTATCGTATGCTCGGAATTGTGCTAGTCACTATCATTATAATAGTGAACCATCCTGATTTGGATCTATTTTATGTTACACAGCCCAAGGGAAAATGGTTCCATTAATCCATCATTTTATATAAAGAAAGATGAAAGTGATTGGAAAAGCATAAGAATGAAAGAAGAAACTGCTCAAGTTGCTTTAGTTCATGTAGGATACTGTTAACTCATATATTGCTATTGACACATATGTCAAGTCACACTATACATGCTACTATACATATATTGATACCAAACAGTTTAGGCCAATTAAGTGCCATACCCACAATCAGTTCTATACCTGGAGTATTATAATAATTAACTGATTAGTTTAAGAATAATTATTTGTGCACTTTGAGCTAGGAGTTTCATAATACAAACACCCTGTCATGTCACGTAAGCTCTGAAAATGTACTAGCATACACAATCAAGTCTGTTAATAAGATAATCACATTCCTTTATTTAATATTACATGGGAGAGAAGAAAGAAGGCAGGAGGATAAAAATTACAAAGATTTATTTTCATCAAAAACACACATGTCCACCCTGGCCAGGTGGCTCAGTTGGTTGGAACGTAGTCTTGTACACAAAAAGGCTGCAAGTTCAGTCCTGGTCAGGGCACACACCTAGGCTGAGGCTTTGCTCCCCAGTCACAGCGCATACTGGACACAACCAACTGGCTTTTCTCTCTCGCATCATCTTTGCACTCTCCCTATGCCCACTCCAAGTCACCAGCATCTCCCCGATAGAAGCCTGTGCACACTAAGTATAGTAAAAGTAAATCATCAAGGTTCTATAGTAAATCTTATATTTATAAAAGGGCCCAATGGAGCCTTAGGAAAATAGCAAGATAAAATGAGATTTATTCCATTAGAAATGTAAATTTCCTCTTTATATTCATTGGGAGATCATTTTTGCAAAAGAATAAAAATCATGAAATATCAATCATTACAGATAGATACTTTCTGAAAAAGAAATCCAAGGGTTTTAGTTCAGAAGACCCAGAGAGTATTCCCCGAATTAAATTTAAATACTTTGTATTGATGAAAGTTGAATATGTTCTTAATAGTTCCTCTACATCTATCAGTAATAGACATTCTTATCAAAGAGTGTGTCATACAAATCTGCCTCCTTAAACTCAAAAAAGATATCTGAAACTTAAATTTAATGTCCAGATTTCTAATTACTGAATTTCTGGTTAGTAAATTTTACTTCCTTAGGCTTTTCAAATTAAAAAGCTTTACTGAAACATTTTTGTTAATATATTTTCCAAAAGTCTCATGGTTTTAAATAGATATTTAGAATAAATCTTCAAAGATTGTGAGCTCTGTTCCAATGCAATTGCCTATGTTTCTTCTATGGTTTCAGGTTAAGGTAATGAAAAGTAACTTGTTCTTCATTAGGCTTTTGCTGGCATTACGAATATTCCACAGTGGTAAAATTTGGAGTGTCTGACCTAAGACCCAGCATGTGACTGCAGGATACTGATGGCTTTTACACTATTCAGGGAGAAAATCTCTTCATCTAAGAAAATCAAACTTCTGAAAATAAATACCAGCTCCTCATGAGAAAGCAGGGCCATGACATCACTTTGGCTGAACATAACTAAAGTCTGCTGATAGGACTGGAAACCTGCACTCGAGTGCTGATGGCAGAGTCAGAGACAGAGACCATTCAACAGCAAAGGGCTGATATGATATGAACACCCCAGAGTACACCCCACAGTTTACCAAAAATATAGAACAGTGGTGACTGTCCTTGCTTTTGATTGGCCATGAATAATAAAATTGCAGGGGGGAAAGCTGGTCTTTGCTTCAGGGTATTTCTCTCTACAGCAAAGATTTCCAGGTATCTGGATAAAAATGACAGCTACTAAAGTTGCAGAATAAACAGCCCTTCCTGCCATATGTATGTTTACCTAGTGGTGACACGAGGACATCCAAATAGATTGGAACACTTGAGTAGATGAATTAATAAGAGTTTAATGAATCATTGCATAGTTGAAGAAACTTTACCTTAAGTTGCCCATTTGAAAAATCTTGGTTTTTGTAACTTCTGAATAGTCATTATATGTGTTACTAGTTTATCCATTTATTTTAGATTGAACACTATCAGTTCAATAGTAAAGTATGGTGACCCATATTAGGTTATCAAAAATACTTAGCCAGGTTGTCCAAACACATACCACCTGCAAGTTGGGTCCACCCTACTTGGCCTAGACAATCGGCTTATGACTAACTAGGTTTCTATTTATTTTATTGTTGTCTGCTTTCACTCTCAAAGTGTTTTGGTTTCTAAGAAAAATTATATGGTCACTCAATCTACAAGAATCTAAAAGCATTCTATCCTTATGTCTTAGCTCCCAGTAACTAATTTGGGCTGCAATAAAAATGACTCAGGAAAGAAGGAAAACCCAGGCCCTGCAGCCCATGCCGTCACAGGGAAAGCTTTTTATTAGTAGTGGGTGTCAGGTTAGAAGACCCCCAAAATTAAGGTCTGTGAATCACCGAAAGGCCTTAGTTATGTATGATTTCTTTATTAATTCTTCCACTTTGCTGCTTCAGCATTGAGTAGTAGAAACAATAAGCACTAGCAGAATGATTAGATGAAAATTTATTTCAACAGATAGACTTGAGAATGACCACTCAATGTTAGGAAAGTATATATTTGTGGTAATTTTAGAGAAGGGATATCTGAAACAAAGACTTATTCACAAATAGGTGACTGAGAGTTTTTTTGGAAGAAACTTTTATTTTTAGTCAATATAGTAAAGAATGCATGAATTTGTCTCAGATGATCTTTGAGTCAAAGTATACTTTATAGGCATCAATGATTGATTCAGAAAAAGAAAAAATAGTGCAAAATATACTTATACTGAAAAAAATCATTTTGTTTTTGAAAACAACAAGGTTGACTGTAGAACATGTTCTAAAAATGAAGCTTCAGATTCTAGTTGAGACTATTTTTCCTCAGTAAATTGTGCATTTCTCTAATTACAATGGTTTTATTATTAAACTGAATTTTCCAGGCCCTGCCAAGCATTGATTTGTAATTTCCACACATTAATAAAAAAATTATCATGTAGAACTTCCAAAATGTACCATTGAACCGGCAAACTCTAAACTAGGGCACTGTGGTGTCCCGGTGTGATGGAAGCAGCGACGGTGGTGCTGTGGAAGCCCAGGGGCTTTGGTGAGGTCTGCTTCCCTACCAACACCTGACATAGAAGTAGGACACGTCCCAGCAGAAAGAAAGACCGTTTGAGATTTCAAACAGCAATAAACAAACACAAGGTATTTAAAATCGACATTTAAAATGATAGAGTCAGAATTGTCAAAGAAGACACAATACCTGACAATGAATAAGTATTAGGGAACAGTTGCTCACACTGAGTAGTAGTCACATTCTTTGCCCTGAACCCTGCTCTTCCTCATGCAATCTCCCTCTTAGTGAATAGCTCCACCGTCCACCTAGCAACGGGAGCAGAGCCCTGAAATTACTCCTCTCTTGCCAGCCTCCCTGCTCATACCCCGGTAGCCTTGCCAAAGACTAATGAAAGCTCCGCACTCAGGCCTCCCTCCTGTTACTAAATGCTAATACAAGAACGAGGGTTCACCGTTTTGTTGGACAACCTGTTAGGTATGTTTAGGAGTTTCTGATTAATAATATGCTCCTTTTAGGGGACTAGAGTCTACTTGGACTTTTGTTGTTAATGAGATGAAATGTTCAGGACCCCAAGAGATAGAAGCCATCAAACACAATGCTTAGGCAGTACCATATATTACAGACATGCTTCTTTAAACACCAGCTACACAGTCCTAGGCTTCTGTGGTAGAAGACAGAATGACTTTGCTCTCACCTTATAGTCCAAACTCAGCAAAGGTTGAACTTCTGAAAAGAAAACACTTTCTCAGGATAACTCTAATGAGACTAAGGCTGTAGGTATAGTACATTAAAAAAAAACATTTTGTACATACAAAGGTAGCTTCTTCTTTAACTTTAAGGAGCCAGGAATGTAAAAAAATAAGTAAGCATGATTTCCAAAGAGGTTGCTTATTGCAGATGATACTGACAAATTATTTGGATTTTCCAGGCACTGTACTATATTTAGCAGATAGGGCAATAACCAAAACAAACACAAATTCCTCTTCTCGAGCAAGACTACATTTAAGTTTTTTCTTTAGTTTAAATACTCACTGTTAATTAAAATAGCAAAGTTACCATGGCACACTAAAGAATGGTTCATCTTGTTACATTTTGTTCTGTCAGAAATCAACGTTTTTATGTGACAGATTGCCAGAGATCTCAATCTGCACTTGGGAACTGATGACACAAACTTTCCACTCTTATTCCAGTTGCCTATTCTATGACCCTAAAGAGGGGTCATTTGTTGTGTTTATTATCTAACACCCACTTGCTGTTCTTGCAACCATCCCAATGCTATGCTGGAGAACCACCTGTCTCCTACTGGAAACACTCAGACCATACGATCAGCAAGACTGGAAAAAAGGCTGGAGGAGCGGGTCACAGAATCTGTCCTAGAATGTGGTCTTAAAGTAAATACCCATTATTTCTTACTACCTGGAACCCAGGTTCTTCCTTGGTTCCTGCCCTGTGTTCTCAGCATCTGATTATCCCTGTGAGCTCCATAAAATCATCCCATGAAATTTTCCTTGGCTTTAGTTTCTGCTTTCCTTGTTCGCAGTCCCAAATTATGAATATAAGTCATGGGTTCTCCTAGCAGCATTGACGGTACTCCCCGGCTCAGAGCACACCTTATTGTGTTCGAAAACATGTACTAAAATGAGTATATATCACCTAAAATAAAAATAAAATAGCACAAAAGAATTGTGTTAGACTCATCTGCTAATTTATTCTTATGAATTATTCCATGTGATTAACATAGCTAGTAGCTAAAACTGTTGCTTGGACATAAAACAGAAATGCCAGAAAATTATTCTGCTTGATAGTAAAAGGCTACTGACTTTTTTTCCCAGATTATTACCGCAATTACACAGCTGACATGCAGAAGCCTTGAAGCCTTGAAGCCTTGAAGATATGTGGCCCTTGGGACAGCAAACAAGAAATTTGAAATAAATGAAACTCAAATACTGGGATGCTGCTGATGGTCAGCATTGCTCCTCTTGGCAAGAAAGCAGCTTCTTCTCTTCCAAGAAACAATTTGCATGGCACTCGCTGTAGACATTTCTGCAGGTCACATATTAATTGACTACCCAGGTGAGAGTAACACCAAACACTTAAAAAAATTCAAGATAGCACAGTATAATCACAAACATGATTGCCTTGATAATAATTAATACCTTGGGGCTAACTTGTAGCCTAAATCAATAATGGTTATTTTTCCCATCTCAAATCTATAAAATTCCAGACATGATCCTTTCTCTACATTTTGTGCCCTAAGAGCTAAAAGCAAAGTCTGTGTCAAACTCTTGATTTTATATCTGTTGCAGACACAGTGCAAGAGATAAAACCTAATGAGTTTCTACAAACACAACCAATTTGTTAGCATTGACTGGTCACTTCAGTGAAAGAACCAGTCAATTTAATCAAATTGCCTAAACTGGCCTTAAGCTGAAGTGACAAATGGATGCAGTCAAAATAATCAAACTAAGTAAATAGACTGGGTGTGTTCACTTCAATATCCTTACCATGGTTCTGAATCTTAACACTTTTGCTAATAAGTTCTAGTCTTTGCTGAATGGAAAAAAAATGTTAGCATTGGGGAACACAAAGCAATATGCCTGCTTATCCTGGTGGTCATAACCAATTAACTGAAGGAGCAAAACATGTAGGCAATTGGAATAAACCTTTCCCCCTCACCTCCTGACTGAGGGCATGCCCGGGAGTTCTACACCAGGTTTTCTAATCATTGGCTCGTGAAGAATCCAGAAGAGACATTGCCCCTAGCCACAGTATAATTGGTTATATACATAGAGCATAAACATACGTTTACTGGACAGTGGACACAGGAATATTGAATTAGAAAACATGCCCAAGTAACTCTACCAGGAATCTAAGAAGAATAGACAGCAGAGAGGGCTTCCTAAAGCCCCAGACAATCATGGTAATTCACTGCCAACTGTTGCCCTGCTGGCAGTCTTCCTAAGCAGACAGGGGAGAGCTTCTGCATCTCTCAGATAACAAGGTAATTAATGTTAAAAGGGAAGACCAGATTGAGGAGGGTCAGTTGGAGCTTCAGAATTATAAAAAGGTAGAATTAGAGAGCTTGTTTTTATTCAGCTCAAACTTTTTTTTTTTCCTAAAGCTTATTTTAAAGAGATTTGGAAAGGCAGGGGCTGAGACGTGAATAAACAAAGGCTATTATAGAAAAATGAAATTCCTTTCCTCTTAGCCTCTTTCCATTACAGAACTCTTCTGAAACCCCAGCGGCACTTCACAGCCCAACCTTCCAAAATTTGCTTCATCTACTTTAAAACAAAAAGCGTATCTTAGGAGTTGTTCATAAACACTTTTCCGGGTGATGCCATCCTTTCAGGGAACTAAAAATCCGCCTCACCTTCCCACCCTGATTCTGTTTCACAGCAGATACATAATCACTATTCGTTAATTGCTCAAACTCTACTGATGGGGGGTGCAATTATGGTAGCACAACATCTGGAGAAATGTTATCACTACAAGGCAGCAATGGGCTTGTAGAGAGCTACATGAGAAAATTACATAAGATTTAAGTGTTGGCTGTTAAAAGGAAAGCTTAAGAGAGATATTTAATATCACTTTCAAATTGACTGAATCAGGATAGTAAGAAACTAAAAAAATTCCTTAGCAAAAAGGAATAGTGCAAGGGAGACAGATAGCTCAACACAATGGATAAGCGATGTACAGCCAGGTACAGATGGTCACCAGGGTGGAAGGCCTTGACTGCCTGGCAGGGGGCAAAACTGGGAAGACAAGAACCTCATCCCCAGGGTAACCTTTCCTCCCTGGAGAGAACACATAGTCTTCAGTTGTAGATCAGCTCCAGACCCGGAAAAGCAGCAAAACGGGTGCGTGAAGACTTGAGAATCAATTGCAATGACTAAAGACAAGCCCTGTCACTGACCAATCAGTGGACACCATGCCCCTAAAAGAACACACCTGGAAAAGTGATGAATATTCTGCTGAAAGCCTCTCTTGGGACATTCCCTAAGATTCCCACCTGCAAGAGAGAGGCAAAAGTCTAAAGACAAGGACCCAGTGTGAAGGCTCACCCTCTGGGGAGCAGCGCCTGCGATCCCCTTTCCTTGTTTCTTCCCCCCACTTCTTTGTTCACCAACTGTAAAGCAATGGACAGCTGGCAGTTTATCCCAGACTAGTCCCATGAACCGGTCCCTAGGGGCTCTTTTCTCTGACTTCCCAGGGAGCTGAGGCAGCCCAGCCCGGGCTCTCCTGTTGCTCCTTATATGCCAAGTCTTTCCTTGTTTTACTCTTTCCAGCTTTAATAAATGGATCCTCATAGTCACCTGGACTCAGGTTGTGAAATCTTTCCTGCATGAAGAATCCACACACCACAGCTGGATCTAGGCAGACTTGCTCAGAGCCAGGCCCAGGCCCAGTGGCTTCCACAACATCGATTTCATAACAAATGACTACAGTAAACGTTGCCTTGGAAATACAAATCTCTATGCAAGGGATAATAGCAATAAATGAGAGTTGAGAAATACTAAGTAGACTTATTTAGAGAAAATATAATTATAAAAAATGGTAATGGTTAACAGGAACGAAACACTTTGCTAGACACTGGACTTAGCATTTTTAAAAATATTTTATTTGTTTATCTTTAGAGGGGAAAGGAAGGAGAGAGGGAGAGAAATATCAATGTGTGGTTGCCTCTCATGCGTCCCCTGCTGGGAACTGGCCTGCAACCCAGGCATGTGGTTTGACTGGGAATCAAACCGCAGTTTTTTTGTTCATAGGCTGGTGCTCAATCCACTGAGCTACACCAGTCAGGGCTAGGTTTAGCATTTTAATAAGTATTAACACATTTAAATTTCACAACAAACTTAACTGGGGGTAATAATTTCTGTTCTCATGATTTTACAATGAGAAAACTGATGCACAGAGAAATTGAGCAACTTGACAAAGATGACACAGCTAATAAGTGGAGGAGCTAGGATTTGAACCTAGAAAATCTTGCTCCAAGATCCACACTCTTCATCTACATATGCAGTAGCCCTGAAAATAAAACTTCTGGACATCTATACAAATGAAATACTATATATATAGTTCAGTTTTGAATATAATGTTGTATGCAGGATAACTACTCAAGAAGTATTGATATTAATTGTAGAAGGAAATGATTGCGGTAAATAGTGCATGACCTCGATATAGCAGTCTAAAAAAGTTACTACATATTTTTTAAAAGTAAATTTTTGATACTATTTACTTAATCATTGTAATGGGTGCTGAACAAGCTTCAGAAGGAGGTATAGGTTGAGATGCTCCAAAAGCCCTACAGGCCTAGCTGGTGGGCTGGGTAAAACAGCAGCACAGTGATTGAGAGTTACTTTGCATATCAATAACAGCAGACTAGCTTCATAGTAATGCTGAATAGTCTGCCTGGGCCAGGAATGGCTTCTTGACTCTGACCCATGATGTAACTAGCAGGCACCCCCTACCCCTTAAAACACCTGCATGAGAGCTCGGAGGTGGTTCACTTCATACCTCAGGGCTACCCCTGCTCAGAAGAGCTGAAAATATGGGAGTGCTAGCAGGTTTAGCTAATTGGAAGAGGAGTCAGAAATGGGGTTATAGAGGAGGAAGCAGGCCGGGATTTTTAAAAAGAGTCAGGAGATCATGTGTGAGGGAATAATGCTAAACCTTGAGGGTCAACAGTGGGTGAGAGGACTCTTGCTGGCAGGCCATGAGAAGGTGCCGCATGGTTTCAGATTAAGAACTGGAGATGAGGCCACACAGCTGGGAACTTTGGGAGGCCTTCCCAGCTGAGAAAAGTAAGCTGCAGACTTCTGTTCCTTTCCTTTTTACCAAACCCTGGCATTGAGAGCCACAGTTCTTATGGGTGGCAGGCAAAAAGAACCATAGAGTAATAGACCCCAAAGGGGGTTTCTGTTTCATAAGTGTATGTGCCACACTCACACAATTACTTAGTGATGAAATATATCTGGAACAATACCCATTACATTTTTTGTCTTAGTCTGTTCTTATTTACCTACAATGTCTATTTTTTTGAATGAGTATGCATGTGTTACTTTTTAATCATGAATACAATCCATCAGTTTGGATTTGTGGAAAATATCTGCATGAAATTAAATGATAAATCTTAACAAGCTTCTAGGGACTGTATATATAAAACCAACTATAATCCTGCTCACATTCACGAAAGGACAACTTTAATGGTCTCATTAAAAGCCTGCTAGATCAAGAACAGTTCAGAATGCAAAAAAAAATTTATTTCAAATTTGAAAGTATTGTTGGCTAAAATATATGACATTGGCTATCTCTTAAAATAATTCTCAGCACATGTGACTATGACAGGAGCATCTATGGCCTCTGGTCTTCCTCTAGCCTCTTGTCCCTCCTGCGTATATAAGCACACACAGCCAGCTACCGATCCCATTACAAAAAAGCAGAGAAGAAAAACAACAGAGTGAGTCACAAAAGGTCTCTGATTATTTTTGATTTTTCAAAGGCTAACTCTGTCATTTTGACTGATGTAACGAAAGAAAAACCTGAACATCTCACAACTCCCGAAAGTGAGATATGCCATAAACACAGAAAAAGGACGGTCACGATTCTCAAGCTGTAGAAATTGTCCACAGAGTATTTTCACCTGGGAGAAGGTCCACCTCATTAACCTTCAGGGGATGGCAACTGAAGGATATGGCAGAGAAAAGGGGTTGGACCAACTCAAAGGGAAATGACAACCAGTCAGAAGCAAGACAGGTTGAGACAAGGACGATTTCTAAAGGAAAGAATAAAACATGGAAATCAGCAGCACAAATGGAAAGTGACAGAAAGAGACAGTTTGGGACTGTAAATGAGATCGTTGGAAAAAGCAGTGGAATATGCACTGGAGTGAAACCACTGAATTATGGGATTATGCCCCCAGAACTCTTAGCATAGCAATGTTGCCCCCCCACCCCACCCCCCGCTGACGGAGCAGGACTAGATTTATTACATAGCCTCTGCCTTCCTCAGCCTGTTTTCAGGGAAGCAGCAAAGTCAATCGCCACAAGAAAACCAGCCAACCCTTTTCTTTTTTGCTTCTCAAATTAGTGAGAAAATGTAAATGTAAATGTTCTCCCTGTGGCTGTATCCTCACACAGTGGTGACACATTAGCGAATGCTGTGAGAAAATTTAATTTTGTGTTTTCTTCTTAATATTGAGGCTGACATCCCTTTGAAAGTGCGAATGGACCCTCTCTTGTTCAGAGTCCAGTACATTTACCTTTAAAGCTTTTCTCTAAAACGTCCTTTAAAATAAAGAATTCTTCTGGGATGTAATACTCATTTTCTGTGTTTGAGCCTCCGTTGTTTCTCTTTTGTATTACCCCTGTAGACACTGTTAATAGACTGTATAGAGTAGGAGACCCTCAACTCCGAAATCCAGGTCACAAACAGATTGCTCCTTGCTCAGCATCCACTGTTTCTGGGAACAGACTGATTTCACTTTAAATTAAAGATATTTAACACATCTCTACATACTGTGAAATGTTGAAGACTTATGCAATCAAGTTCAAAGGAAACACATCAACTCACACTTCCTGAATGCTGGACAGCAAGAGCTGTGGCCATTCTACACTCTACCCCATGCAGTCTACCTTTTAAATGACTACCCAAATAAACACTTAGCGTGCTGCGTACTAAATGCCTCTCTGCTTGCATTACTTGCTTGATAACAGATGCTTACAAGTGAAGAACAATAGTAGTCAGGAGGTAGTTTTGTTGGGCTAAAGCTTTTGAAGTAAAAGTTTTTATTTAATGCAGATTTTTAATAGAACACACAAATATACAATAATCATGTCAGAGATTAAAAACAAACAAAACTCGGGGATCTTTTAAAACCTTAAAGTACTGATGGGTCTAAAATAAAACAGCTGCTTTGCAACAACACACAGGGTGATGGGGCAATAAGAAGGCATATTAATATGCTCTTTAGTATGCACTTTAAGTCCCTAACTAGATGGGATCCTCCCTCCCTGGCAAAAACTACTGGTTTGCAGGGTTTGGACAATTATGTTCATTAATTAGTAAATTTGGGGGGAAAAGACAGCATGAGTCTGTTACCTCATCATCCTGCATATTGGATGGGCAACAGCAGGAATTGCCAAAATGAAAGAATATACAGAAGGTTGAGCTACTTCCTCTAGGTTTCTCTCAGCACCCTTGAGAAAGAAGCGTGATACTCTGAGACTCAGTGTCCACAACTTGTCTTGTGAGGGGAAGCCTTGGGGCAAAGAGGAAGAACCATTGATGTCCCTCAGGTTTCACTTCAAGGTGTCACACTATGGGATCAACTCTGCAATTTTCTTGTCTGTAAGATGTCACAAAAAACATTCAGGAAGCCTGTAAGAGCTTTCACGGATTGCAGGGAGAAGTTCCCAGGTGAGTGAGACGTGCAGCCTGGAGGAGTGAGAGCTTCACACCATCACAGCAGGCAGGAGCAGGAAGCAGAGTGAGGACACTGAGCAAGGAAAGGAGTATTTCAGTGGCTAGAAGAGCATAGGCAGAGGCTATGCAGAGAGCACCAGGGAACATTCACACTCATTACTGGCATTATCCATAGGAGAAAATGACAATCCGTGAGCTCAGAAGTGACCACAACAAGACACTCTTGTCTGAAATTGTTCTTTGGGAAATTTAGGCCTTGGGGAAGAAAGAAGAGTCGAGAAGGGTAGTATTTACAAAGATGAGGAGACATACTTTTTAGATTTTTTATATCTTTATCTCTTTCAGTTTTATGAACTATGGCCTATTAGGGGGAATCAAATACCTCAGAAACAAACTATCAGGGATAACTCTTGACCAATTGTAGAAAAATGCTGGCATATTGGTTTTGCCCTAGTAGAAAAAATTGCTATAGTTTCAAAAACTAAAATGTTAGTCTGGAAAAAATAATTATTAAGGTGTATAAAAATATTAAAAATTGTTACTATATTGTCTCATGATTTGATTATTTTAATAATGTGTTGGTTGTCATTTCAGCAGAAAATAAATGTCTGTAAAACATAAAATTATTTAAATATATAGAGTACTATGGCTTCAAAACATTTACTTCTTAAAAAGAAAAAAACAACTCCCTGTCAAGATGGAGGCATAGGTAAATACGGTTTGCCTCCCCGCACAACCAAAAAAGGACAACAACACATTTAAAAACAAAACAAAACCAGAGCTGCCAGGAAAACACACTATATAGAAGTCTGACAACTAGGCAGTTAAACAAGAAACATTCATCCAGACTGGTAGGAGGGCTAGAGAAGGCAGCCAGGTGGAGAGGACTCATGGCAAGGCTGCAGCTGGCAGAGCAGGTGGTACCACATTTACATGTGGATAAACTGGGAGGAACAACTGGGGACTGAGACAGACCATGCAACCCAGGGCTCCAGAGCAGGGAAATAAAGCCTCAAAACCCCTGACTGAAAAAATCTGTGGGGGTTGAGGCAGCAGCAGGAGAAACTCCCAGCCTCACAGGAGAGTTTGTTGGAGAAATCCACAAGGTCCTAGAATGTACACAAAATCACCCACCTGGGAATCAGCACCAGAAAGGCCCAATTTGCTTGTGGGCAGTGTGGGAAGTGACTGCAAGCTGGCTGAGAGCTGAGCAAGTGGTACTGTTCCCTTTTGGACCCTTCTTTCAGATACAGCACCACAACACAGCTATCTGTGTTTCTCCATCCTAGTGAACACCTAAGGCTTTGTCCCTTGCTATGTAACAAGCACACTGAGAAAAAAAATATGGCCCACATGAAAGAATAGCTCAAAGCTCCAGAAAAAAATACTACTAAGCAATGAAAAGATAGCCAATCTATCAGATGCAGAGTTTAAAACACTGGTAATCAGGATGCTCACAGAAATGGCTGAGTATAGTTGCAAAGCAGAGGAAGAAGTCAAGGCTATGAGAAGTGAAATAAAAGTAACCAACAGTGAAGGGAAGGAAACCAGGACTCAAATCAACAGTTTGGAGCAGAAGGATGAAATAAAAATTTAACCAGAATAGAATGAAGAAATCAAAATTCAGAAAAAAACAAGAGGCTTAGGAACCTTTGGGACGACTTTAAACATTCCAACTTCCAAATCACAGGTGTGCCAGAAGGAGAAGAGGAAGAACAAAAAATGGAAAACTTGTTTGAAAACATAGTGAAGGAGAACTTTCCTAATCTGGCAAAGGAAACAGACTTACAGGAAGTCCAGGAAGCTCAGAGAGTCTCAGAGAAATTGGACCCAAATAAGCATACACCAAGGCACATCATAATTACATTTCCTAAGATTAAAGATAAGGAAGGAATCTTAAAAGCAGTAAGAGAAAAGGATACAGTTACCTACAAAGGAGTTTCCATAAGGCTATCAGCTGATTTCTCCAAAGAAACCTTGCAGACAAGAAGGGGCTGGAAATAAGTATTCCAAGTCATGAAAGGCAAGGACCTACATCCAAGATCACTCTACTCAGCAAAGCTATTATTTAGAATAGAAGGGCAGATAAAGTGCTTCCCAGATAAGGTCAAGTTAAAGGAGTTCATTGTCACCAAGCCCTTATTATATGACATGTTAAAGGGGCTTATCTGAAAGAAAGAAGATAAAAATACAAGCAAAAAATGACGACAAACTCAGAACTATCAACACCTGAAGCTAAAATAACAACAACAACAACAAAAACAAAATGAGCTAAGCAAACAACTAGAATAGGAACAGATTCACAGAAATAGAGATTATGTAGCGTTACCAGTGAGGAGGAGAAGGGGGCGGGGAAATGGGGTAAAAGGTACAGGGAATAAGAAGCCTAAATGGTAGGTACAAAATAGACAGGGGAAGGTGTAAGAATAGTATAGGAAATGGAGAAACCAAAGAATTTCTATGTATGACTGGTGGATATTAACTAAGGTGGGGGAATGATGGTGGGAGTGGGTATGGGGCAGAGGGGAATAAAGAGCAGGAAAAAATGGAACAGCTGTGAAAGCATAATCAATCAAATTGATTGATTATGAGCTGATCATAATCAAATTGATTGATTATGAGCTGATCGAGCTCATAATTAAAAAGAAAAAGAAAAAACACAAAACAGAAAAAGAGATGAAACATAGATATTATTTAATAGTTTCTAAAAGGAATTTTATTATTTTCTCATAAGAATCAGTAAGTCACCCAGTAAAAGTAACACGTAAGGTTGTTATGGGACAGAGGCCTGGCCCTGAGCAGGTCTGCCTAGGGCTTGCAGTAATGTGGGTTCCTGGCTTTGTGTCGGACAGATTTCACAGCACTCCAGGTGACTATGAAGATCTGTTTATTCAAGCTGGGGTGAAACAAGGAAGGGCTTAGCACGAAAGAAGCAACAGGGGAGCCTTTGCCGGGGTGCCTTAGCTCACTGGGAAATCAGAGAAAAGGGGGTTTTGAGGATAAGTTCAGGGGCTTAGCCTGGGACAACTGCCAGCCGCCCATTGCCTTAGAGTTTAGAAGTGTTCCTGTGAAGAAAGAAGTGGGGGGTGAGGTGGAGAAGAAAGTGCAGGCTGCTCCCCAGAGGTAGAGGACAGGCATGCAGAAGACAAAGGCATCCTTTGTCTCAAGGCCTTTACCTCTTTCTTGCTGGCAGAAACCTTAGGGGAGGGTTTCAGTAGAATATTCATCAGTTTTCCAGGTGTGCTCTTTCAGGGTCATGGTCTCTTCTAATTGTTCAGTGACAGGACAGGAGCTCTTTAGTCATCACAGTTGGTCCTGGTGTTGCTCACTGGATTTTGCTGCTTTTCTGGGTCTGGAACTGAAATGGGCCTGGATGTTGTCTCCAGGGAGGAAAAGTGACCCCAGGGGCAAGGTCCTTGCTTTCCCACTTTTGTCTCCTGACAGGCACTTTGGATCTTCCACCCTAGTGACCATCCGTACCTGGCTGTAAATTGCTGGGACATTGTGTCATGCTGTTTCAGATTCTCTATTCCATTTGCCAAGGAATTTTCCTGGCTTCTCATTCTCCTGTCTCACAACCACCAATATCAAGTTTTATTTCACAAAATTTTTTAACAGATACTAGTATTCCTTTTAGAGTAGGTGGGTAAAGAATAGAAGAACAATGATCAGATTAAATCTAAAAAGGAATAAAATACAGGTCTATAATCTTATCTGAAGTTCTTTGAATCAGTGGGTTTGCATATATCATACATATGTAGTCTGTCCATCCACACTCTGTAATTTAACACATCATTTCTCAACATTCACAACAAATGGGATATATGGCTATCAATGATTATATCAGAGTAGGTCAAGTTTAGTTACCAAATATGACTTGGTATCAAACCTAAAAGGGGGAAAAAGATGGCTCTTTGTTTTTATACTTTGCTGCTTTATAGAGTTGCAGAAATAAGGTTATGTACCTGTGTTTTATATGCACATATAAATCTAAGAACTTCACAGATCATAAATATTTTGTGTTCTATCCAAATAGCTTTATAATTCAGTGAAAACATAACAGAGGAGAGTCTACGTTGCATTGACTTGCAGAGGACTCTGCAGCCTTGGGTCCTACACGGAAATTCATATGTGCCAAAAGGATAATGACCGAATTCAGGATGTTAACAGAGAGAGATTTATGAATAGTGTTCAAATATAATTTCAAGTGATGTAAATGTTTGAATGGTTGTTAAATAAATAGTTTTAAAATTTAATCACTTCACTAAGTTATTGAGAAATACATTGAGTATATCCACTGTAGTTGAGCTTTTCATCTTTGGAATGCTGTATCCTGGAGGCAAGAATTACAGAGGATGTTATAGGACTCCTATAACAGAAAGGGCCCCTTGATTTCAGTCCTGGCCAGGTGGCTCAGTTGGCTGTATCATCATCCCCTATACCAAAAGGTTGCAGGTTCAATCCCCGGTCAGAGCACATGCCTGGGTTGAAGGTTGGGTCCCCAGTGGGGGTACAAATGGGAGGTGATTGATTGATGTTCCTAAGATGCCTTATAATGTAGTATAATATTTTGAAAATTGGGTTCTATATTCATATGGGACTTGTATGTAGGTCCAGTTAATTAACTTCTCTGAGGCTCAATTTCCTCCAGTTTTTCTCATATGACCTGGGTTTTAAAAATACTTTTTCTCTCTGCTTCTTCATGGAATTTCAAAATAAAGAATGTATTCTATTATAGGAGATTAAGAATCATAAGTTTCTTATGTAAAATGCATGTGTAGAGCCAAAGATATAGTAATCATAGCAATATGTTAAACCAATAATAAAAGCAAAATTTAAGTAAATATAAAAGTGTAATTTAATTACTTTTGACAAAATCAGTGTGAATTAGATCCTCTTATTCTCCATCTTTTAGAGATGAGAAAACTGAGGTACAAACTGGTTTAATAATTTTCTCAAAATCACAGAGCTAGTAATTGTTAAGGTCAGAACCCTAACCTCACAATTTGGCCCCACCACCCGTGCTCATAAATGCTATGCTACATGCAGGTACAGACCTAGGGCTAAGAGAAATATATTGGCATGAATCCTTTGTTGCTCCACTGAACTATCCTGTCCAGCATAAGGCTGAGATGCTTTCATAATTAGATGGCAGAGACAGAATAAGGAGAAAGAAATTCTCACACAAGTGAGAGCAGCCAAAGATATGGGGCAAGCCCCACTCTTGGTTGTTCTAGTTACAAGGATCTTACCTAACAGTGGCAAAAAGGGCGACATGCAGATGAAGTGAACAGCAATGTGAAGTGGGAAGATATGTGTTTCAGCTAACTCCATCTTAAGGGCATGTCTGAAGGGGACAGTGGCAGTAGGAAATGAATAAATGTTCAGACTTGGATTGTAAATCATAGGCATTGTAATGAGACTGCCTGATCACGAACTTGGGTATTCTACACACTTTGCCCACTGACTCTTATATCTTGCATACACAAGTGTTTCTATGAATCCACATTTTCCCACTGTTTGTTTATGTCATTATTTGGAAGAAACTCTAGGATAGATTATAACATGGTTGAACCATTTCTTCTTGTGACCTAGTAATACTTGGCTGAGAAAAATTACAATTGTAGAAATTTGTATGTGTGTTTTCCTACGTGATTGACCTTTACTGCAGTTGGTGAGAATTGAGCCCACCTGGAGGGGTTAGTGGCAAGGGAAGACTGTAGATTTTATTGTTTTTGTTGTTATGTATAGTGCATAATCCGGAATACATGGGACTCATTTTGTTGCAAGTGACAAAACTGGCTTAAACGACTTTAATGTCAATATGCAGCTAAGTGTTCAGAAATGTCTACATACAGGTTTCTACCTACATCCCAGGACACCCTGTCCCCATCTCCATCTCCGTCTCTGTCACTCTTTTTCTCTCTCATATGTACTTTCCTCCGTGTTAGTTCATTCTTCTTTTTTTCTTTTTATTTAATTTATTGTGGTGATGTTCATAATGAAATTATATAGGTTTCAGGTGAACAATTCTGTCATACATCACCTGTATATTATACTACACAGTCACTTCCCAATCGAGTATCGATTCATTCTGAAGACTCTTTACAGTGCACATAGATCAACATCAGGAGCTCTAGTCTTAGTATTGATAGAAAACATCTTCTCTCCTCTTGGACTGTATAAATTCATAAAAACAAAGCAAATAAAATTCTATTAGTCTAAATGTTCCATCTCTGGAACCGGCCCAATTACGTGATCAGGAGAAGATGATAGAGCAACCTGATTTAGCAAACTTGAATTATGTGCCCATGCCTGGAACTAGGACTTGAGGCCAGCCCCAGTCAGAAATGTTGAAGGAATATGATAGGGGAGTGTTTTTTCAAAGACACACTGGCTCAACAAAGTAGTTACAAATGCTCAATTGTATCTCCTTTCCTTTATCTTCAAATGCTCTTTTCCTTATTTCCTTTCCAATGCTCTCATGCTTACTACTTATTTCCAACATTAAAATATTTGGATATATGCATAAAACCAATAGATTTAAATGAAAAATACCTTGAACTCCTTCAGTTATACATATTAGAGACAGCTAAGTAAAGATTACATTTAATTAAAACACTTTACTATTTCCTTTGCAGATAACTTATTTAATAAAGTACAGCATTATAAAATTTCAGAAAAAAATAAACATCATTAATTAAGTCAGCTCAAAAGAACTGTTTTAAAAAGGAACTTTCTGTTAAACATCAAGTAATACTCACCCACAAAGAATCTTGCAAGACTTGGAAGAAGGTGTGGATGTTGAATTTTGCCTCTGGTAGTTCTCTGTATTTGCAAATGAGGATCATAATGTTCAAACTAGAAACATGATCATCTGGTTCCTGTCATCTACATTTCAGTATATGCTCTCTATCATACTTCCTAGGCTCCCTTCATTAAAGTCATAAATATTGACTTGTAGATTCAAAATTAACCTTTAAACTATCTAAATACTTTCCTACTTCCAATTTCTCACATTCTCTAAGATTTTAGAAAAAATGACAATAATTGTATTTAAACATAATTTAATAACTTGAGATGATAAGTTGTTTAATACCCAAAGAGTTTATCTCTAACTCTGTATTTCCATTTTTTTAATATTGAGGTTATTTTGAATTACATAAGAATATATGTGTATATTCATAAGGGTATAGAATGATACAAATCCTAATATAATCTAGAGATGATCTCTGGTAATATTTTGGTGTTTTTTTCTCCCTATGTAAATTCAATGTAAATAGTTAAGGCCAGATTGAAAAACTTTTTATCTTTTTTATTTTCAATAAACATAAGCATTCTGCCATGTAATTGACTTTGCTTCAACTATTTAATTTTACTATAAGCATATATAATGATTTTTTCTACGCCTATCTATATACATATATTCATGGGCTGTTTCTGAACTCTAAATTTTCCATTGGTTTGTCTGTTCTTGAACTACTACCACTCTTTCTAGCTTTAAAATCTGCCTTGATACCTCCTTGATAGAGTGAGTCCTGCCCATATTGTTTTAGAACGCCTCCACAATCATATTTCCCTACAAAAAGAATTAGTTTGTCAATTATCACATAACTACACACCCACACAATTCTGTGGGAACTTTTATTGGGATTTTACTGGATCAATCAATCGGTATGAGGATAATATCTTTACCAAGTTTCTTCCATTCACTTTTTTTTATTTCTCAATATATTTTAATCCATAATCATTGTATATCCATCCACTTATTTAGGTCTTCTTTAGTTTCTCTCAATGTTATTTCATTGTCTTAATATAATTCATTATTTTTCTTTCTATTTAATTTAATATGCTTTTAAATCTATATTTAATATGTATATAATATCCATTTCCTATTTTATTGATACTATAATAATTTTCTTATTCATTCTTACACTATTGACCACTTGGGTTATTTTAAACTTGAATGCATGTAAGTCTGGAGTGGTGTGGTGTGTATGTGCATGAGAGATTGTGAATCATTTTTCTGAATCCTTTAGCAGAGCATTGTTGCTGATAAAATGCTAATTTTAGATGAAAATCAAATTTTATTATCTTAATTTTTGTTTCTTTAATTATTAGTGAGACTGAATATTTTTAAATGTTTATTAGCCATTGTAACTGAATAATTAATGATTCTGTGAGCTACAGAAAAACTCTTATGAAAATATTAGTTGATTTCTAATTATATACTTTTTATGCATAAGCATTTATGTAGAGCAGCCTTTTTTAAGTATTGTTTTCTTCTATACAATACCATTTTCTTATGCTTTATACTAACATTTGAATCTTTAAATTCCTTTCATTATGCACTTGTTATTAATTGGATTCATTATTCCATTATTGAAATGCTGAGAGTTACATAGGCATTGCCAACTTTTTATTTATAAAAAATGTTTTAATACTTATTAAGTCCTGACTTAATGCAAAGTTTCCCGTTATATGGTGTGAGAAAAACAAATTTATGTGATTCATTCCCTACTTTGAAGTAGTTGACCATCTACTAGTAGTAGGTAAATATATTCAAGGCTGGGAACAGAATCTGAAATTAGCCACCCACAGAATTTCAGAGGGAACATAAATTTACTTTGCAATACAATTTCTTTTGCCCTGATGCTTTGTTGGATGTTAAATAATCCTACCTGTCCACCAGGGCTGAAATGTCCATGAAAAGACTGAATGTAAAATGATGTAAAAATTACATCAAAAAAGGATAGGTAAAATAAGAAAAAATAACTCATTTGTTACCATAAGATTAAACATAGGGATGAAATTTACAGGTACAATGCATTTGTATTTCTTTTATTATGTATTTGAGGTTAATTTATAGATTAGTTCATTGAAACCTGGAATTTGTTCTAACGACCTCCACTTTCCCATAAAGCGGCAGATTCTGGATCTCTTCACCCTGAAGGAGTTACAATTAATTAAGCCAGTGATTCCCTTTTACAAGTATTATGATTGTAATAGCTAAGGGTGATTAGTCAAGATAATATTGTTAGGCTCTTGCTTTCCAGCTTAGGGGTATGGCTTTCATTCTAAAGTGTTGATTGTTTCTTATCTAACTTTGAAAATAAGATTAGATGCTTTTTATTGATGTCTTCTACATTGTCTAACTATGAAAATTTATATGGTAATTTAAAATCTGATAAGCTATGAGTGGCATAAGTCTGCATGATAAAGCAATCTTAAGCATTGACACAATGGGCAGAATAAAATTCAGTCTGCCTGTACAAGGGAAAAAAATTCCTGTCGCATGCTGAAGAGTTTAAAAAGGGACATTGAAGGTATTATTCACCACCTAAAATAATTCTCTTTATTTTACTTTATTAAATTAAATTTATTCAATTCTTTTTATTTCGCATCATTACAATCTGAGTACAGATTTGTTACTTACTAGTAATGTCACCCTGTGAAACTGGTTAATCAAAACTGTCCTTTTGTTAAAGATAATAAGAGAATAATATCTATCTATCCATGTTGTTGTACGGATTATGTTATATATTATATTAGCCCAATTATAGACACAATAGACACCAAATAAAATACTTTGATTTCTGTAGGCAGCTCTGACGTAGCTCATGTTGGAAATGATCCCAACCACTTTGAATTCACATCCTTATGTGATACCCGTTTCATTGAATGTGGGCTAGACCCAAAGGCTTGCTTTTCAAGAGTAGGATACAATAAAAATTACAGATGTCACTTCAGTATGTGAAGTACAAAAACAGTGATTTCTCTCTTGGTAGTATTTTCTTACTGCTACATTCTTCCTCTTCATTTTTTCCTCAGCCTGGTTACTCTAATGAAGCAAGATGCAATGCTGGAGAAACCCATGCAATCAACAACTAAGGTCCTCAGTCTGCCAGACTGTGAGAACATCCTGGTAACACCCAGTGAGTGAACTTAGAAGGGAAGCATGCCCTCGTTGAACCTTAAGGTAACCACAGCCCACACCAATATATGATCTCAGCCTTGTGGGGCAGCTGGGCAGACACTGTGATTTTAGTGGGCTGGGACAGACCCTAAAGCAGAGAACCCTCTAAAGCCGTGCCCTGATGCCCAACCCCAGAAACTGTGAGATAAAAAAATGTGAGGTATTATATAAGCTCCTATATAAGCTTATATTATATAAGCTTACAAGTAATTTGTCAACCAGCAATAGATAACTAACACAGTTTATCTCACATATTCCCTTTTTGAATCTGTATTTGCTGATCTGTAAAAGATGATAGATCAATAATGCAGGGCCTACTGACTTCAGAGAATCTTTATAGTTTAAATACAATAATACGTATAGAAGAACTTAGCACACTCTTAAGCACTCTACAAATACAAGCCAGTTTTAAAGAATAACTGTTAAAACAAGGGACTAGTGTCACAAGATAAGGAATTACTACTTACTGAGTAACTAGGACGTCCCTGACGCTGCAGAAATGCATCTAATTGACGCTACACACCCATCAGAGAGGCATCATTATGCCCATCTTATAACTGAGAAAACTGAAGTTCAGCAAAGTTTAGTCACAGGGGTGCCCAACTCGCAACCCATGTGCTACATGTAGCCTGAGATGGCTAAGAATTTGGCTCAACACAAAATAGTAAATTTTCTTAAAACGTTTTTTGGATGACACTTCCCCTTTTTGAGGGTGGGAGGTGGGAGTAGGTGGGGCAGAGAAAGTGGTGAGGGGAAAATGGAGATAACTGTACTCCAATAACAATAAACAATAAAATAAATAAAACTGTTGAAAATTTAAAAAATGTACATAAATAAAGCCTTGTAAATTAAAAAAAATATTTTTTCTTTTTGTTAGTGTTTTTGTATCTAATGTGTGGCCCAAGGCAACTCTTCTTCCAGTGTGACCTAGACATGCCGAAATGGATAGCCCTGAAACTTTAGTGACTTGCAAAGATTAAGATGGGATGGATTTGGAAATGCCTCACCCGGATATGACTCAAAAGTCCATGTCCTTTGCTCTTTGATGTCCTGCTTGTTTTCCTGTTTGTTTTTAAAAAAACAAAAATTGAAGTTTTCCAAAAATTAAATATCTTATAATGAGTGATGTTGGTGTCTCACCAATATCTCCTTAATTGAGCAAGTGCCCTAATTCTCCAGCTGTTGAGTATTGGTTGCCAAGGCTCCCAGCAACCCCCTTCTCTGAAGAAACCCCTGGAGAAGGGAGTCATCACCCTGAAGCTTAGGACTGACCCACACAGGCTGTATAATGTGTCTGCTCAAATTGAGAGCAATTCTGCGCTTAATTCCTGCTTCAAAATCCTGTAGGATGAAGCAGAAACCAGTTTCCAGATATGAACACATTTCTGTCATGCTTTTATCTCCCTGTCCTATTCTGCTCCCATCCCTCCGCTTCTGAGAGTACATCCTCCCTCAACGAATCTTCACCCCCATCTTTGCCTCCCCCTCTGCATCCAAAGAACTAAGACAATCCTCTGCCTCTCTCGTTTTCTACTTTTTCCTTCATATATTCCCATCCGTCCCCAAATGCCATGTACACTTACATAGCGACATATTTATTCAAACCTCCAGGTTATAATTACACAGGTTATTGAGCTTAACAAAGGAGCTAGCTGAGGTACGAGGGGTAGTATGCCAAAGCTCGTGTTGTAGATTTTCTGACAGACGAATGAAATGCTTTTTCTTTTTTCATGACTCTATGATAAAATGTGGATATATTGTATATGCAGTGGTTGCATAGGGGAAATTCTATGTTGCTTTAGCACATCTTTCATATATAATTCATGTTTAACTTTCTTCATTTTTATTTATAGTGATATAGTTGTGGTAAACATTTTTAAAAAGTCTAGGTTTATATAATGTTAGTCATGTGACCTGAAATTAATAATTATGTCTGGGCTGAAGGTTGTATCCCATAATGCTCTCTGCGGAATTTTTTCTTCCCTAAGTAACCTTTCTTTAAACACAAACTGTCAGGCAACAGTTCCCTTAAAAATGCTGAGATGTTGCATAGAATTTAGCAGATTTTCAATACATATGAAAAAGCTTAGTTCCGTGATGTTTGCATTGTTTAATATCATGCAAGTAGCAGAGTTCAGAGGTCACATACTATCTCCTTCTATGTTTGGCCTTGGTCATGACCACTGAGATTACTCTTGGAATGAGTCTCAACAGATGTTAATCTTTGCCATTAGGTCGGTGATCAAAATGCTTTATTTGACAGACAAGTCTGTCAAGTTATATTTTTTCTAGATGATATACAATAGTGAAAAAAGGAGCACAAAAACTCTCTTTGCATACAAGCCATTCATTCTCAGGTAAGGGAATTCTCCTTCTAGGCTCCGCCAGGTGTCATGATCAGGGTAGTTACATAGCAATACTATATATGAGTACATTTCTATTTGTTCTGCAGGTGTTTCTTGGGATCTTTTGATTGTCTCTATTAAAACAAAATATATCAAAATAAAAGTTTCAAACAGACTGATAAACATTTACTTGTTTGTCAATATTTTTGTTTCACATATCAGAGCAAAGTTCACTTTAAATGTAAGAGTTATCACGATGCTCATTCTGCCAGTGATTGAATTCATTTGGCCATAATTCAGCAAGCACATGAGTAGTGATTGTCATATGTGAGACACTGTTCTAAGCCCTATAACAGCACTCTGACTATGGTGTCTGGTTTTTTATCCACTAGCTCATACTATTCATTTCAAACACTTTGGAATGTCGTATGTTCAGAAGCCTTGTTGAGCATTACTTTTAATGTTTATATTCTTACTTATATCTCAAAACATATTGCAATATTCCTGGGACCATAACATTTCAATATTGACTTTGCTTTCCCTTTTGTTAAGAATATTTTTATTTTGTTTTTCAAACACACATTTCCTTTTATTTTAAGTATTTTTTATTGTTCAAGTACAGTTGTCTTTATTTCCCCCCCACCACTTCCCCCACCCCAGCCACCCCACTTCCCACCCTTGATCCTAACCCCCTTTGGCTTTATCCATGTGTCCTTTATAGATGTTTCTGAAAACCCTCCTCCCTCTTTCCCCCCATTAGCCCCTCTCATCTCCCCTCTGGTTACTGTCAGTTTGTTCTTCATCTCAATGTCTCTGGTTATATTTTGCTTGTTTGATTGTTTTGTTGATTAGGTTCCACTTATAAAGATGCATTTCCTTCTCCCAAAATAAATCTTATCCAGCTGGACAGAATACAAAGTTTGTAAACACTATATTGTAGTGAAAACAGAGTTTTGACTTGACTACTCAGTAAACACATTGGATGGAGAAATGGGTATGTACTTATTAATCTACTCAACAAAAATGTATACCATAAAAATATAAATATATGAGAAAACAAATAGATACACCTTGACTCATTTATAGCCATCTTTTAAAAACTTGAAAAGATTCACAGAATTTAAAATATTCTCTCTGCTTTATAAAAGAGAGTGTGTGTGAAAAAATAAATCAGTAATAGATCCCATTGAGTGGTAACTTATCTACAAGTACAGAAAGTTCCCTAAGTACCACTTGCATTTTAAATGCTAGAAAATTAGGAGTAAAATATCTTGCTATTTACAGTGAAAATCTTTCCCTGATTAGGAGTGGTGTGATATCTTATCACAAAATAGAAAAGTCTATCTACTCATATGAGTGAAAAATCATAATCCATAGACTCTTTGAGAGAAAGATCAGATGAGAAATTTCATTTAAAAATGGAGGAATTGGGGCCTTAAAAGCTGAACGATTTGCTTAGATCTATCTGCAAGCCAGTGGTTGAAACTGAGCACCCAAATGTCATTCCATCTAATGAAATGTAGTCTCTAGATATTAACATAAGTACAAAATAAGAATGACCTACATCAATCACATTTTGGTTTATGCCAATTACCTTAAAAGAAAGAAAAAAAGGAACCTGGTGCTCTATGTCTTAAGTATTCTAAGATCAACTTCACATAATATACCCATATGTAATTTAGGTTTTATACACTTGCACCTGGTTCAAACAAATTCTAAGTAATGAGTCTCTATTCCTTATCTGTGCCAGTCATCTAATTAGAAAAATGGTGTCTTTGTGAACATATGTTCACAAAGACATTGTGAATATTTCAATGTTTCATGACAAAAAACCTTTTACCAAAAAGAAAGGATAGTATATTACTGTGTGATTACATGTGCGTGTCTTTGCTGAAATTAGCTGTTTCTAGGTACTGAGGCTATATGATGTGACTTGAAAAGAAGGCCCTCTGTGAACAATATAAAATCTACCTCAATAGGATACCAAAATTGCTACAAATGGAGAATTTACCTTCATAGTGATGGTTTCTGAGCCAGCTCTAACAACTGAAATAACCACCATTTTCTTTATCTAAGATCCAAACTTTCCTACAGTTTATTGAAAGGATAATAATACAACAATATTTTGAATTTGTGTATATACACACACACATACATACATACATACATACAATTCTGATGTGTTAAGGCTTTCATCCACACTACCAAGCAATTTGAGAACACTAACTGAGGGTCCTATAATCAATTAAATTCAGTTCTGATACTGTCTACCTGGAGAAAGCATCAGATCCCACAGGGTAAGGGCTCAGTCTCCACCCCACTTCAGATGCTAATCTTTTTACCAAGTCCAAATTGTCAGCTGTGCTTTGCACCAAAGGGATATAGATTGGAAGTTCTTAAAACTCCCTCCTTGGGTTCAATTAATTTGCTAGAGCAGCTCACAGAACTCAGAGAAACATTTTACTAAATAAATTATCAGTGAATTATGAAAAGATTTAACTCAAAAAAGCCATACAGAAGATCAGCACAGGGCAAGGTAAGGGGGGAGAGTGCCCAGCTTCCATGACTCTCCCTGTGCACCATGTCCACAGTCCTCCATGCGTTCATCAACCCCAAAGCTCTCCGAATCCCACTTTTGGGGTTTTTGTATAGGCTTCATTACATAGCCATGATTGATTCTCCTATTGGTCATTATAAATTAATTTGACTCCCTCATTTCCTCTCCTCCGACCAGAGGTGGAAGGGGTGGAGAATTACTGAAAGTTTTAACCCCCTAGTGCTTGGTTGATTTTTCTGAAAACCAACCCCACAACCCCTATCCTTAGGTTGTCTAGGCATTTTCCAACAGCCATCACATTAACATAAAGTACCTCTTTATTGCTCTCATAATTTAGAAAACCCCAATGGTTTTATGAGCTCTTTGCCCGATACACAGTTCTATTATAAAGCACAATATCACAATATGTATGTCTATAAATATTTAGAGAATAAATATAGTAGAAGGTTCTACCTCTTTATGAGCACTTAAGGCATAAAGTACAATACGGCAAGCACTGGTATAGTATTTACCACCTGGATATATGATAAAACATTACCAGACACACAGGCATCTTCTTTGCTCATCCTCTTGTCCTAGCTCCCACACATAACTGAATTATTTGGCCAAAATGGCCACACTTTTTCCATTCCTATATATTATACTCTTTTACAATGTGACTTTTAAATATTTTCATGAGGTAGAATCTGGACTTCACTGTGTCACTTTTACTAGATTAGACTGTGATGGTGAATGTTCTGTGACAATTGGGTGAGATAATGTGCCCAGATATATAGTAGAACATTATTCTGAATATTTCTGTTAAGATGATTTTGGATGAGATTAACATTAAACTAGTGGATTTTGAATAAGCAGACTGTCCTCCATAGTGTGGGTGGCCTCATCCAACCAGTTGGAAACCTGAGTAGAACAAAACGACTGACGTTCCCTGAGCAAAACACAATTCTGCGACAGACAGCCTTCAGTCTTGAACTGCACCAGGGGTTTTCCCTGAGTCTCCACTCTACAGATCTGGACTTGCCAGCTTTCATAATTTCATGAGCCAATTTCTTAACATAAATAAATTAAATATATAAATCAAATATATATATATTAGTTCTGTTTCTCTAGAGAACCCTGAACAATACATTGCCAATTAAAAAAAAAAGAAGCAAACAGAAGTTTGCAAAATACTTGCATGATAAGCCTTGGATTCTCTTTATACAAGTGCTGATCCTTGGAACCTTGGAGATATGAACAAACCTGGGCTAGATGCTCGAAGATAAGCACAGTTAACTCCATCATATATGTCAATAACCAGTCTATTTCCAGACATGGAAATGCCAAACAACTACCAGCTGTCCATAAATGGATGAATAAAACAAAGCAATATTGGGACGAGCCATCCCAATAAGCCCAACTCAAATTGTCAGCTTACAGATTTTCGAGATTATTTGTTCAAGTACCCACAGGGCTACTCACCGCCTCCAGGATTGCTTTACCCAGAATGAGTGATTCAAAAGGGAGAGCAAGAGATTACTCAAGATCGAAGCCAGGATCTTTTATAATCTAAACTTGGAAGAAACATACTAGAAACATACCGTATGCATTGGTCACAGAGACTATTGCTGGTACATGTGGGAAAGGACTGCCCCACAGTTTATCACAGGAGAGGATCACTGACTGGGATTCTTTAAAGGGAAGGCACCATAGAATTTATGCCTTTTAGTAAAAGTTTAATAATAATAATTCTATTTTAATACAGCTTTTGTTAGATTCAGTCTTAGATACCTCATTTTATTTTATGGGTGGTTATTTTAAATGGCATTTAAAGAACCTACATGTTTAACATTTCCCTGCTAATACATAAAAAAAATAAATACAATTGACTTGTGTATGTTGAAATTTTATACAGAGTTTTGCTGCATTCTTCTTATTCTAAAAATAATCTTAATGGCTTTTTTTGTATAATTTTGACATAGACATTGCCATGCAGTTAACAACCAATGAGAGTTCTATTTCATTTCATCCTAATTTCTCTCTCCCCCTCTTTCTCGTCCTCTCTCCCTTTCTCTTACAGAAAGAGTGACAGCAGGCATCATTTAGCTAATCTAAAACTGTATTTTTTAACCATCATTATTAAGTATTATGCTTGCTCACTTAACCTTTATCAGTTTCCTTCCATTCTGATATTTAACAATGAATTTGTTATTTTACTATGAATGTACTCTGAATTGTATTTATTGCTTTTACTACATGTAGTGAAATGACCATCAACTTTTGTTTATTTAATTTATTAATATGGTTAATTACAATGTAGATTTTCTTAAAATTAAACCAATCTGTAATAAGAGTGGTAAACCTAACTTGGTCATACCATATTTACATGCTGTATTATACTTTGCATTACTATAATGTGTTTGCATTTATATTCATTAGGGTATCCTATAATTTTCCTATTTCATATTTTTATTCTCAGTTTTGATATTAAGTTTATGTTGGCCACATAAAATTTTGAAGAGTTTCTTTTTTCCATTATTTAGAAAACTTTGATTATGTTTGAAACAATATTTATCAATTTTTGGTAGCAATCATCCATAAAATCATCTGAGCCTAATGTTGTTTTAAAATATTTTGGGGGTAGCCCTGGCTCGTGTGGCTCAGTGGATTAAGTGCTGGTGTGTGAACCAAAGGTAGTCAGTTCAATTCCCAGTTAGAACACACACCTGGATTGTGGGCCAGATCCCAAGTAGGGGGCATGCAAGAGGCAACCACACATTGATGTTTCCCTTCCTTTCTTTCTCCTTCTTCTCCCCTCTCTCTAAAAATAAATAAATAAAATATTTAAAATAATTATAATATGTTTTGAGGTAAAATATATCTTACCTTTGAATTCAATAGTATTATTGAATTGTATTATTATTCAATTGTATTATTGAATTGTATTATTATCATTGTATTTCTATTGGAATTTTTTTCTTTATAAGTAAAGGTTGAATATACTTTCAATAATAATTACATTTCATCCAAGTTTCAAATCTAAGAACCCTGAAACATCAATCCAAAAGGACCTATGCACCCCAATGTTCATAGCAGCACAATTTACAATAGTCATGTGCTGGAAGCAACCTAGATGCCCATCAGTAAATGAATAGATCAAAAAATCATGGTACATATACACAATGGAATTTATGCAGCAGAAAGAAAGAAGGAGCTCCTACCCTTTGTAACAGCATGAATGGAACTGGAAAGCATTATGTTGAGTGAAATAAGCCAGGTGTTGAAAGACAAATACCATATGATCTCACCTTTAACAGGAACCTAAACAACAAAACAAACAAGCAAGCAAAATAAAACCAAAGACACTGAAATAGAGAACAGAGGGACAGTGATCAGAGGGAAGAGGGGAGGGAACTTCAGGGGGAGGATTTATAGGAACTAGTATAAAGGACACATGGACAACAACTAAGGGGGGTGGAAATGGGAGGGAGGTGGGGAGCACTGGGTGGGGGTGGGCTGGGATGGGAGTAAAAGACAGAAAACTGTACTTGAACAACAATTAAAATAAAATAAACAATAAAGTAAAAAAATAAATTGCAATTTTAATGCTAATAAAATAATAATAAATATTTAATAATAAACAGCTAACTATATAATCTCTGCTGAATATATATACTTATATACATAATTTATGTCAATATCAATCCAAATATTATTTATGATATCTTTTATTTTATTTTTTTATAAGATGTCCTCAAGTTTTACAACTGGGTTAGTTTCAGAATCAATTTTTAGCTTTGTGTTTTTTCTTTCCCCTATATTACTTTTATATCTAATTAACTTCCATATTTATTTATGTTTAACTTTGATAATATTAAGTATTCTATGACTCTTTTTGTACTTATTTAACTCAGTGCTTAGTTCACTAATGAACTAAGAATTTCATTAAATTTTCACAGAATTTTTCCTCATCTAAGTATTTTCTAACATTAGCATAAAATTATGATGTGATATTTTTATTATTATTCATGTTGGAGAATTTTTAAAAATCACAGCTTTAAAAAAGTGGTTCACTTAGTATGATTTAATACTTTGTTAAATATTTGTGTAATTTAATCATTTTAAAATGTATTTTCCATTTTTCTTGTTCCTCTAGTTTTGTAGGAACAATAGGTCATTTATTTGAAATTTTTCTCTTTTTTAAGTAGGCCTGTGTTGCTATAACTTCCCTCTCAGGACTGCTTTTGCTGTGTCCCATACAACTTGGACTGTTGTGAGTTCATTTTCAATTATTTCCAGAGAGTTTTGACTTCTTCCTTGATTTCAGTCTGGTACAGTCATAAGAACAGCCACATAGGCCAATGGAACAGAATAGAGAGCCCAGAAATAAACCCATGTCAATATAGTCAGTTAATATTTGACAAAGGGGGCAGGAACATAAAATGTAGTAAAAATAGCCTTGTCAATAAATGTTGTTGGGCAATCTGGACAAATACATGCTAAAAAATGAAACTGCACCACCAACTTACACCATACACCAAAAAAAAACTGAAGATGGATAAAAGATTTAAATTTAAGTTGTGATGCCATAAAAGTCCTAGAGAAAAACATAGGCAAAAAAATTTGAGATATCCCATGAAGCACATTTTCACCAACACATCCCCTAGGGCAAGAGATATGAAGGAAAGAATAAATAAATGGGACTATGCCAAGCTGAAACACTTCTGCAAGACTAAAAAAAAAATATCAACAAAATGGAAAGGGAGCCAACCATCTGGGAAAACATACTGCCAATGACACCTCAGACAAGGGTTTGATCTCCAAAATATACAAAGAATTCACATGACTTTATGCCAGGAAGACAAATAATCCAATTAAAAAATGGGCAAAGGACCTGAACAGACACTTCTCCAAGGAGGACTCATGAAAAAATATTCAACATCACTAGTCATTAGAGAGACACAAATTAAAATTACAATGAGATACCATTTTACATGGGTCAGAATGCCCATCAATAAATCTACAAACAACAAGTGTTTGAAAGGTTGTGGAGAAAAAGAAAACCTAGTTCACTCTTGGTGGGAATGCAGACTGGTACAGCCACTGTGGAAAACAGTATAGAATTTTCCCCCAAAACTAAAGATGGATGTGCCTTCTGATCCAGTGATCCCACTTCTGGGATTATACCTTAAGAATCCTGAATCACCAATTCAAAAGAACCTAACCCCTATGTTCATAGCAGCATTATTTACAATAGCCAAGTGCTGGAAGCAACTGAAGTGCCCATTAGTAAATGAGTGGATCAAAAACCTGTGGTACGTTTGCACAATGGAATACTAAGGAGCAGAAAGAAAGAAGGAGCTTCTACCCTTTACTGCAGTATGGATGGAATCAGAGAGCATTATGCTAAGTGAAATATGCCAGGCGGTGAGACAAATACCATATGATCTTACCTATAAATGGAACCTAATCAACAAATCAAGCAAACAAGCAAAATACAACCAGAGACTTGGAAATAAAGAGCAAACTGACAGTGACCAGAGGAGAAGGGGTAGGGTGGTAATGGAAAAAAAGAAGGAGGGGCAACCAAAGAACAAAAATAGAGGACTCATGGGTATGGACAATGGGGGGGGGTGGAATTGACTGTGGGAGTGGGAGGAGAATGGGGTATGGGAGCACAATGGGGGAAAATGTGGGACAACTGCAACCGAACAATAATTACAAAAATAGAACAATAAAATTAAAAAATAAAAGTTATGTTCCCTTAAAGAAACTTATTTATAATCTTGTCCTATATGTGGTAATCTTTTTATTTCTATGCTTATTTATACTATCTATTCTATAATAGTTTTCTTTACATGTTTAACAGAACTTAATTTATTTTTAAGCATTTAATTCTACTTTACATTTTGCTGTTGCTTTTTCCCACTATGAAAACGTATTTATCCAGTTCTGTCAATACATGATTTATGTATTTTGTAACTACTTCATTGATATATATATATACTTAACACTGTACATATTTTCAAGAAATGAAGGACTACAAAGATCTGGAATCCAGGCAGGGAAGCAGGAGTTGCCTGATATTTTACTCCCAATATCTCCATGTGGGGCTTCATGCTTCATGTCTCCACAGTTCTGGGCTTAGGTATTGGGTTCCTGATCACCAAAGAGTCACTGGTTTGCCTAGAGATACAGTAAGTGGCCTATTGAATTATGTAAACCCACTGCTACTATGTACTGTGCAGGCACTTTATATTTCTTATATCTAGAGACCAGGAGGCAAGAAGGAGATCACCATTTCTGCAGACTAATTGACCTTGATTGTCAGCAGGGCTGCTGGTACAGAAAGGGAGCAGGGAGGCACATGTGTGAGCAATTTTTGGTACTCCCTGACCATTTGGAACCCTGAATGAACACGTAAGAGCAACTCAGTCCAAGAACAACATGGTGACTAGGGGCTCCCATTGCTTAGGGCTGAGAATCTCAGTTACATCACCAAGTTAGCCACTGATGCAGGCAGAGGAGGTGTCTGAGGGTAAGGGGGAATCTAGATGGCATGGCGGTGAAGGGACACAAAGAAAGGAAATTAAAGTGTCCAAACCAACTGCAGCAGTGAGAGCCAGACTCTTTCATGCTTTCACTGGCTTAAGTTTCCTTTCAGAATAAGTGGTCCACTGAATCCTATTGGGACTCTTTCCTGAACTCCTAGGGAGAAGGGTGTCTGGGCAGCCCAAGGACTGGGCAGTGATAATAGAGATATGCTGCCCAGACCCTCCTTTCTGTAAAGTCCTGCTGCCCAGCTATCAGTAACGTAGGAACAGCCTTAGCCTGGTGGCTTATCTGATTGGAGTGTTGTCCCATTTACCAAAAGACTGCAGTTCAATTCCCAGAGTATGTATGCACGTTGCAATTCAATCCCCCTATGGGAGGCTACTGATCAATATTTCTCTTTCTCTTTCTTCCTCTCCCCACCTTTGCCTCTCTCTCTAAAATCAGTTAAGGAAAAAAATATCCTCAGTGAGAATATTTTTAAAAGTGTAGGGATTGAGAGGTACAGATTAGTAATTACCAAATAGTCACAGAGATGTAAAATACAGCATAAAATATAGTTAGTAAACTGTAATAACAACATACAAATGGGTACTGGAAATATCAGAAGGAACACTTCATAAACTATATGATTGTGTAACCTCTATGCTGTAAAGCTGAAACTAATATAAAGTAATTTTGGATGTAAACATTGAAAAATTTTTTTTAAAAAAGGGTAGCTAGGAGGCCATAGTAAGCTATTAGGTCCTTCAAGGTCTGCCTCAGCTACAGACCTAACCCAAGGTCATGTACTTCCTTGCACATATGTGGTGATTGAGAAAAACTAGGTTATAAAGGCCAGGTAATTGACAAAATACAGTTGTTCCAAATCTCACCCTTAGGTTCACTGAGTTTTATCTGGTCTGTATTACCACCATATGACTTCTTCCTCTGGCTAATATTCCTTCTTCTGCTTACTTTCACCAGAACTGAAACCCACTAAACATTTTGTAAATGTTTCCAAACTCCATGCAAACATTTGTTTTCTGAGATTGTGATGCTCCAGATATGGTTTCTTGTCCCCAGAAATACAAGGGTTTAAGAACAGTCAGTTTGCACATGTGTCACATGCTGTGGGCAGGTTCATTGAGCAAATCAACCAAGATCAGCCAGTTTGAAAATAACTGTTCTGTGAAATGTCTCCATTTTCCTTTGAGAATTTTCAAAAAATACAGTGTTTATGCATTTGCCTAACATAATTCCAAGACCTTTTATCACTTGTAGCTTGAGTGGCCCTCTGAATTCACAGCTCCAGCACTGACATTCCTGAGTGTTTGTGTTCAATAACTTATTAACATTTGAGTGTCATCATTTAATGTAGTGTTATATTAAGAATATTACAATAATGTCAATTGAGAGGACAGTTAACACAAATTATACAGAAAAAATTGTGGGAAAGTAAATCAGCCTAAGATGACTTTTTAAAAAACTATAACATCACTCACCTTTCACACCACAAAAAATAAACTGAAATAAAAACAAACAAAATATTGTGCCTGTGGTCCTACCTATTCTCCCTTTATAAATCTTCCACTTAATGTAGCACTTTGCTTCTTTGTATAGAAGTGCTAGCCATGCATTATTATGGTAAAGCTGATGGCCAACAAGACATAATTTAAAAAGAATTGCTAGAAAGCTTTCAGGGACTCACTTATTCTTGAATATGGATTTATAAAAACATATATGGGCTATGAAGAAGCTTTCTCTTCAAACATCAATAATTATAAGGAAGTTATTATATAAACTAAAAATATCCAACTTTTCCTCAAACATCATTCAAACAAGAACAGAGTGAAGTAAAATATTTAGTGTTGTGAGGGAAAAAATCAAAGTAAAGTTCTGTACCTTGCAAAGTTATCTTTCAAAGGTCAAGAAGAAATAAAGATTTTATCAGATAAACAAAATTTAGGGAATTTCTTGCCGGTATACCCACCTTGCAAGAAATGTTAAAGACGTTTTCTAAAAAGTGGGAAAATAATATAGGTTAGAACTTTGGATCTATATTAAGTGAGAAGGATCACTGGAAAGATTAAGAGAAGATGAAAAGTTTCTATTCTTCTTGTTTCTAATTAATTTCATAGATAACAATTTGTTCCAAATAATATTAAAATGCTATAATCAATTTCATATGTTTATATACAAAGCTTCATTGTACAAAAGTCGGTATTTTATAGACAGAATACAGGAGAATTTGGTTTTGATGTAGGGACAGAAGTCATTTATTATCAAGAGATAAAAAAGATACATTTATATAGGTGAACACTGAAATTTAAAGGAAGCAAAGAAAGCAGCTCTTAATTGCTGTCACACTAACTAGTCTCAGTCTCACAGGTAGACCATGGTTTTCTTGCTGAACATGAATAGTTACTTTGTTGCTCAAATTATTCTACCTTTGGCCACTGGGGTTCCTTTCTCTTGGCTCCTCTGTCCCTTTGACACAGTTAATTGTCACAGTTTGTTGATACTCCACAGTTTGTTGTTGTGCTCGTGTTTAGCATTTCCTTACTTTCTGGCATTACAAAAGGCCCCATGTCCATGTGGCATATTTTTTGGTCTCATCCCTAAAATCAGCCATTTTTCCAAGAAGTCCTTATTCCTTATATGGGAGAATAGTTCTAGAAACCAAGATTTGGACACTGACTGTATTTGTTCCTTTCAGACTGCCCTTATTTTTGCTTCTAGGCAGTCTCAACTAACAGAGTAAGAAAATATATATGTGTATACTAACCCATGTATATGTACCTATCTCTATCTATAGCTAGGGCTATATCCATACCTAGATAGATAGATCTTCATCGCTACTTCTATTAAGCTAAATATGAGCACTGTTTATGTTCAGCTTCAATTCTATTATATTGCCATTGGGTATAATGGATCATCCCGACATTCCTCTATACTAGTCTTTTTTTTTCTTTTTTAGATTTTATTGGTTTATTAGAGAGAGGGGAAGGGAAGAAGAGAGAAAAAACATTGATGCACGAGAAAAACATCCATCGGTTGTCTCTCACATACCCCCACCTGGGGACCTGGCCCACAACCCAGGCATGTGCCCTGACTGGGAATCTAACTGGAGACCTTTTTGTTTACAGTCCTGTGCTCAACCCACTGAGCAACATTACCTAGGGCTCCCCATGCAAGTCTTTACCCTCTCACTCCAAAAATGAAAAACTTGGCTTCCACATCTGCCAACAATTTATTTAATTGTTCAATTTTAGTTATCTTGCTGGTCTAAGAGAAGTTATTAATTTTGAGTTTGTCCAACATTTCCTTGCTTTACAGTATGGGAGAGAACATTCAAGCTCATATGCTGGAGCTAAAACAAGAGGTGTTGTGAACATATTTGTACATGTTTTCCAGGCCAATATATACATATGGAAACCTCCAAAGAAAGAAAAGCCAGTTTATCAAGATCCCCAGTTGCTTCATTTGAAATTCCATTATCCTGCTTTGCTTAGGCTTCCCATAGCCTTCTTCTACCTGGTAACTAAATGAGCAGAGCGCTAAAGCAGAAACATTTCTGGAAGATACTTGACTACTCTGAGGTAAATACGGCTCAAGAACCAGCTGACAGCTTTGTCACACCTCCTTTAAATCCTCGCAGCCAACTCTCTTTCCCTCTCTCCTTCACTAAAGCTCAAACGTACAGCCTGAGAATTCTTCTGGACTTATCTGACTTTCTCTACATTTTTTCTCACACAAGCATTTTGTTAATAGAATCCTTGCACATTGTATTCCATCTTTACATATATTTTTCAGAGGATTCTACATAATCTAATTTTAGAAGTCTATCCCCACTTACAATATTAAGAATCACTACTTGTAAGGATCACATTTTAATTTATTACAGAAATATTCCAAAAAAAATAAAAATGTGAACTGAAATGATACCACCTTACACCTGTTGGAATGACTATTATCAACAAGACAAGTAATAAAACATGTTAGTGAGGATGTGGAGAAATAGGAACCTTTACACAGGTGGGAATGTAAACCGGTGAAGCCACTATGGAAAACAGTATGGAGGCTCCTCAAAAAATTAAGAATTGAGCACCCATATGATCCAACATCTTTTCTGGATACCTCCCCAAAATACTTGAAAATATTTAGTCACAAACATACACGCCCCTATGTCCATTGCAGCATTATTGACAATAACAAAGACATGGGAATATCTTCAGTGTCCTTTGATAGGTGGCTAGATAAAGAAGATGTGGTGCACGTATATGACAGAACCCTATTCAACCATAAGAAAAGATGAAATATTGCCATTTGCAATGACATGGATGGATTCTGAATGTATCATGTTAAGCAAAATAAGTCAGATGAGAAAGGACAAGAACCGCATGATTTCACTTATATGTGGGACATATAATTAAAAGCAAGAAACAAACGAGACGAAAAAGACTTACAGACAATACTGTGGTGGTTGCCACAGGGAAAGGGGGTTGGGGGTGGTTAAGACTGTAAAAGGTGGTCAAAATAAATGGTGATGGAAGGAGACTAGACTTTAAGTTGTAAACACACAATGCAATACGCGGATAACATATCATGGAATTTTACTCTTGAAACATATCTTACTAACCAATGTCACTCCAATAAATTTAATTACAAAATCAAGAGGAGCCAGGTCTGAACCCAGCCCTTTGTCCTCAAAGCTGAGGCTCTGGCTACAACCTGGCAACCCCAGGGCATAACTGTGTGTGAACGATTATGGTGGGACTGTATACAGTGCAGGGCAAAGGACAGGCAGTTGGCAGCCCAGAAAGGCCCCTGGAACTCTTTTCTGAGGAAGACTCCCAGGTATTGGGTTGGCCAAGAAGTTTATTTAGTTTTCTCCATTCAATGGCTCTAGTAGTGTTTAGTTGTCTTTAACTTAGTTCAAAACATTTTGTTAGATTGCATTGTGACAGCTGTGACGCCAGCATGCATTAAAAAAACTTATCAAACTTTGTGAATTTTTGTGTAGCCATTTTAATATTGAAGACGGAAGGCAATAGAAAAATATTTTGATGTATTATATTTTATTATTTCAAGAAAAGAAAAAACAACTGAAATACACACACACAAAAAAGATTTGTGCAGTGTATGGGAAAAGTGCTATGACTGATCCAACATGTCAAAAGTGCTTTGTGAAGGTTCTTGATACTATTGACATCTTTACCAAATACTTCTTTGCTGTGGGGCTGTCTTATGCATTGGAAGATGCTTAGCAGCACCCCTGGCCTCTACCCACTAGAAGGCAACTGTGGGAGAGAGCCACATACTCAAAAAATCCAAATCAATAAAATTATTGGTGAAAATTTTAAAAAGTGTCTTTTATTTTATGGAAAAACTAAACAGACATTTTGGCCAACTGCATAGGAGACCCCAGGCAGTGACCTCACTTCCTGATGACAAAGCCAGACAGAACTCGGAACCCTGGTAACCAGCAGCAGCCACAGTCTAGAGTAGGCCCTGCTCAGCTCACTTGGCCAGCAACCCTTGGAGAGAATAACATGTAGTCTTACTATTTCCTTGGGTTTTGAGGCTATGGCCTTAAGAAATCTGCACTTATAGTGTGTTCCTACAGATGTGGGGTCACATAGATGTGGGGTCACATAGATGTGGGGTCAGGTCTCAACCTAGATGCCTCTGGTGCTTTTCCTGGAGGGACCCAAAGCAACAACAAGGAGGCCCAAGGTACTCCAGTGCAGGCCAGGCTACCACTCTGATTTCACTTGGGCAGCCCTATGTTTTTTCCACATGTTTGTGGTAAAGGCTGGCTGGGAAAATGTAGCATATGGAGTGGTACCATTCTGCCTGAGGGCTATCCCAAGACCTGGAGGAAAATCTCATTTTATCCAGGTGGAGTTCTGTGCAGAAAAAGGTCTATGCCTAATCTGAGAGCAGAAGGTCTTCTCTAATGAGTCTGCAGAATTCAGACATGTCTGGAAAAAACCTCCTTCTCAGAAGCTATCATCTGGACCTGCACCAACTATAGCAGGAGATCCTGAGCTGGTATTAAACACACCTCCACTAAAAACTGAGCCATCACCTGCACCTGCACTGGTTTCTGCAACGCATCCTACACTGCTTCTGAATGCACCATCCTGAAGGGAGAGATATCATCTGCATTTGAACTAGCTTTCACAGAAGACCCTGAGCTGGTAGTGGATGCACTGTGCCATGAGTGAACTATAACATAACTATGAACTTAACTGAGAAAAGGAGAGCTAATATAAATTACACATATAAATGTGATAAGATGAATAATTTTAAGATAACTTCTTTGTAAAAACAGTAACATCTGTCCTTCAAGTAAAATAAAACTAAACTAAACTAAACTAAAATAAAAACAAAATAGTATACCTATGATCCTACTCATTCTCCCTTGATAGATCTTCCGTACAATGTATTACCTTGATTCTTGGTATAGAAATGCTAACCCAGGCATTATTATGATAAAGCTTATGGCACAACAGGGCATAATTTAAAAAGAACTGCTGGAAACCTTTAATTTAATTTTATTAAATTTATTGAGATGACATTGCTTAATAGGGTCATATAGATTTCAAGAGACCCACTTATTTTCAAATGTGTATTTACAAATACATACACGGACTATGAAGTAGTATTGTCTCCAAGCATCAATAATAATAAGCAAATTACATAGACTGAAGTTGAGGTTTTTTGTCCTTATTTTGTCAAAAAGAGAGTAATTTCATTCATCAGTTATTCCATATATCTTCAGAAGATGTCTGTCAGTATTTATTGCATTGTTCATGCAGCTCCATAAATACCACATTCATTTGGTGCTCATTTGCTTGCTCCATACAGCTCAAGCAGAGAAACTTTTGTCTGGAAATTGTCTTTTTTCCTAGTACTTTTCACAGGGAAATTGTTTATGTGTCATTCATCAGCTTTATGGCCTCTTTTCCCCTGATTTTAGCAAGCGGAAGCATGTTCAGTATTCAGTCACACACAGAGCAGACTCATTACAGGATTGTCAATGAGCAATTTACCAAGCAGAAAGTCAAATTAGCTTTACCGGAAAGTTGACTGTGGTGTGCTACCCTCAGTAAAAGTTGCAAGTGAAATTTTACCCACAAGTGGTTACATAGGGGTAATTAAAACCATTAATCTTTTTATTGATCTTTGACTTCATTGCCTACTATATTTAGCAGATAAGATTCATGAGCCACTGGAGTGTCTCCATTGTCACAGATCCCCATCGATAGATGTCCCTTGAAGAGGACTCCAGGGTAAAAGAGCATTTATCTGATTTATGCCTATTACGTGGTTCATTCAGACCTGAAACTAATTGTTACACTTTATTTAGAAGCCATATTTGCAAACTGCAAATCCTATTAAAATTGCAACTTTCATCTACAGAAAATTATCACATGGTAAATACCTTTTGAGTCATGTCTCTTTTGTTTATTTTCATATTTGAAGAGGACATGATTCTACTTTGTAACATCCCAAAATGCTATAGAGCAATATATAATTTTATACTTAGGGGCTCTTTCTAAAAGTAAACGTTTGACCTTATAGTCCATAATTATGTCTCTGAAGTGGTAATAGTCCCTCATAAAAGCATGGATTGGTTCACAGATCATTGATACAGTTAGTTTTAACAGATGCTAGGTACCATTATAATCTTTCCTATCCATTTGGCTGTCATAAAAGCTAGACCCATGTGTCCAACTTCAGCTATTATTTCTACAGGGCCTTTGCTCTTTTGTACCATGAACAATTAGTACTTTAGAAGACTAATCGTCAATCAGTGACCTTCATCAATTAGGGAATTTTTAGAATTAGGCATATGGTAGGTACTTTGAATATTTACTGAAGAAAGTAAAGTGTAAGATTAGCAAACAGTTCACTCTGGTGCCCATGGGAAGGAGAAGTCAATATAAGCCCAAGGACCTGGCATCCTAACAGCTGCAGTCTTGGAAACTTAATGGTGAGGGTCCATACTCAATAAATCCTGGCTGTAAATTCCCACCCTCACATGAAACTAACCAGAGCCAATGCAAATACATTAAACTGTATGGCATTAAACTTTTACTGTTCAAAAATGCAGAAATAATGCTGTGATGAGTGCAGTGAACAACTGTCATTTGAAGATTACCAGTGTCTACACACTCTTTATACTTTGGGGAAAGCACTCAGTGTATTACTGTGGCCTTCAGGTAAATCAAGTACCCCCTACATTTACCTAAGCAGTTAGAAGGGAAGCAGGCATGCCTATCTAAAAGCTGGAGAGACTAAATCTTGCAAAGCTGAACAAGACCACAGGGATGTCCCTAAGGGTCTGGCAGTGAGGCTTAAGCTCAAACTGATGCAGCAGCTGAATGACCAGGAGCCACAGCCTCATATCTTTGCTCCATGACCCTGGCTTGCTCCCAGGGTCATGGAGCAAAGGGTCTTACGCTCATTCAATTGTTGTCAATTTTCTATGCCAGGTTCTCCAGATTTCCAATCATTTAGACTAGCCATTCAATAATCTTTCAATAATTCATTTTCCTTTGAAGTTAACCAAAGCCACTTTTGTTATTTTAATCAATAATCATGACTGATGCATCTTGTTATTAGGTATGCATGCAAATATGCATGTATGTAATGTCATAACTCATTTTGCTTGATGGATTGTCCTGATTAATAAATACTAGTCATCCACAAGATTTTATACATAGTCTCTTTATGTAGATTAATATCAGCAGTTTTCTCTATATCTGGACTTCAGATTTCAAATGTCAAATAATGTAAATCCAGAGCAAGAAATTTGAACTTCTCTATTTCTGATAAACATTTTTAATATTTTTGGTCTCAGAACCTAACTATTTATGAGATACTAACAGACAGAAGCTCAGACTTTCTCATTAACATGCTTTATACATTGTCAGAAAGGGTTTAACAAGTGACTATTGAAAATTCATTAAATAAGTAAATAAATATTTATGTATTTCTATTCCTTCTCCATTTGTAGTAGCAACGAAGTCATCAAATAGCCATTGATAGTTTTCTTTTAGCTCCTATTACACCTAATAGAGCCTGACTTTAAAAACTCTCCTTCCTGCCCTAAGCAACCATTTACTAACTACCAATTATGGGACACCAGGCATTTGTTTCTTAACAAAATACACATGGATTGTACCTTTTGCCAGCTTATTCCTCTATGAGAAGCAGACAATACATACATCACATAATGCATACATGTGTGTGTGTGTGTGAGACATGCACTGAAAACACTGAATGCAGAGATGAAGAGTGACTGAATAACTAAAGGGAAACTCGTAAAGTTAAAGACCTCTCAGAGAATGTAATATATAGGAAAGGACCCAGACGAATGCAAAAGAATTAGTCCTGAAAATGATGGGATCCGGTATGTGCATGTGTGTTGGACAGGGGAAGGGGCAGAAAAAGAAGTAGCATATGTGACAAGTTCTGCACTGTGGCAAGTTTGCAATATATTAAAAGCAGACAAGAAGTCCATGTGGCTGAGTCCCTGGGGGCTATGGAGAAATGGCAGGGAGTGTCAGTGAGGAGTGGGCAGACACTTGGTGTAATAACTGACTGTCAGTGGTGGGTTTTAAATTTATTCTGATAATAGTGAGAAGCAGGTGAAGGAAGCAGTTTAAGTCCAAGGAGATGACACAATTGGAGATTCTTTTATGAAGCGGCCCAATATGTGGAGAATAAATTGAAGTTGTTAAAACTGGAGTCAGATTCAGGAGGTTCAGCCCAGAGGCCAGTGATGGTGCTGGCCAGACTAAGTGCTGGCCGGTGAGAGATGGGGAGAAGCTGATTCAATGTATTTTTAGAGACAGAAAATGCAGGATTTCATTGACAAGCTGGAGTTAAAGGAAAATGATTCAAAAAAAAAAAGGCAAGGGGGACTTCAGGCCCCAAATATATAATGACTTTAAGAGCTTTGAATAAAATAGAGTTAATTCTACTCTTTGGTATTGCCTCCATAAAGGTCCCTCTTTCTCCCTTTTCTTTCCCATCTCCCCAGTCCCCTGTCCCCTTTCTCTCCCTCCCCTGAACCTGATAGTTACTTTGTGATTATATAGGACAATATTATTATTTGTAGGAAATAATAAAGTCTTTGGAATTGGTAGAGTTTGATTTTAATAACCTACTCTAAGATGGTTAGGAAAATAATTTATTTGTACCATATTTCTAATATTGTTAAGCTTAAGATTGTTTCAAAATAAAACAATACCAACAAATTGTATAAAATGTTATAAGAGGTACCACAGTATTGCCCATAGATAAATTCCAGTGTAAGAGGAGTTTACGATCTATAATCACCAAAAATACAACACAAAACTTACTCTGTATGAAGTCGAGATGTTTAGAGAAGAAATGTGTGACTTGTCAATCACAATGAGACACACATTTTGATTGGAGGAATACTACGATGCACCTTCAATCTAAGACTCCATTCCATTCTCCGAACACTTCCTATCACATAGAGATTAACACCTGAGTTTCCAGCACAGCCTTAAAATTCACTACAAGGCATGGCCCTGAGTACTTCTCAACCCTCATCTTCACTACTGCCTTGGGACCCTCCTGCACATTAACAAGTGATATATTTCACAAATATCAAAACACAAAGTTTTTTTATGTTGCTTCCTTAGAACAAGTTCTGGAAGTTCACTGACTGTCAAACAAGAATTAGAGGACAGGACATACCAAGTGAGGAACGGGACTGAGGAAAAGAATGCCTACCTTTGTCTAAAGTTGGGGTCTCCCAGGTCTTCTAAAAGGTGCTACTTCCTTGGTGGCGGTGTAATTTTGGAAGGTTTTCAAGCAGCCTGGAAATTTCAAGTCAGGAAGACTGGGCATAGGGAGCAAAACCCGCCCTCGCTCAGCTCTCTGTGGAACTGACACAGCTCAGGCACTGATTCGGGTTCAAGGGGACCCAATCACCCTCCAGGAGTCCTGGGTTTGGGCTCAGGTTCTCCTTGCCCAGCCTCAACAGGACCAGAGCTCCCAATCCAGCTTGTAGGCGGCAGGTCTGGTCAAAGAAGCAAGAACAGGTCCCCTTAACCCCCAGGTCGTGAAGTGAGAATGTTGGCTAGGCATGAGTGTAGCTTGATTTATGCTAACTTTTACATTTTTAGACATATCATTTTTAAGTATCATTTGGATTTTAGCCTTCACACTGAAATGTCATTGGTGGGTCTGCTAATTTCTTAGCATTCTGTCACTTTCCAAGCTGCTTGTGGTTCATGCCTCTAAGCTTCTCCCCACTTCAGGGACTCTCTCGCAGGATGGCCTTTGTCTGCAAAGCCCTTCCCCCACCTCTTCTCCTGATTCAGATGCGCATCACTCAAGCCTCCCTCCAGCTCCTCCCCAGCTCCAGTGTAAAACAGCACATCTTTCTCTCTTTGTTCTCTCTCCATTTACTCTGCTTTATTTTGTTCACAGCATTTATACTCTCTGAAACCAAAAGTATTTTTTATCTATTTCTTATTAATTTTGTCTTCTCGTTAGAATGCACAAAGGCAGGAATTTCATCTTTTTCATTGTGTGGCTCCAAAACTTAAGGCAACAAATAGTTACCCAATAAATACTGAATAAATGGATGAATGAACTACAAAAGGTTGTAAAATTGCCTGGCTGGTGTAGCTCAGGGGATTGAGCACGGGCCTGCGAACCAGAGGATCGTGGTTTGATTCCCAGTCAGGGCGCATGCCTAGGTTGCAGGCCAGTTCCCAGCAGGGGACACACGATACATTGTGTGTCCTCGGCAGAAGCAACCATACATTGATATTTCTCTCCCTCTCTCCTTCCCTTCCCCTCTAAAGATAAATAAATAAAATATTTTTAAAAAGTTCTTCAAAAGGTTGTAAAATAATGCAATCTTATTTTAAAAGAATAAAAATTACAAAAATTTGACTATACGAGCTTGTAGTATCTAAAATAAGTTAGCATTATGTAAAAGCTAAATGTGTCTGAAGAATAGTGAGAAGATCATAAATACGTAATTATTTTCTAAAGCTGAATATAAATGTAACAGACACAGTTACATAGAAAATTCTCATATAGCACTTTCTAGCTCAGATATTGAAAACAAGTTTGGAATTTCAAGGAAAAGAAACATTTGACAAAACTGAATCAACAGGATTTACTCTTTGGTCTTGTGTAACTCTGGAGAAGCTGGAGTGCAACATAGTATATCTGTCACTTCAGCAGGCTGCATTACGAAGAACAAGGTCATTCATGGAGTTACTGATTGATCACAGTCAAATTTAGTTTGGTTCAGTGAGGAACATTTTAGTAACCTTGATGACTGAATAAAAATGTATATACAGCAAGTTTGAACATTATCCAAGTCTGGGAAAGAGGTGACTATAAGTAAGTAGGATAGTAATATTGGAAGTCTTAAAAAAACTTTTAAAAATAATAAGACTAATCAAATCATGCTGTTAGTTGAAAAAGGACTTCCCAGATAAGGTCGTGTTAAAGGAATTCACCATCACCAAACCCTTCATATATGAAATGTTAAAGGGACTTATCTAAGAAAAAAGAAGAGCAAAAACTATGAACAGGAAAATGACAACAAACTCGCAACTATCAACAACCTAACCTAAAAAAAAAAAATAAGCAAACAACTAGAACAGGAACAGAATCACAGAAATGGAGAGTGCATGGAGGGTTATGAGCAGGGAGGGGAGAAAGAAGAATGGGGGAAAAGTACAGGGAATAAGAAGCATAATAGGTAGGTACCAAATATACAGGGGTAGGCTAAGAATAGTATGGGAAATGGAGAAGCCAAAGAATGTATATGTGCAACCCATGAACGTGAACTAAGGTGGGGAAATGATGGAGGGTGGGGGGTACAGGGCAGAGGGGAAAAAGGGGGCGAAAAAATGGGACAACTGTAATAGCATAATCAATAAAATATATTTTAAAAACTGAGCTTTTCAGAAATATATCTATAAAGGACACTCGAACAAAACCAAAAGGGGGAAAGGTGGGAAGTGAGAATGGCTGGGGTGGGGGGATGGTGGGGAAGAAATGGAGACAACTGTACCTGAACACAATAAAAAAAGAAAAGAAAAAAAAAAACAAAAGCAGTTAGAAAGTGAAAAAAGATAAAAACTATATTCCCTATGTTTAGTAATAAGTGATATACATCCCAAGACATATTTTGGGATGTAAGTAAGTATAAGAGCTGGCTTTCAGTGGCAGTCATTTGACTTGGACAAATCACTTAACATTTTGAGGTTTAGAATGAAGAATGTAGGTAAAATAATAAATGCAGTAAAATTATACACTAAAGTATTGAATTTCTGTAAATCTTGCAAACTGGAAAAAGTTTAAAGTTGATGTATATTTAGTCAAGACAGTGGCAAGAATAAAAAATAGGGACTTTACCCCTGATTGCTTAAATACTATTTTCATGAAAGAGAATTAGGAAAATAGATTATTTTCTCACAAGTACATGGACCCACATGGGATTTCACTATTTATAAAGGTAAAGAATTTCAAATATTGACAAGATATGTTTCAGAAATGATTAGTTCTTCACAGGGAAAAGATTATTCATAATCAGCTCATGCTGAAGTAGTTTGTTTTTTAAGTGTATCAGCACAATGAATTGTGGTGGCATTTAAATTATATCTTAAATTTAGTTTTTAAATTCACACGATCCATGACAGTGACTGCAGCAGACAAAATTGCAGGAGGGTTCTTGTACGATCTCCATCCCCTAGTGATTCAAACACCATCCTAGGCAGCACTGGGAAAGGATTTCGCTGGTCAGTGGGGTTACCAATCAACTACAAAATAATGAGAGCATCCTGGATTCTCCAGGTAATCTTACCACTTGAATTTTCAAAGCAGAGAAATGTGTCAGCTGGAAGCAGAGAGATGTGGCAAAAGAGAGGTGAGCCCAAGGGGAGGAGGTCCCCAGTCATCCTTACTGGACTGAAGATGGAGGAGGCAGTCCTGAGCCAAGGAATGAGGGAAGCCTCGAGAAGATAAGAATGACCCCTCACAGTCAGCCCACAAGCCGAATGTCCTAAAATTGCATGGGATTTAGTTTGCTTGGAAGCAGACTCACCCTAGAGCCTCCAGAAAGAAACACAGCACTTGCCAAAACCTTGATTTTGGCCCCGTGAAGCCCAAATCTCATCTACAAAATGTGAGATAATGAATTTGCATTGTTTTAAGCTGCTGACTTTGTGATAATCTGTTTTGCAGCAATAGGACACTAATGCAGTGGCAGATGTCAAAATGGAATATTTTGTCACTCTGTAGATTATACCTACATTTAATTGTGCATTCCTAGAAGCGGGAAAAGATGAAGTGACTTTTGGTGCTTAGAATTTAATTTTTAAGACAAGTTTTGGTCAGAAAGCATACACTAAGTTACTGTATATGGATACCACTGCAATTAACTTTCCAGACCCAAGGGGGAGCCACTCCCGCCTGAATGCCACATCAGCAAATTGAAATTTAAGGTAACATTTGTGTCCTTGCAAATGCTCTTCTGGACCAGAAACACAATATATCCAGGGAGCCAATCCTCAAATGCCAAGCCAACTCTAGGGTTTATACTCATTTCCTTATTTCTTCTCACCTCAAATAAGGTTGACTACGTGGCCCCTGCCAATCAGATATTTTCCATTTCCCCCTCCTTGTTCTTTATTCTTTCCCCTACAAAAGCTTTTGATTTTTCCACTCCATTTTACAGTTCTCCAAATGGAGACTATCTGCTTCACGAAGTGTTAAAGTTTGTTTGCATCACCTAAATTCTTGCATTTAATAATTTTTAACAATATAGACAGCCACAATACATTTATGAACGTATTGTGAATGTTTTTATACGTTTATGAACAGAATTTGTATGAGAGCAAACTTAGTAAATAAGTATTAGAGAGTAATTGCTTATACAACAAAGACAGTATGTCACAAATAGCCCTTGTTTGTATCTTATACTAAGGAGCAGGCATTCAAACAATGGACATTTATATCTATAATTTTCAGTTTGATGCTTATCTGTCAAGGCACAAGTTTTTAAAATAGCAGGTGCTTTTTAATGCCTCCGAGCATTATTGCCTGGCAAAATGCTCCTCCTACACTGGATTAAACACGTACGTTTTAGGTAAACATTAGAGTTTACCTAATTGACTGATAATTGCTCATTTCTCATCTGATATTTTCTGTCTTATTAGGAGACTGCGATTTTAATTTCTGTAAGTTCAAATTGGTCTTGGTGCAAAAATGAGTCATCCTACTAATCATGATGTTGCTGAAATGCTTTAATCAGTTTTGCTTCCCTAACCTTGAACAACTCAATTTTCATTTCATTAACTTTTCTCCCTTATTACTAAAAATATTTATTCTGGCTGTAATGGTAATCTAATTTACCAATTTAAATGCTTTGCATCACAGTGGTTTTTTACATATATCTTAGCCTCCCCAGTAACTTTAAATTGCTCTTGCCTTCAGATTTTGTGCATTGACATTAGTTTTGATTATATAGCACAGTCATTCCGGCAAACTTAATGGATTTCTCCGCTAGTAGTTGAGTGGAGTCATACCCATGTTACATTTTTCGAAGAAACCTGAAGACTCTCTGAAATATTAGCTATGTTCACTGTTTTATAAAGAAGTTTAAATAAAACAAAACAACAGTAAGTGTGCGGACTGAGAATTCCTGGTTATTCCTACTCACCTCGCCCATGTGTATATAAAAGCTGAAACACTCATAATTTCAGGACACTAGTGATTAGCTTAACTGGAGACTTCACTAAATATTTCCTTGCTAACTACCTATGAAACTATTACCTGCTTGTATTTGGAGAAGACATTCTCCTACCACTTATCATTAGCTACTGTTACGACATCCAAAATACAGGGACCATGCTGCTCAAGATGAGCTCATCTAACTTGCTCCAACCCACACGCCCTGCACAAAAACTTGTACTGTTTAAGTGAAGGAGACCATACTGGGTTTCAGTGAACATGGAGGGGTTCTCCTTTCCTTCTTCCTTGCCTATACCCTCTTTCCCTTTAAAGTCACCTTCACTTAAGGTAGGTGGGATAGCTGGGATCTGCACTGCAGAACAATTGAGGTCACAGACCCTAAAAGCCAGACATGAATTCTAATCCCAGCTCTACTCTCTGATCAGCTGTATAATCTTGTACCCTTTGCTTAACCATGCTAAGGCAAGGGAGCTATTTGGTGCTCTTTAAAAAGAGGTTCACGAACTCAATGAAGTCAAGCTGAACAATGACTTGAATATAATAGGGGCAATTGTGATGTATCTCATTCTTTCATCACTTATGTGTCTCAAACATTATAAAGCTTGGGGGGGAAAAAAGAAAGATCTCAGAGAAAGGACAAATCCATTAGATGCTCCCAAGCCTGTTGCTACAGAAGCCACAGACAACACTGTTTGTTGCTCTGAGCACCGGCTGCTGCCGCCACCCAGGGGGGAGCTGCTGCGGTGGGATTTCTACGGGGCTTCATTGTATCGAATTTTATTCAGTGCAGTCATGTAAAAACACAGAAGTGTCAAAGTGATTTCACAATGCACATGTTTCCGGTTTTGCTATTAGTCCTTACTGTATTTAGTTATGTATCGTGATATTTGCTACTGTAACTGCTCTTTCCGGTGGTGTCATAGGTACTCATTCATTAATTTGCTCACCCAACCATGAAAACTTTCATGGGCACAGGCCTGATCAACTTCACTTCCTGGCACAGTACACGAGGTATGTTGGGTCAGAGGTACAAAAGTCAGCACTTGCAGGAGGGAATATATTACCGAATTACAACTGTATAGTGTGGAAAAGTGTTTCCTATTGCAGTACATTGAAAAGGTGCATAAAAGTGTTAATGGCCCAAACAAAGGGAAAATGTCCCCCCAAAAGAATGAAGGCCGTCATTGAGGACAGCACAAGAGAGATGTCTCCAGTGTGCACTCTACCTTTGCTAATGGCATTTTGGGCACTCAACTATATCCGCTTTTCAAAAGTAAGGTATCTTAATAGTTTACACTAAAATTAGTCAATAGTGTTTTAGTAAAAACTCTAATATGAATTCCAAAATAGCAGCTTTGACATTGAAATTAAGAACTTCTTGTCCCTTTAAGCACAGACAGATTATTAAAGCCGTTGCATTGATCAGCTCTTGAAATGCTAACTTTATATCTACAATATATGAATGTGTCTCTAGATACTAAGCCTTGACTGAAAGTTGATCCATGTATGATTAGCTTATTTGAAAAATAATTTTCAGACATTCTATTGAGGTAATTTTTTTCATATTTTCTATGTATACGTGTAATTCACTGAAACCTTGGGTTTTATTTTAATTATAGTCCAGTAGTCAAATATCTAAATCAAAAAAGGAAACTCCAGACTTGTACTTTTTATCTATTCATCTGGTAATCCTATAGCCAATCATCCTGGTTGTTCAAATGCTTTTATGCTTCTGCAATGTCACACCAATATGAGGTGTTATTTCTGCAATCTCAGAAACACTACCTAAAGGCTGACTTTGATTAAGCCCCACCTAAAACCCTCAAGCCTCACACAGAAAAGAATTAGTATGCTAATTTTATTCCTGTGCTATTTTTTTTCCTAGAGTATTAACTATACTACAAGAGGGTTGCTAACATTATCAAAAGCTCTCCCTAAAACAACTTTAGTAATTACTTCTATCAGCTGGACAGTAAGCATGTGGTTCACTCTTTTTTAAAGATTTTATTTATTTATTTTTAAGTAAATAAATTATTTAAGGGAAGGGAAGGAGAGAGGGAGAGAAATATCAATGTATGCTTGCCTCCCATGTGTCCCCCAGGCATGTGCCCTGACTGGGAATCAAACCGCGATCCCTTAGTTCTCAGGCCCTCACTCAACCCACTGACCTACACCAGCCAGGGCACATGTGATTCACTCTTGATTTGTCAGTGTTTTAACTTGAATTCAACCTCACTTAATATGTAAGCTCAAAAATTCAATATAACCAAAGAGTCAAATTCTGATGATCTCTTCAAAATAACAGAGCAATGCAATATTAGAGAAGTTTTTTTCATAGCACTTTAGCCTAAAATACCTTGTTTGTATTTTGGAAAGCCCATTGAAATGCCAGCAAAACAATATTAACCCAGTTCTTATCCAAGAGTACAAAGCTATTAATTTACTTGTTAATAATTAAATAGAGAATTGATCTTCCTAGGATGACTTATTTTTGTTGGAGAAACACATCCTATCACAAACAGTGTGCTTGCCTATCCCTAAGAGCTACAACTGCTCACTGCTCTTAGCCATAACCCGACACTCCCCAGTACGGGGCCTCAGCAGCCTTTTCTTATTCTGTGACTGGGCAGAATTGAAGGAGCCAGGGAAGGACCCCTATCAGCAGATGGGCTACTCAGACTATCTGCACATGGATGGGTTAAATACTAAATGTGACAACTAAGCAATTAGGTGTGTGGAACAGGGGAGTGGAAGGTTGGTGGCGGACATAAGGAGGTAGATACTTCTGCCGTATTCATGAAGAAGCAGGGAAAAATGGACTACAAACTGAAACAGGCATGCAGAGACAAGAAGTGAGATGAATTCAGAGAGTGAAAAATCCAGAGAGAAGCTGCAACACTCTCTGATTCCATCTAGTAGTTCTTAGTTCTGTTAGACCCTCATAAAGCCACACTCTCGCTTACTGCCCTGGGGAGCTGTGAAGACATCATTTCTGAATGTGGTTTACAGTTTTGTGTATATTACTTTGAAACAGACGTATAGTATGTGAAACTACCAAGTTGTAAGTGAAGTATTCATGGATTATATCTCACCAAAACACATTTAGCATTTCATAATTTGTTATATATTTGTAGCTCTTTCTTTCTAAATTTAACATTCTAATGGATTTATCCTATGATCCTCTTTAAAATATCAGGAAATATTGAATAAAACTTGCTATATAATTTTTTGATTATGAACTTTCAAGTACATATTTTTTGGAGAATTACATGCTTATTTCAAGAGGCTTTAGACTTCATTTTAGATCAGTAATTTACAAACTATAATCTGAGGCATCTAACATAGAGATGTTTCAAATATTTGGTGTGATTTAATTTTTTAAAAATGTTTTAAAAGCACTCAAATGTGAATGGCACTACATTTTAGCAGATTATACAGCACTAATACACTGTCTCATCCTGCCTGATACATTCTTTGAAGTGTTGTCATCAGAATAAAACTTTTTCTTACTATCTCTGGGGTGAAATTTGAAATTTTATAAGTGTGTAATTTCTTTTCTTGCAGTAATATATATGCCTATGCACGTATGCAATTTCACAGTCACCACAGTCACAGAGTACACATCTTCCACACACAATTAAGTGTGTAAGTGCGCTCAGGGCTCAGTGATCACATATCCATCATCGTATGAGGGCCAAGTGTGCATGAATAAGCGAAAGTATAACAGGTAGCATGACAATATCATTTAATATGTAATTCTCATGTAAGTTTTGCATTATTGATTTTTTACTTTTGGAAAGGAATTTAAAAAAACTGTTACATATCATTTGTGAATCACTTTTGTAACAGTGATTTTGTGAGGCTTGAATTGATCTTCCTTTGAATCACTTTGTAACAGTATTCACAAATGATGAGAATAAAAAAGGAGGGGTTAGAACATTAGTAGAAAATGTGAAATTTCAATAAAAGTAGAACTGTGCAAGAGTACATGTTAAAATATGGAAGAATAAACTGCAGCCTCATGTGCTTCCAGAGGTAAATATTGGACAAGAAACAGTTCTTTTACCCAAGGGAACTACAGTTAGGACTTAGAAATGTCAGGAGTGGCAGATCATAAGTGAGGTTTGGGAACAAGGGTTTATTTACAAGTCTTATACAGATGATTTTCCATACTGCATGCATCACGGCATTGTTCAACCAGACAAGGGGCCAGGCAGTTCTCTCCACATTTACCCAAAGCTCCACGCAGCTCTCTGCACATTCTTCCTACAGCAAAACCCAGAAGTTAACTTAATCCTCCCATCGACACCAATCAACCTTTATGTTCTCTTGTGAAATACAGACAGACAATCAAGGATCATCAGCTTTTCAAGAAAGTAGCCCACAAAAGTCACACACACCACCTGTACATGTGGGTAGGAGATGGTGCAGAAGGAAGAAGAGGAGTAAAGCTTAAAGCATTATATCTCTAAAAGACAAATATATGTACGGAACAGAGCCACCAGCATCCATGGCAAGATTTTGGGAATTAAAATTGTGATAGAAAAAAATTATTTTAAAACTTCAGTAAAAGAAATATATAAAGTCAATGAAATTTCTCAGAAAGTCAGACAAATGCTCAAAGAGAAAATGCAAAAAATGACAGCAGAAGCCCCCTTATCTGACAAGTAGAAATTCCAGAAAGAAAAGCCAGATGTAGTAATTAGAGGAGGTCCTACTTGAAAACAGAAAGATAGTAGCACTTACATTTAAAAATACACAGATGAAGAAGACTTGGCATGTTAAAATATTTTATTTATTTAGTTTTAGAGAGAGGGGAAGGGAGAGAGAGGGAGAGAAACATCAATGTGTGGTTGCCTCTCACGTGGTCCCTGTTGGGGACCTGGCCTACAACCCAGGCATGTGCCCTGATTGGGAATCAACCCATGACCCTCTGTTGTGCAGTTAGGTTCTCAATCCATTGGGCCATGTTAGCCAGGGCCTAGGCGTTTCTATATATGTAAACTAGTAAGGGATCCCAGGGAATTATGTACTACCTTTACAATGATTTTGTAAATTTAAAATTAATCAAAATACAAAGCATATTTAAAACAATATTTTATATCACTTGCCTATATACTTTTATATTCATTCCCTACCTTTGCTTTGAAATTGGTCATACATATAAAAGTGAGTCTTTGTTCTTACTTCTTGCCATATTCAATAATTAGCTTTAAGTAAATTAAAGTCCTAAATGTAAGACCTAACTTTATTAAACTTCTAAAAGACAGCATATGAGAAAAATCAATGCTACCTTGGATTAGGCAAATAATCTGAGAAAGGATAACAATAAACATGAAAGAGAAAATTAAAAAATATACATTGGATTTTATCACAACTAAAGACTTCCTCTTTTCAAAACACATTGTTACTAACAGGAACATGGCATCAACAAACTGAAAATAATAGTTTGAAACACATTTTAATAAAAGATCTGCATTCCAAAATATGTACATTACTCTTTTAACTCCATAAAAAATAAACACCCCAATTTAAAATAAGCAAAAAATAAATAAATAAAATGATACATCAATTGCAAACACACAAAGATAGTTATTACTGAAATTTAAAAATAATAATGAGCTACCGCTGCATACTATTAAGAATGGCTTAAAACTAACAAACAAAATTAAGTTTTCGTAAGGATCAGTCTTAACTGAATCTCTCATTCGTTGCTGAAAATGCAAAATGGCACAACCACACTGGGAGTAGTTTAACAGCTTCTTATGAAGGCTTTCTGCAAATGCCTGTTTTTAACCAAGAGCAATAAGAATACATTTAAAAATATACTGACACTTACTTATTCATAACAGCTTTATTTATAATAATCAAAATCTAGAGAAAACTCAAAAGAGCATCACTTGGTGAGCAAATAAACAAACTGTCACATACTTATACAATGGTAACTATGCCACAATACAAATTAAAAAAAGCTGCTGTTACCCTCAACACCATGGATGAACCTCAAAAGCATCATGCTAAGAAAAAGACACCATACACAAAGGTTACTTTATGCTATATGATTCCATTTATATGACTTTCCAGAAAAGGCAAAACTATAGTGATATAAAAGAGAGATTGGTGATTTCCAGGGTCAAGGGTTTGGGCAGGGGACTGGTATCAAAACTCAATAATGCCTCCCTCCCTAAATGGTCTACATTATAATTCCTTTGTACCTATAAATGTTAATATGATAAAAAAGCATGTTGCATATGTGATTAAGTTAAGAGCCTTCAGAATGGGAATGAACATTGTGCTGGATTATCCAAGTGGCATTTTTGTAATCAGAGTGAGCAGGTGCAGGAGTCAGAAGGAGGTCACAGAAGGGGTGACAGGAAGAGGAAAACCGATGCAACAACAAAAGATTGGGGTGAGGTGTTCACAAGCCAAGAAATACGGAGAGTTGCTAGAGACTGAAGTAGACAACAGATTACCTTCTGAAGCCTCCAGCAAAAGTCAGCTCCAACAATACTTCTATTGTAGTCCCATAAGACTTGTTTTGGAATTCTGGTATTTAAAAGTATAAAAGAATGTAGGGATAGATAGAAGTATCTGTGTAATTCTGTGGTAGTTTGTTTCAGGGGCAATGCAATTCTCATATAGAATATGAGGGAACTTTTACAAGTGATGGAAATGCTGTATTTCATTATCATTTTTGTTGTTATAAGTATATCAAACCCCATTGAACTATAAACTTTTCATAAATTATATTATATGTAAATTATATAAAGCTGATTAAAAAGGAAAGTTATATTTTATGTCCAGTCCATTTCCATTCTTTCACCTAAATTTACCTGTAATGCCCTAATTTTCTCAACGTCTTTTCCATCTATTGATATCTTACCAATCCTTCCAAATGCAACTGAATTCACAGACTTCCAAGATAGTCCTAGCTGCTTCTATCCTCCAGTGCCCTCAAAATTTCTCTGACAAATAGTGCTTATCATTTTCTGCCTGTGGTATAAATACTTGTAACAATTCCCTGGTAAATTATAGGTTTCTTGAGACCCAGCACCATGAAGCTGTGTGTCCTGACTGCAGCCCAGCACAAATCCTTGCAAATAGTATCTATTCCATTAAGACGTGATGAAAAAAATGCACTCATTCATTCATGCTTTTATTCAATCTGGAAACATTGCCTGAATCACTACTATGTGTCTGGTTCTATATTAGGTACTAGATAGGTAATAAAATGTCTTTTTTGGTTATCACAAAGTTCTTTTTCTTTTATTCCTTCTACAGCAGAGATTCGGTACATTTATTGTGCTAAGAGCTCCTGTTTGTTCATAAAAGAGAGCAAGATAAAAACAGTGCAGACATCTCCTAAGGTGATTAAATAGCACTTAAAGAGCCCTGTGTATCTGGGCTCCACTGGCTCTTTCAGGTATAGAGATACACACAGACTGGCTGACCTGTGATGTCAGTGTGTTACTGCCTACAGTCCTGATTCCCACTTTGTTAAACAGCATGATGAACCAGCTATTCAATTTCTTCCTCTCAGCTCCAAAAGTAGTACTTTGTGCTTCCAATTATGTAATAGATTCTGCTGTAGTGGCGACTGCTGATACATTTTTACAGGGCATAGCCAGCCTTTTTATCATGCAATCACATTAAATAACAAGCTACCTGCTCTGCAAAAGACAGGCTAATAATCTGGTCCAGATGATAACACATTATACTTTATGATAAATTCTAAACTGTGGGCCAATGAAGTTTCTGGGGGAAAAGAAGATGGTCCTGGTATATACCGAGTGTACTGCGTTTTTATTTTGGCATTTACAATTTTCACCTTACAAAACTCCTATGTACCAGTTTTACTTTTACAGAGCTTTGAACTAAACCATTGTGTTCACTCGTCTCATAAATGTTTGATATCTGATTCATCTACTTCTTATTTTTACAGAAATTGTACTAGAAAATGGAAAGTGGTGTTTCATGTTTTTATTCTATTATAATAAAACTTCCAAAATGGGACCTATATGGAGCTGTAAATGATACTAATTTCTCTCCTCACAGTTTAGGAGGGACATAGCTGGCTTTCTTTTTCTTTTCTTTTTAAAAAATATTTCTTCAATTTTTTGGAGGATTTTAGCTTTATCCCTTTTACAAGAATTGACTTGTGCTTTTAGCTTTCTACCAATGTTTCCAGGGTTTCTTAATTTAGAAAACACTAATCATTTGTACTGGGACACTATTTAAAACATGTTTCAAACTTAATAACTCAAAGTTTTTATGATAACATTGTATTATACTGTTTTTCAAAAAAATAAGGCAAGTTTGACAGATTCCATAGTGAATCACCGTATAAATATTAACTTGCTTTTCCACATAACTATCAATTCTTCTATCCATGCATGAATCCATCTTATTTTGAAAATGTTTCAAGTAAATTAATTGTAGCCATCAGTAAATTTTCCTCTAGATACTTTAGAACATGCACTATTGCTGGAGATCAATATTCGCTTTGACTTTTTTCCTTTGATGTATAATTTACATACTGCAATGAATTGCACATGTGTTAAGTGTCCATCCACTACTGTTGACATAGCCTGCATCTGTGTAGTCAAAGTCTCTGTCAGGATGTATAGAAACTTCACCGCCAATTCTCTCTTTCAGTCTCCCCTTCCAGTAACTACACCCACTCCATCCCCAGGGTCCATTTCAACTCTGACTTTTCCTCACTTCATATTTTAGTAGCCAATTATCTTTATTCTTTTATTTAATTTCCAAAACATGTTTATTAGCATGATTAAAAACATTTTCTTGAATAATGACTGAAAGAATGTCTGAACATGAAAGAGTGCCAGTAGCTAGACCTTATAACCAGTATTTGCAAGTGAATGAATAACTTTATTGCCAGTCTACACTTGAAAATGATCCATATTTATTGTTTCTTTTTATTTATTTATTTATTTATTTATCCCTCCAATTTTTTTATTTAATTATTTTTCAAGTACAGTTTTCTGTCCATTACTCCCATCCCATCTGGAATCATGACTATTGGCTGGACCAGGGAAGAGTGCCCACTGCAATTAAGTATAAACACTATCTTTTGTAATTGGAATGAAACCTGCATGTTTTAATAAGAACTAATAAAAATCCTCGAAGAGTTGTTTTTTTAATCTTCCCTTTAGGCATTACAAAGAAATAATTAATATTTTCCCTTTTTAATTCCTACATGATGTTTAGAATGATAGTCCCCAGAGGCCCCACCCTTCACGTAATGGTGAATGCCAGCCCTCTTGAGGAGGGGGTCCTCTTGGGGTGGCCACTGAAGACTGTGGCCTCTGTGGGTTTACTGTGGTTTGAGCACAAAGACAGGAACATCTAGAACATGGTAGTCATTATACATGTTCCCTTCAAACAGGTACAGAAGTCTGGTGAAAGATTAGACAACCAAACCGCTTTCTTGAAAACTTCAGTCGAACTGTTTACTTGTTTTTCCCAGCTCTGTTCCTTGATTTCCAAAATTTCTGATGGTTTCTCCCACTTGCCATCTAAATTTTCTACATAGGGATGAAAGGGTAAGACCAGGGCCAGGATAGCCCTGCCTCCAGTTGGCTCCAAGACACTTCTGATATCTTCAACAAAGTCAGGGGAAGATCACAGCAGCCCAGCAACTCAAGAAGCTGATGACATCATACTGGAACCCTGTATTCTGCCATTCATTTACATTAGACACTCTATTTCTTCTGAAGATACCATATCATAGTGTAACAGTGGATAAGTATAATGGTGGGAACTTGTAATCCACCCCACCATTCTTTTGATATTGTTTCTGCAAGCGCTGACTCTGACTAATATGTACCTTGCAGATGACCAGCATTTTTGTATAAGAATTCTAGGAACTAGCTTCAAAAGATAGTCCCTGACCTTCAAGCACCCCAGTTTTGAAAGGTTTGCTGACCTTGATCCATGGATCCAGGATGACATGAAGCTGGCGTGATGTGAAGCCAGGATGACTAAACCAGGATGATACACACCGGCCTTATCGGAATGGATTGTGCTTGTTTGCATGTAGAGAACTTTTCAACCCCCTTCCTTGACCTCTTTGTTCTACTCCCCTCTCCCTTCATATGAAAATTCTGCCTCCAATGTGAGATGGAGGTGGGCTTGGTGACATGAGACCCCATCTTCCAGGAGCTGGGCTTTGAGATGTGAGGCCCCCATCTTCCAGATAGTGGGCATTTGCAAAGAAACCACTTTTCCTTTATATCAACACCTGCCTGTGGAGTATTAGCTTCCACAGCAACTGGTTGCAATAGTTTCAGATATCTCACTGGTATAATTTTCTTCAAAATGAGGGCTCATGAATTTTGTAACTTCTCCATCTCCAGCACCCCAATTAAGAAATCTATGAATTTTCCAGTCTGGATTAATTTTAAGCAGTCTCTGAAACTGATCTGGTGAAAACACATTGAGCCTCTTCCTAGCAACCTATTGATAGATGCTGTGCACATAAACAGACTAAAAACAGATGACACGAATAATGATATAAGTGATATAATGATGCCGTTATTTAAGAAGATCTACATTCCTTGACCAAGGTAACACTGAACAAGCACAGCCTGGAGTGACTCACACAATTTCTCTCTGCTGCACACATACCACTGGCGGTTCCCCTTCCTGCTGCCTGTGGTCACTTCTGGCCGGCTGGCATGGCGTGTCATGTTCACATGCAGGGAGCAGGTAAGAGGGCACTGCAGCACCCACAGCCTCCACACCAGCCACATGGGCTCCGGGTTCAGGCACAGCTAGCTTGCCGGCAGTTTCATCGAGGGTGCCGACCACTGCCAGTGCCTGGGAGAAAAGCAGGATGACCCTGAGCCTCCCCCGGCTCTGACCTTCATGCCCAACTTGCCCATCCAGCTCCTGCAGGGACGAGGTTGGAGCTCTACTCATGAGCTAAGAGATTTAGTGGCCTCTGAAATAAAATTACAAAAATAAAAATACCTGTCCATAATGGTAAAGACTTCTGAAAAATCTGCTTCTCCAAATAATCAAAAAGAATAGTAATAAAAACTGTCAAAACTAAATTCTTCAGAATCCTGAAATTACTAAAGCCATATAAGTATGTGAAAAACAGTTATTAAGCTGAATCTCAGTTTTTAAAAAAGTGAGCTCGAGTTATTTTAATTTGTCCTAATCCCACTCACTCCTTTCTCTCCAGCTCTTCAGTAACTTGGAAAGCCAATAACCTTGAAATTATGATTAAGTTATGAAAACCAGCCTCTGAGAAGCTACAGAACAGACTTTGAACCTCACAAAACCTTATCCACAAGAATGTCACTATTGGACTTGTTTATCAGCTTGATGAAAGCTCCTTTATCGGGAGTCTGTCTCCATTTGACCTGACTTCAGTAGCTCACTCTGTGGGAAAGCACCATCCCCGAGGCACTGTGGCAAGTGATCATGGCTGACTGTTTAGTATCAAAACTGCCTGAGTGTGGCTAACAAGAGGCTGACCAAAATCTTAAAAGCAAAATGCTGAGATATAAAATGTCATATTTCTCTGACGTATTCCTGGGAAGCTAGAAGGTCACATAAATAAGAAAGTCTGTGAACTTGCCCAGAAAAAACATGAGAAAGTCCGAACCTTTTACTTCTAACTGATTGTGAGGCTCAGCTCAAGCAAATGAAAGCTAAGACAGAGTTTTAAACTCCCCATCAGACCACTGAAAACATACCCCAGCACATATATGCAACCCCTCAGCAAAGGCTGGAAGAATTATTGGCTAATAGCCTTTAAGGAAATCTTTAATTATTAACTGACAACTGAACTAATCAGAGACTTCAGGGGCTTTACATGACAGAAATAGTCCTTTAAAGTCACTAAACAAACAGAAACAACAACAGTTAAAGCAACATATCTTGAAAAGAGGAAGAATTTGATTTCCAAACTTTCCACATTATATTATTTAAACATTTTTTAAATAAGATGCCAAATGTAATCCACAAGGCATTCATTAAAAATAACTAACATGTATATTAAAGAAACAACAAGAAATGTTAAATAGCGTACTGTAAAGTATCTATGGAATACAAAAAAGAGGGGAAATAAAAAAAATAAAAGAACAAAAAATAAGTAAGATAAGTCCTGGACTAGACCAGAGGGCTTCACAGGTGAATTTTTAGCCAGCATTCAGAGAGAACAAAAACTTCTTCTCAAACTGTTCCCAAAATTTCAAGAGGAGAGAAGACACCTAAGCTCATTTTATGAGGCCAGCATTATCTTAACTCCAGTACCACATAAAGACTCTACAAAGAAAGAAAATTGTAGGCCAATATCCATGATGAACATAGGTGCTACAGTCCTCAAAAATATCAGCAAACTTATTCTAACAATATATTAAAAAGATCATACACCATAATCAAGTAGAATTTATTAGGGGATATAAAGTTGGTATAATAACTACAAACCAATAAATGTCATATACCTTATAAACAAAATGAAGTATAAAAACCACATGGTTATGTCAACAGATGCAGTAAGAGCATATAAAATCCAACACATATTTATGGTAAAAACTCTCAGTAAAGTGGGAATAGAGGGAACGTGGCACCACATGACAAAGGCCATATATGACAAACCCACAGCCAACACCATACTCAATGGGCAAAACCTACAAGTTTTTCCCTTAAGATCAGAAACAAGACAGGGATGTACACTTTTCACCAATTTTATTCAACAGAGCACTAAAAATCCTAGGTATAGAAATCAGACAAGAAAAAATTAGCAAGTAACCAAATTGGAAAGAAAAAGTAGAACTGTCATTACCTACAGATGATATAGTAATGTATATTGACAATCTTAAAGGTTCCACCAAAAAATTACTAAAACTAATAAATGAATTCAATAAAGTAGCAGGACATAAAATAAATACCCAGAAATCTGTTGGACTTTTATAAACCAATAACAAACTATCAGAAATGGAAACTGAGAAAACAATCCCATTAAAAATTGCTTCAAAAATAATAAAATAAAATACCTAGAAATAAATTTAATGAAGAATGAAAAATAATCATAAACTGTAAGACACAGAAGAAAAAACTTTGAAAAAGATACACATAAGTGGAACCATATGCCATGTTCATGGATAGGAAGAATTAACACCATTAAATTGCCATGCTATCCAAAGAAATTAATAGATTCAATACAATTTCTATCTATATACCTATGGCATATTTCACAGAACTAGAACAAACACTCCAACAATTTATATGGAACCACAAGAGACCCAGAATAGCCACAGCAATGTTGAGAAATAACAAAGTTAAATGAATCACACTAACTAATATCAAACTATACTACAAGGCCACAGTAATCAGAATAACATGTTACTGGCATAAAACAGACATATAGATCAATGGAACAGAACAGAGAGCCCAGAAATAAACCCACACCTTTATAGTCAATTAATATTTGACAAGGAAGGCAAAAATATGCAGTGAGGTAAAAATAGTCTATTCAACAAATGATGTTTGGAAAATTGGACAGATATGTGCAAAATAACTAGACCACCTTCTCACACCATAAACAGTAATAAAATAAACTAAAAACTTAAATGTTAAACTTGAAATCATAAACATGCTAGGAGGAAACATAGGCAGTAAAATCATGGACATTTCTCATAGGTGAAGGAAGTAAGTAGGAAAAAAACACATCATAGTCATAGACACAAACAACAGCATAGTGATTGCCAGAGGGGCATGGGAGCAGATAGATGAAGCTATAGGGGGAATAAATAATAAATAAAGCCCTGGCTGGTTTAGCTCAGTGGATTGAGCGCGGGCCTGCGAACCACACGATCTCGGTTCGATTCCCAGTCAGGGCACATGCCTAGGTTGCAGGCCACTTCCCAGAAGGGGACTCATGAGAAGCAACCATACATTGATATTTCCCTCTCCCTCGCTTCTTCCATTCCCCTCTAAAAATAAATAAATAAAATCTTTAAAAAAATAAATAAATAGTGGTAGAAGGATACTTGACTTGGGGTGATAAATACATAAAACAATACACAGATGATGCATTACAGAATTGTACACCTAAAACCTAAATAATTTTATTAACTAATATCACCTCCAATAAAATGAATTAACAAGCAAAATAAGAGACAGACTCATAGATGGAGAGCAGGATGATAGCTATTGTTAGGGCGTTAGGGGCTGGAAGAAACAAGCTAAAAGGAAAAAGGAATCATGGACATGGACAACAGTGTGTTGATTATGGGGAGAGCAGGATTTAAGGGAGTTAAATGGTAATGGGAAAAGTACAATAAAATTTAAAACTAAATAAATAATTCATAAACCAAAAATTATCAAAATGGCCAGCATAAGTTTGACTTTTAATAATTACATTAAATATAAATAGACTAAACACCAATTCAAAATCAGAAATGAACAATTTTAATAAATTATTCAATAGTATACAATCATACAACAGACACACTTGAAGTCAAATAGATTGAAAGTACAAAGATGTAAAAATTTATACAACACAAGCAATACCTACAAAAATAGACATTAAAACAAAAATTCTACTTGAAGAATATTTTTAAGTAAAAATGTGTCAGTCCATCAGGAAGACATGAAAATTAAAACCATGCAGTATATGTACATAATAATAGAGCACCAAAATAGATAAAGCAAAAAGTGACAAAATTGAAGGTAGAAGTTGACAACTCAATCATAATAGTTATAAAATTTAAGTCTCAATTTTCAGTAATGCATGAAACAGCAAAGATTAAGAAGGGCATGGAAGACCTGAATTATACTATAAGCCAAATGGATCTAGCAGATAAATATAAAATATTCTACAAGCAACAGGAAAATACACATTTTCTCAAGTGCACATGGAACATTCTCCAGGGTAAGCCATTTGTTGTGCTGTAAAAGAAGTTTCTTTTTTTTTTTACGTTGTTCAAGTAGAATTGTCTTTGTTTCTTCTCCACAGTTCTCCCCCAGCCACCAGCCACCACCTTCTACCCTCAATTCTTCCCCACTTTGGCTTTGTCCATGGGTCCTTTATAACATGCTCCTTGAAAACCCTTTCCCTTCTTTCCCCTATTACCCTCCTCCTCCTCCCCTCTGGTTGTGGTCAATTTGTTCTTTATTTCCATGTCTCTGATTATATTTTGCTTGCTTATTTGTTTTGTTGACTATGTTCTACTTATAGGCGAGATTATATGGCATTTATCTTTCACCACCTGGCTTATTTAACTTATCATAATGCTCTCCAGTTCCATCCATGCTGTGGTGAAGGGTAGGAGCTCCTTCTGTCCTTCTGCTGTATAATATTCCATTGTGCATATGTACCATAGTTTTTTGATCTAGTCATTTACTGATGGGCACCTAGGTTGCTTCCAGCACTTGGCCATAAATTGTGATGCTATGAACATTGGGGTGCATAGGTTCTTTTGGATTGGTGTTCAGGATTCTTAGGATATAATCTCAGAAGTGGAATTGCTGGGTCAAAGGCAGCTCCATTTTTAGTTTTCTGAGGAAATTCCATACTATTTTCTATAGTGGCTACACTAGTCTGCATTTCCACCAACAGTGCACTAGGGTTCCATTTTCTCCACATCCTCTCCAACACTTATTGATTTGTTTATGATGGCCATTCTCATCTATTATTTGTTTGGCTAAAAAGTTCATTGGGTTCCTACAGTATGTTGGCTCTGGTAACTCTTAGCTGTCTTTAACTTCATTAGAAACAAGTGTGTTAGATTGCATTGTGATGGCTGTCATATCAGCACACATTTACAAATTCGTATCTAAATTGGTGAAGTTTTATGTACCCATTTTAATATTGAAGATGGAAGAAAGTAAGCAACATTTTTGGCATATTATGCTTTATTATTTCAAGAAAGGTAAAAATGCAACAGAAATGCAAAAAAAATTGTGCAGTGTATGGAGAAGGTGCTGTGACTGATCAAATGTGTCAAAAGTGGTTTGTAAAGTTTCATGCTAGAGATTTCTCCCTGGATGGTGCTCCATGGTCAGGTAGAGCAGTTGAAGTTGATAGCGATCAAATTGAGACATTAATTGAGAACAATCAATATTCTACCACATGGGAGATAGCTGACATACTCAAAATATACAAATCAATAGTTATTGGTAACAATGAAAACTGTGTGTTGTATTTTATGGAAAAAATAACAACATACCTGCACAAAGATGCTTATATCGGGTTCACGCATAATTGTCAAAACATGGAAGCAACTAAGATATTCTTTAATAGATAAGTAGATAAAAATAACTATGGTACATTTAGATAACAAAATATTATTTAGAGTTAACTACATTTTTTAAAGATTTTATTTATTTATTTTTAAAGCTAAGGGAAGGGAAGAAGAAAGAGAAGGAGAAAAACATCACTGTGTGGTTGCTTCTCGTACTCCCCTCTGGAGACTTGGTCCACAACTGAGGCATGTGCCCTGACTGGGAATTGAACCAGTGACCCTTTGGTTCATGGCCCATGCTCAATCCACTGAGCTACACCAGATGGGGTGAGTTAAATGCCTTTTGACCCAGTGATTCCACTGCTGGGGTGATACCGTAAGAATCCTGAATTTCTGATTCAAAAGAACATATGCAACCCTATGTTCATAATAGCATTATTTACAATAGCTAAGCAGCATTATTTATAAAAGCCAAGTACAGCCCAAGTGCCTATCAGTAGATGAGTGGATCAAAAAACCAGTATGTTTACATGATGGAATACTATGCAGCAGAAAGAAAAAAGGAGTTCCTACTTTTTGTGATAGCTTGGATGGAACTGGAGAGCATTATGCTAAGTGAAATAAGCCAGGCAGTGAAACACAAATACCATATGATCTTATCTATAACAGGAACATAATGAACAAAACAAACAAGTGAGGAAACTAAAACCAGAGGCATTGAAATAAAGAACAAGCTGACAATGGCTAGATGGGAGGCAGGTACAGGGGAGGGAAGGGAGGAAATAAGGGAAGGGCCTAGTTTAAGACCAAGTGTAAATGACCCATAGACATGGACAGGAGGGTGGGGACTGACTTTGGTGGGGGCCAGGAGCAGTAGAGAGCAACAGGAGAAAATAGGGAAAACTAATAGAACAATAAAAATAGTAATAAATAAGTCTCTTTTTTTTTATAAATTTTATTTATCTTTAGAGGGGAAGGAGAGAGGGAGAGAGACATCAATGTATGGTTGCCTTTCATGCGTCCCCTGCTGGGAGTTGGCCTGCAGGGAACTGGCCTGCAACCCAGGCATGTGCCCTGACTGGGAATCGAACCGCGATCCTCTGGTTCGCAGGCCTGTGCTCAATCCACTGAGCTATGCCAGCCAGGGCTAAATAAGTCTTTTAAAAAAGAAAGAAGCTCTCAAACCATGAAAAGACATGAAGGGAACTATAATGCATGCCACTAAGTGAAAAAAAGTGAGTCTACAAAATAATCTATGATTCCAATTATTTGACACTCTGGAAAAAGCAAAACTAGAGAAAAAAATTTAAAAAGTCAGTGGTTGTCAGAGATGGGTTAAGGGAGAGATGAGCAGTCAAAGTGCAGAGAATTGGATGGACAGTGAAATACTCTGTATATTATAATTATGGATACACTAACAGTGAACCCTGAACTATGGACTTTGGGTAATTTTCATATATCAATGTAGGTCGGCTTATCCCTGGTAAAACAACAATGTACCATTTTGGTAAAACATGTAGTTCTTTCGGGAGGTTATACCTGTAGGGACAGGCTATATATGGGAAATCTCTGTATCTTCTTTTCAAATGTTTCGTAAACCAAAAACTGCTATCGAGAAAACAATTCTAACAAATAAAAATATAATTAAAATAATCTAGAAAGGCAAATTAAACCCAAATTTAATGACTAGAGAAAAACTGAAATAAAGAAGAATAAAACAATAGTAAAAATCAATGAAACCAAAAGTTAGTTCTTTGAAAGGACAACAAAATGGGCAGAACTTTAGTTTTACTGACTATGAAAAAAGCATCATTAATATAAAAATAAAGGGATATCATTACTATTCTTGCAGAAATTAAAAGGATAATAATGGGGAAATACTATGAATAATGTATTAGAAAACTAGATGACATGAACAAATTTCTAAAAACAAATTATTTATGCTGACTCAAGAACTTTTAAAAAACCTAAGTGGACTTATAATAACTAAAGTTGTTGAAATAATAATAAACTTCCTAAGAAGAGTCCAATCCATATGAATTCACTGATGAATTCTACCAAATTCTATAGAACAGTTAAAGACCATTCTTCACAAACCATGGAAAAAGAAGAGGAAGCACTTCTCAATTCTATGAGGCCAGGAGTACTTTGATTCAAAACCCAGAAAGACATTCCAAGTAGTAACAATGCAGGTGAATATCTCCTATGGATATACATTTTTAAAAATCTCAAAATAATGCTTGCGAACCTAATCCACTTTAAAAGGGCAGCACAACCAAATTTAATTTATTATACATATTCACATTTGTTTTAATATATGGAAATTAATTATTGTAAGAGACTATATTAAGACAATAGATAACAAAACTCACATGATCATCTGAACAGATAGAGAAAGCATTTGACAAAATTCAACACCCTTCCATAATAAAAATATTCAACAAACTAGGAAGAGAAGAAAACTTTTTCACAGTGATAAATAGCATCATTGAAAATTTAGTAATTCTTATTATATTTAATAACAAAAGACTGAATGCTTCCCTCCTAAGAACAACAAAGATACTCAACACTTGTACAAAACATTACGCTAGAGATTTTTGACAGAGCAATTCAGCAAGATAATTGTAAAGAGGCATTTAAGAGTGGAAGGAAGAAGCAACACCACCTCTATTCACATATTTAGAAAATCCCAAGGATTCAAAAAAATATTAGAACTAAAGAAGTTCAACAAGGTTGCATAATACAAGATACATACAGAAATGATGTTCATATTTTTATATACTGACAAGAAAGAATTCAAAAATAAAATAAAGAAAATAATTCATTTTACAATATAATCACCAAAACTATTTAAATAATTAAACCACAAAACTATTAACTTTTTTTAAATATATTTTATTGATTATACCATTACAGTTGTTCTATTCCCCCCTTCAATCCCTTCCACCCGCACACTCCCTCCCCCACCATTCTGCCCCCCTTAGTTTATAACCACGTGTCTCAAGTTCTTTGGATTCTATATTTCCCCCACTATTCTCGCCCTCCCCCCTATCTATTTTCTACCTACCATCTATGCTATTTTCTGTGCCTTCTCCCCCCTTCTCCCCCTCCCACCCCCCTGTTTCTAACCCTCCATGAGTTCTTCATTTCTATGGTTCCACTCCTGATCTAGCTGTCCTCTTAGTTTGCTTTTGTTTTAGGTGTGGTTGTTAATAGCTGTGTGTTTGCTGTCCTTTCACTGTTCATATTTTTCATCATCTTTTTCTTATATAAGTCCCTTTAGCATTTCATATAATAAGGGCTTGGTAATGATGAACTCCTTGAACTTGACCTTATCTGAGAAGCACTTTATCTGTCCTTCCATTCTAAATGAAAGTTTTGCTGGATAAAGCAATCTTGGCTGTAGGTCTTTGGATTTCATGACTTGGAATACTTCTTTCCAGCCCCTTCTTGCCTGTAAGGTCTCTTTTGAGAAATCCGCTGACAGTCTGATGGGTACTCCTTTGTAGGTGACTGTCCCCTTATCCCTTGCTGCTTCTAGGATTCTCTCCTTCATTTTGGTCTTGGCTAATGTAATTATGATGTGCCTTGGTGTGTTCCTTCTTGGGTCCAACTTCTTTGGCACTCTCTGAGCTTCCTGGATTTCCTGGAAGTCTATTTCCTTTGCCAGACTGGGGAAGTTCTCCTTTATTATTTGTTCAAATAAGTTTTCCACTCGTGGCTGTTTCTTTCCCCCTTCTGGTACCCCTATAATCCGGATGTTGGAACGTTTAAAGATGTCCTGGAGGTTCCTAAGCCTCTCCTCATTTTTTTGAATTCTCATTTCTTCATTCCTTTCTGGTGGGATGTTTTGTTCTTCCTTCTGGTCCATTCCATTGATTTGAGTCCCAGTTTCCTTTCCATCACTATTGGTTTCCTGTGCATCTCCCTTCATTTCAATTAGTTTAGCCTTCATATATTCCTCTAATTTGTGACTTTGTTCCTCTAATTTGTGACTATAATCTACCAGTTCTGTGAGCATCCTGATAAATAGTGTCCTGAATTGTGCTTCTGAGAGGCTGGCAATTTCTTGGTCGCTTAGAGTTATTGGCTCTTGGACTTTGAGTTCTTCTTGTGCCATCTTTCGGGTTGTTCATGCCTGTTCCATAGCAGGATCAGAGCCCTAAAGTGTTCACTAGAACAGGGCAACTAAGTCGTTGGGTTGTGACGCTGTATGTAGGGGCGGGGTCAAAGAGGGACTATGGCATCTTGTCCGCCGCCTGCTGCCACGGCCCTCACCGGTGCCGCAGTTGCTGCCGTCACCTGGCCCACGCGTTTCGTCCCACTGCTCGCGAGTGTGCCACCGCCGTCAGCCCTCGCCCCCTGGGGCCTGCGTGGTCTGTCTCACTGTGCGCCAATATGCGCCCACGGTCTGCCCCGCACCCCAACTGGTTCCCATCTGCCTGTGCGCCTGGGTTGGGGGCCCTGTCCTGCCCGACCCTGCTCGCTGCTGGCTCCGCCCCTCTTACCGTCCCGTTGAACAACGGTTAGATGTAGTCGGACTTCCGTATAATTCAATTTTCTGTCCTTTGGTTGTGTCTTTGTTTCTCCAAACCTTTGTTTTATTCAAACTTGGTTGTGGGAGAAGGTACAGTGTTTCCACCTATGCCTCCATCTTGGCGGAAGTGGAAAACTATTAACTTTTGGAACATTAAATTTGTTCTCCTTTTCCATCACACTTCCTTAATCCATCATTCTTCCTATAATGCAAATGTAAATTCATGTTTGCCTGCATATATTAATATGTATTTTTAGAATCATATGTGCATTTTAATAAATATTTAGTTTATATTAAAATTTGGGAATAAAAAAGCCCTGACTACTTATCTCTCACTCTTTTTTCCACGATAGCTGACCCAATTACTAAATATTCTTACCCAAATTTACAGATAAATGTAGTTTAATGCTATACATCTTCAAAATATTCCTCTGATTTTTTAAAGGTAATAATGTCTTATAAGCAGATAGATTTAACACTTGCAAATAACACTGTCAGTTAATAAAAAATGAGTTTATTAATAAAATGACAGCTTATTAACATATATTAAACCAACATATTAGTTCTATATTTTACAGACTGTATCTTCATTCTTTACTTTTAAGCATAAACTGTCAGACAAACAATTACATCAGTCTAAGCAAAGAAATTCAAAGACTGACATTCTGTGTTAGTGAAGTCTAACATATTGAAAGAATTAAAATTCTGGAGCTACTGAAGATACTGATCTCATCTAGTTAAAGTTCTAATTTCAGGTAATGAAGGTCACAGAGACATTTTCTGCTCAATGCTCTTTTCTTTGTATAATTAATATACATGCACACAATTAATTATTAGTACTGCATACAAATAAATTACCCTTCTCTCTCTTTCAATTTCAGTTTTATATTTCTTATTTTTTTACAGTCATTCCAAGTTCTAAGCAAAACTAATTCTGAAAAACATCACATATTTTTTAAGAAAAAATGTGTGCTGAATGTATTCTTGTAGATATCTTGTAGATATTAGCCCCCAGGGAGAGCCCTTTGAAAATTTGTTTAGTGGTTAAGTCTAGATAATGCATTCTTAAATACAAGCATATTTCTGTATCTATCTGTTACACATTTAACTGCTAGTACATTTTTACGATGTCATTAAATATTTCAGAATCCACACATCAGCAACTTTACATTCCTACATGTTTAATGGGAAAAAAATCAATGAAATTAGACATTGTGACTGACAGACTAACTGGGTGGCATTCCCCCCCCCCCCAATAAAGTTAATCACTGCTTCCAGGAGTAAGTGTATAACTTTTTCTGAATTCAATTTAGTCATGCAGATTTTACAACCTACTTGAACTATTTTGCTGCTAGCAAAAAAAAAACTCTTCTTCAAGCCCTGCTGTAAACTGCATTTGGCATCTTTTGAACCATAAAGAAAACATAATTATAAAAGGATATGGCTAAGAAACTAACAGGTTTCACATCAGTGTTTTTNTGGGCTTTCCCCCCCCCCCCCCCCCGCAATAAAGTTAATCACTGCTTCCAGGAGTAAGTGTATAACTTTTTCTGAATTCAATTTAGTCATGCAGATTTTACAACCTACTTGAACTATTTTGCTGCTGGCAAAAAAAAAAACTCTTCTTCAAGCCCTGCTGTAAACTGCATTTGGCATCTTTTGAACCATAAAGAAAACATAATTATAAAAGGATATGGCTAAGAAACTAACAGGTTTCACATCAGTGTTTTTCACATCAATACTAGTTTAGCCAATTCTGTGTAATTTTTACCCAGAAGTAGAGCTAAGTTAGGAATATGTCTTTTGAAGTTAAAGATAAAAGATCATCATTTTCTGCACAGGTATAGATGAAAGGACAAATCACAAGATACCAGAAGAGTTGAGAATGGCATAAAGCTTCAAAGCATTTTGTTAAAAAAAAAGTTGGGCAAACATACTCAATAATTGGTACACACATCATTCTTTCTCACATTCTTCTACAGCCTCACACATGTCCAGGCAAACAGTTTTATCTGAATTGGCTATGAAACCATTTTACTTTGCTTCAGTTATTTAATGGATGTGACCCATTGGTGGAAGGTTAGGGGAGTGAGGTAGGAGGCACTCAATAAGGAGTCTAGGTTGAAACTGGGATGTATTAGTCCAGCTTCTCCAGAGAAACAGGACAGATGTGATGTGTGTGTGTGTTTGCACTTACACGCACAGATTTAATATAAAAAATTGACTGGTGATTACAAAGACTAGAATGTCCCAAAACCTCAGTCAGCAAGCTGGAGATCAAGCAGACCCAGTGGTATATAGTCCACCTAAAAGATAGCAGTATCAAGATCCAAAAAGAACCACTGTTTCAGTGTGAGCATGAAGGATGGAACAGACCAATGACCCTGCTCTTTCAAACAGAGAAGAGTTCCCGCTTACTTAGCCCTTTTGTGTTATTAAAATACTACACTGACAGGATGAACCCCTCTCCAATCAGGGAAGCGATCTGTTTTGCTCAGACTACCAATCCAAATGTTCATCTCATCCAGAAACATCCTGATGGACCCACCCAGAATGTGTGGGCAAAAAGTCAGGACACCCTGTGGCCCAGCCAAGTTGACATATAAAATTAACTACCAGATAGGCAAAATCGGAGTTAATTATTGAAAAGAAAATAATGAACCTTTAAATGCAGTATTTTCATGTAAAATTCAGGCAAGTGAATTCTGGTTTTACCCAAGGGAAGGTCATTCTTTAATCATCCTGTGTCTACTCCTATCATAAATCTATCACGTTATGCAGCTGCTATACATAGGATTGTTTTATCCATGAATTAGTAACCCCCTTAAAGCAGAGCCTGCTTGTATCTTTTTTCAATGTCCGACACAAAGCTCAGAACTTGTTATATTTTCAACAAATATTTGTTGAATGAATTAGTAGATTACCAATTATCATCTACAGTTTAATTTTTAAAAAGTATGAAGTAGTCATCACACTTTTACAGGCTTTCCCTTATATGAGCATTGCGATCTCAAGTCTAATAATAGATAAGTAAAGTGTAGACTTGACAACAGCCAGGAGTTGACAGAATAAGTACTTGAAAGCAGAACTCCTGAATATAAACTATACACCACATTAAATGTAAAAAAAATTAGAAAATCATGGAACAAAAACTAACATAAGTTAAAAGTTAATGTAATTATATATTCTACTTAAGAACTATGTTTTATCCATGTAAAATTGAAGGGTTCAAAATTTATATAACCTGCACAAGATTCTATAGGTGGTAGCTATTAAAACCAGGTTTTCCCCTGAGGTGACTAAACCAATGTAAAATGCCATTATTCTTTAAAACACCCCATGGAGAAATAGAATCTCAGTACATTAAATCACTTATCTGGACCACAAAGACAATTAGCAGAAACTAGATTTTGAAGTCCAAACCTGTTCTCTTTTTTCACTCATTTTAACCTCCACTGAATTTTAACATATACATATAATTTAACAAACAGAAAAGTTATGGAAATATAGTTAAGAAACTAGATTTACTTTTAATTTAGAGAACTTTTTCCCTCTGGGTAGCATATCAATGCTGAAAAGTGTGGCATATGTCTAACTCTAAAATTTGTATGAAACCACAAAAACCTGACAGCCAAGGAATCTTGGGAAGAAGAATAAAGCTTAAAGCCCCACACTTCCTGATTTCAAATTATAATACAGAGTTACAGTAAGAAAAACTATGGTATTGGCATAAAAGCACACATAGATCAACAGAATAGAGAGCTCAGAAACAAACTCACCCAATATTGTCAATTACTGTAATACAATTGGGAAAGGCCAGTTTGTTTAATAAATAGTGTTGGAAAAACTCAACGGCAGCATGCAAAAGAATGAAACTGGACTATTATCTTATACCATGCACAAAAATTAAGCCAAAATGGATTAAAGTCTTAATGGCAAAACCTAAAGCCATAAAACCTCTAGAAGAAAACACATGTGGTGATCTCCTTGACATGTGATCTCCTTGACATAGTCCCAGCTATGATTATCTGGATTTGAAACCAAAAGCAAAGGCAAAAAAAAAAGAAGAAGAATAAAAAATGGAACTACATCATACTAAAAACTTTCTGCGTAGTGAAGGAAAAAGTCAACAAAATGAAAAATTAACCTACTTAATGGGAGAAATACTGCACATTATATATCTAATAAGGGGATTAATATTCAAACTATATGAAGACCTTATACAACTCAATAAAAAACAAACAATGTGATTAAAAACTGGTAGACAATCTGAATACACATTTTTTCCAAAAAAAAAAAAGATACACAGGTGTCTAAAAGGTACATGAAAAATTGATCATTAGGGAAATGCAAATCAAACCCACAAATGAGGTATCACCTCATACTTCTTCAAAGGGATATTATCAAAGACAAGAACTAACAAGTATTAGCAAGGGTGTAGAGAAAAGGGAATCTGCTGGGAGCTGTCTTGCCTGGTTTCGGGGACTGCAACCTCATTAATGGACAAAAAGGCCCCACGGCCAGGGCTGAGTGAAAGGCCTTGGGGCCATTAGCCACTAAGGAGATAGAACATTTCCTCCTGACAGGAGCTATGCTCCTGCCTCCCTCACTTCCCTCTGCTTGGCTTGGGCAGATGACTGGTTAGCTAATGACAGGTAACATTCCTTAAGGGAGGGACAACCTAAAATAGGCACAGTGGAGAAGTACCATCAGGGGAGGACTTAGGGGTCTATGGAAAAAGGTCAGAAAAACGCCTCACCCCTCAGCTTTGTCACAGCCTGGGTCCTCATTCTATCTGTAAAAAGTCTCCTAATCTCTTGGCTACTTTGCTCTCACCACCTGATTCAGCCTCAGAACAATGTCAAAGGCAGCTGTAGCTTTGTACTGGGACAGGCAACTCCCTGGGGTGAATCTGGTCAGAGAAAGAGTATACATTGTTTCCTTTGAGTTTTGCTCTGTCCTGTTGGTATGAATTAGACACCTGAGACAAAGCCTGCTCTGACCAGAGACAATCCCTGTGTTTCTTCAACTATTATCTGTAAATGATGTCAGTTTCTTTATGATTGTAGCTTTCTGGACATCAATTGATGAGCTTTACATGCATACTATGTATCTCTGTGTGAGCTGAACTGAATAAAGACATAGGGAAGGTGTTCGAGACCCTTCTCTTCTGAGAGATTGGTCACCTTTCCTCCCCAAGGAGATCATGTCTTGGTAGATTTACTCTCATCCACGGCAGCAGGGGAGTTCTGGAGGCAGAGCCCCACCTCCCCACAGGAACCCTTGTGAAGTTTGTGAGAATGTAAATTAGTGCAGTCACTGTGGGCAAGAGTATGGGGGTTCTGGTACATAGCAAAATGGGATTTGTCCAACTGCAACCATATAAAACCATAAAACAGAGATTGGTGGGGAAGAATAAAGGTTTTTATTAACAGGATACCCAGTTTCGGGGAGGTGAAAACTCCCCTACTTCAAGCCATTCTCTTCTGCAAAAGACAAAAATCCACTTGTTCCCAAAAGAGACTGAAATCCAAATCCAATCCCAGAGACTTCCTTCCATTCTTATCTGTATACAAGGCTGTTACAGAGATGGGCCTCAGCCTTTCTAGCTCTGGGCTCTCTCTCCCTCTGGAGTGTACACTTGTGAAGCCAGCATCGCCACTGCCCTGCCCAGCTTTCTCCCTCTCCTGGGGCTGGTGCACATTGCGAGATTGTTGCAGCCATAGTGCAAGGGGTTAAGTCCACTGGGTAGGGCCCTGGTGACCAAGGATGATGGTGCCCTCCCGGAGCGAGCAAGTATTCCCAGCTCAGGCATCTGTGTGTTATCAGGGTAAGAGAATGGCAGCAGTCCAGGACTTGCGCCCTGTGGTGCAGGGCCACAGCATCCCTCCCAAGTTGCCTCTGGCAGGGTGTGCATCACACGTGAACCTGCCCCAGGTTGTGTGAGCAGAGAAACACAAGAGCTGTGAGTGTGGTCTCCTGTCCTACCCCCGATGCTCCTACCGCATGGGCCTGCCATAGGTGGGCTGCGCATCCTGTGTATGGACTCAACCTCCGTGGGCTGGCTCCTGACTGTGCAAGTGAGGTCAAAGTAAAGAGGGAAGGGGCTTCTGTGCGCCCACCATTTTAAATCTTTGGCCAAAATCCTACACACTCTGGGAGTGTCTAAATTCCCAGCCAATTCAGGCCATCATGAGCATTACCTGCACTGTGTCCCTGCCCTTCCTCCCTCCACCATGACATTGCAGTGGGTAGGAGTGTCTTCTAGCTGTAGAGACACCACTTATCTACCCCAGGCAGGGTGTCGCCTTATGGTACCTGTGTAGAGACCTCTTCAGTCCACGCCCCCACACACATTTATGCAAGCTGCCTCTGGCTGTGTTACTTGGTTGTCAGGGCAACAAATGCTGGCCCAGGCTAGCTTATTTACAGTTGCCTAACGGTATGGGAAGGCTGTCCCAGCAGTTTGGGCACTTCCTGACCCCTCCTAGGGGTCCTTGTGGGCCTGCAGGCTCTCACACTGCCGTGGAGTTTCTCTCTCTCCCCAGTGATCTATCTGGGCAGACCCGTCTGTTACAGCTCCTCCAAAAAATTAAAAATAGAACAACCATCTGATCTAAAAATTTTATTATTAGTATTTATGTGAAGAACAAAAAATATCATTGCAAATAAATATATGTGCCCTCATGTTTATAACATTATTTATAATATTCAAGATATAGAAACAACCTAAGGGAGTATTAAGGAATAAATGGATAATGAATGGAAATATCTATCTATCATCTATCTATCTATCTATTTATCTGTCTATCTATATGTAGAACAGATATAGATATCTATATTCATATCTATTTATCCATATAGGTATAGATAACTATAGATAGATAGATAGATAGATATCCATATTATTCAGCCAAAAAAAAAGAATAACATTTTTTTCATTTGTGACAACACAGATGGAACTCAAAAACATTATCCTGAGACAAATAAGCCAAACAAAGAAAGACAAGTATTGTATGAGCTCTCTTAGATATGGAATCAAAACACAAAATAAAGCAAACAAACAGAAAGCAAAAAGAAAATTCAAGCTCAAAGATACAGAAAACAGACTGATGATTGCTGGGGCATGGAGCCAGAAGGAGGCATAAAAGTAAAAACAAAACAAAACAAAACAAAACAAAACAAAAAACCAATTCCAGCAGTGTATTCTCAGTCTCTAGCAGTACACCCTAGCCAATGTAAGCAACTCTTTTGATGAAGTCTCTTCCCTCCATTGCTTAGTCCAGTATGTCCTCATCCAAGTTATGTTGGGACTTAACCCTAGTTAGCCCTGGCACTAGATCATGTGGTGGGTTTTAATGAAGAGGAAAAAGAGATACCCATAGCAGCATTGCATAAATGCAATAATTCGTGATTTAAAAAGAAAACACTAAGCAAAAAGTATAAATGGCCATTAAACACTTACAAATTATTCAAATTTATATATAGTCTAAATACAATTTACAATCATTTGACAAACATCTACAAATAAAAATAGCCTATGAAAATAATAATGAAACATTTATTAGAATGGCAGAAAACAAAATGCAGATTCTTGGCTCAGTAAGTCTGGAATGTAGATTAAGATTCTGCATTTTTAAAAGGTTGTAGGTAATGCCACTGCCAATGGTTCAGGAACACAACTTACATAGCAAGATCAAGTACTTACTTACAAAAAAAGAAGAAAGATTGCTTATAACTCAGATGGTTTGGAAGGTGGAAGGATGATGGGATACTCTGAGCTCAATTAAAGGAGGTCATGGTCATACAAACTACACATGATGAAATAATTCATTTATTGTAAGTCTTCCTGTTTAATAGAGAAACTACACTTAACTATTAGATGTGTTTCCAGGCCCAGATTGGAAATTAAAATTAACAAAAAAAATCGGTAATGGCATTCTACTGGTAGACAGTAAGTTTTGCTTGTTCTATCCTGGAAGAAATGAATTATGGTAAAGCAGTAGCTTTCATTTGGTAAGCAGGACTCAGAAAGTCAGTTTTGGCTTTTAGACATACAAAGGCAATTTGCTTATATAGACATATTTCTCCAAAGCTTAGATTTTATTTTTCCTCGTTTTGAAGATGTTCTTTTTCTTCCTTTTGTATAAAGCTTACATAATTTCTAATGCATTAAGAAAAAAGAGTATAAACAGAGGTAAGTAGAAATAATTTATATTGCCTACACATAATTGTGATTTCTGAGTAAAGTCCCAGCACTTGTATCTACTACCACTCATCACACAAAGGCACAGCAACAGATTTCAATTAGCCATCTGTTAGAAACCCCATGGTGTTCCACGAGGCACTCTTCCCTCAGTCGGAACTATTTTTGGGTGCAGAACTCAATCTCTAGCAAGAGAACATTTTTTTCTAGTTTTGATCAAGAAAAACAAAAATAAGAAAAAAATGACTCACATTCAATAGAGTGTTTAGTCAAACTGAGAAAATATAAGTGGGTTAAAAGAAGACAGGAAATTAACATGTTTAGGCATACTTTTATGTATTTATTTTTAAACACCCAGAAGCTAGCCAAGAACTTCTGAAGACTCCATGCCAAATTAATTGTTTCTTTGAAGGGGGGTGGGGCACCACTAATACATTGACAGAACCAATATTTACAAACATCTATTGTCTGAATATGTTTCCTGGATTAACTTTGGATGAGCTATCAACATGAATACAAGTTCTTTATAAACCAATCCTGAAAGAGAGGCACCTGCTTCAGAACTATAAACTAGGAAATAATAACACACACCTGCAAGAGATGCGGCTTAATTTCTGTTAGGTACAGTACAGATGGGACCAGATAGTGGAAGAGAGCAAGGCCACCCTCACATTGCCCTTGTGGAGAAAGCAGAATTATAGGGAGGAAGCAGAGATTGCGGCCTTGTAAGAAAGGGAGACAAGGGCAGGCCAGCACAGATGTGGAAGTGACAACCACTATCTGGCAGTAAGAAGCAGTAGCTTTTCTGGGAGTCACAGAGCAAGAATGGTCCCAGCAAACTGAAAGCTGGCAGATGGCAAGGCAATTTCCTGGAAGTCAATTTGCATGCAAGTGTCCTTAGACATACACAACAACAACAAAGTAACACAGACAAGAAGGTTACAACAAACATCTCATTAAAAAGTGTAAAGGACATGAAGATTCTCCTTGCCTGAAAGTATTTACCACTAATACATGAAAGATACATTTATATTAGATACCAATTATTAATCATATGGCTTTGTACAAGTGGTCTAAAAAGCAATGAGTCAATTAAACCCCTCAAATACTTTGAGCAAAGCACTATGATTTTCACATTTCACAGATAAAGAAGCAGAGTTTCAGTGAGATTCACTTGCGTGAAAAACACATTGCAAAAAACTGTCAAGTTCAGGATTTGAATATAAAAATTTCTGACTCTCGACACCCTTATTCTCTATGGCCTCAGTACCACATGATATGCAAAATCAGGCTAAGGTATCACTTTCAACTTAAAAAGTAATGTCAATATTTGTTGTTGGCAGAGGTATAAACAAAAACTCTCAGTGCTAAGGGGAACATGAATTGCTAAAACTTTTATTAACTATACTTTTTAAACAATGAGAGTCAAATAATCCTTCAGAGCCAACAATTGTGAGTTTGTTTTGTTCATTTTTGTTATTGCTATTTCTGTTTATTGTTCTCACTGTTACTGGTTATATTTAGGAGATGACTGTACATCATCTTAAACCAAAAGTACACTAATATATTTATATTAAATATGTATACTCGATATATACCTATATATAGCTGCTGAATTTATATTCCAAATGTAAGGTTGATCTATACTTAAAACTATAAATTTCTAAAATGTATTTTTATCACATCGGGTCTATCCTCAGACCAACAAAAGCAGTATTGCCAAAAATTAAAATTCAATATTCTTACCTTGGAATATATGTACTTATCAAAGTAAATTCTACATTCATTTCTTGCTCTTCAAGAAGGATTAATCTTTAAGAATAAATTACTGGTAATTAATTTTACCTATTGATGTTCCTCTGTTTAAAGAGGACTTTGTTGTCAAAATTTCAAGCTGCTTGTACTGTGTGTCTTTTTACTCATTTTAAAAATATTTTAAAAACTGTAATTGTTAGTTTTAGTATTTTCAAATACAGAAAGGAGAAGAGATTCTATAATGTACACTAACTGACTGGCACTCGCTTTTTTGAAATATCTTATTGACTTTTTCACTCTTGCTCTACGACTCTTTTGCTGAAAACTTACTCAGGAAAGAAAAGCTTTCTGGGTTACTTGCCTGAGTACATTTGTCCCTCTCTTCTTTAATCCACCTACACTTGACTTTCAAATATAGGAAGAGGTAGAAAAGTTGTATTTTTTCACATGGATAAGGATCCCAGCATGATATATCGTGTATTCTATCCTATCCGTAATACTTTTTGGCTCATTTTTTTTGCATTTTTTATTGTTTAAGTACAGTTGTCCTAGTTTTCCTCCTTTGAGCAACATATGCAATAAAGTTCACCAATTTTACATGTATAATTTGAAATTATTGACAAAATGCACAGTGCCAATAGTTACAATACAGAACATTTGTATAACCTAAAATGTTCCTTTGTGCCACGTTCCTCAAGCCCGTCCCTGAGAAAGTACTGATTGATTGCTGTTCTGTCACTATGGCACTGTCCTTTAGCAGTTCACATAAATTGGATCGCGGAGTATGTATCACGTATGTCTGGCTTCTTACACTGACTATAGTGCTTTTGAATTTCACCCAGTCATGTTATTGCTCTGGAGCAGTAATTCATTCCTTTTTCACTATTGGGTACCATTGACTGAATGAATGTATTGTATTATTTTTCACATTTACCAGTTGACGGGCATTTGAGTTCTTTCCAGCATGTAACTACTATGAATCAAACTGTGATTATAAATATTCACAAATATGCATATATAAATATATATTTGTCATTTGGCTCAAGTAGATACATTTCTCTTGGATTTCCCAAGTCATCTCCTAGGTGTGTGCTCACCTTTATAGGAAATTACCAAACTGTTTCCCAAAGTGACTCACCAGCAATATATGAGGATTCCAGTTCACACCCTCACCAACATTTGTATCCTGAATATAGCCATTCTAGTGGGTGTGTAAAAGTAACTGTTATCTTATTTTGCATTTTTCTTATGACTGATAATATTCAACACCTTTTCATGTGCTTACTTACTATTTGTATATCTTCTCTAGTGAAAAGTTCACTTGTTTATATTAATGACAGGAATTGTCTTTTTATTGTTTATTTATAAGAAAAAATACCTTTAGTTGGTAGTAGTGCAAATATTTGTCCATTTTGTAGAGTTCCTTTTTGTTTGATTGACAATGTCTTTCATGGAACTAAAGGTTTTAATTCTGAAGAACTCCTTATGTAAAAATATGAAAGTTGACATAGTCAGATTTAAGTCAACCAACATTAAGCAAAATCTTAAACATCTTCAGGAGTCATTATATCATATAAACTACTTTAAAAATTAAGAAATTACATTACAAGCATTTTGTTTAAGAATATAGAAGAGACCCAAAACAAGATACATTATAATTAAATTGTGAAAAGTTAAGGACATGGAGAAAATCTTAAAAGCATCAAGATAAAAAACCTCACTATATTATATATACAAGGAAACTTCCATAAGACTAACAGCAGATTTTTCAGCAGAAACTTTGTAGACCAGAAGGGAGTGACACAGTGTTAAAAGTAAAACAAACAAATAAAATACCTCACAATCAAGAATGCTCTATGCGGCAAAGTTGGCCCTTAGAATTGACAGGGATAGAGTTTTTCATATAAGCAAAACACAAAGGAATTTATTATCACTATATAAGCCTTACAAGAAAAGTTAAAGGGACTTGTTTAAGCTGAAATGTAAGAGAATTAATTAAGAATAGGGAAACATAAAAGCATGAATCTCACTGGTAAGACAAATATAGTACAATTCTGAATCATCTAATGTTGCAAAGATGGTAAATTAATCACTTAAAAGCTAGCACAAAGGTTAAAAGACAAAGGTAATGAAAATGAAAATAACTAGAGTGATAATTTTAAATAAATGCACAAAATAAAAAATGTATTCTGACATGAAAATTGTGAAATATTGGGAGGTGGTTTACCCCACAAACCTTTAGAATATTTTCAAACCTAAGTTATGAACTTAAAATGGACTGCTATAAATATGTTGTTTTATATAAGCCTTCTAGTAACCATGAGCAAAAACTTATAGTACATACACAAAAGAGAAAGAGAGAGAAAAGAAATCAGGAAATGTAACAATTCTACTACAGAAAATCATTTAAAAAAGCAACAGAAAAATAATGGAATACAGGAATTATGAAACAACTGAAAAATACTTAACAAAATAGAAATAAATACATACATATCATTAGTTACTTTAATGTTAATGGATTAAATTTTCCAGTGAAGACATAAAGTAAATGAGTGGATTTAAAAAAAAATAACAAGCCCAATCTATATGCTGCCTGTAAGAGATTTACTTTAGGTAAAAGGGCATACAAAGACTGAAAGTGAAAGAATAAAAAATATTTTATTTCATGCAAATGGAAATCAAAAGAAAGCTAGGGTAGTTCTGCCTGTATCAGATAAAACACACTTTAAGAAAAGGACTATAATAAGAGACAAAAAGTAGTCAATCCAACAAGAGGATAGAACATTCATAAATATGTATGTACTCAACGTTGGAGCACCTCTATATGTAAAGCAAACACCAACACACCTACAGAGAGAAATAGATGGACCTGTAATAATAGCAGGGGCTTTTAATACATGATTTTCATCAATAATTACAACATCCATACAGAAAGCTAATCAAGATTGGCTTTAAACTCCATGTTAACCAGATGGACTCAGACATATCCAGAACACTCCACTAAAAAACAACAGAATACATGTTCTTCTCAAGCACACTTGAAACAACCTCCAGGATAACTTATAAGGTAGGCCACAAAACAAGTTTTAATTAAATTAAGAAGGCTAAAATCATATCAAGTGTTTTTTCTAACTATAATGGTAGAATCTAGATATCAATTACAAGAAGAAAACTGGAAAATTCACACATACGTGAAGATTAAGTAGCACAGTACTGAACAATCAATGGATCAAAGAAAAAATCAAAAGATAGATAAAAAATAGCTTGAGGAAGATGAAAATTAAATCCCAAAACTTATGGAATACAGCAAATGCAGATAGCAATAAAGGCCTACATTAGGAAACAAGAGACATTTTAAATAAACAACTTCACACCCTAAGGAACAAACAAAGAAGTAAAATCAGGTCTACAATTAGTAGAAGAAAGAAAATAAAGATCATCGTGGAAATAACTAAAATACAAACTAAAAACAAAATAAAATTGATTGATGAAACTGAAAGCAGGCTTTTTAAAAAGATATACGAAATTTTCCATTCTATAGCTAGAACCACCAAGAAAAAAATAAAGAACTCAAATAAATAAAATCAGAAGTGAAGGACATTACAATTCATACTATGGGAAAACAAAAATATCATAATAGACTACTAGACACAGTCATACACAAAAAACTGGACAACCTCAAATAAATGGGTAAAGTCTTAGAAACATACAACCTACAAAGAGTGAATCATGAGTAAACAGAAAATATTAATAGACTTATTAGGAAGGAGATTAAATCAGTAATAAAAAATGTCTCAACAAACAAAAGTCCAGAAGCAGACAGCTTGGCTGGTGAATTCTACCACTCAGAGTAGAATTAATACTAAAACTTCTCAAATTCTTTCAAGAAATAGAAGAGGAGAAAACAATTCCAAGCTTGTTTTTTCAAGGTGAGCTCTATCTTAATACCAAAAATAGATAAAGATGCCACAAGAAAATTATAGACCAATACCCTTAGTGAACACAGATGAAAAAATCATCAACAAAATACTAGCAAATTGAATTCAACAATACATTAAAAGTTCATATAACATGATCAAGTGGGATTTATTCCAGAGTTGCAAGGATGGTTCACCATATGCAAACAAATCAGATCCATATCACATTAATAAGTGATGTATAAAAACCATAATGTCATCTCGAGAGATTCATGAAAAGTATTTGACAACATTCAGCATCCATTTATGGTACAAACTCTCAAAGTATATATGGAGGAAATGTACCTCAATATAATATATGCCATATTATAAACCTACAACTAACATCATACTCAATGGCAAAAGCTGAAAGGTTTTCCAGGACCTAGCTAGAACAATTAAGCTAAATAAGTAAATAAATAAATAGTAAAGTTTCTCTTTGCAGATAATAGATATCATATATAAAAAAACTCTAAAGATTCCATGAAAAAAACTCTCTGAACAAACAAATTCAGTAAAGTTGCAGGATAAAAAGTTAACACAAAAAATCTGCAGTACTTTATACACTTATAACAAACTATCAGAAAATTAAACAAACAATTCAACTTACATGGCTTCTAAAAAAATCTATGAAAATATTTAACCCTGAGGTGAAAGAGACATAAACGTGGAGGACAATAAGATACTGACGAAAGAAAATAAAGGAGACACAAATAGATGGAAAGATATTCTGTGTACATTAATTTGAAAAATTAATATTGTTAGAATGTCCATAACACCCAGATTCAATAAAATTCTTTTCAAAATTTCAATGGCATTTTTAATCACATGGAGAAAAATGAAATGACCACTATCCTACACTATACACAAAAATTCACTCAAAATGGATTGGAGATTTAAGTGTAAGACCTAAACATAAAAATTTCTAGAAGAAAACATAGGCAATAAGCTCCTTGACTTCAGTCTTGGTGATGATTTTCTGCATTTGACACCAAAAGCAAAGGCAACAAAAGCCAAAATAAACAAGTAAAGACAAAATAAACCAAATCAAACTGAAAAGTTTCTGCATAACAAATCAAACCACCTACAAAATAAAAAAGCAACCTACTGAATGGGAGAAAATATTTACAAATCATATGTATAATAAGAGACAGATATACAAAATATATTTAAAAACTCACAGAACTCAATAGCAATGATTAAATAATTCAGTTTAAAAAATGAGCATAGCATCTGAAAATACATTTTTTCAAAGAAGACTTACAGATGGCCAGCAGATATATGAAGAGGTGATTAATGTCACTAATCATAAGAAAAATGCAAATCAAAACCACAATGAGATATCAACTCACATTTATTAGAATGGTTATTATAAAAAAGACAAGGGCCCTGACTGGTGTAACTCAGTGCAGTAAGTACCGGCCTGTGAACCAGAAGGTCACCGGTTGGATTTCCAGTCAGGGCACATGCCTGGGTTGTGGGCCAGGTCCCTGGTGGGGGCACATGAGAGGCAACCACACATTGATGTTTTTCTCCCTCTCTTTCTCCTTCCCTTCCCCTTTCTCTAAAAATATAAATAAATATCATCTTTAAAAAAAAGGATAAGAAATACCAAATGCTGGCAAGGATGTGGAGAAAAGGAAACCCTTGTACGTTGTTGTCAAGAATGTAAATTGGTACAGCCACAAAAGAAAATAGTATGGAAATCCTCAACAATTAAACAAATAAACAAACAAAAAACCAGAACTTAATATAATAAGTATAATCCAGCAATTTCACCTCCAGGGCAATTCCACTTCTGGGAATATGTGCAAAAAAAATTCAAACACTAACTTGGGAAACATATGTACATTCCCATGGTAACTATACTATGATAGTTAACTATAAGTTAAGTTAATCACTTAACTATAAATATGATTATTTTTGAGTTACATTTATACAAGTTTCATCATTGACAGAAATACTGTATAGCTCAGAAAGTTGAAAATATTTACTATTTTTTCTAGTCTAAAAAATATTTTGACCTCTCATCCTACAGCATCATGAGTTATTGACATAAAGATAAGTACTAAAATTATATATTACATATATTTATATATTTCTTTGTAAATGGCAAGCTATATTAAAAACAGAGTATGGCATAGTTCAAATTGAATGTATTGGTCATAGAAATAAATGCTATTGGGTTTGAAACATATATTTTCTAATTGACTTTAAGCAAAATTGAATTTTTTGCTGTACTCCAAAGAGACACTTAAAACAGGGCAATAGAAAGAGATTTTTTAAAAAAGGATGAAGAAAGACTTATCAAAAAACTAAGGCAATAAGAAAGCATTAGCTTTCATGCTTTTAAGAAAGCATGGAAATTTTCATCCGTATATCATAGAGGTAACTATCAGGCCAAAAAAGCACTACACAAGAAAAGAATACTTTATAACACTAATAGCCACAAGTCATGATGACAATATCATAACTATTTATAAACAAAATATCTATCTCTATCTGCACACCAAAACCCACAGCAACCATGGTTTCTAGCTTCTACAGATATTTTTAGAAATGAATGCTTGGGTTAGGCCAGAAAAGAGGGCCTGTTGGATTTTAAAAATTAATAATGTCAATAGAGTCCAGAATTTCTTCTTTTACTCCAATTTCATAGTAGCTTTGACCCCATGCTTTCTGTTGTTTTAAGGGCTGGCCAGTCAGGTGCAACCACTAGAGGGGACAGAGGAAGGGTTCAGGGAAAAAAGTTTACTATACTCCCAGGTGCCAGAGGCAGTAGGCAAAGCACATGGGAGAGACAGCAGGGTGGTCAGGGGGGCGTGGACAAGGGTGAGGGAAAAGCATTAGGCTAGAGTCTTCCCCTGACTTTCCGAGAGAGAGACAAGGCTAGGCAGCATAAACAATTTAGAACTGGCTAATTTAAATAATTTCATAGGGCTTTGGACTATAGGTTTAATCTCTAGTTATCCGGTGATTAAGGTAAAGGAATTCTGCTTTCTGGGGTATATGAGCCAGCCAGAGTAAGTTTACAGTTGTAATACAAGTAAATGGTATCAACGCAATAATCACAAAATAATAATATAATAATAATATAATCTCTCATCCTCACAACTGTAAGCCTACTTTTCCCCACCCAATTAGCATGGGCCAAGAAAGGAGCACCATGATTGGTATGTAAATGCTCCTTCTCTGTTCTCCCCCCTCTCAGATCAAAAATGTGGACCGAAAAGGAGTTCTATAGACAGTAATTTTACAGGGTAATATAAGCATACATTTTTACCTGGGTAGGCAGGTCATGGTGGGTAGGCATGTCCAGGCACATAACTTCTTTAGTAAAAGGTTTATCTTTGCCTTAAGTAAGCCTCATCCATTGTGTGTGTGTGTGTGTGTGTGTGTGTGTGTGTGTGACTATAGGTTAACATACTTTTGAAATAATTATAACCACCCTCAAGAGAGCACAAAATCTTGTTAACTACCCTGTAATCTAATTCTGCCTTGTTTTCTCCCACCTTTGTGGAATTTTCCTCAGGTTCCCATCTTAAATTTCAAAAGCATAAAAGAAACTGCAAAACTATCACTCTCCAGAGTGTTGGAAATCTTGCTTCATGTCAATTGTTGTCGGTTTGGCTCAAATAAAATCTTATAAAAATTGTTCACAGTTTTGGACATTTTTTACATCAGCAGAAGTCAAGGGAGAACTCCAGAAGTTTGCACTCTCCTAGAAAACTCCTCATTTTCTCTAAATTTAATTCACAAGGATCAATATAATTGTGTTTTATCTATTTTATGTGTAGTGTCACAACCCCTTGCCCCCAAATACCTGGGTCTTCCTCTTCTTAATTTCCATGCACAACGGTTGGTGGTTTTTCTCTCAAAGCCTTCATGGTACCAGGCTGGGGTGAAGAGTAAGTAACCATTATCTTCATCTTCGCTGCTTCCGGATTATTCTCCCCTCATTATCTCTAATCCTGTCTTGTAATTTATCTCATCAGATTACATTGGCTCTGCCTCTTTCTTTTATCTACTAACCTCCAAATAATCATTCCTCCAATTTTCTTGCTCTTGGTTTGCTACCTCTCAGAACAATAAGTAACAATACCAGGTGATTTCAATCTCTACTAGATGGTAATCTTGATACTGAGAGATCCAATCGGCTCACTGGGGAGTGGGGCGGGGAGGCCGAGGAGGAAGTTTTCTGAGGCAATGGTAAACAGCCTAGGACCGAATGGTCTGAATAGCTGAATGCCCCCAGAGAACATGGAATTGTGGGCCAGGAGATTTAAAATAAAAGGAGGGCAGAGACTAGCTCTTAGGAAGATGCCTGAATGGCCATGATGCCACTGCCTCTGTTTCCCAAAGGACAGTATTTTGGATAGAAGAAAACTCCAGCACAGCCTAGGATCGGGCTGGCCCGGCAGAGGGTGGAGGTGTTATTCTCCTTTGGGTGTTCTAGAGGGAATGGGCTCTGAGGCAGAAGCCTGCCATTCTGCCAAAATTGTGTAGGTTGGTACCTTATGTTATTTTAGCTTATAAACTAACTCTATAGAAATAAGGGAATTAAAAACTAACAGGAGTGGTAGGAGGACTCAGGTGTTAAAGAGTTTAGCTTTAATTGACAAGCTTAAGTGACTAATGCATGTGGAAAGCTGTTATTCCAACATTGTGTAGCTTGTTAATAAAGAATCCTTGCCTTTATTAGCAAATCGTTGCCTCTGGAATTTGCCTGGAGAGTGGCTATGGAGAGCAGGACCCCGCTTGCTGTTCAGTAACAATCTGACCTCAAATTTCCTGTACCTCCTCTCTAGTGACTACTCATGCTCTCACTCTTGGGGTCATGTTGTAGATTTCATCCATACCCAAAAGGGCAAAATTCCAGAATTCCTACTTTCAAGTACCCAGTTGTTTTCTTTCTCATTCTCTCTACCACCTAACTCCATTGTGTCCATCCAACAATTAAAATCCACTGCTTTTACTCCATGTCAACAATCCTCTTATTGCCAACAATCCTCTGCTTAATTTGTATTGCAGTTTCTTAGTACAGTCACTTGCAAACATCATTTAATTCCCTAGCCCCTTTACCGTTTCATCTCTCTTATCAAAAAGACCAACCTTGGTCAACCAAGAATGCAGCACACAGATTCAGGCTGGGACCCTCCCCTAGTCCCCCACTCTTGCCCAGCTCTGCTGAAGCCTCAGCTAGAAGGAAACGTCCCTAGGAAGCCAGGAGAATCATTCACTCCTCTCAATCACTGGGCTAAGCCAGCATGCACCTGCCTTGGCCAGGGCCTTCCTAGCCCTGCCCCTGTACTTTGGGCAGTGTTGGGGGGAGGGGTAGCTAAAGGCATCTGGATGGGACTTCCCTAGCCTGACCTCTCCTCAATCTGGTCTGCACAATACTCAGTCTTTCATGCTCACCTACTCCTTAGCCACTTCAGACCCCTCATCACCTGAGAACATCCAGACCTGTACTTGCCCCCTGGCTCTATCCCAAATGCCCAAATCAAACAGTATGCTCTATTCTCTGGCTGTATTCCTGCCTCCCAAGCAGCTCATCACTGATGGTGTCCACACATTGTTTTCCATACCTCTGTGTGAGCAACTTTTTCCACAAGTCCCCTCGTCTGCCATGGATGAAAGTAAACTCTAATGTCATTATTTTTCCATTCCCCAACCTTTCTCTGTATATTGGTTTTTAAACTATATAGCAAACACACACACACACACACACACACAGATGCAACAGTCTTATGTGAATATAAACTTCTACCTAAAGAATTTTGTATAAGAACCCACAATAAATCTCTCTGGTTTGTCTTTAAATGCACGACAACTAATTCTAGTGAGTTCTTCATTTTGGGGGGGGCAATCGAGTAGCATTTCCCCTGTCATTTATTCCCATAGTCTATTCAAGCCCACAAGGTACCAGAGGTGAATTTGTGGTAGGTAGTTAGACAGACATGAACAAAGCAAGGATGATGGGCCAGGTATAGGTCACCAGGGTAGAAAGCCCCAGGTGCCTAGCAATGGGCGAAACTGGGAAAACATGCCATCTTGTGTGTCCTCTTTGGAGCAGTGTGTACTCACGCCTCCGGTCCACAGACATATAAAAAGGTGATCAATGTCATTAATCATCAGAGAAACACAAATTAAAACCACAAAAAATATTATCTCATACCTGTCAGAATGTCTATCATCAATAAATCAATAACAGTTGTTAACAAGGATGTGGAGAAAGGGGAATCCCTGTGCACTGTTGGGAATGTAGGCTGGTGTAGCCACTATGGAAAATAGTATGGAGTTATCCCAATTTAAAAAAAAATGGAACTGCCTTATGACCCGGCAATTCTATTTCTGGGAATATATCTGAAGAAACCCAATAAACTAACTTGAAAGACTATATGAACCCCTATGTTCATTGCAGTCTTATTTACAATAGCCAAGATTTGGAAGCAGCCCCAGAGCCCATCAGTAGATGGGTGGGTAAAAAACTGTGTTACATTTTCACAATGGAATACTAGGTCATAAAAAAAAAAAGAAGGAAATCTTACTCTTTGTGACAGCAGAGATAACCTGGAGAGCATTGTGCTAAGTGAAACAAAAGAGTCAGAGAAAGATAAGTCCCATGTGATTCCACTTATATGTGGAATCTAATGAACAAATTAAACTATCAAGCAAAATACAGACAGACTTACAGACAGAGAGTCGGGGGTATGTAGGGTTTGGAGGGCATGGAGGAACTGAGAGAAATGGAAAAAAACAATCCATGGACATAGACGACAGTATGGGGATTGCTGGTGGGGAGAGGAGATGGTGAAGAAGGGTCTGGGAGAATAAATAGTGATACAAAAAAGACTGTACTTAGGATGGTGAAACTATAAGATAGCATACAAATAATGTGTTGTGAAACTGTGAAGCTGAAACTTTATAATTTTGTTAACCAGTGTCACCAATAAATTTTATAAAACAGAAAAGGTGGGAAAACAAGAACCTCGCCCCCAGGTTAACTTTTTTCTGTTATATCAGCGATCATGCTGTTTCACCCCCATAGCCTTCTATGCCACTGGTCCTGTGATTCAGAACCTACCCTGACCTTTCCTTCTTTGGCATATATTGCTAGCCATTCAGTTTAGACCCACCTTAGAGGAAGAAGAAACAAGAGGGGAAGAGAGTAGCCCTGAAGCATTACGCCTCCAGGATAATGAAGTTCTGAGTGTGCATCAAATACATCTAGGCCCCTCTTGTAAATACCTCTAAACCCAGTCATGTTTCTACTCCAGGCCCAGAACAGCAGCAAAATCAGGCAAGGGACACCTTGGCTGACATCAGGACCACCTGCATTGACTAATGACTTACTGTTTTGGGGGCTGACCAATCAGTAGAGATCATGACCCTGAAAGAACACATCTGAAAAGCTGGTAAATATTTTCTTGGGATCCTACCCAATAAATACTCCAGATAAATACTCTCAGGACGAAGGACCCAGTGCAGCTCTCCTTAGGGAGCTTGCCAAGGCCTCCCCTCACTCCCTTCCCCAAGGGCGTATTTCTTGGCTCTCTTTTTCTCCTAAAGCTCCATGGGATCTCCTTTTGCCTCTGTCACTTGTTTCCTAAACCCATTTCTTCTACTGCTCACTTCTTCTACCCACGTGACTCCCCAAATAAACTGTTTCTTATAGCTTGAGTCTTGACTCTGAATCCTTAATCAGAACTAAAGTACTAAGGTCACTGAACCAAGGTCTGGTCTGATTCCTCCAGTCTGACACCTGGTGCTGTTCTCACCACCAATAATTTTTGTTTTATCCTTTCTCTTCCAGTAATTTTCCTCTCTCTCACTCTGACTTAATCACTCTGCTCTCCATTTTCCTTAAAAAAATTATAAGGTTCCTGGATAAAGCTAAATCCTTCCATGGTCCACCAGCTCCAACCATTAACTCAGAGTCATCTTTCATCCAAATTTCTTCTCTCTCTACTGATTCACCAATCTTGGTCTTCTTTTTCTATTGGATAATTCTCATCAATATACATGAAAGTGTTATTTTTTTCCTTACAACATTACAGTACTTTCTTTAAAATTTTATTGTAGTATTCAATAATCATGTGCTGTGATTGTATTTCAAGGTTCCTCTCTCTCTACTTCTCATTAAAAATAAGGTAGCTCTTTGCCATCCTCATAACTGTAGCACATTGCATAATCTGTAGTAAAGACCAGGTGTTCACTATAGTTTGTTGTTTAAATAAACTAAGGGATCCAGGAATATCTCCAAGTAGATAAAAATAGTTTCACATATATGAGTTGCTGGAGTACTCACAATAAATTAAATAAGTTAAAAACCCTAGCTATTGAATATAATATTTAACCTCAAGGATCTGAAGTTTATATTTTATTTAGAACTACTTCTCCTTGTAACATAGATATTGATTCAAATCTGTGCATGTAACACAAGATTTTAGGAAGAAAAAATAATATTTTTTGTCATTGGTATCTAATTATCACTAGGAAAGCATGACCTTCCTTGACTAGGTTGTAAATTCTACAGATGCAGAAATTGCTTGGTGCTGGTAAAATATCTCCTTTTTCCTTAGATAACTTCTGCTGTGTAATATAAAAAATTCTAACTTCCAAGCCTCCTGCCATGTGGCTCCCAGATGTAATCTGGAAGGCTCTTGCGGAAGGCCAGAAGGCAAAGATGGGAAGAAGATAACACTATTCCTGCTCTTCTTCTGGGAAGAGCAAAATTATCTCCTCCTTGACTCAAGAACCCCTCCGCTACTTACAGCACAGGTCCTGTCTGAAGCCCCATAGTTGGCGAAGTTCCAGGTGGAGGATTTTTACTTTTTTGTTTTTCACTTTCTCTTCAGCCAGGTGATGGTAACAGCTTCCTGATGTTGCTAATCCCTGGGTTGTCTCACTACCCCTGTTTGTCTTCTCACTTTTGCAAGTAACACTCTTTAAAAATTTATGATGATTTCTGTTGTAATGGCTAGCTCCTGTAACATTAGTTTATATATTATATTTTACCCCCATTATAGAATACATCCATTGCATATAGTTGGTAGTGAATAAACATTTAATGTTGACTTTACAAGAAATCATGCCATGTGATAGCTACAAATATAAATAAAAGGCCATGTAATTTTGCTCAAGTATCATTTCTGTTTTGCAAAAACAGCAAGTCTACCTCAGTCCTGAACATTTGCTGCTTTCTCTGCCTCAATTGATGTTCTTCCTTGTATTTTCACCTGGTTAACACCTTCCAATGCACCCAAATATCATCTCAGGGACTTCTTCCTCAGTCCATGACACCTCAACTGGTGAGGCTTCCTATTTTAATTTTCTATTATTTTATACACATCCACTATGTTTATCAGAATTAGCAACTACATATTAATTTTGTGAATATTTTGCTAATTTCTCTTCCCCTTGCTAGAGTATATTTTATATAAAGGAAGAGGCAATGTCTGATTGGCTCAGTATTATCCCTCCAACATATATGATGCATGGTATATTTTAGTCATTAAATATTCTTTTTGAATAAATGAGGAAAATGTGAGGAAACATGAGGTATTCATTAAATGCAAGATTTTAAAGAAAACTGAATAATGGGTAGAAGTAGAGAGAATAATTGAAGTCTAATTGGGTGGAAAGACGGGATTAAATTAGAAAGATATTTGTATACAAATTTATCTGAAAATGGTGGGAATTATTGAAGTGTCCTAATCAGAGGGAATACGTACAATTTGCTTTTCAACAAGGTCAGTGATAATGGTTTGAATCACTCATTGTTGGGACTCATTAGAGCCCAAAGTTTATAATCTGAAATGAAAATATATTTCTTTTTTTAAAATTTTTATTTAACTCTTGTTCAAGTACAGTTTTCTTTCTTGTATTCCCAGCCCTGCCCCGCCCAGTGCTCCCCACCTCCCTCCCATCTCCGCCCCCCACCTTAGTTATTGTCCATGTGTCCTTTATACTTGTTAATGTGTGAAATGAAAATAAATTTCATCTGGTTCTCAAATTTAATCACATAAAGCTGAACTACTATTTATTATGTAATCTTTTAATCTATTGTTCAGGTTGTGCTACCTTGTTGGCCCTTTAAAATATTTTTTGAACACTCCAGTTGTCACATTAAATTGCTGTCTTCAAGAAATAATCTGAAATAATTAGCCAAATCCTTTCCCTAAATGACATAAAATAGCATTTTAGGCCCTGGCTGGTGTAGCTCAGTGGATTGAGCGCGGGCCTGCGAACCAGACGATCGTGGTTCGATTCCCAGTCAGGGCACATGCCTGGGTTGCAGGCCGGTTCCTTGCAGGCTAACTACCAGCAGGGGATGCACAAAAGGCAACCATACATTGATGTTTCTCTCCCTCTCTCCTGCCCCTCTAAAAATAAATAAATAAATAAAATCTTAAAACAAAAAAAGATTTGAAAATGCTAACTTCCAAGTAACTTTTTGCCTTAGGGTTTTGAACCAATGACATGACCTGTGTATCCACTGAAAGGAAGAAATAGGAACATTTATAGCATGTTTAACAAAAAAAGAAAATAAATCATATTTTCCTGTCCTACCACATACCCATTAAACCAAGTTATCTGAAGATAGTCCAAGGTCATTCTGAAGATACTTTGAAACAATATATTGTTTCTATATTATTAAAATAGTAAGGATTAACTGCCACATAATTTTCAGGGCTCCCTGCAAAAAGATGTGACGCTCTTTGTTGAAAAACAAACAAAAAAAACCCAACAACAAAACAGTTTTCCTTTCTGTATTATATCTCTCAACCTGTATCTCTGGTTTTTACTGACATTTAATGCGGTACCCACTGGGGCCTGAGGGAATCCACAGTGTGAATGCATATTCTCACAGGCACCTAGTCAACCCTGAAACTCCACCCTTGGGACAAGGACATCCTGACCCAAACCTCCCAATGCCTGTGCCAAGGCCCCCATCTAGGGCCATGGGTCGAAGAGATCACCTGGTATAGCTGGGGAAGTGCCTAGCTAAGAACCTGTCCTCCAGAGCAAGTGAGCAGTGAGGAGCTGAATCACACGTGAGCTGAAGCTCCAGTTCCCCCAGAATATGCTCCATTACTCCATAGGACTTCACTCACAAAACAAATTCTAAGATGAAATTATTAAAAACTTCAAGATGGTCACTGGGCATTAAACCCCAAACACTGGGCCCCATTAGGAGTTGATGTCCTATGCTACTCCACTGAGCAGCAACCCCCACCCCATAAAATGAGCACGATAGTGTAACTTCACCTAACAAATCATTCCACGTAAGAACCAGTACTACTTGAGATTATAAATGTAAGCAGACCCCTAGCTATATAAATTTGGATTTAAACTGATTTATATGTATACATTTTACAAAACTTGACTATTTTTTCAATAAATGGAGTTTGCTGCTTTAGTTTGTTTGTTATGTTGAGGTTTGACCATCTGCACTAATTTTCACAGATATTTCAGGGGCTTTGCCTCTAAAGTTTCAAATCAACTGTAAAATAAATCGGAAAAATACGTTTGTTTGCACTATGCACACCCCGATATCTGTATGCTCCCCTGGAGTATCCACAATTTCTATTAATAGAAAGTTGTTCAGTTCTAGTCTCCATGAATTATCCTGCTCCCAAACCATTCTTTTCTCCTCTACATACCCCCATTAAAAAATAATAATTCTCTGGTTAGGTTCCTACTTACTGTCAGCAAGCTCATTAAATACAATTGACATCACAACTGTATTTTAATCATTCATTTGTGAGGACACTAAGGGAAGCTCAGAATCTTACACCGTTTATTTAGCAAAGGCAACTGGAAGGTTCCTGCAACGCAGTCTATGCCTTTGTCAGAAGAGCACTCCTAACAATGCTCTGCAAACACTGGAAAAGGATGATCTGAATTATGTGTTCCCAGGGGCCGAAATCACATGATAAAGCGGCAGTGGAGTTCAGTAGTTAGATTTATGTTCAAAATCTGCTCTTCCTCTAAACTGGCATATATGTGACCTCTTATACTCAAGGACCCTCTATTGTAAAATAATGGTTCTAGTTTCAAAGAATGGAAGGTGGGAGGGGGGGGTAGCTCAGGTTGGGGGGCAGTGCTGAGGGGAAAATAGAGACAACTATACTTGACCAACAATAAAAATGTGAAAATATTATCTTCTGGTGGGAAAGTGATATTAGGTCTTTGTCTCTGGAGAAGCAGAAGATAGGTGAATTTAGGGAATCACACAGTGGGAAAAGCAGCACTCTGCTCTCTCTTAACCTGTGTGTGCAAGTGTATCGGGGGTGGGAGAAGACTTCCACATCAAACAGTTTTCTGACACCAGACGCCTGTCCTGCAGGTTAACTCATTTCTGACGCTAACTGCCTGAAGTTAGTGCAGACCCCACCGGTTAAGGGTTTAGTCTTTTAAGACTGCCCTGACTTCAGATGTCAATTGAAAGTCCCCAAGTTCCCTACAACTTCTGTCTGAAAGGGCTACAAATCAGAAGTCTCCACAACCTCCTCTTCAGTTCTGATTATTTGCTACAACAATGCAGAGAACTCTGAGAAACTAGATTATGAAGGATATAACTTGGGAACCACTAGATAGAAGAGACACATCGGAAAAGGTGTGGAGAAAGGGGCATAGCTTGTGGTCTGTCTCCCAGTTCTCACCCTCCTAGCACCTTCAAGGGTTCAACAGCCAGAAAGCTATCAAAACACTATACTTCAGGGATTTTTTAAAATTTTTATTTAGTTATCTTTAGAGGGGAAGGGAAGGAGAGAAGGAGAGAAACATCAATGTATGGTTGCTTCTTGTGAGTCCCCTGCTGGGAACTGGCCTGCAGCCCAGGCATGTGCCCTGACTGGGAATCGAACTGCGGTCATGTGGTTCTCAGGCCTGCGCTCAACCCACTGAGCTACACCAGCCAGGGCTATACTTCAGGGATTTTTAACATCCCCATAATTTCAGGATACTTTTCTCATTGCATAGGCACAATTGATTAAGTCATTGGCCACTGGTCACTAACTCAAACTTCAGCCCCTCTGCCCTTCCAGAGGTCAGGGCTTGGGGCTAAATATTTCAACCACTTCACCTCCTAGTTGGGTCCCCTGGTAGCTAGCCTCCGCTCTCAGGCTCCCCACGAGCCTTCAGTCACCGGTCATCGCGGGCACACACAAACACATTTGTCATTTCCAGAGATTCCAAGGATTTTAGGAGCTGTATGGTAGGAAGGGGAGGTGAGAGTGATATTGCAATACCTTAGTACTAAAATGATAAGTAGTGACTGAGTACCAGAAAGACAAAGTAAATAAATGTGATGTTTTTAGGGGAAAGCTATAGGCAGAATCTTGGCCTGGAGTCATGGTTAGACTTAAAATGTGCTCCAATCACTAAGCAAAGTAATGTTTGCATGTCCTATTTTATATGACTCCATCAGATGAGCAGGAAAACCTGCAACCACAGTAGAATTAAAAATATTAATGCCTTCTATAGCACATACAAACCAAAGAAGGGACTCTAGGACCACATGGTGCACTGCCTGGGAGCAGGACACAGCCCGAGGCAGAGGATTCAGTTTATAAGTGGAGCAAAGTCGATAGGTTTTATCTTCATGGAAACAGATTCCATTTTAAATAGTTACTTTATTGGAGCAAATGACTGAGTGATTTTTAGAATATGAGGGTGAAATGGAAGTCCTTAGACCACAAATCCACCCCACCCTCCCAGCCAAGCCTTTCTTTACACTTTGTAGATCGCTGACCCTTTGAGATCCCATTCATAAAGCTTCTCTGATCTCTGGCCAAGAGGTATTAGGACATGTTCTCATTTGACAAAATCACCCAGTAGATAAAACTTACCTTGAGAAAATTTCCAATTCTCTTTTAATCATTTTTTAATCCAAGCCCATTGAAAAACTTCCACATCCTGATATCCCCTTAATTTGGGAGGAGAAAAGACATATATCTGAGATACTAATTTTACTTATTATATTTTATGCTGTCTTCCATCAATATTTATTAGTTTATAAGGCCTCCATCACATTATTAATGTATACTGACAACACCCTGTGTGAAAATGCATTCCTTAAATTGGTCATGTGTTCATATCACAGTCATATCCATCTGTGAATGGATTTCGTTTAGAAACACAAAACGAATTATAGTGGTGATACTATGTTCAGGACACAAGCTTTTAGCGCTTTTAATAATGTAGTGATTCTGGTCATTGTTGTGGCCACGCTTCAGAAGATGAGTTAATATTCTAAATTTTATGGCACATTAAAGTATTAGCTTATAAATTGGATCAATTCTTAAAAACTTACATAGAAAATCTTTAGAGGAAATAACCATCGAATTTGAGACCATGAATAGTGGTTGGAAGATAGGCTATTTGTTTTTCAGTTTGATTGAATCAAAAGATTTCTTTCATAATTATACTTTATTTTAATTTTCTCACTACTATTCCAACATAGGAATGCCAAAGACACAGAAAAATTGTTACTTTTTTTTGGAAGGATAATTTAATTATTAATGGGTTTTGAAGGTTTGAACATAAAGCACTATGTTCAGGTTCAGGAGGGGGGCTAATCCGATATACTTAGAGTAGGTGTTCAATAGTTATGCTTTGATTAAATAACATGCAAGGTAGAACCTTAGTAAGTGCCATTTAAAATGCAAACAGAATACTGCTTTCCCCTTAATTTTTAAACATTTTTTTAATTTGCTAGGTTTTAAAGTATTAAGGGAAAAGTATCCTTACATTTCACAAACCAAAGTATTGTTTGAAAAAAAGTTTTACATTTCCTTGAACTTCTTGTTTTTCCTTTTAAAGATTTTATTTATTTATTTTTTAGAGAGTGGGGAAGGGAGGGAGAGAAACATCAGCGCTGGGTATCTGGCCTGCAACTCAGGCATGTGCCCCGACTGGGCAATGAGCCAGTAACTGTTTGGTTCACAGACCTGTGCTCAACCCACTGAGCTACACTAGCCAGGACTTGAACTTCTTGTTTTAAATGGGTGTGCAGTTATTTTTAACATCACCCCAGGATTTTCATGTAATGAAGATCTCTCTCTTGGACTAAAATGACTATGCAATTATTATGAGCACCTAGAATTGATGTGGCCCTTTAGTGAATTATAGATAGAATTTCCAGTATGACTCCTTAATTTAAAAAAAATGTCAAAAATATTTTGACAGAAATAACCACTACTATCATGAAAATGTAGAATTGGTTTATCTACAAAACATGAGTGTCCTATATGTAGATAGTTGTAGAGGTGAGTAAGAATGAGTATTTGAGATATTTAAAATGTTGTTTCTATGAATGCATTTCAATTGTTATTGCTTCCTTTAAGGTGTGTTGAATTTGGCCCTGGCTGGTGTGGCTCAGAGGATCAAGCGAGGGCCTGAGAACCACACAATCACAGTTCGATTCCCACTCAGGGCACATGCCAGGATTGCAGGCCAGTTCCCAGCAGGGGACACACAAAAGTCAACCATACATTGATATTTCCCTCTCTTCTTCCTTTCCCCTCTAAAGATAAATAAATAAAATCTTTAAAAAAAGAGATGTGTTGAATTTCATCTTAAATATAGCATTGAAATGTGTTAACATGTATCACAGGGCTTCTTTTGCTAAGAAAAAGTGAATGAAAATAAATAAAATATTATTTAACAAAATAAACCAGATACAAAATCTTGCTTTGTATTTACAGATAAATTTTAATGGAATATTCATGGTCTAACACAAATATCAGACCCAATGACACTAATTCTTGTACAGCCTTTGGCTTACCCTGTATAACAAAATCTGTTATTTAAAGTAGATTATAAAATACCTTATGGTAAGTGAACTTCCAAAGACACAAAGAAAATCCTCCATAAATTTAAAAGCTTATCTCAAATTCTTATTCGCATAAGCTTAGGATGGATATATTATTAATTGCATTATCTTAGGTAGTTGAAATGTATAATACTGGAGTGTAAAAATAAAAAAAATAGGTGTAGGTATTTGCTTCTGTTCATAGTCAACATTGTTAAACACATGTAAGTGAATGTAAAATTACAGACTTTTGAAATTTTGGCAATCTGAAGCAAATTTCCCTAAGTCAGAAACGTTGTTTAACCCTTAGCATATTACAAGGTTCACATATTCCAAGGAGTAACAACTAAATGTTGTACAAATAAGATAACATTTATTTTATTACTGCTTAAATTTTTTAAACTTTCATTTAGAAACTTACAGGAAAATGAGCATCACTGAGGAAATCTAAAATGAAGAATGATGTATGCACTTCAAAATAGATATGCAAAGCAATGTTTGTCATAAAGGAATGTATTTTGTAAATCTTTTATAACCTGCCAGTGGGAAAAAAAGAAAGTTCCATCTTTCAATGTCTGTTTTCAAGGCTAAGAAAACGAACTAAATGAACAGACAATTCATTAATGTCCAACGGATAACTAAAATTCAAATTTTATTTTTCCATATATATATTGGACAGTTTTTTTTTCTGACAAGACTTTATTGAAAAATGAAGTGCAAATGGGAACCCTGTAAGAATGTTTTAAGAGTTGTACATGACATAGTTTAAGCATCACTGAGTACACATTGAATACTTTGTAAGTATATAGGCATATCAACATGCAAGTGTCATGTACCTAGTATTACAATATGCATTTTGTTTTTTGAACATTAATGATAACAGTGTATTCAATAACTGTGCAATATGCTTGATTTTGATGGATCTTCTTTACAACATATAATTTATTTTTATGCTATCATAAATATACCCTTCCAAAAGCTATGAATTTCATATCGTATAAATAGAACATTTTATTTTTGAAAGTATATTACTGGAAACACCTGCATTTCTTGAGTACAATTTTCAGAGATAAGTTTTTAAATTCTTTTTAACATGGCAGACTTGTTCCAATGTTGATTATACTGAAATGTTTATGATAAAAAATGGAGCTTTCTTGAGGGAATATTGTTTGGTTGAATGAAAAGCAAAACCGCCAATTCACAAATATTGATGTGAACTGAATATGAAGCAAATAGGTTAGTAATTACAAACTCATACATCCTTGGGTTACTACTTAACTGCATCATTGAATCTACAATAGGTACAACAAGTACAGTTGAATAAATTTGTAAGGAAATTAAAACTTTATACATTTATAAGGAGAAAAAGTACTAGTTTTGAAAAATGTCTAAATTATTTTTCTATTTGTGAGTATGTTTCAATACATCAAAAACACAGAGAAAAGTAAGAAGGATAAAGAAATAATTCAGTTTACATTTCATAGGTTTTTTTTTTTCTAACCAGCTGGTGACCACTGCTTTCAATCATCAAACATTTTATTGCATATAACTTTCACTATCAACAAATATAAAGAGTGACTGCTAGTATCATGTACAAGGAAAAGCATCTGAAAAGAAAATATCTGAGGTTTGACAGTACTGCGTGTAAGAGAAGCGTAATGTGGCATTTCATACCGCACTTAAAAGTCCATGTGGGAACCACTGCTGTCCTGACCCTGGATGTGGGAAAGTGCTTAAGTGCCGAGCCCTGGTAGGTTTTTCTTTTGCCCCTGCAATCTTCAAATATCTTTTAATTTTTCTTCTTTTGAAATATACAGCGTATTTCATAGGGGGAAATAGTGGGTTTATTTTTTTTTTTTACATCTTTTTCACATTGGGGGCCCATTCTCTCCAAAATAACCATACATTTCTTGCAACTAGCATATACATATATATGTGTATATATATATATGTATATACATACACATGCACATATATGGAAGAGATTATAAAGATTAGATCAAATACTATTTATAACATAACCACATAACACAGAAACATCTTTAACTTCAAGCGTATACTATAGATTCAATGTCATCATTTGAGTTTTTTCTTGTACCTTTTTTCTAGAGGAAAATCTGCTTTTGAAATGTCTTTTCCTTTTAGAATAATTAAATCACATAATTTGAAAAATTGATGTGTCTATGCAGACAAAACGAAGTGGCCATTCGTGGCAATATTTTGCATTCATTATTTAGATATTATTTGTTAATAAGGAGCCAGTCTTAAATACTTATATTTTTGTCTTACCTAGATAACACTGCTTGGCAAAATAAACTATATTTATAGTTTTAACTTAAAAGCATAGCATTAATTTATATGGAATTGTATTTTAAATATTAAATAAATAGATTGGACTGCAAATTGTTGCCATTTAAATTATTTGAAAATCAATACAATTATAATACATTGCAATATTAAATAAGCATGAGAAGAGCCATCTTTATAAAGTTATAACATTTTGCCTACAGTAAAAGTTGGTGATTGAAAAAGAAAAACACAGGCAGACTCACACACCATTGAATACACTAAAACCAGTTGGCTTTTGAGGATCCCCAGGGCGTGGGGAGCAGACTGTTACGTTAGCCTCCAATGAGTGCTTCCTGGGATACCTTGTAAATCATTATTTCTTCTATTTATACTGAAGTATCATAGCCCATGTTAAAAGTGAGAGGTAGGATCATTGTAAGTATGCATGGCAGAGAACTTACCAACTATATCCAATAACTATTGCATTCAATATTAATAATCTCAACACATAAAAATGCTGATCAGTTTAGAACCCAGTTTTATATGATATCCCCTTTAGCTCTGTTTATAATCTTGCTACTTTCAATCCATTGCCTTTGGAAGGGTATAAGTGCAAAGGGCCTGTCTGGGGTAGCACAGGGAAGGGGGAGAAATGAATAGCAAAAGAAAAGATACAAAAAATGTCCACTAAAATATAGTGGCATTACCTATGAAAGGTAACCTATGATTCGATTGAATAAATTTGTATTTATAACAAAAGTCCCCCAATTCATTAAAACATACATGCATTTCAAAGAATGTCTAATAATTATAAGTTGCATTAGATATAAATAAAAGTTTGTTTTTCTCTAGTAAGGCTAACATCTAAGCCAAATAATTTTATTTTGTAATGTTATGATTATGAAAGAAAAACATTATTTAGCTGAGTCAGTTGTACTTTTAAGTAACGATTTAGAATGTGGGAGGTGAAGGTTAGCAACCCCTTGGATCTTGTTGAAGAATTCTTTCAAATCCCTTTGTATTAAGTATCCAGCAATAGAACTGTAGGTATTGCGCTGAGTGTATTTCAATATTGCCAGTGTATATTTCAAAACAAATTCTATTATCTACACTAAGATTTCCTCTTTCCCAATATTCAAAATGCATATTATAATTACATGGGTTTCAAACATCCATAAACAGCAAGTACAAGATACTTACATGTACGTACATTGTAGTTACCTATATTTTGCATAGTTTTTAGTGTGTACTTTGTGCCACTTAATAAAAAGCATTACTCAGTAATTGTCACTAGGTGATTCATTTATTTCAGCTGTCATTGCCAATTGGATTTGTTTGTTTTTATATGTTTATCACAGGTCACATTTGCAAAGGGGGGGTAATGTTGGGCATTTTTAGAGGGCTCTGAGTAATTAGCATTATGACAAGGAAGTTGCAGTAAGATAGAGGTTTTACATTTTCTCCACAATTAAAAACCTAATATGAAATTTCATCTTTAGTGTACATTAAATTATCCTTTAAGTCCAAAGTAAAGGAAAAGTATTTTAAATGTTCCCCTTGTAACACTTTGCAATAAGTGGCACTATATTATACAATAACTGCTATATTACATGGAAGAACCATCACTGTCAAATAACTGCTGTACATGTGCCTATATGGAATCTCAATGCTATTACAATTGTGAGTAGATAATTACAAGTGAACCTGTCCTTTTATTCGAGATATTTATATATTTTTTACATAAAATTAAAAATAAATGAGGTGTTAGCTTCTTTGCTATGTGTAGGAAAGTTAGTTTTCTTTCTCTATTTTTCACTTTAGTTGTGGGGTTTCATTGCAAGATTGAACATCTTGAATCAATATGATACTACCCAGTTTTTAGATTAAACTCCAATGTCAGGTTCCTTAAACTGCCTCTTGAATTCTCTAGTAAGAGAAAACAAGTTGAAATCAATCTCTCCCTCTCTCTCGCTCATTCTCTCACTCTCCCCTCTGCACACACGCACACACACACACCTCAAAACTCTGCTCATGTTCTGTCTTGACTCTTCCACTCACAAACTTTCCTTTTTCTTCCTAATTTTGATAATTTCTCTATCTAGGACACTCAAAAACAGAAAAAAAAAACAAGAAAAAATGTTGCTTACACTTTTTTTTTGATGAAGGACAATCAGTTTACACTGTAAACAGTACACTGGCAGAGAACAGCTACTTTTGGTAAAAAATAATGTTCCATATTCTACTAGGGCCATTTGCGAGTCTGTATGTGCATGCATACTCCTTCCGCTGAGTTCTGGAGCTTCTCTGCTCACTACGCAGAGACAGAATTTGGTTCTCTGTGCATAAAAATGTGCATGGTTTGGACATTGAATTTGACAGGGTTCCATTTAAAAACGGTATTTCACTTTATTCTGGAATTTATAGAAATAAGCAAAGATTTTTATATTTTATTTTTTGATTGTTGGAAATAAAATAATTTAAAAAATAGGAAAATATAATCCCATTGCCTTTTTTCAGTAACTAAAATGATACCTAACCTATCTATTTTAACTGGTGAAATATTTGATTAGAGCTTGCAGATCACAATATACCAGTTGGTTTGTTTTAAAGAATTCTAAAGAGTTTTTATAATACTCTGAAAGGTTAAAAAAAATCTTGAAAGGCAACCAATTTTGGATTTCTACTTTTACAGTGTTGGAAATAATGAATCATTTATTTAAGCAGTAATTAAGCATCAGGAGCCAAGTAGAATATAGACAAAATGAAGAGAGATGCAAATACAACATTAATGAATAGGAGCAATTTTGTAAGTGCATCCTGAAATTAGGCTTTAAGTAGTAATTGATGATGGAGTTTATACAACTTTTGTAATAAGAAACTTGCCATTTGTACTAACAGGATGAATTTTGCTTTATGGAGTCTTTCTAAAGATTATGCTTTGAAAGATATGAACAGTTTATAAACCTATTCTAGTTTCAATGTGTCTAGTAGCACCTACCCGATTCTCTCAAACTACCATACTACGTTAACATATTATTGCATTTTTCCACAGATGGTATGAATTGAACTGTAAAAACAAGCATGCAATCACATCAATGCAGACTTATTTCCTTAAAATGCCATACTGTATATGATTTATTATGTTAACACTCAACCACATCATATTATTTATGTTTTGTATATTCTGAAAAAGTGCTGCTTGACTGACATCATCCTTTTTCTTTTTTGTAAGAAATAACAAGATAAATGCTTCGACAATAAAGAGAAAACAATTTAAAATTCTAACATTGTATTTAAAAGATTTATAGTTTTCTGATAAATAACCTAAGATACAGCACCCTTGTCTTTCATTCGATATTAACATATGATGTCATACTCAAACATTCTCAATTCCCCAAAGCAAATTCCAAGATATTGTTTTTTTTAAACCATAGACCATCATGCTTTGACATCACAAGTAGAGCTACTGTATTGTCGTACTTGTTTTCTTCTTAAAGGTGCAATGCTTGTGAATGCAAAAATAATTTTTATCTAACTGGATTTTTAATCTTTAGCACATACTAAATTGAATGGGAACTAATCTAACAATATTGTATTTTCCTAGAAGAAATAATATGACTTTAGATGAACTCTGTGTCATATTTAAGGATACAGCATTTCTTAATGGTTAAATACACCAAAATTTCAGAAATAATCCAGAGGAAGAGACTTTTACCTTGGAGGTAAAAGCATGGCAGAAATTCTCTATCACTCACTGTTTCATAAGTTTGTACCTCACAAAATGCATAGACAGGAATTTAATATAAAGAATTAGTTCCTCTATACAGAAAACATATCTTAAACACTTGTTTTTGGCAAACCAACACAGGTAAGCAGCTATGGAACTGCCAAATTAAAACTTGCAAATTTTTCAGCAAACTAAGAGTTTATTTTTAGGTTATTATTCTATTGTGGTTGTAATTTAAACCTGAGGCTGTGCACTGGTTGTTAGCTTAAAATTACCTTTCCTTATAACATTGTGCTTCCATTGTATAAGAAATAAAAATTAACAAGAACTAGAAAAATTTGTTGTTGAACAGTGCTAGGACATACAGACAAAATACTAATACATGTTATCTACTTATAATATTTGTTTAAGTAATATCTAAAGGGATATAATGGACATTAGAAAATGCTCACTTATGATTGAACTACCTACAGCCCAAAAAGTTGAATATGTATCAAATAATGTTTAATTGGATTTGTTATATGCACTATATACAGATACTAAAATGTCTCAAAATTGTGCCCTATGGATACTCCAATTTTGTTCAGGAAGGTGAATCCTTGAGGAGCAAATAAATTACAGAATGAAACTAGAAAAATGAATGAAATCTTTGTGATTCCCAAGCAGTAAAATGTTTGTAACAATTTATTAGTAAATGAAGCTAAAATAACCTAATGGTGGGATCTATACAATTATAGAAGGTACCATGACAGGATTACAATTCATACACATGGCTCCTGTATCAAATACTATATTTTTAAATAGCAAATTGATACAGCCTTACGAGTATATCGCAAACAATCCAGAATCTATACGACAGTGTTTTCAGTTTGTGTTTTCTAGGGCATATGTTTCCAAACATGCCTTTGAAGAGAGACATGTAGAAAACATTGTCTGTAAACTTTTAATGTCTGATTAAACTTAAGCACATTAGCTCTTTACCTAATTCTGTTTTTTTTGTGAAGCTGTCCAATGGCAAACTAAGTCCATGATTTACAAGGGGTGAAAATGAGGGGAAACAAACAAGAAAAACTCTGCATACACTTTTTTTTTCAATGTATAAAAACAATTCAATAGCATGATCCAAGGAGATTATTAACATTGTTAAGGCTGTATATTCAAGCACTGTATGTTAAAAGAGCAATGGTGTGGAATTTAGGCAGTAAGAAATGTCCTGCATTACGGATGGTACAGTGATTAAAGAATGATGCCTTCGGCAGCTGATTGCTGGTACACCCTGGCGACTGACAGCAGTGCGGTATGGAAGTTAATAAAGGTAGCAGAAGATGGTAGAAATGAATTCTGAAAGATGAGAGCCAGTTTTCTCCAGCAGCCAGCCCGGTAAGTAAAACTCAGAATCTTGGCCTGCATTTTAAATGAAATACTCTTTTTTCTCCTCAGCATTGACTTGGCTGCCTTCAGCATTGATAATGGCTGTGTCAGCATCTGGGGCATCTTCAGCTCCTTTAGCTTCATTTGTTAAATACGTTCCTGTGGATATTGGAAGAAAAATATGTTAGTTCTGTGAGACTGGTAAATAGCCAGCATTAACTTAGTATGGGACTTAAGCCAGCTTTCTTACATGCGGGAAACCTATTCTGACGTGTAATAAAGCACATGATCCACCCTTCTAAAGTTGCATACTTTCTAAAGTTGGCATACTTTCTTTTAGTTTTTAGGTAAAAGCTGTAGATAAAGCTGTAGCCAGGTTAACCAGAGGTAACAGCCAAACTGGAGTGGGTAATGAGTACTTAGATTACTTTTTTTATTTGCATCTTAATTCTTTTTTAAAATTATTTTATTGTTGTTCAATTACAGTTGTCTGATTACTTTAATGATGGATACAGACCATGTAATCCATGCAGCTGTAGCAATCAGTGTCCTTTGTTAAGATGCTGATAACGATCACATCAAATGTGTCACCATTCCTTTTTGGTAACTCCATTTGAAAGTAGATTATATCAATAGTTTGCTACCTAGCCCATTGCAGAAAAACAATTTTTTTATTCCTCACTAATATGGCCACATTTGTGTCCATAAACCTACAAACAGAAATAATGAACAAATGCTTAATGGTATAGTTGAATTTCAGTTCTAGACATAAATCATGAAATTGCTTCCATTTTTTTCTCAGCTAGTTACTTACTCTGTGACCTTTGGCTATTGGCTAAACATTATTTTGCTAAGTTAATTTAACTTCACAGTTGAGTAAAATTATTAAGAATTTCCTGAAATAATTAAACATTTAGACCAAAATCTCTCTCCTTTTCACTCCCCCTCTTTCTCTCTCTCATACACACACACTCATATATTTCGTGGTAAAGCTAGTCTTTAGAATTTTTTGGTCAAAGTTAAGGATGCTTTATTAAGGATGCCTTACCTTTATGTCTTGCCAGATACCGACCAAGCAGAAATATAGAACACAACGTGACAAACACAACTACAGCCACTATTCCTCCTATAAGAGCATGGTCAGGGCCAGTCTGGCCAGCTAGAGCATTGGGGTCTAAAAAAGAGAAGAAAACATTGCTTAAGTTTGTGTTCTTTAGACATAGAGTACATATATGCATTTAGAATGAGTTACTTGACATTAACACATCTATATTAAAATAAAAGTTTATTAATGTATATTATACCAATCATCTAGTCAAAAATATTTATAGTGTATCTATAATATTTAGTGTGTATTTACAGCATAGTGGTACCTGAGGATATAACATTTTACACATCAATCACTGTTGCTATTTTTACAATTTATACACTGAATAAACAAATACAAATATATGGTTTCGCATACTTTTATGCCTTTCTTTCCTCCTTTTCTCCAACTGAAAACATGTGTGTGCATATTTTTTAGTGAGAGAAACACAACTGTACAATTTTTTAAAATAAAATTATGTCTTGGGAGACCTGGCTGGTGTAGCTCAGTGGATTGAGCCTGGGCCTGCAGACCACACAATCGTGGTTCGATTCCCAGTCAGGGCACATGCCTGGGTTGCAGGCCAGTTCCCAGCAGGGGACTCACAAGAAGCAACCATACATTGATATTTCTCTCCTTCTCTCCTTCCCTTCCCCTCTAAAGATAAATAAATAAAATATAAAAAAATATGTCTTGGGAAAGGATGAGGCTGAAGATGATAACTTGGGATTTATCATTTTATAAATGTTATTTAAAACTATGAAAACTGATAAACTTTTTTAAAAAATGGGTCTAGATAGAAGAAAAGGTCTGACAATTGAGCTCTGAGAAACTCCTATATTTAAAATTTTGGAAGATAGAGTGCTTCTAGCAGAGCAGACTGAGGAGGAGAGACCAGGGCAACAGAAAGGATCCTCCAGATTACACTCTAGTTGATCAAAAGGAAGAATGTATTTCAAGGAGAGGAAGGTGTTACAAATTGGGTTAAGAAGTATTGATAGAGGAGGAAAATGAATACTCAGCATTGAGGATTAAGTGCCTGTTGCACTTGTGGCTGTAGAAGAATTGGTTGGAAAGATATAGATTAATAATATACTTTTAAATTCTGCCCTTTACATGAGGCCAGAAAACTGTACCCAGTTTTCAAGCAGAAATGGAAAAGATCAAAAAAAAAAAAAAGTCCAGACACTGAGGTAGTCAAAGGTTCAGAAAATGAACTATTTACAGAATCCATTGTAAGGAATAAAACTAAGTGAAGGGTTTAGCAGCGAAATCCACCAAGGCTCAGCCCCTACGGCAAAGATCAGATTGAATGTACTGCCTACCCTTCCAAGCCCATTGTTGCAGATAGGATCAGAGTAGCTGCTTACAGTCTAAAATAGGGCTTTAGAGGAGGGAAAAAAATGAAGCAATAAATTAGGCTTGGCAATTATGCCTTCAAAATATCTCGAGTACAGCACATAGGCACATGAATACAGCACATAGATTAGGAGTATTCTGTGTTTTTGATAGAACTATCGTGTCCAAAAAATATATGTCTAGATAGAAAGAAAAAAAGTCCATTTGAAATTTCAACTTCTTAACTCCCAAACTTAAAGAAAGCAAGAAGTGGGCTATACAAGCTATGTAGTCCCCATGGAGGACATATTCTCCAACACTCAGTTCAGAGGTAGTCATTGAGTATGACTTACAAGGTTGAATTTCCCATAGTATAGAATTAGGGGAAGTAAAAGGAAAATGAACAGAAGAGAATCCTGTTTCTGCAAGTTGTTACAACTATTGCCAAGGCAGAGGAACCTTTTAATGCCAGTCTGACATGTTTCTATAATTGCTAAGGATTGGTGACTGCTCAATATTTGCCATTCTTCCTTTCTTTCTAAATGGAAGCATTTATATTAAGAGGGACTTCTCCTGGCTTTGTTCTATGATTGTGTTTTGTGTATGGATGGAGACAAGCATTAGTCTTTTGACTCATTTGTTCCTTAACTAATGAACCCAGGTGTGATTAAGAGAATTTTGCATATCCATGATCTTGGTCTTCAAGTTCAATATATTGGTTTGATATGTCTTTAGGTTGTTTCTTCAGATAGGTTCCGGCAGTGGTTTATGCAAGGGAAATGACATAAAAATACATTTGGTGGTCAGAAAGGTATATCGGGGCAGAGATTTCTAGCTGATAACAAACTTGTTTCCTATTCTTTCAGTGCATGGAGCTAAACATTACGAAAGTCACCTGCAGTTGAAAGTGACCATATGATTTGTGTTCCAGCCAACTGAATGAAGGCCCAGCCCATAAAACCTCCCACACGTAACACCATAGAGTGATTTCAGATGATACAAGTTGAAAATGAGAGTCCTCAGAATAAGCAAGGTTATGAGTCAATAAATCTCTCTCTGGAAGAAAATACTCAACTAAGAATGAATGCATTAAACTGCATTTTTTAAAAAAGAAGTTATTTTTAAAAGACTGAGCATTAATTAACCAGTTAATCTGTTATAGGAGCTATTGTTAATTTGGCATTTTATTATATATTTCTTAAATTTTCCTTAATTTCTGGCATTGGCTGTAAATCTGCCCAAAAAAGTGTCAAAGGAGCAAAAAATAAAGCTGCCACACCTCTAAATCTCCTATTTTTATTCCATGCTCAGATACTTCAGAATCAGTTTCAAATTACAACCTTTGCTCAGGTCCCCAAATATAGATTGTCATAAATCATATCTATTTTGTTTGCTGAATGTATCTCAAAACAGAGATTCTTTTGGAGAACTGAGGAATTATTCTTGTTCATACATATCAGTACCTGTCATATTTACGGAAGATAAATTCTAAGAAGTGGTATTGCTGGATCAAATGGTATAACATTTTTTGAGTCATTTGAAAAATATTGCCAAATTATGTTGCAAGAAAGATGGTATAAATTCAGTCTTCACCAACTGCACCTGAGTGAATTTTTCCCTATGTAATACTAATGTCAGATATTATAATTTTTAAATGCCAATCTAATATTGAAAAATACTAAGTATTTTGTTCATTAAATAACTTTAACATAAATGTCTTTAAATGCTTTTTCCGATGTTGTTCGATTAATTTTGTCTATTTATGCAGTTTTGTCTATTTTTCCATTTTAATTTTCTGTTTTAATAGCTCTCTCCATAAAAAGATGAAGAATTTTTGAAATTTCTAAATGAGAGCACTTATTTTTATTTGTTCCTTTTCTTTTTAAAAAATTTGTTCTTGCCCTGGCTGGAATAGCTCAGTGGATTGAGTGTGGGCCTTTTAAGCAAAGGATCATAGTTCGATCCCCAGTCAGGGCACATGCCTGGGTTGCATGCCAGTTCCCAGCAGGGGATGCCCAAGAGGCAACCACACATTGATGTTTCTCTCCCATGCTTTCTCTTTCCCTTCCCTTCTCTCTGAAAATAAATAAATAAAATATTTAAAACATTTGTTCTTTATCTATGTTTTTTTCAGCCATAGAAAAATCTTACAACTTTATGTCATCAAATCTATCAAAATTTTACTAACTGAGAAAAAAAGCCTCTGTAGCTGTAGAGGAGGGATGCCTCTAGAAGCCAGCTGAGGTATATAATCCCCATCCTCAATAGTTGGGGTAATTACATTAGGTAAGTACCCACTTGTAGCCTGGGCTCAAGAGTATGGAACAAACTCACTAACTTACTAACTTACTAACAACTTTCTTTCCCCTGTATGTGTGGCATTTAGACACAATGAGTGCCTCCTTGCAGCTCCCAGGTTAAAGACTACATAAATAAACTTGCTATCTAGTTTTCACTATATATGTTTGTCTCCTACTGAAACTATTCTCTTGCTGGTGAGGGGAGAACCGAGGTGGGGGAGGGTGGGGCCTCCTGACTGGGATCTCTCCCTCCATCTGTAACAATAAGATTATGCATACATAAATTTATGGTAGCATCTAACACATATTATCATATTTTTATCTAAAATATATCTTAGTCTATAATTTGAAGTTGAAGTATAAAATATAATTTTAATTCTTGACATTCATTTGTTCCCACAGTATTTTTTCATCAATATTTTTTTGGCCATAAACTCTGAGGTCTGTCCATAAGATATTCAGTCATGTAATATGAAAAATAGAGACATCTACTGAAGAAGATACTAGACACAAGAAACATTGTACATAGAACAATGACACCTCAGTCCCCTTCAAAGTAGGCATTTTGGGATCTCACACAGTTCTCCCAATCGCCATGGGATGCCAAACATATTCTCCTGAATCTCATGCATGGTCTGAAATCTCTTCTCTTTCAAAAGTGATTTGAGTTTTGGGAAAATCCAGCAGTTGCAGGGGCCAGATCTGGGCTATAGTGGGGCTGAGTCACCTGGGTGATCTGATGTTTCACCATAAAAGTCTGCATGAGACATGATGCATGAGCAGTTGCATTGTCATGATGAAGCTGCCAATTGCCAGCAGCCTTCTGAATTATCCGAATATTTCCATGGAGGAATATTCAAGCTTAATGCAAAATTTGGTGCAGATTCCTTGCTTTACTAGCTCAGTTATTTGAAATGTAATGGCCACACACTACACATGCTCACTCAATGGCATTTACCATCCCTACTGCCTAGTACAGTGAAGTCATCATTGTTCACACTTGTGAATTCCAGTCCACTCTCCTTGGCTTCCAGGTTACATCAATGTCGAATAAACCATTCTCATTATATTAACAATGAGTGGACTTTTTCCAGACTCATCTCAATAATACCCATGTATTTTTTATGTTTCTGCATATTTTAATATATTCCATATTTAGGATTTACATATGCAATTCTACACTAGTATTGTCATGTTAAAGATCATTTTAATACCTTGGAAGATAAATTTTAGATCAGGTTCAGAATAATTTTTCATGAAATGAAAACACACCAGAATATTTACTACAATTTTACTAATTTACACAGATTTTTTATAAAGTGCATTTTCCATGTTCATAGTATAATGATCGTGGATCATTATTCTATTCTTCAATAAAGATTCAATTATTGAAATCTTTAGTGTGTTTTAGTAAATTGTATAATTTTTGATAAATGCTTGCATATTTTTAGTTATTTTTTGTTTCTAAACAATAATTTTAATTGTGTTATTATTTATGCTATTAGAGTTGCTCCCACGTTTTCCCCCTTTGCCCACCTTCACCCAGTCCCCCCTTACTCTCTCAGGCCTACACAGTTGGGAAGCTTCTGTAACAATCTCACTAAGATTGCCAGTTGTCCTAAACATCATGAAAATGAAGAAAGTGGGTATTCCCTGAGATTAGGTACTAGGAAAGGGAGCCACTATAACAATTTCACTAAGACAAAGTGTCCATGGGCAGTGTCCATGGGTCATGCATCAATGTTCTTTGAACAGTCCTTTCACCTTCTTACACCCAGTACTGCTCCTCTGTTTCTGTTTGCTTGCTAGTTTATTTTGTTCCTTATATTCCACATATAAGTGAGATCATATGGTGTTTGTCTTTCACGGAATGGCCTATTTCACTATAATCATAATACTTGTCTCCAGGTCCATCCATGCTGCCACAAAAAGTAAGAGTTCCTTCTTTTTTACTGCTATGTAGTTTTCCAATGTGTAAATGAACCACAGCTTTTTAATCCACTCATGTACTGATGGGCATCTGGGCTGTTTATGGGTCTTGGCTATTATAAATAATGCTGCTATGAACATAGGAGTGCCTATGTACTTTAGAATTGTTGTTTTGGGGTGCTTAGGATATAATCCCAGAAGTAGAATTGTTGAGTCAAAAGGCAGTTCCATTTATAATTTTTTGAGGAAATGTCATACTGTTTTGCACAGTGGCTGCACCAGTCTGCATTCCCATCAACAGTGCACTAGGGACCCCTTTTCTCTACATACTTGCCAGCACTTGTTTGTTGATTTATTGACAGTAGCCATTCTGACCGGTGTGAGTGCTATATCACTGTGGCTGTGATTTCCGTCTCTCTGCTGATTAGTGATGAACATATTTTCATATGCCTATAGACCATGTGTATGTCCTCTTTGGAGAAGTGTCTATTTGGGACCCTTTTTTACTTGAATGGTTTGTTATTTTGGTGTTGAGTTGTGTAAGTTCTTTATATATTTGGGAAATTAAACCTTTATCAGATATATCATTAACAGACATGTTCTCCCATATAGTAGGTTCCCTTTTCATTTTGATGATGGTTTCCTTAGCTGTGTAAAAGCTTTTCAATGTGATGTATTCCCATTTCTTTACCTTTTCTCTTTTCCTTTGCCCTAGGAGATATATTGGCAAAAGCATTATTACACGAGGAATCTGAAATTTCACTGCCTATGTTTTCTTCTAGGATTTTTCAATATTTTGAAACATATTAATATTATTTTTTTAATGTGTTAATTTCACTAAACTGTATCCTTTTTTTCTTTATTGCCATTTATTTTTTCCTTTTGTAGTTATTTTCTAAAGCATTATGTATAGTATTTATTAATATTATATTTGTCGTTTTTATTTCCTAACCATCAGACTTAATTTTTCTACTAGTTTAAATAGTACTTTAGTTGTTCCCTTAAGGTCTTTTTCTTCCTATTACTGACATAAGTGTTAAAAATATTTATACTACACATCTTAGTGCTTTGTGAACAATAATTCTGATACCACCCTGATTCTGCTTATCTCAGAATTGCATCAGAAATCTTAGTGAACCAGCCACAAATCTGCTTTTGACAATATTCTGTCTCTTTACTAATCTCAATATCTAGTTAGTTTTTTAGTTCCTATTTATGTAAAATGTGATGGTAAAGCAATACATGTCATCCCTTAAAGATATGTAATACACATCTTGTGAAAGGAAAGTGTCACGAGAACAATATGTTTGAAGCTTGAATATCTAAGTATTATTTTGTTGTGATTAAACCTTCAACTGGCTAAAGAATTCCTGCATTTTATTTTTTTTTGACTTAATAAGTCAGAACAATTTGTCAGTGTTTGACTATTCATTTTGCTACTCCCACTCCCAGATAAATCGGATACTCATGCTTTAGTTTTCAATTACTTTTTAAAAGATTTTATTTATTTATTTTCATAGACAGGGGAAGGAAGAGAGGAAGAGAGGGAGAGAAACATCATTGTGTGATTGCCTCTTACATAGGCCCCACTGGGGACCTGGTCCATAACCCACTCACGTCCCTTGACTGGAAATCAAACTGGTGACCCTTCAGTTTGCAGGCCAGTGCTCAATCCACTGAGCTACACCAGCCAGGGCAGTTTCCAATGATTTTTAAGTGACTTATTTTTCTGCATGATTGGCATCAGTATTCTTTGTTTTTTTCCTCCCATTATATTTTACCTAGATGTATTTTGTAGTTTTTCTCTAGTCAATATTTGTTTCATTTGAAAACCTAGTTTTTTAATTAAAATTAGATTAGTTCATTTGGTTTTGGCTTATGATTTTTTATAGTCTATTTTCTATTAACAATTATTCTCCTTTCTATTTTCTTCCTTGGAAATTTTAAATTGGAAAGGTAGAAACTCCGTATTTTATATTGTTTATATGTAATTCCCTTTATCTTATGTTTATAATTATTTTACTAATTTATATTTCATTTTAGTTATATTTTCCATGTTTATTTTCCTGTTAGTTGATTTCCTTTTCTATCATTTCTTATTTCTTCCAAAAAATTTGTTATTGATTGTGACTTTGGTTTAACTCTACTTTATTCAATCCAATTCCTATTGAGTAGATCTTTTAAGCAGTTTCATTATATTGACAATACGAGTGGTAGCTTTTTGTTAATTTCTTCATTTTAGTATAATAATTCTTTTTAAACATCTAGCAAAATGTTTTTACTTGGTGTGCACACATTATTTCTCTTCCTTTATTGCAAACATGTTGCATTGGGTGCAAATTGATTTTTTTAAATTTGTTTATAATTCCTTGCATTTTCTTTTGTTATGTTCACTCTTATTATTGAGATGTTTTGAACACGGATTCTCTGTTCTGATGCTGGTGCTTATCCTTGCTCAGCTGTAATGTCACAGATCAATCCACCTGCAGAAAATAGTTCTGTAACTGAAATATGGATCATATGATGTCTGTATAGAGTGGACGGACTGAAGGAAGAGCCTTTGGATGTACATCATTAGTGGTGAGAGATTTTATTGATTCATTTAATATACGTTTGCCTATGATCTGCACTTGCACAGCAGAGTTCAGGTAATGTAGGCCATCCACTCCATTTTTTATACATTAAGACTATTTGATCTGTTAGAATTGATTTTAGATCAATTCACTTGATATTTTAAGAGATATACTTATATTATGATATATGCAGGTATATAGGACCTTTAAATAAAGGAATCTATCTATACCTATTTAGAAACATATTATGATATGATTTTTAGAGAAAGTAATCTTTAACACATATTTGACCTTATTCATAATGCTCTACACATATTCTTATAACATATGAATAAAGTTTAACATTTTAAACTTTATTCTTCATTTTATCAAGAAAATAAATACATATTTACTCCCAGGATTTTTAAGGTTTCAAAAACAATATTAATATAGAGCATGCTACTTTTTTTTTAAAAAGTATTTATTTATTTAAATATTTTATTTTATTTATTTATCTTTAGAAGGGAAGGAGAGAGGGAGAGAAACATTAATGTATGGTTGCCTTTCCTGCGTCCCCTGCTGCTAGTTAGCCTGCAAGGAACCGGCCTGCAACCCAGGCATGTGCCCTGACTGGGAATCGAATTGCGATCCTCTGGTTCGCAGGCCAGCGCTCAATCCACTGAGCTACACCAGCCAGGGCTGGAGGATGCTATTTTGAATGTCTACTTATACATGTATTTCTTTAAAAAAATGACCTTGTTTATGTTTTTAATTTTTTCCCTGTAACTCCTAATTTTTTTCCTTGTAACTCCTAATACTTAATTTCTATTCTTAGCAACTAAAACAAGTGTTGAGATTGAAGATCAGATAAGGATCATCTAAACAATGCAGAGATAATACATAATTTGGGTATCTATAACTAAGTTATGGGAATCTCTTGTGTATCCTTTCTCTTATCTCTCTCTTCCTGTCACAACAATAAAAAAGTGAATTACAGCTTTCTGAAGTTTGCTTATGATAGCTGAGTCTGCATTTTTGTTCACATAAGATATCATATGTCTTTAAAGACCATTATTCATTCTCAAGCATTACCCCATGATTTGCAGGAGACACTGTTAACACTAGAGTGGGTAAATTCCATTAGATTCGGCAATACATCACCAGTCTCTCTTCCTTAACAGTGCACAAAACACAGACAAAAAATTGTAGATTTAAATCTATTCAAGCTTAACATCCTTAGGTGGGGTTATGGGACTCTTACTAAAAGACTGTAAAGAGGAAATTATATCAAATAAGAATATTTAGGTCCTGGCCCTGGCTGGTATAGCTCAGTGGATTGAGCGCGGGCCTGCGAACCAGATGATCGGGGTTCGATTCCCGGTCGGGGCACATGCCTGGGTTGCAGGCCAGTTCCCTGCAGGGGATGCACGAGAGGCAACCATACATTGATGTTTCTTTCCTCTCTCTTTCCCTTCCCCTCTAAAAAGATAAATAAATAAAATATTAAAAAAACAGTCTTTAAAAAAAAAAGAATATTTAGGTCCTGTAATTTCTGATATTTAGATAAGTCAAAGTCAATCTTAAAATAGTTTACTTAAAAATTTAATACAGAGAATCCTAAATTACACGACTCTATCTGAAATCATTGCAGGGGCATTTTATCATAAAACCTACAATATTTTCCCATTAGAATAATAAGTGTCTACTCTAAAGAAAGAATATCTGATTTTCTAAGAATGCAGAGATTGTAAGTGCCACATAACTGTTAATTAAAGTATTAGAATTATTTTATAATATATAGCTTATTAAATATTATATATGATTTCTAGTTTGAATAAAATGGTAGGTAAAAATAAATTTAAAATTATTTTATGTAAATGTTTTAAAATTAGGTTCCAAGACTGTTTTTAATAGAAATTGTCACTATATATATACATATTCATATATACACACACACACACACACACACACACATATATATATATATATATATATATATATATATATATAACCACTACCACCCAGATTAAGATAAATTACATTTTCAGCACCTCAGTAAACTCCCTTGTATCACTACTATGAACTCTGTCACTATAGATTAATTTTGTCTAATTTTGAATTTCATAGAAATAGAATCCGATAGCATGTGCTCTTTTGTCTTTGTTTTGATTCAACATTATGTCATTGAGATTTATCCATAATGTTCTAGGTAGAAGCGGTTCACTCTTTTGTATGATGCATAGTATTTCCCTATACAAATATACCACAGTGTATTTGTTAATTCTCTTATTGATGAATCTAACTTTTCACTACTATGCATAGTGCTGCTTTGAACATTCTTGCATGTGTCTTTTGGTGGACATAAGCACTCATTTGTTTGGGGTATATATTCCAGCAGTGGTTGTTGGAATACAGTATACATACATCTGGCAGTATCATGCGGTTTTCTACAGTGGTTGTACCAGTTTATATCCCCACCAATGATGTAGGAGACTTCCAGTTGTCCTATGTTCTTATCAGCACATGGCATTGTCAGAGTTTTTAATTTTATAAATAAATAAACAATGGCATTTATTTATTTATCTTATGGTAAATAGTTGTATCTTATTGGGGTTCTAATTTGTGTTTCTGTGGTTACCAATGGTGTTGAGAATCTCGTCATGTTTATTGGCTATGTGATACCTTCCTCTGTGAAGTGTCTAACTCTCTTGCTCATTTTTAATTGGGTTGTCTGCTTTTTTCCCTATTAACTTGTAGGAGTTCTTTATGTATTCTGGAAATGAATCCTGTATCAAAATTTTATACTGTATATTTTCTCCCAGTCTGTGGCTAACCTCTTTACTATTTTAATGGTGTCTTTTGATTAACAGAAATTCTTAATTTTCTTGAAGTTCATTTTTTTATCAAACTTTTTTGGTCTGTATCTTTAAAAATTTATTTATTTTTAGAAGGAGAGGAAGGGAGAGAAAGCAGAGGGAGAAAAGCAACACTGTGAAAGAGAAACATCAGTTGCCTCTCATATGAGCCCCAACAGAGATGAAACCCAGGAGTGTGCCCTGACTGGGAACTGAACTGGCAACCATTTGCTTTATGGGACAACACCCAATCATCTGAGCTAGAGCAGTGTCATTATATATTAAAATATATGTTCTCACAGCAAAATTTGGGTTACAAATCAAATTTTAAAAACAATGATAAAACTCTAAGGACATGTAATACAATAAGCATATTAATTCACCTATTTGTAGGGTTGATATAACATTTTTACTGTTTTCTTCTTTTAATTTTATTTATTGATTTTGAGAAAGAGAAAGAGAGAGATGTTGCTCCACTTATTTATGCCTTCATTGGTTGATTCTTGTATGTGCCATGACTGGAGATCAAACCTGTTATCGGGACAACACTCAGACCACTGAGCAGCCTGGCCAGGACTACTGTTTTCTTACTAAAATACAACAAAATTTATCTAAAAACTGTTTAAGTACTAGGGTTCAGACTACAAGTTTATTATCAATAGTTCAGTATCAATTTAGAAGAAATGAAGTATTGAATTAAATAACAGAGTAGAAAATTGCTAATTAAGACTGATGTGAGAGCCAAGTTAAGAGAAATCTTTGATAAATCTAGAAATAAAATTCAGTTTCAATATTGAAAAAAATAGTAAAGTAAGGAAAAGCTAGAATGAACAGAAGAAGAATTAATGAACAGAAGCAAGTGCTTCTTACATAAAAGTGACCACAGTCCCCAAGTAACAACCATCAGAACTGTGGAACAAGAGTTAAATGAATGGAGAGCAGAGTGGAATAAATTTGGACCAAATATGATACTGGGATATATGATAAGGCCCACTTTAAAAATAAAGCCTTTTGAAAAAATAAAAATAAAGCCTTTTATTACTGATATTCTGTGCCTATTTTAGAGCATATTCTTGGTGGGAAGTGATTGAAAACTAAGAGAAATTTCAGTTTAAGAATAACATGGTTAAAATGTATAAAATTAAATTCAGAAAAAGAAGTGTAGGAGTGAGATTATCACCTTTAGAATCAGACTGCATAGAGATTTTTCAAGTTTAATTTCTCTGTATAGGTGATTCCACATTATAGTCAGGTGATATTTAGCATTTCTAGTTAATTCCCTATCTCTTTGCTGGCAATATATTTGTATAGCATATTTGAAACTTTGGAAAATAGGGTTTCCTCTCTCTCTCTCTATCCCCACTTCCTTCCTTCCTTCCTTCCTTCCTTCCTTCCTTCCTTCCTTCCTTCCTTCCTTCCTTCCTTCCTCTCTTTCTTTCTTTCTTTCTGTTCACTGCTGTAGATAAATTGTGTCCTCTGAAAATTTTTTTTTAAAGATTTTATTTATTTATCTTTAGAGGGTAAAGGAAGGAGAGAGGGAGAGAAATATCAATGTATGGTTGCCTCTCATGTGTCCCCTGATGGGAACTGGCCTGCAACCCAGGCTTGTGCCCTGACTGGGAATCAAACCTCCATCCTTTGGTTTGCAGGCCCACGCTCAATCCACTGAGCTACACGAGCCAGGGCTGAAAATTCTTATATTGAAGCCATACCCTCAATATGGTGATGTTCAGAGATGAGATCTTTGAGAGAAACTAGATTTAAATGAGGTTTTGATGGTGTTGCTCTCATAATGAGATCTCATAATGAGATCCTTTATGAGGAAAGAAAAAATGTCAGAGCCCTGCCTGCCTTCCTTCCTATTTGGCATCTATTATCTATCTATCTATCTATCTATCTATCTATCTATCTATCTATCTATCTATCTATTTATCTATCTAGTCAAACAATCCTATTTACCTATGTCTCTGCCATACGAAGTCACAGCTTACAAGCAACTCTGCAAGCCAGGAAGAGAGATTTCACTACAATCTGGACCATGCTGGTACCCTGATCTTGGCCTTCCAACCTCCAGAACTGTAAGAAATAATATGTTAAGTTTTTCAGCCTATCATGTGTTGCAGGCTGAACTGACTGATACAGAAACTACAGCATGAATCTTTTATGTGTATTATAACATTTGAACTATGTGAAAATTTAAGGCAGTAGAAAATAGATAATGGGAAGCCTGGAAAATCTATACTCATCCCCAGCCAATGATCTGTAGGCAATTAGCATACTCAAGACTGAACAAATGAATTCCTTTTAGTGAGTTGCCTGTAACTGAGTTGTGCCTTCTATTAGGTGCTGTAGTGAGTGACACTGCAAACCCCTGGCCTCTATTAACTCACACACTAGTGTTTCATAGCAGTTCAGATGTCATGATTGATGTCAAGAGCATCAAAAGAAATCAGTCTTGAAATGAAACAACGTGTTATTTATACAAATAGAAGAAAAGCAGCAGAATGAAGCAGAAAAGTCAATGAAAGTTTTTCATGTGGAAGAAATTGCTGATGAAATTCTGGATTTACAAATGTTTATACAAAATTTAAACCACTTATTACTTATGGTCACATTTCTTACCTTTCTTGTCTTTAGAATGCAAATGCCCCTATTTCTCAGGGTAGTCAAAGACTGCATGTGTTACTGTACATAAAAAGCTTAGAAAAATGTCTGACACAATGTAATGTAAGCATTCTCTAAATGTTAGTGTCATAGTGGGTGGGGGAAGTGGTAGGTATAACCTGTGTAGAAAAATATAGTTTCTTTTTCAACTGTAAAAGATGGTCAGGACTTTATGTGGTAATTGTGAACCATGCTAAGTGACTGAATATTTGAGAGATGGGGAGGGATATTAATTGAGAAAGATTTCCAAAACATAAGATTGGACAAAATAAATGTGGTAGGAGTCTGATGGATGAAGATTAAATGAGATGATAATTTATTAATAATTAATCAGTGCCAAGTTCTGCATTACAAATGGCTTATTTTATTCAATGCATGAAAGTGTTGACTCAGGAAATCAGTTATTATTAATATCAAGTTTGATAAATGGTGGGACAGCTTGCCTAAGCAAGTTTCTGAAATAATTTTTGAGAAGTTTTAAAAATATGAAAATCAATTTTTAGGCTGTGTGAGATGACTCCTATTTTGACATTAAGAGTTTGTTGAGGTAATTTCTAGACTCTTCTCACCTAATTGTATTTTCTTTTCTATGATAAAGAAGAATCCTTTAACAGGAAGCTAAACCAAAAACAAACAAGCAAGCAAAATATAACCAAAGACACTGAAATAGAGAACAGGGGGACAGGGACCAGAGGGGAGAGGGGAGGGAATTTCAGGGGAAAAAGGGGAGGGATTTAGAGGAACAAATATAAAGGCTACATGGACAACAACTGAGAAGGGTGGAAATGGGAGGGGGAGCACCAGGGTGGGATGGGATGGGAGTAATAGATAGAAAACTGTACTTGAAAAATAATTAAATAAAAATTTTTGGGAAAAAAAAAGAAGAATCCAACCCCTGTCTATGCTAAATGACCCTCTGTTAGTGCTGTTCCTTCGTCCTGTGAGAATTTCTTCTTTCCCTGGATGCCCGCAAAGTCCAAATAACAGTGGCAAGTCTCTCCATGTCAATTAGCCCTAAATTATTTCATTCAGAAGTTTTATTTTTCTCTTGAATTAATTCACTTGCTTTATTTAATTTTCACCCAAATATGTATTTTCTTGAAAATAAAGTTGAGTCTTGCACTTTTAATGTAGCTGCAACAGAAGTTTTGCACAGTTCTTAGGGCCAAGCAAATTGAATGAGCGAATGGGTAATATTAAATTCTTATACTGACTTCCAGACAGACCTTGTATCTTTAGATACTAATTTTCTGTGCTAAAATATGAATTGCTGTTCCTTCATATTAATTTATTTGTTTAAATATAGTAATACTGCTACTATCTAAGTATTTTAGAAATTAATGCTAAGTAAAAATGACTCATACAGATTTGTTCTTAATGCTTCAAATAATTTGATTCTAACATTAAATTTTATTTTTTTAATCCACTTAAGAGCCTACTTTCTCCCCTTTAAGCTGAGTAATGCTTCAGAAAGAAGATCACTCTGATAAAACATTAGAAATAATTCTATGTAATTTATGGAGAAAAATACTTTTTTGCAGTATATGACATTAGCAAAACGCCTGGAGAGAAATAAATATAATGTGAATTAAATAATAAGCTTTATAAGGTTAGGTACTATAAATAAACTTGTATTTTACAGTTTTGTGTTGTATATTGTCAGTAAAAATATACTTAAATTCATTCTACAGCGTATAATTTCCTTGACATTTTATGTGATCTGTAGAAGCTGCTGTTTTTTCTTCTGTTGCCTCGTATCTTTCTAACTAGGAACTGTTCTGCCTTCAATGTCAATAATACCAATATGTGTGGGTTTCAGCCCACAGATATAAAATTAATAAATGGGAACAGCCATTATAAAGGAAGACAAGTGGCTTGTCCATGACATTGACATATGTCTACTTTTGCACTGTTATGCGCGTATCTCGAAAAATGAATTAAAGTAGTTTTAAGTAGTCTCGAGATTAAATAAATGATATGTAATGATTTCTGCAGAAGAACAAAGTCTAGATTTAAGCATCTTTCTTTTTAAACTAAACTTTAAAAAACATAACCTGATAATAATTATGTTTTTAGAGGAACAACAATAGGACCGATTTATTTTAAAAATACTTAAAATATAAAGAATAAATGTTTGACAATGAGACTATTTATAATGTTCAACATTATTTTTAAAAAGCTTTGTCTGTATCAATTGTTTATTATGTCTGTTCATATGCAGAAATGATTGTGATGGAATAAACATTTAAAATGGTGGGGAAAGATCACCTGCAGAAATATATATATTTATGGGCCAATACATAAAAAACACAATACCACTGTTGCTAAATAATTTTCCTTTATAAATCTACAATGTATACTATATTACTAGTCAAATCATTCGAATGATTGAATTGTATTAGCATTTTTGAGTTGATTATTCTGGGGATAACCACAATAGTTATATTGTCTGTATTCAAATATGCTTTTAAAACCATCATCAATGCTCACTGAGCCAGTTCCCCAGTTAGAATAGTGAGTACATTCAGAAGAATATGCTGTACATGTCCTTTCTACACACCATTTAGGTGACCACATACAGTGGGAAAGTTTTGTGATACTTTAAATATTAAAATCTTAAACTTACTGGAATCTTACCTTGTTATTTTTTAATATTTTAAATTATGTTCAAATAAAAAGTAAATCTCTCCTATATTGCTCTTACCCCTTTATACACTATGTGACCAGTATGTAATCTAACCTCTCTCTGCTTCAGCTTCCATGTACCTAACATGGGAAATAGTAGTATGAACCACATAGAACTTTTCTGTGACCCAGATCAAGGGATACATACAAAGGACTTATTACAATACTTATCCCATAAAAAAGATTATAACAATAATGGTTAATATTTGTTAAAAGCATCGATCTTTTTACTTTATTAAATTTTAAGTGGGTATTAACTAATTTTATTCATAAGCCAATCTTACAAAATAGTTATTGGTATTATTCAAAATTTGGTAGATTTTAGAGTAAATACTTATAAAATGCTTTTGTTATTATAACTTAGGTACTGAGCTTCAAAATGAAAACAGAACCTAATGCAAAATTAATTAGACTTGTATTAATGTACTTTCATTGGAAGAACAGTGATATCATGACTAGGTGTCTGAAAAGAAATGTTCATGTGCAAACTTTCCCAGATTTCAGAAGGGATTCCTTTCCGGAAATTCTTTGTTCTCTCAGTGTTCTCTTCTGAGATCACTGCATGTGGAGGAGAGTGGAAAAGTCAAAGATGAAGCATCAGTAAATTTCCTCCTCATCCCATAATCCAGAACCTACTTTCCAAAATGGCCAAGACAGTAAATGAAGGCTAGATTTGGCAAGTAGACAAATATATTTAGATTCAAAATGTAATGTATAAAATATATTTAGATTTCAAATTATTTACTTTCAAGAAAAATTCAGTCTCTTAAAATGATCTTGAACAAAAAATGTATTAGGTATTATATAGAGCACTTCAGATTGCTACTTATTATTCTCCAATCTATTTCTCTACTCAACTATAGAAGAAACTTTGAAAAAAGGCTGTAACAGTTGTGATTTTTTCTGACATGAATTCTGAGGAAAATGTTAATGTAAAGCTCCAGTGCAGTTAATTCTTGGAGATATGACCCCAAGGTACATAATTTACAAATTTAAGATCTGTCAGGTGCTGCTATATCTTCACCATCATTAATAATTTAATGATCAGATACTTAGCATGCAGATCTAGTCACTGAATATGACAGAATGAGTCGTGTGAGTGCTGTGAGTATAAAATAAACACCATTGTTCCCAAGATAAATAAAAATAAAGTTTGCACAAAACATACCACACATAAATTATGGCAATGCTTTCAATTTAAACATACAGAACATTTGCATATTTCATAAATTAATAGAATATTTTAAATTAAAAAATAAAACACAAAATGAACTAACTAAGCTTGCAACAAATTCTTAAAAGGAAATTTACTGGAATACTAATGAGTGGCAGATATGCCTGTAAAATAATTCTGTACTTCCGAGTTAAGATGAAGTATAATTATAGGTAAAATTTTGTCCTACACATTAATTAAAAAGCACTGAGCCTACATTCCTATTATGCATAAAATATAATTATTCCTTTTAACAATTATTACATTGTACTTTGTACTCCAAGCATACAAATAAAAAGACCTAACTGAAAGGTCTAGATAAATTTACTAAGATCATCTAAACTAAACTGAAGAAAAATTTAAGTTCTTGTTTTGAAGATTTTATTTATTTTTAGAAAGAGGGGAAAGGATGGAGAAAGAGAGAGGGAGAGAAACATCAATGTGTGGCTGCCTCTCTACTGGAGAGGCACCCCTGCTGGAGACCTGGCCCACAACCAGACATGTACCCTGACTGGGAATCAAACCAATGACCCTTTGGTTTGCAGGCCAGTGATCAATCCACTAAGTTAAACCAGTTGGGGCTAAACTGAAGAAAAAATTAAATAGCAACATTAAAATATCTGCACTGTATTCTATACTATGTCTATGGTCATACAAGCAGATTTCTAAAACCTTTTTAAAGTGGTACCTAGTACATAGAATTTTAATAAAAGAGCCTTATATCTTTCTTCTACTTAAGCAATACACATACAATTTAGAGGAAGAAATTATGTCCTTCATAAATATCATTAAATACATAACCAAAAATAAATCATAGTCTAATTGTGACTGGAAACCAAATGTGTACTCAGTCTTCCAAGATGAGCAAAGTTGTTTATTTTTATTTCTATAATAAATGGAGTGCTGTTTAATTCCCTTCTTACATCTTTCTCCCGCCTCCACATAAAATCACTTTTTCTGCATTTTTTCCTAGAATCTGTCACTCACCAAGAGTTCAAATTGTCTTCCAAGATAACACGTCAAGAAAATAACAAATAACTAAGTTATTTTCTCAAAGTCATATTTAAGGATACAGCACAGCATCAAAAAAGTTAATATCTGATTCATTTTGTTCATTGACTTATAAAAGCTTTTTCAAAAAATTTTAACTTTACATATGAAAGGAATTTTAACTACTAATCACCTATAAGATTGTATATTGTTGTAAGTATAAACCAGAAAAAAAGTATTAAAACAGATCTTTATCATAGAATAATTTTAAAAGTTTCCTTTTGGGGGGAAAAGCATAAAATATGATACTTAAATGAATCAGAGTGTCAATTAAATTTTCTCTCATAGGTATAGAGATTCAACCAAGTATGAATTGAGTGGCTCTGAACAGTTTACTTTAACCTCATTGAGTCCTAGTTTACTTTTTATAAAAGGCTGTCTTTACTGGTCATTTGCCTTATAGAAACATTAAGCTGAAATGGGATTTGAACTGGAAAATTCTTAGCATGGTGCCTAATGAAGATGGTCAATATGAATTATTCTTGTTTATATAATTTACACTTTTCAAAGTCTACCTGAGAAGGTGATGGGATGGCTGAGATCCAAGACGGTGGAGGAATAAGTGGAAGCTACACTAACCTCCTCCCAGGACCAATCTAGAATTACAACTAAACTGTAGACAAATAAGCCAGAATAACCAACTGAACACTAGCTGGAGAGAAGCCTTATAAACCACAAACAGAAGGAACCACTTCACCACAGTGTGACTGGTAGGGAGTATGGAGGAAACATGAGAGAACTGACTGGGCTCCTATGGGAGGCAGGTGAAGTGCCAGAGGGATGTCTCAACACTTGGGGAATTACCCCTGAGAAGTAGAGGGTCTAAATCCCAAGCTGGGCTCCCTAGCCTACAGCACCTGAACTGGGAAGGAACCCACATAATTTCCAGCTGTGAAAAGCAGCAGGGTTTCTGTTTGCCAGGGAGAGATGGCTGGAGACACAGAGAACCTCTTAAAGAGCCAAAGCACAGAATTTCATTTGTAGCCACTTACCCTGGGCACTGGCAAAGGGAGGGCAGAGTAGACTAGAGATGCTTAAGGAGAGTCTGGGGTTGGTAGCTCTGGGGAGAAAACTGAGGGAACAGCCCACAGGATCCTTGTGCTGAGTCATCCCCCAAACTGCAGGCAGAGCACGCCTCTGTGAATGGCATCAGCCAGAGGGGAAGCAATAGCCACACCTAATGAAATTGAAGCAGTAATCAAAAAACTCCCAACCAACAAAAGCTCTGGACCAGACGGCGTCACAGGTGCATTTTACCAAACATACAGAGAACTGTCAGCTCTCCTTCTCAAACTATTTCATAAAATTCAAGAGGAGAGGAGGCTCCCAAACGGATTTTATGAGATCAGCATTGTCCTAATTACTAAACCAGATAAAGACACTACAAAGAAAGAAAATTATAGACAATATCTCTGATAAACATAGCTGCTAAAATCCTCAATAAAATATTAGCAAACAATACAACAAAGCATCAAAAAGATCATACGCCACGATCAAGTGAGTTTTACTATGGAAATGCAAGGCTGGTACAATATTTGCAAATCAATAAATGTGATTCACTATGTAAACAAAATGAAGGATAAAAACCACATGTTCTTATTAATGGATACATAAAAATATTTTATAAAATCCAGCACCCATTTATAATTGAGACTTTTAACAAAGTGGGAATAGAGAAACATGCTTAAATATAATAAAGCTTATATATGATGAACCCACTGCCAGCATCATACTCAATGGACAAAAACAACAAGCATTCCCTTTAAGAATGGGAATAAAACAGGGATGTCCACTTTCACTTCTCTTATTCAATATAGTGCTGAAAGTCTTAGCCAGGACAATCAGACAAGAACAAGAAATAAAAGGACATCCAGATTGGAAGCAAAGAAGTAAAACCATCTTTATCTGCAGATGACGTGATACTGTACATAGAGAACCTCAATGACCACAACAAAAAATTTAGATCTGATGAATGAATTCAGCAAAGTAGCAGGATACAAAATCAATGTCCAGAAATCAGTTGCATTTTTATATGCCAATAACAAACTAACATGAAGGAAAATTAAGAAAACAATTCCATACATAAGCATGATTAAAATACATAGGAATAAACCTAACCAAGGATGTAAAAGACCTGTATACAGAAAATTATAAGACATTGAAGAAAGAAATTGAAGAAGATACAAATAAGTGGAAGTGCATACTATGTTCATGAACAGGAAGAATTAACATCATTAAAATGTTTATACTACCCCAAGCTATCTATAGATAATGGAAATTTCTATCACGGTTCCAATGACATATCTCAGAGAACTAGAGCAAATGTTTCAAAAATTTATACAAAACCACAAAAGGCCCCATGTAGCAACAGTGATCTTGAGAAAGAACAAAGTTGGAGGAATCATGCTATCTAGTATCAAACTATACTACACTACCACAGTATTCAAATCTGCCTGGTACTGGCATAAAAATAAACATATAGATCAATAGAACAGAATAAAGAGCCCATAAATAAGCCCACAATATTCTAGCCAATATTTGACAGAGAAAGTGAGTATACACAATGGGCTAAAGAAAATGTATTCAATAAATGCTGTTGGGAAAATTAGATATGTACAGAAAAGTGAAACTAGACTGCCTTCTTACTCCACACAGAAAAATAAATCCACAATGGATCAAAGACTTAAATGTTAGACCAGAAACCATAAAAATACTAGGAGAAAACATAGGCAAAAAACTCTTGGATATTGCTTGTAGAAATTTTTTATTGGATCTGTCTCTCAAGGCAAGGGAGAGAAAAGAAAAATAAACAAATGGGACTACATCAAACTGAAAAGTGTTTTCACAGCAAAAGAAATCATCAACAAAATAAAAAGACAACCTACAGATTAGGAAAGTTTACTTGCCAATACATCTGATAAGGTGTTAATATCTAAAATTTATTAAGAACTTATAAAATTCAACACCAAAAAGCAAACAACCCAATTTAAAAAAGGGCAAACGACCTGAATAGACATTTCTCCAAAAAGGACATACAGATGGTCAATAGACATATGAAAGGTCACTAATCATCAGAGAAATGCAAATTAAAACCACAATGCGATATCACCTCACACCTGTCTGAATGGCCATCATGAATAAATCAACAAACAACAAGCGCTGGCCAGGATGTGGAGAAAGGGGAACACTTTTGCTCTACTGGTAGGAATGCAGATTGGTCCAGCCATTGTGGAAAGCAGTGTGGAGATACCTCAAAAAGTTAAAAATGTCTGACATTTGACCCAGCAATTACACTTCTGGGAATATATCTGAAGGAACCTTAAACACTAAGTGGAATGAACATAAGCACTGCTATGTTCATTTCAGCATTATTTACAATCACCAAGATGTGGGAGCAGTCCAAATTTCCTTCAATAGATGAGTGGGCATAACAACTATGGTACATTTACACATTGCAAGTCTACTCAGCCTCTAAAAAAGAAGAAAAATTTACCCTGTACGACCCTATGGATGGACCTGGAGAACATTATGCTAAATGAAATAAACAGTCGGAGAAAGGTAAAAACTATATGATTTCACTCACATGGGGAATATAACAAACAAACTTAACCAACACACAAAATAGAGGCAGACTCATAGATGGAGAGCGGGATGCCAGCTAGGGTAGGGAGGGTTAAGAGGCAGTAGGATTGAGCCAAATGGAAAAAGGACTTGTGGACATGGAAAACAGTATGGTGATTACTGGAGGGAGGGAAATATGAGGGGACTAAATGATAATGGACTAATGGTAATGGACTAAATGGTAAATAGATTAATGGTAATAGTAATCTTTGATTTAATAAAGATTAAATCAAAATCTACCCTAATTTGAAATGCTATTAGCATAACAATGTCAGTAGAAGTAAAGAGGTCACGAAACTTAAAGAAATTCTCAATTGAAATGTGAGATAGCCACAAAATATTTGTAGTATATACTGCAATGACTTACAGTAGAAAAAAGATAAATTGTTAATAGCATGATTTTATATTTTTAATTAGAATAAAAATCTTATGAAAGTTTGCCCCAGCTGGCATAGCTCAGTGGATTGAGCACAGGCCTGCGAACTAGAGGATCGCAGTTCGATTCCCAGTCAGGGCACATGCCTGGGTTGCAGGCCAGTTCCCGGTAGGGAACACACCAGAGGCAACCATACATTGATGTTTCTTTCCCTCTCTCCTTCCCTTCCCCTCTAAAGATAAATAAATAAAATCTTAAAAAAAACTTATGAAAGTTTATTAGGACAATAATAATAGCTACTAATAGAGTTTTGATCAACCAATATAATTTTTGAAGTCATTTTAGAATAAGCATGTGACTTGATTAACTATTTCTATTAGTTATGTCATCCTATACCAATAGAAACCTATTATTTCTCTTTTTTACTTATAGTCTGCTTCATGGATTTCAAAGTTTTAATTACATTATTTTCCTTCAAAAACATCAACAATACTTCAAAAATGCCATTTTTTTAAATTTTATTTATTTATTTATCTTTAGAAGGGAAGGGAAGGAGAGAGGGAGAGAAATATCAATGTATGGTTGCCTCTCGTACGTCCCCTGCTAAGAACTGGCCTGCAACCTAGGCATGTGCCCTGACTGGGAATCGACCTGCAATCTTTTGGTTCACAGGCCCGTGCTCAATCCACTGAGCTACACCAGCCAGGGCTAAAAAATGCCATTTATTTTTTAACACATTTGGAAAGCTGTGTGTGTGTCTTTTTACAATTTTTTTCTGTGACTTTGAAACTAAGACATGATCATAATGAAAATTTTCAAATGTTAAAGATTTATGTAAAATAAACTTGAATCTTCTATTATCCCCATCCTCAATTAATAAACCTCAACTATTTTAATAGACATTACTGCAATGTTTTATATATACTATCACAATTCAGATTTGTTTAGTCATGCTTTAGTGCTATGTAAAAATATTGATGTAAAATAGTAAGAATTCACTCACCCATAATTAAATAAATTTTGCTATCCAGCACTTTCTTACATTGGCCATGTCATTTATTTTGCACATTATTCACTTACTACTTATTGTAGGAAAACTAATTGGGATAACGTAAGTCAACAAAAGAATAAGCAATATTTTGGACTAATCAGGAACCCCTTTTTTCTCTTACATAGGTTAACAAAGCTTTTCCTTTATCTTACTTCCCTGAAGTTCTATATGAGTTGTAGCAATACCCTAGTCTAGGCAGTGATAGATGTAAATTCTACCCAGAGGGTCAGGGCTACATCAGTTTGCAAGTGACAAACTCATTTCCTGACTTCTCTTGAGACAATAATAAGGCCTTGAATCAAAGGTCTAGTGTAATTACCATGTGTATTTCAGATTAAGTAAATGTGATAAAAGCTTCCATCTGGCTGTTGTTCAAACATGTGGGGAGATGCTGATTTCCAGTGACATATTGCAATATGTCTATTGTAACAGTCCCTGATGCCTTCCTGTAAATTACTTACATTTGGGATTACTTGACTTGGGCAGACAGAAATATTACTCACTTCTTAAGTGCTGCCCAATGGGAGTGTAGGAGATGTAGTCTAATCTTATATTTGTTAAGGGAAACATTGAGAAATAATGGAGCCATGTTTATTTTACTGATGATTGTACTCAAAATGTTTGAAAAGGCAAACTCAAGTTCATAGCAACCAAAAACTTGTTCTCAATGACAGAACAGTATGCCTAAAGGGACTGGAAATTAATATACTAAATACATATTGATTGTATTATAGAATGACAAAATTTTGATAAATGAATGAAATCTGGATACTTATTTCAGAAAACAACATCAACAATATAGTAAAAGGATTGAGAGCTAAACTCTTAAATTTGGATTGAAAAATTCGCATACATTGTATTGGTGAACATTATCATCAACATATTCGCATTTTTAAAGGAAAAAAACCTAACGCATTGAATTCTAATTAAAATACCGGGAAACAGTAGGAATGGTGAGAGGATATTTGGGGAAGATGTTATTTTGGGATAGACTAACACTAAAGCCAGTCAAACCCCTGTCATTTCCAAAAAGGGAAAATGAACAATCCATTCCTGATTGTCATGCAAATGTAAAAGGTCCCAGGTGAACTGCTGAAACTTACCACATTTTAGCACTACCTACATTTTCTAATTTGGGTAATGTTTTTGTTTATTTTGGGAGCACTGCCCTGTGTCTTAGAAGATGTATAGCAGTATCACTCTCCTCCACCCAAGAAATACCACCAGTTCCCCACAAGTAGTTATGATAAAAAAAAAATGTTCCCAGACATTGCCGAAGATTTTCTAGGGGACTAAATCTCTGATGATTGAGAACCAATCATTAGGTAAATTTGCTTAATAGAAGCAAAAGTGTATGTAGATTTAAATAAATAAATAAACAAATAATCAAATGTTAATGTTCTTGACAATTTATGTAGAACGATGTATGTATATTACATGTTAAAAATAAACACATTTGAAAATAGTACTAAATTTTACAATCAAAGCTTATAAAAGGTCAGATGTAAACAAACTGTTTAATTAAAATGCATTTAGGAAAGCCAAAGGAGACAAGAAAAAAACTATTTCATCTAGGTTAAATAGGTATATGAAATAATGTTATAGTAGAAAAATGGCTTAGTTTTTTAAAAAAAGATGTAGTTCTTAAAAATATTTATTGAACTGAATTGAATTGATTTCTTTGCATTCAGTTGAACGTTAAGCAAGAAAAATGAGGGTGGGAAAAAGAACATAAAGGTTGAGAGTGTGGGTTCTGAACTCAGACTTTCTCAGAATGTTAGTTAGCATCTGACTTTGTCACTTTCGAGTTGTGACACAGCTTCTCTGTTCCTGATTCTTCTGAAGTGTAAAATGAAGACAGGAATAGTATTTACAGTATGGGTTACTGTAAGGATACCTACACAAGGGGTTTAATAGTACCCAGCACATTAAAGAAACTATATATACATACTATATATATATGTATATACTATACTATATGTATACTATACCTACTGTACTACATACACATGCATGCTATATATATATAAACTATATATACATACAAAGTATATATACACATATATATATATACACACATATCTATCATTATTGTTAGAGATAAAATACAAAAAACAGCAGTCTGCGTCTAAGAAAATTAACCTTAAAGCACAGAAAAAATTCCAGCTATACATAACAAAAAAGGAAGTGCAAGAAAATGTTTCTTTTCAGATAAATGGGAATAGACAGCAAAGAAAATGTTATATTACAACAAAGGGGTAAGGGCAGTTTCAAGGCATATCTGCCTGCGTAGTCCAATTTAGCAGCACATAGTAATATAATTCAGAGTAGTTGAGAATGGGATTATAAGTGAGTTTATTAACTGCTTTCAATAACAAGAATCTCTTCAAATTGGAAAGGAGCCATTGGAATGCCTGCTTTTATAAAATAAAAAGAGAAAGGAATGACTCTAGAGATTAAAGATAAATGAAATTATCTTCAAGTTCCAGGAAGACTGAGGATAAAACAAGGTTGGAACAATTTAGCCAATCAATTCAAATCACCAAATGGAGCTCCTTAGCTCTCTTACCCCTCCTGTAACAGCAATTCCCATTCAAATAATCAGTAAATTTAATGTGTGCGTGTGTGTGCATCGTAGTCATCTTAGTACAGCAAGTGCCAAAGAGAAGCTATGGAAACACTGACAATTACATAGTAGAGCAAAGAACGATTTATACATTGCTGCTCTACTTGCCAGATCCTTCTTCCATACATTCATTTTCTCCAACACTGATTTCCAAATATCTGTCACTAGAAGCAGGAAACAATGATGGAAATCTCATGTAGACATAGATTGAACCTCACCCAGGCAATTTACTAACTGTATAGCCTTACACAAGTTGTTTAAGAATGTTCTGTTAGTTTCCCTCTAGTATAAAATAAAGTACTAGATTTCACATCTACTTTGTGAAAATACACAGGAAAGGGTGAGGGGGACGTAGGCATCAATCATGTCAATTACGTTAAATCATGAAATGTGGTCACCCATGTTGGTCTACTTTCTCATGTCAGCTCAGAGAAAAAAAGTTATACCATTTGGAATTATAAGGAAGTTATTAGAGAGAACCTGATTTGGAGAACCGGGCCATGGACATGCTGGTGAGGAGGAGATGTGTAGAACAACTGTAAGTGTAAGTGCATTACGATCAAGTAAGACAAGCATCAAAGGAAGTAGCCAGCGCGAGGATTAATTAGTGTTTAGAAGGGAAGATCTGAAGAAACCAAGTTAAGGTAGACTCCTAGTCAAAATACTACCGTAACTGCCATTGATTGGATCAGCAAGAGCTTCAAAGACACAAACAAAATAAAACAAGAAGTCCTCTATATATCATCTTGGGCATGGACTTTCTCCAATGACTTTAAAGAGGCAACTGAACCTCCTTATTCTCAGAATTCTAGGCTCACTCGACTGTCTTCATTTCCTAGAAGTCTTTGGCGGCTAAAAGATTTCACTCAGTGGATATGACACATGCTAAGAAGTTGAGAAAACAATTTATTTTCCCCATAAAACTAAGTTTCTTTTTAGTCACTAGAGAAAAATACTTTCAGTCTAATAAAAATCTTAGCCTTAAGTTATTACTTCCTACTGGTTTCTGGAAGTGACTATTTGGCATATGGTATATTTTACTTTAGTTTCTGCCTGAGGGTATTTCAATAAAGAATGTAATTTTTAAAATGTTAAAAAGAAACAAGTAAAACACATTTATAAGAACTTCACAATAATTTATTGCTCATTAAAAATCTTGCTCTTGAGGCACGCTTATGTACTATGGGTATCTTTTTATAGAATCTAACTATAGAAACTCCGTCTCTCTTAATGTCTTATTCAATGCATTTTTGGTACTTCTCTTTTCCCAAGAAAAAATTTCCATAAACATATTTCCATTCTCCTTTCATTATACTTTACCTCTCCGTCTGTCTTTCTCCTTCTTTCTAAAAGGTGTCATGGTCATCTCTGAAGCCCATCATTAATACCCATGACATACAATGCTTAATATAAGCTGTAATAAATTTGCCAACCTTTCTACTCTTATTTTTATGTTATATTCTGTCATTATGTTAATGTATTTGTGCTTAACAGAACAGCAAGCCGTGGGTTCAATTTAAACCATTAAATTAGCCAATTGATAGTAAAATGAAGCCAAGAAATATTTTATTATATCAAAAATGAATAGGCAAAATTAGTGAAACAAAGTAACTCTACCATTAGTTTAAAAACTGTCTATTAAATGTATAACAAATATGACAAGATAAGTTAGACAGTTCTTGCAGAAAAAAATTACTCTTAAAAGCAAAGGTAATAGCTGAAAAGAACTAACATGCACATGACACTTTCTCCTCTTTGTTCAGAGAGCTATTCTACACACATCCATCAAAGGCAGTGACTTTTTAAAACCCTTACAACAACTTAGGAGATAGGTACAACTTTATTTCCATTTTACAGATGAAGTTATAGAGACATTAAGTAACATTCCAATGTTCACAAAATTAGTAAAGTGACTTATAAATTGGATCTAGTTGATGGAGGAAGATTTGACGTCAATTTTGGCCATGCCAAATTTGGAGTTTTGGAAATCATTAAGCGAGAATTCAGTTACAGTTGAATCTAACATTTTGGGCAGAGACTGAGACAAAAAAAAAGAATGGTCCCATGACAATGGGACAACCGAAGTCATGACAACTGAAAATTATTGTGAGACTACAGAGAGAAAAGCAAAAGAGATTTAGCGAAAAGAACTAAATAAAGATATTAATATGGTGGACAGACCTTAGTATGAAACTGAGAATGATATTTAGAACACTACTCAGAAGAATGGTACAAAATACATATAGTTGTCAAAAATTATGGAATAATACTAAATGGTCATGAACATTAATTGCAAAAGAACCAGCAGATTCTGTAGAAAACTGGAGATGAGAACTAGGGTTGCAAAGTTCATTACAAGGAGGTTAAAATATGTATTTGCTGTAACAAGACATGAACAGAGATCATGCTATGGATGACTTTACATGATGGGTTAAAGGCTTTGGGTTTATTTCATGACAATAAAAAGATTATAATGGCAATCTATATGATATTCTGTCTACAACACAAAGACTAGATTAGAAGGAAACAGAATTGGAAGCAAGGTGGCCATTTAAAAGGTGTTTGCAGACATCTAGGTGAGAAGTAAATGACAACTGAAGTAAAAATAGTGGGAGGTGGAGAGAAGTTAAAAGATTGCCTGGATATTGAAGAGAAAAGATTGAGGTTTAGTGTCTGATGGAGATAAGAAGAAAGATGTCACTGTTAAGTGGCAGATAATACAGAAAGTAGAATAAGTTTGGGACCAGATAAACGAGTTTGCTTTAGGAGATAGTGAGTGTGATATATGTCTCTATAAAATAGTGTTGATGTTCACTGGGCAATTGATGAGACAAAGCTGAAGCTCAACTGAAGGCCATATATTTTGGGGAGAGGATTAAAACTGATCAGTATAAGGATTCTCTTTGAAACTACTAAAGTAGATGAGACCAGGAAGAAGTGAAAGAGAAGAGGGACAAGAAAAGAAATGTAGAGATACAAAGTAGGTCAGAAGCACAAAAAGGAGACTAAGAGAGTTGCTAAAGAGATTGGAAGAAAAAAAAATGAGTGTTTTTTTTCCCATAAGACACAGGTTCAGAATATTTCAAGAATATTTAAAAACATCACTGAGAGATCAGCTAGAACAAAACATGCCAAACTTATGTAAATATATATATCAACTGTCAGAGAATGCCAAGGGGAAAAATGTATTTTTTTCTGGATCATTAACTGATCAATCCAACAATTCAGAAAAAGGAATGTTGTGTTACATATAAAAATACAAAAAAACCCCAAATGTTTAAAAAAAGGTTTTCTTCTTACAACATCATTTTTTAACCTATGTCCAAACAACTTGGTACATGTGTGTGTATATATATATATATATATATATATATATATATATATATATATACACTTAGAAAAGTCTGCCATCCATAGATACTAAGAAATATTTGTCAAGTACTATAAGATCAAGAACATAAAATTTAGGAGCATAGGAGTCCTTGCTGGCTTTGATGAATGAGGTGGTTTTGTAGATTGGTGCCCCATCTCCCACAAACCTGTAAATGCAGAGGTGAGTAGAAGGGGTCAAAAGAGGAATTTGAGGGGAGAAGATTTTTAAATGAAAAGCTAAGATCAAATAAAAAAAGAAGAAATAGATATAATCTTAGAATACAATGAAAATAAAGAAATTTTAAAGAACCACAACGTTTTCAGATGAATAAGAGAGGAGGTAATCTGTAGAGAATGAGAAAGGCAGGGTTGTCTTTAAAGTAATTTTGTACGAAATTGTCTATTTCATACCAATTTTAGTTAGCTCTGTACAAATGGTTCACAAAATACTTGAATAAGTTTAATTTCCCATTAGACCTATTCAAGTATTTAGTGTTCTGTCAATTTTAAAGTTTTAAATGTAAAACTGATGGCATAAGGGCTTCATTTCAAAGTATAGCTCCCAGAGCAATTGATTAGAATATCAGTTTTTGGTTACGTCTGAATTGTCATCTGAATTTTCTGATAACAAATTTTTATCATTTGTAGTTACAAAAATAGAATTAGAACAATTCCATCTTAGGTATTTACTATAAGGAGAATATACATAATGTATAATATATGTATACATATACATTATATATACACATATTATACGTGTAAATAGATCTATGTACATATATATAGAGAGATATATATATAGAGGTATATATTTGATTTTAATTTCTTCAGGACTATAAATATACTTAATAGCTATATAAGAAAAGTCATATCTGAAATGAAATAAAAGTTATCCTTTTAGGTACTACTTCCTGACATATTTTATTATAGCAACTGATAAGACAAGAAAGAACCTTTTATCCTTTAAAAACCTAGTTTATATTTTATAGCATTGTTTACTAAATGCTTAATGTCTGTTCTACCATAACACAGATGTCTTTTGAAACACCAGCTGTTTTAAACTTTATATACCTGTTTCATAACTGGCAGAAAACCTATCAATATTTTTAATAAGAAAAAATGGTCTTCTATATATCAAATAGGATAAAAGAGATATTTGAGATTTTTTTGTGAAATATATGAAAACAATAATGGCATAATGTTTGCATATTGCTCACTTGGACGGTAAATTTTAGACAATGTCCACCCCAAAATTATAAGTTAAGTCAAAACCAATAACAATGGAGGAATACGTGTTCATTCACTATAGAAAAAATCTAAATTATATGTTATTTAAATTGAATTTACTTTTCTTATAAGCCAAACCTCCCCCTAACTTCTAGGTCTCATCTATCATAATTTTCTACCTTCCTCATTTAAATTGTCCATATAAGTTCTCCATTATAATTTAAAGTAATAAATTATTTTAGTTCCATTATATATATCTTTGCTTTATTATTTTCCTAAAATGTTTATTCATCATGCTATAAGAATATTCACAAATACCATATTTTTTGCTGTACATGGTTTTATTTTCTAGAGATTTGAAATCCAAAATATTAGTTTCCTCATATGACATTTAAAAATTATTTCCTCATACCTTAGATCACAGGTTCAATACAGTCTATGTGTTTATACATCCATTCATTTACTGGTTCTGCTATATACAAAGAAGACTCTGTGCTAGGTTTAAAATCAAAGCAGACACACTCTCAACCATTACAGTGTTTACCTCCCAAAGTCAGGTTTGTCAACTACATATGATGTGATAAAATTGGGTGACTGAGCTCTTCTCACCTGTGTGGCCAAAACTGAATGCCAGTCAACTAATCTCACTGACACTGGTATTTAATTACCACTTCATGTGAAATGGAATAATGTCCTAAGTAATCTAAATAGGGAACTTTTTGTCAGAAGAGCACAGTGAGTCAGGAATATTACAGTACAAAATAGAATTCAGTGAATTACAAGGCTAGATATGTCCTTAGCAGACCAGATAAAATAGAAAAGAGAAAAACAATAAAATTGACTACTTTTGTTAGTGGGTCCAAGATTTCAACAGCAATGGGCTTTTTCGTTCTTTATCCTATAAGACCATTCAAATCTTTTCTCTTATGGTGCCTTCAGACAGAAACTCTAAATTCAAGTAAGTATCACTATAACTCAATGCAGGTATTCTCTGTCTCCAGGTTTTCAGCCATTACAACAGAGCCTTAATTTTGTTTTCACCTCACACTAATAAAATAAAAACAGCTTCTCAAAGGTTGTTATGGATTAGGTAGTCCAAAACAAGTGGTATTTCTTAATATTCATCTAGTAAACCTGTCCATACTGTTTTTTTTTCCTTCTCCTTTCTTAACCTACAGATTATTGCCTTATTTAAAGTTACCTTTTAGCAACCAGATTAAATTATTTTCTCTTCTTTGCTTCTCCTCTACCTACTTTCTAAATGTACATATACCTCAAGGAATAAACTCCAACTTTCTTCTCTCTTAGTACTTTTTCTCTTGGTGATGTTATCCCGAAAACTAGACTCCATGTTGGTGCCTCATAATAATTTATGATCCAAAGTTCAAATATCAGTCTTAATGCTGAGCACTTTTTCCTGAGATGCTCCCTTATAGGAGACTGTTCTGCATGGCATGGGCCCAGCAGGACTCGAGCCCATGGATAGCTTCTACTATGGGGAATTAGGCCTGCATTGTACCTAGGCTGCTTTGAGATTTGCTTTTGCTAAAACTCCCTCACCCTGAATTGAGGCAGAAAATGTTTACTGCATATCTTTAAAGTAACTTCCTAAAATCCATGCTAAACCTTCTAAGGAGGAGGGTAACCAGTTCAACCACTTTTCCCTTTGCATTTGCAAATATCCTTCTTCTGTGATGTGATTAGAAGCATTCTCTCCTTTGTTTTCTTTAAAAGGTAACGACCTAACGAGAACCTGTGCATAGTAAATGAGGACCATTATGTAATGTGCCCAGAAAAGCAATAAAGGCTTGTTGAGGCAAGGATCGGGTGCTCTCCCCTTGAGAGAGTGGCTGAGGCCCTCCGAGTATTTTCTCTTCTTCAGAGAGAAGCCTCGCTGTCCCTTTTACTCCATAGGACTTGGTTGCCCATGTGAATTTGTTGCATCTCATCCACAATGTGGTGGACCCCACAAGCCAGGGTCTGCATCATTCCCTGGATGTTCATATCCAACACAGAAGACTAAATACAGCTGTGGTCTAGGATCCAGGAATTTAAAATCTGAGTGTATTAGCAGAGGAAACATGGGCAAGTTGTTTATCCTCTTGAACTTTATTTATTGATTGATAAATTTAGACAAAGAACATTTTCCCTAATCCCATCATCCCAGGTATAAATCATTATTTAAATATTTTCCCAAAATAGATCCTATTAGCTCATAGCACAAACTCCTGCATTGTTTCACATTTAAAAATAGAACATTCCTTTTCTTTTGTTCCTCACAAATAATGACCTATATTAAAATCCTTCTATTTCACTCCCATATTATCAACATCCTCCTTTCTGATATGTCCCCAGTCTATGACAGATCTTCATTTTCTTTGACTTCAACAATCATCTCTTAAATTGCTTCTCAACACCTAAAATTTTAAAATTCTATTTTGTTCAAGGCCAACTACAATTTTAATGTGTTTAAAGCATGATTATGTTCATGTCATTCCTCCAACCAAAAATGTTGAACAATTCTTTGCTCAAGAACATAAGTATTTGTCCTGGCTGGTGTAGCTCAGTGGATTGAACATGGGCCTGCGAACCACACCATCGCGGTTCGATTCCCAGTCAGAGCACATGCCTGGGTTGCAGGCCAGTTCCCAGCGGGGGACTCACGAGAGGCGATCATACATTGATATTTTTCTCCTCTCCTTCCCTTCCCCTCTAAAGATAAATAAATAAAATCTTTAAAAAAAAAGAACATAAGTATCTCTTCACAGTATGGTGTTTAAGACTCCCCAACAGCATGTTCCTCCTCAGGCTCTCCAACCTTATTTCCCCTTTTTCAGAAGTTTCTATCTTCTAGTCTAGCTAAAGTAAGGGGATTTCTTTCACCTTCTGGCTCTTTTTTCATGCTTTTTTCACCATGGAGCCCACAGTTTGTTGTATCCTTAATCACTGGTAGCCAGTCCCATTGTAGTTCTAAGTGCTCTGTTAATCCTTTCTGCTTGCCCCAGGGTAGAAACCTTTCTATAAAAGAGCGGCATTAATGGCTTTAGCATTTTACTAGGTACTGTCAGTGCATTCTATAATTTAACACAGGGTAAGTGAGGGTTTATTTCCCCATTTTACAGATGAGAATATTGAGGGTTAAGAAAAATTACATAACTTTTTGCAAATGATTTTGCAAACTTTATGTCAAATGAAACCTAAAAGTGAAGATCCAGCTGAGTCAGGCTTCAAAGCAGATGGCCGTTTTTTTTTAGAAGTTGTTCTCAAACTGTTTAACAGGTTTGAAAGTACCAGGAGGTGGTTTCAGATACACAAAGTGATGGGAACAAATAAAATACAATAGTTACAGAATTACTGTCCTGACTACGGAGAGAAGTTCTGAAGTAGAGAAAAGGGGTAAAGAAGAAAACACATTTTGGGAAAATATTTTGAAAAGTACCTGAACTTCTATATGATCTACTATGCATTTTGCAAACATTTGTTTTATGGCTCTTGATATTTTAAAATTATCTTTTATAGTAATTGCTAGCCATTCTTCTCTTTATTATACTGGGGAAAAATTTAAAGTTGCTAATGGTGTCTTACTCATTTTTATGTTGTCCATAATACTGGCAACTGAAATATTTGTTAATGAATACATGGATCTACCTTTATATGTAGGGATATAATAACACAAAGACATTATGTAACCTCAATATCATACCTTGTTATTCTTCATATGTAGTTGTATAAGCTGGCTCTCCACATTCATTTACATGTCAGTAATAAACTATTATTTTGCTGCTAAAAATGAGTGCAAAATACACACTACTACATGAAGTTAATAAAATGAAATTCAATTCTGAGAGCTACACTGTATCTCTACAAGAGAAATTTGCTGAGTTATAACTCTTCAAAGCAGACCATGAGCTTTTTGCTCAAAGAACAGTGAAATCAGAATTTTCTAAAGTAAATTAGAAGTGATTATCAGTATCCTGGGGCTTCTGAGCATTTCTTCATTCATATGACTATATGTACATTTATGAACTCTTAGGAATGCTCCTGAGAGAACTAGTAAGTTTTTGTTTCCTTTTATATCTCTAAAGTTTAGTCAAGTATTTATTTCATGTAGACACTCTCATTGATGTTTTTGGAATTGAGTACTAATTTTCTTATAAAGAGTAGTAATTTTAAAATTGAAATATAAAACCCAAATGTAACTGAAAATAATTTTCAAAGCACTATTTAACACGTTGAAATTATTCAAAGATAACTTTTATCCTCAAAATATTCCCATAAACATGAGGAATTTTTTCAATATGCTATGCCTCATGAAGCATTTTAAATAAACTTGAAAATCAGTTTTAATGAAATGGATGTTTTGCTGCTGGTGGCAACCCTTAAAAAGAAAAGCACACTTCCTATGACAACAGTGATCTAATTAACAGCAGCTATGCATTGAAAAGATATGTCTTAAAATGGTTTATGACAAAACATAAAGGATATATGGATGAAAAATTATCATCTTCTTTCTACCATGGGTGTGCTTTTCCCCATTTTACCTTGGATTATAAGTAACGTCATGGAAAAATATTCTTGGGAAGATGATTTAAACTCAACAGAAAGAGGTATAGTGTGTATAAGTATTTATGGCTTATCCAAAAAATATCTAAGAGAGTAAACCAATGCTTTAGCAAGGAGAGTGAAATGTGAGAAGTAAGGTAAGGGATCCACACTGAAAAACTAAATTGAACATCTCTTAACACTTGGAAATGAATGATGGTCAATCCTTTTACTATAATTATTATTTTTATTGTTTTGAATTTTTTGAAGATTATATTTATTTATTTTTAGAGAGAGGGGAAGAGAGGGAGAAAGCAGGAGAGAAACATCAATGCGTGGTTGCCTTCCATATGCCTTGATCTTGGGACCTGGCTCGCAACCCAAGCATGTGCCCTGACTGGGAATCGAACTGGCCACCTTTTGGTTCACAGGCTGACACTCAATCCACTGAGATGCCAACCAGTGTCTAGAATTATTAATTATTTTTTTGGTTCAGAACAGAGAATCAAATTTTATTCTTTCTTCTGTATTTATCTTCTTGACTACAACAAACCTTGTATCTTGTAGAAAAGAAACTATTGGAGGTTATTTTCTCCTTTTGCAAGATACAATGTATTCTCATTGTTTGCAAGCTATAATACAAGGACAGTTCCTGACCAAGTTAATTATATGAACTAATGTTTATAAGTTTAATGTCTTGATTTTATATCAATACAAACTTATGAGCATATACTATCAGTGACTATTTTCCAGTCACTGATAATTCATTAAGCAACTCACATAGCCTAGCAGCAGAATAAGCAGAGCAAGGATAATCATTACAGCACAAAGTGGCTCAGTGCTATAACTCTCTTGCACCAAAAACTACAAGAACATAGAAGATGAAGCAGGGGGATGTATATCAGGAACTGACATTTTCAGGAGGTTATGAAGAAATGTTTAAGATGACAAGGTAGGAAAAAGACATATCATATACCATCATTTACCAAAGCATGGAATGCCCAATAGTTGACAAAGAAAGATGTCCATACGAGAGTGATAGGAGCTGAGGTTGTGGAAGACCATAACTTTTATAGGACTTTATTGCTTACACCATGGTTTGTATTGGAGTGAAGAAAAAAAGAAAAGAAAAGGAAAGAAAAGAGAAGAAAAGAAAAAAGGAAGGGAAGGAAAGAAGGAAGGAAGGAAGGAAGGAAGGAAGGAAGGAAGGAAGGAAGGAAGGAAGGAAGGAGGAAAGAAAAGAAACATGAGAAAATAGTGCAGGTATGATTATCTCTAATTTATCAGGCTCAGTTAAAATTGTAATTTACTCAAAGATTACAACAAGCAAGTATTGTACTTCAGGATAAAACTCAGATATCATGACTCTATCTGGGTCTTTTTCTACCATGCAGTTCCCCTCTAGTCCTTATTCTTATATGTTTTAAATTTAGAAATAACAATGCAGTGTGATGAAAGGAAAGGAAACTCTGGAGTCAGATTAAACTGGATTTAATTCACAGAATGACCTTGCACTTAACTTTTTGGAAACTATTTCTAATTTCACCGAATGTAGAGCTTACCTCTGACTTACAGTCTTATATAGAGCATATTCCCTAGTACTTAATAAACAGTGAATTAATGCTAGCTGTTACTATCAGATCATCACTATCAATATTATTTTTATTGCATATGAACATATGCATATATTTTCAGAAAGAGTTCATTATTGTATTTTGGGTTCCTAAAAAATTCTTTAAATCTCCTTCAAGCCATTATATTGTATTTATCTATTTAGTACATTGTATACTTCAATACATTATATTGTATTTATCTATTCAAGTTGTCTGTCTCCCCTATGATTAGCCTTTAAATTCTTCAAGAATAAGTAAATGCTTATTTCTGTACTCCTAGTACTTAGATCCACAGTTACTGCAAGGTTAAGGTAAAACAAATGAGAGGAATGAACAAAATCTTGTCATGCAAAAATTGTGCAATATAAATTGTATTTGTCATATTTCATTTTTAAAATTTAAATGATAAATTGCTTTATGAGCTTAAAACGTACCACCTATCTGCCCTTCCCCTAATAAGTAAATTAGCTCACTGTAGCCCTGCAATGCCACCCCAAAATCTGCTCACACAAATGAGGGAAGTGGTTTCTCAGTTTAAGACTAAAAGAAAGATATGATACAAATGTGTATAATGGACTAAAAATAAGTATAACTTGAACTTTAGATGACTATGAGCCTGAAAAAAATCTTTTTAAAGTCCCTAAAATATATTTATTTGTATAACCTTCTAAAACAAAGATTATTTTTAAAAAACTATTTTGCTAATAAAAAGCAAAGATGCTTTGTAAGCTCCTAGTGGAGACTAATATTCCAGACCAATGTTAAGAAAACTGACATTAATAGAGCATCATTCACTTTTATTCTGACTCATAAATATGTAGTCAATTTTGCAAGATCTCTGAAGCAATCCAAAATATGCTTAGCAGCAGAAATATTTGCAAAACTGCCTAACATGATAAAATATTTTGCTAGTATATAATAAAGGCAATTATTTTTTTTATTCTTTTTTACAAATTTGTTGTTTGCAGAACACAAAAAATTGTGGGCTCAACATATTAATTTCAAAGCAAATATAATCTCTTAATTTAATTGTTAATATTGTAATCTGTGCAGGCCTCAGGCATAAGATAATTTTAATTTTTATCTAAGGATATAATATGTTAATGCTCTATAAAATAACTTTTGGAAGGAATGTAATCTTTCTTTGTTTTAATTGATGCTTACTATGAATATTCTAAGGTATGAATGAGCAATAGAGATTCAGATCAATGACGGTGTAAGACAGGATGAATAAAAAATAAAGTTCAGAATACGAATATGCATTGGGATGATAAAGTGAGACACAGGGTCTGTGTCATATTAAATGAAAAGTAGGTCAGAAACTATGTAGTAAGATTGAGACCTGTTAAAGGGGCCAACCTGACATCATAGTGTCAACTAGACAATGAAGAGGGAGCATTGCTTGCAAAGGCTGCATCTCACTGAAGCTACTTGGGAAAAAGAAGATCCTAAGATGAACAGTGTCCCATTTACATAGTAATGTGATTTAGTTTATCAGGATGTAAGCATTACATTAGAAACCTTAAAGCAGAGTTTTGGGTTTCTCGGGAAAATTTCAATTGAAATAAAAGCATGGAAAAGAGAGGAACAAAAATATGGGACATGCCTATGAATTTATCTCTGGGGGTCAACCCAAGTTTATTGGGAAGTAAAGCAAAGGGAAGAACTAAATAAAACCTTGAATTCTTCGTAATTGTTCTTAACAAAAATTTATGTTATAGTGAAACTTTGAGAGTTGGGCTGAAGTTAAGGAAAATTTAGTAGCTCTAAAATCTAATTGCTTTTAGATGGACACTGTCATTTATAAGTGGGAGATAGCCCTAGCTGGTGTGGCTCAGTGGATTGATTGCCAGTCTCCGAACCAAAGCATTGCTGGTTTGATTCCTAGCCAAGGCACAGGCCTGGGTTGTGGGCCACATCCCCAGTAGGGGATGTGTGAGAGACAACAACACATTGATGTTTCTCTCCCCCCTTTCTTCCTCCTTCCCTTTTCTTCTCTCTTAAAAATTAAAAAAAAATCTAATTTTTTAAAAAAAGGTAAGTGAGAGATTGACCTTTACAAGACCTGCAGCCATGGAAGGTATGTGTTGCATTTCTTTCAGAAGTAAAGCAGAGATTCAAGTCATTTTCTGAAAGATATTTAAAAAGATCTAAGAATCCATTCAGGATAACTTTATTTTTGAGCTATGGATTTTCCTATGGTGAAAATCTATAAGGGAACTGACAGGAGGGTGAATGTTGTCTTTCACAGGATAATATACACAAACCTAGATGTGTTAAGTACGATTAAATATAAGTTGAGGTTTGAAAGAGGAAACTTTTCTCAATTAATATCAGCTAATATTGGTTTACCCTGGCTTTTTTTTTTTCTTGTCCATTTGCTTAGAATATATTTTCCAACTCTTCACTTTCAATCTGCGTAGGTCTTTTGTTCTGAGGTGGGTCTCTTGTAGGCAGCATATGTGCAAGTCACAATTTCTTATCCATTCAGCTATTCTATGTCTTTTGATTGGAGTATTTAATCCATTTATGTTTAAGGTTATTATTGATATGTACTTATGGATTGCCATTTTTTCATACCTGTGTTCCTCTGTCTCTCACTATTTTTTTCCTGTTCTTAATGTAGACCCTTTAACATTTCTTGCAGAGCTAGTTTGGAGGAGGTGTATTCTTTGAGGTTTCTTTTGTCTGGGAAGCTCCTTATTTGACCTTTCATTTTAATTGAGGGCCTTTCTGGGTAGAGTAGTCTCGGTTGCGGGCCCTTGGTTCTCATTACTTGGAATATTTCTTGCCTCTCATTACTTGGAATATTTCTTGCCATTCCCTTCTTGCTTGGAGCATTTCCATTGAGAAGCCAGCTGGTAGCCTCATCAGGGCTCCCTTGTATGTTACTTCCTGTTTCTCCCTTGCTGCCTTTAAGATTCTTTCTTTGTCTTGGAATTTTGCCATTTTAATGATGATGTGTCTTGAAGTGGGCCTTTTTGGGTTCCTCTTGATTGGGACTCTCTGTGTTTCCCAGATTTGTGTGACTTTTGTCTCATCAAATTAGGAACATTTTCTATCTATATCAACTAATATTGCCTTAAATACATATAACACATTGAGTTATTGAGATTTTTGCTTTTTCCTTCCGTCTTACACTACTTTTCATAGCCTTGTTTATATTGACACAAACCAGGAAAAAGGAATGGGGATAAACATGAGATCTCAATCAGAGAAATAACATTCTTGGGTTTTGCTAAGATTTTCCATCTCCTTGAAGAAGAGTCTTACTGGGTAGGAATCTGAAAAGAAGACTATATATGGATGTTTAAATCAATGTCACTAAAAAAGTAAGACTTTCTGTCACAAAAGAAAGTTTATGTTGTGTTTTTAGTCTACAGGCTTTCTGTAAAAGGTGAGCCAAAATGATATAAAAACTATATTTAGTAAGGACCAGAAATATGACTGAGGTTTATAGTTATTCAAAAATAAACCATTTAAGTTATATTTGTTAAATGACCACTTGTAGTTCAGAAAACAGACATATTCATACACTGTATATGGACATATTTAAATAGAAAAAAATCAAATGACTATTATGCATATTTACAAAGGTAAAAGCTTTTACTCAAGTTGTGGAATCAGGTCATTATATTTCTAACAAAAGAAAGATTATAATAATGAAAGGACAAAATAATTGAATACTGCAAACCAATTTGCACTTTTGTGCCAACACTAAGGCTATCTACTCGCCTAGTTTTTCACAAACTAATACATTGTCAGGAAGTCCTCCAAATTATTAGTTGCTCTAAGGAGACACACACACATACACACAGATTATGTACTATTCAGGACTAAAAACTAATCTCTTATGTTGCAATGAGAAATATTCATATATAAGTAGTATGTTATTTATTTGAAGACATATCTTGACATAAACGGCATCTCTCCTTAATCCAAATAAAAATATTTTTCACAGATATTTTTTGTAAATATAAGAAGTGATGACATAAGTTTTAAAATAATCTTAGAAACTGAGTTATATCTGCACTGATAAATTTATATTTTTATTTTAAGTCAAGGTATATAATTGAGATATGATAGGAAGGAATACGTTGTTCTGTGAAACAAAATAATTAAATATCTTTAAAAATTTTCAAAGAAGAATTGAAATGTATAGATATAGTAATTTTTCAGGGTACATACAGCACTGATTATTCCCAACACTAATCTAATTTAAGACACAGAAGAATCTTTTTTTCTGTAACAGAAAAATGTTATGACCAACTAAAACATTTCACATTTTTTTTTCAGAAAACAAAATATTATTTTGAGCTACAACAGTATTTAATTAATTAGCAAACATATCTAGAATAGGGAATGAAATATAATTGGTCAAATTACAGAAATGCTAGAACTCCAAAGAACATCTTGTCTAGACTGTGTTACACTTATGTTACTGTAAAAATGTTCTCTTTTCAAGTTATTTCAAACTGAAGACTAAGTTCTATTAGGTCCAAGTCTCCAAAACCATTTCTCTTCAGCTTGTTCAGGGTCTATGAGCCCACATTAACTTGAGGTGAGAGAAATGGGCCTGTGAGACAACTGAGAGAATAAGGACTATGAGGTCTATCTGGAAAAAGTCCAGCCATTGTTAATATAAAAACAGTTTTTGTGACATCAATGTAACCTGGCAGCCAAAGAGAGTGGATTGGAATGCACATGTGTGAACAATGACAACTTCACTGTATTAGTCAATGCAAGCAGTAGACACCTTTGAGTGAGCATGTGTACTGTGTGGCCATTGCATTCAAAATAACTGAGTGAGAGGAGCAAAGAATCTGCACCAAATTTTGCATTAAGGTTAACATGCCTCCATGGAAACTATTCAGGTGATTCAGAAGGTTGCAACTTTGGGCAACTGATGATTGGCAGCTTTACTAGGACAACATGCCTGCTCATGCATCATATCTCATGAAAACTTTTTTTGAGAAACATCAAATCATCCAGATGACTCAGCCCGGATACAAGCCAAATTTGGTGCCTTGCAACTTCTGGCTTTTCCCAAAACTCAAATCACCTTTGAAAGGAAAAATATTTCAGACCATTGATGAAATTCAGGAAAATATGATAGAGCAGCTGATGGCAATGGGGAGAAATATGTGAGGTCCCAAGTTTTCTACTTTGAAGAAGACTGAGTCACCATTGTTCTATATTTAACACTTCTTGTATCTTGTATCTTCTTCAACAAATGTCTCTATTTTCATATTACATGGCTGGATACCTTCTGGATAGACCTCATAATGCTTCATATACAGTGATAGAAAATAATTACTGTACTATTTCTTTTGAAATGGTTTTCTTCTGAAGAAATTGTTATCAAAATACTCTGTTTGTTTCTTCAAAAGAGATGGGTGAAATAAAGAACAAACTGACAGCGACCAGAGAGGAGGCCTGTGAGACATAGGGGATAATGTAGAAAAGAAGGAGAAGGGTCTTCAAGGAACATATTTAAGGACACATGAACAGAGACAATGCGGGGGAGGATTGTATGTGGGAGATGCATGTGGGCAGGGCAGGGGAAAGTAATAGGGATAAATGGGGACAATCATAATTGAATAACAATAAAAAGAGAGAAAAAAGAGATAGGTGAAAGTTAAAAAAATCATTTTGTTACATGTTTTAGGTCCCATATTAAGTTCCTGGTAATCTCTATTTTTTAAAATTACAAAACAGCAATTTTCAGGAATTGCATTATTTTATCTTGATTATTTAGCAAAGATATATTAATCATCATTAAATATGAGTAAAACACAATGATACCGTAAGTGTTAACATTATCATAAAATGCAAGAGACTACATTCAGAAAGTTAAATTGACTTTGTTAAAGCATATGAATTTTTAAATATGTTATTGGATTATATTAGCTAGTATTTCATGTAGGTTTTTGTATCAATATTTACAAAGCAAAAATATTCTCTAGCTTTTTTCTTTGTGCTGTCTTTGTAAGGCTTTGCTACTGATGCTTTGCTGGCATTATAAAAAGAAATGGGAAGCTTTGCTGCCTTTTTTTATAGTATCTGTAATTTTGTCTATATTTTCTAATAAATAATTTTTTATAATTTACATTTTCTATAAACATACATTTTTCATGCAAGTCTTTAAATCTTTATGCCTAGAGTTATAGAATGCATTTTTAAAATTATTTTAATTTCTTCTCTATTGGGAATTGTATTCTCTTGATTAATTTTATGTATTAATGACTTCTTTCTTTTTTCTTGAAAGGATTAATTAGTGTTTCAAAATCTTTATTGATTTTCTGACTTTACCAGTTCTATAGTCTGCTATCTAATTAGTTAATTTCCACTCTTAACTTTATTCCCTTTCTTTAACTTTCTTTATATTTAATTTTTTTCTGATTATATGCTTGTTAAGATTTCTTTGTCTTTTAATTCAAACTTTTAGTGCTTTAAATTTTCTTATGAATAAAGTTTCAGAGAGTGCTCATGTATTTTATAGTTTTGCTGTTTTCTAAGTGATTTTTAAATAAAGCTTATTACTCGGAAGTTTATTTCCAAATAATGTTTATATTGCCACTTAAAAAGCTTTCCTTTTTTTGTCATCATATCTAGGATTATTAAACTAATGCTGGAAAACAGTGCTTGATAATTATTTTACATTCTCTTGTTTGCTTTTCAACAAATGATTGACTTAAAAATGAGCTCTCAATATGTGACAAAATATTCCTTATTTATATTGCATAATTGATGTTTATCAGATTTCCTCCATTTTTGGTATTATTCATCTTATTTATAGTCTTGATATTACTTGACATGTCAGGGATTTCAAATTCTTAATGTAATATTATGCAATTAAATTTGTAGTTCATTATATATTTGGTATGAAGTAACCATCTTTATTTCACCGATTGCTATTTACCTTGATTCAAATTAAGGTGTTGGAAAGCTTAAATAGAGCAAAAGTTAATTAGAGATTTCCCAAGTAGTATTAGAAGAAAGAGCTAAGTTCACCCATTTTTAAGCATTTTTTACTAAGACATCATTTAGGGCATTTCTTAAATATAAAATATCAATTAAAAATTAAAAAATAAATAAAATATTAATGAGAATTCTACCACTGAACCAACCTGGATTCATCAAATTGTACACTTGAAACTATATTATTAACCAATGTCACTCTAATAAATATAATTTAAAAAATCAATGAGAAAAAGTAAAATTCAAAAGTAACAGAAATGAAATCCAATTAAAAACTTCTGGCAAAAATTCTTTTGTTGACTACTAAAACGTAACATTTCTGAACTACTCTTACAAAAAATACATTTTGAGAAACACCAGCTTATGTATGTCACATACTACATGACAAAAATGTCAAAACTGATGAAAATGTAGAAAAATAAGTTATATAAATATAGTTTGAAATTTAACAAAATACCATATAAACTCCCCCTTTAAAAGATTCATTAACAACCTATCTTAAGAGTGAATAAATGTACTCCAAAATTAGTTACCTTGTTATGTCCAAATAAAAATAGTAAGAAAACATGGTAATAAAGTAAATTTTAAAAATTTTAAACCTCTGAGTTGAGGGTCATCTTTTAGAAAAAAGTAAATGTTTTATACTATGCACCTGCATAGGTCATGTCATTACTGCAGCATTTGTTTAATGTGGATCCATGGCTTTGCCTCTGATTTTTCAAGTACATAGAAGAATAGAAATGACACAGCACCAAGTCTACATTTTCAAACTTTTGGGGTTCAAGCTCTCTAGCCTTCAATATGCAATAAACACAATTACATGTTTATTTTCAGCAGGAGCTATTTCTGCCAAATACCCTACATTGTTATACTTATTGTTGTTTTTTTTCTCATATAGAAGAGAAATTTGGGGAAAAAGGACATGTTATTTCAAATGCATTGATGTATTGGGAAGATACTAATTAACTTACCATTTGTAAGTGATACTCTATATAATTGAAAACTGGAAAAAAGATAAAAATTAATAGCATTTTTCAAAGAATAATCCTCAAAAACTTGTGGGAAGTTAACCTTATTAATCAAATTACATAAAATTCACATGGGTCAATTTAGAAATAAGTTGTCCTTAAACTAGGAAAAATTAAAAAGGACCTCTTTGCCTTTTAATTATTATGGATCATTGCAAATTAAAAGTTAGCCCTTTAATTCCTCTTGGGTGACTAAGGATTTTCGCTGTCCTTTGAAATTGTCATTCTAGTTTGCATAGATTAAATATTGCCCTCTTCTACCTCACTCAAACACTGAATTAAGCATAATAACAAGGTCGGTACTTTTGTTTGAAAATCACATTTATGCAAACGAAATGTAATAATGAGAGTGCAGATTTCACTTTTTAAATTACCTAGTGTAGTGGAAAGATTATACAGTGATTGATAATTTCTCATAGTTTGCAATCAGATATGATATTCAAATGTTTTGTGTAAATGAACAGTATCCTGTTTTTCTTTTCCATGAATATGTAACTGATAAAAATAACAGCAAGTTTGTTTCATGCCATTAATATGAGGGTGAAAACGAGCTCCAGACTTCTTTCATTCCCAGTCTCTAGAGTAATGTCTTCTTTGCCTAGAAAAGATACTAATTTTTACATTTTGGAATGCTGCCCTTTGGAATAATCCACAACTTTGGAAAACAAAATTGATTCTCAAATCCAAGATTATCTTATATGTGACATTTTAGAATGCCATGGTTAGCTTGAATTTCATGATAGATGAATCTGGAACAACCAAATTATAAATCACCTAGCCACATCAGCAATATCTGCTTCCAATTCCTTAATCCAGTTTACATTATTCTCTTACTTCTCTATCTTGTCCTGAGACTAACTTGTAGCAGATGTTCAATAGAAAAAAAAAAATGCAGTTCATCTAAAATTCAAGATAAAAGTGAATTTTTTTGTAGTTTGATGTAAAAATGCTATTTGTCATTATTTTTCCTATAATTCAATAACAGGCTATGAAAATCAAAAGTCAGAGTGATAGGGGACTCAAGAGTTGGAAAATTTTAGTTTAAGGTAAAAAGTTATAAGCCTAGGAAGTAATGTATATGTTAAAGCTTTTGTTTCAGAAACTAAAGATAAGGCCCATCTGGGCTCCTGGGAAAAGAGCTGACCTCCTGGGGCAATGCTAAAGATGACTACCTGGGGACAAGTGGAGGCACTGGGACCTTAGTGTTCCAGGAAGAGACAGATGACCACCCAACCCTGGGAACAGCTAACTGCCCAGGACAGGAATGTTGCAATTTCTTCTACCTAATCCTCCCTGAACTTCAAACCCCCCTTACGGAACCTTGTTTATTACCTGCTATAAAACCCTTGACCTAGAAAGAAAAGGGAAGATGGTCTGTTAGGGTATGAACCTGCCATCTTTTCAGATCACTGGCCATCTGAATAAAGCATCCATAAAGATTCAATGGCTGTCATTGCTTATTGGGTTTGGTAGTGACAGGCAGCCTGAATGCCGGTGTCTTTTTCATTTTCAAGAGGAGTCAAAAATTCCTTCTAGTAATTCAAACATTTCTATGGACCTAGAGGTGTTATACATCTTAAGAGAAAGTAAACTGGAGAGGTTCAAGTCACCAGCCACAGTTTGAAAATCTGCTCAATTCTCCTTTATCTGCCCTTTCAAGAAAGTATGTATCTCAACCAACTGTCATTTGGTCATCAAAAGATTAATATGAATTGGGCAAAAAAAAGGCAAATTTAGTACTTCACAGCCTAATGATACAATAGAGAAAACTGACAAGACCTTCCCTAGCAGAAAAGGAGAAAGTAGAAACTTCATAGCTCTAGTTTTGGTCTGTTTGTTTTTGCTTTGATTGCTAGAGCAACCTATTAACGTGACCACCCTTTTATTTTTCATTTGCTTCTTTTCCCTGGCCAAGTACATCCTCACTTGCTTCTGTTTTTATCATTATTGTTATTATTGTTATTCTTTGTAGTAGATGTATTTTGATAAATTTTGGAAAATCCACTTTGAATATAAGGAGAGTTTAAAGAAACACTATTAAATTGCTGGAATCTGGCATGTAGCTAAGCTTAGTGTATCCCTAGGCTATTATTACAACCAAGATTTGGTGGATAGAGAATGCAGCAGAAGGATGACAGGGGATGAGAACAAAGAGGTCTGCTCATGTTTTCAAGTTGGTAAGACTTGCTGCTATAGAAAGATGCTGCCAAAGGAATTTCTAAAGCCAAATGGTTCTCAAAACACCTAACTCATGACTTTAATGAGGTCCTTGTTGGTAGCTTTCAGGTCAGAGTCATCTGAACCAATAGAAAGTTCTTACTTTTTAAATCTGGCAGCTTATTTCTAGTAGGAAAAAAATCAAGAATAAAGATACACCTGTTTGTGATGTTCCAAAATATCCTTTTCTCACTTATTACTTTCTAGCACCGGGAGAAATCATACCATCAACAAGGGGAGTGTTGTTCCACAACTTCAGGTTAGGTAGAGCTTACCTGTTCTTGGAGAAGGGATTGCCCATGTGGTGGGATAAGGTATGTACTTCTAAACTGAGACCCTCTCCCCTGAATCCTGTCACCATGCTGACAACTCTGTGATCTGAGATGAAAATTTTTGTGTCAATGCACAGAAGCTTGTGATTGACCTCTGTTAGGAAAGGCATTTTAGCAGAGCAAAATCAAGAACAAAGGTAATTTTTTATAATGTGTTAGTTTACCAGATAATAGTGCTTCAAAATCTTTATCAAAGTTGGATACTGAAACAATTCTGTGGAGATTACACATTTGCTACCGAACCAAACATTAGGCAGTCACCCTAACAATCACAAGTTATTAAAAGCAAAGCTGTAAGTATAAACTATTTATGACTGCCTCCTTGTGTGTTGTTATAAATACACACAGTGGTGTCCTGATTATGGTGCAGGGGGAAGGTCTGATAATTGATGGAGAAAGAAATGATTCTTACTTTTTGTAGAAATTAGCAAGAGGGATGGAGAAGAATGTTCTTGGTGGAGGAAAGCATGTGGCTCGAGCATGAGAGGGGATTTTGGGAGAAAATGAAAGCCCTTCTGTATATTAAGAGCCAGGAAAGGTGGTCTGGCTGGATCAGTGGAGGGCAAATCCTGTGCAGCAGAAATGCCCAGATAGTGAGTTATGACATTCATCAGTGCAGCGGTCATGGTAAGACACCGATGGGTCTTGTTTAAATTTATATTTTATGGAGCTATCTCTACATGCTGTTAGGAGAATGGGAGAGAAGAAAAAAATGGAATCAGGAGAAATTGTTAAGTGGCTATAATAGAAATAGCTAGTAGCGGAGATAATTTTTCCTCTATATGTATTATTGCCCTGCCAAGAATTGGACTAGACTCATCTTATAAATAGGACAAAATTAACCTGAAAATTTTGCTTCGGGGAAATGTTAGATAAAGCTTTAATCCTTGGGAAAGCACAGCATTTATCTTTTACCTTATGTTCTCTCCACATAGGAGTGTCATAGTTTGGTTTCCAGCATAGCTTTTCCCACAATCATCCCATTGTTTTCCAACATAGCAGTAATTAGCATGAGACTCTTAAGGCTGCTCTCTTCTAGAGAAATTTTTCTCCACTCTGATGCAGTTCCAGCTAATTAACTTTACCTGGTTGATTCCAGTAGTCATTTGAGCTTGTTCCTAATTTAATGTGATGATGAGTTTTAAGTTAAGGATTCAATATTTAAGATATGTAGTATTAGTGTGTTTACGCCATGCATCTGTCAGTAATGCAGAGAGTGAAGGTATTTCTAGAGGCACTGATACTTGTACTATTTATTAATAGATAAATATTTTTGAAGTTATTCTATATATGACAGATATTATCCTAATTTCTTACCTTTATTATATCAGTACATTCACAGTGATATTATAATCATAGAAATTCTATGAGGTTAATATCCTTAAAGTTTAATTACAGATATTAAAAATTGTGAATGTTCTCAGATTTTACCCTTCCTGCAAGGTAGCAAGTTAACCTGCCATAGTTTCATAGATGCTGGCAGAAGACATGAGACTCTCAGGTTAGAGACAAAGTTGCAATATAGAAACTAGCCTGAGCTTCAATTTGCTTTGCTTCCCCTTGCATTACAAGTTCTGTGGGGCAGCAAGGAATGGACTGGTGGATGCAGCTGCACACAGGTTTTCATCAGTTGAGGAACCCTGAGGTTAAAGATACCCAATTATTTATAATGGACTGCAAGAAAACTTACCCTATGTTTGCCATTTGCCCTGGAGGAAGACATTATCTTTATTAAACTGGACAGTAAACTTGCCCTCTGCCAACCAGGGAGATCCTGTCTCTTACGTTCTAACACTATTTACTAAACAAAGCTCTCAAAGTGAATGAAGAACTGTCTTTTCACACAGTCTTTAAATTACGTGTTTTCAAATGGCATTTTACTTTTCTCCCACTAAATAATTATATCATTATAAATTTGATGGCAACAGACAACTCGGAAGCCTATTATGGTAACAGATGGGGGTGAGAACAAAGTATCCATAGAATTTAATGGAAACCTAAACTCTGAGAATAAAGTAAGCACAAAGTAAAACTAAAATAAATTTGAAACGCAATTTTGAAATGCTCCATTTGTGAACCAACTTTGCATCAGAAGTTCCTCATTTTTTTGTTGTTGCTGTTCCAGAGAGCTTTAAAAACCATAAATTCTATTAGTTCACCTGAGACCTGTCCATCAGGATCTCTAGGGGTTGTATTAAAAATACATTAAGGAAGTTTAATTTTGGAAAGATTCCCAGGAGAATCTGATGTGCAGGCTGGAAGAAAGTCTACAGGCCAGGGAGTTCTGGAGGATGATCTCCAAGTAGGTGAATGAGGCCTTTCACAGCTGGACTTGAATCAGAGTGACCTGTGTGTCACCTGCAGGGGGCACAGTAGAATCAGGATTGTTCTTTGGAAAGCATAGACATTTTCTTAACAACTTAAGAAATAAAGAACAAACACAGTAACCAGAGGAGAGGGGAAGGAGAGGGATATCGGGGCACAGAAGAGGAAGGGTCCTCAAGGAACACACATGAATGATTCATAAACAAAGCTAATGGGGGAGTAGGGTTGAGGGTAAGAGGCAGGGTTCCTGGGGCAGGGGAGGAAATACAGACAGTGGCAGTGGAATGACAACATAAAAAAGAAAGCAAAGTAACTTCCTACTCTGTGTAAATAGTGCGTTAACAAATAACACACTGTCAATACGGCATCAGTGGAAGGGAGGCTCAAAAATAGGAGTCTTACATATTAATTTAGAACTGTAACATAGAACATCATTGGTTCTTGTGGACTCAGGGGTTTGAGCATTTGAAAGGTGTTACAATACCCCTCTTGTGGAGGGTCATTGGCAACTCACCAGGTAAATATACACACTTGATGAAATTCATTCCTTATAAGGGACTTCCAGCCAAGATGGAAGCATAAGTAGATACACTTTTCTTCCTTGAACAACCAAAAAAAGAGCAACAACAAATTTAAAAACAAAAAATAACCAGAACTGCCAGAAAATCAGATTGTATGGAAGTCTGACAACCAAGGAGTTAGAGAAGAAATATTCATCCAGAAAGGTAGAAGGGGCAGAGATGGGCAACTGAGGCTGAGAGGACTCATGGCAAGGTGATGGCTGGAGGACCAGAATGGGTGAGGCAGTGGCTGGCAGAGTGGTTAGTCCCACATTTGCATTCTGATAAACCAGGAGGAACAACTGGGGAGTGAAACAGACCATGCAACTCAGGGTTCCAGTGCAGAGAAATAAAGCCTCAAAACCTCTGACTGAAAAAACCTGTGGGGGTTGAGGCAGCAGGAGGAAAACTCCCAGTCTCACAGAAGGGTTCCTTGGAGAGACCCACAGGGTCCTATAATGTACACAAGCTCACCCACCCAGAATCAGCAGCAGAAGGGCCCAATTTTCTTGTGGGTAGTGGGGGAAGTGACGGAAAGTTGTCAGAGAGCCAAGCAAGCAGCACTGTTCCCCTTTTGATCCCTTCCCCATGCACAGTGCCACAACACAGTGATGTAGTTTGCTCTGCCATGGCAAATACCTAAGGTTCTGCCCCTTACTACATAACAGGCATACTGAGACAAAAAATATAGCCCAAATAAAAGAATAGATCAAAGCTCCAAAAATAGAACTAAGTGGTGAAGAGATAGCAAATCTATCAGATGCAGAGTTCAAAACACTGATAATCAGGATGCTCACAGAAAAAGTTGAACATGCTGACAGAATAGAGGAAAAAGTGAAGATTATGCACAGTGAAATAAAGAAAAATATACCGGGAACCAAGAGTGAGGGGAAGAAAACCAGGACTCAAATCAACAATTTGGAGCAGAAGGATAAAATAAACATCCAACTGGAACAGAAGGAAGAAATAAGAATTCAAGAAAAAAATGAGGAGGCTTAGGAACCTCTAGGACAACTTTAAAGGTTAAAACATCCAAATCATAGAGGTGCCAGAAAGAAAACAGGAAGAGCAAGAAATCAAAAACTTATCTGAACAAATAATAAAGGAGAACTTCCTCAGTCTGGCAAAGGAAATAGACTTCCAGGAAGTCCAGGAAGCTCAGAGATTCCCAAAGGACTTGGACCCCAGGAAGAACACAGCAAGGCATATCATAATTACATTACCCAAGATTTAAAAATAAGGAGAGAATCTTAAGAGCAGCAAGATAAAAGGAGACAGTTACCTACAAAGGAGTTCCCATAGGCTATCAGCTGATTTCTCAAAAGAAACCTTACAGGCAAGAAGGGGCTGGCAAGAAGCATTCTAAGTCATGAAAGGCAAGGGCCTATATCCATGATTATTCTATCCAACAAAGCTATTACTTAAAATGTTAGGGCAGATAAAGTGCTTCCCAGATAATATCAAGTTGCAGGAGTTCATCATCACCAAGCCCTTATTATATGAATTGTTACAAGGATTTATCTGAGAAAAAGAAGATGACAAAAATATGAAGAGTAAGATGACAACAAACTCGTAACTCTCAACAATACAACCAAAAACCCAAAAACAACTAAGCAAACAACTAGAACAAGAACAGAATCATAGAAATGAAGATCACATGGAGAATTATCAATTATCAGGGGATGGGGGATCATGGGGGAAATGGTACATGGAATAAGAAGCCTAAATGATAGGCACAAAAACAGGCAGAGAGAGGTTAAGAATACTATGCGAAATGGAGAAGCCAAAGAACTTATATGTATGACTCATAGACATGAACTAAGGTGGTGGAATGGTAGTGGGAGGGAGGATGCAGGGCAGAGGAGAAAAAGGGGGAGAAAAAAAGGGACAGCTGTAATAACATAATCAATAAAATACATTAAAAATTTGTTCCTTATGTTTATACATCTACTTACTTTGCATCCATTCTCATGTGGGTATAATTATCTTATGTACTTTGAAGTTAATAAGGAAGTACTGCGGATTGAATAAGGAATCTAAGATCCATCAACATTTTAGATTCTTTCTCTACTTGGTGGCTCATGCTGTCATCTATTCATATCTTTTCCCAACTCACTGATAAATATTTAAATTTTCTTGATCAATTTTTCTTTCATGTTCAAAATTTGTTCTCCAACTTCAATCCTGTAATGCCCCTGGGAAATTTCTATATCCAAATAAAAAAGATATCCATACACCTACAACTATATACTAGTGGGTCCAAATTTTTAACTCCAGACTTGTATATTATATTATTAAATATTAAATTTTACTCTTATCATTATATAATTATTTCAAAACATTTCTCATTCTGATATCATAGCCATTGGGTAAACCATTCATATGGCCACCCTCTGAGTCACCGAGAAGTTTTCCACCTCAGAATTTTTAATTCTAATATAGTTTTAACTGGCAAGAAATTACAATTTTCTAAATCTTGTACTATTTTCTCTCACACTCTGCTTCTTTTATTAAATTCATCTGTGGTCCTCTAGTCCATATTTTCATTTTTAGGTCAGAGACCATCATACTCTAGAGTACTTGATCTATTCCTTCCACTGTACTTGCCTAATTATGATGACATTTCTTCTTCCATGAAAGAATCTGTACAGCCATTTATAGTATGGGCTATTCAGAAAGCTGAAAGTAATCAGAAAACATACTAAATTTACACTATTTCAAATTCATGGTCTCCAACTTCAGTAGAAAGCTGATTTTTCTGTTTGTTATGTACTCTCCCTACATGATCCCAAGCTTGGGTTTCACCCATTGTGAACAACAGTGACTAGTCTGAGCTCCAGATCTGCATATTGAACTCTCTACTCAATATTTAATCTCTATAAAATGATATACAAAATACAAAGCAAGCTCATCATGTTCAAAATGAATTCATAATTCTGCAACCACCAATGTTTCCTATCTCAATGAATGACACTATTACCTATTGAGTTTTGTAAGCCAGAAACTTGTGATATATTCTTGTTCTTTAATCCATAAAACTAAAAAAAAAAATCAGAAAATTTGAACATTTACATACCAGTTTTAATTATTCTACTTTTCTGCCAATAGTTCTAAAACCCTAAAATGGTTACCATGTCTCAACAGAATTATTTCAATAACTCCCTAACATATTTCCTATAATCCCATCTTGCCCATTTCTTATATTTCTTTTTTGCCCCTGCATCCAGAAATGTATTTTTAAGTGCAAATCTGATTGTACCATAATTTTTCTTAAAATCAGCTGAGGTTCCTCCCTCCTCCATCTCTCTTGGAGTAATAGCCCAAATGCTTAAAATTAGTTTAAAGTTCTTGAAGTTTTAACTCAAATTAACACACACATGATACCATTTTCTTGACAATCTTCATTACATTTTCAATGGTAGCATTTTGGATTATAGAATGGCCAAGCTCCTTTTCATTTGAGGCTGTTTGTATATGTCATTTCCTATTTTTGAAATGTTTCTTCATACTCTTCAGGTCTCCATTCCCAAATTTTACATCTTACACAAATCATTCATATCTAACAAATATCACTTTCTTATCAAAGACCCCTATGATGACCTCCAAGAAAAATCAGAACATGCTATATGTATTTTAAATACCATTTATCTTCTCTACTATCTGTGAAGGCAATGACTATGTCTACTTTGTTCTTTATTCTGTCCCAAGATAGTTATAGTGCCTGATATAAGTAGATGATAATTATTCATGTGATGAATAAAGAAATCTTTCACACAAATTACAATATGTTCCTATTTAGCCTCCCTTTTCATTTGCACAACTGTTTCAAAACATCACCACTTCATTAAAGATCCCTTCGTGTTAACTGTCCATCCTCCTTGGAAAAATACCTCTTCTACTTCACAGAAAAAAACACTAGCCATGAGTTTAAAGCTTTGTTAAGTTTCCACTTCCCTTGAATACACCACCCCTTTGCTCACAAACTGTTCTCTATTAATTACTATTATCTATATTACATATGCAATATATATGTATATGTATTTATAAATGCATATAAACACAATACATAGATATATTTCCATGCTATACTGAACTCTTTGGGGTTTTGTTCTATCAATATTTCTACTTTAAGTAACATTTCCAAACTCTATTTTTTTCCTACCTCACTTTTAATAACATTAAAAAGAAAATCTGAGTTTATACCACCCTTCAAAAATGTTAAATGATTTTATGCTGACTGCTGTCTGTTTTATATATCCCCTATTCTTCTCAAACTTTCTTCAAATAATAGATTGTACCAACTTTCTCTATATTTTACCTCCCATTCACTTCTCAAGTCCTTGAGTCTGACTTCTATCCAATTATTTTATTAAAGCTGAATTTTTTAGCTTTTAAAAATATATATTAGTATTAGTTTTAAATTTTTATTTATATACTGTTATGTTGTTGTTCAAGTGGAGTTGTCTCTATTTTTCCGCCATCACATTCTTCCTCCCTACCCACCCCGACCTCCTACCCTCAATCCTTCCCCTCTTTGGTTTTTGTTCATGGGTTGTTTATACATATTCCTTGACAACCATTTCTCTTCTTTCACCTGTTACATCCCTACCCCTTCCCCTCTGGTTACTGTCAGTCCTTAATTTCAATGTCTCTGGTTATATTTTGCTTTTTTGTTTGTTTTGTTGATTAGGTTCCACTTAAAGTTGAGATCATATGGTATCTGGCTTTCATTACCTAGCTTATTTCACTTAGCATAATGCTCTCCAGTTCCATCTCCAGAAGGGTAGGAGCTCCTTCTTTCTCTCTGCTGCATAGTATCCCATTGTGAAAATGTACCACAGATTTTTGAATCACTCGTTTACTGATGGGCACCTAGGTTGCTTCCAACACTTGGCTATTGTAAATTGTGCTGCTATGAACATTTGGGTGCATAGGTTCTTTTAAATTAGTGTTTCAGGGTTTGTAGGGTATAATACTGGCAGAGGAATTCCTGGGTCAAAAGGCAGTTCCATTTTTAGTTTTCTTAAAAAATTCCATACTGTTTTCCATAGTAGTTGTATCAGTCTGCAATCCCACCAACAGTGCTCTAGGGTTCCCTTTTCTCCATAACCTCATCAGCACTTGTTGCTTGTTGATTTTTTTATGATGGCCATTTTCACTGGTGTAAAGTGGTATCTCATTGTGGTTTTAACTGGCATCTTTCTCATAGCTAGTGATGCTGTGCATCCTTTCACATGTCTCTGGGCCCTCTGTATGCCCTCCTTGGAAAAGTTTCTGTTCAGGTCCTTTGCACATTTTTTTAATTGGATTCTTTGTCCTTCTGGAGTAGAGTCATGTGAATTCTTTACTTTTTTAGGAGATCAAAACTTTATCCGAGATATTATTGGCAAATACGTTTCCCATACAGTTGCTTCACTTTTCATTTTGCTGATGTTTTCTTTACCCATGCTGAAGCTTTTTATTTTGATGAGATCCCATTTGCTTACTCTTTCCTTTTTGTCCCTTGCTCTAGGGGAGATATCAGTGAAAATGTTGCTGCATGAAATACCTGAGATTTTCCTGCCTATGTTCTCCTCTAGGACTTTTATGGTGTCACAACTAATATTTAAGTGTTTCATCCATCTTAAATTTATTTTTGTGTATGGTGTAAGTTGGTGTTTGAGTTTCATTTTTTCTGCATGTAGCTGTCCAGACCTCCCAGCACCATTTTTTAAAGAGATTATTTTTACTTCATTTTATGCTGTTGTCTGCTTTGTTTAATATTAATCGAACATAGAGAACTGGGTTTATTTCTGGGCTCTCTATTCTATTCCACTGATCTATGTGTCTGTTCTTATGCAAATACCAGACTTTTGATTATTGTGGACTTATAATATAATGTGATGTCGGGAATTATTATTCCTCCTACTTTGTTCTTCTTTCTCAAAATTGCTGAGGCTATTCAGGGTCGCTTATGGTCCCATATTAATTTTTGACATGTTTATTCTATATCTGTGAAATATGTCACTGGTATTTTAATAGAGATTTTGTTGAATGTATAAATTGCTTTGGGTAGTATGAACATTTTGATGATGCTAATTTCTCCAATCCATGAACACAGTATATGATTCCATTTCTTTGCATCTTCCTTAATTTCTTTCTTCAGTGTTGTGTAGTTTTCTGATTACAGGTCTTTTACATTCTTGGTTAGTTTCATTCCCATGTACTTTATTTTTCTTGTTTCTACATAAAATACGATTTTTTCCTGATTTCTCTTTCTGATATTTTATTGTTGGTGTATAAAAATGCCTTCAATTTCTGAATATTGACCTAGTATCTATTGCTTTGCCAAATTAAATTATTAGGTTGAGTAGTTTTTTGGTGGAGTCTACAGTAGTATCATGTCATTGCAAACAGTGACAGTTTGCTTCCTCCTTTCCAATTCGGATGCCTTTTATTTCTTCTTTTCTGATCGGTGTCGCTAGGACTTCCAATAATATGCTGGATAGAAATGGTGAAAGCCATTTCAAGACATCGTTGTCTTGTTACTGATCTTAGTAGAAAAACTCTTAGTTTTTGCCCATTGAGTATGATGTTGGTTGTAGGTTTCCTGTATATGGCCTTTATTATGTTGAGGTATGCTCATTGTACTCCCATTTTGCTGAGTGTTTTATCACAAATGGTTGTTGTATCATATTAAATGTTTTTCTGCATCTATTGACATGACCATGTGACTTTTGTTTTTCCTTTTGTTTATGTGATGTATTACATTTATTGATTTGTGGATATTGTACATTGCTTGCATCCCTAGGATGAATGCCACTTGATCATGGTGTATGATGTTTTTGAAGTTCGCTTGATGCATTTTGCCAATATTTTGTTGAGGATTTTAGCGTCTGTGTTCATCAGTGATATTGGCCTGTAGTTTTCTTTGTTGTGTCTTCATCTGGTTTTGGGATTAGGATGACATTGGCCTCATAAAATTGAGTCTGGTAGTCTTCTCTCTTCTTGGATCTTTCTGAATAGTCTGAGAAAGATAGGGGTTAGCTCTTCCTTAAATGTTTTGTAATATTCTGTGAAACTGTCTTGTCCAGGAATTTTGTGTGTCAAGAGTTTTTTGATTACTGCTTCAATTTCACCAGCTCTTATCAGTCTATTCAGGATTTCTGCTTCTTCTTGATTCAGTTTTGGACAATTATATTTTTCTAGGAATTGGTCCATTTCACCAAGATTTTCAAATTTCTTGGTATATAGTTGTTTGTAGTAATTTCTTACAATCTTTTATATTTCTGTGGTATCAGTTGTAATCTATCCTCCTTCATTTCTAGTTATGTGGGTCCTCTCTCTTTTTTTGATGAATATGGTTAAAAGCTTGTCAATTTTGTTTATCTTAAAAAAACAGCTTCTGCATTTATTGATCCTTTGAATTGTTCTTTTAGTCTCTATGTCATTCAGTTCTGCTCTGATCTTGGTTATTTTCTTCCTTCTACTTGCTCTAGGCTTCGGTGTTGTTTCTTCAATTCTTGTAGATCTAGGGTTAGGTTGTTTATTTTAAATGTTTCTGTCTTTTTTAGGTAAGCCTGTATTGCTATAAACTTCCTTCTCAAGACTGACTTCACTGTGTTCCATAGGTTTTTGGGTACTGTGTTCATTTTCATTTGTTTCTAGAATTTTTTTCTTTTGTAATGTCTTTATTTTTAATTATATTTTATTGATTATACTATTACAGTTGTCCCAATTTCCCCCTCTTTGTCTACCTCCACATACCACCCCCACAGGCAATCCCCACACCATTGTTCATGTCCATGGGTCATGCGTATAATTTATTTGACTACTACATTTCCTATACTGTAGTTTACATTCCCATGGCTATTCTGTAAATACCAATTTGTACTTCTTAATGCCCTCACCTCATCACCCATTTCCCTACATCCCCTCCCATCTATATAAAATGTTTTGATGGTTCCCAGAAACTTTTTGGTGTCATCCTTGATCTCATTTTTAACCCATTCATTATTTAATAGCATGCTATTTGGTCTCCATGAGTTTGAATGTTTTTAATTTTTCCTTAAGGTTGGTTTCTAGTTTCAAGCTCTTGGGGTCTGAGAAAATACTAGATATGATTTCAGTTTTCTTGAATTTGTTGAGTTTGCTTTGTGTTCTATCATGTGATCTTTGAAAAAAGTCCATGTATATTTGAGAAGAATGTGTATTTTGTTTCTCTGGGATGAAAGAATATATATATATATATATATACATATATATATATACACACATACATATATATTTATATTGTATGTGCATATATATACAAAATATATACAATCAGTTAAGTCCATTTGATCTAATGTGTTATTCAGTTCACAACGTCCATGTCCTTGTTGATATTTTTTTGGAAGGTCTATCCATTGTGGACAGTGGGGTATTAAAACCCCCTACTATAGTTGTGGTGCTGTCTATATCTTTCTTGAAATCCTCCAAGATTTTCCTTATATGTATGGGTGCTCCTATGTTGGGTTCATACATGTTAACAATATGTATGTCTTCTTGACGGATTCTTCCCTTGATTATTATGAAGTATCCTTCGGTGTCCTTTTTATCACCTTTGTAAAACTGCTTTTTAAAAATGTATCAAATACAGCATAAAGATCAAGTAAACACTTCACATATTCCATACTTGGCCTCTCTGAACTATTTGGCACTCTCTGTAAGGCACCCTATAATTCCTAAGAATTTCCCACCCTAAGCTCATGAAAAACATGGTTTTCTTGGCTGTCATCTCACCACTCTTGCCATGCCTTACACTGTTGCATTCCTCAACACAACTGTTAGATGTTTTAAAAAGAAATTCAGAGTATAAACTTTAGGATTCTTTTTAATTTATACATTCTATTAAAGCTATATTTCTACTCTATGGCTTACCTTTCATCTATATAACTGTCAGTCAAAAAGCTATACTTCCATTCTGGATGATACATTCTATGTCCCTGTTATTAAGCATCTCTACTTTGTTGTTGCAAAAGAATTTCAAACTCTACATATGTAAAATGGAACATATCATTTTCCCCCTCAAACTCATTCACTTACGAATATATTTTTTTATTCTGACAAAGTGCATCAAACACCCTGGAACTCCAGCTAAAATCCTGAAAGCCATTCCTTGGTATTACCCATCCTGTAAACTAAAATCTTTTACCTAATCATTTACAAAACTTATCGGTTTTGCTTTCCCAAATCCTTGGAGACATTTTCTGTTCTTTATGTCTTTTATTACTATAATTCTTCACATCCTCATCATTATTTGCCTAGATATTTTCAATGGCTACCTGTCATTCCCATCTGCCTCAATCTTTCAACCATCATGCCACTTCAGAGATTTTTCAAAGCCTAATTTAAACTTTTATTATTTTACTTTAATTATTTCTCATTACTTCCCAAATAAATTCTAATCTTTTAAGTGTGACCTACCAAATTTCTTATAACATGCTCACTCCATAGAATAAGTAGTGTATGGATATATAAAGATTTATTTTTCACTATTGCATCTTATGTTTAATTTTAATGTGCAATGCTTTATTTACATACTTTGTACATGTGACTTTTGCTTCATCTTTACACATCCAATTCATAGTTGCATTTGAGGACACATATCTTCCAGATGAAAACAGTATTAAAAGAACTAGGAATGTCTTATTTCCCAGGTTCATTTAAACAATAAAATTGTACCTAGCAGAAACATCATAAAAGGATCAAAATTTAGAAAATTAGCTTCAGCAATAATAAAAGCTAAGTTGTGATCTTATATATTTTACCACAGTACAGAAACTGAAGTTTTTCAAAACAGAAGTGAAAAATATGCATATATATGGCACATTAAAAAACTATGCATCTGTGCTTCTCTACTCCCACTTCTTAAGTATTTTAATTATGCTAATGAAGCCTATGTATGGTGGGATCACTGTATCGACTCTTAGCATCTATATTTTCTTCTCACCTTTTTTGGTTGGGTGGTGTTTCTCATAGAATGATGGACCTTGCTGCTTAAATACCGAATACTTAAGTCAAGGGAAACTTTCAAATACATATTTACAGAATAAGTTAATGATAGATGATGTTTGTTTTTTCTAAGTGTTTTATATAACTGAACTTATTGATATATTGATTTTTCTACTGAACAAAATGAAGACAAGACCATAACACTTGGCTATTATTTTAAAGTTCTGTTGCTACCAAAATCCCATTGCAAATTTGTTTTGTTTCCTAGACAGCATGTTCATCTCATCTGCTAAAGGAAGAATGTCTCCCTAAAAAAGTGTAAAATACTAAGATAAATTGTTTAAGGAACATGAAAATCTTACCTTTTCTCCATTTGACATTATTATATACCACAGGCATGATCACATAAATGGCATAATAGTAATCAAATGCTAGTGGGCCAAACATTTAATTGATTCAATTTTTAAAATAGCCCTTATTTAAAACAAATTATTTTTGTTTGTGATTTTCTTAGAATATTAATGTTTCTTTTTTTCCCCATAAAAATGCAATAGGTTCCTGGCCAGCTTGAAAAAAAAAGTTTTGTTTTATTTTTTTAAATAGAATAGTTATGAGAAACATGTATTTGTAATACTTTAAAATTTCCAAACAGCTTCTACATTCATAGTGATGACCTCAACTTACAGATGCTGAGTAAATAATCAAGAAGATGTTAAAGTTAATGTTTTAATAGCAAAATGAAGTTACAGTCAGGCAAATACTGCAACAATCTTTCACTGAGGATTCATTCTGAAACCTTAAATTAATTCTTTACACTGATAATTATGTTGCTTTACTTTCTTTTTATTTCATAGATTAAACTTTCAAAGTGTTTTCCTTTAGTTTTTGAACACCTAAATATTCCGGTATAATTTAAACAAAATACTTTCATTTTAAAGCCAAACTGCATGGAGAAAAGAAAGTGAGAGGCTTGACCTTGGATATACTCCAGAGAATTCGTTTTTGAAAGGAAGACAAAACAATTACAGTTTCAACACTGACTGATGTATCACTTAGCACTTCTGATAACAAGATGAGGATCTCAGGGCTAGAATGGGATAGGAGAGAAAGTTATTAAAAATAATAAGGAAAATCAGGAAGCATAAGGACAAGATTTTCTGAGGTATTCCACTTGAGAATCCTTTATCTTGTTTTAAGACTTAGCTAATGGAGTGCTAAAACTGGATGTTTAGGAAGAAAATTCAGTAAAATTACTAATCCTAACAAATAAACCCAGATTCAAAAATGAGCTTCCCATCAGATTGGGGTAGGGCTGTATAAGAAATTATGTATAAGATCTTATAAAATATAACCAAAGACACTGAAATAGAGAACAGGCTGACAGTGACCAGAAGGGAGGGAATTTCAGGAGAAATAGGGGAGGGATTTAGAGGAACATATATAAAGGATACATGGACAACAATTAAGAAGGGTGGAAATGGGAGGGAGGGGGGAGCACGGAGGGTGGGATGGCATGGGAGTAATAGACAGAGTACTGTACTTTAAAAAATAATTAAATTAATTAAAAATATATATAGATTACAAAAAATAAAATAATTATGTTAATATATTTAGGAAATTAAAACACAAAATTGAGAAGCGTAACAGTTAAAGCCAACTGCTTTCAAAGAACTGGAAAATTCTACAACTAAAAATTACAATAAATGAAATTAGGAACTCAAAAAAAAGAAATTATGTATAAGATCTTTTTCATGAATTTTGTGAAGGAGAATTATAAATTTTCTCAGAATATTTCAGAAAAATAAAGTTTTGTACAGATTGAATCTGATATCTAGTATTCCTAAAAGAATATTAGCAAGACCACTACACATTTATATGTGTTTTAACAATACAGAGTTGCCATATTATTTTTTCTTGATTTGTGATCTAATTTATCTGTTGTACTATTTGTATAGAATGTCATAGTAAATGGAATTATGTATTAAGGAATTTTAGTTTCAATTTTGAAACTGTGTGATCAGCAGTAAAAGGAAACAGTGAAAACTCACCTTAAGAGGCTTTTGCAGGATTGATAAACAATGTTTCTAGTGGTGTTATTTTAAAGAACATAAATTCTCAAATTTTGATTCCCTCTAATTATGTTTTATAGTAATAAGGTATTTTAGGTGAATAAGATTTTATAATGTTTTATTATTTAAAAGTACATTTTTCATTAATTCTTCTTCTTAAATTATGTGATTTGGACTACATATAAAATTATAAATTGTCAACCAATGGCTCTGTATATAGAAAAATAATACCTGTCATGGGTCATTGTGGAAAAAATGTAATTCAAAAAATGTAATTCAAAAATTAACCAATTTAGAATTGGTTATGGCATCAAATAATATATAGTCATAGTTCTATTCCTTTCTTTGTGATTCAATTTCCTCAACTAAAAAATGAAGGAGAGGTAGGCTGCATGGTTCTTAAGATTGTTTCTATCATTCTAATATTTTACTATTTTTAAAAGGTTTTACTTATTATTTTTTTTAGAGAGAGGGGAAAGGAGGGAGAAAGAGAGGGAGAGAAGCAATGCTATGTGGTTGCCTCTCACATACATCCTGCTGGGGACCTGGTCCACAACCCAAACATGTGCCTGGACTGGGAATCAAACTGGCCACCCTTTGGTTCACAGGCCCATACTCAATCCACTGAGCCACACCAGCTGGGGGATATTTTACTATTTTTGAATTTCCAAGTAAATGCAAAAATTATTTAAGGATATTGTGGTAGACAAACTTTGCATGAGATAATATTATTATGTTGTCTTGAGTATTACTTAAGCAAGAATAAAGTGTTAAATGATATTATTAAGTAGAAGTTGATTTATACTATTTGTATATCATTATAATAATACTGAAGAACTTTTATTTTTATTTTAAAATAAACACTAGTGTAATTTTAGGAAGAATAACTTTTCAACATAAACATATCTTGCTACATATTGAATAGTGAATGATTAAGATATTTAGAGCATATAAAAATATAAAATTTTGATTAAATCGTTCCACTGAATAAATAGGTAATACACTATTTTATCACAATTTTCACTGGATCTTTTAATTGTCTTGGACTTTAAAAATTACATTTTTCTTTTATTTTTAATATATACTTGAAACCATAAAATCTCTATATTTTAAGTTTTTCTCTATAGTTAAACAGGAAAACATTATTAGAAATTACAATTTTTATTTTAAACTCAAGAAAACATCAAAAGAGATGCAGAATTATCATACCAACATAGTGAGATAACCATGATAGAAAAATAATAAAGAAAATATAAAATAGTATTTCGCATCAATAGTTTTTTGTATAAACAGCTTACATACATATAATCATAATGAAATCTGCAGAATAATATTTCCAAAATGTAACAGTTTATCTCAAGGGGATATGATAAGGATAGACACTTTTCTTTATTTTGCTTAACATTTTTAAACAAATTTAACTGTGATAAATTTATTTGAAATGTGATTATAGAAAAAACTTCAAAGGTACTGGAAAACTAAGAAATTTAAAAATATAACTAAACAATGAGAAATAAGTATGCCAAGTCTTAAAAGTCTTTAGGTAATTTCCCCCAAATTTCATAAAGTTCTTTAATTTACTGTAGGAGTTTGAATATATTTTAATCAATTGAATATAAAAGGGGTTGTTTTGAGGTTAGTGGCTTCATTAGGTCAATATATCAAATATGAGTATTAAGTTGCACTAATTAATGATAAATAATGATAATATTTTGACATAAAATGGTGTCATTTGATATAAGCAAGCCCAAATGTAAGAAAAATATTGGGCTACCTTAAATATATATTATAATAATAGTTTCCTCAATATTTAGAAAATCACCCATATTATGATAATGACATGGCATTTAAATTAATACTTGCTCTGATGCTTAGAATAACTTTAAAAAATAACTTTTTATTGTCATTCAACTACAGTTGTCCCCATTCCCCCCCCACTTTCTCCTGCCCCACCCACCTGCAGCTCCCACACGCACTCCTACCCCTCCTTTGGCTTTATTCATGGGTCGTTTATACATGTCCCTTGACAACCCTTCCCCTTCTTTCCCCCATTATACTCCTCCCCCCACCCCTCTGTTTACTGTAGTTTAACAAACCATTTTTGAAGAGTCAGGGAAACAAGGAACAGACAGACTGGCAGCCATCAGAGGGGAAGGGGAAAAAGGGTGGAAAGAAGGGGAAGGGACTAGTCAAGAGACATGCACGAATGACCCATGGACACGGACAACAGGGTGGGAATTGGCTGGGGGAGCAGGGAGTGGGCTAGGCAGAAGAGAGGAAAGGGGGTAAATTGGGACAATTATAATAGAACAACAATTACATATTTAATAATAAATAAATGATTTTTTGTGATGGGAAAACTGGAGCTTCGAGCATAACTTGTATATACTGAACCTGGAATCCAAATTAAATATTTATGCTAGTGAAGACCTTGTAAATGCCTGTTAATATTTGGTGAGGAAAATTTATTGCCCAATATATTACTTTTGTTTAAAAATTATTTCTGACATATTTGATCACTGATCAGATTGAACTGAATAATTAAGACTTTCAGTAAGACTTTTATCTTACTTTCAATCACATGGTCAATCCTTAAGTTCTAGATTTTAAAAATAAATTATGTGATTTTAGCCCTGGCTGGTGTAGCTCCGTGGATTGAGCGCGGGCCTGAGAACCAGAGTATTGCAGTTCGATTCCCAGTCAGGGCACATGCCTGGGTTGCAGGCCAGTTCCCGGCAGGGGACACACCAGAGGCAACCATACATTGATATTTCTGTCCCTCTCTCCTTCCCTTCCCCTCTAAAGATAAATAAACAAAATATTAAAAAATAAATAAAAATAAATTATGTGATTTTAGACAATGATTTATCTTCCATACACTGTAGCCTTCACCTATCAAATGTCATGGAATCTCATTGGTAGTCACCAAAAAAGTCATTTTTATCCTATATATTTTAAGATGGTTAAGAAAATTGTTCAAAGTATAAAAGTCACATGGACAATAACTAAGGTGGGGGGGCGGAAATGGGAGGGAGGTGGGGAGCACTGGGTGGGGGGCAGGGCTGGGAATATAAGACAGAAAACTGTACTTGAACAAGAATTAAATAAAAATAAAAATTTAAAACTAAAACATTGAGTATTGTGTACAAGGCATTGTTTTAAGTAAGTTAAATGTATGAACATATTTTATTACAAAACTATATTTTAAGGTTGATACTGTTTTTAATATCTGTACCTTTTTTATCTAAAAACAGAAGCACAGAGTGCTTAGGAAGAGTTGCAAACTTTATCCGTGGCAAAATGGTAAAAAGAACCTAGATGATATGAATCCAGAAGCCATGCTCTTCACTGTTTTATTTTTCTATAACCATTTACATTTATTCAAAAGGTATCAGTCTTAAATTCCAACATAAAATAATATCAGAAAGTTGATTTATGCTGGGGATTTGGTTACAAAGTGGTTGATCACAAAAAACTTGGACCTCAATACAAAAATGCAAAACTTGACCATATACTTTAGTTTTGTGCACATCACAGCTGAAACTCAATATTTATTTTACCACTGTGCTGTGAGGATGGGAATTTTACATATAGAACCATCTCTAGGTATATAAAGACTTGGAAGAGAAAAACACTTGGAGAGAAATGAATGTGAAAATGGAAATGATGGGAGCAGAGATGGCCGTATGGCTAGAAAACAGTAACCAAAAGGCCAAATATTGTGGTCAAAGTCTAAAAATTCACTTCTAAACTTTTAGTTTTTCAGAATAGTCAAACATAAATGAGTTAGAAGTGTAGAATTATTTTTAAAAATATTTAAATAATATCATTGGAAGAGAGATTTTATATACCAGTTCTGAATGAAAAACACCAGAAACTCTGCTGGTCCCTGGCAAAAAAAAACAACAAAAAAACAAAAACAAAAAAAACACCTCACTTAGGCATATTATATTCTATAGAATTTAGGAGCTGAGAAGACATTGGAATTCACATAGCTAGCTGGCATCCAGAGAGATAAATTGCCTTGCCTAAGATCACATGTCCAGAGGGTAAATAAAGATGACACCAAAATATCTTGCCTCAGCAATTACTTTTACTATCTCATGCTGAATCCAGATATTCTTCCTCTGTAGCCCAGTGAAAGAATGTGTATACCCTGAGAACATGCTGTATATTATACTTGAAAACCCCATCTTAATATATTATCATGGAAAATCTTACATGGATAGATTGCCATATATTGATTAGATAAATGATAAATATTAATATGGAGTATTAAAATGAACCACTATTAAAACTTCCTTCTCATTTGTATTCTTTTTCTTTTGACTTAAAATTAAATTAGAATACATCTGGATTAACCAGGCAGGGCCAAAAGAAAAGCACATGAGGATTTCAGTTTTCTAAAACAGCATTTTGAGATGTGTGCTTAATTTTCAAATAACTCTCAGTCTATAGAATAAAATATCTAGATATTTGAGAAAAGTTAGACTTTTATTCTTAGTCTTTTAAAAAATATTCTTGCCTTGGCCAATGTAGCTCAGTTGGTTAGAGCATTCTCCCAGTAACCAAAGGGTCGAGGGTTCGATTCTGATCAGGGCACATCACATACCTAGGTTTCAGTTCAATCCCAAGTCCAAGGCAAAAGGGAGGGGATCAACTGACCAATGCTTCTCTTTTCCCTTTCTCTCTCTCTAAAAGCAATGAAAAAATTTCCCCTGGTGAGGAAAAAAAATCTCACTCTGAACAAAACTTTCTGGCCTGTCAGTGGTAAAACATGGAGGGTCACAGGTACAGTATAGACAAATAGGTATACTTTAGAGTGAAAAGTTAAATTATTTTTATTTTACCTATTTTCTATCTACCAATTTAGCTGAATTAATAATATATACATACTTTAAAAACATTTAAGACAGATATATTATGTCATATATTTAAGACTGTAATTATGGTTTCTAAAATCTTTCATAAAGAAAAGATTTTCCTTTCTGAACAGTTATTACCTTGAGACTAAAAATCATTTGTGTTACGTGACACTAATTCTTTTAATGGTAAGTTAATAAGACATATACATATATCAGTTTATTACTAACTTATGACTGGCTCATTTTTAGAGCCTTATCACCTTGCCTCCCAGAAGCACGATGATTTTCAGTGTATCATTCAAATAAAAGAAATAGTTTGAGCCCATACAAGTAGATATGAGAATATTGCAAATTAGGAAACTATCACTACTCAATGAATTAGATGGGTATTCTTCATAGCAAGATTTAAAATGATTATCTCTTGGAAATTAGGATACCTAAAGGGTATAAATAGATTTTTAAAGATTTTTAAAAATATGATAACAGAGCCAGCTGTATTGAGCTTCATAATCTGCCCTCTATCACCTACAGTGTTTTTTTTCTTTTCTTTTTGACTGTTGCTTTACCAGAGAAACTATATATTTGAATGAATTGTGAGGGCTGGTATTTTACCACCATTACTAGCTCCATTGTTAGTTTTCTATTATAGACTTGAAATATGTATATTAATGAGAAAAAATCCAAAACTAAAATAGTCATGTAATCACCCCAAGTAATCAGATTAGATGACATTTTAAACGAATCTGATGACATCCTAAACACACGCATGTCCCTCTGTTCCTTTTCCTTTTGGTCCCCAAATCCATCCTGCACCCTCGTTTGCCTTGCTCTGTGCTCTGACAGGCTGACTTCTCTGCACTGCTTCATTCAGGTTCCTTGACCTCTGATTTTCAGCTGGAGCTAGTTAATGGGAAATTTCTGGAAAGCGGGGAAAGAAAGAGGCTTGATACTGATCATTTGTCCCCCAATGTCCCCACTTGATTTAGGTTTGGATATTGGCCGTGACCTTCTCTAACTGCTGCCCTTTTCTGCCTCCAGTTCTTCTCTGAATCTGATAGCCCACACATGTCCTTCAGATCCAGTGTGGACAAACACCTTGCTGTTGAGAGTGTTCTCCTGCTTCTCCATCCATTATGAATTCCCCAATCTTGACCCATACTTCTGTGAAAACGTCATTAAAAAGTCTATAGCTATGTTTTGAGAGTGTCATCAATTCCTGCTGATACACGAGTAACATGGTCTAAACTGGAAAAAAAGGGTTTATCATCAATATCTAAAGAATACAACTTCAAGGGGGAAATATATTAAGACCATTGTAACTTTCCCAGTTTAACACAGACTACATGAAGAGTGTGTTTTCTTATTAGGGAACTTGGTTGTTAGACATCAAATTAGGTTCAAATGCTTTTGAAAAAATATGTTTCTCAATGAATCCAGTCCAGTTTTTCCATTTTAGTTCAAATTTGCTTTCTTCTCCCCTATTTAAACACTCACTACTTAGCATTCTTTGCTTACTAGTGAGTTAAATAAAATAGTCCTGGGAATATCTGAGTTTGTTTCTTTCTCTAAAATGAAAAATAACTGGACATAAATTGGGCATTTTTGTTTATTATAGTGAACACTTTCAACAAAATTCCCTTTATACCAATGTAATTCTTTAAACAATATTGGCAAAGAAAGTTTAATTTCTGTTCTAACTTAACAGTTAGCATTTACAGTAACTTTATTGACTTTTTAACATTATTGAACTCAAATTTTAACTGTGGAACTGCTACAAATCATTGGACTTGAAAGTTTTTCTTGCAATAGATTAAACCTATGTACCTACTGGGACAATTTCTTTTTCTTAGTCATTTTTCTTAATTATTTCGTAAAGGCATTATTTTATTTAAAAGCCAGTGTTACTGAAGCTTAAGCCTAAGCAGTCTTAATACTAAAATTGTACAAATATTATGTAGGTATTGGAGAAGTCATTTGGAAAAATCTGTATTCTTGCCTTGCATTCAACCTATGCCCAGTTTATATCAAGCAGCTCTTAATTTTCTGGCCACAGGTCAATTTAAGTAAATACAGAAAGCGAACAGGAGATTACTTGAAATGTAGAGAAATAAAAAACTACTGTATTACTGAAGTGAGAGATATTTTAAAATACTACAATTGCCCAAGCACTTATTGAATTCCACCAACTCTCTAAAATGAATAGATTATATTAGATCCTTCTCAGGAATCATGCTTTGTGGCATTTGCTCTCATTTATTGTCCTGGCAGAAAGTTCCAGATGAAGCCAAGGTCACCTTCTACTCCAAACTTGGTTTAATTAGCATCAATTCAGTGTCTCACCAAGCTTACATGGGAGGTTATTAACTGTGTTTTTCATGTGGAGTGTCAGGGAGGCAAGAGCAGCGCCCGCAATCTTTTCAGCTTCAAAGCACAGCTCATCAATTTAATATGTTGGTTAGTAAGAAAGATACAAGCAGTTTAGTTTATTAATGATTTTTAAAATAATTTTAAAGATGTTCTAGAAATATATTCTGCAGGTTAAATTTTAAAATATAAAACAGATTACCATCCTAATAATAAGTAATTTATTTAATCTTGATATTTTATAAGTGATGGGCTTTCTGGAATACAATAATTATGAAAGTTTTTAATTTAATATTTCTATGTATATACATATTATATAAAATGCATTAAAGAAAATGGCACACAGTCTACTAGGAAAAACTTCCTTTTTCTTGCAAGTTGTTTTGCAGGAACTGTATGTATTATTAGCTTATATTAAATCTAGGATTATCATCATAAAGTCAATGAGCTATTTCTACATTTATAAAAGTAAAAACTAGTAGACTGTTTACTTAAAAGAAATATAAACTAATAGAACAAACGTTTCTGTGTAAATTGACCTAAGCCAAATAAAAAAAAAAACCCTTAAAAATGTTTACTGCTTTAAATTGCACAATCCACAAGAGTGTTCTTAGTAAATAGAATGGGCATAAGTGTTCTGTTTCCCAATATGGGTGGTATTGCAAATATATATGTATATATGAATGTTTTAGTGGATTTAGTGCCAGCCTGCAAATCAAAGGGTACGGCTTGATTCCCAGTCAGGGCACATGCCTGGATTGCGGGCCAGGTCTCTGGTTAGGGGAGTGCCAGAGGCAACCACACATTGATGTTTCTCTCCCTCTTTCTCCTTCCCCTCTCCTCTGTCTAAAAATAAATAAATAAATAAAGTCTTTATAAAACTAAAATAAATTTTAAAATAATACCTATTTTATGGCATTTGGTAAATACTTGAAGAAAACTTATTTTATATATCTACATATATAATATCTATCTACCTATATATATACATACATATATATGATACACACACATACCAGCTGACTGAAAGCCCAGCACCCCACTCTGCATGTCCATTCACACCCAGGCTGTAGCCACTGCCTTTAGCACTAACAATGTGGCTCTCATAAGCAGGGTTGGAGAGCTTGAAACTATAGAACATATGTGTTGCTTGTTCTTTCAAAGTAAGAAATATTTTTAGGATCCTCTTTTTCACAATGAACTATTTTTCATATATTTGATTTTAAAACTGAGTCAACTTCATATAATAATTATGTTTTTTAAAAGACTAATGGAAATTTAGCTATAATTATTTAGCTAAATGTGGAAACCTGTCTTTTTGCAGATAAGCAGGTCTCATTATAAGGACCATCTGGAAAGTGAATTATTGCTTGATTTTTGACAAGTGAAAAAAAACAACATATTGACACTTAATTTTTAAATCTTACAACACCATGCAAATTGTGTTTTATTACCACCAATAAAACCAGAAACATTTTTAATAGCTAAACACTCATAATATAAGCTCATAAATAACTTCTTGATTTGCACACTTTCAGATTCAACTGTGTCAAGATGATATATTTTACAAAAGTGCTCTATTTCAGTGTTTTTACAGTCACTAACTTAAAGCCAGAATAACTTTACTCCATTCATTCTTTTTCGGTGTTGGCTTTCTTTTTCTTTTATCCTGATAAATGTTTTTTTATCTCTCTGTCTTCAGTTTTTTAAAGCATCTAATTCAAAAGGGAGAGGACACATTATTGAAACCAAATAAAATACAGACGGATTTCTTTTGACGTGAAGGAAATAGATCATAGAAGTACAAGTCAAGTCATTATTACTTTTTAAACTGAATTAATAACAATTAAATAAATGCTTCAGACAGTGGTTTGAAGTGCATGTATGCATATTTATTTTATTTTAGCATATTGTATTTTGAAACCAGAGACAAAATAATAATTGATATAAAGAACTCTGCATATAAAATATTATTTTATCATTAACATTTGGCCAATTGCAGTTAACTCAAAATGCTCATTAAATATGAGTAGAATTTGATAATCCATCTCAATTTCTCTATGCTGGCACAAAGTAAATACTGCAGCAACTTCTCATTTGCTGTAGCTTAACTGTGTGTACCTGATTTATTTTTTATAAGTCACTAAGCTTCAGAAAACCTATAGAGATGGAAAGTAGTTGTTTATTAAGATCTTTCAAATAGCAATGTCAAACAGGTTTCCAAGTTCATGTACAGTTAAATAAGTTTTATGATTCACATGATTTAAGAACACAACAGCAGTAGATGGGCTAAAAATTGTGGGTCTATAATTCTGGACTGGAGCTATATTCACTCTAGATATGTGCTATAGTTCATCTTATTGTACATGGATGATTTAAAATATTTTCTTTAATACATCTTTAAACATTAGTAACACAATTACTGTGGGATTTAATTGTGAAGAATTCAGGACCTGTGGTATAAGTGCTTTAAATGAAGATTTTGATTGCTAAGGCATTCATTTCAGAAGACATCCATGTTGAATAAATATATTGGCAGCAATATGATACAGTTACTAGCAAAACAACCAGATGAAGACTAGGCTATGCAACCTGTGAAGTTCCCTTCTTCAGAAAGCCCAAGTATCCTAGATAACTGAGGGCTCTGAGGAACTCCTCTTCTCCCTTCCCGCACTGTAATGCTCTTCTTTCTATTTTGTTTTAAGTTCGACAATAAAGAGCCAACCCACAAAACCCTAGACACTCATCCTTGGACCCTATGAAAACAGAGTCCCAGGTCTGTGCCCTTGCTTATTCTCTCTCTTTCTGTGACCTCACTGTGTGGTCCTCCAGGGCCTGCAAATAATAAATTTTGTTGGGAACTCCTACAAGTGATACGGACACAGGTGAGAGTCTCAGGCATTCCTAAAAAAAAGCATTATTATCAATAGTCTAGGACCAATACAACAGCACCTATCTCTGAATTTTGTGTGGTTGATCATTATTACACAGGTTGCAGATAATTTGATATAGTTGATTTCTTAAATTAAAATAATCCTTTGCTTTTGTTTTGCTGTGCCACCCTGAATTAAGGTTCCATTATAGTTAATCTCATTATAACTTACAAATTGGTTGAGATTACTGTTGGGAACCACCCTGCCTGGTTTCAGGAGCTGTAACTGCACCAACAAGCATAAAAGCCCCATGGCTAAGGGACCTTGGAACCATAAGCCACTAAGGAGACAAAGCTTATCCTCCTGGCAGGGGCTCAGCCTCTTCTCCCTTTACTCCACTCTGCTTGGCCCCTGGGGGATGACTGGTTAACCAATGACAGGTATGATTCCTCAAGGGAGGCATGACCTCAGACAGGCATGGTCATGAAGGGGCCCTCAGGGAAGGACTTAGGGGACCTTATAAAAAAAGAAGGATTCACATGAACAAGTATAAAGGACACATGGACAATAACTAAGGTGGGGGGTGGAAATGGAAGGGAGGTGGGGAGCACTGGGGCGGGGCTGGGCAGGGCTGGGAATATAAGACAAAAAACTGTACTTGAACAATAATTAAATAAATAAATTTTAAAAAATTTAAAAAAAAGAAAAAGAGGTGATGGACCATCACCCCTCCACTTTGTCATAGTCTGAGTCCTCATTCTGTCTGTAAAAAGTCTCCCAACTTCTTGACTGCCTTGCTTTTCCTGCCTGATTCAGGCCTGAAATAATACTGAAGCGGGTACAGCCCTGAGCTGGAACCCGTGGTTCCTGGCAGGGGGGCGATCAGGCCTAAGAAAGAATGTGTAAAGTACTATGAAACCTGCTTTGCTAAGAATGTCCTCAATTTAAATGTTAGGGGTCCAAGCACAAAATAAGTTTGTTTCCCGAGGTTTTAAAGCCATTAGTTTTTAATGTCACATTATAATTATGGACAATGCAATATTATAATTATGGACAGGGCCTCACCCTGTCCACCAGACCCTGACTCAAAAGGACAGAGCCCGGTAGTCCCAGAAATGTTATCTGTAAGCAATACCTCCTTTCTTTGATATGTATCCCTGTGTAAGATAAACTTAATAAAAAAGCCCATTGAGAGAGGGGCTAAAAGTTCTCAGAGAGACTGGTCAGCCTTCCTCCCCAAGCAGATCATGTCTTGGCAGAATTGTTCTCAACTACAGTGGCTGGGGGAGCTCTGCAGGTGGAGCCCCCCCTACAGGTTACTACATAAATGATGTGATTTTATTAACATAAAGTTATCCTTTACATCTGTTACAGGTGTAAAACCAAATCTATATTTGAACAAATAATTAATTTAGATTTTTACATAGATTGTACAAATAATTTTATCACCATTTCTAGAATTTTTTCCTCATTTGTTACATTGAAATGCATATATTTGTCCTAATAGTTTTAGGACAGGAGATATATGAGATATATCTTCACTCCATTTCTATTTCCTTTAGGACATTTGCAGAGATAAAAACAGATAGCAGCTAGCAGTTTAGTTATTCTCTTTTGATAAGTGTAAATTTAGAATGGCTCAGTGGATTGAGTGCTGGTCTACAAACCAAAGGGTCACTAGTTCAATTCCCAGTCTAGGTCACGTGCCTGGGCTGTGGGCCGGCCTCCCAGCATGGATGTACAAAAGGCCACCACACAGTGATGCTTCTCTTCCTTACTTTCTCCCTCCCTTCTCTTCTCTTTAAAAATAAATAAATAAAATCTTAAAAAAATAAAAATTATGATATGCATAGTCATGGATATATGTCAATATGTCTAATCCATGTTTCCTAAATTGTCAATACCTTTATATCATTTATAAAATGAAGATACTGCTAAAGATTTCTAGATTATGACATAGTAATTATAAAATTAAATTTTTCTATGATTAAAAATAAAAAAATATTTCAAATAAAACATACCATGATAAAATAATATCAACATTACAAATCACATCAGGTCATTTGGGACAATTTTATAAATTATCATATTTAACCAATTAAAATGTATCACAGTGACCTAATAATACTATATAAACATTTATAAGATAATATATATGTGTGTATATATATGTATACATATATATACACACATATATTCTATTGCATATTGAATGATAGAGCTAATCAGGGTGCTAGTTTAAAAAAAAGAAAGAAAGAAAAAGAACCCCTCCTGCAATTTCCAAAAGCAGAAATTAAGTTGTGTTATAGCAATGCTTTTATGTATTGAAAACAATTTGAGATCAATAAAAATGTTTTATATTTGAGATATATGATATATATCAAGAATACTATAACATGGGAAGTTTATAAACTATCTTTAAATTCAAGGATGGATGAATGGATCGATAAATGATAGACTGATCTATAAATAGATATAAAGTTCCATATGTTCTAATACAATTGCTATCTAACTTTTTCATATAATCAATTAACATAGATCTAAAATTAATAAGTAATCACTACACCAACACCAAAAATACCTGGCAGAATTAAAACTGTAATTACAATAGGAAAATGTAGCACTGTATTCACTGTATGATCCAATTACAAGTAAACACGTCTATTCTGTTAAAAAGAACTGAGGAATACACTGCCATACATTGAGTGCTGATTTGATTATATTTCCAGAACTCTACATAATATCCAATTTTCAAGATGCCCTGGGAATTAAGTGCTTCTGTTAAGTGTTTCTGATTTTCCTAATGAAATTGCTGAGGCTCCATTTGTTTCACTGTCCAAGACCTTCCAAACAGATGAACTAAACCTTCACACTAAAGATGTCTCCAGGGCTCACTTGCTTTCTATCTTTTCCAGGACTGTTCAAGTTTGCTCATTTCTCTGTGTTTTAACACCTTATTTGTAACAAGCTACTGCTAATTGCTAGCTTTTCTCTTATTTGGTTGAAGACCCTCTTCCTCCAAACAGAGATATATTTCATGTACAAACTGAACAGATGTGCAGATTCTCAAGGTTATGACTGACAATTTGAGTAGTTTCTTTTGTTCTATTTCATCTATTTATAATACAGCCATGTATGTGATTCTTTATTATTTTTTTTACACTGATGTTCACCATACTTTAAATTGAAAAAATCAGCAGCAACAGGATTGGTCAAAGAGTGTCAAAGGAGATACAAACAGTGATTTTTTTGTGGTAATTAATTAGATAGCTAGACAAATGTTATCACTTATAAAATTTGATGAAGGTCCATTTAAATGTAATAAAATAGTTAGTTTACTTCATATTTCCAAAGAAAGTGACAGAACATAATCTTTCTAAAGAATCAGCAAGCTGAAAATATTTAGTACTCTTTACTTCTCAGCTTTTCTTAGCAACCATATTCTTATTATGATATATATTTTACCGTAATTGACACCTTTCACTAATTTATAAATTCCATTTAAAGTATAGTTGTATGTGAAAGCTCTAATTTAATAATTAATGCATAAATAGGGGAACATTGTAAATATTGTATAGTAGCTTAAAAGGGATAGAGTACAAAATTCATAACAATATTTATATACTGACTGAATCTCCCCCTCCCTCAATTATGGACTAGAACAATTGACCATGAAGGTGAGCTTGGTGACTTCCCTCAGACCCCAACTGCTGAAGACAGAAAGGAAAAATAAGCATCAGACTAATATTTAATATCAGTGCTACTATTTTTTCTATATAAAATAAATACTATGAATTCACCAACTTACAAAGTACATTGCTTTCCATGCATATTGGTGCCAAAGAAAAATACCGTCTTTCAACTATTTGGTTAAAAATAAAAATAAAGAGCAAAGGCTGTGTGCACATGAGTGTGTCATCTGAAGCTTGTTTATTTGTGTGTTCATTTGAGGGAGATTAAAGCTATTAGCACTTTTAAACTACATAATATGAAGTTCACAACACATCTTAGGAAACCCATAAACACACAAATTTACTTGAAAACATATAACACTAATTTTATTTAAATAGGTTGATTAAAATGCAATAAGTAACATATCAAGATGCAATGCCTTTAATTTCTATAATTTTAGAACCTGGCATTATCCCATATATATATAGCAGGTACTCAAAAAATTTTGTTGAAAAAAGAAAGCACAACTGATTAACAGGCCATAAGTAGGTCTTTAAAATAAAAAAAATAAATCAATATACCTCCCTTATTTTCTATCAAAATGATTTGTTAGTAAAATTGCAATGCAATATTATAATTGAGATTTTGTTAGTATGAACTATTTATATTTCATTTGAATTACTGCAAAGATCTCCAAAAATAATAAATTAAAGCAAAGTAGAACTCTGGACATTTTTCATTTCATATATCATGAAGTATTATTTAACTTTTCTTCATCTTTATTATTTTTCTACCACTTTTACATAAATTGTTATAAGAATGATCTTTAAACTTTTTGCACTTGTAGATTTAGCTCAAATATGATTTATTTAGTAATACTAAAATAAAAATAGTATCTTTGAAAAATTACTTTTGTTACTATCATCAAACTTTAGCTCCCAATCTTGTTCATTTTATAACATACTTGACATAATTATGAAAACTTAGCAATTATCAAATACAATTTTTAAAACAAGAGAAAAAATGCTATGATAACTGTGAAGTGAAAGCCAGCAACTCAATATTGAGAATTAATAATAATTTCAAGAAAAACAGTGTAATTGAATAATCTTTATGTAAAGGAAAATACTTCTAAGCCTTCCCATGGTACAATTTTTAATTACAAATATATGGATATAAGGTCTTCATGATTTTAAATTAAATTGTTAACACACATTAGTATAGCCAACATGACACAAAACACACATAAGAAGTAGAAAAAGACAGACTTACATAAGACAAATTTTCTTTGATCTTTGCTTATGCAGGAATAAAGTTTAAAATGTGTTTTTCTATAATGCACTCAAACATTCTTTTTATTTCTTCATCATCTTCTAACCACTTAATGACTGCTCAAGAATGCCCTTTTATATTTGTGAAGCCTATGTAAATATTTGTTTTGCTCTTAAAAAATACTGTCATTTCAAGATTATTTTTCTTGAGGCAAAAATGCTTATTAATAGAATAATAACGAGCAAATACTCATAGAGCCAATATTGATACCTATTATGCTGGGCAGTTCTAGAACATTTGTTTTTAGAACATTCTGTTAGAATGAGTGTGTCCACTCAGCAAATCACTTTAGGGTACTATATTGAATCTTTGCTTAAACATTCTATGTTTTTATACAGTTTTTAATGACTCGTGCATTATGCCCATTTTAGAACAAATTCAATACTGAGTATTTTAATCTGGTCTCAGAGAAATAAACAACTTGTTAGCATTTAACTAGGCTTTCATAAAAGCAGATGCCGTCTCTGCATCTTTGAACTTCTTTGTTCGCATTTAAAAGACAAGGCAAATAAACAGCGTCCATGTTCACATTTTAAATTTGCTCAATGTTGTAGAATACTTTTAATTTATATTCTGGAACAAATTTGAACCTATATTCTGGAATGTCATCATAATAGTTATTAAGTGGCACTAAAATTAAAGTATAACATTTGTCTCATATTCTATTCCAATCACTTTAATTAATAGTCATTTAGGTGACTTAATTACTTCCTATGATTAAGTAAAATTGGATCTCAATTTTTCTACCCTTAAAAAAAAAGACCTTTAAAGTTCCATTTAATGTGCTTTCCAGGCCATAACAAAGAAGCATACCATACCTCTTCTGCTGTTGGTAGCTGCAGGTGTGGTGGGACTGGCGGTTATGGCTACAGTGGCTGTGACTGTTGCAGTGGTAAGGGAGGGCATGATAGTAGTGGGAAGCAAAGTGATGGGAACATCTGGTGAGCGGAAAAAAACAAAATATAAAACAAAATCATATCATGCAAACAAAAAAGAAACACAAAGGATTCAAATTACAAATACATATATCTTATTTAGGCTTTACTTTAACAAGCTGAAACAAATTATCAGGTACAAAGCCAGCTGTACCTTACAGTTCTTGTCATTTTTCGTTCACTTCCTCTTCGTGCTCCTACACAAACTGAAGGTGTGGAGCAGTGTTTGAGAACAACGCGATTGTTCACAAGATTTAGAGTGAAATTTAAAATGACAAGAATTCGTTTTTTTCACGGAGTCATTTAAAAAGTTTGACATGCAGTAGCAAAATACAGATAGGCAAAACAAAAAATGACATGCTTTGTCAAAGATGTAAACAAATAAACAACACAACGGAAGTAAACACAAATAACACCACCATATAAGGTTAAAGAAATGTTAACGATGGATGAGTATATGCATGTTAAATGCTTTTTGACTTTCCACTTAAGAACACTTAATAAGATGAGCATGATCTTTAGAAACAAAAAAGAAGCCAATTGTTATAATTATTATTTTGCTTTTCCTTTTCTCACTGATGATGTTAATAGTACAGTTTAGAGTCTTACAGTTCTTACCCTGATTAGTTGGTAACGCCTTCTAACAATTTTGCAGTACCTAGGAGTCTTTAACAATTATTGAGTCAACTAGCATGAAACACAATATTCTGAAAGGTTTATGATTTATTTTATTTGGCATACCTAGAAGAAATTATTGAACATGTACTTGTACCATAATATTCAATCCCTAATCCATAATTAGTAAAAGTTGCCAAAACTTAACAGTAGATCCAACCATAGAGAACATAACAAACAGAAAGAATCGCTCAGAGTTTACACCAAAATCTTCCTTCCTTTCACTCAAGACCAGCTGAAAATTGGAAGAGCCTCATAGAGAACACTGAAACAATGTCGCCAGCGTCAAGCCGTGAGAACCTCAGTGAGATACGCAGAGTCAAATCTTGTCTCAAGTGGGTAGGGACATTATTCACACAGTAAGGAAATCAGAAAGAGTTCACAAATTACCTGTAATTACTGTGCCAGAGTTTGATTTTACATGTTTGTCACACAGCCCCAACATATTCAGAGTGTTTGACAGATATTTTGCTATTAATAGGCTTCCTATCAGTCTTTCAGTTTAAGTCTGCCTCACACTAAAATTTTTCTAGTTCTTTACTCCTGATAAATACTGGATCCTCTGGCTTTAACCTGCTGAATTCTCTGCACTGGAGACACGGCAAACAGAGATCACTCTCTTATCTTAGGTATTGATGTTTATACCTGTTTTTCAACAGGGAAAGTTTTTCCTAGATAGTCAGATTAAGGTAATAACCTTCTGAAAACTAAATGTTGCTACATTAATCACTAGGGCAAATGGGTATTGCCTGGGTGTGATTACCATGATCACTAAGTAAAACTGACTCTAACAACATAAATTAATAAATATCATGGATGTGTGTACATACACTTCTTTTTTAATTTAATCTTTATTATATTTTTCATTACCATTCAGTCCCTATACCCACTCCTCCTGGCAACCACCACACTGTTGTCCATGTCCATGAGTCCTTTTCCCTTTTTGCTCAACCCTTCCATCCCCTAAACTTCACCCCACTAGCTGTCATCTGCTCTCCATCTATGAGTCTCTCTCTCTCTTTTGCTTGTTCTTGTCTACTAATTTTTATAATAATTTCTTATGTTCATGGTAAACTTTCCTAAAGAGTTTAGGAAGGCTAACGGTAAATGAAATGTTTTGGATTTTTGATTTTCACACATACACAAAATAGACAATAATACATTCTTCATCTGTTTGCATAAATAGGGCCTCAACATATATGTATTTAATTAATGCAAAAGGATATATGTTCCATGGCTATCAATATGAGAATCTACAATATTAGTTTTTTAAAACTCCATGTAAAACTCCATAAGAGCAGGGAAAGGAGGGGGAGCGAAAGGGAAAGAAATACCAGTCAGTCGCCTCTTGCATATGCTCCAACCTAGGCCCACAACTCAGACATGTGCCCTGACCAGGAATGGAACCAGTGACCTTCACTTTGTGCGACAATGTCCAACCAACTGAGCCATACTCATCAGGGCTGTAGCTACATTTTAAAAAATGTATATATGAAATTGGATACACTAGTACTAATGACTTGCCTCATTTCTGGTGTATCTATAATACTATATCTTAAAAAAATTATGCTGTTAATGCAAAGAGCTGTCAAGTATATTATAGGACATAAAATATGGGTCATTTTTCTCCTTCTAAGACACATCTGTTTTTATTTTTCCCAAGAATAAAAATACACCAATTTATATTCAGAAGAATTATATGCATATACATACACACACTAATAACAACTAAATCCTACTTCAACATTAATTTATTAATTCTGTTTAAAAAAATAAGATAGTCTGCAGCTACATTAATATTATAAGTAATTTGCTAAATATAACTTGTCAATTTTAGAAGTTCTTAATACATGCCTTACATGTTAATATCCCATGAGTAAAGAATTTGAACACAAAGATACATATAAATAAAAATAGAGAAATTAATGGTGTATAATATATGTTATTGATATTAAAATTCAGAAAAATCTAATTAATAAACTGATTGATAAATTAATTTCAGGATAGTTCATCTCTGATTTCTATAATAGAAATATGAACTCAATTTTTTATTCTTTTTTTTTGGAGGATGTGTTAAGTTATAAAATATCTTTGAATTTGCCTGGAAAAAAAGAGTGGTTACAAAGAAGTTCCACATGTATAATTTGCAAGAGAAATTAATTGTATTATATGTTTTCCAGACATTAAAGCATAAAGCATAGGAAAGTTAGTAATTGTTAAAATATGTAGTGGGTAAAGAAAACATATTTTGAGAAGTGAAGAAAGTAAAATTAATTAGATTTTATTTGTCTAGATCTCATCAGAGATATTAGTAAATATGGATTATACATATTTATATGTAATTTCATTACAAACAAAAGAATTTTATATGTTATGAAAAAATTAAAATTAAAAACACTGTAATTAATACATTATTTGAATGCTATATTACAGTTTCAGTTGTTAAAATATTTTATCATAATATATATATAATGATATATATATAATTATGTAAATCAATTTATCTGAAATTGTGATTGTGTTTTAAATCATTTGCTAGTAAGCTAAAACTTAGGAGACTAATATTTAACTATAGTTTAAAATGGATAAAACTTGCTAAAATGACTTCATGGTTTAAAAAGAATATCAAAATAAATTCACAGAGGTGCACATTTCATTATGTGATATGTGTGTATCTCCATAGTAATGCAAGAATTTCCTTTAAAGAAAAAATGAGTGCATTTCATTGATAAGAAACTGAGAAAAAAAAGGTCTCAAGACATAAAAATATTTGCTTATAGTATACCTATACCTTATGTGTAAATGACAATAAATTATACTCTTTATTTTACTTGTAACATATAAAGTAGTGTCCTCATGTAAAATAAATTCAGAAGTAATTCAACGTCAGACAAACCCCCAAATCTAGCCAACTGTGCAAATGCATATTAGTGCAGACAAATTCTATGTAGGTTGCAAAGTTATTTCTGTGGGTGAAAATGGATTACAAACAAATACAATATAAACAGTATGGGTTACTCCTATAAGAACTTAATCACTACAAGAAATGCAATTTTAGCTCACACAACAAACTTGTTGAATCAGGAAACCAAAGTATGTGTCTGGGGTTCATGGCTAAACTTTGTTTTAATGCATTCATCAGTCATACATCCTGCCTGACTGTGATTTGAACACCAAACTGCAGCCACAATTGTTTTGAAGCAGCACAAAGTTAAGGATTTCTGGAACAACGGGGCTGAAGTTTCTCAGAGCATATATGCCTGACTTTTTTCTCATAGTGTAAGGTTAACATGATCAAAGAAGCCCAAGCCCAGCACACAGGAAGACATTTGACCTTGACATAAGTGCTTTACCCAATTCCAAGCTACACTCAGTATTCTCATTGCTGCCATGTTCTCAGAACCACATCCTATTTTATGACATTAGTTTTCTCTTTCTTATCTGTCCTTTGATTCCAGTGTAAATATGATCTCATTTATAAAGCACACTCAACATGGCAGAGTTAATATCCTCCTTCAATGTATTTTCAAACACTTTGCACAACCTCCAGCCCCAACACAAGGTTATTACAAAGCATATCACCATGATGTTTATATATTTCTCTTTGTAATAAAGTGTAAACTCTGTCTTTATCTATCACTCTGCCTTTGCTTTTGAAAATATCACTTCACTTTGGGACAAATTTACATGGACCGAACCCCTCAGTGTCACCCAGTCCCTATCTTAAAAGAGCTTACCTTGTTTGATCTACCTAATAAAACACTAGTCTAAAGCTTCAGCCTGATTTCCACCTCCTCTGTGAAGACCTTCTTAATCAACTAAATTAGAACGGATTTCCCTTCTCTCTGAATACTCACCAGCTTTTGAGTTTATCTGCTACTTTTCTCACATTATTAGTAATCTCCCAAGCCCCCATGACAAGGCCACATTCATAGCACCTTCAGAGCAACCATACCGGGAGTTACATGCCTCTCACTTGCCCCAATTCTCTCTGTCTCCCTCTCTCAGTGGGGAAACATGACAAAATGCATGTGTGATGGTATGGTAACTTTAAAATTTCCCTCGAATTTACATAATCAATTAATAGACTGTACTATTCTAACTCCTATTAATAATATGGCTCACTGTACACAGAACACACATCAAAGTTTTATATGAAATCGGTGAAATCAGTGGCTGAGCGGTGGAAGTCTCTAACATTTGGCACTGAACATGAATTAGTTGTATTTTTTTTTCATGAACCACCAAGATGATAACAGAAAGAACAGACTCATGATATAACTCTGTGCTTCTTAGGGTACCTTGCTCTGTGTTTTGAGTTTGATTGGGGCTTTTTAAACAATGCTCCTCTGAGTGGTAATGGAGATGAGATCAGTAGGTAGGGAATAGTATCATTTTTAACAACATGAATTAGTAATTGAGCACTAAACAGGGTTAATATCTGCAAAAATTGCTCCCCCCCTCTTCTTTTTACCATATATAATGTAATTTTTAGGATTCCTGCCAAGAACCTTTGTCTAAATAATTATTAAAAAATTAAAATGAAACATACTGAAGAACCATATTCTGAATGCAGTTTTTCAATGATTTTAAGTGATTGGAGCTCTAAATCATCCCATCACATTCAAAAGAATAGAAAAGTCACCCTTTTTTCACATCCTAATGAAATAATTCAAAAACATGCAACCATATTTTGTTATTGGAGCTTATTAGAGTACAACAGATCCTCTATAAACCTGTCAAAGTAAAATCGGTTCCAACAAGCACTGTATGCAATAAATTGAAGAGAGGTACAGCACCTTTTTTCCAATAACAAGCTTTTCAGGTTAAAGGTATGTTCTGCTCTCCACAAATGCAGTGTACAATAATTTCTAACTTGTCAACCTGTTTTGTTTTGTGGCAGTTTCTCCGTTTGAAAAATGGCATTCTGGCCCATTCAGAATGGACTTTTAAAGCAAAATTAAGTCTAAAGCATCTCAGAAGCTCAAGCACTTGTTTTTCTCCAAGAACTTGTGTTCAATAGGGGAAAAAATGTCATTTAGTCAGACTCCATATGTCTGCTTCCTTTCTGCTTTATGTCAATAACTCCCCAGGGTGGTCCCAGTATAATCAAAAGTGAATCCAAATCAGGGATTATTAGTGGAGATACAGAAGGGTCAGAACTCAACATGTATTAGAAGTATTAAGGTAAGAAGTATCTTTTTGATAGAAGCTATTCACATTTCTCAGCCTTAAAAATAATAGGGCATCCTCAACCCTTTTACTGGTAATTGCACTACCGTGGAAAGCAATTGTAAGAGAAAAAGTTTACTGTATTTGCTTTTTGCCTGTGCAGAGGACATTTATTTGTTCCCATTATGTTCAGCTACATGTAGCAGCCTATTTGGATTATAGCATAAGAATGGAAAACAGCACTAAGGCTCTTGCTTAAATGACAACCACCAGGTTGACAAGGCCTCAACTTGCCAGTGCATGCCTCCTGCTCAAGTGTCATATGGTAACCTCATCTGCTTCATGAAAAGAAATCCTCTTAAACATTAAATTTGAATAAATCCCTTTCATCCCTCTGATAGTTTCCACTGGCTTCACATGCTAAATGGATCCTTACACAATAAAAAAATGCTATTCTTGAAAAAAATCAAAAAGTAGAGAGATTTTAGACTGTAGGCAGTAGCCAACAGTCAGTCCTATGTAATTACAAGAAATGTTTATGAATAAAATCAGTCTGTTACTTGAAAAAAAAGTATGCATTATTTTCTTTTAAAATATTCTTTTACATTCCAAACTGACAAAAGCAAAGTGAAATTTACAATAGGAAAAAATGCCTGTGAAGTGGGGTGATCTTATATTATTTAGCTCCATCTACTTCAATACCATGAGTTCTTTCCTGACAGGACTTTACCAAAAAGTCAAACAAATAATTTGATTAAATACATTAATTTCTGTAAGGATGTCAAGTTCCTAGGAAAGAATTGGACTAACAGCCATTACAAGGAAAACTTAAATCAAAGGCTAATTTAACATTTTGGGGGACGTATCATGTATTAGAAAACACTGATTATGAAACCCAGATATTTAGATTTTTAAATTTATTTTATTGATTATGCCATTACAGTTGCCCCATCTCCCCCCTTCACTCCCCTCCACCCTGCACACCCCCTCCCATTCACCTTCCACTGCTTTAGTTCATGTCCATGTATCACAAATTCTTTAGCTTCTACATTTCCCACGCTACTCTTGCCCTCCCCCTATTTTCTCCCCACTGTCTATGCTACTTATTCTCTGTACCTTCTCCCCTACTCTCCTCCTCCCACTCCCGTGTTGCTAACCTTCCATGTGATCTCCATTTCTATGGTTCCATTCATGATCTAGCTGTCCTCTTAGTTTGCTTTTGTTTTAGGTGTGGTTGTTAATAACTGTGAGTTTGCTGTCCATTCACTGTTTATATTTTTATCTTCTTTTTCTTAGATAAGTCCCTTTAACATTTTATATAGTAAGGGCTTGGTGATGACGATGCCAGGATTAAAATGAAGGAGAGAATTCTAGAAGCATCAAGAGATAAGGGATAGTCACCTACAAAGGCATTCCCATCAGACTGTCAGCTGATTTCTCAAAAGAGATCTTATAGGCAAGCAGGGGCTGGAAAGAAGTATTCTAAATTGTGAAGTGCAAGGACCTACATCCAAGATTACTCTATCCAGCAAAGCTTTCATTGAGAATGGAAGGGCAGATAAAATGCTTCTCAGATAAGGTCAAGTTCAAGAACTTCATCATCACCAAGCCCTTACTACATGAAATGTTAAAGGGATTTTTTTAAATTGTTGTTCAGTTACAGTTGCTCTGCCTTTTTTCCATTGCTCTCCCCTGCCCAGTTTGGATTTTTTATCTAGATCAGGTGACAATATAGCAGAGAGACATTGTGCATATAATTTACCATACTTTTTGGACCATAAGACAAACCTAGGTTTTGGAGGACAAAAATAGGGAAAAAAATTTTAAAGCAAAAATTGTGGTAAAAAATTTAATAACATAAATAACATAATATTTCACCAATAAATATAAACAGAACTCAACAGTAGCATTAACAACCATTATTACTCTCAGATTTGGGGGGAAAGGTGCATTTTACAGTCCTAAAGATGTGGTAATCTCTCCTGTGCTTACCCATCTAAAAAATACAGAGTTTAGACCTGGTCATTTATATAAATGCTTTAGACCAGGTTCTAAATGCTTTAGACACGGTTCTATCAACCGTGATGATCACGGTTGATAATCTAACAGAAAAATAGCTTTACTCAAGAAACTTGTAGATGAAAACACTTTTGTGTATGACTTTAGGAAGTGCAAAGAGTTCCTACAGGTGTTGATTCACATTTAAAAAATGCAGTGAAGTAAGCTCACATGATGTAAAACATCATGTTACTGGACTATGCTCTCAGAGACACACAGGTTCACAATGTTGACATTAAACTGGAAATTATTACACAGCACTAGTTTTAGTGAATTCCAATGTTCACATACATGTTTCTTATATGACAATGTTTAAAGGCAGTAGAATTCATCCAGATATAATGTTTAATATGTAATATAAAAGCTTAATTAAGTAAAAATTAAGTAGAATATGGGGATGTTTCAAAGATGATTATTATAAACTTTCTATACTATAACTTAACAAAATCAACAATGGACATTATAAGTACATTTTGTGCCTGCATAGTAATAAATATACCTATTTTGATGAATTCATAGAGGATAGCACTTAGCACACACTGAGAATAATATACACAGAATTATGAAGAAACACCTATTGAAATCCAGTTTTACTATCTTCTCCTATCACCTGTATCCCTAACATTCAGAGTTCTAATGCAAAGCAAGTTTTTTCTTAACATTAAAAACTTAATGTTAAGTTGACTGCTTAATGTTAAGGAGTCAACTGAAAAAAATGACTCCTGTATAAAATTTAGTTATAGAAATTGATAATCTTTCCAAATTATGTACATTTAAGTTATGGTCTTGAAATATTACCATTAATGAGGAGACCTTGAAAACATCTCTGAAATTGCACCACAGTAGAATATGAGCCAAAACACTTCACTGTTTTATTTCCACTAAGAACTCCAGGCAAAACTGACAGTGTGTATTTATCTAGTATAGGATCCACAGTGCCTGGCATAGCACATTGAATATAGTAGGTACTCAAAAAGATTTCAGAAATAGTAAAATATTAGGTAGTATAGCATTGTGATGTGGATTTTTCAGGCTTTGTCTCAGAAAAGTTTTCTATTAGACTAGATACAAATGTTTTCTTTATAAAAGGTGATATAACACACAAAAATCTGTTAGCAATAATCATAAATTTTTACAAAAAACATATAAAGTCAAATATTTTTATTAGATATGTTAATTTTTCTATATGCAATTATTCATATTGTATACTGCTTAACTCTGTAGTCCCATTTACATATGAATTGCCAAATAAATATATCTTACTTTTTGTCTAATATAAGATAAAAGTTAAAGGTCTTGATTTGATGATCAGTGAATGAATATCAATGATCCTAATTTTATGCAGAAGTTAGGACAGTGTGCATAACTACATGCATCTCCATAAATGTATATAAGTATATATATGTATGTGTGTGTGGATATAGGTGTGTATGTATGCATATGTTTATGTAAATATGCATATATTATTTTGTTAAAATTTATTTTGTTAAAAAGGTAGTCTGAGCCCTGGCTGGTATAGCTCAGTGGATTGAGCACAAGCCTTCGAACTAGATGATCGTGGTTCGATTCCCAGTCAGTACACATGCCTGGGTTGCAGGCCAGTTCCCAGCAGGGACGCACAAAAGGCAACCATACATTGATATTTCCCTCCCTCTCTCCTTCCCTTTCCCTCTAAAAATAAATAAGTAGAATCTTTAAAAAAAAAAAGACAGTCTGAAAAACAAATAGAGAAACAAAGAAATGTAATCATTTATTGACAGCTTCTTAAAAGCATGGTCCTAAAAGCTAGAGATACAGAGATAATATGTATAAGATGAAGGAAATCACAGTCTGCTGGGTGACATAGAATATATTGACACTTACAGGTACGCATGTATACATGCAGTACATGCACATACATGCATGGATTATATGTGTCCACATGTATATACATGTACATGCAAATGAATGTGCATGTGTATATATATAATTAAGAGTACAGATTAACGTGAAAATATCAAATAATGATTGACCCCTTTCAGATAATTAAAATAAAGTGACACATGACTCGGGTCACTCTAGACTGGAGTGACAAAAAAGGCCTTTCATGCCCCGGGTGGTGTAGCTCAGTGGATTGACCATGGGCCTGTGAAGCAAAGGGTCACCAGTTCAATTCCCAGTCAGGGCACATGCCTGGGTTGCAGGCCAGGTCCCCAGTAGGGAACACCTGAGAGGCAACCACACATTGATGTTTCTCTCCCACTCTTTCTCCTTCCCTTCCCCTCTCTCTAAAAATAAATAAAGTATTTTTAAAAAGGCCTCTCTGAAAAGCATTGCTTAGTATGAGATCTGCATGATAAGAAGTCACTCCCACAAAGACCAGCCATCATTCATGACAAGACTCCTTACAAACACTGGACAAACACTCTAGGTGGGCGCAGGATTCATAAAAAGAGAATGAGCTTGATGCCATGGAGGCTCTGAAAGAGCACAGGAGAAACAAAAGTGCCTGCATGGAGAGTGGGCAGATGTCATGGAGGTAAGTTGGGTTTGGTAAGCTGGGGTAATGAGGATTTGGGTTGTATACTAAGTGTTACAGAATGCCTTTGGGGAAATGTTAATGGGGAAAGACATGAAGGAATATGCATTTCAAATATTTATATGTGGCACCTGTATAGGAAGTAGATTGGACAGACAGAAAGACATGTGGAAACAGAGAGCCCTAAATTCCGTGAAACTAAATACTGCTTCAATAGTCTAAGCCAGAGACGATGGTACAAAGAAGAGGACATAGTTGGGGCATGGTTTGGAAATAGTGGCAAAATAATTTGCTGATGAATTGAAAAAGAAGGGGAGAGAAAAATCAAGGATTAATCTTAGATTCTGGAATAACACTATGATATATGTGGTTACAATGTTTGCGAAAACTACATTGTAAGAAGCTACAAAGCAAGTTTTATGTAAAATCTGTTATCTTCTACTAGGCATGCCTTTGCTTCTAAAAACAAATGCCCAAATTATCTCCCATGCACCATTGCATAGTGTTTGAACTCTTCCATATATAGAGAACTTCATACATATTTGTAAAGTTACAACATAGCCTTACTTGTACATAAAAAGTCTAGAAAGTCTGAGTGCCATAGATTCTATTTTTAAGTTTACTTTACTGCTACTGATAGAATAGAGTCTTTATAAATAGTGAAAGAAAAGGTATTAAAAATGTTGAAGTTGCTGAGTGGTGGACTCTTTCCTGCCTTTAGGCAGGAATGAGGGGTTTCTCATGGACATTTTAGTCCATCTGAATGTCACAGAAACATTTACTACAGAGTGCTAAGTGTGAACAGAATTTTTACTCTGAAGGGTGAGACCTTAATTTATCCACTTCAGGCTCATCTTAGAAGAGACGGATGGAATTAAGCATAAACTCTGTTGGCTATGCTTGCACACATATGCCACATAACATGTTTGCTAATGAAAACAGTGCTCCTGTACGCACTCTTCGATGCCATCCCACTTCTCTCTGCAGAGCAACAGCATATCCTTTCAGTCAGAGCTACGCCTTTTCCACAGGCATCTCAGCCATCCCTTCTTATTCATGTCCAGAAGTGATGTTTTGTCTCAGCCACTAAAGGAGGTACTGTTTTCAGACTCATCCAACTAGTTTATGGTCTGGAAACTCTCAGCTAGGGAGCAGAGCAGCAATCACTGGGCTCCTCCATTAGTGCACTGTTTGTTGTTCCATATGGATGTCTTTTTTATCATTTTCTTCCTACGCTGCATATTTTCCCATCTATGCTTCTAAAGAAAGAGTTTCCAAAGGAAAAATGCTCATTATGAGTACATAGAATTAATTTACCAACTGGTAAGTCTACTTCCATGTGCAGGAACAGATTTTAGCTGAATTCTTTTTAATGTTTGCTAGGCTATGCATCTGTTCACAATCCAGGCTCCTCTTTCTTGCTCCACACCCACTCATCTGAGCTCAAAGATCCATTGTCTTACTTCCATCAGGATCTGCATCACCTTTCCTAACAGTACAACCAAGCAAAGAAACAAAAAAAGAATAGGTAGTTTATCAACATTGCTAAATGTTGCATTGCTGGGTAATGCAATAGTAAATGTGCATGTGACTGCCAACTTTTTAGTCTAGCTAGATATTTAATATGATGCACAAGTACTTATCTTTCATTTTAATGTGATGAAAGTCATCACTCCTTTTAAATCATGATAATCATATTATGAATATGTGAAATACATACTCTACACTAAGAAAGTATGTGTTACAATAAAATTTTCTTAGTTCTAGAGAAAAATAAATTTAAAAACAAATTTAAGGTATTATATCATGATATAATATCATGATATAATACCTATCTATTTCATAATTACTACTACATTCATCTACACATTTTTAAATTATTTCACTAGTTTGGAATCAGATACTAATAACCCTAAAATAATTCAATTTCTATTTTTTACACTAGTTGATTTAAGAAAGATGCTAGAGGATTTAGAAGTGTTTGTGTAGACTGAAGAAAGGAGACCCTCAATTACTCAATTCAGCACTCTCCTACGGTTAAAAACAAAACGAAACAAAAACCTGAAATGGAAAATCAGTGTCCAGGATGGAAAGTGAACTTGCATTTACTTATAGTCTCTGAAAATGGTAGATGTTTACATGAATAACAAAACTTGGGAGCTTGGCTTGATGAAGGAGTCTAGTCTATAATACACTGGTATACAACTTTCTGTCTCTGAGTATTTTCTACGTTTATTGTTAACAATAAAAGCAGAGTGAAATGAAAGTAGTAGGTATATTGATTCTTTAAAACTGGAAAGCGTATGTAATAGCTTGATACCTTTCACTAGATCAAGACACATAGACATTTCTAGAAGTAATATTCTTTTCTACTATTAAAATTTAAAATAAGAAACATTCTTTTTATAGTGGTTCTTACCCTAACAATAAAATGTGATGAATCCTATTCAATATATGTGTTATTTTGAGGTAAATTATCATGGAAACAAACAAAAGGCAATATTGCCTTTTTCATCAGTATTCATTTCGATAGATACATGAACAAATAAATCATAACATCAACTGATGTGTTAGGAATATCAAGTCAGTAACTGTCAGTAAGCTGATTGGCATCACAAAAATATAAACAAGCTTTTTATTCCATTTCACACTTCTCAGTATGATAATACTAGGTATAGAGAATTTTATTTGTTTGCATGTTAATAAAAATAAAACTTGCTAGAAAAGCAAAATATATACACATAAAGTAAAAATGTGCAAAGGTTAATGGTGGCCAATTTCATTCAAAGTATTATAACAGTGAAGACAATGAAGCAGTAATGAATTATTATAAAAGTATATTCATACACAAAGGAAATAATAAAGTAATGGAATAAGTTAGAGCAGTGTGCCAAAGAATTTAAAATCTCATATAAGGGTCACTACGGTAATAGGAAATTTGTAAATGTGGAGAGAGATGGGGAATATAAAAATAAAACTTTCCGGAATAGAGCACCTCAGCTTTGTTATGACTGTCCGGGACTGACCTGAGTCAGGTCGTGAGCAAGTGGTTTCTGCACAGATTTCATTGGATGCCCAGTTCCTCTCTCGGATAACCTGGGCCTACCATAGTAGAGTAACTACTGGCAGGAGGGAGAAGAAATACGTTGCTCATTTTTTCCTACTTGTATTACTGTATTCCTTCCTGAGTCCTGGTGATACTACAGAGTTCCCACATCTCTGTCATCTTCCATTTGCACTGTCAAGAGCGGTTACGAATTGGTCTAGTGTGACGGGGAAGGGAGATAAAAGACATTAGAAAAATTGAGAAGAGAGAAATTTAGGATTTAGAGGGAATGCAGTAATTGGTGTTTCACACTCTCCGTAGATATTTTCTCAAAATTTTCCAGGTGCTATATGTTTCTCAAACTTTCAAAATAATATTATTTTAATCAGTTGATGAAAAATGAATATGAGTACTTGAGAAGCTTAAATACACGTATGTGTATATGTATATGTGTATGTATACATTTGAGTTGCTTCTGACTGGAAAATAAGAATTGCCTGAGGTCACTTGTAATTCTCGGCAGCCATCTCTTTTGTGATTAATAGTTATCCGCTAGGATCTCTATATTGAAAGATACTGATCGGGATAGTCTTCGGGATGTTTACATTCAGGTAAACATATACTGTTTTCAAAGACTATAGGTAAATGCGAGTTCACTTTCCATCCTGGGCACTGACTTGCCATTTCAGTTGAATTGTTTTTCACCATAGGATAGTGCCAAACTGAATAATTGAGGGTCTCCTTTCTTTAGTCTACACAAACACTTCTAAGCCCTCTCTTAAATCAACTAGTGTACAAAATAGAATTTGAACTGTTTTAGTGTTATTAGTATCTGATTCCAGTTTGGCAAAATAATTTTAAGATATATAGTTGAATGGAGTAATAATTATGAAACAGATTAGGAGAATGTATTTTATCTAAATCTTCTGAATTTGATGTTGCATCAGAGAAACAAGGGTGACTGTAACTATTATATTGCTCAACGTATATTACTGTTTTGTTGTAGTGTTAACTTTTTACATTTTCTATGGTTTAATAAGAAGTATCTAGAATTTTCTTGTTCTTTAATCGAGATAACCCAATATGTGCTTTGGTACCATTCAGGGAGGAGTATGGGCAGTACATTATATGCAACTCTCGAGTAAGTTTCATATCAGAGCACTGAATTCATATTGCCATTGATGTTGTAAGGCAACCAGTAACATAATAATAGTAGTAGTCTAAGTTGTGGCAAATCTATCTGTGTACCTGACACTATGTTGGGTACATCCATTTGTGATATATACCATTAATTTATGAATAATCCAGGAGTGCTGTTTTTCTTCTTTTTAAGATTTTATTTATTTATAGACAGAGAAGAAGGGAGGGAGAAAAAGAGGGAGAGAAACATCAATGTGTGGTTGCCTCTCACATGCCCCACACCAGGGAACCTGGCCCGCAAACCAGGCATGTACCCTGACTGGGAATCCAACGGGTAACCTTTTGATTCACAGTTCAATGCTCAATTCACTGACTCACACTAGTCAGGACCTTTTGAAATTCTGGACACTTGGACCACATTCCTGCGCTCTGAAAATCTGCATTGTTGTACGGCCATTCTCTTACAGCACTTCCATTTTTGTATGATAATTACTTGAATGCGTATCTTCCATATCAAACTCTAAACTTCTTGAGTGCTATTGACCTTAGTTGTACAGTGCCTTTACAAACAGTGGGCAAATGCTAAGTGTAAATTAGGTGAATGAATGCATTTTTCTCTTGATCTGACTTCTACAAACAGTAAAAACAGCAATGCAACAGCATATTTCAAGACCATTAATATGGAAGTAATCAGCCATTCTAAGTAAATAACAGGATCCTGATAGTGGCATGAGAATAACTTCAATATTTTATACATAAGCAAAAATGAAAAAATACAGTGACTATAAAATTAATAGTATGACTGTAACTACCAAGTTAACCAATTAATTTCTCATAGCTGAGCTTGTTAATAAAAAGATGTTATTTCTTTCCTAAGAGAATCTCCACAGTGTAAAAGTTTCATAAGTATAATGTTTTATTCTACAAGTACTTGCATGCTCAAATTTGTTAGTCCCTTTATTGAAAGTGAATTTCATGCTGGCAGTTAAAATTACCATCTGTAGTTCTAATGCTGGAATTTTCAAGGTGTAATTAGGAGAGAAAATAAAAACACCTTCCAGTGTCCATAACACAAAATGTCAGTGCTGTTAACAATTAAATGTGATACCACTTAATTAATACACTTCCATTGACACCCAAAGAATAAGATCTAGCCATTAGGATGGCATCTGTAAAGCAGATGATTTCACAGGAAAGTGCTCAGATCGCCGCCAAGTTAAGAATCAACAGAACGTAGGCATCTCTGGTGAAGTCAAAGAGAGACTCTCAGCCATGGAAGGACCTTCTGTGCTAGAGCTATATTAAATTATCACAGTTAATGAAAAATCAACCTGGGGGTAAAAGGGTGAAGTTCTCACAAATGATCACATATCACTCCATTCCAAAATGCATACAGCATTCATTACAGACCAAAACAGCACTCAAATTTCATCATTTAGTAGGGTTTAGAAACAGCCAAACCATTAACAGAAGAGAGTAGCTTTTTATATTTATACAACTAGTGACTAATGGAAAATTATACTCTGTGTGCAAGAAGGGAGGAAAAAAGAACCTTTATTTTGTAATGAATCCAATTGGAGCCTTTTTAAACACAGTGTAATATGGTCCCACTGTTTCACCGAGCCTCTCATTACTTGTGTCAATAATCCTAGGTAAACTACTGTTGAACTTCACAGCATTTATATAGTAGCGTGAATAGCATTAATCTACGGGGTGCTTTTGATGAATTGTAGTTCAGAAAGCAAAGCCAAAAATGACTTCTTGAAAAGTGCTTAGAGAAGTATTTATTAGAAATGTGTCACCTGCCAACTACCTAAAGGCAGCTTGGCTACTTAGGAAATCATGCTGTTGGCTAGATGGCAAACACTGGGAAAACATATAAATTTTCCCCACTTGAATTACTTTAAAAAACAAATCACATTCTCTTCATTTATTATTTTCTGTCCTCCCTTCTAATTCTCTATATTTTTAATGCGGTATTGCTTTCGACACAATGTGACACGCTATACAACACTCTACCAGGTTCCCAGAAGGGAGAGAAACACTGAGAAAGTTAAGGGTGAACCAGCCTAGACTTCATTTGCATGATCTACACATCCAGGTTAGCATGAATGGAGAGCTACCTCTGGATTCTGCTATAAGGATCTTACTTATCTTCGTGATACACCCAGTGCTTGCTACATTCTCTCTGGCAGTAGGGCTGGCAGAATGTGTCTACAGGGGTTTATCACATTTAATTCCAATTTAATATCAGTCTAATTTGATTAGGCTAATCTTTCTCATGTGTTGAAATTTGTACAATGTGTAATATGTTAGAAATTAATCTCTCAGCTCTACTGTCTTCAAGATGTTCATATGTGGAGAGTCTATTCACTAAGAGACTTTCATTCGCCTTTGATAGCAAAGTGGTATGAAGAATTGAGAGAGTGCATACACTAAAGCAATTTGGAAGTAGAATATTGACTTAATATATATATTTTAATCTAATTTAACCTGCAATATAACTAAATAAAAACTTGAAAAAAACACAACTTAATTATTTTTCCCTAAATTTAAATCTCATTTTAAAGAATTAAATGTTACCACTCCTTCCATTTGGGGGAACTAACTCATTCTTTTCATTGTATTCTATAATTATATTCCTGGGCAAATATATCAAATAAATGTACCCTCTTAATAAATTTCTAAGATCCACTGGATTATGAGAACATTGTGTTTCATACAATACTCATTTCAAATACTGCATATAGTGTAGGACAAAATACTTGTCTTAGAAATATTTTTTTCTTGGTGAAATACATGAGGAAAATATTATATTCTCTAAGTCTTCCCTCTTTTGGAGATTCACAATGTACCCTGGAATATAAAATAAATTCTCAGAAGTTCTTCAATAAAAAAACTCTACTTACTTTGTTTATTGCAGTATTTTCCATCTCATAAAAGTGATCTCCATCTAACAACACGTTAGTATTACCTTACAAAACACATTGTGGCTTTTGGAGGTTGGGAAAAACAGATACTTTTCAATCCTGTGTATTGTTATTTCTTCCTGCCATTTTGTTATATATATTCAAATTGTGAGATTAATGGAGAGGAGAAAATCATGTCTGTGGGTGTTTCAAATTGTTGTTCATCAGAAATGAAGGCAATTATCATTAATATGAAGATCATCATCATTATCATTGAGATGTAGCCAAGTATACCTCTGCCTTGACTGCATCTCCCTCACATGCCATCATTCTTTGTGAAACTAGGTATAGTGATTAGAAACCTATCTTTATGAGAATACAACCAAAATTAGCTTAAGGGACATATAATTTTAATGATTCTTATTTATAGCTAAAAGCATTTATTTAAAAAATGAAAAGAAAAAACATTAATATAATTTAAGTCACCACCCAAAATTACATACTATATTCATAATAAAACTTATCACAAAATAATTTTTTTGTTTTTGAAATAGACCTGCAATGCTCTGGATTTCCCTTTTAGGACTGTTTTCACTGTGTCCCATCGACTTTGGGTTGTTGTGTTTCAAGGTGTCTTTTGATTTCTTCCTTGATCTCATTGTTAAACCATTCACTGCTTAATAACATGCTTTTAGCTTCCATGTCTTTGTGTTGTTTTTCAGGGTTTTTTTCTGTGATTGATTTCTAGTTTCATACATATGGTCAGAGACGATGCTTGATATAAAATAATAATAATTATTACTATTATTATTATTATATAGTATGACTTTTAAATTTATTGTATGTTTTACTTGGAATATATTGAAAGCAAATTGTGGAGATACACTTACGAATCCTAAATAAAAAGTGTTTAATTTTGCTTATTATAAATATTTTGATAAGTTTAAACAGTTTTTAGGGGATTTATCCTTTCACATATAATGATATCAAAAAGGTACTCACCATGTACAATGAGAACATACTCCGCACTGCTTTGGCCAATGGTGTTTGTGGCTTCACATCGATATGTACCATTGTCCGTTTTGTTCAGGAAAAGAATGTTTAGCTCCCTACCACTCACGACCATTCTATCAGGATCTGGTAATTCTGCACCATCCTTTGTCCACAAAACAGGTTCTGGCCTATTGGATTTAAACAGGCATATAAACAGAAAAAATGAGAAAGGTTGTATATCTTGTGAATAAAATAAATCAAGCAATTTATAAATTTTTAACACTGATTTGGGGCATAACCATGTGCTAACTTGGTAACTATAAGGTACCAAAAGAACTATCATGCATTCATTCAGAAAATTTGAAGTATGGGAAATATAATTTAATCCTATTCTGCTTAACTAAGCAGACATGTACTAAGAAACTAATTTGTTGACTCCTTATAGTAGTCACTGATATATAGTAGATTCTGTGGCCCTGATTCTGCTGCTAATGATTCCTATTTGCTGTTGGAACAGCATTCCCCTGAGGGGAAGATCTATCAGGAATGTTATTATATTATATTCGTGTGCAACACATGTTTTAGTGCTCTTCTTTACCTTTCCTTTAATGTTTGATATTATAGTTTGTAATCAGTACCACAATCAGATCATGGTCTTGTTTTGGCAGACAGAATAGAACTTCTTCATATCTTGCTTCCAATTACATAGTCTGTTAGATTTCCATATTGACCATCAAGTGATATCCATGTATAGTCATCGTTCTGGTTGTTTGAAGCATGTGTTTGTAATGGACAAGTTGCTGGCTTTGCAGAAACCGATCAATCTCTTTCTTTCTGCTTTATTTCTGACCCCTAGCCCAAATTTTCCAAAGGTTTTAATTCAGTTTTATTTCCTAATTTTCTGTTCAAATCATCAGTAATTATCAGAATAACTTGTTTTGGTGTATGACCAACTTCTTTAATACTTCCATTAAAAATTTCAATTTCATCTTCTTTTAAAAAAAAGATTTTATTTATTTATTTTTGAGAGAGGGGAAAGGAGAGAGAGAGAGAGAGAGAGAAACATTGATGCGTGGTTGTTTCTCATGTGCCCCCAACTGGGAATCTGGCCTGTAAGCCATATATGTGCCCTGACTGGGAATTGAACCAGCAGCCCTTTGGTTTGCAGGCCAGCACTTAATCCACTGAGCCACACCAAACCGGGGTATTTTCATCTTCTTTAGTTTCCACAGTTGGAGCATAGAGAAAATTGAATGATGGTTATATTAATATGTGTTCTTGGATGTCGCATTGATATTCACTCAGACCTTGCATTGTGGCCCCTAACTATCTGTGGTACATCTTGCATTAATATTAAAGACAGTCCACTTCTTCTGAGTTCATAATTTCCAAACAAGAACTCTTTGTAGGTTCCTGACTGGAAACTTCCCATTCCAGTCTGTTTAGTTCTCTGACACCAAACTCTGCAATGTTTAGATGTGCTATTTCTTGCTTTTAAATTTCCAGTGTACCTGATTCATGCTTCTTTCATCCCATGTTCCAACTGTATATGTTGTGCAACATCATACCCTCCTTTTGCCTCCTTTTGCACATCACCTAATCAGCAATGCTATTCATTCTTCTTTGCTCTTCCCCAGTAACTGTTAGAGTTCCCAATCCTGCAGTTTCACCTTTCAGTACTATCTCATATTTCATTTTAGATCATCCCCCCAAATGGTTTTTAAGGTAAAATAAAAAAATAAGAAAAGAAGATGTATCAGTGGTTAATCATTGTCTTCTGTTGTACGGTATGTAGATACAAACTAATGTGGGACCACATCAAACTAAAAAACTTTTTCACAGCATGGGATACTACTAACAGAATCAAAAGACAATCTACAGAATGAAAAAATTGTTTGCAAATCATATAACTGATAAAGGTTAAATACCCAAAGTATATAAAGAATGCATGAATCTTTATAGCCAAAAAATAAACATAAAAAATAAGAAGGAGAACTGGATAGACATTTTTTTCCAAAAAAGACATACAAATGGCCAACAGGGTATGTGATATCACTAAACATCAGGGAAATGCAAATGAAAAAAAAAACAATGAGATTTCACCTAACACCTGTTAGGATAACTATCATTTAAAAAAAAAGACAAGAAATAACAAGTAACAAGTGTTGGCAAAGATGTGAAAAACAAAGAGATAACTTTGTGCACTGTTGTTGAGAATATAAATTTTTGAACTCTCTGTGAAAACAGTGTAAATATTCCTCAAAAAATTAAGAATAGAAATATTACATGATTTAGCAATTGCACTTCTGGGTATTTACCCAAAAGAAACAAAATCAGTATCTTAAAAAGATATATGCATCCCCATATTCACTGCAGCATTATTTACATAGCCAAGACAGGGAAACATTATTTACCGAGCCATTGGCAGATGAATGGATAAACAAAATATATTCCAAACATAATAAATTGTTATTCAGGCATAAAAATAAGAAAATCTTGCCTTTTGAAATAACATGAATAAAATTTCAGGGCATTATGCTTAATGTAATAAGTCAAACAAAGAAAGACATATACTATATGATCGCATTTATATGTGAAACTTAAAAAAAACTGAATTCATTGAAATCAATTTCTCTTTGAATGAAGTACTTGCAAAGATTTCTCATCTCAAAATTTGCTTTTAAGGAAGAATATATAAATGAATCATGGATGTCTGCCTTTGAAGATTCCACAGTGTTTTATAATTATTAATGATTAGAATCGCTATTAATAATATCTACTACTGTATGTTGATGACAGTAATTATCATAGATACTTTACATATATTTTCTACAGACCTCACAAGAACACTTCGTGCATATAATTTAAAACATTTTAAAGCATATAAGGGTATAGGAGATTAGACATGTGCCTAAATATGGTCTGTCTGCGTTGTAAATGCTTTGTACACTATCTCTTGATTTCTAGTGTGATGAATATTTTCCTAGTTCTTCTAGGTCAAAATTTTCTAATTTAAACAGGATTGCAAAGGACCTGAAAAAACACTTCTCCAAAGATACATACAAATGACCAAGAGACATATGAAAAGATGTTCAAAGTCACTAGTCATCAGGGAAATGCAAATTAAAACCACAATGAGTTATTATCTCATACCTGATAGAATGGCTTTCCTCAATAAATCAATAAATAGGGGCTGGGGAGTATGTGGAGAAAGGGAAACACTTTTGCACTGTTAGTAGGAATGCAGACGGGTGCAACCACTGTGGAAAGCAGTATGGAGTTAGCTCAACAATTAAAAATGGATTTGCCTTTTGACCCAGTAATCCCACTTCTGGGAATATATCAGAAGGAACCCTAAACAGTAATTTGAAAGAACATAAGCACCTCTACGGTCATTGCAGCATTATTTACAATCACCAAGATATGGAAGCAGCCCAGGTGTCCTTCAATAGATGAGTGGATAAAACAACTATGGGACATTTACACAATGGATACTACTCAGCTGTAAAAAAAAGGAGTGTTTTATCCTTTGTGGCAGTGTGGATGGGCCTGGAGAACAGTATGCTAAGTGAAATAAACCAGTCAGAAAAAAACAAATTCCGTATGATTTCACTCATATGTAGAATCTAGTGAACAAACTGAACCAACAAGGAAAATAGGGACAAACTCATAGATGGAGAACAGATGCCAGGTAGTGGCTGGGGAGGGTAGAGGGACTGAGTAAAAAGGAAAAAAGGACTCATGGACATGGACAACAGTGCGGTGAATGCAGGGGTGGGGAGCATAAGGGGGCTAAACTGTTATGGACAAATAAAGATAAAAATTATTTTTCTAAAAGATTTAATTATTAGTTTATTTTGTTGAAAACTCTAATGTTATATTTTGTTGTTATGGATACAATCAGAAAAAAATGAGGTCTATCCAGAAGACATCGAGCCATGTAATATGAAAAATAGAGACATTTATTAAACAAGATACAATATACAACAAGCATTGTACTTAGGACAATGAGGCCTCGTCCTCTTCAAAGTAGCCACCTTGGGACCTCACCCAGTTCTCTCAATCGCCATCAGCTGCCCCGTCATATTTTTGAATCTCGTCTATGTCCTGAAATCTATTCCCTTTCAAAGGTGCTTTTAGTTTTGAGAAAAAACTGAAGTTGCAGGATGCCAAATCTGATCTGTAGTGGGGCTGAGTCATCTGGGTGATTTGATGTTTCACCAAAAATCTCTGCACAAGATGTGATTCCCGAGCAAACGCTTTGTGGTGATCAAGCTGCCAATCACCAGTTGTCCATAGCTACAGCCTTCTGAATCATCTGAATAGTTTCTATTGAGGAATGTTCAAGCTTAACACAAAATTTGGTGCAGATTCATTCACTCACTCATTTTGAATGTGATAGCCACACAGTACACATGCTCCCTCAACAGTGTTTACAGCCCCGCCCCCACTGACTAGTTCAGAGAAATCCTCATTGTTTGCACTTGCACAGTCCGTCCACTCTCCTTGGATGCCAGGTTACATTGATGCCACACTAACTGTTCTCATTATATTAACAATGTTAATGGTTGGACTTTTTCTGGATAGACCTCGTATGCCTTGTTAAGTGATGGCTATAACTACAACAGTTTTTCTGAGAAAAAGGTTATATACTTTTTTGACAAAATTTAGTCAAATGCACAAAACTTGTAAACCAAATAAAAATAATGATTGGAAAAAGTAAAATGACTTGAAGAAAGAACAAGGAAGAGAAGACAATTTTATCAGGGCTATACCCGTGAAACTTCTGAAAGGGGATTCTATGAAAAAAAATAGTAAGAAACCAGTTATTCAAAACTATAGGAAAAACAGAATAATTTATATTATCCATTTGCAATATACAGTATATTTCCTTTCATACTATCTTTTATAAAAGCCACACTATTAATATCTCTCAACTTGCTTCATATATCCCACATTTCCTAGTTATTATTTGAATTTACTAATTCTTATTGTAAAGGTGAGAGCCTGAATAATCTTATAACATGGACTTACTTCGAAGTGCTACAAAACAATAAATAGTGCATTTACCTGAAAGCTTAGAAGTTGTGTCAATTCTACAAAGCCACATAAGGTCAATTTTAAAACAAGTTACATTTGGATTAATTGGATTTTTAGAAGTAGTAAAATGCTTATGCAATGAAGGTATTTTACATACTTTCTTAAAATGCTACCAATGGAGGTATTATATTTATTCAAAAGCAATACTTTCTTGAAATATGTCAGAATTTTTTAACACACACAAATATAAATCAATGCACATATATACACATTTTCACAAACTCAAAATTATACCATGCTCATCCAAAACTATCAAAATTTTTTCTGAGGACATTTATAAGTTTTCAACCACATATTAAAGCATATGACTCTGTAAATATGTAATTAAGTTTAGATATATCTTTTAAAATTATGTGTATAGAAATGTAGATCTACATACATTATTCAAGTTGCCAATTTTTATTTTAAAAACTTAAAAAAGGCCCTGGCTGGCATAGCTCAGTAGATCGAGCACGGGCCTGCAAACCACACGATCTCGGTTCAATTCCCAGCCAGGGCACATGCCTGGGTTGCAGGCCAGCTCCCAGCAGGGGACTCTCGAGAGTCAACCATACATACATTTCTCTCCTTCTCTCTTTCCCTTCCCCTCTAAAGATAAATAAAATCTTTTAAAAAATAGAAATAAATAAAAACTTTAAAAAATTCTTGCCCTGACTAGTGTGACTCAGCTAGTTGGATCATCATCCCATAGACTGAATGGTCTCAGGTTTGATTTTGGGTTGGGTCACATCCCAGGTTACGTACAAGAAGTCAATCAACAGAAGTTTCTCTCTCACACTGATGTTTCTCTCTATCCCTCTTTTTCTCTCTCTCCCAAAACAGTGAAAAAAATGTCCTTGGGTGAGAATTAAAAATAAAAAAGGGAATTAAGTGATCTGAGGAGTTCCCTTTTAAAAATTACCTGTCTTAGAAAAAATGAAAAAAAACCACCTGCAAAAATAATTAACAGGAAATAGTAGCGATATAAGCAACTGCTAACACTAACATTGCAGAATTCTTGATCCTACAATGTGTGATAGTAATTCTTCAAGATGGCAAAAAAAAAATGAGCAGCATAAGATGATTTTAATAAAATGAAGGTTATAGTGTGTATCAATTAAAAATAGCCTACATATTCCAATTAGAACTTACAATCTTCAAGTTTGTTAATATTACCATAAATATATGAAGAGGTTTAGCCAGTTTTGATACAATTTGTGTCTCATCTTGATAAAGAGAGCCCCTATACTCCTTCTAGCTGGAACCCAAGAATGACTGAGTTCCTTGCTGTAATGATCTTCCCTGATGTTCAGGAAACCAAAGGTGATCATTTAAAAAGTGGGTCCAGGTGGAAATGGGAGGGAGCGGGGAGGATGGGGGGTGGGATGGGATGGGAGTAATAGACAGAAAACTGTACTTGAAAAATAATTTTTAAAAAAAATTGAAAAAAAAAATAAAAAGTGGGTCCAGACTACACTTCCTATGTGATAAAGTTGAAAAAGAATAGACACTCCACACCAGGGGTAACAGTGTCAGGCATAACACTATTTAACTCCACAGTGAGGACATGAATATAGTCAACCCATGGAGTCCCCACTTTAAAAACCCAAGTAATTAGAAGCTGAAAATATACCATAGGAATTAAAATTGTTTTATGTTTCTGTCTACCAAATCTGTGGAACTAGAAAATATCTTTTATTGTCCCATGCCCTTAAAGACACTTTTGCAGCAGTTTCTGCCTAGAATGACAGGAAACAAAAACAAAAATGAAAAAAGGAAACCAAATATGTTCTTGCATTCTCTTGTATTCTAAGGCCTTGGTGAAGAAGTTTTTTTATCTTAATAAATAATTTTAAACCTTTTTTTTTATCTCAATGTTTTGTTCTGTAAATATCCAATATGAGATTATTCCATATCTTTAACTTTCTATTTATAAATTAGCACTTGGAAAGAACTGCCTAACTCTCTCAGACTCTCAGTGTATTTAGTACCTTGAACCAGATACAAATATGATTCATAATTTCCACTGAAACTACTTAGTCTTCCGGGCATTTATTCTGTAAAGCTATGTCATAGTATCCTCTAATTCTCCCAACTGCATATGGGATTATCCAGTCCCTAGGTATGAATGAGAAAGGGATCTTGCTTTGTCATCAAAGCAGTCATTTTCTCTTTTAGGCTCAAGCTTGAGAGTAAATATAAAAGATGAGTAGTTCAGTTATGGAAAAATCAACTCCATAATGTAGGTTTCTAGGAAAAAAATTTTTTCTGGTATCTTTGAGGAAATGGAGAGGAGTAAATACCTTTTTGTGCTTGGGATAAAAACACTCTTCATTAACTTTCTTTTCCAAAATAGTTATATCCTCTTTGAGTTCCTTAATAAGCACTGAACCTGTGGAGCTTTAATACTAAAATTAATCTTTTAAAAATTAAATTGATATCTCCTAGATAAAAAAAAGTAACAGTCACTATAATAGCATTCAAGTAAACATTGTGCTCTTGCTTAAAGGGAAAAATTGTATCTATCTATCTATCTATCTCTTTCATGTTCTTTAATATAAGACAAAGGAACTTATGTTAATAACTCAGTACTATAGTTGTTAAACTTATATCACACATGAAGCCTTTATTTCAGTTTAGAAATTTCACAAGTGGTGATAAATGTGATTTAAGTTTTAACACTTAGGGAAAATTTTTTAAAGCATAATTTTCCTCTGTTTCCTGTAATATTTTCACTCTAAAGTGAAATAATGTGGTAGGAGTGATATAAATACTTTGGATTCCATTTTCTATTTCAAGCAAAAACTTTTAAATCAAGAGTTATATACTAAAGAATTTATTAATAAAACGTTGTGTTTATGCTATTAAATTTTAGAGAAAGGGAGGGAAAATGAAGTGCAAATTATTTCATAAGTGAGCTTGAAATTGGGTTCAAGTGGAAAGGCTTAGGTTTTAGGAGATCTGGGAAGAAAGATTCTGAAAGAAATCTAACCTAGGCAGTCTCCAATGGGTAGCCTGACATAGCAGCCATAAACCAAATTCCAAAAATTGTCAACCAAGTGAGGAACCAAAAAAAAAAAAATAAGGAGAAAACAAACAAAAGCTGGGGGTCACTTGCTTCTTTTTTAAAATTTAAAATATACAGAAGAAATGAAAAGAGATTACTTGTGAAGCTATTTGTATATTACTTCAAATTTAAAAATACACAAAGGGTTATTTTGTTTTTATAAATCAAAAGAGGTATTTCTGAACATAGTCTGTAAATAGAATTCTACATATAGTCAAAGTCATATTCTTAATTATTGTAAAAATCTAACCTCTTGAAGAATATATCAAGCTGTGATTTTTTTCCCCTCGGATTTGACTGTTGCGCAACTTAATTGTAGTAAAATTTGTTGTCTGTTTATTCCTGATATTGATTTCAGATTTTTATGGGAGCAATTTTAAGTCATAATATAACATACTATTTGCCCACTTTAGATGGTTTATTTATCACAATTTACATTCATTTGAAAATATGATCAATGAAACATTAATGTGTCTGTCTTTATTATAGATATAGCTTTGCTCAAGGAAAAACAAATCTTCAGAAACATTTATAGTAGAATACTCTTCAACAAGTCTTGATGGATTTAATTACATAGAATGTTCTACTTTTACACTTATATCTTAAGACAGATAAAAAAATAATGAACTCTTTTGATGTTATTAAAGCCTATATGTTCTTGACTGGGAATCTAGTAAGTTTATTTTAGTGTTATTTAACAAATATTTTTAAAGATTTTATTTATTTACTTTTAGAGAAAGGGAGAAAGAGAGGGAGAGAAACATCAATGTGTGATTGGTTGCCTCTCCCACACCCCCAACTAGGGACCTAGCCCACAATCCAGTCATGTGCACTGACTGGGAATCAAACTGGTGACCTTTCAGTTCACAGGCCAGTGCTCAATCCTCTGAATCACACCAGCCAGGGCTATTAAACAATTATTAATGAATCCATGAAAATATTGAGCCAGGAATTATAAAGAATATGAGGAAAACAAAATAAAGATCTGTTCTTTGTGATATTATATTTTAGTAGTTTACACAATATAAATGTCACCAGTCATACACTTGGCAGGACATGGTAAGTAGCATAAATGAGATATAAAACATAGAAATTAATTACACCTAAATTAGAAACATTATAACAACCTTTATGAAAGACATCCATTTTGATTAGTGTTTTTAACTATGATAGGTTTGACTGGTATGTCACTACTATGACTGGTAGAAATGGAAGGCACCATCTGACAAGGAGAGAGAATCCTAGATGTGTGTCCTCCCAAGGCCATATTGTTGAAGAGGCCAATTCAAATACAGTGAATGTCAAAAAGAGAGAATACAGTTGATAAGTAAAATTGCTGTGAGTTAAGTCAATTTAGGGAAGAGTAAAGTTAAAAGTACTTGACATGATAATAGAGTTGGAGTCCTTTGATAGGTGATTGAATAAAGAAGATGCAGTACATGTACACAATGGAATACCACTCAGCTGTAAGAAAAGATGAAATAATAACATGAAATAACCTTAAGGATATCATACTAAGCAAAATAAGCCAGAAAATATTAAGAACCATAGTATTTCGCTCATATATGGGGTATAACACTGAAAGCAACAAATGAAAAATCAAGAAAAATAACCAAACCATACCTCATAGACACAGACAATAGTATGGTGGTTACCAAAAGGAAGTGGGCAGGGTAGTTAGAAAAGGGTAAAGGGCACCAAACATATCGTGACAGAAGATGATTTGGATTTGGTGGTGGGCACACAGTGCAATACAGAGATAATGCATTAGAGAAATGCACACTTGACACCTATATAATTTTATTAAGCAATTTTATTCCTATAATTTTATTAAGCAATTTATTCCAATTTTATTCCTTTAATAAAAATAAAATAAATAGTCAATAAAAGGCCATTTGTGAGAGACTAAACAATCTGGAATTTCTTGAAAAATGAAAATATTTTTAATGGCTTTTAAGAAGTGAATATTCATGATCAGAGTTTTCTTTAAGTGTATCATTGTAAATTATCTGAAAAAGGAAATTCAATGAATGGACCATACATAGATTTCTGAAGAAGGCGAAAAAGGCCCTACATGAAGTTGAAGTAATATTAAAGGAAAGCACATAATAGATAATAAAAGAGCTGTTGTTTAAGTATATATAATATTTTGGAGTCAGAAAATACACAGTGTTAAGGAAGAGATAGGAAAACCCTATTTATGGTGTTTGGTCTGTATCATAGGAATAACCTTAGTCCTACATGGGAGAAAATAACACGCAAAACCAACCAATCAATCAGACAAACAAACAAGAAATGATAAACCAGAAAAAAACAAATTGAGATACAGCAGAAGGGGAGGATTGATAATTTCACTTTAAAATATGCTGAATACAAATGCTAGAAAAAATAGGAAATACATCTCCATCTAGCAATAACAACATAAGAAACTGAAATCAGGGCAGAGACGGGATTAGAATTTTTTACAGAGAGAATTTGGAGATAAACAAGTGTTTTACTTCAAGGGGGAAAAAAAGCCGATTACCCAATATTTTGAAATACTTTTATTTAGTACATGAGAAAAGAAGGGTAATGAAATCCTAGAGGTCAAAGTAATGTTAAAAAGGGATAATGTTGTAGAAACAAAAATAATCTAAAATTTTATCAACCTAATTATTTATCCTTAAAACTCATCCAATACCTTGAATGAACCCTTAATTCTATGACCCACATCACATCCAATAATTATTTTGTTAGCCCACCTCAGCCATGATCACACACTAAACGTCATCATCATAACGTCAGTATCTCAAAAATCTCAATTTTCCAATGACAACCTCCCATCCATTTGACTTAACTATTCTGTTATACATCATCAAAACCTCCAGTCCTAACTAATGAACCCACCATTTATTTACCTCTATTCTTCAATTTTCTCTAAGTCCTCTCTTTAACCAATCTTACAAGCAATTTTTTTCTTCACCCTATCCTTTATTCTTATCTGGTTAAATTCCAGCCCTAATGAAGACAACTTTTGAGTCTTCCTTAAGTCTTTATCAGAACATTCAGACAAACTTAAGAAAAAATGAGCAGAGATTTTAAACACTGCCCTTAAAGTCGTCACTCATAAATGTACATGAATAGCAAAGAGGAAGGCAATTTTAAAGCCAAAGTAAATATTATTATTACTTATTTGAGTATTCATGTTTATTTTATTTTATTTTATTTTGCTTTTGTTTATGTTTTTCTAATTTTGAAGTATGCTTTGTGTATTGTCATAAACATTTTCAGAACAAATTATTAGATTAATGTATTTCTGCTTTCCCTAACTCTTCAACATAATATTTAAAAATACATATTTATAAAAAATCTAAATTTTAATCCCACCAGTATCATCATTTGTTACATTGATTTTGAGCTAACATTCCAAATATTTAGGAGTGGCACAGTACAGCAAATGAAGGGGGAAAAAAGAAGCTTGGAGAAAAGAGATGAAACAAATTCTTACAACTTCTCTCTTAAATTTGGAATTTTCCATTGCATTTCTAGCCTTTGGCAGTTGTATTGATTTATTTGATAAATACATCCTTGTGTATTTGCATGAGAGAGAAGGAGAGAGGGTGTTCTCTCTCGTACAAAAGGCTAGAGAGGGAGAGAGTTCCTTCGCTTTTATCCATGTTGGTCTCCACTGCCTTCTGCTTTTAGTGGTTTCTGATTGTATTCTTCAATCTCTTGTTTTATCCTCATAATTGATATGGGTTCATCTTTGCTCAACATGAATATAATATTTCCCATACCGGCACAATTCTTTTTAGGAAAGGCAATGATATTTTTTGTTTTCCTTTTTATTTGCAGTTGGAGAATCCCAGTGGTTTCTGTCAAAAGGCTCAATAAATTACTGAAAAGTCAACATCAGTAATTTTTTTTCTGATAAGTACAAAAGTGCTGAATACACTAAAAATGAAGTCAGATTAAAGTAGAAAATTCAAGCCTACTTATTCCTTTAAATTACAAGCTAAAACTCTGAGTTTATCTACTCATGCAAATTCCCCAAATCAACCGTTTTACCAGCATGATGTCAAGTAGAAGCAGTCCCACCACATTAAAGGTTAGATTTAGATGGGACAATAACAGCAATGTCAACTTCCATGAGATTTAAAACCACAACAGCAAATAGTAAATGGACTTCTTCTATCCTCATTAATCTGAGCATATGCTACTGGATTATAAATTTTTAAGCCACTTCTTACCTCTAAATTTGGAAGTTTGTTGTTAAACAGAACATACACTTAGGCAAGAGGTAAGTGCTCTTTAGAAAACTTATAAATAAGGGCATGTTTTTAGAATGCTTGGGAAATCCTGGACCACTTTTCACTGATAAGTAGTGTTCACTGATGCTTATTTTGACATTTTTAAGAAACAAAGCAGTCATACTACAAACCGTATACTTTTAGCCAATTTATGGCACACAAATAAAAGATTATCCCTTGAACATATAAGATTGCCATGATCCTAGAGCAATGACAGATTTTAGTACTGAAGAGAAAATATTCAAGATTATGAAAAACGTTTAAGCTAATCTCTAAGGACTTTGTGCTAAAGCAAAGCAATTACTCATGCCTTATCTATACTTAACATTTTTCCTTTTGTAAGCATAAAATATTAATTTCTGGTTAAAATGAATAAATTTCTACTAAACATTCATATCCACATCTGAGCAAATTACTACTTTAGGCTTAAGATCTTAATGATATTTTAGAAATGATCATTCTTAAGAAAATATATTTCAACTTATTTGAAATTTAGTAGCTTCTGAAAATTTCATTTGACTAAGTTAGACTTTAAAACAGTTTCATGGTTTTAATATTTTATTTTATTATTTTATTTTTTATTCTCACATGAGGATATTTTTTAAATGCTTTTAGAGAGAGAGGAAGGGAGAGAGAGAAACATTAATCAGTTGCCTCTAGTACGTGCCTGCCCCAACCAGGGATGGAACCTGCAACCTAGGTATTTGCCCTGACCCGGAATAGAAATGACACACCTTTTGGTGAAATTCTTAGTTGTATGGGATGATGCTCCAAACAGCAGAGCCCATTGGCCAGGGTAGAGCATTTTCATGTTTTTTTTAAATCAATAATTTATGAGTCTGCCATTTTATCAATCTTATAAAGATTTCAGAATCTGCCACTTTCTCAATCTTTGTACATTATAAGAACAATTTGATTTCATATCAAATGCATCTACAAGGATCTTAATCAATTGGGTGTCTGAAACCCATTCAGTTCAAGGGCACATCATAATGACAAGGTCTTATTGTCCATATAAGGGTTACTTTGCAACCCATTGCTTCCACTATTATAAAGTAGTGCTAATTAACTTTATAAAAGCAAATATTTATGTTAATCCCTCTGCTTCTGCTCTGTAACTTTTTTTCTAATATTGAAACCAATAGTCTTAGAAAAGTAGAACTAAAGTGCACATCATTTATCTCTTAGTTGGGGAATTAAATGTTCCATATAAATAATTGCTGAAGATAATTAAAAGTTAAGACTTAAAAATTTGAAAGTACATTTTGATCATTTTGTCCTCAAAGGATCAAACTTTCCTGCACAAATAAAGAGACCATATTTAGTGGCATTGGACTGTATTTTTGGTGCTAAGATCTCTTAAGTGTGAACATCCATTTTTGTATAGTGACAGCTTTAGAGAAACTGAAGTGAGTAGAACCAACCTAACATGCTTTTTGGATGAATATCCACAAGTCCAGCTTCACCAATGTGGTGTTAAGGCAATGCTTCTCAAACCTTTTGGGTGTGACTTATAGTAAAAAGCATATTTTACAATCTCAAACGCTACACAAATACAAACAGGAAATAAAATTTGCTCTTTCTAATGTACTGCGACATTTTCTTTTCTTTTTCTTCTTTGTATTTTCCTATCTTATTCTCTATGTTATTTTTAGTTCTTTAAAAGGATTTTTAAACTGATCTTCTAATTTGTTAACAAGTCGCAGCCATCAGTTTGAAAGTGCTGCATTTGTGACCCACAGTGAAAGCTCCTATTGCCTCTCGGTCTTTTTGCCCCTATGTTGCCAAGCAATTGTATTTTTAATCCTGCTTCCGTATAATACCTTACAACGCTGATCCCTATTATTTGTATTTTGAGTGTTAGTGTTTAAGTCAATCACAGCTAACCATTTCAGGGACAATTGCCGGTTGTATGTCAAATAGTTGTTGCTTTCTTCTGCTGCTTTAAAATATTTTTGTCTGTCTCTTTATCTCTTTTCCTTGAAGTGTCCCAGATATTTATAGTACTCTGAATTTGTGAAAGTTGGGCTTGAAGGCCATCATCAATCACTGACAGATTCTTCCTATTCTAATAGGAGAGATTTGTAAATGATCATATTTTCTACAATTTGGAGCATTGTTTGCCATTTTTTTCTTCAAACTTTGAAGTCAAGAATTTCTTTATGACTAAAACTCTATATGAAAAAAGTGAATCAATATACACAATATATTTTATTTTTTAAATATTTATTTATTTTTAGAAAGAGAAGAAGGAAAGGAGAAAGAGTGGGAGAGAAACATCAATGTGCAGTTGCCTCTCATGTGTCCCCCACCGGAGACCAGGCCTACAACCTAGGCATGTGCCCTAATTGGGAATTGAACCGGTGACCCCCTGCTTCACAGGCCTGTGCTCAATCCACTGAGATACATCAGCCAGGGCTGTTTTTTTTAAAGATTTTGTTCATTTATTTGTAGAAGGGAAGGGAAAGAAAAAAAGAGGAAGAGAAATATCAACCTGTAGTTTGCCTCTTGCATACCCTCTATTAAGGACCTCACTCACAACCCAGGCATGTGCCCTGACTGGGAATCGAACCAGTGATCCTTTGATTCTCAGGCCTGCACTCAATCTACTGAGCTACACCAGCCATGGCTAAACCATTTAAAAACCATTTAAATGCCATTTAAATATGTAATGTAGGACATATTCTTTAGATTGTTTGAATAAATGGGTCTCTGGGAAAAAGAATTTTCTTGGTTTCAACAATAAATTGAAATAATACCAAGTATCTACAGTGAATCTAATTTAATTTTATATACCATACTTTGTTTTATCCATGTATTTTGCAAAAGTGATAATCAAAGCATTTAACTCAGGCATGGTTTAAACTGCTTCTCAGTAACTTGACCAGATGGATGTTAACTCTAACATTACAACACATAATATGAAAAAAAATACAAAGAGAAAAAAGCTAATATTATTGAATGGCACTTGTTGAGCTATTGGTTACAATTTCTTTAATCAAGGATATAGTATAGTATGTCATATTTTTTTATAAATTTTATTTACTTGTCTTTAGAGGGGAAGGGAAAGAGAGAAGGAGAGAAATATCAATGTATGGTTGCTTCCCATGTGTCCCCTGCTGGGAACTGGCCTGCAATCCAGGCATGTGCCCTGACTGGGAATTGAACCGTGATCATCTGGTTTGCAGGACTGCACTCAATCCACTGAGCTACACCAGCCAGGGCTAGTATATTATATTTTTAATGTTGGATGAGTAGGTTTTTATTTTTGTAATTTTTCTACAATTAAATTTTGATGGCTTTCTTTTTTATATAAACCCACATGCAATGCTTATATATCTTTAGATATAAAGTAAAATGCTCAAATGTAATCTTATAAAATATATATAAATATAAACTACAGAGTTTTTTTTAAGATTTTATTTTTATTTATTTGTAGAGAAAGGGGAACAGAGGAAGAAAGAGAGGAAGAAAAATTACAATGTGTGGTTGCCTCCCACACACCTCCTACTGAGGACCTGGTTCAGAACCCAGGCATGTACCCAAACTGGGAATTGAACCAGCTACCTTTTGCTTCACAGGCCAGCACTCAGTCCACTGAGCCATACCAGCCAGGGCCAGAGCTGTAAACCTACGAGTCCAAAAGTCCATCTTGAAATTCTGATAATGTCTATGACAGCATCATTGCATAATGGCATACTGAGACATTTTTGTTTTAGAGTTTCCTGCTGAAGATTTACATAATCTCTCAAAATAATTAGCTTTTTGTTGCAAGAAAACTGCTTACTTGGGAAAGTTCAAAAAGAACATTTCCTCTATAGATCTAGAATTGTGGTTCTGCACACCTTATGGGACTTTTACAGACATAAGAATGTTTATTTGAAAATGATTGAGTGCTCAACACACCACAGATGCCCAGCCTAAATAATAGCAGTGGAGATTACCCAGAGTCGGCTTCTTGTTTCGAAAGCAAAACCAACTACATTCAGTCTCATTTCTAAGATAAGCACTTGTATGTTTCCAGAGGATCAATGAATGATTAAATCTTGAAGCCATGAGATGGAAGAAAAAGACCATATGGGTCTCAGAAAAGAAGAATACAAAGGAAGAAAAGCACATGGATACATATTTTTATTAATTATATAAACTTCCCAATATTATACCTTTGAAAACATTTTAGAAGAAACTGACTATATGGCCTTTAATTTAATTAATTGACACAACATTTGTATCTCTCCAGATGTCAGATATGAGGAAAGAAAAAACACTCTGGCTATCCTGTAACCTTCATTATCCAAGGACTGCCATTGTGAGAGTATCTCTGATGATAAGGAGACCCTCCTTATATTCATGCAGCCAATTGTTTTGGAAACATTTTAAGCACAATATTTAATAAGAAATGCTACTTTTAAAGAGTGTTTACTTTTAACTTATTGTTTATTCTATTTACCCTCTAAGACTTCCCATTGTACTCCATTGCATTGGCACGGCATCTACGTTAGTATTGCTTTGCAGTGTTAACCTGTGTTCTTCTCAAAGTTATGCAAAATTAAGGATATAATATAACCTGCTTTTTAAAAAATGTATATGACAATAGAATAGTTGTTATATATCTGATCACAAATGTAGGTAGAAACTAGATATGTTTAGAAATTCTTTAAATAACATTTAGATACACTAACATTAAGCTTATATAACTGGTAATATACAACTATTTGATAAATAGGCTTTCTTAGTAGTTTATGAGAATGCTCTCATTCTTGCCAACCTCATCAAGTTATTGTCAAAAATAAATATGATTAGAGAACTGAAAACACAGTAAACAAGGCAACATAAACATTAGTATTGTTAAAATTTTAAAAGGGGGGTGTTATCCCAATTCTATCATTTTTCAGCAGTGTGACTGGAAAAAGTCATAGAACCTAGAAGACTTATCGCCCTCTGATGATACGGCAAAATGGAAAAACATTCTTATATGAGTCTTTGTGAACCTTGTATAACAGGATAGCTGTTTGGTTTAAATAAGACAATAAGCATCAGTGAACTTGAAAATCTTTGTCAAAACATACTGTACATCACAGACCATGGACACTCAACCACTCACGAGACATGACACTCACTCCGTTCTGGTTGTTTAAGGCCTCCCATATCTTCTGCTCTGTCTTCTCTGTCAAAAGTCACTAACTGATTAGTTCCTTCATTCCAGCAGAACTGTCCTAGAGTGTAGCCTTTCCCACATTTGTTGTACCAAAACTTTCTCTACCCCTTCCAATCCTCTCCAGTTGTTCTGAAAAACTTTCTACCTTAACACCATAAGGGTGCTGTTCTGTGGCTCGAAATAGTCCAGTTTCCCATTTCCAGCTCTATTATATTAGAGGGTTCATGCACCTGCCTCTCTTCTAGCAGCTCATAATTTCTATTTATCCTCAACTAAAACATCTATGTTGATCTATCAGTTTTGACATTACTTTAGTCTGGATTTCTTTGCTGTTCAATCATCCTTTTGAAAGTCACAAACCAGCATCCTAGAATGTGTTTATTCTACTTGGAACCTTCAGTTTCAAAGCCATGGAAGAAATCTGAGATAATAACACAATTTTCAGAGTTGTCATAGTAGCGCAATATCAGAATGTGTATGAAATACAAAACTAAGAATTCTGAGTCTAAAACTTGGTTAGATATACTGCTCATAATTCTTGTAAAAATAATAAGTTATCATCATTCATGTGATTATTAATTTTTATGAAATGACACAGAGCAAAAATGTTATATATATTATTATTAATTTTGAAAAATTCTTCACTATATTTTATTTTTCTTAGCTTTATAGAATAAGAATATTGAATGTAGAAGAGTGAACCCTAGTGCAAACTATGGGCTTTGGGGTAATAATGACATGTCCATGAATGATGATGGGCCCATGGGTTCATTTCCTGTGGTTCCCATGGGTACCACTGTTGCTTGGCATGTGAACAGTGTGGGGGCAGGGAAATTAGGGAACTCTGTGATCTCTACTCAGTTTCACTGAACCTGAAATGGCTCTAAAAATGAGGTGCATTCATTTTTTAAAAATTTTGCATGGTTATGTGACTTGTCCAGCACCATTGAGGCCAAATATATTCACAAGACTCATAATTCAAATCTAGTTTTGTATTTTTCTCACCACTTCACCACACAACTATTCATGCCTAAGAGCATGACAGCTTAGGCATTGTATCTGAAGATGAACAAGCTGATTATTAATTAGATAGCATTTGATAGCATAGATGGTAGGTGAGAAACAAATTTTGTAAAATTAACATCTGTTATTCTTTAGGTCAAATGATATACAATTGCTAATATTGTAGAACAATTATTTTTCTTCAAAATTCATATTTTGTCTTCTTTTGGCATTTTACTCTGGCTGATAACTTGCCTTTTTTAACTCCTTGTTTGTCTTGTCATTCCTTCTGGCGGTGACCGGGTTGTATGACAATTAGAAAATAATATGTGATTGGCAAAAAGGGACACAGAGGCTGAGGAAACTGACCTGATATAAAACTTTTCTGCTTTCCTTTGAATCTCATTTTTAATCTCCATAATGCTAATTGAAAATGCATTGGTGTGTTCTTATCAGATCTCTTCCTAAATTCTTGATAACTTCAAAAAATCGATGTGTAATGGCTGCTCTAGGACACCTCACTAGTTGTTATACGGTATGTAATTTGTCTTCCTAAAAATTAAAATCTTTCTTTTTGTACAGTATAGGGATCTAGGCAATTACATATACTAAATTATTGACAAGAACACAAGAAAAAATGTGGTTATCAGAAGGTAAAATAGTAAAAAAATATAAACATTGTGCTAAATACACAGAAAAATTTTAAAATACCTATAATTATTTTCTTTTGTAGAATAATGTCAAATATACATTTAACTGAATATGTCCCATTGCTTTACTAAATAAAGTATATTTAAAGTATTGGATATTTAAAGGATATTTAAAGTATATTTAAAAACATTGGACTTTGGATTAAAATGAATGATAATTCCTTGGCTATAGCATGTGGGGCACAAACCCATACCTTTTAAGTCATCGCTTTAATGTAATATAGCAGTTTGTTATTACTTTTATCATACCCCTCTCTCTACTTCTGTAAACTAAAAAGGCTCCTGTCTGAAAGCTGTCTGGGAACGCGGCCAAAGAAGGAAGAAGGTTGCAAAAACTCTGGGGACTTGAAAGCAAAGTGGTTGGCACTAGTTTGGTCTTCACTTTAAACTAAAATTAAAACAATTGACAGACATGTTCAGTAATCTCTCTTTTAAGGAAAGAATAGAATGCCTCTATAGCAATGTCAAGTGGAACAATTTGGTCCTGGCCCAAGTCATGCAGCTGTTCGGTGGGAAAAGAGTAAAAAGGCTTCAGTCCAAAGCAGGCACATAAGGCAGGATTGTTCATCAAGAGTTACTGGGGCCCTCACATTTAGAACAAAGAAAGCAACACTAACACCCAGGAATGCAAGTTATGAGCATTTTCAGCACAAATTCAGCCACACCATCTTCAGTGATTCATACAAAAGATAGCAGTGTTTTGTGTAGTACAAGTATGCCTGATGACCGTGGGCAAATCACATATTAATCAAACATTTTGAAAGAAATGATAAATATTTGGTTATTGATTAAATACACATATATCCATTAACCACTTCTGATTCCCACCTGCTCATTAAAGGTGGATCAGGTAAATGGAAAGATAAGAGAAAAAGGGTTTTGGGAGCCAGTCAGCTGAGCCAATGTTGCTTGTCAGCGACTTCAAAATAACAAAATGGGGAATCAAGTATAATTGCTCCAAAGTAATGGAGCGGAAATTTGGCAGTGAAATAGGAAACTCGGACCTGTCCATTGGCTATTGTGATATCACATCCTTCATTTTTAGTCCCATACTTTTTAGGCTTTTTTGATCCTGTATTAAAATATGAATGGTCTTTCTATTATTATTATTTTTATTTTATAACTTCTCTTTGGCACAAATTCCTTTCCTTCTTTCTCTTCCATTTTTCCCAATTCATTTTCTGAAGTGAGTGATCCTCCCATTACCTTTGCTTCCTCACCACCTACTATTTCCCTGATTAATTCATTTCAATGTGCCTTCTGTTCTCTCTGTGCTGGTGAGACTGTTTTCTTCATGAGCAGTAAAATTTCCTTTTGGGAAAAACTCAATGATTTCTTTTTAGTCTTCTCTTGCTTTTTGCCTTATCTGCCTCATCTAGCACTGTTGGAGATATAATATAAATTAAAGAGAAGCTAGAAATTAGACTGTCTTTAAAGGAGTTAATGCTACATTTATTGGACATGATAGTTACTTTGAAACTGTAGAAGAGTGGATTTCAAGATAATTAGGAAGGACATAAGAAAACCAATGGTCTAAAGGCAGTAAGGGATGTTAGCTATACCTTTAATGTTAATGGCTTGGCAGTCTACAAGGGAAGCTAATGGTAAAAACGAAGATGGGGATGAGAAGACAATATAGGAAAATAATATTCATTTACTCGTGTACCACACTGGGACCTATACGGTTAAAGAACGAACATAATGACTATACTAATTAGAGGTTTTCTATATGCTGTAAACTCATGTTAGAAACAGTCAGTTTGGTAGGAATTTAGCAAGTTTTGAGAAAGAGAATAAATATAGAAGAAAGTCTGATAAAAAAGCATGAATGGCAAGAGTAAGGTACATATTGAGAGTGGCTAGTTTTTCATCTTCAAGCTTCTGAAGGTTCCAACTACAGAGTTGAACATCATTGTAGGACCCATCTTAGTTTTTCAAGTTATTTTGTTAACATAACTGGCAGTTTATAGTCACAATGGAAATAGTAGAAAATAGCTTAAATAATGTAAACTTTGGGTGGATAAGGTACAAGTACTTGGAAACAAAACTATGCAGGGAAAGTAAAAGCCTTAACCCTTTGCTATGCATGCCTTGATGCCAAATAAGTTCCTTTGTGTCTTCCTATGCTGAACCCTGAGGTTTTACGAGAGAACAGAAATGAATAAACAAAACAGAAGCATAAAGAGAAGGAAGGAAGGGGAACAGAAGGAGTTGGAAAGTAATAAGCAGAAGGAATAGGAGTGAAGGCAGAAAAGAAAGTGGACAGTTTCTGGTGTTAGGTGCACAGAATCAGGAGTAAATAAATTTGCATTTAGGTATATCTAAAGTTGGCTAGATACAGTCTGCTACACTTCTTTTCCTATTTAAAGTACTGAACTTGAGGCCAAAAACACTTGTTAAAATTTTAATACTAACATGCACTAACACATCTTGAGAGCACTTTGCAGTTGAAAAATGTTTTCTATAAGCAATTTAATCTCATCAGATGGTAAGAATTATTAAAGTGAATTGTGCAGGATATCTGCAGAAAGGCTACTAAGAGAAAATGTTTTCAACATTTAAAATGCTTGAATGTTTCTTAAAAGATAAATTAATACATTAATTCACAACTGCTCTTTAAATCTGCATATTTATATCTTTAGGAAATAATTACTGAAAGAAAGCAGTTTTAAAATACCAAAACTATGATAAGGAAATGTAAATATGCTTAGTGTTAAAAGTACAATGTCATGCAATTAAAGAAGTTAAAATTTTAAACTTCTGTCTTAAAACTTTTAGAAAGATTTCTCATAGAATAACATGAAATCTACACTTAACTAACAAATATTTTTTAAAACAATCTTTAATAATTTGACTTGACTTGGTATTTCAGGATTCGTAGGATATATTCCAGGAGTGAAATTGCTGGGTCAAAAGGCAGATCCATTTCTAATTTTTTGAGGATAATCCATACTGCTTTCCATGGTGGCTGCATTTCCAGTTATATACAGAGAAGAATTAAATCTTAGTTCTTTAAAGAAAATTGCAAGTCAGTTGGAAAAAATTTTTTTAATCAAATAATTAATTTATGCTAGAACTAAAGTGTTATTACATTAGAATGTTCAAATGGCTCTCAAATAGTATTTGAATAATCTATATTTGGATGATCCATATCAATTTTTTTTATAAAAAGTAAATTTTCTATGAGTTTGCTGTTTATAAACATGAATGTGAAAAAGTATACCTCTAGAATTGAAGTAATGTTAGGACTAAGGTCTCCTAATAATGAAATGCAATTGAAAATGTTGAGCTTGTGACCCTTTTCATTTACATTCCCTCCAAGCAAATGACATTCACAAATTATATTTTGTGGGAACTGTTACATAAGAGACATAGTTGATTTTCCTTATTAGGAGACTACGTTCTTGTCTAACTTTAAAACTTGGGCATATTTTGAATATGCTTCAATATTTTCAAAATTTTTCATGGAAGAGTAAGTTCAATAATGTCTAACTTTTATCAATCTGATGGCGTAAGCAGGAATAGGGACCGATTAAGCCTATACTCCTTTTCATGTCCAAATATCTTACTGAGAAAAAAAAAAATCACAGCTGGATATGGTCCCAGGAACTTCACTAGATGACAAAGAAAAAGACCAATCTTCCACAGACGCTTAATGAAGACATGGTTCAGGGGGTTTTCTGTGCTAGAGATCATTTTGCCCACCAAGCCAAGACAAAAGCAGTGGTTTTCTGCAGTTAAAGCCTGTAATCAAAGCAGAATAGAAGAAGAAAAAAAACCTTCATTGCTCATTAAATCACTTACAGTGGTTTTCCCTTGGATTCACAAGTCAGAATTAAAGGCTGTCCTTCTTGTGGAAAAGGAGTGGACGGTATAATCTTAACTGATGGTGTATCTAGAAAAAAATAAAAAGGTCATTAAACACATATAAAACTATACATTTAGTAACTGTACATTACACTGTGTGTTCATGCTCTTTTTTATAATTGTGTACATACAAAAGGGATTTCTTAGATTTGGCAAAACAAAAATATGTAATTTTAAGAAGCTACTATCTTGTCCATGGAAAGCTAACAGAACTATCTGAATGTTTGATGAGCACTACTGTTGTATTATTTCTGAAATCTGAATTTAAAAGTGAAATTGCAGAAAACTGGGTTCAGATGAATATCAAGCACTTCATACAATTGTTTCTTCCACTATTTATAGACAGCTATGAATACTATTATTGTGGACTGAATGCATTTTTGTACATTTGAATAACAACACTTTCATTGTTGCAGGGATACCAGAAGCTATAATAAGGTATCCACGCACACACAAAAAAACTGAAGATCAACTACTATCTCACAGAATTATGCAAAATCTTTTTGAAAAATGCAGTAATGCAGTAATTGGTACATGCTGTTTGCTCTAAAGTAGTTAGCAAGACATTTGTAGTAGTTATTTAGAATATTGCTAAAAGTTAACTTTTTGTTTTATACGTTACAACATATTGTTAATTATGTCCATTTAGTAATGAAATCACCCTTAGTGGAAAAAGATCCAAGAATACTTTAAGACATTTATATTTATAACTTTCTGCTATGTAATATTTAATAAACAAAAATATATATTTCATACAGAAATGGAAAATAAGCTAAAGAAAGGGGGCAATGTAAGCCATATCATTTCTTCAGGAGACTTTGCTAAGTCCTGGCATCCTGTATCTCACAGTCAACAGGGAATTGCCTCCTCCTCTCAACTCCATTATAAACAACACAGTTTCTGAGCATTCCTGATAGTCAAAGTTAGTCACATCCTTTCCTTAGTTGTGATGGAAAAATGGAACTATCCTGGGGTTATACACGCTAACTTTGAAGCCAAATTAAATAGATATCAATCAACTGTGCAATTTTTGTTTATTTTTGTTTTTCAAATTTTATTTAGTTATAGAGAGAGAAGGGAATGAGAGAGGGAGAGAAACATCAATATGTGGTTGCCTCTCACATGCCACCCACTGGGGACCCAGCCACAACTCAGGCATGTGCCCTGACTGGGTATTAAACCAGCAACCTTCTGGTTCACAGGTTGGTGCTCAACTCACTGAGTCACATTAGCCAGGGCTAACTTTTAGGTTAGAATGTTATTTCAGAAAGATACTGAGATTTATCACATATGGAAAAATAGACCTTATAGCTATTTATCCCTTTTTAGCTCATTCTTTTCCAATCATTTAAATAAGAAAATACATTTAAGGACTTCCGCCAAGATGGAGGCATAGGTGGAAACATTGTGCCTTCTCCCACAACCAAGTTTGAAGACAACAAAGTTTTAATAAACAAAAACACAGCCAAAACACAGAAAATTAATCTATACGAAGTCTGATCACAATGAACCATTCACCCAGACTGGTAAGAGGGGCGGAGCCAGCAGCAGAGCAGGGTTAGGCAGGAAGGATCCCCCAATCCAAGCATGCAGGAAGCATGGACAGGTCCCAGGTGTGGGGTAGCAACGAGCGGACCCAGTGAGGGTGCAAGGCGGCAGGCTGACCACAGTCACACATTCACGCACAGATAAACCAGTGAAGGAGCGAACAGTGAGACAGACCTCGCAGGCCCCAGCAGCAGGGAGCAGCAGAGGGGACCGCCATTGCCCTTCTCTTACCACGCCCCCACAGACAGTGTCACAACCCAGCAACTGAGTTGCCCCGCCCTGCTGAACACCTAGGGTTCCACTACTCATATGTAACACGCACAAACAGTCCAAAACATGGCTCAAGGAGAACTCAAAGCCCCAGAGCCGATAACTCTAAGCGACCAAGAAATAGCCAACCTCTCAGATGCACAGTTCAAAATACTGGTGACCAGGATGCTCACAGAACCGGTTGGTTTTAGTCACAAATTAGAGGACAAACGAAGGCTAAACTAATTGAAATGAAGGGAAATGCACAGGAAACCAATAGTGATGGAAAGGAAACCAATAGTGATGGAAAGGAAACCAATAGTGATGGAAAGGAAACTGGGACTCAGATCAAGGGAGTGGACCAGAAGGAAGAAAGAAAAAAACAAACAGAAAAGAAGGGAGAAACAAGAATTCAAAAAAATGAGGAGAGGCTTAGGAACCTCCAGGACATCTTTAAATGTTCCAACATCCGAATTATAGGGGTACCAGAAGGGGAAAAGGAACAGCCACAAGTGGAACACTTATTTGAACAAATAATAAAGGAGAACTTCTCCAGTCTGGCAAAGGAAATAGACTTCCAGGAAATCCAGGAAGCTCAGAGAGTCTCAAAGAAGTTGGACCCAAGAAGGAACACATCAAGGCACATCATCATTACATTAGCCAAGATTAAAATGAAGGAGAGAATCCTAGAAGCAGCAAGAGATAAGGGGACAGTCGCCTACAAAGGAGTGCCCATCAGACTGTCAGCAGATTTCTCAAGAGACACATTACAGGCAAGAAGGGGCTGGAAAGAAGTATTTCAAGTCATGAAATCCAAAGACCTACAACCAAGATTGCTCTAGCCAGAAAAGCTTTCATTTAGAATGGAAGGACAAAAAAAGAGCATCTCAGATAAGGTCAAATTTAAGGAGTTTATCATTACCAAGCCCTTATTATATGAAATGCTAAAGGGACTTACATAAGAAAAAGAAGATGAAAAATATGAACAGTGAAAGGACAGCAAACTCACAGTTATTAACAACCACACCTAAAACAAAAGCAAACCAAGAGAACGGTTAGATCAGGAGCGGAACCATAGAAATGAAGATCACATGGAGGGTTAGCAACAGGGGAGTGGGAGGAGGAGAAAGGGGGAGAAGGTATAGAAGATAAGTAGCATAAACAATAAGTAGAAAATAGATAGGGGGGAGGGCAAGAATAGTAGGGGAAATATAGAATGTAAAGAACTTGAGACACGTGGTCATAAACTAAAGGAGGGGAATGGTGGGGGAGGGTGTGTGCAGGGTGGAAGGGAATGAAGGGGGGAATAGAACAACTGTAATGGCATAATCAATAAAACATATTAAAAAAAGAAAATACATTTAAGATAATCAACAATCTTATCCAAATTACAAACAGGCATTCCATATACATCATAGAAAATAATTGCAGTGTAAAATTACCCAGGAAGAAAAAAATGAATTTGAAGAAATATAATATATCCTCATCATATTTTAATTAGTAGAAAAATAATAAATAAATACACCACTATTTTTTATTATTATCACAGTTAATGACTAGACTTACCATATAATTTTGTCTTCAAAGCAGAACAATTTTTAAGGTACAGAGAAAATATTAACAATTATGCACAGAAACAGCTGGGAGCAAAAACAATTCTGGGCAAACTGAGGTCTATGATTTTTTGAAATTTGAGTATGTATACATAAAACAAAATTTAATTTTCTTCTGACAATGTAAAAGAAAGCTTTATTTCCAGGAAAGATTATAGAAGAATAAAGATCACAAAAGTATGATTTAGGGAAAGAAAATCATGTTAATTTGGGTGCCTGTTATGAGTAATTTTATGTGTCGACTTGAATGTATCATGAGACACCTAGATATGCAGCCAAACATTATTACAACTATTTCTGTAAGAGCATTTTGGAGGAGATGAATGCTTATTAATATTTTATTTTTAATTACCGTTTATTTTTAATACTATTTTGTATTAGTTTTAAGTTTACAGCATCATGGTTAGACAGTAATACTTAACAAATTGCTCTCCCCAATATTTCCAGTACCCACTTGCCACCATACATAGTTATTGCAATGTTGTTGACTCTGTTTCCTGTGCTATACTTTACATCCCTGTGATTATTTTGTAACTGCCTATTTGTACATCTTAATCTGGAGAAGATTAATATTTAAATTGGTAGATTTAAAACACTGCTCAAAATAAAGTGGGCAGCTCTTGTATAATCCATTGAAGTTTTGATAAGAACAAAAAAGCTGACCCTTGCCCAACTCTTTCTATAAATTAAAACATTTACTTTTTTCGAGTCTTTAGACTTGAACTGAACATCCTGGGTCTTGAGCCTGCTGGACCTCAGACTGAAATGACATCAGTTCTTGTTCTTACGTTTTGGACTCAGAATGAAACTAAATAATTGGTTCTTCTTATCTCTTCCATGCTGACTCAGATTGAAGATTCAGAGACTTGCCAGACTGTATAATTGTGTGAGCCAATTGTTTAGTGTGTGTATGTGTGTGTCCATTCTCGCTATTAGTTCTGTTTCTCTGGAGAACACCAACTAATACAGACCTCTAACAGACAAAACTTGGAACATGTTTTTTTTTTTTTTACGAGGGGTGAGCTCAGAAAGCACTGAGAGATGAGGGAGAAAGGGAAGGAAGAAAATAAAAACGGTGTTATCGAGCAGATTACACCAGAGACAATGGGTTAAATTCTGCTGTGAACTCAGAAAAAAATGTAGGGCATGCCTCAGTTATGTTCTTTGATGGGCAGGGCACAGGAATATTTAGGAAATACAGGTCTGCCCAGAAGATACCCAGCCATACAATATGAAGGATAGTGACATGTATGGAGGAAGATACAAGATATGATAAGCATTGTATATAGGACAACTATGCCTCAAGTCCCCCTCAAAGTAGGCACCTTGGGACCTCACACAGTTCTCCCAATCACCATCAGCTGCTCCATTGTATTTTCCGAATCTCACTGACAGTTTGAAATCTCTTCTCTTTCAAAGGTAATTTCAGTTTTGAGAAAAGTCAAAAGTTGCAGGATACCAAATCTTGGCTATAGGGGGACTGAATCACCTGGGTGATTTGATGTTTTGCCAAAAAACTGCATGGGACGTGAACCATGAGCAGGTGTTTTGTCATGATGAAACTGCCAATCATCAGTGCCCTTAGCTATGGCTTTCTGAATCATCCAAATAGTTTCCATGGAGGAATGGATAATTTGATGCACATTCATTGTTGTACTCACTCAGTCATTTTGAGTGTGACAGCCACACTGTGCACATACTCACTCTGCAGCATCTACTGTCCCTACTGACTAGTACAGTGAAGTCATCATTGTTCACACATGAACGATGTGCATTCCAGTCCACTCTCCTTGGCTGCCAGGTTACATGGTGTAATGCAAATCACTCTCATTATATTAACAATGGCTGAACCTTTTCCAGACCTTGTTTTTAACAATTCTCATTAGTTCTCAGTGAGAATTACTCTGGAGCGAGGAGGGAATGTTATCCTGCTGGCACTCCTGGTCTATTCAATGCAAAGGAGTGGTGTGTGTCAAAGGGGTATGGATAGAAAAGTATCTGGAAATATACAGTGGCAGGTAGCTATTTGAAGAGAGGAAACAGAACATGGTCTGATTGCTCTTAGCACTGCATTTTTCAGTTTAAATAGTTTATAAGATAGGTAACAACTTGTGTAACAAATAGTTCCCTGAGGCACGGTTCAATGTGCTCTTCATATTCAAAATACAGAATTCAGTTATAATTACATGCCAAAGCAGATAATATGCTTAACATGTATTTCTACCAAACATTCACGAAGACCACCAAATAACCACTAAGTTACCAAAATCACGGGATATAACACAATACTCTTATTTCACATCAGAATGTTGATATGAAATAAAATATTGATTAGATTAAAATATTCCTAAGAATTATCCTAAGTTATGTAATGTCTCTTTTCTCCATCACCCCCACATTTCTGACTCAATCCTTACATCTCTAGTTACTTTTCCCAGATTTGGTTCAGTTATCTTCTTATATTTAGTCTTTAGCTACTGAGATCACCAAGAGCGTGATTCACAATCTGTTCTCACATACTTTTCTCTAGGTCCCTTCAGTGATATGCACCTTTTCAGTTTCTATCCCCTCACCAATCACTCTCAGATTTACATCCCACGGCAGTTCTGTCCCACGAGCTATACTTACGTGTATGCAGTACCTATCTGACATACCCACTAGAATGTCTAAAAGATATGGTACATTGAGTCCAAAATGAACTCAGTCCCTGACCTTCCTTCCTTCCTCAGTATGTTCTTCTTCCAGCAATCTCTGTTCTACACAACACCACCAGTCTCCATCCACCATATATATGAGACACCTCTTGTTCTTTAACCTTTTCTAAATCAATCAACTAATCACATCTGGTTGATCTACCTCCTAAATAATTTTCAAATCTCATTTCTCTTTTTATAGTTCCACAATCACTTCTTTTATCTGCTTTACCATAATAGTGATCTCCCTTGTACCAATTTTCCACCCCTTTCACGCTTCTGTAACTAAAGAAAATTGTCTGCAGAAAACATAAATGCAATCACATCATTTTTCTGGTTAAAATCTTGCATGGTTAATCTTTGCTTTTAGGACTCCAAGAAAAATCATTAGACAGCCTTGCTAAAAACAACCATTGATTACTCAAAACTTTGGTCACATACCTCTGCCACAGGTCCTGCTTTCACCTTGTGTAATTTTTAAAAAGTCACTGTTCTATGCTCAGTGTCTGTCGGTGCTTTGTGCAAACTCCATGCTTAATAAACAAGTTATTAAATAAATGGCACACAAATCTTATATACCTTATTATCAGTTTGATACTTTAATTATGAAATACTAGAAAAATAATTGAAATTTGTTGGTGCCTGATGTATGTAAAATTAACCTTAAATATTCATATTAAAAACCTTGGGCTGACTTTTACTCTAAGCTTATATTTATTTATTTTTTAAATACCACTACATTGACCTTTATTTATTCTCTTAATTTTTTTTACTGTTGTTCAAGTACAGTTGTCTCCATTTCCCCACAACCACTTCCCCACCCACCCACCTGCACCTCCCACCCTCGAAATCCATGTATTCTTTACATGTTCCTTGATGACCCTTCCCCTTTAGGTCAATTAAATAGCAATTACTGACTTTCTTCCTTGCACACATTTTCTGCATTAGACACCATTAGGTAACAACTTTTCAAGATTAAGAAATGGAAAATTGTTTTTTAATTCAAATACTACATACTGATTTACTCATCTGTTTTTGACAGGGAAAGAGCTCAATTTATGGAGGAATTTATTTAAATAATTCACCCACAGTTCTATTTCCATGATATGTGAGCATTCCTTTTTAAACATGGCATGTTAAAAACATCCTCAAAATTATATTTTTAATCTCATCAAATACTACAGTGACAAGATTATTACCCCAAATTTGATTCCATCTCAAGTATATATATATTTTTAGTAACAGGAAATAATTTGGTCTATAACAGGTTTTTACTTAACACTACAGGTCTGTCATTATTATTCCCATTTTAATTTCATGTTAGTGTATCTATAAGGGAGTTGATCAAGCTCTCCCATAGGATAAAATTAAGGTAGAGTTAATTTAGTGAAATATGAATGACATTCTAAAAATAATACCTTTAAATTGGTATAGAACTTCTATACTTGGGTGTCTCAGATAAAAAAAAAGACAAACAAAAATTGTAGTCACATAAAAAAGGTTAATTTTAACTTTATAATTTCCAGAATTTCACCAAAATATTTATTATTTTAATAATTTAATCTTTATATAAATATTTTGTGTATTATTCATTTTTATATGTAAAAATAACTGGAGAATCAGAAATGGCACAATGCACAAGAGATAATAAGATAACTTTATAAAATAATCTTAAATTTCTACATATATTATGCTATTAATCTTTTTACTAATGAAGATATGAGACTGAATGAGAATGTAAATAATGCAAAACTAAACCTTTTATTATATGTATATATTATTGCCAAGTTATTTATTAAACATACAAAAAGTAGTTTTTCCTGTGTATATTTAAGTTATTTGTAAATTTTATTTGGCTGTAGTTCCTCATTTCAAATACAGTTAAACTTCAGTTTCCAAATGTCTCCTGTCTTGAACAAGGAGGTTCTCATGTTGTTCAAGGTTCTCCAAGTTGTTCATGGGAAATATGTCTTGATTGTCCAACAAAACTCCGGTTCTCGACCTGACAGACCTCTCATGCTGACACCTGTTTGAGCAGTCACACATCTCTCAGGCACCTCTCAGTTTTTGAACAAATTTCTTTCCAAAGAGGTGTCCAGAACAAATTGAGTTTGAGAACCCAGGTTCCACTGTATACTTCAAAGTATTGAAAATATTTTTTGAAAATTTTACTTAAATAATGATTCTGCACTTGCTTTGGAAATATTCCATCTATTTTTCAGTCCAGATACAGTAAGAGTTGCATTTCATCCTACTCTACCTCAACACAAAACAGTATTACAGTTTTATATATCTTATTTCAATTTAGTACATTAATTCTCAATTAAGTTACCAATGTAAGAGTATTCTATTATAACACTTAATGATAGCAAAAAAAGGGGAGGTTTGTAAGAATGCATTATTATTATCACTGTAATTATTTACACTTGCTTTATCTTGTATGTTAAACTTAGATTTGTTTTGGTAAACTAACAATTACCATGTCTGTTTTAAAATATCTTCAGATAAGTCAACTCTACAACATCATTTTTATTAAAAATAAATATATGTATGTAATGTGTACTGTATAATATGCAATGCTTATATTTTACTTATGAATACATATTTAAGTGACAGGAAACAGTATATAAGTAGGTTTAAATTATTTCATAATACAGGATTTATACTGTTATTAGTAAACACTATGCTTAGCAAAAAAAAAAAAAACTCAACAAACATATTTTTTATTTAAATGGCTGCTTTATCTACCACATTTGAGCATTCAAGATTCAGGATCTTAATCTATTAAATTATGTGTCTCCAGAACCTAATAAAATGCCTTCCATAATAAGAGTTTCTTAAATTTGGGGAGAATAAATGAATGAGCTACCTTCTCCTTCTCTTAGAATGAAGTAAATGAGGAAGTTTTGCAAAAGCACATAAAATAAGGATATATGCATTTATCTACAATAATATTTTAGTACTTCTTTAGAATTCATCTTTAATAAAAACATGAAAACACACTTTTTTTCAAGTATTATTTTTACTTATCTGAAAAATTTAGAAAGAAACCGCCCTGGCTGGTGTGGATCAATGGATTGAGCACCAGCCTGTGAACCAAAAGGTTGCTAGTTTGATTCCCAATCAGGGCACATGCCTGGGTTGCAGGCCAGGTCTCCAGTAGGGGGTGCATGAGAAGCAACCACACATTAATGTTTTTCTCCCTCCTTTCCCTTCTTTCTAAGAATAAATAGTCTTTTAAAAAAGAAATGAAACAAAATTACTATCAAAAGGTATATTAATAGACAAATATTATTCTTATTCAAAATTTTAAAAGCTTTAATAACATAGGAAATAAGGTCATCTTTTGTTCTATTCAGGATTTGAATCGAAGTACAGATATCTAGTAGGATGGATTTTCTATACCCTTAACAATGATTTCAGAGAAGAGAAAAGATCTGTGATGAAGCTACTATTAAAGCATCTGATAGACAATCTTGAAAGCACAAGCTATTGTAGCATTTAATGTCAGTGGTTTAACAACAACATCATTTGTTTATCCATCACTAGGGGTTTTGCAGGTTAATAAAAAAGTTAAAATTCAAATGTTTTACCAAACAAAAAGCCCTTGCCCCTTCTATAATAATAAAAAATGTAACAGAAANGGATTTGAATCGAAGTACAGATATCTAGTAGGATGGATTTTCTATACCCTTAACAATGATTTCAGAGAAGAGAAAAGATCTGTGATGAAGCTACTATTAAAGCATCTGATAGACAATCTTGAAAGCACAAACTATTGTAGCATTTAGTGTCAGTGGTTCAACAACAACATCATTTGTTTATCCATCACTAGGGGTTTTGCAGGTTAATAAAAGAAGTTAAAATTCAAATGTTTTACCAAACAAAAAGCCCTTGCCCCTTCTATAATAATAAAAAATGTAACAGAAATTTAATGTTATAAACATTGATATAGTTCCTAAAACACGTAGGCACAGCATTACTACTCATCTATATCTGTTGTTTTACTAGAATTGTAGCACTGTAAGGTGGTAACATTATATATTCTAACATTCACACTGCAACAACTGAAGTTCAGGTGTTTTCATAAATGAGATATGACCCACTGCTTCCTATATGCTTAGGAACTAGCTCCTCAGAGCAAAAATAGTCTCAATATTATTCACTGGTTTATCCCGAATCTTAGAATAACTCCTGGACCTGAATTAAATATTTCTTAAATAAATGCATGAGTAATAATTTTTGTAATTTTTCCAACTACTCATCAGGAACACTTGTGCATTATAAAATTAAAACTGTCACAGCTATCTTCTAAGAATAGTAAACATTGGTCAAGTACTTGGTAAATGATAGAAAATACTGTGAATGCTCTATATGCATTGGCTCATTGAATGCATTAGACAGCATACAGGGAAGGTCTGTCATTGACCCCTTACAGAGACCATGAAACCAAGACCTAGAGAAGTGGCTTATCCCGGTTATACAATCATAAATCATCCTAGGGAGTTGCCCCTTCTCTCTCCCTTCTTAATTACCTGCAATATGTTGGTGTTTCTTTTTCTTTCTTGGACTTCCCTAAGGATTGGTGCTTTGTGTTGTATGTTCTGTGTCCTCTATTGTATTTCAAAATCAATTCTTTTTTCATCTGGATGTACTGGCACCTGGCCCAAGATTTGTGTTAGGCTCTATATGATCTGGACCTTGTACAACCTACTTGGCAATGTAACTGAATTTGTTACAATTGACTTCTATGCATGCCTTGTCTAGGTATCTATCTGTATGTTTTTTCTTTTATTCTTTTTAAACTCTATCACATTCATCTTCCTCTAACATCTTTTTTCTTCTTTGACCAATAAATATATTATTTTGGGTGAAGGTGGCTGAAAGATGCAAACTTCCACTTATAAGACTAAGTTCTGGGGATGTAATGTACAGCATGACAACTATAATTAATTATACCATATTGTATATTTAGAAGTTACTGAGAATAGGTCTTAGAAGTTCTCATCACTTTAAAAAAATAATTGTAACTGTGTGAAGGTAATGGGTTTTGTGGAAAGTATGGTAATCATTTTGCAATATACACACCTCTCAAAGCATTATGCTATATACCTCAATTAATGCAAATGGGGCCCCTCAAAAGTGGAATTATCTTCTGGAGGGCAGGCGCCTTATAGTACAGGCTCCCCCGCTACATGAGAGTTCTAGGAACCCATCTGTATCCGTGTACCAGGTGCTGAGAGGATACTTTCAGCTTCAGTGAAATTTTTGAAGACTCTTTCAATACAGTTGCCCATCTCACGAGGGGTGATTTATAAGCACACGCACTGGCCCACACCATGCCAACTGTTCAGCAGTTTTTGACCAAAAATGGCATAATACCCATGCCCCACCCTCCCTACTCACCTGATCTTGCCCCAAGCAACTTTTCTTTTTGTTTCCCTGAGTGAAAAATGTCCTCAGGGAAATGTTTTGCTGATGTGGAAGAAGTAAAACAAACAAACAAAATGACAAAAGCACAAGTTCAAAAATTATTTTGAGCAGCAGAAAAAACATCTGGATAGGTGTATTGTATCAAAGGACACTATTTTGAAGATGACTGAAGTTTCATGGAAGAATAAATACACAATTTTTTGTAAATAAATTATGTTTTTTTTTGTTTCTCGTACTATGTTGGTTATAACACTAAAACTGAAAAATATTTTAAAAGTAAAATATAATTCCTTATCTTATTCATTACAATATACCCTTATCTACATATACCACTAATAAATAAATAATAACCATGAATAAAACAAATTATCCCTACAGCAAATTTTTATCAAGGGAAATATAAAAACTTAGAAGCATTTTGCAGATGAAAGAGTGATTCTTTGCTATATAGCAATCTTACTGCTTAAATGTTTCTGAACAAATGAATTTACTTAGTACTGTTATAAAGATCTCTTGGTACTTACATTGATACTAAGGAATATGATGTACCAAATCACCTTTGTGAAGTCACTTTCCAGTTTACTCTAAAATAGTGGTTCTCAACTGGAGACAGTTTTGTCTCCTGCGGACATCTGTCAGTGTCTGCAGACATTTTTGGTTGATAGAGTGTGAGGGACATGTAGAGGGAATATCACCAGCATTTAATGAGGCCAGAAGTGTTTCTAAATATTCTACAGTGCACAAGACAGCCCCTGCACAACAAAACATTGTCTAACCCAAAGAGTCAATAAGCTCACCTCTGTATATAGCTTCCTTGTCACAACAAATTGGGGACTATTAAGGAACAGTAAAAGTGTGTGCATTTAAATGTGTTGCTTGTTCTTTTCTCACACTTCAGTTGACTTCTGCAAGAAAAGAAATGCTGAATGCTCCGAGTATGACCAATGTGATACTTCACTGAAATAAACACCTTGAAAACAAACTCGATTCATATCTTAAGGTCTACCACGTTTTATAAGGGGCAGTGGGCTGATACACTAAGGGTAAACAGAACCACTTCAGCTGCAGCACGCTCTTGTGCTTATTTCTCTGCAAACGAGTGCCTTTTTCTAAAATGTCCAATTTATTTTTGTTTGTAATTTTGTGATAAAATTTCAACATCACTTTTCTTTTAATATACAATGATTGGAAACTAAAATGTAAGTAAGGATAATAAATGAAATACACAGAAAATGCATTTAAAATAATCTACTATAGAACGCTCAATTGTAAAAATTTATGAAATAGGCTATAAACACCAATATTGAAGCATTTGTTAACTATAGTTTTAATGTTCAAAATATTGAACATTATTTTCATAATGCTTAAAACTATCAGACAATTTTCCTTTAAAGTTCATAAAGTTCTTTTTAATTGTAGTGAAACATTACTTTGGTGACATTTATTTTTTCAACAAATATGTATAAATTACTATGTGTACAAGATGTATTACTACTATTAATAAGTACTATACATCCACAAATATGATCAACCATAAGAATTGTGTCTCAATAAGAAAGATAAGTGATATATCATTCAAAATAATGCAAAATTAAAAAATGAAAGCAACATAGCACTCTGACGAAGTATTATGGGGGTTATTTAGGAAGAGATTATACATACTCGTCAGAAACAAAGAAAGTTACCTAGAGAAGTAGCACTTGAAACAATTCATAGAATACATATTATTTGAATTGGTGGGATTTTTCTAGAGGATAAAATAGGGGGGATTCATGGCAGAAGTCAATAAAAGGTTATGTAGAGAAGAATGTGGGCCATTGAGAAAGCATCTACAAACACTGTAAAGTGTAGGATGCCTTATCTTAAAAGGTATGTTGAGAGCAGCATTATGTGGGATACTTTAAAAGCCTTCAATGTTAAGCTGAAGAGTTTGACCACTAAGTAAAAGCAGTAAGAAATTTAAGTTTTTGATCAAGTGATTATCAGGCTCAGAAGCAAGTTTAGAAAGATATTTGGCCATGTGCGAAACTAATTGGATCAGGGAACAATTAGAAACAAAATGCTTCTAGCCCTGGCTGGTGTAGCTCAGTGGGTTGAGCATGGGCCTGTGAGCCAAAGAATCACGAATCACGGTTCAATTCCCAGTCAGGGCACATGCCTGGGTTGCAGGCCATCTCCCAGCAGGGGACACATGATAGGCAACCATACATTGATATTTCTCTCCTTCTCTCCTTCCCTTCCCTTCTAAAGATAAATAAATAAAATTTTAAAAAAAGAAACAAAATGCTTCTATTATAAAGCTGAGCCACAGGAAGGTTTTATGGAGAGGGAGGTTAGCAGTAAAACTATAGATAACAAATGCTTCAATATTTGTGTTTATAGTCTATTTCATAAATTTTTACAATTGAGAGTTCCATAGTAGATTATTTAAAGTGCATTTTCTCTGTGTTTCATTTATTATCCTTACTTAAATTTTAGTTTCCAATCATTGTTTCTCCAAGATCTTACTCTAGTTATTCTAATAACTATAAAATATATAGAAATAAAAGAATTTATAATTGAGAAAGTTATGATAAAACAATAAAATACATAGAATTTAGAAATCTATCAAATGAAACTCTCCTGTACTAGTGACCTAATGAATTGATGTAAATTGCAGTTTTCATTCGATATTGTTGGTAGATAGGTTTTGCTTTGGAGGGCAGGAAGAAATTCGACTAGTTGACAGCTTCAGCACTGGAGTTGGATTACTTAGGAAAAGGTATCAGAAAGGTCACTAGTCAAATTTCATCACTAGCAGGGGCATTTTGACTCTTCTGAAAGCTCATTTTAAAAATAAGACTGCATATCATCATTTAAAGGACAAAATGAGAAATCAAAATGTACTGTCTCCCTAAACACTTTCAAGTTGTTTATGTTTGAATGTTATTTTAAGTAAATGTTATTGAAGCACCATGGGAAAAAAATCATCATGTGTATGCAAAAAGAAATAGTAAATAATGAAATGAACACATTAATACAAAGATGTTTTTGGTTTTATAAATTGGCCATGGGAGGGCTTATGCATTCAATATTTCTTTAACAAACATGCAACAATAGTAGAAACCGCATAGTTTAAGTCAAGTGAAATGACATATAAAGCTATATGAATTGGTAGAATTACCTCAGTTTTTGTTAGTCACTTTGTCAGTTATCAGGTTCATTTTCATTCCATACATTAGCTAATCTCTGAAATGTTCTCTTACATATCATTTTGGCAAATATGAGAAAAAATCATCATCATCATCAGAAACTGATTATAAAATAATTCTTAAATTTGGTGGTATATTTTGAAATGTATTTAAATTGAGTAAAGTCAAATAAAACAGTAACTGCATAGTTACAGTAGATAGTTTCCAGGAAATTTCTGCTTTAGGCTAAGGAAATTTTATTTGTAGTTTTTATTATCGAAAAGAAAACATATTTTAAAAATTGTCTTTATTTTCTTTTTTTTTAATATTTTATTTATTTATCTTTAGAGGGGAAGGGAAGGAGAGAGGAAGGAAACATCAATGTATGGTTGCTTCTCATGCATCCCCTGCAGGGAACTGGCCCCTGCGGGAAACTGGCCTGCAACCCAGGCATGTACCCTGACTGGGAATCGAACCGCGATCGTCTGGTTCGCAGGCCCGTGCTCAATCCACTGAGCTACTTTATTTTCTTGATATAATTAAATTTAAGTTTGATTTCTATCAGTGATAGTGAGTAGTATGTGCCCTAGGCAAAACTACAAATATATATATTTAACTATTTCACAGACTCTCTGTTTTTATTCTCAAGCTTTTCCATTCTCCACCACAATGTACAGATCTCATAGAAAATGTTAGCTAAACTTCTTTGTATTCATAAAGAATATTACTTTCCAATTAATAAAAAAACTGAAAGCCAAGCATTTGTGTGATGCACTGTATGATTTAAATGCTTACAAAATACACAAAATAGGTACATTTTCCTGAGGATATAATTGAGGTTTAAACTGACTAGTATGATGTCATAAAGAGAAGCTTGCTTTCCAGCGTATCCTTATCTGACTTCAGAACTTGAATATTAAAATATGCAATAATGATTTTGAAAGTCACACTGTACTCAAAATATATTTTCTTAAAAAGTTTGTATTTTATGCCAGAGATTGTGAACCTGTATTTGGACACTAAACATTACAGTTGTAAAAGCATGGTCCAGCCCCCTACGGGCACAGCTCACATATTGCCTTGAAGAATCAGTATACTTCCATCACCACCCACTAATGGGCAGCAGCTTCCTAGACTCAAACCAAAAACTAAATTGCAAATTACAATATCTTGGGCACCATAAAGAAGATTGAAAAGTTATTGTGGAGGGCAGAGTAAAACTTTCTGTAGTTCTGTAATAATTACTTAAATCAACAACCTTATTTTTTAAAATATACACAAAAATTTTCCTCCTTAAAAAATTGCAAGATTAATCCTCAGGATAATATTTAAATTCAATGGGCTCCATTTTAATTTTGAGTTTCTTTTAGTAATAGTTCTATTTTTAAATATATATTTTATACTTTGTATTTTTTCTTAGAGGTCCTCCAAAAAACAAAGAGACATCTTACTTTTAAAAATAGACTTAGCCCTGGCTGATATGGCTCAGTGGATTAAGTGCTGGCCTGCGAACCAAAAGGTCACTGGTTTGATTCCCAGTCAGGGCTGCGGTTTGATTCCTGGGTTGTGGGCCAGGTCCCCAGTAGGGAGTGCATAAGAGGGAACCACACACTGATGTTTCTCTCTCTTTCTATCTCCCTTCCTCTTCCTAAAAATAAATAAATGAAATATTTAAAAAAATAGATTTAATATCACTTTATTTTGCAATTATGATATAAAAACATTGGACTCATAACTATGAGATATATTATAAAATTATAGCAGGTTTTTATTTCTTATGAAACCTCTTGCTATATCAGCTTTCTATAATTATGTCACCATTTTCTCACTCTTAGTTCAGCTATTATTTCCAATTATGCTAAAAAGAATGACATAAGAAAATGAAAGTATGATGAAATCATTCAAAGTGGTGGTGCCCAGTCAAACAAAATTTAAAGAAAAATTTCTTAATTACAAGTTCTCTATTTCAATTTCTGAGTAGCCACATGTAGCTTGCTACTGGCTACTATTTTAGAATAGTTAAAGAACACTCCCATTACCGCAGAAAGTCCTATTGGACAGTGCTGGAGTGGAAGGATTATGCAAAAGTGAGAGATGAATTATACATGCAATATACTTTATAACACACACATACACACAAACATGAGCTTAAACTTGAAGTTTTTATTTATGCATATTGGCATCTTAATGTCATGATATTAAATGCATTCTCAGAACACTCCTGGAAAAAATCTAATCTGTCTCTTGTGTTATTCATTTTCTAGAACAGTTGATTTTTAATGTAATTGTGTCAATGTTACATAAGGAAAATACATGTACAGCTATTGTCTTCTTTTTAGTTTTGTGGATAGTTCTTTCTATTAGTATAGATACATTACTTTTACTTCGAATTAAAGAAAACCTGACTCATACAATCTGTTCTTCTAAAAATTAAATGAGCAAAGAATGGTTGCTGTTTCAATGAGATCTGTATTAAAAAACAAGAAAATGAATGAGAATTTCCATCCATAAAAAAAAAAACTGGTCTTTTCCTTTGCTCAGATGCAAAATATGCCGTTACCTATTAAGTGAAATGTGCAGGCATTTGTGGTTCTCAGTCAAATTCAACATTTTCTTTAATTTCAAGTTTGAAGACACCTTCTCCCATCACAGTGACAGTAGAATTTATGATTAATATTTTGTAGAGCAATGAATGTTGCTGTGATACATTTTATAGGATGAATCCTTTTTAATTTATGTTACAAGATTACAGACTTAAAACATTTAGCCCTAGAAATATAATTTCTAGTATTTTTTAAAAATAATGCTCCTTGACACTTACTATGTGTTTAATGTTTATTTATTTCTCATCATATTTGTCTTTCCACAATAGCATGGACTTTTATTTCAGGTGTAGTCACAGCTTTATATTATTTTAGGTTAAATAATTACTCTCGTCATTCACTATAGAAAACAATAGGATCTTTTCTGCTTTGGGGGATCAGAAGGCCAAGTAAGTATTTTTCTATTTGGGCCAACCTGTGGAATTATTCATAGGAATGTTGTAAACAATGTGGAAATCCTAAACCTATGTTTCATAAGTTGTAAACTAACCACCTTATTTTTTTCAACTCTTTTGAATTCCCTCTATTTGCAACCTGTGGAAATTTCAACACCATGCATGTTGCCCCTTGCATCTAGGTAGATTCATAATCTACTGTCTCTGAAAATAACCATGGAGATGCTTAGATGTTTATAAAGACTATGCCAGATTTGTTCTAATTTTGATGCAGACAGTTGCTAAATGTCACTTCTCCACACCAATTTCATCTCTGGGGAATGATCTGCATCACTAAAGTAACATTCAGCATTATCATCAGTTAGTTCTAACTAACTTCACATACTTAAATGATGGTATGTATGCTAGATTTTAGGAAAAATAATTTAAATAGATCTGATTTCTGCCTTCTAGCCACTTACATATTAAACCATGATAGAATGAGTTATTTTTAATTGGCCAGCAAGTTTAACATTTTTCACACAAAACTTTCTAAAAAATTAGGCAATTCAATTGCCTTCCTCCATAAAGTTTGCTTAATAACGCATGTTAAAATATGATGAAGAGCTAAAAATGCCCAGGAAGTGTATAATAGTTCCATTTTAGACTCCCAAGAAAATGAAAATGACTTTAGTAGCTGACAACTGGCATATGACAGCTAAGCTGAAACATTTTTAAAAAACATAAACGATTCTCTAGAATCTAAACAGTAATCAGATGAAGCCACTCTGTGACTATGCAATGGAGTAAGATAAAGGCACGTCTACTGCATGATCAGGTCTGAAACAAGACAGACACCAAGACATTCAGTGACCACAAAAATTAGCATATTAACCATTGTATTTTTTATAACAGGAAAACAAGTTTTGCTTTAACATTTTTGCTTTTTAGGTCAAAGTTACCAACATATCCATTACTATATTGCCCCCAGTCTTGACCACATCCAATCCTGGAACTATGTTTAGAATATTCAGGGCAAGTCTTTCCTAACTCTTGTCATAAAGCCACTCCTAACTCTTATCTACACTCAGAGACTGCCTGGTTTGCCCTCTTTTTTACCATAAAACACCAAATAAACCTAACTTGTCTAGGATACTAGCAGATGGCCAATGGTCTTTGTCTGGCAATCTTCAACATTCCTTATGACCCAACTTTCATTAGTTTTATATCTAAGATTACAGTTAAATTAGTAACCAAATATCATCTTTAAACAGCTTTACTTGGCTTTATATGCAGGGAAAATAACTTTAAATTATAATGCTGATGATCTGGATTCTCTCAGCATATCAAATTATAATTTTCCATATATTGAAAGACATTGAGGAAATAAGAAAAAATAGCAAAGGGAAGATTCTACAGACATGCTTGTCTTGCCCAAATTCATATGTTGAAGCCTAATCTGCAATGTGGTAATAAAGAGTGGGGCCTTGGAAGGTCGTGATTGAGATTAGCATCCTTATAAAAGAGAGCCCAGGGAGCTCTCTCAGCCCCCTTCACCATGCGTGCACACAGAGAGGAGACCATCTGTGACCCAGGAGGCAGGTCCTCACCAGACACCTAATGTGCCTGAATCTTGATATTAGACTTCTCACATTCAGAACTGTGAAAAATAAAGTTCTATTGTTTATAAGCCACCCAGTCTCAGGTATTTTTGTTATAGAAAGTTAAGTTGACTGAGAGGGCAATAGACTTGTATTATTTTTAATGCCATAAATTTAAGTTGCCTGGTTTGCTCCTCGCAGAAATTAATTCTCTAGGTTATATTCAAATATTAATCAGTTTCAATAACTGTTCCAAGGTCTTACTGCAAATAAGCTTTGAAATTTGTATATTGTCTCAGTTTGGGCTATAAAATATGCTTGTTTCTGCATCTGCTTCAATAAGAACAGAAAATTAATAAAACCAATGCAATATAATTGAAAGTATATAAAATTATAACAATTTTAATGACAAACTGAGGGTAATTAAATCACAATGAACAATAATAAAAATTATAATAAGAATGAAAATTTCTCAATAAAAAAAGTTTTTTTAAAAGCCTAGTTCCCCTGGTACTTCAAACTTTTTTCATAATAGCCTCTTGAATTTTCCCATAGTCCACTTCACCCTGGTTTCATTGCTGCCTTTCGTGTTCCTACAACACTAAGTCATGCTCCTACCTCATGGCCTTTATACTTGCTCTTCCTTCTCTCTTTTGGTATGTGTATATATAATATTACACATACAAGATATGCCTGATAAGAACTCCAGCCATTATTAATATGGTTTATGTAACATCAATGTAACCTAGCAGCCAGGAAGAGTAGACTGGAATGTGCATGCATGAATAATGATATCTTCCCTGTACTGGTCAGTGAGGGCAGTAGACACTGTTGAGTGAGCATGTGTACTGTGTGGCCATCACATTCAAAATGACTGAGCAAGTAGAGCAACGAACCTGCATCAAATTTTGTGTTAAACTTGAACATTCCTCAGCAGAAATTATTTGGATGATTCAGAAGGCCACGGTTATGGGCAACTGGTGATTGGCAGCTTCACCACAACAATGCATCTCCCATGCAGCACATCTTGTGCAGAGTTTTTTTGGTGATACATGAAATCATCCAGGTGACTCAACCCCTTATAGCCCAGATTTGGTGCCCTTTGACTCCTGGCTTTTCCCAAAACTAAAGTCACCTTTGAAAGGGAAAAGATTTCACAGCATTTATGAGATTCAGGAAAATAAAATGGGCAGCTGATGGTGACTGGGAGAACTATGTGAGGTCCCAAGATGCCTACTTTAAAGAGGACTAAGGTGTCATTGTCATTCTATGTACAGTGTTTATCTTCCATCTTCTTCAATAAATGTCTCTATTTAGAGTATTACTTTGGTTGGATATCTTCTGGACAGACCTCCGTATATATAATACATAGCACACACATGCACACACATATGCACACACAAACTTCCCTTGACCCCCATTCCCACTTCTCCAATTGTACTCTTTATCATCAATGTGGCTTCATTTTCCCCATAAAACTTAGTTCATGTATTTATGTTGTTTTAGTTCATGTTGTACTTATATATTTTGTTTTTCTGTCATTCCTACAAAGGACAGATGCTGTAACAGAAAAGGAGTTTGTTGCTGTCAGTAGTAATGCTGATTTTGACACTTGAAGACCATCTTGATTTGTTTTGTTGCTTTTTTGGTCACTTTTGTAACCCCAGTGCCCAGTATAATACCTGTTACATAGTAGGCACTCAATAAGTTCTTATTCAATAAATAAGTGAAAGCAAATATAAGGCTTATTCAAAGATGGGTACTTACAGTTAAACTTTTAGTATTTCATTTAGTATTTAATGTAAGTTTACATCTTACTTAAATTATAAACTCAATCTAGAACTTTAATAGATAACGAAAGTAAACAAGAAATCTCCAATATTTAAAAAAATCAAGTAATCCAATTCAGAAATACAACATCCTATGTTCTACTCTTTTTCTTTTATGTTTTATCTTATTTATTTCAATGCATTCACTTTCATTTTGATCAATATTTATAGATTTCCTATACCTAGGACCTTTCTAACTACTAAAAATATTAAGATGACAAGTCCACAATTTGCTAGTCATGTGCACTCGGCCAAGTGACTCAACCTTTATAATCATTGGTGTCTTCATTTGTCAATTATGACTAAACAGAGTAACTATACAGCAGTTTGTTATGCTGATGCTCTAACAGGTAACATGAGGTGAGATAATGTCAATGAAGCATTTATCTGGACTACTGGAGTCATCCAGTTAATATTGTTCTCATCACTTACAAATAATACAATACTGATGAAGATAACATACTTGATATGTCTTTGCATTTATACAGACTCAGTATATTTCATAGAGGAGATAGTAAAAATAGTCTAATAAAAGCACAGATAGAAAGACATATTTGCATGTAACAGTTTCTTTTATACAATAAAGCTCATCAATGACTTTTTCAGATTCCCCGACTCTCTGTCTCAAAATTTCCACTCTTCCTTCCCCAACCCAGATGTGCACCCAAACATCAAGCCACTATTTGAAAGGTAATTAGGACCCTTAACTTTTCGATGCCTCCTTTTTCTTCCTCCAGTGTAATGATACCCAGCCAAGGACTACTTCCTTTGAACTTGATTAATACTCTGGAGAGTAATTTGACTGTATTTGGCTGCAGATTTTGCTGCACATTTTCTGTAACTTCACCTAATTTTGAAATGATTTTAAACATGGATGAAGAGATTTGCTGCCAAGATAAAGGGGGAAGGAAGAGCATTTACTTACAGTGTATTTCTAGCACCTGCATGGCCACTTGAGGAGTAGCATTGAGGGATTCATGGTCGACTCTGCAGATTACGGCCACTCCGTCATCACTCCTGTCCACTCGAAAGTCCAGGGTGCTGCTGACAGTGAAAGTCTTGCGATTTGCATCCTCCTCTTTTAAATATTTTACATCTGAAAATAAAATACAAATTAAAAATGTCTGTGACATTCTCTTACAAAATGTAACAGATTCCATGTGGAGAATGGGGGACCCCCTGTGCACTGTTGGTGGGAATGCAGACTGCTGCAGCCACTGCAGAAAGCGGTACGGAGACACCTCAAAAATTAAAAATGGATCTGCCTTTTGACCCAGTAATCCCACTTGTGGGAATAAATCCAAAAGAACCCAAAACACTAATTCAAAAGAACATAAGCACCTGTATGTTCACTGTAGCATTATTTACAGTCGCCAACATATGGAAGCAGACTAAGTATCCATCAGTAGATGAGTGGATAAAACAACAGTAGGATATTTACACAATGGGTACTATTTGGCCATAAAAAAGAAAATGTTGCCCTCTGCAACAGTATGGATGGACCAGGGGAACATTATACTAAGTGAAATGAGCCAGTCAGAGAAAGACAAATACCATATGAATTCACTCACATGTGGAATCTAATGAACAAACTGAACTAACTAGGAAAATGGGGACAGAGTCATAGATGGAGACCAGGATGACAGGTGGTGGGAGGTTAGGGCAAGGAGGGATTGAGCAAAAAGGAAAAAGGACTCATGGACATGGACAATAGTGTGGTGATTACTGGGGGCAGGGAGGTGGTATAGGGGAACTAAATGGTAACGGGAAAATATAAAAAAGATTAAATATAAAAAAAAATCTTATTGTAAGCAACTTCTTCTCTTTATCAGTTTTTAAAAGCAAATATTTGTTAGTTTAACATTTATCTCATTTAATTTAAGAAAATAAAAATGCACTATAAAATAAAATTTAAAAGTTAAATATAGAAAGAGTGGAATGGGACACTTTACTTTTATTTCTTAGGACAAAATATTTCTTATACTCCCCTTGAAAAATCAGACCATTTTATAATATCAATCTTTCTTTAGATTTCAGTTTTATTAAAGTATAATCTTAATTCTCTGAGCCACAAGCACATTTGGGAAGAACATTTTCACAATTACCTGTTTATGCCTAAAAGAAAGTACAGGGTAGTATATGAACTAAGACTTTACCATGAACAATATGGAGTGGACAAAGTTGCTAAAAAATACCTAAGATGAGAGAAAGTTGCCATCTTTGGTAAAGAAAATAAGGTGGACAGTCACCTAAATATTTTGAATATTTAAATATATATTTGCTATGAAATTTCCATTGAGATAATTGTTCTTCACTTGAGGAATTAATTTTAACACAGATAGAATACTTTCCTCAAGATGTGAATTCAGTTGTGAGTATTTAAACTTACTGTTCACAATTCAGCATATCGTTAAATAGTACACTTAGGAATTATTTATTCTCTATGAGAAAGAGGTTTAATAATATTTCCATTTAATTTGAAACTTCTCAAGTCTAAAGTAGCTGATAGGAAAAGGGCAATTTTAATGAATTAGAAATCAAAATCATTGATTAGGTTAAGATATCATTATAATAAGAGCTTAAATATAGTTGTGGAAAAATACTATTTTATTTTCTTACCCTGACATTTTAAATGAACAATGATATTCTCAGAGAAAAAGAGTTTTTTCACAAAAACTGCATTAAATATTTCCATTTACCTTGTGTTAAGTAATTAATCTTAAACATTTACATTAACAACAAATTAATGTAAATTCAGCTTCTCTATTTGTGTGTCTATGCAAAATTTTGCTTTAAAAATAACATTGATTTTGAAGTTTACAATGGGCAGACAGTTGTGTGGTCCATTGCATTTTACTTATTGCAAAGAGTATGGTTTTATCTTATTAATTTTAAAAATAAAATAAGATTAAATATTAATAAAGGACAAAATAAGTACACATTTTATGTCTTGTTCTTAAAAATACATTTATTATTATGTTTACAGTTAGAAAAAAAACACCTAGTTAAGATTTTACCACAAAAAGAAGTTTTACGTAATTTAGGCAATTTTACAGAGTAAGAAAAATCTCTAACATTTGAATAGGTAGGAAGGGTGTAAAATCTTAATTCTATCTTTTAACTATAAATCAATCACACAAGATGTGGGGTTTTCAATAAACATATATCTTACAAAATATCTGATGAAATATCTCATAAAATATCTCATGAAATAACCAAAGTCATTCCTGAGGGTGAAAACAATTTTTATTCTCAGTTAAAAATTTTTAAATTAAAAGGATGAAATGACCTCTTTTAGTTAAAATAAATCAGAATAGCCCTGGCTGGTATGGCTCAGTGTATTGAGCATGGGCCTATGAATCAAAGTGTTGCCGGTTCGGTTCCCAGTCAGGGCACATACCTGGGTTGTGGGCCAGGTCTCCAGTACTGGAGCACATGAAAGGCAACTGATGTTTCTCTACCTCTTCTTCTCCTTTCCCTCCCCTATCTCTCAAAATAAATAAACAAAATCTTAAAAAAAAACATCAGAATTGTATAGGTGATCAAGAGTTTTTTTTAAATTAAAAATATATATGAAGCTCTTTAATTACAGTGTATTATAGATTTGTACAAAGTGTTGCCTTGTTTTTACATCTTATAGTCTTTCCTATAAGTGTATATCCAGTATTTTCTTGTTCATAGCTCTAAGGGCTGGCAGCATAAGAAAATTTAGATCTTTAGGTAAACTACTTTTATAAGTATGCTATACAACATCTAAAATATTGCTGCTATGTTTCATATGATAATAGCTGCATTTTAAGTGCACACACATCTGCTTCCTTTAGCTGTTTTACTCTCCTTACAAAAGCATCATTCAATGTAATATTAATTGGACACACAAAATTCCATAGTTATTGTATAAACACAAGATTTTAATACTATTCAAATAAAATTAAGTATAATTTGTTATTTTAATATTAACTTATGTGACAGCTTATCAGGTTACTAGAAGGCATAAAATGAATAGGAAATGCACTGAAAAGAGCCAATTATAATAGTTCCCCATATTTTATGCTGACCACCTTCTCCCCAGACAAAAAATAGTAATTAAAGTTTACCTCTATTTTTATTTTCTAGCTTTATAAAATAACTGATGCATTATACAATTACAGATCAATAGTATTTTCTGTAGGTTGCATAGTTAATTTGTTGATTGCCTGTGTACTTTTGTTTCATGTTCTGTCTTGTTTTAGAGAGTTCCTTTTTTTCTCCTTTGTCATGTCTCTACCAGACATTGTGATTGAGAACACTATTTCTAAAAGTGGAATGTACTTATTCATCACTTTGGATCTTAGTAAAATGCAGATTCTGATCAAATATGTTGTGAGGTGGACCTGAAAAGTCTCCTGCTGTCCCACAGACTGTAGTTTTAGGAACAAGGGGATAGTGGATGTGTAGACACCAGAGATATAACCAAAGGTAAAGGGAGAATATTGGAATATTGAGACTTATTCTGCACACCTACCTTTCTTCTTTCCTTTTCTTTTTCTCTTTCTCTCTCTCCCCCCATTTCTCTTTCCCTTCCTTTCTTCATTACTTCCTTCTCTCTCTCACCTCTTTTCTTAAGCTTCCATTGTACCTTTACTGTTTTAAAACATATGTTTTTTTTCTTTTTTTAACATTTTTCAAACTGAACATGTCACATATTATATAATGCTTTGCTGCAATGTCTAACAATTTGATGGCAAATGGTAAATAGAGAAATTTGTAGGCTTACTTTCTTTTATAATCTTTGCAGCTACCACTCTATCTCTACCCACCACCAAAAAAAGAAAGAAAGATAGATTCTGGGCATTACTTGTTTCTCAATAATCAGAACACTGGTTGTTTTGGTGAGCAGCAGTTGGGAATTATTTCATATTATTGAATTAAACTTAGTGTAATTAATATACATTTTTAATAATAAAAACAGTTTTTTAAACATCTGCCTAGGAAAATCCTTTAGCTATACTTCTCAACATAACTTATTTTCCTAAACATTTCCTTAAAAAGTATTAAAAAATACAAGTTTTTATATTATGTATACTTATGAGACTCAGATAGTAAAATAGCAACTTGCTTCTATTTGAGATTTTACATTGTTTATCTCATCAAGAATTATGGTGGAGGGGAAGAGTTTTAAAAAAGAATTATAGTAGAAAAATGGCAGATGTGTGAATTAGACCACTGGACCCCTGCCCACCTCCCTGACCACCACCAGCATCACTACCACCACCAATCAGTAAGTTTAAAAGTCCTGAGTTAGGTAAGTCAAGGAAGAAAGCAATGGTCATATGGACTTTTTACATCTGAATCTTTTCATAAAATAGCAAACTCAGGAGCTACCTCTCCATACACATACAGCTGTAATAACTATTCTGATACATTTGGTTTCTTCAGTTTGAGATTTTTATCCTATTTAAGTAAACCTGAAAAGAGATATTCTCTCTCTCTTTTCTTTTCTTTCTTTTTTTTTTTTTTGGTTGAGAAACAGTAATTTTTTTATTGTAATTGCTTAGGGGAGGCAGTTTTTAAATTTTATTTTCCTTTTTTTTACTGTTATTCAAGTACAGTTGTCTACCTATTCCCTTCACCTCTCCCCCAATCCCAGCCATTCCCACATCCCTCCCCTGATTCCTTCCCCTTGGTTGTGTCCATGTGTACTTTATAGCTGTTCCTGAAAACCCTTCACCCTTTCCCCCTCATTATCCCCTCCCATCTTGCCTCTGGTTACTGTCAGATTTTTCTTCATTTCAGTGTCACTGGTTATATTTTGCTTTCTTGTTTGCTTTATTGATTAGGTTCCACTTAAAGATGAAATTCTATGGTATTTGTCTTTTACAGCTTGGCTTATTTCACTTAGCATAATGCTTTCCAGTTCTATCCATGCTGTCTCAAAGGGTAGGAGCTCTTTATTTCTTTCTGCTGTGCAGTATTCCATCATGTAAATGTACCATAGTTTTTTGATACACTCATTTACTAATAGGCATTTAGGTTGCTTCCAGTACTTGGCTATTGTACATTGTGCTGCTATGAACATTGGGATGCCTATGTTCTTTTGGATTGATGTTTCAGGGCTCTTGGGATATAATCCCAGCAGTGGAATTGCTGGGTCAAAATGTAGTTTCATTTTTTGTTTTCTAAGGAAATTCCATACTGTTTTCTATAGTGGTTATAACAGTCTGCAATCCCACCAACAATGTGCTAGGGTTCCCTTTTCTACACATCTTTTCCCATACTCGTTGTTTGTTGCTTTGTTTGATGGTCATTCTCACTGGTGTGAAGTGGTATCTCATTGCAGTTTTAATTTGCATCTCTCTGATGGCTACTGATGTTGAGCATCTTGTCATATGTCTCTCAGAAATCAAAGGCATTTTTGTACACCACGACAATAAAATATCAGAAACAGAAAGTAGGAAAAAAATCCCATTTGATACAGCAACAAGAAAAATAAAATTCCTAGGAATAAACCTAACCAAGGAGGTAAAAGACCTGTACTCAGAAAACTACACAACACTGCAGAAAGAAATTAAGGAAGATACAAACAAATGGAAGCATATACCATGTTCATGGATTGGAAGAATTAACATCATCAAAATGTTCATACTACCCAAACTAATTTATAGATTCAATGTAATACCTATTAAAGTACCAGTGGCATATTTCACAGACATAGAACAAACACTCCAAAAATTTATATGGAACCATAAATAATTTTGAATAGCTGCAGCAATTTTGAGAAAGAAGAACAAAGTAGAAGGGATTACAATACCTGATATCAAACTGTGTTACAAGGCCACTGTAATCAAAACAGTCTGGTACTAGCATAAGAACAGACACATAGATCAATGGTACAGAACAGAAAGCCCAGAAATAAACCCAAGTCTCTATAGTCAATTAATATTCGACAAAGCGGGCAGTAACATAAAATGGAGTAAAAACAGCCTCTTCAACAAATGGAGTTGGGAGAGCAGGACAGCTACATGCAAAGAAATGAAACTTGATCAGCAACTTACACCATACATAAAAATAAATTCAAGGTGGATAAAAAACTTAAAAATAAGTCATGACACCATTAAAGTCCTTTAGCAGAACAGAGGCAGGAACATCTCAGACATTCCACGCAGCAATATTTTCACTGATTTGTCCCCTAGAGCAAGGAGCATAAAGAAAAGAAAAAACAAACAGGATCTCATAAAAAAAAGTCTGTGCAGCTAATGAAAACAGCATTAAAATGAAAAGAGAACCAACTGTGTGGTAAAACATATTTTCCAGTGATATCTCAGACAAGGGTTTGATCTCCAAAACATATAAAGAACTCACATGACTCCGCTCTAGGAAGACAAAAAAACGATTAAAAATGAGCAAAGGACTTGAACAGACACTTCTCCAAGGAGTACATAGAAAGGGACATTCTGATTTTTATAAAGAGAAATCCTGCCCTGCATCCTGTCGCAGCCCTCTGTGTCAAACATGCACCTAAAGTGGGCATGTTTCCTTTTAATCCATTGAAAGGCCTATAGGCCACACTATGAACAAATGCCAGGCTGAAACACATTTTCTGCCTTGTTCCCAGTACAGTATTCAACATGCCATTTATTCTCATCACCTGAAGATGTCATTTGGAAATCATTTAGGGTATCATGTGACTTCTCATGATCCATTAGGGGCTTCCATTCTCTGACTATCCACCACCATCACTGCAAGTTCTCAGTATATACTCCAGATACTGATGCTTATCTAAAACTTGATTCTCATCATTATTTTCATAGTCAGGGTTTGTAAAAGTGTTTCTTAATGGATCAGATGATCATTTTAGGAGAAGAATTCAATGAATTTATTCTGAATCCATACCGTTGTTATTAATGGTATATTAATGATTTGACACCCTTGTTTGTAAGCTATTTGTATGTAATTGTGAGCATTATATTAGATAACTTCTCTTTCTCGTCAAAAAATTAGGGTGACCATATCAGAAAACTGAATATGTTGTGCAACTATTGCTTCAAAAATTTCTATAGATCAACCATTCTAAAACAAAATACATCATTTTTAGAAGATAGCCAATACCCCTGATGTTCTTTAAAAATTGTCATAAAGTAACTATATCTGGTTAACTCATTTGCTCACTGAGATGCATATTTTAAAACCAGTTGGTCTTAGATAAAAACAATCAGTGTGTTTTTCCTTAAATTTAGTGTTAAAATGTGTTTTACAAAGCATTTTTCTTTACTAGCCAAGGTAAGAATTTTATTTTATATCAGCTTTAAACTTTCTCCAGACCAAAAATAGTGAGGGCAAATCTTACACGGTACAGTAGAAATTTAAAGTCTGATAAACACAATCGCTTTTTCACTGGAGAAGACTACAAAACAGTCTCCAGGCAAATCTCATCATTGCCCATGAGCACTTCTTCATACCACTGTGAAGGGGCAGATTTTTATAAATCCTTCTCATAATACTTCGCTTCTATATAGAGTGACTGTTGTAATCTTGGTTTTTCAAGCTGTGGCTTCACCAACAACAGGCAAGAAAAAAATTACTATTTCACGTGGCAAAAGGGTTTTACTGAAACTCAGTTTCTTGTTAGTAGATTTCAAAAGTTTAGATGAGCAACATGACATTTATGGATGGCTGATGAATGGGACATACTCCATTCAGGGGTATCCAACCTTTTGATGTCTCTGGGACACACTGGAAGAAGAGTTGTCTTGGGCCACAGATTAAATACACAAACACTAATGAAAACTGATAAGCAAAAAATAAAAAAAGGTTCTAAGTAAATTTATAATTTTGTGTGGGCCCCATTAGTTGCCATCCTGGGCCACATGCAGCCTGCAGGCCTGGGGTTGGACACCTCTGGAAACCTTCTTCAATTAATCTAGACAAGTGGAATATTATATTTTTTATCAAGTTTCTTTTAAGTGTTTTCCCATAGACCTACATTGAAAGGTACTACAAAAACACTGTATAAATATCGCTGTATATACCCTTAAGCCAACTCAATTCAGTACATGGTTTATCTAAAACACATGGACTCAGAGAGGAACTCCCTCTTCTGACTGTCAGTACCAACATATATTAGACCTCTTTTGTATGACTGGTTGTGGGCATGATAATTAACTGATCTTGTTTCTCTCTTTGAAGTGACTAAAATTACTAATAAAAACTTATGACCCATTATTGGCAAATATAAAAGGCTTTGTACAAAATTGTGCTCACTAATTTTACTTTAGGTTTTATCTCACTTGTCTATACCAATCTGGTTATTGTTCTATATTTGATAACATTACCTGAGTATACTATTAATCAGTGATTGTTGTATTTGCCCAAATCCTTCTAATACAAAATAAATTGTAAGACTTACTTTCCATCAAAAACACTGGATGAGTTCAATATCTGCTTGATGGCTCAGGAACCACATTTAACTATTTATTAAGATTTCATATTTTAGAACACTAATGACAATTTTGCTCAGTCCAAGACAATAGTCAGTAAAGAGTAGAGTCATTTTTCTTTGAAAATTATTGAGGTAAAACCTTAGATCACTTTCACCCAAATGATGGATTAAGTCTATATTTAATTCTCCTTAGTCTTCTGTAACTTAGCAGAATACTAACATCTGGATTATCCAGTCCAGGAGAAATCCAATAAAGAGGAGAGTCACTGACTTTAAAAATTATCAAGGTATCATCTGAGACCCTTTTAACTCAAATGATTCATTCACTCTGTATATAAGATCCTTGAACTTTTACCATGTGTTTTACATCATACTGGATTCTGTATAAAAGTTAAATGAGGAAAAAAAATCCAAGTCTAGAAAGTGAGACAGATATGTCAATATATTATCTAAATGTTTAAAAAGAGGCTTCTGGTATGTTAAAAATACCAGAGAGGATAACACTTTAAGTATTAAATTGTACAATAAGAGTTACATATCAGGTCTCCTCTCTGATTCACCCCCATCAGACATCTCTTTAGAAAGGAGCATGGGAGATCAACTAAAAGAACCATGGTCACTCAAAAAATTAATTAATATTCCGACCAAGATGGAGGTGTAGGTGGAAACACTGAATCTCTTTGCACAACCAAATTTAAGAACAACAAAGATTTAGAAACAAAAACACAACCAAAACAGATAAAAAATTGAACTGTACTGAAGTCTGATAACAACGAACCATTCATTCAGACCATTAAGAGGGGCGGAGTGGACAGCCTGCAGAGAAGAGTCCCAGCAGAAAAAGGTGGTAGTTGGCAGACCAGGCAGATGTGGGACAAAAACCCAGTAAGGCTCGCAAGGCAGCTGGCTGACCACGAACACACATTCGCACGCAGATTAACCAGGCAAAAAAACGGGCAGTGAGACAGACTTCAAAACTCAGGGCCTCGGTGACGGGAAATAAAGCCTAAAAGCACCAATTGGAAAAACTTTGGGGGGTTGAGGTGATGGGAGAGGCTCCCAGCCTCACAGGAGAGTTCGTTGGAGAGACCCACAGGGTCCTAGAACACACACAAGCCCACACACCTGGGAACCAGCACCAGAAGGGCCTAATTTGCTTGTAGGAAGTGGCAGAGGGGACTGAAACTAGAGAGAGTGGAACAAGCACCATCACTCCCTCTCTGACCCCGTCCCCACATACAGCATCACAACCCAGTGACTTGGGTTGCCCTGGCCTGGTGAACACCTAAGGCTCTGCCCCTCATCTGTAACAGGCACTAACAGACCAAAACATTGTGGCTCAAGCAGAAGAACAGCTCAAAGCCCCAGAGCCAATAATTCTAAGTGACCAAGAGATAGCCAGCCTATCAGATGCATAGTTCAAAATACTGGTGATCAGGATGCTCACAGAACTGGTTGATTTTAGTCACAAATTGGATGAAAAAATGAAGGCTACTCTAAGCGAAGTGAAGCAAAATGCACAGGGAACCAATAGTGATGAAAAGGAAACTGGGACTAAAATCAACAGAGTGGATCAGAAGGAAGAAAGAAACAACCAAACAGAAAAGAATGAAGAAACAAGAATTTGAAAAAAATGAGGAGAGGCTTAGGAACCTCCAGGACATCTTTAAACGTTCCAACATCCAAATTATAGGGGTACCAGAAGGGGTAGAGGAAGAGCAATAAGTGGAAAACTTATTTGAAAAAAATAATTAAGGAGAACTTCCCCAGTCTGGCAAAGGCAACAGACTTCCAGGAAGTTCAGGAAGCTCAGAAAGTCCCAAAGAAGGTGGACCCAAGGAGGAACACACCAAGGCACATCATAATTACATTACCCAAGATTAAAATGAAGAAGAAAATCCTAGAATCAGCAAGAGATAAGAGGACAGTCACCTACAAAGGAGTTCCCATCAGACTGTCAGCTGATTTCTCAAAAGAGACCTTACAGGCAAGAAGAGGCTGGAAAGAAGTATTCCAAGTCATGAAATCCAAAGACCTATATCCAAGATTGCTCTATCCAGCAAAGCTTTCATTTAGAATGGAAGGACAAAAAAAGAGCATCTCAGATAAGGTCAAGTTCAAGGAGTTCATCATCACCAAGCCCTTATTATTATATGAAATGGTAAAGGGGCTTATATATGAAAAAGAAGATAAAAAATACGAACAGTGTAAGGACAGCAAACTCACAGTTATTAACAACCACACCTAAAACAAAAGCAAACTAAGCAGACAGCTAGATCAGGAGTGGAGCCACAGAACTGGAGATCACATGGAGGGTTAGCAACGGGGGGGGGGGGGGGGGGGAGGAGGAGAAGGTACAGAGAATAAGTAGCATAGATGGTAGGTAGAAAATAGGGAGAGAGCAAGAATAGTATGGGAAATGTAGAAACTAAAGAACTTGTGACACATGGAAATGAAATAAAGAAGGGGAATGTGGGGGGAGGGGGTGTGCAGGGTGGAGGAAAATGAAAGGGGGGAAATGGGACAACTGTAATGGCATAATCAATAAAATATATGATTTTAAAATTAATTAATAATTGTAACAATCCAAGAGAGAGATTAGCTGTCTTCAGGAAAATCTTCTTTATTTCATTATGAGTTTCTTTGAATAATCAGAAACAATATGAATATTACTTATTATCTCTGTGTTACTAATAAGCTAAAAAAAGCAGGATGTCAGTTTCAACAATGTTTTCCTTTTACCGACATACCCAGCTGATTCATGAGGTACAAAGGTATATCCTGCATGATAAGTGAAATTTATCTTGGACACTTTCAGCTTAGTGCACACTTTACAAATTATCCATAAATATAAAACCTCAAAAAAAGGTATGGAAGAGAATAAATAGCAGGATTTTTGGTACATAGAGAGGTACTATATATATTATATAGTACTATATATAGTACTATATATATAGTAGTATATATATATAATACTATATATAGTACTATATATATAATACTATATATATAGTACTATATATATTATACATAGTACTATATGATATATAGAGGTACTATATTATATAATATAAGGTGTGTATATACATGTATACATATATATAAGGTATTTATATATAAGTATATATATATATATATATATATAAAGTATTTATATGGTACATATATCTTCTTTGGTACAAGGAGAGAGAGTCTACCTGTACTCCCCCAGCATCCTGCTTTTAATACAAGAGTAATTGTACTTCAAAAGTAGCAGGTCATGTTCCCAGCTTAGGAGGGGCATCATAAAGATTTTGCCCAGAGGAAAAAACAGGCCGTAATGAGAGGGTTCTGAAACTCTCTCTAGAGTAACTGACTACTTAGAACAGAATGTGGAGAAGCTCAAGCCCAGGGCCTTCTTGAAGTCTGTGAAGATTTGATGGTAAATGAGTAAAAGGATAGTGGNACTATATATATAGTACTATATAATATATATAGTACCTCTCTATATATAATACTATATATATAGTACTATATATATTATACATAGTACTATATGATATATAGAGGTACTATATTATATAAGGTGTGTGTATACATGTATACATATATATAAGGTATTAATATATAAGTATATATAAAGTATTTATATGGTACATATATCTTCTTTGGTACAAGAAGAGAGAGTCTACCTGTACTCCCCCGGCATCCTGCTTTTAATACAAGAGTAATTGTACTTCAAAAGTAGCAGGTCATGTTCCCAGCTTAGGAGGGGCATCATAAAGATTTTGCCCAGAGGAAAAAACAGGCCGTAATGAGAGGGTTCTGAAACTCTCTCTAGAGTAACTGACTACTTAGACCAGAATGTGGAGAAGCTCAAGCCCAGGGCCTTCTTGAAGTCTGAAGATTTGATGGTAAATGAGTAAAAGGATAGTGGCAGCTCTATGAGAGCAATAGGGTGATCCAGAGGCCAACTGGCTTATGAGAGAAAAGCAGAGAAAGAAACAGCTAGAAAGAGCCTCACTGCAGTCAAAGAAAAACCTCTAAAACTGGAATCAAAAAGAAAAAAAAATCTCTAAGAAAGCACTTTAAATTTTATTGGATCAGCTCTGAGAGAATTTATGCACAGGATTATTGTTGAAAACAATAGAGAAATCACCTGACAGGTGGTGGAGGGGAGCAGTGTGTATAATACCAACAGTGCTAGGGAGCTTACCAGAGACCTCAGGGAAAGAGACAGTCAGAGAGAGGCGCACAAGAACCATTCTCATTCCCAGAGTGACTGTCCACATGTACAAGGCTGTGCCCTTTGAGTAACAGCACAGGCTTTTCACGGCAGTGGCTTAGTCCATCTAAGCCATCAAACAAATACATAAGCAAACAACAACAAGCTGTAGGGTGAGAGCAGCATCTATAATTGCTCACTATATTATCTAATTGTCCTGCTTTCAACAAACACATGCAAAAGAAAATGACAGTGTGACTCCTACATAGTCAAAAAAGAAAAAAAAAGCAAACATTAGAAACTGCTGGTAAGAAGGCCCCAAAGATGAACTTAACATAAGAATACTTCAAATAATTCATTTTAAATATATTCAAATAACTAAAGCAAACCACCATATTTGAAGAGGTAAAACAAAATAATTGTGAAATCAATAAAAAAGGTGAACTTATAAAACAGACTAAATAAAATCCTGGAGTTGAAGATGCAGTAAGAGAAATAAAAAATTTAGTTGAGCACTCAAAAAAATTACAGATCAGTACAGATCAAGTACTCTGAAGAAGGAAAAAAACAAAAATTAACAAGGGACTCCATTAAACACAACAACACTTGTGCTATGAAGAAAGAAAGAAGAAAATAAGTAGAAAAAAGTAAAAAGAAAAGAGGAGAAAATTTTTAATGAAAATACTGATCTAAATCTACTTAATTTGATAAAATATTAATCTACACAACCAAAACATTCAATGTATTCTAAAACATTTCAATACAAAAAGATCTACATCTAGACATATAATAACCAAAAGTCAAAAGACAAAGAAAAAATCAATCTTGAAAGCAGAAAAATGACTTTCACAAAGGAACTCCAAAAATTAACTAACTTACTTCCTATCAGAAACTATCAGAGACCAGAAAATAAAATGTGAAATGGTAGATGGAAATCAATGTATCAATAACATTATGTGTCAATCCATTAGAAAGGTGTAATAATTACAAGCATATGAACATCTAAAACAGAGCACCCAAAGAACATAAAGCAAAAAACAAATGATGCAGTAAGACTTTTCCTAGGTACATATCCAACAGAAATAAAACCATACTTCTACATAAAAATTTGCATCTAAATTTTCATAGCAGATTTATTCATAATAGCCAAAATGTATAAAAACCCAAATCTCCATGAACTGATGAATGGGTAAATGACCTATAATATATGCATATAAAGGAATAATAAATTAAAATATTCAATGAAAAACTAATGAAGTAGTCATATATGTTATGATATAGATGAACCTTGAACACATTTTGCTGAGAAGGTAGTCACAATATGCTATAATTTTATTTATATAAAATGTTTATAATGGGCAAATTTATAGACATAGAAAATAGATTAGTGGTTTTTAGAGATGGGAAGAGGAGGCTGGGGAAAAATAGAGAGTGATTACTAATAGGGATGGCATTTCTTTAGGGTGATGTAAATGCAAAACTGATTGTGATGAGAGTTATGTAACTGAAATTACTGAAAACCAATGAATTGCAAATTTTAGCTAAATTGATAGTATATTCATTATCTCTCAATAAAGTTGCAATTTGAAAAATAAATAAAAATGGCTAATCTCCTGAATTATTGAATGAAGAGTTCAGGGGCCAAATAGTCATGTAAGATCTTTATCTAGATAAGCTGTTTAGAATTTATTTGTAGGTAATGGAAGAATGTTTCTCTTCAGTTACCTTTTAATAGTAGAATGAAGCAATGGCAACTTTCATCTAACTGTTTTTTTTTAACCCCCTCACCTCAAGTGTGACGGCTGGTTGCCAGTAAGAGCCAAGCACATGGCCAGGGGATTAGAATTTTCAGTGCCACAACCTCACTTCCCAGGAAGAGAAAAGGGCTTGAAGTTGAATCAGTGACCCGTGTGGATGGCTTAGTAAATTATGACTATGAAATGAGGCCTCAGCTAACCACAAAACAACAGCTTGGGGACCTTTTTCAGAGAGAGCCCACACTGTGGAACCAAAATTATTGTTGGTGTGGGGAAGCCTCCATACACACATTAGGTCTGGGTCCAGGAATGCTTTCCCCTGACCCTGTGCCTAGAAGGACGTATGCCAGGCGCACGAATGCACTGCCTGGAGCTTTCTCATAGACCAAAGAAATCAGATTTTAAACTTATTCTGCAGGTTAGGGCTTTCCATCAGAAGTGCTTAAGCAGAAAAAGTAAGCTAAACATAAGATACGAAACAGTAAATGGCATGCAAGAAGACATAGGTACATAACTTGTGGACCCTGGTCTTAGAGATGTAATAAAATTGACCCTAATGGCAAGAGAAGCAAAGGTAAAAATAAATGAATGGGATTATATCAAACCAAAAAGTTTCCACATGACAAAAGAAACTACAAACAAAGCGAAAAGGCAGCCAACTGAATAGGAGAAGATATTTGCAAGCAATGGCTCTGACAAGGTGTTATTATCAAAAACACATAAAGTACTCACATAATTCACCATACAAACAGTCCAGACAAAGAAATGGTAGATAGCCTGAACAGAAGCCTTTCTCAATAAGACATATAAATGACCTACACATATATCAAAAGATGCTCAATTTTACCAGCTATTAGGGCGATGAAAATCCTAACTACAATGAGATACAACTCACACATGTTAGAATTGTATTATCAAGACAAGTGAGTACAGATATTGTCACTTCCTCTCCTTCCCCACTTAGAGAGGTTGTGGGGAAAAAGTAATCCTCATTCACTGCTGGTGGGAAAGCAAACTGGTACAGCTGTTAGGTAGTAGGTAGGAATGACTTTCCAGAGGGGAAATAAAACAAGGCCCTTGCCATTATATTCTAACAAAGAACTTTTAAAACGAGGCTAGAATCAAAAGGGACACGTGTCTCACCGATTAACTCCGCAGTACTGAGCTGGCCTTGATAAGACTGCCAGGTGTTCCGAATATGACAAGCAAAGACAAAACAGGAGGAGGAGAGTCCTCGAGACTCTCTGCTGGGACCAGAAGTCTCTGCAACAACTTCACTGACTAGACAGAAAGCCTTTATTAACTAAGAAAGCAAGCCTTTGTATTAATCCCAAGGTGTAGAAGGGGGAGAAGTAGAGGTCCCCAGAAGCTAGCTAAGGTATATAGCCCCAGAACTCAGTGCACTTGGATTAGCTAAGTGCCTGCATATTCCAACTGCCTGCTTATAGCATTTTTGCTCACGTGTTTCAGAAATAACTTGCTATCTCCTTTTTATCAAAAATGTTTGCTTTCACTTGAATTCGTCTCCTGCCAGCAATGCAAGAACCTAGAAACAAGTTCGGATATGGGGTGGGAGTCCCTGACTCGTCTCTCCCAGGTAACCCAGCCACTATGGAAAATAGTATGGAAATTCCTCAAAAAACTAAGAATAGAGCTACCATATGATCCAGCAACTCCTTTTCTGGGCATAAAACTCCCCCCCCCCTCAAATTTGAAAGCACTTATTCACAAAAATATACACATACTTATATTTATTGTAGTACTATTTACAGTGGCCAAGACATGGAAACAAGTGAAGTATCCTTCAATAGGTGATTGGATAAAGAAGGTGTGGTATATATATGCAACAGAATACTACTAAACCATAAGAAAAGATGACATACTGCCATTTGTGACAGCGTGAATGGACCTTAAGAATATAATGCTAAATGAAATTAGTCAGAAAAAGTTAAGAACCATATGATCTCACTCATATGTGAAATATAAAATTCAAATCCATAGACACAGACAGCAGTATAGTGTTTATCAGAGGGAAAGGGGTGAAGAATTGTGAAGAGCAAATAGGATCAAGTATTTGGTGCTAGAAGATGATTTGACTCTGGATGGTGAGCAGATAATGCAATATACAGAACGGATATCCTAGAAGTGCACACCGGAAACCAATCTAACCTTACTAATCACTGTCACTTCATAAATTTAATTTTTTAAAAAAGGTTAAGTTCCATGATCAGATTCTTGCCATAGTAAGTTCAATCTGGAAGTAGCGCAGGAGTTTATTTAGGAAAGAGCTATGCCGTCCAGGCAAGCCTAAGCAAGCATATCCTGAAAGCAGATTTGGGTGGCAGAATATAAATGAAGTTATATAATAACCTGAAAGTTTAACTCTGCATAGCAAAATTTCTAACTTTTGTCTTGGGGGCTTATATTTCTCTAAACTTTATCTAATAAAATTAATGTATTAGAAGATCTGAATGAAATGCTCTGATTAAAAAAACTGCAGTTAAATCCAATATGGGGAATGATAATACAGAAAGAGTAATTAAAACAGAGAAGAAATTAAATAACTATAAACCAAAGTAGTATAGGCAATCTTATCTGTTGGGCTGTATGCTTATTAGTAAGAATCATTTTAAATCTAGATAATAGAATCATAAATTAAAATAATCCCAATGGTTTGTATAAATCTTTCTCCTAGAAGGTCACTTTGACAATATGACACTACTATGCACATAGGGGACACTTTTAACAATCATCAGAAACAATTCTTATACTTAGGTTTTAATATATATATGATATCAAGTTCAAGATACCTGTATGTGGGGTACAAAATACCAGTACTAACCTTACTTGTCATCTCCCCTATAAACTTATGTCCCCCTTAAGAGAAAGTATGTGTGAATACTACACAGTAGAAAGAAAGAACTCCTACCCTTCTCAATAGCATGAATGGAACTGGAGAGCATTATGCTAAATGAAATTAGCCAGGCAGTGAAAGACAAATACCATAAGATCTCACTTATAAGTGTAACCTAATCAACAAAACAAACAAGCAAGCAACATATAACCAGAGATACTGAAATAAAGAACAAACTGACAGTAACCAGAGGGTAGGGGGGAGAGGGAAAATGGGAGAAAAGAGGGGAGTGGCCATCAAGGAACATGTATAAAGGACCCACGGGCAAAGCCAAAGGAGGGAAGAATTGAAAGTGGAGATGGGTAGGGTGGGGAGACATGGACAGGTAAAAGTGGATACAGCTGTACTTGAACAACAATAAATAATAAATATTGAAAATAAATGTATATGTAAACACACATATCTATATATCTACAGGCATACATCATTTTATTGCGCTTTGCTTTATTGTGCTTTGCAGGTACTATGGTTTCTACAGATTTAAGGTTTGTGGCAACCTTGCATGGAGCAAGTCTATCCACACAATTTTTCCAACATCATTTACTCAGTTTGTGTTTTTGTGTCCCATTTTGGTAATTCTTAAAATAGTTTGAACTTCATTATTATTATATTTATCATGGTCATCTGTGATCAGTGATTTTCAGTCACTATTATAATTAGGGTGCCACAAACTGCACCCATATAACATGAAGAACTTAATAAATAAATTGTAGTTTGTGTTTTGACTGCTCCAACAACAAGCTACTCCTCCTTCTCTCCTTCTCTCCTTGAGACTCCTTATTCCATGAGACACAGCAATACTGAAATGAGGCCAGTTAATAATGCTGCAATGGCCTCTACGTGCACAAGTAAAAGGAAATGTTGTATAACTCTCACTTCTCAAAAGCTAGAAATAACTAAGCTTAATAAGAAATGCAAGAGATGGGGGAAAAAGCTAGGCTTTCTGCATCAAAGAGTTAGCTAAGTTGTGAATGCAAAGAAAAAGTTCTTGAGGAAATTAAAAAAGCTACTCCAGTGAACAGATGAATGATAAGAAAACAAAACAGCTTTGTTGCTGATGTGGAGATAGGTTTAGTGGTCTGGATAAAAAAATCAAACCAGCCACATTTTCTTAAGTCAAAGTCTAATCCAGAACAAGACCCTAACTCTCTTCAATTCTATGAAGACTGAGACAGGTGATGAAATTGAAGAAGAAAAGCTCAATGCAAGCAAGGGTTGTTGGCTCACGAGGTTTAAGAAAATAGCCAATATCCATTACATTAAGAGTGAAAGTTGAAGCAGCAAGTGCTGATATAGAAGTGGAGGTAAGTTATCGAGAAGATCTAGTTTAGATCATCAATGAAGATGGCTACATTAAATAACAGATTTTCAATGTTGACAAAATAGCCTCCTATTGAAAGATTTTTATAGATAGAAGTCAATGCCTGCCTTCAATGCTTCAAAGGACTTGATGACTCCCTTGTTAGGGGCTAATGCAGCTGTTGACTTTAAGTTGAAGCCAATGCTCATTTATCATTTAAAAAATCTTAGGCCCTTAAGAATTATGCTAAATGTACTGTCTGTGCTCTATAAATAGAACAACAAAGTCTGGATGACAGCACATCTGTTTATGATATGCTTTACTAAATATATTAAGCCCACAGTTAAGACATACTGCTCAGAAAAAAAAAATCCTAAAAAACATGGCTGCTTATTGACAATGCACCTGGTCACCCAAGAACTTTGATGCATATATATGAAATTCATGTTGCTTTCATAACTGCTAACTGAACAATAAGGTATTGCAACCCATGGCCCAAAGAATAATTTTAACTTTCAAATCTTATCATTTAAAAAATATGCTGAGTGAAACAAGCCAGTTGTTGAAGGACAAATACCATATGATCTCACCTTTAAAAGGAAGCTAAACAACAAAACAAACAAGCAAGCAAAATATAACCAAAGATCAGTATCTTTGGTTATAGAGAAATAGAGAACAGGGGGACAGTGACCAGAGGGGAGAGGGGAGGGAATTTCAGAGGAAATAGGGGAGGGATTTAGAGGAACAAATATAAAGGATACATGGACAACAAATAAGAAGGGTGGAAATGGGAGGGAGGGGGGAACACCAGGGGGTGGGTTGGGATGGGAGTAATAGACAGAAAACTGTACTCAAAAAATCATTAAATAAATTTAAAAAATAAAAATAAAAATAAAAAATACAAAAATACATTTTGTAGAGCTATAGCTGCCATAGATATTGATTCCTCTGATGGATCTTGGAAAACTCAGTTGAAAAGCTTCTAGAAAACATTTGCCATTCTAGATGCTATTAAGAACATTTATGATTCATAGGAAGAGGTCAACATACCAACATTAACAATAATTTGGAAGTTAATTACAACCCTCATGGATTAATCTGAGGGGTTCACATTTTTCCTCCTTCAGTGGAGGAAGTAACTGTGGCTATAGTGCCAAGAGAGGCAGAATCAAAGTGAAACCTGAAGATGGGACTGAATTGCTGCAATCTCCTGGAAAAAACCTCAGTGGATGGGAAGTTGCTTTTCATGGATGAGCAAAGAAAGCGTCTTCCTGAAATGGAATTTACTTCTGGTGAAGATGCTGTGAAGATTGTTGAAATGACAACAAAGGATTCAGAAATTACATAAACTTACATGATACAACAGCAGCAGAGTTTGAGAAGATTGATTTCAATTTTGAAAGAAGTTCTACTGTGTGTAAATACTATCAAAAAATACCACATGCTACAGAGAAATTGTTTGTGAAAGGAAAAGTCAACGGGTGCAGAAAAGATCACTGTTGTCTTATTTTGAGAAATTACCATAGCTGCTCAACGTCAGCAATCACCCCTTGATTACTCAGAGGCCATCAACAATGAGGCAGTGCTTTCTACCAGCAAGAGATTACAACTTACTGAAGGCTTAGATGATGATTAGCACTTTTTAGAGCTAAAGAATGTGTTAATAAAATATATATGTTTTCTCTTGAATATAGTATCATTGCACACTTAATAGTCTACAGTATAATGTAAACATAACTTTTATATGCACTGGGAAACAAAATATGTGACTTGTTTATTGTGCTATTAGCTTTGTTGTGGTCAGGATCTGAACCCGCAATGTCTCTGAGGTATGTCTGTCTTGTGCATTTTTGTTGAGATGAGTACATTGTATTTGCCATCTGTGAGATTTACTAGGATACAGGTTTATTGATATTTAGTGAGCATTACTGTACAAACTTTGTAATGTCAGAAACCAACAAATTTAAAAAATGATTCATGAAATTTCTCTGTCTATAACCGAAATACTATAGATGAGTTCTGAAATAATATCTAACTTATACTTGGTGCTTACTATTGCCAATCACAAATCTAGGTGTTTTTTTATATATTAACTCATGTTTTTTAATAGATTGATTCATTTATTTCTCTAACTTTTCCATGAGTTTTATATTATTTCAGACTTGTTTTACATAAGAGGAAATAGGGCACACATATTATGTTAAAATACATTGTAAAACTACCTAGTTTAGGAAATGGGTAAATCTGGTTCAAATTATACTCAGAAAGTGACCGTGATTTGAAAAAGTGAGTGCAAAATGTATCTAACTTTTCAAACTACTTTGCATACATTAATTTTGATTTGGGGAACTTTCCCCATGGTTTACCTTTAATCTCTTTGTCATTTTTGAACCATCTTATATCAGCTGCAGGTTTACTACCAGATGTTTTACAAGTCAGCTGCATCAAGTCTCCCTCCATAACTGGTGACGAAAACCCACTAATCTGAGGCTTTTCAGGAACACCTGAAATATAAACAAATGAATGATGTGAAAATCAATCCCAAGGTTGGTTCATTCTTGTGACTACTACTTTCACAAACAAAAGTAAACTGGGTGGTTAGTTGACAATAAATTCAACCAAAAATAATAAACTACTATAAAACAAAATAAGCTACTTATAGTATATATAGATAATGTGTATATATGCATATATATAATTATATGTGCATATACCAGTATATTGTATACATATAATCATTTATTTAGCTCAAAGCAGTCTTAAATTAAATTTTACATATAAAAATATACTCTTTGTAAATCTTAAAGACAACCATTCAATATATTTTCAGATGTAATAGTATAGGGATTTAAGAATGTACATTCTTTGCATTGGGAAAGACATTCACAAAGCACATTTTTTGTTTTTTTTGCAAATTATGATTAAACTTAAATAGCACCTTTTATTTCTGATTTCATAATTCTAAAGCTTAAAAATGACATTATCCTCTGTGTACTCTATTCAAGAAAAGGCATTTTGTTCAAGAAAATCCATCAAAGGTCTCATCAGTAAGTGCAACCATACTTACTTTTCTGATTTTTCTAAAGTGGAGAATGTCTCTTGATGTAATTTGTACTAGAAATGCAATTGTAGTTTTGTGGAGCATGATGTGTACTGGTATTAATGCTAACCACTTATTGACTCTTCTAGTCCAAACTATCTAGTCAATAAGTAGATAACTAATATGAAGCGATAGATAGTACATGGGTAATTTAAATAAAAGAACATTCCATATTTCTTGGGCATTAATATTCTTTTGTCATAGTAGAAGTTTACTAAAATTTCTTCTAAAATTATTCCATAATAAAGGCAGACTGGAAGCTTCTTTATCATAGTATTTAATTCAGTTTTAAAAGAATAAAAGGTAAGCATGTTGGGAAGCCAGAATAAGAAAAATACACATTTAAACAGTAACAATAAAGATAAATGATAGATCAACTTACTAGCCCAATTAGTGGGCTAGTTTTGTTCACCTCCATATTGCCTTTTAAAAGAAAATCTATATCACACCATCATTTGACAAATTGAAACCAGCCAGTTGCCTATTTTTGGTGTCTCAAGGTGGCTCTCTACAGAACAACACATTAACTTTCCTCGGTTGTTATCCTGAAATACTAAATTTTAATGGTTACATTTTATCCTTAATGGCAAACTTGTGGCTATTTCTGATAAAATAGTCTCAGTGGAACTTGCAAAGGAATATGTTTCTTATCCTATGCACAAAACCAGTTCATTAGCTGGATTAACTTTTATATCTCCACCCCCCCCCCCCAAATAACAGCATGTGTTAGTTATTTTAAAGGCAATGTTATGACTCTAAGTATCAAAATAAAAACACAAACAAGGGTGAAAAATATCCTTCCTGAAATTCCTCTGACTTGTTCAGTACACAGGTGTGTTTTAATAAACCGCAGTAATTTCAAGTGACTGGGTCACTAACATTCGTGGAATCACAAAAGGCTCTGAGATGCAACTATATTTCCTTGGAATCTCTATGAATGTATTGCTTTTTTGTATCACTTTAACCTTTTGAAAAATGTCTCACTATTTAGAGAATAGAAGAACGAAGAAGCTACAAGCTGCATGCACAAGTGGTATTACCTACTTCATTTAAAAATCTAGAAAGTGTCACATTTCAAAGGTGAGAAGACACATAGAAATGCCAAGGCCATTTAAATGCACTGAAATACACAAAGGGGTCACATTTGAAAGCCATAAGATATTAGAGAAGGTCTCTATCAGATGGCGGATATGATAAAATGGAGGAGCATCCAGTACGAATGTTGAATTCATTATACTCATTATCCCATCACTTTATGAAGGAATCACCACATATACAATATATAGATAAGTTGATACAAAATAATTTAATTGAAATACAAGAAGCCTGGTGCTTATTGCTGGCTAAAAATTAAATGGCTCTGTGCTCTCAGAAGTCATACAAATTTTTATGTATCCTTTTGTCTATTTATAAAATGAGGAAAGCAATTTAAAAAATTTTGTGTTATAATGTAACAGAGAAGGGACTAAACTACATCTATTTTATGATCCTTAAAGTATATATGTGCTTTTGAATCATGTTGCTTTAGTAGTACACATCTCTCTGGCTTGTGATTGCACTGTGTTTATCCCTTGAACTTACCGAGAACAGTGAGATAGGCCTTGGAAGTTTTGACAGGCATCGTAAATAGTGAACAGGTATATTGTCCTTCATCGGAGAGAGACACATCACTGACACTGATACTCAGTTCATGCCAAGAAGCCCGAACCAGCTCGATCCTATTGTCCCTTAAAGCTGAAAAGAGAAAACATTGAAAATGTGGATAAAAACATTAGAAAAAGTCAATACTGTTAGACTGTGTATTTTTAGCACAACATAATAAACATTTTGGGCTATACATCTAAATATTTCCTAAAACAGCTTAAAGGACAGTTTAAATAAGGTTAATATCTTAATTTTATAAAGAACTTGTAAAACTCAACACCAAAAAATAAACAATCTAATTAAAAAGTGGGCAAAGGACATGAATATACTATTCTCCAAATAGATGGCCAATAGATATATGAAAAGACACCCAGCATCACTGATCAGAGAAATGAAAATTAAAACCACATGAGATGTCAACTTACACCTGTGAGAATAACTATCATCAATAAATCAACAAATAACAAGTGCTGGTGAGCATGGGGAGAAAAGGTAACCCAACTGCACTGTTGGTTGAAATGCAGTTTGCTGTAGCCACTGTGAAAAGCAGTTTAGAGTTGCCTCAAAAAATTAAGAACCAAACTGTTTTTTTGATCTAATGATTCCATTTCATGCAATTTACCCAAAGAAACCCTAAACCCTAACTAAAAGAATATATGCACCCCTATGTTCATTGCAGTGTTATTTACAATAGCCAAGCTCTGGAAGCAGCCCCAGTGTTCATTTGCAGATGAATGAATAAAACAGCTATAGGAGAGGTAGAAAATAGATAGAGGGAGGTTAAGAATAGTATAGGAAATGTAGAAGCCAAAGAACTTATATGTACGACCCATGGACATGAACTAAGTGGGGGGGAATGTGGGCAGGAGGGGGTGTGCAGAGTGGAAGGGAATAAAGGGGGGACTGGGACAACTATAATAGCATAGTCAATAAAATATATTTAAAAAATAGCTATGGTACATTTATACAATGGAATACTACTTGGCCAGAGGGAGATTTTACCCATGTAGTATGATCTAATGAACAAACTGTACTAACAAGCAAAATAGACACAGACTCTCACAGATAGAAATCAGGATGACAGCTGTTGGGGGAAGTTGGGTGGTGGAGAAACTAAGCAAAAAAGAGAAAGGACTTATGGACACGGACAACAGTGTAGTGATTGTGGGGGGAGGGAGTGGGTGGATGTGGAAGAGGGTATGGGGGGATAAATGGTAATGAAAAAATATGATAAAAATATTTTTAAATAAAACCAAATACATATATTTTATCAGAGTTTTTAAAAAATCAAAGTAGAATTAGGTAATCCTTAAAGTTCTCAGAAATGTTGTATTTAAGTTGTCACACCTAGTATGTTACTTTGTATGAGTAGTACAAATGATGATGATAAAAATGGCTTGTCTCCACAAAGTCTTTCATGAGATGCTAGTGTCAAGAAAAACTATAAACAGAAGGGTTCACTTCCTTGGGCATATAAAGTTGGAAAAATTACGACTGTTGCATTTTTACCAAAAGACCAACAAGGAACACAATTATATTGAAAGCTCTCCACAGTACAGATACATGTTGAACTTCATTTAAACAAGAGCTGACATTCAGCTGAAAAGTACTTATAAGGTGCAAGATATTAAAATTTTCCCTGATCCCATTAGAATAATTTCTTCTAATTTCATTTTAGAAGAAATTATTTAAAAGTTTAAACATCATTATGTGTTTCACTATGTACAGCTACAGAACATGGATTAAGCAAGAGGCAACTGAATGATTACTCTAAAAGGTAGAAAGAGAGAGGAGAACAGGTCAGGAACAGCAGGTCCTAAGGAACAACATGGAAGCTCCTCCAACAACAATAAAAGGCAGTGAAGACCTGGCTTCTGCCAACTATAACCTAGCAACAGAAAGTGGGTGAGGTCGACTCAGTTTCATCGCTGATCTAATGGAAGTCCCACCAGCAACATCACCAGCAAGGGGAATCAGGTGGGAGCATCACTGAAAACAAGTGTCTGTGAAAAATGACTTTTGCCCTCAGTGGGTAGGAGACTTCCTTCTCAACCTAGAGACAATGACTCAGTGGGCAGCAAAAGCAGCAGGGTAATCTTTCTATAAATATCCAGCCCCAGATGTGATCTCCCGATAAACTAGAGGATTACTTACACAACTGAGAGCCACCATGTGCCTGCCTTGGGGAATCACCTTTGCCCTCTTAGGTGGCACCAGTAGACATCAGTGTAATTTCCAGTGGAACTGAACAACTCAAGCTGATCACATAGAACTACAAAGGTTATGACAAACTGGTGGAACCACAGTTGGCAAATGTATGCTATGACCTGTGTGCTAAACCTAAATAAATGACTGCCTTCAAGAATAGAAAACTTAAATCGAGTCTAGAATGTCCAAATATAATAGTCAAAATGACCAGGACATAATAATAGTAATAATAATAAATATCTGCTCACACCAAATATTGGAAAAATTGTAACTTGAATAAGAAACATAATCAACATGTGCCAACACTGAGATATTGAAATTATCTGACAAAGAATTAAAGAGGGCATCATGAAACATACTTTAATAAGCAATTACTAATTACACACAAATAAAAAAATAGAAAAAATAGCAAAGAAAAAAGAGTTATAAAAAAGAATGAAATGAAAATAATAGAAATCAAAACACAGTTAACAAAATCAAAACTCAATGCATTGGCTCATAGTACAATGAAGATTACAGAATATAGAATAAGCAAACTCAAGGACAGAGCAATAGAATTCACTCAATCTGAACAAAAAAAAAATAGATTAAAAAAGAAGAAGAGAATGTTAGGGACCTATGGGACAATAACAAAATGTCCAACATTGGAATCATGACAGTTCCAAACGAAGAGAAAGAGGGGCTGAAACGGTATCTGAAAAAGTAATGGTTGAAGACTTTGCAGATTTGGCAGAATAAATAAATTACAGAATCAAAAATACAAGCAAACATCAAAAAGGATAAGCCCAGAAAGATCCATGTCAAGATGGGTCAAAAATTAAACATCTAAAACCAAAGACAAAAAAATTTCTGCCTTGAAATCAACCAAAGATAAAGACATGTTACTCAGAGGCCAATTCAAATTACTATAAGTTTCCTATTTGAAATAATGGAGGCCAGAAGTGGCACATTTTTCAAAAGAAAAGAAAAGAACTGTCATTGATGGATTTTTATCCAATGAAACTAACCTTCAGGAATTAAGGAGAAATAAATATATTATTTTTTGAGGGGGGGAGGAGGGCTTAAAACCTCTTATTTAGGCCTAGTTTTAGAGTAGAGTATAGGATTGAAAATCCACTGGAAGGTAAAATTTGGTTATCTCTATCCATGTGAATGTTAGTAGACAGTCAAACATAAAGAGAGTCAAAAGAAAGAAAACTAAGAACACATGTTTTCAGCAGATTTTTCTTAAGAAAAATTTTAAAAAATTTATTCAAATAGAAAATAAGAATTCTTAGAGCATCAAGAAGGAAGAAAAGACAACTGAAAAAGTAAAAATATTGGTAAATATGATATCAACTACTCTATTCCTCTTGAGTTTTCTTCATTATGTAATAATTAAAATAAAACTATAATAGCAATGATGCTGTGCTCAACATATATAGGAAGAATACTCAAGAGAAATAAACAATGAGTAGGGCAAAGGGACCTAATAGAAGTACAGTTTCCAAACTTTATTGAAATGGTAAAACATTGTACTAGCAGACCAAAATTGTCCACGTATGTACATTTCAGTACTTGGAAAAACTACTAAGAAAGCATACACAGTGATACAGTAAAAAACTCTCTATAATAATTGTGACAAAGTACATGTACACAGAGTCTTCAGATAACATTATAGAGATGAGGAAAGGATCAGTAGTTAGCAAAGGATAAGAATATTAAGGAGTGGAAGGGAGAAACAGGGAAATGAATTTGGCTATAAAAGAACAAAACAAGGAACACCTGTAGTCATGACAGTATTCTGTCTTGACAGTGGTGATGGATAAATGAACCTACATATGCAATAACAATGCATGGAAGTAAACACACATGCACACACAAATACATGTGAAGCTGACAAAACCCAAATAAGATTGGTGAGATATATATTATTGTCGATGCCTTAGCTGTGTTATCTTTGCAAGATGCTATTTCACTGAAAGGTAGATGAGATCTCTTTGAATTATTTCTTACAATCAGAGATGAATATATAATAAAAACTCAAACAAAACATTTTATGTATATTTGATCAAGTAGAGGAAATGATTAAGATATCAAAGCTTAAAATTCATTGTACATATTTGCCAAACAGGAAGAGGAAGATCCCAAGTGCCACATATTCTTAAATTAGCTGCCACTTCTGTGTGTGCTTTGGGAGAGGCATAGGCAATTATAAAATATTTAAGATTTGGGAAAATTGTAAATTTTCATTATTTTTAATGTATTTTTAAAAACCATCCTCCCACACACTCAGATAACATGCATGTTAATGATTATGGCCCCTCTGCTACCATTCCCTGTTAACTCTAATTTCATGAGACATGCTGCAAAAATTTTTGAAACTAATTTTTACTGAATGTAAAAAACAGGCAAGTTTGATCGTGATTGTGTTTGCAACTTTATTAGACAAAGACACTGATTGTAAATGTCTATTTCATACTCTATCTCCTACATGTTTTAATATAAATGCCTGCTATGGGAAAACAGTGGGACTCAGATGTGGTTTTTCCCCAGAGGACCTCATGCTATATCAACTGCTTTTCAAAGCTATGATTTATTTTTAAAAATATTTATCACATATCTCTTGTGTGTTTTTTTTAAGAGGTCACCAAAAGAGAAAACCTCAGGCTCCTGCCATGACATTGTGTGGGTAAAACATGTTACTCACCCACTGTGTTCAATTTCACTTCTACTGACATTGCAACCCCCCAATGATAGAACTTCCAATTTTTAGTGAATCTTGGCAAAAGAAATTTAACTCTTTTTTGGTTGGATTACTTTGCGTAAACTATATAACATCACCAAAGACCAGCTGAATTACTCAATACATACAAATATAACACTTTTATATTTAAATCATTTTCATGGAGAAAAGCTAAAAGCAGTGACTTCGGAATTAAGAGACCTGCTCTAGGTGCTTGTAGGAGGTCGTATTTCCTGTGGATAATAATTTTTTATTCATTTCCATCTCTGGATTATGATGAGAACTGAATAATAAACTATATAAACTACATGAATAATATCATGTAGTTTGTAATGTACCTTAAAATAAATCTGCAATGGTATTAAAATATTTTGGGTTTGGACTCCCAATGAGAACCTAAATATTTTAGTGTCTGAAATGTCTCAATTGGTTAAGCTTACCAAATCATGTAATATTTTGAATTGTTTTATGATTACTCCAGCCTTGGCTAAACACTAGGCACTGAGAGCAGAATGCCTCATTTTTATGTAAATTCTATTGTTAATTAACCATATGAATCTAGGCAGATCACTTAAGCATTATGCATCTCAATCTGCTGATTGTAAGGTGCAGGTAATAAATGAGTATAAGAAATATTACTTAGAGAACTGCAATATATTAACATATATCTAAAACCTCAAAGCATATTACCATGAACCAAGAAACTGACACAATTAGTAGTTGTATAACAATAAGTGATTATTTATTGTGTAACAATCCTTGATATTTTATTTTTCAAAACAAAAAAAAAAACTACTTGAGGGGATTCTCATTAAACTGAACATTTTAAACAAATCTTACATTCAGAACATTTACCTTTTCAAGTTTGTAAATACCTTTGATGTCATCTTCAGTTCACTCTATTATAGCATGTCAGGTATGAAAGAATACAGGAAAACCTGTAATCCCCCAGAGCGGGTATAATATAACTCAACAGGTTCTCTGTGAGCAGGATCCTTGACTTGCTCGTCTCGGCATCCTGAACCATCACTATCTGCACAGGAGGTATTCAGTGAGTGGCTATTGAATTGAAACTGAGAGTCAAACTCTGTCTGTACAGGACGAGAACAGAGTGAAAAAGAACTGAACTAGGAAGTCCTCTTCGCTATATCTCCACAGGTCTCCCCATGGGAGAGAAGCCAAAAAAAGAAGAAGAAAGGTGCCCCATTTAGACACTGTTAAGCATGAAAGAGTTAGAAAAATCATGCTACAAAAAAATTTAACCAGGTAATAGTTCATTGGGAAAGGATTTGAAATACTGAATGAGTGATCTCTGATCACAGTGATCTCTGATCTCTATTGTCATGCTACTTTATGGTTTCCGAACGAACACAAAAGGTGGTAGCTAACCAGAGACAAATTATATTATTTAACGTCTACACCATAAGTCCAAATATATATGGACTTAAATAAAAGATTATATTTTTTTCAGTTGAAGTGAATTCAATTTTAAAAAAATACTCTTTCAAGGATATATAATGTTTGCCAATATTTAAATATCTTTAAAAATATAAATACTCAATGACTTATTGAAAAATAAAGATTTTAAATACTCCAGGAAAAAGAATAACTTAAGAAAGAAATGAGGATATTAGAAAATTAAAGATGTTTTAAATGAGAATATGTAATAAAATATTTAAATATAACTGTTCACACATCACAGAGATAAAAAATGAGGTAATGGGTTAAGTAAGCTACACTGAGGCCATGCAGCTATGAGATGCCTGCTGCCCACTGGTGAGGTGATTTAACAGATTCAAAACTCTGAGATCTGGAGGATTTAATTTTATCTACAAATAAGGAATGGTGACCAATGAATAAGAATCTATTAAAAAGTACTTGACTTAGGGTAAATATTATTTTCCCAATATGCTACTGTTTCTAAATATTTACCTAACATACAAATGTGTACTTAGGATTCATGTTGAGTAAAATAAAAACTCCTTACACAATTAATTACTTAGAGGATTTTATCTACATTATATATTCATGTATAACAAAAGTTACTAGCATAATAAAAGTTACTAGCATAGTTAATAAATTGTATATTACTTACTTTTAAACCAAATTAACTTAATAATAAGTACCACTGAATTTGGCTGACATTGTTCATTTAAGAACCAAATAGCAATGTGTGAAGACTTTCATTAAATAGTTTTCCTTTCTTAAACATCATAATAGTTTTAAAGGCTCTCACATACTTCTTGCTAGAAACATTTTTCATATTACTATATAGGTTTCCAGTGAGTAATAATTTATGCCCCACTTTAGGGTGCTTACATAATAATAAAATCATATTTCATGATGTAATTACTTTTAAATGATGAGTAAAATGCAGTATCAACCTCATTATTTTTGCATCTTTTCTAGTCCACCCATTTAATCTAAAATATCCCCAAATCAGTATCATGTTGTATCTCTTTGCATTTCACATAAGACCTTACATATATTATGATATATACACATGCCCATTAATAATTTATTGGGGTTCAGAAGATGGAGATGGAGTAGGATGGAATGGATTCCATTTCCCCCACTCAAATGGCAGAAAATCCTGGCTGATCTACGGAGGAAGAGTGCAAAGAGCCAATAGTTCCCCAGCATATATGAAAATAAGAGACCAGAAATTGTAACGGACACTAAAACACCAGACGGAGAGGAGAGGGCTGCAGGACAGTACGGTCTCAGGGAGACAGGAGAGGTGACAGTCTCCGCCCCTGCCTGGTGCTCAGCGGGTCTACCATGCAGACTCTTTGGGAGCCCCAGGCCTGCCACAGGGTCCTTGGGAGAGAGCTGGGTCAACAGCTCCCACCCTCCCCAGCCAACCAAAGTTGGGCAACACTGGGAAGAGACCTGTTTGCTTGAGTTTGCAGAGAGGGTAATAAGGACAAAGGGCCGTGATCAATTGCAGAGTCTGTGGTCGCCAGCTTGGGAGAACTGAGAGGTGCAGTGTTGGGCTCTGACCCTGAAAATTACCGGTCTGGCTGGGGGATGAAGCTGTGTTGAGCGGCAGGCTTTCTTAAGAAGAAATTTTTTGGAAAGGAAACTGAAGGATTCTCCTGTGACAGCTGCTTGGCCTGCTCCCCACTCAACCTGGCAGTGATCCGGAGGTTGGGCAAAAGCCCTTGTATTCCCCCACAGAACTGGGAAGGGTCCGTGCATGAATCTTCGGGACACAGGCAACCTGGCCAGCAGCGCACGCCTGCACCCCAGCCCACTGCAATGATCCCCAAGGCAACAGTGCTCTGAAGAGGACCTAGATCCCCTTTGTGGGGTACTGGGGAGGGGCGCCAGGTTAGCTCTTGGGAGAGTCCTTGAAGAAAGACCACACCAATTGCCCCTCAGCCTGCTGCTCCAGAAAAACTGGTTTGGCCAGCTTGAAACCAACAAGAGATTTTTTTTTTCCTGTTTTTTTTTTTTTAAGTAATCTTTTATCTTTTAATTTTATTATTGTTTTATCTTTCAATACCTTTTTCTCTCGTTTCTTCCTTTTTGTTCTATTCTTTCTCCCTTCCTTTCCTTCCAACTTATTGCTTCTTCCTCCCTTTTCCTGCCTTTTTTTTTCTTTTACTCATAAGTGACACAAACAACTTGGAACTGCCAAAAGACCAGAGTTGGACCCAAAGAGGGGGCATCTCAACAGTAGAGACAGAGAGACAAATTTCACTTTGTTATAGCAGAGAAGACACAAGTTGCTGCATGTTTGTATTATTATTATTTTTCATTATTCTCACATCTTTTATAATTTAATAGTATCTTTCTACTCCTCCTCTTTCTGTATAGTCTCCTTTGCCTTGACTGGTTATATTGCATCATTTGACAGGTCTCCTTTGTTCTCTCCTCCACAGTTTATTGCTAATTTTCTATATTTCACATCACTTGTGTTCCTTTAGCACACTACTCAAAGTTCTATACCCCTTATTCATGTTATCCAGATCACATAGAGTCTGTCATATGATTGTTACTCTAATATTATTATAAATAATAGCTGTTCTATACAATAGCTGTAAATACTTCAGCACAACTCCTGGATCTTAGCCCACTTCACAGTTTCCTGAACTCTATTACTGCAGTGGTTAACTCTATTTGCTCACACGCTACACCTATTTGCTATGCTTTACTCTCATCTTACCTCAGAATCTGACCTCCCACAACCTCACTGCTTTCTAGATTCAACTCACAAGCCTTCCCTCCCCAACAAGAGTCTTAACTTCTGTCCATTCTTTCTTAAAAGTGGCTAGTTGGGTGGAAGATCATGGTTAACACTGTACATAGCCTAAAGATCGCCTATCTCTTTTCTACCTGCTGTGACTGTAAATATCATAACATTCCTCCTGCTGTCATAAACCATTTTGCCTCCCCCTCCAACTGATCACAAGAAAAAAAACAGGAGTAGGTGGAAGCAGTGAACACCAGGATACCCACTGGAAGAGGAAACCCAACAACAAAGGAATCACAAACAGGTAACAACAGAAGAAGGTGAAGGAGGGAGAAGAAACCACACAAACCTCAATCCAAGACATATCTGGAAATACAACTAAATAGTGGAGAAACATACCCAGTACAAACAACTGAACAAGAAAAAAAGAGAATCCTCAAAACCTTGTAAAAACAGAACTGGTTTCAACCCAACCCGCCCTCAAAAGTACAACAAATTAAAACATGTGGTGGACAGAGGGACCATCAGTTAACCAGTTGGTGGGAAGGACCCACAAAAGAAAGACCCCAAAACAACCAAAACCCAAAGACAAACACAGAGCCAAATTAAACGACAGCCCAAGATAAGTGAGCTTGGGAGATCGAGGAGACTACAGCACCAAAGCTCACAGGTATTATACCACAGAAGTTCACACCATAAACCCAAGAAGCCGGAACAGATCAATTTAAGAAGCTGAAGCTAACAAGAAGAGTCTCACAAACAATCGGAAGACAAAGAAACAATTTCCAAATGAAAGGAAAGGAGGAAGCCTCAGAAAGAATGTTAGATGAAATAGAGGCAAGTCAACGTTCAGATATTGAATTCAAAGCACTGGTTATCAGGAAATTCAAAGAGCTCACAATGAGCTACCAGAAACTACAGGGGAACTACAATGAACTCACTGCAAACTATATCAACATGAAAAAGGAAATAGAAACTATCAGCAAGGGCCAAGAGGGAAAAAAGAATACAATTTCTGAACTGAAGAACACAGTAAATGAAATGAAAAGCAGGATGGATGAAGTAGAAGATCAGATTAGTGAGTTAGAGGACAAAGTAGGAAAAAAAACTCACAGAAAGAGAAAGAAAAGGAAAAGAGGTTCAGAAAGAATGAAGAGGGATTAAGAGAAATGCAAGACAATATGATATGTAATAATACCCGAATAATAGGGATACTAGAAGGAGAAGAACAATGTTAAGAAAACCTATTTGAAAAAGTAATGAGGGAAAACTTCCCTAATTTGATGAGAGAAAAAGTCGCAAATCCAGGAATCACAGAGAGTCCCAATGAAGAGGAACACAAAGAGGCCCACTTTAAGACACATCATCATCAAAATGGCAAAATTCCAAGACAAAGAGAGAATATTAAAGGCAGAAAGGGAGAAAAAGGAAGTAACATACAAGGGAGCCCCAATAAGGTTAGCTAATGACTTCTCAATGGAAATGCTCCAAGCAAGAAGAGAATGGCAAGAAATACTCCAAGTAATATGAACAAGAGGCCTGCAACCAAGGCTACTTTACCCAGCAAGGCTCTCAATCAAGACAGAAGGCCAAATAAAGAGCTTCCAAGACAAAAGAAGTCTAAAAGAATATGCCTCCACCAAACCAGCTCTGCAAGACATGCTAAAAGGACTGCTTTAAGGAAAGGAAGGAAAAGAGAGAGACAGAGAGGAACACAGGTACATAAATGGCAATGAATAAGTACCTATCAATAGTAACCTTAAACTTAAATGGATTAAATGCTCCAATCAAAAGACATAGAATAGTTGAACGGATAAGAAAGCATGACCCACACATATACTGCCTACAAGAGACCCACCTCAGGACAAAAGAACTACACAGACTAAAAGTGAAGGGCTGGAAACAAATTTTCCAAGTAAACGGACAGGAAAAAAAAGCCAGGGTAGCAATACTCATATCAGACAAAATACACTTCAAAATAAGGGCCATAAAAAGAGACCCAGAAGGTCATTTCATTATACTCAAGGGAAGAATCCACCAAGAAGACATTAACATCATAAATATATACGCACCCAACATAGGAGCACCCAAATATATAAAGAAAATCTTAGCCCTGGCTGGTGTAGCTCAGTGGATTGAGAGTGGGCCTGAGAACCAAAGAATCGTGGATTGATTCCTAGTCAGGGCACATGCCTGGGTTGCAGGCCAGTTCCCAGCAGGGGACCCAGGAGAGGCAACCATACAATGATATTTCTCTCCTCTCCTTCTCTCCTTCTCTTCTTCCCTTCTCCTCTAAAGATAAATGAATAAAATCTTTAAAAAAAAAGGAAACCTTAGAGGACTTCAAGAAAGATATTGACAGCCACACAATTATAGTAGGAGATTTTAACACCCCACTGTCAAAAATGGACAGATCTTCCAAACAAAATACCAAGAAAGATACTGTGTTATTGAACAACACCCTAGATGAAATGAACTTAACTGATATATACAGAGCCCTTCATCTCAAAGAAGCTAAATACATATTCTTTTCAGATGCACATGGAACATTTTCAAAGATAGACCACATGATAGGACACAACACAAGCCTCAATTTATTCAAGAAAATTGAAATTATACCAAGCATTTTCTCTGACCACAAGGGACTGGAACTGGAAACCAACCCAAAAGGGAAAAAAATCCAAAACACCTAAAATCATGGAGATTGAAGAGCATGCTATTAAACAACAAATAGAACAAGAATGAAATTAGGGAAGAAATCAAAAAGTTTCTGAAAACAAATGAAAATGAACTCACAACAAACAAAAACTTATGAGACATGGCGAAGGCAGACTTGAAAGGGAAGTTCATAGCAATACAGGACTATCTAAAGAAGATAGAAACATTTCAAACAAACAACCTAATCCTACTCCTACAAGAACTCAAGGAACAACAAAAGATAGCCCAGAGCAAGTAGAAGGAAGGAAATAACCAAGATCAGAGCAGAATTAAATGACATAGAGACTAAAAGCACAATTCTAAGGATCAATGAATCCAGGATCTGGTTTTTTGAAAAGATGAACAAAATTGAAAAGCCTTTAAGTAGGCTCATCTAGAATAGAAGAGAACACAATCAGAAATGAAAGAGGAGAGATTACAACTGACCTCACAAAAATAGAAAGGATTGTAAGAAATTACTATGAAGAACTATATGCCAAGAAATATGAAAACCTAGGTGAAATGAACAAATTTCTAGAAAAATATTATCTTCCAAAACTCAATGAAGATAAAGCAGAAAGCTTGAACAGACCAATAACTACAGATGAATTGAAGCAGTAATCAAAAAACTCCTGACACACAAAAGCCCTGGACCAGATGGTTTCGAAAACTCTACAAAGCATTTAAGGAAGAGCTAACCCCTATTCTTTACAGTCTATTCCAAAAAATCCAAAATGATGGAAGACGCCCCAACTCTTTTTATGAACCCAGCATCATCCTAATCCTGAAACCAGATAAAGACACAAAAAAGAAAGAAAACTTCAGGCCAATATCACTGATGAACACAGGATGCTAAAATCCTCAACAAAATATTGGCAAACCACATCCAACAATACATTAAAAAAATCATAGACCATGACCAAGTGGGATTCATCCCAGAGATGCAAGGATGGTTCAATATTCGCAAAACAGTAAATGTAATACATCACATAAACAAAAGCAAAGACAAAAATCACATGATCTTATCAATACATGTGGAAAAGCTTTTGATAAGGTACAACACCCATTTATGATAAAAACGCTCAGCAAAGTGGGAATAGAGGGAACATTCCTCAATATAATAAAGGCCATATATGAGAGACCTACAGCCAGCATTATACTCAATAGGCAAAAACTAAAATCTTTTCCACTAAGATCAGGAACAAGACAAGGTTGTCCACTTTCACCAATTTTCTTGAATATACTACTGGAAGTTTTAGCCACAGCAATCAGACAAGAAAAGAAAATAAAAGGCATCCAAGTCAGAAAGGAGGAAACAAAACTGTTGTTGTTTGCAGATGATATGATAGTGTACACGGAAAACCCTATAGACTATACCCCAAAACTGCTCAAACTAATATGTGAATTTGGGAAAGCAGTGGGATACAAAGTCAATATCCAGAAATTGAAGGCATTTTTGCATACCAACAATGAAAAAGCAGAATCAGAAATCAAGAAAAAAATCCCATTCAACAAGAAATATAAATATAAATATCTTGTTGATATAGCAACAAGAAAAATAAAATACCTAGGAGTAAACTTAACCAAGGATGTAAAAGACCTATATGCAGAAAACTACACAACACTGAAGAAAGAAATCAAGGAGGACACAAACAAATGGAAATATATACCATGTTCATGGATTAGAAGAATTAACATTTTCAAAATGTCCATACCACTCAAAGCAATTTACAAATTCAATGCAATACCTATTAAAGTACCAATGGCATATTTTACAGACATAGAACAAACACTTCAAAAATTTACATGGAACCATAAATGACTCCAAATAGCAGCTTCAATTTTAAGAAAGAAGAACAAAGTGGGAGGAATCACAATACCTGATACCAAATGGTATTACAAGACCACTATAATCAAAACAGCCTGGTACTGGCATAAAGACAGGCATATAGACCAATGGAACAGAACAGAGAGCCCAGAAATAATCCCAAGTCTCTACAGGCAATTAATATTTGACAAAGGGGGCAGTAACATAAAATGGACTAATAATAGCCTCTTCAACAAATGGTGTTGGGAGTACTGGACAGCTACATGCAAAAAATGAAACTCGAGCACCAACTTATACCATACACCAAAATTAATTCAAGGTGGATAAAAGACTTAACTATAAGCTGTGACACCATTAAAATCCTAGAGGAGAACATTGGCAGGAAAAACTCAGATATTTTATGCAGCAACATTTTTTACTTATATGTACCTTAGAGCAAGGGACATAGAGGAAAGAATGAACAAATGGGATCCCATCAAAATAAAAATCTCCTGCATGGCTAAAGAAAACAGTATTGAGATAAAAAGAGAATCAACTGTATGGGAAAACATATTTGGCATGATATCTCAGACAAGCATTTAATCTCCAAAATACACAAAGAACTTACACGACTCCACTCTAAGAAGACAAGTAACCCAATTAAAAAGTGGGAAAAGAACTTGAACAGATAGTTCTCTAAGGAGGACATGCAGAGGATCCAGAGACACATGAAAAAGATGCTCAGTATCACTAGCCATCAGAGAGATGCAAATTAAAACCACAATGAGATACTACTTTACACTGGTCAGAATGGCCACCATAAATAAAGCAACAAACAACAAGTGTTGGAGAGGTTGTGGAGAAAAGGGGACCCTAGTTCACTGTTGGAGGGATTGCAGACAGGAACAACCACTAGGGAAAACAGCATGGAATTTTCTTAAAAAACTAAAAATGAATATGCCTTTTGACCCAGCAATCCCACTGCTAGGATTATATCCTAAGAACTCTGAAACACCACTCCAAAAGAACCTATGCACACCAATGTTCATAGCAGCACAATTTATAATAGCCAAAAGTTGGAAGCAACCTAGGTGCCCATTAGTAATGAATGGATCCAAAAATTATGGTACATTTACACAATGGAATTCTATGCAGCAGAAAGAAAGAAGGAGCTCCTACCCTTTGCAACAACATGGATCAAACTGGAAAGCATTGTGCTGAGTGAAATAAGCCAGGTAGTGAAAGAAGAATACCATATGATCTTACCTTTCACAGGAACCTAAACAACAAAACAAACAAGCAAGGAAAATATAGCCAAAGACACTGAAATAGAGAACAGGCTGATAGGGACCAGAGGGGAGAAGGGAGGGGATTTCGGGGGGAAAAGGGGAAGGATTCACAGGAACAAGTATAAAGAACACAAGGACAACAACTAAGGGGGGTGGAAATGGGAGGGAGGTGGAGAGCACTTGGGGGGGGGTTGGGATGGGCGTAAAACACAGAACACTGTACTTGAAGAATAATTAAATAAATAGAAAAAATAATTTATTGGATTAAATTTAAAATGTGGGTCATCAATCTTTTATAGATAATATTCTATAATTGTAAAGATTAATATTATTTTAGAAACTTCCATAGAAATTAATGATTTTTATTATAATTCACTATATTTTATAGGCAGGTACTAAAGGAAAAATCTACATCAAGATGATAGAAGTCAATTCAAGTATCATCTTAACTAAATTCTCAATGTTGAGCACAAGTTTCCAAAAACATACCATTCTACACCCGCAGGACTTTAGTCAAAATCATCATTGCCTACATTTAAACATTAAAAAAAAACATATATTATCTAAACAATAACTAAAGTCAGTTTAACGTAACTGATGTGATTAGTTTTTGAGAACTAGAGCTGTGTTAGCTGCCATTGTCCTCACTCTCGGCACAAAACCCAATCTCCTTAGTGACTGCTACAGGCAGTTCAGATGCATCAGTACGATAGCTCAGGTATGATAACTGTGGGAAAGGTCTAAGAATGCTGTCCGTGGCCTTTGATTCAATATCAAGTTTGATTTTGCTGCCTGCTGTATAATGATAGACTCTTCCCCATGATTCTGATGCTACTGTTTGAAGGTTGCCCAGATCAGCAATCTGCTTTGTTTCCCAATTTATTTAATAGGCCTACTCTCTGCTTACTGTCCACCTAAGTCTGCGCTAACTGCTAGTCTGCTTTGCCTTGACCTATTTCTCTGGAACTGATCACTGACCAAATTGAGTTCTACAATCTATGGCCACAATTTTTTTCCAGCTAAAATAGCTACTGTTCCCAAGGGTAAGGAAAAAGACAAAGAAAACTTCAGTGAGGTCAACTTTCTTTTGGTATACCATAATGATTTTTCTGTTAAGTATATCTGTATCCTAATAAATCAGAACAAAAAAAAAATAAGTCAACTAAGCTCTAATAAAACTTCTAAGGAATCAGAAATTCAATGCTTAATTTTCGGAGAATTTACAATTGACATACTTATTTGTGTGGTGTCAAAACATGCCTGTAAATATTATAAAACAGATAAAAGAATGAGTCTAGCCTCTCATTTTTATAATAGAAGCATTTTTTATTTAATAGCCCAAATATTTTATGTCTTAATAGTATAACCAAATACTGATTGTCACCAGTGTGTGTTATTTGTGATAATACTATGGACTGCCAGGAGTGAAGGAATTAAGATATATAGACAGAATAAAATATCAAGCTAGTGAATACATTTCTGTTTGTTTTGTTGTTTTTACATAATACATAAAACAATCTAAATCAATCTCTTGGAAAATTGGTAATAAAAACAACCATTGTGCTAGAGCTGATATTTGGTATACTATGTTTCAGCTTGGACTGGATTTTTACTGAAACCATAGTAAAGAGAATTTTAGAACAGAAAGATGAACAGAATCCAAGCAACAAATGTGGAACCTGTCAGTTTTTGACAGTTTTTTCTGGTGGTATAATTTCAATTTACCTCTCAGCTTTTCCTACGTTGAATGTTTTTAAAAATGACTACTTTTAATCCTATATTTGTAATCTGTTATGAAACATTTGAGACAAACAAAATATTACCATACTGAAAGCACTACTAAAACAATGAACTTGCATATAGAAAAATTTTCAATATGCTTGTGGAATGCACAAGTTGCATTTCAGTGGCTTAAAATATAAGGAAGTTTCTCTAACTTTTAACAGTGAAGGACTGCTCATGGTCATTGGTGGAGAGTAATATGTATCATAGAATTACCAAGAACATAAACTGCCATCTTTAACTTCTGACTTTGAAAGTCTTCTGAGAGTAGGGGAGCCTGGGGGGCCTTGTGTGAGACATTTTACTGGCAGGGCCCTAGAAATGCACATACCACTTCAGTTCCTAGTCCACATTCAGGCACAGGGCCAGACTGTAAAGCAAACTGGCCAATGCAGTCTAGCTGTATGCACAGAAAGGAAGAATGTTAGTGAGCAATTAGTATTTTCTGCCTTGATAAGTAGGCTCATTTGTACCACTGTATACACTAACATTTCTATATAAAAATTAATGTAGATACCCAATATCCTAGAAAACAGGAGATAATGTACTTCTCTAAAACAGTCATAATTTTGGTGTGTTTTGATATAAAAGTTTAACTGAAGTTACTAAATTATAAAAAGATTATGAATCTATTGTTCATGAACACATTTCCTCAACACCTTGGGTTCAGCAAATAATAAATACCATAGAGGTTACATTATAGTAATTTTCTATTGACTGTATCATCCTCAAAGCTATGAGCATGATCCTAGTTTTAAAAAATGAGAGAAGAATTTTTGTTCATTATCTATTAAATTAAATTTTAGAATAAAAATTATTCAACATGGTTTATAATAATTACAATTATATATTAATCTTGTACATATGTGTATATATTTGTAAAATAGAATATGTAGTAATAATTTCACTGTAATTCTGATATAATTTTGATATAAAATACAATATATTTTCTTATAAGTTAATATAACTCAATTATTAAGGTATAAATTCTATATTTTTTACAGAAGATGGAGTCTTCTAAAATGTAAAATCCTCATTTGAAAATTCTCAATAAACTTAGACTAAGGTAACTATTGAAAAAGGAAAATGCTGCTATCACACACTCATATGCATATATGTGTACGAGTTTGTACTAGTTTTATCTCTCTGATAATCTGTATAGTACATTTTGAGAAAAAATAAAAGTAGTTCAAAGTCCATTGTGTGTGTGTGTGTGTGTATGTGTGTGTGTGTTTAACGTTTGGAAATGTGTTCACTCAAAAACACTATGAACATAGGAAGTGGTTACTGGCGCATGATTAGATCATATTTACTCTTGTCAAATTCATGGAATGTTAGAAGCTAATTAGTTGATTCAGGAATAAGATAGAGATTGTCTTTTTACTTACTGAGCTCCTCATAATTGTATTGAGCAAGTCAGGAGTTAGTAAGCTCTATCTAAAAAGGTGTTCAAATAACAACTACCTGATCTCCTACCAGGAATGTTTAAATGTTTTTCTCACATTGCAGGAGAATGTAACCTCAGTAACTTTTGAAATCCTTCTAATGACCTTAGAAATTTACCTTTGAAATTTACTTAGGAGTAACACTACTTTTAATCATACATTCAATTCATAATTTATTCAATCATGAATAATTATTGACTCAGTGATCAGCAATTACTGTCAATGATATAATATATTCTATGTATAAATTTTAGAATAAAATTATTCAGCATGGTTTATAATAATTATAATTGTGTATTAATTTTGTACATATGTGTATATAATAATTTTATCTATTAAAAAGCTTAAGTAGATTTTAAGGTGTTTTTAATGAATGATGGTGCATTGATTTTATTATTGAATAAATTAATTATTCATATTATGTATCTATATTTTAAATTATTTGACATAAATTAAACTTTATGCTCTAATATGTAGCTTTAGCTTGCTGAATTTTATTCTGAAAATATGTCACATAGAAGTAAATGGTTCAGCAAGAATTACTCAGACAATCAAGTGTGCTTCAAAATTTCACCTTTACAAAATTAGTATGCACTCACTTAAAATGGTTTCTCTTTACTTTTAGGTCTCAGCATTCTCATTAAACAGATGCAAAATGAAGAGAGAATAACAGAAAGTTATGAAGAAGTGTGCACACATGTCTAGTTAATTTAAGTGAAATCCTAAATGACAAAATTCATTTTAGACAAGTCAGAAAAATAGTAGTGTATTACTATGTGTATATGTGTTTTCATATAAAACTAAAATAGATTAGATGATTCCCCTTCCTGGTATCATCTTACTTTGATAAAATCTGGAGGTCTATCATTCTTATTAATAGTGTATCTAGCGTCATAAAAATGGATTAAGGAAAAAAGAACATACAATTTTTCGCATGGAACAAGAACATAACAGAAGCTTAGGTTTAAAAATTTAGACCTAAAACACCAAAAGATTCAACTATCTGCTGGCTTGACATACTCTGCATTTGAAATATTATGAACAACCATATGCCAACAAAATGGACAATCTGGACAAAAAGGATAAATTTCCAGAAACATACAATCCTCCAAAAATGAATCAGGAAGAATCAGAAAATCTGAGTAGATTACAAACAATAAAAATGAAGCAGTGCTCAAAACACTCCTAACAAATTAAAGACCTGGACCAGAAGACTTCACAAGTTGTTGGGAACCACTCTGCCTGGTTTCAGGAGTTGTAACTGCCCCCCCATGGATAAGGCTGAGTGAGTGACCTCTAGACTGGGAGCCACTAAGGAGAGAAAGCTGGTCTCAGGCAGCAGCTCTGCTTCTGCTTCATCCCCTGACCCCAACACTTGGTCGGTTACTCAGAGACAGGTAAGACCCCCCCCCCCCAGATGAGGGGCAACCTTAAGCCAGACATGATCACTTGGAAGGCCCTCAAAGAAGGACTCGGGGGGCTGCAACAAAGAGGGAGTGATGGACCCTCACCCCCCAGCTATTCTGACATAGCCCTAGTCACCATTTTCATCTGGGAGAAGCGCTTCCTGGCTCTAATCTACTTAAGCCTAAACACCTATGATGGGGAAGGCAGTGCAGCCCTTTGCAGGCTAGAACAGGATTTGGGGTGATCAGGCATAAGAAAGAGTTCCTAAAGTTCTACAAAACCTGCTTTGCTAAGAGTGCTTTCATTCATATGTTAAGGGTCCAAGCAGGAAATGAATATGTCTCCCAAAGTTTCTGCAACCCACCCCCTTACCTGTCAGACACTGACTCAGACTAAGCCCTCAGATTTCTTTGAAATGTTATCTATTATTTGATCCTTGCTGCCTGTATTCTTGTGTATTACAATCCAATAAAAGCCATTGAGGAAGGGGCTCTTGGCTTTTCTTCTCTGAGAGATTGGCCATTTCTCCTCCCCAAGCAGATCATGTCTTGGTCATTTCAATTTCATCCGTCGGGAATGGGGCACTTTGTGGGCAAAGTTGCCCCCACAACAAGTGAATTTTACAGTCTCTTGTATTTCTTTAGAATTACTTGTTACTTCTCTTCTTTCATTTATTTTTTTGATTAGTCTGGTTACAGGATTTTAATCTTGTTTTTCTTTTCAAAGAACCAACTCTTGGATTCATTGATCTTTAGTACTGTTTATTTTTTAGACTATTTAATTTATTTATGCCTGATCTTTATTATTTTTTTCAACTCAATTGGATTAGAGTATTATTTTTTTTCTAGTCCTTTAAGTGTAAAGTTAGATTGTATATTTGAGATTTTTTTTTATTTCTTGAGATAGAACTGTAATACTATGAATTCCTTCTTAGAACTACTTTTATTGTGTTCCAAAAATTTATGGAATGTTTTCATTTTCTTTTGTTTCAAAGTATCTTTTGATTTCTTTCTTGATCTCATCATTAAACTATTCATTGTTTAGCAACATCTTATTTAGCTTCCAAGTCTTTCGGTGTTTTTCTTAAAGAATTATTTTTATATTGAATTCTAGTTTTATAATATTATGGTCATAGTATGATCTCAATCTTCTCCAAATTTACTGAGACTTGTTTTGTGTCCTAACGTGGTCTGTCCTAGAAAATGTTCCATGTGCACTTGAGAAAAATGTATGTTCTGCTGTTTTGTGATGAAATACTCTGAAGATACCAATTCAGTCCATCTGATCTAGTGTACCATTGAGAGACACTCTTTCCTTTTTTCATTTTCTGTCTGGAAGATCTTCCCACTGCCATCACTGGGGTGTTGAATATCCTGCTATGACTTCATTATTGTTGATCACTCCCTTTACATTATCAATATTTTCTTTACATATTTAGGTGTTCCTATACCAGTGTATAAATATGTACAAGGGATATATTCTCTCATTGGATTGTACCCTTTAATATTATTCAGTGTTATTTTCTGTCTCTTACTACAGCCTTTGTTTTAAAGTTTATTTTGTCAGATATAAGTATTGATACCCCAGGGTTTATTTTTATTTGCATGAAATATGTTTTTCTATCCTTTTAAAAAAAATTGTGTGTATCTTCTGGGTGTTTTTGAACTAGGTGTCTTATAAACAGAATATACATAGTTCTTCTTTACTTATCCATTCAGCTACCCTATGTCTTTTGATTGTAGCATTTAAGCCATTTATTTACATTTAAAGTGATTATTGATCTAAATGTATTTATTACCACTGTTTTCTTTTAACTATGTTCCTGATATTTTTTTCCTTTTTCTTCTTAAATAATACTCTTTAACCTTTCTTATAACACTGGTTTGGTGGTAACAACCTTCTTTAGCTTTTTCTTGTCTGGGAAACTCTTTATTTCTTCTTTAACTTTAAATGATGGCCTTACTGGGTAAAGTAGTCTTGGTTGTAGGTCTTTATTTGTCATAACTTTAATTATTTCATGCCAATTCTTCTGGCCTGATATGTTTCTGTTGAGAAATCAGCCGACAATTTTATGGGAGATTCCTTGTAGGTAACTGTCTTTCTCTTGCTGCTTTTAGATTTTTTTCCTTAGATTTTAACATTTTACTTATTTTTTAAAGGTTTATTTATTTATTTTTAGACAGGGGTAGGGAAGGACATATATATCAATATGCAATTGCCTCTCAAGCATTCCCTACTGAGGACCTGACTTGCAACCCAGGCATGTGCTCTAGACTGGGAATCGAACCAGTGACCCTTTGATTTGCAGACCAGCACTCAATCCACTGAGCCACACCAGCCAGGGCAATTTTCAACATTCTAAATATGATGTGTCTGGGTGTGTGCATCTTTGGGTTCATGCTGTTCGAGGAACTCTGCTCTTCCTGGATTTGTGTGACTTTTTCTTCTTCAGATTAGGGAAGTTTTGGTTATTATTTCTTCAAATAGGTTCTCAATCTTTTTTCCCTATCTTCTTTTTCTGATATCCCAGTATTGCAGATGTTGTTAAATTTCATATTGTCCCAAGTGTCCCTTAAATTATCTTACTTTTTAAAAATATTTTATTTAATTTATTGTTTAGAAGAGAAGGGAAGGAGAAACAAAGGGAGAGAAATATTACTGTGTGGTTGCCTTTCACTCAACCCCTACTGAGGACCTGGGCCACATTCCCTGGCCATGTGCCCAGACTGGGAATCAAACCAGCAACCCTTTGCTTTGCAGGCCAGCATGCAATCCACTAGCCAGTGCTATCTTCCTGTTTTTTTTTTTAATTTTCTTTTTCATTTTTCTGCTCTGATTGGGTGTTTTCTGCTACCTTGTCTTTTAACTCTCGGATTTAATTCTCCACTTAATCCAATCCACTCTTTATCCTTCTAGTATATTTTTCACTTCAGATTTTGCTTATCTCTTTTCTAACTGGTTCTTTTTTATGGTTTCTGTATCATTTTTGTATGCTTGTCATCTCTGTTGAAGTTCTCAAGTTCCCTGAACATCTTTAAGTTCATTTTTCTGAACTTCGTATCTGGCAAATTGCTTGTCTCCATTTTATTTAGCTTTCTTTTTCTAAAGATTTCTTCTGTTTTTTATTTGAAGCATATTTCTTTGTCAATTTTGGCTGCCTCTTTGTGTGTGTGTGTGTGTGTGTGTGTGTTCTATGTATTAGATAGATCTGCTATGACTCTTAGTTTTTGTAAGGTGGCCTTATGTAGTAGGTGTCCTGGGGGACCACAGTGGAGAAATATTCTTGATCACCTGAGCTGGGTGCCCCTGGGTTGTCTTTGTGTGGGTTATGTGGGCCCTGCTTTTGTAATTGAGTCTTGGTTGCTATTGGGCCATTTATGTGTGGAGTTGACTCTCAGGCTAGCTGACGGTGAGGATCAGTCCTGAGCACAGTGTACAATCTGCTGTGCAAGTTATGACCACACAAAGCAGCATTTGCCTTAGCAGGGTTTGGTACCTGCCATGATCTCCATTTGAATATGCCACTTGTGAAGCTAATTAGATTCTGCCATGATGTTGTCGAAGTAGACCACTGGGTGTATTGGCTCTGTGGCTTCTTAGGAGGGACTCTGGTGCTGACCAATATCAGACACTGCCTGTGGCTAGCCCTGGAAAACCTATTGGGAGCTACAAAGCAATCCAGTTTGTGTCTTCTTCTGCTGGGTCTGGGAGTTCGTGGGAAGGATAAACTGTGCACAAGGCTGGCTTTATCAGCCATGGGCCCAGTTGCAAATCAACAAAATTCGCAAGTCACTAAAAGATACCCCTCCACCATCTTTTGCCTGCCAGCTGTCTGATAGGCCCAGTCACTGAAAGATCCTCTAATAGTACTTTAGTTGCATGGTAGATTCTCAGTGAGCTACCAGTTAGGAGCCAGAATGATACAGGTTCAAATTCAGTGCTAGGTCTGTGACTGATACTAATTAGCAAATGTCCTGGGATATATTAAATTTAGCTGTAACCCAGTGGGTACCCACTGAATTTATGGCATAGGCGCTTAAGATGGGGTTGGGTCTCAGGAAATCATCTGCGTGAGGCCAGCAGAATTTATCAGGACCAAACAGAAAAAGATTAGGCCATGTGAGGGGAGGGCTCTGAACCAGTCAGACATGCAATGGATAAATGGCTCTTGCACTAGAGCCACACTACAGTCTGTCCAAGATTCTGCCAAGAGTTTGACCTCAACAGGGTACAGCCTCTGGGGATCTTCTGTGAGGGGAAAATTCTGATCAGGCTGGGGCAAGGTTTAAGGAGTGGCTCCTGCCGGAGCCACACCACTCAGCCTGTCCCAGATTCTTCCTGGACACTGGCAATGCAAGGTAACCAGGAGTTGAGAGGCTGGAACCACCTAGATCCCAGATGGTGAGGCTAGACGATCTCTGATTAAAGGGAGGTACCAGCCAGGTTCACCAGAAATTGAGGGGAATTGGCCCCACCCCAAAGCCACACCACTCAATTACTGATACCCATTAAGTCTTTCCAGACCCCTACACCCTGGACCAGTTGGCTGACACCTCAGCATGGTGTGAGTTCCAAAGGGTCAGATGAGAGAGTGTTGAGAGTGTAGGGATATTGCTTTTCCTCAGGCTGATGCCCTATGGCGGAGAGTGCCTCACCCAAGAAAGAGGGTGTCTGCAGTGTGGGACAGACTCAGCACAGGGATCTGGGCAGCTATCCTTTCAGTTCTCTCCCTAGAGCCACATACTCCTGTCTCTCCTCATGCTGTTCTAGTCCAGGCTGCCCTCTTTTTGCTGGAGGGCAGTGGCCACTCACCCTCACCTAGGGTGAGTGGCTATGATTGAAATTTTGTGTGTTGGTTCCTTAGGAAGGTACCTGTGTCTCTAGCAGACCCTTATTTCCTCCTGGCAGACAGAGTTTCACAGATATATGTTATTTGGGTGCCACTTCCCAGCTCTGGTGCTCTACGCTGGGGAGTCCAACATGGGGTTTAGAACCCCCAGTTCTCAGGGAGAAACTTTGCAGCCGATATATCCCTCTTGCATCTTAGCTAGAGCCTGTGGGAGTGAGACCAGCCCTTTTTGCATTCTGCCCTTCCTACTAGTCTCAACGTGGCTTCTTTTGTAGATCCTCAGTTATACAGCTTCTCTTCAGCTAGTGTTCTGTTGGTTATTCAGGCCAAGTTTTCTATATTTTAGCTGTAATTCTAGTTTGATCCTGGGAGGACGTGAGTGCCACATATATCCAGTATGCTGTCACCTTGGATCTCCTGTGGATATTTTGTTCACTTCTTCAAAGTAGTATTTCCCTAGGTGTTTATTCTATTTCTTATTTTCCTTGAGAAAATATCTTTCAGCATTTGATACAGTTCATAATTTGGTACACCTCACTATATTCTTGGATTTATAGAACCAGAAAATGATGCAGTATATGAACTAAACAGTTTCTGTAAGTTTCCTTTCTTTCCAATAACCTACAATATATTGGTCTCCTCATAGTCATATGAGATTTATTTTTATATCCCACCATGAAGCCACCATATGTAGCTATGTATCATAACTCTCACTGAGTATTTATATTAAAGAAAGAAGATTATGTGTTATGCGATTATGAAAATACATACACAAAGGTTTATTGGGAATGAAAAACATCTGCTTTCATTTGATAGAAAAACCTACCTTTGGTATTTGTGATTTTGTAACTTTACAGGGCCCTCTGCCCTGGGAAAGCCTCAAGTTGGTGCTTGTAACATAGGAGAGGAAAATGACTCAAGACAATAATGTGTGTTTCTAATAATCCCAGTCTCCTCTCCTACTTCAGAGTACTCTGAAATTTGGATTAAATGTTCAGTCTGCCTTCATTTAGGGGATAACATAACTATCAGGTGAAATATTCTACAATTTACAAACTTTAGAAATCTAGCAACATGGTGAAACATTTAAGAAAATAATTTTCATATTTTTGAAATTCTGACAGCCATACAGGATATCAATGTAGTACAGATTGCATCAATGATAGTCCATATATTTTTATTAAATAGGTTTAGTATTTTTCATTGCCAATTCATATTTGGGGCTAAAAGTTTAAGAACTTAATCTTGATATTGCTTCCTTCCTGCAATTTCTCCACTTCTTACTATATTTTCCTTTCTTGTGAGGAGGAAACATGCATGTAGCTTCCAGAAAATAATCACTGTCTCTAAGAAATCAGCAAATTAATAGTGATTGTGAATGTTGTTTTTTTCCTCAAACATCTTCATCCACAAATTAAATATCCAATGAGAATCTATTAAATCTCAGGGCAATAAAAATTATAGTTTACTAGGTAGAATTTGAAAATGACATATTATTTTCTGTTTAAGGTATTTCTTATGCTATTTGATTTTTTAACTTAGTTCTCTAAATTCATTTTTAAAAGTACAAATTCATGTTAGATTATATGTTAACTTTTAGAAGTCTGTCAATGTGTTAAATAAAATACATAGCATTCAAATCTTGCCGGTAACAAATTTTAGCAAAAAGCAGGTTCAGTAACTTTAAGAAGAGGAGGCAACATATCTTAGTGTGTCATGAAACTAAAGTATAAAAATGTAGATACTTTTACATGTTTATATTATACTACATATACAGTATTATCTTTTAAAATGATATATGCACAATTATTTATATTATATATGTTTATACAAATTACATAAATACATACACTTTCATGTACGTATGTTAGGTATGCTAGATAGTAAACCAAGGCAAGGAGAAGGAGGAAGACATGTCTCACCCACTGACTCAGTAGTCCTGAGCCTGGTCTGATAAGATGGCCAGGTGATCCAACATCACAAGAAACACCATGGTAGCATAGGAGGAGGGAAGTCCTTGAAAGTCTATGTATCATTTTCACTGTGTGGGAAAGTAAGCCTTTGAAACTGTGTATTCATCCCAAGGCCTGGAAGGGGGAAAATGAGGGAGCTCACAATGCCCAAAGAAGAAGCCCATAAAACAACTTTGGATAACTTCCCATCTCTGGTCACTATCCATTTTATAAGGGAGTCCATAGTGCTTATAGAAAGAGCCCTTAAATAACTTTGGGTACCTGAACAAACTTTCATTAACCGCCTCCTGTCACATATCTGTTTTACAACAAGATAGACAAATGTGATCTGGAACAAGATAGGGATTCAGGCTAACATACCTAAGTGTGGGTAGTCACATCCCCCTGGGGGAAGCTGGCACCACCTTTACCCACCAAACAATATGTAACTTCTTTACCCCATACCACCAACTATGTAAGTCCTCAGGACAAAGGACCTAATGCCTCCCTTGCTTTTTGTCACCCATATCTATGCCTTTCAACACCACCTCGGCAAGGCCCATTCTCTTCCATGAGAATGTATCACTAATAAACCTAATAAACTTTGCTTGCATGCTATTAGGCTTGCTGACCTGTAATTTTTTACCACATCGATAAGAAGAATTGAGTTTTTCCATAACATACATACATATATACATATAGTAAAACAAATACATGAGGCAATTTTCTCAATATTTTATTTCTTTATCTTTAGAAGGGAAGAAGAAAGGGAGAGAAATATCAATGTATGGTTGCCTCTCATGCGTCCCCTACTGGGAACTGGCCTGCAACCCAGGCATGTGCTCTGACTGGGAATCGAACTGCGTTCCTTTGGTTTCCAGGCCCGGGCTCAATCCACTGAGCTACACCAGCCAGGGCTAAATGAGCCAATTTAAAACAAATGGGATAAAATTTCAAGTTATGGCTAAAGTGGTTGGATTTGAGAATCTTAGAGCACATGAGGCCTGATAAAAGTTAATTTAATAAAAGTTGTTTAGGAGCAGTATAAAAAACTAATTTTCCTGTAATTCGCCTAAATAGTATTCTAAAACTTACCAAAAATATGAAAAATATATACATCAAGTTATACACCTCACGTGAAATCTGTAATTTTAAAAAAGCACATTTTATTTCATTCAATTAAATGTAGTGGTTTAGCAGTAACCTTGAATTTCTAGTCGGTTGCTGCGTGGAAATGAGATACACTGTGGAGAGGCCTGAAAGCACAGTACTCCTGTTACTTCTCAGGAGGGAAATCCGTGGTGTGATGCACACCAGTTCATGCTTGCTGCCTCCACAGTTTTTATACGAAGGTCTGAGATCTGGACTTAGAGGCTTTGAGCTAAACCTGGCTGTGGAGACTGAGGAAGGCCAACAACCAGTCTACACTATGGAAAGGATTCTGGCTCTTTCTCAGAGAGCTTTAACTGAGATAATGAGGACCACATCAAAGGGAAGATCATATAAAATAGCCTTCCAATGCAAAAGAGAATGAGAAAAATACTTTTTTTTAGAAATAATCTGCTACAAAATTGCATATAGCACACTTAGAACATCTCTACTATGCAAATACTTTTTGGTATTTCACTACTGAAAAAAAAAACATTCAAATACTGACTAAGTGCTGCTTTTTAAAGCAACCAGATTTCTGTTTCTGTTGAGCCCCAGAGATCTGATGTTATAATCAGTTTGGCAAAATAAAAGCCATATTCTGTCATACAAGTTGGATCTGAAAGTGATAGTGGTACATTGTATTCGCGGGGGTTTGGCTTTCATAAGTAAAATAGGTGTAAGCAGAAGGCAGGCACAGGCAGAGCTTTGGTAGTGATGCACCATGACGTTGGCAGTTGTACTGAATTGTGGTTAGTTTGGAATACTGGAGATCCTAGAAAAATTAGGACAGTCGAGATCCCACCTGAGACCTACAGAGCCACTTCTAATTAAATGAACCATACACTGGGTTTTTGCCAGGACCTACATACTATCTACAATCCAGTTGTAGGATAAGAAAGGAATTGAGAGTAATAGTAATACATCGAATGTCATCATGAATTAGATGTGGGTAGATTTCTCTCCACTAAAGATTGTTTGAGGCAAAGATGTTTATTTTCTACAAAAACAAATGTGCTCTCCATTCCTTCTTTAGGTTCAGGTGGTAGTTGTCTAGTGAATGTCTATTTGTCTCAGAAACCTTTTACTTTGGAGTAAAGCCATTTGACTAGATTTAGACAATTGAAAGTGAGTAAAGTGATATATTTTATTTTATTGCTCAGGTTTTTAATAGCTTCTAAGAACTTCTCCACCCTCCCAACTTCCTTCTCTTGTTTTGAAGCTGAAGCTTCCAAAGTTCCAGGCAATGAGCATGACACAAAATTGAAAACCCCTGGGTATTTCAATCCTACAGATTGGAAGGTCACAAAATACTAAAAACTTTTGTGCTGAACACTACTTAAAAGATTAGTGTTGCCTTTAAAATTCTATTGTTTTTAAAATTTTTAAATTTGTGTTTATTTATGAAACTAGAAATACTATAACTAACAAAAAGAAGTTAAATAAAAAAATATGGGCTCTACAAAAAATATATATAGAGAATTGGCCAAAAAATTCATTTGTGTTTTTTTTCCAGTAAGATGGCTTTAGCAGTGCTTAGCTGTCTTTAACTTCATTTGAAACAATCTTGTTAAATCATATTGTAACAGCTGTCACATACACACGCATTTTAAAAATTATCAAAATTGATGAATTTTTGTATAGTCATTTTACTATTGAAGATGAAAGAAAATATGCAACATTTTTGGCATATTATGCTTTATTACTTCAAGAAAGGCAAAAACACAACTGAAATGCAAAAATAGATTTTGGCAGTGTATGGAGAATGTGCTGTGACTGATCAAACATGTCAAAAGTGGTTTACAGCCCTGGCTGGCATAGCTCAGTGGATTGAGCGCAGGCCTGCAAACTAGAGGATCACAGTTCGATTCCCAGTCAGGGCACATGCCTGGGTTGCAGGTCAGTTCCCAGTGGGGGACACACAAGAGGCAACCATACATTGATATTTCTCCCCCTTTCTCCTTCCTTTCCCCTCTAAAGATAAGTAAATAAAATCTTTTTTAAAAAGTGGTTTACAAAGTTTCATACTAGTGATTTCTCAGTGGACAATGCTCCACAGTCGGGTAGACCAATTGAAGTTGATAACAATTACATCGCAGTCTTAGTCAAGAACAATTGATGTTCTGCCACACGGAATATAGCCAACATACTTAAAATATCCAAATCAGTACAGTTATTAGTGAAAATAAAATATGTGTTTTTCACTTTACAGAAAGAAAAAACCAAATGGACTTTTCGGCCAAACCAATAGTGCTTATCAGAAGAAAGGGACATACTCCAAAATAAGTGTAAGATTTGCTATAGAAACCAGAAAATTATTAGATAAGTGTTTACAATCCTCAGTGCATTAAAAGAAGATACAAATTCATTTTAAAAGACCAGAAAGGCACAGAGAAAAAAATATTTTGAAATATAATGAAAACAGGATGCAATAAAAAATAGAGATGAAGATAAAATAAAAATACAAAAAAATTCAAGTCCAAAAGAAAAGTAGCAGCCAAGGTCATATAAATGTAGTGGTGGAAATGGAAAAAAAAAATGATATAGACAACAAGTTTGAGATGTCTCAGAATATGGAAGAAATGGTAGCACATATAACAAGAGAAAAAATATACAGCCTTTTCTTCTGTGTGTATGTATACTCAGTTATTTCATGAGAAATTATTGAGAAAAATCTCATAACAACTGCAACTAAAGACACATTAAAAGAATAATTTCTATGGTTAAAATTAATCTGCTTTGATTTTAAAAGTTGTTAAATTCCTTAAACAAAAGGACAAATTCATCATAACTGAGGATGAAAGGTTATAAAGCTAAAATTTCATAAACAACAATTCATTTTTCACATGATGTTGCAACAGGAAAATAAATGTGAGACATTCTAGGTCTCAGAAAAATACCATCTATTTCCTTTTCTTAAGAAAAATCATTTGGGAATATTTTCTTATGGAAAGGAAGAAAATCAAGAGAAGAGGCTACTATAGGGAAATACTGACATAGTCTCTCCATTTTAGTGGAAATCATTTCAATTTTAACTAATATTTATGCACAAGAATAATCATCATAACATTATATGTAATAAAAAGTATATAGATCAATATTAGGAAACAAACCTTTTAAAATATGTTTATTGATTTTAGAGAGAGAAAAACTTCTATGTGATAGAGAAGCATCCATTGGCTGCCTACCCTATGTACCATGACTGGGGATCAAACCCACAACCTAGGTATGTGCCCTAACCAGGAATCGAACCTTCAGCCCTTTGATGCACAGGACAACACTCCAACCAACTGAGCCACACCACCCAGGACTAGGAAACAAACTTTCTGATGGAGACTATCAAAAAGTCTTCACTTTTTAAACAGGAATAACTTTAACACAGGGAAATGTTATAACACTAATTGAAAACAGAGGGTTGCTAAATTAAGAATTCAGTAAGGTATGGATTTTATAATAAAACAAAGAGTACCTAATGGAGTATTTGAACTTGGGTTGATATTTGCTCCTGAAAATATCTTCTTATACTCTGTCTGCATTTCTCCATTTTTATCATCATTTTAGATCAGATATCGGTTTTCTAAACAAATATGCATTATTTAAATAAATATATCACATCCTTTATAATAAACATAATTTATAATTTAAAAATACTTCTTATTGTAGCACTAGATATCTCATGGGTTCATGCCAAAAATATTAAAATTCACTGTTTGATTTATATGTTATGCAGATGTAGAAATTCATTACAATTTCCTTATAATATAGAATTTTGAAAAATAAAATCCACATGTCATATTTATTCTTTCACTTCCCTTATTTTAGAATTTTATTTTTGCACGAAAAAGCTCTATATTCTGGAGGTTTTGGCAACAGCATAAATGTTCATGTCAGTGGTATAGGACATGTATTATGATAAAATAGTTCTATAATAAAATAATACATCATCAATATGAGGATTATGAAGAAAATAGGCTTTAACAAACATAGAAGAATACATTAAATGTGACAGGCTTCAGTGATGATATAACTCCTACCCTCTTTTCTGTGATGGTGACACAGAATGGTAAAGGACACAAAAACTGTCAATCTTATTGTTTATCTTCCTCCAAAGACTACTAATAGAAGGAAGGTGATTGACAGCACAGAGACACAAACACTGTCTTAGACATACAGTTGTTACCTTTTCTACACATATAAAAGTACTTTAGTGTTGATTTTTAAGGACACCTTACTTTTCTCGTTTGCTAAGATGATATCTTTACCTAAAAGAGCAAATAAATTTATAGCTTGATTATGTAATTTGAAGATTACACCTCTTAGAAATGAATGCTTCTTGATGTACTATTTATATAGATACTGTAAGGTCACGTATGTGAAAGTATAGATGCATATTCATGTGTCCGTGCAGAGGGCGAGCAGCAGAGTCCTACTGACAGAGGCACAGAGAATTGGAGATGAATTGAGAAAAGCAACACCAAAAAAGACAACACCAAGAATGCAGATTATATTTTCTAATATATGTTTCTTCCAAATAGATAAATTATTAATTAATATATTTGTTCAAAATATGGATTATGTATAGGTGAAGTCCAAATAAGTAGTAAGTGTCTGTACAGATTTTTAAGAGCTTACAATGTATTTGAAGAAGACTAAATGTACAGATATAAAATACATAGGTGATAATAGCAAAACAACATGAAAACAAGTGAATGATAAAGTGCCATAAAACTTTTCAATCAGAGCTGGGGATAAAAACTAATTAAATAAAATTTGAATGAGTCAAGACAACCATTTTGGAAACTTTGAATATACAATTAGGCCTTGGACTGGCAGTAACAGGTCAGAGAATTAGAACCAGCAAGTGGAAATATGATCTTCATAACAGGGTGGATAGACCCAGAAAAGGAGTATGTATTTATACATACATAAATATATTCTGCTCCCTCCTAATCTGCACTCATGTTTCATCCTCAGCCCAATGTAAGTAATCTGCAGTACACCTATAAATGTGTAGACTTCTGGACCTCTGTTCTCCTTACTCCCACTCTCTCCTATTAGTCTCCCAGGTCCAAATCCAATTTGTTTTTTAAAGCTATTGCTCTCATATTCAGTTGCATAGATTATACTTCCCATCTTTAGTAAGAGGACCTAATTCTCTGAATTCTTTAAATATAAATTACATTTCTCAATATTTTAGTGTCTAAAACTATTACTCATTATATATATGTCATATCCTGTCCATATAAAATCCAGGGATTGTTAATATAATGAGAACAGTTTGTGTGACATTGATGTAACCTGGCAACTAAGGCGAGTGGACTGGAATATGTGTGAACAATGATGACTTCACTGTACTAGTCAATGGGGGTAGTAAAGGCCATTGAGTGAGCATGTATACTGTGTGGCTGTCACATTCAAAATGAGTAAGTGGGTAGAGTAACAAATCTGCATCAGATTTTGTGTTAAACTTGAACATTATCTGTAGAAAATATGTGGTTGATTCAGAAGGCTGCAGCTATGGACAACTGGTGATTGGCAGCTTCATCATGACAATGTGCCCACTCATGCATCATGTCTTGTGTAGAATGTTTTGGCAAGACATCAAATAATGCAGGTGATTTAGCTTCCCTAAAGCTCAGCTATGGTACCCTTTAACTTCTGGCTTTTCCCAAAATGAAAATCACCTTTGAAAGGGAAGAGATTTTAGACTGTTAATGGAATCCAAGAAAATATGACCAGGCAGCTGATGGCAATTGGGAGAACTGTGTTAGTTCCCAAGGTGCCTTCTTTGACAGCGATGAGGTATCATTGTCCTATGTACAATGTTCCTTGAATACTGTATGTTCTTCAACAAATGTCTCTATTTTTCATATACCATGGCTGGATACCTTCTGGACAGACTTCACATATTTACTCAGCAAATATTTATTATCAAATATTCTTTTGGGTTCTTAGAGGCACATGTGCAACCGAGATCACTCCCCTGTAATCACCCACAACCTCCTCCTCTCTTGTTTACTTTGATACTTTTGCTTGGGAAGAAGATGACACTTGAGTTAAACAGAATTCAGTCAACTTCACTATGCATGCCTATAATCTGCATACAGACTGATTTCATCTATTCTCATGGCTCCAGGGCCACCAATAAACTCACCCATCCCACATTTATATCTTGAAACTGGACCTTTTTCTTGAATTTATGACCTATTTATTTAACTGACTTGACACTTAAAATGAATGTCTAAAGTGCTGCTCAGAATTAACATGTCCAAAGCACAGTTCTTGATAGTATTTTCTCCACAAACCAGCTGTCTTAATCTTCCTCGAATCAGTTAACAAGTCTAAGCATCTAGTTGCTACGGCTGATAAACAAACAAACAAACAAACAAACAGACTTCTGAGTTGTTTCTAGGCTTTTATTTTTCACCCACCAGGCATCAAATTCATCAGCAAACCCAGGCAAATTTATACTCCGTTACGCCCCAGTTCACCACCTCTCATTCCCCCTTCTGTTTCATCGTGATTTAGCCATGCTGACACCTTACCTAGATTTTTAAACATTTCTCTGGTTCTATCCTTCCCCCTTCAGTTTATTTTAAACACAGCATCACCAGTGATACTATCAAGACATCACCGTGGCTGGTGTAACTCAGTGGATTGTGCACCAGCTTGCAAACCAAAGGGTGGCTGGTTTGATTCCCAGTCAGGGCACATGCCTGGGCTGTGTGCCAAGTCCCCTGTGTGAGACTTGGGGGTGTGTGAGAGGCAACCACACATGGATGCTTCTCCCCCTCTCTATCTCACACCCTTCTTTTCTGTCTAAAAATAAGTAAATAAAATCTTTTAAAAAATAAACATAAGCCAGAGCATGTGTTACTCATCTGTTGAAAAACCTTCAGTGGTTTTCATTTTACTCAGAGTAAAACTGTAAGGCCCTATTCTGATCTTCAAAGCTCTTGTGATTTAGTTTACTTTCAACTATTGCTAGTTACCCTTGTTCATTCAGCAGCCACTTTGCCTCCTGTCACTCTAAAGGTGTTTACTTGAAAATAATTAGCTCCTTCCTTTCCTCCATGTCTTTATTCAAATTCCACTTCTTCAATAAGGCTTTCTCTTGCCACTATTTTCAGAATTTCAATCTTTCCCTGCCATTTTGAGACAATGGCTTAACTCTTTTAATTTCATAAAATTCAAGCTTTAAAAAGGGCACAATCTTTGTCATTATGTTCAGAGAAATATCTTAAGTACCTAGAGTAGTACCTAATGCAAGGGAGGTGTTCATAAATAATTTATATACAAACAAATAAATAACACACTCCCCATAGGTAGATAGTTCCTAAAGAAAATATAAAAGAATATATTTATAACTTCAAAAATAGTGACAGCTTTCTTAAACAAGACACAAAAGCACAAACCCGAGAACACCACTGCTAAATTTGACTACATTAAAATGTCCAACCTCAGTGTAAACAAGGACATATTATAAATATTAAATGACAACTATATGTCAGTTATATGTCATAAAACTTAAAGAAAATAATAATTGATAAAATACTAATTAAATATAATATCATCAAAACATATAACTGACAGTTGAAAACAAGTACATCAGAAAAAATAATCTTGTGTGGTGATGGTCAGAGGGAGGGGAGAGTGGGGACTGGGAAAAGGGTGAGGAGGGAGAAAAATGACAAAATCTGCAATAGTTTCAATGATAAAAATAAATAATAGAATTTAAGAGGTGAAAAAAAGAAAAATGTATCATGTTTCGCTCCTCTGTTCTTCACATCTTACGTCTAATCATCAACAAATGTTTTCATCTCTGTTTCTATTTACATAGCAAGAATCTAACCACTTCTTTTTTTTAAAAAAAAAGATTTTATTTATTTATCTTTAGAGGGGAAGGGAAAGAGAGAGGGAGAGACATATCAATGTATGGTCGCCTGTCTTGTGTCCCCTGCCAGGAACTGGCCTGCAACCCAGGCATGTGCCCTGACTGGGAATGGAATCCTTTGGTTCGCAGGCCCGCGCTCAGTCCACTGAGCTACACCAGCCAGGGCAGAATCTGACCACTTCTATTGCCAACACCATAATTCGAGCCACAGACATCTCTCATCTGGATTATTGAGCTTCCTAACTCACCTTTGTAACTTCCCCTTTATGTAAGTTAGTTTGAGGGTGTCAATTTGTTTGGGCTATGGGATGCCCAGATATCTTGTTAAACGTTGTATCTGGGTTTGTCTGCGAGGGTGTTTCCAGAAGAAACTGGCATTTGAATTGTTGGACTTCACTGTCTACCAGAATATTTGAGCTAGACCAACTCCAAGGGTGGAATCGATGCCCTTGGCTTTTAGCAATCAGGCCCTTGATCTATACTAGTGCCTTTCTTCTGTCTCCAGCTTATAGACAGCAGATCATGGAACTTAGCCTCCATAATCTTATGAGTCAATTTTTAAAAATGCATCTAATTTTATCTTTCTACCTATCTATCTGTCATCTATCAGATCCTCATATATCTATCTTTCATTGGTTGTGTTTCTCAGCAAAACCCTAACACACCTTCTATAGTCTATTTTTAACACAGTGGCCAGAATGATCCTGCGTAAATCATCTGACGTCACTCTTATCCTCATACCCCTCCAATTATTTCCTATCCTACTCAAAACAAAACCCCAAATTCTCACAGTGATCCATGAGGCCCTATACAATGTTCTTCCTTCCTGCCATTACTTCTATGACCCCACCCTCTCCCTTTCTCATTTTGCTACAGCCACTCACCTCATTGCTTTTCATAGACCAGGGAAGACGTGCCCCCACCTCGGAGATTCGCACTCTCTAGTTTCCTGTTCTGTGAGGCTCCCCACGCCCATATCCACGCAACAACTTTCCTCACTTCCTTTAGGACACTCCTGACTATATTATTCCCCAAAACAACGTCTCTTATTCCCTGCTTTATTTTTCTCCTTAGAACACATGTGTATAACATATAAAAATACAAACATGGCTTGTTTTATTATCTAACATCTTCACTAACATGTAAGCTCTGTAGAAGCCACAATTTTTATTTTTTTGCCTTCTATAACTTCTGCATCCAGAAGAATATATGGAGCATAATAAGTAATCAAGACATATTTTTGAATGTCTTAATAAATTTGCTAATAACTACACAAATAATGTTCTAAAGTGTATATTAAAACTCTGAAAATAATAGAGTTCAACAGTTTCTATACTTCATAAAATACATACTGATATCAATAGTTTATGATATAACAATCCAAACTGGTTTTAAGATATAAAAGACACATGAGTTAATCAAATATTAACTAAAATAACACAAGAATAGGATAAGTTTTCAAAATGTAATACATGAATGGATTAAATGGCAATGGAAAAAGACTGGGATGGAAAATTCACTTACAGAATGGAAACAATAAATATCTTAAATGTAACAATATTTTCCTAACTAATTTATAAGTTTAACACAATTTCAGCCAAAATCCCACTGATTTTTTTCAAAAACTTGCACAAACAAGAATAACATAAAAACTGACATGAGAACTAAAAAAAAAATGTTTGAGGTGCTGGGAGTGCGTTTAACATAGGAAACTGCTCCTACACATGAAGTCGGGAAAGCATTCCTAAGAAAGTGGTGATGTGAACTTGGATTTGGGGAAAGATTAAGAGTCAACAAGGCAAAACTAACTGTTTGGGGAAAGAGGATAATTCACAGTGAGCCAAATTCACAGAAATGCTTACGTGTGTGTAATAAGGGAAAACACAGTAGTAGCAACAGCGGTTATGTCAGGGATTGTGAGTGACGCTTATGCCTTTTATATCATGTCTATATTCCCAATCATAATACAATGAGCATGCTCTATTTTTACATTAAAAGTGTTACAAAAATGAAATTTTTTTGGCCAAGTTCTTCAAATAGATTCTTTTTGTTCATACGTATTAGATTAAAAACAAACAACCAACCAAACAAACAGAAACCTCAAACAAACATTCTGAGTTAAGCTCATTCTTTTGGTATATCTGGAGCATCCAAATGTTTATTAACCTATCAAATAATCCCTTTAGTTGTTTTTTCCTATATATTTTAGAGGTAACAACCCACTCTACACTAAGCTTTGGCACGTGATTAATGTGTCTGCACGGAGGCTCCTTAGTGGCCTTTGACATTCTATTGCTAAAGGTGAACACCACGAAATCCAGCAAGACACACTTGCCGATCCTATAAAAATACAATATAAACTGTTGACTTGCCAGTTGCATATAGCAGGGAGGGAAGCATAACTGTATTCTACTCACGTACCTAGGTAATAACAGAGTAGTTTATTATCATTGCAGGTGCAGAAACCTGCCAACATTTCAGCCATCTGGGCTTCCTCAGGGCAGTATACAAGTAAAATATGTGAATGAAATATGTGAGTTGAATATGGTTTTATTCATTTTTTTTTCTATTATGGGCTCTAACAAAACTGCTTTTATGTCTTGGAAAAGTAATTCTGTAATGTTAGTTTACTTTAGAGAGCCGTCAACTTTTAATCATTTAATCATATTAGTATTGTTACTAAATTGCTTATGTCTGAATGATAATGGATATTCAGATGGCATTTTATAACAAGAAAATTTTGGTAAATGTAATGTAATTGACTAAACAAAACTGGTCATTCCTGAGGGGTTAATGAACAATCTCTCTCTTAACCTATTTTACCAATTGAAATACGACACAGAGCTTCTCTACTCATTAGCAGTTAAGCATATGCTATCACAACTTACCGGGTTTCACTTTCAGAAAAACACACTAGACCACCTCGTAGCTAAAGTCAGAAATGTCATGAGGCTCCAGAGTGTAATTTTTTCAATTGAAACATGTTTATGTTCCATCAGTGAGCTTTCTCCATTGCTAACACAAAACTAGGTAAAATGATTAGGACTAAAAGTTAATGGTAGAATTGGTAAATTAACTTATTCCCCCGACTCTATAAATTATTGTCCTTCTACACCTGCAAGCACAAGAGTACAAGGAATAAGGAAATATTTTTGAAGAATTAATGAATTTGCTACTGAGTTCTATAAAATTTCTACACTTTATAATAGATGTTCAGATGCTAAGAGATTCACAATAAAAAAATCCTAACCGGCTCAAAATAAAAGAGATAAATGATTCATTGAATATTAATAGAAATAAAACTTAGGAATACAATGTTTTCAGAATTTAATACACAAATAGGTTAAATGGAAATCAAAAGAGAATTGAATGAAATATTCATTTATGGAATGGTAAGAATGAATATTACAAACTTGACAATATTTTTCTAATGAATTTACAATTTTAATACAATTCTCAAAACAAGGGAACTAAAATTAAACTTTTGTTTTGTTTTGGCTAACAGTGCCAAGTGTCAGTAAACAAAGGTGTTTATTCTCCTTTCATCTGCACTGATGGTAGTGAAAATTAAATTTAATTGAATTTAAAATGTTTTAATAATAAAGAAAAGAATGATGCCAGGAGCTTCTCCTGAAAATATTTCATAGAATACCTCAGATGTCAAAATGCTCTCAGTCTCTACTTTTGTGGGGATATTGTTTTAACAGCTCATTGCATCTTTGCAGCACTACCATGTTCCCCGTGTCCCTCTAAATTAACCAAGCACACGTACGCAAGTGAGCCTGGGATTTATACCCCCAAAATATGTATATATTAGGCACTGAGCATTCTGCTGCAGGTGTTCTCCACAATTTCCCTGTGTAGTCCTAGATTCCCTGGAGTTTCCTACCATATTTGGCTACGATCTTATCTTTCAGGCATCTGGCCTCTTGGCTTGTGCATTTTACTCTGTTTCTGACCTTAACATCCTTCAGAAAATGCCTTACGTGGTGTTTTTGAGGTCACTGCCTTAACTCTCTCACCCAAACACAAAAAGGAGAAAATAGCTTTCCTTAATTTTCTATCCATTGGCTCTGTATTTTTTCTAAAGGTGATTTAGAGACAAGCTTTTATTTTTTACAATATTAATAAAAAACAACAAAGTGAGATAATTCCTCATTTTGTATTAAAAAATGTATCGTTCAATATGAAATCTAAACTAACATCTCAGGTTTTGCATTTTGCCATTTCCAAACAATTCGTGATTAAGCATAATATGTTGTAAATCCTTAATCATGTTTCTGATGGAAGTTTAATGATATAGACTACAAATGAAAAGTTTAAATATTACATGATGTTCCTGAAGAAACAATAGGCAAAATATAGATTGAGACCCTTTTTTACAATTGGGAAAATGTTCCATCATCTTACATAAAGCATGCTTCCAGCAAGTTTAGAGAAACAGGCCAAAATCCAATAAACCTTTTTATGAAAGAACACAGAACAGTTAACTAAATGTGTACTATTTTCCTTTATAATAATTACAGATTGTGTGGTAATCTTCACTATTTTTGGAAGTAAAATGGGCTATCATTAATTTCTGAATGCAATAAACCTAAGTACTGATGCCAGAGTAGCCTAAAAAGTTGTCCTAAAAAGAAAGATACTCTTTTTATAATGTCCACTGGAGTGGATATACGGAAGCTTTATATATTCTTAGTAACAAAGACTGCTAAACCATAATAAAGAAAAAAGAATTTCCATTACTATAAGTAAAATATTTCAATTCTAATAATTGTAAAAAAGGATACGGAATTAAAGGGTATAAGATAATGTAATGTGTTATATTGATCTCTCTCTTAATCGGCATGTAGGTAGTATATAATTGCTTAAAATTAAAATATTTCTTATAAGTGAAAAAAAACCCTGAAGTTTGGACTGATAGTAAAAACGTCAATTTTTTCTCAATATCTCTTGAATAAATCCCTCAAAAGAGAAGGTTGTGAATCTATACATCACTAAATAAGAACCCTCTGGGATGTAATATGAAAGTTCAAACTAACAGGGGAAAAGTAACAAATTCAGCACATAATGGAATGTATATATTATATGTGTCAGACTCTTCTAAGAGATATGCAAATATTTTCAAGGCTTAGCTTGGAAAACAATTTGGGCTGAGAAAAGATATTCAAGGGCAAGCTTAAGAAGCAATAGGTAGTGATTTCCCTGTCTTCTGTGGAAGGTATTCCCTGAACATCACAGGTCCTTTTATGTGTTGGGTGAGTTGACTGAAGTAAGAAGGTAATTAATGGAACAGAACTATGTAGCTCTAGGTAGTGGAAGAGAGGAGGTGGCAGAGAGAGAGGGGAGTAGAATGAAAATCAGGGGAAAACACCTCATGGTAGCATGGAAGATAAGGGATTTTGATTGAATATGATAAACATTTTCCCATCAAAGTAAGATGTAAATTTCTCCCTCTTACAACAAAATACAAGATATATGCTGCCTAGTGTATCCATACAATAGAACATTTTGGGCCAAATGGTGTTACTAAGATATATTGCTACAGGGCCAACAAACAAGGACTATAGGTGGATGTCTTACTTAGAGATGTGATATATACTTACATTATTTTATAAGCACTTTCAGAGTGATTGTGGATAATATGGCATCTGGAAAGGAAATCCAATTAACAGTACCTACTTCTAGAATGACTAGGGTACATAAACAAGTGAAGTTTATTCTGCAGAGCTATTGAGAATTTTGCCCTGGTAGGATAGCTCAGTTGGTCAGAGCATCATCCAGATACCCCAAGGTTGCAGGTTTGATCCCCAGGCAGAGAAAATACAAGAAGCAACCAATGAATGCATAAATAAGTAGAAACACATCTCTCTCTCTCTCTCAATAAAATAAAAATGTATGTAAAACATAACATCATATACTATATCCTACAAACTTGGTAGTTCTATAGTTAGCTGACCATATATATATGCATTTGTCTCCTTCACCAGGCAGTACATTTTTAATGGTCACTGGCTCATTCTATCACCAATAGAGTTTATAACATTATATTTTATATTCACGCATTTAAACTTTCACTCAATATGCAGGCAGAGGTTGGCTTATGGAAAAGTTACCTCTTAATAACCCAGAAAAGTCTATTCTGTTGTTTTATAAAAGCGGAATTTCAAGTATTATACTATTTTCATTACCAATACCATTTACCTATCATTTTACTGTTTCCTTCTTTTTAATTTTTTTATTAAAGAGATCTAAATATTAGATAAACTACTGTATATTTTCTTATGATTTGTCTTAAATAATTATTTAAATATTATTTTTTTCAATCTCACTGAACAGCCTCTAATTTTTGTTGCTTTGAAAAAATATTTCATACTTCTCTCTCTTTTGGTGCTTTACATATTTACAAGAGGTATAAAAAAAAGAAACCACGTATGTCAAGAACATTTAATCAAGTCATTTTTAGCAATTTCAAACAAACAAGGGTAAGAGAATCATCTAGTTTATGTTTTATAATTTAGTGCTATAGGCTTTGTTATAATATTAATGAATTCCTTTAATTTTTAATTTTTTAATTAAAAAAATTAAAATATAAATAACTTAAGACAAATAAATATCTTATTCATTATCACTACTTCTACTTTGCTCTGTCTTTTCTATTTTTTGTTTGTTTTTTCCCTATTTTTGTTTTTACTCCCCTTGGCCTCCAATGCATCTTTTAACACCTAAACAATCGATTATGTGAAAAATGTAAATTCCCTTCTGCTTATGATGCTTATTGTTCTTTTTCAGCTGTCCAGTCATCTAGAACTTCCACTTATGGTTTTAATTACTGCTAATGTTCTCATGACAATGCTAGCAGAGAAAGACATTTTTTAAAAAGAAAGATTATTTAAAATTAAAATTTCTGGCCCAGCTGGGATTTTAACAGATTTCTTACCTATATTCAGGAATTTTGCTAAAGTTTTAGGTTGAAAGTGAATCACTATTGGCAGTATGCATTCATTAGTTTGCTCTGCAACAATGCATTGATTGACTGCTGCGTGCCATGTGTTGGGCTACTAGGAGAGAGCTTTCCAGTGGGGCAAATCATCTGTAAACAAAGAAGTATAATGCAACCTGTTTCATTCTATCCAAATTTTGTACAAAGTATAATGGTAATTAGATGATTTTGTTGAAAAATTGTCACAAGATACAATTATAGACACAGAAGTTATTACAAGCCTCTTTGTCTTTATGCCTTAATCTTGTCTGTTTCTAGATTTTTGTCTCCTTCACTATTGTATATCCTTGCCCTATCTCTGTACATATGTTTTCAATATTTTTTCTCCCATGTTTCCTATGAAATTTGAAAAAATAAGGCAAATTAAATTACTTCTTTTGCAGGCAGATTCTAGATTGTTGAACTGAACCAGTGTATCTCACTTGAATATCCATGAATCAATGAGTATTTATTTAATGTCCATTAGTGTGTTGTACATGATAATGGATCTGGAAGAAGATTAAGACAAGACCTTTGTCTGCAACCAGCCATCTGTCTTTTGGAGACAAAACAGACAAATACACATGTCTCACTGACGTTTCTAATCCACTTATCTGTTAATTCATTTGTGCATGCAACAAACATTTATTGAGTGTCTATTATGAACTGCAGCTGTAAAAGCATAATATTTTATTTCTAAAAATATAGATTGAGGGGCCAACCAACATATAAATAGATTAAATAAACAACAATTGCAGTAAGCACTTAGTATACTGAGGACAGCGAAAATGAAAATCTAATCCATTATAAAAGATCAAAAATATTATACCCGGAGAAAAAGACCAGTTAGTTTGAAGGCTATCACAGTCATGCAGATAAGCTTCAACCGTTAGGCCCATGTTTCAATATGAAATTTGCATGTAGATATATTACAAGAATCTCAAACTTAAACCTAAATAAACCACATACTTATTAAACTTTCACGGCCCCTGATACACATCTGCTGTCCATCATTCTTTATCACCTCACCAAGTAGCACCTCAGCCACCAAAGTTGCTTAGTCTAGAAATCTTTAGATTCTTATTTTTCCATTTCCTATATACATCAAACTTTATAGATTTATAAACTATATTTCCAATGTCTCTTTAGATTCTGTCTCATTCTCATTATTCCCCTTGACATACCCTGCTCCAAGTTTAGCTATTGCTTATTTTTCCGATCTCAGAAAAATGTAATTTCTGGAGAGAGCCTTACTCTTACCAAATTCTTCCTTTGACTAAATTAGTTTTCTTGTTTTTCTTTTTTCATATCATCCAGTCCTTTCTTTGTTAAGATAACATTTCTCACACTTTATAATTTATTTGGGAGGGTTGTTGGCTAGCTTTTATTGCCTTATAACTATGCTAAAAGAAAAGAATACTACTGCTTTGTCTATAACCATATACTCAGTTCCAAAAATTGACCTGGTAGGTAAGAGCACCGAATAAATATATTTTCAATGAACAGATAACCATCAATGTTTAAAATTAGGCATTAAAGTAAAAAGTGCTAATAATTACTTCCATGGCAACTCAGAGAAAGCATGTGCCAAACAGGCAAGGATGCAATGGAGGTTTTCAATGATATGGGACAAAGTGTTTTAGGAAGAAGATTAACCTAAACTTGATAAAGAAACAAATAAAAACACATGCAAGCAGAGAGATCAGCTTTGAAGTGTCAGTATAAATAATCCGCAGTAACAGGATGACATTGGAAATGAACAAGTAGGTTTGGTAATAGAAAACATATGTTTTATAATAGCAACTGAGTAATTTTAAAACTCTAAGAGTTTCAGAATCATTCATTCTGTTTGTTTATTTATTTACTTGTTTATTTCACTTTTTCAACTGGCTAAACAGCTCACATTAGACATAGCTTATGCTAACAATAACAGCATTTTTAGTAAACCAGGTAGTTGGTTTTGAAGTTCTATAGTCACAGGTACATTCAGACTTAATTTTTAATATTATTTTTGTCAAGTCTGAATATCTTTGTATATTTGCTAATACATACCTAGTTTGTGATATCTAACTTAAAATATTCTTCCTGTATATAAAATTTTTGACACAGTATGGAATTTTCTAAGAAAACTAAAAATGGACCTGCCTTTTGACCCAGCAATTCCACTGCTGGGATTATATCCTAAGAACCCTAAAACACCAATCCAAAAGAACCTATGCACCCCAATGTTCATAGCAGCACAATTTACAATAGCCAAGAGTTGGAAGCAACCTAGATGCCCATCAGTAAATGAATGGATCAAAAAACTATGGTACATATATATACACAATGGAATTCTATGCAGCAGAAAGAAAGAAGGAGCAACTACCCTTTGCAACAGCATGGATGGAACTGGAAAGCATTATGCTAAGTGAAATAAGCCAGGTAGTGAAAGAAAAATACCTATGATCTCACCTCTAACAGGAACCTAAACAACAAAACAAACAAGCAAGCAAAATATAACCAAAGACACTGAAATTCAGAACAGGCTGACAGGGACCAGAGGGGAGAAAGGAGGGAATTTCAGGGGAAAACGGGAAGGATTCACAGAAACTAGTATAAAGGACACATGGAGAACAACTAAGACGGATGGAAATGGGAGGGAGGTGGGGAGCAGGGGGGGTGGGCTGGGATGGGAGTTGGGGACGGGAAACTGTACTTGAACAAGAATTAAATTAAAAAAATTTCATAGCAGCATACTGATTTCAGAAAATTCAGATTAAACTGTGCTTACAGTGGGGATTAAATTTATGAAAAATAATAATGAGAATAACAGTATACAAGACCTTTAGTTTTATTTGGACTTTACAAAGTAATACAAGACTTGGTCCTGAAAACTGTTCTGCCTTCTAGGAGGAGACGTGAATTATTTTTCAACCTGGGGACGTGATAAGTGGATGAACTTTCACCCTTGTTTGTAAAATGATTTTACATGAAAAGGCAAAGACTGGAACAACTGTGAGCAATTTAGGAAAGCTCACTCCAACAGAGAAGTCACAGCTGGAAAGAATCTTCACCTTCCTATACTTATTTCAATTAATCATAAGAAACAATTGCAAAATGTCATCACTGTCTCCTAGGCTCTAAATTTAAACATGAAATAGCTCACTCAATTATGAATCTTTTTCAGAAAATAATTCAAACCATAATTTTATTTTATTTATTTGCTTATTTTCAAATGAGTCGTTTCCTTGTATAGCATTTATTTATTTACTGCTTTATTTTTATTTTTACACTATTACAGATGTCCCCATTCCCCAGCCCTCCTTTTCCTACCTCACCATCACCCTTGGGCGCCTTCAGCCATCACCAGTCTGTTGTCTGTCTCTATGGGTTCTGTGTACATAATCTGTAACGAATCCTTTCCCCTTCTCCTCCCCTGACTCCTCTGACAGCTGTCAGTCTCTTCCATGAGCCCATGCCTCCGTTTCTATGTCATTCATCATTTTGTCTTGTTAATTAGATTCCACATATAAGTGAGATCATACAGTATTTCTTTCACTGACTGACTTATTTCATTTAGCATAATAATCTAATAATAACCAGTAATAATCTAAATAACCAGTCCATCCATGCTGTCACAAAAGGTAAGACATCCTTCTTTGTTGAAGCTGCATAGTATTCCATTGTGCATAATTTGATTTTAAACAGACAGTAAAATTTTACTATATTCTGTACAATATTAGGCATAAAATGTTTAACATGTCTATAAGGGAAGAAGGATTTTCAGAGTTACATTAGAAGTGCCACTATGTCAAGTTTTTGTGTGAGGACTACTTTCAACTGAATCAAATTAGGAGACCCTTCCCCCAAAGGAATTCAAATGTCCCTCTCTTTGCTATGATATGCTAGAGGCCTCAGCATTCAGTAAAAGACCACCATGGCTTGGATTAGCAAGAGAAAATGGCCCTAACTGGTGTGGCTCAGTGGATGGGGCATTATTCTACAAACCAAAAGGTTGCCAGTTTGATTCCCAGTCAGGGCATATGCCTGGGTTGCAGGCCAGGTCCTCATTTGGAGCCTGTGAGAGAGAGGCAGCCCATCAATGTTTCTCTCCCTCTTTTTCTCCTCCTTTCCCCTCTCTCTAAAAATAAATAAATAAAATCTTTTTAAAAAAAGAACAGAGTGACTATACTTTATTCCTTAGGTTACACAACAAGCAGCCAAATTAGTGAAGAACACATTGGAAGGAATCTTTGTTTTCGTGAAGGTTTCTCATGACACTAAAATAAAACTTGTATTTTAAATAAACCTTCAGTATTTGAAGATGCAATAGGTAAAAACTTTATGCAAGTCACAATAATTCAAAAACACAACATTACACAAAACACATCGGGTGAAACATCCTGAGACTGACACATTATATGACAGGCAAACGGCATTCCCTATAGACCACAACAGAGAGCAGTCACACAGCCACATTGTTCAAGAGTGTGCCGCGGTTTCTTTTTCAGCCATCACTTGTTCTACTGGTCCTCACTGCAATAGCAAATTAATCCCCTCCGTCCTCCAGAGATAGAGCCGAGGACTGATAGCTCCCAGCTGTAACAGCCTTATCTATTTACCCTGGTTTTCCAAAATTAATATTGTTATTTTCTATCTGTGCCAAGACATGAAAACATCTGGGAAGCACTGAGTTAATAATGGACACAAAGTTCCCATTCGTTATTACAGATTCAGTCATCCTTAACGTTCTTGATGGTATCCTGAATTTCAAGCACATGCAGTCATGTTTTTCCCATTTAGTGCGGCTCAAACTGAAATATCTGCCCTCTTCTTGGTGACGCTTTGTGCAAGAGCATCAGTGAGCAAAGTCTCTGAGAAGTCCTGTACCTAACAAGTTCCCTGTACTCTTGAGTCTAGTATGTACTAAATTTGGTCACGTTTTACCTTAGGACGCATCTGCTAAAGTGAAGCACAAAAATGTTCCCCAAAACAAAACTAAACAAACCAACAAACAAATAATTTCCCTGGTTTGCAAATCCCAGGGCTAAAGAAATACCTAAATACCTGAACTACAGTGGATTTTACATCAAAACATTGTGGGTTATCCCTGGTGAGTTAACTGATAAGAAATATAGAAAATGTTCTAACTGGGTTTATTTTTAACCACTAAAGCTACTGAACAAGGTGAGACTGTTGCCAAATTCTGAAGTTAGAAATATTTATGGGGTTATTTTGAAATTCAAGATATGTTTTATAAGATGAGGATGTTGACTTTAATGAAAAGGAATTCATTTTGGGTTAAAATCCTTCAGAAAATAGATTGATTAAAACATTTAGTAACATTTCCCAAGTTAACAGTATTTGTTTAAATAGAGTCTAGCATGTAGTCATTATTGTTAAAACATACATTTCCAGGAAAGAATACAATCTTACTGACCTTCCAAAGTACTCTGTGAGCTGGCCAAGAGCATTCACCTGTATATAAGTAAGCATTGGCTCAGTTTGGGCAAAGTGGCTGTGACATAGCGGGTTGGCCATCCTGCTGAAATGCAGCTCCTTCCACCATTCCATACCTTTGTCTCTGGAAGGCAGAAACTACAATTCCTGGTCTCCTTTCATATTTTTGGGCCATGTGATTAATTGTCACTAAATGGGGTATAAGAAATATAGACTGCCCAGATTTGTATTTTGATTCTGCCAACATTCACTGTGTGAATTTAGGACAGTTATTTAAAGTCTCTGATGCTTAGTTTCCTTTTCCATAAACAGGCTAATAAAACGCCCCACTTCTAGTTTGGGCCCGAGGACTATATGAAGTAGACTAGTACCTGGCACAGAGCAGGCGAATGAGGTTGTGTATTAAATAAAAATTTAAAATATTTATCCATAATTTCTTTTAGTTACTCAATTACATGCATTTCTAAAATTCAGGTTCCAAACTGAGGAAAACATTAAAAAAATATAGAATAAATAGTGAAATAAGATTCACTATATATTTTCATTAGGAAAGTTAAAAACTTAAGGCAAAACCAATATATACTAAGAAAGTTTTGTGTAATTTAATGATTGCCAGAACATATAATACTAAATACTATAGAAAGGTTTTATTCCATTAACACACTTATTTTAAAATTGTTGTAAATTATTTTAAAGCTCACTGAGAAATCGAATTCAAGTTTTTAATTTTGTTCTTGTTTTTTGTTTCATTTATTTTCTAGAAATATTATATGCTAAAATTTTAAATAGCACATAAAAATAAGATAAATATAAAAATGCATCTAATAAAGTTTAGGAATTTATCCAAAGAAACACAAAACACTATTTTGAAAGAATGTAAGCACCCCTGTGTTCATTGCAACATTATTTACAATGGCTAAGATGTGGAAGGAGCCAAGTGTCAGTAGATGACTGAATAAAACAGCTATGGTATATTGACACAATGGAATACTGCTCAGCCATAAAAATGAAGAAAATTTTACCCTTTGTGACAGCATGGATGGACCCGGAGAACACTATGTTAAGTGACATAAGCCAGTCAGAGAAAAACAAATATCATATGATCTCACTTATCTGTAGGATCTAATGAACAAACTTAGCTAACAAGCAAAAGAGGGACAGACTCAGAGCTAGCAGAGTGACAGTTGCTGGGGGGTGGGGTTTAGGTGGTGGAGGCATTGAGCAAAAAAGAAAAAAAGAAAAAGAACTCATCACAGACATGGACAAATGTACGGTGATTGTGGGGGATGGGAGTTGAGAGGAGTTAGAAGAGATGATACAGAGGACAAATGGTGATGGAAAAAATAAAAAATAAAAATAAATAAAATTAAATTAAATTAATTTGCTCCTTAAAATTTATTTTATCATCTTCATTATGTATAGTATATATATATACATGTGTATGTTATCAACATACTATCATCAGAAATGATTAGGGGTGAGACTCTCTCTGCATTAAAGGTATACATTTTAGATCAGTTTTCCAACTATAGTTATTTTACACATAGAGCAATATATGGAAAACAAATGCTAATTTTAATATCAATGAACTGAAACTTTGCTTCAGAAAATCTTTCCCCTATACTGTTCCAAGTAGATTTGAACAGACAATTGAACTCATTTTTAACTCATTTTCAATGCAGGCTTCTTACTTGGTTTCCTCCCCTCCCCGCCATCTTCATTTCAGGAAATTTTATTCTGACTATATCAATCCCCATAGAGCTAAAGCAACAAATACTCCTTTTATATTTGATCATGGCTCATATCCTATTTTAAAATTATGTTTCCTTTTATTCCATAAGAGTTACAATAGAAAACATTATAATTAAAATTTGCCAAAGGACAGTGAAACAGATGCAGAACTCTAAACTGACTTGATCAAGCTACAACCTGCTCCCTCCAGATAACAAGTTCAGTGATTTTTTGGTAATTGTTTAGTATACTATTAAATGGAGAAAAATGTCTTTCAGGCTTCAGAATCTCTTAAAACCTGGATTACATCACATATGCCTCTAAACAACTCCATGAAGAAGATATTAATATTATTACCCACTTTGGAGAGACGAGGAAACTAAAGCTCAGAGAGCTTCATTGCCTGGATGAGGTTATAGCTATGAGGAGGCAGTGCTGGGACTGACCCAGAGAGTCAGGCTGCACAAGCAGGACCCTTAAATCCCTGTGCTCCCTGGGCCGGTGGGTGTGAATGAGCACTTTTAATACCTAAACTAAGAATGTCAGGCTTCTATTTTATTTACTGCTTCTGACGCACATACACATATACACACATGCATTCTCTCCCCGCACTCCCCCACACAACTGAAATATTTTCCGAAAAAAATTTGTAATAGAAACTCTTCCTCAAGCTTGATTTTTGGACCATTACACAGCACATTTGCGTTATAATTCCTCCTGGGGTTTTAGCTTCTGTTGTTTACCAAGAACATTAAGGTGATCTTCAAACGCACTGCTGGGCTTGGGAGGAAGGCCAGTTTAAATGTCTATTAATGATAATCCTGCATGTACTTAGTTAACACTTCCCCCCACCTAACTGTATAAGGGCATTTTTCTCACACCTACTAAACTGATGAGAAGATGTCAAACTAGATATTTGTTACTTTTGAAAGTCAAGACCATGAAATGGTTAAGAAACACAAATATTTAAAAAAGTATTTGTATTGTATCTTATTTTAAATAATGAAACAATATACAATTAATTTCAAAGAGATAATTAACCTTTTGTTTACTGATTAAAAATAAAGAATTACCATATATCTCATTTTATTATTTTTTTAAAGATTTTATTTATTTATCTTCAGAGGGGAAAGGAAGGAGAGAAGGAGAGAAACATCAATGTATGTTTGCCTCTAGTGAGTCCCCTGCCAGGAACTGGCCTGCAACCCAGGTATGTGCCCTGACTGGGAATCGAACCGCGATCGTGTGGTTTGCAGGCCCGCGCTCAATCCACTGAGCTACACCAGCCAGGGCACCATATATCTCATTTTAAATTTACACTAATGAAGGACAAGAAGTAAGAGAGACTGTATCCTAAGAGATAACAACAGAAGACAATCATTCTGCTACTATTTTGATTCCATGTATACTTAATGTCAGCTAAAAAAATAAATAATCAAAACAAAATATAAAATTTATGCATTTTATAAATGTGATCTAAATAAAGTTTAAGAACAACATACTTTTGTTTGGGTTATTATTCCATGTTTTTCCAAGGTGCATTTGTTAAAGATGCTTCTAATTTATCTAAAGGACACAGCACTTCTAAAGTCACAATGATACTAAATATTTATCATAGTGTTATGGTTTCATTTTCTATTTTCTCTGCAAATGCGCTTAGTAACTACTAGTATATAATTACATTTATTCCCTTATCCCTTGTTCTTACATGGAGCACCTGCAACTGACTATTATATGAACTCATGGCCACAATAACATTTTTAATTTATATTTTTAATCTGCCATTTAAGGTATAGAGATTAATGTTAATTAATTTTATGTACAGTATCAACTCTAAAAATATATGAAACTCATACCTAAGGAGTTGATCTGTAATCATTTGTGAGTCCTGCCCCCTGCAAGAAGTTAACAGTAAGAGCAAACTCATGGGAACTGAAGGGGAGACATTAGGGTAAGTTCAATACATAGTAGAAATATAAAATTAAACATATGTGGCTTCCTCTGTTTATCCTCAGTTCCTCAGTGAGGTCTGCAGAGAAGAGGTAGAGAGACACAGCTTCTCTGCCTCCACCTGCCTAGGAATACATGTGATGGTGCCCAGTCCATAGGACAGTTTTCTGAGCAAAACTGAGTTTTCAGATGAATTTAAGTGACCATGAGCAGGAAATTATTTGACCCAAAAAGATAGATCTCATTGATTTAAGTCTAGTTTTTGCCACAAAGCTTTGATGAAAAACAATAGCAGGTGTCCTGAACTGAAAGGGCAACATTTCCTGAAAGAGGGCTGAGGACAGCAGGCAAATATAGCTTGCATTCAAGCAGAACATTTTATTTTCTCTATCACTTCAGCTGCTGTTCCTCATCTCCAGAGGCTGCCAGCCACAATCACTTGGGAGGTTACAATGGATCTATTCTATCCAGTCCTCTTGTGGGGATAGGTCATTACACCAGCAGTGTGGAACTTCCCAGAGCAGATTTTCCTTCTAGTGTTAATTTGTTTTTCTCTGGAGCAATATGCAGAGGCACTAATCATGATGTTCATCGTGAATGTTTTCTTGATACTTTTTTTAACCTCTGCAGCAGCTGCAAAATTGGAAAATATATGCATTAAAGCAATTAAATTTTCAAAAATGTCATGTAAAAGGCATAGTATACCAATACTGCGTGTGTGATAGAAGGGTTTATTATAGAAAATAAATCTACGTTAAAATTACTTACAAGAGAGAAATTGTGACTTGTGAGAACTACATGCACTGAAAATCACCTAATTTCAGTGCATGTAGTGCAAGGAGCAGTAGTGCAAGGAGTCTAAACACTACTGTAAGGACTCCTTAATAAGGCATATCAGTAAAATTAGGAAGACTACAGTAACTTTAAGGTCGATCAAATGAGAATGTCCATTCTTTGACTAAATGTGAAACAAGAAAAATGTATATGCAAATATTTGTTATTATATAATATATTTATTACTGTATATGTATTAATAAAGTTTATTGATCTTAACAACTGTCATATTATTCTAAACCATAATTACACAACATGTGCCAAAGACATAAGATGTATCTCCCTCCCCTCAGCAACCACCAATACAAATTGACTGGGTGGAATTAGAACCCAGGGATGAAAGCAACAACCTTGTAGATTTTAGCTTAAAACAAGTATCTCAGGAACAACTGAAAAGAGTATGCACTGCCTTTAAAGCAGGGATGTTAAGCTCATTTTCACTGGGGGCCACATCAGCCTGGAGGTTGTCTTCAAAGGGCTGAATGTAATTTCAACTCCTTAACAGTTAAGGGGTAGTTAGTTACATTTATACAGTCCTACAATTATTTTGGCCCATTGAAGGCAATTGTGAGGATGATATGAGTTTTATACCCCTGCTTTAAAGGTAGTGAGTTTTTTCCAACAGGAGCAGTCAAACAAAGTTTGCATGAGCTTTTGGAAATACAATGGAGAAATGAAGGGAACTTCATAGATGCTAGGTCTAGAAAACTTTGAAATCCTTCAAGTGCCAGTGTTTATATTTTCCAAGCAAGGTATACTATATTCATATGGTATAACACCTATAACCCCTTCTTTTCTCTGTAACTCCTCTGTTATGCTTCCCCCACCTCCACATAGAATCGTAGTCTGGCATTAAATTATAACAATACTGAACACATTCAAAGTTACAACTCATTATTATACAGGTACAGAAAAAAAGTTTGGTTTTATTTTATTCTAAGGGATATTATAAGTAATAGTTTGGTTCAGCAAGACAAAATATGCAATACATTTCTGAAAAAAGAAGAGCTATTTTCTGTCATATAATTGAATACATGAAGAGCTGGTCAGCTTTTTAAATTAAATTGATGGACCAATGAGAATACCAATTGTTTTTAAATAAGTTATTTATCCCTTTTAAAACTTGAAAATCTAGTTATACTGGTTTTCTTTTTTAAATTAATCAGAAGAAACTATAAAAATGTAAGCATATGGGATCATTACTGATGTGAATGAGGAAGCTACAGGTTCTCACAATTTTGCTTTGTAGGTCTCAGGTAAGGCTTCTGGGAACATCAACTTGTAAGCCATAGATATTCTCACAGAAACAAAGAAAGTGGCTGTCATTTTTTAATAGAAAGGAAAAAAACAAGGCTTAAAATTAATTAAACTTGCTGCAACAGAAATTAAAGCATTTTGATGCAACTTATTAAAGAGAAAATGCTTTGAAATGAAGAGTAATCAAAAGCTAATTAAGGTTGATGCAATAGGAACAGTCAAAGAATGCTTGATAACATTTATTGAACTGAAGAAACATGGCTACCAAGAAAAAAAAAACATGTGGAATAAAATTCATATAATTACAGAAAAATACTAAAATATAGGAGGCAATAGGAATACAAAGAGAAAATTTTAATATATTTTATTAATTATGTTATTACCATTGTCCTTATTTTTCCTCTTTTGCTCCCTTCACCCTGTATGCCCATCCCCTCTGCCAATCCCCCTTCTTAGTTCATGTCCATGGGTCATGCCCATAAGTCCTTTGACTACTCCATTTCCTATACTGTTCCTAACTTCCCCCGTCTATTCAGTACCTACCAATTTGTACTTCTTAATTTCTGCACTTTTTTCTCCATCCTCCTCTTCCCCTTCCCAACTGATAACCTTTCAAATGATCGACAGATCTACGATTCTCTTCCTGTTCTGCTTGTTTGCTTAGTTTATTTTTTATATTCAGATGTTGATAGCTGTGAATTTATCGTCATTTTAATGTTCATAGTTTTGATCTTTTTCTTAAATAAGTCCCTTTAACGTTTCATATAATAATGGCTTTGTGGTCACATATTCCCTTAGCTTTCCCTTGTCTGGGAAGCATTTTATTTGCCCTTCCATCCTAAATGACAGCTTTTCTTTTGGATAGAGTAATCTAGGTTGTAGGTCCTTGCTTTCCATCTATTTGAATCCTTCTTGCCAGTCCCTTCTAGCCTACAGTGTTTCTTTTGAGAAATCAGCTGACAGTCTTATGGGAACTCCTTTGTAGGTAACTAACTGCTTTCCTCTCACTGCTTTTAAGAGTCTCTCTTTATCTTTAACCTTTGGCATTTGAATTATGATGTGTCTTGCTTGGTGTGGTCCTCTTTGCACACAACTTTTTGGGGACTCTCTGTGCCTCCTGGACTTGTATGTATATTTACTTCACCATATTAGGGATGTTTTCTTTCATTATTTTTTCAAATAAGTTTTCAATTTCTTGCACTTTCTCTTCTCCTTCTGGCACCCCTATGATTTAAATATTGGTACGTTTAAAGTTGTCCCAGAAGCTCCTTAGCCTATCTTTGTTTTTTTTTTTAATTTTGTTTCTTCTTGGTGTTCTGACTGAATGCTTTTTCTTCCTTATATTCCAAATCATAGATTTGATTCTCAACTTCATCTACTCCACAGTTTGTATACTGTATGTTTTTCTTTATTTTACTTAGTAACCTTTATTTGTACCTGGATCTTTTTTATGCTGTTAAAGTACCTAATGAATTTCTTGAGCACCCTAATAACCATGTTTTGAACTCTGCATCTAAAAGATTGTTTATGTTCATTTCATATAGTTCTTTTGGGGGCTTTGTTCTATTTTTTCATTTGGGCCATTTTTCTTTTTCTCCTCATTTTGGCAGCCTCACTGTGTTTGTTTCTATATATTAGATAGAGTTGAGTTGACTCTCTGTCTTAGTAGCATAGCCTAACACACAAAAGAGCACATGCAAGTTGGATGGGGTGGAACCTTAGGTAAATTCCTGAGTGGGGCAACCCACGTGAACTAGGTTGATGGAGTCCCAGATATGGTGTCATTGCTCTGTGGCTGTCTGTGGGGGAAGATTCAGAGAGGGGAGAGTACCACTGTCTGACCTCTGGAGTTTTGTCCAAGATGAAGCTGTTTTCCATGCCTCTCCCTGATGCAAAGCACTTCAATTTATTCTTATATGCCACTGGTACCCATCCAGCTGTTTCCCCAGTGCTGAAGTCCAGAGGGAGTCCTAAGTCTTTTAAGAGAAGATTCCTGAGAATCCTGCAGTTAGTTCCACTGTTCTCATCCTCACTGATTTTTACAGCCAGAAGTTACGGGGACTTATTTTCCTGGTGTTAGACCCTGAGCTGGGTAGTCTAGTGTGGGGCTGGGATTGCTCACTCTCAAGGTATTCCTCCCAATTTTTATCCACCACACATGGGTGTGGTGCCACCAGTTCTGCTCTCCAAGCCTCTGTGTCTCTCCATGTGTTTCCATATCTCTGCCCCTCCTAGACCTCTGGATGAACGTGGCTTCTTCAGTGCTTTGGTTGTCGGACTTCCATACAGCTTGATTTCTGATGATTCTGCGTGATATTTGTTTTGCAGTTTAGTTGTTATTTTTGCTGTGGTTATGTGTGGGGCCAAACTAGGTTTATCTACACCTCCATCTTGACCAGCAGTCTAAGGAAAAATTTGAAACACACAATTCCTAGTAGAATTTTGACTTAATTCATGAACACATCTCTATGAGAAATAAGAGATGGCAAGGAACAATGTTATCTTTTATTGCCTCTCTTCTACTACCCATAATCACTGTGGCTCTCAAATGGTAATGATAAAATTGTTCTTTTTTATTGGATAAACTATTTCATAAGACCTATAAAAAGTACATAGCCACTCACTTAATCTAAGAGATAGTCACTTAATTCAGTATTTTCCTGAATGTGTAATATAAGAAAATAAGATTTTAATGTTTCCCTTTTGATCATGAAGTAGAAAGCTGGATTCTGTATGTAATATAAGTATACTAAATGCAGTGTACATTCACTGAGTTCCACAACATAATTGTCAGAATAGCCAGTATGAGAAGTGGTCCTAAGTTTCACTCAGGAAAAGGGCAAAGAATAACTATTAACCAGAGGTTTTTATTGTTTATTACTTATTATTAGCCCTTTTTCATAAGACCCAAGTGTAGAGGAAATATATATATATATATAAAGCATTAGAATAATTATCGTAAATATTACCAAAGGGACAGGGTATATAAAAATAACAGTTTCCGTACAATGCAGAATACTCATCTTTAACCAAATAGAGAAGTAGCAGTATTTCAGTAACTAAAAACAAAGTTGATTCAACCAGTCAGCTAAATACATAAATAAATACACAAATAAGTAAGTAAGTAAATAAATAAATGCAAGCAGATCTCTAAAATCCTCCCAGACATGGTGGCACACTATGACTTATCATCACCAGGTGAGTAGGGATGCTAATGAAGACTCTGCAATGTTTGCTGTTATATTTACTTCAAGAAATAAGAGCTGTGAGTAGTAGACATGTGGCCTTAGACCATGGCTCTTAAATTTCCATACACATACGTTCAAGAGAGGAATTTGGTAAAATGCATCATCTGGGGCCCACCTCAAGGGATTCTAACTCAGTAGGTGAGAGTAAGTCCAAGGTATTTGAAATTTTAACAAGCAACCCCAGTGAATTTGCAGTAAGGGCCTTCCAATTACATTTGGAGCTGTGGGTTATAAATCCCTTAAAGACAATGACTGTTTACTTTCTTTTGTACTATCCACGTCACCATATTCACCTTTGTAACTCCTTCCCCATTCTATTATTGTAACTGGAAAAATATTTTTTTAAATCTATGAGTGGTGTTTTATATATTATAGAAATATTTAAAAACTGTACAGAGCCAGTAAGAAGCAATTTAGTTAAATACCTGGTGACTTTCAATCTTGGCTGCATGTCAAACTCAACAGGCAAATCTTTAAAATACTACTGCTGGAGCCAGGCTCCAAACCAGTTGATGAGAATCTCGGGGGGTAGGCCTGGTACGTCTGTAGTTTTGAAATCTCCCCTAGGTGCTACTGAGCCACAGCAGAAGTCAAGAGTCACTTAGAGGAGGGTAGTTCTAGTAATTTATCAATGGTATTGAGTTTTTAATAAGAAAATGTAAAATTTCCAATAAACTTAATTACGATAGGCTCTGCTTTACCTAGCACTTTGCCTCCTTTATGCTATCATGGCAATGCTTTGACTTATACATTTTTCCAATATTTCCTCAGTTGCTATTTTAAATCACTAGTTTAATTTCTCCCTTCTCCAGAGAAGATTTAGTTTCTCTTTGAGCTTAATTAGCATGCCTGCCTTTACCATATTGCCCTATTCTGGAATCAGATCTCTCATTACTAGGCCATGTAGGGGGAGCCCAATCTGGACACAGGTTCAGCACTCAGTGACCATGTCTGTACTTCTTGAGAACTCAGCCCAGTGCCACCAAAATTTAGCATCGGGAGTGCTTTTTTTTGGTGCCTGGGCACAATGGAATCATACCTTTTTCCCTGAGACTTTTTCATGAAGCAAAGGTGGAAAATAAAAGTTCCTCTCTTTGTTCTTAGAAGCTATGGTGTAAGTGTCACTAGTGGTTGCGGTACATTTACTCATTTATTTTATTATTAAATAAGCTGGGCACTGCTTGAGAAGCATGATGGCAATAAGCAGAAAAAAAATCTATAAGGAGGAAAGAGCAAGTGACACTTAAATCTAAGGTTGCGGTTGAATCTGAGACCTAGCTTTATCCTGATCCTTCTCACAGCTGCATTACTAGTATATCCCTATTTTGTGAGCCTTGAGCAACTTGGGTTCCATCCCTTGTACCCAGAGCAGCCCTGGATATTAGAATCTTGGTCAAAGTGATCTCCTTTTCATTCAGCATCCCATATTCATACTGCTCACCTCAAAAGGCCTTCCAAAGGAAAATCATGCAACATAATTGGATTCTTCTCTACCTTTCACTAGTCCCTGCTCTGCACCTCTGCTAGGAACAAATAATACCTTCATCTGACCACCTGGCTTTTCAGAGATCACATTGTGTTATTACTTACAATAGCTTTAAAATTTCAAAACAAAAAAACAAACAAATATATATATTTTTTTTCTTTTTTCAGAAAAAAAATAATGTAGCCAGAACACTTCAAATAAAAATATTTTAGAAACATATTTGTTAAATTTATTTTTTGAGTGCTTAATATGTGTTATGAAATAGTCTATATACTTTTAATTTGCAAACTCATTTAATCTCCACAGCAATTACGAATGGCTGTGCAGGCCCTGTGCTCAGAAGGGCTCCACGCTTGGCTTGCAGTGCTGCTGTCTGTGGTTTAGTCTAATGCTCTGCTCTTGCTACTTGAAATTGGTGATGAATTTTGAACAAGGCACCTCACATTTTTATTTTTCTCCCTAGAACCTCAGATTAAATATCTAGCCTTGATTCAGGAAATAATTTTTATTTCTGTCTCCTTTTAAAGATGCAGAAATGTCAAGTTCCTTGTTTAAATCCCCATAGCTTATAAAGTAATGCAACAATATTCCCACATTGGCCGTTTAGCTCCGCTGACTAGTTCCTCAGCTATTAAGTAATGAGGTACCACTAGAAATATGAGATGAACACATAAATGAGGAGATAATAAAATATAGTTGGGGTGGGGGGTATAAGGACACTAAATGGTAATGAAAAATATAATAAAGGTTAAATTAAAAAATAAGGAAATAAATTAAAAAGAGATGGCACTTATCTAAATGACCAAACATTTCATCTGATTTATAACTGTTCTGCATGTCAATAACAATGCCTCAGAGAACTGGTGTCCATGTACCGAACAGCAGTAACATCATCTTATAGTGGCTATAGAGGAAGAAAATATATGAATAATCATCTATCATGAAGATGACTTACTTCAATCTTTTATCATATTAGCCTTGCTAAATAATTTCCTAACATTACTGAAGATACGGTGCTAGCAAATTTTGAGTCTAATTTCAGAAGTTATATGTTATGATAAAAATATACCCTAAGCTGATGTGCCTGCAGAATTTCAACAGAGCAGAACACTTTTTAGTTAAAACAGTATATTGTTTGTCAGCGTTCACTTAGATATTTTTAAGGAAAGCTTTTTGCTCTAGTCTAAGATTCTCCTGTGTATAGAACCCCCCAAATGATTGCTGAAGCACATCAGTCAGTTCCAAAGAATGGTGATAAGACACAACCAATGATACACACTCGACAAAGCAAAAGCAGAAACAAAACACTGTATACAAAGGTGTCTCTCCTTCTCGTGGTTCCTTTGCTCTACCCCACCCAGTTCTGATGCTTTAAACCCACCATGCGGAATTTCTCTACATCTGTGTTTCTTTTCCTAATGGGACTTTAAGCAAAAGGAGAAAGACTTGTAAATGCCTAGATGGGCTTCTATCGCAGAAGCAGAAAAATATTAGATAATTCAGTTAAACAGTTAGCACGCTCATTTTTGCTTTATTTTCTGGCTTTAGTTCACTTCACTAAATGAAGCAGAGATCTCCAAATTTAAATCAGTAAGCATAAAATCCCACAATGTCGCTAGCTATGCTAATTCTAATTTGTGTTGTTTGGAGCCTGAGGAATAAGCTAAAATAAATATGATTTAAACATCGTCCTTATCATACTTCGGGCCATAAAACACTCCTCATTAACCAACCCAGGAAGTAGTAGATGGTTAATGTTTGCTTTTTTGTTGTTGTTGTTAAATTCATGGAACTACCCCTGTAGAAACTGAGGCCTTCATTTTCAGACTTGAGGGAGATGTGTTCTCCAATGGCAACCACAATCAGCAAGTTCAGTTTCTTTCTCAAAGCATTAATTAGAAGTCACCTGAAATAAGTCTGCCTGTTACCTAAATTACACTTTTCTTTTTCTTTAGCTGGCCAGACACTAACATACATTAATGCCACTTTGCTCAGATCAAAATCTTTAAAGATACAAACTCTGGAGCCAGGAGATTGATACTTTGGTTCGTGTAAATGGAAGATAGCTTTAAAATGCCTTTTCGGTTTCAGTCATGCAGGATGAATTGTCTTTGAAGTTTCCCTGGCCCTCTTCTTTGGTGCACAACGTAAATTACTCCAGTTTGGTTTCTATTACCTTCTATTCTATGCCCATTAAATCGTTCCAAATAGATATATTTTTTAGATTTCATTTATTTATTTTTAGAGAGAGGGGAAGGGAAGGAGAGAGGGAGAGAAATATCAATGTGTGGTTGCCTTTTGTGCGCCCCCTACTGGGGACCTGGCCAGCAACCCAGGCATGTGCCCTGACCAGAAATCAAACTAGCAACCCCTTTGGTTCACAGCCTACACTCAGTCCACTGAGCTAAACCAGCTGGGGCTCAAATAGATATTCTTTACGTCACACACGTACAGGGAAATTCAAGGCCCTTTTTATCATATAGGTAAGGTGTTCCACATGCTGCTCTCAAATACGAAGAGTAATTTCCACATTTTAAAGCAACAAATCAATCCTGACCTCCACTATTGAGTCTTGACGAAGGAGTCTGATCTTCTTCTAGGCCTTGATCAGTTTGCCTCTAAATTTTTTAAATTAATGTTAGCAGTCAACAGGAGGTAGAAAGAATGAGAACTTGAAGCAATATGTGACTATAAAATCTTCTCTTTCACTGGAATAAGTTATTTTCTACACTGGTAGCAAATGGTCATTTTTACATTCACACATTCTGGGCTTTTCCTTTGACTATTTTCAGCTCACTACACTAAAAGAAAATGTACTTCACTAGCAAGTTACTACACTCTTTAAAGGGAATTTTTCCCTTTTCTTCTGAAAACTCTGTAAGTAAGTGGTGATAAAAGGTCAGATTCTATGTGCTTCAATCCCTTCAATATAAATCAATAATATTATTTTTATTCCATTTGGCATCTCAAAACTAAAGTTTTTTTTTTTTTGAAACTGAAAATTTGTAGGCAAATATGGTATTTAAAATACTCCTTTATGAGAACAGTAGGGAAATATTCTTCATTGAGAGTTTTAAACGCAGTGCTTTATAGTAAGGACTTAATTAGAAATATGAAGATTTTCAGTAGAAATAAAAGGAGTAACAGGGGATGAGCTAATTAAAGAAAAAAATTTACTGGAGAGAATATGCTATACTAACATCAGCCTAAACTGTGTCTGTCTTTTGTAAGAAAGGGAAATATCTGTTTTCTAGCTATCTAGATACAAATGAGGTCTCTGAGCTTCCCCTTTGGAATTAAATAGCAAGTTCCTTTATTAAGAAAGTAATAAAAATACATAAAGCTCCTTAGAAAAAGCACCAACAATCACAAATAAACAATCAAACAAACAAAAACATTAACAGTTTCTAAAATATACTTGATTTACAGGGAAATTAAAATTCATTCAGAATTTAAACAAACAGTTTCTGTGCTTCCCCCTCACCTATAGGTTCGCAGTCCCCGAAACAGCTCTTGAAGTTTCCAGAATGAAAAATGCCCCCGTGAGCTCCACTTCTGGGCAATCTTTGGTTATTTCCCCATGGTCCAGGGTAAACAGTGATTAACAGGATAAGGCCAACAAGCCAGCAAAAAAAAAATAAGGAGAGCAACTGTTCGCATAGTAGTTACCTCTCACACATCTCAAGTTTTAAAGTATAGCTTTTTACAAGCTATCAAAAGATGCCCATCAAAACATTAATCACAAGTCTGTGATGAAAAAGAAAAGGCAACCCCAGCAAAACTACTAGGGCTATGGGCAGAGTGAAGCTTTTTATTTTTATTTTTGGTCTACGGCAGTTTTGGTATTCTTCAGGTTAAACATGATTCTAATTTAAATTCTCTAATTTGAATTTTTATCATTTTATTGTCCTCAGAGTCCATCACACCCTTGCCTGAAGCACCTACACACAGGCAGTCCTGTGGACAAGCATGCACCCACCTGCCCACTCGTGGAGTATCCAATTAGCTCATTTTAATGTTCTAGACAATATAGTTAGATTTCAGCTGTGTCAGTTATGAGTTCTGTAACTGTCATCAACAACCTGCTTAACTTCTCTGGGCCTCTGGAGCCTCAAGTTGAGAAAAGTACTTAAGATATCACTTGTGAAACCTCAACACTGTGTGTGATGTTCAGCAATCATGTTGAGAATGTTAATTCCTTTACTATTCACTCGAGGCAAACTTTCTTTTTCCTTAAGAAACAGATGGCAAACACAAGGCCCCAGGCTGAATCCAGCCCTCCACCTCGTTTTATCCGGCCTGGCACCTTATTTCAACACAGCAGCAGCTCCGAGCTTTGGTTTTATTGTTAAGGAGTAGTTACATTTATACAGTCCTAAAATTACATTCAGCCATTTGAAGGGAACCTCTAGGCTGATGTGGCCCCTGGTGAAAATGAGTTTGACACTCCTGCCCTAAGAGAAATGGGGAGAACTGTTGTGGACCACTCTGCCTGGTTCTAGGAATTGTAACTCTACACCCTGTGGCTAAGGAGGAGTCAGTGACCTCTGGAATTTGAGCTGAAGGAGAAAAAACTTGTCTCTGTTAGAAGATGCTGCCTCAGCTTCCTCCCTGCCCCCAAAGCGTGATCCAAAGTCTTTGATGGGTGTGACTCCTCAGAGGATGGGCAACCTAGGCCAGACACAACCACTTGGGAGGCCATCATGGAAGAACTGGGGTGGGGGGGGCTGCAACAAAGAGCATTGAACTTTCACCGCCCCCCCCCCCCCCCGGCTTTGAGATGGCCGAGTCCCCATGTTCTCTGGGAGAATCGCTTCCTAGCTCTAATCCCCTTAAGCCTGAATACTTGTTGGGAGAGGTGCAGCTCCTTGCCTTGCTAGAGCACGACCTGGGGAAAAATCTGGCATCACAAAGACTTCCTGATAAACCTGTGAAATCTGCTCTGCTAAGAGTGCTTTCATTCATATGTTAAGGGTTCGAGCAGGAAACCCTAAAACTCTGTTCCTGACAGACTCTGACTCAAACTAAGCCCTCAGATTTCTTTGAAATGTTATCTACTGTTTGATCCTTGCCACCCTGTGTTTCTGTGTATTACAACCCAATAAAAGCCCTTGGAGAAGGGAGCTTAACGCCTTTTTCCCCTGAGAAACTGGCTACTGCTCAAGGCCTTTTTCCTCTGGGAAACTGGCTACTTCTCCTCCCCAAGCAGATCACATATCATGTCTCAGTTATGTTTACTTTCATTCGTAAAGTCTCACGGGGGGACTTGCCAGGAAAGTTGCCCCCACAGAGAACTGAGCAAGAAGTACTTAACCTTGCAAACGAAGCTACTATTGTAAGCATTCTACTCCCCCATACATAGTAGTTCATCGTGATCTGTTTCCCAAGGGGATGGAACTAAAGTCAATTCAGAACATGGGTCACACATCTAAATCGGTAGTAAATGCTGATGGGTAAAAATATATCGTCATTCTTAGAAAAAATAGTTGCTTAACACAGAGTGGATCAGAAAAACATTAATGTTAATATAACACAAACCCAAGATATGAAGTGTGATTAAGAAGCAGAAAATGGTTGTTCTGTTTATATGCCCAAACCTTTCTGATTAGTTGATATTTTTTATCTTATACATATATTGCCTGTACTATAACCAGTTTCCTTAACATTAACTAATTAAAACTCTAACCAACTAAAAGCCCCATTGCAATCTTTTATTTGCTATAGTATTTGTGTTTATTTATTATAGGATGGCATTTGTGTTTAGCTTGCTTTATATAGATTTATAATTTGTAAGGACAGATAGCATAACAGTTATGTAACATAAACAAACATAACATTATATAATAAAATTGCATAAAATATAAACATATATGACATTTATATAATAAAAATTGTTCTCATTTAAAACAAAGTAAAATAAAACATATAAGTAAATACTAGATCCATAGTATTTTAGTTTTTGCTTTAAGAAATCTTTGACAATCATAGTAACTCTATTTTTTGACTTTTATTTTCTTAATAAATATTTTATAGTACAGAAGTACTATAAAATTTCCCAGTAGAAATATATAGATTTCTCATATGGTTACATGTGATTGAGGAAAATATAGCAGAGAAGCATTCACTACTTTTTCCTAAATGCATTAAAATAAGCTTCAGGAGGACTTTCCTTATGAAACATTTCGAGTGACCTATCAATTGCAGCTCAAGTAGCCTCTGCTCTGGCTCCTACGCAATAAAACAAATAGAATTTCCAAAATGATAAAACATGTCCAAAATAGTTAAACTTCCATAAAAAAATAAACTCACTATTGCCTAATTTACTGATAATCACTTGAATTTCTAAAGAAAATTACATAATTTCCTTGTCAAAATTTTGGATACCAGCAAAAATATAGCATTTCTGTGGCTCTACACAGCCTATCATTCAATACAGAATATATTCATTACTTCTGCACCTGAAGAAGTAATAAACATTCATATTTTATGAAATGTACTAGAAATGAAATGTACTAGAATTTAGACAGCCATTATAATTTTCTACTGAGTTACCACCCACTATAACATGTGGAAGAGATTGCAATTTCCACAAGCACTGTTGGAGGGCTATCAAGTTTTTATGGTCATATATTTTCATATTATGTTGTCCAAAAATGATTATTCATTTACTTAAATGTTCAATTGTATTCAGTGAAAAGAATGATTTCAATGAAGCCTACTGTGATTTCCTTAATACTCTCGCTTTGAGGTCATTGAAAGAGGCAGTATTAATGATGCTTTCAGCATCCTTGATGCAATTTTCAGCCTGCTTATATGACCTTCCATTTGGGGGGTCAATTTGGTAACTTAATGAAATTAGAACTTTCTGCATAATTTCTGAACCACAAAGAATTCAGTAATTCTGTACTACATTCATCTTGCAATCAGAATAGAGCAGTGCTATCTCAGTCCTAAATTCCACTTGATTTGTAATTGCAGTTATACTTCTTCAAAAGTGGTTGCTAATTTTCAAGTAGAAGCCCAATTCCCCAAATGTATTAAACAGATCTTTCCATTTAACAAAAATAAAACTTTTAATATTTTGAGGTGGGTTAATAGTCTTTTTCATTAGGATAAAAGAGTGCACAGTGAGAATATCTTCTGCCAACTGAGTAATCAATGAGCCAATATGGTTGTAAATCTTCCAGATATTCCCTATGGTTCACATCAAAGAAAAGTGTTTATTCTTCTCTACTCCCCCCGCACTTCGACTCCCTCATTCCTCACTATCATTTAGTAACTGTAAGGGGAGTCTTTTCATGCTACAATTAAGAAAAAGAGAAACTATTATACACTTTTTCTTAACAAATTCATTTGTGAAAGTAGTCCCCTAGTTCCCTTTATATGCATTTCTGCTGATCATGACAGAATAAGTGATATAAAATTTTGTTTGGGGAAAAAAAACCCTATAAAGTCCCTACAATCAGGGAAATCATTCATTTCATTACTATTATTTTAATGATTGAAATGTGAACATGTGATTTTTCATTAGTTTCAAAGAAATATGGTGCAAAGTAATGATTAAGTATGTGTATTTTTTTATTAAATAGTACAGTGGGCAGATTTATATAAAAAGTACATAGTCAAACTTGCCAATAATTTTATATATGCTACAATTAACTCATTGGGTCCAAGTAAAATGATTGATAATGTACTTAGAAAATTTACAATTAATTAATTATGTCAGAATGAAAAGTGATTTTTCTTAAATTGTGCTGAACTTCCATAAAAGTATGAGATGATATGAAAGGTCAGTAATTATATGTCCATGATACTATTACAAAACTAATCTCTTAACTATATTATTTTACTTGCAAAGACATATCACTGGAATTATGAAACATAGCAATTATTAATTAAAATAGTAACACTCAATCATTTTGAGTACAAGTCACATTTCACCAGTAAGTTAAAAAAAAAGCACCTAGAAAGCATTAAAGCACTGAGAGTAAGCTTGAATACCAGACTTATACTTTGAAGTATCTGCACACACTGACTTAAAAAAGCTAAAGTTCATTCAGCAAACACTCACAAAATTTGTATTCCAAGTCTTATAGATCTATCTTACAGATAGTCCTTTTAAAGATTATTCAGTGAATAAATTTGTTACGTATATCATTGTGTCTGGTTTTATAATTTTCACTCTTTGTATTCTACATGGCCTGAGCAACGGACCCCTACAGGATGCCTTTCCCCAGTGCCCCTGCCCTCTGGTTTGCAATTAGCTTCGGCCAAAGCAAAGCCGTAGCAGGATATTGTGGGGTAGGAGAAGAGCAAGGAAAGGTATTGGTTTTGGCAGTGGTAATGGCTGCATATTCTTCTAATAGCTTAGGTCACATTAATTTTAGGTTTAGGGATAGTAAAAGCTTGGCAAATCGTTGGTCCCTCAGTAGCTAGTCTTTTGTTCATTCCCTTAAGCCCTCCCATATCTTGGCAATAGTACCTTCTTTAAACTCTCTTAACTTGAACTTTTTGCTGGTGTCCTGGGTTTACTGCTGTGATCTCACTACATATTATTAGGGTAATTTTACTTTAAATGGTTATCAGTTTTTATATTGTTCTCAAACCACCCAAATCAAGTACACCTCAGTTTACATTCTACATTCATTCATGTATGCAAATCATAATTTTCAACACAAATTACTCTTCTTTTTGTCAGTTTTCAAGAACATTCATTACTGTCTCTAATTTCATCAGTTTAACTTTTACTCCTCACATTCATTCCCTCCTTCTAAAGTTCCCATTTCTGTTGAGGGCATTATAATACACTGAGGTTTGAGGCCTGTGTACTGCATTCGGTCATTTTATTGTCAGTATAAATTCAGAATTCTCAGTGTTTCTCACAATTGCCTTTTCTGTTTCTTTACCGCTTCCTAGTTTGAGTCCTTATAGCTTTTCAGTTGAATCACCTGGTCTTCTTCTATTCAGAAAAGATTGCCATCCCATTCAGCTAGCGAACACACTAAAGTGGAGGGAAGTTCTGAGGAATATGTAACTCCTCTTTCCTCAGATGATCTTGCTTCTCCCATTCAGTGATTTTTGTCACTTTCAATTGATTAAAATCCTGCAACTGATTTTNCAGTGTTTCTCACAATTGCCTTTTCTGTTTCTTTACCGCTTCCTAGTTTGAGTCCTTATAGCTTTTCAGTTGAATCACCTGGTCTTCTTCTATTCAGAAAAGATTGCCATCCCATTCAGCTAGCGAACACACTAAAGTGGAGGGAAGATCTGAGGAATATGTAACTCCTCTTTCCTCAGATGATCTTGCTTCTCACATTCAGTGATTTTTGTCACTTTCAATTGATTAAAATCCTGCAACTGATTTTCACCTTTGGTGTAATCTTTAGATCTAACCAAGGAATTAAATGAGACTCCACCCCGCTTTGGTTTTTTCATTCCCCACCCTGCTGGTAGGGGCATGAAACTGCAGCAACTTGCTCTATCTTCTTAAGCCTACTCAAAACCTATCCCGTTTGGAGTTTTATTTGGATCTTCCTTATTTAATATAATCTTTCTTCCTATGCTCTGACCATTATCAATTTATTAGTTTTTCTTACAGAATATATTTATATTATGATTATATATCCCTATATATCTATAGGTACATACCTAGGTATGAATAAATCCATACAATTCTCTGTAAGATTTTTCAGGCCAGGTAGAGTATTTTATTGCTTTTTGATATCACAAATTTGCTTAAAGTGGTAAATATAACATTTAATACAATTTAATAGCTCTTTTAAATCAAATGCCTAGTATTATTCTGTAGGCATTTTTCCAAGATTATTGGTAATCTTACCCACACCTCTGCAAAGGAGGTATTATCTCTACTGCATACACAATAGCGTTTCTCCAAGTGCCAGTTATAAACTGTGTATTATGTGCAAAGGGAGAACCACAGAAGTTGAGAATAAATGCTTACAAGCTTTAAGAGTATTTTGATATGGCAATGACTTCTAAGCATTTGATCTCTGTTAGCACATTTGGTTTGTGGAGTAAGTTTTTTATCGCAGTACACTGGCAAGCTACACTGGCAGTGAAACATTTTGGAGTGCTTAGATTAAAACGCTAATGAGGAACATAAACCAATGTACTGCTTTTTTCATCAAGAAAGTCTTGTGATGAAAAGGACTTTTTTTATAAGCTGAATATTGGAATGCTTAGCAACATAGTAAAATTGTGAATTGTGCTAAAGCTTAAATGAAAACTTATTCTCTTTCTTATACGGTAACATAGGAGTTGATTATAAAAAAAACTTTACTGCATGCTGAGGCACAAAGTTTACAGACATGAAAAGTTCTCTTGAAAATGTTTGTACGATAAAAGCTCTTGTTCCTACAAGGTAAGAAACCAGCCCAGGGATTTAGATGTGTGGGTTAGAGCCAACCCTCCTCATGTGTCTGATACTTTTGGTGCCATTAATGATCTTAATACCTCTTGCAAGGAAAGAAGGCAGCATGATTTGCAATGCTAGGTAAGATCAAAGGGTAAGGCAAAAGTTAGAAGCTTGAAAGAACAGGGTTTCTATAATTATTGATGACATGATCTATGAATTAAGTATGATTATCAGTAAACTATGTGACCTTAAACTTACACATTTGTAAAACATCGTCACAGACCACCTTCCAACACTCGTGAACATTTTGAACAATATATTCCATCAAAAAGGTCTACATATAGAAATTCATAGGTCCTAAATCAATTCCTCTTATCAAAAAATATATTTAACTCAATTCTACAGAATAAATATAAAACTAGCTTCTAATAAAAATTGTAGCTGAATTTTGAAAATGTAGCAAAAGCGCCTCATGTCACATAAAAATTAAAAATGAATATCTTAAGATTGATGAAATAGATATAAAATATATCCTCCGTTCCTGTCAATATACTTTTCTGAGATTAATTTCTCTACTATGACTGTACTAATATAAGACATGGATACAGTTTATATTATACATTATTCCCTGTAAGAAATGCAATAGTCAGTCCAAGGACATTGAATAAATTAAGAAGCAAGCAATTAACACATGTGACACATTAAAATGTAAATAATTGGCATATATAATGTTCATTCAAATTGTGCATATGGGTTTTTAATATGAGGAATTCGTATTTATTTTATAATTTTGTATTCTGGTTACAGAATAACAAAAAATTACAGGTATTATAATTATCTATAATAGTCCACACTCAGTGAATATATACAATTTTGTAATTCAATTTCATATGTTGTTTTTCTAGAACTTAGTAAGAAAACATTGTGACTTTCATTTTGCAAGCTTGGTTATTTCACTAATAATCCAATTTTATTATATTTTACAAAAGTACCTATCCCTTGCACTTGATGTGGAAAATAAAACGGCCCCCAGCCCCGGTGATTTGAGAAGTACCGACAGTTTTATGAATGAGCTTAGCTTGTTTGTTGGGCTCACTGCTGCAGCTCCACACTCACAGCCTGGTGCAGAAACCACGCGTTGCATAGAGAAAGGAGCCAGTAGTGGCAAGAAGATGAAACAGTTCTCCATACTAAGCGCAATGTGTTTACCTCAACTGCCACCCAGGCAACAAAACAAACAACTCCCCTCTTTTCTTCTTCTCCTAGAACAATTGGATTAGGCTAAGGGAAGGCTAAGATTTAGGGAGGGTTTTGCTTTGTTTATGGTTGTTCTTGTTCTAAGTGTTTTCTTCAGTGAGAGGAGTGAACTTAAAGTAACATAAGAGTAGAAAGTGGATGGTAGGGCAGATCATCCTTATTTATTCCTAATAAATTGTAGGTGTTTTTTATAAGCTTTCCTGGATGCCCCAGGAAGACATGGGTTGACCTTCTATGACTCCCATGGCCTGCTGGTAGGGCCGCTTCACTAGCAGAATCACTAATGTCTGAGCTTCCTGTTCCTGACCTGCTGTCTTCCTGGAAGAGAGGACAAAATTTTCCTACCTGAATATACAGGATTTTGCAAGTAAACAAGACAGGGATCGACACCCTTGGGAAAAGGAATCTCATCTAACAAAGTTGTAAATATAATGAGACATGTATACTGAGAATCACACCACCATTGTGATTGCTTTACCTTCTGTATGTGAATGATAAGGTACATAGCATGACAGAAATAAAATTCAGAATTCTTGCAATGTATAAATGTAGGGGAGATATTAACCTGCTACCTGCTTTTCAGAATTACTCTTTAGACTAAGTGTCACAATATACAGAAAGCTATGAAGTTAAAAAAAGAGAAAAGAAAAGGTAAAGCATATTTTAACTGATCATTCGAAAGTTTTTTCTTCCTAACCTTCCTAGCCTATCAGTGGTAGCTTCCAGGGCTCATTCCTTGGACCAGATTCTCTCAATAACACAATCCAGTCTGGGGATGCCTGCCCACTCTCTGTTAAAGAGCTTTAACTTGAATCAGTCCTTGGGTTCCAGACTCACATGAGAGCTGATCCCCCCAAACCCAGAATTTATTTATAAAACATTGTGTATTTATTCTTATGTGTTTAAACTTCAGGCACCTTTAAAGTGCTATCCATTTGATGCAATACACTTATTGGGACACTTTTTTACTTCTTGGGAAACAAGAAAAGAAAGCCATTTGGGATGAGATAGGGTGAATAGGGAGGGTTGGGCACAGGGTCATGCCATTTTTGTCAAAAACTGCTGATCACTCTGTGTGGTTTGGGCAGGCGTGCTCCCACGTCATGCGTCATGAAATGGCAAATTAGTTGAAAGAGTCTGCAAAAAAAAAGTTCACTGAAACAGAATGCAGCCTCCCACAACACCACCAACTGGTACACTGATACAGACAGGTTCCTAGAACACCCCACCTAGCAGGGAAGCCTGTACTACAATGGATGTACCCTCCAGAAGAAGATGCTGGGGTTTTGGGCCCCCCCTCATATACCCAATTGTCTACTATATGACCCCGTCTTGCATTTAAGAAGCTCAAATGCAACAAGGCCAAATCTCAACCTTCCCTCTGCTTAAAACCTGCTAATTGTTTCTCATCCTAATCATAGAAAGAGCCAGAATCCTTTTGTGACCAACAAGACCCCACCTGCTCACACTCAGCATGCCTTTCCCTTTCTGCCCTCCTCATCTCTTCTCCCCATTCACTCTGATCTGCACACTCAAGGGCTTCATTTCAGGCTGCCCTTCTGCTGGACGCACTGTGCCTCCCCTGCCCCCTGACTGTTAGTCCAACCTCTAGCCCTTTATCCTCTTCCAAGTCTTTGTTTCAGGGTTCCTTTATTAGTGAGGCGTTCCCTCAGACCTTATTGGAAATGCACTTCTTTTATCCCTTTGTTTATTGTTTTTCTTCATAGAATTCATTACCATTGCACAAAATATACGTTACTTAATTATTTTACTTATGGTCAGTTTCTCTCCACTTAAATCTAAGTTGCATGAGGGGAGAAATTTTCCCTGGTTTTTTTTTTTTTTCTCTGCTATCTCCAATGTACCTAGACCAACTCCTGGTAAATAGCAGCTCAATAAATGTTCCTGAATGAATGATTGAATCTTAACCACTCTAAGGTACATGTAGTGTCAATCTGTATAGATACAGTAAATGAAACACCTACTAATTACTGTGAATCTATAATCTTAGGATCCATTAGAAACTGAGAATTATAATTAATTTATATTTTCCCCCTTCTTCTGATGTAAGTAGATGGTAATAGATTAATAATATAAACATTCGTACGTCTATTCATAATTGGATTACTTTGCTCCTGGTTTGAAAACTAGAAACTAATTTTTGGCTGCCTGACTACTTTGTCAAGCCCAGACAATTCCCTGCTTGAATGCCTTACAAATATATCCATTTTCCCTATTTCCTTTGTTTTCATTTTCATTCAGGACATCATCACATCACACTAGAGATGCTAAAATCATTTTTATCATCTTTTCACCTCTATAATCAAAGCCTCCCTTTCTATAGCAGTTAAATAGTGAACTTTTTTTTATTCCTCTAATTTTAAAAGACTTTATACTGTGTCAATGCCCAGGCAGGAAACAAAGTAGAACGATGGCTATGAAAAAAGCAGAAGCACAATTATTTATAGGCAATGAAGAGTGGAATAACTAAGAAACCCCCAAAGAAGTTCAAAACACTCAGAGAACAAGTAAAAGAGTATTTGGTGAGGAGGTAATAAACCAAATAGAAATGCACATTTTGAGTGCCTAGGTATCCAGTCAATATAGAGAAGGGGGGAGAAAGCAGTTGAAGGAGCAACCGGTATCCAGGCACCAGGACTGATCCTTGCTCTTTGCAACTCTTTGTCAAGGACTCGGGGACAGCTCTGCTGGTGGAAGAGACTCAGCATCTCCTAACTGTAGTGCTTTCTCATGAAAAATACCAATTCAGTCCCCTAAATTAGAAACCTTTATTGCATTTTACCTTCAACACAGTTATAGCACCTGGGAAGTGGTAAGCCTAAGTATTAGCATTGAAATACAGGGTCTCTGCTTTATGTTCCATTAACTAAAAGGCCCATTTCAAATATTTACTCATACCCAGACACTTTCAGTCAAAAGGGGTTTTTAAGATTTCAACTTCCTGTTAGGTAGAAACTGCTTAAAAATTCATGGCAGACTTTTGTTTCACTTTCTATTCTGTTTGATATTGCAGCCTATAAGTTGGACTGAGATTGGTTACATGATCAGTCAAGGTCAATTCAAGACCATACACAAACCAGTAGTGGAATTTTGATTTGATTGCAGCCCCCCTGACTCCCAAGCCTATAAACATCATAAACCAACTCATCTATACAAAAAAGTTCATGGGGCAGGATTTAAAGTGACTAATAAAAATTATCACCACCATGGAAGAATATAGTTACTAGTCCTTACGAGATACTTATATCATAATTCACTATATATTAAATAGTTCATTCCTTCCATCTCAGTACATCCAGTTTGCATCATTAAAAAGTGGGCTGCATATATTTCAAGGGGCTTTGAAACAATATGCTATGTCCAAAAACAATATGCTATGTCTAGATTCATATTAATATTATTCTTCCTAAACTACTATCATTATTTCTAAAATGTCAAAGTGAATATTACAGTATTACGCAAAACAGCCACTCAGTATCTCTCCTCCCATTTGCTATTTGTAGCTGAAGCCACTAACTAAGTTCAATATAAATAGGTATAAAATGAAGAGATGTGATATTTACAAACACCCACACTCCAGCACTAAAATAACGCTGCCTTCCTACATTTCCCCAGAGCCACACAACTTTGCTCACAGGTGTTTCCCACGGTCACACACAGCAGCCTGCTGGAACCAAAGAAATAATAAATTAAAGAAAGTGGGGTGCCTGTACTAATTTAAACCCTTCATGTTCAGACAATAGAAAATATATTAAGATGTTTATCAGGAAAGGTATTTCTGAACTGTAATATTTTGTTTTAATAGTGAAGAAATGTTACCTGAAGAGGCACAGGGGAGGAAAAATACTCATTTTTCTGATATTTGTAAATATCAGAAATATCAAAAATAATTGAAGAAAATAAAGTGAATAAATGGAAAAGTAGACATATTCATTAACTTTTTAACTACAATAAATTCATAATTTAATAGCTTTTTAAATTAGTATGGTCATTAATGATTGACTATGTATTTTTATTTTTACTTTGTGGTACTTGGACCAGTATGTCCAAGTATATTTATAAAAATAATCCTCCTTGGGATTAAAAGGAGGCTGTACTTATTAGGGGTATTTAAGTAACAATATTTGAAAAAGAGGTTTCTTAACATATTTTGTACTTTATGGTAAAGTTATTTTCAAAAAAATTATTCTGGTAAGAGAGAAAACTGTTCTGCATAGATGCTACACACTGGCACTTCTGAATGGGCTCTTTACTGAATGTAGATGTAAATTATAGCGATCACCTAGCTCAGTGGCCATAAACCCCAGTTATACCTCAAAGCACAGCAGAGGCACCTCATATAAGCTCAACCAATCCATTTCTTTCTCGTGGTATTTCAAAACTAGACCAGAGAAATGCAGTAAAATATAAGTTTTTGAGTAGAATGACCTTTATGTTTGTGTTCTAGGGCTAAGTCAGACCTTAAATTCATAAATCTCACGCTCAAAAATTAGTATCATTTTTACAATATAGATTCACCACTGTGTTGACAGCTCTCTCTCAAAGTCTGGTATAAATTATTCAGAAAAACACAGAATGGACAAAAACATTTCATTTAAATAGTAAAACTTTAAACACTGTGCTTTATCTAAAATAGAATTAAATAAATATGAGTCAAAATTATGATATACATAGAATTAAACCGATACATTATGCATGATATAGTTTGATGCTGTTAGGGCTTTCTTACACTTGCTAAAGAACTAGAATGATGATGCTATTCTGAAACTTACTTTAAAAATATTGGGATATCTTAAATTCTCCAAGGTCTCTGTGCTGCTCCTGATTAAAAGGTTATTCAGTATAGAGACCATATCCATGTCCCCAGGAAATCAGGTCCCCATGCAGCTTGCTATCACTTCCCATATTTGGCAAATGGTACATAAGAGTTCACTTATTATAGTTTCTTTAAAGAACTTAGTTTCATCAAAAAGCGTGTTAGAGAATCATAGGGGAAAAGGGGATGGACTCACATGAACAAGTATAAAGGACACATGGACCATAACTAAGGAGGGGGGTGGAAAGGGGAGGGAGGTGGGGAGCACTGGGCAGGGGGCAGGGCTGGGAATATAAGACAGAAAACTGTACTTGAGCAAGAATTAAATAAAAAAATTAATGTGGCATTTTTTAAAAAAGCATGTTTTTAGTCATGCATACTTTCAGATTAAATTGTTTTTTCATAGGCTCATGGAGGATACACTTATCAATTATTTGGGGGAATCTGCATCTTCTACAATGAGTCTTATTACATAAAAAGGACAGTTCCAGTTACTCGCCTGTAGAAGCTTGACCAAATACTTCCCCTCCACTATTCCTAAATAGAGGTGATATGTGAGAACTTGCTTCTTGAGAGCAAAGTCCATGTTTTATTTATTTTAGTGGTCCCAATGCCCAGCATAATTCCTGAGACATAGCAATATTTCCCAGATATTCATAGAATTGAACTGATACAATAATTTGGAAATCATTTAAGTATCAAATATATGTAGATATTTTTAGACTAAGGATACTGAGTAAAGCCTGCTTTCTTTAATGACTTAACTCCCAAATTAGAGGATATGAAACATTACAAATGATATTGAGGCATTTCTGGAGAACTTGGTCATTGTTCACTTTTCGAAAACATTCTCTTAGGAGATGGACATAGATGGCCCATGCGGGTGACAATCCACCCAGTCTGCCTCTCGTCTAGCCATGATCTCACTTCTGTCACGACGATAAAACGTGTAAAAAGTAGTGTTCCCTAGTGATTTATGCTCATTGCAATAATTGTTGATTACTTCTCACTCTGTATGTCTTAACGACATACAAATGTACTTATAAATTATGTGCCCAGAAACTATTTGACTAGAAGCTAAAGAAAATCTCATTTGAATAACAGTGAGGTTTCCTTCCAGCAGCTCTATTAAGTATGGGGTGGGTGCCATAAGAATTAGTGAGCACAATAACTGCAAACAGCCTAGCACAGTTCTTATCACAAAGTAAATGTCAGCAAATAGTTATTAAGTGAATAAATAAATACATAAGTAAGTCATCAGAAAGCAGAATATACTAGGTCAGTGTGTGTTGTAGAAATAAATTGTCTTTTTGTAGACTTTTGCTAAAGTATGTTAAAGAACCGCAGTAATCACTAAGAGGACTTAATTTAGAAACTTGGTCATTTTCACAGAGGTACCCTTACCTTAGCAGTAAATTTTACTTTTATTTATCATTAAAAACATTAAAATAGTATACAAAGTAGTAATATTAGTAAATCCTAATTTCTCTAAAACATATCAAGTATGGAAATTAGGTTGAATTAAAAATGTACAGAAATTAAATTTTGCTGAAAGTATCCAGACACATCTATATGTCTTGGAACATCAAAGTCCCAAATATTGATGCTGTTAGAGCTTAACTGACCACATAACCAACACAATTTGCGCCATTGATTGTCTTTAAGTTTTTCCTGAAATTGCTGGACTTAAACTACCCTGTCAAAAAGAGATAAAGGCAGTAATTACATAGTGTACAACTGAAGATTTTGATTATACTTAATGAGAATTTCCAATAACAGCTTTCTCATTAATGGCTTAAATGAAAGTAATTTATTTCTTTAAGAAATCTACAAGCACACACTTGAACATATATATTAAATTATAGAGACTGAAAAAATTAATATGTTTTGGAAAAGGCTGCATGGTTGTAACTTTTTTCTCCAAAAATGAACTAATTGAAGCTAACTATGAGCATAGACTAATGCAAAGTATTCAATAAAAATTATCTTTACTGAAAATTGAATAGGGAGAAATGGCTGTTCATATTTGGTGAGTTGTGCTAGCTATTTTCTGCTTATCTTTCCAGATCTACTTTCTTCCCTGCCCTGGGAGAGTAAACTATGGTGGGATAACTTGACCCATGACTTCCATTTGTGTTCAGCCCATGGAAGGCACTGACAAGAGATCAAAAGGTAACAGAAAAGAGAAGCTAAATTCCATATTTCCATACTCCCCTCCTTCCCGGCCAATCACAGTTTCTCCCACACCAGCACTTTTGATCCCCCATTGTCAGCCTTTCAGGCCCAAGGGTACAATGGTCCCTAACTGTTGTGAGCCCATGGGTGTGGCATCATCTTGACTATTTTCCTTACTCATGACTGTGTGTCTCTAAATAACGTGTTCATTCTTCAATGACTTAAGTGCATCATTTATTTCTTAATAGGAACCTGATTCATATTCATTTAATGTGTGTATTTGGCTAGGAAATCTGCTAAAACATAAAATTATTGTTGTGTGATGGAATTGAAAGATGAGATAAGGCGGTTTCAGAAGGTATATCAAGAAGATGGTGAGTCTGGAGTAAAGACCTAAAATGAGTCATAATTTGCACAGGAAAAGTAAAAACCTGAAAAAAAATCCCAAAAGCCATAAAATGAGGCCTTTATCAGAATGACATAGTAGAAAGTTAATCAGGCTTGTAAGAAAACTCATTTATAACTCAAGGTATTCAAATCCACAAACTAATATTTCATATATAAAATGGGAACATCCACCCCAAAGGGTTGTTGTGACTACAATAAGAAAAGATAACCATGTTGAAAATTATCTGGAAATTTTAGAATATGACATAACTATAAATTGTCCCCATTCATTTCATGTCTTTATACTTATACATGGTGTCTTATACATGATATCTGATTTTTTTAAGAAAGCAAAAAGAAGGGAGCTATGGGCCACTTTAATAGCTCCTTTTTACTGAGTTCATCTTTAATGTTTGAAAGCCTGCCAGACTGATTGAAACCAGTCATGAGGATAGTCACAGTCCTCTAGCACAGGTTGGCATGCAGCCAGGAGAGCCTGACCCTCCACTGCAGGGTCATTTACTTTTTCTTCTCATTATCACGCCTTGTTTTATGACTCCTCGTCCATGTTCTTCCTCTTCCATTGTCCCCAGTATTCATGTAAAATTATCAGCAGGGTAATTGACTAATCAGAACTAGCAATTCTTGGTGATGCTCTTAATAAAAATTTACTTTATTTTCTTCAGAAATAAAATTCCCTTCAGTTAATAATTGAAGATCATGGAAATATTTTTAAAAAGCGAAGATACTATGAGAAACATCATGAAAAAAGTAATGTATTTTATGTTTTTAGATAAAAACAAATACGAGCACACAGAGCTATGTCTATTGAAAGCATACACTGTGAGCTCCTGGAGATACTTGTCCAAAGTATTCTTTGTCAGTAACAGGAAGAAATTGAAGTGTACTTTCCTGAGCATTAAGTGATTAGATTGTACACTTCAATTGTTCTTCCACACCTGCAGAGAAGCAGATGCAATGATCTAATTGATTTTTTTTTATTTCTATTGCCAAATACCACACAGCATTCACGTAGTGTTTCAATGACCTCTACTCCCTGCTCTGTCTCTGTACACCCACTCTCATTCAAATGCTTCCTTACTATTTATAAAAGATGCAGTAAGCTTTGTATGCAAAGAAATGAGACAGGGCCATAAAAAGAGAATATTGCCTGAGCTACATCTTTTCTAGGCCCCCCTGACCCCTAAGAACCTGGACATTTTCATCTTGACTTTTATTTTCTATTTACATTTGCATGTTCTTAAGTATCACAGAAAGAGCTTCATAGGAAACTATGCAGAAATAAAATGGAATTGTAGTCAAATATCTACCTCATAGGTTAATTATTTCTGGTGTCCAGGTACACACACAATAGATAGCAACACTGTTAAAATGCTGTTCTCATCCAACCACTAGGACATCTAATTTGGTCTGTTGTCAATGTACCCATTTTATTATTCTGCTAGTTGGTGTCAGAGGCAGAATTAGAAGTCAGATATGACTCCCTGTCTCCTGCGCTACAATGTCCCCATTAAAGCTGTGCAATTTAAACAACAAAATTTTATTTACTTAATATTTGATACATGTTTTTATGATGACCTAGGGCTTTCTCAGAAAGTGGGCATTCCGCCGGCAAAGGCTGTAACTGGGCAAGGTCTGTCATGGCATCTAGCGAGTGAATCAGCTTGTGGGATGGTGCTTTCCAAAATAGTCACTATGATGCACATGTGGCTGTTGTTTGCTCAAAATGTGGCTAGTGTGACTGAGAAATTTAATTTTATCTCATTGTAATTAACTTAAACATCTACACATGATGCTGGCTGTACAATTATTCCTCACAGACACAGAACACCGGCATCAGCATGGAGAGCTCTACTGGGCAGTGCTGACCATATTGTATACCCCTGCCTCACTCTGGGTATGTCTTCAATGTTTGAAAGAAACGGCTGTTCTTTCACAAAAAGGCAGCTGCTAAGATCAATGCAGAGGCCACTTGCGCTATATGTGAAGTGACCTGGTGCCCAGTTGCCTTTGTTCTCAGGAGCATTCTGGTCAAAACTAACACAGAGGCCATACCTGTATTCAAATCCCATCATTACTAGGCATTAGCTGACTGTGGATAAATTTCCTCAAGTGTTTGATCCTCAATATCCTCATTTGTAAATGACAACCGCTACTGATCATGTTAAACGTGGTCAAGGCAGCAAAACCTGAATTCTCTGCCCTCCTCCATATTTTACCTCAAGCAATACTACAATATTTGTTTGATTTATTCAACTCTCCCTTGGACACCAATCTCCCTTGTAAAGAGATTCCTGAGTAGTCACATTTTTACCTCCCTGACACAGTCTCCTAGGGAAGGGGCTCAGCGTAATTTTCCTTTACCTGATCAACTCAATGCTCCCAGAATGCTTTTCTTTGGGTAATACTTCCAAGTAAACAAGAAAGGCTTTACCAATTTTAATTGGACCAACGCACTGCCATCCTGAGTTTTTTGTTCAGCCTTCACAGCTAGGACCCTTAGGGCCTGAGTCTCCAAGTAGCAATGAAAGGCTCTCAGAATGCCTCTTAGAGCTCGCTCTGGTACCAGCAATGATAATGAGAAGCACTTGTTCTGTTCTTCTGAGCAGCTTCTGTCCTCCCTTCCTCCTTCCTTCCCTCCCTCCCTGTCTCCCTCTTTTCCTTCTTTCTCAATAGCCTATGTAAGCACAGAAATCTAAGCGTAGGAATACAGAACTCTTAGGGAAATGGATTTGCTTAACCCAAAGCTTCTCAACCTCAGCTGCATTTTATAATCATTTGAGACACAATTAAACCACTGTGATACTGCATGTCATGGACTATTTTATTTGGAAAGCTCTCGAGAACAAAGGGCAACATCAGCTGAGACAGAAATAAAAACAGGCTATAAATGAAGCCTTTAACAGTGGCAGCCACCTGTAGGAGCTGGTGCAATCAGTGACACAGACAACCCACCGTTTTCTCTGTTCTGAGCAGTTGTCACTTGCACAACATATATGGGACACTCTAGTCACACTAACCCACGCTTAGCTTTTCCACTTTGGCTCTGGCACAATGTAGCATGTTTGTTTGCTCAAGATAAGCCTTAGGATTGAGGCTCAGCCTGTAAATGCAGACAAATGTTTTCATTATCATTATCAAGCTCTTGCATTTGATGTATGTCATTGTCCAGGATACCTTCCACTAAGACATCCCGTAAGAATTGAACCCACTACTTGTGAGAATGTACAGACCTGTTGGATTGCCACTCGTGAAAGGGTTCTTTATTCAGAACTTTCTGCTAGTGTTTTGCAACTGACAATCAGAACCACAATACAGTTAGAACCACCATACAGTTAGAAAATGTCTAATATTGAAAACAGAACCTGCTATATTACAAACACATACACACGTGTATACACACTAACTTTTTTCAAGTAAGTCTAAACTGTATAGCAATAATGATAAGACAAATGAATAAAAGCAAGTACATACTTCAACAATTCATGTAATCAGATGTATCATTTTATAGCAGTAAGACACAGGAATACATGACTAAATATTGCAAATAAAACATAATGGCTTTTCTCACTATAATTATTACTCAGAAAAGAGGACCTTCCTTATTTCCAAGTCATGCAAATTTGCTTTACACGTTGTTCTCTATTTGCTACAGGAAGGACACATTAGCTTGAAATACCCTGAATCAATTCTAGTTTTAGATGTTCTATAGAGAGGATAACTTACAGAATCACTACAAGAGGAGGCAAAGACATTTTGTATGGATTTTGTTTTTGTGCTTCAGGATTTGACCTCACTGATGTAGATGTCGCTGTAAACATGACTCTCAAAGATCTGTTTAAAATAGTGGTAAAATAAAATAAGTTTCCACCTAGTGGAGGTAATTATTATGCTTTGGCTGATGAATGAAAAACAAAGAATGTTCTAATGTTATAAAAATTTGTAACTGTTGCTTGAGACAAATTTGACACTGACAGTATCTATACATTCAAGAAAATGGCTGGTACATGAAATTATTTCATTAAACACAAGGGTTTCATGAAACAACAAGTGTCTCTAAATTAATGTGGTTTATATTAGTTTAAATGTGTGCATATAATCAAATCGATACATTACATAGCATACCTATATATTTATTGTTCCATGAACATCTCTGAAAGTCTGTTTCCCTACAAAATATTTTCTTTTGGTTTATAACATTGGGAAAATGAGAGATTTCCTTAAAATTGAGACAGTATTATATTTGGGTACATATATATGTTTTAGATATTTATTTACAAAACTTGTAATCAATACTAAAAGCAAAAGCAGGTTGTTAGATGGCTGTGACTCCTCCCTTTTGTATTTAATGTTTTTAACTTATAAAACTTCATTCTTTGGAAAACAACATAAATCACTTGATTTGAAACAACTGTAACAATCTCCTCCAAACATTGTAAAGGAGTGAAACGAAAAGTAAACACTAACACTTTTTGTTATAGGACATGTATCTTCACTATCTAAAAAAACAAGTAAATTTAAGATTGAAATATAAAGCTTATATAATATTAGCATGACAAAACTACAAACCAATAAAATAAAAAAATTTGTCAAGCTTTATGTTTACTTATACAACTTCCATTCCTATTAAATTTACCTAAAATAGAACCTGGTTTATATGACTTATACTTGTCAATTTTAATTCACTTGGTTAATTCATTTATAAGATGGACTTTTTACACAACAGTAATATATTTTCTTTACAAATGCTTAAAAACATCACATTAAATATTCTTTAGCTATTTCTCAAATTGAAAAGAGATGTTTTATTGTCTCATATGTATGTTTAAAATTTTCCACAGTGGGATTTAAAAAAAAGCTCTTAATCAAAAGCATTAAATAATCGGTAATATTAATAAAGATTAAAATTACATTAATACTGCTATAGTGAGTATTTACCAGATTAATGCTTTAAAATCCATTTTCAGACTCCTTAAAATATTCTTTTTTTTTAAAGATTTTATTTATTTAACTTTAGAGGGGGAAGGGAAGGAGAGAAGGAGAGGAGTATCAATGTATGGTTGCCTCTTGTGTGTCCCCTGCTGGGAACTGGCCTGCAACCCAGGCATGTGCCCTGACTGGGAATCGAACTGCAATACTCTGGTTTGCAGGCCCGTGCTCAATCCACTGAGCTACACCAGCCAGGGCTCTCCATAAAATATTCTTAAAATACAAAAAAATATTTATGACAGGAAGTTTCCATTGAACATGAACTGCACAACAAACACTGTAATTGAAACTTAAAAACAGTCACAGTGTTGGCTCTCGGTCTGACCAATAATTAAGTCGCAATGTTTAAGTCACGATAATGACTTTGTCTCACATAATTATGAGAACTTTAACTCCTTCCTCCCAAATACTCCTCTTAAAATATGGGGAGCAGTATTATCTGTCCTTTTATCTCCCACATAGCAAAATGAAAGAGGGCAAATAAGAGCTCTTTCTCAATAATAAAGTTCTACAGAAATGCTAGCATTCCTAAACCTCTTTGATAGTTATAATTAGCCCATGATACCCAGATCCTTGATCAAACACTAACCTGGGTGTTGCTGTGAAGGTATTTTAAGTAAGATTTATGTTTAAAGCATTAGACCTTGAGTAAAACAGATTACTTGCATTACATGACAGCCTCATTCAATCTGCTGAAGGATTTAAGAAAAAACGATTGAGTTCTTTCAAAGGAGGGATTTTGCCTCCAGACTTCCTCCAGCCTGGGGTGGAAATATCAACTCTTTGCTGAGTCTCCAGTTGGCTGGCCTGCCCTGCAAATTTCAGACTTGCCAGTCCCACAGTCACTTGGGCCAATTTCTTAAACTCAATCTCTATCTCTATCTCCATCTCTCTCTGTAGATATCTATCATCCATCTTTCTATATAGAGACACATGTGTCTGTCTATCTATTAAGAGACAGAGAACACTTGTCACTTACCAATATACTCTAAAATATGTTGCTCACATGTTTGACTATTGTCTGTCTCCCCTACTAGACTGCATGCCCTGTATGAGCAGAGATTATCTGTCTGTTCTACCTCTGCCTTGTACAAAAGAACCCTCAAAATATTTGTGAAATCGATGAATTTGATTTTTCATCTACTTATTATATATTAAAATTTAAAGTAAACTAAAGACTCATCTTAAATGTAGAGGAAAATTAATGACTGTTAAAAAAATTATTTGAATGTAAATCTTGTGTGTACCTAGGGGACAGAAGATTTCCTGGGACATGTAAGGGAATATAAAGGAGTCCCTTACATCAAAGAAGAAAAACTGTAGCCATGCACACAATATAGTAAATTCATATTTTAAGTAGAATGGACCCATTTACTAGATTAATATGAATATACTTTAACTATTTAAATGGAGCTGATTTCAAACGATTTTATCTACATAGATTCAAAAGAAATTCAGGTAAAAGACCATACTGAATAGATAGTATACAAACAAATATCAATATCCTATACATTTTAACTTGAAATAAACAATTACATATTTCCATTAGAGTTAATGAACTCATTTTCCTCCCAAGGTTTATAATAAGTGAATACTTAAAAATTCAGAGTAGATTTTTAGTTGTTTGTCTGAATTATACATTATAATTTTTTTATTTCTCTAAAAATCTTTAATCAAAATCTTTCATCTAATTCAAAGCCCATTTAACCCATTTAGCCCATTTAGCCCATTGAGTTGATAAAGTCCAACTCAATTTGATGTAAATAAGCTTCTTAATTTTAATTTATTTTGGAAACATGGAGTTACATAAACTTATGGAAATTATTTCTATAATTCTTACTTTTAAACACAATTTATGAGAATAAATAATTAAACTTTCCAAAAATCACATAGCATCTTCTAAATATATTAAGGTAATGGTAATAGAAATAACATCACAACACTGTAAATGAGAAAAAATATTCAATCTGCATGCAATGCAGCTACAAGAACAAAGTAATATGGTATCTGGAAAGAAGGTGATTGTTTAGAGAAGGCATAAAGCTGTTTTTGAAACAGAATTAGAACTGTTTATTTTATTAAAAAGTTGACATAGATTATCTTTAGTGTTTATGACTTGCAAACTAAAGTATTTAATATTTAACATGTTTAAACACAAGGCGAAGCAGTTTGGTAATCAAAAGGAATAATTTGAATCATCCCTGAAAAATAAATTCATTATAATTAGGATATTTTAGAATATGATTAAAACATTTAAAAGAAAATGTATTCACCTTTCTTGTCATCAAAGTAGAGTGTCTGTTGAGCTGGATTTGACCACTGGAGGGAGGTGTTATCGTTCTGATCAACCCTGCAGGTCAGAATCGCAGTTCCTCCTTCAACGACGGTTACATTCTGTGTGAGTGGAAACTGCCCTTGGCTGCCTAAGAGGGGATTTAAAAACATGTTGATTAAATGAAAGTTAAAAAAATGCTTAACTTCCTAAGAGCTAATATTATATTTAACTGTTTGTTCCAAATAAAATTTAAACGAACCAAACAACAAAATTATGTATTACAAAAAGACAGAAAAATAATTAAAAATTCTTAATCAGAGGACAACAGTCTTAACATATAATTAGGACTCTGTTATAGACCCTTAACATTTTTTTAGAAATCCTTTTCCTTCTAGACACATAAATATTTATATTTTAATAGTAACATGAATATCATTAATTTATCTTGGCTTGCAATAATTATATACCTGGTTATCTTTGTTGATAAGGAATTGGAACAATTTTGGATGAATTGAACTCTTTAAAGCAGCAGAGAGAGCACATTAAATGCTTCCCTGGTAGCTTTTATAATTTTGAATAAAATCTATAAAATATGGATACTAGGACTTTAAATTCAATTTCTGATTAAGTAAATGTTTTGAAAATTCTATTCTATCAAGGTTTGTTGTTTGTGTAGCTGTTTTTAGAAGTACAAATCTGTGATAGAAAACAATATACATAGTTTTCAAAATGTTCATCTTACAGAATATCCATCAAACCTTAAAGTGATTACTCTACCTTAGGAAACAGAGATAATCTTTGCTCTTTTCTGAAGTGTTTATGTTTTGAGTATACATTTCTTTCATAATCAAGAAAAAACTTTTAAATGACCCTTGTCAACTTGCATATCATTAGAAATTAAGTTTTCCATCTTCCTAAGTATAGTTATTTATTAAAGTAATGCATGTATTAACTTTACTTAATAACAGCACTTCTGATAGTTAAAACAAAATTCTTGCACATGGAAACAAACATAATACATAAATTTCATCTCAGCACGATGAACTCTGCCAAGTTGAGTAACAATTATCAACATGGGTAAAAACATGTACTTTCTAGAGCCAGGTTAAAATACTCTTATGTGAGCAAGGTAGTTCATTAAGTCCCGAATATTTTACATATGCAAGAACATTATGATGACTTAATCACACCCATGAAATATATTTCCCTTTTTTCCTTTAGTTTTGTAATGATTCTATCATTACTACAAGCACCACTTGAGGTTATGCTGGAGATATTGGCATAAAGAATCTTATTACCAAGAAGCCTGTTGATTGTCACCATGAGAGGTGGAAGAGCCTGAAGGAGAAATTTTGTTTCCAGACCTAAATGACAGGATCTTGGAGGTTCAGGGCCACTTTCTGTAATTAGGCCTATCAAATATAAAAATCTGGTATCAGTAGGTTTGTCTCCTCAAGGCCAACCTCTTAGAGTCATTCTGGCAACTCCCCAGGATATCTCCCTATAATCTTTAGGGTGGAGTTTTTAAATTGAGGTTAGCAGATGTCTGGAAGAAATTCTTTGGTAGCTGACTTGAAAGTCAATAGGAGCCAGACTGGGATGTGTTTTGCCTTCAGCTCAGAGGTGACCTCTAGCAGGGAAACATGGAGAACTATCAATGTTGTGAAGTGAGGTGAGGCGAAAAACCACATCAAAAAAAACCCTGAACTAAAACAAAAAGGAGAAATAATTACCATGGATACAGGATTGGCAGCTCATAAATAAGAAGCTCAGAATAATTTTAAGATACATTACTTGAGTTCCCATGTATTGACCTAACGCTTAAATAAAACAATCTGGGGGAGAAGGGGATTCTTTAAGCAATAAAAAGTACACCACTGGTAATAAATAAACACAGTTCATCCCAGATGACAATTTGACTATCAACTAGTACATAAATAATACTATCGGCTTCTTTAAAAAAGTGAGGGGGAAAGCAGTGACACTTGCCACCATTTCATCTACTACATTTGCACAATAATTTCAAAACATCCCCACAAAAAATATTACCCATCTCATTTCACAGTAAAGTGAAATGGAGAGATGAAATGATTTTTCCATGGAATCCAATGAACTGTTCAGAGTTTGTTCTGAGAGTTCACTCTTTTATTCTTAGCTCTTCACAAAGGCTTCTGAGTCATAGCCAACATTATCAATATTTGTTTAAAAGTGAACCAAGACAACAGTGAAAAGTACAAATGAGTAAGCTCTTGAACAATGAAACTTTAAATTACATACCTAGCTGAAATATGCCCTCATAAATTTCAGTTATAACATTAGAATCAAGTAGGAGAGGATGTCATTATTGCCCTTAGATATCCTATTCTATTCAGAACTTACTTTTGACAATTATTTCAGTCTTTCCATATGGTCCATAGAAGAAAGAAATATTTCTGGGAGTCATCTACAAGCCAGGCTCTCTACATACTCCAGGACACCTGTCCTCCGTCCTTCACGGTAGGAGATCAGGACAGCTTTCCTCCAATTTCTCCCCATGTGGATTCTAACTTTAAAGTACGTTGCCTTCAGTTCTCTGGGACCTGCAGCCTAAAGTCCTTTTGGTCCAATAATTCAGTTTTTCCCTATAGACAGGAAACTCATGTTGAGAATCTACTAATCCTAAATGCCCTTAGGGTATGTGATTTGCCAAATTAATTCAAAAGCCAGTGTTGTGGGCAGTTAACAAGACCTTAAACTTCGGGATGATTTGAATTGCCTTTTAGTTATGCTTATGACCTGGAAAAAGCATCAAGTTAGCTGATCCTTTTGGCTTTTAACTTCTCGTGGCTCAATATCATCATTTAATTCCATCTCATAGAGTACAAAGAAATTACTAACTTTCTCACTTAGCAAAATTACTAGGCTACCACATTGAGGAGTCATCCCCAATACCTTCATCATACAGATATCTTGGGGGATCTGCTACATGGCTTTGCCTTGTGTGAGTCAACATCTGAAAGATACATAGAGGAAGAGAAATTTGCTGAGAAATCTGCAAAATAATTTGAAACTTCAGGAGAGAGTGTGAAGGCAGATTAGGCATGGCCCTGTGTACCACTGACAAGGATTTCTAAAATGCATTGTTCTTATCATTGAAGCCTTATTTTAACATGATCCTTCCTCTGGCTGAGCACACTACCATCCTAGGTTTCTGAGGAGTCATTGTTAACAAACAAGGTCATGACAAGATTTAAAGGAACAGAACTTCCAGGTGAGAATTGTCCAAGTTGTCTATTTTCCCAGTTTACCTCTTTCCATCATTTTCCTTCTGTCCTCTTTGTCTATCTCTTTTTATTATTTGCATAAATACCAGTCTCTCTTACTTGTTTTTAAACTAATTAAGGGCCAGGTAACAAGGATATCTTATTTATTTTGAAATTAGATATGTTGCTTAACATTCTTTTTTTAATTGAATATCTTTTTTATTGTTGTTCAAGCACAGCTGTCTCCATTTTCATCTTTTTTGTGAATCAGATTTCTCAGTGAGTACTCACTGTTCAAAACAAAAGCATCTTCTTCGAACAGCTGGCACTTGGAGAGGAGCCTCTGTTGGTTAGAATGGCTGCTGCAGTTGTTCGTGGTCAAAGTGGAGGAGCAGGGGAAACTAATTCTTCTCCCACAAAAATATGGAAAAATTAAACCCTGGCTGGTGTAGCTCAGTGGATTGAGCACGGGCCTGCAAACCACAAGATCACGGTTCGATTCCCAGTCAGGGCACATGCCTGAGTTGCAGGCCAGTTCCCAGCAGGGGACTCACGAGAGGCAACCATACATTGATATTTCTCTCCTTCTCTCCTTCCCTTCCTCTCTAAAGATAAATAAATAAAATCTTTAAAAAATATGGAAAAATTAAATCTGTAGATGAAAAAGAGGCTACGTACCACACCCAACAAGCTCAGGGGAGGCCTTACAAACTCAGAGACCTAAACTTACCACAAAGGATGGTCTAAAATGAAACTTTCTACTAAAAGCAGTTCAAGGGTGTGGTAGTCACATCTCAGGGCAGTATTCCTCCCACCCCCCAACAAAAGTCAGTCTTCACCTTAACCGAGCCTGTTGTCTTTTGGTACCTAAGATTACTTACCTGATAACATACCTTTGTAATGTTAAGCTAATTTCTTTTTTGCTGGACCCCTCAAAGCACTACCACACAATAAGAGCAGAGGCCGCAGATCCCCTCATTGTTATTATTATTATGTTCATTGCTAACTGTTAACTACCCCATACCTGCATACTTAAAAAAGAGAGAATGTATGTCTCTATTCATTTTTTAATCCAATCTAAGATATTTTCTCACTTTGTTTTCTCCCACCTCCCTAGTCTATCACCAGTGGATTTTATGTAACCCCCTTATGGCATTCCCTTTGATTCTGATGTATCGAGTAAGTGGTAAAACTGTCATTTTCCGATCATTGTCTCAATGCCCCAAGATTTTGCTTCCCACCCATGTCATGAGTTTGGTTCAAATAAACTAATAAACATTCTTACAGGTTTGGATGTGTCTTATGTTAACAAATCATAAATGCCTTTTATTTATAACATCTTAAGAGAAATTTTTACGTTGTACTTGAAAATCATGAAAGTTCCTAAGAAGATGTAACAGACAGTGTAACAGACAGATCTAACAGACAGTGACCTAGCACAGGCAAACTTAGGTGCTGCCAGTGCCCAAAACGGGAAAGGAATAGACAGACTGTGCCAAATATCTGCTCTTCAGGGCAAAAAAAAACACATAAAAGATAATAACTTTTCTTGACTATTAAATATAATAAACACTACTGAAGTCCTTTGAAGAAAATAGATTTCTGTGACTAAAACTATTTTACTTTCTCTCCATGGTGTAATTTCCCTTGCATCAACATTCATTTAATAATACGTGTAGATGCAAAAGGGGTTCTATAGAAAGCTACCTCACAGGATGATCTGATCATAAATCCCTAACTGGGCAGGTCATGCCTCAGGCCAATAACTTCTTTAGTAAAGATATTAAATCAGCCCTATCCATTATTTTTGTGCATGTAGGTGAACACACACTTTAGAAATGCATAAAAGAAGCTGCAGAATTGAGCATTTGATATATTGCTCCCTGGCATATGGCATATGTCCTTAGTCTGGCTCAAAGAAACTCTTATGAAAGTTCTCTAGAGGTTTGGATTTCTCTCTCCTTTTTGTTTGTTTGCCCTTCCTACGTCATGTTATCCCTCAACCATCATTAAACACAGCAGTAAACACATGGAAACATAGCTAATCTTAACCGAACATTCACAATATGCTAATTCTAAGTACATCCCCTTTAGCAAGGATTTAATTTTCATGCCAAAAATGCCATAATCTGTACCTTGGAAAGGAGGGAACAGATGCAAGAAGACCTTACATAATGTGTTCACAGTCACAGCGCTAGAAAAGGCAGGGTCAATCTTTGCACTCTTGCATCCCATCTACAGCTCTCACATGCTTAACCACAGAGCTGCTTTGGGAATAAAGTGAAAATGCTGACAAAATAATCATTATAAAGAAGTATGTAGTTTGCTGTCAAACATTTCAAAGATGCCATTGGACCATTTGCATCTCTTTTTAATAAACAGCTTCAACTTAAGTAAAAGCAGTGCTGTCTACAGCTGGCTCACTCACTCCAGTTGGTGAGAGACAACAGCCGTCTTCTCACTTCCTACTCAGTGAGACCTGTCGGTAGTTTGAAATTGACCACAGTGGGATGACTTTCACTATGAAAACTGGCAAACGACGCTAGCAAAGGTTTTTCTAGTTTTTTCTTCCACAGAGCCAGTAGTTAAATGTTTACAGTGCACCACTAAAGAAAGCATACTTGAGGGCTCTTGTCGGGCTGTTGCTTGCACTTTTAGTATAAATAAGGTATTTTTTTTTCCTGAAAACCAATTGATCTTTCTAATTCAGGTAAGGTCTGGAGGTTTTGAAGTCCCTTTTCTTCATATTGTGAGTGTCTACCTCAATTTTAGATTTTGCCTTTTCCTGAGATCATTTTTCAGCAGCCCTCTTTTCCCACCACTGTTCTTTCAGTAACACCTGTCAGATGAGATCTCCTCTTCTGATGTGGACAGTGATCTTTCACTACTAGTTTTCCTTACGCTGCCACTAACTAACACAAGTGGTTAAAAAACATTTAGCTTCGTTTTAGTATAATTATATGAAAATAATTGGCTTATTGTTATGAAGGACAATTTAGTGAAGAACAATTAGTCATATTCCAAAAAGATACTTTCCAGACCCTGTCTTTAAACAGAAGACTGAACAGCTGCTATTGTTCTTTCGATGCTTCCATCTGTCACATACTTAAGGAAAAAAATAGTCCAGTCCTTTCCTCGTCTAGATTAAGAATTACCAGGTACAGAATCAAGTGAACTGATTCTCAAGTCCTATTGACCTTAGTTAAGGGTTGTCCTCCCTTCATGTTTCAAACACACCTTTACTGTCTGGCCACCAAGAACCTAGCACGCTGTCGCATACGACATAAAGAATCCAATTCTAAATTATGGCCACCTGAACCTTGCTGACAGGCTGTGATGTGCCATCAGCATAAAGAAGCAATAAGCAAAGCACTGATGAGAGATCTTTGAATCCAGCTGTGTTGTTGAAAGAGCGCAGACAGGTGAAGATGTATGTTTGAACACTGATCTCAAAGCATGGCTCTGCTTCCAAAAACAGCATCATTCAAGCCTTGCTATCTCCTGAATGGAGGATGAGTAAAGGGAGTGGTTTTTTCCATTTCTCTTCCTGTGCTAAAGATTAAATTTGGGCTACAACAATGGATCAGTGCACACTGTGCATGGAGCTTACTTACTGAGAGCAATAATCACCTGAGATATATCTAGACAGACAGGCAGAGTTTGAGCCTTTGCACATCTGAGAGGGACTGTGTTATAGTCAGTGATTTTTCAGGATAAATGATCAAATTTTGTGGGCTATTTAACATGAACTGAGGACCCTCATTATTTTTCTTTCTGAAAATGAACAAAACTTCCTCAAAGAAAGAATCAGATTAAAAAACAGTAAAGAGGGACAAATAAAACAAGATATGAAAAGAATTTAAGGTCCTGTTTTTCAATAAGAAAGTGTAAATTTCTCATGCAATAAATAATGCCATGAATTTTCACCATTCCTTTTGGAATATACTTATGCCTAGTGAAATGCCATCTACAAAATAATTTAATTCAACAGAACTATTAGCACCAGAATGAAATGACATACGTGTTTTGATTTGTTTTAAGATATTTTATGTTCTCTCAAAAACCCCATTTTAAGTGCAAAATACTTGTATTAAGAATCTTGTATTTTATATGTGAAAAGTAAAGATACCAAATAGATCAGTATATACAAAATAAAGATTCTTAAATAGCAACCTCAATAAGAAATTACAGAAATAGGTAATTTGTTTTTAAATGAAATACAAATGTAGCCTACTAGTCTTTAGATCTTTCTCTCAACTATTCTCAGTTTTGTGCCTCTCTCTCTTTCTCTCTCTCTCAACTAGTTTGGGGTATTTATACAAAAAGACTGCATCTTAAAAAGTTCAAGATATTCTTGTTGCTTAAATTAAAGTCTAAAAGTATATCTAAATGCACACACAGCATGCTATTACTTCCACTAAATTACTAAAGGCATTCTAAACAAATAACCCTCCAATGCGGAAGTTGTGGCTCAGTGGTTGTGTGGACTAAAACACACATTGCATACTAAAGCCTATTGGACTGAAAAGCACAGATGTCATTAATGCAAGCTTAAAATTCTTAAGAGAAGTATGATGAATGCTCTATCTTGTCAGAAAGGAAATTAGAGAAAAAATTAAGACTGATAACTAAGTACAAAGTGTTTCCACCTATGGAATGTCCTTCTGTTATTTGCAATAGTTAGAATTCTCTAGTCATTGTTCTCATTACTTCTTCTAGCTTTTAGTTTTGTCTGCAAAACTAAGCATTCTATTTTTCTAGGCTACCACATATAGTTTATTTTTCTCTGATTCCACCTTATCTTTTTCAGATTCTGTTTGCCTTATAGAGTACAACACCTGGTATCCACCTTCTGTGCTGCCCCTCTGCCCAGCCATTATGGAGCACGGCCATCAGTCTGGTGCTGCTTGCCAGTTTCCATAGAGACAGGAAGTACTTTAGAGACCTATGTTCCATTGCAACTGCCAGACCAAAGCAGGAAAGGAACAAAACTGGCGGGCACTGGGTCTTGCAAGGCCAGGAAAGGTTGGAAGGGCTTCCTCCCCCTGATATCAGGTTGTAAGAGTGCCAGATTGACAGCTTCAGCGATTACAATGTTGTAGACCAGATCCTGGTGTTCACTGTAGCAGTTGTGCTCCTAACTCTCAGAGCAGAAACTCTTGTGTACCCAAAGCTTGGCCCTGGTCCTTTGTTGGCCTCTGATCCATGACAAAAGGCTGTTTCAGATTTACAGTGGCTCCCACAACTCCTGACCCAGAGAAAAAAAAAATTCTCCTGTAGAGATTTCACCTCTCTTTTTTAGAATGTGATACTAGGTTTTCCTGAACACTCATAGCAGACCAGGGGACCTATGGGATGACTATTGCATTGTTTTCATTGACCTACACAATGACGGTGAGTAGGTGACCCAGTTAACTACATTATATGAGAATTAGTAATCCTTTTCTATGTCTCTGATAGGATTTATAATTAAAGTTAATTCTTGATTATCGGTATCAAGACTGGCCCTAGAGAAATTTGCAATGTAGGTAAAATATAGTATTAGTGACTTCCTTTTCATTTAAAACTGTTTTTGTGTGATCGTGCAGCTCAACCTTCTGTATCATAAATATTACCAGCACAGTTATTCTTTCTACATAAAGATTCCTCATATTTTCCTATTATTTTTCTTTTTAATTATATTTTATTTATTATGCTATTACAGTTCCCCCAATTTTTCCCCCTTTGCCCTCCTCTATCCAGCACACCCCTCACTCCCTCATGTACACCCCACATCATTGTACATGTCCATGGGTCATGCACATAAGCTCTTTGGCAGCTCTATTTCCTCTACTGTATACCTTACATCCCCCTGGCTACTTCTGTTAACTTTATATTACTCAGTCATATCTCAAACTTTGCTTTCCTTAAATTACAAAATTCTAAGCTTCAGACAATATTTATAAAATCCTGGGAAACGTTGTTTTATGGCTGCTTGGTGTTCTCGCACAGTGGCTGTTTTGCTTCTTCATATTAAAACATTACCAAATTTAAAAAAATGTTCCCAACATTTTAACCCATATCTGTACAACATTGTTTTCTTCCATTCTTGGCTTGTTTTTCTGCTTTCCACCTTCCAAAATTCATAATAAACAAAAAAATTCTTTACATTTTATAGTTTAGTGAACTAGATTCAATATAAATATATCTAGTTGCACAAAGTAGACTTTTATGATCAAAATATTAAAATATATATTGTTTTTATTAATTTATTCATTTTCATTCATTCCCTAACATGTCTTAAGTTTTCTCAAAAATTAATAAAAAATAATTTGTTAAATAAGGACATACAGTTTCAAGACAAAAGTGAACTTTAGTTTTTCACATTGATATTCACAAGGTTACAAATAGGTTTTTCAAGTACAGAAGAATAAAAATAATGCAATATAGAAGAATATAAATATAGAAGAATATAATATAGAAGAATAAAAAGAATGTAATATAGAAGAATAAAAAGGAAAGGAAGTACTTTTACAATGAAAAGGGAACTATATCTCTTGCAAGGCAATACAAAAAAATAAGCAGATTTTGTAAATATTTCTATAACTTCAAAAGAGGCTTACATGGCAATTATTATGTATACATAAAGTCATTTTATCTTTCTAGAATACCATTTACAGGGTGAATAAGCAAAACTTAGAGCTGACGAGCTTTACTTGCTAACTAATGAACATTTGAGAGGCAGCCTTCCTGAGAAAATAAATTTATGACCACAATCACAGTCTGGTTCACTGTGAAGCTCAATCACATAACTAAATTCTAAATTGATATGTCAACCTGGAGGAAATATTTTGAAAAAAACACACAGATGGTAAGACTCTTCTGAAAACAGGATGAGGAATATAGTGCTGAGGGTTCAACCATCAATCTTCTAGGGGAAAAATGAACTGGGGGGCACATAACTGTTTAAAATCCAAGTCCCTGGGAAATAAATGAATCTTAGACCAACAAAAGGCGAAAATGATACAAATATTTTTGTTTCACCCAGTACGTTTTAGAAGGTTGATATATTTAAAGAAAGTTATATATATATATTTATATATATATGTATACAATACATTTTAAAATATTTAATAGCTTCAAGGAAAATTTAAATTCCTAATAATATTCTAGGAGCTCATTAATTAAAAAAACTAAAAAATAGAAAGTATCATTAAATCCTAATTACAAATATATAATTGTTTTAAATATACAAAATATAATTTGCAAAATAAGGTAAAGATAGTGAAGGCAGTTTAAATTGAGAAGATAATAGGACTTTAATCTGGTTTTCATACTGGCTTTTCCTAATTCCAAATCTAAAACAAAATAGTCCAACTCAAAATAATTGTTGCCTAACATATATTGCTAGCTAATGATTTTACTTCAGTGTAGTAAATATAACTTGGTAATATTTTTATTTTGGATTATGCAATGTATAGGCATAAATATATTAATTATTATCCAAGTCGCCTATATATTAATGTTCTTGTCATGTATTTGTCTCTGCAGAAAATTTAAATAATTTCATTTGTGCATTGAATAGATATATTCATATAAAAAGTGACATATATGTTGGTTTGGGTTATAACTCTTTGGATTATGGGATATAATAGAAAAAATTAGATGAATTTGATATGACATACAGGAAAATATATCAAACATATATAAAATATGATATCAAACATATAATCAGGTATAATCAGTTCATTTTAGGCATATGAACTATATATGTAATTAATGTTTTCTGATACTTATCTTTCACATTTATAGTAGATTTTGCCTATGAAATATGCTTCTATAACATTTATTTGATAAATATGTTTTGTGCCTAGAATGTACTTTACATTGTAGGTACTGGAAATACAACTGTGAATAAGCTAGAAACAGTGTTAAGTTTTATCTTTAGAACTTGCAGCCTAAATATGGACAATAACAATAAAATACAATCATATAAAGCAGCAATTTTCAACCAATTTTCCACTGCACAGTGGTATACCACAAGAATTTTTAAAACATATAATACCTGACTATTTAGTCATGGGCACTGACCTCTTTTTTCTTAGAGTGTGAAATAAAAAAAAGACAACAGCCAACACGGCAATGTCCATTCAGTGTGAATGAATCAAAATTATACCTATTTTTTGTTAATTCAGTACAGAATGCTTTTTTTTAGGCATGCCACAGGATTTTAGTAATTAGTTTATGTGTATCATTAAATGAAGAAAGTTGAAAACTAAGAAGGTGGTGACATTTCAACTGAAAGTGAAGTGGTGACAATGAACCAGCCACTTAAAAATTGCCAGAGGACAAGGATATTAGAAAGAGGAGCTAATATTCCAAAAAGTGCATTAGGTCATATAAAAGGGCTGGACCAACAGGAGAAATGAGGTTGGCTATTAAAGAAAGTGGGGCAGGGGTGGCGGGAAGGAAACCGATAAGCAAACTAAGTCTGGATTAGAAGAAATGAATGGGATGGCCCAGGATAAGGTATCAAAGCAAGTCAAGGCCAATTATGAAAAACATTCTTAGGTCATAAAGAGGAGTTTACATGTAATCTACATGCAATGGCAAGTCAATGAGGGATATGGCAAAGCTCAGTACACATTTTCAGAAGGTATTCTTTTTCTGTTAATGAATCATTATCCTCAAACTAAAGATTTTTTAAAAGATTTTTATGTTTTTATTTATTTTTAGAGAGAGGGGAAAAGAGGGAGAAAGTGAGAGAGAGAGAAACATCAATGTGAGAGAGAGACATGAATCAGTTGCCTCCTGTACAGGCCCCAATCAGGGAACTGAGCCCAGGGCATCTGCCCAGATAGGAATTGAGTAGGCAAGCTTTTGCCTTGTGAAATGATGCCCAACCAACTGAGCCACACCAGTCAGAGGGGCAGACCAAAGATTTTTTCATCTCAGAGATGACTCACTTCAAAAATTGTGTTTACAATAAAGAGAGTTATTGAGAACACATCAAAGAATCTATTAAATCATCTGGTAATTTATTTATAAATGTAACTAATCTCTTGGTATTTGTTTTGCACTGTAAATAACCTTCTAGTAAGTGGAAACCCATATTTTACTGATTTGAGCTTGTACTGAAACAGAATTGTTACCTATATTTTTAAATGCCTCTCTCTCTTCTATAGACAATGTATCCTTTAATTCCACTTTAAAATGTTACTGCCTGGGGAAGTTCCTTGTTATTAATAATGGAGAACTTCCATTTTACTGGCTATTTTTTAAAGCTGCAGTAGTTATCTAAAAGAAAATAATGCTATAAATACCATTTTTAAATAAATGAGTTCTCAAAAGACTACAGAAGTGAGGTAACAAACAAAACATTTCAGCTTTTCCCATTTAAGAGTGTATTTTATAAACTTTATAAAATGATTCTTCTTTTGACTAATATTTAGCAAGAAGAGTTTTCTTTTCCAATAACAAAATTTTTATGCCCAAAGTCACCAGTGGTATATAACCCCAAACATGTTTAAAGTCCTTAATAGCAGAGGCAGAAACTCCTATCACTCTTCATTTTCCAACACGTATTATTGGGCACAGTGAGCACCAATTTTTGAAAATGTGAACATTATGTAGAAAATAATATCACCACCACCACTGGCTGGTGTAGCTCAGTGGATTGAGCGCGGGCCTGTGACTCAGACGATCGCTGTTCGATTCTCAGTCAGGGCACATGCCTGGGTTGCAGGCCAGTTCCCTGCAGGCCAACTCCCAGCAGGGGACGCACGAAAGGCAACCATACATTGATGTTTCTCTCCCTCTCTCCTTCCCTTCCCCTCTAAAGATAAATAAATAAAATCTTTAAAAAAAGAAAATAATATCACCTTAATCATTTGAGTGTGCATCGATATGTAGCAACTTAAGAATCAACTTGGAATATTCCCTAAAACAAGCTCCCTTTTGAAAAAAAAAATGTGTAATAACAGAGTGGTTAATAAGATGTTCTTTTCACTGTTTGATCATTTCTGAATGCACAAAGATTTCATTAATGTTGATTTCACCCATCTTGTACATGTTTACATGTTTTGATGTTCAAGTCTTTTGTAGTGCCACATTAGATCTCAGGGAACATTGCCTATGAGAGCAAGTGGAAGCTGCTGTGGGGAAATATTAAAGTGCAATTTGATACTTTGGGTAGATTTACACATGTAAGTCAGCTCAGAGTTAAACTTCTGATAAGGCAGAGAAGAAATTAATGACATCTTACATTCTTTGGGGGGGGTTACTATATTTATCATATGTTAATGAGAAAATTAAGATGAAATGAAATTATTAAAATTAAACTTCAATAAAATAAATTAAACTGTAATGAAAAATACCTCATCTGAATACTTAAATTTGAAGAATGCTGGTTCTGGAGAGATACTTGCAAAATAATAAACAGAAAAAAATAAGTTCATAACAAAATCAATTGTATTTCCACTGTCACATTGAAAAGAAAGGGTAACAGCTGGCTCTTAGTCTTTTCTCTAGTCCCAGAAAACCCTAAAAAATTAACTCTTAGTTGAACCATCTTTGCTACTTAAGAAATAATACATGTATAACAGATGCAAAATAAAAGAGAACTGGAAAGGTTGCTGTGTCTAAGCATCTGTATTTCATTGTTGCAATGACTCATTGAATAACAAATCACCTGTATTGATAAGATGCAGTTGTATCAGAAAGTGGGAACTGATGACATAATCCTGAGAAGGTTGTGTGACTAGCAAGGCCAAAACGGCTGAATGGACTCGAGAGCGGAAGGCTTCTTACTGACTCAGTCCAGTCTTCACACCGAAAAGCCTTTCAAGGTGTCACAAAAGCTTTTCTAGTTGTTAATCTTTTTGTTGTACCACCTGTCTTTTCACTTTTGGGTAAACTTGTAGCTGGACACAAAGCCCGTTCTTTCTCATTGGTATCATTGTGTATGTGGAAGCAAGAATTGTATTTCTGCTCTAGCAAAGTGGACATTGAACCTATAATGCCAGATTGTTTTAAAAATGATATTTTTGCAGTCTATCTGATGAAATAGGCTCTTCCAATAAAACCTTGAAATGGTTCCTCTTTGTCTTGTTTCCTTTCCATGTCACGTTAGAACTAAACAGACCATAATATAGTTCATGAATTCTATATATAATTTGGACAACATATTTTTTTTCAAAATCATGGTCTTACATGGTTTAATAGATTTGAAACCAAAGGTGTGTCCTATGATAGATAGATAGATAGATAGATAGATGATAGATAGATGATAAATTTGGATAAGTAGATAACTTTCTTTTTATACACATTATATTAATAAAAATATATATTGCACTGATATATAGTATTGATATAAATTGAATTTTATCTCTCATGTTTAGATATCTACTGAGCAATGTGTTAATAAAAATTTTAATAAACTTTTTATTAGTCTGGATGTAACAGACTTTTCAAGTTTGCACATTGAATAGGATAAGCCACAGACTCACAGGACAATTGCTAAAAAATTTCCCAAAGTTCATGACTTTGGTGGCAACATGAAAATAAGTATACATTTTTTAATACAACTGCTTTCAAAATGGAATATATGTGTGTTTGTACGTAAAAAATGATCATTATATTTAGTTACAATTTATTAAGTTCACATTTGGCACTATACTCTCAAATCTCAGTATTGAAATCAATGACCAGCTAAATAACCTACAAAAATAACTTTATGAAAAAAATTGCACATATTTTTCTGACAAACTTTTTGTCATAGAGAACAGTATTAGCCAACTTTTCAAGTGTAAGGGTCAAATCTCTCTAAGCAAAGCTCTAAATGCATTGAATCCATCATTACTCAAAATGATCTAATTAATCATAAAATAATCCAATAAACTTTGCTATTTGTTAGAAATTAAATTTCATTAGTACTAAACTCATAATTTATAATGCCATGAAACTTACTTCAAAACTACAAAATGCTTATTTAATAAAGAAATTTTGACAAGTAATGTGCTTCCTTAATTTTTTCTTGATTAAGATGGTGTAGCCCCAGGGCACAGGAAATATCGACTCACATGACAGGGTTAATAAGCATCAACTCTCCTGCTGTCCTCAGCCAGCAAGCTGCTCACGCATCCAGCAGATGTTTCTACTATCTGGGCCAATGGAAACCTTATGGACCTTTTTCCCTTCATCTCCTCCCAGGAGCAAATGTTAACACAGCAGAAATGGGGATTCTTGCCAAATCGGAGGCAGAAGCATTGGTGAGCAAGTTGGGCACACCCTTATTTATAAATAGCGGTCATCAGTGGTTTGAATTAACAATTAAGCAATTGTTAATGACTTATTTTTGTTCATTTGGTATTTAATTTAACCAAAGTCACATAAGTCCTTCTGTTCATTAATAACAGCATTTACCCTAACATATAAATTGAATCTTTGGATATGCTAGTTTTTTTCTACAATAAACAAAAAAGTATTTATTTCTAATATATTTTTCTTATATAAATGGGAAAAAAACATCTAATCGTCAACTTGCCATTTACTAGGCTTAATTACATCTTGTTCATGTCATGTTAAAAAGTAGCAATAACAGGCCAGAATTTGATAAAATTTCCCCCCAAATAAATAAAGGGTTAAACTAAGTACTGTGCATTAAATTATTTTTTTCTTCTCTATTGAATTTCTTGGGGTGGTATTGGTGAATAAATGTATACAGGTTTTAGGTACATAATTCCGTAATATGTCATCTATGTATTGTAGTGTGTGTTCACCACTGAAGTCAAGCTATTCATGTGAATTGTAAATGGACTTTCTGGAAGAACACAATGGGATTAAATCACATAGCTGTTCCTCATCTCCCCACCCTCAATTTCACTGACACAGTGGCACGCCTATCAATGTTGTAAGTTTAGATTTTATCACCCATATTCAAATTCCATGTTTTTGAATTCTACATTGCCTCCACACAATTTTTTCCCTTTAATCAACATACAAATTTAAAGGGCAAGAGTTTTGTTTTTTTTAAAGGGGGACCATGTTTAGACTCTATATACAGCTCCCATTTATTAGAGCACAGAAGATATATGAGGTGAGCAAAAGTAGGTTTCCTGTTAACAAGCATGCAAAAATGAGTTTATTCTTGTATTCTTATTTATTCTTGTAATTATATATATTTCCATACATACAACTGTAAAACTACTTTTCCCCACTCTTGTATTTTCCACTGACAGATAAAAGTAGTTATAAAATAAATAGAAATTTTTTCACTAAATAACAATGCTTGTTAATTTTTATTTACTCCGACATTATTTATTAAACACCTACTATGAATAAGGCACAGTAAATGCAAATAAAAGGAAATAGCAAAGTGCATAAGCACACTACATAGTATAGTAGTTTACAGGAGCTGTTTCAATAAGGTCAGCATTAACCACGCCCTATAACACATTTGATGAACTCCAAAAGCTATGTGAGTAACTGTTGGACAGAAGCCTTGTTTTAATTTGTTTCCATAATTACTTTAGAAAGGGCATGTCATTTTGAGTAAAGTAGCTGAAAATGTTGGCAGTATTTTAAAATGTTGCCTGTGCATTGTACTTATGATAGTTGTGATTAGAAAAGATACTCACTCATATAAATTCTGAATGCCAAACATTTGTTTTCCCCCCTTGTATTCTAATTGTCAGACACAGAATTTTAAGTTCCTTTGAAGATTTTGTAGGTATTACTTAGTTTTGTGAGTGGGAATAGGAATTCATGGCCACGAGATGGAGGCCCTAAAGAGATTTAATTTTCTATAAAAAATATTCCTTGCAAGCTGTGCAAACAATCTTTGGTCAAACAAGGAATCAAGATAATAAAGATTTTACATTTCAGTGACACAATTCCTGGTTTTATAATTAAAAAACTCAACAAATAGACTATCTTTTCATTATCTATATTATATCTTAGATAGAAGGCTACAAAAAACTTTCCAAAGGCTCAGAATTAATTATATAGCAAATAAAATAAAAGAATTAACAGGTTCACCTCTTAATTGCCTGTACTATATAAGTCAATCAGAAATACTGTGTTATAAAAAAAAACAATGGATAGAGTGCCTAAGGAGGAAAGAGGTATTAAATATTACATAGTCAAAAATGAATAAGTCATTCTATTCAATACTTCTCCTTATTGGCTTAATAATTCTGGCACGTATCAAGTAACCACAAATGTGTATTAAGTTCATAAAATATTTAATTATTTCATTATTAAAATAACTTGAGGTTTAAAAATAGCAAGAAGACTTAAATACCAATAGATGAAGGGCTAAGTGGAATGAAAACAACTGAGAATGACCCTGGGTCTCAAGACAGATGATAGAATAGGTGGCAGGGTTACTAATTAAGATCTAGATATAAAAGGGAAAGTGGTATGTTTGTTGATTTTCTCTTTAGCAAAGCATCCCAAATATAGTGGCTTGTATCATTTTTGCAGTACGCATTTCTGTGAAGTGGCAGTTTATACTGAGTTCTACTGGATAGTCCTTCTGATTTCGGCTGTGTTAACATATCTATGGTCAGATGCCAGTCACCTGCTTATGGGGTCTCTGCTTCTAGGGATAAGCTGGCTCTCAGCTAGAGTGACAGTTGGTGACTGGGCTTGATTTTATGGCTCTTGGGTCCCAAGAGTACAGCCCAAAAAACAAGCACTTGCCAAGTCTCTCCTTGCTTTTATTTTGGCATTGCTCTATTGGCCAAAATTAGTCATAGGGTAAAGCCCAGAGTCAATGTGTAAAAAGACTTTCCAAGGGAAAAGATTTAATAGGGTAACATGCATATTTCTGTCTCTGTTATTGAACAGATATTGGCCAAGGAGCTTAAAGTAGTTGTTTATCAGAGAGGATGATGCATCTCAAAGCAAGAAAAAATTGTTTAAGAATGAAAGATTTTCATACCCCAAATGTTTCAGGAAAACCTAAGGAACTCCTATCTTTCACCACAGCATGGATAGAACTAGAGAGTATTATGTTAAGTGAAATAAGTCAGGTGGCGAAAGACGAATACCATGTGATCTCACCTATAAGAGGAACCTAATGAACAAACCAAACAAATGAGCAAATTAGAAGGAGAGGCATTGAAACAAGGAACAGACTGACAGGGACCAGAGAGGAGAGGGGAAGAGGGGCGAGGGCTAAGGGAGGACAGAAGGGGAAGGGCATACTTACTAATTAAAGAGTGAGTATAAATGACCCAAGGGCATGGACAACAGGATGGGGATTGACTGTGGGAGGGGGAGGGTTGTGGGACAGGAGGGGCAGCAGTTAGAATGGGGCAGGGAGGAATTGGGACAACAATAATAGAACAACAATAAAAAGGGATATATAAATAACGTTAAAAAAACAAGTTTAAAATAGATCAAAAACATGTTCCTTGTGCTTGGCCACCAATATACCTTAGCAGCTTTGCTGTGGAGAGATTAAATGGGAAAAAATGAAAAACAAACAAAAAACAAAAGCAGAATGCAATGTTTTAGGAGTGAGAGTCAATAGATGAAGATATTAACTGCAGCTATCAGTTTTCAAGAAACTTGATAATCAATGTGGAGATTTAACAGAGGCTGAAAGAGAATATAGAGTCTGAGGGAAATGTTTTGTTTTGTTTTGTTGCTAACTTCTTCATATAAGTGTAGCAATAATGCTATATACCCTTCATTGTAACTCAGTGGACTTCTGTCTGTCTTATGAACAGTTATTCTACAAATGTTTTCTTTGATCTACCGGGAAGATTGAGAAGGGTGAGAGCCACCTGCCGAAGGGTTTTCCCACTTCAGGAAAGGTACATCAGTGCAGGTGTAGGATTCTTAGCTCAGGAGCATGGTCGTCATACTCCAGTCAGCACAGTCCTCTTCCAATGAACGTGTTAGACTGATGGTCACACTCTCATTCTCCTATTGGTAGCATCAACAACTGAGAATGACCCTGGGTCTTAAGATAGATGATAGAATAGGTGGCAGGGCTACTAATTTGGATCTAGATATAAGAGGGAAAGTGGCATGTTTGTTGATTTTTCTCTTCAGCAAAAAAAACCTTAAAAATGCAAAGTCTAATGAGGTGAAATAACAGTATATTTCACTTCACATTGAAGATTTGTCTTAAACAATATTTGCCATTATTTTATTTAATAATTTTTTATTTAATTCTTGTTCAAGTACAGCTTTCTGTCTTATATTCCCAGCCCTGCCCGCCCCCCGCCCCATGCTCCCCACCTCCCTCCCCTTTCCACCCCCCACCCTTAGTTATTGTCCATGTGGCCTTTATACTTGTTCATGTGAGTCCCTCCCCTTTTCCCCTATGATTCTCTCCCCTCTCCCCTCTAGACCCTGTCAGCCTGTTCCCTATTTCAGTGTCTTTGGTCATATTTTGCTTGCTTGTTTGTTTTGTTTAGATCCCTGTTAATGGTGATATCATATGGTATTTGTCTTTCACCGCCTGGCTTATTTCGCTCAGCATAATGCTTGCCATTATTTTAAAATTATTATTTTTCTTAAATGCCAAAGAAGCCCCCAAATATCTTTTTCCCCTTTATAGTTTGTTGATCAAATGTTATTGGCCCACTTAATATTATTTAGTCTTTTAAATATTCACCAGTCTAATCACTGTTAATATTTGTACTATTTCCTTTTGTTCTCAAAAATAAAAAAGTGCTTAAGGAAATCTACCAGAAAACACAATCAAATAAACACAGCTTCTCATTGACTAATTATCCTAACAAATGTATCACCTCTCTGTAATTTACCTTACACATATGATAGGAACCTGTGGACACTTCTATGTAAGTATGAGGTATTAAAATATTAAAATGAGGCAGTACATAAAACTAATGAGTTCATCTACTTTGATTTTAAAGTTTGCTTCATGAAGATTATTCATAATTTCTGCATGGTTTAGATTGACTGCTAATGCTGCTCTGAACTGGGACCCTTTAAAAGCTATCCTATAAATTGTTTTGCCTATAACTTGAACAATTCGAGACGAAGTTCTTACTGAACACAAACTACACAGACTTGCAGTAACTAATGTAAATTGTGAGAAAATGCTTAATAAATTGATTTTTTAAATTAGGCATATTTGAATGAGAATACGTAAGAAGGTAGGAAGAACAGCAAAGGAGTATAGGAAAAAGGGGAAGAAGGGCCATCCATGAAAACTTGTTGGAAATATAGCCAATATGCTTTGTGCTACTAGATATATTGGGATGTCACAGAAAATGTCATAAAAATTATTTATAAAAATGATGATGCTGAAATACAAAGGAAATATTTATATAAGTAGATGAAAGTAAGAGAAAGAAATATCTGCATATTTATGTACATTTTGGAAATATGCTAAGCTATGAATTTGAGATGGTTTAAAAGAAAACATGAACAAATAATGTGTAAACTGTTTTATACCAGAGGAACAAATAAGCATAAATAAATTAAATTGTGATTCAAAGATCATATCAAATTAAATCATGTTATTTAGCAGAACTTTCAGACATATCAGAGATATATTCTGTTTTTTAAATACTTACCATTAAAGTATAAATGGTATATAACGAAAGTTATCTGGGATTCATATTTCTCTTTCAACTTGGGTATCTTTTATTAAACAGATATAATCAACACAATTGGGTAGTCAAAACGATTACCATTGAGTGTTGATTCCTGTAAGATACTAGAAATCAAATATATTTTATGGAAAATTCCTCACCACTTTTCTTTAAACATTTCATTTCTCTAATACAAAAAAATGCAGTCCCTTTTAGTTAGAATATAGAAATAATCTCAAGGTATACATTATTGTTATCAACAATATAAATAAAGATAAATAATATGTCTGAAAGTAAATAGTTACAGAATGGTAAAATAGGTATTTCAAACTAGATCTTATATTAAATACTCTTTTATTCAACTATTCACTCAAAAACAATTCATTCAGCATCCGTTGTATGAATCATGATAGTCATGGAGTTTTAAAATATTTAAGATGAAAGTGATGATTTGAATTTAGTAGTGTACATTAATTTGAGACATCAAAGTACAGGTATTTAATAAAATAGCTTCTTCCCTCTCTCTTTTCTTATCTTTTCTTTCTCTCCCTCTCTTTGTCTCTACCCCCCCTTCTCTCTCTCATATTGTGAAGATTTGAAATGACCTTATTGCAAGTCACATTAAATCCTTATCAACTCTCTTCTATAATAAAAAAGTTAGCCCTGGCTGGTGTAGCTCAGTGGATTGAGCACGGGCCTGTGAAGCAAAGGGTCACTGGTTCGATTCCCAGTCAGGGCATATGCCTGGGTTGCGGGCCCAGGGGATACATGAAAGGCAACCACACATTGATGTTTCTCTCCCATTCTTTCTCCTTCCCTTCCCCTCTCTCTAAATAAATAAATACAATATTAAAAACAAAATTTAAAAAAAAGTTAAAGGTGTATTTTTATCAACACATTTAATTTTTCTCAGTATAAAAAAGCTATACTAAAATGTGTGATTTTTTTTCCTAATTTTTATTATTTTAAAAATTTAATGAATTTAATAAAATATTAATTAAAACTTAATTTTATTGTAATAACAATAAAAGCATAATTATCATTTTACCATGAAAAGTTGCTATGCATTTTTACCAGAGGCAAAAAGAAATTTACAGTTTTTTAAAATTAATTGCTGAAATATAATCAAATGTCTTGTATATTGATGTGTGCATTAAAGTAATTTTCTAGATGGGCGAATTCATGTGAGAAATGGTTGCTTATATTAAAATTACATTTCTTCTTTTGCTTTAAAATTACTTTAATAAAATTCTTCTACTTTTTGAATTACTGAATTATTTTAAAGGTAATTTAGCACCTAATAACATACAGACACGAATGGATTTATCTGAATAGCAACTGTGTGTTGGAGCATGGTTCTCTCATAAATGAGAGCATAATTGGTTTTGCATGTCAGTGAGTAAGTTTATTGTATCAGATTGTATGTAATTGCAATAATGGAAGATCAACCTGTAGTGATCCTGTTATACACAAACCCACCTAGTGTGGCTTCAAGCTTATTTTGTAGAACTGAATTAGGAGGAAGCAAAAATATGTAAGAGTAAAAGAACAGAAGCCAGCATAGACAAAAGGAGCAGTTTATAAAATTTTGAATGAACATGACTAGCTTAATAAGGCATTCTGAGTGGATTTTACTTTTCATGTTTATAAAGCTAGAACATAGCACAATCTGCTGAATGCTATGTGACTTGATTGAACTATACCTTTGAGACCTGAGTGAGGCACTAACATATTATTAATTTCTGCATTAATGGAGCCAATGATAACAGTAGTAATGTCATTATCCTATTATATGGCAAAAAGTTTTTAAAACAGAATTATTTTAATGTTTTGAGAATATGCAAATGAACTCATTATTGAGATTTTTAAAAAATTGTAAGATTTACAAAACATTTTTCATGAATCAGCACTTGCAGTTTTGCATCTTAACTTAATCTTTGACACTGAAGATCCTTATTACTTTACATAGATCCTTCCTTAAGTCCATGTCTACTAATATTCTCTTTATTTCCTAATTTGAGTTTGTTTATAAGATTAAACTAATTTAACCACCCATGTGGAAAATTGAATGGAAACTTCCTAAGTCACTGTAGAGTATTATGTAGATTTACCACAATGAACCTGGTATTATGTATAAACTATACAATTCAGCTACTCTCACAATGTTTTCAGTCTTCCCTGTCCTAAGAGTAGTTACCAATGTTATCCAAAGTAACTGTCCAGCTTATGTTATGTCTGACAAAATAAGGTGATGTATTGGGATGGAAGACTTTGTAATATTTTAAGAAAATAAAGATTAAGATTGAAACCTTAAAGAAAACCTCAACCTTTCTAATCTTAGAGCTTTGCTGAATGTGACAAACAAGTAGTAATCTATTTGGTTGCAGAAGACTGATAAAAAGGTTTCATAAGAATAATATCTTTGCAGCTGCTGGTAATAAAAAATGGGCATTAAATAAATACATTATGGAATTATTTTTAAAAAGAGAAAACACTTTTGAATGTCTTTACATTAAAATGCATCTCTGTGCACCTGTTCTGCATATGGTGATTATAATACTAGATACAAATGTTCCATAGAATTTTCCTCTTTAAACAGCTAAAATAATTGCCTTTCTGTTATTAATTGCTTACTTTTTTTTCAACTTTTTAAAAAAGATTTTATTTATTTATTTTTAGAGGGGAAAGGAAGGAGAGAGAGAGAAATATCAATGTATGGTTGCCTCTGGTGTGTCCCCTGCCGGGAACTGGCCTTCAACTCAGGCATGTGCCCTGACTGGGAATCGAACCACGGTCATGAGGTTCACAGGCCCATGCTCAGTCCACTGAGCTACACCAGCCAGGGCCTAATTGCTTAATTTTTATGACAAAAAATTTTACCATGATTAATACTAGATAAAATATCTTAAGGCTACTCACATTAAATTCAACTTTCATATGCACATGAAATCAAATGAATAATATTTTCCCTTGTTTACCAAAACTAGGAAACTGTACATCTGTTTGTTGGTAGCCAATGTCTATCATGTTTGTTACTAGGCTTTCATTGGTAAATTTTAAATAGAGGCATAAAATTCTTATTCTTTGGAGAATGTAAAAGGATGCAGAGGAAATAGCACTATGACACTGAAAAACGCAGGCAAAGACTCTAAGGAAAGTGCAGAAGCTATGTACCCAGGATAATTAAAGACACGTTTCACAAATACAAGACAACTCTCAAAACAAGGATATCAGCCTCAAAAATGGATTTTGTGGTTTTCTGGGTAGGAATAACATGTTCCCTTTAAAAGAGAAATACACAGTCTTTAGAAGTTAATAATTTAGTTAGTACTTAAATTATACCATCTCTTTCATGTTTAACCATTTTAATTCATTCAACACATATTTATACACATTATTTAACTACTTAATATGGACAATGCATCATTCTCGATACTAGGTATCAGGTAATCAAGACTGAAATAGGCACTAGCTTTCATGCAATTTAAAGTAAGAGGAAATCAAGGACATTAAATCAATAAGCAGTATCTCCGTTCTTTCTCTGAAAGATATCCCATATGACTGATCAAATCTCATCTATAAATGTGCCTGAAAGTAGTACCATTTAATAGAAAAGTGATAATCTAACCAAGTAAATTCAAAGTAAGTGATTAACTGATATACATATTTGAAGCTGTCCTAGGTAAGGCATCATGAGAAGGCAGCGTTCTTCGGAAAAGACAATAATTCTGAGGAAAATAGGAGGCATCAGGAAAGAAAGAAGGACAAAGATGAGATGAATTGACTCCAAAAAGAATCCCTAGGCAGAGGTCTACAGGAGCTGAGCAGGGCTTTTGAAGACATGGCATTGTGAACATCACTCACTCAGAGTTGCCAAGAGTCAGACCTACTAGATGGCATGTTACACACACACTGGACCAATAAAGTTAGAACTATTTATATGCTGAACATTAAAACAAGTTAAAGACTTTTTAGGTGACTATGTCTCTTATCTGCAAATGTATATTTGGGAATATAGTGTTCTGCAGAAGGGTTAAATGGACTAAAGGTAGCATTTAGTATCAAATTTCTTATGCAGTGACAGCTAGCTATTTATGGCAATATTTTTTCTTCCTCTTCTTTTCCTTTTGGAAATCCCATCTTATTTGTCAATTAATTGTGACCATATGGTTAAATTACAAAGGATTCTGAGAAGAGAATGTTTATTTTGTAGGTGGATCCACTAAAATGTCCATAGCACTCAACTATATTTCCCTTTCCTTTTAGCAGACTAGGATGGCAAGCTAAGACACCTAAAACAGGAAAAAAAAAAAAAAAGAAGAAGAAGAAGCCTTTGTTAGCTGTTTCTGTCATTTTTTTTTTTTTGAGGGAAAAGACCACACCTGAGATCAAAAACACTGCTCTCGGATCAATAAGAGCAGAGCACAAGAAAGAAAAACACCTTGAGTATGTTTTAAGCCACCATACAATCTGGGCTCTGTCTGCTACAGCATCCAGCATTGCTTAAGTATTACATTTATCCAGGGATTCATCCAACAAAAAATACATCTTAGATGGAAACAAAATGAAGATGAAAATTTGGGGTCCAGAAATAAAGAAAAATGAAAACAGACCTCCTCCCAGAAGACCTCACTTGATGAACACTGTGGATATACTCAGAAAAGGTGAGGGAAAAAACAAAATTTGGCCTCCCAACTAAACCAAGATAGAAGTAAATTATACATAGACGATAACTGATCATCAGTAGCTTTGTATTCTGTCTGTGTGTTTTCCTCTCTTAAACTGAACTTCTTACTCAGAAGTCATTCCACTGGATACTGAAAAAAATGTAGTTTAATATTTTCTAATGATGATTATTAATTGGCATTTTGGAATTCTGTAATAAATTATGTATTTGTTATTGGTGGCCATGCCAAAGGAAGTTAAATTAATTTAGAATTATACAAATGTGCTTTGCTTCTGAAAAGCTGTCTGCATCTTCAGTCATGGCTTATAATGAAGAACTTAGATATTCCAAAAATTCTGCTTAAACATACACATATGAAATAAAGGTAATGCACCCATACTTTCCACATATGTACACCTGACTATAATCCTAAGTCAAGAAAATTTCAATACTGAAATGCAAACATTTTAAAACTAAAAGCGACCAGAAAGAGCTTTAATGGAAAATAAGAGAGAGAGAGAGAGGTTAAAAAGTTCTCCTTCCATATGAATGCATATGAGTGTCTTGCACACTTTTAAAACGGGTGAAATTGTGTTGCATTTCAAAAATGCTTTGGTAAGGTGCAATCCTGCCAATCTCAACTTGATTCTCTCCCCATGATATTTCCATTTGTCCCCAATAGTGTCAGAGGTACATGGAGCCTTTATCAGTACGTTTTACACACACACCAGAAAATAAAATACAGAAATAAAGATAAATGAAGAGGAAAGAAAGAAAAATACAATACTATGGCAGCTTGCAAAGGCTCAATGCATGCACTACCTCTTTTGCTGAAAACCTCCACCTTCCTTGATTTATGACATTCTGGTTCAACTTGGAAACAAATGGAACCACTTCTTTCTGATCAGTGACAAAACACTCTTAGGAAAGATCAAAATCTCTTCTTCAGCTCATTGTATTATATACATCAGCTATCTAGGTAGATGGAACATGAAGGAAAACATATATTTCACTTTGGAAAAAATACTTTTTATATAATTCTCAACTTGATGAGAATTATATGCCACACATTTCTGGCATATTCTTCATTTCTTTTTGAATAATTACCTGCAGAAAAAGGCAAGATTTTAAAAAATTATCTTGTTCATTTTACCTAGCTTTCTTCCTTTTTCTAACCGTTTCCTTTATATATGCCATGATGTTTAAAAGTCTGTAACATGTANCAGTGACAAAACACTCTTAGGAAAGATCAAAATCTCTTCTTCAGCTCATTGTATTATATACATCAGCTATCTAGGTAGATGGAACATGAAGGAAAACATATATTTCACTTTGGAAAAAATACTTTTTATATAATTCTCAACTTGATGAGAATTATGTGCCATACATTTCTGGCATATTCTTCATTTCTTTTTGAATAATTACCTGCAAAAAAAGGCAAGATTTTAAAAAATTATCTTGTTCATTTTACCTAGCTTTCTTCCTTTTTCTAACCATTTCCTTTATATATGCCATGATGTTTAAAAGTCTGTAACATGTACTTGCAGACTCAAAAGCTGAGGCCAGATACAAATATTAAGGATAGTATACATAATATCAGACAAATATATATTTTATGAAAATAATGTATGGTGCTTTACAAGCAAGCCTTGTTTACTACACATGCAGATGGGACAAAAGTCCTGAATTCTAGAGTATGCCTTGACAACCTTTTAATTAATTAAAGTTAAGGTAATCAATCCATATTTCATTAATGCATCCATCCGAACATGAAATTTATTCAACTTCTCTAAAGGGGGATATGCATTAATTTAAGTATTAACCACTGAGCTTAAGAAATTCAAGCAGTGATCTTGTTTTAACATATTATTTATTACTTTTTATTTAATCTTTATTGTATTTTTTCTCATTACCATTTAGTCCCCTTATAGCACAATGATTATTGTCACTAAACCAATAAACTATAGCCTATACTTCACTGAACAAAATATTTATGGTCTAATCTAGATAGATAAACAGCTCACCTCCAGGGCCCACACACCATTGCTATAAGAATTACTGTTTCCTAATTCATAAAAGTAAGAGGGTTGTTTTACTCCATGTGAGAAAGTGGTTAGGAAAGCCATAGAGGGACACATTGCACATGGCATCTATCACAGACCATGAAGCCCAAGCATTACATCACTGCATTGCTAAATACAAAATCTGGGGACATTTTATCGCTGCCCTTGCTGTGCAGCAAGTTATCGAAGTATATGAAAAAAATACTTCTAGATTCAGGAAAGTGGAAAGTCATTTGCTGATCTTAAATGAGGGCATCAACAAAAAGAAAATGGTCCCATGCAGTGGAAAATAAAGAATTAGAAAAGATACTCCAAACAGTACAGTTGAACGGTTTTTTGTTTTCCATGATCTGCCGTCCTCCTGCCACTTTTGTATGGGGAAGACTTTCACATATTTCTAGAACAACAATCATACAGCAATCTTCATATTTCATCTCACTATCATATAAAAATCATTACATTTGGATATGTGGTTAGTTGTGCTTCAAATTCAGTGGTTTGCACGATAGTGTAAAGGTAGCTGAAATTTTAGCCACCTTCCCAAATAAGCACATGGAATTGAATTTTTGGCTTAGAAGTGACACTTAATATCATGCAATTTTACTTGGTTATGTTTTCAATGGGAACGGTATGGCCTCTAGAGGTGAAGTGCTTGCCACTGGCCCAGCTAGTTCCTGGCAGGGTTGGCAGAGGCACCGGGCTTCCTGCTCCCAGTTCGCTAGCCTCTTTCTACAACATCCCATGGAAAGAGGCTGTAGAAAGCTGCTTTTCATAAATTGCATATAAATTCTCAGTGAACAAGAACATTTTATTTGAACTCATTTTTAATGAAGCTGTCAATATTTTATGTTTTAGGAGCAAAATGCCAGAGTAAATTGCTACTTTTTTCCTCTTTTCATTGAAGTCTGGCCACTGCTATGCAGATGTCGCAAAATACTGCACTTTTGAGTTACAGGAGAAAATCAGACAAAACCAAGGATTGCCACCTAGTTATTTAATTATTTTTTTAAAAAGATTTTTTAACTTATTTATCTTTAGAGGGGAAGGGAAGGAGAGAATATCAATGTATGGTTGCCTCTTGTGGATCCCCTGCTGAGAACTACTGGCCTGCAACCCAGGCATGTGCCCTGACTGGGAATCGAACTGCGATCCCTTATTTCACAGGCCCGCACTCAATCCACTGAGCTACACCAGCCAGGGTGTGGGTTGCCATCTATTAAAGTGAAATAAAGAGGTAGTTTTGTTAACATGCGAAATATCAAATTACTGTATAAAATATATAGAAGCATGGAAAGTACATTTTTCTAATAAGTATTTTTATACAACTTTTTATAGGATAATCAATTATATGACCTAGAATTATCTGAATGAGAAAAAATATGTCTGTATTTATATGAAAGATATGTGTGTGTGTGTGTACACATATAAACACATATATGAAATCTAAAAGATAATATACATACATGCACATATCCTTCCAGTTTTCAATAATTTTCAATTTAGGAATTAAGACAGAATTTTATAACTCATATGTTAGCTCATAATAGTGATTATTTCTGTATATTTATCAACTTAGCCAAGAAGTTTTGCTAAATACTAGTTGCTCCAAGTTTGGGAAAATAAAATAAAAGAACAAACGAGCAAGCCACAAATACAATTTTTCTTTGGTAAACCCAAAGAAAAATTGAACCCAATTAGTGCTATTAGAAAAATATTTAAACAGCTTTCAATCTATGTTCAACCTCTCAGTAGTTATACTTTAATTGTTTAAATAACATGTTAAAGAGATTCACTTACTTCAGTGATAATGTATATTTTAAATAAACATTCATAGTACCTGAAAACTACTTGTTAATGAGCTAGATTATGATAAATGAATGAATATGAGATTTAATTGACGCCTTATTACAAAAGCTTTAAGAAAGAACTGGAAACAGGTAGACACAAGATGCCCTGGGCAATAATAAATTATAATATAAGCAACAAAGTCAACAAATGTAATAATTTAATTCTTGTGCTATATAAAATTAGGAAAAGAACCAATATGCAAGACTTGGTAACACACATCAGTTTAGGCTGCTAAAAATACCATGTGTTAAGACCGTTTTATCAAATACCAGAAGTTTCCCTCCAGCGTTCCATAGACTTTATTTTTGGTGAGATTTACGAAGGCAGTTGTGATGAGGAGGTAGAGGCACATGGGACCCTCTTCTTCTAATCTGTTTTGAAATGTGGTCAGAGGCTTTTATGCGCATGTGAAATCTTGAAAAATTCAAACTGTTTCTAATGCTACATGCAGTTTGGGGGGGGGGCGTGGAAGGTCATGGTTAGAGGTGGCAGCGTGCTCCTGGCAGGAGCTGACTGGCATCTACTGCAGAGGAGAATAGACATCGGGCGACAGGATAACAGATCACAACAGTCCTGCCAGCCACAAGAAATCTGGTGACCAAAAACTTCATGAATTAAATTTGCACTAATAATGTGGCCACTCTGCAACTTGCATTCTTTTTTATCAATAAAAACAAGCATGTTTGCACAAAGTATACATCTAAGTTTATAACTGAGCTCTAAGTAACATGCTGCAATGCTTGCTTTAATGTGGTCACTAAAAGAACTAAATAACAATAATTGGAAATTTTTTACTTGATGGTACATACTTTGCTACTAACAATAAAACATTTGACACCTACTCATTGGAGTAAAGTGTGAAATATACCCTAAGTGAGTTAAAAAATGTGATACACTAGTGGATATTTAGTATAAATATTTGTTGAATCCATTTGTTATATCATACTCTGTAGGAATTACACGGCAAAGATGATGGAAAAACATTGAACACATTTATAAGTGTAATACATAAAGAGAGAATGTGAAGTAGATTTTAACACATGATTAAAGATATGTATTACCAGACTGAATGATATATAAACTGTAATTTAAATAAAATCATGTTAGGACAGCCCAACTCAATTTCTCCCAGCACTCAACAAAAACAATTACAGACACATGCACAAAAAGTGAAAACTCATGACAAAATGGGATGGTGGGACTCATCAATACGTCACAAACAATTCTGGAAAATATCTATGAACTATAAGGCCAAGAGAACTCTACTGAGATAATGAATATTTGTTTGTTTCTCTTATGCAAACTTCTGGAGTAAGAGTAAACTTCTGGAATCACAAAATTGGAACTTCTGCAAGAGTCTGTTTTTTCCTCCCAAAGTGCAAGTTTTGTGCCTCTCTGAAAACTTAGTGTCCCTCTTCCCACATGATGGCTACTATTTCAAGGAGAACACTAGTAGAACTCCAGCTACCTCATTTTTTGTGTGTTAGTACCCTTCTTCAATACCCATTCAAATATCCTAGAATTAGGGTGACTATGTGTTGGGAACCACCCTGCCTGGCTTCAGAAACTGTAACCCCCCAATGGCTAAGGATAAGTAAAGAGACCTTGGGACCATAGCCCTCTAAGGAGACAAAGCTTATCTTCTTGTTAGGTGTGCGGTCTCTGCCCACTTTTACTTCACCCAGCTTGGCCCTTCAACCAGATGACTGGTTGGCCAATGATGGGTGAGATTTCTCAAGTGAGGGATGACCTAAAATAGGTATAGTCATGAACGTGCCCTCAGGGAAGGACTTGGAGAGCTATAGAAAAAGGGAGAGATAGACCCTCACCCCTCAGCTTTGATATAGCCTGAGTCCTTATTCTGTCTGCCAAAAGTCTCCTAATCACTTGGCTGCCTTACTCACCCCCCCCCCCCCCCCCCGACTTAGGCCTGAAACAATGTCAGAGGTGGGTGTGGCCCTGTGCTGAAAGGGCAGGTTCCCTGAGGTGATCAGCCCAAAGAAAGAATGTATACAATCCTGTGAAACCTGCTTTGCTAAGACACTCAATTTAAATGATAAGGGTCCAAGCATGAAATGAGTTTGCTCTCCAAAGTTTTATGGCCCTTTAGCTATCTGACCCTGACTCAGAATAAGCCCCCATAGTTCTTTGAATGTTATCTATGTTTGATTCTTACAGTGACTGATGAGCTTTACCTGTATTTCTATGCAAATTTAACCCAAGAAAATGCCATTGAGGTACAGGCTCCTGGCCCTTCTCCTTTGAGAGATACGCCACTTCTCCCCAAGCAGATCATGTCTTGGTAGATGTATTCTCATTTGTGGTGGATGAGGGGGCCCTGCAGGTGGAGCCCTCCCACAACCATATGTTTCAGTTTGCCTAGCATAATCCTAGTACATGCTGGTGTCCTGACCTGGTTATTAATAGAGCTTACTTCCACTCTGATTTTCCTTTTTGCGGCAATAACTTGTATGTTTACCATACCAACAACATGTATGATCTAGGTTAAATGAGGAATTGGAGCTGTTTGCTGAATTGGAAAGAAAATGCCAATATTTTAAGTAAAACAGACATAATTAATTCAGAATTGCCCTTGCAATTATTTAGTCTCATTATTGCTAATGTACATCCTCCATTCAGAGTATTAAGACAAAAAAATTTGTGAGAGTTGAGAAGAGTGTATCTTAATCTAACAGTAGCCTATAGTAGTTCTATGACAACTAGACACCACAAATTGGTTTAGAAACCATGTACACATTTTCCCCTCTCATTTACATATAGAGGGTTTTCATCCAATGTTCATGCTCAAAGAAAGTGGAATCAAAAGCAATCAGAGAACTCTGTAATGAAGCACTGATATTAAATTAAATTTTATTTTTCATAGATGAGTGAACAAAACAAAAACATAGGTGGGGCCTTTTCATGCATAGTAATTCTTCTATAGATGATAATTTATAATATATTCAATTAGGCACAAGAAAGATGACCTCACTAAAACAAAAGAATAATGATAAATAAGGTAGTATAAAAATTAAAAACATAATTTAAAAAAGCAACTGAAGAACAAAAATCTGTCTTGGGGGTAATCGAGAGTATTTTGACGTAGAATCCAAAATAAAGGGATTAGAGGAAAAATTGAAAACTCCTGAACACGTACAGATAATATGAAAACTGATTTTAAAACAGTTGAAAGAAGATGATAAACACAGTGGATGGAAGTTGGGCCCAGCCTCAAGAACATTTGAAGGGGAATTTAGAATAATTGGGACTGTGATGATGAAAAATACATTTTGAAATAGAAATGCATTTTATATGAAGATTGAATGTCATTACCACCTCATAGATAATATTAGTGACCTTTCAATTAGGCAGATGCTAAAAATGTTTAATATTTTAAGAATACATTTAAAAATCCTATCAAAATCCAAGTAGATAATTTTCTAAACAGGAGGATTATGACTTTTTTTCAGTAGTAATTGCCAGAGGACATCAGAGTAAATAGCTGTAAGTCAGGGAAGACATTTTGTTCTCTAAAGCTGTTCCTTTGCGAAAACTTAGAAAACGTACTATTTCTTCCCTGGCTGGTATGACTCAGAGGATTGAGTGCCAGCAGCCTGTGAAGCAAAGGATCACAGTTCGATTCCCCGTCAAGGCACATGCCTGGGTTGCAGGCCAGGTCCCCAGTGGGGAGCATTCGAGAGGCAACCACACACTGATGTTTCTGTCCCTCTCTTTCTCCTTCCCTTCCCCTCTCTCTAAAAATAAATGAATAAAATCTTTAAAAAAATAAGGAAAACATCCTATTTCTTACATTCTTGAACCAAACAACTAAAAAGAGAATAAGTATTAAGAATTTGAGGTTAAAGTTTCTGTGTTATAAAAATATGCTATTCTCTGTCATCCTTACCAAAGCCTACCTCCTGAACATTAGCACCTCCCCACTCACCACCCACCCCCTCAAAAAAACAGAGTGAATCACCAGGTTAGGTTTGTATTCCCTAAGCTAATGTTACCATCTTCAGTAAATTACTTGATAGTGCTGGCTTGGTTTATTTGTTTATATATTGAATAATTATAGTATCTGTTTCATAGCTTTATTATTAGCACAAAAGCAGATAATTAATATGAAAGTGACCTTAGAATGCTTTGATAATACAAATGAAAGAAATTATTATTATTTACAACCTTGCAAATTCTTTAGGAGGAACATCAGTCATTTTCACATTCTTTTCTGGAAATGACCCTAGTCAAGGTGTATTAATACTTTTTTTCATTAAATAAAGAATTTGGAACAAAATAAGTGTGACACATAGGAAAACATTCCTTGTTAAGTCTCTCAAAAGCTAATTTTAGCATTTAGCATTTGAAATATAAAAACATTCTTCTCGTTAACTAAAGACATGACTTTGAGCTTGAAGTATCTACCACAATCCTATATAATATATATATTCTACTTGTTCCTTTTATTGGGAATACTCATTCATAATGTTTTTATATTTATATATTAAAAAATCCTATCCTTCAATGATTCCATCGATCAATACTAATCAGCAGTTCTTTTTAACTGATTATCTGAATTTTCCAGGCACAATACTTTCTTATTTTATTTTAAATTATATTTTAGATGAGATGGAATACTCTATAGTATAGCTCCATATATCATTTTCTTCTAAAAAGGCTGATCACAATTTTTTTTAGTATATGGAAGATGCTTATAATATAGTTTTTTATCAAAATAAAGATACAAATTAGTTGCACAGGTGAGATTTTTTTTCATATAATTCAGAAAAAAATAAGCATACTAACATGATGGTGGTAGATATCCCTACATGATAAGACTCTTTTCTTCTTTCTTTTTTCTTATCTCTTTCTATTCACCTCATAATTATATAATTGTAGAAAATGTCTATTAAAAATATAATAAAGGAGAACAGAGTTCTTGCAAGCCAAGTCAGAAAATGTGTCAAAGAAGAAGGGAAGCAAAGTAAGATAATTGTAAAAAAGGGATGTGGTAAGATTACCAGAAAAAATCAGTGAAGAGGATATAGGTGCAGACAGAGAAAAGCAATGCAAAGCCTTTTGATGAAAAGCTTTGGGATAGAAACTGTAATTCTCCAGTGTGATGTCTAGATTATGAAGCTAAGGAAGAAAGAATAAAAAGAAGTCACAGTCTAAGCAATGGGAGAAAAGGATCATTCTGGAAGCTGCAAATTAGCAATTGATTAGAGGACAGTGTTTAAAGCAGGCAGACCAGGGAGGAGGTGTGCAGCGGTCAAAATGAGACATGGCCATATTATAGACCTACATATGTAGTTGTAAGAAGTGTTTCTAAGAAGGCATACTTGATAATCATGTGATTCTACAAAAATAGCCACTGAAAGAAAAATTAATATAAAGCTACCTTTAGGTGAAGATGACATCATTTCCAAACAACTTAAGTATTGTGAATACATTACTTAGATATACAACAAGTTCAGTGAAATGACGCGTGTTAAGTCTGACATAAATAAGGAAGAGCGCAACACAACCCTAGGTGAGCGAAACTATTTTATGAGGGCTTTGTATGTGATACCAAACAAACACTGCCTGCCCAACAGTCCCTTTTCATATATAAGACAAAGGCTTTAGCTTCTTGGTCCAAAGTCACTGTTCTCCAAACAATCTGTCAGCAGGATATTATAACTATGACACCAGTTTTGTGCTGGAAGTCATGGGGAATTAAAGCCATTTCTTCTTTCAAAGGATCCACATTATTGTTAGGATGCTCTAACAAATACATGTTAATGATGCCAAGGATGTGTCTTATAGCTTTGTTGTGACAATAACAAGTTAGAAACAACCCCTCCCAAACGCCTCCGTCAGTACATATACTGGTAAACAACATCTGGCTTATTCATATAAACTACACTATACGTCAGTTAAAATGAACATATATATGTGTGTTAGATCAATAAATTGTACAAGATTCCATGACAAATAGCAATACCCAAATACTAAAGAATAGGAGTACAGAGAGGGAGAAAGAGAGAGAAAAGGGGAGGTGATAGGGAACTGATCTGGGAGGGGAGAGGAGGAGAGGGGAAGGATGGAAAGTGGAATTTAAAACGAACAGCCAGAAAAATGTAGGAGTTTCAAGAAAGAAAGGAACTACAGAAGACTTGGGAAAAAATGGGAGGTGAGACAAGACTTTAGGATGGGATGACTTGAAATGGAAAAAGGGGTGTAAAAGAACAGTATAAAAAGTTAGCAAAATTATTGTTCATTCTAGTAAATAGTGGGTAAACAAACAGAATTATGACAAAAGAAGTAACATTTGAAAAGACAGGTGGGTAACAACTGGCAAAGGGGCTCAAGGGGTCTATAGTATCACAGTAACAAGTTTCTTTAGTTCATTTGTCAAAAAACTTCCTATCTTTATGAAATGGGGTTTCCTACTATACTGTGACTTATCTTCTTCTACCATTACCTGTGTCCTAGTTCATTTACCTGAGTAAAAAAAATTCAGTGTTATTTTAAATTATGTCCTAGTTATTTGAGCAACCATTCTAGCTTAAACCAAGGCCCTTCTTCTTTCCTTTAGTAATTATTCAAAATCAAGAATAAGGGCTAAGATGGAGGCATACGCAGAAATACTTCAATTCCTTGCATGACTAAAAGAAGGATAACGACCAATTTAAAAACAAAGAAAAACCAGAACTTCCATAAAAACATTGGAATGGAAGTGCAGCAACCAAGAAGTTAAAGAAACATTCAACCAGACAGTAGGAAGGGCAAAGACAGGCAGCTGGGCGGAGAGGATGGGGCAAGGCGGTGGCTGGCGGATCGAATAGGTGATCACAATCACACACAGACAAGCCCAACAGAAAGCAGAGGAGCAAGAAGGACCACGAAACCCAGGGTTGCAGTGTGGGAAATTTAAGACTCAAAACCACAGGCTGTAAAAAAAAAAATCTGTTGGGATTATGCCGGCGAGAGAAACTCACTGTCTCACACGAGAGTTCATTGGAGAGACCCACAGGGTCTCAAAATGTACACAAACCAAAGCACCTGTGAATCATTACCTAAAGGACACAGACTGCTTGTACGAAATGAGGGAAATGAGGGAAAGTGGGACTAGAACAAGGCAAGCAGCATTGTTCCCTCTCTGACTCCTCTCCCACAGACAGTGCCACAATGCAGCAAAAAGGGTTGCCCCCCCGCCCCGGGTGAATACCTAAGACTCTGACAATTACACCTAACAGGTGTGCCAAGACAAAAATGGGGCCCAAATGAAAGACCAGATCAAAGCTCCAGAAAAACAACCAAGGGATGAGGAGATAGACAACCTGTCTGATGCAGAGTTCAAAACACTGGTAATCAGGATGGTCACATAACTGATTGAGCTCAGTCACAAAATGAAGGAAAAAATGAAGACTATACAAAGGGAAATACAGCAAAATATACAGGGACCAAAGGTGAAGGGAAGGAAACTGGGACTCCAGTCAACTACTTGGAACAAAAAGAAGAAATAAGCATCCAATCAGAACAGAATGAAGAAATAAGAATGCAAAAAAATGAGGGGAGGCTTAGGAACCTCTGGGACAACTTTAAGTGTTCCAACATCTGAATCATGGGAGTGCTGGAAGGAGAAGAGGAAGAGCAAGATATTGAAAACTTGTTTGAACAAGTAATGAAGGAAACTTCCAATCTGGTGAAGGAAACGGACATTTAGAAAGTCCAGGAAGCCCAGAGAGTCCCAAAGAAATTGGACCCAAGGAGGAACACACCATCATACTTAAGTTACCTAAGGTTAAAAATAAGGAAAGAATCTTAAAAGCAGTAAGAGGAAAGGAGAGAGTTGCCTATAAAAAAATTCTCACAAGGCTATTGGCTGATTTCTCCAAAGAAACTTTACAGGCAAGAAGGGGGTAGAAAGAAATATTCCAAGTCATGAAAGGTTAGGACCTGCATCCAAGATTACTCTGTCCAGCAAAGCTATCATTTAGAATGGGAGGGCAGATAAAGTGCTTTCCAGATAAGGTCAAGTTAAAGGAGTTCATCATCATTAAGCCCTTGTCATATGAAATGTTAAAGGGACCTATCTAAGAAAAAGAACATGATCAAAACTATGAACAGTAAAATGACAACAAACTCACAAGTGTCAACAACTGAACTTAAGGAAAACAAAAATGAACTAAGCAAACAACTAAAACAAGAACAGAATCACAGAAATGGACACCACATGGAGGGTTATCAGTGGGAAGGGAGAGAGGGGAGGATGGGGAGGAAGTTACAGGGAATAATAAGCAGAATAGATAGGCACAAAATAGTCTGGGGGCAGGTAAGAATATTATAGGAGTGAAATAAGCCAGGTGATGAAAGACAAATACCATATGATCTCACCTTTATCAGGAACCTAAACAACAAAATAAACAAGCAAGCAAAATATAACCAAAGACACTGAAATAGAGAACAGAGGGACAGTGACCAGAGGGGAGACGGGAGGGAATTTCAGGGGAAAAGGGGAAGGATTTACAGGAACTAGTATAAAAGACATATGGAGAACAACTAAGGGGGGTGGAAATGGGAGGGAGGTGGGGAGCATTGAGGGGGTGGGCTGGGATGGGAGTAAAAGACAGAAAACTGTACTTGAACAATAATTACATTTTAAAAATGCTAAAAAAAGATTATAGGAAGTGGAGAAGCCAGAAAACTTATACATACAACCCATGAACATAAACTGTGTTGGGGGGTGGTTGCTGGAGAGTGAGGGTGGCAGTGCAGGGAGGAGGGCGATAAAGAGGAGAAAACAAATTGGGACACCTGTAATAGCACAATCAATACAATATACTTAAAAACAATAAAAAAATCAAGGCTATCTAGTCATAAATCCCTATCTTAAAATAAATCAGGAAGAATGGATTCTGAGGAACACCACCCAGATTTCAGTTCTAACCTGTGGCATTCAGTCCCCAGCAGCTGAGTGACTCTTGGCTGAGCTGATCTGGAATCGTCTGGATCAGTGAAAACTAACTCACTGATTCACACTCCTCCTGAGAGCACATGGTACTTCATTACCGAGAAGTTTTAAAAGTCATCCTAGCTCCATAGTCCTGGAGGGATCATCTGAGACCTTTTACATAGCTGCATTGCAGCCTTGACTTCTGACCAATCCTGCTTTCCTTGCAAGCAAATCTCTGTCTTGGAGTCTTTTCCTAGAGAACCACACATAAAACAATGAATATATTTTATTTCTGCCTGGATATATAAGTTTATAAGTTCTATTGCATCACTTATATTTAATAATTTGTTTAGTGAATAACCATTTCCAGATATAATATACAATAAACATATACAGTAGGTTAGTGTGCATATTTGCTCTTTGACTTACATTTAAGTGTTCACCACAAAGCCATTAGAGACTGTAAGCTACTTAAGGGCAGACTATATAAGCACTGTAAGTCTGATCTGTATGGAAGAGAGCATAATGATGATATCAAATAGGCAAGAATAAGACGATTTTTTTCTTAATTTTGTTTTCTATGGTTGAACTTATTTTTATGAGGCAAAAATATGGTGGCCTACCTATAACTTTTTATTTTATAGTATGAACAGGTTTTATTCATAGGATTGATTGCTTTTACTTAGGTTGTTTTGCTACCAATACATGGAGGATAATATATATATATATATATATATATATATATATATATATAAACATATATGTTTTTTAAAGAAAAATATATTTATATTAAAGAGAATATAAGGAGCTGGTAATTATTTTTAAAACTAAAAAACATAATTGTGTTTTAGAGTTTTTAGAAAAAAGATCCCCATCTCTATTTTTATCCCAAACAGAAGGATACAAGTCCAACCATGATAACACTTTCTGGTTCAGTAACACACAGTTTGGGGCGGTGGTACCAGTAGTGGATCAGGCTTTGAGAATGTTTCTGTAGGCGATCCTGCTATGCACTTCCATTCTTGCCTTGTGGGAAATTCAAACCAAAGAAAATGGCCAAAGGCGTGAGCTCTGATAATATAAAATGCTATTAGTGGGCCTTATGTATGCTACAAATCAATTTATATTTCTTATAAAGCAGCAAGTCTGCACTGTATAAGTAAGAGATAATAAGATGAAAATCATGTTAACTATTTATATTGGATAGATATCTTGTAGGAGACAATCCTGCGTGGTATAGGCCCAGCTTCCACAGATAGGTCCTCCCGTGGGGAATAGGCCTGCAATGTGCCTGGGGCTGATTTGAGACTTGGTTTTGCTAGAACTCCCTTACCCCGAATTGAGACAGCAAGTGCTTACTGTAACTTTCTAAAATTCATGCTAAAACTCCCCAGTAAGGAGTGTAACTGGTTCAACCACTTTGCCCTTTTCATTCGCAAATATCCCTCTTTTGTGATGTGATTAGGGGCATTGGCTCCTTTGTTTTCTGTAAAAGGTAACCACCTAAAGCCAACCTGTTCATGGTAATTGAGGATGATCACATATTGTATCCAGAAAAGAAAAAAAAGGCCTGTCATGGCCGAGGCCCAGGCTTTTGCTCCCCTTGAGAGCGAAGCCATCTGCCCTTTTCCTTCCTCCACAGGACTGGGTAGCCTGTGTGAATGTCTCGTGTCTCATCCATGAGGCCTCGGGCACTGCAGGCCTGTTTCCGCATCATACTTTTGTACAGTGTTGTTTCTTTTTTAATCATGTGAATATATACCTTTTAAAAAAGTACTATTCTTTGAGAAACATGGATTTAATTGCTAGTAGTCCTCTAGGGCAATATATATAACACAAAAAATTAAAAATTGGTTTTAATACAATGTTTAATGTATTACTTTGAAAATATTTCCAAAAATCTATAAAGGGATCAAAATAAGTCTATTATTAACCATAAACTCAGCAGCTGCCTCTTGTAAATTATATATAGAAAAGGCATACTCCTCATGTTACTAATCTGCAGTGCACCCCTGAATGAACACAGACTTCCGAGTGCTTCATGTTCTTTTATAATGAATTATGCAGAAGTTCCATACCAGAACTATGCTAAGGTGCTAAAGATCGGGTCAGTGAGTTGCTTGTGATTCATACGGATGTAGTGAACAAATACCCATTTTTTTCTTTTCATATAAGTTCAACATTTTGTGTAAAATAACTGCCATCAACACAAAAATGTATAAATTGAAAAGCAACTGCTCCAATAAAATAATTTTCTTTAAGAAAAAAAGAATAATTATCCACTTTTAAAGGACACAGCTGGGAAAAATTTCAGAGTAACTTGCTGTGCAAGTTATGCTTGCAAATCTCATTAACTGTAATGGAGTTTTGAATGTAACAACTAGCACATTGATTTGAACACTTTCCCAACATGTACATTTTATTTTTAGAAAAGCATTTTTTTCAGAGCACTAAGAGTTCAGAAAACTTTATATTTCTAGCAAGTCTCACAGTATGTATGGATGTTCCTTTTATTAAAAAAATATAAAAACACTCAAATAGAAATCACAAAAGTTATTTCTATTATTTTTTGGAACAATAAAAGACTAATAAATGTAGTTCTGGAATCCCTCCCTCATACATTTATGCATTACTTTTTAAGTTTATGTATTTATTATTTGCATTTACTTATCACAGTAAAATTTTTATCCTCATAGAAAATATAATATTTGGAGAAAATCCTTGAAAAAAAGTTTGTGGTTATGTTGTTTAAAAACCAGCGAACAACAAAGTGGAGAGAAGACACAGTTTAATATCTCCATAGTACATAGTACATTGACTGACATAGTACATTTACTATGACATGGTTGATCCAAACAATGAATACCACATATAGATGCCATTTTTAATGGCAACTACCCCATTCTTTGGAAACTATAAAACTCACCCTCACTTCATGAGTTATATAAATATCTAATCACCACAATGTTGCACATTGAAACTAATATAATACTGTATGTCAATTGTAGTTACAAAGTAAATTAAAAAAAAAAAACTCACCCACTCGAAGAAACTGTCTTAGGGACCAGGGACTCTTCGCCTACCTGTTGTTACCTTGTCTTCAGAGCACCCCCTTTTGAGCTCTTTTTTGGGGGGTGATGCACTAGGAAGCAGATGCTAAATGCCTGGTATCATTATGTCAATGGCACAAAATCAGCGGTCCTATTAAAATCCAGACTTTGTCTTAAAAGACCCCCCAAAAGGAACATTTTTATGGCTGTATATAGAATTCTTTCAACAAATGTCTTTTACTAAAAACCCATAAACACTATGTTTATAAAACAAACAAACAAAAATTCCACTGTACTAAGTGTGGTAGAGACTGCTAATCTTTTGTCAATATCTGATTTGCCTTCCCCAGTTTTATCTGAGCATGTGACTTCTAGAATTAAGACTATATTTTCAAATTCTCTTGCAGCTAGGTGTAGCCACGTAACTAAGTTAAGGCCAACTGAATATGAGCAGAAATGTTATGTGGCAACTTATGAAGAAACAGGATATAAACTTTTGCTCTTTTCTACTTTCCCTTCCTCTATGCCACACTTAAATAAAAGATGTTGCTATCTAAAATATTGAGACCAGACAAAATCTAGAAAACAGTGTTTTCAAATGACCAGTAAGAGTGATCTTGCTTATAAAAGAGCGTACGTTATTTTATTGCATTGTGTGCTATTGTATTATATATATTTCATCAAAAGTAGAAGTATTTTAATGTTGCTTGAATTTTAAATGCTTTAAGGTGACATATTTGAGGAAAACTGGGAAAAATGCAGAAGAAATCTAGGCATAAATGAATAGTTCTGACAGAGGAATTCAAATAGTGTCCTTTATATTCAAGTAAAATTTTCTAACAGGAACAAATAAAAAAATCAAAGTCAGACCACGTATTGTATTGGGTTGGCCAAAAAATCCACATAGTGTTTTTTTCCATATAATAAAAGACATATCTTTTATTGTCAAAAATAAGTTGATTGATTTGGATATTTTGAGTATGATGCCTATCTTCCATGTGGTAGAACATTGATTATTGTCAATTAATGTCTTGATTTGATTGCTATCAACTTCAACTGGTCTACTCAACTGTGGAGTATTGTCTAGTGAGAAATCTGCAGCACAAAATTTTGCAAACCATTTTTGACACATTTGATTGGTCACAGTACCTTTAGTAAACACTGCACAAATCTTTTGGGGGGCTTCAATCGCATTTTTATCTTTTTGAAATAATGAAGCATCATATGCTGAAAATGTTGCATATTTTTTCCATCTTCAATATTAAAATGGCTGTACCAAAATTCAACAATTTTGATCAGTTTTCCTTAATGCATGGTAATATGACAGCTGTCATGACACAATCTAACAAAATTATTTCAAATAAAGTTAAAGACAACTAGGCGCTACTAGAGCCATCTCATGGAAAAGTAAGCAAACAAACTTTTTGACCAACCCAATTGGTCTTTTGACCAAGACCAATATATTGATGTAAATCTTTTTTAACATTAAAAAAAGAAAATCAACCTCTGTTTAAGTCCCAACTCAAACAATAAATGAAAATCTGCCTGAACAGTAAATAAAACCTGTCCTAAATAATAGCATGAACTACATATACAATAACATTCTTTATTTCCTATTATCAAAGTGGGCATTATTAGATTTGAGTATACCATGTGAATAAGTTATTTTATGTTTTGCATCACAGCCCCCCTCCAGCACTTCTCATGCTCAGAGCCATGCCTTAAAAGTGATTTTTATAATTTTTCTCTTTTTGGCATAAAAAAAGAATCATGTGGGCCAGCTTTTCAACAGTGAAGAAAGATCCTTAAGACTTTTAGTGCAAAAAAAAAGGAAGGCAGGAAGGAAAAACTAATGTGCAATCAGCAATATAAGAGTCAAAGAGATGAATGGTGATGAGATTACTGCTAAGATGAAAATCTTACTCATATTTAGTAATGTTTGTCTTTAAATTTATTAGATTATATCATTAAACTTCTGTTTCAAATAATACCAAACTAAATTGAATCTTTAGTAACATGCCAGATGAGATATTCTACTGGAAATAGAAAACACTCTGTATATAAATTTGCCTGTTTTAGAAAGACACATCTAACATTTTAAAGTATCTTACGGCCAGATAATGGTCAAAATATTTTCCCACAAAGACTTTTTGTTTAATCATGATGAACATTTAAATATTCTGTATTCAGACATGCTCTAAATGGAGGAAGGGGTACTGTGGTAGGGGTAATGCTAGCCATGCGTCTCTTTGAATTTATAATTACCACCAACAAATATTTTTTGAGTCTCCTCTGTACATGGCAGTATGGTAATAATGATCAGCTCACTGACCACCATCTAGATGTCCAATGCTAAATTAAGTTTCTCTGATTTATGTTCATTGCTTTATTTGTGCCCTGGTTCATCTGTTCTTACAAGCTGCTCTGTTGTGCTCCTACCAGCAAATTATGTGACAGTACCAACCTGGTGCTAATTTACTGAACTCTGTGCTACCAAAACAACAACCACAAAAAAAAACCCACTTCTCAGTATATGTGTGTATGTATATATATATATCCCCATTCATTATTGTTTTTTTCTACCTCCCTTTGTTTCTAAGTGAACACTGCCAGGCAATAATATACCAAAGTAATCAAAAAAAAAATAAATAAACCAACTTAACTTTACACTTTTCCATCTGTTGGTCTATGTTAGATTATATCCTTCCATACCCTGGTGAAATCTATAAAATTTTCATTTAGTTACTAAAGTCAGTTAGCCTAAGATAAAGCAGCNTATATCCCCATTCATTATTGTTTTTTTCTACCTCCCTTTGTTTCTAAGTGAACACTGCCAGGCAATAATATACCAAAGTAATCAAAAAAAAAATAAATAAACCAACTTAACTTTACACTTTTCCATCTGTTGGTCTATGTTAGATTATATCCTTCCATACCCTGGTGAAATCTATAAAATTTTCATTTAGTTACTAAATTCAGTTAGTCTAAGATAAAGCAGCCCTCTATTAGCTAGAAAATATTTTTAAATGTAAATTTAAATGGGTCACTTACTAATTATAATTTTTTTTGCTGGATCATAAAGATTGAATTTAAAATCTTTCTTTAGTATCTGAATCATCTCAATCTCTAGTCTCATTTCCTATTACTCCAGTCTCTGTACCATACTATCATTCTATAAAAACCTTAAATCTACAATATAGGTCCCTTCCCAATGCATTTGTGTGCAGTAGCCCTTCCCTTCAGCATATGGCTCAACTTTTATTAAGGTTTCCAACATAGCCTTTGCCATTCCTATTCAACCTCTTGCTGCAGTTTCTGAAAATTCCTCTACTTATGTTCCTATAACATCAGTGACTACAAATCCCTAAAATTTATCACATTTTCTTTTTAAAAAAATATTTCATTTATTTATTTATTTTTTAGAGAGAGGAGAAGAGAGGAGAAAGAGAGAGACATCAATGAGAAGTGGCCTCTCGTACTCCCCCTACTGGGGATTTGGCCCAACACCCAGACATGTGCCCTGACTGGGAATGGAATCAGCCACCCTTTGGTTCCCAAGCCCACACTCCATCCCCTGAGCCACTCCAGCCAAGGTTATACTTTCCTGGAATTATTCATTTACTCATCTATCTCCCTGACAAGATTATGCTTCATGAAACCAGGGTCAAGGTCTTTGTACCTCTTCAACAGTAAGCTCCTAAAATATTTGAACCATGTTTCTTTACTCTTATAACCCAAAACTTAGTACAATTTGCCTTTCACATGGTAGGTGTTCATTAGAATTATTTGAATATTTGAATGAATAAAAGGACAAACAAACATGTATCTGCAAGCTGAACTCTTATGTTTAGTCCCCTTCTTAGAATCTTCCAAGTATATTATAATTGTTAATTTCTTTTCCTAATTGTTGTTGTGATATTTAAGCCCAAGCACATGGCAAACTTTATTTGCCTTTCCTTTACTTAATATTAATATTTTATGAGGCCATAAAGATATAATATTCAGCAATTTCCATTTGAAATATATTCCTCTCTTGAGCTTGGACAACTGAAATAAAGATAAAAAATGATCTGAAATGTCCACTTATCTGTACCAAAAATTCATATAATATTTTTATTAAAGCCACACTAGTCTACTCTTCCTACTGTGCAGGAGATTCCACTACATAAAGAGTTTCTGTATGTTAAATTTTCAACTTTTTGTGATAATTCTATCAAAGTTCTTAAATAAGTTAAAGAAGATAAAAATAAAACAGTAACCCATTTACCATTACATAAGTGTTGTTCAAATGGATCAAAACTAAAAAAGGCTAAAAATAGTAATATAATCCTAATATTTATGTTGATATAACTTGAAAGAATACAAATTATTTGACATCAGTCAGATAAATATTTTTTATATTTGTCTATATTTATGAAAAATAAAGTAAGACATAAATAAATGTCAAAATCAACAATAATCAAACAGTTACTATATTATCTACAAATATCATTCTTGGCTTAAATGCAATATGATATAGAACTATTTTGAACAGAGTGGATAAAAAAATTAACTATATGCTTATTTGATATATAATGTCTTCAAGTGTATGTGTCATCTATTACAACGATCTTGTCATTTAGAAATTACTTTTGTTTCTTATTGGCAAAACAATAATACATTGACAACATATCTTTCTGTTTTTAACTCATTAAACAAATTCCATTGCAATTTATTTTTAAATAAAAAAATATTTAAAGTCATAAATATATATCATTTCATGACAATGATTAAAATAAGACATTGAGGGATCCTTGAAAAGAAAGATTCCTCTTTCTATCTCTAGAGGTGTATCAGGTTTTATCAAAAATTTAATCAAAACTTTTTAAAATCCTTAAAAATCAAATCCACTTATAAACAAGAAGAACCACATGCTGAGTTGAGGCAGAATTCTCAGTTCATTCAATTACTGCAATAAATTCACAGTTTTTCTTGAAGGTTGAAAAAAATAATTTTCTAATTCGAAAACAAAGTTTAAAATCAGGTTAACTTCATCTTGAAATTTAAGTAAGTGGATACTTAGTATTGTAAATGTACTCTTCAAAGACACTTAAAATTTTCTGGACAGAAGAAAACTAACAGTCTTCTCTAACAGAGACCAGAAACATACTTTTGGTGGCTTTTACTAAAAGTAACTGTAATAGAGATTTACTAAGGTATTTACTCTCTGTTTCTTTAATTGCCTCAAGTTCTACATTGCTTTTGGTGCCTTGTTATTATCTTTTCTTCTTTATTAAAAACAATGCTTCAGGGAAATAATCTCTGATGTCTCATAGTGAACATCTATTATGTTCTGTTCTGTATAGTCCATTCCACCTTCATGAAATGTGTTTCTGTCAACAGCCTAGCAACGGCCAATAACCTGGTTCTGGTTTTCTTTTTCATGAAGGTGAACACAAGATTAATGTCTAAATACTCAAAGTACACAGTCTCTTTAAAATGGTGATTATCTACCCTGGCTGGCATGGCTCAGTGGATTGAATACTGGCCTATGAACCAAAGGGTCACTGGTTGGATCCCAAGTCAGGACATATGCCTGGCTTACAGGCTGGGTTCCCAGTCTGGGGCGTGCAAGAGGCAACCATACATTGCCTCTTTCCCCCTCTTTCTCCCTCACCTCTCCACTCTCTGAAAATAAATAAATAAAACCTGAAAAAATAAATTAAATGGTGATTATCTAGAATAAAGGTATTGCCAAACTGGCAAGGTCTGCTCTTAGGAAAGAGAGGGGGAGAAAGAGACTTTTTATCATTCTGACATTGGGAGAGTCAATAGTCCTATAAATAAAGAAGATCTATAACTATTAGAATCTGTCTCCACACATTGTGGTCAAAGATCATGTAAGAATAAAGCCAAGACAGAAGACAGTGGAGACTTCTGGTCAAGATAGAGACATAAGTAAACATAGCATGCCTCCTTACACAATCACAGCAAAAATCATAACTAAACTACAAAACAACAATCATGCAAAATCATCAGGAAATTTAGCTATACAAAAGTACAACAACCAAAGAGTTAAAGAATTCACATTGATCCAGACAGGTAGGAGGGGTGAAGAAGTGGAGATGTGTGGAGAGGTATGGAGATTCAGAACAGGCAATCCCACACCCATGTGTGGTGGATAAAAATTGGGAGGGATACCTTGGGAGCAAGGGATCCCAGCCCTGCATCAGACCACCCAGTCCGGGGTTCCAGTACCAATAAAATAAGTCCCCCAAACACTGGGCTGTAAGAAACAGCAGGGGTTGGGATGGCTGAAGAAACTGCGGGATTTTCAGGTGTGTCCTCTTAAAGGACCTGCAAGGGACTTAGTACTTATGCAGACTCACTCTCTCTGGGCTCCAGCACTGGGACAGCCGGTGGAAGGACAACAGGTGAAAGGGTACCAGTGGCATAAAGGAAGAAACTGATGTATCTGGCATCAGGGCAAGTTTTGGGGGAGCTTCCTCCTGGACAAACTTCAGAGGCCAGGCAGTGGCATTTTCCCCTCACTGAGCCCACCCCCATACAGAGCCACAGAGCAGTGACACCATATCAGAGACTCCAAAAACCTGGTTTACTCATGTTGCCCCACCCTGACAATTACCTAAGGCTCTAACCCATCCAACTTACCTGTGCAGTTTTCTACAGTAGGCCACTCTACTAAGACAGGGAGTCAAAGTAGCTCTACCTAATGCTTCACAACTTTATAAACCCTCTCAAAAAGGCTACAGCTGGCCTCAGTGAGCCTCGGGCTTGGCATTAGCAACAGCCAACCTATAATCACAGTTTAGCTTCACCTGGGATCTCCTATTCCACCAGAGTAGCAGCTGTCTCAGATTTCTCTGTAGCCCAGGCAGGGTGATCCCAGCAAAACACAGGTGGGGGCTAACCTTGACCTGCATCACCTGGGAAACCCAGGGCGAGTGTACTAAGTGGACAGCTATAGACCACATCAAACCACCACCAACCGGCACCTGCACCTGCAAAGCTGATCCTCCATGGAGGGTAGAGGTTGGTGATAAGTGGTGACAGCCAATTCTTTTAGCTGACTGGCCTGGGTAAATCAGTCCTATTGATCTGCCAATAGAAACCAAGGCTCAACTACAAGAGGAGGGCATACTCAGCCGCTACCGAGAATACACCTTGAGTACCCAGCTTGGGTGAAAGGGGAGCCTCTGCCACTGGATTCTAATGTAGTAGGTGTTCTAATGTAGTAGGCTACCTACTACAGGGAGTCAAAGCAGCTCTACCTAATACTTAGACACAACCACAGGGAGATTGCCAAGATAAGGAGACAAAAAAACATGGCTCAAACAAAAGAACAAAACTCCAGAGAAAGAGCTAAATGAAATGGAGATTAGGAATCTATCAGATACAGAGTTTAAAACACTGGTTATAAGGATACTCAAAGAACCCAGTGAGGACCTCAACACCATAAAAAAAATCCAGTCAGAAAGGAAGTATGCACAATAATTAAAATAAAGAACAATTCACAGGAAGACAACAGCAGAGTGGATGAAGTCAAGCATCAAATAAATGATTTGGAACATAAGGAAACAAAAAAACAACCAATAAAAAACAAAAAAAAAATTCAAACAATGAGAGTAGTATAAGCAACCTCTGGGGCAACTTCGAGAAGTCCAACATTTGGATCATAGAGATGCCAGAAGGAGAAGAGAAAGAGCAAGAAATTGGAAATCTATTTGAGAAAATAGTGAAAGAAGACTTCCCTAATTTGGTGAAGGAAATAGACACGCAAGTCCAGGAAGCACAGAGAGTTCCAAGCAAGATGGATGCAAAGAGGCCCACTCCAAGACACATTATAATTAAAATACCAAAGTTTAAAGACAAAGAGAGGATCTTAAAAGCAGCAAGAGAAAAGAAGTTAGTTACTTACATGGGAGTTCCCATAAGACTGTCAGTTGAATTTTCATAAGAAACCACAGGCTAGTAGGATTGGCAAGATATATTCAATATAAAAAACAGAGCTACAGCTAAAATTGTTCTATGTAGCAGTTATCATTTAGAATCAAAGGGCAGCTAAAGAGCTCCCCAGACAAGAAAAAAAAAATGAAAGGAGTTCATCATCACTAAACCATTATTATATGAAATGTTAAGGGCACTTACTTAAGAAAAAGAAGAAGATCAAAACTATGAACAATAAAATGGCAAAAATACATATCTAACAAAAATTCAATCTAAAAACAATTCAGCAAACAAGAAAAAGAGAAAGAGAGAATCATGGATACAGAGAGATTTTTGATGATTGCCAGTTGGGAGGTGTTGTGGGGGAATGGGTGAAGAGGTGAGGGGATTAAGAAGTACAAATAGGTAGTTACAGAATAGCCATGGGGATGTAAAGTACAGTATAGGGGATGGAGTAGTCAAAGAACCTATACGCATGATCCACGGACAGGAACAACAGGTGGAGGGATTGCCTCAGGGTGTTGGGGGTTGATGGGTGGAGGGGGGCCAAGGGGATAAAATTAATACAGCTGTAATTGCATAATCAATAAAATATAACTAAAAGTAAAATAGAATAAATATTTTATTGTTTATGCTATTACAGTTGTCCCAATTGTCCCCCCTTTGTCACCTTCCCCCCAGCCCACCTTCCACACAATCCTTCCTTCACTCCCACAGTCAATCCCCACAACATTGTCCATGTCCATGGGTCATTCATATACATTCTTTGACTAATCTCTTCATATTTTTTCAACCAGTCCCCCTCATCCTCCGCCACCTTATAGACATCAGTCTGGTCCATGTTTCTATGCCTCTGGTTATATTTTACTCATTAGTTTATTTTGTTATTGGATTCCACACAGAAGTGAGATCAATGGTATTTGCTTTCCACCAACTGAGGGTTTTTAAGGGCAAAGATTTTAGGGGAAATCTAAAGGGAGGATCCCCATAGAACATTCATCAGTTTTCTATGTGTGTCCTTTCAGGGTGGTGGTCTCTCCCATGGCAGGCAGTAGTCGTTGCAGCTGGTCCTGATGTCAGCCATGGCACCTGGCCTTACTGCTTTTCTGTGCCTGGAGCTGAAACACAACTGAGGCCTAGGTGTTTTATCCGTAGTTTGACCAAAACTCTGTCTTTGTGATAAATAGACCTGAGGCTTTGTTCCTAACATTCTGTGATGCAGGTCAGAACCTCATTGTCCTGAGGGTCCAGTGCTTTAGGAAATGGTCATGCAAGGGTTTGTATGGGAGTCATAAGAGGCCATTCTCTGGTCAGTGCTATGGGAAAGAAAGTCAAGGGAACTTCAGAACTACATGACCAGCTGCCTGAAAGGTAAGGTCATCTAAACTGCATGGCCAATAATATGCCAGGAGAGGAAAGGTTACTCTGGCGTCAAGTTCCTTGTTTTTCTAGTTTCGCCCATTGCTAGGCACCCAAACCTTTATGCCCTGGAGACATTTCATACCTGGCCTGTCATTCCTACTCTGCTCCTGCGTATTTAGATGCCTACCACACAGCCATAAAAAACTCAAGAAGGGTAAGCAGGGGAATTTTCCACTCACTTACACTGTGATATACTAAAAATACATATTTTTTTTTAATCCCAGGCTACCGGTACAAGAACTTCAAAAACCTGTGGAATTTCCTGCATGATATGCATTTTTGTCATTCTTAATAAGCCCCTTTCAACTATACTTGTGTTTAAGCTAACAATATAACTTTTGATGGACCTTAGATCATTTCAAGGCCAAGAGATTAGAGGGTTGAAACTTTCAGTCCCACCCCACAACGAGGGAGAATAGAAGAGCATGCGATGAAGTTCAACCAAGTGGCTGTGATTTAGTAAATCATGCCTAAGGAACAAAGTCTTAGTATACCTTGCACAGGCAGCTTGTGGGGTGGTGAATACACTAAGGTATTGGGAGGGTGGTATGTCAGGAGAGGGCATGGGAACTCTGTTCTCTAACCCCCACACCCACCGTACATTTCATCTCTTCCGTTTGGTGCTTCTTGAAGTGTAATCTTTATAATTCAACTGCACTCATAAGTATGGTGCTTTCCTGAGTTTTGTGACTCGTTCTGGAAAATTTTCTAAACTGACAGGGGCCTTGGAAGCCCCTTGAATTTATACACAATCAAGTGCAAGTATAAATAGCGTGTGGGTATCTGAGGCTTTCAATGGGAACCTAAAGTGGGGGCAGTCTTGTGGGACTGAGCCCCATAGGGAGGGTGTGTGTCAACTCTAGATAGTTTCAGAGTTGAATTAAGTTATAGAATAACTATTTGACGTCAGAGAATTGGCCCAGAAGCTTTGACATATGGTTAAGCTACTAAGAGTTGAGTTTCTATCCCTGGAAACTAAATTGAATGTGATTCTTGATTGTTCATAATTTATTTTATTAATTTAAATCCATTTGTTTTACCTCGTAAGGGTATTTCTACTTCACCCTTCCATAAGCTAAGATTCTTTAAGAATTACATACTATTTACATGATGTTGGTGTTCTGCAGTAATGTTTTTTAATTGTTAAACTCTCAATTTCCTTTTTTAAAATACATGATGCTAATGTAACGTCATAACCCACACCAGGGAAGCCATCAAGGAGTCAGGTCTTGAGTGCAAGCTCACTTATCTCTGGGTGTAGGCCATCTCCTTAAAATAAACCCTAACCTTCTTTGCTGTAAATTCCTGTTTGTGTCTTATTTTGCTGTCATGCACACAGGCAAACCAACCCCTTTAGTCAAGTAACAATAATAATGCTAATTTTATTGAAAAAGGTTTTGTTGTTGCTTTGGTTTGGTTTTTACGTTCTCACAAAACTTGTTTGGATGATAAAGATTCTCTGCTTGAAAACACTTTACTCAGGCTAGTCTGTACTTTTTGGGTTTCTGTGTTGTTTTCTGCATTGTTCAATTTTAGAAAAAATCCTGCTAAGTCTGTTCAGTCAGTATCCTTCATTCTCCATGTCTAACTGCCATCAGAATTTAATTGGTATATTCATTTTTCCATTATCCCCCATGTGATGTCTGGTCCTTTTGGACTGCCTTTGTCAAGAATACTGTTAGCTCACTTTAGCTTGAATCTCCTCTTACCTCTGATATTTTCTCCGGGATATTTCCCCCACCTTGCTCCTTGGCTATGCATTTCCACTTGCTAATGCTATATCAAGAGTTGAGTTCAATTTCTCTACCCTACTGAGAATCTCCATTGCAGTGGTCCCTAAATCTACTGCTGTGCCCTCCCACCTTGGATAATATCTGTTTAACTGTCTTCAATGAGTGGCATAAATACTGTGTTGGTCAGAAAGTTTATTTGATTTTTGTTCCCTACAATGGCTCCAGTAGTGCTTGGTTTTCTTTACCTTGATTCAAAATGATTTGTTAGATTGTATTTTGTATTTTCACAGCTATCATATCAGTGTGCCTTTAAAAAAACTTATCGATATTAGTGTATTTTTGTGCAGCCATTTTAATACTCAAGATGGAAGGGAATACACAACATTTTTGGCATACTATGCTTTTTTATTTCAAGACAGGTTAAAATGCAACTGAAAAACAAACAAGACTTGTGCAGCATATGGAGAAGGTGCTGCGACTGACTGAATTTGTCAAAAGTGGTTTGACAAAAGTGAAGTTTCTTCGTACTATTGATATTTTGACCAGATACTTGTTTGCTGTGGGGCTGTCTTACCCATAAGATGATGTTTAGTAGCACCCCTGGCCTCGCTCCACTAGAAGCCAATGGTGGGAGATAGCCAGCATACTCAAAATATCCAGATTAACACAATTATTGATGAAAATAAAAAGTATGTTGTTTATTTTATTCAAAAAAAAACCCTAAACAAACATTTTGGCCAATCCAGTACCTTAACAGGGAGCTTGAATTGTATCACCTAGCGATCAAATGCATTAAGACTGGCAAATCCAACAAAGTGCATACCCACAGTTGCTTGGTAGTATGGATAATGGATACTATTGGCAGCAAAATGACACCAGGTGTTAGACCTCTGTTCAGCAACCTTGGTACTTGAGTTTTGGCTAAAAAAGAATTTAGAATCAAGACTCAAACTATAAGAGAAAAGTAATTTAGAAAGTCATACAGGTAGAAGAAGTAAGCTGTAAAAGAAATGGGCTCAAGAAATGGGTTACAGAGGTAAAGCAAGGCCTTTGGAGCCCTAGGAGAAAAAAAAGAGGCAAGAGAAACGCCCCTGGGAAAGAAAGTGTGAGGCATGGGCGTGCTCCGTAGAGAGAGCACACTGGGTCATTGGTCCTGAGGGCTTTTATCTGGAGGTCTCAGGAGAGGATCTCAATAGAATATTCATCAGCTTTCTGAGTTTGTCTCCTCAGGTCTCCACTGATTGGTTCACCCAGGGCAGGGGGTCACTAGTACCTTCATCTGGTTTTGCTGCCTTCTGAGCCTGGAGCTGAAACACAGCTGAGGCCTCGATATCAACCCCAGGTGTTAATACTGAAGGGAGTGGTGGTGCAGGAGCTTGTAGTTTTGCCTGCTACTGGGCACCTGGAGCTCTCCACCCTGGTGACCCTCTGAACTTGGCCTATATCATTCCTATTCTCATGACTGTCTAAGTGTCTACCACAGATGCCATAGAAGATAAGTCAAAAACTATTCAACTAACCTAGCAAGGTTTCAGTGAGTTTCATGTGAGAAAGTGACTAACAAAGTACCAATCCATATTTGATGTGTCCATATACATTTGCAATAATTTTTATGGCTTTATGATATATTTTGTACTCACCTATTCTATTACAGTTTCTATTAAGGAACTGCTCAAGAAAAAATGTACTGTCTCTCATTAGACTTATAATAGAATTTCAGAGGTTCTGTTTTTTTCTATTTCTCATTGCCATCAAACATTTTTCCTACTTCTACCTTTATACTCTCTTTGTCAAAAGCATGCTTATAATCATTGTCTTACATTTCCTTCCCCTTCCTCCTTTTTTCTTTGATCATCTCCAACATCCCTTTATACAGCTCCCTCTCTTGCCTCATCAATGTTAGAACTCTTACTACTTTTCTAATAATGCTGTATCATTTTAAAGCATTTGATTTGTTTGAATATCATACATGAACCATAAATCTGCTTATACAGCACAGTTCCCAATATCTCTCTGAGCACAGGTGTTTTTTTAATTGTTTGTTTGTTTTAAAACAAATTATGTCATATAAAAAAACAGCATCATCAATCAAAGAAAGCGGACCTAACTACATTTGCAGCTGCATCTTTTATTTGTACCTGCCTTGTAAGGAAAGAATTCACCATATGTGATCCTGGAAAGACTGCTTTTCACTTTATTCAGGTTGATTTGCTTTGGGGCCTCTATTTTAGGTGTACTTTTCCTTTGGCCACCTTACTTGGCCAGTATTCTCCTGATTATTTTTTATATTCAATGATTGAATGATTAAATTCTGAAAATTATTTTTGTTATCTCAACTCTACATTTCCATGATGAAACTTTTAAAATTTATTTTCAGAATTAAAAAAACAACAACACCTTTTTTCTTCCATAGGTGGGGCAATCTGGTTATTAGCCCTGACGGTTGAACAGAAATACTTTGAAGTGGCTTACAAGACAGGAGGGATAAGAATGGATGCTCTCCTCTGCAAAGGTACTTTGCTCTCTCTCTTCCTGGACAACAATTCAAAAACTTAACTATTTCATGCAGCCAAAATGCAAATTCCATGTATCAGTGGATTTGGAAATAGCCTAAGTTACTTTGTCAACACACCCACACTCACACACACAAGGAGATGCGAACGATTACAGAAGACCCTCGGAAGGATGTCTTCCATTTGCTTGCCAAAATGTACACCTCGCACTCTACCCCTTGTCCTTCTGTTTCTGTCTTAGGCTGACTTACACAATGGGCTTTCGTACTTTGGCTTCTGTTTAAGTTAGGAAAAGTAGAACCCTTTCAGATCAAAGGAAGAAAGAACAGAAAGGAAAGGTCAAAATCTCATTTTCCGTAGGTTCACAGAAAGCTGGATAGGTCTCATCTTTGAAGACACCCAGACCTCTCTACAACTGTACTCCCTTTTCTTGGAAATTATTATCACCTCTGCATCTTCAGGTGGAAGGTTTGTAACAACTTCACTGTTACCGACCACCGGGTAGCACCCTGTTCGTTACAGTTTTCCAACACTCTGCCCACTCCTTTGTTACTCTTTCTTAAATTATCTTCAACTATCTTAAGTTGACTGTTTCTTTCTGGGAACCCAACTGATTAATTACATCTAAAAATTATTTCTAAGAAAAGTTACTATAGATATTAATCCTTATAAAGACTGACCGANCTGTCTTAGGCTGACTTACACAATGGGCTTTCGTACTTTGGCTTCTGTTTAAGTTAGGAAAAGTAGAACCCTTTCAGATCAAAGGAAGAAAGAACAGAAAGGAAAGGTCAAAATCTCATTTTCCGTAGGTTCACAAAAAGCTGGATAGGTCTCATCTTTGAAGACACCCAGTACTCCCTTTTCTTGGAAATTATTATCACCTCTGCATCTTCAGGTGGAAGGTTTGTAACAACTTCACTGTTACCAACCACCGGGTAGCACCCTGTTCATTACAGTTTTCCAACACTCTGCCCACTCCTTTGTTACTCTTTCTTAAATTATCTTCAACTATCTTAAGTTGACTGTTTCTTTCTGGGAACCCGACTGATTAATTACATCTAAAAATTATTTCTAAGAAAAGTTACTATAGATATTAATCCTTATAAAGACTCCATGTGTTTACCTAATGACCTCATTTAGTGCTGGTTCTAAATACTTATAAAAGTCACAAGACACAATCCTTTCAAATAAAATAATAAAACCAGACAGAATTTAACATGGACTTAGTCACGAGCATATCCCTTGATAATTGCAAGGGTTGGCCATCAAGTTTTTAAAAGATTCTTTAAGAAATTTATTAAATGTTACCTTGCAGATTATGAATAGCAAATGGATACTTTAGGCTTACACTAAAATTTCCAGTGCCAGTATCAAATCAAAAAGTGATGGAATATCTCAAACAACTTAAATAGATGTGAAAATGTGCTGTGGGAAAATCGTGTTAAATGTCTCAAGTACTTTGGTTATGGCAAGAATATGATGTCAAAGATTTATGTGGGAACATTTTGAATAAAACTTCCATAAAATGTGAGAACAAAAATAAAGTACCATTTTTCAATAAATGAATTTTATTAAAAATACTAATTTAAATATATGCTTTATTAAATTGATACATTAATATTGTAAGATGACCTCTAACTGTGACAAAAATATCTTTAAGAGTTTAACTTTGAAAATCCTGAAAACAACTGCAAAATATTACCCACTGAAAAAACAAAGTACAATTCACAACTGGTTCACTTTTGATCGGGCATATGCAGTTCTTTTACTCCTCAAATATAATTTCTCAATGAGTTTTAGACTCATCCACTAGGGTTAGGTTGTGAGTTAGAGGTAAGTGTTAGGGGTCAGGGTGAGGGTGAGGGTGAGATGCCCGCCCATGACCACTGCCATGACCCCCTTCTTGTTTCAGCTTTGGAGTTTCTCCCCGGCTGACTGACTCCACGTGCTTTGCCACAGCCAACTTTAACCTGCATTCTTTCATTCCTGTTCTCAAGACTGCTGATTAATTATTGTACAAAATCAAACCTATTGTGCTTATTTTAGTTAAAAGTGAACTCTTCTCTGAATTCCAAATTATATAGTAATGATTAATTTTGTAATGGGCCTTCTCAGAAATAAAGTTGTGAGTATTTACTTTTCATGAATCAAGTTCTTCCTAAGCTTTCAAAATACAAGATGTGGTTGAAAAGAAAAAAAGAAAGGAAATATATTTAAAATAAAATATAAGATGTGGTAAATAATGTCTCATTGGAAATTATATTTGTGCTCTTATGAATAAGCACATGGAGAGAGTAGAGAAATCCAGTTTAGTGTATTCAGTTGATAAAATGATATTCCACATTTGTTTTCTCAGTGTCAGAACAACATCACGTGTCTGGAATTCTAGTATTCTTGCCCCATGGCATTTAAAAATTTTCAACCTTAAAGTAGGTTAAAATAACCCTAAAATAGGTTTAATATAATAGGTTTATTAAAATGTAAAACTGTCCATCTAAAAAACCTTGTTCTTGTAGCTGGTAAAAAATAGAAATGCTTTCTCATCATATTTTTCACATGTATTACAAATGCATTTTAAGATCATAAAAAGTGAATATGAAGTATATTTGCCATAATGCCTGATACTGTAACTCAAAGTACTCTTCAGTGAATCACAGAATACTTCAATTATTGTAAGAAATCAAGAGGAAAAGTGGACATGTGTTCAGTCCTGTGAGCAGTAACAATTCATCTTTGTTTTCAAGTTTCCAAATGCAGGATTTAAAACAGAAGGCTCAGTAGGAAATTTTAGAAAGGCTAGGGATGACCTCAGAAAATTAAGTAGCAGAGGAAACACCATTCACATTTCAGACAATGTTAACCTCATTCAAGAGAAAACAAATCCCAAAGGATATGGAGTTGGTGCAAAAATTACTAGACATTTTCTGCAAAATGAAAATGTATGATGAAGCCTGAAATTGCTATTCAATGGCAGAGGAATATAAAAAGTGTCTTAAGACAGTTCAACAAATTTCTCACAGTATAGCTTTAAAAAATCTCATGTCTAATGGAGAATGACAACAGCAGTGTATGGAAAAAATCAACTTAAAGGAGCAATATTGCACTTTACTCCTGATTATTAGTAATGGAAAACAGAACATTATGTACTCTTAAAGCAAACAAGCAAAAGAACTAACACCATAAACAAAATAAGAACAATAGCAACAATAAAAAACTAATATCAAATGCGTCTCCACTCCATTTAATTAAAGACATAAAAATGATTTAGTAGAAGTAAATAATAGCACTTGAAATTGAGAAAAAATGGTAGAATCATGATGCATTTACTTTATTTCAGTCCTTAGTGGATTCCTGATTATCCGCATATGCGACTACTCTGGGGTGAGTGGTAGTGGTTTTGTATTGCATACATCTTCTCTCCTGTACCTACTTACACAATATAAATACATAAAACATGCCTATTCTTTCACCTGCTGCATGGACACGCCTGCCAGCATTTTTTTTCTATGTAATTTTCCACACAACATTCTAAGGTACAGATATATGCTAAACTGTATCTATTTTAGAGCAAGTGATACTTTCTTTTTAGATTGGCAGCTGATAACAAACTTGATGTGTAATTCATGAGAGCATTTAATAATGAGTCCCACAACAATTTTCTTCCAGGTTTGTCATAAAGATGAAATCAGATAATGGGTGAAAGCTTTTAGATAAGCATCTGCACTTAGTAAATGCTCACTAAGTTAGCTATTACCACTTTCATGATCATTATTATTAGTCTCATATTCACAGCACCTCATAGGCTGCCTTCATCTATGTGACTTGCTTGAATAGTTTCATAATCCACTTATTTGGAAGACATTCCATGAATATAAACGGGTTATCAGACAACATACTAGGGACTAGTAACCTTTTTACAGTTTGTGAAGCTAAAGGGACATATAAATTAAGACAACCAAGGTTGGTAAGTGGTGTGAGAGAGGAAGAACAGGGCACCATGACAGCACATGTGGAAAAGCCCCCCAGTATGATGGGAAGGAGCACAACTGTGAAAAGGGTGATACACCAGGCAGGGAAAGCTTTTCGGATCAAGTGAAACTGAGTCATAAGCAGTATGACTAACCCAATCCCTTTCTCGGTTCTCTTCATCCCATTTGCACTGAGAGCCCTGATGTTATTAGACTCAGAGAAGTGAGCATTCAGCTGGAGTAGATGCAGCCTGAGTTCCTGCACACACACAGATACCCATCAGAAACCTGGGCAGAGAAATAAATTGACCAGAAAGGAGAAACAAGGACAATGTAGGCTATTTTGCCTGCTTCAGAATATTTTTTTAGCAAGGCTGTGTGCTTATTTTTTTTGAGAGCTCTCTAGACAGGAGATAAAGTTGATTAAAAGAAGATTATAAATGGACTTTCCAGTGCTTTTACTTTAAAAGTTAAGTATATTGAGACCTATTAAAAGCAGTATAACAAGTAAAGAGCTTTGATGTGTAAAAAGAGAAATGTTCATGAAGAGTTTCATACCAAAAAATCTACAAAAATAATCTTCTCCACTAGTGGAGTTACGCTTCAACAGAAAAAAAAGTTCTCAATTTATAAAACAACTTCATGCACATAAATTTAAAAATGCATTGGAGGAAGGTGGGGAGAACTGGGGGAGGGGGGGCTGGGATGGAAGTATAAGACAGAAAACTGTACTTGAACAATAATTAAATAAATTTAAAAAAAGAAAAAAAGAGGCCCTGGCTGGTGTAGCTCAGTGGATTGAGCGCGGGCCTGTGAACCAGACAATCGCGGTTCGATTCCCAGTCAGGACACATGCTTGGGTTGCAGGCCAGTTTCCGGCAGGAGCCAGTTCCCTGCAGGGGATGCACAAGAAGCAACCATACATTGATGTTTCCTTTCTCTCTCCTTCCTTTCCCCTCCAAAGATAAATAAATAAAATATTTTAAAAATTAAAAAAATAAAAAAAGAAAATATATTTTCCATTATAGTAAAATGTTAAAATTTAACCATAGTCTTTTGATTCAAATGCCACTACAGCTTACTAAGGGAATTTATTTATACCAAATTTATATATATATAAATTCCTAAGCCTCCCTATATTCGGCCACACTTGTCCTCCTCATAGAATGTCATTGTATAACACATTATCTATTAGAAAACTTTCCACATACTATGTAATATATAAAACCAAACAAACACAGCAAAGATAATTATAGTATTTTAATGATCATCCCAACAATGAATAAATATTTGTGAAACTAAGATGTCCAAAGTTTTCATAAATGTACAAAGTTTTTGTTTTATTTCAAACAATGAAACAGTCTACATATTACATCTATAACCATTGACTTATGTTTTTATTGCACTGCTGCTACCATAAATATATAACATCCTTTTTTCAGTTATAAGGCACAATAATATCGCAGAAAAGTAAAGGTTTTTTGGTTAATTCTATGCCCCTTATTAATGGTATCTTCACTTTCTCTAGCAGTCTATAATGCTCTCATCATTTACTACAAGGGTCTTGCCCTCTACTCTGAAATGGAAGGAGGACAATCTATTTCTATTAATATACAAACATTTAAGGAATTGGTATAAAATTATTTGTTATGAAGTATGAAGAGGTGAGTTTTAGTAATATGTTATCCATCTGCACATAGATAACTCTAAGAGAAATTACTGTGTCTTTTAGCTATGTATTTCTTATGTACAAAGCTATTAGCTAACAAAGTTAAATAAAAGATAATTTAAAAAAATGTAAGTGAAAGCACTTGGTAAACATTTTAGGGCCAGATAAACATAGGGATGTTGTTAGTAGAGCTTCTGCTAGTCACTGTGATATGGTGGTGCAGTTTTTGAAATCTTACTACATTTCACTTTTGTATATCTGGATCCCCTGAGGTCTCCTCTGTACACTCTGCCCTGCTCTCTTAAACCAGGGAGTAGGTAGACACAGAGAAAATATATGTTCAAAACATGGAGGAAAATAGGATTTCCTGGATTTCAGATTTTGAAGTTCTAGGCCCCAGGAGGTAAAATTTGGACTTAAATTTTTGGGGAAGAAATATGGTGGGAGTGACGTGGGAAGATGGGACATATCCACAAGAAGAGAAATCCATGAGTAGAAGAGAGATTGGACCCTGGATGATGTGGTTCAGTGGGCTGAACCAACCAACCTGAGAACCAGGATGTTCTTGGTCCAATTTCCAGTCAGGGTGCATGCCTAGGTTGCAGGCCAGGCCCCCAGTTCGCGGCATGCAAGAGGCAACTGATCAATGTATCTCTTGCACATTGGTGTTTCTCTCTCTGTTTTTTTCCCTCCCTTCCCTTATTTCTCTTAAAATACACAAATAAATATTTACAATCATTTTTTAAAGAAGAGATTGGAAGTTGGGGAGCCTGTCACCACTGAGTCACAGGAAGAAAGATGGTGTTGAAAGGCCCTTGAACAGCCTCCAACTGCCCCACCCCCACCACATCTTGTTCTTTCTTAACCGGGCAAGTATGCTCCTGCCTCAAGGTTGTAGCACTATTCTTATTCTTTATGCATAGTGTTTTTCCCCAATAGCCTCATGGCTTGGTCCCTTTTCACATTCAGTTTGTCCAAATGTCATCTTCTCCATAAAGCCTGACCCTGACTACTTCATTTGCAATAGCAATAAGGACTTCCAGTCAGGATGGCAATGTAGGCAGACATGGCTTGACTCTTCATACAACAACATCAAAATCACAACTAAAATATAGAATAACCATCACTCAGAACCATCATAAATCTAGTTGAATGGAAGTCTGACAACTACAGAATTAAAAATACCGCATATACCCAGAAAAAGGGAGTTATGGCAAGCTGGAGCCATAACTGAGACTCCATGAACCAGGCTAACACTGTCTGACCACCTTGGAGATACCCAGAGAGTGTACCACACCCAACTTATGAGCCCACCCCAGTTGCTTTTCCATATGAATGGCTGGTCTTGGCTCACACTTCACAATTTCCTAAACCCTCTCAAAGAAGCAACAGCTGGCTCAGTGAGCCCCAGGCCCGGCACTTGCAGTAGGCAGCCCACTTGCCTCCTTGGCTTCACCTGGGAATCGCCAAGTCCAGTACAAGTAGCAGCCTTCTCAGATAGCTTTATGGCTCAGGCAGGGTGGCCCCAGCAAAACACAGCTGGGGACTGACCTTGGCCTGAACTATCTGGGAAACCCCAGGGCTACTGCACCCAGTGGACAGCTATAGACCATGGGGCAGCACCTCCACCCTGTGCCTGCCCAGCTCATCCTTTATGGAGGGTGGAGGTTGGTGGTAAGTGATCACAACCAATCCTTTCAGCTGACTGGCCTGGGTAAATTGCTCCCATTGATCTGTCAACAGCAACCAAGGCTCAATTCTGCCCACAAAAGGGTACACCTTGAGTACCCATCTTGAGTGATAGTGGAGGGTGTGCCACTGGACCCTATAGGACACCTATTATGTTAGGCCACCCAACCAAGGCAGGGAGTCAAAGCTGCTCTACCTAATACTTAGAAATAAACATAGGGAGGTTGCCAAGATGAGGAGATAAAGAAACATAGCCCAAATAAAGAACAGATCAAAACTCCAGAAAAAGAGCTAAATGAAATGGAGATAAGCAGCCTATCAGATACAGAGTTCAAAGTGCTGGTTTTAAGGATGCTCAAGCATCTTAGTGAGGACCTCAACAGAATACAAAAGATCTAGACAGAAACAAAGGATATACACTAATTAATGTAAATAACAATTCACAGGAAAACAACAATAGAGTGGGTGAAGCCAAGCATCAACAATGAAACAAAAAAAACAACCAATAAAAACAAAAAAAATAATTAAAAAAATGATAGGGTAGTATAAGCAACCTCTGGGACAACTTCAAGAAGTCCAACGTTTGGATCATAGTGGTGCCAGAAGGAGAGAAAGAAAAATAATTGGAAATCTATTTGAGAAAATAATGAAACAAAAATTCCCTAATTTGGTAAAGGAAATAGACATGCAAGTTCAGGAAGCACAAAGAGTCCCAAACCAGATGGATTCAAAGAAACCCACTCCAAAACACATCATAATTAAAATGCTAAAGGTAAAGAGAGAATCTGAAGAAACAGCAAGAGTAAAGCAGTTAATTACCTATAGGGAAGTCCCCATAAGACTGTCAGCTGATTTCTTGAAAGAAACTTTGCAGGTCCAAGGGATGGGCAAGAAATATTCAGTCATGAAAAGCAGGTCCCTATAGCCAAGATTGCTCCCAAGATTGCTCTATCCAGCAAAGTTATCATTTAGAATCAAAGGGAAGAGAAAGAACTTCCCAGATAAGAAAAAAACAGAAGGAGTTCATCATCACCAAACCATTATTACATGAAATGTTAAAGGGACTCATTCAGAGAAAAAGATGAAAACTATGAACAACAAAATGGCAAAATATATAATATCTATCAAAAAGTGAATCAAAAAATAAGTTAAGCAAACAACAAACATGACAAAAAAACAGAGAATCATGGGTACAGAGAGGATTTTGATGGTTGCCAGATGGGAGGGAGGTGATTGGGGATTGGGGGAAGAGCTGAGGGGATTAAGAAGTACAAATAGGTAGCTACAGAATAGCCAAGGGGATGTAAAGTACAGTATAGGGGATGGAGTAGCCAAAGAACTTATATATGTGACCCATGGACATGAACAACAGGGGAGAGAGATTGCCTGACAGAGTGGGGGTGCTGGTTGGAGGCAGGGAAAGGGGGAAAATCAGCATGACTGTAATAGCATAATAAAATATATTTTTAAAAAATAGCAATCAGCCCTAGCTGGTATAGCTCAGTAGATTGAGCACGGACCTGTGAACCAAAGGATCGTGGTTCGATTCCCAGTCAGGGCACATGCCTGAGATGCAGGCCAGTTCCCAGCAGGGGATGCACGAGAGGCAACCATATATTGATATTTCTTTCCCTCTCTCTTTCCCTTACCCTCTAAAGATAAATAAATAAAATCTTTATAAAATAGCAATCAGCCCATTTCCAAGCACGTTTCCACCCGATTCTTTGTGTTTTCTCTGTAATTCTCATCACCTTCAAATATAACTCTATTATTTCCTTATTTTCCTATGTTGCTGTTTGTCTTTCCACATTAGATATGTATTCTATGAGGATAAGAATTTTGTTTCTTTCATTGGTTGTATACATCAACAAAACAGAAACACCTGAGACAGAACTTGGTATAAGTAGCTGTCTGTTAATTATTTTATAAGTTAATAAATAAGTATAGAGTTTAAGCTATTTATAATATTGTTTTATTAATATTCTTTTAAAATATGTCTTGTGAATTAAAGCATTTCTTTCCTTCTTAAATGTACGCCTAGAATGTTTTTATAGATGCTTTTCAATTTCTTTTCAGATAATTTTAATCATTGTTTAAAATGTTTCTACTCTCAAGCTGCCTGTGATATTCAGTGTGATTCTTGTTTGAGTTTTTGAGAATAAGGCTTGTAGAATATTCCACCAAATACAAGGGAGGCTGTATAATTCCTTTTATACCAGGATCAATAACCATCTGAATTGGACAGATTAAATTAGCCACAGGCTGGTTTGGAAGCAGGAGGATAGATGGACAGCTTCTGTGAGTTTCTTGCAGTTCTATACAAAGTGTTTGTTAAAGTTTCAATGAGAAAAGGCACTAAAATGCAAAGGTAAACATTCTGCTTTAAAGTGATAGAGACAAATGGCCTTCTACAGCACAGACCTTTTCAGGGATGGTATAGATCATCTGCATTATGTTTTTGTATTGCCTGTGAAAAGGATGTGTGGAGAAAGGCACGACTTGAAATTCAGTTCCAATATCAGGTTGGCTCAAAGCTTTGCTTCTTAGTAAATCCAACCAAACACACTGACATTTTCAGAGTGCATCTGATACATTTCAATAATTAATTCTTAAGTCAAGAAAGAGTCAAGGAATCAGATGAAGAAGCACAGTGGGCTGAAAAATGCCAGTGGGAAGGGAAAAAAATCAGCCATAGATAAAACCTTTTCAAGCTGAAAAGAGGTCAGTGGGATACCACTGGGAACAGGGAGGAAGCTTCAGGTTTTTGTTTTTTTATTATTATTGTTATTTACATAAACCACCCAGAGAGCAATGTAAGCCGCTCAGGCACTAACTTTGCAGAAATTGGTAGACTCAGAAAAAGAAAAATCCAATCACGCAGCAGAAAGAACTAAACCAATGAAGTACATGCACAAAAAGCAGTCAGAGAAGAAAAACCTCGGATAAAAAAATTCTCTTTTAAAGAAATCAAATTGTGGAACAATGGCGCTGGACAGAAACTCAACTCAAAAACTATGCCTAAAATTCTCCGTTGGAAATTTTCATCTGTGTTCCATAGATGGCTTTTATGTTTGGATCAGAGAGTGTCACAGAATTGCCACCCGAAGCATTAGAATTTTATTAGTAGTTGAGCATTTTTTAATGTGGAAAAGATATATTACATAAAAAAAAAAACATTTTAGACATGCCAGAATTGCTAGTGAGATAAACAAACATCATTTTGAAGTACCTGTTTTGCAAAACTATTTTTCATGACGTCTTAGGGTATATTTCTGCTCTAAATAATTATTCTTCTTTATACTACCAATACAACTGCAATAAAAATAGAATTTAAAACTTATGTTACTGAGAGCTAATTTAAAGATGCCAATTTAACTTTTTATTATCTATTTCTTAAAAGTTCATCATGTGCTTTTCAGAATGGATAGGCAGATCCAATCAGATCATTATATTCAGTGACCTAGTGAGAGTATTTCCTTACAGTGGCTTTCAGCACAAGGTGTCAGGAAAGATTCCTACATGTAGAAATATTTGTATGCATCACATCTACAGCATGCTTTATTAGGTAAAATTCACCCACTTGAAGAAAGAAGAATACTTCCACAGGCAAATGCCTACAGCCTGGCATAAGAACCACTAGATGACACTATCATAGTGCTAGTTGTACTCAGTGATCAAAGCCTCTAATAAGGAAAACAAAATAACAATATGTTTATTTTTAAATTAATGGAAATATCAGTATGGGAGTGCGTGCTGTTGTATTCTATAATCTAGTAATAGAAAACGAGAGAGCGTTAGATTCTGCTAGACAAAACCCTTTCTATTCCTTAGCTGCTGTACCAGTACTTAATATGCAATAGGTAGTCACCTACTGGAAAAAAACATATATCTTGTATCCATCAAGTATTTCTAAGGAACAATAATTTGTAAAAATAAGTGTTTTGAATTTAGAAATTCACTACATGAATCTTTATAACTCAAGTGATACAAAATAGCAATTTCCAGGGGTTTTTTTTCTGTGAGCCACAGAAAAGGATGACTTTTTGAGAAAACTAAATCATATGTATTTTAGTTCCCATTTTATTTTTTGAGTGAAACAGCAAAATATGCCATGTAAATGGGGGGAGTAACAACTACATTTGATATTTTAAATTTTAGCTTGAATAATATGAAGTGGCAGTGGTATAGATCAGGAATTTTCCATGTGTGAGGTGATTTGTTATTTGGCAAAAAAATAATGAAGTCACTGTATATATTTTTTTCTCTTGGGGAAAATAAAGTATCTAAGACAGGGACAAGTGACTTTGCACTAATGCACTTACTAATTATATGAAAAGATTTCAAAACTGTAAGCAGAGAAGCTATTGGCTTAAACTGTGTCTGTTTATACTGAAATAGAAGATGATGCCTATATATCTTAGATGCTCAGGTCACATGGTTGGAAGAATTTCATCTCTACTTAGGACTCTAGTAATTCCTATACTAGGACTGGACAAAGCTCAGAGCATGATCCAATTAAATCCTGTTAATGTTACTAGGTATCCCAGGAGGTGGCTATTTGAGGGAAACATACCAATAGAAACATAAAAGTGCCTGTCAATTTGGAGAGAGGGGAAGGAGAACTCTTGCCCTGGACAAGAATTACTGATGCCTCTTTGAACTATTCAAGGGAAAAGCTGCTAGAACAGGTGAGTAAAGAGTTGAGCTTTGAGAACAGAGCATATAATTTGAAACTGAATGTATATACAAGTATCAGATGTGAAGAATTAATCAGATCTGGAGAACTGCAGACATACTACAGAGAGCCAAAAGGGAGTTGGTTCCAAATACTTTGTAATAAGGTAACAGGGACAGATTCCTTTCTAAGAAAACAAACAAACAAACAAACAGTTAATCAAATGGAACCAGCAAATGTTGTAGGAACTTAGGAACTTGAAACTCTTAAATATGGGTGTAAATTCTTTTGGTAATTTGAAGAAAAAAACAAGTAGAGAATCTGGTGGAAAACTGCTATTCTGATACCGGAAGATTCCTTATATTTGCAGTAAGAAAGAAAGGTTCTTTCTTTCTTACTATTCTTTTGCCTTCCCAAAAGGAGGAAGGCAAAAAAGAAGAAGAAAAGAGTGCAGTTGGTAACAATAACACAAGTAGCAAAGCACAGCAAAAATGAAAGTATCTCAAATAACAAACCTGCAGTATAGTCAGTATATATAGACTGACCTAATGGTGGCTTAAGCAGATCATTGGAATTAGTGTCAAGAATGTGAGTTATCTGATCTCCACATTGTCAGAAAGGGTACGTTATATGTGATCTATTACTGAAGCTATTGGGCCAAATGCTATTACAGCTCTCATTTGGACAATGCATGCAAATAAAGCATACAGATTATTTATTGGAATAGCAAAACATTCTGTAAAATAAAGTGAGCAGAAATGCAATACTATATCATAGATACAAAAAAGATAGAATGGTTTATAAAATTCCTTAGAAAATAAAATGCTACTAACTTTATCCATTACAACTAGATTTCAATTACAATGTGTAATTAATTTCCTTGCTTTAAGTTTTTGACCCTGATATTGATTGTATTTGGCTACTCATTAACACCTAAAAGTATTATTCATATCAGACATGTTTTGAAGAAAAAAGTAGCTGATTAAGCTAAAGCTGTTCTCAAGAGTAACAATTAAATGTTTTCACTTATATAATAGAGCACATCTGTTCTTTGCATATGACTCTCACTAATTTAAAAAATTATTTTGAAAGCAAACTTCAGTGTCACATGTCACAGAATTTGTTAATTCAAATATTTTAATTCTTATTTTTCTGACATGTCTTTGTTTTGAATTACCAATAATAGATTGTCTTATGAGGTAGCTAATATATTTTTTCATATTCAGACAATTATATAAATTTTATATTTCCAGTGCTTCTTTTTTTTTGCAGTGCCTCTTACCTGTGACTATAAAAGCAATGCTTTATTTTTTTAAAGATTTTATTTATTTATCTTTAGAGGGGAAAGAAAGGAGAGAGGGAGAGAAATATCAATGTATGGTTGCCTCTCCTGAGTCCCCTCCTGGGAACTGGCCTGCAACCCAGGCATGTGCCCTGACTGGGAATCAAACCGCAGTCGTTTGGTTTGCAGGCCCGCGCTCAATCCCCTGAGCTACTCCAGCCAGGGCTACAATGCTTTGATAAATTAAAATAGTTTTATTATCTTTCAAAGTAAGAGCATGCATGCTCTGACATGGTGTTCCCCACAATAAATGCAACTTGCATTTTATAAGTATTTTAATAATTTTATTGTCATGTTATTCACTTCCCAGCCACTTTTTTCCTTTAATATTTTTCTGTTCTTCAATTATATGTTCAAGTTAATTTCAGATCTGTTATTTACATTTGCAAACTACTAATGAGGCTGAGACAGTTAAATGACTTTATAAGAAAACAATTTCCAATTTATTTAAACCAAACTAACATAAAACATACTTCTGCACATTAATTTCTCTACCAGTTTTAAAACTGATAACATGGTTAATATCTTAAAGCTTACAATCCATACTCCAATCCATTTTAAGATGACAGTTTCCTCAAAGGCTACCGAAAACTTGTCAACCACAAAACCAGCCTAAGTATTCCTTCCCATTTTGTTTTAGTATGTAAATAGGTACAATTCAAAGTTGTAAATTAATAATGCAAACTTTCATTCCATGAAGTTACTACAAAGTCAAAAATAAGTGTGATAATCTAAGGCAAAATGTTTACTTACTAGAGGTATGTTTTTGTAAATATATGTAGTCTTTTAAAAATAGGTTCTAAACATATACATTTTTACTGCTATGTATAATTTATTTTAAGTCATTGAGACACGTCTGTTATAATAATAGACTTGATTTCAAAATATAGAAATTACTGTTTTTGTCTAGTGTCATATAAATTTCAATATTTTTGAAACAATCAATAAACAATTAAATGCAAATGAATTAATGTTTCATCAAATGCATTTCTAGTTGTTAGTTTTTTAATTTATTTTTAGATATATTCTCTTATTGATTTTAATATATGCAGCATGGTATTAACTATATACATGGTAACTATATTAAATATACATATATTAAATTTCATTCTTATCACTTTACTTCTCTCATAACTGAAATTTTATACCTTTTGTTCCCCTCTAGCCCTTTCACCCATACCCTTACCCTTTTATCATCTATTCTCTGTATCTATGAGCTTGGTTTTCATTTGGTTTGGTTTTATAAGTCTTGTTTTGTTAGATTCAACATATAACTAAAATCATGCTATATTTGTCTTTGTCTGACTTATTTCACTTGGCATAATACCCTCAAGATCCATCCATGTTATTGCAAATGGCAATGTTCTAATTTTTTTCATAGCTGAGTAGCCTTCTGTTTTTTGTATAGTCACCTCTTCTTTCATCCATCAGTGAACACTTAGGTGGTTTCTATATCTTAGTTATTGTAAATAATGTTTCAATAAACATGGGGTACATATGTCTTTTATAATTCATGTTTTCATATTTTTTTGAAAAATACCCAAAAGTGGAATTGCTGGATCAAATGATAGGTTGCTTTCTCATTTTGTTGATGATCTCCTTTGCTGTGCAAAGCTTTATATTTTGATGTAGTCTCATTTGTTTATTTTTGTTTTTGTTCCCTTGCTATTAAAGTCAGATTCAAAAATTTTTGCCAAGACTAATATTAATGAACTAATTGCCTACATTTTCTTCAATTTTTAAAATGATTTCAGCTCTTAAATTAAAGCCTTTAATCCACTTCGAATAAATTTTTGTCTATGGTATAAGACAATCAGATAATTGTCTAGTTTCATTCCCTCATATGTGGTTGTTCAGTTTTACTAACATCATTTATTGAAAAGACTTCCCCCATTGTATGTCCTTCTCTGTGTTATGCATTCATTGTCCATGTGCATGGGTTTACTTCTGGGGTACTCATTTTGTTACACTGATCTAATTGTCTGTTTTTATTCCAATACCATACTCTTTTGATTACTATACATTTGTAATATAGTTTGAAATTAGGGAGTGTGATGCCTCCAGCTTTGTTCTTTCTTAAATCTGATTTGGTTATTTGAGGTCTTTTGTGGTTTTAGAAAAACTGTAGGATTGCTTGTTCTTTTTTTTTAAAGTCGTTGGGATTTTTATAGGCATTGTATTAACTCTGTAATTGCTTTGGGTAATGCAGACATTTTAACAATATTAATTCTTCCAATCCACAAACATAGAATATCTTTCCATTTATTTGTGTCTTCTTCATTTTTTTATCAGTGTCTTCTAGTTTTTAGTGCACAGGTTTTTAACCTGTTTGGTTAAATTTATTACCAGTTAGTTCATTCTTTTGATACAATTATAAATGGGATTGCTTTCTTTCTCTCTCAGTAGTTTGTTGTTTGTGAACGGGAAGACAGCTGATTTTTGTAGATTGATTTTATATCTTGCAAATTTACTAAATTGTTCATTAGTTCTAACAGTTTTTTAATGGAGTTTTAGGGTTTTCTATATATAAAATCTTGTCATCCACAAAGAGTCACAGTTTTACTTCTTGCTTTCTAATTTGGATGTCTTTCCTTTCCTAATCGCTCTTGCTAGGACATTCACTAACATTTTGAATAAAAGTGGCAAAAGTAAGTATCTTTGTCTTATTCCTAATTTTAGAGGAAAAAAGCTTCTAACTTTTCACTGTTGAGTGGCTAGATTTTAGAATAGAACAATTGCAGTTTATAAGAAGTGCAGTGGGTGTTTTATTATTATTATTTTTTTTTAGTATTTCTTATAGGGCTGTGAATATATGCATTTATGTCTTTTATTTTAAGGAAAATAACCAGAACTTTAAAAAATTTAGGTTCTACCAACTTGTCTGCTTTACTTAATTTTTTTTACAAAGAGAGAAGTAAGGTGAATTATAGTGATTGAAATAGCTATAGAAGAAATGCTTACTAAACACTATTTTTCTATTATAATATGGAATTAAATTATGCTGAAATGACCATACCAGATATATTAAATGATGTTCGAGGTTGAAAAAATCTCAAGTCATTTACTAACACTTCCCAAAAGGATCATGATGAGTTTTAAAATCTATCATCTATCTATCTATCTATCTATTAATCTATCTCTATCTATTGCTATATTTAATATAGAAGTATAAACAATATCCATGGTTTTATAGTTATATTTCACCTAAATCTAAGTGTATCCCCAAGTTTTATAGAGAAAAAATATTTCAATCATAAAGAGTATTTTTTTTTATTTTCAGGTGAGCAAATTTAAAGTTTTCTTTTCAAAATTTTTTAAATTTATTTAATTCTTATTCAAGTACAGTTTTCAATGAGTCAAACATTAGATTAAATAAAAACATATATTTGTACATCTAGGGGAAGTTGTATGCTGATATAGGTAGACATTAGCTTCCTCTCTTCCAGTTTCCTTTTTAATGTGCTATCAGTAACCAGTTGTGCCTGCCATTGTAAATGTTTATTATTGTGATTCCTAAACTCTATGAGATCTAATAGTATTTCCCAAGATCACTTCTGGCTAAAGTGAGAGATGACACTTCTTGAATTATTTGTTAATTGTTCAAGTTAAATAGTATTCCTGACTTGTATCTAGACTAAGTGTTTACTGAAAAAAACCTAATGCCCATTAGATGATTACCCTATCTTAGAAAAAAACAGATTAGTAGGAAACAATTTTGAATCCTATTCTGCCAATATGTGTGTTCTATTTGGCCAAAATAGCAAAACAAAAAATTAGGTAAATTAATGAACCACTTGAAGCTTATTCCATATACAATTATTACTGCTTTGATGTCACTAAAATAATGCCATTGTGAATTATAGACAAGAATCAAATGTCTATGCAACTTTTAATTTGTGGTGTTTAAAATAAAACCAGCAAAAATATATAATTAAGATTTGCAGGTTTTTATGGCTTCTAGCATGCTATTCTTGAAAAGGACTTTAAAAAACATAGTTTTCTTCTCCCTGAATTATTTAAATATGTGAAACTTTTCAATAAGAATATCAATAAGTAAGAACTATTTATGGCAAGACAATGTATCTAATATTTTTCCTGTAATATAATTTGCAATATGTCTTTTGCTTTTGCTTCTGTTCCATGGCACATTATAGACACACTGTTTTATCAGCTAACATATGGACAAGATAGAACTGCCATTCTAGTTTTCTGAGTTTGGGGCTGCAGTTTTGATGAGAATGAATATGAAGAATAATAACATATTTTAAATCTTTTATAGATATTTAGAGGCAATTATTTAATTTATGTTTTTTTTCTGGTGTTTTTTACTGTATGTTTGGAAGAATTTCCTATTCTCTTGAATCTGTCTATGTCTTCCTGATATTACCACCAGCTGTCTAGGCCAACCTACCAGTATTTTTTCCTGGTCTACTTCAATTTTCCAGTAAATTTAACTTATCTCTTTGTCATACACAATAATCTTCTTCCGGAACATTCAGCAATCTCCTTCAAAGTAGAACATGATAATACCCCACCATCTCTTTACTTATATATCTATTCCCCTTTAAAGCCCCTTATTACTTCACATTGTTCCTAAAATTAAAACAAACAAACAAACAAAACTGTAGCAAAACCTTCAGGGCACTGTGTAAGACATTACACTTAGCAAACTCTACAGATTTCACCAATAAACTGTTAGAAATAATAAATGATTTCTGTAAAGTTATAGAGCACAAAATAAATGTAAAAAATCAGTTGCCTGTTTTTATACCAACCCAATGTCAGAAAGAGAAATGAAGAAAACAGTTGTATTTACCATTATATCCAAAAGAATAAAATCCTTATAATTAAATTTAACCAAGGAGGTACTATATCAATACAATGGAAACTATAAGATATCGATTCAAGAAACTGAAAGGGACAAACATAAATAAAAATGTATTTTGTGTTCATGGATTAGAATAATTAATATTGTTAAAATGTCCACATTACTCAAAGTGATCTACATATTCACTACAATTTTTGACAAAATTTTTATGGCATTTTTTCTAAGAAATAGAACAAAAAATCCTAAAATGTGTATGATACCGCATGATTCTGATGGCCTTCTTGAGAAAGAAAAACAAAGCTAGAAACCTCACACTTCCTTATTTCAAACTATATTACAAAATTATAGTAATCAAAGGAGTATAGTATTGGCATGAACACAGACACCTAGATGAACTTAACAGAGCAGAGACCCTGTGGTTATGCAAGTATGATCAATTAATTTTCAATAAAACATCCAAGAATGGGAAAATACAGTGTCTTCAATAATCATTAATTAGAAAACTGGGAAGTCACATGAAAGGAATGAAACTGTCTTACACCATATACAAAAATTGTCTCAAAGGGATTAAAGGCTTGAACATAAGTTCTGAAACAATAAAACTCCTAAAAGAAGCCATAGACTGTAAGTTCCTTGACAATGGTCCTTGCAACGACTTGGATGTGATACTCTCATTTTATCCCTGGTTCTCATTGGTTTCTCTACAGGAACTACACTGGCTTTTTTTTTAGTCCCCTACCTGCACTCCCTTGATTTGGGAAGTTCTTCCCTCTTTTCTCTGACTACTTAGCTCTGACTACTTAAGCTCTGTCATGCCAATCACTTCCTCCAAGAAGTCTTTCTTGTAGTTTTTTTTTTTTCTGACTAACATAAACTTCCCTAAAATCAGAACTCACTCTGCTATTTTGCTGTTGTGTCACAGTAGCAAATTTACATTCTTACAGGTGAATATTTCATCAATCTTTAGATTTTTTACCAAATGGCAATTACAAGATTTTCCATAATTACACATTGCTAAATCTAATAGTAAATGCTCAGTTCTTATCTATTAAGAACATTTAATTCAGTTGAATACCATTTCCTTTTGAAAAATATTTTCTTCACCTATTTTTCACCTATTCTTTTATTCTTCTCACATAATTTTATTATGTGTTTGATCTCTTTAACTTCACATAATTGAGAACTCAGCACTAAGGTTTTCTGATTTCTTCTCTAAGAACACACATACCTTAGATGAACTCATCCATTCTCATAGTTTTATGTATTGTACTGTCAGTTGACAACGATTTCCAGACCATTTATCTACAGCGTAGAGCTTTCTCATGAATTTTATATGCATAGACAATTTCTACTTACTTGTCATCTGCACTTTAAATAGAATTTCTAACTTCACGTATTTAAAAATTGAGCTTTAACTATTTTACTCCAAAAGTCTTCTCCATCTCATAACTGAAACTTTTTTTTTCACCTCTTCAGACAAAAACAAAAACAAGAAATAAAACTTTAAAGTCATTCACACTTCGCTCTTTACGTTACGTCTCGCTCCCAGCAAGCAAATTTGAGTAGGTGTGTTTCAAAAGACCACTTCTCACCACATTCACTGCTACAACTCTACTCCTACCACCATCATCTGTCCCATTTTTTCTTTGAAAAGCTTTCCAACATTTCTCACTGCAGTTTATTGTCATCAGGGCATCCAAACAGATCCTGTTAAAGCAAAATTAGAATTTTTCTCTTCTCTCAGTCTTCCAGTGGCTTTTTATGTCAATTGGGGCAAAGCAAAAGTCCTTATATGACTCAGGTCCTGAATACTTCTATGATCTTCTCTCTTATCTATTTTCCTAGGCTCAGGCTTTTCTCACATAGGGCGGTTCAATGTCCCTTAAATAAACTGTGCTCTAACTACCATTTAGTCCTTCGCTCTTGCTGATTCCTCTTCTTGGAATGCTTCTCCAAGATATCCACATGACTTGCTTCCTCATCACTGATTTTTTCCTCAAATATTTCCTTTTTCTCATCTTCTTGTTCAAAATTAGAAGCACCTCCCTTCTCTACTGTGCCCAAGAATTCCTATCTCACTCCTCTGCTTTATTTTTTTTCTTTATAATGCCCATCGCACTACAACACATTAGCGCATAACCCTATTTTTTCTAATATATGATAAGATCTATACAGAAAAAGTCCAGCTACTGTTGATATAACAAGAACTATTTGCATGGCTTCGATGTAACATGACAGCTGAGAAAAGTGAACTGGAATGCACATGCATGAACAAAGATAAATTCACTGTACTAGTCTGTGGGCAGTAGTTGTCATTGAGTGAGCACGTGTACTGGGTGGCCATTGCATTCAAAGTGACTGAGCAAGTAGAGCAGTGAATCTGCATCAAATTTTGCATTAAGCTTGGACATTCCTCCGAGGAAACTATTAGGATGATTCAGAAGGCCACAGCTGTGGGCAACTGGTGATCGGCAGCTTCATCACAACAATGTGGAGCTGCTGTGTCACATCTCATTCAGAGATTTTTGGTGAAACATCAAACCGCCCAGGTGACTCAGTCCCCCTGCAGCCCAGATTTGGTGTTCTGCAACTCTTGTTTTTTTTCTAAAACTAAAATCATCTTTGAAAGTGAAGATATTTCAGAATATCGATGAGATTCAGGAAAATATGATGGGGCAGCTGATGATGACTGGAAGAACTGTGTGATGTCCCAGGGTGCCTATTTTGAAGGAGACTGAAGCATCATTTTTCCATGTACAATGTTTCTTGTATCTTGTATCTTCTTCAATAAATGTTTTTATTATATTTTTTGTACTACATGGCTGGATACGTTCTGGACAGATCTATTTGTAGCAATGCTGGTGATGTTGGGTAAAGGGTGAAATGAATGAATATGTGAAAGCCCCATAAATTTTTTTATATATACATATATATTTATATATATTTAAATATAAATATAAATATAAATATAAAGTGTATATATATATATACACTCCCCATTATCTTAGTTTAGTTCAAATAAAAAATTTATTTTTACTCCCTTCTCAAGGCTGTTCAGTAAGAAGAACATAAAAGGGATATTATCATTACAAAGTATTTTCATGTACATGGACCATTGGTTGTGGATGCAGAACACTGGCCACATTTTATTTATTACTGAATATGAAGGTTTTGGCTCTGTGATTATGACATTTAATTAATAGCTATTTACCTTTGGATATTCTTTCAATTGTTATAGTTTTGTGAGGTCATTGATAGTGATATTTTCATCCCTGTTCACTGATGTGAAGACTGAAGAGCAAGTAAGTGGTAAAGTAAAAACTAGAATCTAAATACTCTGATTATCTTTACCAAAACTTTTAACAGTACAGTTTGTTCATGGTAAATATTTTATAGTATGATGTCAGGTTAAAGGATTTTTTTCCACTGAAAGTATATACCTATAACTACATCTGAATTAAAATATAAAATAGGATTTATTTTTAGTCTAATGTAATTGTCAGCCTTAGAGCATTTGATTTGACAATGTCCAACTGTTACACATCGGCCACTGTTTTTCTCATTATTAGAGAACTTTTCTATTTGAAAACCTGTAAGAAACCACTAACCTTGGAATTTTAATTATAGACTTTCTAAACCCCGACCCAGCAGATGAAGAATAAGCAAATACCAGTTTTACTAACATAATAGAATGACATGAACCAACTGAATCAGTTGAGTCCCAGAAGATTATGCCTTTTGTTTGAGATGTGTTTAGATAGAATAAAAAGTATTATAATAATTTATTTATAATAGAAATTAGAATATAAACTTCAGGTAGCAACACTTACGCTAATTTTTAATTGCTGTACAAAGTTTATTCTTTTGGTGGCCAGTGTATTATGTTTATCCACTTGGCAAGCTCAAGCAAGCTCAAGCCTGTATTTACATTTCAAAAAGAAAGAGAAAAAATGCAGTTCCATTCAATCAAGTGGAAATTAATATTCTTTCAGATTGGCACATGGAGTATCTAGAGGGGTCTTTCCATCCTGTCCCACACTGGTTTGTATTGTGCAACATTAAGGGAGACAGTTACACAATAGTAAATAATGAAATACTCCATAGAGCCAGTGCATGGCAACACTGCAGTTGGTGACAAATAAAAAACAGACTCCACATCAAATGAGGCTGCAGTTTAAAAGCAACTAACATTATGGATATTTTGACCTACTGAATTATCTTATAAAATTTTCATAAACACACATTTTAACCCTGCTAATCTCCTCTGAGTTCAGCATTTCACATCAATTATGCCCAAAGCTTCTTGAGAACATTAGTCATTTTATTGAGAAACTAGAAACCTCCACACTTTCCCAAGAGGGATTAAGTGAAGATAACATAAGGTAAATGGATGAAAGACCTGAAAGAGAAAGAAAAAGAGAGAAAGAAGCAAAGGAAGGAAGGAAGGAAGGAAGGAAGGAAGGAAGGAAGGAAGGAAGGAAAAGAAGCCTACTGAGAGAATATTTTTTAATCAACAATACACCCAACATGGTAGGTCCAAATTATTTATTTCTGATAAATCATTATCATACTTGACTCCCATTTCCAACTCCAGTTCTACCTGGGTGGATGAGGCATAGGTAAATGCATTTAAATAAATAAGATTTAGGTGAATGCTATTCATTAATCTGGTGTCTTTAAAGATTTTAATAGATTAAAAGCTTGAACTCAGGTGTATATGTCTGATTTGGAATTGTTGCCTCACTCCTTACTCAATTTGAGAACTTAAAAAAAATTTTCTTAACCCTTTGCTTTATTTTCCTCATTTTCTAAAAATGACAATAATAGTATCTATCTCAAAGTCTTCTGTGAGGATTAAATTAGAAAACATATAATGTTAAGTGTAATGCCTACCACACAGTAAACATTCAAGAAGTATTAGCTGTTATAATTATTTTTGTTATCTACTCTTAAAAGCTAGAAAAAAGCTACAGTTATAAATTGTATCTTTAAAAATAACACTGCACTGTCATATGCAGCAATAGCTTTGCCATTTTTCTGAGAGAAGAAAGAGGTAGACTGTGGATTAAGAAACCAATCTCAGCACTGTCCATCTGGAGCCCTTATGCAGGGGTGTCCAACCTTTTGGGGTTTCTGTAACACACTGGAAGAAGAGCTATTTTGGCCACCCATTAAATACACAAACACTAATAAAACCAAAAAAAGTCTCATAATGTTTTAAGTAAATTTACAATTTTGTGTTGGGCTTCAATCATGGCCATCCTGGGCTGCATATGGCCCACAGGCTGAGGGTTGGACACCCCTGCTAGTGAATATGTTATAGAAACATATATTTTTAAATTCTCTGACACACTTCTAACATTCTGAACATATTTTCTTATATCAGCTTTTCCTTGAATTGGATGGGACAAATAAACCTAAGATTCAATAACAGTTTCTTGATGAGTTATTTTTGCTGAAGGTTTTGCAGCTGTTTTGCAAAAGTTTAAATAACACCTCACACTTTTTAAATTGAAATCTAAACATAGCTTCAACAAAAGGAATTAATTGATATATTCAAAAGAAATTAACATATAACTTTGTTCCTCCATGTCTTCAGAGACAAGTTACTTTTACACTTTAAGTATTATATAAACACTTCTATGACATACTTTTCTTAGTGCTTTTATTTTTCTTCTAACACTGGGCTGAAATTCTTTAATGATATCATTTATTCACTTAGGTTTTTAATATTTAAGTATAAAGAAATAAAATATGTATACTTATAGAACATACACATATTTTATACATTTATAATGATTATAAATATAAAAGAATCATGAACATGAAATGTTGCTGATACTTAGTTTTAGTTTTGGGGTTTGTCTTTTACTTCATTTTTTAAAATTTTGTGTTTTTTCACAGACATTTAAATAATAGTAATGATAATAGTAAGTAAAATTTGAGAGTTTATGTCTTTCCTTAGTTTAATTTCTTTTTATATATCATCCCATAGAATTGCCACAGCCACTGGTTGTTCAGTGAAATTATTCAAACTCTACAAGTGTTCAGTGTAATAAATTGAAAAGCCACCATTTGACCTCTGTCTGTGAGAATATAAAGTGAAAGTTTTTAATACATATAATGCATACAAACTAAAATATAGGTGCCTCAGGTAAAACAACACTCTCAGAATAGTTTGCATCCAACTCTGCATTTTAACCTCTTAAGGGCCTTTCAATTTACCCCCAAGGTGTAATATGGTGGCAAACCAGGGACACTAAGTGTCACAGTCTGGTTGACTGGATGGCTTTCATGCTTACACCAGACGTGATGATTTATTTAACAGTACTACATAGGGCTATTACTTAAATCCATTACATTGAAACGCCAGTTTTCTTCTCTAAACCACATATATAATTCAATTTAGAATGCTCTGTTCTTTTCATTCTCATGCAAAATCAAACTAATTATGTTCCTTTATGTTCGAGCACTGAATAATGATTGCATGATTGAATGTAATAGCTGGGGAGAATAAATGTTATTCTCACACGAGTTGCCAAATTTTGAATTTAAAAAATCCTAAAAAAGCAGATTAAATACTAAAAATATACTTTCAGATTAAAACTATTTAGGCATTTTATAAGATTTTTAGAACAGTAGTCATTAAGGTATATTTAATCTATGTTTTTAAGTTTAGACTAAAATGAAACAAAATGACTTTACACAGAATACTTAAAATTACTTTAAGGCACCTTTTTGTCTATCTCTAAGTGGCAAAGCATTGATGACCTTCACTGAAATTCACTGTGATATATGAATATAGAATAAATTATGGAGTATTGAGAACTGAAGCAGAAGACAAGTTAGGAACTTCTCCAGGCAAACTCTGAGAAAGGAGTGATTTGAAAAAAAGTATTCTATGCAAAAGCTACCATTCCAATAGTAAAAATTAGAATATGCATAGGATAATTTTATCCCCCTAAAAGAAGGACAATGTAATAATTAAATGTAACAAAACTGATTCCTCATCTCTCCTCCTTCTTGCTCTTTCCCCCTTTTTCCGTCTTTCCCCACTCCCAGTTCTAGGTTTTCAGGGAAGGAATTTGATCAGGTCTTTTGTTTTATTTATCAACAGTGGTAATAAAGGTTGGTTGTAGATATACATTCATCTAGAAAATGGCTGCTTCCTTTATTCTGTAGGAAGTAAAGTTCATCTCTTAAAGAGGATGTGGAGAGCTGGACCAACACCATGATAAGCAATCTCTTCCGAAATCAAATACAACCTGAATGAAACCTATATTCCAGAATAAGATACAATAGGAGATAAGATGAGGCAAAGTGAAGTTAAAAAGCAATAATTTCTGCATGGAAACACTAAAACCAAAGGAAGTAGAAAATCAAAAGAAAAAATATATATATTCAGCAAAAAAAAATGAGTAATAAGAAGACTAGGAAACCACCATTGGATTTGACCACTGAAGAATAATTGGTAATCTTCAATGACAGTTTCTGCATAGATCAGAAAAGTGTTAGCTATTTAATGATTTGATGAATTCAGTAATATTTATATTTTTCTCTCAGAAATTGGTATAATAACCAATATTTTAAAAAGAAGAGGGAAAACTAGGGTAATTTCCTATGACATTACTAATAATTGCAGACTCCTAGTATAATCTCTTTTAATCTAAGCATTATAGGTTGTTTAAAGAGTCTATTTAAAATTGTTATTGAGACATTAATGTCAAATCTAAGGTTTCTGGAACATAATTCTTAAAACAAAATATGAGGACACATCACCATCTCCAATGTTCCAGAGGTTTCCCACATTTGGATGACGACATAGGGTTACTTGAATGAGATAGGATTCTCTAAAACTTCCCCTGTCTTTCCCTGGAATACACTTTTATGGGGCCAGGAAATGAATTATTTTTAAGCAACCATCTGCTCTTACATTATCCTGGCTTTATTTTTCTCTGACCCACATTTTTTTGTTTGTTTGTTTGAAGACCATTTTCCTTGACATGGAGATGGTACAACAAAAACACTGGGTATTTCTGTGTTATCTCTTCATAATATACACTGGTCTCAATCATTAAAAACAAAATTTCTATTTCTATTTGAGGTACAGTTCATGTTGGAGATGTTATTTCTTATCTCCGTAAGACCTTATATATGCAAACAGGGTAATCAGAATAAATAAAACCCCTGCAGGCTTATGCACAACTGGAGAAAGAAGATTCAAATGAAATGAATAGGTGTGTGTGTGGGGGGAGAGCAGGGATGGTGGTGTGAAAAGCAGTAAATGGGTCACAGATATATGTGCAAAGTATGTTGTAAAATCCTAACCAACTGGATTTTTGACATGACTTCACAGACACCTGTAATAGATTTTATTTCTATGATCCTGCAATGGTAAATTAGTTTCTTCTACTTCATACTGTATAACCTGTGTATTACAATTTGAATTACTGTCCATTATTTTTAAGAACTATTGAGTGATCATAAATTTGGTTATTATAAGAGGTTTTATGTAATCAAATGTGGTAATGGCTCACCATCAGTCCATTGCCTATTACCTTTGTCAAATTCATTTCCCTCCACTTTCGTGAAAACACAGGTCTTCACTCAAAACCTCTCTTCACTACACCGAAATAAACTAAACTTATTGCTACTTCTATACCTTTACTTATGCTTTTGAGTTATATTTTCTATGTACTATATTTTTCTGAATGTTACCCAACATTCAAGAATCATTTCAAGCCGCACCTCCCACTTAAACCATTCTCTAAGTAGGACTCCAATCTCAATAATTATATCACATCTATGGAAACCACATATTAGGCTAGATGTGGAGGAAACCACAAAGGGTAACCATAAATTTGCTATTTTGTCCTTTAGTCCTTTATATCTTTAGTGTTCTATAAAATAAATATAATGCTAGAAAAATGGTACTTGCACACTAAATGCTTAGCCCTATAAATAGGGAGCAGGTAACACTTTAAAGATGACTTTGCTGCAGTGTTAAAACTAGCTGTAAAAACACAACTTGAGGGAGGGCAGGGTTGGAGGGAAAGGACGAATAGAGAGGATTGGCCTTGGAGCGAATTTGAATATTAGAAGTAAAAAAAAAATGACAAACCACCTTGTCATTCCTTCTGACCACACACAGGAAGATATTAGATATCAGGATATTAAATGAAGAAGAGTCAGAAAATTCTCAATAAAGAAGAGGCAGGTTGGTGAGAAGCCAAAGGAAACTGGCATTGATTAAAATGCTACAGGAAGCCTACTAGTTGTTTTGTACATTTTACCTAATTCAGCCCTCACCACAGTCTTTTGATGAGTTTATTGTTATTCACACTCTGTAAATGAGGAAACTGAAGATTGTAATAATATGTGTGTATATGTATACATATATGACCAATACAGTAATTGCAGTTTTGCTGCATAGAAATAAATGAAAGAAGGAAAATATATGTTTGGTTTATAAAGAGAAAAATATTCAATATATACATTGTTTTAGAGAGTAGGGAGTAAACATAAAAACTATAAACCTATGACACAGTATCATATATATATTAGGATTCTTTCTAAATGAGAAAGACTGACACATCAAGCCAAAAGTCTTTTTTTTTTTCTTTCAGGGAGACATTCTGGCATTAGACAAGTACATCCTCCCTTGTGAAAATATATTTTTAGAATTCTAGCAAATGCAAGCTCAATGCAACTGGGAAGTGGAAGAAATGTCATAAATAGAAACCCAGTTTATAATATTCATTTTTAAAGCATAACATTTTCTCTTCACATAATTTTCTGTGAAGGCTGTTCAATTCAGACATTTTCCATCAGCCTTATTTTAAACTGTGTTTTTTCCAATTTACAATTTTACCCCCATTGAAATAAACATGGGTCAAAAGGCAAAATGTAAGTGCACAGAAGCCGTTTAACAAAGTGCAAAAAAAAAAAAATCCACCTCATAAACAATCATGCAGACACAGACATATATCACAAATTGAATAATTGGAATAATATATATTTGTATTTGTAGAAGTTTGTGACTAATATCTATATACTGAACTAATATCATCCCAAAAGAGTTGGTTCCATCATTTAAGTGCCTTAGAACATGGAGCCGAAAAAATGAATCATGCAAAATGGACAGGAGCTCACCTTTAACTTTATTTTTTGAAGCAGCCGCTGTCCCAAGGAAGGATTGCACAAGAAGAAGAGAACAAGCATGTTAGATGTTAGACAAAGCCTCAGATAAGAAAAAGAAATATGTTAGTACTGTTAGCTAAAGTCTAAAAAGATTTGTTTATTATTATATGATCAAAACACTTTAGATGAATAGGACCTTATAACAAAGAAAATGACAATTAGTTCTATTCTATTAGCATATGATTAAACTTTTTTAATGGAAAAGAATAAACTAGATGGGAACCACACAATGCAAATTCCAAAAACCACAGTCATAATTCCTTTAAGGACTGTAAATCTTTCTTTCTCTATTTTCTTTTTAACTCTGAACTTTAGATAATATTTCAATTAAAGAAATCCTTATATATATGGTTTAAAATATATTTCAGATTATTTAAATATTAAAATATAGCCCATAACGTTTGGACAAATGATAGCAAGCCACTTGCATTTATTGTGCATGTACTAAATGCCAGAGACTGAGGCTGAACCCGTTCCACACATCTTCCACTGAACGGGGATAGCCTCAAGAAGTAACTCTGGTTATTGTTTCACAAACATGGAAACTGGGAGTCAAATTACTTGCTGACTATAATGCAAAACCAAAAACAAAGCTGAAAAAAACAAATTTGGGATTTGATTCTAGGTATATTTAACTCCAAATTTCTTACACTTTGCAGTGGTGTCAAACTCATTTTCACCAGGGGCCACATCAGGTTTATGGTTGCCTTCAAAGGGCCTAATGTAATTTTAGGACTGTATAACTGTAACTACTCCTTAACTGTTAAGGAGTTGAAATTACACTGGACCCTTTAAAGGCAACCTCGATGCTGATGTGGCCCCTGGTGAAAATGAGTTTGACACCCTTGCACTATTGGGATTTAAGGCACTGATTCAATCAACTGACTTGCAAACACCTGGTCTACGAAGCCAAATCAAAACCGGGTGAACTCCAGCTATTTGGTATTTGGTTGACCACATAGCTATGAAACCAGAAAACTCCATTACTTTAAATGGCTTTATTACCATTATGAAGCAGATAATTAAGCTTATTTAAATCCAGTGGTAAACAGTATTTGGGTTTTATAGTTATCAAATTAATGAGAAAGTTACAACAGAACTATAGGGGGACATTTGCTCAAGCAGGGTTTCTAGACAAAAATACATAGTTGGAGACCCCTAAACATTTTGAAATGATAAATTCTATTTTGATTTAAATATTATTTTAAAATGCAGACTGACAGAGGAAAGAGTGCTCTTTCACTCTCTAAATTATATTAAAGATGAAGTGGTAACCTATCCCTAAATTAGGCGATATGCAGTCATTACTTTGGTCTACTGACCTTCGATGATATTTAATTTAGATTTTAGCTAAAGTGCATCCTCCCTTGTGAAAATATATTATCTATATACTTATGAAGTATATAGAAAGCATTTAATTTACAGTTCATCCTATCAAGTTATTTGAAGCGAAATAAAAAATTCTAGCAAATCTAGGTACAAGCCAGACTATTACAGAGAATTTTATTTGTGTTCACAATCACAAACACGATCTTAGCATTTTTCTTCCACTAGCTCATGCAAAAATGTACATCATGTTTTTAAAATATTTTTCCAGATAAAAATATATAAATAAAATAAGTAGTAATAAAAGCAACAGCAAATTAATTAAAATAAATAAATAAAAGCAAAATATTTCCAAAATCCTTGATTAAATCCTTGTAAAACTCATTCAATCTCTGTTTATTCAACAACTTTAAAATGAAGGCATATGACTCAAGAGGAAGAATGTTTACAATCTTGTTATGAAGATAAAATTCAAACTAAAAAGCAAAGATCCAAAATTAAACAACAAGTCATATGGTGATATTGTTGCTTACTATCATATAACAATTCATAATATAATTTATAAACCATTTAAATCCCTAAAATACTTAATATTAAAAATTAAATTTGAAGTTATTTTTACCAAAAAATTTACTCCTATTTGATAAATAAAATAGTTTTACTTCATTGTTTATTTTATTATAAAGTTGATATATTTCAAAAAATTAGAGATGATATAGATTTAAAAATAATATTTCATCTTTCTCCAATATTAGCTTCTGAAATACCAATGTTACCTGTTTGCTAATGTTAGAAAAATTAATTGTGCTATTCTTAATCCATCACTTTAGACCACTCTGTCATGCTGTCTCCAAATTTTGCTATTCTTACAAAAACTCATATCCCTAGCTGGTGTAGCTCAGTGGATTGAGTGTGGGCCTGCAAAGCAGAGGATTGCAGTTCGATTCCCAGTCAGGGCACATGCCTGGGTTGCAGGCCAGTTCCCAGAAGGGGCCAGTTCCCAGCAGGGGATGCATGAGAAGCAACCATACATTGATATTTCTCTCCCTTTCTCCTTCCCTTCTCTTCCCTTCTAAAGATAAATAAATAAAATATTAAGAAAAACTCATAGCATATATATTTGTATGTATTTATTTAGTTTCCAAAAACAGAATAACACTGTATGTCCAATATACTATGTTGCAGTTCGCTTTTCCCACAATCTCCAAGTTAATACATAGGGCTCTAACACACTAATTTTAATAGTTGCATATATTTCTATAATATATAAAAAGTATGGGACTCCTTGTCTATTGATAGGCAAATAGGTTGTTTGTATTTATTTTCCTGCTACTAACAATACTGCAAGACACATCCTATGCCATATCCCTCAGGCATTTCGGTGATGTTTTGTTTTACAGGGCAGATTTCTAGGTTATTTTTATATTTCTATACAGAGAATTACTGACAAAAACGAACACCTGAAAGAGTACAGATGCTAGGGTTGGAAATAGTTGGAAAGGAAATATGAAAGTATATCGAATGTTATAAAACAACAGAAAAAAAGAAAAACAGAAAGAGAAAGAAAAGTATGGAATTTAGTTTTCCAAATAACAGATACACTATAAAGTCTTTAGATCTTTTAAACCACAAACCATTTCATTGAACATTTCTTAGCATTTATTTTTCAATCAGAAATTCAGTTTTAATTTGGCCAAAATTGTAATAGATTTCAGAAATCTAGTCATCAAGCATTATTCTTATCTTTGTATTTAAGACCATACAAAGCTAAAAGACTTTATTATATAAAAGTATCATTTGCCTAAAATCCATAGAAAATATTTTAATGAACAGCATAAGGATTTGTAAGTAAAAGGACATTTTATTTAAAATTCAAATGTATCACTCAAATTTTTTTGCCCAAATTCAAAGCATTGCTAAAAAGCCTTCAGAAATTTTTGAGACAAATATTAGTATTTAATATGTAACAGATACAAACAATCTTTTACTAATGTCATTTTATTAAAAATTACTGAAATAAAAATAGAGAAGGCAAATCTTTACATTTCTTCTTGTTCAGGGGATGAATTATTGAAAGTTCTCAAACATTACATGAAGGCACATAATTTTTTTCTTCGATTATTGGGTAGATACCAAAATAATAGAAAGGAAAACAAAGGTTTATGTCTGTTCTGTGTGTGTTCAGGCAGCTAATACTAGACTAGTCTGGTTAATATAATTGGAAAGAGGCCAGACTACCAGGCTTGTTAGCCCAATTATAATTCTCTGAATATTCAATAAAAGAAGCCAAGATGACAGCAATACTGTCATAAATGTCATGTTCAATACTTGTAAGATTTTCCATTGTCAGCACAGCCCAATTATAAGTCAATTGTAAAGTGCACATTGCATATCACCCAAAGTGACTGAAAGTTATCTTAAAAATACAATTTTAATAGTTCATAGTTAAAATGAAAAAAAAAGGATATAAAGGTATTTTAACCAGAGAAAAATTTTAGATGTGACAACATTTCCTCACCATTTTAATAAAAGCAGCAAGTTGTAACTATGACATTAAAGGTATTCACAATATTTTTTAGAGATGATTAGTTATAATATTAAATTTTTAACTTATAATAATGATAATATTAATAACGTGAAAATTTGCATGTGCAATTTCAAAGTAAAATCATGATTATAATAGAATCACTAGAGATCTTTGTAGATAAATACTGAATAATTAGTGAATATTAGGAAACATATTAATAAGGTTTATCTCTAAAATCTCCAATAAAATTATCAACAATTAAAAATATAATGGTTACCAATTTAATTAGTTGTGTTGAGTTAGTCAACTGTCAGTCTTTCTATTTGGCAAGTATCACTATCTAATATTTTTTGAAGAATTGGTGAATTAAAGTGTTTCTCAAAGTAAAGTACAGGGCATAAGGGCTTTCTCAGGGATGTTTAGATAAATTTGAAAATCTACCTCAAAATGACATTTTCCCTGTTCTTTTAATTTCTACTACTGATTTTAAGATTTCCTATGTAACAAAATGGTGGTATATTTTGTTAGTATTTCCAATGTATGAATGATATAGAACATACTGTATTTGTGGTTGCCTTTAGAAGTGTTTGTTGAAAAGTTATTTAGCACTTATACATTTCATAAATGGAGATATGAAAGATGTGAGTAGTATTTATTCATGCAGAACTAATGCTAAAGCATGATTCATCTGTGTATTTTAAGATGACATAAATTTTTTGAAATAGCTTAATATTCTAGCCAGTGTTTTTTTATTCCTCTTTCCATAGCAAATTTATAGATAAGATAATATTCTTCCCTAATAGGAAAGTAAAACATAAACTTAGAAAGCACTTGGTGTTTCCAAGGAGTGATAAATTCTTACATCTATGACTTACATCTATGCAGATATATTAGATATTTCCATCACCCAAAATTTATCCGCAATAAAATAAAACAAACACAACCCAATCCCCACTGGTATCTACTATAAAATCTATCTTAAATATGAAAAGTTCATTGTTTTATGCATATGTGCAAATTATAAAAGAAAGAAAATACATCACCACTACTTCCTAGGATAAGTGACTTTTTCTAGGTCACAAAGTTATCTGGTAGCAAATTTACAAAGAAAACACCATGCCTGATAAACATATATTTTTAAATCTACTACATGAAAATTCACTCATTAGACAATAGTATAGCAACGTTATGCTAATCAGTACCAGCTGAGTTTGATTCATTTATACAAAGAAGTAAATGCTGGGGAAGGGGAAAGCAGAGGGGGGAAATTGGGACAACTATAGTGAACAATTAAAAAAAGAAAAAAAATTCAAACATTAAAAAAATAGTAAATGACACTACTCTGAAAAGGAAAAGTATGATTACATCTAATTTAAGAGACATCACATTATTATAGTCCTTTAAGAGATGGATATTAAAATAACTGGATTTTAGGTAAGTACCTATTATATTTTCCCCTTTTAAGTTTTTTCCTATCTAACAAAGTTAAACACATTTTTTTGCTAATAACTTGAGATTTATTTAAAACAACTTTTTAGCTACTAACAGTCTAGCTAACAATTGTCTAAATGCTAGAATTTTCTTGAAAAGCACATTAGAATTTGGACACTTAAATTTTGACATTCATCTTTTTCAAATGTGGTTTTTTCTTTCATAATAATCACACAAAGTTCAAACTAGGATTTTTTTTTTATTTGACAAAGAAATTGCTAAACAAATTATACCCTTGAGTAAGCAATATTTGAAGCATGGAAATGGCACTTCATACAAATACTTTAGCCAATAAAGAGAAAATAATAGAATTCAAAAACCACCATTGTACAATTATCAGTAAGTTTTTATATGTAGGCAGTGATCACCATTCCTGATAACATCATTAAAAACAAAACTACTCTGCAGTACCTGTGAAGGACACAATACCATTCAACAAGTACTTTCATCAAAATAATATAATCTGAATAGGATTATGCCGCTACATTGAAATTCCAATGTCCAATCAATACAGGAAATACATGAATTACATTAAATCAATGCAGTTGGTCAAATCTTGAATGTGGAAAACCACACACAAGCAATTTTGGCATTTGATTTCCTTAGCAAATAGATTTCAGGAATAAAAAATATCGTTTGAAGGGGGAACTTCTGAGACATACCTAACAATTGTCATGTGTAGACTAGGTTGGATCCTGACTTGAGCTTGAAATATTTCATGACCCTTAGTAGTTACTGTTAATATATAAGTGGAATAATATTGCTACTGTTTTTTAAACTATTATTTTTCAACAAAACTAAGTATTCATGGAAAATTAAGTGTTGCCTGGTATTTGTTTCAAAGTAATCTTGGGGTACATGCTGTTTATCATGCCGTCTACCTTTGTATACACAGCACCAAATTATCTGATTAAAATTATGTAAAATATCTAATTAAATATCTAGTTTAATTTCTGTTTTAAATATTACTATTTCTCAACATAAATTTCCCCATAATATAAGAAAAACCCTTACAGTATCTATCATATATTATTATGAAAGACATGAGACATTACAAGAATAAAAGGTTCCCAGTAAATAAAATGAGTGAGCATCCTTTGAAATTATATTTTATGTCAGTGTTTCTAAATCAGGAAATTATTTTAGGAATATCTTAAATCAATAACTAAAGTAAAATATAATGTTGGAGATTAGTTTCATATCATATTATTCCCTAGATTTTCAGTGGTTAATTTTAATGAATAATATAATATACATACTTAAATTATTATCAATCAATAATACTATTAGGTTCAAGAAATAAACAGATACTTAGAAACTAACTTCTAATATCAGTGAGATTGGTCACACTTCCTGTTTTCTCGATGTTTTAATATGTTTGCATTTTTTTCTATTAAATAACTATCTTAATTAGTAATTTGTAACATAATAATTTATTTTAAAATATATTCTATTTTACTAATTTAAACATACACAAAGTACATGATATCATTGTGCCTATAATTAGTCATGCTACAATAGTAAAACAACTATATATGCTTCTTTGAAAACTTTCTGGCTAGCAAAGTACTTTAATGGTCATGTAGAACAAATAAAGGTATAAAATTTAGATAATAATTCACAATCTAAGGCAGAAAATGACATGATAAAAGTCACTTGACTTTCTCTTTATGTGTATATATGTATGTATACAGAAAACAATATTATGGAATTATTTTATATAATTATATGAATGTACAACAGTTTACTCAATTCATGTTACACCATTGGTAATTAGCACTTTTAATTCATATCTAGGAAGGGTAAATCTTACACTCTGTATAAGTGTTGGTAATGGTTTTCAATTTTAGAACAAAAGTATCACCCAGTACATACATTTATTGATGGATAATAGTTTTCCAATACTATAATGGATAACTGGAATTCATTGATATAAAGTAAGAAAATCCATACCACTCTGGGCTTAAAGTTAACCCACAGGTTTACAGCTTCAGCTTAAGGAGGGTACTAACAGGTGATGTTTTAAGGGGGAGAAACAGAAAAAAAATTGACAGAAATAATATGTTTTTATGAAACTTTTTTTGAGAAAATGTATAGGCAGAAATATGAAACTAAGGATCATATGCTTTTTGGCCTATAGTATTCAAGAACATAGTTACAAAATAAACATAAACTCAATGTTCCCTAACTACCGATTACTAGATAATGGACTAATTCTAGAAAAGTTATGCAAATAGAGAATGTTGTTAGGAATAACTTAAGGTAATGAATCTAATCTGCTCTGGTGTAGTTCAGGTAACCAGTTTAGTTCCCAGGGAATCCAATGGCAATCATTGTTTCTCACAAAGGGGTAAGCTTTCAATAACTTGATGTTACCCTTGGGTTCATCAACCCAATGAACAGCCCCAGCAAGATGACAGATGACCTGCAGAATGGCTGTGCATCAGCCACTATCACATCCAAACTTGTATTTCAGTAGGGTCATGATTCCCTAAAATGATGTCATCCACACTAAAAGAGCCCAGACTCAGAATACACACACTTAACATACATTCAGTGCTTAAGGCATGCTAATTCGAAGAGCAATTAGATGTCTATTTTTAGAGCCCCACTTCTATAAACTAAATGCAGAGAATATGATTATTTTGAAACGTCATTTTCAAATTCATTAAACATGAGATCCGGTAGTTTTTACTGTAAGACGTAATGGAGGCTTTCTGACACGTAGATGTTATTTTACTTGTTGTTTTTTAGGCGTGTCAATGTATGGTTGCCTCTCATGCATTCCCTGCTGGGGAACTGGCCTGCAACCCAGGCATATGCCCTGAATAGGAATCGAACCGCCATCCTCTGGTTTGCAGGCCCACGCTCAATCCACTGAGCTATACCAGGTAGAGGTTTACTTAAGTTTTAGTAAGTGAACAAAGAAGTCATGTGAGTGATTCAATGGTAAATAGGTGGGTTAAGTAAATACTGGGCTGTTGGTATTTGGTTCCATTGATGCTTATGGAGAACCACAGTGGAATCTTTTTTCCCCTATATTCCTCTGCTTTGGCCTTCTATTTAATACTTTTATCTTATATTGATATAAATAATTAACTTTTGTATATTTTCCAAAACAATTTTTTAATTTTATTTATTTATCTTTAGAGGGGAAGGGAAGGAGAGAGGAAGAGAAATATCAATGTATGGTTGCCTCTCCTATGTCCCCTGCTGGGAACTGGCCTGCAACCCAGGCATTTGCCCTAACTGGGAATCGAACCGTGATTGTGTGGTTCGCAGGACTGCACTCAATCCACTGAGCTACACCAGCCACGGCCCAAAACAAAATTTTATCACATGCTATGTACTCTCTGGGTTAGTAGACATCATTGGTCTACTTGTACTGATACAACAATGCCAATCTTAACATGTATTATATTGTATAGACAGTGGTTCAAGAAATATGATTAAGATTTTATTTAAGAAATAATAACACAAGTTGAGCATTTGAGTATCTACAATGACTACATCTCAATTTGAAATCCTCAAAAACGAGCAATGTAAGAGACATTTTCTCAGAGATTTAATGAGGGTCTCACAGCTCTACTTCAAGACACATAAAAAATGTATAATATATCATAATCTGACCAACTAAGGGGCATTAAATGTCTTAGAAGTCATTTAAAAATATCATATAACTGAATCAAAAAGACAATGTAAGCGAGATTATTGTGTCAAAATACTCTTAATAACCATAAATAGTAATTGAAAAATAATTCATGTGGTCTGGATTATATACAATTTTTAATCTGAGATAAATATTCTCTGAAAGGGATAGTATAATTATATTTTTAATATTTAAAGGAAAGGAATTTCTAAACATAGTCTGTTGCAATTGTTAAAATGCCAACAGTTTACATTAATCAGGTCATATAGAGAAAGTATGACAAATGACCTTAGGAATTCAGCTTCAGAAAATCTATTTGGCATACTCGCAGCATTTCTGCATTTCAGCTTTGTGGAAACTTTATTTTAGAGCTTATCAATAACTCTGCCCAAAAGAGTATCTTAGGACAAGTTACTTCAAACTGTGTCCACTATTAAAATATAATGACAAAGTGGAAGAGGGCTTTGTGGAGAGAAAGAGATAAAACTCATAACTATAAAACACATAATTACAAGGTACTAACAAGTCACTGTGTACTTTGCATATGGCAACAAATCAGGTTAAAAATATCTTCAAATGTCATGAACTGTCTCTTATCTCTAGAACAATGCAAATACACTATGAGAAAGGCAAGATGAAAAAGGGTATGAGCACAAATAATAAACTGGATATCAAGATCCATTTAAGAAACTCGGTATAATTACTTTATATTTATATCGGATTACTTTATATTATATCGGCAGTTTGGAGTAACAGCCAAAACATCGCCATTTGGAATGAGCTTTTTCACTGAAAAAAAAAAAAAGACAAGATATTTTTTGGCCAGGATAAGTTATACGGAAATATATTCTGGATACTCATTTCCCCAGTACCTTGGATTGCTGCAGAGAGCAGGTGGAAGACTAGTTCGCACTGTGCAACAGGTAAGTTAACTGCCAGTTTTAGCTTGTGAAATAATGCTCAACTGTAAGTATTATGTGTGCTTTATACTTCAAATACTGTTAGGCATAATGTTTTAAATATATATATTTGTAAGATTATCATAATTATATAAAATAGTTCATATTTTAATAAAATACCTAATGTTAAAAATGTATGTTATTTTTGTTGTTGAAGCTAGTACATTTGATTTGGAGTCCGATGTCTCTGATAGACATAATCACAATGAGAAAATAATAATAATTTTAGTTCTATACTTTGTGTGCTTATTTTGAATAAAAGATATTCACACACATACTAACCTTGGCTAGGCTATACATTTGAAAAAATAAGAAACCTACAACTAACAACTTCACTACATTCAATTGAAAATGAATTCTTAAAGTAAGAAAGTATTCTTCACAGACAATGTTTTACCTGAAATTTCACAAATTTCCCAATTAAAAAAGTGACTTAATACTTTTAAAAGGTGTCCATATCTATCATTGCATGGATTTCCCAAAGAAACTCTGAGCTGGTCAGACCCTGTTAATTCTAAACTGTATGTGTGGAAGTTGAGACCTGAGGGACAGCACATGGTTTTCTCAATGGTAACCAGCTACTCAGAATAGGAATCAAGAAGTTTCCAAATCTCCCTATATCCTGACTTTCAGTACACATAAGCTGGTTCCTCTTATCTATGGAATAATATTCCATCTAACCATGAAAGACAATATCTGTGTCATTGTGGTGCTATTTTTTATAATTTCACAAGCCCTTTTATATGTATATATTAATAAACATGTTGAGAAGGCCCAACAGTTTATAGGAAATATATTGTAGAGAGAAAATAAAATCTGTTCTCAGGAATTTTTAATAGTCAAACCGTATGTAAATTTATTCAGGCTGTTTGCACTTGAATCTACTGTTAAGCCTGAAATCCCACCTGGGATGATTTCAGAGAATCAGAGAATCTCAGAGTTAGAAGTTTCCCTTAAAGCTTATCTAGTCTAACCTCCTTCCTAGCGTTGACTATCAAATACCGTGCAGTCTAAAGAGAGGGGAAGAGACAGCTACTCAGCAGCATAAACTGTAACTGTTCATTAATTTTAAAACTGCGAAAGCACTACTTAAAAATTCAAATGAGGAAATTACAACTGAGCATTTCTACTCACTCTCCCAAAACGCGGCCTGACCTTGAGCCCCTCTCCTGTGCTAGCTGAGAGCCAACGGAAGATGCCCTAACCAGAGTGTTTTTCCTAAAGCGTAGACAATATTAAATGTCTTATAATGTTTTACATATGGAAATAACCTGGAAGTCATAGTTCTTTACATATACTGTACATAACAAAAGGTATAGCCATTTTCAACTTAGAGGACGTGGTGTGAGGATAATTCAAGTCAAGAAAACAGCTGTTTATTGACCATTCAGGGATGACGTCGCTCTGCAACCAAGCCTATAATTAACACAACAGTCTTGTCCTCAGAGACCTTATTGTCTGGAAGAGGAAACAAATATTTACACGAGTAATTTAGAAGAAACCTAAATGTAAAATTAGGCTCTGTTATTCTCCATGGGATTAAGTTTTAGAAGAATCAGTTTTCCAGCTAAAGAAAGTGGTTTGGGAATCTAGACCAAGGGAAGGAGCAGCACCCCTCCAGGCAGCTGCACCCGGGCAGTTTTGGAGGGGAGGGTGACCATGGTGCTGGGGAAGGACAGGTTGTAGCAGATGGAGCTGGGTTTTAAAAATGTGTGTTCTATCGATGCCCTTCCTATTTCTGTACATAACGTACCTGAAATGTTCTACATTATACTTCTTCATTTTTTTCTTCCAATAGACCCAGTGGTGGAAGAAGTAAGGAAGGAATGGGGCATTGATTCCTTTTTCTAAGAAGGGATTAACTTGCTGGAGCACTCAGGTAACACACTTTACAGGCTACAGAACCCAACATTTAAAGAAAGTGTTCATATGCAGGCAAACAGCACGCATTTAATCTGGCAACACAACTAGGACTACTCCCCCTTAAAACCTCATAAAACCTCCTCTTCAAAGAGATTTATGAATAACGTGAATTAAATAATTCATGGGATTGCAGATGCCAGTCCAAATAGCCCCTTCTTTTTCAAGGTTTCAGTTTGTAGAACTGTGATCAAAAGCCGTCATCAGTCATGATAGTCGCATTTGTCCTCACTCCAAACAAACTGTATTTGCATGTGAATGTTTTTCATTGAAATGAGATATATAATATGCCAGCCAAGGCCCAACTAAAAGGCATTTTATGCCATTTAAATTCAGTCAAATTAAAGGCTGAATGCAACCTAAAAGGTCTACTCTCAGAACAGTAATTTGACACATCATAAATAAGAACCATTTTTTGTTAACGTAGATTCAGCACTTGTCAGAAGATTGTACACAGCCATATTAACAAAATGCTGCCTCTTAGAGAGAAATAAACTATAAGGAAAACCTTGTCTGCAAAGCAATGAAACACACAAACAAAAAGTGTAATATAGTGTCACTGGTTCAAAGTTGATTTTGTTTTTGCTGACATTTACAGAAAAGGATAGGTAACATTTTAACATGATTATATGCCAAGAGAAATTGTCAAAAATAACTTTTTGTTTAATATTTAAACTAAAAGTCCTGTTTAGGAACACGTGAATACATTGATTGCCATTTAAAGTAGCTTTGACTCATTCACTTAATTCTCAGTCTTCAATAGTGAGAACTGGAAACATTGGTAAAATCATAAACTGAAAAGCCAAAGTTGAGTTGAAAAATAGTAACTGTTTGAAAATGTTATAAATACCTTTTTAAAGACTTTAGTGATATGGGGACCTATATTTTTACTAAAGAATGTGTACAAAAGTTATGACTAGTTTTCCATTTCTCATTGACTCTAAGAAAATTACTTTGAGTAAATATGTATTGAGAAATTTTTATGTGAAAATTTATAATTGCATTATGGAAAAGGCTAGAATCCAAAGGTTATAAAAAGCTATAGTATAAAATAACAACAATAACAAAAAAGCAAATGAAATATAGAATCCCCATAACTTAAACCATCCCCTTCAACCTTATTTATTTATTCATTTATTTATGTAATTTTAAATATCCTACATGCAACCTGTGTATATTTTGGGCCGGTCTTATCTATTCAACCTTCTCCTCAAATACCAAGTTCATTGTCATTTCTATGTCCTCAATAACATTAGGACAAACATTAAAGATTGTACTTTCACATGACCTATTTTTGTGATGGCTTTAAAAGTAACTTTATTTATATTTGTAACTATATCCTTCCTATATACTAAAGAGATTTGATATCATTATAGTATAGGACAGCAATTTTCAACCTGTGTGCTGCAAGAATTTTTAAAACATGCAATAACTGACTAATTTAGTCAGGGGCACTGAGCTCTTCCCCCTTAGATTGTCAAATAAAGAAATTACAATAGCTATCCTAACACTAGCTATCTGGTATGAATTAATCAAAATTATACCTATTTATTGTCAGGTAGGTAAAAAATAAAATGCATTTTCGGTGTGCTGCAGTATTTTAGTAATAGTTTATTTGTGCCATAAGATGAAAACAGTTGAAAATAGCTGGCATAGGAAATATATGACTCCTTGGGTTCTGTCTGGAAAGATCTCTAGACATCAGATATCAGTATACAAACTCTGTTTATGCTTAGAATCAACTACCCAAAATTCTAAAGCAAGAAAAACAACTGTTTCATCCCATTACCAGAGAGTGACAGCAAGCCTAATGTATTAGAAAAGTATCCACCCAGGTTTTTTTTTTTTTTTTTTTTTTTGTAAAATAGGAAAGCTTTTCCCCAAAGCTTTTACTTCTGGTTATGGTGAATCTTTTTTTTTTCTTTTTCTTTTTTTAGAGGGAGGGGAAAGGAGGGAGAAAGTGAGGGAAAGAAACATCAATATGTGGTTGCCTCTTGCATGCCCCCTATCAAGGACATGGACCACAACCCAGGCAGGTGCCCAGATTGGGAATTGAGCCAGTGACCCTCTGATTGACAGGTCAGCACTCAATCCACTGAGCCACACCAGCCAGGGCTGGTTATGGTGATTCTTATGATGTATCCTATAGTGGGGATTATGGGAGTATTAGGACATATTTTAAAAATCCGGATTACTGATATTTTAACTCTTGTTCAAATGCATGCTTTTACAAAGATTAAAATATCAACAAAGAAAATCTTATTTTTTAAAAAAGCAAATCATACTGCTAAACTTTTAAAAAAATGCTAAGCTAGGGGAGGCTGTGATTTTGCTCAACAAAAATTGTAGAAAAATATGAGGGTTTGGTGTCTCCAAGATATAACACTGAAATTTTTTATACATCTACATAACATTAAATTCATCTGTAAAATCTCAAAATGTGCCTTCTGTTTCCTAGCAGTGTAAACTTTTCAAATGTAGATGTTATTCTCAGGTAAAGGAAAAGCAACTAGGAAAGAAAGAGATACAGGCATGTAATAAGAAATTCCCTGACTATATTAACTATATTTTTTCAATGTCTATTTTATAATAGGACCACATAATGACATAGTCTTTGTAAGAAATTTGCACTTTGGTGAACCAAGGAAAGAGTGCTACTCTATAGAAGGAAATGTATAAAAGCTAAGAAACTTCATCAGACACATCAGTTACAAATCATACACAGAGAACTAGCACTTCCACAAATTCTTTGAACATTTTATTTTAATTTACCATTTTAGTAGTGGATATTTAGTAAGAAGTCATATAGCAATTCAATTCTAATATAAAGTATATAAAATGTAAAGGAAACTTCTAATTTATATAGAATATAAAATACACCTGCATTTGTGTTAGTATATATTCCAATATGTGTATACATAATTATAGCTTTGTCATTCTATAAATGAATATGCACTATAACACATTGTATATAGAATTACACAAACCACTTTTCTTTGTTCTGATCTAACAAATAAAATATACATTTTAATAGGTTTCAAGTTCTCATCATGAAAATAAAAGAGAAATAAGCAAGGTTTTTTTGTGATGACCTGGATTTTCTGCTTTCCCATAATAAATCAATTTGTGAATTGCTTATTCATATATTGAGAAATGTATAGGTTTTTCATATTTCAGTAATAAATGCCATCCATTCTAAAGCAGATGCATTAATATGTAAACAATGATCATAAATAAGTCAATATAGGGAAAATATCTAATATGCTAGGGAAATTAGGACAATTCTGATGCAAAGATACAGACAATATAGGAAGACAACAGGGAATGGCTTGTGGCAGAAAAACACAACCTATCAGTGGGAATGTGAATGTTAATGAGGGAAGGCAAAGGATGGGGATACGGCAACGTATATTGCATGCAGATACTGATGAGGGCAAATGCAGAAAGATGATTATCAACTTTAGACCCCTGGAGCAACATGAATGAAATCACATCCTCGTGTTCAGGGAAATGAAACAGGCAACTTGGATAGAAATAAAGAGAGGCTTTAATTATCTAAAAGTAAATTGGGAGCAACCCATGATAATACTGAAGTGGGGTTATTATAGAACACAATGTAGAGTTAATTCAGAAATCAGCTTGTTCAAAAACATCAACAGCTGGGTTTAATAATAGATACAATGAATCAGAAATGAATAAAACCTTGAGATGGAAGATTATCTAAGCAATTCTAATCATATTATTAGATTTACTAAGAAAAGTAATGTGGCAATCTATAAAAGGAACTTATCTGAACATAGTTTTAAGCAACATTTATTTAGAGAAAAATTGAGGTCACGTGCACAGTTGGTATACATATTTCATGGACACTTTTTCTCAGTTTTATGACACAGTGAGCACATTATATGGAAGAGAAAGGATTCACTACACATAATCAAAGATAAAATATGAGGGAAAAAGTCATATGTAACTCTAGAATAAAATTTTCAGAATTAAATTAGACTTCAGTTAGCCTCTTCTTCTTAGGCTTTTGGTGTGAGCATTGCGGGTCAGAAACTAGATTTCTCAGACTATGCACAAATGTGTAATGAGCCTACCTCACAATAGGCATGGCGTTCTATGGAACAAGGTCTACCAAAATGTCTCAACACATGGAGTTTAAGGGAACACAGAGTGAAGGCTCCAGAGTTTATAGTCAGAAGCTCACTCCTTGTACATATAAACAAATTAAGAATGCACCATGAAAAAAATGAAAATATAAAATAGATTTTTCCTACATTATTGATTTTTTAATTAAAATTTCTTTTTTTAAAATGTATTTAATTATTTTTCAAGTACAGTTTTCTGCTATTACTCCCTTACACAATGTCCCTTGTAATGTTCACATAACACATCTACTTACTAGAAGCACTCAAGTCCAGGTTTAGAATGCTAGTCCTCATCATTTACTGATATAAACTTGAGCGAGATATTCCATCTCTCTGTGCCACAAATTCTTCATCCCTAATATGGGACAATAATGACAGTACCGGATGCAAAGAATTATAATAAAACATGTCCATCAATCAATAGTATATAAAGCACTAGCACACAGTCTGGCACATACCAAGGGCACAGAAACTATGTTTTTATTGCATCATTATGGCCTCATATATTCCTCTAATGAGGTTTAGTTTTCTCTATTCACCCTTAAGAACCCATTTCCTTATACAGAACTCACTGTTTAGTAGGTACTCAGGACAGTTTTTGAATAAATAAAAATAGAACACATATGATATTTCAAGCACTTCACTCTGAGGAAACAAAGCCTAAAAACAAGGTCTTTGATGATTTTTCGCTATATGAGGATGCTATTATCTTGAATACCCTTGACCTTTGTATTGACCTTAAGTACTTCAAAAAGTTAGAAAAATAAATTGCTCTAAAAGATAATATAACATACTTAAGACACATTTTCAATTTATCTAAAATTGAGTTATTTTGTTTTGCAAGAAAAAAATTCCCAATTGTAAAGCAGGTAAGAAACCATTGAGATAACCTTTAACTTCACTTTAAAGTAAAAAAGAAAAAGACTTATGGAAATATATCACATAATTGCCATACAAATTGATCTGTAGTAGATATATTTAGAGTTGCTTGATTCCCCACACCCCCTTGACTTTTACCTAGAGAAAAGGGTAAGATACTCTCCTTCAAGGAAATGCATGTTAAGTGTCCCTATTAATATTTATAATTGCAAAACTAATTTTCCAATCAATCACTTTATCCTCTACTATACTTAATATATGATGTGAGTTCCCTGCTCTGAAAAGAATGAGCAAGGTTCTCTCAGACATGGACGCTTGGCTAACTTGGAGAAGGTGATCAGTGAGAGCTGAAACGGAAACGTTTTACACGGCACTCGTGGAAGTCAAACTAGAAAGAGAATGGAAAACCGCCTAGAAAAGGGAAGATGTACATGGTAACGTTTCTTGGAAGTGACTTGGTTCTCTCCTTCCAGGAACATATTTGTATACTCCCTTGATCCCTTGGATTTCCTTTCAGTAATCCTATTTATGGGAAGCAGCATACATGTGCCTCAGTTGCTTGCAAACAAAATGGTCCTGAAAAGATTTTTTAAAAAACCTAATGTGTTTAAATAGAAAGACCCAGGACTAAGAAATGTGTTCTATAATATACATTTAAAACACAAAACAAGCAACCCCCAACAGGAGGTCATTATGAAGTCTAAGGAGTGTAGTCTTGACTCATCTGAAGTGAAGGGATTAGACAAAGAACTGTATGCTTGACCCCCAGATAGAAACAACAGTGTGGGGATTGGCTGTGGGAGTGGGGAGCGGGTGGGGGAGAGGAGGGCAAAGGGGGGAAATTTGGGACAGCATAAACAATAAAAAAGACTAAAAAATAAAGTATACTTTTCACAAGTAAATCTTCTAGGACTTAATCTTTATTAAAAGCAAGTTGACTCACTGCAAATTAAAAATCCTGCATAAATTTTTCAGGACAGTACGGGCAAGTAGAAGAGTTCTTACAAAGTAAATAGAGAAAGTGTTCAGAAAACACTTTATTGAATTGTGAATGGAATGTTTTTGCTATACTACATGTAATATAAGCCTGCATTAGCATGAGAGATAGGTCATCCAAGTTTTGTTGAATATGAATAGTAACAGATTTCAAAAAGAACTTTGATTCTTGCAATGCTTATGTCTTATTACTTAATGTTTATTTTCAACCATATAGCTCCTTATCTCTTATTTCTTTGAGCTCATTTTCTTTATTGTCCAGGCCCAAGGGTTTCTGATGCAAGGCCCTCAGGCTACATGCAGCTCTGGATGGCTCTGAATGTGGCCCAAGACAAAACTGTAAATTTACTTAAAACCCTTTTAATGCTCATCAGTTTTCATTAGTGTTTGTGTATTTAAGGTGTAGCCCAAGACAACTCTTCTTCTTCCAGTGTGGCCCAAAGACACCAAAAGGCTGGACACACTGGCAGGCCTTTGTAGCTGGGTTTTGTGTATAATTGGGCAGCAAAACCCCACAGAAACTGAGGATCAAGAATGACTGAATCTGCAGAATCCTTCGATTATGACCCTTCACCCTACTTAAAAACAGCATGAGACAATTCTCTTAATATGAGTAGATTTTAGACATTTTGCTTTATATATTGTGTACACATATGATTTTAATCTCTATGTAGTGGAACTCTGACCTTATTAAAATAATATTAGCCAGAAACAGAATGGAGAAAAAGGTAGGATAAGTGGAGGAGTTCTGAATTTTTACTTTTCTTAATGCTAATCCCATAAATTGTCCAAATGACATTTAGCTTTTTGGTATTGGAAGACAAACTCCACAACCAAAGCATTTTGTCTGTAATTTCATTGACTTGAATGAAAACTGATCCCATTTTTGTCTTCAGAGAAAGAGGCATAAGACGAGTGCCAGTACATAAAATCTCTATAGTCCAAAATTTCAGTTGGAAGTATCAATATAAAGATGTATGGCCCTGGCTGGTGTAGCTCAGTGGATTGAGCACAGGCCTGCGAACCAGAGGATCACAGTTCGATGCCTGGGTTGCAGACCAGTTCCCGGCAGGGGACATGTGATACATTGTGTGTCCGTGGCAGAGGCAACCATACATTGATATTTCTCTCCCTCTCTCCTTCCCTTCCCCTCTAAAGATAAATAAATAAAATCTAAAAAAAAAAAAAAAGATGTATGTACACGTCTCTCTCTGTGTGCCCTGCCACTGTAAAGGCCCAGGGACAATGGCAAATCTAGTAGCAATGAACACCTCCAGTATGATAATTAAGATTTATAAATACATTTTACTTAAAATAAATATTACGTTTCAGTGGTACAACTGTAACAGGGTGCAGCCAAGGGGTGCACTCGAATAGGGATTTGTAGTGGGGCCCAGGACTCAGGATGCCCAGGAAATATTAGAAAAATATATATATAGGATGCCCTCACCCCCACAAGTCTGAACTGGGGGATGGGACGCATAGAGCAGGGCCATTGAGAATTGCTTTGAATAGCACAGTTTTGCAGCTAACCTCTATGAACGGTCATTTAACATATCTATAACCTTTAACTGGTTTCATAAATATGTTAAATAGCTGTGGTCATGCTTTGAGCCAGGGGGATGGGAGTGACTTTGACCCAGGATGTAACTGAGAGGCTACTCTCTCCCCCACCCCCTTACAGAGCCTGCATTAAAGCTTGCAGATGATTGGCTCCGTACCACAGGACCACATCTGCCCAGACTTACTATGGCAGTCTAGCAAAGTTGGAAAACTACAAGAATGCTGGCAGCTGTGGCCAATTGTGGGAGGAGTCAGAAATGGTGCAGCAGGGGAAGATTTAAACCAAGGTGTGACTGTCACGTGGGGTCTTTTTGGGACCATGCAGCTTGGGTAGAGAAGAACCATGGACGTCTATTTCTTTTTTCTGAGATATGATACCCCTGCCTGGGCAGAGGGGAAGGAAGTACTGCGCATTTGTGGGTATTCTGAAGGACTTTGGGATCTCAATGAAGACATTAAGTCATTACTCTTAAGTTTGTATAACTCTTTAAATAAATAATCCCTTTCCTTTTTACTAATCTCTGGCATTGAGAGACATCTTTTCCTGGTGGTGGGCAAGGATGGAGGACCTAGTACAGGATGGAGGACCCCCGGAGCACAAGGATGGGTTGGTAATAGTACAGGTTCTCCCTCCTTGGGTCTGTTCTGTAACACAACTCCATGCTACCCAAAGCACAAATAAGCTTAAGCAAGACTTTTTTTTAATCTTTAGCAACATCTATACCAGATCACAGATGGAGTGCATATATACATATATATTTTTAAAGTATTCAAATATGTGTACCTGATGTTGTACAGCAGAACAATTTATATAAGTGAAGGAGGGTTGATTAGTTTTATAATATGTAAAAAAATGAATAAATGTTAGTACAGGGCAATTCTATCCTAAACTTCACTAATCCTGGTAGAAATATACTAGATGAAGACCTGCTATGCAGAGGCCAATGGGAAAATTGAAAAAGGAGGTGGATATGTAGAATTCATAAAGCGATGACACAGAATAGAATGATATATGTGTATGAGTGTGGTTGTTTAAAATATGGCTGTCAATTCTTCGACACTCCTCCCACTGAGATGTGAGTCTATGCCCTATCCTTAGCATCCGCACAAATGCAGGACCTCTTCTCCTAACAGAATACATCCACGTGACTTCTGAGGGAGGCAAAGCCATGCAGCTTCTCTGCTCTTGGAAGACTGAATCTTCACATGAGTCTGGTTACCCTAAGGCCCTCATGGGATAGAGGCCAAATTCACCAGACATGGGAGTTTTGAGTGAAATTATCTTGCACTCTACAGGTGAGCACTTCTGTTAGCTGAGAAGAAGTGGTGTCTTTCATTGATGCCGTAGGAACTATAATTCCCCAATAGTGCCCTGCCCTAATGCTTGGTCCTCAAAATCATGAGATTAAATAAAACTGCTGTTGTCTTAAGCTACTAAATTTTACATTAGGTAAGTAGGCAAGGTGAGATCATGAGGTCTGATCTGTGGGGAATGACGTGTCAACTCTGTCTACAGTTGATCTTTAACTTTATATCGAATCAGTAAACAAGCAACACAAAAATACAAATGATTTTGGAGGCAGCCATCCAAAGCCCCTTAGATCCTCAGCAAAGCACACACTTCACTATTGTATTCCAGGAGCAAAGAAATCACTGTCTCTCTGTAATTTGCCTCTTATATAAGTTTTAAATTACTATTGGAGCCATGAAAAATGATGTACATGCTCCCGTGAGTTATAAAGTATTAGGTCATAAACAAGAGGAATACAACAGCAACCCCCCAAATAGAACATTCTCAATAGTTTGCAACTACCCACGTACTTCTTATGTAACCTGCACTTCGTCTCCCTGCCATTTACACCATTAGGGAAAGTGGGCGGCCATGCTGATATCTACCGACTGGCATACACACAAGGGATCACTGCACTGTAATTATACAGTTTAATCACCAAAGCAGCACAACAATTAAACAAAAACAATTATTTTTTAGTTTCTGTATTATTTTGCAAATATTCAAAAACAAGTGACCTACTTTACTGTTGATAAAAGTTTGGTATACAGGCAATTAAAATAGAGGGCTGAATTGGAATTGGAATATTTGGTTATATTGTACATCTCCCTCAGCTGGAATAAATGGCATTTTTCAGGATTCTCAGCTACACAGTAATTATGAGGTTATTTAACTGCATGTGATTTTATACATCTGTCAGTTAAATCACATCTACGAATGCAGTATGTAGCATTTGGGAACATTCTGTGGACTCATGGTACTCCCTAGAGGACTATGCATCTGAAAAATAATAAATGAATTACAAGGGGGAAATATATAGCTCTCATTTTTGACAGACATAATCTAGCTGTAAATTGTTCATGTGATGTGTAAATAAGTGGAGCTGCCTGCCCCAAGTTTCTGCCTGCAGCCAGAAACTTGGACAATAAAGTGGTACATGTGGCTATAAGTAGAGCTCTATCAATTTTAATTAGTGTTTCTTATCACCAACTTACAATGTAGTCACAAAGACCTTAATAATATTGCTTGCTTGGTTTATGAAATTTTTATTTTTTTATTTTTTTAAAGTGAGCTAGGAGATTTTCAAGCATATACTGTAGATTTTATAGCTCATCCTGGCTATACCTATGTGATACTCTAACCCCATACAGATCCATGCAAGATGTCACAGTCATTATCGATTAATAATACTTTCAGTAGATACCACACTTATAATAAACATAAAGACAATTTTAATATAAATATGTTTTTAAAACTTACAATACATATCAAAAACAAAATAATGTAATGATCCAATAATGAAAATATTTTGTCCATAAATATTAATAATTTGGAGTTTCAATTACTTAATAGGGGGAAGACTATATGCTTCTAACATATTATTAAACATACCTGAAATTTAACCTTATATTTTATATTAAACAATACCCCCATTGTTGTATGTGAAATACTGTTCTTTAAAATACAAATTATTTAATAACTTAAAGTCAATTTACCAAACATGTAATCTATTTCTTACTATCATACCACAAAAACAAGGAATATATTTGAAAAATTGAAATTCACCAAAGAGACCACAGTTTATAATGTAATATGGTATGTGATGGATATAACAGAGTTATAAACCAGGATGAACTGGCTTGAATGTGAGGTTCTATTTATTTTCACTGTGGTCATAGGATAATCCTTTCAGAAGGAGAGTGCTATGAGACCACAGATTTTAAAAATAAGTACTACCTCAATAAGCATAAATGGGGTAGGAACAAACTTCAAAAGTCAGGACTAGCACAAGAGGAAATAGAAAGTATTTGAACATGAAGTGTGACATCCTACTTTGGGCTGTCAAGTACACGGAGGACATTGTATGGGAGATCAGAGCCAACAAATGAAATGAAGGATCATAAGGCAACTAATTAAACTGTATTTTGTAGGTTCTGAAAATACCTTATTTATTACGAATTTTGTGAGTTTTTTCTTCCTTGGGCAAAGTATTAAAACAATCAACATTATATCTAAGATAGTAACTTTGTCATAGTTGAAGTATGAAGTTGAGCAATTAGGAGGTTCTTGTAATAGTTCAGACAGGGGGGAAAGTTTTGTCAGGAAAAATATAAGTAAAAAGATAAAATGTTTCTTTGTTTTGAAGAGACAAACAATATTGTTTTTACTCTTAAAATTTTTAGGACACACTTTTTCCAAAAATATAACATGCTACAGACTTTAAAACACAAAAAGTAAACAAAAGACAATGAATGATGGAAGTGTTTATTATTATTATTATTATTTACTTTATGTAGTTTGTAATTTTTCTACAACAGACATAGAAATAAAAACATATATAAATAAAGATAGAAAAAACAAAAAGAAAGAATCAGAATCAAGAACAGGACTAGAATCCCTGACCCAAGAAAACTCTTTACTTCTTATTATACGTTTGATAACAGTCTTCCTGATTCAAAAATGGCAAAACAAAGGCCATACACATGAATGGTTTCTAAAATTTTCCTATTAAAATGACATTAATACAAAATGATAAAAAGGTGTTGATAAATCTAATGTTAAAGGATATAATGGTTAATAAATATAAATTATTCACATTTTATAAAGTTAAATAATTATCACTTGAAACAATAAATATTGAAGTCATTATTTTAACATTTAGGGGAGAAAGGTAGATTATTATGATCTGGTACTAAACTCTGAGAATAGCACAGTCATCAAAAAAACAAAAACATTATACTTCAGGAGCTTACATTCTAAGGGATATGATTAAGGAAAGGAACAGAATATTTTCATTTAGTCATTTTTGGACTCCCGGGACCTAGCAAGAGCCTGGAGCCTAGTAGGTATTCAATAAATATTTAATTAAATTAAAAAATAGATAAATGCATGAATAATTTCAGTGCCTATTGGAGCATTTTTATTGAACATTGAAAAATATATACAGTGTCTTAGTCTTCAAGGGCTGCCATAACAAAATATCACAGACTGGGTGGCTTAAGGAACAAATATTAATTTTCTCACAATTCTTGAAGCTAGGAATGCAAGGTGTCAACAGGTTTGAGTTCTCATGAGACTGGTCTCCAGGGCTTGCAGATACATACCTCTGTCATCCCTGTGTCCTCATGAGATCTTCCCCATGGGTCTGTACTCCTGTCTCTTCCTCTTGTTAGGAGACACGTCCCATCAATTTAGGGCCCCACACTGATGACTTCACTTAATCTTAGTTACCTCTCTAAAGGCTCCATCTCCAAATATAGTCACAGTAGTAGTTAGGGATCCATCATAAAATTTGTATATGGCGGAATAGAATTCAGTTAATTTTTTTTCTAGGCAGTATCTTTTATTTATTTACTTATTTATTTTTTAACTTTTTCCAAAAAGTCTTTATTATATAATGCCATTTACAGTTTTTTAGTTGTATTCCATGTAGTTTTTTTTTTTAACATTGTTGTTCAGTTACAATTGTCCTGCCTTTTCCCCCTTGTTACGCTCTCCTGCCCCACCTCCTCCACAGTCAACCCCCCTCTCTGCATTGTCAATGCCCATGAGTCCTCTACAAATGTTCCTTGGCTTGTCCCTTCCCCTTCCTTCCCTCATGATGTCTCTCCCTCGACCCCTCTGGTCACTGTCAGTTTGCACTTTTTTTCCATGTCTTTGGTTCTATTTGCTCATTTGTTTATTTTGTTGATTATGTTACATTTATAAGTGAGATCATAGGGTATTTATTTGTCTCTCACCTCCTGGCTTCTTTCACTTAGCACAATACAATTTTCAGCTTATAACAGACACTAATTTATTTTATTGTATATTTTATTTTAAATCACTGTTATTGTTATAGAGATGATAAGAAATACAAACTTTTAAAGACGAGGTTAGATACATTTAAGAGACATTTTAAATGCCTCCAGAGTTTTACAAAATAAGCAAAAGTCAGTCATTCCTCTTCTTTTATCTATTTCTTTCTTTATTTTATCTATTTCTAAAGAAAATGCACTCCTTCTTTATAATTTTTCTATGGCATTTATAAGTATATGTGCTGTGGAAGAGTTAAGGGAAGAGAAGGTATCCTTTCAATTTTCATTATCAAAATAAGCTAATGAGCTTCCCTCAGGGAAAATGAATTAGAATTGGAATATACATGAAATATTTCTTATTTGAAAATTTAAAGAAACAATAATGGCCTCTGTTCCTCACAACAGAAAATAACTGATGAGGAATAACCAGAAGAAAAGTCAGTTCAACCACTGATTGTAGATAAAGAGATGCCTTAGCTCAGCTGATAATTAAGTTAGTGATTTCACCAAAGCAAACCTCAAAAAAAAATCAATAAAGCAAAACAAGAATAAAAAAACCTAGGCATAACTAATTAAAAAGGAAAGACTGGGGTTAAAATATTTATACTATTTCTACTCTTAAAAATGATAACATGCGGATTCTGTTTCTTAAGATTTTCTACATCGGGGTACTTCCTAGCCTTTCTTTTTATCTTTGGTGTCTTCAATACATCCTTTTAGCATGGTACAATAAAAATTTCATAAAACCAGTAGATCAAATTCCCTTAATGTATATGCAGAATTGCTAGGTCATGGAAAATGTGTCTGGAGTTGGCTGGGTGGAATCTGAGGGTGTCTAGTCTTTCCTTTTCCCAAAGCTGCCATGCCCTTACCAAACCCTACGAACAACAAACAGTCTGTACTTACCTACCAGGGAGGAGGTACTTTTTTCTAATTTTCCATATAAGATAGAGCATAATCGCTCTGCTTAAAAGGATAGACAGCCCAGTCGTTAGAGAGTGTCAGCCATCAAGAACACTGCCCTGCCCCAGGGAATTTAGCCTCCCCTGAAAATCAGGTGTTCTAACAGACAACAGGAACTGTATAACCCAGTGTTTCTTTTCTTTTCTTTTTTTTAACTCTTGATTGTTGAGAAGAAGCATGCTGGTTGTCACACTCAATTTTGTTCCTATCATCATCCAAGATAATGATTTCCAGTGTATGAGTATCCTTTCTCTATGTCTCTCCCCCATTTTTATAATCTTTTAATTGTATTAATTAGTCTGAATCTTATAATACCTGTGCTTTCATTATAACATACATCAAGCCTTTGTGTCTGCTATCTACCAGAACCCTATCAACTATATCTCATGTAATTATTTGATATCCGAATTAAGTCTGAAATTTTACCAAATTCTTAAATGTTCCCCCCTCTCTAAATCTCCTTTAATTTCCATTTTTTCCCCACAGGAATTTCTTTACACACAAAAGCTCTACTAGCCTCCTTACTAGATCCAACTCTTTCGGGCAGGCAAGTCACCTTTTTCATTCCTATTGTCCCCACCCTACAGAGCTTACTAAGATTCTCTCTATAAATGGATCACACTTTTATCTTGTATGTGCTTATTCTGGGAAGAAGAAAGTGCTTTATTCATCCACGTACCTTCCACAGGGTCTGTCCTTAAGCACACATGGATTTTATTAGCTCTTTCTACGCTTCAGTAATTGTCTCATAAATGATGTGCTTATTTCCAGTCTCTTTACTTGTTGTCGTTGTTTTTTTAATCAAATTTATACCATGCACCTTAGAAATTGGTAAGGAACAGCTCTAAACATGCAAGGACCTGGAAATTCTTTAGTCTCAAAGTAAAATCCATACTGTATTCCATTCTAGCCTCAACCTTTCTGTACCTGTTTAATCCATCCCTCAGTAACTACTGATAACTTCTGCTCCAGTCATCCACCCCAAACTGCTTTATCTCATCTGTCCTCTGTGATACCTGCATCTAATCTCATCTTGTCTATGTAAATAGAGAGTTTTGAGTTGTATCATTAGTTTATTATTCTCTCATTGGTGCCCAAATTTCTTTTACTTTATCCTTGCAGTATTTTCTAAAATTTCTTGTGGTATGAATATTACATAGAATAAACTCCATGCCTAGGCACCATTGATTTTTCTGTTATTATTACTTCATTTTCACTTTCTAGGACTTTATAAATGGAATCATACAATGTACTCTTTTGTCAGGAACATTTCACTCAACTTAATCAATTGACATTCATCCATGTTTTTGCATGTATTCCCAGCTCTTTTTTTTTTTTCATCATTGAGTAGCCTTTCTTTGTATGGGTATACCACAGTTTTTTATCCATTTATCTGTTGATGTTCTGGGTTATTTCCAGTTTTTGCCTATTAAAAGTAAAGTTGCTATCAGTATTCACATCCAAGTCTTGTCATGAACATGCTTTAATTTCTCTGGTGTAGTCATCTAGGAGTGAAAAGCTTGGGTGATATGATAGAACTGTGTTTAATGTTTAACACCTGACAAATGATTTATTAAATTAGTTATAGCATTTTTCTTTTTCAGTAATAGTTCATGACAATTCTAATTTCTCAATATCTTCACTACTACTTGATACATTTGGTTCTTTCGGTTAAGATAGTACAATAAATATGTGATGATATTTCATTGTGGTTTTAATTTGCTTTCTCTAATGACAAAAGATGTAAAGGCCTTATTCATTTGCTTCTTTGCCATCATATATCTTCTTTGGTGAAGCGACTGTTTAAATTTTTTATGTATTTTTAAACAGGGTGTTTGTTTGAGTATTGAGTTTTGAGTGTATATATACATATATACATGCACACACTTAAATTTAAAATTAAAATGTCATGGCAATTTAAAGACACCAATCAGTGTATGTACTGTGTGTGTGTATGTATATATATATATATATATATATATATATATATAAATAAATTTAGTACATATTTTAGGCTCATGGCTGATGGCTCATGAGCCTCTGTATTTTATAACTGTTAGCATACTATAATTTTAGACTGAGAAACCCTATACTATTGAGGTTGAAAAAGCAAGAGAATTATGCATATGTCAGTCATTAACACATTTGTTTTATATTCTCCCATTGATATATTGATCTCCTTTGCTTTGAAATGTCTTACTCTGTCTTCTTCTTCTAATAAGTACAACAAAAATAAAATACACCAAATATTACTTATTAATCAGTAAGAAAATTAATATACTTTTTTTCTGCTAAGAATATGAAAACTAAAATATTTTTTATTTCCTCTTGAATTATATTATTTCCAACAAATCCCCCATTTTTAGACAAAACAAAAATCTATTGTATCATATTTTTCTTTACCATATTTTTAATTACATGTTTCATCATTATTATTTTAGCTCTATAATCTTTCATTATTTTTTGCTTCTATGTCTCCTAACATATAAAGTAAAGGGTACTTAATAATGACAAATAAAATGAATATTGGCTTGCTTAATTATATGTGACTTATGACAACCACATTCTTTTAAGTTTCCTAACTATAAATTATTTTGAATATTCTAGTCTATAGGTATGTGATCATGATTAATGAGGTTAAAATTCTGTTGATCTGTTATATGTAACTATGAAACATATATTTTTATGGTACATGATATATTTTAATTCAGTTGAGGTATATTTAAAATAAATATTACATTTTAAATAGATATTTGGTAACAAATTAAAATTTTCTAAATCAAGTTTTTGGTACCATACTTGATATATAAAATGAACAGAAGTAATTTATAGATACTAAATATCTTACATTATTAATTATTATAGGCCATAACAATTTTAATGTCAAATATTGTTAGCCTTTTAATATTAATTATTTTCAGTATAGAAATCAGTATACATCACAAACAATAGAGTGTCATCAATCACATGAACCTTAAAAGATATATGTTGCAATTATATTTCTAAATATTTAACACGAAATGCCATGGACAATTTAAAGACCCTAGTAAGTAATACCACTTAGAAAGTACATGTGAGGCAACTGAGAGGGCAAATGTGGCCATCAGACTGATTTTTTTTTTCAATATGGACCTGATTAATTTTGGCAGAAAGAGAAGGATGAGGTAAAAGTAAAACCCAAAATAAAAGCACTAAATGATAAAACTGTAGTCTCTGTTGTTAGAAACAGATTGGATACTAACATAAGGAACTTTGTTGTAGTCTATGAATTTATACAGCTAGCATTTGGGCTATAATCAACAGTTGCTCACATACTTCATGTAGCAAATGTATGCATTTACATATATAGAACAGAACATATGCCTTTAAACAGAAAGCGAATAACAAATTTATATTTAAATCTCTGTAGCCATATAAAATCATCCAATTGTCTAAATTAGGCTTCCTATTAAATTCATTATTTTCTATCAGTAAAAGATAGGACACTTAAATTACATATTAGAACATGTCTTTAGTCTGTAATTTTATCCAAAAAGAAACAGCCGGTGGCTATAGTGGTGAATAAGACCCGTCTTGAAGTTTCTTCCAGGCTAATTTGGAAGTCAGTGATATCGGAGGGTGAAAAGTCTGACAAGCAAGGGAAAGTGCCCAGCAGGTTTCTACGACAAATATGCTGCCATCTTTTAGACCAATGGGTCTCAAATATTGATACACAGGAATCACTGGGGAATCCTTTACAATGAAGATTCTGACTAATTCTGAGGAGCAGCTGAAGAGTCTGCATTTCTAACATAATCTCAGGTTTCACCGATGCTGTTTGTTGGGGCCATTGTAAAGGTTAAGGCTTCAGAATATGTTCCAAGTACACAAGACCCTAGAACTAGCTGTCAAAATGGATTTGAGATATTTCAGAGTCCAAGTGGGTCTCTCCACTGGTTTGTCCACTGTTAAACTAACAGGGAAATTGTCTTTAGGGGTCCACACCTATAAGCAAAGATTCTTCTTACATAATGTCTAGTCTAGTCTGAGGTGAAAAGGTGAGTGACTAAGGATCAAGGACCAGCTTTATGTGCAATGCCATGTTAAACGAAGAATTCAAAGGAATCCAAAACTTCTAATTTCAAACAATTCTCCCAGGTATTTTATCAAGCTAGGAGATTCAAACATATTCATATTTTAATGTATGGTTTATTAGCATGATTTGCAATTGTTAAATATTAAGTCCTATTGTGTATGAGTTTCCATTTGATCTCCTGCCCTATACTTTAAAGATATTAAGATTGACCTGCCAATGGGTGTGAACGAATTATATCATATTGTTCTAGTTATAATCAGAGATAATGATTCCTGGAGTTTGCTGAAGAAGGTAACTCTTTGCTACAATGCGCAGACATATAAACACGCAGATGCACACAGAGGTAGACCTACTGGTATTATCATACATTGAATAGTCACAGTGATTACTTATTTATAGGATTTATGCTCTGAGAGTCACATGTTGCAGGAGTAAGGGAGAGAAAACAAATTAGGATATCTGGGTTCTACGAACATTCCCACTGTTCTCTATGTAATTGGAGGACCAAGAACAAAGTTGATAGTACAAAGTCAGTTTTCTCACTGGCACCACGTTGGTTCATTTCTATCCTAGGAAACCAAGCATTTTGTCATAGTAAATATTACTATAATATTCAGTAAAACATGACCTTCCATGTCACAGAGAATGTCAGCCACACTTTGGAGAGCAAACTTTGACCTTGTATTTTGATTTTCATACAGTTGTGGAAATATAGGATATTATTATAATATTAAAAAGATTCACTTGAAAAATAGAGCAAGGTCAGTAGTATTTTGTGTTTGAAGTTATTAGATTTACACTAAGGGTTCTCGTAATAAAAAAAAAAAAACAGCTCTATTGCATTCATTTTGCTTTTACCCTAAGACAGGGAGATCATCATGTAAGCAGATTAGACAACCATAAAGAAAAATATTGTGTTAGTATAATTCTGAATAAACACATCAGGGAAATCTGAGACATTCAGATAGAATGGTGAACTGTCAAAACTATTTTGTATCCCCCCTCCTCCATCTTCATATCCCTCTAAAAACAGAAAAATGGAATAGTTAAATGACTTAAGATATAGCTCCTTCTAAGACATACTTCTGGTATTATATGTACTTAATACTTAAGTGGCACTCACAGTAAAAATAGTTTTGTTCTGTTCATATTATTTCACCCACACTGCAGCAATACACTAGAATAATAAACCTCTCAGCTATTTCAGAATAATGTTTTACTTACTTGTAAAGAGGAGAAAGTATTGGCATATATTCAATAAGACATGAGATTAGTTTCACCTTTGGGTATGTCACACACTCCCACCAAAATCTCCTAGATTTAAAGATATTTTTATTTCCTTCTAATTCTACCATGATGGTAGAAATTAAATAAATGAATAAAGAACACAAGAATCAATAAATAGTCCTCTTAAAACAATATAAGAAAAGGACATGCAACAATTTAATTCCTTTAATAAAGAGAAATTTAGGAACCTCTTTGTGTTAAATACAGAATGCTAAAAATGAAGCTTTGGAATAAATCTCACTGCAAAAATTATTATAAGAAAATAAGAAAATTGTTGTGCTCTTGCTATTTTTACCATATAAATTATTATTTTTAGCTACCTTAAATTACACAGTCAATATATGCAGTATAGTATGAAAATATGCAAATCAAACATTTTTCTGGTCTCTGGCTTCAGTTTAGTGAATCCCTTAACATATCACTCTACTGAAACTTGTTTCCTGTAATGTTCAACAGATAATCTGAGGAAATAGAAAAGCTTCTATTAAGGATTTGTATCACATGGTAAAAATGTGGGGAGATAATTTAGTAGATTATTGGGAAGAACTACACTTCCCTCTATTTAGAAAGGCAAAGACTTTGAAGATGGACACATTTTCAAAGAACTAGTTTCCTGTTTGGTCAGTCAGTCAAGACTGATCAAATTACTGATTTATTCCCAACATTTTTTCTTCCAAATATTTCACCATTTTATTACTCTGTGTTTTTTAATGCCCAGTTCTCTATTGGCAAGTGGGTACTCAGGCAGACTATGGCTTTTAGCTATATCATTTAATTTTTCAGCTGAGCTTTAGGTAATAAATCTGTTGTCAGCTTGTCTATTTGTGTCACTCTGAGACACATGAGGAATGAAGCTGAGAAAAGCAAACCAAAGCACATTCTTTGCTTCATGGCTAAAAGCAACAGATCAACAGCTAAATAAAAATGCCTGTCTTTTACACATTGCAAAACGCATGTCGAAACCTTTAGCTCATTTTTCTTTACTTCCGAAAACAAGCTTTCTGTATGAAACAGATCAAGTATTTGCATAAAGTCGTTAGGATTTTGCAGTGATTTTAACTCAGACATGACTTAGGAATTAGTAAGAAACTGCAACAAACTTTAATTTGGAATTCTCCAAGTAAAGTATAATATTTAAAATTTTTCTCTGTGATACTAGGAAGCTAAATGGGTTGGTAGAAAACAATAAAACTCAGAAATTTATCATGAAAATTTGAGAAATCACTTGACTCCACTGGTGTTGGTTTCATCATCTGCAAAATGAGGCAGATAGTTTTAGGTGATTTCTAAGGTCACTTTGAGCTCTGAGATGCTTTGCCACTCTAATATTATAAATCATGCCCTGCTTTTTATTCACACATATGTGACTTAAAGATGACTATCATTTAGAGAAAGCTGCATATTTAAAGTCTGCCACTAATTCTATACTGCCATTAATATGCTCATTAAATTTTGTTATAAATTGGAAATTCTTCAACCTCACCTTCAGCACTTAGCTTCAAGATTAGCCCAAAGTGCTTTTCCAAAATCATGGTTTTTTTAAAAAAATTGATATTCTTTTAAAAATCTATTTATATAAAGTTAATGCTGAATATAATCAGCATGGCTAATGAACTGTAAATATCACATCTGCCACTGGACCTTATATGGTAACCTTATCACGTGATGCGTCTTCTCTTCATGTATTTTGTTATGAATGCAAATGTCTTTCTTAATGGTGGCCAGTTATTACAATCACTGCCTGTATTTAGGCTTCAGTGGGATGATTTCTATTGTATGCAGTGGAAGAATTTTCATGACATGCTGGGCATTTATTTACAGGGGCTGTCCAGCATTTAAAAGAGCTCTGTTAACACAAACAAGACTTCAGGTTCTTCTCATTTACTGTCTGATAAAAATTGAATAACAGTATGCATGCCAATGAAGGAGCATGAATTTTTCATATATGTTGTTGCTTCTCCCTCCTTCAAACACCAGTATTCTCTGAAGTGATTACACAGTCCTCCATCAGGAACTTTATCCCCTGGGTGGCAAGAGGCCAAAGGAACATGAGCTTGAACTGACCTTTTGATAAGTCTGCACCATTTTTGCAGCCTTAGAAGAATATCAGGCGAACTCCAGAAAGCAAGCAATTCATGACTCACAAGAATGGAGAAAGAGCAAAGTGCTAATATTATTGAACTCTCGTAAATTTAAATACTGCCTGAAGCAAAGTTCTACTTAAATTATATAAAAAAGCCTGTGCTTATTTTTGTGTGTATGTATATATGTATATACTAATATATACATAAATATACATATTTCTATAAACACACACATATATACTACATAGACACATATATGTGTCTATGTATATGCATATATACATACATATAGTTTGTCAGTTTTTATTGCAAGGTATGTTATGCAATTAGGCCTTTAATAGTTACTTACTATTGTACCATTCAATTAGCATTTCTGTAGTACCTAGAGCATCAACTATGTACACTAAGATACATTGAAGAAAGTAGTCGGACACATATGAAACTCAGTGTACTTAAATTGCTGAAGACAATTATGTATGGGATAGAAGACAGTAGCTAGAGAACATTTTCTCTACCTGTACAGTAGGAATAGGTTTTTCCTTTTGTGAAGTTTTAAACACAAGTCCTTTGTCTTTTCTCTAAGAAAAGCTTAATCAAAATTTCACCAATTCAGTCCAAGATGATTCTCTTAACTTTTACTTAAAATGTTAAAAAAGTATTTATTAATCATTATTTCTTAGAAGTATGGATGACTTTCTTAATTTCACTGACCTAGATGAACACCTTCACTTTTATTTTAAAAATACAAATTCATTGAGTATTTGAAATGAATCAAAAGTATTCTTTATGGACATTTCCTTGTGCCTAACAAGGACCTTTTAAAACCCCATCCTCTTATGTTAATAATAATCGAAAAGTTTTCTAAAAGAAAACCTCAGATTCCAAAGGTATCTTTTCTTATTCTATTTTAAAATCCATTATGACTATTTATGTTATCTTAATCCTGGTATTAAGTGGACTGTGACAATTCAGGGTCATATAAATCATCTGAATTCTTCAAATAGCAAAGTAACTGCATATTTGCCCTACTATTTATACAATTTACAAATATACAATAAAGAGGAAAATGGTACTTAGTAAGAATTTTTCAAGAAGAATAACACAAAGTATGATTTTTATTGAAATTCCAAAATAAGGCCAGCTGACAACAAGTGATTTACTAACAGCAGTTATATAAAAAGCTCAGTGCAGCCCTGGGCAGCCTGCAGACACGGTGACTGCCTGACAAATGGCAGCGCTCCGGCTGGGTCTGAGATTGGAAGCAATCCCTGCATTAATTGGAAAGATTGTCAAAGGCGCTACCATTCCCCCAAAGTGGAAACAGGCATAATACAATCTAGAAATTGGATTTCTAGGAAAAATACACAATCAAGTTAGCAAGAAGTTATTGTGTACCTATTATGTCCTGATATTGTTCGAAGCACTCCATGGGATAGAAAATAAATATTGTATTTGTCATGTTCACCTCATGGGACTCTGTAATCTTATTAGAGAGAAAAGACTTATATACATAAGACAATCAGAGACCAGCCTCATCTCTCGCCCAAACACACAGAGTTCATGCTGGTCCATTCCCACTGGCTTATCTCCTACTCCCTGAATGTATAATGTTCCTTCTCTCTTCAGATCCTCTGCATATGTTTAGCCTTGTGAACTCTTATTTTTCCATTAGACTTCAATTTAAATATTGCTTTTTCAAAGAGACTTCTCTTAAGCCCCTTTCCAACAGAATCTAAATTAGCCACTCATTTTATTCTTCAATTATACCTTATATATTGCTTCAATTTACCACGTTTAATACCTATGTATTTAATTTGTCAGTTATATGACTTTCTACCTACCTCCCCAAATAATGGCATAAGCTCTACAAAGGCAGAGATGTGTCTGATTTGCTAGGCACTATATCTCTTTAATTTACATCATTGTTCCCCAAAATCAGCATTATTGACATTTGGTACCATATAATCCTTTTTTATGGTGAGCTTCTTTTCTTTAAGATTTTATTTATTTATTTATCTTTGGAGGGGAAGGAGAGAGGGAGAGAAACATCAATGTATGGTTGCCTTTCATGCGTCCCTTGCTGGGAATTGGCCTGCAGGGAACTGGCCTGCAACCCAGGCATGTGCCATGACTGGGAATCAAACCGCGATCCTCTGGTTTGCAGGCCCGCGCTCAATCCACTGAGCTACACCAGCCAGGGTCTATGGTGAGCTTCTTCATGCACAGCAGGATGCTTAGTAGCATCCTTTACCTCTACCCAGGAGATACCAGTAGCTGCCCCCCTCAGCTGTGACAAAAACGTCTCCAGATATTGCCAGATGTCTTCTAGGACAAAACTGTTCCTAGCTGTAACCTACTATTCCAAACTAGAGTCTAATGCATACTATACATTTAATAAATGATTGAATAAGTAATGAAATTAATGAACTGATACAGGCATCATACAGTGAAATGCTATACTGATGTTGTGTGGTAATGTTAAGGGGAATTTCGTAGGGTCTTCATGAAGATTAAATGAGATAATGTATTGATGATATTTGGCTCAGTTCCTGGTACATGTTAAAAGTTTCAGCATGTAATTATTAGCAATACTATTGTAGATGAACTTTACTATTAGGCAACATGGAATAAACATGGGCTATTGACTGTCATTATGGATTCTTAAACACAGAAGTTTTTTTTTAAAGATTGATTTTGCATGACACATAAGATGATTAAAGGGTAAGGACTCCAAATGTTAGTGTCAGTTAGAGAAATAAAGGTATAAAGTGGCTTAGCAATTGGCATGTAATTGGAACTATGACCCAGTACTAGTTGAAAGGCACTGCTGTAGTTGTAGCTTGGGACCCTCACAACTTCTGGGATAGTCAAGCATCTAAAAGCAGATACGACTTTGAGCTAGAGGGGGAAGCCAATGGAGACAGCCACCTCAATCTCCTTTACTCTCCCTGTTAACATTATGCTTTTATGCTCACTGCTTACCAAGTTTCCCCTACAACATCAGCCTCACTCCTATTTTCTGCCTTCAAAACACAACTTAATTCCACCTCTCAAGTGATCCAGCATTATTGGCCCACATAGATCCCTCATAAATGTGACTTGAACTCATCAATTCCATGTAGTGTAACAAATATTTGTTTAATATAGTATTGCATTATCCTTCTTTCATTTTTGGCAAGTTCCTGTGATGTTAGACTTTATGTTTCTGATTTCTTTGGTATCCCCAAGCACAATTGTTTGTGTAGAAAGTCATGACTTAAATTGTTTTTCTTTACTTTCTGGTCATAGGATATCAAAGTACCCAGAGGTGAGGTGGTAGAATTGTCAAAAAATTCATGGATAATATGAATGGGTAATATGGTAGAATTCATGGAAAATTCCACCATATTAATGATACTTGTCTATCTCTAGTTATAGAAACATTACTATTCCATCATACCTCATTTTTGAAGCCTTATCTTTAAAGATTTCTTTCAAGTTATGTAAACAGAAACTTTTCAACAATAATTTCATTCAGAATAACACCTTAATTTCTGTCTTTCAACATTCAGTTATTCATTTTTCCTTTTTAATTTTCTTTATATTTGCTCAAAAATAATCCCTTACTTGATGTATATATTTTCCTGTAACCCGTATCACACATTTCTTAAGCCTAGAGTCACTAGATTTCTTTGAATTATTTTTATTCCACTCTTAGCTTACATCATTACAGTATGCAACAATAAGTTCTCAATAAATATCTCATTTGTTATATCTGGAGACTCAAATGACATTATAGATAGAGCTACTGTATAAATATTACTGACATAAAATTATAATAAAGATAAAATTAAAATATATTTAAGTTCCTAGCTTATTAAGTATTTGGTTGAACCAAACCAGTTGACTATTCTAGTCTGTAAACTGATTCCTTTGGTTAAAATATGAACAGCTGAATAAATACATAATTCAGATATAAAACAATTTAACATAGAATTAGCAATAATGTCAGTACATAAACATTTCCATGAAACTGGAAAAATTTCCCTAATTTTAGGCTACATTATTGAAGTGCCCTATGTGGGCATGGACATTGATAATCCCGAGCTACTGTTCCTGTGTAGACAACAGCTGAAAGCTGCACATAAGCTGGATGCCACATTCCTAAGGTGATCGAAAACGGGGGCAAGAGAGGATGGTCTTCATACGATGTACTATATAACAAGGATATGTTAAATCAATGGTGATTATGTAATTTGAAGAGATAAAATGCTTAAAAAGGAAAGGCAGTTTTCATGTTGTAGAAGGATTGTCACGTAGAAGAGGAATAATTTAAGCACTTTATGAACAGATTGTAATAGGTGTAATTTGGTCCTATAGGAAGAGACTAAAACTTGACTTGATTGAGAAAGTTGCTTCCAATGTTCAGTGTGATATGGAGATAGAAACTCCTATGTGACTGAGATATTATTTCTGATCATATCACTAACTTCTTAATCTCACATTTTTAATATCATACCCTATGATATGCTGTAACAATCAAAACTATACTTTTAATAAACAGATAAATTAAGGTGTTACAAAAAAGGAGCATTCAAATTTTTAAAATCTCAAAACAGGATTACATTTTCAAAAATAGACATGGGTTTCTAGGGGGATCTTATTATCAACAGTTCCATGAATAACATGGATAGCAGGAAGCAGGGATTTTATGCCAAATAAAATTCAAGCTTTCTATTGGGGTTTGGGAGGGAAGTAAATGAGATGATCATTACACCCAGAGTCTAGATTTCTATGGTGTAAAACTAATTGATTTTAAAGGGAATGTAAGCTTGTTTACTATGAAGAACAGCGGCTCCATGGAATTAGTGGGCTGTGTTTCAATACTCCGGCATGGAGGCCTAATGCAACAGACCTATCAGTGGGAATCAGAAAGATGTCAAAGTGAGGTATCTGCTGTGGTGTCAATAGCCATGAGCATCCCAGCGAGTTCTGGCTCCTTCAGGGCAGATGGGTGCCAAAAGCCAAATGATACTGTATGTCACTAAAAGAGAAAGACTCTTTAATTAGCCGGCAGATACTGAAAACCTCAGAGTAGTTATAATATGCAAAATATTTTTTCATATTCAAGCCATGCAAATTATTTCTCCCTTTCAACCCACCCCTGCCATCAAAACAACATGTGTAACAAAAATAAATTAATTTAGTTGTCTTTTAAAGTCTCTTTACCTTCAGATTCTCTAATAAAGTTGAGTGACATTTTGGTCACAAAGGCACTCCCTGCATGATCAATGAACAAAATCTGCAGGATGGGTGGTTTTTAGCTAAGTCAAAATGGACTCAAAACACAATTGTTTACTACAGGCATAAAGGGAGGTATCATTTTAAAAGCAGGAATATAATATTTAAATACAAAATATCCCACATGAGGCTTGTAATTCTATTCTCATGAATGACACAAAAGTAGAGCTGCTTTCTTTTTTTTTTTAATATCCCAGGAAAGATGTTAATGTGGTTAGAAAGATTTTATGATGAACTTTTCAAGCAAATCAATACAAATCGCTCAACAAAATACTATTGAAAATCCCGCCAGTATTATACTTGGACATATTTATTGCTGATGGACTGTGAGACCCGCGTTTCTCACAAACTTATGATTTTGCCTTCATCTATTTAAAGGATTCTATTTTAATATCTCTAAAACCAAGAAGTCACAGCCAGTAAGCTAAATTACATGTTTTTTAAAAGCTTTCTAGTGTCCAAACATTTCTATAGTAATTTTCTTCCCTGTTTTATTTACATTTCTGGTGACTTATATAGAAGATTTCTTAGAGATTATGAGAAATGTACTTAACCAATTTTATCATAGCTCAAGTTTAAAACCTAAAAATTCATTCTCAACACAGTCAAAACATAAAATAAAAACAATAATTTTATGATTATTTGAATACCCAAACAAAATATGATATAAAATATTCAAAATATAAATGTTCTGAAAATATAAAAAATAATTTGAGTTAGTAATTAAAATATTCAGCTACATTTTATAAAGAGTTTACTCATTAATTACCATTTTCATAACTCATTTGAGTAGATGCATTTCTAATCTCAGTAAGGCAAACATTCTAAAAATTCAGAATGCTCTGCTCCAAATTATTATTGGTAAACCACTGGTTTTGATTGAAGAAATATCATTTGTTTTGGGTACTTGATATTATAGTAATTTAGGATATCATAACCTTTAAAAGCACTACAGGAAAACACATGACTTTGTATATTTGTATTTCATTCCTCTTGTATTAATCTAAGGTGGAAACCATTCAGAATAGTGGGGGAGGAGGTTTGCTGAGTAGTCTTTCAATGACAACCCTACCACAACAGTTTTAATTCAAATATTATACTAAAATTTCTGATTTAGTGTCCTCTTCCCCATACTCCACACATCTCAAAGAAAGTATGAGGATTAGCAAAATTAATTGGCTTTAAATGAGCTGGCAACAGAGAGTAAGAAGTATACTGTTTTACTTTGTTCCCTTACCACCTCTCTCACCCTTCCTTCCTTCCTTCCTTCCTTCCTTCCTTCCTTCCTTCCTTCCTTCCTTCCTTCCTTCCTTCCTTCCTTTTTAACATAGTAAATATACACGGGCCCTTCATAGTGAGCAGCACTGATATTTTTGTGAGTTAATAGTTCTGTTTGAATTGAAGTTTCTTTAGGTACTTGCCCTTCATACCTAAAGATGAAAATGATTATTTTAGCTTTTGGGAAAAGATTTTGTTTTTTTTTTTCCTTTTACTACAGCACTCTCTTCTCTGTAATCTAGATAAATTGTCAAGCAAGCACATTGTAACCTTGGTGAATTTATCTATGAGAACGCTCACATAAGCTTGAAATTAGTATGCCCTCGGAGAATATCCCTTTTTCCCGTAATTAGACCTTTAGGTGGATAGTCAGTGTCTTAGAACTGAGCAGACAGGATTTGCAAGCTGAATAATGTTGGCTCACAGACTGCATTCTTTTACACTCGGAAGAGAGATTGTGACTAAGTGACAGTGAGGTTTTTAGTTGCATGCTGCGTAACCTCCCGTTCCTATACACAGGCAGAGGGCTTTCTTCCTTAATGGACTGGGTTTGTGGAACACTTGCCCCTTGATGTTGTGTCTGAGTCCTCAAGTCACAAGAGAGACAATTTACATCCATTTACCTGACATTCCTTATACTCAAAGACTACCAGTTTAGTCTCAGAAAGCCTGACCCTAAATGGTTTGATAAACAGGCAAAAAACACTGCATCAATACAGTTCTTATATCAGACAAGGGAAAAACTAAACAAACATAAGGTATACTATACATTAATTTTGCTTTTACTATGCCTGTAATCTGATATTGGTGCTTACTTGCAAAATCTGATTTAATTTAGGTTAGAGAAAGAAGAAAATTCTGTGTACTTCCTAAATAATCTAGAACTAAGATTGTTTAAATAATTTCTGCTAACATGTCAAAAAAGGATAGGTATTTTATAACTGTTTATGTTTGTGTCATAAATTCAGAGGATTTCAAAATCAATTGAATTAATAGCTTAATGAAGATCTTTAACTGTAACATTTTTGATACATAAAAATTATCAGAAGCTCAAGGAAGTAGTTTATCTTTTCTATGCTAAGTAATCTACATGCTATGTCAGTTTGAGAAACTGCTATTTAAATAACTGGAGCTGAGGCTTATTATTGGCCCAGCGACTCAGTATCACAGATATCAGATCGGGGGCCTTTAGCATGTAAGATTAAGAAAATCTAGAAGCAAAGTTTAGTGTCATGGAAATTTTACTTGCCAGTTCATTTTTCTCTTGATATATTTTGATGAACTCTATCAGGCCTTAAAGTTACTCTTCTATACTAATTTTTACTTCATTAATTCAACAAATGTTTATTGAGCATCTACTATGTGATAGGTACTATAGGAGGTTTTGTGGAAACTGCAGTGACCAGAAAATAAAAGTTCTGCATTTATAAATCTTACCCTCAAGACAACATACTTATTTTTTAACTAGTAAGAGAAAACAAATCAGTATGTCAGATAATTTCTGGTAGTTCTATGGACTTTTAAAAATATGTTAGGGTATAGATGGTAATGAGTGGTACTAATTTAGAATGAATGATCAAAGAATGTACTTATGAGGAGATAAGTTATAATAAGTGGCACAAATAAATTGAGAGTGAACCATGGATGCATCTGACGGAAGCCTCTTCATGCACAGGGAGCAGCGAGTACAAAGCACCTGAGGAGGTGAGTCATCTGACAAAGAAACCGAGAGAAAGAAGGACAGTGTAGGGTTAGAGGAGGTGGATGGAAATTCTAAAATGATGCCAGAGTAAGGAGGATCTTATAGACTCAAAGGCAACCGGGGCTAGGAGTTAATCATCTAGGTCTCACTGCTCACATCAGTCACTTGTCAAGTATTCACTAAATTAAACTTTGAAATAGGAATGACTGCCTTGAAAACAGAAGAGTATTCTGTCTTTTAAAAGACAGAAAACTGTACTTGAACAACAATTAAATAAATTTTAAAAAATAATAAATTAATTAGAAAGAAAGAAAGAAAAGAAAACAGAAGATTAGTAGCCACCATTGGAACCAATGATTAAATTATTGTATTGTCAGAAAACTAGGTTGTCTGCTCTCCTATAATGATTGAGCAGTGATAATTATCACATATGCAAACTTTAAAATAAAAAATAAACAAGTATTTATTATTTTTCTTGGTCATTGTGGTTGCAAGGTACAAAGATTCATTCAAGTTGCTTCAAGTGATGGATAATTTATTGTTAAGTGTAGAGAAGAAAAAATTGTAACTTAATAGAAACACTTAATAGACAACAGAGGCAGATTCTTTCCTTATGGGAGAATCATTCATCTACAAAAACTGCTAATTCTTATTTAACAAAGCACTTTCATGCCCAGTTTGACTAACAAAGGCCAGATCATCTGAACGAAAAGATCACTGAGCCACTCGGCCATGAAAAAAAATCACACTTGAATTTTCTCTGTCAGGCTGGCAAGAAGAGGGGGAAAAGGTATCAGTTCATGGATAAAAAGTAACAGCCTGAGAAGGGCAAGAGCGGAGTAAGAATGGAGAAAGAACAGGGCCCAAAGAGAGCTGACTATAGCAGTCACCCTGATGCTCTGCTATGGGCAGTGGCTCCCTTTAGGTCTCTTCTCTCTCACTAAATAAACATCTTCCTCAACTCTCTTCTTTTTATTGTATATATTTGTCTCAGAGTTAACCCTTCCATAAGTTCAAATCACCATGACCATCATACTGAACTCTTTTTTGTTGTTGTGGTTTATTTCCCCATTACCATGTAGTCCCTTAATACTCCCCTGTTGTCCCCTGTTGCCCAGTTTATACTTACACTGTTGTCCATATCCATAAGTCTTTTCTACTTTTTGCTCAATACCTCCACCCTCTAACCTCATCTACCCTTTAGCTGTCATCCTGCTCTCTATCTATGAGCCTGTTTCTATTTTACTTGTTCAGTTTATTCATTAGATTTCATATATGAGTGAAATCATATGGTATTTGTCTTTCTCTGACTGGCTTATTTCACTTAGCATAATATTCTCCAGGTCCATCTAAACTGTCTCAAATGGTAAAATTTTCTTTTTTAATGGCTGAGTAGTATTCCATTGTGTACATGTCTCATAATCGTTTATCTACTCATGTGTTAATGGGCACTTGAGCTACTTCCATATTTTGGTGGTTATAAATAATGTTGCAATGAACATAGGGGTGCTTATGTTATTCAAATTAGTGTTTTGTGTCCCCTCAGATATATTCCCAGAAGTGGGATCACTGGGTCAAAAGGCATATCCATTTTTAATTTTCTGAGGTATCTCCATACATACTTTCCACTGTGGCTGCAAAGTCTACATTCCTACCAACAGTACAAAGGTGGTCCCCTTTCTCCACATCCTGGACATGTTGTTTGTTGATTTATTGATGCTAGCCATTCTGACAGGTGTGGGATAGTATCTCATTGTGGTTTTAATTTGCATCTCTCTGATGATTAGTGACACTAAGCATCTTTCCTTGTCTATTGGCCATCTGCATGTCCTCTTTGGAGAAGTGTCTATTAAGGTCCTTTGCCCATTTTTTTAACTGAATTGTTTTTGCTTGGTTTTTGGAGGGTTGAATTGGTTCTTTATAATTTTTTTATTAAATATTTTATTTATTTATCTTTAGAGGGGAAGGGAAGGAGAGAGGGAGAGAAATATTAATGTATGGTTGCCTCTGCAGAAGACACACAATGTATCGTGTGTCCCCTGACGGGAACTGGCCTGAAACCCAGGCATGTGCCCTGACTGGGAATTGAACCGTGATCCTCTGGTTCTCAGGCCTGTGCTCAATCCACTGAGCTACACCAGCCAGGGCCTATAAATTTTTGATATTAACCCATTATCATATGTATCAGCAAATATGTTCTTCAATTTTGTGGGTTTTCTTTTTACTAATGGAGTATAGAAATGATCCCTGAAAGTATAGTCTTAGGTTTACTTTTTATTAATGCTTTCCTTTTATGTGAAAAAACTTTTTTGGTTTGAATAGTCCCATTTATTTATTTTTTCTTTTGTTTCCCTTGACTGGGGAGATAGAGCCTAAAAAATACTGCTATGAACAACGATTAAGATTTTGTTGCCTATGTTTTCTTTTATGATTTTGATGGTATCATGGCTTACATTTAAGACTTTGATTTATTTTAAATTTGTTGTGGCGTATGGTATGAGATATCTGCATGTATTTATCCAATTTTCCCAATACCATTTATTGAATAAACTACCTTTAGCCCATTGTATGTGCTTGCTTCCTCTGTTGAATATTAATTAACTAGGAAGGTGTGGGTTTATTTCTGGGCTCTCCTGTTCCATTGATCTATGTGTCCATTTTTATGCCAGTATCATATTGTTTTGATTGTAATGGCTTTATAGTACAGTTTGATATTAGGCAGCATAATTTCTCAAACCTTGTTTTTCTTTCTCAGGATTTCTGTTGCTATACAGGGCCTTTGTGGTTCTATATAAATGTTTAAAATATTTGTTCTAGTTCTGTGAAATACATCATTGGAATCTTGATAAGAATTGCACTGAACAGATAGATTGCTTTGGGTAGTATGGGCATTTTAATGACGTATGTCCATGAACACAGTATGTGCTTCCATTTATTTGTATCTTCTTCAATTTCTTAGGCATCTTATAATTTTCTAAGGCAGGTATTTGATGTCCTTAATTAGGTTTGTTTCTAGGTATTTTATTCTTTTTGAAGCAATTGTGAATGGGATTGTTTTCTTTAACATTAAAACTTCATGTTTAGTTTCATCGCTATTGATTCATATTCTCTATAATTTTGTGTGTAGATTGCTAAGAAATTTAGTTTGATTGACTTGGATTTGAGCTGAACTATGAAGAAATGATGAAAAATAGTGGATGGACAAAGTTGGGGACTAAAAAGAATTGGATAATCAAATTCTATTAGAAGGATAATGCAGGGATTTGGACATTATGTTTACTGAACACTGAGTAAGAGAGTATCTTAGAATAAGGGTGTTGTTTCTGATACTTGACATTAGAAAAAGCAAGACAATTTTAGTTATACTTTCTACTTGTTTATAGAATATAAGAAGTATACATTATTCTATGATTTATTTCTACTTAGTTGTCATCTCCTAAAGAAAACAACGCAGATTTATTTTTAACTAGAAAAAGTAATTAACATATGAACAGCAGCCCATGAGAGCATATTAAGAGTACTTCTCATTTATGTGCATTACTCACTGAAGCCAGATTTGGGGGCTATATAACCTCTCCACTGGGACTAGAAAGTAAGTTTGTGATGTAGCATTAGAATTGGGGAATGTTTCTGCTGGAAAAGACCATAAAAATACCTAAAGAAATTATTTTCATCCTACAGATGAGGAAACTAAAACTGGAGGAGAAAAATTTGAGTTTATTAAAGTCATAGCACATTGAGATCACAGCTGAGAACCTGAGTGTCTTCTGCCCCATGGCAGATTTCTATCATACTGCGTTGCTACTCTTCATCATAATGGTATACACATTAACAACAACAACAACAACAAAAGTGATCAATATATTAATCATACAGTCTGTAATCTTGGCCACATTGTACTATGTTAAGTGCTACTATATTTAGTCTGTGCTGCTTTTTAAAATTATTATTCTGCTCTTTCTATATTGATTCCATTTATATTTATCTTTAAGCTTGCAAATTTACTAGTCTAGGGACACCTGAGAGAAAGAAACACTACCCTTTATACCATTTTGTCTTTTATGTATTACTGTTGATTACACACCTTTCTGTTCTTTGAATGTGATCTAGAAGATTAGGCATTCACATTGTGTTCAGATTCTTCAGGCAAAAATTGCATATCACTCCTTATTCTGTGACAATCAAAATTGCTTTTTAACTGACCACTCCTCATATTTTAATAATGCAATAAAATATGTTTATTTTTTAAAAGAAATATCTATGCATTGTAGCTGTGTATGTTTTATGCCTAATACCTTCCAATGATACTTATAAAGGACCTTTAAACTTTTGATGTTCTTTTAAAATGTTTATTGAATGTATTGGAGTGATATTGGTTAATAAAATTATATAGGTCTGGTGTGCAATTCTATCCCAGATCATCTGTATATTGTATTGTGTGTTTACCACAAAGTTGAGTCTCCTCCCAACACCATGTATACTCCCTTTACCCTCTTCTACTTCTTCCCACCCCTTTCCCTCTGGTAATTCCCATACTGTTGTCTGCATCTATAAATATTTCCTTTGCTTAATCCCTTCACTTTTCATACCAAACCCCCAGACATCCCTCCCCTCTGACAGCTGTCAGTCTGTTCTCTGTAGCTATGAGTCTGTTTCTATGTCATTCTAATTTGTTCATTAAATTTCATATATAAGTGAAATAATATGGTACTTGTATTCTCTGACAGGCTTATTTCACTTAGCATAATACTCTCTAGGTCCATCCATGCTGTCACAAAAGGTAAGATTTCCTTCTTTTTATGCCTGTGTAGTATTCCACTGTGTAAATGTACCACAGCTTTTTTACCTACTCATCTAGTGATGGGCACTTAGGCTGCTGCAAAATTTGACTATGGTCAATATTGTTACAGTGAATATAGGCTTACATATATTCTTTTGACTTAGTGTTTTGAATTGATTTAGGTATATTCCCAAAAGTGGAATCGCTGAGTCATAAGGCAGCTCAATTTTAATTGTTTGAGGTAGCTACATACTGCTTTAACAGTGACTACTGCTCTTTTCATTGAGTGAAATGCAGCAAGCATTTTTCACATGTGCCAGTTAAACTTTTTCATGATATCAGAGTAATTGTCTTGGCCTCAGGGGGAAAATGTACTTTTTGCTGCAAATGATGACTGCAGAACTATCTAAGTAAAAGATGAACTAGTTGTGAAGTTTTAGGTTTCTTATCTTATCAATTATTAAAGTAAAAAACTTTCCTTAGCACGTGGAGAATACTAAATGTCAAGATAAAATGATGAAAATGAATTTGAGGGTAGAAATGGGTACAGTAAACAAGTACGAATTTAAGAAGCTTTTCAATGTATGATGTAGGGAATTTGATAACCACATTTACATTTTATCTGGTGAAATAAATTCTTTTTAAAAATAATAGACAAGAGAACTAAATTTTACTATCTGGGGAGAAATTGAGTCAAGTCTATGATCTACAAAATCCACATCTTTTTCTTTCTGGAGAATTAAATGTATTTGACTATTATGACCATGAGAATAACCAAAGGAATTGTACAAAATCAAGAGTGTATAAACCATGTCATAGGCACCACAAAGAGTTATAAATTACCTTGTTCATGTAAAAGATAATAAACTAATTTATGTGTAAACACTAGGTTTATTAGAATATTTTGCTTGGGTACTATAAAAACATGATCAGTCTTTCCCATCTCAAAGCAGATGATGGCAAAAGTTAGGTGCTTGGTATTTCCTAGTTTTGCTACCAGGAGAGAAGGAAGCCCAGGGGTGGGGTCAGGGGGCCACCTCCCACCACTGGCCACCACTGTCACTCAAGTGAAATGTTGATTTTCCAAGATTCTTAAAATATCAAAATACCCAAAACTTTTAGTGAAAATACTTCACATATAAATTGTTGGCATTTTCTACAGGCAAAAGTTTGTTCAAGCTCTACTATGAGTGAATATTATTAATATATAGTTAACAATATAAGATTAAATTGGCCTAGAAATATAGAAGAATTAATAATATTAGTTAACATTTATTGTACAATAAGTGTTTATAAAAGTGCTTATCTCTCCCTTTCATGATGTCATTTAACTTCTGCTGCAGTCATAAGAAGAAAGTAATGTTATAAATCTCATTTTATAGGTGAGGAATAGAGAATTAGAGAGTTAAAATTAAGGTTACTTAGGCAGTAAGAAGTTCTAATAAATGGCAAACCTCTTTCCCATTACTGCTCTCTGCCTGCCCTGGGCAGATTTAAGGCCTCTGGTGTGAGGAGATTAGAAAAGTAGCCATTCCTAAAATTAGAGTGTTCCCTGAGCAGTCAAGGGGTGCCACTGTGAGAAAATTGAAAACAGAAGATCCAGATTTACTTGTAGTCTCCTGAATGATGTCTCTAGGTATACAAACTGTATTCTTCAGAGGAGAGAGCTGAAGAACGCACATCTATCCTACCTCAAGCTACATTTTCCAATATGCTAACCACCAGTGCAACTGATTGCTCAAAATATGACTAGTCTACAGTGAATGTGGTATAAGTGAACAGTACACACTGAATTTGGAAGGCGGTCCTAGAAAAAACGGGCATAAATTATGCCTGTAATAATTTTCAAATTGATTACATGTTGAAATGGAAACATTCTGAATACATTGAGTTCAATGTTTTATTATAATTAATGTTGTTTTCTAAAAATACTTCTACTAGTTTTTAATCGTCACTCAAGGATATGTTATTCACAGAGAGACATCGATGTGAGAGAGACACCCTGATCAGTTGCCCCCTGAAAGCTGCCTGAGCAGGGACCAAACCCGCAACATTTTGGTGCACGGTAGGATGTTCCAACCAACTGAGCGGTTCAGCCACAACTGAAGGACATTTAAAAATGAGGCTACTAGAAAATTTAAAATTATATTGGAGGCCCACATTATATTTTTATTGTGCAGTGTTGCTCTAAAGTGTTTTTATGTAATCTCCCTGCTTTTAGGAAAGATTTAATAAGTTAATTCCCTGTTTGCTTCTATTATAATGATTTTATGAGGTAACCAGTACCTAAACTAGATTCTTTTGCCATAAAAATGTAACAGATTTTTTATTTCACCTTGATCATCTTGTAATCTCCTGTTTATTTATTTGCCTACCATAATTAGCATTACCCTTTATGACAAAAATAAATTTTTGACAGTTCTATAAAACATTTAAATGTAATAACTTAGAATCATTATTGATACCGTCATGCATAAACTGAGTACAAGTTTGCTCTTATTGTGTACTGATTCTTTATTACACACTGAAAGTTGGTTGCTATTTATAATAAATTTTTAGCCCTGGCAGGTAAGACTCAGTTGGTTGGAATGTCGAGCCACCAAAAGTTTGGGGGTTGGATCCCTGGTTGGGGTGCATATGAGAGGTAGCCAATGGATGTTTCTCCCTCACATTGATGTTTTCTTTCTGTCCCTCTTCCTTCTTTTCTCTAAAATAAGTAAGCATAAAAATTAAAAATATATTTTTAACAACAGTTATATGTATATATTGTGGAAAGGAAATCGGGTTAGTCTCAAAGGTTAATGCAGGATAGAAAAAAGAAGCTAGATGGCATATCTACATCTCATTAGAGATCTTGAGGCTGAATATTGTGGTTCTAGAACATCATCACAGATGGAAAAAACAAAGTTGCAACAATTTCACTTTGAGGTGAACAGATTTATTTCCTCAGAGAGTTTACCAAAGCAAGTCATTAATTGCAAGTGGGAGCCCATAACTGAGACTTAATTGAGAAGACTGGAATGAGTTGGGAAACTAGGAGACAATCATGTAACAACTGGTGAGAATGAGAATTATGAAATTTTAATAGAAAGTACAGAAGCGATGTACAACATGATCAAAAGTTTAAGGTGAAACATATTAAATTGCTACTGAGACAATGGGAAAAGTGGTTGATTAACAAAAACAAAGGACATGTTTAAAGACACAAAAACCTTCAGTGAAAATAATAAAACCACTTGGAAAAGGATCCTTCTATTTTCATTAACAACTATAGGCAATAAAGTAATAAGGTAGCACAGCCTATATATCAGAGTTAAATTTCTGCAATTCACTTTCATTTCAGTGAAATTAAAAACAAAATTAACTGTTATTAGAAATCCACTTTAAGTAGCAACTAACTTCCATTTTATAATAAAGAAACAGTACAGATTAAGTACTTGATTTGTGTATGACAGTATCACTAATGATTCTAAGTCATTACATTTAAATATTTTTAAATGATCAAAAACTAAATTACATTTAGCAAAATTGAACATTTAAATTATATGTTAAAAGATTATATTTAGCAAAATCAGGTAGTAAAATGTGTGATAAAAGATTAGAAATGTCCATTCTACTTATGAAAAAAGTGAAAATTTTTACAACTACTGAGAATTTACAACATGCTGGGTACTGCTAAGCAGTACTCAAACAGAAAACAGAATATTGAAAAGATAGTAGCAAATAATAACAACTCCTACTTCACTGAGTTCTCAGATATTGAATGATAACTTACAACAAGCCATACACACTTCAATGCCCTGGGGATTTGGCAGTAAACAAGAGAAACTGTTATAAAGACAAGAAATGGCAACAGCTTGTGCCAGGGTGGGTGTGGGGGCAGGCAGTGTGCTTTGAATTGACTCTGGATATATAATGAACATAGATCCATTAGGAATTTTGTTGATGCATCTGAAGTAGGGTGATATTGAAAAAGATATAAAGGATGTTCCTAAGGGGTTTTTTTTTTTTTCGGTCTAAGAAAAAAAATGGATGGAATTGTCACTCTGTGAAAAGTAGAAGGATATGAAGGAAACATATTTCAGAGGAAGATAAAAACCTCAATTTTGGACATGGTAATTTGGAAATGCCTTTAGACATAAAAGCAGAGGTTGTTGGTATAACATAATATACCTGAAGTTCAGAGGAGACGTTCTCACTATGGATGGAAATTTGAAAAGTATTAGCTTATGGATGGGATTTAAAAACATAAATGGAACAATACCTTAATTAATTGAAATTAGATAGAAATATGAAGGGGCCAAGGGGCTGGGAAATTTAGGAGGAACCACCCAAAGAGACTGAGAAGCAGCATCCTGTGAAGATCAGAAAGGTGGTTTCTGGCAGGCAAGTGAATAAAAATGTCCCATAGGAGTCAGCGATGAACTGTGTCATACCCATTCTTTCAAATTAAATACAACCAGACCTAGAGATTTACCACTGTCATCGACTAGAACAGTTCTGATGGAGTGATGACAGTGGGAAGTTGGTTGCAGTGACTCCAAGCTCACCTGAAAGCATAGGAATAAGAGAGAATATGAACTGCTCTAAGGAGCTGCCTTGTAAGCGCATAGAGAGGAGAGTATGGTTATAACATCAAAAGTAATTGGGCCAGTATTTTTTTAAGAAGAGAGAAATAACTGAATGATTTTTTTGCTGATATTAAAGACTCAGTGGGGAGGTGAAAACTGATCATGTAGGAAAGAGGGTGGAGCGATTGTTGGGGCTCTGCAGCAGCACGTGACACAGAGGTCTGAGTACAGTGAAGGTATCGGTTTTCACCGGTAATAGCAGCCAGAGAAAAGGCAACAGTGTGCAAGAGCACAGGGTTCAACAGGCGGGTGGAAGTACTAGTGGCATGGTACGCAAAGTTCTATACTGATTGCAGCTATTATTCTGAGCAAAACAGAAATCAGAACCATCGGATGAAAGTAAGTATAAGAGATGTACTGAAGGAGAGGAGGAAGAAGTATAACAAGGTCTCCTAAATGAAAAAAAAAATGAACAGACTGGAACTACAGTAAGATTGCCGCAAACCATCAAGGCCTAAATTTAAAGGGAGCCCCGTCAATGTGCAGTGTGCTTATCTGCAACTTTTATTCAGCTCTAGGAGAGTATGAAACAGTCTTCACACGGTCCTATAAGGTAGGTACTATTGTCGCCTTGACAACAGAGTTGGAGAAATGCAAGAAGAAAGAGGGGTTAAGGAAATTATCCAAGTCTTATAATTAGTAAGTGTTAGTCTTTGGATTCTAATCCATATATAGCTTGCACCACTTACTACGACTACTACACTTACTGCTACCATGAATTGTGTATTCTTTGAATCACTGAGAATCTGATTAGGGTATCTAGGCAATCTTAGCACCATCGTCCAAGATATGGCGTGCATAAAAGGGAGAAGTTATCAAACATAGAAACAAAAGATCTAGAAACTTATTGCAACTTTGTACTTTTATAGGGGAGGAATTTGTGATTTTTTTTTCAGAAATATAACACAGGTCTGACTCTCACAATATTCACATTTTAGTAGAGAAATAGGCAATTAAGCAATCACAGTCTATAATGGTAAGTACAATAATTGATGTTCAATGGAACTAAAGAGTAGGAGTGTTCACCATTCTTGGGGGAGATTGGAAGAAATGATGTCAACATTGGCAGCCAGATGGTAAAATTTTTAGGAAGAGTCTTGAAGAATGAATACAAAGCCCTCAGGCAAAGAATAGCATGTGCAAAGGCATGAAAAAAATATCATTTGCAGGGGCCTGAAGATGCTCCATCTGGGAAGAATGGTGGCAATGTAGGGAAATGACACATGGAAGGTAGGCTGGGAACAGCTGGAGAGCTATTTTTAAAAAAAATCAGAGGGAGGGGAGTGGCATGGGATGATTTGCATTTTATAAAGAAAACACTGGAATCAATTTAGAAGATATGTTGGAAAAAGAATAGGAGAGAAAATGTAAGGCAATAAGACCATTTCAGTGATTATTACAGCTTCTTAGTAACTGGGAGTGAAACAGCAAGTCTGAGTATAAAGAAGAGATGAATTTCTGATTAACAGGAGTCTTTTGACATTATGTTTTTATTTTTACCACACTGTTTAAAAAATTAAAAACATTATGCCATTCCTAGTATATTTAGTACCAGAAAAGTAACCTACATTCTCAGCATTTTGACATTAAAAAATAATTATTTAAAATTAATTGTTTGGTCAAAGATGTTGGCAGAGTAGGTGGAAGCTACACTAACCTTCTCCCAGGGCCAAACTGAAAAACCAACTGAGCACTAGCTGGAGAGAAGCCTTATAACCAAGAACTTACAGAAGAAACCACATCACCACAACAAGACTGGTAGGAAGTGCAGAGGTACAAGAGGGCTGGCTGGACTCTCACGGGTGGCTGTTGACGTTCTGGAGGGATAGTTCAGTGGCTGGGGTTCTCCCTTACAAGTGTGAGGTCTTAATCACAAGCTGGGCTCCCCAGCCTAGAGCACTAGAACCAGGAAAAGAACCCAAATAACATCTGGCTGTGCAAAGCAGCAGGGTTTCTGTCCACCAGGGACAGATGGCTAGAGACGTAGAGAGCCTCCTAAAGGACCAACACAAAATTTAGTTTGCAGCCACCTACGCTGGGATCTGGCACAGGGAGGACACAGGGAACTAGAGCCATGGGAGGGCAGTCTGGGGTTGGTGGCTCTGGGGTGAGACTGAAGGGTCAGCTGCCAGGTTTTTTGTGTTGAGTCATTTCCTGTACTGCAGAAGCCATCTTATTTGAGTACAGCACTCCCCTCCACATGGCATCAGACTGAGGTCAAGCAATAGCCCCACCCGAAGGGATCCCTCTTTCTCCACCATGTGAAGCTTAAGTTGGGCTGCTGAGGAGTAGAGCTAGGGGTAATTTCAGTTTTTAAGCCTAACAGAAAGCCTGCAGTCAAAGACAAATCTATGGGAGCTCTGAGACTTTAGCTGACCTTCCCCCAGACACAGTGTTAGTAAAAGCCAGCCTTGGTGTGCAGGTTGGATCTTCCTGCACAAACCCAGGCCCAGCAAAGGGAGCCACAAGTTATGCATCACTGATAGCTTCAAATAGATTGTCCAGGGCCAGTCACAGGCATAATCTGACATAAGGTTAAACCAGAGTCTTTGCAGATCTACCTAATACATAGAAACAAACAAAAAGCGACAGCCAAAATGGGAAGACAAAGAAACAAGCCTCAAATGAAAGAGCAAGGGAGTTTTCCAGAAGAAGAACTAAATGAAATGGAGGCAAGCAATCTATCAGATATAGAATTTAGAGTAAAGATTATGAGGATACTCAAGGGCTTAAAAGAAGACATAGAAATTATTTAAAAGGATCAGTAAAAAATAAAGAATGTAATATTTGAAATAAATAGTGCAATGGAAGGAATAAATAGTAGGCTAGATGAAGCAGAGGATCTAATAAGCAACTTGGAATACCCAGTAGAAATTGTATGCCAATAAGAGCAACGAAAAGAAAAAAAAAATTTTAAACAAGAGGAGTTTAAGAAACCTTTGGGGAAACATGAAGGATAATAGCATCTCCGTCATGGGAATAACAGACAGAGAAGAGAGTCAGCAAGGATTAGAAAACACATTTGGAGAAATAATTACTGAAAACTTCCCTAACCTGGTAAAGGAAAAAAGTAACCTCAAATCCAAGAAGCACAGAGTCATAAACCAAATGGACCCAAAGATACCCACAATAAAATACATCATAATTAAAATGGCAATGCTTAAAGACAAGGAGACATTCTTAAAAGCTGAACTAGAAAAGCAGTTAGTTACCTACACAAGAGGTCCAATTAGACTATCATCTGATTTATCAACAGAAGCATTTCAGGACAGAAAGGAATGGCATGAAATATTCAAGGTGATGAATAGCAAAGACCTATAACCAAGGCTACTTTATCCAGAAAGGCTACCATTTAAAACTAAATGACAAATAAAAAGGTTCCCAGAAAAAAAAAACACAAAAAACTAAAGGTGTTTGTTAACAGCAAGCCAGTGCTCAATAAATGCTAAAAAGCCTTACTTTAAGAAGAAAATACATATGCAGGGGGAAAAAAGAGAAGAATGGAGCTAAAAAATTAAATGGCACAAATATGCACCTACCATTAATCACTTTAAATGTAAATAGTTTAAATATTCTAATCAAAAGACATAGAATAGCTGAATGATTAAGGAAACAAAATTCATATATATGCTGTCTCCAAGAGATCCACCTCAAAAGATATACACAGACTAAAAGTAAAGGGATGAAGAGATTTCACACAAATTGGAAGGATTAAAGAAGCTGGCAAAACAACAGTTATATCTGACAAAACAGACTTTAAAAACAAGGCTGTAGTAACAACCAAAGCAGGACACTACATAATCACAAAGGTAACAAGTAAACAAGAAGATATAATGCTAATAAATATTCATGCACCGAATAAAGAAGCACCTAAATATGTAAAGTAAAACTTGATGGACTTAAATGGAGAGGTTGACAGAAATACAGTCATAGAAAGGGATTTAACACCCTACTGACCTCAAAGAATAGACCTTCCAGACAGAAAATTAACAACAAGACAGTGGCCTTAAATGACACACTCAATCAAAAAGATTATACACCATGATCAAGTGGGACTTATTATAGGAATGCAAGTTTGGTACAACATTTGCAAATTTATAAATGTGATAAACCACATAAACAAAGTGAAGAATAAAAACCACATGATTGTATCAATAGATGAAAAAAAGAATTTCATAAAATCCAGAACCCATTTGTAATAAAAACTTCCAGTAAAGTGGGTACAGAGGGCCTAAACATCATAAAGGCCATTTAGTACAAACCTGCTGCCATCATCATGCTCAAGTGGGCAAAAACTACAAGTGTTACCCTAAAGGACTGGAATAAGACAGTGATGTCTACTTTCACCTCTCTTATATAGTACCGTACTGGAAGTCCTAGACATAACAGTCATACAAGAAAAAATAAAAGACATCCAAATTGGAAAGAAAAAAATAAAACAGTCTTTATTTGAAGATGACATGATACTTTCCTTAGAGTACCCTAAAGATTTCACAAAGAAACTAGTATAAATAAATGAATTCAGTAAAGGAGCAGGATACAAAATTAAAAATCAGAAATCAGTTGCATTTGTACATGCCAATAACAGAAATGGAAATTAAGAAAACAATCCCATTCACAGTTTCTTCAAAACATACCTAGGAAGAAACTTAACCAATGATATAAATGACCTGTACTTGGAAAATTATAAGACACTGAAGAAAGAAACTGAAGAAGATACAAATAAATGGAAGAATATATCATGTTCACGGATAGGAAAAATTAACATCATAAAATTTTCTATATCATCCAAAGCAATCTACAGATTCAATGCAATTCTTATCAAGATACCAATGACATATTTCAGAGAACCAGAACAAATATTACAAAATTTTATATGGAACCACAAAAGATCCACAGAGCAATAGCAATCCTGAGAAAGAAGAACAAAGCTTGATACCTAGTATCAAACTGTACTACTATAAGTTTATAATAATCAAAATAACATAGTACTAGTATGAAAACATATATAGATCAATGGAATAAATAAGCCAGAAATAAACCCAAATCTTTATCATTAATTAATATTTGATAGAGGAAACAAGCACATACAATGTGCTAAAGATAGTTTATTCAACAAATGGTGTTAGGAAAATTGGACAGATACGTGCAAATAAAAAAAAATGAAAGCAGATCACCTTATGCCACACACAAGAATAAATTCAAAATGGATAAAAGACTTAAATATAAGTCATGATAAACTAAAAATCCTAGAAGAAAACATAGTAAAATCTTGGACATTGTTTATAGCAATATTATACCTGATATATCTTTCAGACAAGGAAAACAGAGGAAAAATCAACAAATGGAACTATTCCACACTAAAAAGATTTTTTCACATCAAAGTAAAATATCAACAACAGAAAAAAAACAACCCACAGAATGGGAGAACATAGTCACAGATATATCTGATAAGGGGTTAATAATAAAATTTATAAAGAACTTACAAAACAACACCAGAACAAAAAAATCCAATGAAAAAATGGACAAAGGAACTGAATAGACACTTTTCCAAAGAGGACATACAGATGGTCAATAGACATACAGAACTATGCTCAATGTCACAAATCATCAGGGAAATGCAAATCAAAACCACAATGACTTACTGCCTCACATCAGACAAAATGGCTATCATCAATAAATCAAGAAACAACAAAACTGGTGAGGATGTGAGGAAAGGGGAACCCTTTGCACTGTTGGTGGGAATGCAGATTGGTGCAGCCACTATGGAAAGCAGTATGGAGATACCTCAAAAAGTTAGAAATAGAACTGCCCTTGAACCCAGCCATACACCTTCTGGCAATACATCCAAAGAAACTCAAAACACTAAGTCAAAATAACATAACCAGCCCTACATTCATTGCAGCTTTATTTACAATCACCAAGATATGGAAGTAGCTCAAGGGTCTATCAGGTGATGAGAGGAAAAAACAACTATAGGATATTCATACAATGTAATACTACTCGGCTTTAATAAAGAAGAAAATTTTACCACTTGAGACAGTATAGATGGACCTGGAGAATATTATGCTAAGTGAAATAAGCCAGTCAGAGAAAGACAAATACCATATGATTTCACTCATATGTGGAATCTAATGAATAAACTGAAACAACAAGCAAAATAGGTACAAACTCATATAGATAGAGTTAGGGGGTGGAGGGATGGATGAAAAAGGAGAAAAGGACTCATGGACATGGACAGCAGGGTGGTATTTATGGGCAGAAGGAAGTATACATTTGATACATGGTAATGAAAGGAATACAATGAAAAAAGTACTAAGTTCTTAATTTAGAAGGTACTTTTGGAATTTAGCAGGATCACTTTGTAATTTCACCTGTATTTATTTTTATAGTGATTTATATGAATACATTCTCTAATATTAAATCATTTTCTTATAAAAAGTAATAAAAATGAAATTACCTGTTAAAAATTACTCATTTACTAATGATAAGTGAAAATATATCAGACTTCTCTACCATAGTATCACATGTTATATAATTAGGAATCTTATTTGAAGAATTAATTGACATAGATATTTACTACACATTTATTATAACAAACTTTGAAATGTCCCAAAAGAACTCAAATATGACTCCTTTTGGAATTAAAGGACATATAAATAAACAAAAAATAAATTATGTTACCTAATCTATATTTCACTACAAGAGAAAAATAATAATACAGAATGGCATTTTGCTTTCAGTTAAAGACCATAATATAATATGTGTATTTATATTGAATGTCATCTCTATATGAAATTATAACTAAAAATCAGTATTGACTATCTTCATAAAACTTAAAAATGACTGTCGGAATGCCTATAAAATCCAAAAAATCTCTTACAGGTTTTGGGATAATTTTCAATTTATTCTGTAAAACTGCCTCAAATTTTCTTCATTTAATGCTCTTCATTTGACGGTGTGAGCTAGTGATCATTTACTTTTTAGTATGAAATAGTTCATCTAGATTTTTTCTTCTTTATACAAGTAGAGTTATAAAGAGCACAAGTGAATTTTGCAGACCGAACAATCCAAGAAGTTGGTACACTAAGATCAGCTCCATATCATGAAGTCCCCAGTGGATACCTAGAGGGGAACATCAAGCAGATATACACCTATGGCAAATTTTTCACCAATAATCTGGCTTGTCTAGCATCTGTTCTTCCAAGTCTTTGTGCCTACATTTTAATTTCAAATTGAAAACTAGTTAAATTTATTTAAATTGGAAAATCCCATATAGTCTTATTTACACCCAAATTTAAAATTCTATTTATTAATTTTGAGAGAGAGAAAAAATATTGATTTGTTATTCCATTTATTTATGCATTTATTGGTTGATTCTTGTACTTGCCACGTCTGAGATTGAATTGACAACCTTGGCTTATTGAGATGATGCTCTAACCAACTAAAGTACCTAACTATGGTATATACCTCCAAATTTAAAAATCCACCATTAAACAGCATTGCCCAGATCTACAAGAAGTCATGCCTTGTGCTAATATGTCACCAGCCATCTTAAAAGGCCAACAGCTGACAACCTGTATAGCATTGCCACTCAGGATATTTCTAAATACCAAACAAAAAGCCCCTGTTTTAGTATTAATTTATTATCAGAGGCAAAACTATGTCTCCTAAATTACAGCTTTCGGAACCACAAATTAACACTCCCTAGGTAGAGGATGAAAAACTCAAGTCCATAACAACAGTTAAAATGAAGCATGAAACACAATTCAAAACCTCCCTGCAAAGAGCTCAATTCTTAAAATCTCATTTAACAACCTTAACCTTCATTCTGAAAGTGGTGTTTGTTCAGTAAATGAAAGTCAAAATTGAGCAGTTGTAACTGTTGCTTCCATTTTATTAAAGGAATTTGATTATAGTTTGTAATAATCTAAAGACTAGAAGTCACAATTTTAAAGAGAGAAAGATGGAAAAAGACCATGCTGGTCAGTTTTCCCTTTGGAAATATCTGATCTTATCCTGTGTCAAAAGTCTACCTGTCCATGATGTTATTTTTAAACCTTGAAGAAGGAAGAAACTGATTGATCTTAAATGATTTCTAAAAACCTATTTTTCCCCCATACTTTGCCCATTATAAGCCACAGGGATCAACCTGCCCCCTGCTGATAAACTCCGTAGTTTGAAAACACTAATCAAACAAGATAGTGAAATGATCAAAGTGTAATAGTCTGATTCTCCATTCAGTGTACGGCACATCTGTGAACTGGAGGAGAGCTGGAGATTTCAAATAAAGACTAAAAGAACTCTTTTAAAGCATTTCTTTTGTATTTGAAAATTTGTTCATTTTGAGCTTTAAAAAAAAAAACAGGAGAGCTGAAAGCTTAATAAATGTCTTTGATCTGGACATGGCAAGTTCTTAAAGAGAAAGTCCAAATGATTGCACGCTGTGTACTGTTCTCTAAAAATTAAAATCTAGCAAACCATCGCCTATCTCTCCTTACTGCCTCCCTGCCCCCACCAACAGTATATATATATGTGTGTGTGTGTGTATATATATATATGTATATACATATATATACACACACATACACTGTCCATTTAAGGAAAAATGAAAACTACTAGAAATAATTAGAGTAATATCTACATTTACTCAAATATTTTAACTAAGAATACAGGAATCTTTCACTTATTTTTCACAGTCCCAGAGAAGGCACCTCTCATGCAGGGCCTTTCCTGGAAAGGTACAGATTAGTCACTGAAGTCATTTAGCATGGGCAGAGAAATCTATGCACAGGCCTTTAAATCCTAAATATTCATGGATGGCATATTAATAATTTAAATTTGAGAATTAATAGATGTTAAAGGAATAAAGCAGGGCCTGAAAAATTGTAAGCAGCCCAGTTCATAAGAAGGAATTTAAATTTATTTTACGAAGTTGATATCCTGGGCTGGTGAAGCAGAATATGCCCACAGATTGGCACAATTCACCCTTCGCGCTCTAGTCTAAGCCATTCCTTCTCAAAGTGTGGGCTACACATGAACCTCATCCTCTCCAACCTGGACCTTGCTAGGTCCATCAAATTTTAGCCCCCCTGCTAAACACAACTACTGAGTGAAGCTCCACATTTTAACAAGATCCTGGTGAAACAAACGCACGTCAAGCTTTTGAGAAGCACTGCTCTCGCCCAGCCACGCTTTGAATAGCTGTCGCAAGTTTTATTTCTCATACATGCCCTGACTTTATTTGTAAATATAAATATTACAGAATGTTTTAGAGAGAGCTTTACCTAGAATTCTGAACGAAAGAAGACCAGAAAATGAAAGTTTTCAGTTGCACGTGGTTCTGAAATGATTTTTCCCCTTGCATTTTTGTAGGTTTTTCTCTGTGGGTTTGTGTTTCTGCATTGCTTTTGCTTTTTCAGTTAATGAAGTGCCTCCCATGACATTAATTGAAAACTTTCCTTATGCAAAGTGTGTGAATATAAAGAATAAAAAGATGAGTAATTCATAGTACAAGTTGTCAAGTTCATAAAATATTAGGATAAGAGGAGATAAATATTAATTCAAAACAAATACGTAGTTGCTTCCTTAGGTATCAGGCATGCATACATTATTATATAACGAAGAAAGAGTGGGAGAGGGGGAGCGCAGGAGGTTTGTTCTGGTACGCCAGAATTCTTTCTTTGAAGAAACCACCACTTTCACTATGTACAATTATGATGAAGCTGCACATTATATTCCTAGGTGTGGGCACAGAACCAATCAGAAAAATCATATAGTAGCCTCCACAATGATTAGGCCTGAGTTGGGCAAATAATACAATTAGTGTTCATCAGAAACTTTTGAAATAGTATAAAGACACTAACAGAAATCAATGTTGTTTTTTTAAATTTTATTTATTTATTTTTAGAGAGAGGGACAGGAAGGAGGAAGAGTGGGAGAGAAACATCAATGTGTGGTTCCCTCTCATGTGTCCCCTAATGGGGACGTGGCCTGCAACCCAGGCATGTGCCCCGACTGGGAATCGAACCAGCGACCCTTTGCTTCACAGGCCCGTGCTCAATCCACTGAGCTACACCAGCTGGGGCAATGTTGTTGTTTTTTTAAATCAGAAATTTCAGGAATTGAAATTTTATATATATTATATGCATATATGGAAAGAACTGTATGCAAATGTTGCTTGTTACAAATATTTATTTATAATAGTGCAAATATCCATGAATAAAAAAGGACATACAGAATGAAGTTAATTAGAGACACAAAAAGATGAAAATATCTTTTTAAAGATGGAAAGGTATTTTTAAAAACCTTGTGTATAGACATGCCCAAACTGAAATTCATTCCTGATCTTCCAAGTTACTGAAATTTGAAATTTTAGTTTTTCAAGGTAGCTTATGTTAGATTTATGTAACTCAGAACTGGAAGAGTCTGGGCCATTACCAGAACTAACATTTATTGGGAACCCTTTATTAAAAAGGAGTATGCCACAAGCTATTAAATATATTACTAAATTTATTTTCCATAGTTTCTGTACAACATAAATACTATTGTCCTCATCTTATTGAAAAGAAAACTGAGGCTTAAGACAAATAGAGAATAAGTGGAAATATTTATTCAGACCTGAGTTTAAATCCCATCTCTTTCTATTACCCATATCTGTGTCACCTCATATAGCTCTATAAAAATGTACCAAAATTTGCTAGAACAAAACTAAAGAAAGAAAGAAAATGCATCTATCCAGAAGTCTAGAAAAGTCTTCAGAGAGGAGATATTTTTCATCTAAGTCCAGAGGCAGTGGTAAAATTTCAAAAAGTCAAGAGCATCTAAGAAAATGCAATTTCATGAGTAATGGTTTAGCAGTACTAGATTTCAGACATATCCAAAATTGTGCAAACATGTTTTGAACTTAGGGAAATAAAATTGGAAGACTAATTGATAATACATCGTATATCTTTAATTCCAAAGTGCTCAATATGGGCTTAATTCATTAGACATTTGGAATTCATTGAAATTTCTTGAGATGAGCCATGAACTGATGAGAATTTCTCTTCAGAATGATTGATTCAGTTAATATGTGGAGTCTGAATATAACAGAAAGAGACAGCACAGAACAGTCCCACTGGAAGCAGATTTAATAGTCTGGCTCCATTTTTCACCAAATTTTAAAGCTCTGTATAAATCAGCTATAATGAGTGATGATAATGGGTAAACGGATTAGTCCATGGGAGTTTTATTTATTCTGTTTTTGTTTTTATAATCCTTGAAAGAACAGAAAACGCTCATACAGCACTATGCAGCAACAAATAAGTTTAAATAATTAAGCTCTCAAATAATAAGTTAAAATCATACCAGCTTTTACCAACATAGAATGTGTGGCTTTATACTAGATAATTCATACACACCAATGTTAGATGTATGAGAAGTTTGCATAATATCCATAATTCTAGGTGTGGGGGAGACTGAAGTAAGGAATGAAAGGCTTGAACTAGGATAGTGAAGAGAATAAAAACGAGACAGACCTTTGGAGCAATCTGAAGGAGATATCTGTATCACATGGGAAATTGTTAGAAATGCAAGTTCTTGGCCTACACCCCAGACCTACCACTGACTAAGAAACTCGGGGAATGCAGTCCACCCATCTTTGTTCTGATAAGCCCTTCCTCACCACTCTAAAATTGCTACGCTGAACACACTGTGTGACCATAGACCAGTGTGTTGACCAATATAGTCCACAGTTTTTCAGTATAAACACTGTGGATATACTCAATGATATCAAAGATTTTTTTAAACTCTACATTTTATGGTTTCTCTCATATATCACTAATGCCTTCAATCAGTCAATTAACAATCAAGTTTAATGCACTGTGGTCAATGACATAAGGAATGAAATAATTATAAAGTACATGGCCCCTAATGTTATCATTAGACTTGGAATATGCTCATGAAAACTTAATTAACCTTAAAGGAGCTCTGTGGTATTTCAAGGGAGAGACAAAAATATACCTGGGGAGAAAGAACAACCAAACACTGTTTAAGTTCATAGACGCTAATCTTGAGTCCTTAGTGCTAACTAGAATTTCTATATATCTCTAGGACATGCATTTTTCACAGTCTAGATGACTCTCCAGACTCATTCACCAAACATCTATCACTTAATTTACTCTTCCCACACTTAATTGTATGAAGTTGAAAAAAAAGGAACACTCAGAGGAATCATAGCAAACTCTCATCAACATATCATCTTCCCATATACGCTTCCTTCCCTTCCATTGAGCTGTTAGAATACTGAAATCTCCATACCTTTTTCTAAAGCCCATGTCTCTCTTAATGCACTAGTTCCCATACACTCTCCTCCACCTACTTCAGGCTATTACTCCACTGATTTTTACCTGCACCATTGTGTCATTGAATTTTTTCTCCCTATGTCATTGAATTTTTCCTCTCTAGTGGATATTCCCTATGGGCACACAACTATGTTCTGTTACAACTCACTTAATAAATCCTTCTCTTGACAAAATTTCCCTCCAATGAACACCTAGTTTCTCTGCTCCCATTTACTGTAAAGCTACTCGAAATAACTGTTCAGTCATCTAAGCTTCAATTTATTCACTTCCATTCTCTTAAGCTGACTCCAGGCAGGTTTTTGCCCCAATGAACCCACTCTACTGCCTTGTCCAGGTCCTCAGTTCCTTTCCAGTTGCTAAGTCTAATGGTCAATTCTCAGCCTGCATCTTACTTAAATGATAGCAGTATTTGACAACATCAGTCCCTCCCTTAAGCAATTGAAGCAAAATTGCTAGATTTAGCAATTTTGGTAATATAGGTGAGGCAAAAATAAGATAAAGTTGTTCATGTGGAAAGTAGTACAATAATTAATAAATGATAATACAGTAATAAAATGTGTGTTTAGTGTACTCATAATTGTAAATCTACTTTTGCCTCACATTGTAACGATGTCCCTTGGAGCATCTAATATGTATCACAAGTCTAAATTTTCCAAAACTCCTAATCTTTCCTTTAACAATCCTGAAATTCCACCTGTAGTCTTCTCCTTCTCAAAAAAACAGAATCACCATGTTTCTGTTAACTTCAGCCAATAACCCTGAAGTCATTCACATTTATCTTATTCACACAACAGCCAAGCAAGCCATCAATTGATATTTTAAGTTCCACCTTCAAAATATGCTATCTTAATTCTACTTTTTACCCCTTCTGCTGCTACTGTCTTTATCTAGATCACTATCAACTGTTACTGTGTATTTCAATAGTTTTTTTATTGGTCTCCCTACCTCTACCCTCTGCCAGTGAAAGTCTACTCTCAGGAAGAAGATCATTTCACACTTCTGTTCAAATTCCTCCCATGGCCTTGCAACTCACTCAGAGTAAAAAGAAATGGTCTGCCTAATAATCTCAAATACCCTCATCCCTTGCTACTCAAAGTATGTTCCTCAGACCACCGACATTGACATTACATTGTTGGACATGCGTGCCATCCCAGATTTATGAACTTGAATCTGTATTTTAAAAGATCACCAGGTTGTTCACATGCACTTTGACATTTGAGAAAGAATTATCCTATGGCATTCCACTTCTTTCCTGTCTGATTTTACTTTCTACCACATTCCTCCATCACTCACTAAGTTCTGGCCATAGAGATCTGTCTGCTATTAGAACCTTTCTATTTGTTGTGTGACACAGAACTGAGTCTTTCAATTCTACAGTCACTGAGACACTGAATTCTTCCAACAGCCACCATGAATGTGTTTAGAAATATACCCTTCATGAGTCCAACTTTAATATGACTGTACCTATCCATACACCCTAACTACAGCTTTGTGAGATACTCTCGAGTAAGAGGACCCAGCTAAGTAGAGTTCAGGATTCTTAATATAAGCTATGAAATAATAAATGTGTGTTGTTTAAAGCCACTAAATTTGGGAATAATCTTATAATAACTAACGTGGATATCACAGGCTAGCTGCTTTTTCTAGAAAGCTCACAACCTAATCAATTACTATATATTTTAAACAATCACTAAGAACATAGTGAGGGGAAGAAAGCATTCACTACATGTCTTGGCTCTCAAGGTTCTTACACTTTAACTGTGAAAAGAGAGTGACGTCTTAAACTACTTTTTAAAAATGTAGTCAATATATTAATACAAATAAGTACTATGCTTTTTAAAATGCAAACTATAGTGTGATCAGAGTTCAGAATGAATAATATCAATGAGGTTTGGGAAACCTATCATGGCCTATATACCTAGCTTCTTGTAAGAATAAGATTAGGTAGAAATTTATATAGTTATTTTAAAAAGATAAAACAACACAAAATACATTATGTAATTTTTAATCATTTTATTATTGTTTAAGTATAGTTGTCTGCATTTACCCCCCCTCCCCCACACCTCAGTTGTCCCCACCTCCCTCCTCTGACACCACCCCGCTTTGCTTTGTCCATGGTCCTTTATAGTTATTTCAAGAACACTTCCCCCTAAATTTTTAATATTTTCAGCGTACCTCAAATCAGTGTTTCTCTTTCTTCATTTCTGTATCATCTTGTTGGGAAATTATTTCTATCCTAAAAACTATTTCTATCAAACTTCTCTTCTGTCAGATTTCTTTTTGTTAAGTAACCCGTGACTTAGTGTTGCCCAGAGTACCTAATATACAAGTAAAACACTGTTATACAATATTTAAGGACTGGAAAACTTAAATGGGTGGGAGTACAAATCCCCAAAGATAGGACTAATTTGCAACTTGCTTTTTTATTGTCATTATACTTGTTAAGTAACCTTTACTATGACCTGCAGGCATCGATAAACAGAAGAGCAATGAGACATTTATGTTAACTCCCAGCTTAATAGAACATGTTTCTTGCCTTTTCCAGAATGTATTTACTGGGTTCCTATTTAAATTTGTGAAATTAATGAAATAATTCTATACTTGTGCTGTGGTATCATTTACACAAGAGAGATTTTTACTTATGTTGTAGCGCTGAATAAATGAATTAAAATAAATTATTTCACACTTTATTAGCAAAAGTTGTTCAAACCATAAACCTTGTCCTTGGTGTATCACATTCAGCATATTCTTTGGAATCTGAAACAGGCAGAAATGGCAGTATACTTTAAACACTTTAAAGCTAATTTCAAAAAAGTTATCAGCAAGCATTTATTGTACCTAGTATATGCAAATGTCTATGGAGAAAGTGGGATTTACAAAGAAATATACAATGTGGCTATTCAGAAGCCACCTTTCTTTACAAAATGTCATTTGTAAAGAAATGTGCTTTATAAATTCAAACAAACTACACAGCCATCAAGTACCAGGGAGAAAATAAATAACTTCTAAACACATCCTCTATGCTAAGGTGCAGTTTCTCAAACTTCAGGGCCCAACAGAATCGTGGAGGGCATGTGGGCTTGTTAAGACACGGGTGGCTGGGCCCCACACCAAGAATTTCTGATTGAGCAGATACAATTTGTATTTCTAACAAGTTCCTAGGTGACATTCATGCTGCATGTACACTGTTTGAGAACCACTGGTGGCCGCTAATTTGGAGAAATCAAATTCTAAATTTTAGCATTTATCTTTACAAGTTTTCTTTTATCCTAAACTATAGTTAATGTGCAGAAACACCTACACATTAAAACACAGCCACACACACGCAGGTACAATCAACATCCATTGTATACTTTTTAAACTGCTATGTTAAACTGCTTATCTATTTAATATTGTAACATTGCTCTGTGTTATGATATATGCTTACTTGTCTTTTCAAACATAATTATTAAATGCTTTCAAAAATACATTTTTTGTCTACTTATAACATTTGTCACAGATGTTTCTCCCTAATTCCCCACCAGTATAATGGGTATACACAAAGATCTTGAATTCTGGAAACACTTTTCAGAATTTTACCTCTTGTACTCTGGGGCAGGGGGCAGCGCTGAATGTGGAGAACACGACCTTCTCCATATAGAAGATATTTGTTTTCCTGAACAATAACAGTTGAGAAGATAAAACAAATTGCCATAAGATGTAACTGACATACAGGCCAGACTATGATAACTTCAGTTTAATTACATAGGATTAGAAATACTAGGGTTTAAAGAGAAAGGTGACAATTCTCTTCAGAAGTAAATAGATTTTGTAGAGATGGTGCAATTTCAAGAAGCCTGAAGATAGCTTCCGGTGATGACTATGATGGCTACAGTTTGCTTCCTTGCTCTCCTTTCATCCTGACTTGTCCCCAGGCCTCTCCTACAAACTCCCTCTCCCACAGGTCTAGGTGTACTATTACATGATATGATCCGACCTCTTTTGGCCATAGTTGACCAGCACCTGACCACATAAGAACAAATCCTTAACTGGACCACGCCAGCTGACCCTTAAATTTGAAGCATAAGAGACAGAATGTGAGTGAGCTCATGGCTGCATTGCAAATGGCAGAACTCAAGAAAGCAGAATCATGGCGTCCTCAGTGGTCCAAGACGTGTCTTGGTGAAGTCCACTAATAAGCCTTTTCTTTAACTCTGTGTAACCTATATCTTTATAATCAATTCCCTTTCATTGAAGATAATATATTTTTGTAATTAAAGGCAGGCACCCCAAGACAGTGATATCCAGAGCTGCATGGAACTTAATAATAACTAAATCTTGCCTGTTTTTAGAATATATTTCCCTCACATATCTCAAAACATGGGTGTTAGAACTTCCTGAAAAACAAACTCCACGACAAAAATTCAGAGCAATGCCTATTTCAACCATATTTTGTGGCTACTTGTTAACTTGCTTGTCTATAAAATAATTAATTTAGAATGATCATTTCAAGGACTCTACTAAAATATTACACTAGCCAATAAGCACAGATACTTACTCACTTACTCAAAAGTAAACAGAATAAACTCTTAAGAAACAGAAGTGGTCTCAGAGAGTAGAGATTAATGTTGAGACTTCCACTACAGGAAAAATGATGTTAATTGCTTCTCTTAGGAGTCAGTGAAGTAGTTTAAATACAAATAACATTTTTTGCAAGGTATTTATTGTCTAAATTGTTTTTGTTATTACTTTAAAACACACATTTTAAGTGATCTCAACTGCCATAAAGAAGGATGTTACACTGTAAAAACTATCCCTTCCACTTAGTTTGATTAACTTCTCTTTTTTAATAAAGCATAAGTGGAATATGCAAAAATATAAATGATCAAAACAACGACTTATTTTCTCTTTTTTAAACAACATAAAATCCACTGTGAAGGAAAAAGGGAGGGGACTTTGTAGTCTAAATTAAGTAAAATGTAAGAACTTAAATTATGGCTCTTGACAGATTACATACTTTTTTGAATATTACATGGCTTTCATAATAGGAAAATTCAAAACATCAAAAGAAAAAATACTTACACTTCATAATATGTGTATAAAACTAAGTTATTCAGGTGTAAGTTATCTGAGTTATCTCAGTATTAGAGAATATTTTAATGATTATTAGACTTCTCTTTAGCATAAATAAAATATTAATCTACACAAATTCTCTTGACCGCATTTCTATAAAAGTTCCTTGAGGTTTAAACAAAGTTTAACAGAGATATGTGTCCCTAATCATAAATGATCTTTAAACAGTGCAGAGTGGCATAAGAAATCAGAATAAATTTTAAAGACTCTATAGTCTTAAATGGATATTTTATCTACTACAACATAGTTAGATATATCATATTATTATTTCTGAAATATCATCCCATTAAACCTTTTTTTGGTTCTTAGAAAACAAAACAAAACAAAAAACCTTCAAGAACAAATTGAAATTGCTATAAACAGAGTAAAACTAATTGCAACATTCATCTGTTCAAAGACAAGATGACAATTAAAAAACATCAAATAGTGTCCACTTAAAGATTATTTTAATAACGACTATTTATTTGACAGATGAGCATAACCTGTATATTGTCTAGTGATAATGGTGAAACATTAAATAGAAAAAAGTATGTCATATCAATGAAACTAATTGAAAGTGAAGAGATGGAAAATTTTAATTAACTTGGTGAACTGGCTTTGTCTTTGTCAATTACCTGAATTACCCTATTCAAACATGGGCGAAATCTATGTTTAAGTTCAGATAGGAGCTTTGTGAAACAATTCCTTGATGGGCGGTAGATAAATCATTTCAATTGTATATTAAATCAAGAAATAAATGGCATTAATAGACATGCACAATAAATGAAGGACATGTATAGGATATTAGGGAAGTGATAATGGTAGACTGAATTAAACCCAGGAAGGATCTACTGGAATGACAACACTAAGAGATTGGCTGCAAATAAATTCCGGTGGTTTATTTTTGTAGACTTGTGAAATAGCAATCACAGTTGATATGCAATGATTAAATAGGCATTTACTTGACTTTGTAGTTCTCATTTTTTGGTTTGCAAATAATTAGTAATTAATCATATTCATAAAATAAAATGAATCTCATTTTTTTGTCTTTTGTACTATATGAAGATGTAATACAGACTATTTTCCAATGCAATTTTCTTAAAATCAGTTGGAAACCAAAAACAATCATTATGGGAGTGTTTCCTCAAATACTCAAAAATCACAAAAAGAGTCACTTTTCAAACATTTTCTCACATTTCCTGAATAGATGAGCTTGAGTGTTTTTTGTTGTTGTTGTTGTTGTTGTTGACTGGGAATACAATTAGGGTGGCCCTTTAATTTATCTTAGCATTTTAAAGAACTTCTAACTGATTTCACGAATGTATATATTCAACATATTACTGGGACCAAAAAGGAATGAGGCACATTCCAGACAAAAGAAATCATGCTATAACAAATTTTGAGCTAAAATAGATACTTTGTGTATATCTGTACATTAGAATTCTGTACATACAGAATTCTAATTCTGTACATTAGAATTTTAAAAAGTCTTTATCCTCTGAGCTAAAGCCAAATAACATGCAGTGACTTTGTAGTATAATTTTAAACAAATATTTTAAGGTTTGAGCAAGAAAAATAATATACGCCAGATTGAGTACCTGACTTTCCCATGGGTATGTGGTAGTGGTGGGAGTAGAAATTTTGACCCTCATATTTGTCATTCTTGATCTAATTTAACCTCTTTTATATTATGGGTAATGACACCAAACTCTAAATGGTTAAAAAGTCCAATATCACAAATCCAACTAATATCAGAAAAAACATCCTAGAATAGGTTTTTTGATTTTCAGAGATAAAATAAATGGTATTTTATACACAGATGCACATTGTATGTCTGTATAAGACTTATATATATACCTAGTATTTTATCATAATCCAAAGACAGAAGACTTCCCAAAGAATTTACTTATCATTGCTACCTTTTATACAATGACAAAATAGATTAGAACAACAATATTAATTGGCAGCTAATATGAAAGATATCATTATAATAATGATATGAAAGACATCACTATATAATAATTTATCCTCTAATATAAATGTGGCCTGGTCTTCAAGTTTAAAAATAGACCACCTTGACATTGTGCTTTGCGAGACAACCAGGAAGACTACTACTTAATAACTCCCCTTCTACTCTGTGTCATGTTGCCTAAAATTCTACTTTTCCTTTTTGGTTTTCACATTTTTAATTGATTATTTATAATACTCTTTCCTAAAATGTAAATACACTTGAATAAAAAATCTCTTATATTTTATTTTGTTATCTTTCAAATGCATCCCTATAAAATATCATTATGCAAAGACTTAGAGTTGTAAAAATAAGTGAGAATCACTGAGTACGAGATCTAATTTTATCTAAGAGCTACCACGTTAGCTATCTGCGACCAAATACACCCACTTGCTGAGGGTAACTCTAAGAGGATTGTTGTCACTCTGGCTGTTTTCTCCGGACGCACTGGACACACACACTTGAAACACTGAATCCTGCTTCTGTGCCCCTCACTGCCCTGCAGCTGCTGTTGCCAGTGATGGTCAAGGAACAGCAATAGTTTTCTTTCCCTGTGTCATTTGCTTGTTCCTATAAGTCTGTATGAAAACAGTAATCAGGGGTTGATATGTACTGGAATGTGTCCCCAACATTCATAAGATGACACCCTAAAGCACATTGTGATAGTATTTGGAAATAAGGCCTATATGAATGTAATAAAAGCTCAATGAGGTCACAAGGATTGGGTCCTAATCCATCAGTCCATGCCAGACTCTCTCTCTCCTTGGGTTGTAAACTCAATACGCCTTACTGTCATATTGATCTTGGACCTCCAGGTTCCAGACCATAATAAAATGAGATTTGTTGTTTAAGCCACCCAGCTGTGATTTTGGTATGGTAGCCCACGTAGACAAATACAGTGGTGTACTGATGTGCTTTCCCTGGATTTTAAATGTCCAAGAATTCAGTGCACGGAACAGCACACCTCGCCAGGCTTTTCTATCTGGGAAGTGATAAATCCTGAATATGCCTCACTTACTCATGACTAAACAATGACTCCACATACTTTTAAAAATAATGCTTCAAAAGGTAAGTGATATAAAACCTATTACATCTAATTTAAGAACTTTCTTTTCAGAAAAGCAAAAGTAAAGTGCTAATGTCTAGTACTACAGCATCACAAACGAATAAAACGATGTACTGTTGAGTCTAGAAAGTACTTGAAGTAGGGAGTTTCCCTCCTGCCCCCACACGGTAGACTCTGCTACGTCTCGAGTATCGACAACACCCTCCCCCATTATTTAAACTGCATAAACTATAATTTTAGTAAATCATGCAAAGAGCTAATCAAGTTTTGATTTGCTAATTACTTCACAATTTGATTAGGGCTGGCAGCTAATCATCTCTGGATATGTAAAGTCAATCTTTCACTCACATTTGCAAATCAGGACTTTGGTGTGACACAAAATTGGGACGACGGCATAAAAGTTCTTTGTGTTATAACAAATAATTAATTTCTACATATCGCTACAGATTTAACCGTAAAGAACCATTTTCTAGCATGCTTCAACAAGTTGAATGATGCATGCAGTGTACCACCCTGTGCTGGAGAATTTAAAAAACATGCAGCCGAGGAAGCGCACAGGCTACATTAAACCAGCGCCATGTAATTCAAAATCACACTTCCGTTTTTTATGGTCAGCAATTGTTTGCAGAAGAAACAGCTACCAAGGAATGGAACCATGAGCAATTTATACTGTAATTGTTTTGCCAATTAAGAACAAAACTTAAAACACATTGAGTAACTATTAATATACCTTAGACAGCCCTTGGAAAATCTGCCAATATAGGAAAAAGAATGTCGCAGCCACTTAAGTTCAACGAGGGAAAACATAATGCTAAAACACTGTGAAAAAGAAAGCGAGGCAAATAAGTTGGTCTTAATTTCAGGAGAAAATGTCTTCCCAAGCCATTACTCAAATACTATATTTAAATTGTACCCTGTATCAAAGTTTCTTCTATCTTTGTCACTTTCTGCTCCTATCACAATTACACAACTTGAAACTTGCTTGACTGTACTGCACTGAATAATGAATTATCTTTCTAGGAGGTAGTTCATTATTACTACTGCCTCATTAATAAAATTTCCAAGTAGTATCTTCACAAGTGAAGTCATATGAAACTTTGTACAATTACCTTAAAAAGTTAGGTTTCTGAGCAAATAATAGACACGATTTTTGTAAAGATTTTATCATTATAATTTACATATTTTATTTTTCCATAATCATCTGTGAACAATTGAAATCACTGAATTTTTTATATTTTCATTTTATACTTCCTCCTTACTGTGAGGTAGTTATTCTTTTATTTTATTTTTTATGTTTTTTTAAAATTATTTTTCTTATGTAATACTATAATATTTTAGTTCCTAACTTTAGTAGTACCAGTAAATTTAGATTTACAGCTAAAATAATATATTTATTATATACAAAGTTTAGCTTTATTCCGTATTCCATCTTTAAATACATTTTCTGGTGAATAATCAAATTTAGTTAGAAATTAGAAAGTGATATTAAAAATGCTCTGCATCAAAATATGAGAAGATGCTCGCCATACAATTCTGCAATGCACACACTAGCAGGCTTCCATTAATCTTTGCCAAATGCATGAATGACTTCTTTGTCATTTTTTATGTATCCTTTTCCACCTGAGCTCTTTGAAGTGGATTTCAAAGTTCTCTTTTGAAGGTCAAAAAGACAGAAAGCTCAAGAATTGTACCAAGTGCAGACACCTCATCTATTTGTATATTCCAACCATTATTACTGATATTCCTGTCCCTTGGGGGTTTAAAGGAATTGTTTTCTTTATCATATTAGATATCATTCTGCTAGATAATAACTCCAGGCTCTTTCCCCTTCTCCTAACAATAGAAATTTGGGGGAAAATTACCCTAAGACTAAGATTGCAGATATAGGCTACTTCAACCTGATTTCAGTCTTGTTATAAAAAGCACAATTTAATTCCTTTCTTTACACGAAAACTACGTTGATAGGAAACTTATTCTGGATGTCAACCTATCATGAAACATTTTCACTATAGCTGTATATTTTTTGATGCTATATATGAGATTTGTAGGCATAAAATAATTTTATATATAAAATAGTAATTTTATATTATTATTTATAGTGAAGAAATAACAGCCAGGGCTAGAAGTTGGAATACATTAATAGAATACATTAAAACAATAGCATGTTCATAACATTTAATGCTATGGTGGATGTTCTAATTTAAATTCTAACATGTTGCAAGTCATAAAGCTACTTTTTTTTATTAGCCTGAGTCATTATTAGGGCTCTGGTCTCAGGCTAATAATGTTAGCTCCTTGGTTTAACTGTTCAAATGATGTTTAGTTGGGTTTGGAATATGAGCACAACGGTGTGTAAATTAGTCAAACACTAAGAGTGTACAGGCTTACCTCCTATAGCCAAGTATAAATGCAGCTGAAAGATTTTCTGAATTGCAGTATCCATTATATTCAATGCAAAAATCTTGGTTAAGACTTTAATAACCTTCTTCCCATTTTTCTGCAATAGTTCCAAATGGTTCTCTTTGCCAACAGTCCCTTTTGATTTATTTATCCTCTAAAGGTGCTATCAGAATAATCTTCAACCTGACTTTGATTACCTCCACTGACACCTTGCTACCTTCAGGAAAATATTTAGATTCTTAGTATAGTGTCTGAGTCCCTTCATAATCTAGCTCCAGCTCCCTTTCCCAGGACACCAGGTACACTGTACCTCTTACTGCCCTTTAAAAATATCTTGGCCTTGTAGGCTCCATACCAATCTATGGAATACCGACCCCTCCTCTTCATCTCTGACAAGTATCTGATTATGAATTCACTATCATCTAAATATCATCTCCTCTATATAGACACTATCAACTCTTCTATAATATCTTCTCTCCTATTGAACCTTATTTTACAAGGGTTGGTGAACCTGTAATCCTTTCTTAAGGCAAGAATTGTGCTTTGCTCACTCATTCAACAAAAATTTGAAAAACTGATTGGTAGGGTATTAAATGAGTAATGCAAATACAAAAATGAGATTTGACCTGGGAAATAGATCAAATGGCCTGGGTAGTGGCCTGGGAAATACAGAAACAAATAGATTAGTAATACCTAGTGATAAGGCCTATAGAGGTGAAATGCATAGGAGCACAGAGCAGAGGCAAATTGACCTCCCAGAGACATGGAGGTCTCTGAAGAACAAGGTCTTCTCAAAATAGCTAACAGGTTGCCTGGCATTTAGTAAGTGCTCAGTAAACATCCTTTGAATTAAGTATTTAAAATTTATTAGGCAAAATCTAACACAGATGCTGCATTTCTAATTTACATCATGTCTTGCTTTTTCAAACTCTTGAGTGATAATGTCATTTGGAAGTCAGGAAGAAAGAGTTCTTTTTTAATATTTTATAATTCTTTTCATGTCACCTTTTCTCATCTGGTTTAGTGTTACTATGGCCAGTGTATGTTATACATTTTATATCAGGATTCAAAGTTAGTTTTATTAGGAAATTTTACCTGCCTTCAAACAATTCATTATTTATTAAGATTACCTCAGTTAAAATTGGCAAAGAAAAAAATTGTATGGAAATCTCTGCCCCGAATCCTTCTTCATTCTGGGTGGCATTTTCTCACTCCATTACCCTTCATATCAAAATCTACTCTCAATATATATCAGAACAACATTTGTTCTCTCTAAATTACCAATAAAACAGTAGCAAAATATCTATCTGTTAATAAGGAAACAAGCTGTAAGAAAATGTATACACTTATTATAGCTCAGTTTCTAGAAAGTGCAGATACATCATAAAGAAACTGAGACAAACCTAGTATTTGGAACATTCTACAAGTTACTGGAATTTCACACCTCAGGGGCATAAGATTTTTAAAAAATTGTCACACAATGTCATACCCTTTTCTGCATCTATTAAAGATTGGTCCTGAATTTTATGCATGGTATAACATATTAGTAAAAACACACAGGTCCAGTGTGCATGCAACATTTAGGTAATAGGGATGCATAACTTCTTTTCAAAATGTAATCATTGTAAACTGCTTTTTTATTTGAATATATTTTATTGATTATTTTATTATAGTTGTCCCACTTTTTCTCCCCATGCCCTGTACCTTCTCCCACCATCTTTCCCCCACCTTAGTTCATGTCCATGGACCATACATGTAAGTTCTTCAGCTTCTCCATTTCCCATACTATTCTTAAAAAGAAGTAAACTATTTAACATATCTTTACTTTTGAATGCTTTAAGGACATCCAACTATTGTCTCTTGTGATATTTAAGAGACTTCAAAGTGAAAACCCAAGAGAAACTGATATATACACTCTTTGAAATGCCATAATTTTTTAGTCAACTATTAATTTGTTTGGAATAATTTTTGGTTCTTATTTACTCTTAATAAAAAATTTGCTCCATAACTTCTACTTTTAAAATCATAAATATTGCTTTACACAATGTTCTACTCCTCCCTTCTCTTTTAAAAATATTGTCTAAATTTACACTGGAGAAAATATCTTGAAAGTTACTACAGTAAAAAAATCCTAATATCTGTCTGCTAAGTACTTTACATATGTATGGCTATAAATTGCTTATATTATATTCTGAGTTTTAAAAACAATACTGTCCTTTAGAGAGAAAATAAAACTTCAGGAAGGAAAAATAAATATGGAAAAATTAACACATTTAAAGCAAAATTTAAGAAGTATCCATTTACATTTTCAAATATATTTTTGTTGAAAATAAACTTCATAAATATAAGGTAAAAATGTTATAGTAAAAATACTCTGGATTATATTCTCTGTGCTAAGTGTACCAAAGATATCTGTGATGTACAATAAATTTAAAACATTGGCATTATGTGAATTCTTTAAATTACAACTTGTAGGCAGTTAAACAAATAAAAACTGTGTATAGAATAATTATGTCTCATTCTAAACATCATACATTTGGATAAATAACAAATATGTAGTGTTTAAAATATATTTTGAATGTTCCTATAACTTTAGTTACATCTACTTATGGAGATAGTTAATTGATAAAAAATTCTAGGAAATAGAGAAGTACAATATTGTAGTTTTGAAGTAAGTTCAGAATTAGAGCAAACTCCTTTATTCATAATATTATACTCTTTCTATGTACTTTGAAATAAAGTACAAATGCATTTGTACTTTGCAAAAGTATAAATGCATTTCAAATGTATGCATTTATATGGATGTTTAAATTATGGTTTTCCCTTCAAACTAAAATCACAAGAATATGGTCTCTGGCTTAATTTTAGTGTTTGAGAGATATCTGTAATATCTACATAACCAATTATTAGGTAATAGTGATATTTGGGAATCAATGCTTGCTATATACTCCTGAGCTGTTAATAAAACTTCCAAAGGAAGTTTATTGCTTCAAATGGTCATCTTTGGTCATAATAATTGTACTTTATAGAAATATTATTTAAATGATTATATATCCCCTTGTTTATATATAGGATCGACAAAATACATCACAAAACACAAGGTATGGGACTCACTGGTGCCTTTGATTAGATCTGCTGCTATTAGGCTACAAGCTTTGTATGACCTTATTTTCATCTAGAAGTGTGTAATAAACATCTGTTCCTCTCTATGTTGTTTTTGCTCTAGACATGCAGTCTTGAGTTGTAGGGAGATCATTTACTTGTGCCCTTGGGTAAGTTGTTATCACTTTTGGAAATTTAGTTCTTCTGAAACAAAAAGTTTAACACTTTCTTTCTGTGGTTTTTATCACAATTAAATGCAAATAGAATTAATTAAATACCTAGAACATATTAAATATGAAAGGTATTATTAGAATTAAATTAAATAATAATTTTGATTAATATTAAACTCTAGTTTGTGTCATATGAGTTAGTTAACATGAGAATTATCTTTGAATTTCTTTCTTTTGGAAGACATGGAACATTTGTATACATGTATACAAGCTTCAGTAAAAAGAAGATATACACCATTGCAGGTGTGACCAGGTAACTTGGCACTGAAATAATACCAAAAAGTAGACAACTTAAGGTTAATGTTAGATTTGTTGCTATTCTGCCTACTAAAAATTTTTATACAATGAAATATAATAGTCATTCTTCTATTTTGCATTGAATGAATTAATGAATGCATAATTTCATTAATATTTTCCAGATTAAAATAAGTATCATACATTGCAAGCACTTAGATAAGCACACATTTTATTTATAACACTGTACACACTTATTTTCTCTCTATCCTAAAATTGATTTTACATGACATAGAAAAGTATCCCATCATTACACTATGTAACAAGAAAACACCAAATTAGTGAAAAGGAAACTCTTAATTGAAGTATTTTCCTTTCTGCTTACATTTAAGATTAAAAACACCCAAAGTGTCGAATGAAGTTTAAAGAGCATACTTCTTTAATAATGCTTTATAGTATAGAATGGTCTTAGAAATAGTAGTTTCTGACTAGACTTTGGAACATTCCATTTAATTTTGTAACATCAATGTTTTTCGCCATTTATAAAATATTTTGTCATGTGGAAATGTGTGATATAAGAAAGTACTTCAAAACTTAAAAAAAAGAGTATCTAGGTTCTCTTCTTCAATATGCCTGTTACTGCTGTGCTGTAAATGTTTGTGTATTTAAAAAAGTATTACTAGACCTGGCTGGTGTAGCTCAGTGGATTGAGCACGGGCCTGCGAACCACACAATCGCAGTTCGATTCCCAGTCAGGGCACATGCCTGGGTTGCAGGCCAGTTCCCAGCAGGGTACTCACAAGAGGCAGCCATACATTGATATTTCTCCCCTTCTCTCCTTCCCTTCCCCTCTAGAGATAAATAAATAAAATCTTTAAAAGTAAATAAAAAATAAAAAAGTATTACTAGAATTAGTACAGTGGTCACATTGTAATGTATAAAAATACTAAATTTCTACATCTGTACACATGAAATTAATGTAACTAATATAGTATTATATACCAACCACACTTAAATAGAAATTAATAAAAAAATAATAAAGCCATATGGCAACTGTCTTAAGAAAAATACAAGCTACAAAGACATGTTAAGAAGCATCCACTAATCTTAATTTTATCAACTAGTATTCATTTAAGCTCTTATTATGTGACTAGTATTGTGCTAAATATTTCTCATTGATTAAACAATTTGATTGTAATCACAATTCCACATGAAGAAACTTGGGCCACAAAGTATTGGAGTAAATGGATAAATGCATGTAGAGTTAACCTGTGAACAATGAGAGACTTGAGGTACTAACCCCCCAAAGAGTCAAAAATGTACATAACTTTTGTCTCCCTCCAAACTTGACTACTAATAGCCTATAGTCAATTAATACATACAACATATACATAAAACACACAGTTTAAAAAGAGTTCTAAACTTTTGTTTCAAAATTAAATATATAAAAATAGAGTGTCCATTAAAACTTAAGATATCTGATGTATTTTCTGTAATCTATTTTTGTTTTATCAAAAGGTTAGAAACTTGAAAATATAAATTTATATCCAAGAAAACTGATTGGATATACCACAGGGAGAGCTTGTTAGGCAATGACACCTGTCCAGAAGGTATCCATCCATTTAATATGAAAAATAGAGTCATGTATTGAAGGATGTACAAGATACAAGAAACACTGTACATAGGACAATGACACCTCAGTTCCCTTCAGAGCAGGCACCTGGGAACCTCACACAGTTCTCCCAATGGACATCAACTGATCAACTGCCCCGTGGTACTTTCCTGAATCTCAGTGAGGGGCTGAAACCTCTTCCCTTTCAAAGGTGATTTTAGTTTTGGGAAAAGCCAGAAGTCACAGGACACCAAATCTGGGCTTTAGTGGGGCTCAGTCACCTGGGTGATTTGATGTTTCACTAAAAATCTCTGCATGAGATGTGATGCATGAGTGGGCATGGTGTCATAATAAAACTGCCAATCACCAGTTGCCCACAGCTGTGGCCTTCTGAATCCTCCAAATAGTTTCCACGGAGGAATGTTCAAGCTTACTGCAAAATTGGATGCAGATTTGTTGCTCTACTCGGGGTCATTTTGGATGTGACAGCCACACAGTACACATGCTCACTCAATGGCATCTACCACTCTCACTGACTAGTAGAGTGAAGTTGTCATTGTTCATGCATGTGCATTCCAGTCCACCCTCCTTGGCTGCCAGGTTACATTAATATTGCAAAAAATTAGTCGTTATATTAAAAATAGCTAGATTTTCTCTGGACAGACCTCATATATCTCTGATCTACACACTCACAAACATATAGATTAAATTACTTTATTTACAAGAAAATTGATCCTTTAAAGCCTCATTGAAACTGTTTCCAGGAAACGGTTGTTTGTAAAAATGGCCAAAAAATGTAAAAGCTCATTAACTCAATTTTGATTTGATAGTTAGTTTACAAACTTTTTGACATAATGTTGCTGCCTAGACATTTTCTCCTTAAGAAGTTACCTAAAACTCACATAAACTAGAGTCAGCACTTAATGCAACTATACATATTTCTTTTACCAAGAGGTAGAAAATGAAAAAAAAAGCTAAAAAATATTTACAATAAATGGATTCCCTAGGTAATGTCTCGAATTCAGTACACCTATCAGCCCACCCTCTCCCTCCTACCTTCCTGACATTGCTGCTTTGCCTAGATAGTTCTCTCTGAGTGAAAGACCCTAAGGGCAATCTCAGGCAAGGGAGACTTTATCTCCTACCCAAAAAGCCCTGGATATAGATTGAAAGGGTTCTCTCTACTACTTATTATTTTGTTCTTAAACTTGATCATACCCTTCCACAGCTGCTTTTTGGGAGTCTCATACTTAATTAAAAATTATACTCATTCTTTTTTATCAAAAGGAGGCAGTATCAATGATAGTTTAGCAATGATAGAATAGCAATTATTCACTATTTTATCATCCAATCTCTTGGGAAGCCTCATGTTTACCAGCTACATGGCATAATTGAATTTGAATATATTTTATAAATCCTCAATTTTAATATTTTAGTTCTGAAGAGTTTTTCTTTTTCTTATTTTAAATATTCTTTTTATCTTTTTTGTATGGAAAGTCACTCTGTTAATACCATGCTTGGACATATGGTAGTGGAGACAGATTCTATGAAAAAAAATTTCCATTAAATACATTATATTATACCACACACCTTAGGGTACTTAACCTTAGCTGCATATTAATATCACCTTGGATTTTAAAGAAATACTTATGCCCTTGCTTCACTACTAATAATCCTTTATAAAATATGCATCTATGTATGTATGTATTTACTAGGAAGAGGACAGGGAAGGAGAATGAAAGGGTGAGAAACATCGATGTGAGACAGAAACATCGATGTGAGACAGAAACATCGATGTGAGACAGAAACATCGATGTTAGAAAGAAACTTAGCTTGGGTTGCCTCTTGTAAGAACCCTGACAGGAGACAGAACCCACAATTCCGGCACCTGCCCTGATCAGGAGTCGAACCCTTGACCTTTCACTTTGTGGGACAATATCACACAGGTCAAGAACAATTCTTATTTATCTAAGTGATCTGTAATATGACCTGTACATTAATGCTGTTTGAACATGTCCTTTTAAACTAGTATGTAAAATCAAGCTTCACTGACACAGTCACCAGCAATTTCATGTGATTCAACCAAATAGATTATTTTATTTGTTTCTCAAAACCACTATATTTCACAGTACTCTGAGATAAGAACTATTATATTTGTTTTCCAAATTAGAAAATATATGATTATAGAGACTAAATGATTCAGCCATCACTCTAGGTTGTATCATCAGAAAGTAGGGGCTCCTGATAAGAAAAAAATGCAAATATTATATAAAATGATGCATTATCTTCAGCAAGCTAGACTTACTAAAGCAAGAATGTAATAGTCATATGAGAAAATGTGATTGGACAAAATTAGAGTTATAAAGCTGGACACTCCCCCCCACAAAAATTTTCTTTTGTGTTTTCAGTTTTATACCTAACAAGAAAAACTCATAGTAACAAAAATTTAACTATTTCCCCCAAAATTATTTAGAGGAACCTATATAAAGGATACATGGACAACAACTGAGAAGGGTGGAAATGGGAGGGAGGGGGGAGGATGGGGGTGGATGGAATGGGAGTAATAGACAGAAAACTGTACTTGAAAAATAATTAAATAAAAAATTTGAAGAAAAAAAAAGAATCCCCCCCCAAAAATTTTAACTAATGCTAATGCTCAGACACAAATAATATTTAGCCATAAACTTAATTAATCAAGATTTGATTATAAAAAAGGAAACTAAGTAAACAGCATTTATTGATATGGAAATTACCATAGTTGTCAATATATTTGACAAATAACGTGTATTTAAAAGCAGTTTACTGATTTCCTAAGGTTCTACACAGTATTTCCAAGCATTGCTAGTATTTAAATTAAAAATAACTTTTAAAAGAAGACAATACTCAATTCATTCCACTTTATGCTAGGTTCTTTTTTAAAACCTAAAATGGTATGACAACTCACATTAAATTTCCATGTAAACAAAATATATTACATATTTAAGAAATGTAAATTAAAGTTAACATTGCATGAAGGAATGGAACTTTTGTCCCTACTGTGACTCCAAAAAAAAATAATAATTGACTGTGGAAAAAGGCCTGTTGTAGGCACTAGAAAATTTCCAAATACTCACAAAAGTGCACCATGATGAGAGTAATAAAAGCAAGACATTTACCTCATGGGAATCTCTGAATGTGTTGCTGTCACGGGCGCAGTTTAAATTTAGCTCTTCATAATTTCGGTACTTACAGCTGAAGTTACAAACCATATGGTGATAGAGAGAATTAACCATATTTTAAAGAACCAGACAAAAAAGCTGCTTACTTCAGCCAACAAAATTCTCTTTCATAAAATATCTGGTCACAAAAAAGCTCTTTGAATGGTATATTTTTCTGACTTCAGTAATATTGCTCATTTGCTTAATACATATTGAAAGTCATTTAAGCTTTGTAGATAAAAAGCAAAGCATAACAAAATCAAAGCAATAACACAAACTTTTAAGTCTTTGAACTAAAGGACAAAGCTCCAATAAATTTGGTATTGGGCAAATAGTAAAATAAAAGACAAGTTTAAATGGAATTAAAATGACACCATTATCATCTGTTGAGATATAAATTGGACAACATTTTGGCAATGATATATATTTAATAAGTATTAATTGTTCAAAATCTCCCTGTTTTATATTAAATATATAATTGTATCAGTAAAATAATATAATAAAATGATTTAAATACACTAAAATTTAAAATGGCTGTTAGAATTTTATTGTCTTAAAATTTAATTAACCAGTTATACATATTTTTTAAGGAAAACAGCTCTTTCAATGACAAATTAATTTTCAGAGGGATCCTATCTTGTTAACTTCTAATTTCCCTTATTTGTATTTTTATATAAGTTCACTTGCTGGCTCCCACAAAAGAGATGTTTCTTCAAACTATGAAAGCTCCTACAATTTTTTCCAGTTAGTAAAAGACTTATTTCAACATATTAATGTACATATCTCAGCCTTAGCATTCTGTGATTAGTGGGATAAGAATATATCTTTCTTCTAGATCGATGATAGAGGATCAAATGAGTTTCTATTGCAGGCACTCCATTCACTGTCCCACACACGTGTCCTGAGCTTCCTGTGTGCTTGCTGCTGCCCTAAGAGACTCTGAGACAGCACTTGGAAGGGCCCGATGGGGGGGCTACACTTTATTCAGGGTATTTAGGGATGTCTCTCTGAAGAGATGGCATTTGAACTAAGACCTGAAATAATGGGACTGAACAATTGTCTTCCAAGGAGAGTGATGCCTTCCCGGACAATAAGGGAGGCAAACATCCCTACACAAGTCTGATGTTTTTGAGCAATAAAAAAGAGATACAGTTAACAAGATTTCTTTTTAAATATTTGCAATTTTTATTTTCCTAAGCTAATTTTGCATAGTTCTCAGCATTCATCACAAGACAATTATATTGATAACTGTGACGCCCTAGGCTCTTAAAACTGGATTGAGATACAAGGTACATATATGTTTTTTAAGTTTATTTTTATAATTGAAACTATTACAGATGTCTCCATTGCCCCCAAACCCACCCATTGCCCACCTCCACCTGAAATGTAGCCAGTAAGAGAGAAAGCCACCAGACATACCTTGCAGACAGAAGAAAGGTTTAGATTTTCTTTTTTTTCCCCTTTTTTTCCTAAAGGCAATAGGAAGCTATTAGGGGTTTTAAACAGGACATCTGTTTGATATTTTAAAAGATCTCTCTCACTGCTCTGTGGGAAGGGATTATACAGAGAAATGTGATTAAGGTGAAAATCAAATTGGCATTTAGAAATTTCAAGAGGTGAATTCTTAGTTTTATTTCCTAGTAAATCTAGTCTTAATGCGAAACACATGGTTCATACTGAATTATTCTAAATAATACTTGATATACATTTTATATTTTCTCTGAATATAGTGCTTTTCAAAGTGTGAACCTGGGATGGTATAAAAATAATTTGCCTTAGTTAAAAATGAAAATTCTTTGAGTTACCACAAATATTTTGAATTTAGTATCTGGGGATGGAACCTGAGAATATGTAGTTTTAAATGACCTGACCAGGTGATGTTTATGCACGTGAACAGTGCAGAACTATTCTTCTGAGAAGTGGTTGTTCCTACATCATAGAGATGGCAATAAGGTCAGGTAAGTATTCCAACAGAACTGATTCTTTGAACTTGAATGAGAAGGCAGTTGTGTCATACAGAAGAGCTAGTGAGAAAAGTGGTTTACATGCAACAAGCTATAAGATTAAAGATGATCAGGCACGGCCCTGGCAGTGTGGCTCAGTTGATAGAAGCGTTGTCCTATATACCAAAATACTGCAAGTTCGATTCCAGTCAGGCCATGTACCTAGGTTGCAGGTCTGTCCCCAGTCGAGTGTATAAGGGAAGCACTGACTGATGTTTCTTTTACATTGAGGTTTCTCTTTCTCTCTCTCTCTCATCAATAGATATATCCTCAAGTGACAATTAGAAAATAAAATAATAATAATAATAATTTTTTAAAAGATTATCTTGCAGGGGCCAGAGTGGGAAATCATCATCATTAGATTTCATTAGATTTCAGAATATTAGGGACACGTGATGGAGGTGGAAGAAAAATAACAACCCAGGAAGATTTGAATCCCACAATTTCTGAATTTGCAGTGCATGCTAAAGACCCTGATCCTACAGTTTCACATTTTCACCACATCTATGATGAATAAAGGATAAACTATTAAAGGAAATGGCATGCTGCAAATATCTTAAATGGATCAAAATTATTATGTGTGTTTTACTCTCATTCACTATTTACATCATAGGTAATAATGTCAAATCCCTATGGAGACCAAGCAATAGAGAAAAAAAACGAAAACAAATGAACAAACAAAAACCAACAGTTAATGACCACTTGACACAAATTAACTCACTCAAACTTCAAAACAACCCTATGAAATAGGTGTTTTTATTATTCCCATAATAAATGAGGAATCTGAAAGGTTTAATAAAATGGAATTGTGTAATAAATCTGCTCATCTCTGACCACGTTTGATAGGTGATTGTCTGGTTGACTGTGTGTCTCGGGAACGTATAGAATACATGTCTGTCGTGAATGTAGGGAGTGATAGGCTTTCCTATTAGCTAGGCATTGCATGACCTTCATATAACCTCGGTTTAGATGTTGGCCTTGTTAAAAGAAAGCTACAGGATTAAAATGGTGTCATTCGCACTTACACCAGACCCAGCTTTAATACTTGATCTGCTTGCTTGTTCAGTCTCTCTCAGATATGTAATCTTATTCAAAGAGTTTGGACTTTTCTGGTCAACACCAGTGAAGTAAGATGCCAGGTGGGCCTTCTCCAACCCCCGAAGGAAGAAGTGACTATGTGCATCATAAAATCTCTTGCCATTCCATTTGCTATGAAAGATATTCTTTCTTCTCTTTTGTTGACAGCCTTTGACTCATCTTTTCTTCCTACAAAAACCTTCCATTTTGTATAGCTCCTCCCAGTGCCCTTCTAGTTGGTAAATGTAATGTTGCCTATTTCACAAAATACATAATATAACCAATTAGATCTTCAGATGTACTTAGTTTAGTTAACAGCCTTGAGAAAATTACCCTTTCTGTGTCTAAAGGAACTTTCTTATAAAATGTCAACATCAGCCCTGGCTGGTGTAGCTCAGTGGTTGAGTGCGGGCCTGGGAACCACACGATTGCAGTTCGATTCCCAGTCAGGGCACATGCCTGGGTTGCAGGCCAGTTCCCGGTTCCTGGCAGGGGATGCACGAGAGGCAACCATACACTGGTATTTCTCTCTCTCTCTCTCTCTTTCCCTTCCCCTCTAAGATAAATAAATAAAATCTAAAAAAAAAAGAAATAGCTGTATGTACATAGTTTAAAAATGTCAACATCACAGTTTTGTTGTAAAGATTAAATGATAAAATATGTGCAGACCATTTAATACCATACCTGACACCATGGATAATCATTACTGCTTTATTCTTCCTTTCCCCTTACAAACTGCTTTTACTAAGATATCTGTTAATAATTTGTAAAACGTCACATCCACTAATCTATAAACTAACAAATTCCAACATTGTTCTCAGTGTCATTGATTAGGCCCTCTATCTTTTTTGTTCTCTTTATCATCAGCATGTGCTAGATTTTACTCCTAATTGTATCACTTCAGCATCGTTTTTTTCTTAGCAGATAAGTTGTTCATCATTTTGATGATAGAATTGGTATTATATTTCTGAAGCAGCAATAAGTTTCATGTTTAAATATTAAATGACAACGTAATTTTATTATTCTTTGCAGTGTCGATGAAGTATTATCCACATAGTATTTAAAAGTATCTTTGAACTATTAGGCAGGATAGATAGTAAACCAAGGCAGGAAGTGGAGGGAAAGATGTGCCTCACCCATTAAGCTCGCAGTCCTGAGCCCTGTCAGATAAGATTGTCAGATGTCCCAAAGGTCACAGGAGAGACCATGATAACTTCAGGAAGAGAAGATCCTTTATCAATTCCACTATTTGGAAAAGGAAGTCTTTGAAGCTGTTGGTTAATCCCAGGGTCCAGAGAAGGGAAGAAGAGGGGGAGCCTGGAGGCTGGCTGCAACTGCAAAACCCTTAAACCCCAATGGGCAAGGCACTCTGACTAGCTGGGTGCCCACTTACAGCTTCGTGCTCAAGTGTGCTTCATAAGTAAACTTGCTACTTAATTTCCATTAGACCTTTTGTCCTTCACCTAAATTCCTTCTTGCATCTGAGACAAGTACTGAGGAGGATAAGTCCCCTAACTCATGTCTTCCCAGTAACAGAACTGTTATTTAAAGACTCATACATATATTAGTTATAATGTCCACAATATACCATCTAAGTTCACCAAGATTGCCGTTATGTGCATGGATCTTTTGGAAATGTTTGTAGATGTTAAAACTAACTGCATACATGCATTTTAAAAAATAATAATCATCATGCTGATAATAGAGCAAATCTTGTTTCAAATACATCCCTTTTACTATGTCTCATGCTTAATTAATGTAATGTTATGCCTCATTAAAAAACTAAGACAATTATAGACTAATAGATTTACTATTGCATGTCCTTTAACTTTAGGAATATTAAGAGAAAAATGATAAAAGCCAAAGGACAAAAAATTATTGAACTTGCCTTTAAATAACTCCGCTAATTCAGTAAAGATATTCCCATGCAATAACCTTTTAAGCAGGTGCCATTCCTTGCTATAGGATACCTGTATGGATTAAATATAGAAATATTTACAGAAGTGAATCAGGCAGGTAAATCCTATAGCAAGCAAATGTGTATAGGAAAAAAAGAGAGAGGGTGAGAATGAGAGACTATAACAATAGCTCCATATTATGGATAGTTATAATCATTAAACAGAATTTTCAACGGAGTGTTAGGAGTTAAAATACTGAAATCCTAGATGGATTGCAGTAGTGAAATAGATGCTACTACATTTTTGTTCAACAGTAAAGCAGAAATAAAAAGAACATAAAATTCTTGGGTTTGATTGATACACCAGCACAATGACTAAGCAGCTATGAATAACATCAGGTACTCCTAAGGCAGAGCCACCTTGTGCAAAGGCAGAATTATTATGTAATTATATCTACCTCTCCAAGTTACAAACTATTCCCTGGCAGGGAACCACTTCCTCATTCATTGAGATTCAATATAATTTGAGGTGCTAAAGCAAAGTGTCTCCCTGCAGGAGGCTGCAAATGAATCCTGCTGATGCTTTTATTACTACCGATTCACACTGTTTGGCCCAACACTCAAACATCTCCAGGGCTTGGGGAAGCTTTAGCAAGAGGCTTATTTTGAAATAGAGTAGAGAACCATTAGGATGAGAAATCAGGGGAATCCAGTCTGAGTCACAGCAACAGGCAATCAGTTTGCTGTAACGGTACCAGAGCTGATTGATGCAATTTTTCAAAATCTCTAACTAGTTTTTATCTTCAATAGCAGTTTTAGCATTTATCTCTAACTAAAATAAAATGTTGGCGAGCTGATGTTCCCTTGTTATATATATCTTATTTTTGGTAATATTTTTGTTTTGTTGTTGGATTTTTAAATTTTTAATGTTTTTTTCCATTACCATTTTGTCCCCTTATATCCCCTCTCACTTCCCTCCTCTGCAGACAGCTCACTGTTGCCCTTGTCCATGAATTCTTTTTCCTTTTTGCTTTCTTTTGTCAAATTTAAAATAACACAATGTTAAAACTTTCGTGAATGAAAAAAGCCATATGTTTTTGTTCTTCATTTGAACACCTTGGGAAAAATTATATCTCATATGCTGTAGCTGTATAGTTGCTCCTTATGTAGGCTCACAATATACAATACTAAAGTGGCTAAACCATTATGATTCAAAGTCTTGTTTTTTAGATTTGTATTTATTTATTTTTAGAGAGAGAAGAAGGGAAGGAGAAAGAGAGGGAAACCTCAATGTACGATTGCCTCCCACACTCCCCCTACTGGGAACCTGGCCTGCAACCCAGGTATGTGCCCTGACTGGGAATTGAACCAGTGACCCTTTGGTTCGCAGGCCCAAGCTCAATCCACTGAGCTACACTATCCTGGGGCAAAGAGTCTTTTTCTATCTCTTCTGTGACTATCAACATTCATTGTGGAAAGTATCACTTTTACATATTTACAGTTGATTCTTGTGTATGTATACATATACATATATATACATACCCACACATGAATATTTGTATAATGAATACAAATGTATACAGGTTTGTGTAATCTACACACACACACACACACACACACACACACTTAGAATCTTACAGGAAAATCAATTACAATCCATGCCAAATGAGTTGTCTTTAGTGTACACCTGAGCAGGGAAGGTGGAACTGTTTCTGAAAGAAATCACACAGAATCATAAAGGCAGCTTTGTTATTCTTGGGACTGAGCTATGGTCAGCAATAGAAAGACAATTTTAACAATCTTCTGAAAAATGTTGACTATAAGTGCTAAACAGAAGGTTTCCAAATACTCCCAAAGTAATAAAGGAAAATTTACTAAAAATATTTTAATGAAAGTTTACCTTATTGTTACTGTTCCATATTTAAAAATGTAGCAGACTTTTCTTTGAGTCTCTTAATAATAATAATAATGAAAGCGATTTAACTAAAATTCCAGAACACTATTCAATGAAATGTCCAGTTTGACGCCATAGTCTCTGCAAACTATTTGAAGGACCAGGGCCTTTAACTCTGACAGTTAAAAATGTATCTATAGTAGTAGGTTTCATTTCTGCCCTCAGTGATTGAAGCCAAGCTACGCATTGACTTAATAGACCAGTAGGCAATTTCATCTTCTCTTTGATGTATATCTTACTGCTTTTAAAAAAGAAAAAGAGGAAAGTGTGGAATTATTAAAAATAGAATTCACAATGCTAAAAGTTCAAAAAAAGATCTTCATAGCAATGATTAGTTTCTTCAATTTACCCATTTTAGTTAATAATTAATATTTTTCAACTAAATAAGAAAACTTTCTCCTGTCAACATTAACTGACAAAGTAATTGCTCTTTTATTGATAATATTTTTAGAAAATCAGGTAAAAATATAAGAAAATATTAGAAATTAAATGATGGGATATAAATACCTGCCTTGAAAGAGCTTTCATTACTTTCTAAGTGTGAAAAGGCATAACTTATTCATGGATTTTTTTCTTGAGAAAAAGACAGATAATTACCCTTCATGGGTGAGACATTTGATTTATTCTACTGAGATTCATTTCATTTCACTGTAAATTAAACTGTTTAATTCAACATTTTCAATATTACCTGCTATTGAAGGAACATCAGTGATGACTAAGAATGAGTTGATAGATCAGCTATACTCATACTAAATAGAATGTTTGTGATTATTGTCATAAACTGAGCAGTCACTTTGAAATCATGTAATCTTTTTCCTTTCTTATGACCTTCCAATTCAACTAGAAAACATACTGTAATTGCAAATCTCCAAAACATAGTATTGTATAAAACAATATTGTACTATTCAAATTTTTATTCTAACTAGTAATATATGCTTAATTTCTAAGCATCTGTTATACATCTGACAAAGATTTTTTATTAAAAACAAAATAATATGTATATGTGTAGAATTATTATTTGTCCTTATACTTTTAAAGCAGTTATATGATTTCAAAAAACTTTGCTCTCAATTCAATTTTTCAAATTGAATGGCAGTAATTTAGTAAGTATGAAAGTAAGATCAAAGTTACCTGTCCATTTATAATATTTTGAATATAAATATTAAGAATAATACATAAAGTAACAAGTTTAAATTACTGGTTTATTTGTAATTAAATCAAAACAGGGAACAACTTTGCTCTGCCATCTGTCAAAAAACCTAAATTCACTGTAAATGTCTCTAAATCACCCTACAAGAGGAAAGTTTGTTATTTATATAAAGTTAAAAATCATTACAGTCACCTTCACACACACACCATAAATCTTCTCCATTTTCATCCTCTTTTAAAGATGTCAGTCAATATTATGCATAATAATACATTTCAGAATATTGAAATTATTACCATTGTTCACATTTAGACTGCTCATCTTTACAAGTTTCAAGGGTGCATATAAGTGGTTTTTTAATAGATAATAGATGTAATAATAACAAATTATTCTTATAAGCAATCTTATTCATTGCAAAGATAACCATGTAATATTTATCTACTTATGTCCATGCATCCCTACAGAGTTTAAGACAACCTATAAAAATATATCTAAGATTTGTAATGACAAAACTAAAATAAAAAATAAAAAGGTGATAACAAAGGAAATAAAATACAAAAACGTAAGCTGAAGTCTTGACAAATTATTTAAGTTACTTAAAGAATTTGGGTCCGAGTTTCCAGGAAACAAAAGTAAAAGATGTAATGTACACAACAGAAGCAGCAGCAGCAGCATTTGTTGAGAAATTTGGGCGGCTACGGAGGTGATGTTATCTACCTTACAACTCAATGTGTTCTCATGTGCTCCTCATATCAATTCTATGAGAAGAAGAATATTTCTCCTTTACAAATAAAGAAACTGAAGCTTAGATAGGTTACAACGTTGTCGAATATTGAGCGGACATTTGAACCCACATCATACTCTTCATGTCACTCATCCTACTGCTTGAACTCATAATAAATACTGTTCATAAGACAGGATCATTTCTCCAGTTGATCTTCATAGGCAGGGAGAAGAAGTAGTAGGTTATAATCTATACAAAGCCATACAGTCAATTTAAAGATCAGTTTGTATGATTTGTTCTCGGTGTGTTCCTTCATTAGGCAGGAGTGTAACGGAAAGATGAGTTTCCCTAAGAGCATTCCAATGAGGAGACGACCCATTAGGCACAAGCCCTACAACTGTCAAGGAATCTGGTTTGATTTAGGGATGCCATTGGGAATACAAACTTTTAAAATTAACTGGACTTTCAATAACAATTGTTCAATTCAAGGTTGGAATAATAATCATTGATAAATAACATAAGTTTAGGTAATATATCCCCATATATGTTGTCAATATTTAAGCAATACAGCTCCTCAGTAAAACTATCATCTTTTATAAAGTAAATATAGCTGCATGAATTAAGTGACTAGAATCTAGGATTTTCAAATATGCCAATATGTCAATTAAATACTTAAAAATAATCTAAAATATGAGCATTTTGGCTGTAAAGTGGTTAGTTGACTTTAAGCCAATGTTTCTGATGGTTGAATAGTGAAAGTACTAAATACAGTTGGCATTGAAACCACTTGTATAAACAACAGAAAAATTAGCCTCAAAATAAAGCACTACACTTAGCTCCTTTCCTTAGTAGAGAGTGCGCTTTGAAATGACTGCAATGATTCCTTAGTTAGTTGTCTCAATAGAAAAGGAAGATTACTATGAGACCTCCAACTATTATACCTTTGCACTACACATAAATTAAAACACTCTTAAAATTACAATTTAAAAGAAAGCTGTGACTAAAATGTTGTCTAATAAATTAAAATTACCAGGTGATTAATGTTATTTGAATTGATACTTGGGATTGTTTTTTTCAAATATTTCCAGTGTGTGGACAGACAAAACCCCTTGGAGAAGTAAGTAAAAAATATGATTAGGATAATTAGAATCAGCACCAATGGTATTCAAGTTTCAAGGAAGAAAATAAAGTCTGTAGGTTTAAGCTAATATTTGTTGAGGAAAACCTAAGAATAGTGAATATTCAGAGTAAGAATCAACTATAATAATGAGCTAGAAGAACCTGTAGAAGATTGAATATGGAAACTTCATATAGGAAAATATGAGAACAGGGCAAGAAAGAAATACACACACACAATATGATCAACTCTAAATGAACTAAACTACAGTAAAAGTGCATAAAGATATCTTATTATTGGAATATGCCAAGCAAACAACTATAATTGAATAACAGTAAAATAATTTTAAAAAATGTACTGAGATTTATATCATTTCTTTAATTTGGAGAAATAAGTTAGTTTTTTTGCAGAAAACAAAATTAAAATCACATGTAGAATTTGTATGTTATATATCATAAACAAATGCTAAATAGAAGTTTTATATTTAAAGACAGAACATAGTGTCTTATTTCTATAGTAAACTATTGCTCTGCCAGTTCTCCTTTTCCTCAAAAAAAAAAAAAAGAAAGAAAGAAAGAAAGAAAGAAAGAAAGAAAGGAAGAAAGAAAGAAACTCATTATTTGTGGAAGTAGGCGGGAGTAAAGTCTATCTCTAAAATCTATTTGTATGAATTCAAACTTTGTTTCTATCCGTATATGTAACCACATGAAAATAGCCCATCTATCAGGTAAATTCATTTAAGGTAAGTAATTATTTGAATTTCTCATTTTCTAAGCTCACAGTTTTATGTGCTTTCATTTGCTCATTGATCATTTCATTTATAGCTTTCATTTGCCAGTATTACATTTAAATATATACTTTTATTTTGAGAAACTAAAATAACCTTTGGAGAATATATAAGCAATGGAATGCAAATGGGAATTCTCTTGTGCTTTTGGGTAGTGTTTACTCACTTTCCACCTTGTTATCTACAAAACATGAAAATGCCTAGGTAGGCACAGCACACCAGTCTGACAAGGTGTCATCCCACCCAGGCCAGTGCTTGCTTTGAGATTGCCTGATGTGTCAGAAACATTGTGATGGATATTTTTAAAATCTTAAAACCCTGCGTTTACTATTCATATCACAGGTCTTTTTTTCAGACTTTCGAGGGGAAAATAATAAAAATAATTTGAAGCAATGCAATTTAGTCAAAATAAATTTCTGCCCAGAATAAACTTGAGTCTATTTTATCACAGGCTTTCACTATTACAAAAGAGTAGAGTAATTGCATTGAAGCAAGAGGGGATGTTTAAGGACATAACATATTTCAAGTATAAATTATTTCCTATCCTATGTACTGGACAAAATAAATCAAATAAAAATTAAACTCAAATTTTCAAACTTAGTTATTGATCTTAACAGGTAAGCTTATTAATTAACAACATAGGAATATGGTAGCCCCCTTAAATTATTCTCTCTTTATTTCTTTTATATCCATCCATGAACAGATATCATTGTCTTTTATTTAAAAAAAAACCTCATTGAGCTTTAAAGCAGCTTCTATATACTGGTTTATATAACACACTTCTAAAACACAATTTATTATATTACTTGCAATTTTTTAGCTATCTAATTACAAAAGATGGTTTTTGATGCTCTGACAAATATTAATTATATACTCAGGTTCATTGCAATGTAACTAGAAAATCAGTGTATGTCTGTTGGGGCAGAGGCCAAGTTATGTCTGATATACAACCACAGCACCATTGTTAGAGGCTGCCTCTCATTGTTGAAGAAGACTATCTTTAAAAAGTATCTTTGAGCTTTATTAAATACACACACACACACACACACACACATACACACACATATAAGCGAAGGACATCTTTAAAGTGGAAGTCACCGGGAAGTGGATCTCACCTCCAAATAACTTTTTAAAAACCAGAACTTACTCAAAAAATGCATGCCCACCCTGGCCACGTAGCTCATTTCATTAGAGCATCCTCCCTATATTGGCCAAGGTTGCGGGTTCAAGTTCCAGTCAAGGCATATAAAAGAATCAACAAATGAATTCATAGGCTAGTGAAGCAATGGGTCAATGTATCTCTCTCTCTTTCTTTTTTTCTCTTTCTAAGATAAAAAAAAATAAATAAATAAATAAAATATTTTAAAAATGCATGCTCATATGAAGCAGCATTCTTTCAAATATTAAAAGTATTTGACAAAAGTTAGAATCTATTTAGCACCACAGTCACATTAAAAAATGGCAGCATCAAGTGGAGGAGGAGCTCGATGAATTTTATGATCATTAAAATTTTTTAATTGTGGTGTTATTTCAGAACCAATACTTTGTGTCCTATTCATGTTTTATGAAATCTTTGTTGAAAAGATGTTTTCAGTGTTGACAAATGTCTAAAATTTTCTCTTTAAAACATTGTATTTTTATGTTTATTACTTTTACAAAAATGCTGGATGGCACTGATGGAATGAACTATTAGTAGGAAAATAAAGAGCCACTAATCATATTTCTATGTATGAAATTAGGAATACTACTTAAAGGAATTTCCATTAATTTTAAGTTATTTCTTCTATAACAGCCCCAATATTATACCTACATGTGTATCTATACATCTACTGAGTGGTTGATCAGTTATTTTTATACACAGATATATGTTTGCATGTGTCTATTCCTTGCTCTAAGAATTGTATATAGAAAAGTCTATTATTTTATGCCAAATTTTATAATGCAGATATATATAGCAAAATATGAGCCAAATAATAAAACTGCCTTGTTTATTTGATTACTTTAAGTATTTTAGGTAATTTGTTTCAAAACAGTACATGATCTACCTATTTGAAGTTGTTCAGTTTTAATCATATCTTTAGCTTAAATTCCATTGCATGTGAATTCATCACTGTACACACGGACTTCACAAAAGAGAGGACATGGAGCTCTTAGATATAAGTCAATTCTGCTTGCGAACAGCTTCAAGTTTGGGCATCATATTCATAGTGGCAACTCACACATTTGAGAATAATCGTCACTGTCATCATAAGGATATTTAATCACACTTTGTATTTGGTTTTATATAATAGATTCTAAGATGATTTTTATCAGTTGATGGGTTCGTTTGTATTTGTCTCTTTAGAATTACTAACAGTCTGAGATTGAGAAGATTTAGTTAAAAATTCTCTTTGTGCCGGTAAAAGCAGTGCTGATTTTATATTACTCAGTGGCATGCACTGAGAATAGGGACAGAAGGTGGTGGTGGAATTCTTCCTTAAAGATAAGTAAGATGTCTGATTACACTATCTAAATCTTTCTTTCTTAGGGATGAAAAGAATATTGAGTCTCCTCTTGAGTGTGTGTACACACAAACACACTCCTTTGAGTATATATGTATGACTTATTTCTAAAATGGCAAAGGGAAGGAATAAGTGAGTAAGTGATTTTTTCAGTGCATCTTAATTTTCAGATGTTCTTTAGTAACAGCTCTTGAAATCTAAATCTGGGGCAGAGTTAGATAAATCAGATTCTTCCCTTGGGGAGTTTGTAGTCAAAAAATCCAAACTGAATTCAACCAATGATAGCAAGTACAAAGTGTTATATCTAATTCATACAGAGCAATGTGTATGGACCAGAGGATTTCTTGAGTGAAATGGCAAGAATCTTGGTAATATTTGGACTACATTGTAGTTGCTTTAAAAGGATTCTTTCTTTCTTTTCTCTCTTCACTTTTCCCTCCTTCCCTTTCTTTCTTTCCTTCTTGACAGTTTAAGATCCTGTAGCATCTTTTTTTTTCCAGAAAATTAATTTATAACAAGTAAATACCCATAAATCTAAGCACAAGTGATAACTGTTTTTTTTCCCTTCTAATTTGAAGATAAATTACTGTCTGACCTGATGCTTATATTTTCATCTATTACTGGTCACTAATTCTCATGGTGTCTGCAATGCTGAAGTAACAAGCACAATGATGGTGCCTGTAATTTTAATACTTTATCTGCATCCCAGCATGCTCTGAGCATAGTCTGTGATAGGATATATTGAGTTATGTTTTAATTTTTGAGTGGCATTTATGTTTTCCTGGTAGATCTTGAACGTTTTAAAGGTCTAGCTTATGTTTTTCTCCCCATTTATAATTTAACATAGTGTCTGGCACTGTGGTGTTCAGTTGCTTTTTGTTCAGTTAATATTTATTGAATAAAATGCAGATACATGTCTGAAAAAATACTAATTACTATTTTCATTGAGCACTTAAAATGTGCCAGGCACTCATAGGATACCATTACTATCATTATCCATCTTACCAGGCTGGAAGTTAAGACAAAGAGATGGTAAGTAAATTACATAAAATTAACAACTAATAAGTGGATTAGACTCAGTAATAATTACTGGATCCCATGCTCCTGACCATTGTGTTAAGCACTACCAGGTATAATTTAATTAGTGGCTAGGATTCACACCACCCATTAGAAAATGTCAGCAGATTGTTTCAGTGCATAACAAAAGGGCTAAGAGTGAACCGACTCTTCTAAGAAGTATAAAATCTAATCTGGATCATTATTTTGGAGAAAGTGAGAAGAATAACCTGTCAAATTAGTATAGAGAGTCCTCCATTTTGGACTTACTTTTATAACAATAAAGTCTTGTTCCGTTAAAGTTGAAAGAAATGAGTAATTGATGCAAATAGCATTATCTTGATGAGAAGCTGTGATAAGAAAGGAGATAAAAGGGGAGTATTTGCTGTTTTGTTCTCTAAAGTTTCTCAATATGTTTTTTAGAAGAATTGTTATTATTAATAATATGAGGGCTAGGAATATGGATGTATGTGCTCTGTTCCTGGAATTAGATGCTTCAGAAACATTAAAATGTAATGACAATAAATTTAGGTATTTTGATTTATTTGTCTATTCATCTTTATATTTTTAATGAATAGTTCTTCAGTTTTCCAAAATATTTTCTTTCCCTGTTTCTATGCTACATATACTTCATATATATGAAGTGGACATATAAAATAATTATTCAGGTAATTTTTGAAATTTTGTTTATAGTAATAATTTTCATGTACTTAAATTTTTATTTTATATTTATATTTTATTTTTAATATAATATTTCTCTCATTTAACTTTAAAAAATCAAATTTACTGATGTGACATTTGTTAGCAAGATTATATAAACTTCAAGTGTATATTTCTATGATATATCATTTGCACATTGCACTGTGTGCCCACCACCCAAAGTCAAATCTTGTAAAGTAGCTTACTATTTTTCAATAAAATTTAGATGTTAACATAAGTGTTAAGCATTGTTAAGAGGCATCTTTTCCCCTGTGACCTAGAAAGCAAAATAAAAATTTGAGCTATTATATTACAGGAAAATGTAAAAACACATACATGTGTACATACACACATTTGGTTGGATCTGCCCTTCATTACCCCAGTATCAGGGGCACTATTGATATTCAGAGTATCAACATGAAGTTTTCAATTATGTTCTGTAAGGAAATAGAGCTACATCATAGAGTTCTTCCCATCGAGAGGATTACAAAACTTCGAAATCTCTAATGTTATATAAGAAGATAAATGCCAATCTATTAAATATATGTGCTAATTGAAATTTTAACATTTTGATAAGCAATTTGAGAGGTTGATTATTTATAGGGAGAAAGATCAGTTGGGATTTAAGGCATCTTATTTGCAAAAAAGTGAATTACAAGCAAGCATTGATTCAATGTTATAGTATATGCAGATAATAAATAGGCACTCCTCATGAAATTTGTTGAGGAAAATTTAAATTTATAATAAACGTAATACAAAAATCAATAATTTATACATATAAAGTGTAACAAAAGTAAATGATCATATTCATGCATGTGTTTACATGTATGTGCACACTAGTATGTTTATCAAGGTAAAGAACTAGGTAGGTGAACTACATCTTTGGAGTAGGGTTATCCTTTGGAATTCAGCTGAGGAGAACAAAGTCTGGAAGTAACTAAAATAATTCAGAATAGCAAGCAACAGTATAAAACATACCAAATTTTATAATATAAAAGCAAAAGTAATATATTCTATTTCAGTGTTGCTAGTTTATTGCTTATAAATCACATTTATTAACATTCTCAGAATAACTTTGAATAATGGAAGCTGAAAAGACCAGAGTGATATTTCTAACCCAACTTGATCTTGGGCTACTTCATTTTTTCAATTTCATACATTGTGATTCCTGATATCTTTAATTAAGGAAAAGTTAATGCTCTCATGTTAGTAATTGTGGTTCAAGGATACCTCAAAACACCAGTTTTGAAACTATACATGAAATTATGTGTATTCATTAAGCTATGTGAATTATTCCACCAAAAATGTAATACAGTTTAAGATATTTTATGCTACCCATTTATGAAATAATGCCTAAATTTTAAGGCAGTAACTTCCCTGAAATAGAATGGTTCTGTGTTTCAAATAACAGGTCATTGTTTGATGAAATAATCAGGGAAGCAACTTTATACAGTGGTGATGAACAAACTTGAAAACAGAGCAAGAATTTTTCTTCCATTATTAAAGAAAGTACTTTCCTCTGCTTTCATTATAGTTCATAGTAATTTTAAAACATTTTAGTATTTCCTTGTTTAGATAACTTTATGTGTTTTATTTTTAATCTCATTATCTCTAGCCTGATCACTAAGCTAAATAATTGTGGACTGAGTTTTTGTAGCAGTGCTTGCTAGTTAGTAACTCTGGGTGGTTTTGTTGGACAGAGCAACAGGTCCCCCTTTTAGCACCAGTGGCATAGTCCTCCCCAGTATCATGGTATATAGTCAATAATTATCAATAATAAATTGTGTTTTGCCCTGGCTGGTGTAGCTCAGTGGATTGAGTGCGGGCCTGTGGACCAGATGATCAGGTTCGATTCCCAGTCAGGGCACATGCCTGGGTTGCAGGCCAGTTCCCGGCAGGGGCCAGTTCCCAACAGGGGATGCATGAGAAGCAACCATACATTGATGTTTCTCTTCCTCTCCCCTTCCCCTCTAAAGATAAATAAATAAAATATTTTAAAAAATAATAATAATAAATTGTGTTTTAACTGCATCATTTAACAGTCCTATAATAACAGACATGTAAACTTCTTACAATCTTTATTATTGAGAGAGTTTAAATTATAAAATTATGCTTTAGTTTGAGACTGTCTGTTGAAAAGATCCACTCATTTATTACTGTAAATCTTTCTATCCACAGCTTAGAAAAGTGAGAATAATATCAATTACTTAAGGATTAAATGCATAAAAATACCCAAAATATTTATGAAATATTCCAAAGCACAAATTCAAAGAAAATGTTAATAATTATAATTATTAAATGTATCCAGAGGGCAATGTCTCTGTGGAAGTTAATTTTCAATTGCTTTTTAAAGAGGAGATTATATTTTCATGTTTCTTTGTTTATATAAATAATAATTTATACCATGCTTAAGATTTTGCTTTGAAAACTTAGAATGAAGTTCAATAATTTGGATACTAATAATATGATTATACTAATAACATTTAACTTAAAAGGTAGACATTTGTTCTTGTGAACTAATTTTATTTCACCACTGACCTAGTATATTAGATCTTGCTGCATATCATTGCTAGTGATTATCAAATTTTGTTGATTTAAAGAAATTGAATCTATTTAGTGATTAATGCCTGACAAAACACAGCTTTATTGAACACTCCCCCATCAGCATAACTTCACAAAATAAACTCTGTCTCACCAGCCATCACTAAAAGCCAAATGGTTCTTCCCAGAGCTCAGGCTCAGAGCCCTCTCCCTTACTATTTATACTTGTTTACAGACATCCCAAAACCTGCTGAGTCAATGGTTTTCTTAAAATAGTTGTTAAGAACCCTCTCGTAGTATGAGACGAAATGGAGAATGATCTAATAATATTTTATACATTATACAGATATAAATTACATGAAGTCAATCTTTTCAGCATGTGATTATCTGTGAGTTAAGGGCTTTTGTTGTCTGTGGGGACTCTGGATCCACAGGATGACATCATTTGAATATAGAATTAGTGCTGCAAGTGAAATTCCATGAGTTTAAAAGAATTACTTTAGCCTATTAAAGTTCCATTATTATTTCTGATTTTACTTTGCACTGTACATTTTTTCTGTCTTCCAAAAGAGGAAAAAATTGAAGAAAAAGAATAAATATATGAAGTTAGTAAAAAATAAAATGTATAAGCATTTATAATATCTGGAATTAATTTATCCAATTCTGTTCATTAAAATTATCTTATTTTGTTTGAAATAAATCATCCTAATTTTAAATCATGTTGGATATTTTAGGGAAGTTCAAATTTAGTCATATTAAAAAGAAGAGGCTAGAAAGATGTGAAAGATTCACAAAATTGCAAAGGCTCACTAAAACAAAAAAACAAATTCCTAGAAAATATTGGCACTAGAGAGTCCAAGACTGTTATTTTTTCCCATTTTCTTCTTTCTTTTTCCCCTACAAGTGTAGCCATAGAGAATATATAGAGGTGCAAAGACATCTAGGCCAAAGGAACAAATATAGAACAAATATGAAATTGAAAATAAATACATGAGATATATACCATTATGATGTCTATACATTACCCATGAACAGGCAAGGTTCACTTAGTAGTACTTTTTAACAACCACCATAAGTGCCTAGAAAAATGCCACATACTTTATTAGTTAAAAGGCAGTTATAAATGATTATAAGTGGCTATGACTATATTTTAGAATGAAAATAATCATGTTGACATTTATAAAAAAATACAGTAAATTCACCTCGACATAAAAGAGCTTCTTATACCCCATCTGAATGATGCCAACACATTAAAAGGAAAACAAGACACCATACTAAGAGACCATGAAGTCATAATTCCATACAAATCTTTAAAATCTAGATATTTTATATACATGCAAGGTCAACTCTTATTTCACATGAGAGCTTTGTATGTTTGTAGATATCTGGCATTATACAGAAACAGGCCAAAGAAAGAGCTCGTGAACATGTTAATAGTCCATCTTGCAATTCCTGCAGATTATTGCCCTTAATAGGCAATAAAACTGATGAAGAGAAAATACATAAATTTATAAAGATTGCATCTTGAAGTGAAAGAAACAAGACATAGATAAAACCACTGTGTTTTTCTCTCTTTTATTTATTTATTTTGCAGACTAACAGGAATCACTAACGAAACAAGTTCAGGTGGAGGATGAGAGGTGGAGATGGATGGGGCAGTGGAAAGTGGGAAAAGGGAGACAACTGTATTTGAATAACAATAAAAAATGATAAAGAAATAAAAAAACAAGTTCTTTTTAAATCTATTACATTAATTTTAACTAAATATTATATTAATTTCTCATAATATAAAATATATTTATATCAATATATTATACAGAATATAATTACATATTAACTGATAATTTATAATATAATGTATATAACAGCATAATTTATAGTGAGTATATATTATATTAATTATCATTTAACTAAAACATTTGTGATATGTATATATATTTATAAATAATAATGTCTTCTCTAATGCTATTTAATTATTCCTACTATTTATAGATGTTCTGCCAATTTCTAATGCACAATTATACTTCTTTAACAAATTGAATCATAAAATACCCACTGTTAGTTACCTGCCTTTATCAAACAGTATGTGGTAAACACAGATCCATGCCTCCATACCAATACTCTTAGACTTATTTTATCTTTTTTTAAAATATTTTATTTATTTATCTTTTTAGAGGGGAAGGGAAGGAGAGAGGAAAGAAACATCAATGTATGGTTGCTTCTTGTGCATCCCCTGCAGGGAACTGGCCCCTTCAGGAAACCGGCCTGCAACCCAAGCATGTGCCCTGACTGGGAATCGAACCGCGATCGTCTGGTTCGCAGGCCCGCGCTCAATCCACTGAGCTACACCAGCCAGGTATTTTATCTTTTTAATATCTAAATTATTACATTTATATTTCAGTTTTTTTCAAGTTCAGTTAATATAAATGATTCTCTGGTATACATATTTCAAGTATGTCTATGAGGTATATGAACACAATTTAGCTAGTAGTGGTAAAATGTAAGTTTATTTAATGAACATTTAATTATGTGCTTAGTTAATTTTTAAAAAATCAACATTGCACTATTTTAAAGAAAAAAAAAAAACTAGGTCTTAGTGAGTTTATATAACATGTCTAGGTTTCATTCCTTGGAAGTATTTGAAAACTGAGATATCTAACTCCAAGACCAAACTCTTAATTACTATGTTATTAATACTCTGATGTTAATAAAGAATGTGTTATTTATATAATTATATCTTTAACACTTGAGTTTACAAACTCTATCTAGTTTTGAATTAGCATTGATTTAACTTCTTAGTAATTTTTAAGATTTACAAAACTAGCTATATAGAAGAAACTTTGACATAATATCAGATATTATTATATCAGTATCAAGCCTGAGGTCAAAATTCAGAATTTTGCCTCTTGAATGCTAGCATCTTGATCATTAAAATGTATACACTTATAAAATCAGACACATAGATCAATGACACAGAAAAGAGAGCCCTGAAATAAAGCCACACTTTGATAGTCAATTAACACTGGGCAGAGGATGCAAGCACAAACAGAGGGCTAAAGATAGTTTATCCAATAAACAGTGTTGGGGAAATTGGACAGATAAGTGCAGGAAAAGGAAACTAGACCACATTCTTACTCCACACACAAAAATAAATTCAAAGACTTAAATATTAGACCCAAAACCATAAAATTCCTTGAAGAAAACATAGACAATAAAATCTTGGAGATTGCTTGTAGCAATATTCTTTCTAATATATCTCCTCAGGCAAGGGAAACAAAAGAAAAAAATGGGACTCCACCAAACCAAAAACATTTTCATGGCAAAGGAAGCCATCAACAAATTTAGAAGACTAAGCACTAAATGAGAGAGCATATTCACTGATACATCTATAAGGTGTTAATATTCAAACTTTATAAAGAACTTATAAAACTCAACACCAAAAAATAGATACAATCCAATTAAAACATGGATAAAGGAGCTTAATACACATTTCTCCAAAGAGGACATACAGATATGCAACAGACATGAAAAGATGCTCCACATCACTAATCATCAGAAAAATACAAATTATAACCACAATGAGGTATCACCTCCCACAACAAATAACAAATGCTGGCAAGGATGTGGAGAAAGGGGAACCCTTCTGCCCTGTTGGTGGGAATGCAGATTGGTGCAGCCACTGTAGATAGCAGAATGAAAACACCTCAAAAAATTAAAAATGGAACTACCTTATGACCCAGTGAGTCCGCTTCTGGGAATTAACTGAAGAAACCTGAGACACTGATTCGAAAGGACATAAGCACTCCTGTGTTCATTGCAGGGTTATTTACAATTGACAAGATATAGAAGCAGCCCAAGTGTCTGTCAGTAGATGAGTAGATAATACATCTATGGGATATTTACATGATGGAATACTACTGGACTGTGTAAAACAAGAGTTTTTTTGTTCCTTGCAACAGCATGGATGGACATGGAGTACATTGTGAAATAAGCCAGTCAGAGAAAGACAGATAACATACAATTTCACTCATATGTGGAATTTGATGGACAAAGTGAACTAACAAGCAAAATAGAGACACACTCGTATAGAGAGCAGGCTGACCGTTCTGGGTGGGGGCTTAAGGGGTGGAAGGATGAAGCAAAAAGGAAAAAGGACTCACGGACAACAGTGTGGTGATTGCAGAGGGAGGGGGATGTAAGGGGGATTAATGGTAAAGAGGGGCCACTGAATTGTAAAACAAATAACAAACACAATTTCTATGTTTGACCAGCACCCAAGGATTTCTCTTAATGTCAGGTGTTCATGAATCTGACACAGGAACCTCAATGCTCTGTAGAAAGGTAAGATGTTGCTCTTTGGTAAAGTACTGCATTTATACAATGAATTGATTTCTTTACGTATCACAGGCATAATGAGTGGAAAATAGAATATATAAACATATATATGTCTACTATAAGATACTAAGTAATTCTAAATTTTATGCAGTAATATTTTATTTAACTAAGGAGTATGTTTTTATTTAAAGGGTAATATGTTGCAGATTTTTAACATTAAGTCTCATATATATATATTTTTAATACAAAATGTTTGGATAGAGGCAATTGATAGTATGTTCCTCGCCCCTTAATACTCTCTTTATATTCTCACAATTGATTTGTCAGTTTGTCTGTATGCATTAGAAAAGAACTTTTCACATCATGAGTCATTGTAAATACCTTCTTCCTATGTGTGTTTATATTCTTTCTATTTAAACTGTGAAATTTGTCATTAAGCCACAACTGACCTGTGAAATCTGTCATTCCCATCTGTAATTTATAGCTAAAGACTCCATGATCAATTAGGACTGTACTTAAATATGCAATCAATAGGATGACTGGTCACAGTACAAACAAAGAATCTTAAAAAAATACCGATTTCAATTTAATGCAGTTACTTTAGGGTAAATTCACATCAATATGTGAATCATATATCGATTGTGATTTAACCATTAAACTAATAATAAAAAAATTGTTGCCATACTGCTATTTTTTTACTTTCTCCTATGCCACAGTTATCTTGTTTCAGTAAATGCTCATTATGACAAACCTATAATGTTGCAAAGTTAAACTAAAGAGAAAGATGTTTTTAAATTAGCGTGGGTGATGATTCAAATTTGGCAACATGGTTTTTAAATCTCAAATCTGATGACTTGTCTTATAAACCTAACAGCATTCAACTAATTGGTTTATTTTTCAGTTCTGTAGTTAAATAACTGTTAAGGGATATACTAATGACATAAAATGTACAAGCGTTGCTTACAGGAGCAGAGCATCACAATTTTAAGCTCTATTATTAGTAATAGTATTAGTAAACAGATTTAAAAATGAAATGTAAATACCCGTTGCAATTCTTATTTCTGAAGAAATGGGGTTAGAAATCCAGGCACTATAATTTGCTAAATATGTCAACTTTTGTAATCTATGTAAATTCAGGAAAATAATATAGTAGAAGTACTATCACCATGAACTTAGTTAGTAATCACTAAATGTTAATTTTTGTTGTTACGATTATAATTATTATTTCCTGAAGCAAAGATTTTCCCTGAACTACATACATTAAGAAATATTCTCAGTCAATTTACACCTTTATAAGTGCCTGAAATGCGGCATGTGACTCACGTTGATCTCTTTGCTAGACATAAGGTTTTCCACAAGCACGCAGCTCCTAATCGGTGATCTAGTTGGTCTATCCACCTTCCCTTTTTGTCCTGGCTGGTCCTAAATGACGAGGATGGAGACCAACTTCTTCGCCATGGAGAATCTAATTCTGGTCATGGTAGCTTCACACGAAGGCCCTCTTCTGCACTTCAAATCTTTACCTCCACTCCCCTTTTACCTTAGACAGTGGCAAGCTTCACCCAAATGCAGTTGCCACGTTGCCTGCTCCGTAACTTAGTGCCGGAGCTTTCTGAATGTGCACATGCATCTTATTCTGAATTCAAGGCTCCAATATGTGTCCTTCCATGGAATTACCAAATCTCTCCAATCTCTAAGGAATATAGCTAACCAATGATGCATTTTATTTCCTCATATCTTTTGTTCCTACTGGAACACCTTTTTCCCCTAGTGAACTTATACTCTCACTTTTCCAAGGTATACTTTAGGGATGGCCAGTCAAAGGGAAGCCTCCTCAACCCTTCACTCTCCTCCAGAATTGCTTTTGTCTTGGTTATTCAGGACCAAACTGCTGCTACATACTTAGCAGTTTATTAGAGCTAGTTTATAGGTATGTCTTTCCATTTGTTTTTAATGCCTCCTGAGGCAGGGGTGACATTATCTGTTTATAGATTCCTCATTACATTCTAAGTAGGCACTAAATTAATCCTTGATATATTTAAAGCTTGTGTGTGTGTGTGTGTGTGTGTGTGTGTGTGTGTGTGTGTTATGTTAAGGTCTGTTATTAAGTACGGACAGTGTTCTGAAAGGTTGCCAAAAATTTTGCAGGTAACGGAGACATATTACTCACAATATGAGAATCATCACCATCATTAGTGAGACAAAGATATGTTTTCACTGAAGAAAAAACCGAGTGACCCATGACAGAGCAATGACCAAACATTCTAACATTAGACTAAAGCAAAGCATTTTTGCTACATTAAAATCAGGAAGGGCATGTTGATGAGCATTATATATTAGATTTTCCTTCATTCCCTGATATTATCTCTTTTGAGTACTTACAAACTTTCTCATCTCTCTTCCTTATATTCTGTGTGATTTCACATGCCAGCAAATGGCCCTTTAGATTTACATTATCAGCAGTAGCTGATAATCCCAAAGTGAGTAATGGTTACAACCTACTTGTCTATACTTCTCTCCTATTACACTCTGCTATCCAGAGAAATAAGTATATAATTATCTTTCAAATTTTAACACTCATGAGGATGTGTGACACACATAAAAATAAAATAAGTCTCTATTAAATGACTCAACTGAAAATCAAACACAAACTTATTTATAATAATTTTGAAAGTATTTTAAAACCTTCACTATATCATTATTTTTACTTTCTGTCCCTAATAATCATAGTTATACAGTTTTAAATAATTTAAAATGTACTTAACACATTCATTACTGGCTGTCATAACAAAATGGTTAAGAGTCCAGTCAATGGTGCACTGTTATTTGAGTTTAATCTCAAATCTATTTCTTATTAAACTGCATGATCTTGATGATGATTCTTCGATATTCTTGTGCCTTAGCTTTCATCACACATTGCATGATGTAATTGATTAATACATGTGAAGCAATTGTAAGAGTATTTTGTATATTGTAAGCACTCAAAGTGGTTGTCTCACTAACCTGCTTTACTTTTAATTTTACCAACTCCCTTATCTTTATTAATATAAACTTCAATGTAAACTATTCTATGATACCATTATTGTTTTAAAGGTTAATTTTTAATTAAACTGCCAAAAGTATCATTTTATTAATTATATATAAGCATAAGTATTGAAATATACTTATTTTTAATTCAACTAACTATTATAATAGGAACCACTTTCACTTTTGTAATAAAATATCTTCTACAAAAAGATTGTTTAAGGTGACTTCTATTCTGTCTTTTAAGGTCCAGGTGTCTATGTTAGAGGCGACTACCTGCAGGTAACTACAAAGTAGGTGGGTCGATTTGATCTATAAGAAAGCTCTGCTTCGAGTTATGCTTAAAACAATCAGTATTTTCTAAATAATATAAACATACCATCTCTAACACAGTGGAAGGATTAAATCAGATGTTTGTGATTAGACATATTTTGCAGATACATGGTAAACATTACGCAGTTAATGCATGTGATTCCATTCTGGAACTTCTTATAGACACTGGCTTTTTGTGATACAAAAAAGAAAAAAAAATGCATCCCTTCTTTTTTCTGNGTTAGAGGCGACTACCTGCAGGTAACTACAAAGTAGGTGGGTCGATTTGATCTATAAGAAAGCTCTGCTTCGAGTTATGCTTAAAACAATCAGTATTTTCTAAATAATATAAACATACCATCTCTAACACAGTGGAAGGATTAAATCAGATGTTTGTGATTAGACATATTTTGCAGATACATGAACTTCTTATAGACACTGGCTTTTTGTGATACAAAAAAGAAAAAAAATGCATCCCTTCTTTTTTCTGTGATTGTTGCTCCTATTCTTTTAATTATCCTGAAAAAATAAAACTTCATTACAATTATTATCTTTTTAAATTAAAACACATTATTATCCATGTAGAACCTAGTCCATACCTGTACTGCTACCAAACATCAAAGACAGGACAGTAAAGCAATAGTTTGGATGTGTAGACAAAACTCCAAGTTGACTTGGTTATAAAATTTATTTGTATATCCTTCCATCATTTTTTCAAAACAAGTTATTTTAACTTTGTAAGAAATTGGACAAAACGGTTAGTATTCAAATTCTGGGCTTTAAATACCAAAAGCTTTTTTTTTCAATTTAAACCGTTGACACTTAGTTTTGTTAACCTACTCAGTACCCACCACTGCCAAGTTCTACTGGAATTGAGAATCTTCACTGGTAATACTACAATGTCAAAAAACCCACAAAATGAGCTAGTTTGTTTAGAGATTAATATTAGTACTAATGTACTAATAGCACATTAGTAGCAATAGACAGAAATGCTTGGAATAGGGACTTATTTTTTTGTTTGGCAATTGTATCCCAAGCAAGAAAGATCCTGATAATACAGCAGGCAAAAGTTTTGCTCTTTTTCAAATGTGAACATTTTACCACCACTTCTAAATTTTTGGAAGTGATTAGATATTACTAACTCTACTTGATAGAGGATCTTTCTATCCTAAATGATATATCTTGTTTCCTATAACCTGTTAATATTTCAAATAAGGAACAAGCTGATAGCTTTCATTTTTTCTATATATTTGGTAGATGAACTATTGGCAGACTACTTATAATCCTAGCCATTATAAGCAACATGTTTCTCCAGGACTACCTATTAGTTTTTTCCAATATATAGTCTACTTTTTCTTTTAAAATTATATAAAATATTAGTTTATGTAATTATCAATAGGGCAAGAGTATTTTGGTCACCTATAAAATATATTAATTCTTTTCCATTTTGCAGTGATATTTTAGGGATGTAAATTTAACCCAAAATACCGAGAGGGTTTTTTTTTCACTTTTCACTTGTTTTTATTAAAAAATAGACACAGTGTAGATTTAGAATATGGCTGTAGGAGGACTAGAAAGGAGAACGCATAGATAAGAAGGAAACATTAACAGACCATGGAATTATGCTGGGACTAATCTGGTCAGGAAGCATTTCCTCATCAGAAAATTAAGATCTATTTTCCAGCATAGCAGTTTTAGTCCTTTTCGGTTCTTTTTTTTTCTCTTTTTTAAAATTTTTATTTTTATTTAATTCTTGTTCAAGTACAGTTTTCTGTCTTATATTCCCAGCCCTACCCCCCCACCCAGTGCTCCCCACCTCCCTCCCATTTCCGCCCCCACCCTTAGTTATTGTCCATGTGTCCTTTATACTTGTTCATGTGAGTCCTTCCCTTTTCCCCTATGATTCTCTCCTCTCTCCCCTCTGGACCCTGTCAGTCTGTTCTATATTTGAGTGTCATTGGTCAAAATACCAAGAGTTATTGCCTCACTCTATCATGTACTCTTCTTCCTACTTTAAAAACAAAGTATGATAACTCAACTAAAGAAGTTAAATATAATATTTTTGTATTCAGCAAACATTCAAGAATACTTATTGAACTTAATGTACTAGCAGGATGCCTGTCTTTTCTTCAATGGCTCTCAGATGACAGATGTTTAGAGAGTTGGTATATTATGAATCAAATGTCAGGGAAACAATCATTACACTAATGCAAACCTGGAGCAATTGCTGTATCTGGTAAGCCAGGAATAGGACTTCTCACACAAATTCGTGACAAACTGGGCATTGTGCTAGAGTGGAGGTGGAAAATAGAGGCTGAGAAACAGCCAACTATGAAACCACGGTAGAAATTTGGGAGCACAGTGTCAGTGAAAACAGCATAGATAAATCTAGAGGGTATTACACTAAGTGAAATAAAATAAACAGAAACACAAATACTATGTGATTTATGTGTGGAGTCTGAAAAACAAAACAAAACAAACAATAAAATAGAAACACTCATAGATACAGGAAACAAAAAGGTGGTTAGCAGGGATGGGAAGAGTTGGGAGACAGGAGAAATAGGTAAAGATGATTAAGAGGTACAAACTTCCAGTAATAAGTCATGGGGATGTAAAGTACGGCCTACAGAATATAGGCAATAGTACTGCAATATCTTTGTACATTATCAGATAGTAACTAGACTTCTTGTTGGAATCATTTTGCAATGTAACTAAATATCAAATTACTATAATGGATACCCGAAATTAATAGAATGTTATATATCAATTATACTTCAACAAAAAAGAAAAGAGGCATGTACATTTTAAAATCATAATTTAGATAAGTAGTCATGAAAATATCATGTTGATATAACTTCAATTTTACTTACTTTAAAACTTAGGCATGCTGAGACAAGTTAAAGCAAACCAAGAAAGCTTTTAAATATATGCGTCTCTTGATATGTTTCCTTCTCATTTGGGGCTTTTTTGTTTGCTAGATTATTACTTATCCTAAAGTAACTTCAAATTAAATTTAACTACTAACAAAACAACAGGACAAGAGAAATCTTTGCAATAAGATAAAACTTCAATTCTCCTAAAGAGTTTCTACAGTGTATAATTAGTTTGATCAACACAAAAAATTCCTTGAAGACTCTTAAATAATAGCCTACAACTGAATCACCTTAACTTTTTAAGCTGACATAGCTGGTATGTTTGGATTCTTTATACCATGTATTTTCCAATGCCATTCATTTGTATCTGCCCTGAAATTAACAAAATTCAGTAATTCTAATTGCCTTATTTATCACCACTGAAGTTTTAAAAGCCAGTCAATATTGTTCTTAATGTGCCCTACAAAGTTAAAATAAATAACATGTAAACAAAACCAAGTCTTTTGCATTCTTGTTATTCAGTTTAATAAGACCACATCCAGAAATTCGGAGGTCACAGAATGATGATTTATACTAAATCTACTGAACAGCAGCTGAATTAGTATGTGGCCCTAATCAAGAGAATGTCCTTTCAAAAGATATGAGATATGTATTGAAAATACAGTACTTTGCAACATGAGCATACCCTCTTAAAAAGTGCAAATCTTACTTTTTAAATAAGGTTTTATCAGACATTTGGTGCCAAAGAGAAACTGTGAAGTAAAATTAATTAATTAACATAGAAATAGACTCATTACATGTCACATAGTTTAAAGATAGAATAGATAATTATAATATTAGGTAGTTTCAGGTAAACTTTATGTGTAGTGGTTAGGATAATAATAACTATTATGTATTCTTTTAAATAGTTATGAGTTTATTATTTAAGAGATTATTGGTTTCAAATAAATTTATACCTTTATGAGTGTTGTTAATTTTTAAAGTCTTAATTATCTAAGGATCTGTCCTTAATCTTTCACCACTTTTTGACTTCATTTACGACAATTGCTTTGTTCGCTTATTTCCCCTTTTCCATCCCTCCGGCATCAAATCATCCTTCTCCAGTGTCTTCAGGAACACACTAGCATCCCTTAGCTAATAATGTAACCCCATTATTATAAACTTAATTTATTTATTCAATTACAAAAACAGATTTCACCTTTGCATTCTTTGCTGTCTTTATTTTTCCCCTCTATAAAGACATTATTTACAATAACCATTCAATCATCAACATCTTCTTAAAGTGCTTGAAAAATTCCATATTCTAAAATCTTATGACCTTGGGCAACCTATCTAATTTCTCTGAATTTCAATGTTTTTATTTGTAAAAAAGTTAATATGTGATTTTTAAAGTTGTGAATCAAATAACTAAAATAATATGTATAAAGTAGCTACTGCTACCAGTTTTCTTACTGATGTCTCCCTCTTACTCAGTCATGATACTTTCTCAGTGCTAATAATTTGAAATAACTAGCCCCACATTCAAACCTCTTTAATATTCTCCACCTCAATCATGCATATTCAATCTTTCCTTTTCATTTATATATAATACTCAATAAAACCAGGGTGATTCCTGTCTCCTTCAACTTGCACCTGTTATTTTATATCTAGTGGAAATCAGGTCTTTCATCTCATCTCTTCATAGATACTTATACATTACGGCATAGCTCAGATATGAATTCTTCTCTAAAATTTTAATTGATTGCCCCAGAAAGAAATGAATATCCCTATCATCTAATTGCCTATAGAAATCTGCAAAACTCTTTAGACACTTTCCTCCAATCCGCTAAATATTGTGGATACTTTAACCTCCTTCAGTTCCAGAAATCTTCAGACTTTATTCTCATGTCTCATATCATGTAACACAATGTCTAGAAGTAGGTGCCCCCAAATATTATAATATATACATACCTCTACTACACATGAATATTAGGTATTACAATAGTATATAATTTTAATTAATTAATTTATTTCATAAGATAACTCAATGGTTAATTCTCTTAAGTCACAGAGTTCAGTGTGATTCTAGGTGAGAAAACTTTAATAAATATCTCAACATTTCAATATATATGTGTGTGTTTATTCTATATTATTTCAGAAGTTAGATATGTCAAAATCATAATTCTATAGAGGCGAATCTGTGAGTTCTAAAGGTTTCTTCCTATGCCGGCATTAGCTTTCAGTCACTTTTTTGAAATGGGAAATGTAAAGACAGGAAGCCAGTGTGATATAGAGAATTCTAGCACGTGGAAGGAAGTGTGAGGTTATAAATAGTGCATTAGGATCATGGGAAGAAAACTTTTACATGAGATAAATGAGAGTTCAATACCTACTTTTATACTAGATTTAAGGCATTCTGTGAGTTATTTAACATCTCTACATTTAACTCATATATCTATCTAAAAATAGGGATTTAAAACATTATGTAATGAGGGAAGAGTTTATATCTGCAAATATCTTAGTAAAATGGTCAGTCTCTATTACTTACATATAGTTGCTCCTACCATTACTATTGAAGCCAAATTTTCAATTTTGCCTAAGAGGAAACCACCTCTATACAGCTCTTTTAAGCACAAGATGAAAGGTATATCTGACTCACAGTGTTTCTTGACAAATTATTCTTCACTAAAATTTCACAATTAGACTTATTCCGGGGCCAGGAAGCTTTATTTTTGAGATTTGGTATGCAAACAAGAGCTTCCCTGTAAATGCAGATGAGATGGTCTTATGTAATTGTGCATAGGTATTTTGTTTACATCAAGTATAGCAAGACACTAAAGAGAATACATACCCTGGATGGCTGGTCACAAGGAAGTAGAGAAGATGGAGAGGCACGCTACCCAAATCTGTGTTCATCACAGCTTTACCCAGAATGAGGGGTGCTAAAGCTGACACAAAGGAGATTCCACTGTGATTCCTCGTGGGACTGATCCAAGCCAGTTGCTTTTCATTGGGACTTTTGTTATAGAGTCCGTCAAAAACAGAATACATGCAGCAACTGGAAGTCTGGATTCTAATCTCTAGCTGGGGGCTCACTATCTGCACTACTTAATGTCACTTATTCTACTTCTATCACATAATTCATTTGGACCACATGAGCTCAAAAATCCCTTTCAACCTTCTCGCTTGCTTACTCCCTGAACTCCCTGTCCTCAGATACGACAGAAGTTCTTAATGATCCATACACTATCACTCTAAAATTCCTTCTCTTTTAATTCTGTGAACATTTGTCCCCTGGATTACATTTCAAAAGACTAAACATGAATATGTGTTACTGGAGAGACCAGGAAGAATTTGGCTGTCTGTGCTTTTAGAAGGTCCTTCAGTCGTACTTTTGTCAAGCTCTTTATAGTTTATTCATCTTATTATACATTTGGGGGTCTCTTTAATTTCATCCTTGGGTTGTACATACACATTACTGGTATTTTTAGAAGCACTTCATGAGAACAAAATCTATTCCCTGTGCCCTCATCAATTTGAAATTACCATTTTAAGGCTGATTAAATAAGGATTAGTGCCAATGTTCTACTTATTAGGCTGTGTCTTCAACTGGAACTGATGATGTAGTATTTGTCAATAACTAGTCCACAGCCTTAAATTCAACAAAATGAAACCTTTGCATCAGAGTCCATCTGTCTGAAAATTTTAAGGCAAGTTTCCATGAAGAGGAAAACCATCTATTATATGATGATATAAGCGTAAAGTGGCATGTATCACAGCTGTCTGATTACTGCTGGGGAGATGACTTGCATTCCCCATAAGCCCTCTATCAGAATCCAGCAGTGATGGATTGAATTCCCCTTTCCTCAGCATGGTGATGGATTACTTTAGAAGGATATATGAGAATAGTAGAATCTAGGCAGAAATTAATTAACATCACAATGAAATGATGCTAACATTGATCTTCACCATGATATGAGATTGATCCAAGGAGTTGGTCAAATTACCACTAAACTTTCTGAAAGAATAAATGATAAATCACCTATGTGAGGGCTTTTTTCAATAAGGCTTAGTTTATGATTATATAGCAATTGCAAGATTCAATATTTATATCACTGTCAAATATTACATACATTCACACATACACACAAACTACATATGGATAAATTAACACAGTATATCCTTAATATGTGACATACAATGTACATTTAGTATCAGTAGTCTTTAGAAATGACACTGGATAAGTAAAGGGAAAGAAAGGAGCTGGTAGTGGATATACCATGAGGTAGATGAAAAGGGCACTACATGGGTGAGATGTGAGGACACTGAGCTTTGGCACTTCAAAATGGCCATGTTACTCTTTCTTCTCTGAGCTTCATTTCCTCCAATGTAAATGTTATCTCTACTTCACTAGGTGAACCTGAAAATTAAATAAAATCATGTTTTAAAGCTTATAATAAGTGTAAGGCATTAAATAATGGCTACACAAAAAATCTGGTATTCATGATGTGTTCCTTGCCTATGATTAAGTGAATGAAAGAAGAAAACCAAAGCAGCAAAAGTAAAACGATGCATTCTGAATATTTATGGTATGATTCTAATTTCTTTAAAGGGAGGTAAATGGTTTAAAAGGATATTTTCTTAATTAAAATATTTTAACTAAAGTATCAGAGAAAAAGAACCAAATAAAAACTTTACAGTACTGTGATTTAAAAAAAATACCTTTTGAAAGTGAGCATTAAAATAGCAATGGTTAGTAAATAATTGTTTCCTTGATGAGAAGAAAAAGTCCTTACAAAGTCTGGTGTGCTTTTCATTGTATTCCCTGGAAGCCATATGATTTCAAAATTTTGAAGACCCAATTTCAAAATATGCAGAAAACTTTTAAAACATGCCTTTATATTGCTTGAAATTCAGCCACTCAGGGTGGAATGAAATCAGACCACACCCAAGCACAGAGGAAAAACAGAAAGTACTGACAAAAGGGAAACTAATCTTCCTGGAAGGCAGGTGCTGAGCCAGTGAAAAAGGGTTAATGACAAACAGTGCACACAACCCCCTTTGTTTACCCAAGGAGGGGAAATAGTTCAGTGAGGGCAATGAGGTCCTGAGGGAATCACCCAAGGAACAGAGTTCTCCGACCTGACACATGCGTTTGCGGTTGGAATTCATGAAAAACAAAGGTTATTAGATGAGAACTTCTGAATAAAAATAAAAATAAGTCATTTAAAAAGCTTCACTTGCAAAGTTAAATAGTTGGACAAGAACCCAAAGACCACATTTCCAATATTCCCCAAGGGAAATTCAACAACAGTGTTGGCAGAAATGCATCCTGGGAACTGAGTTTCAGCCTCAGGGTTAGGAAAATTCTACTTCTTCAAGCACTCAGGGTTCATACACACATTTTGGATCTATTAGGTGGCAGAAATTCTTCTAGGTGCTAAGTATAAATATGGGATATATAGTGTTCTTGATGTTTAAAAAAATCATATAGTAGAATAAAGGACATAATCAAAATTATTAGAGCAACATGTTTGGTGACATAGACTATATAACCTGCTGCACAAAAAAGGTTTTCCTTAACTCTGATTGTATAAATCAGTACAAAAAAAAATGCCACCCAAAAAGCAAAAGAAAACAAACACTGCATAGGTAACATTAGGAATCTAGGAGATTCAGAAGAAAACATTTTCGTAGAAACAATGACTTTGAAATGCAAGAGTGTGAACACTGTCAAGGGTCAAGTGCAAATGATACTGAAAGGATAATGTGACTGAACACCTTTGACAGAATTAATTGTAAAATGTCACATTTAAAAATGCCTTAGGCGATCTTGATGTTAGTGTTGCTGACACTTCCACCAGTTCCGTTTCAAAGTTCTGCTATTGAACTTGGATTAATTTCTTACATGCATATCAAATACGAACAACCTATTTTATATACATATATATATATATATATGGTAATTATAAGATTCAAAATTTATATTACTGCCAAATATTACATATGTTTCCACATGCACACAGAGTTCATATGGGTAAATTAATATATATATTCTTGATATATGATACATAATGTACATTTGGTAGCAGAAATATGTATTATATATATTAAAATACAATATATATAAGTATCCTATATTAAATTACATGATCAGCAAGCAAGCGGAGAGAAACCCATGTTCTTTCTGAGTTTTAATGAATAAATTTAAATTTTATATAAAATAGCAAATCTAGAAAAGAACAATGCCTCAAGTTTTCAGACAGGGCTATATGATTTGTTATTTGATATGGAATGTGGAGACCACAACTTATTTTGCAAAAATGAATGAAAATTTCTGTATTTTTTTCTATTTCTCTCTAAATCAATATTCAGTTACAAAGTAGAGGTTACCTGATAGAATTCCATTGAGCAGAAGCCAGTTAATTTAAAACCTTTTTGTCCTAAATTATGTTCTTATATTTCCTAAGGTAATTTGTCACAGAATTTTATAATAGTTATCAAGATAATTAAGTTCTGGAACAGGTTCTAACAGCAGGGGAGTGTGGGAACATAAATTAAGAGGGTTTTAAATAACCACATTTTATTTAAATCCCCAACTGTACACTCTTAAGCAAATTTACCTTTGTAGCATTAACAGACTTACATTGCTACATTTTAATGAAAAATCAAAACTGAAAGCCTTTAATCATAATTGCTTTTAATTCTAAGTGAAAGTTTGAATTACAACAGTAGCCATTAAAAAGAAAGGCCTTTTGAAGTTGTTTCCTGCTGACAGTTTTAATTCAACTTGCTTTGAATTTTTTCTGGCCCTTCTAAGATTACAACTGTCGTTGAACCAGTTTTAAGTCACACACCTTTGTAAATAAATTTAAATATGTAACTATAGGATGTGAGCATAACAACTAAAGGAAACAAACAGAAAAACTGACAAAATGAAGAAATATGAATATGGAAAATAGACTCATGAAAATCACTGAGACTTGTACATAAAATGTACACAGAGAAATAATTCCAAAAGGGAAGTAAAGAGAAAGCATAAGAATAGGCTCTAAATAAGAAAAATAAATAAATTAAACATTTAAATGCACATTAACCTGGAAATGCAGGTTTAAAAAGTTAGTTAGAAATTTGACAAAAGAAAAGAGATTTGAAGAAAGATTTTTTTTGGTCTATAAATAGGATGATTTTAATTGGGATCTGTGAGTGGATCTAAAATTGGAATTATTCAGATAATGAAACCAAAAACATTTCATGGAATAAAGAAATAACATATGTGTGTGATATTCCGAAAATCAATTGACATGAGTTAGTGTCATGATTACAAAATAATATTTTAATATAAATGCCCTTTGATAAAGATGCTCCCACAAAGGAAAAGTCTATGCATATACAACTAATATAGCATGTTTAGTCATATTTAAAAACAGTATTTCCAAATGTCCAATATGGAAAAATATTATTGCCACAAAATCCCATTTCTCCTGTATCTCATTTGAGAGCAATTGACATACACAGATACACATGCACAGTGTACTCATTACTGCTGCCTTTCACCATAGAAAGATAGGTGAGTAGATGATGGAATTGATAGAGATATACTTTTAAATTATATTATATATGTAAATATGCATGTACACACACACACACACACACACACACATATATATATATATAGTGGAAGGCAAAAATGTTTTGGGCATGTATCTGTTTATTTCTATTTCTATGCCCTCTAATATTTGTGATCATGTCTATGGAACTGAACTCAAAATTAAGTGATAGGACTATCATTGTTATTTTCTACCTAATCTACACTTCCGTTCAGTTTTAGAAGTAAACTGAATTAGATTGGTAAGATTAGTCTTTACAATTTTATAGAATCGACCCCAAATACTCCATATTAACGAGTGCAGCAATGATGTAGCTGGATACAAATTTTTGTAATAGTTTATATTAATTCAAAACTGTTTTGTACTATATTTTTATTTGGCTATTATGGTATCCTAAGAATGAACAGTATTTTTAAAAGGCTATAGATCATAAAGAGAATCACAAAGAAATCAGAAAACTGCCTTATTTTTGCATTCTAGTTCTTGATTAACTTCTCCTAGACACGCATTATAGTTCAATGTCCTAAAAACCTCATACAGATGCAAAACATAAATAGCCTTGCTATCAAGTCTTTTTGTGAAAAATAAAATACCTATTTTCATTAGTTCTAGAAGCTTTGACTGTCAGTGTACCTAATCCCTTTGGACCTCAGCTAGTTCATCTGAAGATGTCTAAATTAATTTACAATGGCCAAAGTCTCTTTAGGTCTAGAATTCTTTTTCTATCAGCATTAAAGTTTTTAGAGTGACATTAGTTAATAAAATCATATCGGTTTCAAGTGTACAATTTTATGATACATTATCCGTCTGTAGTATTACATGCATACCACCCAAAGTCAAATCTTGTTTGGTCACCTTACGTTAGATTTCCTCTACATTTTACTGTCCCTCCACCCCTTTCCTTTGCATAAGGAATGTCTGTGTCTATGCGTTGTTGTTTTTTTCTATCTTGTGTGTTGCTTATCTTCATTTGTTGCTTTAAGTGTGTCTAGAATTCTTGGTTGCTGTGGAGGAAAGGCCACATGTTTGCAGGCAAGTACATAAAGATGCTTCAAAGGGCAGAGGATATTACAAAGCAGCTCCTACCAAGCAATGATTAGTTTCTGAAAGAATATATACACACGTATATACATTTATATATATATATATATATATATATATATATATATATCAACTAAGCATTACTACTCAAGAAGGCTGCACCATGACTTAAATATTTTATTGTTTAAGATTTTACTGATATACTTCTGAATGAAAAAATTTTAAACTTTTATTGATTATGCTATTACAGTTTTCCCAATTTTCCCCTTTTATCCCCACTCCACCCTGCACCCCCAACTCTCCAGCATCCCCACCCTTAGTTTAAGTTCATGCGTTGTACATATAAGTTCTTCGAGTTCTCTGTTTCCCATGCCATTTTTATCCCTCCCTATCTATTTTATGCCTACTAATTATGCTTCTTTGACGTGGACACTGGCTCACAATGCCCACAACGCCATGGATGAGATATGAGACAAATTCACACGGCCTACTGAGTCCTGTGGAGGAAAAGGGATAGCATGGCTACTCCCTCAAGGGGGGAGTGCCTTGACCCTTGCCTAGACAGGCTTTTACTGGGTTTAATTTGTGCAGGAATACAGGTACAGCTTATTAATCATTGTCAGGCAGTGAGGATTGAACAGTAGATAACATACAAAGAACTATTAGGGCTTCTTCTCAGTCAAGGTCTGCCAGGTAAAAGGCTACAAAATTTGGGAAACAAACTCATTTCCTGCTCGGGCCTTTATCATTTAACTAAGAACATTCTTAGCAAAGCAGGCTTCACAGGATTTTACATATCCTTTCTCAGGCCTGACCACCCAGGGAGCCCACTATTTCCAGCACAGGGCTGCACTGCCCTCTGTCATTGTTTCAGGCTTAAGTCAGGCAGAGGAGCCTGATAGCCAAGGGATTTTCTGAGACTTCTCTCGAACTCAGGGGAGTCAGGCTTTGTCAAAGCTGAGGGGTGAGGGTCCATAACCCCCTTTCTTCCTAGCCTCCCAAGTTCTTCCCTGGGGCCTCTACATGATCATGCCTGTCTTAGGTCAATCCTCCCCTGAAGAATCTTACCTGTCATTGGCTAACCGACCAAGCACTGGAAGCCAATTATGGAAAAAGCAGAAGAGTGCTCCTGCCAGGGAGATAAGCTTTGTCTCTTTAATGGTTCAATGGTCCCAAGGTCGCTCACTCAGCCTTAGCCATGGGGGGTTTATAGCTCCTGAATCCAGGCAGGGCAGTTCCCACCACTTCTTCTTCCCTGTACCTTTTCCCTCTATTCTTCCCTTCCCCCTCCCCACTTAAATCTCTCCATGTGATGTCCATTCCTCTGATTCTGTTTCTGTTCTATTGTTTGCTTAGTTTTTGTTTTCATTGTGTTTCTTTTCTTTTAGGTTCATTTGTTGATAGTTGTGAGTTTGTTGTCATTTTACTGTTCATATTTTTTATCTTTTTTTCTTAGATAAGTCCCTTTTACATTTCATATAATAATGGTTTGGTGATGACAAACTCCTTTAACTTGACCTTATCTGGGAAGCACTTTATCTGTACTTCCATTCTAAATGAGAGCTTTTCTGGATAGAGCAATATTGGATGTAGGTAGGTCCTTGCCTTTCATGACTTCAAATATTTCTTTCTAGCCTCTTCTTGCCTCCAAGGTTTCTTTTGAGAAATCAGCTGATAGTCTTATGGGAGCTCGTTTGTAGGTAACTGTCTCCCTTCCTCTTGCTGTTTTTAGGATTCTCTCTTTATCTTTACTCTTGGGTAATGTAATGATGATGTGCCTTAGTGTGTTCCTCTTTAGGTCCAACTTCTTTGGGACTCCCTGGGCTTCCTGGACTTCCCAAAAGTCTATTTTCTTCACCAGAATGGGAAAGTTTTCCTTCATTATTTGTTTAAGTAAATTTTCAATTTCTTGCTGTTGTTCTTCTCCTCTGGCACCCCTATAATTCAGATATTGGAACATTTCAAGTTGTCCCAGAGGTTTGTAAGTCTCTCTTCACTTTTTTGAATTCTTGTTTCTTCATTCTGTACTTGTTGGATGTTTGTTTCTTCCTTTCATTCTAAATCATTGCTTTGAGTCCTGGTTCCCTTCCCATCACTGTTGGTTCCCCGAATATTTTGCTTTATTTCATTTTGCATATCTTTCATTTGTTTGTTTGTTTGTTTTCATTTTTTGACCAAGCTCAGTCAGTTCTGTGAGCATTTTGATTACCAGGGCTTGAAATTCTCCATCAGATATGTTGTCTATCTCCTCATCGCTTAGCTCTCTTTCTGAAGTTATGCTGTGTTCTTTCATTTGGGCAATATTTCTTTGTGTAGGTGCATCTGCTAATTTGTAAGGAGGTGGGGCCTTAGCTGTTCACCCGGGCAGGGAAACCCTCCTTGCTGCACTTCGACACGGCCTGTGAGGGAGGGGCCAGAGAGGGAAGAGTGCTCCCCGGCTCCTTCCTAGTGCACTTTCCAAAGAACTCTGGTGCGAGACTGGGAATATCTCCTACTGCAGCAATGGCTGTAGTCCACTGTCCGCTCTGAGTCTCAGTTTCCTGTTCAGCCAGCCCTGCCTGCATGGTTTGCAGCCTTGCTGCCGTTTTTCTCACCTGGCCCTGCCTTGCTGCAGGTTCTCACTGGTCTGGTTGTTCTGGTTGACTTTTTCTTTAATTTCTTGGTTGTCGGAGTTTCATGCAGTTTGATTTTCTGGCGCTTCTGGTTGTTTATTGATTTTGGATTGGTTGTTATTCACCTTTTGGCTGTGCAAGGAAGCAAAGGGTTTCTACCTACACCTCCATCTTGGCTGGAACTCCTCTGAATGAAAATATTTTTATTTCATTCTACTTGGGGAAATAAGTAAACCTGTTTAAAATTTCTACACTTGTCCTGAAACATTGTAAAGCCAAAAATTAAAATCATTATTTACATAGTTTCCAGGCACTTAAAATATCTTTTTCATTCTGTGTTAAATTCAGCTAACTCTTGCTGTGCATTACAATAAAATAATGATATCTGAGAGTGTCAGTTATGACTTTCCTAAAATAGTTTATAAATTGTGCTCATTTTTGTTGTTCTTCAAAAAAGCTTACTTTCACCAGATTCTTGCTTATCCAAAATCAACTGAGATTCCTTTCTTGTTTATTCTAATAACAATTGTGTTGCCAATTTAATTTTTAAAGGCATGTGATTTTTTTTAGAGAATATAACTTTGACAGAAAATAATTGTGGGAGTCAATACAGTTAGAATACATCACAAGTACATTGTTATTGTTAACCTTAGGAACATAGAGAAAGATGCAGGGAGGAATGATGTTCATGCATATAAATGAGGATTTTGTGGACAGGAAGAATGTAGAAAGAGCTTTGGAATCTGGACAATGTCCCACTCTACTACCAAGTGTCTGTGTGACCTTGTGGCAGATAGTTAAACACTCTGTGAAATTATAGGATAGTACTAGATGGTCTTCAGATCCATGTCAGGTGAAAAGACTATAATTCCAAATGCAATACAAAGTTATAACTCAGTCTTTAAAAGATATCCCAGTTTTAATAGTGGCTTCTACAAAGAGTAATTACTAACTATTGCTGTAACAAAGATCACTTTTATAGCAAGTAATTCTAAAAGGTAGGGACTCAAAGGATAAAAGAAAAGCAATCAGTTACACGGACAGAAAGAACCCTAAGATGGAAAGCAAATCAGGTGTCTGCCCCAAATGCAATATGACAACAAATAAAAGCGAATGCTTTTGTGTAATACACAAGAGCAAACCTAGAGACAGTAGTTCTGTTTTGTATAATTAATTCACACTTGAAATAGGAAGTTCAATATGATTCTAAAGTATTAGAAATGATCCGATTAGTAAATTATAACAAACAAGATGATTTGATATCATAAAGGTCCACAGAATACATTGATAATAATATCTTTGCATTCAAATATCCATCTACCTATCTAGATAGATAGGTAGATGGAGAGATAAGCAGTTTGATAAATAGATAGATACACAGAAATTAGACAGTTTTCACAAGGACAATTACTAGGATATAAACTCATTGAATGCTGGATTTTATTTTATTTTTTTTCTGATGAATCATCAGTACCTAGTACAGAAAGTCTGGGACATAATAATAAGATATATTTATGTGATTAAATATGTTGGAGAGATGACCCTTTAAATACACATATACCAGTGCTAGCTTCCAAGGTGTCTAATTACCAGAGCAGTGATCTTTTCATTATATCTTAGTGCTTTTTAAAAAAAATATTGTTTAAACTACTGAATTTTTTCTTTCTATGTGCAATATTCAGTGTTTTACAAAGGACTATGCAGGCAAAGCTATTAACTGACAGAAATGGATAAATAAATAATGTCTAAAATCTTCTAATATTAATTGCAGATATTGTAAGCATGCTGGAAGAGTCTGAGAGAGTGGGCTTATATTTAGGTGAATTTCAGGGTAGCCTCAAATTTCTAGGTCTCTAATTTTGTTTTTGGTTTGATGAGAAGGCCTATGAGACTCTAAAGCAAGATTAAAGTGCGGTCTGAATCTTGAAGTCAAACTAGGATCTATGTTTTTTAATATTCTGTGGAAATGTTGATTTGGTGGCCAAAAAAAATAGCACAATGTCGAGGGGCCAGAGGGCCTATTTACCAACATCTACCACAGCGTCCATCTTACATCCCCTAAAGTGTCTCCCAAGGCTCCCAGAAGAACCAGGCTAGAAAACCAGTTTGGCTAGATCTGGAATGTATAATCTAAAATTATACTGGAGGTGATCAACCTTTGTTTACAAAAGGGGAAACTGTAATTTTAATTTATTCCAAACCTCTTATCTACAAGTCTTAGAAGTAAATGTTTAAAATTTCTTGGGATTTACAGATATTTTCCAAAGTGAATAACTAGCAGATGGTTTTAAAGAATATTAAATATAGCTCTGGCTGGTGTGGCTCAGTGGATTGAGTACCTACCTGCAAACTGAAAAGTCACTAGTTCAATTTCCCGTCAGGGCACATGCCTGGGTTGCAGGTAAGGCCCCAGATGGGGGCATGGAGAGGCAACTGATTGATGTTTTTCTCCCTCCCTGCCCCTTCTCTAAAAAAGTAAATAAATAAAATATTTGTTTTAAATATTAAATACATTATAAAAAATAGCATTATTTGAAATTTAGTACGCAGCAATTAGATTCATATTGTTTTTTATCAAAGAGGAGAAAATATGCTAAAACTTTGCTGCTTTAATATTTTTATAGAAGTCCAATAAATCTTTGATAGCTTCATATATTAACATAAACCTTTGACAAAAATGTATTTTATTATGACTCAAAATAGCATATTCTAACAGTTTGATTGAGTACCTGTAGCATTGTCTACATATCAGGAATGGAAGCTAATAATTAATTTTAAAAGCAGAGATTTCTAGCTCCTGTAGGTCTAAAAGCATTCTAATTGCTTTGATAATTTGTTTTCTACTATCATGTAATCTCTGGTGAGTTAGAAACTAAAATCCTAGTATTACAAAAATATAAACAGAATAGAGAAGAAAAATGTGATTTTAGAGATATACATACATATATATATATACACATTACATACAAATTTGCATTAACAAACAGCATTTAAGATATACTTTTGTTTAGGGAAGCACAGTTGAGATGCAGTTACCTTGCATTATTGTGAACATTACCCTATTGCTAAGTAGATGTAATAAATTTAAGATGATATCTGTACTTTAAGTACCATATGAATTTTAGAGCTTGGCAAGTTTCTTTTATTGAGTTATTCCTTATATATAATATATCTATTACACATTTTATATTTAATACATTAGAGAGATTTTTATCTCTTGACCATCTTGTGCACATTTCTAGAAATGTCATATACATTATTTCTTATCTCTTCCTCCAAAAACACCACAATGTCTTATATATAACTAGAATCCTGGGCAATACAAGGCTATAATTAACATATAAAGAAAACTTTGGGGGCTTATGTTCTATTCCAGTATACATGGTAAAAGTATATTAAATAGATTAATAAATCAAAGCAGGGTAAAAGAAACAAAGGTACATATTATAACAAATATCTCATATCTGATGCTAGATAACACAAAAAATAAAGCATATACCACAAGCACACAATGCTACTTAGCATAAATTTTTATTATCCTAATTTTTTTGTCTTATAATATGAAATCATGGTTTGGGGATGAATTCAGAATTACTGTGAAGTATCAATAATAACATTCTAGGTCACTTTCAGTAGAACTTTCTGAGATGAGAAAAAAATATTCTATGATTTGCTTTGTCCAATGTGATAGTCATTAGTTACACAAAATTAATGTACTTACAAATATCATTTATGCAAGTGAAGAACAAACATATAGTTTTATGTCATTTTAATTAATAATTTTAATTAATTAAATAAAATTAAATATGTACATGTGGCTAGTGACTATTTTATTGGGTAATGTAGTTCTAGATACCTTGTAACATTTCAAAGATTTTAGATATTTTGTTACAATATCAATTTTCACTTTATCTTCAAAGATAGCCAAACAATTGGCTCTTTCTTCAGTGCATGAGTATTTAAAATTGTCCATTAATACAAATAATTATTTGGCCAAATAGCGTGAGTCCTATTTATTATTCTGCCTTTAGTGAAATTTGGCAAAGGGTTTCTCAACATGTTTTTAACTGTGTGTGCCTACTAACTTTTTAGGTCATTTTTTTACAGTTTGGTACAAAGACATAAAGTATAATATAAAAAGCATTGATCAAAAGATATGAAATCCTGTATTATCACTGTCTTTCTGTTTTTATGCACAAAACTTTACCTTTCTAAAGTTCAATCTTCTCAGCTATTAAATGCACATGGAAAAAATATTCCAGTCTCATTGTATTACTCAATACTTGCTTTGTTTCAATCAAGACGAGCCAAAATAAACTAACTTCAGGGAAAAAAGATGGAAAATTTGTTATAAGAATATAAATGCCTCGTGAATGCAGTTGAACTTCATGTCAAAACAGCTGAGCCTAAAGTCAGGATGTGGAGGACCACAGATCCCCATCTGTTTTTTGTTTTCATCTTTGTTTTTGTGTTTTGGTTTCTAGTATGTAGATCTCAGTTCACAGGGTAGAATATGGCTTTCCCATTATTTCTAACTTTACGTTTAACCATTTTACCTACATGTGTAATATATTTCTAACTCTCTGTTCCCACTTCCCAAGATGAAAATCGGATAGAACAGGTTGGATACAAAGACCAATTAGCTGAGTGCAGAGAGGCAGGTAAAGCAACATTGTATAGAACCAAACCCTCCCAGCCAAAGAGCGGTTCTCAGAGAAGCAGGGATGGATGGCAGGATGAGAAAAATCTCCAAGTTTGTAAACTCCAGTATTGTCTTATGCTATAAATAAAGAATCAAATGGAACCCTTGCATCACTGAAGTATTTATTTCTCTATTAATTCTACACATGTCCTTTGAGCGCTTATTCAAAGCTAGATACCAAGGGTCTCAGAAATAGAACACTAGTAATTTCCTCATGAAATTTCCCTTGTGACGGCTTTTCACTTCCCTTGTGATGGGATCTTGTCTGATGTCCCAATGTTCAAAAGCACATTATTTCTTTATTTTATTTTATTTATTTTTATTTTTATTTAAATTTTTTATTTTGATGAGATCCCATTTGTTTATTCTTTCCTTTATAGTCCTTGCTCTAGGGGACATATCAGTAAAAATGTTGCTGCGTGAAATATCTGAGATTTTCCTGCCAATGTTCTCCTCTAGGACTTTAATGGTGTCATGGCTTATATTTAAGTCTTTTATCCACCTTGAATTTATTTTGGTGTATGATGTAAGTTGGTGCTCGAGTTTCATTTTTTTGCATGTAGCTGTCCAGTTCTCCCAACACCATTTGTTGAAGAGGCTATCTTTACCCCATTTTATGATACTGCCCCCTTTGTCGAATATTAATTGACTGTAGAGATTTGGGTTTATTTCTGGGTTCTCTATTCTGTTCCATTGGTCTATGTGCCTGTTTTTATGCCAGTACCAGGCTGTTTTGATTACAGTGGCCTTGTAATACAGTTTGATATCAGGTATTGTGATCCCTCCTACTTTGTTCTTCTTTCTTAACATTGCAGCTGCTATTCGGGGTCTTTTATGGTTCCAGATAAATTTTTGAAGTGTTTGTTCTATGTCTGTGAAATATGCCATTGGTACTTTAATAGGTATTGCATTGAATCTGTAAATTGCTTTGGGTAGTATGGACATTTTGATGATGTTAATTCTTCCAATCCATGAACACGGTATATGTCTCCATTTGTTTGTGTCTTCCTTGATTTCTGTCTTCAGTGTTGTGTAATTTTCTGCATACAGGTCTTTAACCTCCTTGGTTAGATTTATTCCCAGATGGATCAAAAACTATGGTACATATACACAATGGAATTTTATGCTGCAGAAAGAAAGAAGGAGCTCCTACCTTTTGCAACAACATGGATGGAACTGGAAAGCATTATGCTGAGTGAAATAAGTCAGGTGTTGAGGGACAAATACCATATGATCTCACCTCTAACAGGAAGCTAAACAACAAAGCAAACAAGCAAGCAAAATATAACCAAAGACACTGAAATAGAGAACAGGCTGACAGTGACCAGAGGGGAGAGGGGAAGGAATTTCAGGGGAAATAAGGGAGGGATTTAGAGGAACCTATATAAAGGATACATGGACAACAACTGAGAAGGGTGGAAATGGGAGGGAGGGGGGAGGATGGGGGGTGGGATGGGATGGGAGTAATAGACAGAAAACTGTACTTGAAAAATAATTAAATAAAAAAATTGGAAAAATTTTTTAATTATTTATTTATCTTTAGAGGGGAGGGGAAGGAGAGAGGGAGAGAAATATCAATGTATGGTTGCCTCTCGTGAGCCCCCTGCTGGGAACTGGCCTGCAACCCAGGCATGTGCCCTGACTGGGAATTGAACCGAGATCGTGTGGTTTGCAGGCCTGCGCTCAATCCACTGAGCTACACCAGCCAGGGCAAAAGCACATTATTTCTGAATGGAGAATTATTATGCATTGAGTATAAAGTTAAGGTTATGCAAGATGTATAAGTTCTAGAGATCTGCTGTAAAACATTGTTCCTATAATTAATAAAACTATAGTGGGCACTCGCAAAAATTTAGAGTGTAAATCTCATATTAAATGTTTTTATCATAATAAAAAAGGGTGGGGTATGAGAAAATTTTGGAGTATAGATATACTTATTAGCTTGATTATAGGTATGATTTGATAGCTGTCTAAACAAATCATTTTACATAGAGCAAATTTGAATGATTCTTGCATATCAGTTAGAACTTTAAGCTGGTAACTCTTTTTAAAGGACACATTTTGTCCTGTACATATTTTTATCAATATTTTTCTTAAAAAAGTTATCAAAATATGAAATTTACACATTTGATCAAAAATTTTATGACAAATTTTTAGAACAATATACAACCAAATTTAGAGGGAGGTACAGATGCCCCATATATTCCCTACCTCTACACAAGCATACCTTCCCCCATCATAAACATGATTAACCAGAATGGTCCTTTTTTTTTAACCAACTATGAACATACATTGCCACATTAGAATCACCTAAAGTCATAATTGCCCTTGGGGTTCATTCATGGTGCTGTGCATTCTATAGGTTTGACAGTTGGATAGCAATATTGTCATTCAATACCACACAGAGTTCTTTCTCGGCTGTAAAAATCCTCTGTGTTCTGTCTACTCACCTCACACCCTTCCTCACTCCTGGAAACAACAGATCATTTTATTTCTCCATAGTTTTTTCTTGTACTAAATATCCAACAGTTGGAATTACACAGTATGTACTCTATTTAAATTGGCTTCTTTCACTTTGTACTATGAATTCAAATTTCCTTCATGCTTTTTCATGGCTTGATAGCTCATTTCTTTTTAGCACTGAATAAAATTAAATTGTCTGGATATACCACAGATTATTTATCTACTCATCTGCCAAAGGACATCTTGGTTGCTTCCATGTTTTGATTTTTAAGACTATAGTTGCTATAAACGTCCTTGTGTAGGTTTTATGTGAATGTGTTTTCCACTCCTTTGGATAAGTACCAGGAAGCTCAGTGGATGGTACATGTGTGTTTAGCTTTGTAAGAAGACCACTTAACCGTCTTCCAAAGTGGCACTTCGTAACCCCAACAAAACAATGAGTGTTTTTGTTTCTACGCAACCTCACCAGCATTTGCTGCTCTCATTGCTCATTAAGACTGTCAGTACCAATCTAGAATGTTCTGGCTTTTTCCTTTAGTCTTCTCTTGCACACCAGGTATGCGGGCCAATTTTGGATTTTACGTAGGGAAATCCCTAGGGTTCAAGGCAACACTCTGTTAAGATCTACAGCACATTTAGTAATCAGGTTCTTTTCTTCGTATCAGTGAGTTTTAAAGGTTCTTTGTATAGTTTAGGTAAGGGTGCTTTAGCATATGTATCTTTTGCAAATATTTCCTCCCAGCATGAGGCTTAGCTTCCAAACCTCTCCATACTGTTTCTTGGAGAGTGGAAGTTTTTAATTTTAACAAAGCCTAGCGTATCAATTATTTTACTCTTGGGTTGTGTCTTTTGTGTTGCATCGAAACGCATGATGAACCTAGACGGCATTATGTGAAGTAAAATAACTAAGTTGGAGAAAACAAATGCCATATAATTCCATTTATATGTGGAATCTAAAGAACAAAATGAAAAAGAAATACTGAAACAGACTTATAGATACAGAGAACAGACTGATTGTTGCCAGAGGGGAGAGGAGTCAGGGGACTGAGTGATAAAAGTGAAAAGATTAAGAATTACAAATTAGTAGTTACACAAAGGTCACAGGAATGCACATTGCAGCATACTGAATATAGTCAATGAAATTGTAGTAACTATTCAGAGCCCCAGGCAGGTACTGAAAATATTGGTGAGAGCACTTTTTAAAGTATATGATTGTCTGACCACAGCACTCTACATCTGAAATGAATACAAAATAATATAGAATGTAAACTATAATAAAATCAATTAACCTGCTCATAAAATAGTGCTCTTTATAGGTTTGCTAAATGATAGGACTCTGTAAGATGTTCCCAAACATGTCTACTTTTCAAATAAAAGTATTCTAAATAATAAAAATAAAAAAGGCATCATTGTACTCAAGGCAAGCTACATTTTCTCTTATGTTACTGTCTAAAAGTTTTATAGTTTTGTGTTTTACATTTAAGATTATGATCCATTTCAAACTAATTTTTGTGATAGGTATAAGATCCATGTCCAGATTAATTTTTTTTTGTTCATAGACATTCAGTTTTTCTAGCACCGTTTGTTGACACTATATTTCCTTGATTGTATTGCTTTTGTTCCTTTGTCAAATATCAGTTGACTATATTTACAGGGTTCACTACTGGGATTTCTATGTTATTCCTTTGATCTATTTGTCCATTATTTTGCCAACACCACACTCTCTTGATTACTGTAGTTTTACAGTAAATCTTGAAGTCAAGTAACTTCAGTCTTTCAACTATTTCTTTCTTCAATATTGTCTTAGCTATTCTGTGTTATTCTCCATCTATTTATATGATCATGTGATTTTTCATTTTAGTGTGTTGATGCTATGGATTACATTAGTTAACATTTGAATGTGGACCAGCCTTCCATAGCTGGGATAAATACCACCTGGTCAGAGTGTTTATTATTTCTATACATTGTTAAATTGAATTCTCAAATATTTTATTGCATTTCTTTTTATTAGATATATATTTCATTTGAGACACTATTACAAATGTACCTGATTTTTTAAAAAAAGATTTTATTTTTAGAGAGGGGGGAAGGAGGGAGAAAAAAAGGAAAAGAAAAATCAACATGATTGCCTCCCATGCACCCCTTACTGGGGACCTGGCCTGCAACCAGGCATGTGCCCTGATTGGGAATCGAACCAGCCATCCTTTGGTTCACAGACCAGCACTCAATCCACTGAGCACAACCAGCCAGGCAGTGCTCCATTTTTATAAGAGATATTGATCAGTAGTTTTCTTCTCTTGTAATGTCATTCTCTGGTTTTGGTATTAGGGTAATGTTGTCTTCATAGAATGAGTTAAGAATTATTCCTTCTGCTTCTCTCTGCTGAAAGATACTGTAGCAAATTGGTATAGGCCATGGCCATGTAGCTGAGTTGGTTAGAGTGTGTTCCCAAAACATCAAGGTTACAGGTTCAATCCCTGGTCATGGCACATACAAGAATAAACCAATGAACACATAAATATGAGGGAAAGCAAATCAATTAATCTCTCTCTCCCCCTTCTTCTCTCTCTATAAAATCAATAAATAAATGCAAAAATAATTGATATAATTTATTCTTTAAATATTTGGTAGAATTTACCAGTGATCCTGTCAATGACTGGCAATTTGTTTTAGAAGGTTATCAATTATTAATTTAATTTCTTAAATAGATATAGACTCACTCTGATAATTTATTATTCCTTCTTATGTGAGTTGTGACAACTCCTATCTTTCAGAGGACTGATTTATTTCATTTTGGTTATAAAATTTGTGGGTGCAGAGTTATTTTTTTAAAGATTTTATTTATTTATTTTTAGAGGGGAAAGGAAGGAGAGGGAGAGAAATATCAATGTATGATTGCCTCTGGTGTGTCCCCTGCCGGGAACTGGCCTGCAACCCAGGCATGTGCCCTGACTGGGAATCGAACCGCGATCGTGTGGTTTGCAGGCCCATGCTCAATCCACTGAGCTACACCAGCCAGGGCTGCAGAGTTATTAATAATATTTCATTATTATGCTTTTAATTTCCATGGGACCTGCAGTGGTATTCTCTCATTTATTTCTGATGTTAGTAATTTGTATCTTCTCTCTTTATATCATACTTAGCTTCACTATAGGCTTCCATTTTAGTGAGATTTTTCAAAGCCCTACTTTGGTTTTGCTGATTATCTCTAATGATTTCCTGTTTTCAATTTAATTGATTTCTGCTCTAATTCCTACTATGTATTTTCTTATATTTCCTTTTTTAAAATTTGTTCTTCTTTTTTATGAAAAATAAGCTTCATTATGATATAAATGACATATAGAATTATAAGGTATTTAAAGTATACATTGTGATGATTTGAGATATTTACACATTGTGAAAGAATTCCCCCAATCTAGTAAACTAACACAACCACAAACTCATATATGTGTGTGTGTGTGTGTGTGTACACAGAGAGACAGAGCAGAAATTTAAGTTTTATTTCCTTAGCAAATTTTAGTTATGCGATACAGCATTATCAACTATAGTCACCAAGTTTACATTAGACTCTCAGACCTTATGCATCTCTTGGGTGAAAGCTTTTACCCTTTTACCAATCTCTTCCTACTTCCTACAAACCCTGGCAATCACTTTTTTATTCTCTTGGTCTTTTCTATGAATTTGACTTTTAAAAAATTGCATATATAGATGATACCATGCCATATTTATCTTCCTCTCTTTGGCTTCTTCCAGTTACCATAACGTCCTAAGTTCTACTTATATGATCAAATAACAGGATTTTTTTCTTTTTCATGGCTGAATAATATCCTAGAGGTAAATCTCACAATCTCGTAAGTCTCCACAGAGTTTTTAACTCTTGCATTTGAATGCACTAAGCACCCAACATTTCAACCATTACAGTTCACATTTTCCTACTCTGGCAGTGTCTTTCCAAGATGGTTTCAGCTTGTGACTCTTTGCTCAGGTGAACCTCGACTCCCTGAGTGTTCCTCTCTCTCCATTCTTGGGAGTAGCACTTTGCCCCAGGTCCTCCTTTCCTTTTTGAATCCAAAAAGAACTGATTTTTCATTCTGTTCAGCTTGTTACTTGTTGTTAGCTCGAAGTGATGACTTTCTAGCTCCTTACATGCAGAATTTGGGATCTGAATTTACCTGAAAATATTCCATACTCGATTTGTATAGTCATTCGGTCCTTTAGTGATAAATTCAGATCAAGGTGGGAACTCTGGTTTATAAGATACTTCAAATGTGTTATTGTATTGGATCTTAATGGCTAAAAAATAAAATAAGGTAATAAAATAAAATACATAAATAAACCAACAGGAAGACAGGGTCACAGGCATATATGTGGGTCATAAATGAATAATATGTATTTTTCAGATAATTAAATAAATATGCCTAAAACACATAGTATAAATTAATTATTTAATTAAAAAACAAAAAGAAATTTCTTTAAAAAGCAGCAGTATTTACTTTAGATTGGAAAATGCAACAAATAACTTCACATGATCATTTCAGGAACCAAGTTCAGTGTTGGAAATACAAATACACATGAAAAAAGTAGTTTCGTATTTCAATATTGTCTTTAATAATTCACAAAATCCTATCACAGAGATATGATTTTTGTTTCATATACCAGAGCCTCCTAGACAAAAGAAAAAATATATAATACCACTATACCTTATCACTGAAGGTACACATTTTCATAGTAATCTTAATAAAAGAGGGAATTATAACATTTTGTGTCTATATATTACTTTTTTGAATTATGAGCAAAATACCCATATGGCAGTTCTAGAAGGGGAAGCTACTAGAACATGGAAAACAGTTGGTAAGATGGGATGGTCCACATCAGGGTTGTTTAGCACAGACTCTGCGGCCCCCAGTCTCATCACGGCGAAGACTCGAGAACTGTATGTGATTCTGCTTTTACTACTGATTTTATACTTTATTGGACGGTTACAGTTCAGAACCTTAAGTGTTTCACACAGGAAATTCCTATGTAACTCACCTTACAGGAATACTACTTAATACTATGCATTGTAGTTAATCGCTCACAATTACTTTACCCAGTGTGACTGTGACTGATTTCTCACAAGCCCTCACCTAAAGAACATTCACTAAATGGTGAGATTAAGATCTTCCAAATACGAAAGAACTACAGAAATAACTCCACAATCAAATAGACAATAATTCTGTAAGTTTTTTGTATATTTTGCCAATCTAATCATGTCCTTCAACTGGACAATATTAGAGTGCTCAGAAGATTTTCAGTGGACAAAACCCATAAGCAAATACTATCAAATAACAGAAGATTTCTAAAGGTGAATACTAAGGCACGTGCCTGCACACCCAGACACAGCTGCCACTGTAACAGATAAATCTATATGATCTATAAATCACTTATAAATACCAGTGCTTTGTTCTGGTAACTAGCCAGTGCTTTAACCACGGCTAGTTAAAACAGACACTTCGGTTCTGAAGTGCATTATTTCCTACTACAATTTATATTGTCAATCAGCAGAGTACATACAAGTTAAAAAGAGCCTGGAGATCCTTGGGAGAAGCACTTGTCCAATGGCACTTGTACCCTTAAAGTAGATTTGAAAAGTTTCCCCTTCTAAATTTATATTTCCAGAGTCCTAACAAATGAAAGCTGGGCCGCAATCCAGGTTCCAAGCCGCTAGAGCCTGATTGTTTTCTATTTGTTTCAGTGTTTAAAGCCAACAAAAGCTGCATTGAAACTGGCAGTGCTCAGCAGTAACAAGCCCACTCTAAGCACAGCTAATGTGTGAACCCACAGCCCCAGGTTATATTCCAAATGCAACAGAAGTTAGAAGTTAGTCTCTTTGTCACTGAGTTTTATAAACACAACAGTTTTTAAAATATACCTTGTTTATGAAAACACAAAAACATCCCCCTAATACTATAGTGATAACTTAGAATATTCCATGTTCTCTGTCTTTTTCCATTTCTAGTCCCCTATTTCTTATATCCCTATCTTCTTTAAACAGCAGCTTACATGGAAATATATTATCTCCTTCATATTATTTTTACTTAAAACACACACACATGAACACAACATGCACACACACACATACTATAACACACAGAAAGTTGGTTCTGTTGTTTTGTTCCTGACTTTCAAAACTGCTTCTAATGTCAATCATTCACCTCCTGCAGGCCACGTCTGAGCAAGGAAACTGCCACCCCCAGTCTCCAGTCCAAAATAATGAAAAATACAATTACCATATTTAAAATGGCCACTTAATTTCCTATAACTTTCATTTTTATATTTTTATTTAAATAAATAAAATCATTTTAGTTAATTAAGCCTTGAACTTTTTATATTTTAATATTTCTAATTTCATTTAAGACAAAAACTGCTGTTGCTAACATTATAAAAGTCAAGCTTATGAGCAAGGCAAATGAGGGATCTTTAAAAGATCTTTAAAGATCTGTGCAACTTTTCTGTTGAATATGTTTAATGACCTTTCAAGTGTTCTCAACTTAGTAATAAAAAATATTTCAAAGGTTATATATTTTACAGAACAAGGCTTAGAAGTCTGATATTATAATTACTGTTTTTGAGAATTTATATAAGCAAACAGGTAACCAGAAACATTCCACATTAAAGTACAAACTTGGGGTATTTAACTATAATCTGCTTTACTTTCCCCCCTTCATTCTATTCTGCTGATACAACTGCAGTGCTAATCTTCAATTAACCTACATTAATTTGTCTAATGATTAACAGAAATAAATCTCTATTGTGTTTCTGCAGTTGTGCCTTCCTCTATGCACATTAGGAAAAGGGTAACAATGAGAATCATTTGAAGTATTTGGAAAGAGTCCTTGACCCAGTTAACAGGTAATGCAAATTCTCTCATTTGATTCCTTCCTGCTTAGCACTCCAAAATGTAAAGATTCAAAGCCTTTTAAAGTACAAAATCCCTATTTAAACACCAGACAGTTGACAAACACCTAACATTGTTTATTTTCATATCAGTTATCTTAGAATTAGTAAGTTTTACTTCATTATTCACAACTGCACCCATGGTCTTAGATAAGTGTATCTGTCTATAGGAAATGTCACGAACTCAGTTGTGTTTGCAGATGCCTTGAACGATTCCTTTGTCCATGCCAAACAAATGCCCGAGGATTCTGTAGGAATCCCCACAAAGGCCGAAGATGCAGCTATGTTAACTTTTGTAATTGCTGGTATGTTAATATTCATCTGAGCCACTCTTCATCTTAGAGATGAAGAAACTAAGGCTCTGGAATTTTAATTGGCAGAGTGAGCACTCGAGGGGGAAAAAGGAAGCCATTTTTTCCCCTGGTTCTGTTGCTTGGCCTTTCAAACAAACAGAATCTCATTTTTAAAAAGCTGAGTTCAGGCTGTATGTCGAGAAAAAATAGAACTGCAACATGTAAGAGCCATGATCAAATGGAATAGGGAAAAATACTCTTTGGAACCAAAGAGCCATATGACAATGGCCACTGGTAAAGCACTTTCAGATCAACATAATACAGGGTCTATGAAGCAGCTGGGTTTTGCTTGCTTGTTTGTTTATTTTTAAATGCAGGACTTATAAAATTCTTAAGGCATTTTTCCTAGTTATGGCCTTGCCTAAATCCATGGCTAAGAGACTGTCATACTCACTAACATACATGCTTTTTCTTTTTTATAAGACAGCCTAGATATAAAAGTATTGCTGACACAAAACTATAAAAAAGCATTAAATTCCATCCTCCAACTTGTGGTTCCTTCAGGCCAAATTTATTTTCTTTTCTTTTTAATATTTTATTTCTTTTTTTTATTTTTAGAGGGGGGGGAGAAAGAGAGGGAGAGAAACATCAATGTGTGGTTGCCTCTCACATGGCCTCCACTGGGGACCGGCCCACAGCCCAGGCATATGCCCTGACTGGGAATCGAACCATGACTCTTTGGTTCGCAGCCCGTGCTCGATCCACTGAGCTACACCAGCCAGGGTGAAATTTCTTTTGGTTACTGATGTTATGGTTTATTTTTCTCCTTTGATTCATGTCTTTGGTGGTTTGAAGGCAGCTCCTTTAAAATTTGGTATTGAACAACCGAGCTGAGACACCCACTGAAGTGATTAATGGTGTTGTGTTTTTCTGGGTGGTGGATATGAAACTAGGTGTGAGGGAACCCCTCGATCTTTAGGGTACCAAATTCTTTGTAAAAGTCAATGACAATGAATATGTGTTCATTGGGAGCCATCTATGTATAATTTTTCTAGTGCCTTTGCATTATATGATAATATATCACTTGAATAATAATTTGTTTTTAATTATAGTATTTTCAGTAAATTCATCATTTTATTGACATTACAAATTACTCCTTTCCCCCCAATTTTTCTGGATTACTCTTAAATTCATATATTAAATCATACTCAAATAATATCTCTTAAAGCCTTTCATTTTTTTCTATTGAATTAGCTATTTGTTGCAAAACACTACCATATAATTTTCTAAAATATTTGATTGCTTGTCTGTCTTTTCTTTTGTCTGATCAGATTTCTATCCACAAGCCCTCTACTTATAAGTAGATTTCTTCTCATGAGTCCCCTCCATCAAATACAGAAAGCATTTTCTCTAGACAGAACTCATTGGGAACAAACTGTATTTTACAAGTATTATTAGATCCTTTGCTGTGACTCACTCCCATGCAGATGGTACACATCTGAAGAGGCTCTGTTCTAACTAGGAAAGACCCAGCTGATGCTCTAAAAAATTATCCTCTCTTGGTGAAAAGTTAGCTTGCTACTGCCTTCCCCGCTGCATTATTAAACACGAAGGAGTGATTCCCTTAATCCCAACCATCTGCTCTTCCCCTACTAAAAAGTGAAAACATCCCCTGGTGTTTACAAATGTTGCTGCTAAAGCTTCACAAATTATAAGAGATGGTTATGAAATTTCCGTATATACTACAAGATCAAACAAAATCCTAGTAAACATAAATCTGTAAGAAATAAACCAAATCTATACACATGATAAACCCAACTATGTTTTAATGTAATGCAATTATATTTAAAATGCACTCGGAATGTAAATTATTTTAGCATCTCTGTATAATATTTGCATTTTAAATACACTCCTACTTGTCCAGACTTCCAAAAGTACATACGCTAAGAAAAATGGATCATCTTCAATTCTTTTTAACTTTCACAGATTTGTATGGTGCACAGAATTTTAGCATTGGTAAAGATTCTGTTTCATTGGGATTAAAGACAAAACAAAACATCTGACTGCTCAGATGAACAACAGACTCAAAACCTCTAAACGAGAAAGGCAGGGACAATTGCCACACACCAAATTTTCAATTTACAGGGAAGTTACTTACACTGAAGTATTACTAGGCAAAAATAGTAATACTACGGTGTAGCAAAATTTTGTTTCCTCAGAAAAAGTACTGCAAACTAGAATCATCCTAGCTATGCTCCAAAATATCAATCAATCAACCAACTAACCAAAAGTATTACAATCAAAAGAAAATCTGAGTTCCTAAATATTTTGATTGGAAACTCATATTTTTAAAAATAACTTAAAAGCTATTCCTAGTTCTCTTTTGCTTACAGTAAGAACATATTTGAATTAACATTGAATTTTGGTTGACAACAAATTGCATTAGCCTTCCTCTAGGACTCTGTCAGTCGACCAATTTCTATTTCATGAAGTTTATTCCTTTTATGCTTAGCAAATAATTCCTTATCATCTAGGTTCCAGACCCTCTTCATTACTTTTCCTCAATGTTTTTCCTTTAATTTTTGTCTCTATACTGTTTTTTAAAATTCTATAACACTTCGGAAAACATCCATTCTTACGTGAAGCTAGAATTCATATAATTAGCTGTTTTGTGGTCACAGAACCCAGTAAATAAAATTATAATTTTTGGCTTTTTTCAAATATTCTTTCAATTCCCCTAAATATCACATGTTTATGTTTCCAGTCCAATTACCTGTCCTAGTGGTTTTGTTGCTCTCAATCTGGAATTTGAATTATTTAGGTGGTGAGTTCACTGTGATAGAACAGTAAAGTATCTGCCTTCTCACAGCTTTCTCACTTGTTGCCACAAAACTTCACTTCCTGATATTTATGACAAAACCATCTTAAATTCCAAATTTATCCAAATTTATTCCAAATTGTCTATCCAGGGCAAAAACCACATGGTCTTTGTGGTTATGCCAAAGGCTACTTTGGTACAGATATAATTTGCAAAGTCTTCTTCTGTAGATAGTCTGCCAGTGCTCTGGCTGGTTCTGCCTGTTCCTGTGAGCTTTACAGAAAGTCTCCCTTCTACGTGAATTATCCATGGCCATCCAAGTTAATAGCTCCATGTCAAATTTATTTTCATCTCACCCAAATATGCACTGCATGAGCCTGTTCCCAAATATATCCATCACAGAACTGTCTCTTAAAATATACTTTGTACCGTACTTCTCTTTTCTTATCTATAGTCTTGGAGCAATATCACATTTTCTAATTCTCTACTTGGTCTCATGCTTCCTCTATGGCATTTTACCTTAAATCTGATAACATTATGTCCATTTCTACATTTTACTCATTTCTTCCATTTATATACTTTCAATAATATGTTCTCTTACTACTTTACATTTACTGTCATTTTATAAATTCTTAACCTTAACCCCACCGAGTTTCATATAATATGGTCAGAATCTTGGCAAAGATTACAATTGCTTCTATTTTATTATAGAAATAGTAGCAATTCATCTCAAGATAATTTAGCACATTTTAACAGAAGCAAAGAGAAAATTACCTGTATACAACAATGTTATTTTTGTTTTCTCTATATTTTCGATGTATATATTCAGGTGTTACTGTCATATCTGTACATGAAGTTCAGTCAAGAATCCAGGCCTGTGGTACACCAGCATAAGAAGCACATAACCCTGGTCCATAAAGAGGATTGTTTATGAGATCCAGAGTCAGGTTCCAGAAGCACATTATAGGCTGGCTATAGTTAAATGGTCTTGCAGCCAGTCAATAGTGGAACTGATTATTACTTTCTCCTGGACCACAACTACTTTCCAGAGTGAAATAATTCAACAAAAAACCATTGCGTCTAAATAATTTGGCTTTTAGTGTCAGGAGCTCAAATATTACGGCAGGAGATCTAGGAACACAGGATTTCTCAAATGAGCTTGCAAGTCTCACTTCTGGGCAGTGAGTCAAACAAAACAGTGAAGCAGTAAAATGAACCGTTCATTATAAACTCCCTACACACAGGCAGTAATGCACAAACACATTTCTCTCATTTAGAGAAGTGTCTGACCACTTCCCTAATCAAAATTGTCCCTCGGTACTCACTTTGATAGCCCATCCATACTAAATTGTATGTGTCTAAAATAATTTATAGTCTTTTAACACCTCTTGTGGTATTTGTGTTTCATTAGGGATAGCATTTTGGAAACATGAAACTTAAAAGAATGAACTTTTACCAGTAGAATATTTAATGCATTAGCAATCAGTGTGTGGAATAGACAGGCATTCCCAAGACTCTGGAAATCCCATGAGGTGGGCAGTTACTCCCGCTCGGTGTCCTGCTTTTACAATATAATCTAATTGGTTCTCTGAGCAGGTGCACCATTTGCATGTACCCTAGTGTTTGCCCTAATGCTGACATTTACCTCTGCTTACTGGCCTCAAAATGTAGCTAAAATTATCCCTCTAGCATACTGTTGCCACTGGAAGCATACGTTTAAGCTCTGATTTGCTGAGTAGGACTGCATAAAAAACTTCAGTACACAGCAGAGCTAAAGATGATGCAGAAGTACTAAAAATGAAAATAGACAATTTGGCAGCAGATTGCCTAACATATTGGCAGTTTTCAAATCACATTTCAAATCAGATGAAATAAGTTTCAGAAAGTTATTTAGCATGAAGAATACATTATTAAATTCAGCATATAAAATGTTAATGTAGATCTGCTGGCTCCCATTGCTTCTTGCCTATATAGCCTTCCCCCTTTCAACGCTGGTATCATAAACTTCACTGTCAGTGTGGGGTGAGCATCCCCCCTTCAATCTCGAGCAGGCACACTTTTTAGACATCATCTCTGCATGCTTAACCACACATAGGCTACCTCCTAACACTACTGAAATTTAAAAGTCAGTTTTAAAATGATTTTTTTCTATGAACCATCAACAGTGGCCGGGTATTTAACAAATGTTGGCATCTTCCTGTTACTTGAATTTGCGTTTTTAGTAATATCGTGTGGCAATACATTCTAACAAGTGAGTGGTGCATTATTTACTGGACACGTTTTATTTCCGAAATGAATCAGCTATGGAATACACAGGTTACCCATTCTTAAGATTTTGTCATTGATTTGAGATCCATCTACCAAGCGCTGCGGGCATGCTGTTTCTTGTCGTCGTCGTAGGCATTCACCAGAGGAGACACTTCATGCACAGCAGACACATCTGTGCAGTTGGAGCGCCCTTTGGTGCCAGGCTAGAGGACGGGGGCAAAGGGTTGCCCACTCAGAGGTCATAGGGGATGACTATTCAGTGTGGCTCGCCAGGAATTCTAATATTGTCACTTTGGGTTATGTTCAGTGGCAGGGTATTTCAAGGCCATTTTCCTAAAAATATAAAGTCCAAATTCTTTACCTAAGGCTTTGGGTAAGTAATTCATTTAGAATATGAATGAGATGACACCCAGCTGGAAGAATATGTTTCTTAGAGAACTGCACACTGATTTAACTGGAACAAATAAAGTCTTTCTCTGTGCTCAGTTTTTCATAATGGATTAAGAATGTCTGCCAGGAGCCACTGCATTTTTGACACCCTGGACTTGGTTTATGTCTAACTTCCTATCTTTTCCAAAGATAACCACCTAGTACCTTCTATTGACAGCACACTTTCTGTTAAGCACTATCGTAGCCACTTTATGTACCGATATTTTTAGGCTTTATAGATTTCCAATAAAGGAGGTATTATGATGCTCATTTTACAGATTAGAAAACTAAGTCTCAGCAAGATTTCTGTATTTAAGATCAGAATCTCCATTTGTATGGTACCCAAATCTCTTTATTATCACAATGAATCCCAGGGGCTACCCATTCTTTATTTTGCTTCCCACATACTGGAATCTGCATGGGGCACACTTCCGACCTCTCATAGGGCCATATTCATGATTGTCTATCTAAGCTAAGAGTTAATTCTTGAAATAGTGGGAAGCCATTAAGCTTACACACCAGAATGTGAAGACTATTTTAGGTTACTCGGTTCGTATAATGCTTGGATAACTTTTCTCTTTTTTAATGAAATAAACAGTTATTCATAGATGATACTGAGCACTGAACTATCAAAGTCATCTTAGATTTGGAATTTAAGATGTTATTTACTGAACTTGTGTGGACAAATTAGGAAATATATCTCTACTTCCTTTAGCTTAATTAATATGTGTGGGTTTAAAATCATGTTTGTTTTATCTTATTGATATTTGTACTTCCGAAAACAAGCTGTACTCTTCTTAACTAATGTAAAAATAGAAATTTTTGTAACAGTACTTATTTTTCATCTTTTCTAATGAAATCTAAATGAGAAATAAGTTTTATTATGAAATACTGTGTTTATAATCATTCTTCTATTTTACCTTGTTTTATTCACATTTTCAAAAAGAGAGATACATTTGATTTTGCATAGAAATTCTGTGTGCTTTATTCTTTTTTAAGTAGGTTTTCTTTCTTTCTTTTTGCTATGAATTGCTTAGAATTGGTTTTATCTTGCATAAATGGAGACTAACTCTCCCTAAGAAGTCTGTGAAAGTGTTTTGTCTCAGCAGGCCTCATTGAAAGCCCAGCACGAGCTAAGGGAACGAGAGACAGGCCTTGCTGTAGCAGACTGTTGCCATGTGTATTACATGTTCACGAGTTACTGTCAGTAGATGATGGGTAAAAAACTGGACAAATGTGAAATGCATGAATATCAAGCGTATATTAATTAACGGTGACTCGTCTCCCCCAATAAACAAAATCACAGATGGTAGAACAAAATCCCAAGAAGAAGCTTGGCTAGACTTAACTTTTAGACGCATTCATTGAGCAATATTGTACCCATTAAATGAATAGCATCACATATGTTTATATGGCCCAAGTTTTACTGAAAGCTTTCAAACATGTATCATTTCATTTGATTTTTTCAACAGCCCTGTGGGGTAAGTAAGGCATGCATTTTTCTCCTTATATTATTAGATTGTAAAGCTCAGCCTCATCAAGCAACTTACTGAACATGATAATTAAAAGGATTAGGGTTCAAATTCATGTCTCCAAACCCCAAATCTTGTATTATTTTGGTTCTGTTATAATCTTTAAAATCAATTGCATTCTAAGTACAGACACACAATCAATTTCTAAAACCACTAGATTTGATATGACAAATCTTTCTTTAAGTTCATTCTCTGAAAAAGCTTAAATTGATAAAATCTTTAGAGTTCCTACAAGGAATTAGCTTAGAAGCACAGCGTTGAATGTCAGGAACATTGGCACAAAACTCACAGGTTCCTTGGTGGTGGGTTGTAACCTTCAGATGTTACAGGCAGAGCCAGTCTCTCTCAGAACCCATAAAAATTCAAAACGCTGTGCTTCCCTCATCAAGGACAAAGTATGGTCCAATAGCATCACATTTCTTTCATATGATTTAAACAAGGAAAAAAAAAACAACTTTGGCCATGTGAACATCTGAATAAGAAAAAGCGGTGTGGCTTTTTTGAATAAGAAAAAGTGGCTTTTTCACACAAATATCACCCGACCTCATTGGTTGGTGTAGGCACCTTAAATGTCACATCTTCAGAAAGGCAGGAAAACCCATTTATTGCCTTTTGGTGACAAATAACATACATTTATAAACACTTAAAACTAAGTAATTAGGCCTTGGGATTTTTTTGCATTACTGTTGATAAATGGATGGCATAATACTATTTGTGTAATATTTGTCTTTAATTTTGAACTTTATATCTTAGTATAACCATGAACCTATGTAGACATGATTAAGGTGAAAGAATTAATTTCCTACAAAATGAAATACACAGTGTTCCTCGCAGAATATTATCAGTATTCCACAGCTTGCTTCTCTGACACCATAGCTTTTCTTCTTCTTTTTTTTTTTTGTTTAAAAATGTAAAGTCCTTAGAACTAGAGAATTAAATTCCATGACGAAAGTATACACATATTATTGTGTATATGTTTGTAAAAATAGTAGATGATCATTAAACCAAATTTGTCCTAAACAAAAAAAGCTCCTCACTTATGATATAAAACTAAAAGTATTGCTGTATGATTTCAATAACATGCCATATAATATTAAAAATAGATGGCAGAAATTATTCGTGTGATGTTATAGATATCTACATGATCAGGCTACATAATCTAAATTAAAACATATATTTTAAAATGTGAGTGCCATCAATTATATTGAAAAATCTTCTATGACTCAAATCTTCAAATTTAATTATATTTTCAATGATAGTACTTCATGATATTTAAATATTGGTAAGATTTATATCCATCTTGGAATAGTTCTTTCTGAAAAATATCATAATATGCTCATATCTATTATTTGAACACATTGATTTAAGATATTCTTTATATATTGAAATGATTAGACATGGTACCAACAATAAATGTATAACCCCTTTCTAAATGTTTAGTTGGTACATTAAGAATTACTGACAAGTTCCATTTCTGTCTCATTTAGTCTCACATTTAATAATAGCCTATGTAAAAATAAGCATTTTACTCTTTAATACTAATGAACTTTAAAAACAAATAGGTTCAATAATCTAGAATGGTTGTGAAATGAAACCCTTTTCTCAGTTTCTACTGTGTCTTGAAAGCTTTTAATATATTGAGTTTAATGTGTTTTTATGATATTTTAATCACTTCACATACAAAAAGATTGTTTGAACTTTCTCCTCTTGGTCTTTTACTATTGTTTTAGTAGGAAAGTCATTTCCAGAACAGAAATTCATAACTTAAAATTTCAATGTTTAATTGTCTTTATTTGGCTCTATTGTTGTCTAGAAATATTCAGGTAATTATCAAGTAACCAGGAAATAAAGACATGATCGCCTGCCTTTCCACATATTAGCAAGTTCATCCTGCTCCAGGGATTATTGCACAAGCTCTCAAGTTTTACAGGGTTCAATTCCAAAATCTTTTGCTATCTGATATATTGTGTTTATATTTTAACCTAGATGAAAACCAAGTAAAATATCTAATCCTGGCTTCCAAAGAGTAGTCATACAGTACTCTTTGAATAAATGAATGAATGAATGAAGACTTCATTAATTCAAAGAAACTCAAAATCTGTAAAGCCACACAGATCTCAGACTCTTAATGGAGCTCTTGCAATAGTGGTTTCTGTTGTGATGGAGACATTTAGCTTCTCAGAGGGCCAACGAATACCTGAAGTGAATAAAAACTTTTAAAATGTTCTTTTTAAAATTTCTCAAATTCTAGGAATCTATTTTAACCACTTTCTTCACATACAGTAAAAAATTAGAAAAATATGTATTTATTCAACACTTGCTATGATGTATCAGGCACTATTTATACACTTAAGTACTTTATCCCTTTCAATGTTGAGCACTTTGTTGGTGGGTATTATTATTACTTTTGTTTTACAAATGAGGGAACTAATGTTTAGAGAAGGTAGGTAAATGCCTTGCCAATGATTACCAAGATGGATGTGAGGAAGCAGGGATTCCACCAGCCCATCTATTTCACACTTTTAGCTTGCCAGCATCTGTTCGAAGACATCCCAAGACAACTAGCTCACTGATGCTGATGACCCTACTTTAAGTGGTTTCTACAGACTAAATTGTGTCACTCCCAAATCCATATGTTGAAGCCTCTCCCTTAATGTGATGATATTTGGAGATGAGGCCTTTGGGAAGTAATGAGGTTTAGATGGGGTCTTGAGAGTGGAGCAGTCGTGATGGATGGTACCATTATTAGAAGAGACATCAGAGAGCTTGCACTCTCTCCAACACATGAGGACATAGTGAGAAGGAAGCCATCTGCAAGTCAAAAACAGTTCTCACCACAACCTGACCGTATTAGCACCCTGATTTTAGACTTAGAGCCTGCAGAATTATGAAAAAAATAAATTGCTATTAAGTCATCCAGTGTATGGTGTTTAGTTAGGTAGCTGAAGCTGAATAAGACAGTAGTCATATATCACCTTTGCAATAAATGGTCTTAAATCTTTTATATACCAAACATATCAAATAAATAATAATTTATCATCTGCTTAAAGATTGTTGGATTCCTTGGCGTGGTTTATCTAATCATGATTTCTGGCTCATTTTAATTTTTCATGTTTTGTTTTATTTTATAGGTCTTGTTTATTTTTATTCCCAAAATATTGCCAACTAATAACAGTCACAATTTGAATACCTTAGTTCAAAATTTATCTTATACAGACTACATATCTAAAACCCTTGGTTCACATTTTTTGGAAGCCTAAATACTCATGAAGCTCACTAACTATTTGTAATGTCTAATTGTCTTTAGTTGGCTCTATTGTTGTCTAGCAATATTCAGGTAATTATCAAGTAACTGGGAAATAAAGACATGATCGCCTAGCTTTCCACATGTTAGCAAGTTCATCCTGCTCCAGGGATTATTGCACAAGCTCTCAAGTTTTACAGGGTTCAATTCCAAAATCTTCTTAAATGAAAGGTAATTTAACAATGGATTTTCTATAATTATATTACAAATACAGAAAAATATTTCTTTTAACCTGACTAGATTTCTTGGAACATGCTTTCTTATTCACGGATCCCTTCACTCACTTACTTCATAATATCCTACTAAACCCCAAAGACCTTTCCTTTTCCTTGAAGACATCCTTGACTTCTCAAGCAAGGATTTACTCTAATTTTCACAAACCTCTGCTCTGTACTTATGACAAGAGAATAATCATTTTACTCATATAAGTCTCATCTGTTAGATAGTCACATGTTCTCTAAAAGAGATGTCTTAAATATATGTGTGCAGGTCTAGTGTTCAATACATAATATCTTTGTTATTTTGCTTGGTCTAGTAAATGAAAGAATGCACTAAAAATGTTTTGAGAAAATTCACACCTAGATATATTAATTACTATTAAAACAGATTTATATAAAGTATATACTCGTATTATTAAAACCATTCCATAAAAATATATTTCTAAAATATATTGTGAAAGGAAACTATTTTCAAAAATCTGTGCAAACATTTCACATAAAGATAACTTACATTCAAAAGTCTCAGCAAGTAAAAACAAAGCAAAATAAATAATCATTCCAGGTATATAATAAACTACTCTTTTAAAATAGATGTGTATAGATCTATACTTTTATATATGGGAATGAATCTATATTTAAAAGTGATAATAATAGCTAAAATATTTTGAGCACTCATCATTGGCCAAATCTTGTCCTAAACTACTTTACATTTACTGACTCGTCTGTTACAAATAAAATACTGTACTAACACAAGACTATTATAAACAAAGTTTTAGACATTTTGCACCATTTTTATAATTGGATTTCATGTGCATTATAGTTTAGCAAATATGTAAATTTAATAATAAAATAATATTTGAAAAGCCATTTGATAAATTCCCATTTATCAAAAGTCTTATTTGATACCAGGAAAAAAAGCAAAAATAGGTCAATATTTAGGTCAATTATACTAAGACCCTCCCTGGAATAAATCATATCTATATTTGAAAAAGGAAATTTGATTAGTAATTTATTCAATGCTAATTAGTTTGTAGCCACAAGCCACCTTTACCACCCGCATCACCCTTTCATTCCAATACCTTTGGGTTAGTTCCATTCTTATTCTGAAAGTTGTTTAACCTAAAATGTCTTTAGGGGATAATTTCCTAACCACCTTTTAAACTACCACCCACAGTTTTCAACAAACTAAAGTGCATCAGAAAAGTTCTTTTTTTTTCTTTTTCCTGAGTGGAACAAAGGAAATATCAAAACATAAATGATATGTAACAATTTGATACTTTTTACTGATGATATTATTCTCCTACATTTAAAATAGGAAATTACATCTAAATTATGGGCTGATAGCCATGTAGTAAACAATTGAAATTATTAAGTAGGTCAGTAAATAACCTAAATTACAAAGCTTACCAGTTTTAAATTATCTCAAATAACTAGTATAAACTGGAAAAAAGATAATAGAACTAATTCTTTGCTATTCTGAAAATGTTTATGTCAAAGTCATTGACAATGATTTAACTGAGTGGAAATATATACCTCTTTGAGGTATTTGTAGAAATACCTCAAGGAATGTGACATAATGTCCTTGCACAAATGTATGTCAGTATATATATATACACACACATTGCAGAATTTGTGTGTACATAAACCACCATGTGCGTACACACACACAAATACATAAATATGTTTATGTAAGTCACAGACATATATTGAATCATATATTGAATATATCACTACTTCAACAATATCAGTAACTTAAATTTTTTGATATTTCTTTTATTTTAATTATCTTTTTAAAAATCTCATGTATTAGCCCCTGGCTGGTGTGGCTCAGTGGATTGAGTGCCAGCCTGTGAACCAAAGGGTCACAGTTTGATTCAAGTCAAGGGCACATGTCTGGGTTGCAGGCCAGATCCCCAGTAGGGGGCGCACGAGGGGCAACCACATATTGATATTTCTCTCCCTCTCTTTCTCCCTCTTTTCCTTTCTCTAAAAATAAATGAATAAAACCTTTAAAAAGTGAAATAAAATAAAATAAATAAAGTCTCATGTATTAAAGTTGTATTATATATTTTCATTTTGTAAAGAGAACATGACAAAATATTTGTTGGAGACAACTGTACTTGAATGACAATAAAAAAATTACAAACACACACAGAGTGCCTAGCATCTGATAGTTTTAACTGCCGTATTGTTAGGATATAATGGCCTAAAACATTTGAAAAACACTTTGTCAGTAATAAGTGATTATAAATTTTAGCTTTTACTGTATTTGTAATGATGTGACCTCTCTTTCTCATTTTTCCCATTAGGAGAAAGGTAGGTATTACTATCCCCATCTGACAGATGTGAAGACTATGGCAGCATGTTCTATACCAGAGAGTCAGTTTATCACCTGGTCTTCTGACAACCAGCAATCTGTTGGCTGCCTTACACAAAAAGGGGGCCGACCAGGGACTTCCGAATACTTTTGTTAAGACACAGGTGTCTAGTCTAATAGTGTCAGTTATAATGAAATGTTCCCTGTACTAGTTTCTTGGAAGTAGTCAAAGCTAATTTAATATCAGTATCTACATCCACATACCTTCTACATCTTTAGCCTATGACATTGCTTCAGTAACTCTAAAACTTAATTTTACCATTATATTCTCAAAATCAAAGTAAGTTTAATGACCTGGAATAAATTAATAGCTATCTCATTCCAGTTTAACAAATTTGACTCTATCATTAAGCAATGGATATCCAGGGGATGCACTGACCGCATTTACATGTTAGACAAGTCAGCCTAGCAACTGGGCGATGATTTGCTAGTCAGAAATGCCCAATCTAACAGGCTGTTGCAGGCGCTGGCTGGAGAGATGGCCAGGCCCTAACGTAAGACAGTGACAGCAACACCAAATGAATGTGNATCTCATTCCAGTTTAACAAATTTGACTCTATCATTAAGCAATGGATATCCAGGGGATGCACTGACCGCATTTACATGTTAGACAAGTCAGCCTAGCAACTGGGCGATGATTTGCTAGTCAGAAGTGCCCAATCTAACAGGCTGTTGCAGGCGCTGGCTGGAGAGATGGCCAGGCCCTAACGTAAGACAGTGACAGCAACACCAAATGAATGTGGGAGAGGTGAGAAAGAGAAGGAAAAGACTCTTAAAGTCAATGTAAACCTAGGGTTCAGTGGGTTGCAAAGAAAATATGAGAAAAATATCAACATAAGGAAGAATGAAGGTTTGTAAGAAGGTGTTATATTTTTAAAGAATTAGATTTTAATCACTATGTATCAAGTTCACAATTCAAATCTATTTGCTCAATTGTCTTTATTAGTTGATATTAGTATGGGATCTGAAAGAAGCTAATAATTTTTTAACTTTATTTACTCATGTATTTTTAAGAAGAAAATAAAAAAAATGAAATTAGCTTTAAACCTTTACCAGCTATAGACTTCAACATCTCACATTGTGCTTTAACACTTACAAAACTGTGGTTCATAATTTGAAACATTTAACACTTAGTTAAGTTGTAAGATGTTTAACACTCTGTAAATTCAAAAAAGAAAATAAATATAATGGAAATGTATGAATGCCTTGAATTTATATTCACAGATGGGAGGGTATAAAGTTGATATAAAGAGCAATAGATATGAGAAACTAACTATTAATTTTAAATAAAGATAGCAGAAAACAGAATAGCTAATATGATTCAATTGAAATTTAAATTCATGGTATGCAAAAATAAAAATAAAATCATCACATTCTCCTTTATCAGAACACGAGTAGTATCAGGTTGCACAATTACATTCCATTGTAAAGTATCATGATGTTATTCCATGAAGAAAAGGCAGAGAAAGTAATGCTGATGAACAAATTATGGTTTCAAGTGCTTAAGCAGCATGCAAATTTACCTTCGAGAGGGCTGTTAAACAAAAGAATTTCAGAATCTTAATCTATTAGAGTGTTATAAAAAATGTATGGCCTTTGCTCTGTTTTAAAACTCATTTAACTCTCATGGAAAAAAATTTCTATCATACCAGTATGAATACTTATTTCCCAGAAAAATCCAATGCCTAATCTCAAAATGATACTATAAACAATGTCCGTTGCTGTGGTAGAATGTTGGTGATGAGTGGTATGTCTTCCGATTTACCTTTCCAAGTGCTTTCTTTTGTGCTTTTAGTTTTGTTTTGAAACTACTACATAATCATCAGCACATCCGACATTGCTGACTTCTTATTGTAAGTGCGTGAAAACTATATGGGAAAATGAGAAGAGATTAATAGGGAAGTTTTATGTAAATTTTATAATATGAAAGGAGGACTTTTCAGTGGAACAGAACACCTGATTTGGGAAACTGAATAGAATATGTATTTAGTAAACAGAAAAGATATTGTTCTCTTAGAAATGTCAACTATTTGTCTGATTTTGTACAAAATTCTTTATGAAAATTATAACAAAATATTTTTTAAAATTTACATAAAAACAATAAAACATCCATAATATATAGATTTCAAAGACTATAATGCTAAACCTAGGACATCTAAAATGTGTTTTTAATAAGAAAAAATTTAAAACAAACTGTAATTTGTAGTTTATGTGTAGTTTATGAATGGTGAATCTACAATGCAAATTGAAAAACCATTGTAAGTCAGCAAAAATGGAGAAACAATTACTAAAAGATTCAAATTGGTCTTTAGACCACTATCTATATAGAAAGTTTCTTTTTCTGAGCTTAACATCAAGAATTTTATTATAATGTTCTTTATTATGGTTAACTGATAATAATAAAATGTTGTCCACAATTATGTTCTATTTGTTACTATCTCCTCTTGGTGGCTTTTCAGGAACACTACAGGACTATGATAAAATAAGATAGAGAAGATTTGTCATTTAAATAGAGTAAAAATAATTTTAAACTTTTGGTTTAGGAAGAAATAAAATGTGAGAATTAAAGTTGGACTGACAACTCCTCAATTTGCTGGGTTTTTTAAAAAGATTTTATTTATTTAGCCTGGCTGGTGCAGCTCAGTGGAATGAGTGCAGGCTGCAAACTAAAGGATTTCTGGTTTGATTCCCAGTCAGGGCACATGCCTGGAATGCAGGCCAGGTCCTGAATGGGGGACATGTGAGAGGCAAATCACACACTGATGTTTCTCTCCCTCTCCTTCTCCTTCCCTTCTCCTCTCCCCCCAAAAATAAATAAATAAAATATTTTGTAATCATTTATTTAATTTTAGAGAACGGGGACAGGATGGAGAAAGAGAGGGAAACACCAATGTGTGGTTGCCTCTCACACACCCCCTACTGGGGACCTGGTCTGCAAACCAGGCATGTTTCCCAACTGGGAATTGAACCAACCACCCTCTGGCTCACAGGCCTGTGTTCAACCAGCTGAGCTACACCAGCTGGGGACAACTCCTCAATTTGAAAAGTTAGAACATTAAATTCAAATGAATCAGTAAACAAAGAGTCACAATGTACCCTCATTTTGTGAAAGAAGAAAATACTTCTAAGATAAGTAACATGTTTTATACCAACATACATGTGGGTGTGTGGGTGCTACTGTGAAATCTCACCATTTTTAAAGTGTCTATGAAAAATGCTGCTTTAAAGTTGTACTTAAAAAATTTTAGATTTAGGACTTTTATGGAAACTTTAAAATAGGAATTCAGATTTGATGTTTCCAGGGACTGTCCAGGATACGTTGTTCTCAAATGAGGCCACAAAGTGCCCTGAATATGGCAGATATTCTGAATTCTTTCTCAGTCAAGAGGACTGTGTGTCTGCAGTTCTAGGATGTTACCACTAGAGGGGAGCCTTGCCTAAACTCCTCAGTCAAATAATGATACATGGAGATGATAGTTTCTAATAACATTTTATTGAGAGATATGAATTTAGTACTCATAACTAGGTTTTTATATGTTATATTTAAAATAAAGTTGGCCGTCTTGGGTATCTAGTAGGAAGTTCATATGTCATTATCTTTACAATTATGCAAAATCATTAACACAGCTTTTTTTGGTTAAGTGCTTTGCAGAAATTGTGTTAGAACTCACAAAGCTTAATAGGAAATATATTATTCTTATCTACATGTCATCAATGAAGGAACTAAAGTTCATAGATGTTAGAAATATTTAGAGCTTCTCATATTTTGGCTCTTGCCAAGATATGAGCTATGGCTATGTCCAAGAGGACACATTTTGAGTGTCCTCTTTAGTCTTAAACTCTTGCTATGCTGAATTATCCACAGTTTCCTGAAAATTCTCATCTCACATATGTATACATGCTACTTAAAAATGTATTTGTAGCCCTGGCTGGCATAACTCAGTGGATTGAGTGCAGGCCTGAGGACTAAAGGATCGCGGTTCAATTCCCAGTCAGGGCACATGCCTGGGTTGCAGGCCTGTTCCCATCAGGGGATGCTCGAGAAGCAACCATACATTGATATTTCTCTTCCTCCCTCCTTCCCTTCCCCTTTGAAGATAAATAAATAAAATCTTTTTAAAAATTTATTTGTAGTACTTTTCCACTCACAATCTCACTCCCTTCCCCTCATTCATCAGAGTAATACCTTACTGTCCCACAGGTATGATCTCAAGTCCTACTGTCTGTGGAGAAACCTGTTCTGCACACATAAGCATTGTTTTATTCTACAGAGTTCTCTTCAGTAATAACATTCAATGATAATATTACCAAACATATATTCCCACGTAATTAATATAGCATATTTATATCATGTAAAAGACATAATCAATACTATTTCCTTTTACCTTGCATGAAAAAAATGACCAAACTTTTAGGTGATCAAGCTATTAACAATTCTTTCAAAAGAATATGTTTTTTGTAAGTTAAAGTCTCTTGGTTCAAGGAATCTAACGGAAACCAGGTTAAGCAAAAAAACAAAAACAAAATAAAGTTTTTGCTACATGTAAAAGAAAATTACAAGACTAGTCTCATTTAACAGCTGCCTAGATGAACAGATGAACATCCATGTCTTTTTCAGCATCATCATTTCTATTTCATACATAGGCTGGCACTCTCAGGGAAGGAAAGCCTTTGGCTAATAAGAGTTAAATATCCTTATGAAAGGCAGGAGTTTTGGCCAAGATAGAGGTGTAGGTAGACAGCTTCACTTCCTTGCACAACCAAAAGAAGGATAACTATAAATTTAAAAACAAAAAAACAACCTGAACTATGAGAAAATCAAACCGCATGGAACTCTCATAACCAAGGAAATAAAGAAACATTTGTCCAGACTGGTAGGAGGGGTGGAAATAGACATTCAGGCAAGAAGGATACACAGTGAGGTGGGGGCTGGAGGACCAGGCAAGGCTGTGGCTGACAGATAGGACCAGGCAAGGCTGTGGCTGACATTCACATGCAGATACGCTGGGAGTAACAAAGGAAAGGGAGAGCGATTATGAAACTCAGGGTTTCAGTGTGGGAAACTAAAGACTCAAAACCCCTGGCTGTGAAATTCTGTGGAGGTTGCAAAGAGGAGAGAAACTCCCAGTCTCACAGGAGAGTTCCTTGGAGAGACCCAAAAGGTCCCACAATGTACACAAACACACCCTCGTGGGAATCTGCAACTGTAAGGACAGAATCCATTGTAGGAAGTGAAAAAAGTGACAGAAAGTGGAGCAAGAGTGGACCAAGCAGCATTTTTCCTTCTTGGACCCCTCCCCCACAGAAAGCACTGCAACTCAGCCAAGAAGGTTGCCCCACCCTGGCAAATACCTAAGGCTCTGCCCATTACAATGCAACAGGTGCACCAAGACAAAGAAATATGGCCTGAACGAAAGAACAGATCTCAATTTCAGTAAAAGAACTAAGCAATGGAGAGATAGGTAACCTATCAGATGCAGAATTTAAAACACTGGTAATCAGGATGCTCACAGAAATGGTTAAGTATAGTCACAACATGAAGGGAGAAATGATGGCTATGCAAAGTGAAATAAAGGAATGTATACAGAAAACCAACAGTGAAGGGAAGGACACCAAGACTCAAATCAACAATTTCGAACAAAAGAAAGAAATAAGCATCCAACCAGAACAAAGTGAAGAAACAAGAATCCAAAAAACAACAGAAGGCTGAGGAATCTCTGGACAACTTTAAATGCTCCAACATTAGGATCATCAGGGTGCCAACAGGAGAACAGGGAGAGCAAGAAATTGAAAAATTATTTGAAAAAATAATGAAGGAAAATTTCCCCAATCTGGAAAAAGAAACGGACTTCCAGGAAGTCCAGGAAGCTCAGAGAGTTTCAAAGAAATCCTGTCCAAGAAGAAACATACCAAGGCACATCATCATTAAGTTACCCAATATTAAAGAGAAGGAGAAAATCTTAAAAGTGGCAAGAGGAAATGAGAGTTACCTACAAAGGAGTTCCCATAAGGCTATCAGCTGATTTCTCAAAAGAAACCTCACAGGCAAAAGGGGGCTGGAAAGAAATACTTGAATCCATGAAAGGTAAGGACCTACAACCAAGATTACTCTATTCAGCAAAGCTATTATTTAGAATGGAGGGGCAGATAAAGTGTTTCCCAGATAAGGTCAAGTTAAGGAGTTCATCATCATTAGGCCCTTATTGTATGAAATGTTAAAGGGACTAACTTAAGAAAAATAAGATAAAAAATATGAACAGTAACATGACACCAAACTCACAACTATCAGCAACTGAACCTAAAAAACAAAAGCAAAAACTAAGCAAATAATTAGAACAGGAGCAGACTCCCAGAAATGGAGATCACAGAGAGCGTTATCAACAGTGAGGGGAGGGTGGGAGGAAAATGTACAAGGAGTAAGAAGCATAAATGGTAGGTACAAAATACACAGACCAAGGTTAAGAATAGCATAGGAGATGAGGAAGCCAAAGAAGATACATGCATAACCCATGGACATGAACTAAGGGGAATGGGAATGCTGGAGGGTAGGGTAGTGCAAGGCAGAGGGGGATAAAGGGAAGAAAAAAATTGGGACAACTGTAACAGCCTAATCAATAAAATACGGTTAAGAAAAAATACAATTATATTTTATTTTTTAGAATGTTTTATTAATATTCTATTACCGTTGTCCCAATTTTTGCCCCTTTGCCCTCTTCTGCTCAGGTCACACCCCTGCTCCCACAGTGAGTCCCCACACTGTTGTCCATGTCCATGGGTCACTCATTCATGTTCTTCGACTAGTCCCTTTCCTTTCTTCCCACCATTATCTCCCATCCCCCTTCCCTCTGGTCACTGTCGGTTTTTGAAATACAATTTTTAAATAAAAGAGAGAGAGAGATTCACTCCTTTAGCATCCACTTAATCTCAGTGAAAGCATCTAATCCAGTTTAGGTAATAGAGAAAAGGAAGAGGTGAGGGCCATATGTCTTGCCCTGGGACCACAGAGTGTGTAAAGTAGACCAGCAGATAATTTCATTAGAAACACCTGGAATGAGTGAGCGCAGAAATCTCCCAATGTGTAGGTGGGGATTCTAATGTCAACACGAAGAGGTAACTCTTCTCAGTGCTTATCTAAAGAAATACATCATGCAACACAGGCTTTCGTGTTGAGCATATTATTTTCTTTGGCACATTTACCAAGTTATTTTTTTTCATGTTTAACATGGATTTATTTGACCATTTCTACCCTGCTGAAAGAGAGAACAACTAAGTCACCGAATGTTAGTAATTCCATGGGAAGCTGAACAGACTGTGGGTCTGTACATGATGCAGCCAGGGAACACTTTTTGCAGATGATCCTGCCCTGGAGACATAATAGGAAGATACTCTTGGTACTGTATCATTTTACAGAACTGGAACAGTGTAATAAACTGACAATAAGTGGACCCAAAATGAAGAGAATAAAATAAGTTGCTATAGGCAAAGCATACTTGCAGACTAAAATCCTCATTAGCAGCATAAACCCAGAGCCAAATTTTTGCTACCTTAGTAGCACCTCAGCCAAAGATAGACTAATTAGACAAGGGGATAAACTGTGTTGCTAAAGCAAACCCATCCTTTGTTTATGATCAGGAATTGAGTGACAGCAGTGAGCAAGCGCCCAAATCCACATTTCAGTAGTCACATAACGAGCAAGAGTGCTCAGGAACAATGTGTTCGCCAAGACAGAGGACCAGAAATAAGGTCTTTGTTTGAACTTTAACTGAAAAAAAATCTGACCCCCACATAGGTGAGGAAACTAGGTGAAGTGAAGTAGGGGCACGCATAGCATGATAAAGATAAATTTTATGGACACGTTGAGGCAGTATCATAAAATCAATACAGTAGACAGCTGGGAATAGGAGAAGCTGAGTATTAAAACTAGCACTTAGTTCATATGTAAGTTACTACAATAGACTACACTCTTTTTCTTTTGAACAATTTTTAAAAAGATATTGAATTTAATTGATTGGCACTGGTTAATAAAATTATTAGGTTTCAGGCATACAATTCTATAATATATCATCTGTATATTGTATTGTGTGTTCATCTCATCAAGTCAAGTTTCCTTCCATAACCATTTATCCCCCTAAATTCTCTTCTACCTCCCCCAACACATTTTTCCTCTGGTAATCACCATACTGTTGTCTGTGTATGTGTGTGTATACACACATAGGTGCATATATATATATATATATATATATATATATATATATATACACATATGTATATACATATATGTATATATATGTATAAATACACACACACACATATATATATTTGCTTATTCCTTTTACATTGTTTATCCAGCCCCCAACCCTCCTCACCTCTGACAGTTTTTAGTGTTCTCTATATCTATGGATCTGTTTCTAAACTCTATATGAAAACAAAGTCAATAAAATCTTCTATATTTCTTATAGCAATATTTTTTCATATGTATAATGTCAGGCAAGAGAAACAAAAGAAAAANGTATATACATATATGTATATATATGTATAAATACACACACACACATATATATATTTGCTTATTCCTTTTACATTGTTTATCCAGCCCCCAACCCTCCTCACCTCTGACAGTTGTTAGTGTTCTCTATATCTATGGATCTGTTTCTAAACTCTATATGAAAACAAAGTCAATAAAATCTTCTATATTTCTTATAGCAATATTTTTTTCATACGTATAATGTCAGGCAAGAGAAACAAAAGAAAAAATAAACAAATGGGGCTACATTAAATTAAGAAGCTCTCACACAGGAAAGAAAAGTGTCAACAAAATAAAAAGGCAACCCACTGACTGGGAGAATATATTCACCAATGATCTACCCAATATGAAGTTAATATCCAAAATTTATAAAGAACTTATACAACTCAACACACATACATGCAAAACCAAAACACAACAAGGACAACAACAAGCAATCCAACTTAAAATGGGCAAAGAACCTGAATAGACACTTCTCCAAAGAGGACATACAGAAGGCCAACAGACATATAAAAAGATTTTCAATATCACTAAATACCAGAGAAATGTAAATTAAAATTACAATGAGATATCACCTCACACCTGTCAGGATGACTGTCATAAAAAACTCAAGAGTTTGATGAAGATGTGCGGAAAAGGGAACCCTCTTGGGAATGCAGTTTGGTACTGTCACTGCAGAAAGCACTATTGAGTTAACTCAAAAAATTGAAAATGGAACTTCTTTATGACCCAGAGATTCCACTTCGGGGAATATATCCAAAGAAATCTAAAATACTAATTTGAAAGAATATGTGCACCCCTATGTTCCTTGCAGCATTACTTTGTTCACTGCGGCGTTACTTTTTTTAAAGATTTTTTTGTTTTATTTTATGTTTAGACAAAGGAAAGGGGAGGGAGAGAAACATTAATATGTGGTTGCCTCTTGCATGCCCCCACTGGGCCTATAACCCAGGCATGTGCCCTGACTGGGAATCAAACCAGCAACTATTGGTTCCTAGGCTGGCACTTGATCCATTCAGTGGATCGAGTGCCATGCCATCCAAAGCAGCATTATTTTCTTCTGTTAAAAATGTATCTTATTGATTATGCTATTACAGGTCTCTTAAATTTTATCCCTTTGCCCGATTCTACCTAGTACCACACATTGCCTCCAGCAATTCCCCCCTTAATTCATGTCCACGGATCATGCATATAAGTTCTTTGGCTACTCAATTTCCTATACTATTCTTAACGCCCCTCTATCTATTCTGTACCTACCAATTTGTACGTCTTAATCCTTTCACTTTTTCCCACATTTTCCACCTCCTCCCTCCCAACTGATAACCCTCCAAATGAACTTCGTATCTGTGAATTTATTTCTCTTCTTCTTGTTGGTTTACTTTGTTTTTTAAATTCAATTATTGATAGTTGTGACTTTATTAACATTTTAATGTTCAGTTTTGAATTTTTTCTTCAACAAGTCCCTTTAACATTTTACATAGTAATGGCTTGGGGATGATGAACTCCTTTAGCTTTACCTTGTCTGGGAAGAACTTCATCCGACCTTCCATTCTAAATGACAGCTTTGCTGGGCAGAGTAATCTTGGTCTCAGGTTCTTGTTTTTAATTCTCAGGTTCTCTGGCATTTTAATTATGATGTGTCTTGGTGTGGTCCTCTTTGCATATATCTTGTTTGAAACTCTGTGCCTGTGGACTTTATTCCTTCACCAATTTAAGAACATTTTATTTCATTATTTTTTTTCAAAAAATTTTAATTTCCTCATCTTTTTCTTAGCCTTCTGGCATGCTTATGATTTGAATGTCAGTATGTTTGAAGTTGTCCCAGAGACTTTTTAGCCTATCCTTGTTTTCGGATTTCTTTTTCTTCTTGCTGTTCTGATTGAATGTTTGTTTTCTTCTTTATATTCCAAGTTACTGATTTGATTCTCGGCTTTACCCACTCCACTGTTAGTTCCCTGTAAATGTTTCTTTATTTCACTTAGTGTAAATTTCATTTCTTCCTGTGTCTTTTTTATACTGTTAAAGTATTCAATAAGTTCTTTGAACATCCTAATAACCAGTATTTTGAACTCTGCATCTGATAGATTGCTTATATTCATTTAATTTAGTTTTTTTTTCCTAGAGTTTTGTTCTGTTCTTTTATTTGAGCCATATTTCTTTCTCCCTTCATTTTAGCAGCCTTCTTGTGTTTGTTTCTGTCTATTACCTAGAGCTGCTCTCTTAGTGGGATGTCCCATTATAGAGAAGCTCACTGATAAGTGGGATGGGGCATAGCCTTAGGTAATCACCAAGGTGGGGCAAGACCTGTGAACCAGATTGATGGAGTCTCAGATATGGTGTCATCACTCTGTGGCTCTGTGTGGGGGCTCAGAAAGGGTACAATGCCTCTGCCTGCCCTCTGGAGTTTTGTCTGGGAGACAGCTGTCCCCCGTCACTCACCATGATGCCAGACACTTCAGTTTCTCCCCTTATGCCACTGGTGCCCTTCTTGCCCTGGTGCTGAAGCCCAGAGGGAATGAGTCTGTGTGAGTCCTAAATCTGTTGCAGGCCCTTTAAGAGAAGACTCCTGAGAATCCTGCAGTTTCTTCCACTGCTCAACTCCCACTGGTTGAGTGGGAGAAGCCAGAAGTTGCCAGAAGTTGAGGGGACTTATCTTCCTGGCACTGCATCACTGTGTTAGATGATCCAGTGTGGGGCTGGGATCCTTCACTCCCAAGGTATCCCTCCCACAACACATGGATGTGGGACTCCTTGTTGCGTGTCTCTGCATCTGTCCCTCTTACCCATCTGGATGAATGTGATTTCTTTAATTCCTTGGTTGTTGGACTTCCATACAGCTCAATTCTTTCATGATTCTTGGTGATATTTATTTTGTAGTATAGTTGTAATTTTTGTGGTGGTTGTGTGAGGAGGCCAGCTGTGTTCATGTATGTCTCCATCTTGAACAGAAGGCCATAACATTACCCTCAACAGCCTCCTCAGATTACTTTCAAACAAATCAATAGACTTGGAAGCAGCCCAAGCACCCATCAGTAAATGAGTGGATGAAAAAGCTATAGTACATTTACACAACGGAATACTATAAAAATAAAGAAAAATAAAGAAATAAAAATAAAAAAATAATTTCTTTATTTTTCATCTATAAAAAATAAAGAAATCAGACCTTTCCCATCAGTATGAGTGGACTTGGAATGTATTATACTAAGGGAAATATGCCAGGGTAAGACAAGTATCCGAATATGTCATTTATAAGTGGAATCTAATGAACAAAATACAATAGACACACACACACACAAGCTAACATTTTCCTAAATTAGAAAAAAAACTGTTTGGATAATTATATTGCAAGTTTTCTTAAGTGTAAGAATTGAAAGCCGTAATTCTATTTCATTGAGCTTTATAACTCAACTAAATAAAGCTATTTTGAGAAAAGGATTTATATAAAATGAGGCTACCTGGAATCAATCATTAGCATCTTGAAAGTACATTCATATAGATAATTTATTACTTTAATGTTCTTTGCAGATTCATTGGTGAGACAGGATCATTACTCCAGAAGGCTGCAAACAGAATTAGAGGGAGTAACAGACTGAGACAGCAACAGATTGCCTGCAATAGAGGGAAACTGATTCCTGGAGCACCCTCCCAGCAGCTCTGCACACGAGCCCGCCCTTTAACGACAGCTTTGCACAATCAATAAGGATAAGAATAACCGTGATCGTGCTGCTAACGTCGTTATTTGTACAGAAAAATAAAAATTTTAGGGACCTCCTTAACAATCTCAGTTCGAGTTTTCCTTTCGTGAGCTGCAACTTTTACTTTTCAATAGCACTCCACACTAGTCAGATTCACACACGATCTTGGTAATGCTTTCACTGGAAGATGGCATAGAAGATAAATTATCAAGTAATCATTTACTCTCCCAAAACAAGTTTCATTGATTTTTCAGATTTGTGGCTATAGATTCTATCTGTAATGGAAGAACCCAGAATTCTATATTTTTCCCTTAGATAATAAAACAACCATCTCTAATAATGTACACTCTGTCCAATCATTCTGTTAGGCTATGTATTTTTCAATACTTTAATTTAAGTCTCAAAACCAGTGTTAAGAAATGCTGCCTATTTCTGCACTTACAAAAATACCAGGTGCCTGCAGAATGTCGTGCTAGCTCCTGGAGCATTCCACCACTGTGATGCAGGCATCCGTGCTCTGCGTGCCTGTGAGGTGGAAGTAAATACATCACTATAGCTCGCATTTGGTGAGACCTACTAATTCAGCTGTTTAGAAGATTATTTTCTTTTTGATTCTTTATATTCACTCCTAGTACTTACGAGTTCCGTAAGCTTATTTACTGCGTTTCCTATACTATTTCCTCTCCAATACAGGGCACTGTCCCTAGCAGCCTCTGCTTAATGTGTATTCACTTTAACCTGTGATTACTAACACTTCTGTGGGGACCAAAAAATCCCCATAAGTGAACAGAAATGAATTAAAGAGATATTTGAAATATAGATAGTAGACACACAGATGGAGAAATAAATATGTACACTGGAAGATATCACAGGAGTTATCTTTTTGCTGATGCCAATATATGCTGTGTTTCCAGATGAATCTGTCAAATCTTTAAACTACACTCATAAAAGCAACCTTACTTAAAAGGTGATCACTAAGCATTGGTGTTATTTAGTTGTTCTCTGAATCATGATCAGATATAATAATCTGTGCTTCCAGAATTATAGGGTTGTTCTGCTACTGAAGTTTAAAGAAAACGTCTTTTGAATTTGAATCAAACAACCAGTTTTACTTTGCCAATCCAGAAATGTCTAGCTATATTGAATAACATCTTCACAATACTGTGAGACTCTGGTAGCAGTTCCTCCAAACCTTCCTTGCTGCACCTCAGGCCAGGTGTTTTTCTGTGACCTATTGTAAATCATTACAATACATTACTTAGTAATATCGCCGATGCCAGTTTCTCCCACCTCCCATTTTGTAGCCATTAAAAAGTTTTTTTGAAAACACTGATCAACTCAAATCATCCACTATTAAAATCCTATGGTAATATGATATGCCTATCAAAATGACTAAAATAAATATTGACAATATGGAATGCTGACAAGGATTCAGTGAGACTGGATAACCCATAAACTGCAGATGAAAATCTAGATATGACTCACTTGGGTAATTTTCTATAAAACTAAATATGCTCCTATGGTACACGTGAGAAATCACACCACTGGGCAATTACTCCAGAGAACTAGAAATAAAAGCATATTATTACAAGAACTTGTACACGATGTTTATAGTAGTTTACTCATCACAGCCAAACACTGGAGACAACCTAGATATCTTCCAGGGGCTGAGTGATTAAAAACACTAAACACTATAATATATATATAATTTTCTTAACTTAGAATATTAGTCAGTGACCAAAAGGAACAAACAGTTGGTATATTGATACACGCACAATTTGTGTGAGCCTAAAGGAATTAGAATGAATTATAAAAGACAGACAGTTCTAAAAGGTACATATAATGTAACTCCATGTGGATAACACTTGTTAGTGGCAGCAAGGGATCAGAACCAATGTGGGAAGGGGGTGAGTATGGCTACGAAGGGTGACACCAGGGATTGTTGTGGTGACTGTATCAGTGCGAGTCTCCTGGTCGTGATACTGTACCCTGACTTTGCAAAATGTTATCACTTGATTGTCTGTGTTCTACCCCTGGGTACAAGGTACATGGGGTTTCTCCATTATTTCTTAAAATGTCCATGAATCTACAATTATCTTCAAGTGAAATGTTTGATTAAAACAAGAAATTATGATGATTTCACAGTATTTACAAATAACTAGGAATTTCACAAAATTATATACAAGAACAGTCATAACATGTCCTTCACACATTTATTACTTTCATCACTTTTTATTAGTTCTTCTCTCCATTCTTATTTCTATCCTATAACCTACACTTTACACATGTTAAGTTGTGGAAAGTTTCTTGCTTACATCGCCTTTATACCACTGAACAGAGTTAATTGTGGTCTTGTGCTATGGCCTCTACCATTTCCAGTGAATCTAAGAACAAGGGTTCTGCCCACAGCCTTGCTCCTTTACCCCTCCAAAACAATACATACTAATAATACACATTCACATTGTAGCCACCAGGAAGGAGAAAGGAGAAATCAAACAAAATGGGATTTTCCCCCACTCTAACTACGTGTTACAATATAAAATCTAGTTAGAGAGGAAAGTCATCTTAATTTTAATTTGTTGATTGTATTACTTGCACTCTACTAAAAAAGAATTTAAGGTCAGTATCAAAATTCATGCAATATAGCAGTTTTAAGGACATTTTTATAAAGTAAGAAAAATGTGCTAAAGGTATATTGGTCACATGTTGCATACCACTCTCCTAAAGGGGGCGTCATTTATAATGGGTAAACCCATGCAGCCTGATGAGGTTCGCATACAGTCAAATATTTTCAACATTTCTAAGTACCAGGCACAATTTTATATGCTTTAAAAGTGTCCATTAAATGTCCATTAAGCCCATTTAATCATCAATCCTACCCTAGGATATAGTCATTATCTTCTTTATACAATAAAAAAATTGAGGCTCAGATGGGGACTGTGACATGCTTTGGAATCAAACCCAGACATACCTGACTACAAAGAACATACTTTTAACTCCCTAAAAATGAGAAGTACGTTTGGCTATAGCTCTCTGGAAGCCAATTCAAAGAGGAAAACAGGGTCGCTTAAAAAGTCACAGCATTCATTATGTAGAATAAAGTTGTTTGTGAAAACTATGAATGTTCCAGAAACTGAGAACAGATTATTTTGCCTTTTTTCATAATAGAAAGGATGCCACTAAAACAATGGTGGCCATATTGAATAGAATTCTTGTTATTTCTAATTGCAGTTAAATGGTTATCAAATGATGTGGCAAAGATTTCTTGAAAGTACCAGAAGTTTATAACCCTTAATGTAACTAAACCAGAAACAAAAATTCAAGGCCCTGGCTGGTGTAGCTCAGGGGATTGAGCGCAGGCCTGCAAACCCAACTACCGCAGTTCAATTCCCAGTCAGGGCACATGGCTGGGTTGCAGGCCAGTTCCCAGCAGGGGACCCATGAGAGGCAAACACACATTGATATTTCTCTCCCTCTCTCCTTCCCTTCCCCTCTAAAAATAAATAAATACAATCTTTTTTAAAAATCAACACATTCAGGTGTTGATGTACTGAGTAGGATTTTCACATTTTTAACCATTAAGGTGAGAATCTTGGCACCTGATTCTCCCCATGGCCTGACAGTCTCAGAAGGTCTCAACCTAGCATGTGTGCCTAATTTCTGCTTGCAAAAATTTTTAAATTACTGTTTTGGGTCAAAGGGAAAACAGTGCTTGATAAAGAATTTGCTTTTTTTCCTACTCAGACTAACTGGATAATATATTCTGTAGATCATTTGTCCTGTGTAAGCATTAGAACATTTCTAGAAAAAACTTAGTAAAATTTCATCTCAATTACTACACAATGCACAATTACATAGCATCTCACTATGAGATAGTTTCACCAATACCAAATTTCTAGTGTCTTCTAGAAAGGATTATATTGTTTAGGTATTTATGTTTTTCATTGATTCAAAAAGAAGAGGTAAGCTTACATACACTGAACATAGGCAATGATTATTCAAACTAAACACAACTTTTATAATAAAGATACAATAATTTGAGTATTTAATTACTATTCTGTGTCTGTTTATATAGTTGATATTTTTAAATGTTTCTAGTTATATTCACCATCATTAAATGATTCATCTTCACTTTCTTCTTGATTTTCTTGGGCTTTAAATGTGATTTAAAATAGAGGATGCTGTCAGTGAAACCATGGATACCTTATGTGAACAGATTATTTTTAGAGCGGGGAAAAGAAAGCAAAGAGTTTATGTAATAATTTATAGTACACCTCAAGAGAATATTTTTGCATTTATTTTTTATTTCGAAAAAGGATATTAAGAAACAAAAATAGTTATTGCCTTAAACTTCTAATTGGTTCATATTTATATGTCTCAACTTAATGTTTTTTAACTTCAAAAATTGGTTCTTAGATTCTGAATTTGAAAATTCATCACTCACCTATCAGACATATACATAAAATGCATCATTTCTTGTTTTGAGTTATTATTATCCTCTCCCAAGAACATGCTTATTGATATGAACGAGAGGGGGAATGTGGGAGAGAGAGAAGAGAAATATGGATGTGAGAGAGAAACATCAATTGATTGCATTCCACATGGGACTGACTGGGGCTAAACTCGTAACCTCGGTGTGTGCTATGGCTGGGAATTGAACCTGTGACCTTTTGGTTTATGGGATGATGTTCCAACAAACTGAGCCACACCAGCCAGGACTTGTGTTATTATAAATAACATTTTTGATGGGATGCAATATAGAACCTATTTTTAAAAAATACTTTGAACTATATGCAACAATTATTTGCTAAGTATATTTCGAGATTTGTTAGGCATTTACAGAATTAAAACTTGGAGCATTTTATTAATTCATAGTTTTGATTAACAAAATAATATTTTAAACATTTTTTTCTAAACGCTTCAGTGCCTTACTAGCAGTCAAATGTTCTTTTGAAAGAACTGAAATGAGCCTACAACTGAAATGAGACTTAAGGAAAGGCAGTTTGCTACAGCCTATCAAAATTTACTTCAGAGCCATTTTCCAGACTACAGCTTTTGGTGGACGTTTAAGTCCCTACTTGTACTCATAGTTGGAGTCTCTAAACCACCCCCAAAATGCATGAGCTAAAAACAAAAATAAAGAAAGAAATTGGGAATTCTTTAAATATAAATTAATTCTGAGAAAATACTTTAACTAATATTTAATTTTATATATAGCATGCCTCTGAATTTTTTTCCAGTATATAATCTCATTGGGTTTTCAAAAAAAATAAGAACATTTGATTATCCTGATTTTACAGCTAAAGAGAGATTAGCACAAAAATTACCTCCTTCACATTTACACACCTAATAAGTAATATTTTAAGACCTGATTTTTTTCCTGTTTAGACAACATTGAGATGATTCACAAAGTGGATGGGAGTTTCAAATCCAGATTTTTTGAGGGGGAGGGTTAAAAAGCACACATCAAATGCAATGAGTTTACTCAATAATAGTTTTATTGTGTAAAGTGGTTTCATTTATTTCATTAATAATTGCTACCATTTGTAAGTCTAAGAGGGACATGGAAGAGGTAGCATTCCTTCAGCAGAAACTATTAACAAATGTCACATTGCAATGTTCTTCATATGTAAACAGAAGCCTCAGGAGACAAAGATGAAACTACTTACATGAAAGGTTATATATTCTAAATGTCAGTCTCTTAAAACACTCTAAACCTTTTTGAAAGATAATGCAAATAGCCTAAAATGTGCTCCAAATTATATTTCAAAGTATATTTTTCTTCTAGACAAGCTGGTTGGCAGATACACATGCAAGGTACAAAGACAAACAACTCTGTGAGCAATTATGAACAGTGCTTTTCGATGAGACTAAACAGGGGGAAAAAACTCCATGAAGTAGAAATAAGTTGTCATGACACCATCTGCAATTAAGACCACCATAAACTAACTAATTGTTCTGTTCACAATCGGTAGTGAATTCTTGTCTATCTCAAATTGCCAGATGTACTTCAATTGTGTACGTATGTGTAGATATAATTTATAAAAAAAGTATGTGAAACTTTGAGCTATACACCTTGTGTCCACACAGAATTTTTAATATTTCCTTTTTCTTTATTTTACATCTTGGTACTTTATTTTTGAATTTAACTTATTTATTTTCAGAGAGAGAAGGGAGGGAGAAAGAGAGCGAGAGAAATATTGACAGGTGCCCTCTTGCCTGTCCCCAAACAGGGACCCAGCCTGCAACCCAAGCATGTGCTCTGACTGGGAATCAAACCGATGCTTTCGGCTCACCGTCTGGCTCGTAATCCACTAAGTCATACCAGCCCGGGCTGCATCTTGGAGTAACTGTTTAACACCTCCTTCACAAATCTCAATGGAATAACTATTGGAATAACTATTATAGAATAATTATTTAAAATAACTATTCCACATGATGGAATAACTCTTGGAATGACAATTTGATATCTCCTTCATAAACCTCAAAGTAAAAGACACAAACCACATTTAAAAGACAGTTATATATTAAGTGAGTTATTTCTTAACACCCTAAGATAGTTTTAAAAAAAATTTTAGTCATGAATTGGTAGATCAGTACAACTCTTAGGTATATTTGCTTCTTCCTTCCTGTAATTTACAATTTCTAGTTATCTTCAAATAACCAATTGATACATGTTCCTGGTTTATACAAAGACATAAGTATGTAAGCTAAAATAATTTTAGTAAGCACCCACGTATAAAACATGAGTTGATGTCCTGAAGATAAATCCTTCAGCTATCTTACTAACTTTATACATTAAAGGATACAAAAAAATTCTATAAACCTTTAAAATCAAGTAATAGACCGTAGGCATATCAATAGAGACACAGTGTTAGAGTGTCACTGGTTTGTTGTTTAAGTTAACACCATTCTTTTACTGTCATGAGCCACAGGAATATCCATGCTGGATTCTCTCCTAGGACTTCTAATCTTCTTTGGGCATATTTCATCTCTAGATTTCTTTCCTGTAATTATTATTGATGTCTAACTGCTTTAAGAAAGAATGCATAACAATGTAAATGCACTTACTGCAATGGACTTGCACAATTAAAATGCTTAAAATAGTAAACATTATGTTATATACATTTACCACAAAAATAGAGAGAGAGAGAGAGAGAGCAAGCACAACTTTTCCTTAATGTTACACACAAAACTCAACAAACAGCTCCAAGCGATTAAATTTCTAGAATCACTCAAAGCAATGTGAATGTGGACCAAAGACAGACTCCATCTTGAAATAATTTACATTTTTATTGTAAAGGCAAACTAATTAAAAAAGTTAAATGTTGCCAAAGGAACTCAGAGGAAGAGATTGTTAGAATATTCTTGGGTCAAGTTACACCCTTGAATGAGTACGAAACAGCTGTGATGCACTGAAGATCCACGCTTGCTGGCACTGGAAGCCTGTCTGGGGCAATCGGGGAGGTGTGATTCTCATGCTTCCACTGTCAGGGCACCACCGCCATCCTCACCCATGGTAGGGTGCCAGGGGCAATACTTTTGCCCTCGACTTTAGCCACTAGCTTCATTGTCAGTCCTGTCTGTCCTCTGGGGCTCCAGATGTGACGGGATATTGTGACTCAAACACTTGGGATTCTACACTTTTGTAAGTTCCCAGGAAAATGAGAATCACCATTAGAACCCCTGGTGACATCCAGTGCTTCTGTACAGAGCAGGAGTTTTGTTCAAGGCGTTATGCTGGCATGTTCGTGGATAGCAATAGAATTGCGAACAACACTAATCTATACTATAGCTCTCTCTCTCTCTCTGAAAATACGCCACTTGCACTTTTAAGGAGAAATAAAACTAGTGGTTTTTCCTTTTATTTCGAAATACCTAATATACGGCATGCACACATGTTTAATGTTATAAAAAGACAGTCTTAATACAGTCATAATTTTACTTGGCAGATTTAAATTTGTCATGCCTTGCTTTAAAGTATTTACATTTTTAACTTACTTGCAACTAGATATAGATTTTAAGGAATAGCTATATTCTAAATACATTACATAAAAATAAGTATCTAAAGGAATGTAGAATTTCAGATCCGTAAGGTACTCCAGTGTTTCATATCCTTATAGTTTTGTCTCCTTATAATTGAGAGACATTAATTGATTTGTTTAGTGTTGGACCTATGCTTTAACAAAATAATATTTTTTCCAAAAAAAACTTTTCTTATAGTACGTAAAATCATTTTGTAAGTCACAAAAGATCTACAATAGTACTGTGGGTTTCTGGGTTTTAATGTAATACCAAATTTTACCTTTAATCTACTCAATCAACTTCTGAAAGTCAGTATTACTATAAATGATTTTACTGTGGGTACCCTGCCAGATTTGCTATTGTTTGAATTTTATATGAAACTGTCCTTCTATTAACCCCAACAAAATTTCAGGTTTTTAATAATTTATCAAGTTCATCTGCTAAGTGACTTTTATACTCTGCCACAGTTGTGTTGCTTAATAATTTTCTAATAAGTAGAATCTTAGCTTCCCATGTGATATTGTAATATCAGTTTCAATTTATAAACTGAGCAAGATGACAAAAACAAAATGTTAAAGTATGATGATCTGTTCATATTTCAAGGAAACATTAGAAAATGTAAGGACATTATTGTCTCTCTAACATAAAATTGTTAGGCCACAAATTAGATATTTCTGCACACCAGATAACTTCACAATGAAGACTAAAATTGAGACTGTGGTATATGTATATGTGAACAAGTCTCCAAAATGGATTAGGTAAGTGGATTTAGGCGAGGGACATGTAGTATAACAGGAATAAAGCTAGTAATACATTTTCTTTGCCATCTTATACTTCTGTTCCCCCACTAATCCCCCCCCCAATAGAGAATAGAGGATAAAGATGCGGGTGTGTATGTTTACATTCAGGCCATAAGAGGTGGAGAGATGTCTATTTTCCTAGGAAATTAATAAAAAAAGAAATCAGAAATTGTTGAAAGGGAAGGGGCATGTTGAGGAACATGTATAAAGGACCCATGGGTATGGACGATGGGGTAGGGGATTGCCTGTGTGTGGGGGGGGGGTGGTGGGAGTTCAGGGGAAAGCCATGGGGGAAAATTGAGACAACTGTAATTAAACAACAAGAAAACAAACAAATAAATTAATGCTAATATCCCTTTATAGTACAAAAACCAAGTATCTAAATATAAACAAATAAAATTGAGTTAAAATTAAATTAAGGTTCTACTATGTGTTAGGAATGATGTTACATATAATGCATGACTTCAGTTCTAAGTAGGTATTAGCAATCTAATGTTACACTTAATAGTTATGAGAAGGTTCATAAGATTATTCATCAGATGCAAGTCCAGGTGCCCTCAATTCCACGCTCCCTCCAAACTCTGGTAATCAGTCAAGAATTCATCACGTGTTTCGCGAACACTACCCAGCTTCAACTACGAAAGGTGATACAAATACTCACTGGATATCTTTTTTTAACCTATAATTTGAAGAATGTTTTTTTACAAAGTTACCTTTCATTTTTCCTAATTATTATCACCTCCCTACATACAAAATGTTTTTATCCTATCTTGCTTATTTCCCACTTTTAGTCAATGAGATGTACCATCTTCTATCATTCTCTAAAATTGTAAAGCAGACATGAATATGGAGAAGAGAGATATTTAGAAAATTTGAGTAGAGTCTTAAATTAGATAATCTCTGAATGTCTGTGTATTATTTGCCCTTAATATTTTATCACTCAACATAATGCCTGGCCATACAAAAAGGATCAGTATATTTTTACTGAATGAATTAATGAACAGATGGTTTTGCTCATGGCTGTATACCCAATGCTTAAATAGTAGCTAGTAAATTAAAGGTATTCAAAATGTTTGACTACTTCCTCTTTTCATCTCTTAAACTACTTTACCTAAGTCAAGATTTTATTGTTGTGGTTCAGATCACAAAAAGTGTACCCCTATGGGTGATTTAAATGATTTGACTTTAATTCAAATTTTAAATGGTAGTTTTTTTTCCATTTGAGACAAATAAGAAACCCATTTATTTTCTAATTAGATGACATTATTAGTGGTAACAATAAAAATGAGGTAACATTTAATATTCCAAGGAATTTAAAATCTTCTAATTGAGCATGGAACACTACAAATCATAAATATGGTACCAAGGTATTGATAAATACCTTAATTTGAAAATTTTATTCAAAGTTGATCAATTCGTTGGTCAGTCTCTGCAATGGATATATACATATACATGTAATCACCCTAAGTGGACATTGGAATGACTACAGAAACTCATGTACTATCTGGTGTCTAAGAAGTCTAATCACGAGTAACTATCGAAGCCATATTATTGAATGAAAAAAATTGTGAAGGGATAGAATATCAGTACATTAGCACTTATTCAGTAGAAAATTTGGATTCCCTTTCTGGGGATCTTTTATGCAGTTGTTGCTGTCTCCGGCAAGGGCGTGCTACAGTGAACAAAACCATTCATACACATATTGAAATAAACAGTCACGATTATGGGTACATAGTAATGGAATAAAATTCAAAGATGCATATGGCAGAGGCATCAGTCAGTTTGTTTCATTTTTTTAACCTGAATAAAATCTGTCAACAAATTTTCATTTGATATTTGGGGTTGGGTTCACGAGTGATCAGCCAGATTATCTTGTAAAGTTTCATTATTTTACAGGTAAACTTATTTTAATGTTTCTATAAGCTTACAACTATTACATAAATGTAAGTAACAACATAGCAATGTTGTTGTTGAGAGTTGAAAACATTCTTTTTTTTTTTTTCCAGAACAGGAGGGAGTAGAAGAAATGCCTCATTTTGAAAAAAAGAAAAGAAAAACACTCCGTACGTGCACGATGCCGTATTTGAATTGGCCCTCTTCGCTTTTAGTTTCAGTATTGACTTTCGGTCCTTCCAGCTTCCTCCACGCAGCATGCCTGCCTCTTGAGTGGCGGCAACTCTCAGAGCTCCATGTTGGCTGTACTTGGCAGACGTAGTGTAAGGAATACGCCAAGCCCTTGAATCTGGGTCTTTTTTCCCCCCTTTCACTCTTTATTTCTTTTTTCTGTATTTTTAAAGCAATAGCTTGTACTTCAGATTATCCCTTGGCGCTTCTTCTGTCCTGCTTGGACCACCATCAATAACAGTGTTAACACAAAATGACTATTGCCAGAGACTGGGGTTCTGCGACACCAGCGGCCTTGCTGGTCATCAAGCCCGTGCACCTGCTGCCGGTGCGGAATCAGGCTGTTGATAAACCTGTAATGCCCTCATGGTTCACCAGCTTAGCACTGAAAGCAACCACAGGCATGTAGAAATGGTTCCTGGAGAAAGTGAAGACATTCCCAGGAATACATTTTTTTCCTTAAAATTTCTGCTTTATTTTCTGCTTCATTTTTCTGATCCATAAGCAGTCACTTTTATGCACTTCAGAACTAGTAGAGGGGTGTGAGTTAAGTGTGCAAACTGGAACTATGACACAAACAACTTTTTATTCCAAGACACTGTAACTGTCACCGTGAACATATTTATATTAATTTCTTTAGAAAGGCTTATTTGGAGTGCATTTTGGGGGAAATTTCTTTCTCTGATCATTTAATTGCTTAAACTTTCTATTTAAATTAATATCATTCAAAATTGTAATAACTAAACGGAGTGCCCCTCTACCTACCTTCACACAAATCTTGGCTTGTTTTCAAACTCAACAGAAGTGAACTTTGAATTGTTGAAGAATCAGGATTTAGGTAATAAATATAATTAATATATACAATTTTCTATAAAGCCGTATGTGTGTTCAGAATGCTTAATGCTCTCACTGAAGAAAAAGGACATTTAAAATCTGATACTTCATAAAACCTCAGTCTCATGAAAACTAGCTGTGACTTATGAATTTGTTATTATAATAATTTTGAAGGTTAATAAAAACATTGATAGTCCATGTCAGCATAAAATATAGACTACATTTTGATAAAATGAAAAAAATACAAATAGTTTATTTCTATTTAGATTTTGAATAGAAAAATGTACTGGATAATATATTTATTAAAGTAGATACTTTTTTCATACATAAAAGCAAAATCTAAAAAATAAATTACATTTATATATTCAGAGTAAAACAATTACTAATCAGGTTTTAGATAAAACATTGATGTGTGTAATATATATATGTATATATATACTCATATATAGTATATATTTTCTCAGATGTGTTTATGTTTATAAATTTATAATATGAGATATACACCAATGCTATAGATAATTATATAAATGGAGGGTAAAATCCAACAAGAGTACAAAAACAAAGTAAAGCTCTTTGTATATTATTTAAAAATACTGAAGAAAGTATATACATAAACAAAAATAACATAGCCCTAACAGTGATAATCCAATCTAACTCATAAAATCAAAAGCATACTTATCAATCTTCTCCTTGGCCTTTACTAATAGGTTTGGCTTGCTGTCTGTTGAAGAAAACTCATTGTTGGCAAAGGTTTTATACACAAGAGATCTGGTTTATTTTGATAAAATTAAAATTTAAAGACCATTTCCCTTCATGATTGTTTTGGTGCAAGACGTCCAAATGAAGAAGGTGCTTTAACCATATGGATGGAGTTAAGATGCCATCTGTACCCTGCATGGGACCGCATACACACTAAATATTGGGGTAGCTTTTCAATCAACACTTCTAACCAAAAAGCATAAGAAATGAATACTCAAGCTTTGGTTGTAAAAAACACAAGTTATTATTGGCAAGTAGCTGTGAGGATATAATGTATAAATATTTACACAATTACATAAATGATATTCTAGCAAATGTTTGGAAAACTGAAATGAGTATCAGAATGATAAATTTAAGTCTGCAAAATTTGTAATAAACCCATTCCATATTTTAAAAATTGAATCCAGTAAGAAAAATGCATGAAAATATTAACTGTACTGTTGTAGTATCTTGAAATCCATTTTAAAAGGAAAATTTATGCTAGATATTATATGGCAGAATCCACATTATTATTACTTTCTACTCTATTCTTCAAATAGAGGTGCTAACTTGTCAGACATTGTTTGCTGCAAACCATGAAATTAGCATACTTTTAGTTTAAGGTGCAAAATTTAGATTCAAAACAAGAATCAGACTTCTTCCTCTAGATATAGTTATATTTCTTATAATAACTTGATTCCATCTAATGAGAAGTATACGAGAACTTATAAATTACTAATAAAGACTATGTGGGATTGAGAGAATATTTTCTCTCTCTTTCTCTCTGTCACACACACACACACACACACACACACACACACACACACAAACACACAAACACACACCAGGGAAATAGCGGCCTGCATTCCTAAAGTTTTATTAGGACTAATTTTATGAGCAGACAAGTAAATATGAGAAGTACCTGAAAGCTTGCCACCTGCTCTTTTGTTTTGTATTTAAGTTTTTGTTTTAAGACGGGCTTTGTGTTTAAAAATACAGATTTATATTAGTTGGATTAGGCATCAAATTGAATTTTTGGTAACACCTACTAACTATTACTAGTCTAACAAAGGTGAAATGATTTCTTATGAAGGATCAATTCTTGTGGCCAGGGATCCTGGGGTAGTGAAAGAGAAATAGATTTAGTAGCACATTAAATATTCTCAAATGCCTCAAGCAGCAAAATGAACATATGTTTACTTGTGGCTTTTTTAAAGTAATGTGGATTGACTTTTTTTTTACAACTAAGTGAATTATTTGGTATATCAATATACTCATCAAAAAGTACAAAACTATTTTTGTTACTACAGATTAGCGTAGTTGTATTCATGAACTCACTATCTTGGTAAAAACCAGTAAAGGATACAACATTTTTACATTCTTAAACAGAACCACAAACTGAATTTTATAAATTAGTAATAATTATATTTAGTTATCTTTGGTTTTCCTAAGAAAGAAGATTTAATGAAATAAAATCAACAAGGGTAAATAATAACTTATATTTTACTGCTACATGGAAACATTAAAAATCCACTATTTTACCAATTGGTGTTTGTTTTTTTTAATTTTCATTTTTATTCCAATTCTCTGATATCTGTTTTCTCCAATTCATAAGTAGCTTAGAGAATTTTCAACTTAGTTGTAATTACACACACACACACACACACACACACACACAAATTCAAATTTTATCACCTCAGCTCATCCTTATAGGAGATCTTGAGGCATTAGGTAAATTTGACTATAACCTGTAGTTTTCTCCCGCCTTCTCTACAAGGAAAAAAAAATGTATGTGTTGACATAACTGCCTATCCTGCCCTACACTGATATCTTTTTCTAGTTTTGTTGTGTAGTCACAAGGTTACCACAAAGTGACATGAAAATGATATTAAAATAATAAAGCCAATAATTCAGAGTAAATGGTTTAGGAGTTCTGCTTGAATACTTTTCAAATTTGTTCATGAATATAAAACCTTATTTTGTTGAACTAAATATTTTGTCAAAATCTAAAATGTATTCATATGGACACTGTGAATTGTTTTCTAAGTTCAGTAATTTTGATGCCTGTCCTGATTTATAAATCACCATATACTCGCCTAAGTGTGCATAGGATACTGTGTGCATTGTAAGTGGTGAGTGATTTTCTGTGCTGCTGTTCCTAATGAGAGAATACAAAGTTACTTAGAGCTACATTTTGAAATATATTGTACCTCTGCTGAACAAGAGCAATCTCTGCTTTCTCCAAACTGAGGCTGAAGAGCATTAAAAAAGATGTTTTGAGATGTTTCAAGATTTAAATGATTACTTCTAGCATTGTAAATTGCATTATATTTTAGAGGGTTTTTTTTTAATACATTGCATCATTCTGTTAATTTGTCTTAAGACATTCTCAATAGTAACACTGTTTAAGGTAAACCTATGGACATTTAAAAGGTTACAATATAGTTTTGAGGTTAAAATTTTAGAGTATGTAAAATAAATAATATGTATTTCTATATGTATATGTATATATATATACACATTATATACAGACAATATCTATTATTTAAATTTTAGATTTTACTCTGCATTTTAGTTAAATATAAAAGTCTATAAACATTTAAAGATATTAACTCAAAATATTTCAATATTAATTAAACATTTGAAATATGAAAATACATCAAACTTCTTTCTGATTTTTAAATGAATAATATAATCTGATTTATAAGCTATGTACATGTATATATCTTGTTGTTGTTGCTGTCGATAAAGAATAATTGAAAAAACAATGTGGATGTACATCTCGTCCTAAATGTGACTTTCAAGATTTAAAATACCCCCTGAAACAAATGACAGTCTGAGGGTGTATTCGGTAGAAAAGTATAAGTTATTTCTATGTATCATATCATTTACTATTTTTTTCTAGCAAACATACTGTACAACAATTTAAAAGTACAATATAGACTTATGATACAAATAAAAAATAATGCCAATGTCAAGGTAGACTCATCCCTTTCCTGCTCCTGTGCATATCACTCTACCTCAGTTATATAAGATGTATGTAAATGATATCATTTTAAATCCCTGGAAGACAAGAAATGCTACTGTATGCTTTATCTTTTCCTCGTCACTTTTTTTGGCCAGGTATCCTGATAAAGGCAGTTGTCTTAAACCAAGAATAACAGCATCAAAGATCTTGTGGAAGAAGTGTTACCTCGCCCTGAAAATGCCAACCCAGAAACAGGGAGTGTGACAGAAGCAACACGGATTTTTTTCAACTGCCGTAAAGCATCAAACGCACTGACAATGAACTAAAAGCAGGTTCATATTCATTAAGTATTGTATAAGCCACCTATAAAACACATCTTTTGTATATATAATATTCATACAATTCGTGCAATTATTCTACTGGGATTACTTGCACCAACTCCAGAGTTTACTTTCCATGTAAAACTGTAGTGGAAGCAGTAGCATATTTTGACTCTTCTTATCTAAGATCACCAGATTTTAGGTTGATTAATTAACCATAAATCATGTTTTGAATTATATTTTTAAAGACAGGTAGAGTTAGAATAAACTCACGTCAAGTTTAAAGCAAATTAAATAAAAAAATTCCAGTGTGGCCCTTTTTTTGGACACATATTTTAGCCAAAATCTGACAATGGTTCGCCCTGTACAACTGTATGCAGTACTGGTTTTAAAAATAGAGGGAGCTATTTTTAGCTTCATCTAAGTCATGGTCAACTTTTGTCATTCAGTTTTGTTTTTTAATTCTCATTTATCGATGCCTCGAAGATAATACAAAAATATGTTAAAACACAGCCAATAATAGTTTTGAAGTATAAGCAGTGGATCAATTCACTGCCTATTTGTCACATAGAGAATTTATTCAAATATATACCATAATTTTTCCTTTTTACTCAGAACAAATACTCTGGAGCTTCTCTGATTAAAATAGCCGTGCGAATCATGTTTCACGTCTGCCGAGGATAAGGCTTATGGATGCTTATTCCTAGAGGTAGGAAATTAATCTTTTTATAATAATTTTCTAAATGTTCTAATAGTTTTAATAGTTTAGTTTAGCTCTTAAAGTATTCCTCCTCACTAGGGCACTGGGGCCGCCTGCGCGGCTGGCGTCCATGTAAAAATGCAGATTTCTGGGTGTCTCCCGAGGCCTGTATCGGGGTCTGCCGTGGCGGGTGCTCAGGAGAAAACACTTTTGAACAGCTTCTGCGGGATCGTAGTGTGCAGCCGCGGGGGAGGCCCACTGCCGAAAGTGTCCTTCGCGGTTTGTAGTGGCTTGCGTACTTCACATGGAGCAGTTGAGTAAATCATAGAACTCCAATGTTCTGTACAGAAGTTAAGGCTGAGTTAAGTAACTGCCCCAAGTGACAGTCAAGAGTCTGGGTACCAGAGTGGCTCGAATCGGCTTTTCTCAAAATCAGCCAGACCTGCAGCCCTCAACAGTTACGCATGTGTGGGAAAGATATGCTCTTGGGAACTCACTTTCAGTTTACACAGTTATGAGTAATATTTGCCTTTTTAAAAAGAATGAAACACACTAATTGTTGTAAGCACCTGCTACATGAGACGCCCAGTAAATAGTTGCTGCTGTCAGCATCCTCATGCCCTTTTCGGTCCTCATTCGAGGTTTGGTGTGGAAATACATCTAAGTTTCCTTTTCTCCTGGTCATTTAGCCACCAACTTAGCTACCACTAGTATTGTTTGCTTAATTGTTCTGGTGAGTAATCTTACCTTAATTATGGGAAATTTTAAAACAAAGATTTTCTAAGAGTGTAACATTAGCCATCTGTACCAAGAAATATGTAGTCAAAGACATCAAATGAAAACAAAAACAAGACACTTGTAGAGTTCATTTCCCATGAGACTGCCCCTCAGATGTAAGTTTCTAGAAGGTTTTCAGAGTGATTTAATTATAGTAAGTTTCATGATTCTGATATTTGATAAAGTACACCTGTCTCCAATTTATTTTTAAATGTCATAGTCAAATGTTATAGAACTGAGCTCTAATTTTAGTTCTGCTTCCTAATTGTTTGATCTTTAATGAGTCAATTATCACATTTAGACCTCAATTCCATCACCTATAAAATGTTTGAGTAGTTAATGTTTAAAGCCTTTTGTACTTTTTAAGTTTTAAAATTCTATAAATGATATTTACTTAGTGAAACTCATTTTGTACTACTTGTCCTACTAATTGATTCTGTTAAAACAAAACATAATATAAATGATACAATTTTTAAACAGTAATTACAATGTAACTGTCTTTATAATTTCCAAAGGATAGGCCCTGGCTGATGTAGCTCAGTGGATTGAGCGCGGGCCTGTGAACCAAACAACGGCAGTTTGATTCCCAGTCAGGGCACATGGCTGGGTTGCAGGCCAGTTCCCAGCAGGGGACGCCTGAGAGGCAACCATACATTGATGTTTCTCTCCCTCTCTTCTTCCTTTTCCCTCTAAAGATAAATAAATAAAATATTTTAAAAAGGACAGTATAAATTTAAAGTCTACCATTTTTGTAAAAATGGGTGTATGCATGTATAATAAAAACAACATTCTAATTTAACTTAGGGTTTACAGTTCTTTTTTTAAATTAATAATTATGAGTAAAAATAACTAAAGAGAAAAATGAAATTTTCATTTGACAAAAAATCATCTAAAATGGTGTTTTTTATCTGGAATTTAGGTCGTCTGTGTTAAAAAGTATATAAAATGGAGGGAATGCATGTATTCATTTGCTCAGTGAATCACCACCACATGATCCAAGACCATCTATAGTACTTACTCAAAGGCTGCTCACAGTTCAGTGGGGCAGACAGATATTGATCTGTCAGTAATTATAAAACTGCAGTCACAATTCAGGCTTTAAAAGAGAGTTCCTTGCAGCTACAAGAACAAATACTGACTTACTAATCACAGAAGTCAGTACAAGGTTTTCCAAGAAAACGATAGTTAAATTCAAGTCTAAGACTGAGTTGGAGTTTAGGAGATACGAGAGACTTGTGGGATAAAATGCCATGGCCACTGGGACTGACGGCCTGGGGGTTGGACTAAGAGTGCAGAGGAGAACTTAGTTCGAGATGAGCCTAGAAAGGAAGCTCGAGGAATGAGAAAGCAAAACATTTTAGGTCAAGTTCAAGAGTCTCTATCTTTTTTGCCCTGGTTGGTGTGGCTCTGTGGATTGAGTGCTGGCCTGCAGACCAAACTGTCGCTGGGTCAATTCCCAGTCAGGGCACATGTCTGGGATGTGGGCCAGGTCCCTGGCAGGAGGTGCTTGGGAGGCAACCACACCTTGCTGTCTCTCTCCCTCTCTTTCTCCTTCACTTCCTCTCTCTAAAAATAAATAAATAAAATTAGTTGTTTTTTTAAGAGTCTCTTTTGTTTCTGAATAATGAAAATATTTTTGGTGGGAAGAGGATTTATGAATGTATCAACACAGCTGCTTTTAAAATCCTGCATGCTAGTTTAGGGAATTATTAAAAAATGCTTTTAATTTGTGATGATCAAATGCTCCAATGGGAAAGAGCCTGTGTGAGATAGACCAGTGATTCCCAAATCTGCAAGTGTACCCAAATCACCCAGAGAATTGTTAAAACTCTGAGGACAAGGCCAGATGTCAAATGCCTGGGTTAGGGCCTGAGCACGACCCTTGTCACAGATTCCCAGGTGAGGCTGTGCTGCTGTTGTGGGGGCCACACACAGCAAACCACTGACCTCCATGAGTGATCCACAGACCTGAACTTTTGAATCTCTCTCCCATGTCAAATTTTTATTTGAGTTTGCCTTAACTAGACAAGAACTACTTCCTAGTTTCCAGTGGCCATATCTAAAATACATGATGCAGCTCATGTCTGTTCAACATGGGTAGTTGTAGTACGAAGTAATGAATCAAAGGACCAATGCTGGGGCCAGACTACTTGGGTTCGAACCCTAATTCCACCACCAAAACTTGCATGTGTGACCTTAGGCTGCTCTAAACTACTCCCTATCTCTCTCTCATCTACAAAAGGCTGAGACAATAGTCGCCTCACAAGATGGTTTCAATTACTAAATAAGTTAATACGTTTTGTAACTTAGTTTAGTACAAAAACTAGTACATAGTAAGTAATGTATGCATTTACTGTTGTTATTGTTATCTTTTAAATTAATTTTCTCCTTTTGGAGTAAAAAAGATGGTTTAATTTAATTTTTTTCAAAACTGAAGAGTATGAACATGAAAAATACTTAATAAACACTTGTGTTTCCTCTTCCATCAAGTATCTGTTCTTATTTCTATGTGTTCATCTGCTGACCTTTCACTTACTATAAAGCATATAAAAAACCTCTTGTGTATGTATCTATAGTTAATTATTATTCTTATTATGCAAACAATTGTAAGTATAATAACAGTTGAATATCTGCAACTGTGTAGCATGCATGTGTCTCCAATTCAGTGTTTTCCAGACCAAGTACTTCTGCTACATTTGTCTTTTGTGTATTCTCTGTTTTAATATTAGCTTACACTCATTATGACTTTCATCTCACTACTGTTAACTCTGCAGGTTGCTTTGCCCTTCTGCGTGTTTCCTGGGTAATTTGATTCTGGTATCAGAAAATGTATTTCACAGATGTGAGCATGTCATTAACAAAATACTTAACATGTGCTAATACTGACCCCTTGAGACTCTCCTGCAGCTCTCCACAGACAGGGCTTGCATTTATTGATTATGCTGCCTTTACTCTATACGGCCAGGTTTTCTTTCAGGTATGTATGCGAGTAATGTGTAGGCATTTTTATGTAGCTCTCTAACAAATGCCTTTTTTAAACCTAAGTATGCAATATCCTTTCATTATTTTTATCTCCTAAGTTAGGAGATATGCCAAAAAAGGTTAATACACTATATGACGTGACCTACTTTTAATAAATTCACATTTGCCACTTACTTTATTAGACACCTTTCTCCCTGGTGTTCACATTTGGACTCTTTAATTATATGCTCAGCCAAAGAATTCTAATACATGAAGGCAATTTAGGAAGCAAGAAAGTAAAGCTCTGAGACATTTCCAGATACAGCAAGAAAGACAAAGGGAGGAAAAACTGTGTTGCAATTCTAGCAGGATTTGCCTTCTTGTAACCTTCAGCCTTGAAATTGTCTTTAAGATCCTAGGTTATTTCTAATTTTGGCCCTTAAATTACATCCTATACTTTCCAGACAGCCAGGACAGTCTCTCTCTGCTTTTTCTTATTATTATTCTGATGTTTAATGCACTGCAAATGGGAACTCTGGGACTCTAGACTTCTTTTTCCCTCTTGAAACCTCTAAATAATTAATTAGACTGTCGAGCTCTCACTGCTGCAAATTTCCCCTTCATGTTGGTCAGGGTGGCACACATTTATCCTTAGGCAAAGCCACAGGCTAAAATGGTTTTGTATTAACTAAACATCTTAGACTATGGCATGTTATCTCTGAGGTCATAACGTGAAATCGCTGAAGCCCAAAGAAAAAAAAAGGAATCAGTAGAGATTTGGGGTGAATGTGAGGATTAAATGGGAGTTCCAGGCAAGTTGTCAGTAAATTGAAATCCAAATCACCTGTGACTTAGCAAGGTCGTGCCTATTTATTTCAGTAGTGGCCCAGAGAAGTTCCGAGGCCCAATCTCATACAACATACTGTCTAAAGTGATCCAAGGCAGCAAGGATAGATGGTGGCTTATTTGTGAAGCCCCCTCCAAACTCTACAAATATTCATTATGATCTTTTGAATCTAAAACGAAATGCTCTCTAAGTTTTCCCACAAGACAAATGCCAACGTGCTGTGGGACAGCCCCCTGTCTTCTCACCAGGAGAGAATTATCAGCCATGCTTCAGCACTGCTCCTGGGAGTGGGTAAATGCTGGACGGCGAATGAGTGGCAGTGCCCTTTGGGCAGGCCACAGGACAAAGCACAGGTGGCAGGAAGGAGTTTGGGGGCCTGTGTTCTCCCTGGTCTGTGGTTAAACAAAGTGTTCATTTTTTAGCAGTGTCTTAATCTTCCTAACAGAATTAGAGGCTTTTTCTGTTAATAGTCAACATTTTTATGTACTGAGTGCTGTTCTGTGGAACACAGATAAGCTGTTTGGTGTAACTTAAAAAGAATGGATAAGCCTCCAGTAAGCACGCATGTACTAGACTTTAAGAGTTTACTCTCAGACATCTCTGAAAACAAAACAAAAACCAGTGGCAATGAGCCAATTCTCTAGGGAAAAAAATACAGAAACTCCAGGGATTGTCGCCTTGGCAGAGCAATCATTGAGGGAATGTGATGGGGAAAGGATGTGAATTAATTTATCCACGTCACCCACTCTTTGTCTCATCCTTTTCCTTCACAACCAATGCCTTCCATCACAATACTGAATTCAGTTTGGGGCACATATTGTCTGGCAAGTACTATGGTAAGTCCACTATAGAGAGCATTAATTCTTTAGTCATTCGAGAATGCTATCAAGCAGGAACCATTTTATTGGTAGAGAAACTAACCCTTGAAAGAAAAACAACTTGTCCTAGTTAGAGCCACAAGTGGTAGAAGCTAGATTACAACTCAGGACTGAGAACTGAAGTCAGGTGCATACGCAAAGCATGATACGACAGCCCCTGTTCCGCTCATGTTGGGCAGACATTTTCCACACAGTGTTCACCTGTCCTTGTCCCTGACATGGAATGGAATTGGGCAGTTGTTTCCTTACTGACCTTGCCAACTTCCTCTGGAGAGCAACTCTATGATTTGTGATCTCCCTTCTAAGGTCATTGCTGGAGTATTCAATTTTATCCAAAGACTGATTGTGTTAATCATAATGGTCACTCATGATACCTTACTTAGGTTCAAATAATGCACAATGTGTTGAGCAAAGTGGAACTTCAACTTTCTGATTGGTTTCATAAATTTTCTGAGATGGGAAGGGCCTAAGCAATCCGTTCTCTTCCATGGTAAAACCAAATAACCTGTGATGAATTTAGACACCAAGTAGGTTAGTTTGAAAATTGACAGTGGAACCAAAGGTTCTTGACGGCTACGTCAGCTTTCTTTCCACAATATCATACAGTGTAGTAGGGGTGTCCAACCTCCGGCCTATGGGCCACATGAAACTCAGGAGGACTATGAATGCAGCCCAACACAAAACTGTAAATTTACTTAAAACATTATGAGATTTTTTTGGTGATTAAGTGTCACAGTATATTTAATCTGTGGCTCAAGACAACTTTTCTTCTTCCAGTATGGTCCAGAGACACCAAAAGTTTGGACACCTTTCTTACAGCTCCCTTTGACTAAAAAAAAAAAAAAAAAAAAAAAAGAATACAGTCCTGCTGAATTATTAAATGTTGCAAGTGGATTTTCAATATGTAATTACAGCTTAGGCTCTGATTTAATTATTTGGATAATTCACTTCATAATTTCTCAGTTAATTGCTGCCATCCATCCCACTGTATAATTCAAACAATCATAAATAGCAGCTTGAATTTTATAAAACCATCATGCCAAAATTTCTAAGTGCTCAGCACTGAACAAATATTTGCAAAGAACTATCCATTTGCTAGATATTATATTACAGATCTGCTATCACTAGCTTGAAAACTCGCAGTTGTCAAGTGAAATTTTACATCAAAGTAACAAATACCTAACTAATTTTACTTGAATAATTACATGTATATATATATATATATATATATATATATACTCATCAAAATAATAAATATTCAGCAAAACACATTTTGTTTAGGTGTTTCTATTCCTACTTCTAGATTTATTAAAAATAAGGACATGGAAACTCCTCCATTTTCATTTCAACCACAATAAAGCTTAAAAATTAAAAGTACTTTGTATAGACAATGTCAAACATAAAAAATATAAACAAAAAAAGATAGAAAAGACAGTATTTGACATATTTCTATCTGCTAAACAATGAAGGAGTCTTAGTTATAAGTCTACTTTTTTTTCTTTTGAGTGCACCTTGAATTATAGAGTACACCAGTTACCTTCTTTGGCCTTATTTGACTCATTTCTTTCCATTTGATTATATGATCTGTTTTCATCAGCAAAGAAGACAGACATTAGCAGGGGGATAACCTCATCAAAGCAGTTATTTATTTTAGTATTCTGCATGTCTATGAGCAAGTTGCACTTGATAATCTGTAACTCAGTCTACTACATCTTACAACCTTTATTCCAATTAATCTTATGTGTGTACAATTGAATGGTAGCAGTATTCCCTTTTATTTCTGTGAATGCATTTGAGTGCAAGCAAATGCTATGTTATATATCTCTAGGAGATTTTAATTCTGGTCAGCTTTTGAAACAAAAAGAAAATAAGGTGAGGAGATGAAAAAGGAAAAAATTTCATATGCCACCCATGTATGTTGTCAAGGGGAAAGAGAGAGTGATAGCATGATTAGCTGTTTTAATTGTTTATTTGAATTCTTATTTAAATAAAATTTGGATAATGCTATCAAAGAAGCGACTCAAAAGGTAAAAAATCCAGGCAAACCTTAGTATCTCTGAAGGTGATTAATTGCCTTAAAATAGTAAAAGAGATGTCAGGATTGACAAACAACAGGTCTATGCAATATTTTCTCAGCATGATGCTAGAATTTTGAAGAACATTCTTATCAGATCCTTATCAGGTGTTTTGACTTACTTCTAGGTAAGTAAAAATCTATACCCTAGTGACTTCAGCATAAAGGCAATGGAGGAGTATAGCATAGGATGTCCCTAAGAGCTCTTCCTGCATTAGGAGCTACTATGGTCAGGTATATATTAGTCAATCACATTAGTACTATCTGTAGTATATGCCATTTAATTAAAAAAAAAACCTTTCCTAAAAAAAGTGTAAAATTTTCCACATGGGGTCACCCATTCTGGTAATGGGAAACTGGAGAGAAAACTGGATTGAAATTAGTAGGCATTTTTATCTATACATTCTCACCCCAATATTTAGATGTTTGGTACACTGGGAGAGGGCAAGACAGAAATACAACATGCCTTGGAAAGCACTGACCTCATGGCCTTGACTGGAACCCACAACTCTGGTCTGTGTTTGGGATGTGTAGCAGAGATGGTGGCTCTGCCCAGGGCAGAGGTTCTACAAATAGTAGATGCATCCAATTTAGATTTGACAAAGATACCGCACAAATTTCAAGACATCTAGGTAAACTGGGGTTGAATACAGTAGACCCTTCCTTTCCTTTTTCCTCCCTCCCTTCATCCCTCCCTTCTTATTTTTCTTTCTTCTTTCCTCTCTCCCTCATTCCCTCCCTTTCTGTCTTTTCCTTCCTTTGCTTCCATTCTTTCTCCATTTTTGACACATATATCATTAACAAGCTTGATTTTATCCATGACATATGAACATTTATAAAAGGGGTCCATTATCTATCATATCCACTCTGGGGATTCCACTCTGGAAATAGTTACACTATCAATTGGCCCATTCTCTGTACCTCTCTTTGATCTTTGGTATGGACTCTTGTACTTTTACTCATAATTCTCTAAACCTGCAATTTCCTTTCTCCTTTGTTTGCTTTCGTAAGTATATTTAAGCCACCTCTGTGGGCTGCTCTCCACACCTTCCTGAGCTTATCTTTTACACATTGACCCCCTTTTGAATTTGCCTCTCCTCCACATTTAACCAGAACACACCCAGTCAAAAACAAATATGTGATTACTTGCCTGTGTCTTACTCAACATCATTTTTTAACTTGTTACAATATTAATTATCTTCCATTTATATCCAAAAGTTTTTTGATTGGCTTTTGATTGGAAAAAGAATAATTAAATATAATAACTTAGAAAAAGGAAGAGGAAGATGATTAGCCTAGAGCAGAGAAATAGACACGATCAGAGCAGTGAGATGCAATGAATCTCTACTGAATGCATAGCATTTTGATATTCTATGCTTTTGGTCTAAGAACTTCAATAACTTTATATGCGTATTTAGGAAATGGTGTATTTGTTGCTATATGCATTTTGGAATCTGACTTATTTTGGTCCAGGTAGAGAACCACAGCATCTGCTGCCACTCTGAGGGGTGAATTTCTTGAGAAAGTAAAAATTTATGCAGAAAAATTTGCACGAGTTCTTTAGTTCTCCAGTTTTTCCAACAGGAAACATAATAAGATATTTTATGGCAAAAAATGTGTATGGTACAATTTGCTATAGACCACATGGTTTTGAAACTCTATCTTCACTGAACCTGCAGCATGAGTTGGCTGCACAGGGGATCTTTAATAGTTGAATGACTTGAATTACTAAGTGAAGTCATAAAGTATTGCTCACTTAAATGTAGAATAGTTATAACTATTGAAATTAGGTTTCATACACTCAATGCTAAACATTTTTTTCTTATAATAATGAGCTAATAGGTTCAAATGATTCCAAATCCATTTCTTATTAGAAATAATCGACTCATGTCAGCAATGAGGAGAATATTTCTCAGTGGCTGGAGGACATGCAACCACTTTTAATAGCTATGGCAACATACTAAAATATGAGTTTAACAGGAGAGTTAGGCCACCAGCTACTTAAAATACCATTTAGTGCGAGGTTTTTATTCTGTTATAAAACCATTCTTACCACTCTGTTTTTAAAACAGTAGTGCGTTTGCATGACTTTTGAAGATGCAATAAAAGCCTGGTAGATATAAGAACAGTTATCTTATGAGGTGAAATAGATGAAAGAATAATGAAACAATAATTCTCGAGAGAATCTTGTATTTCACTCCAGAAAAGCTGTAACCATGTCTAGCACACGGCCTAGAACAAAGTCAATAATTTTGGTGGATTAAAACATATAAATTGCATTAATGTGAAGGTGCATTCCTGGACGGGAATGAGGTCAACTTTGCAGGGCAGGGATTAGACAACTCTGTCAGTAAGAGTCTCTTTTCTCCTGCTGCAGCTGTGGGGCTGGCCTTTACTAATTTCCTACTGTGTGCACATTTCAGGGCAAGGTTAATGTTTTTGCTGTTCAATGGGTGAGAGCTTTAAAATCTGAGAGAAATGTCACAGGGCATCTTAAGGTTTTTTAAAGGTAGTAAAATTTATGGGCTGCCACAATGCAATCAACTCATAGGAAGAGGCAGGCAATCAATCACTCTGGGAGATGATAGATTATGTCTTAGTGGAGAGCAATTGAATGAGAGCCACTACCATCCTTTCATGGAGGAAGAGTTGGAGAGATTGATTTTTTAAGGTATTATAAAATATTAAAAGTGTATACTGTTTGTTGTCCTTCTATGAGCCTGCCCACTTTTTTTATTTCTTAACTTATTTTATTTCTTTTTTATTACTTAACTTCACCGATATTTATAAGGAATATTAAAAGCCTCCCATTGTGTGACAGCCTCTTATTTATTTATTTATAAAATTATTTTATTTCTTTTTAAAATTGATTTATTTAGTTGTTGTTCAAGTACAGTTTTCTGTCTTTTATTCCCATCCCATCCCACCCCCAGTGCTCCCTGCTCCCTCCTATTTCCACCCCCCTAATTTTTGTTTATGTATCCTTTATACTTGTTCCTGTAAATCCTTCCTTTTCCCCCCTGAAATTCTCTCCCCTCTCCTCTCTGGTCCCTGTCAGCCTGTTCTCTATTTCAGTGTCTTTGGTTACATTTTGCTTGCTTATTGGTTTTGTTATTTATTTCTTCATTTTCAGGGAGATGGAAGGGCAGGAGAAAGGGAGGGACAGAAACATTGATGTGGGAGAGAAACATCGATGTGCCACAGAACCATCAATGGGTTGCCTCTTGCATTCACCCAATAGGGGACCTGGCCCACAACCCAGGCATGAGCCCTGACTGGGAATCTAACTGGCAGTCTTTTGGTTTGCAGGCCAGCACTCAATCCACTGAGCCACACTGGCCAGGGGGTGATTTAAACACCTTACATACATCGCATAATTGAATCCCCTCAACAATTCTTTCATCATCATCATCATCATCATCATTAGTTAGAGAATTAATTAATTGATCTAGGCTTGTTCAGTCTACCCCCAGGGCCTGGCTTCACCCTCCCACAGTACTGCTTTTAGTCATTTTTAATACAGAGTCCCCGTATCTTGTCTTTCTAAATACTATTCTGGTCTTTCCTCTCATTTATGTACCTATTAGTAATACACATCTCAACTCTGAGAATAGTTTATACATATCCTGAAAAAGTTACCATGCAAAACATTTAATAATATATATTAAATGTATGCGTATATGTATGTATATGTATATGTGTATACATATGGATCTATGGGGTGGGTGAGACAAAAGTAGATTTACCATTGTTTGTGTAGAAAACAATACAATAATTAATCAACAATAATACAAGTTTAAACTTGTGTTTTATCCACTCACAACTGTAATTGTACTTTTGCTCCACCCTATATAGATAGAAGCATACATACATGCATACATATAATGAAGATATAAATACACACTCTTGTGTCAAATTGGATGGGTAGTATTTGAGGGCAAGATGATACTTTAATAGTCACTTTATTGGATTTAGTAACTGTTATGAAGTGAATCGTATCCCTTCAAATTGGTACTGAAGCCCTAACCCCAGATGTGACTGTATTTGGAGATAAGACCTGCAATCAGGTAATTAAGGTGAAATGAGGTCTAAAGGGTAGGCTCTGTATCAATAGGGCTGGTGTCCTTGTAAGAAGAGGAAGAGGCAGCAGGAATGCACACACAAAGAAAGTCCATGTGAGGAGACAGGATGAAGACAGCCACCTGCAAGCCCAGGAGCACCCAAACCTACTGACACCTTGATTTTAGACTTTCAGACTCCAGAACCGAGAGGAAATAAACTTCTGTTGTTAAAACCAGCCAATCTGTGGTCGTTTGTTATGGTAACCATAGCAAACTAATAGAATATCCATCACTATAAATGATTTCTATGAAGCCATTTTTTGATGAGTGTTAGACAATTACACTTTAAAATCACAGTGGGGGATATAAATGGGATCAATCTTTACATGAAAAAATAAGACTTTGGAATAATCTCTGTGGTGTACAGTGTACTCTAATGCCAGCTCTACACTCAAAATTGGTGTTGGAAATGTTGAACACATTTCCACTGCATGAAAGTTGAGGGTGGCTACATGGAGCAGATTGTTCATCTCTAATCAATTTTACAGTAGATACATTTCACATGGCCTTCAGTCTAACATAAAAATAATCTGTCCTTAAAGATTACACAAGCCTAGAAAAGAGCCCAGAACCTGAAACTGTTGAACGTACTTTGCAGGCCGATTGCTGACAAGAGGCTCTGGCGTGTCAGTCTTTGGAAATTGAAAGAGGTTTGAAGGTACCTTGTTTACTACAGACGATAACATAGTATAGTTATCACCATTTTTATCCCACAGATTTTGATGAAAATGCATATTATCCTAAGGGATTTCACTTGGCTTTCAGGATAACATGCAATTGGAAGGTTAAAATTCAATTAAAATCACACTTACAAGGAGGACAGATCCATCATGATGAAGATTCTGAGTGTGGGCTTTCTCCCAGGCCCTCTCTCTTTCATCCTTTCCTGAGAACATCCTATCTACTCTATGAATCAGACATTATCATCTCTAGTTATATTTCATTTCCAACTCTAGACTTATATATTGAACTTTCTAAGGAATAGTTCTACTTTGAAATCACTCAGGCAACTTACACTCAACATTTCCCAAGCTGATCTCTAGATTTTACCCAATTTGACCAATGTCCATTTATTAAACTTCACCCTGTCTATTTCCCTCTATTCTAAAAAAAAAAATGGTACACTAATTCATCCAGTTGCTCCAGCCAAAATATATTGGCCATTTTTATTTGATCTCCCTCTCTTATCCAATCCATTTCATTTTCACTTGTCTTTTCAACTTGGAGATGATAATGAATTGAGGAATTTATGACAAAAAAAGTTTCAGTCATTGACAAGTGCAAGAACTATTTTAAAGATTTAATTAAAACACCTGGTGAACCTCCAACAGAATAGAACTAGAGACAGATACATTACAATGAAATGAAACAGGAAATTATTGAGCTGGAGTATGTAAGAGCAGTTAGGAAAGGAGTGAGGAGCTAGCAGGAGAATGACAAAGGGATCGCTGTACCCTGGGCAACCTGAGCAGCGAGGAGGAAGAGAGCAGAACAGAAGAAACTGAAAACGTCATGAGCTTCACATGTTCTGGAAACATTTCACAGCAATGAATGAAATAGAAAGTCTTTTTTAAAAATTAGCATCATCTTAAAATGTATTTTACTGATAAAGTTAGGGTGCTGTGAACTTTTTCAATTTAATTATTGTTCAAGTAAAGTTTTCTGTCTTTTACTCCCATTCCAGCCCATCTAGGTTGATTTATGTGCCAACATAATTCATCTTAGTCAAACTGATCTATGACATTCTTGTTTGTAATCGCATTTAGCAGAGGCACCAAATCCCAAGGCAAGCACTAGAAAAATTTCACAAGCCTGTTTTTTGAAAATGTAATATTAATAATTGGGATCAAAATGTTGTCATTATGAAAGCTTTTTAAGTGGCATTTTTAACCAAGAATTTTAAAGATGCTGAATTTAGACTTTCCTGTATAAAATAAGGCAAAGCAAATTATAAGCTGAGTCTTGTATTAAGAAGCTTTCCCTACTCACAAATATATTCAGTCTTAACTAGCATACATTTCAAATTCTTCTGCCTCCCCCTCCCAATGTTATATATAGCTCCGCGATGTAATGTATTCTTCTCACGACGTTACGGTCCTTAAAGGTCAGTGCAGCTGATTAGGCGCTCGCTCCGGTATCCCAACCATCCCCTCTCCCACTTCCCACATCAGACTGACAGGGCAGAAACCCAAGAACATCTGACAGAACCAAATCTTCTACAAAAGCAGTGAATGTGGAGTGATTTTAACACTGTGGTTTTATTGTCAGCAGACCAGAAATTGCATCAACAATTTCCTGACAATAGTATTCTTGAGAAAAATTTTATACAACACAGTGTCTATCATCTGACCCTGACCTCCAGACACATGGCTTTTAACTGTGAAATCTTTCCCAGCATCTCAGACTTCTGATTTTTTTCCCCTTAAGCATTGAAACAAACATGAACAAGAGGAATCTTTCCACTTTCATACATAAAAGCAGCTGTAGGACAGTGGAAAGGACACATCTACTTTCAAGATGGAGACCAGAGTCTTGGCACCATTGCTTCCCAGCAGTGGGCGCTTGTATGAGGAACCTCAGCATCTCCACCTGTATCTGGATCTAATGAGACTCTCACTTCAGAGAGTAGGTGGCGAGTGTGGGGATCAAATAGAAACCATGAGCATGAAAGTGGTTTAGAGAATGGAAATGAAGTGTTGCACTATAGAAGGACTACATGGGTGAGAGTTCTCATTAGAATTGTCTTACAGCATTTTAAGTAACAACTTCCTACATATTCTCTCCAATACGTTGAAATCTCACCTTATAACCCCATACCCCAGGGGATATAACAGAAGAAAAATTAAAACTTGTAATTTTGAAAAAATGTTACATCTTGGTCATGTTCATATCTATATTTTAGATATTATTTGAACTTTTAATTACAGCTTACTTACATTCAATATTGTTTGGTTTTAGTTTCAGGTGCACAACATAGTGGTGAGACAATCATTTACTATACAAAGTGATCCCTCTGATATTTTAAGTACCTAGCTGTCACCAAACATAGTTATTACAATATTATTGACTATATTTCTTATGCTGTACTTTACATCCCTGAGACAATATTATAACTACCGGTTTGTACTTCTCATTTCCTTCACCTTGGGTTCAAATCTTGACACCTCTATTTGCTCTCTGTGACTACTGCCATGTTAATCACCCCCTGCAAAGTCTACAGCTATTCCAGCTATGGAATGTAAAGGTTACTTGTAACTCAAGGTTATGATAAGGCTGAAGTGAGACGATGTTGTTAAATTTCTCACACATAATGAGTTTTACTTCACAGTAGCGAGTTATATTTTCTATGAAATCAGGAGATAGTGTCATTAAAGCGAGTTTGCCTAAATTAGAGTATCACTCAATTTAACATGTTATAATCCTGACATGTTAATATATGAAAGATGTACATTCACCAATCACTGCGATGATTCTATTTGTGGAGGGAAAAAGCAATTTCTCCTTATATTAACATTGTATTTCTCTGTGTGTGTGTGTGTCACTCCCAGAGAGGTGCATGTGCACATGGACATGCACACACTTTTGCTGTCACCTATCTGTGTTTATAACCATGTGACATTTTCCCATATATTCTACTCTATACATCACATCAACCCAATAATGAATTCAGAATTTTATGTGCTGCTGGAACAGCACATGAAATTCTGTTGCTCTTCTAATTTTTAACAATATTCCAACAATGCTAATATATGCCAATTAGATAATACTTTGAACTGTTTAGACACTTGTTTAAAAAGTCATAGTATTAATGCATTTAACATTTCAGTATGTTAGAATGTTTCCAGTTGTTTAATTTAAAACATATTATCAGTTGAGATAACATTTCAGATTGTGAGAACCGAGAATCCCTTTTCTATAATGATATTTTATTGAATAAAAATTTGAAAACTATTTTGAGAAATGTTAAAAGTTATTTACATGATATGTCACATAACAAACTCCTTGTGGGAAATGAGAATGTTAAAATTTCAAAAGTGCAGTCACAGCAAGTGGTAGGTGAGGCCCAAAGATAAATCACGTCCCATTTTTTGCCATGCTGTGAAGAGACTGCTGGCTTTTAATCATCCTGATGTGCCGTATGTAAATTCCATCAAAAGAGAAGTTTGGTAAATGTTATGTTATAATGGGAAAAACAATAAAAAGTCATGTTATATAATCACAGGGAATACATTTATAAGCTCTATATGTTTATAATAGACATAATAAATATCCACTACATATAAAATGAATATATAACAAAATATATTTTATATATTTATATAAATCTATATAAATCTATACATATCTCTTTATAAATGTTTATAAATAGATTTATGAACACACACACACTCCCATAGTCTAATATCATTAATAATATTCCACTGATCTGGCTATACATAGCTCTCATATTCACTAAATCTTTTCCCTACTTTTGTGTACAAACAGCAAATCTCTCAATTGCCAGATGTCTGTGTATTTACCCCTAGTTTAGTGAAGGTCACTACGAAGTTCCTCGTTAAAAAAAAAAAAAGATACAAGGACTCTGTATTAAGCAATCCAGTGCAACGAAAATGAAAGTCCAAACCACCTAAGATAAGTATCTCACATAAAACTTGAGGTAATCAATGAAAACTAGAATTACTCTTGGCGTAACCAAAAAAGAGTATCTCTGATGACCTAAAAAATAAAAAAGAAAGAGAACAAAAGCAATTCAACCATTAAAAGCTTCCCTGAAAAGGCCAATCTTGAACATAAACATCAATTAAAAAAAACAAAACAAAAAGAATAGCTGCTGTGCTGGTCAACCAAGACAATTTTCACGATTTGTTATACTTTCTGTTTTATTGGGCTTGTAGTGTTCCTTTGAAATTTCCCTTTTCTTATGATGCAAGGTGATATCCTTTCTCACTTTTGCCTATTTTTCATTTAAATAATCCTCCCTTCTCTACAACTTTTCTCCTGTTGTTATCATTGTTCTTCAGATCAAGGTTTCCTTTCTAATAGTGTCTCCACTAAACAGAAAGTGTCTTCATTTCCTTTCTGTATTTTGCTGTCTAAATACCCCAGCTCTTCCTACCGGTCTGCGGTTTCCCGGCACTGTATTTCTACTGCACGACAATTTGCAGTTGCATTGCTGGGACAAACAAGAGTCCCCAAGTTTCACTAACAAACCATCCAGTTACGCCACAAGAACCACATGAGGACACAATTCCACCAATTTAAAATGTTCTTTCTTCTACACACAGGCATTAGCATGTGATAGCCAGCCGACCCTGTAGGGCCAGCTGACCCTACAGCAACCCCTACAGGGTCACTCCACTCTGGCTTTGCTTTTCCACCCAGCCGTGCTAATTTCCCTTCTGTGGCTTCCAGGAATACATGTTCACTTGCAGCATCATGCTGTCCATTTCCGCTTTCCCTAAAGCTGAGAGTCCTTGGACAGAAGGAACGGAAGCTGCTTTGAAAAGAGGAAATAGGGCATCCTACCAGGCTAACACACAGCACCAAGGATCACAGGGGCAGACAACATCATTATCTTTATCATCCCCCACGACCAGAGGCAATGACAAGAGGCAACAGACTCCTTCAGAGGGGATGGCATCATGTTCGGAACAAGGAGTTGCCGCCCAAGTTAACTGCAAACTACTGAAACCACATCAAATATGGAATCAACCCTCTCAGGCCACCTATTTTAGATGGACAATTCTATTAGACAGTGTGTTATTTCAGGTCTATGCAGAGGCTGGTAGCAAAGGGCTCCAAATCTCTAACAATATCCAATATTCATATGTGCATAAAGTGAATCCTGTCCTATCTGTCTTTTGATTAGGAGAAATTTAATGCTTCAGTTCTTTGTAATGTTTGTTGTTTCTTTATACCCAGTGTGTAGATTGAATGGCAGGTGACATTTCATAAGATTTAAATAAGGTAAGAAATTAATCAAATTAACATACTGCTTTTCTAAAGTATAATGAGTAATTTGCATATAAAGTGCAATCGAGTCTGTAAATACAAAATGAACTTCAAATTACTGAGGCACATCGTGAGCTGCATTTGTTACATATTATAAGACAGACATGAAGAAAGAGTCTTGTAAATATTTCCAACGCCAGCTGATTTATGATACATTTTGTGCCTGTAATGGCAGGCTTAGCCACTGGAATACTGAGCATCCCTGTACCTAGAGAATTTATGACTTCAATTTGACATAAACAACAAAAGTAACCATTCTTTGCAATCATTTTCTTACTTGGCTCTGAAAAAGCACTTAAGGTAGTGATTTTAAACCCTTTTTATCTCACGGCACACATAAACTAATTACTAAAGTTCTGTGGCACAACAAAAATATATCATTTTTTGACGGTCTGACAAAAAATAAGTATAGTTTTGATTCACTCCCACTGGGCAGTTATTGTTGTGTGGGCTGTTGTAATCTTTTTAATTTGACAATCCAAGGGAAAAAAGGGCAGTGCCCCAAACTAAATAGTTAGGCATTGCATGTTTTAAAAATTCTTGCAGCACACCGGTTGAAAATTGCTAACCGAAGGCTACCAGTCTGCTAGGAGAACATAAGATAGGAAAAAATGAGGACCTTGAATCATATTTATGTAAAACATAAATTACATAAAATTAAAAGAATGAAAAAGAGACAAAATGTACTCATTTTATAGCCTTTAAAAGTGTACTTTAGGTGACGGTCTAGTTAGGTTCCGCAGACATCCTTTGCCGAGAGCCAGAAAATAAACATATTAGGCTCTGTGCGAGATACTATTATCTGTCAAACTACCACTCAATACTGACTGCCTTTTCAGAGTGAAACACTAATACATAACACTTAAAAGGAATGGGTATGGCTGTGCTCACATTAAACATTATTCACAGTAACAGGCTGTGGGCCAGATTTGACTAACGGGCCATTTCCTTGCACCTGGTCTAGAACAGGCCTGTGCCTATAGCACTTTCTTTGATGATGGAAATAATCTATATCTACTGGTAACTACTGAGGATTTGAAATATGGCTACCATAACTAAATAACTAAATTTTTTAAGTAGTTATTTTAGTTAATTTAAGTTCAAATTTAAACAGCTACAACTGGCCAGTGGGTACTGTATTGATCAGTACACATGTACATGGTTCTATGTAACAACAACAGTTGAATAACAACAGAGATAGGAAACATTAACACTCTAAGACAATAGACTGTTTTAAAAAACAGATAATGCAAATTTAACAAATGCTGTTCAAACAAAAATAAATTCAGTATTTTCCTAAGTGGATAATGAAATTTTTTCTAAAGAATACAAACAGGAAAATATCAACATATGGTGTACATCTAAGTAAATATTCAGATTTCAGTTTTGCTAGGGTTGAACCATAATATTTTACATCTTAGCTTCTTTGACAGTGGCATTTCTAAAATAATAAGGACCAAATATTTTACAATACCAGCAAGAAATTTGAAGACAGAGAGATTCTGGGCTATTACATAAAAGTTTGCTCTTGCTTTAGAATTTATGAGCTGATTATAAATTAAGTAAAAATCAAAGAGCATAATATAAACTAACTTTCCAACATCCAGATGGCCTCCTTGGTGCGTGGCTTCTGACTTGGCTAAAGATCAAATTCACCTTCTGCTTCTTCTGTGTCTAAACTGGCCCTTGATTATAGCTAATGACCCTCAGCTGCAATAATTCTTTAACATACTATCTGCCCTATTTCTATTTGGATTTTCTGGGCTTTAGTTTTATTGCTTTCAGGAGAAAAGCATTTGCAATAATCACCATGACTGAAAAAAGACATAGATAAATATGCATACATGTCTAGTTATTATAATATTATTGACTATATATATGAAATGATCATATTGTTTTGGAAAAAGATATATATAGTTATTACAATATCATTGCCCATACATATATAAAATGACCATGTTGATTTGGCTCATGCTGCTTGGCATTTAAATAAAATTCACGCAGGTCATATTTTCATTCATGCCTAAACTTTATGAAATCTCAGAAAATCTGTTATGCTGTGATAATGGAGAAAATAAAATGGAACAAGCACCTCTAAAAGAGTCACTTAAAATGAAATCAGGACGCAGTCAGGAAATGAGGCCTATGTATGTCTCACGTCACAGCTCTTAGAATTGCTGTGAAGTCGTTGCCTTGCTGCTAAGCCCAGCTCAACGCTGAACCACCAACCCCCTGGATCAATGAGCGCTACAGGGGCCTAATAAACTTTACCTTCTCTTCAACATGGTGACCAGATCATCTGCATTCCCCACCTCGAAAGGAACCAATCTCTTTCAACAATCCGCACCCATCTTTTATATAATGGGCCTAACCAATCCCAAGTGACCCAGCTGACAGCCTTCCTTTCCCTACAGGACCTAAATGAGAGCAATTCTTCTGGTCTTGCCTTTGTAAACCCTGTCTTTCTTCATTCTTTCCAGAGCTCAATTCGAGTTGCTACCTGAATCTGTGCCTCCCGGACTGCAATCCTTTCCTTTGCCCAAGTAAATGTATTTGTTATTATTTTTCCCCACTTCATAAAATCCTACTTTATTTTTTTATATTTTGATTCTAGCTTACATTTAATGTTACTTTGTATTAGTTTCAGGCGGACAGCATAGTAGTTAGACAGTCATCTACTTTACAAAGTGCTCCCCCTGGTATTTCAAGTACCCATCTGGCACCATACAGTTATTACAATATTGTTGACTTCATTCCCTATGCTGTACTTTACAACTTCATGAAAATGTTGTGATTGCCAATTTGTACTTTTAATAACCCTCAACTTTTTTCATCCAGACCCCTATTTTTATTCTACTTTTTATTACAACTCTAAACTTTTTTTTGGGGGGGGGAGTTAAAAGCTGGAACCATATTTTTGCTTTCGCGGAAATATTTTAAAAAATTAGTTTTGGGTTAGGTGTCAAAGTTGGACATTTTAAAGCATGTAAATGATTTCTAATATAAATCACAGTCAAGCTCACCATCAGTGCTATGGATTACCACATAAGAAATAACGACCTCTGTCCCCATCTGGTCCATACAGAAGAGGAAATAAATGGTTTGCTTATAGAGAAACCTACATACGCTGAATTGCCTAGGTGACTAACTCAGATATGGACAACACGGATACAGCTAGGTGTTCTGAGACTTTTTTAAGGCTTAGAGAACCAATGAAATATTGAGTCTCCAGCCGTTTGCAACTGAACACTGACGCTTCTGTTATTAAAATCATAAAACAGTCTTTACATGGGTAGAAATTAATGATTGTCAGTAACTAGAGTACAGTGGGCTTAACTAGAGGAAAACTGTAGCTCAAAATTAGTGATTTACTCTTTTAGGAAATTTGAAGGTATTTAAAATGCTAAAAGTCTATAAAGGCACCTATCAATTTAAAGAAAGAAAAAAATGCAAATCTTGTTCTTGGGACAGAAATGACACATGTATGTTTATGAAGATGGTGGTTTTCTAAATTGCATAAATTTCATGCCAATAGTAACAAGTACTTTAAATTATTACAGTTTGAGCAGGAAAAGCACTGCCCAGTTTCTTCAGTATTAACATTAAAACTGCCTACATGCTTCCTATGTTTATTTTTGTCATTTATAACATGTTAAATCATAGACATGTACCATTTATAAACCAATGCAGTAACAGTATTCAGAGCAACTGAAGTGTTGACTGCATGAAGAATGCCTGCTTAGTTTCATTTCCCATTTCCCTAAGTGTATGTCTTTTTAATCTATAGATTGTGAAAATATCTTTGGATTAGAGGAGAAAATAATTTCTTCATAGGCATGTTTTTCTACCTATGTTTGCTGAATATAATATTTTGAGAGAAGAAGATGAGAAAGCAGACCACCCAAGCCAGAGAATTACAAATAAACACAACAGGAAAAATAGTGAACGTGCTCTTGTAACTATAAACAGTTACTTGAACTAAAAATATCCCTTTAACTAAACTTTGACACTAATAGACATTATTTTACAATCCCTTAATCACTTTTGGTTAAGCCTCTACACTCACTCTTCAAATGGTAAATCACCCTCAAACCACAAAATTCTAACAGCTCTAGATAGTTTACCAGCGTTAAAACTCACAAAGATTAAGCTGTTTAAAACACAAGCAACCACACTACGCAAAAAAGCCTCATTACATCTTTTTGGTTCTTACCTTCGGGGGTGAGTGAAAATTATTATGATCATCCTCCAACTTATGGAGAAATTGATAATTCATCTAGTCATGAATTTGTGAGAAAAAAAAAGTATGAATGAAATAATGAGCAACCAGAAGGAAACTTAAGAGCTGCTCTTAAACAGCAAGTACAGCCCTGACTGGGGTGGCTCCGTGGGTCAGGCATCTTTCCCACCAACAGAAAGGTTGTTGGTTCAACTCCTGGTCATGGCACACTCTTGCATTGCAGGCCAGGTCCCTGGTTAAGGGGTGAGAAGCAACTACTCTGATCGATGTTCCTCTACCTTTCCCCCCCTTTATAAGTTAAAAAATATTTTAAAAAGTCAATTATGATTTCAGTAGATGGATGATCAATGAATACAATTCACATGTGAAAAATCAGTGTTAAGTGTCTAATGGAAAGAGAAGTAACCGACCTCTCTCCTGAGGCAGGTTTATATATATAATTCTCAAAATGTTCTGATGAAGAGAATATTTTTGTACGATGTTATTGACAAGGGATCTGAATTCCAAGAATATTGGGAATCCTCCTGAGGTCATATGGTAATGCATTTTTAATATATATCAACTTACTTATAAACCCATAATATTAAGTATTATGTTTTATAAGGATTATAAAACAAAACTAATTTCTAACACCTGTATCTATTCTTTTATTTTTATGCATTTTAAATGATTATTTATTAGGTGTGTTCTTTGTGTAAGACTGTGCCTGATGCTGAAATTATGATGGTAATCAAGAAAGATACCACAACTAACCCAAAGAGTTTACCCGGTGGGAAAGAAATCATATACAAATAAATGCAAATAAATGTTTAATTACATATTCTGATAAATGCCGTGAAAGAGAAAAGCAGCGAGATAACAGAAAGAATAAGAGGGAACTTTATTTATAAGGTCTTGGAATTCAGAGAGGGCATCCTAGGAAATAACATTCGAACAGGGACCTGAAGATGAACTACCCAGAAAGGGAGTGAGCATGAATATCATAGGAAGAAGAAACGGTGCCTGCAACACCCATGAGGTGGGAGATACATTCCAAGAGCTGAAGGAAGGTCAGTGTGGAGAGGAGCAGTGAATGATGGGAAGGGGCTCCACATGGGGCCACAGTGATAGAGGCAGCAGATCCTGGGCAGCACATCACATTAGGATGGGATGACATTTGGAGGCGGGCCTTTGGGAAGTAATTAGGTTTACATGAGGTTATGAGGGTGGGACCCTATGATGAGATTAGTGTCTTTATAAGAAGAGAAAGAAACCAGAGCTCACTCTCTTTGTCAGGTGAGAAGGCAGATGTCTGTAAGCTAAAGAGAGCCCTCATCAGGGAACCAAATCAGCTGGCTTCTTAATCTTGGACTTGCCAGCCTCCAGAACTCTGTGAAGTAAATCCCTGCTGTTTAAGCTGCTCAGATGTATTTTGTTATACCAGCCCAGGCTAAGACAATGATCTAAACCATCACTTACGTTTTTAAAGGGTAGCCATTATAGCAATTAGAATTTAACATTAAGCGAATAGCATACTAAAAAAATAACAAGGTTTCACACAGTACCAAGGATTAATTAAATCGCTTGCTGAATGAATCAGTGAATATAAGACAAGTCCGGCAGCTCTTTTTGTTCTAGTACAAAAAGAGTAGTGTATTAATCCCAATGCAACCATATCCACTGTGAACCTATTTTACAAAGTTCAAAAAAGCTTCAGAAGCATAAAACTGTTAACTATAAGCAGAAATTGGAAGTGTACTTAAATTTCCAAGTATAGACTAAGGTTTCAGTTCTTTATTTCTGGAACCAGAAAACACTGAGTTTAATGTTCAATACCAACAACTATTACTTTTTGTCTGACATTAAATAAACTATTTCATTTTTCATGAACTTCCTAACTTCATTTATAACTGGAAGACTAATACATTTTTGACTGGTAGTTGGATGATTAAATAAAGTAATATACACAAAGTTTTGCAACACTTAATATTTTTCTTAATATGAAAGAGAATCCCCCTCCCCCCAAAAAATGCCCAGAATCATCTTCTAGAAAGGTGGGCCACTTGTAAATCCAAGCTTCTCCCAATAGGTGAGTGTTCTATGGACCCCTCTGTAGCAGTGTCCCAGCTGCAGTTGTTGAGTTTGGCTCCAGCGAATTTTTTTGAAGACTCTTTCAACATGTTTGCTCATTTCATTAGGGGTGATTTATGAGTGTACCTGCCCACATTGAACTGACTGTTCTGCAGTTTTTGACCCAAAACGGAATGACCCTCATGTCCTACCTTCTTTATTCACTCAATCTTGAGCCAAGAAACTTTTTTGTTCCTTTCCCTGAATGAAACAAATCCTCAAAGGGAAATGTTTTCCCAAAGTGGAAGGGGTGAAACAAAAACCAGCAGAAGCACTCAAAGGCATCAAAATCGAGGAGTTCAAAAATTGTTTTGAACATTTGGAAAAAAATCTTGATGGGTGTATTGAATCAAATGGAGAGTACTTTGAAGCTGACTGAAGTTTAAACAGGTAAGGATAAATACACAATCTTTTATAAATAAATTCTGGGATTTTTTGGGTCCCCCCATACAGTTAACTATTTCCCTTGTTTGGTTGTTTTACTGTTTAAAAGTAGAATGATTTGTAAAGGAAATAGCATTTAGAATCATGGTTAAAGATCATATTTAGTTTTTGTTGGTTTTATTGCTTTGTTTTCCCTGAGAGATAAATTTTTTGTTACAAAGAACACATATATCACTAGAAGGAGTGCTCTAGATTAGTGGTGGGAGACAGGCATCCCATGAAGTCACCCAAATTAATCCTTTGCTTCTGGCATACTTGGCCTGGGTAACTTCTTACCTGTCTATAAAGACAGTAACAGTCGCTGCAATAGTAATGCTGGCATTAGCTGCAGCAGTGGTCATAGCTAACATTTACATTACAATGTGTACATCAGGCCCTCTTCTAAGCATAACAACACTCAAGGTAAGTATATTAATTGCCTCCATTTATTACCAAGAATGTTGAAACATAAGAGGTCAAGTAAGCAAGGTGTTGAATGCCATGTTGTTATTAGTAGAAGAGCTGGACTTTGAACCCAGGAAGCTTAATCAAGATTCTGAGCTCTTAACCACTAAGTTAGGACGAGAAAGAAAGGGTTCACATGTGCATGTCCATGTGTGGGTATGGAAATGCTGACGTTTCCCACAGTTATTTTAGACCTAAGCTACTCTAGAATTTTCTTCTCAAAAATGGCATAGACAAACGTGGCAGCAAGCTGATGTGTGGCCCTCGGGTCATCTGCAATAATTCCAACAGGAGGGTGAGAGCAGAGGGTGGTGAGCAGACAAATCTGAAAACGTAATCAGACAGGTAGGTCCTCGAGAGCTTGGCCAGTGGAAAAGTGTGTAAACCCACAAGGTGACACAATGGGGAAGTTCTGTGCTTGTGAGATTGTGGTACAAGTGGCATGTGTCTGCAAGTGCAGATAGGAGACAGAATCAGACTGAGAAATACAGTCTCAAAGATCACACATGAGGAATGGACTGCTGAAACATTTTACCAAAGAATATTTGACAGAAAGGAAGATCAACTCAAAGTAGACTGAAAAAGATGTCACACAGAAAGAGTATAAAATACTATTAGGGGGATAATGTGATCCTTACTAAATGATTCAGAGTGATGCTGATGCGAAACGGTTTACAATACTACCACGAAAGAGATGCACGTGATTTTAAGAATGGTTATGACCTTTGGCAGGCCTACAAAATGCGGATTTTTTAACATTGTTAATTTGTAGCTTTTGTGACAGAAATTATGTTACATTATAAAGAATAAGCAAGACATGCTGAACCATAACTTATAAAAAGTGGTGGCTGTCTCCTTAATGTTGCTCATTTTTGTATTATTCTAAGCCTTCACTAAGAGTCTTTTGACAGTGTCAGAGCCAAAAACAATATTTAAAAGGAAACAATAACAAATTGCCATATTAATTTTGTATATAAAATTAAGTGCATTTACTGAAAAAGGCATTTGAATATTTATTTCGGTGCAGTTTGTGGAAGTGGCAATACAGGACTATACATTCCACAGAATTATATGTGTGTGTGTGTGTGTGTGTGTGTGTGTGTGTGTGTGTGTGTATTTAGGGCAGGAAATAGCAAGCACTAGTATGGAGTATTTGAAAATTCTGATATGAGATTCATATCTCTAAGACTAAAATATCCAAAGAAATTGTTTTATAAAAAGGAGGCTTAAGCACTGCAGAAAAAAGTAGAAAAAAGTGTGGGTCATAACTAACATTCCACCCAACAACAGAATACAAAACCTTCCAAAATACCATGAAATATTGCCAAGCTGGAACATATACTAGAATATACAAGGGATTTTAATAAATTTAAAAGGATTCAAGTCACAGCATGCATTCTTTGAACACATTAAATGAAAATTCAGAAACAGAATGTTTTCTCGATAATTTCTAAATTTTGGAAATAAAATAACACACATCTAAACAAATGAATGAAGATGAAAAACACTATATGACTATTTGTAAGATGCCAAAGCAATACTTTGAAGGGAGTTTATACCCATATTAGCAAAGGAGAACATTCTCAAATCAATGACATGAGGTTTCACCTTAAGAACCTAGAAAAATAATAGTAAAGTATGCACAATAGAAAAAAGAAGAAAGAAAATAATAAAGATCAAAGGAGAAATTATTAAAATGGAAAACCAAAACATAAATTAATGAACAAAACGCTCAATAAAATCAATCATCCTCTGGCCATTATTTTGGGTGGTAACTCACAAAGAAATTTCTAGTTTGATTAGAGGTAGAGTTTCTTTTGGATGATTTTTATAGTGTTAGATGGTTTCATCATAGCTGGGACATATATTGACACTTTTGTATTCATAAATGAATAGCCTCCTCAAATTATATTTATCTCTAATTAACCCACAATGTATTAAATATATTTGTGATTGAACCATCCAATAAATACTCCATTTTTCTTGTTTGGTTAAGTTGTACTTGTCCACCACTGCTAATTTTCTGCTGATCTAGAAATAGATCTACAAACTGTGTTCTTTCTCTCTGTGGTCAATCTTTATCACAACACAGTTCTAGGACCTTCCTGTGCTCTGATGCTTTCTCATGGACAAAAGAGAGAAAATAAATCAGTTTCTTATACAGTGTCAGAGATTCACTCCGATTGATATTATTTATTTTATTATGAATGTTTACACTGAAACTAGAGGGAAAATTCAGATATGCAAGCAATTAGAAAGATATATATTTGGGGAAAAATTTTTCCTTGCCAATGAAAATATGAGTGCATGTGTTTTTGTTTATGCATATCTGAACATTTTGACCTACCATTTTATTGACTGCTTAATAAATACACTAAGTACTTTATCTATATGATTATATTTTTTATATTCAAATGGTCCTGAGGGCTATATTTCATTATTAACCCCATTAAAGATAAGGGAAGAGAGACAAAGCTCATGCATCTATCCTTACTTCACACATGATGAATCTATGAGCCAGCTGTAGATACATCTAACTCATATTTTTTCTGATGCTGCTTTCTTTCATTGAGCTATGATTGATGTGAAATTAAAATATGCTTGGTCATTCATTGCCTCACTGTATGTTGGAGGCTTTCTAATTCCAAGAGCTGTTTCATGAAAAATAAATTAAGATGCATGAGAATCTTCCCCTACCTCCATGCCGTGCTCAAGTTGCACAACTTGCAAGGGATATATGCACACAAATGAAAATGTAATCTAGCTAATGGGTGAGAGTCTGGTCAGAGATGTTTATTTATTGCCCTTCACTCAGTTTCCTTGCTTTTCTGAGGCAAGTGGGCTATAAACTATACTTTCTATTTCCTGTCAATTTCTAGTTCATAGTATTGCATATTCATTGTTTGATATTTTCTATGAGATCTCCTGGACTTACTGTCTGCCTCCTTCTCTCCTTTCTCTCCCTGAAAATCCTGATGCTGGGCATCCAAGGCTTACCATGCCTGTGTCTCTGCATCCCTAATTCCTAAACCCTTCGATCTGACCTTCTGACACATGTCCTTCGTACTTTAAAGATCAGAACATAATAAGTGTGTTTATCTATTGCTCCCACTATTTAGGCAGCAAATTCCCAAGTTTCTTAATTTCTTAGTGGAACAGAAAAGGAATAGAATAAAGCCCAGCAGCAGTTAACAGATATAATCTATAAACCCGTTTTTCTGGAATTGCATTTTCAATATTTATTATTCAGTAATAAAAATTGCAATTAATTGCTATATGGTATCTAAAATATCAATCTTTGTTATATCACATCTTACCTACAACATTAAGTTTTTATAGTTATTTAACAGGGTGAGCTCTCTGCTATGAAGAAATGACAGAAATAATAATTTATTTTGTAACTGTTTTGTTGCATGGATAGCATGAAGTGTTTCTACAAATGTCATTTAATTCTCTTTACAGCTATAACAATTATTATCAGAAAAGAAAAATAGTTTTGGAAATATTCTCAGATTATAAAATGACTATCTATATTAATACATACGTGGACACTGTGTGTATGTCTGTGTGCATGAGAGAGATAACTAAAGAGAAGCAGGCAAGGGGGAGCATAGGATACTTATATGACTACCTGACACATAACAGAAAGTCAGTGAAACCTGAATGAGTAAACTGAATTAGTAAAGTGAGAAGAGATTATAGAAAGATAAAATAGATAAGAAATCTACAAAAGTGTAAAGGAGCAAACTCTTTAAAAAAAGAGGGGTATTTTCCCCAAACCACAGCATTCACCAAGAGATGGATGAAGATCATTGGAATATCCTCGACCTCAGAAAGTCTCTGGGGTGCTCTGGACCAGGTGATTTTCACTGCCTGAGGGAAGGCTTACCTCCCCATCAATGTGAGTGGTCCAAAGCACTATTCTTTTTAACTACTTGAGTACCACCACAAAGCATATAAAAAAGGGTTCTATGTCATTTCCTGCTCTTTCCCTGATTTTCTAAGTGACCTTACTGAATGTGTGAATTAGCTACAGGATTTTCTGTTGACTGGTTATCTTAAATAATCATTGTGTTTTAAATAATACTTAAAAATCTTCAAAAATCAATTTGTTTAATTTTGTTAATTTTTAATTACTTCTTTTCAAAATATTAATTTATAGAAATGAATTACTTTTAGTAAAAATCACATGCTTATAAACTATTAAGCAAACATATCCTAAACAGTGCTTTGTTTCAACAAAGAAAGATTAAAAATAAAAGAGTGAATGAAATTATCACACTTAAATGCAAAGGGCATAGATAAGCATATAGCCATAGTGGCCAAAAACACTGAATGTAAGAAAAAATGAATATAGTTAGCTAAGGCTTAGGAAACTTTCATATATGATTATATAGTTCTGTGGGAAAAAGTCTAATTCCTCAAAAATAGTCTATTTATTACAGTTGCTTAGTTAGGTATATAATGAATTTTCTTAAAATTTATATATATTTATATATGAATATGCACTTATATATTTATTTAAATATATATTTATACATTTATAAATATATTTATATTATATTTATACATACCTGTGGTACATTCAAAGTTAAGTAGAAAATATAGTTATGCAGAAATCTGTTCTATGTATCCACTTTTCTTTAGATTTTTGGATATTTTGAGACAAGTGAATTTCCTTTTGCTTTTTCTAGAAAATGTATTTCATTTTACTATACAAATGAAAAAAACAGTATAGTATTTGATTGCATTTGGGAAAAAAATATATATATGTATATATGAATATACACATTCATAATACAGTTACCTTATATTATACTCAGTGAATTTAAAAAAATAATGTATAGCCCTGGCTGGTGTGGTTCAGTTGATTGAACGTGGGTCTGGGAACCAAAGGGTTGCTGGTTCAATTCCCCGTCAGGGTACATGATGGGTTTTGGGACAGATCCCCAAGAGGAGGCATGCGAGAGGCAACCACATGTTGATGATTCTCTCCCACTCTGTCTCTTTCCTTTCCCCTCTAAAAATAAACAAATAAAAATCTAAAAAATAAAAATAATAAAAATTAATGAATAGTCCTGAAGTATGCTGAAAAGATTTAATACAACTTTCTTAGTTACAGAAGGTAGCAGGCAGGATTCCAAGATGATTCCTTAAGTGGCCTAAAAATGCCCCTAGAAGTAAGCAAGTCCTAATACCTAAAACCTTTAAAAGTTACTTTATAAGAAAAAAAAAGGTCATTTTGAACTTGATTAAATTGTGGATCTTGAGTTGGAGAGTTTATTCTGAATTATCTTAGTGGCCCTTAAATCCCACAGCAGTGTCTGCGTGAGAGCAGGTAAAAGCAAGAGTTGGTGTACAGAAATGAGGAGGAGAGAACATGACCCCAGAGGCAGTGATTAGAGTAGGACGGCCATAACTGAAGAATGCCAGTGGCCACCAGAGGCTGGAAGAGACAAGGAACAGGTAGGTTCATAAGTAGAATCTCCAGAGCAAGAATGACCTCTTGACACTGGTTTAGGCCCAGTAATACTAATTTCAGACTTATGGCCTCTAGCACTGTGGGGGAACACATTTTTGTTGCTTTAAGCCAATAATTTTGTGGCGATTCATTAGAGCAGTCACAAGAAAACAATAGAGTTTTTGATACTTAGAAGTAAGATGTGCTGCAATACATACATGAACATTTGGAAATGACTTTGAAATTTGATAATGGGTAGTGGTTGAAAGTACTTTGAGGCATTTGATAGAAAAAGCATAGACTATTTTAAACAGAATGTTGATTATGAATATGGATGTTTAAGATACTTTTTTGAGAGCTCAGTAGAAAATGAAGAACATGTTAATGCTATCAAAAACGAAGAAAGGTTGATTCTTAAAATATGGGATACTTAGCTAAATTATGTCTTATAGTCATGCATTTATCTTTCAAAATAATTAAGAAGATTGTATATTTGCTATCATTTAAAAAATGCTGTCAAATAGGAACAAAAATAAACACTGGATTCATCATATGCCTGCTGACATTCCTTCTCCCAAAATAAATAACTTGATTCAGTGGTTGTTGAATCAGAGCTTATATAATGAGTGAGAAATGATATTTGGGTCAGTGATATAATTCTGTTCACTGTTTGAAGATGAGGCGTACGCAATATACAGGGATCTGCAGAAGTAATGTCACTGAGTGTGGTTGGTAGGGTACACGAACATCTCACACAAGATGAACAGCAACTTGAGCATTTCACCTAAAATGTCATATACTGTGCTTGAGTGTGATACTGTTATGTTACAGAATTACATGCTTATGATTTTGTAATGAAAGATTTTATGTAATTTAAAAAGGAGTGTTATTTGTATTGGACCTTGTATAAGCTATTTTCTAAATAATCTACTCTTTATTATTCTAGTTGCCATTAAATAATTTATTAAGTACATGGGAAAAGTGGCAATCTTTGTTAATATGATTTGCATAACTGTGAAGGTAAAAGAGCAAACTAAAAGCCTAGAAAATTTGACACTAGAGTCAAGCATAGATAGTCTTCTGTGTGGTTATTAAAATGATAACCTTGGTATAATTCTAACAATGTCAACAGTCAAAGATTCCTAGTGTAAAATGACCAAATAATTAGAATGGAATATGAGAGTATATTTTTCAACTGAACATGTATATTAAAGTAGAGTCCCATTGATAAGGGCACATGAGTAAAAATAATTCATACTAGAGTTTTTGTTTTTGTATTTGTAATGGAAATATTGTTTTTATATTTTTGAGAAGTATTATAGTTTCAGTATATAAACATTATAATTAATTCAAATTTTTTAAAATATATTTAAGAGTCTATGTTCTAAAATAATACAATTGATTCATTTGAAATGGTGTTAAAACTCTAAATATTAATGCTAACCACATATGGTGATAGCACCAACAATATTATGGGAAGCAATTCTGAATTGAATTATACAGAAAAAGAAGTGTAATTGAAATTCACATGTGAATATTTTAAAAAGTCATGCCATCATCACTTTTTCTTGAGTTAAGAGACTAGTTACTTATACATCCATGCTTATAATCCTATAGGAAAATTCTTAAAGCATTCTTTTGAATTAGAATAACCCAGTGGTCTAGCTGTCTATCTATTAATATATTGTTAGATAATTATATATGAGTAATAATGACAAAGCCTTCCCTGGAGTAATAGAAAACAAGCATTCTGAAATATGAGTTAGAAAAATAAATAAAGAAGAATAGATTTCGGAAAATATATATTGTAAATATTATTAAACAAATAGTCTTCCTTTGAGTTATTGATTTACCCATGCATTCGTTTGGTTGCCAATGTCAAATCACTAAAATAAAAATATTTCCAAGGTACAATTCTGGAAGTATGGTTTTAAAAATAAAGTCTTTTTGTCCATTTAGAATGTACTTTGTCCCAATTGGACCATGTATTCTTTTTTATAAATAAAAGACCTTCTATTTCTGTTTTTCAACTAAAAGTTCTTATATAGCTATCTTTTGTTCTACAATTAGATCATGACTCTTTGAGAACAGACTTCATGCTGTCTCCTCCCTGTACACCTCAAAAACCTGGCGTAGATTCTGGAAGAGAGAAAAATGAAGGTTATACAATTAACTGCTTATAAAGAAAACTAATGTTTTAAACTAATAATTACATTTCAAATCTGTGGTAACCTAAAAGACTGTGTTATTGAGGAGAAGCTCCAAGATGGTGGAGTAGGAAAAAGTTGCACTCACCTCCTTCCATTACCCCATCCAAGTTACAAACACAATTACAGCATAATTAATCTGGATAACCAACTGAAGGCTAGCTGACCAGAGGTCATACAACCAAGGTCATTTTTAAAAATCACTTCAAGACTGGCAGAACATACACAGTGACTAGAACGAGCTGGCTGGTACCCATTCATCGTGGTCGAGAATCTGAAGGGATATCATGGCTGCAGAGATAACCCCTGAGGGTCAGGTGTCTCAGCCAGGCTCCCCATCCCAGAGCACCAGTGCCAGGAAGAGGAGCCCATATCTGGTTCTGAAAATCAGCAGGGATTTTTCTGTCCATCCCAGTGAGAGAGGAGGCTGCTGTAAATCCATGTGTCCTCCTAAAGTGACAATACACAAGCTCTTGCTTGTAGGTACCCACCCTGGCTTCTGGCAGTGGGTCGGAGGTTCAGTGGTGCCAAAGTCATACAGAGAGAGACTGAGTGTGAGGCTTTGGGGTGAGAGCTGGAGGGACAGCCTGCACTATCCCTGTGTTGGGTCTTCCTACTGCACGGCCCTTGGGCATCATCTTTTCTAGGCTTAGCCCTCCCTCAACAGGGCAGTATCCTGTTGAACTACACCAGCACCTCCCTCCTGATTCCCTGAGTACCTGCCCTGCCAACTTCCACTCAGCCGGGGACGCTGCCAGCAGTAACAAGCTTGGGCCCGAGCTGCAGTCATTCTTGAAAATTTCTCCAGAAATTTCGGTAAAGCTTGTGGGCAGGGTGCCAGAAACACACAGGCAGAAACTGAGTTATATAGCTTTAGGGTGAGGACTGTCTTCTCATACAGCCTACAAGCAGCTCTTTTCCTGTGTTAAGATCTCCCTCCACAGGCCAAATTATAACCTGCTTCAGCCTAGTGAACTCTACTAGCACCACCCTCAGGACTCCCTGAGAGTGGTGGCCTTATGTAGCAGGATACCTACTACGTAAGGTATCCTGGGTATAAGGATACATAAGGTACGTAGGTATCCTGCTACATAAGGCCACTACATAAGGCCATCGACAAAGGCTCCAAGCAGATAGCAGCTGGTCTCAGTGCACCCTGAGCCTCACTGAGTGGCCTCAGATCCAGCACTGGCACCATGTTTGAAACCATACTAACCCGTTGAAGACCCGTGGCCCCTACCTAGCGACTCCCTGAGAACCTACCTCGAGAAACCTGCATACTGCTCAAGGCTCTTTCAGTGGATAAACCTATTGGCAGGCTGCAGGCAGTGGCCGATTGTGGGGTGCCCTAGGCCTTTTGCTGACCTGCCCCAGGCCTTTCAGTGGGAGCAACCAGCCTCGGTGTACAACTTGTCCCCTCCCCCACACACCCAGGCCCAGCAGAGACAGCTACAAACCATAGCTCGGTTTGTAGCTTTTAACAGGTCACCCAGGGCTGGTCACAGGAAGCATCTGACACTGACCTGCACCAGAGTAACTCACTAGCACCCCCAGAACCAACACACTTGGAGGCTGGCTACGGACCATAACAGAATACAAGCCAGTTATTTCCACAAGTGGCACATCCAAAGGGAAGTCTGGACAGACACCGGACCCTGCTGGGGCATATAACACTTGATAGGGTCGGCCGTCCCCCCACCGACCCCAAAGAGCAGCTTGTATACTGTGATTGTGGAAAATCCTCACAGTCCATCAGCCTAAGGGTAAACTCTATGCACGGAAGTGTCAACAACAACCAAGGCTCAACTACAACAAGAGGNAGGGTGCCAGAAACACACAGGCAGAAACTGAGTTATATAGCTTTAGGGTGAGGACTGTCTTCTCATACAGCCTACAAGCAGCTCTTTTCCTGTGTTAAGATCTCCCTCCACAGGCCAAATTATAACCTGCTTCAGCCTAGTGAACTCTACTAGCACCACCCTCAGGACTCCCTGAGAGTGGTGGCCTTATGTAGCAGGATACCTACTACGTAAGGTATCCTGGGTATAAGGATACATAAGGTACGTAGGTATCCTGCTACATAAGGCCACTACATAAGGCCATCGACAAAGGCTCCAAGCAGATAGCAGCTGGCCTCAGTGCACCCTGAGCCTCACTGAGTGGCCTCAGATCCAGCACTGGCACCATGTTTGAAACCATACTAACCTGTTGAAGACCCGTCGCCCCTACCTAGCGACTCCCTGAGAACCTACCTCGAGAAACCTGCATACTGCTCAAGGCTCTTTCAGTGGATAAACCTATTGGCAGGCTGCAGGCAGTGGCAGATTGTGGGGTGCCCTAGGCCTTTTGCTGACCTGCCCCAGGCCTTTCAGTGGGAGCAACCAGCCTCGGTGTACAACTCGTCCCCTCCCCCACACACCCAGGCCCAGCAGAGACAGCTACAAACCATAGCTCGGCTTGTAGCTTTTAACAGGTCACCCAGGGCTGGTCACAGGAAGCATCTGACACTGACCTGCACCAGAGTAACTCACTAGCAGCCCCAGAACCAACACACTTGGAGGCTGGCTACGGACCATAACAGAATACAAGCCAGTTATTTCCACAAGTGGCACATCCAAAGGGAAGTCTGGACAGACACCAGACCCTGCTGGGGCATATAACACTTGATAGGGTCGGCCCTCCCCCCACCGACCCCAAAGAGCAGCTTGTATACTGTGATTGTGGAAAATCCTCACAGTCCATCAGCCCAAGGGTAAACTCTATGCACGGAAGTGTCAACAACAACCAAGGCTCAACTACAACAAGAGGACATGCATAACCCACACCAGGTACACTCCTAGAGCACCTGGCTCAGGTGATCAGGGAGACTGAACAACTGAACCCCACAGGATACCTACTACATAAGGCCATTCTATCAATACTGGGAGACATGGTAGATTGTGATCATGTGATCATATGATATATCACATCATATGATCACATCATAGGTGGATAAAAATGTTTGACAAAATCCAGCACCCATTTATGATAAAAACTCTCAGCAAAGTGGGAATAGAGGGATCATAACAACATAATAAATGAATATACGACAAACTCACAGCTAACACCATATTCTATGAGGAAAAGCTAGAAGCACTTTTCTTGAGATCAGGGATAAGACAGTGATATCTACTTATACCACTCTTGATAAATATTATACTGGAAGTCTTAGCCACAGCAATCAGACAAGAAGAAATGAGGGATGGAAATTTTTAAAAAGTAAAACTGTCATTATTTTCAGATGACATGATACCACATAAACAGTTTTAAAGATTCCACCAAAGAACAACTAGAACTGATAAATAAATTCAGTAAGGTAACAGGATACAAAATAAATATTCAGAAATCAGTTGTATTTTTATACATCTGTAATGAATTATCAGAAAAAGCAAAAAAAATTATTTATGACAGCATCAAAAAATAAAATACTTAAGAATAAATTTAACCAAATAGGGAAAAGAGATGTGCTTAGGGAATTATAAGACATGAAGAAAAAAATGAAGGGGGTACAAATAAATGGAAACATATATGAGTATACCATGTTCATGCATAGAACAAATTAACATGCTAACTTTTCTCTATAATACAGAAAACAATCTATAGATTCAATGTAATTCCTATAAAAAAATCAATGGTGTTTTTCAAAAAACTAGAACAAATAATCCTAAAATTTACATGAAACAACAAAAACCCTCAAATAGCAACAACAATCTTGAAAAACAGCAAAAAAGTGGGAAGTATCACTCTACCTGATATCAAACAATACTGCAAGGTTCTGGAAATCAAAACAGCATGGTACTGGCATAAAAACAGACATATTGATCGATGGAACAGAGCATAGAGCCTAGGAATTAAAGATACCTACATGGAAAATTAATATATGATAAAGTAAGAACATATGATAAATAAAGAGAGTCTATTCAATAAACACTGTAGGAGATATTGAACAAATACATACAAAAAATTAAACTAGGTAAGAAAGCCATCTTCTTATATCATATGTAAGAATGAAGTCAAAATGGATTAAAGGCTTAAATGTAAAGCTTGAAACCATAAAACTCCTAGAAGGAAACATAGGCAGTAAACTCTGATATTTTTCTTGGCAATATTTTTTTCTGATTTATCTCTAAGGGCAAGAGAAACAACATAAAAATAAATAAATAAATAAACAAACAAACAAATAAATAAATAAATAAAATAAACAAATGGGACCACAAAAGTTAAAAAGTTTTTACACAGCAAAAGAAACCATCAACAAAATAAAAAGACAGCCGACTGAATGAAAAAAAAAACATATTATCTAATTCTACTTCTGATAAGGAGTTAATATCCAAAATTTACAAAGAACTCAGGCAACTCAACTAAAATACCAACCAATCCCATTAAAAAATGGGCAGAGGAAATGAATAGACATTTCTCAAAAAAGGACATACAGATGACCAATAGACACATAAAAATATGCTCAATATCAGTAATCATCAGAGAAATGCAAATTAAAACCACAATGAGATATAACCTCACACCTGTCAGAATGGCATCATCAGTAAATCAATCAACAAGTACTGGGGGAGGATGTGGAGAAAAGGGGATCCTCTTGGACTGTCGGTGGGAATGCAGATGGGTGCAGCCACTATGAGAATCATGACGGAAGTTCCTCAAGAAATTAAAAACGAAACTGCCTTATGACCCAGCAATTCCACTTTTGGCAATGTATCCAAAGAACCCAGAAACACTAATTTGAAAAGATATATACACCCCTATGTTCATTCCAGCATTTTTTACAATCACCAAGATATGGAAGCATCCCAAATTCCCATCAATAGACAAGTGGATAAAGGCGTGGTGCATAAATATAAAAAATATAATTCCACCAATAAAGAGTATGAAAACTTACCATTTGTGACTCCATGGATGGACCAAGAAGGTATTATGCCAGCAAAATAAGTCAGAGAGAGAAAGACAAATGCCTTTCACTTTGATGATTGTCAGAGGGGCAGGGTTTGGGAAGATGGGTGAATAAGTGAGGGGCTTAAGAAGTACAAGTTGGTAGTTACAAAAGAGTCACTGGATGCAAGTTTCAGCATAGGAAATATAGTCAATAATATTGTAATAGCTGTGCATAGTCCCCCATGGGTACCTGAATTATTGGGGATCACTTTGTAAATTATACAATTATCTGATCAATATGCTGCACCGCTGAAACTAATATTAAACAATATTGAATTTCAGCTGTTAACTGAAATACAATATTTAGAAAATAATAATATAACCACATACATAACATAATCTATTCAAAAACTTTAGCCACAGGACTCTGGCTTCTGACCTCTTGGTGGGATATTATATCTTAAGGACAAAGATAACTACAAAGAAATTTTGAACTTTAATTAGCAGTGGTGTTTTTCTTGAATTCTGAAACTATAATTTGTGTGAAACCCAATAGAAGAAATGGGTTAATACTGATGTTGGGAATCTGGATTCTCGCTAATGGTAAAAATGTTAAAAAGATGAAACAAAGAAAGGAAAAAATACTGTGATATCAAACAATTCTTTTATAAGAAAGTTCATCTTCATCTGTCTATTTACCAAGAAACCTAAATTTTCTTGCCTCATTTAACATGTTTTAGATAGATATTTTAATAAATAATTATGAAATTCTATTATGTTTATATTGTATGAAATCTGATATGAAAGTCCATGTAGAGTTTTTTCCATATCACAGAATAATCCAAAGAAAGGATGTATTTACAGGTACAACAAAAGCATTCACAAGTTGCTTATAATGCCCCAAGCACTGTGTTAGTAAGGGGCTCACAAAGGAAAATGGGACTCAAGATTTCTGTGTGGGTCACATGTGACCATCAGTTGCTTATTTACATAATTGCTTCAAACATGTGAAGACTGGCAGTGAAGCCAAGATGATTATGAATATTACTAACATTTTCTTGTGAATGCACATTTAGTGTCCATTTGAAACTTTAAAGTAGTTAAGTATTACTTATCACAATTACATTTGATTTTCTTTCCATAATGAGACTGCCAAGTTTATGTGGTTTAAAAACTAAAGCTTCCATCATTTTCTCATTTCAAGAACACAAAGGCTAAATTGCTTTATTTTATTTTTAGAATAGGAAATATGCATCGTCATTTCCTCATAACTCAGCAGTAAGGGGAGCATATTTATATAACAATGCATTTAACCTTAAGGATGGGCATTTAGATTAGAAAAGAAAATCCAAAAGGTAATATTTGTTAAGGTGTCATTAGTTTGATTCCATTTGCAAAAGAGTAGTACATTTTTAATTATTGCTTTTAATGCTTTCCTATCAGTGAATGTGATTAATAAAAAATATAATAAAGATGTGCATTATCATATTTAATTACTTATATTTAGGTTGCATGAACCCCCCTAGAACTTCAGTGGAAAAGTGAAATTACTGTTTACCAAAATAAGAAAGGGTAAAATAGTAAGGAAACAAAAGTTAATTTCAAGCTTCAAAGAAGATATTATAGGTAATGAAGGTTAAAATAAAAATGATACTATAAAAGCAATTAAGTCTGCCCCTTTAAGGAGCAATGCATGAAAGATTGTGATAGCCTCAAATTGTTCATATTTGCATAGAAAAGGTCATAAGATATCACTAGATTGTTAACACTGAGCAAGAGAATTCCTTAGAAAAGCGGAATGAGATTCACATTTCTTTATAGGACATCAGGTCACCATACAACTACACTACACATAATCACTATCATAGCATCATGTAATTTTCATATTTTTTGTAGCACAAACACACTCTTGCTTCATTTTCATAGATACTTTCTTGCCCAGAAAACGCTTGAGTAGAACTCTCTAATCCTCAGCCTGACCACTCTTGTATTTATTTTAAATTTCTTTGTCTCCTAACATAAACCATGAAACAGTATACTTCAGTTACAGTTATGTTCGTTTTCCTTGTGTTTCAGCAAGTTACAAAACATGAAGAGAGAGTCAAATAAGTGGTAGTGTCTGTCTCTGGGCATTTTTCTCATTACAACTTTTGTATAATGTGACACATTTGAAATACTATAGCAAACATAAGAAAGAACATAATTCTTATATATTGTTGTGTTTTTATTAATTCTCTAAGAGCATTACAAGAAAAGAATTCTAAGTGAAAAAAAAATGACTCTGATGCCCTAAAATATGAAAGAACTTTATATCAGCATATGGAGACACTGTTTTAAAGAGATCGCCTATCGCTGCCCTTACTAACATTAATTATATATGACCTAGTCTATAGGCATTTACTTGATCAAAGACACACACAACTGTTCATTATAATACCTGTGCATAAACAGCAATAGAATTCTTCAGCTGAGGTTATATGCCATGAGGGTAAATCAAAGTGTATATTGACTTTTAAGGAAGAACATCTGCTTGAAGTACATTAAACAGCAACAGATGTTGCTAAATTAAAAAACTATCAATCTTAGACCCATAATTTCATTGTTGGGTGTTCACATTCGAAGTATAGCCTCAAATGGACAAAGAATGTATATCATAAAGTCAGCAATACTACCCTTAAGTAAAGCAGCAATTAATTAGAATCCAACTAACAATAATAACCAAAATTGTGTCCCGTTTTTCATTTAGGAGCCAATGCCAAAATGGAACTAAAATAAGCTGGTGTATGAGATATTTAAAATTTTTTGTTTTTTGCTTTTGTTTATACTTTATCTTGGCAAAACTATGCACACATTTTACATAAAATCTTTCAGTCTTAGGATGTTTTATTAGACCATTTACTACAATGAACTTCTCATATATGACATAATTTTAAAGCCACCAAAGAAAGATTAAACTCTATTTGTAATTACATAGTAAAAGGGAAAACTGCTAATATATTTTTAAATATTTTTCATCAACAAAATTTGAACTAAATATTTTTCTCTTTAAGATATATTTAATCAAAAACACAAAATTATTCACTTGAATTTCAGGTTTTTTAATATAAAAGTCATAATATTTAATATTGAGGTAAGAGTAGTTTTGAATGTATATTTCTTTGAAACTATGTTGTTCATTCTCATATAAACAGAAGGCACCTTGACAACAATTTTGAACTTTTTTTAAAACATCGGAATAATACTTTCTTTAAAATTTTTTTATTTATCTTTACAGGGGAAGAGAAGAAGAGAGGGAGAGAAATATCAATAATGGTTGCCTCTGGTTAGTCCCCTGCTGGGAATTGGCCTGCAACCCAGGCATGTGCCCTGACTGGGAATCGAACCGTGAACGTGTGGTTCGCAGGCCCACACTCAATCCACTGAGCTACACCAGATAGGGCTTGAACTTTCTCTTCTTAATAGATACATTTAATATAAAGGAAAATAATCCTAGAGTCAATTGTATGGTATCCAATATAACTACAATATTCACTCAAATATATACTATTATTAAACCTTTCCAGAGAAACACATAATTGCACAGCACTTAAAAAGTTTCTCAGATTTGTTAACACTGGAGACATTTATCTATACTAATAGAAAGAAGGCTTAATTTATCCAGCAAATATTACTTCTTAATTAAAACAAAACAGGCTTAACAAAGTGACCTAGTGATTCACATTAAAGGAAAAGCAAAGAAAGGCAAAAATAAAGTGAAACCATAGCCAAACAAGCCTTCTCTCTTCTCAATGCACTGCTACCAAGGTTTAGTTGTATCATACTCACATTCGTATAACATTTATTTGAAAATTATTACATTCAGAAATAAAACATACATTTAGCATGATTATTAAAACATGAAAGTGAAATTTAGCATCTCTGCTCACTAAAGATGAGGGTCAAGAGTTCCTTTGGAGGAAGAAGAACACCTTTGCTGTATCATTAGAACATTATTTACTTTTGAACCATTATAATGAACAAAGATGACTCTTCTACTAATTAAAAGTATTTTGTCCTTTTCTGAGATAATGAGCCTTCACTTCTCCTTACAGTGCTCCCAGCCTCAAAACTACTAAATTCTAAAGCCATTTAGATTCCTGAGCCATCAATTTGTTTTCTTTGTTTCAAAGGAAATAAAGGTGATGATGTATCTCTAAAAATGCCTGTCTATACTATAAAGCAGGGGTATCAAACTCATTTTTACCGGGAGCTACATCAGCCTCATGGCTGCCTTCAAAGGGCCAAAATAATTTTAGGACTGTATAAATGTAACTACTCCTTAACTGTTAAAAAGTTAAAATTACATTTGGTCCTTTGAAGGCAACCGTGAGGCTGATGTGGCCCCTGGTGAAAATGAGGTCGACGCCCCTTCTATAAGACTCTGTGTTTATGTGGGAGACCACTGACAGTATCTGCTGCTCTTCAAGGCAGCCGTCTCTCCATCTCTCTGCCTCAGCTTCCCCATCTCTGCAAAAGGCAAGGGTTCTCCAAAAGTTACTAACAGGAAGACAGGGAACTAAATGACATTCTTAGTGTGTTTTCTTTGGCCCGCATGTTTTAAACATTTTAGAACTAACTGACTTAAAGTTTAAAAAAAAAGAATATGCATCTACAAACTTGAATTCTCTTGACCTTTGATGTAAAAGTCAAAGAAGCAAGCTGCATTTAAATAAAGTACTCTTTCATTTTATTTTTAAATAATTATATTGGAAATGAGACAAATATATTTTTCATACAAATACATTAATTTAAGTGTTACATATATTTCTAGAAAGTGTTAGGGCTTGTGTACCCTCATAACTGATTAAATTTGGCTCTTTCAGTTGTATATGCCAAAATTGTATGTTTAACTCTGATTTGATTTATTGTAGAAAAAGCACTATTATAAATTTTATAGACCATATTATATTTCTCCTGAAAACGCTTCATTTTACAGAGAAATTTAGTTTAGATATGTTGATAACTAATATTCAGAATAATAAATGATATTGATTAATATTACTTTATTTTTTAGTTAAAACTATGATATTTAAAATAATATATATGCTTTAAAAACAATATGTATAAGTATCTTCTTGCCCTGACTGGTGTGGCTCAGTTGGTTGGGCATCCTCCCCCAAAACAGAAAGCTATCAGTTGGATTCCTGGTCAGAGCACATGACTAGGTTGTGGGTTTCAGTCCTGGTTGGGGAATGAGAGGCGACTGATTGATATTTCTCTCTTATGTTGATATTTCTCTCCCACTCTTCTAAAAGTCATTGTTTAGATATGTTTGTTTATTTTCAAACCCCATATGTGTTACAAAATATTAGTAGACACATTGACAAAAATGTTTTGTATCTGAAATCGATTCAAGTTTGCATTTCTCACTTTAAAAAGTTAATAAATAGTGTTAATATTCCATATGATATACAATTTCAAATATTTCAAGTTTACGGCATTTTCATGAAAGTAAAAGAAAAAAATTACTGAACATTTAGATTTCTACAAGTATTTTCAAACTTTAGATTAAAAAGAAAACTCAGTTTTCATCATTTTCCCAAAACTTCACATATGTTTTTAAATTGATCATTCACATAAAATATAATTACCGTACTTTTTCTTGTTTTACCTTGATGCAGCCTGATTATACCAGGGATGATTAATGTGCTTACCTAAAACAGAAAAAAAAAAACCTGTTAGTTTCAAAAGAATACTTTTCTGAAGTTTTCAGTGGAAAAAAAAAAAGACATGGCAGATAAACAATCACAACTCTCATTCCAACTTCTGTTTTCCCTTGCGCCCCAGAGATCTTTATGGCTGTGACAAAATCAAATGGATTTAGCTATGTCCAAAACTGCATAGCCAAAGAGACTTTACAGATGACCTGGTGGCAGTATGTTTTTTTATTAAGTAGAAGATATCTATTTTTGTCATTTCTTTTCTTCCACCAGCATATAATGAATCAAATAAAAATATCAACAAGGTTTGTGTAATTATTACAAAAGGTTTGTGTAATTTTAGTACTTCCCATATTACTTCCTGATTGTAGTATGTATTTTAGAAATATCCACACTATAAATGTGATTCTACCACAATATAAATCATGCTATTCACATTTACCTGTCTGGGCAATTTTAGAACACAGGTCTGTTTAAAATCAGGTGCAGCAATAGCGAAATGGAAATAATGAAGTGTTTAAAGAATTATGCTATGTCTACCAATTACATATCATATTACATATTATATATATGTAAATATAATTTATGCCATGACTGTGAATTATAAGCAAATCATAGGTTTATGGTAAAACTAGAAAAGTTGTTTTTCCTGCTTTATATTAGAAGACTCAGAGCGCTAAAGAGATTGTTGGAATCTTTTTAAAATGAGAACATTCACAATTCTTAAAAGCTGACATTTTTCTACGTTCCCACCTATATCCAAATTTGAGAAAAGAGCCCAATCTATGGGGCATCTCAATCCCTTCCTACAGGTGAGATGTGATTCTAAGCAGAGGCAGCAAACACCATCTGAATTGCCAGGTTAGGCATTCCAAAGATCATGTGTGAAACATTAATTAGTATGTTGCTTTATTGACATTTTATTTATTTATTTTTTATTTTAATTTTTTCATTTTTTTATTTAATTATTTTTCAAGTTTTTTGTCTATTACTCCCATTAAATTTGAGAAAAGATGCATTTAAGCCCTGGCTGGTGTAGCTCAGTGGATTGAGCATGGGCCTGTGAAGCCAAAGGTCACCGGTTTGATTCCCAGTCAGGGCACATGCCTGGGTTGTAGGCCAGGTCCCTAGTAGGGAACATAGGAGAGGCAATCACACATTGATGTTTCTCTCCCACTCTTTCTCCTTCCCTTCCCCTCTCTCTAAAAAGAAATAAAATATTTTTTTAAAAGATGCGTTTTAAACTCTAACTTTGTGAAATGGTTAGCCACTTATTCTCATGTATTTACTTAGGAACATGTGTTTTATATCGCATATTTTAGACTAGTTCTTATGGTCACTCACCAGAGTCTTTATTCTTGTATTTACTTTTTTAGTGCCATTAGAAGGAAAATCATATTTACTTTTTGACTCTAACATGCAGCACGGTGTTAGATATGCAGTAGGAACTGAAATGTTTTTACAGAATCAATAAATAGATGGATGAATCATTACACTAATCACAAAACTAAAACTAAACCTAAAAACTGAAAGTTAAGCTATAGTCCAATAAAATCCAAGAGAGCTGAATATTAAATATACAGCTGAATATTAAATAAATGTGTGTTTGGTGGGTTATTTACTTTTTACTTGGTAAAGCTAAAAAACTAAGAATTTCATTAAAATTTTAAAAATTAAAACTCAGAGAAAGCAACAGTGTTTCGTGGTTCAATAAACTGGAATGACACATCAATAGGACACAAGGGAGAAATTTTAGGCAATTTTATGCATGTAAAACAACAATTCTAGGTTGCAATTTACCAATAAAAATGTAACTCATTTCATGTAATGTCTGCTTTGAGAGGCAGAATTTCTAATTGAACTATGCTGATTTTCCAATTAACATAGTTAAGGCAGATTTGCACAATTTAGGTAAGTTGCAGTTTCTTTGAGTTATACTTCTACCTGTAAAATAAGGGAAGAACAAAAGAACAGATAGCTTCCTTTGTGTTATCTGAAAAGAATTCTGAAGAATTCTAAAGAAAGAAAATTCTTAAATATAGATGCATGTAGCTTTTTATAAAGGAGGTTCATAAAAGGCCTGTACTAACTTCCCACCATAGTTTTGACCAATTACTGTCCCTTTAATTTTCTTCATCATGGAGTCAGTTGTACTTATAAGTATTTGTTTTCTTTCTTTGCTTCGTTATACATATTTGTGATAATCTGGGCAGGGATCCCAGATTGCTTTATTTTTTGTTTATTATTTGTAGACTGTCCTAGATTTTTCTGAATAAGTCTATTCAAAATTATTATTACCATAATTATAGAAAGATTGACTCTCTATGAGATTATAAGGAGATTCTCCATTATTGCATAATCAGTTAAATACCATACATTTTTTAGAAGTGATGCATTTTAGGAATAAAACATTTTAATTTTAATATTGCCTACATGTCTAGACTGTGTTCAGAACACAATATGATTGTAACTGTGTCAGGCTGTTGTCCAAAATCAGAAGCCTGTCTATAGACTGGTTTTATTTCATTTTGTTGTGATTATTTGCTATTGTCACACACTCTACAATGATCCTCTTGAAAACATAAGATTGATAACAAACCATAACTTTTAACACAGTGCAGATTGTCTCTGTCCTCATGGATAAAAACCACAATTAAATTCATATTATACCATGAACATAATATTTAAAAACAGAAACAAATTAATGTAACTTAAATCCTTTAAATAAGTCATCTAATGGTGTCTATACCTATTTAAATGCAGGGAAAGCTAAATAGTATATCAATTTTCTAATAAGATCATAGCCCCCAGGATATGAATTGCAATGTCATTACTATGATAGTGGTAGTGATATCATCATGCATTATGTTTCCAACATAGTCATTGTGTGGCTCTCATGGAAACCTTGCGCCAGTAGTTCATGGTGATTTCCACTTTGCCTTATTAGGGTTTACACAGTCTGTCTGGAAAAAGATCAACCATTGTTAATATAACAAGAACAGTTTGTGGAACATCAATGTAACCTGGCAGCCAAGGTGAGTAGACTGGGATGTGCATGTGTGACCAATATTGACTTCACTGTACCAGTCAGTGGAGGCAGTAGACACCACTGAGTGAGCATGTGTACTGTGTGGCTGTCACAGTCAAAATAACTGAGCAAGTAGAACAATGAATCTGCGTCAAATTTTGTATTAAGCTTGAACATTACTCTCCTCGGAAATTACTCAGATGATTCAGAAGGTCACAGCTGTAGATGGGCAAGTGGTGACTGGCAGCTTCATGACAACAATGGCCACACTCATGCCTCATGTCTCACGCAGAGTTTTTGGCAAAAGAGTAAATCACCCAGGTGAGCCAACCTCCCTACACCTCAGATTTGCAACCCTGCAACTTCTGTCTTTTCCTAAAACTAAATCACTTTTGAAAATGAAGATATTTCTGTCTGTTGATGAGATTCAGGAAAATACAACAGGGCAGCTGATGGTGCTTGGGAGATTGTGTGAGGTCCCAAGGTGCCTACTTTGAAGGGGACTGAGGTGTCCCATGTACAATGTTTCTTATATGTTGTATCTTCCTCAATAAATATCTCTGTTTTTCAGATTACATGGCTGAATATTCAAATTTATATATCCCCATAGTTCCTGCACGCTTGGATAGATACATAAATGTAAAAACTGAAGGAACTTTGGTTATATCCTAACATATTATATGTGAAGATAAGACATTGAATGATTACCCTGAGCTCAAACAAATCTTAATTTCTAGTTCAATGGTCTTTTAACTTTACTCCAGAGATCATCATTCCTTTTTTCCATTTCAAAAGTAAACTCTTCATGAAAATATCAATTCAAAATTATTTAATATATTCACAGCATTCTTATGACATATATACAATCAATGTTAAAATTAAAAAAAAAATAATTCAGCTTCGTTTGGACAGCCATCTCTCGCCCCTTTTCCAGGACAACACAAGCACGGTATATATTTTCAGGATCAGTTTCTTCATTTCTATTCAGAAAATTCATTCTGCTCGGCAACTCTTTTACTTCGCTCTCAAGTATTAAAATGTTTCTACTTCTAGACTACTGGACCTAAGTCACTTTTAAACTCAAGACCAGGGAAATTTACATTTCACATCTCTCTGATTCCCCGATTCTCAATGAACTTGTATAGTCTCAGATAAGAAGATACCAGTCTCCCAGCCTCACTCTGCATCCCTTATTTGAGTTTCTGCTTTGATTTATTTCATTCCAGAGTCCTTCTTTTTACATGAATTGAGGTTTTTATTGTCACCTAAACTCTAATGTCACCTACCCAACTACCTGAAAGTTGAAAGTCTGCATGATCTCTGTATTTTTTATTGTTTTTTTCAATTATAGTTGTCCCCATCCCCCTCCATTACTCTCCCCTGCCCTAACCACCAAACTTCCTTATGCATAGCTATAGTGCCTTTCATTTTACAGATACACATTATTTATAACATAGTACAAATCAAAGGTCAGGAAACTATTTCTGTAAAGGGCTGTAATTTGCTGACCACCAGCACTAGGTACTTGGAAAAATAATCTAATAATACCTACTTTACCAACTCATAATATTGGGAGTAACAAGTGAAATAATATATCATAAATAGCCTAAGGATATATATGTGCTCGATGATGTTTATTTTGGAAGTTTCCACAAAGATAACTCCAGAATTTTTATTGTTTGTATTTTTATTTCCTGATCTACATATTAAAGACAGATAAATTAGATAATCTCAAAAGATCTTCCACAGTGAAATATTCTGGGAAATGTTATAAATGATTCCTATTAAGATAAAAACTCATTGTGTCTAAAAATAAGCAAAAATACATGGCTAGGGCAAAATTCAGCAGACATCTATAATTCCTGTAACTGGGCTAAACAATAATTGCACTTTTTGAAAACACTAGAAAATTCTCCAGTTGATTGTGCATCATCTTGCAAGGCAAAGGGTCACCGGTTTGATTCCCTTTCAGGGCACGTGCCTCGGTTGCTGGCAGGTACCCAGGTCGGGTGCCACAAGAGGAATCCAATCAGTGTTTCTCCCTCACATTGATGTTTATTTCCCTCTCCTCTTTCCCCTTCCTAAGAATAAATGAAATCATTAAAAATGCTAGAAAACTTTATTTGTAATCAAATATATAGATACTGTTATGAGTTACAATTGGTTATTGGTTAAATTTTCCTTAAGAGACAGATACACTTATTAACTTTCTTTATATATTTCTGAGATCATAAGAAGCTATTGATATATATATATAAACCCATAAATAGCCTGGTGTAGCTCAGTGGATTGAGCGCGGGCCTGCGAACCAAAGGATCACGGTTCTATTCCCAGTCAGGGCACATGCCTAGGGTGCAGGCCAGTTCCCAGTTGGGGACACACGAGAGAGGCAACCATACATTGATATTTCTCTCCCTCTCTCCTTCCCTTCCCCTCTCTAAAGATAAATAAATTAAATCTTTAAAAAACTCATGCATACAATATTATTAGAAAAACTGAAAGACTATTTTTTTTTTCTTTCACTAAATGATTCAAACCCCATGGGGAGGCCCTAGAGCTATGAAGACACATATTTTGACAAAGATCCTAATCCTTGTCTAATGGAGAAACTACACTCGTAAAGTGAGAAATTGTATAAAATTTAATGGTGTTTGAATAAAAGTAATTCTTTACAATAAAGATATTACTCACCTTGTTATTTAAAAAAGATATATGTTTTATATAAAAATAGATAAGATTACAAAATTATACATTCATAGCATGATTCAAATAAATCTTTAAAAAATCTCCTAGGTTACTGTCACACATTTATCTTGCCACTATAACTGATGTTTTTTAAAAAATATTATTCTGGATAAATTACCTGGCAAAGTATTTTAAGGTAAACAGTTTGGATGTTGGCATATATGCGTTTGGGTCTGTTCACTGTAAAAATATTAGGCAACAAATTATATTTTTAGCATTTAATTCCACAAGGATAATTGTGATTTTAATAAAAGAGGTCAATTGTTCTACTCAATTATTAAAACTGTCCCAACATTTGTCTAAAAGCTGACAATTAACCATCCATGAAATATGCCAGCTAAAATATACTTAGTAAACATAAGTGCAAAAACACAAAGCCCAGACCCCAAAATAAATATCAGAAGAATTTTGCCAAATTAAAATACAAACTTTGAAATTATTTCCTTTAAAACTTGTTCCGTGTTCACTTTATATTCACATTTCAACACGTGCAGCTAAAGTATGACCTCGTGTTATTGAAAATGATCAGGAAGACTAAGAATTGGAAAGTTAGCCTTGCATATCATGGTCCTGCTCAAACATTCTAAATAGATGTCAGACTTATTCACATCACTTGGGCTCGTCAAACTTGTTTATATCATTTAGTTCTTCTCTGGATTTGACTTTGCACTGACTTTGAGAGTTACAAGCTAAAAAGCAGGTAAATTAAGCAGAACAAAACAAAAAGCACCAAGCAAAAGGAACACTGGAGTCCAAATCTATCAGTTCACTTAGCATATGCTGTCCTTCTCTGTAAACTTGAGCCACCCGATGTACAAACCAACAGGCAAGGATGGTGAGGGACAAATGTAAGAGGATTAGCTTGCTGCTCACAGGTGTTAGTGACCCTCAACCTCTGCACAAACTTAACACTAATGCTGGAAATGTCAAAATCATTATAATAAACTTTGTCATTCACCTCAAGTGGAAAAAATAGAAAACATTTGAGTATAGAACAGAGGAAGAATGTAATATAAGCATTGAAGATTCATTAGAGAAGAGAAAAGCTGACCTTTAGGTAAGAAACAATACAATTATGAACTTAAAACATACACACACAATAAATAAGTAGATAGATTAAAAATTATCAGAGATCTTTTGTTAGGAACTGCTTGAATAGAGCTATTATCAAAGAGGATGGAAAACCAATTACTACATTCTTAATGCTTCTAATATTTCATATTCTTCATTATTAACTGCAGTACTTGTTTCTATGACACTCCTCTCCTTTACTAGTACACAAATAAAAAATTGTATAAGCACAGAATATATCTATAACACTTGAAAATTCCTTAAACAAATTTTACACTATCTCCCAAATGGTTTTCTTTATTTAATTTGTAGTATTGCTGTCTAAATAGTTTAAACTCTCATGCACCAACTGTCAAGAATCATAAAATGAAGCAACGGTAAAAACAGTAAGATCATCATGATTGCTAATCTATGGCAGGAGTTCTCTAACTGGGCTACATATTCTAATCCTCTGGAGAGTTCGACAACAGTATAATGACATGGCCACATGGCAAATGTTTGGGAGTTAATAGATATGATTAAAGATCATTCATCTATATATTTCAAAAAATGCCTCAGTTCCAATGAGTACCAGTGAAGAGAACCCTGTTTAATGTCTAGCCTTCTTAAACGCAGGTTCAGTTTTCTTTCTGTTAATTGTTTGAATCATTAATTCCTCTCTTAATCACTACACTAGGATCTTTCACAGATTTTACAGCTCACAGTAAAGAAATGCATTGTGTGATGTAACCCTATGAAAATAATTGCATGTTTGAATATATACATTTAGTATATTTAACTAAAACTCATTTCAAAGAACAATAATCATATACTTGTACTTTTATTTTCTTCTTTTTAAAGATTGCTGTTCATAAGCATCTAAACTGTTAACATGACTCATTAATAAATCGCAATTTGAAGCCTCAAAATTACTGCGCAGTTTTCATTCATATGGAATACATTGTGCATGACCATTGTGTACTCTGCAAAATTTAGAAAAATACAGGAGATATAACTATATGTAGACTCCAGAACATGGTCTTCCTTTTGTCACTTATGTACATAGCATTTCAAAATCTAAGCTTCAATAAATGAGTGTATTGACCAGATAATCATGATAGCTTCTTAGCTGGATCACCCTACAGAGTGCACCATCTGGACACACTACACTTTTCTTAAAGGCAGATGTGGCAGAACATTAAGGATCTACTTACATATTTATCACTTGACTTGATCAATTATCTAAATAGATGTGTGAAGAAATATACAAGGGTATAGGAAATGCACTATTATGCATTCAATTATTAATGTATTAACGATAAATTGAAAATACTCTAATTGCTTAAGGCATAAAATTTCTTCAAAGAAAAAAGAGAAGTATGCCTCATGATATGTGTACATGTTAAACATACATAAAATGAAGAAAAAAATAAATACCAAACAATGAAATTAAAAAATCTACCATTAATTTGTAAGAAATTATAAAAAGCCTTAGCTCTACATTATTCTTTATGTAAAATTTTGAAACCCAGTAGACAAATTTACAACCTGTCCTTAAATAGAGACATAAAAATCAATGCAACACCTTTTGCAATGCCTTTGACTTCTTGATCATGTTTTCTAATAGCAGCAGCAAGATTATATAAGTACAGATATATTTTTAAATGATTGTTTTTTTAAATAAACTTAACAGATTTATTACTCAATGACTTATATATTTCTAGAAATCCTCTCAGCTTTCTTAATTCCATTATTTTCCCAATTATCCATATTCCATTTAAAATATTTGAATAAATCATAATGTTTGTATTAGGGATATAGTTAAAAATGTGTGGTTACAGTGTATTATCAAAGACTTAGGCTGAGAATATGTCCAAAGAATTTTTAAGAAGCTGGATAACTCATAGGCCATGTAAAAAATATTTTAAAGTTCTCCGTGATCTATATTCCCATTTAGAAAAGTCACTTAAATCCTCAGAAAAAAAGTTTTATCGTAAGGGAATAAGGAAGTACTTTCTTTTGGCATAAACATGTAATTGATAAGGTTTTCTTGAATACTTTCATGGAAATGCTGATATATTACACTTAGGTTAGTGGTTAGCTCTTACTTCCTTTCAACTTTTGCCTCTGGATAAGCTCAACTAGTCCCAGGAAGAAACACTGATCAAGTACATTTGTCATGCGAGCAACTATAATAAGGTAATTCATCATAGTCTGTCAGAGTTTTATTCTAGAAAGACTGCTGCATTTTTATCCTTATTTAAAAATCTACTGTCACCTCTGCTAAAAATTTGGTAGACATTTTGGACATGTTTAAAAGTCCTTCCAAACTGATTGTAGCAGATAATTAAGTTATCAGCTATCCAAGCTCTTTTTGTTCTTTTTCTCTTTTCTACAATATATATGACACCATGAACCCATCTGGCTACTTTAATCTGACCTGTTCACAGGGCACGATTCCTCGTTTCCTTCTTTTTTTCCTCCTTAATAGAGGCAATGACCAAAGTAATTCACAGTGACAAATGAAGACTTTCCCAAGAGTCTAATTGAGCAATTTTGTTTTTCTTGGCAAGACCTGAAATCCACAACATTCTGAACTCTCTTCACTAAGGTGGCAAGAAATAGTGATTATAAAGAAACCAAGAGTATTAAGGATTTCTGAAGAACACATAAATAAACTGTGCCTAGGTGTACAATGTTATATACCAATATTTCTTGTCATTCCACTCACCTACTTGATTACTTACTCCATGTGTGCCCTGTATTTGAAACTTGTCCCAATGAAAGGTTATGGTGAAGGGCACTTTATTCAGTACTAAAGTTTTGGCTAGCTCTCTCTCATCCTATCTTTTTTAAACAGATTCACTGAATTTTTCAGTGTTTAAAAGTAGACTTTTTAAAGAGGAAATATATCAGTCTTTTGCCAATTTTATGATATTCGTATTTACTACCTTAGAAATAGGTTGCATATCATTTAAGAAGAAAGGGACATAATAAATATAGCTTATTTTGGCCTCCATATAAAAATCATTTACATTATCCTCATGTAATATACTTTTTATTCTACTAACTAATAGTCAATTATAAGAACATGTTTTCATTGGTACTAAAGCTCTGCCAAGATCATTAAATGTCTGGAGGATTTATATTCATATATTTTTAGCTGATAACTGTCTTGAAGTTTGTGCTCTGAAGAGGGATATGCCCTGTAACATTTGGGGCCAATCAGTCTTTCTTCAACTGTTCCCTGCCCTTTATTATTTCTCCCTTCCCAACTACCTATACAAAGAATATTTTGATATTATCAGAAGTGATTGGCTGTTCGTAGCATTTCATTATAACTCTGAAGTCTCGGGAAAAATAATTTTATTACTTATAATACTGGCCAACAGTTTTTTCTTCCTCTTTTTTGTCAAACCAATGAATGCTAACAAGTGAGTTAAACTAAAAACACAGGGAGTCAAAAATGTGTTATTAACGCAAAACCATTTTATAAACAATTGTAAAGCTAAACTGCAAAGGCTGTAAAATCTATCCCTAAGTATTAAGTCTTTGATAATAGAGCTGAAATCACCATGAGGGAATCACCCATTCTACGTTTTAACTGTTTAAAGGTTTCACCAAAGAACTCCTTTTGAAGAAGCAAGAATTTGAGAAAATTAAATTTAGACGTATCTCAACATAGGAACTCCTCAACTCAAATCAGAAATAACATTTTTACTACCTATCTAAAATGTGTCAAAAATGGAATTTATTTTAACAAAACCAATAGGCCATTAATTGAAATACACAGCACAATTTTATGTATTAATCTGGAAGAAATTTTCCAATTTCAGTGATGAAAAATGTTGTGTTTTATAATTGATTCATTAAAACATTCTGACTACTTGATAGTCTTAGAAAAGAATAGAAATTTTTAATGATCCTTGAAGACAATTCGGCATTTTGTCTCTGCAAAATAATAAGAATAAAAATAAAATAAAATAAAAGTTTAAACAACATTTATAGTTGGATAATTTTGTTTTCTAACAGTTTCATAGAATTTAGGACAGAATGGATTAGAAATCAGATATAGATAAAATAATTTGTGGAGTTACTTAAGTAAATTTTCCCATATCATTATATCAGTACCCTAATAACTATTGGTAATGACCAATAAATTAGTGGAAATAGGAGGGAGGGGGGAGAATGGGAGGTGAGATAGGATGGGAGTAATAGACAGAAAACTGTACTTGAAAAATAATTAAATAAATTTAAAAAATAAAACTTTGTAAGGCTGAAACAAGTCAAAAAATAATTTTAAATCAAGTTTTTATTTGACCATTTATAAATATATTGATAAATTCTGATTACAGAACTAAGCAGAATTCTACTCATTTAAATTAGTTTTTCTGAAAACTTGGACTCTATCTGAGTTCTGTAAGACTAACCATTCTGCACATAGAATTGCTACTAAATAACACATATATTTTGGAAATCCCAGTAAGAACTTCCTGGATATCAAGAAAAATAACCTTAATTCTGTAGCTTGCTGAAAAAAATTATAAAATAATGAAATTTTAAAAAGACCCACAGAGATGCTCCATAACAATCAAGGGAAGAATTATGTTAGCATCTTACTTTTTTTCCCCCCAAAGCATCTGAAAAAGCTATGTGGGCCCAGACCAAATTAATGTATCAGTGTTATTAGGAGTGTACTCATATTTAAATAAATTAAAGGCAATGTCATTTCTCAGACACAGATAATATGAAATTTTATTAAAAAATAAAATTGACTGCTAATGAGAATGACAGATTTTAAGAAGGAATTCTTACCTTTTGCAATAGCGTGAATGGAACCAGAGGCTATCATGCTAAGTGAAATAAGCCAGTCAAAAAAAAAGACAAATACCATATAATCTCATTTATTAGTGAAACTTAGTAAGTGAATGAACTAATGACCAAAACAGAAACAAAGGCACAGAAACATGGAAAGACTGACAGCTGTAAGGGGCGAGGTGGAAAGGTGGGGATAGGTTAAAAGAAAGTGAAGGGTGTGGTCAAAGAACATGTATGTATGACCCATGGACATGGACAACGGTGTGGGGATTAACTGTGGGAATGGGGTAGGCTGACTAGAGGGGGAGAAAGCGAGAAAATTAGGACAACATTAAGAGAATAAATGATAAAGTATTTAGAAGGAAAAATAGAGTTGACATAATTTGCTTCCCAAAACACTAAATTTATCATGGCAACTTTAGGGCACTTAAAAGTAGTAAGATATTTTTAAATCTTGACCTCTTTTCCACAGACTAAAAATCATGGTGTCTGAGAAAAAGAAAACTGTCAGATTCTCAAATTTATTAAAGAAGAACTCAAATTTCTTGTAAGATTGCTCAATCATTTCCTGTGATTATTTTTTGACATTGTTCATCACATTAGTCCTTGTGAGAACAAAGAATATGTTTTGTTGTTGTCATTGTTGTTATTATTGTTAGTGTTTCTGTTGTTCTACAAAGAAGCTACCAAAACAGTAAACATTTGAAGCAAATAAAATGTTCAATTACAAAAGTTCTGATTATATTCAAAACATGCTATTTACTGTTAAACTCACAATTGGTACTCAATATATATACATCAACACTTTTGCTGTTAGAACAACATTTTAAAATGCAAATAATCTGATTTCCTAAATCTAATATACATGAAAATAATTTAGGTTCATAATGTGTGAAACATTATGAAAATATTAGTTATTAGCATTATTTCTTTTAAAGTGATATTATATTAGGCTCTCAAAAAAGTAAAAAAAAAAAAACCCTGACTCTCTGAGTAAAAAGTACATGGTCAAATTTTTGTATCAATATACAATTCTCATAATTCCTGATACTTATTTTCTACAGAGTCACCATGAGCACTGCATTAGTGAATGCTGAGCCAGTGTGCCCAGGGGAAACACAGAGTTAGATTCCTAAGAGTCTCAGGTCACAAGATTTTTGTCAGCTGATCAATACATAACCTTGTTTTATGTATGTTTCTGTTTAAAGACACCTTATTTAACATATATTTTCATGAATAATTCTATGCAGTATATATTTATATTAAACCAGTAGCTATGAAGATTATAACGCTTTCCTGACTCTGGGTAACATGACCATATATTTCTTTGACTTTCAACCTAACAACATGCTGCCCACTGTGCTTTTTAAAACAAGCTGCAATCTCATGAATACATAAATTTAGTCACATTTCCATCTTTGCTATAGCTTCATCATATACTACGGATGTTACTTTCTTGTTTTGATGAATATCTTTATGTGCTTACTACAAATCTCCTCTCCTTTTTCTTTATGATATTGTTGACCCATTAACATTAATTCAAGGCCAACAGCACTGATTCATGCCTGATATATTTTCTCCATAAGATGCATCATCACTTTCTTGCATTTAGAAACCCCACCCAGCACTTCAGCACAATGCTTGGGGGCCATTTTAATATTAAAAATCACCAAACAGAAAAAGAAAATTTAGATGCTAAAAGCATCCTTCAAATATATGAAGGATACATCTAAGGCAGAATCAGGAGGTATATACCACTTTGTTCCTAAGGGTATATAACCAGGATAAATGTCTAGAAGCTACTGAAAAGTAAATTTTTCTTCAACTTTAGAGAAATTTTCTAAGTCCAAAAGTATCCAATAAGGGATTGGGTGATTTGACAGAGTAAAATGTTATTTTTCAATAGATGAATAGGAGAAAAGTTAAACAACCTGTGAGAAATGATTCAGAGAGAATTCCTCCAGTGAGGGAGATGACTTCTAAACATCATTTTAATTTTTTTGTATCCTTTTTCTCTCTTAGCATAAAGATATTTTCAAATAACAAAGTTCACTTGCAAAATATACACAATTCAAAATTATTCTGCTTCTTAATAGTACACATATCAGTTATGACTCATATTTCAGTTATGATTACAATGTGAAAATACATTTCAGAGAGAGTAGATTAGTATTGAGAATGAAATTAAATAACAATTCATAAATTTCATAATGATAATAATCATTATCTTACTGATTACATTAATAATAATGAAATAATTTGTGGTGATTAGTTTCTACTTAACAAATATATAATTACTGGTGGAACTAACTCTATTGATTATAAAATTGAGAGTCTAACAGAATAATCTTTAAATGAATTTTGTAATTAATTAAGAAATGATTGTATTATACAATAAATATTTTAGATAAATTATGCATATTAGCTTTTTACAACTACATACAGAAATTTGTTTTCTATAAAGTATAAGTAAGACAACATTTCTGTATCTCCAGAAGGGAACATATGTTAAAATAAGCATATATGCAAAATTATATTCAGAAATGAACTCAACAATCCTTTTATTTCCTGGAAAGAATGAATGACAGAAGTAAAGACAAAAGTAAAGAAATTTCTTAAATTTTTGAGCATTAAATAACAGAGAAAAATCTATTTCCTAAAGAGAAAGACTCTTTTATAGTGCCTTGCAAGAGGCAGCTCTAAAATATTTTTGTACTGATTAAGTGCACTGCCAGTTTCAGTTTTATTAAGAGTGCCTCTCTTTTAGAGACCAAAAATCAAATTGTGAAGTTTTTAAATTATATATTGTTTTGTATAAAATATTTCAAAAGGTATGGTGAGACTACTGTTTGCTATTTTATTTAAAGGTAACCCAGGAGTTCTGGGCCTCCTGGGAACTCCTCAAATATATGATTATAAATATAGTCATATATTTGGTCTCAGGATAGGCTAAATCAGCAGAACAAAGAGCACATTGGCACTAGATTTTTACAGAAACAAGCAGAATGGCCTGAGGCCAGTCAACATGTGCAAGCTCTGAACTAGTAATTGTAGAACTTTCCCTTTTTAACGTGAATTCTCTTGGGCCACCTCACATTGCACTTTTAGGTAAACAAAGAGATAATCAAGAATGTGAATCTATCCCCTGACCAAGTTTTAAAATTCTTTCCAAGGTCATGTATAAATGATTTAGGGGATTGTTTGTTATTTTAAATGATCTGCCCCAATGATCCCTTGCAAAAATGCCAACCAACAAGCTAAGAGCCAGTAAAAATATTCCTGGGGGAACAGAAAATTAGCATTACAGGTAGTTGTAACTGCAGCCCCTGTCCTTGTCTGCTTTACCACAGTCATCATCTGCTTCTCGTTACTTGCAGGCTACTTAGTCAGAATTCTAATTAAAGCCTGTAATATTTAAACTAAATTGACAGTCATCTGCAGATACATCTGATTTGGAAACATGCCACATCATACCACACACACACACGCACACACATGCACACACACACAGAGAACTACTCATTGGAAAGCATGATTGTAAAACAAAAAAATATATACTTTTTAAGAATATAAATTATGTCTAATGCCTTCTTTCTCCCTGTTCATCTGTAGTTGATTGGTGTTTTCATCAGCAGTGTGACATCAGCAGACCTACAAGAGAATTATAGCAATACATTTTCCCTGGGGCTACCATTTATAATATAAATTATAAATGCATTATTATGCTGCCACTTTGGTTTTGAAGAGCTTATGTTAATTAAAGGCTAAGAAAGCACACACGCAGCACAATTATTTTTAATTAAGATTAAAATAATGCAGTATGTCAATACAGCCCTCAGTGGAAATGATGGCTTAATGTGTCACCTCGATTCCTTGTCTGTGTAGTACAGCCATATCTAATGTTGGTTTTTAGTTTCTTACTTTTTAAGTATATAAACCTCAAGGTCTTCCAAAGATCAACTTTACACTTGAGACAGTGCTGGATACAACCAATTATGAAGTGAACAACATGTAGGAAGCACTCTCCCTTCTGAAATAAATACAAAAATGTAAAATACAAGATTGTGTGTTTTTCGATTTTGCAAACATATTTTGAGTGACCTCCAAGTTTGTTATTGAAATGGAGACTAATTATTTGTGTATAAATTTAAGTAGAATAATAAAATAGCATATAGCAAATGAATGAGAACTGCATTATAAAACAAGTGTATTAGACTATAATACTTTAAGAAGTGTGAACTTCAGGTTTGTTCTTGAAATTTAAAATTAAGAAACTGGCCCTGGCTGGTGTAGCTCAGTGGATTGAGCGTGGGCCTGCAAATCAGAGGATCACGGTTCGATTCCCAGTCAGGGCACATGCCTGGGTTGTAGTCCAGTTCCCTGCAGGCCAACTCCCAGCAGGGGACGCACAAAAGGCAACCATACATTGATGTTTCTCTCCCTCTCTCCTTCCCCTCTCAAGATAAATAAATTAAAAAATTTTAAAAAAATAAAATTAAGAAACTGGATATTAGTGTTTACTTTTCATTTAAAAGTAATATAGAATAATATTTAATATAAATTATAATTAAAAAAATTTAGAAGAACAGAATCACTCACTTGAGGCAAAGAAGCATAAGAATTTCATGGTTAGAAAGAAACCTTTGCTAATCTTTTCTATCATATTTACTCCCATTTACCTTAAGAAGATGCTGAGACTCAGAGAAATAATTTGCTCTTAAACGTGGCTAAACAATAAGGCTCTGGCCCTGGCTGGTGTAGCTCAGTGGATTGAGCGCAGGCCTGCGAACCAGGTGATGGCGGTTCGATTCCCAGTCAGGGCACATGCTTGGGTTGCAGGCCAGTTCCCTGCAGGGGATGCACAAGAAGCAACCATACATTGATGTTTCTTTCCTCTCTCCTTCCCTTCCCCTCTAAAAAGATAAATAAATAAAATATTAAAAAAAAACAATAAGGCTCTGGAACCACACTTTTGGAAGAAAAAATAAAAGCCCAATTCATTCATTATCTTTTTAAAAATACTTGTTACAAAAAATGAACATTATATAATTGAGTGTCATTTCTTTAATTTAGAATAACTAAAAGTTTATTTTTTAAAAATATGATCTCACTTTTAACAGGAAGCTAAACAACAAAACAAATAAGCAAGCAAAATAAAACCAAAGAAACTGAAATAGAGAACAGGCTGACAGTAACCAGAGGGGAGAGGGGAGGGAATTTTAGGAGAAATAGGGGAGGGACTTAGAGGAACAAATATAAAGGATACATGGACAACAACTAAGAAGGGTGGAAATGGGAGGGAGGGGGAAGGGGGATGGGGTGGGATGGGAGTAATAGACAGAAAACTGCACTTGAAAAATAATTAAATAAATTTAAAAATACAATAAAAGCTGATCTTGCAATGTACTTAACAAATACTTCCATCATCCTGCCCGCCCCCCCCCCAAAAAAAAATCAACACTAAAACTTCAAACTCCCGGCATTCTTAGGCCAGTGATTTTCAACCTATTTCATCTCGTGACACACATACATTAATTATTAAACTTCTGAGGCACATAAAAATCTGACAAAAAATAGGTATAACTTTGATTCAATCATACTAGAAAGTTATTGTTGTATTGAGTGTTGACATTTTTTTTTAAATTTGACAGTCTAAAGGAAAAGAGGTCAGTGCCCCTGACTCAATAGCCAGGCATTGCATGTATTAACCCTGCAGAGTTCATGGCTGATCTGAGAGATGCAAACACAATCTTTTCTTAAATATTGTTACATAGATTGGGTGCATAGGTTCAAGGTCATGACTAGCTTGAACTGTTACGGCTTAGCATGCACCCCATATGTGTAACAATATTTAAGAAAAGAGTTTGTGTGTATCTCTCAGATCAGCTGTGACCTCTACTGGGTTCAAAATTCTTGGAGCACACAGTTTGAAAACTGCTGTCCTAGGCAATGAATATTTCAGCCTTGCTGTTATGTTGTTGCACGTGAGAATTTATTTCTCCATGAAATAAGACTTGCCATAAGTGTTTAAATGACAGTTTCCATGAAAAAAAATGGAATTCTTATAATCTTCCAGTTAGGAGAAATTATACCTCACACAGGGATATACTCAGGTGACATTTTCTGTTATGCCTGCCAGAAGTACAACGTTTACAGCTCTCGAGAAGTCTAAGTGTTCAATTTAGTTCCAGCAGCAACTCAGCAGACAGGCAAGGCAATGGCCACATTCCTGAGGACAGGTGAGCACCAGAGGTTCCCTCAGGGAACTCTGAAGCTGAATTATGCAGAGCAGCATGCCTCAGTTGAGGTTGTCGGTATTCTAGTAGAATGAAAAGACATTAATTAAAATTTTCAGTTGACAGTTTACTTCATTTTAATTGGAAACTTAGCACCTGGGCTTGTTCGATGGCAAAAAAATTTTAATAAGAGACAACGTTTCCTCATAGCTACCTCCAAAAATTTCATAGAGAAAAAATGTACAGTACCTGATGAAATACATGAAGTTCAATAAATTTTTATATGCACCTTATATTGTCTGAACTGGGTACTTTTATGAGGATGCAATTAATAGTTTTACCAGAACAATAGGAGAAAACTGAACACATTAGAGAAAAACAAGATTGTATACGCAAGGAAGTGGCCCTTTTACTTTCAGTTGGTGATCACATAAACTTATTTGGGAAACAACTTAAAACAATAAAGTTTCTTTAAATAAATCTATACTGATTTGTTTTATGCTATTTTATTGGATTCTAATATAAACTGAGAGGATATTAAAGTGATTCTATTTGTGAAGTTACTAATATTGTTTGCAAAAACTCCTTTGCATCTCTAATAAAAAGCAGACACAATATTGATCAGTTGATATATATATGTATATTCACACACACATATATACATGTATATATTATATACAAATCACACACACATATGCTATATATAAATTATATGTATGTATATTATATGCAAACTATATATACACCTATAAATAAAATTTGTGTATATATAATTTTAATCCTCAGGATATACATAAAATTTATGCATATATATAATTTTTAAATCCTCACTCAAGGATATACTTATTGATTTAAAGAGAGGGGAAGGGTGGGAGAGAGAGAGGGAGAGAAACATTGGTGTGAGAGAGAAACATTGATCTGTTGCTTCTTATATGCGCACCAACCTGGGACCAAACCTGTAACCTAAGCATGTGCCCTGACCAGGAATCAAACCCACAACCTTTCAGTTTACTGAGGATGATACAACTAACTAAGCCACACCATGCAGAACTTGATATTTTAATGGATAGAATTGTTTTGCCTTGTGGCCTAGGGTAATAACAAATGGCTTCCTTTCTAACCAGTCTTCCCTTTACATTTTCCTTGATTGGTTGATATCTTTCAATTTATACAGAAATAATGTTAGTCTAGTACCAGAATAAAAAATAACTTATATGTTACTATTATTGGCTTTTCTATTTTTCCTATTAAATATGTCATGCATTTAAAGACGCCTTTATTCTTTGACAAAGTCTAAGAAACTTCAGCATTGTTTCTTTTTTGTGTTAAATATATAGATATACAAGAAAGCCCTTATTGATAGTAGCTATTAATTCAAATATAATTTTCAATGATGAACATTATCTTTGCTAGGGTAGTAAAAATCTTCCATTTCTTGATTAAAAAACACTTGATATCATCTCAGCAGTTGAATTGCTTAGTCAAAAGGCAGTTTCATTTTTAGTTTTCTTAAGAAATTCTGTACTGTTTTCCACAGTGGCTGCACCAGTCTGCATTTGTACCCACAGTGCACTAGGGTTCCCTTTTCTCCACAACCTCTCTAGCACTTGTTGTTTGTTGATTTGTTTAGAATGGCCATTCTGACTGGTGTGAAGTGGTATCCCATTGTGGTTTTAATTTGTATCTCTTTGATGGATAGTGATGCTGAGCACCCTTTCATGTGTCTCTGGGCCCTCTGTATATCCTCCTTGGAAAAGTGTCTGTTCAGGTCCTTTGCCCATTTTTTAATTGTGTTGTTTGTCTTCCAGGAGTGGAGTCGTGTGAGTTCTTTATATATTTTGGAGCTCAAACCCTTGTTAGTGGTGTCATTGGCAAATACGTTTTCCCATATAGTTGATTTTCTTTCCATTTTACTGCTGTTTTGTACCATATGATTTAACCTATAAGTGGAACCTAATCAACAAAACACACAAACAAGCAAGCAAAATAGAGCCAGAATCATTGAAATAAAGAGCAAACTGACAGGAATCAGAGGGGACAGGGGAGAAGGAGAATAGGGGAAGGCCCATCACAGAACATATATAAAGGACACATAGACAATGCCAAAGGGGGTAGTTTTGAGGGTGGAAGGCGGGGTTGGATGGGGCGCGCCATGCCGGTGTGAGATGGAGACAAATGTACTTGAACAACAACAAAAATAAATAAATAAAGTAAAAATTCTAAAATAAAGAATTTGCCTAAAAAACAAAAACATCCTTGAACAGTGATTGCATACGATTCTCAAAAACTATCCATAGGAAGATATAAATAAACAGGCATAATATTTTAGCATGTTTAACAGAGATATATAGAATTTTTTTCCTTTAAAGTCCATTGTAATGATTTTTTACTGGATGTTCCATGTATGAGGTATAAACACAGTCTCAATTTTCCCTTATACTACCGAAACAAACAAAAAAAGCCAATAAAATTATCAATACCATCTCATCAGCCTCAGATATGGCTGTATGTAGAACACACAAAAAGTAACTACAAAATATTTTAAAAGCCCAGTCATGGTTACTACAGTTAGTGTGTCTGAAGATGTTTTAGTACCTGTCCTAAAATATGCCAGATATATATATATATATATAATTTAAACAAATGTAACATAAATACTAATTTACTCTACCTCATTTTATTCCTTGTGGAGAAAAAAGTACATAAATGTTTGGAAAAACTAATTTAACTTGCACGTGGACTTCTTTTTCTCATCTAACAATCAATATACATTTGAGCAAGGGAAAAACTGAGTAGCCCTCAAGCTTAGTAGAATCAATTTATCCTCTCTATTGAACATATGACCTTTACTGCTTTTAACAGAAGAAAAAAAAGGATTCTTCATTACATTAACACAAAAATAGCATGCCTTTATTACTTTTAGATAACTCCTACAATTATTTATAACTGATATATGAGGTATTTATAAAAGTTGTTATATTGTTAAGATTCTAGATATTTCTAAAATGAGTGCAAACAAAATAGGTGATATTTAGAGCATGCTACATCTAGTGTAAAACAGTGTTCAATTTGGAGTCACAAAAGAAGTAAACTTTCCTTCTAACAAAGGAGGGGGATGTATGGGCAAACACGATCTCAACACTGATGATGGAAGAAAGAAATCAGGTGCCCTTTGTCAGGTAATTTGTATGTCAGGCATTAAATGCATGTTCCCAGGTAGTTTCTCATATTCATGTACAATGCATGTGTGGACATGTGTACCCACGTGCACATGCTGTAGAGATCCCTTTGAAAATTTTCAGTGTAGCAGCTACTCATACAAGATAGAAAGGCCTTCTTCAAAGCTTCATAGCTTAGGCCAACTGAAGAGATCAGATGATTTTTAGAACAGGCTTGGCGGCAGCATTGACTAGTGACATTACGCTAATGAGGAAGTAACATAAGAGTTGGTTAAATGGGAAAAAAATGAGGCCAAAATGTTCTGATATTTCAGAAGGTATTTTCGGGTTTGCAGTTCTGTAACCAGATGATTTCCTGTCCTCAGGGAGTATCCATTGATTGAAGTAGAAGAAATAGTCCACTATACATATTTGTTTTTATTTAAATCTATTTGTGTTCTATTTTCAAAGGAAAACTTTAAAGATTACATTTTGACCTCACATTACTTTGAATTTTAAATGTTACATAGAAATTTATGTTTGAGAGTCTGGCATTTGTTAGCCTGTATGATTTAAAAGTTCAGAAGGCTATGTAGATTCAAATACAGTTCTTTCCTGCCTATTGAGAGTTTTCTATCATAAAATAATTTTAAAATATATATGCTCCACCTGGCTTGGCTGCTCAGTTGGTCAGAGCATGTCCAATGTTGCAGGTCCCATTTCCAGTCAGGGCAAACATAAGAATCAAATAATAAATGCATAAATAAAGGAAACAACAAATCTCTCTCTCTCTCCCTCTCTCCTTCCCCATACTCTCTCTTTCCCCTCATCCTCTCTCTTCCTAAAAAAATTATCAATCATTCAACCAATAAACGTATGTGTTCCAATTGATCTCACTATTGTACATGTCATTTTTACAGGATAATCAAACCTGCTAGAATCCTTTAAAATAAAACCTATTAAAAAGCATTATTTATTTTGTAGTCAATTGCTAGGGCACAGTGTGATATTATAAAGTAGAGAATGGAAAAGCATAGCTTTTCCTCAATAACTGTAAAATTTCCAGCTATTTAAAGTAACAGTGGAAATAAAATTTAAATTTAACCTACTTAGGTAGGCATTTATTCCTGAATTAGATTAATTAATGATCTTACTTCCCAAGATATAATAAAACATTTTCAATATGGAAATCAATGATGTTTATGTAAATAAGGTTATAATGGACTTACAATATGAATCTATGGAAGTATTCACATTATCGTTAAAATATTTCCATTTATTATTATTGTTGTTCCCCCAATTACTGCCTATAAAATGAATACTTTTCAATGTGAATTACATATACGATAAAATTTAAATTGGCATTCCTTTTCATAATTCTCACAGACGAAAAACATTTTCAAGAAATTTTCTAAAGATTGTTTAATATCAAGCTCATTTAAATACTTTGCAATATTGAAAATTATAAATATGTTTCACAGAGGAGGAAATGAGTTTAACTTAAATGTGTCTAAGTTACCTGCCATGGCCCCGTTGTCATTGTTTTCTACACGGCTACTCTGTTCTTAACACAGGCACAATAAATAAGAGCAAATTTTGAAAGTCATTATTAAGTAGAACCTCTACTTAACATAAAATGCTATTCCTTAAGCCAACAAAGCCTTCAAATTTTGCAACAGTACATTATAAGGTTTTGTATTATCTCATATTAATCATTTTTCTTTTCCAGAAACATCACAAAATGTCCAATGAATTACCCATATGCATAGAGTTAAACCTGCTTCCTAAGGTAAAACCTTGTATTTCTCCTTCTAATGTTGACTCTCATAGAAGGAAAAAATCAAGAGCTTTTTAAATTGAGGTTATATGTAATGCAAGGAATAGTTACTTTTCATGTTAGCAAATATAATAACATTGACAAGAGGGTTGTTTTCAAGTAATTAATTTTGATTTTGCTGATGTCAACTTGAATTCTAGGGGCTCAGTGAATATATACATGGTATCGCTCAAATAACTGTGGCCTACCACACATGCGGGATGTTGAGGTTTTTGATTTATTCCCACTGGTATGGTGATTTTCTCAGGTTATCAATCACCTACTGGTGTTCTTTAATGAATCATTTGAAGCCTATGTCTGAATATGTGTAGTGAACCATGAAGGAAAGGAAGTTAACAACATTTTGGGCCGATTTTCACATATGAACTTATATAGAGTAGTAAATTCTAAAAGTTGAAGTCACAGTGTTTTTTTTATAGATCATAGTAATTTATTCTCAAAATATAGAGCAATGGTTTCAATTTTTAAAATATATGACATTTAGAAATTTATACAGGTTCCCAAACCTGTATTAGTGCTAAATATAACAGATTCTCTTTAAATGTTTATTGGATATTAAAGCACTTTATGATTAATGTGGAGAACATAGAGACATATGCTGATTATGAATTCCAATTTGCATTTTGAAAAATATAAATTACAGCCTATTAAATTATTCTGAATTGTTATAATGTTTTTAAAAGCTTTTTTAGTATTTGTATTTTTAAAATGTTACTATATTGATAATGGTCTCTGAGAATTCAAGTTCATCCAAACATTGCTATACATTATTAACAAATTACATGAGGGTCAGTGAGTGCTATTTCCATAAAATATAAAGTAAAGTATGTCATATAACTTTATAATTATGGGAGATACAGTACTATAAATTAGATGGAATTTGAGTTTTTTTAAATAGTATGATGAGGGATCTATGAGGCTAATAAAGAATTAAGGGTAGAGAATATTAGAGTAATTTATAACATTGCATCTTAAGGTCAGAATTTAAACACATTGCCCTTATGCTGATAGGTGAGGACATAGGGCTGGTGAGGAAATAGGGATGTGGTGGTTTTCAAGGTATTGTCGTTAGAAGTAGACCTTTGACTTGAAAGCATAAAGTGGGAGTTAAAAGGAAAGGTAGTTATTGTTCACATACGAGAAACCCAAAAGCAGAAAAACCTTGGCAGCATGAATGTAGCTGATAACATTTCATAAATGCAAATTTAATTTAAATATATAAAAGTTTGTATAGTTTGATTTAGGAAAAGGGTAGGCTTCTAGGCAAGGGGTGTTGACACCTTTGCTTCAAGGTTTATATAATTCCAGGAAATCCATATCCATTAGGTTATACATAAAGCAGAAAGCCTTCAATTTAGAAAAAGGTATTTGTGTATTGATACTGAACATAAGCAGCACAGACAGCCTGAAAAACTTTAATACTAAAGTCAATGCCACCGTAGGAGCATTGTGAGATACACGATACTGTCTAATAACCAATTCAAAGGGACTTATTCAAACACCTTCAGGAAAGTATGTTTGTAGCCTGGTATCTTTATTAACAGAAAGTTGCAGGTGCAGAGGGGGAATGATTCATATATATATATATACATATATATATATATAAATTTGGTTCCCCATTACTCCTAGGGGTGTCCAACCCACAGCTTGCAGGTTCCATGAATCCCAGGATGGCTGTGAATGTGGCCCAACAAAAGACTGTAAATTTACTTAAAACATTATGAGGGTTTTTGTGTGTGTGTGTGTCTGTGTGTGTGTGTGTGTGTGTGCATGATTATGTGCCACAATGTATTTAATGTGTGGCCTAAGACAACTCTTCTTCCACTGCGGCCCAGAGATGCCAAAAGGTTGGACACCCCTACTCTAGACCACTGAGAAAAAAAACCAGATATTTTTAGAGCAGAGAAACATATTAATGAAAGTGGAATAAAAAACAGAACTTTCAATAGTTTAAAACAAAAATAGTAGGCTATAACAATAAGGAAGTAAATAAATTTAGTAACTCAATTTATTGTGAAATTATATGCTTTAGAGTTTTTAAGACAGAAAGTACCAGAAGATAATAACTTCTACTGAGCTACAAAATGCCTATTCGGGGAGACTTTGTAAAGTAGAAAATGCCATTTGTGTAAAGGTAAGAATACCATTTATTTCAAACACAATAATATTTTAAAAATTATTTTATTGTTGTTCAAGTACATTTGTCTGCATTTACATCCTCATTACTCCTCTCCTCACCAGCCATCCTTACCTTCCACCCCTGCTTCTACCCCTCCTTAGTTTTGTCCATGTGTCTATTTTTTAAGTTATTTATATTAAAGAGACTTTTTTCCTATTTCTTATATATCTGCTTATAGGGCATTAGACATACTCATCCATATTATATGCAGTATACATATCTATGTGCCTATAATATATATATTAGTAAAGAATATTCATATTTACATGTAGTATTATAAATGCTTTATAATGTGTATCTATGTCTGATCCACTGAAAGTAGGTATACTAGTCATATAAAATGAGTTTATTGTCAAAATATTTAATACATATCTAACTTAAAATCAACATGTGGATCTAATGTTGTTTGATATTATTATATACATATATGCATGCATACATATGTATAACTATATACACATATATGTATGTACATATACATATATGTGCAAAATTATAAAACAAATCATAATTATTTCCACACTAATTTATAAATCATCACATGACATTAAATTTATCAAATAAAAAAATACAACATTTTAAAACATACTAGGTGAATTATTGTTTAATTTGTTTAGAGTTTCTGTGTAGGGGGATGAAAATGTTCTGGAAACAAATAGTGGTGATGGTTTCACAACATTATGAAAGCAATAAATGTTACTGGGTGGAACATTTAACATAGTCAAAATGGTAAATTTTTATTTTGTTCATATTTTACCAAAATAAAAAAAATAAACATGACTCTTTTAAAAATACTATATTGCATCATGCTTTGGCTAAATCATGTTAAGGGAATATAGAATGGGAAATTTTTAAGAAAACATAGATTTTGTTTATTTATTTTGAGACAGAAGGAAAGAGAGGGAGAGAAACATCAATGTCCTAGAGAAACACTGACCTCTTGCCTCTCACAGGTGCCCGCCCAGGGACCTGGCCTACAACCCCGGCGTCTGCCCTGACCAGGAACTGGATGTGTGACCTTTCTGTCTGCAGGAAAACACCCAGTCCTCTGAGCCACACTTGTCAGGGCAAAAGGGAAATTTTATCAGTGCCTGCTATCTAAAAGTGAAATCAAGGGAATGATTTAATAATTATAATTTCCTCAAATATTTATGTATGCATAAAATACCTTATAAAGCTTGCTAAGGCATACATAAACTGCTTTTAATATTATTTTAAATAAATGTTGAAATGTCAAAATTTTAAAATTAAATGTTTCTATGCCCATCATTTTTCTATTCCAATTATATATCTTTTCTCCATTAAAAAGCTATAGAAATATAAGCTGGTATAGCCACTATGGAAATCAGTATGGAGACTCCTCAAAAATTAAGGACCCAACAAAACCTCTTCTGGATATCTACCTGAAAATTTTGAAAAATACTATTCACAATGATGTATGCACCTCTATGTTCATTACAGCATTATTTGCAGTGGCCAAGACATGGGAACAACTAAAGTGTTCCTAGATAGATGATTGCACAAAAATCATGATATATATATATATACACACACACACACACACACACACATACACACACATGTATGCTTGTATACACACCTATATGCTTGTATACATATGCACTCATATATGTATACATGTGCATGCATATATACATATATTTGTATATGTATTTGCAAGTATACATATACACACACATACACAATGGAATACTCCTCAACCATAAGACAAGGTATATTGCCATTTGTGACAATGTGGATGGATCTTGAGAATATTATTCTAACTGAAATAACAGCAAAAGTTAAAACCATATGATTTCGCTCACGTGGGATATAAAAGTAGAAGAAACAAATGAACAAACAAGAAAACAAACAAACAAAACCTCATAGATTGAGACAACAGTGTGGTGGTTATCAGAGGAATGGGGTGGGGTAGTGAAGGATGAAGGTGTCCACTATATGACAGCAAAAGAAGATTTGAGTGGGTGGTGAACACACAGTGTGATATACAGATAACTTATCTTAGAATTGAGCCCTAGAAACCTTTAAAATTTTATTAACCAGTGTCATCTCAATAAATTTAATAAACTTTTTGAAAAGCTATAGAATATAACAATTAGAAACATACTCTCTACTGTATGATGACCTTTACAAAACAATCACTTTATGAGTATTAACCTAAGAAGGGGTAATTTCTTTCATTATAAGCCATCAATAAAAATACAGTGTTATCTTTGGAATATCAAGCTAAACACCACAGATAACAGGTTTAAATAAATCTTTACATTAACTCCTTATAGACTAGTATGTAAGGAGTACATACTCCTGTACTCCTAACTAGTACCTACTGTTGTACTAGTCCAGCACAATAATATGCTTTCCAAATATATAATAATTTATCTTGATCAAAATAGTAAAAAGTCAAAGATACTGCTTGATAAGCCAACTCCTTTAAGATCAACAGCTGAGACGAGAAACTTAGAAATGGATTTAATTATATTTGAGTGCCCCATTATTTTTGAAAGTCCCTGACAAGATCCCTAAAACTTTTATGGAATATTCAGGAATATGACTGGAACAAACATAAACCCAAATGTTTCATTAAACACACAACTCAGAACTGCAATCTAGTTGACTCCCACCTCTCCCAGTTTGGGAGGGAGGCAGGGCTACGGTCCTCCCTGCTTGTAGTAGGCCCGTGATTCACAAAGAGCTACCAGCTCAGTAAATCAACATAGGAAATATCAAATGTGCATTAAAAAATAAAAATATTTTGTATTTCAATGAAAAGTTACAACAACAAAATATTTTTGTACCATATAATCTATGAATCAAATTATCACATACAATGTCTCCGTTTGTACTTGTAACACATGAAATTGGCCAGTAGGAAGAGAAAACTGCATATACTGTCCCATTAATCTCTCTTTATTATTTTATATTTTCAATTCTTTCTGACTTTTATTGAAGTGTAAATTTCTTTTCAACTCACAAAGAACATCAATAATATCAATAAGGTGTTTGTCAGGGTATTTATGTTTTAAGAGTAAGATATAGAGTGGGGATAATGAGGTTATTCTGAGTACCTGAAAAAAGAAAGTTTTACTTTGATTGGTATCTTGTGCTCACACGAATCCTAGCACAAGAATTTAAATATGCTTGAAAGAAATTGATGTTGTGTTAGTGGGTATTAAATCCCCCCCCCTTTTGAAGTCTCAGTGGTAATTCTCTCCATCATTAAAGAACAAAACCTTCTCACCCCTACCTCCCATGTTTATGGGTGGGAATTGCAAAAGCTTTACCAAGTTGAAAATAAATCAAAATGCTCTTTGTGCATTTTCAATGAAATTGTTTTAGTCTTTTTATTCACCATCTTAATAGTCATGCTGTTAGTAGATCAGATTCAACTAAGAAAGTTATTCATTTAAATAAGAATCTATTCACTCTTGTAGAAGTCACAGAATAGGCAGGCTTGTGTCATATGGATAAAATAAGAATTACTTCTCTGTCAATAAGGGAGCACTTTTCTAGATTATTGGTGGTAAATTAATCATTTTTGTATGCACTTTGATTTAATTTAATCATGCATATAAATACTAAACATTCTACATTGTAGAAATAAATAAAAGACATAATAAAATATAAATAATAAAATATTTAATAAAATATAATATGACCATTATACATAATTTATATATATATATGTCATGTACATGTCTAAATATACAATAGCTATTGAAATATTAATTATATAATCAAACCTAAAATTTACAAGTAAATATATTGCAAATTAATAATTAAAATATAGCTACATTTATTTTTATTTCGCTAACTCCTCTTGTATGCAGACATAGGCCTTAGGAGAATAAGATAAAAGTAAATCAAGTTCAGACTCCAAACCATGCTGAGAAGACATACAAAACTTAGGCCTTATGAGAAAAAATGCATTCTTTCCTGAAGAAAGGAGAATATTGTTCATTTAAATATTTTAACAAAAATTAAATAATCTAAAATAATACAAGGAATATTAAAGTTTGTAGGGTTTTTATTTAGTATTTATATTTCATAAACATTACATTTTATATCTTGTTTATTATATAACTGAGGGCATTCAAATGTATATCATATAGTAAATTATTAATGCCATTATCTCTCCTCCGAAACCAAAATGATGCGGCCATGAGATCCTTCACAAGTAATATACATTATATGCTATGAACATGAGTTCAAAGATAAGGTTACTCAAAATGTTCAGTCCAGAGATGGAAAGAGCAAACCCTCCATAATACTTCCTATGGCACAGATGATCTTTCAAATTCTTTATAGGTATATAAGCTTAATTAATCATCCCTCTAAGCCCACAGTGTTGACACAATTTTTCTACCAGTTTTACTGGTGAGGAAAGTGAAGCACCTAAGTATAAAGTATTTATATAAGACATATAATTTGCCCATGGTAACAAGTAAAAATGTCAGAGACTGGATACAAATTTACTCAATTCCTGCTCTTGAACACCTCATTATATTGCCTTTTCTATGGATTTTTAAATACAGTTTAGAGCCCTGGTCTGTGTACTTAATTTCCTGGAGCATCCTCAGTAAACTGAAAGGTCATGAGTTGGATCCCTGGTCAGGGAGTATGTGTAGATTGTGGATTGGGTCCCCAGTCCAGGTACATGCAAGAGGTGACCAATCAATGTCTCTCTCTCACATCAGTGTTTCTCAATCTCTCTCTCCCAAGCTTCCCCTCTCTAAAAAATCAATGTGCATGTACTTAGGTGAGGATTAAAAAAATATATGAAATCTGTCCAGAAAGTGTGCAGTAATATTTAACATAACAAGAGTAGTTTGCATGGCATCGATAAAACCGTGGGAAGTGGATTGAAATGTGCAAGCATTATGCTGAGTGAAATAAGCCAGGTGTTGAAGGACAAATACCATATGATCTCACCTTTAACAGGAAGCTAAACAACAAAACAAACAAGCAAGCAAAATATAACCAAAGACACTGAAATAGAGAACAGGCTGACAGTGACCAGAGGGAAGAGGGGAGGGAATTTCAGGGGAAATACAGGAGGGATTTAGAGGAACATATATAAAAGATACATGGACAACAACTAAGAAGGGTGGAAATGGGAGGGAGAGGGGGAACATGGAGGGGTGGGATGGGATGGGAGTAATAGACAGAAAACTGTACTTGAAAAATAATTAAATAAATTTAAAAAAAGAAATGTGCATGCAAAAACAATGACTGTACTATACACTGTAGTCAGTGTGAGCAGTAGACACGTGCTCATTGAGTGAGCACGTGTACCTTGTGGCTATTGCAATCACTGAGTAAGTAGAGCAACAAATTTGCATCAAATTTTATGTTAAGCTTGATCATTCTCCTATGGAAACTACTGGGATGACTCAGAAGGCTATAACTATGGGCAACTGGTGATTGGCAGCTTCATTACAACAATGGACCTGCTCATGCATCATGTCTCATACCGACTTATTTTGGGCAAAACATCAATTCACCCAGGTGACTCAGCCTGCATATAGCCCTGATTCCACACCCTATGACTTCTGTTTGTTTTTTTTTTTTTCCAAAACTAAAATCACCTTTGAAAGGAAAGAGATTTCAGACCTTCAGTGGGATTCAGGAAAATAAGATGGGGTAGCTGATAGTGATTCCAACAAACCATTTTGCAGAGTGATTTGACCAGTGAAAGAGATGGTGGGAGAACTGTGTGAGGTCCCAAGGTGCCTACATTGAAGGCTACTGAGGCATCATTGTCCTATGTACAAGGTTTCTTGTATCTTGTATCTTCTTCTTGTATCTTGTATCTTCTTCAATAAAGGTCTCTATTTTTCAAAGCCCATGGCTGTATACTTTCTGGGCAGACTAACATATAATATTACATGTTATATGTTTTATATATGTGAGGGTGTGCATGTGTGTATATATGTGTGTACACACACACACATATATATATATGGAGTTCACAGAAAATTTAAATGGATGATGGAGGAATAGGTAAAAGTTATTTAATTACTTGTTTTGGATAAATGCACTCAGTGTTGGAACTATCCAGTGATAGACTGTGACTGAAGTACAGAAATAAAAATATATCTAATCATATTAATCTCAGCAGTTGGGCCACCTCCACTATCAAAATAGAAAGTTGCCTTTATCTTAAAGCCATGAACTTGTATTAGGATTGTTTTTATTTATTTATTTTTTAAATTTCATTCCTTACCTAAGAGAAAGAGGAAGGGAGAGAGGAAGGGAGAGAGTCATAGATGTGAGAGACACATTGATTAGTCACCTTAGTCTGTGCCCAGACGGCACCTAGGCTGCACCCAGTCTGGAGACCCGCGCTGGGACTGAGGATGTACTTGTCCACACTGAGGATTGGATGTACCTATGCCCAGATGAGAGGAACCTACATCCTAGGTATGTGCCCTGACCAGGAATTGAATGCAACCCTTTGGTTATGGGACAATATTCATACCACTGAGCCATGCCAGTCATGGTGGTATTAACATTATCTTTGAACATTCTACTCCATAGGTCGGACTTTACAAATTAGCAGAAGATAATTAAATATCCTCTAAAATTATATTCCATCTACCCTAAAAAGTCACATGTTAAACCAAATATAGGAAGACCTCAAGTCAAATAACTAGGTAACTTAGTCTTTGTTTATGCTCTAAATCAACTGAATTCCACTCAAAAGTTTGATAGCTTGAATGAAAATAAGATCCTATCCTTCCCACAATTTAGGAGTCAAGGTTGCCAGTAAACTATGCTTTATTAAGTTATCATGTAATGCATTGCCACTTCGCTAGGTAATTAGGACCAGAACTACTATGAAGAGACTCTGACAAGTCTGCTTTGGAGTGAATTCTAGTTTAGCAACAGCATTGTAGATAAATGTCATCAAAGATCAACCTAAAAGAGAAGCAGCCATGGGCATATATTTAGGTGTCATACAACTACATGGGTTTGGGGACCAGACAAGTATGGACTTCAATCCATGCTACAGCACTCTCTTGCTATGTGACCGAAGGTAAGTTATTTCACCTCTTTGAGCCTACTGTTTCTCTGGCCTATAAAACCAGAAAGAGAAAATGTCACCTTTGAAAAGTTGTTGTCAGGATTTTATGTAATAAAATTATATGAAGCATAGAAACTAGTCTAGCATATCATAGGCACTTAATGGGGCTTAGTTCCCTTTATCGCTCCCCTTACGTGAAACTACTCCTGATGCTTGTCCTCTAGATGGAACGTACTCCAACCAGTAGCTATCTTTCCCACTGTGCAATTGGTAAAATATTTCATACTTTTGATATACGGTCAAAGAAGTAAATGACAAATGCTCATACAAAAAATCATAGCACATGGCTGAGCACATTGGAAGGGCTCAACACCTTCAATAATAAAAAATATACTATTTTTTCCTGCTGATTTCCCCTTGACCATACCACCATTTATCTAGCTTTACAATTCATCATATTTCAATGGAACCTCAAAATATTAGGAAAATGAGAGTTTTGCTTCAACAAAAAAAAATTAAAGGGTTCATTCCTTATTAAACATGTTTCTGCAATAATCAGATTTCCTAGGTCTTTTCTTTCCCTAGGTAATGGATAAGTTCCCATTTTTTATTTTATTTTCTGCTCAATTATTACAACCAATTTGAAGATAAAATTAAGTACTGAATCCCATTGGCACTTAATGCAACAAAACTTTTTATCACTCAAAAGCATATTGTTTAATCATTATATTACCATCCATATTTTTCAGAGATATTATAGAAATAGATAATGACCCAAATTTTAAAAAAAACTTTAATAACATGACTCAATTGTTTTACAGAAGTTAAGCCAAGAGTGTTTTATATGGCTTTACACACTATTGTTGAAAAACTCAAAATTTAACATCATTACAAATATATTACCTTTAGTTAATAGATTTCAAAACAGAGAACTTTAGAAGATACTGAAAGATTTTGGCTTTGGACTGCCATATACCACGCTATAGAAAATCCTTTTCAAAGTCATGAGAAGAAGCTATGTAAATAACTAATATATATAAAAGGTCTCCATGAAGTGAAAAGAAGCTAAAAATCATATTATCTAGACCTTTCATCCTAAGTTGTCATATAATTTAAGGAGACATTAAAGCCTTATTAGAAAACTCATATTGAGGTTTGAAAATTTAATATTTTAAAAACACTTTTATTTCAAAATATAGTTTCCTGCTAATAGCAAGTTTTTCAACTATGTTTTTGAAATAAATCATTAAAATTGCTAAGAATTTTAATAGTTTGCTACTAACATTCACTAGATGATTTATGAGGGCAGAGTCAGATGGAGCTTCTGTTAAATTATTCAGGGGTCAGACTATACCACCTATTTATTGCCCACAAAACCCAGCATTCTCTCACCACCACCCCCAGAATGGAAGAGGAAAACCCAGTGCAGTATCTAGACAGCGGAGAGGAAATCACTAAAAGAACTAGAGAAAGATACATGCTTCAGAAAAAGTCAAGCAGACTGAATCATTCTATTGTTTTATTATAATCATAACACGTAATACTATGACTTGCCCCTTTACTTTCTTTTGTTTTGCCATTTCTTTCCAATGTAAGCTCCATAAGAACACAGAAAGCAAACAATACATATGTCCGACGAGGGTGTATTCTACTCTTCCACAGTCTTTAAAAGGTTCTGTATATATTCTAAATTATCTTTAGTTATAGTTCACAGTATTTAGTTGCACTTCCAAGAATTTAACACATCATTTTTTCTCACATTCATCTTCTCCTGCTTAAATCTTTCTCTTAGATATGTAAAGATGTTGATAATCCAGGTAGTAAAGAAAAAGACTATTAATAAAGAGTTTTCTATAAATAACTAATTCTGCTATCTTAAAAAAAAAAGATGAGACCAGTTAAACTTTGACCAGCAAACTGAACATTTTTTTTAGCCATTAAGAGGAAACAAACTGATATTTTCTTGACAGTGCGGTATTCTTGCCTCTTGAGGTTTGAGAAATACATACATAATGGTTATGCCTTTGGGCAAGGTCATAACTAATCAAACGACTAATATGCTGTCCCATATAATATGCTGCAAACCACAGACATCTGAAAATAGAATGTCATTAATGGCTTTCTATTGTATATGGTCATTTTGAATACCGCAACAGGGAAAATATTATTACCTGAGAGAAACACTTTGCCCCCAGAATGGAAGGGTAGGTGGGTGTATGTGTTTAAAATCTTTGCTATTACAAAAGCATATCTAAACTCAAGGTTTTATGAGCATGTTTAGAAGATTGGTAGATAGGTAAGTCAGTACATAGATTAATAGCCAGCCAAAACTGGTATAATACATTTGTCAGGGATATAGAGTTTTAAAGTAGATTTTGCTCCTTTTGTCAATCTAAATTATTTTGCAAGCTAAGCATTAAGAATGATAGTCTAATTTGTGTATGGCAATTGATTATTAAACATGAAGGGAATGATTTAACAGGTTAAATGATTAGCAGAATTTGCTTTTTTTCTGCTGTTTTTGTAGTGCACTGGCAAATTGTTGACCTTGGATTGCAATACATAATTTTCAAGTAACATGAATACATCTTAAAGGAAAGAGTGAGTTAGAAACCCTTAGAGCCCTGAAAAAATAAAGCCCTGGCTGGTCTTGTTCAGTGGATTGAGCACCAGCCTGTGAACCAAAGGGTTGCTGGTTTGATTCCCAGTCAGGGTACATTCCTGGGTTGTGGGCTATGTCCCCAGTAGGGGGCATGTGGGAGGCAATCATACACTGATGTTTCTCTTCCTCTTTCTCCCTTTTCCGTAAGAATAAATAAAATCTTTAAAAAAGAAACAAAAGAGAGGTTGAGTTAAAGTTATCTATCCTCTTCAATCTGTCTACACCTTTCCTTCCAACCCTTGTATGTTCCTTATTTAAAAAATACCACACTTTATTTTTATTTTTTAATTTAATCTTTCTTGTATTTTTCCACTACCACTTAGTCCCCTTATATACCACTCCTCCAAGCAATCACCATGCTGTTGTCCATGTTCATGAGTAATTTTTCCTAAAGAAATGATTTCTTCAATATATGTATTGCTAAAATAAGATGGAAGGGCAAATTCTTTAGCTTAGGCAGGTAGCTTAATACTGGGAAAATGTTTCCCATGTAACTATGAGGCTAGAATAAAAGTTCAAACTGTGCTACGTGTTTCCTCCCCATTTTATAAAGATTTCTGAAGAAGCTCTTTCCTTATAACGGTTTTCAAAACTTTGTATGTCAACATACCAATAAAACCTTACCTAATATATGCAATTTATTTTTCAGTATGTCAGGTTGGTTTGAGGCAAATTGATTTTTATAAAAACAGACATCTCAATAGATTGGTGTAACATTTGAGGTAGTGTATAATTAGATAGAAATATAGACAACCTGCAAACAATTTTTCTGCAATGATTCATTATTTTGTCTTATTTGGATGATAGACAGGAATTCAGTCTTCTGGTATTTTTGTCCTTTTTAAGTCCCTTGTATGCAACTAACATAACAGATAATTGAATGTAAATATTTTGCATATTTGGCGGCTCTGCAAAATAATACACTCTCTCAATTTATATTAATTAAATTAATGAAATTATTATAATCCATCTAAAAATAAAACAGTGCCTGGTTCTTAAAATTTCTTTTGGAAAGGTAAATTTCCACTAATTTTCTAAGTTACTTTTTTTCTTTTATGAGCAGATTAAATGAATACATGAGCACATTATATTGCTTCAATATTTATAGTCCAGTGGACCTTTCTTTCGTTACAGAATAATTTAGTCCTTAAATTCCAATGTACAATTATAAAAAGATGCATTATAATTTAGCAATGACTTGTACTTCTAGACTCATGCTGAGGAGTGATTACATACTAAGAATGCATCTAAATCAGATAAATGTAGCTCTTATGCAGGCCCTCTTATGTGAGTCCATTACAAGTATTTATCATTTGAGATTATTGCAGAAACTGATTAACCTATTGTTCAATTTAAAATATAACCCAAAACAGTATACAAATTGCTAAAGGCACAGAGTTGGAGGGGATAAATCAAAGGTCAGGTCCACACTGACCCAAATCAGAGTGATGCTTAGACACACATCTATCTCTTGCAATTGGCCAAGCAAACCTCAGCTTGAAAGGTCTGAATGCCGGAGTTCTCTACTTTCTATGAATTCTATACTTACTATGCCAGTTTTAAAGTAACCAAAAAAAATAATCTGAATGTTCCCCTAACCTGTGTGATGCCAAAGGTATACCTGAAAAACAAACTTGCACAAAATGAAAAGTGAACCAGACACATAACAGAATCTCTCTGGCCTGCTCTGTATTAGTTACTCCTTCTTCCCCAGGTCATTTTTTTTCAATAGCAATGTCGAGTTGAGAGTTTCATGGGTGGGTTATTATGAAGTCTCTTGGCGTGACACATGCTCAATCTTTCCTTGAGCTCCAGGGACGGTGAATCTGCAGTCTAGGAAGATTATCAGCACACAGATTCCCTCTGTTGGTCAGGAGGAAGGCTTAAATGTAATGTAGGCATTTAAAGATAAGGCACACGTAGACTAAGTCACTTTTTCGATGCTAATAATTTATAACATCTATGGCGTCCTTAAAATTGGCCAGCACTGTAACCAGTGCTGTACAAGTCTCACTCATGAACAACCCTTTAAATGGGTATCTCTCCTTTTCTCTCTCACACACAAACACATTTTAAATGCTATGATGTCACCTTATAAATTATAATAGAAATTTTGATATTTCTCCTTTGAAGGCACTATGCTTCAAACACATAATATGGAGTAAATTCTTGAAATATTCATAAGAGTATTTTAATCATCCCACTATTGTGATGGTAAATTGTATATATCAACTTGGCTGGGCCATGCCCTCTAGACATTTGGTCAAATGTATTCTGGATGTTTCTAGGGAAGTGTTTTTTGGATTAGATTAACATTTAGATTGGTGGACTCTAGGTAAAGCAGACTACCCTCAATAATGTGGGTGGCCTCAGAAAATAAGTGAAGCCCTTAATAAAACAAAAACCTCTTCGGAGCAAGAAGGGACTTCAGCTGACACCTTCGGTCTGGAACCGCAGCTTTTCCCTGGCTTTCCAGCCTGTCAGCCCACCAAGCCCAAGCAGAATTGGGATTCACTAAACCTCCACGATCGCACATGCTATTTCCTCAAAATAAATCTCTCCGTTTTTTGCAACCCACCCTTCCCAGAGAAAGCCCAATCTCATAGGATCTCAAGAGATCTATGCAGTGGGCAGGGTTAGTCCTGGGATTAGAAACAGTGGAGTGCCCTGGGAGCCACAGGTCCCCAGTCCCAGATTTACCTGTAAGGAGTCTGACTCACACTACCCATCAAGCAAACCCATGTACCATGTTAATCTGTTTCTGCGGACAATTCTAACACAGGTAAAGAAGGTGAAACCCTAACTTTGCATATATTATCACTGAAGTTTCAATACTGAGGGGATGCAAGGAAGAGATGCTGTTTAATGTTATATTATAAATAAGGGAACTGTAGCCAGGACTGTTTAGATAAAATGACTGAGGTCCCAAGCTGTGAAGCATTACTGGTCCTAAACTCGGGCTTTGGGACTGCTTCTATAGTGATCTTTCTTTCTTGGCCTTCATAAATTATTAATTAAGTTTGTTTTGGGTTCTCTATCACTTTAACAGAAAGGGAAAATCACAAGTAACCTCCCTTCAACATAATTCCTATAGTTTTTATTTGGCAAAGAAAGGAGAACTGGAGGGAGAACTAGAAACAAATGGCACTTTATATTTTTATTCTCTCTTTTCCTCTCTGAATTGCAAAATATGAGGTCTGTCCAGAAAGTATCCATCCACATAATATAAAAAATAGAATCATTTATTGAAAAAGATACAAGATACAAGGGACATTGTACACAGGACAAAAACACCTCAGTCCACTTCAAAGTAGGCACCTTGGGGCCTCACACAGTTTTCTCAAACTCCATCAGCTGCTCCATCCTATTTTTTTCAATCTCGTTGATGGTCTGAAATCTCTTCCCTTTCAAAAGTGATTTTAGTTTTGGGGAAAAACAGAAGTTGCAGGGCACCAAATCTTGGCTGTATGGGGGCTGAGTCACCTGGGTGATTTGATGTTTTGCCAAAAAACTCTGCATGAGACATGCTGCATGAGCCGGTACTTTGTCGAAATGAAGCTGCCAATCACCAGTTACCTATAGCTGTGGCCTCCTGAATCATCTGAGTAGTTTCCATGGAGGAACAATCAAGCTTCACATAAAATTTGATGCAGATTCATTGCTTTACTCACTCAGTCATTTTGAATGAGATGACCACCCAGTACACATGCTCACTCACCAGTGTCTACTGCCCTTACCTACTAGTACAGTGAAGTTGTCATTGTTCTGCATTCTCATTCCAGTTCACTCCCCTCAGCTGCCAGGTTACATCCATGTTGCACAAACCATTCTCATCATGTTAATAATTGTTAGACATTTTCTGGACAGACTTCGTGTTTAAAGGAAAATAACATTTCTCAATCAAGTTAAAAATCATTTTTAAATTAAGCCTTAACCCAAATTATCATTTGGTTAAAATCCAGTAATTTTAACCAGTTTGAGTGTACGTGCACAAAAATGATGAAAACCAGCGCTATCTCCTCTCCACTGACTACCCTCTCCGTTTATCCTTTCATAGCTGGGAATCAACCCTGACAAACTGGATTACGAAAGGAGGTTAAGTTTCAAAATAGAAATTGTTTATTTCACATTTAATTAAAATGACATAGACATGTTATCTCCAAGGAATGTTGATCTTGTTTATGTGGTCTAAAATTAGCAAATAAAATGATACATTTATTCGTATTTTAAACAATCTGATGCCCACATTGTCTACTCTACAAGCAAGACAACTCAAAGCCCGGGGAGCTGGAAAGGTAAAGGACCTGTGCGGTACAGGGGCAGGCGGACCTCTCTCTCAGCATGCCTTCGTGGGAGCCCATTGCTGGGGTATATCGTTATGTGAAGAAAATAGTCTGTATGTACCTTTAAAAACAATATTCCCCCTAGAATGAATAGGAAAATTGGCAGAAAATCAACAGAGCTCTTTTTGTTGAATAGCCTCAATTACTTAAAAATATTGTTATCTTTTAAAATATTCTCTAGGGCTTGGGGTCAAAATGCTTGATTGGATACATACTTTTACTTTTTTCTTCCTCTTTCAGCCACATGAGAAAGACAAATGATATTGTAAAAAAAGCATACATACTCGGGTTTGGGGGAAAAACAGAGAAGAGAGGGAAAAGGAGGAGGCTTATTTGAGAGCTGGAAACCAAGAGACAAATAATATATTACTTATCAGATCCTTGGAAGGAATGGAATCCTAAATTGGTAGGGAGTTAGATGCAGAATCTGTTTACTATACACAGTAAACTGACCCCAAAACTTGTGATTTGGGGGAATACTTGCTATTACCAGTAGACGTGAGAGTAAAAAGTGATTAATATGTGTTCAGGATATCACCACAACTGCTTCTTTCCCAATCTCCCAATGCTAAAAAAAAAAATGTGTTCTACACTTTAAAAAACATTATGTGTAGGAAATAGACAGATTGCACAGAAAAATAAGTACAAGTGTATTAGAGATACGGGTGCATTTTAGAATTCCCCTTCCATGTTTAATATTAGGAGCCCAAACATTTTCATTTTACAATAAAAAATGTCAAATAAAATTATAAGTAAATGATAGTATTATTGAGAAGTTTCATGATTAGCTTTATGAAGACACTTTAGGGGGAATATTTTTCTTACATTGAAACCACTTGGTTCTGGCAACATTCTTTTGGAATAAACATCCAGTTATTCCTTTTGAACAAATAAACAAACAAATAAACAAATCTGGTAGTTCATTCTCTGGAAAAGATAAACAAAGGAGTCTCTGAATTGAAAGATAGCATGGAACAGAGTGGAATACTGCAAACACGTACATGCCATGGGTGCTGAAACTGAATTTCTAATTGAAAGATTTAGCTACTCTACTCCTCTAATGTGGTCTCCTTTTCCTTTTTATAGTTTTCATTCGATTGTAGGGCCATGAACCAACACAATGTAAAAGACATCAGGAAAGCAAACTAAAGTAACCCATTAACCAGTTTCACTGGCCTAGAAATAATACTCCAAGTGCCTGCCATTTCTTAGGCATTCTTCCAAAAAGTCAAGCTATATTAATTCATTTCATCAGCACAACCCAATAAGGCGCAGATTATTACTGTCATCACCATCACCATCATTATAATATTTCAAATAAGAAATCTGGGAGATTACAGAGAGATTACAGAGTTTGTCCAAGTGATAGAGACTGAGATATTTACCCAGAATGTTTAGATCCACAGCCTTTATATTTAAGAACTATCCTTTACTCCTGATAGGGAGAATACTAGATCTGAAATTAAACCAGAGAAAAAACTGAAAAATAGAAAGACTCTAATAAACTTCTCCAGGGATTATCAACAGGCTTAAAAACCTAAAATTACCTCTAGAATGTGACTAGCCACAAGACAAACTTTCATTAACCATTGAATTTTTCAGTCATTATTTGAAATAACTGGAATTAGATTGAAATAATTCTGTGCTCGTAAAATACTTATTTGTACTGCTTTCCATATAAAACCTTGTAACGTAATATGATTTTAACCACTTTAAAATAATATGGTGATTATGGTTTCAAAATACTCATTTTCCATGTACTAATAAATAATATGTTACTAATATTTGCACTATTATGGACCGATCTACCTTTTCTTACTTTTACTGTCACTACAAGCTCATCCAAATCACAGAACAAAATAAAAAAATGCTAATTAGTGTTCTAAGAACATATCAGCTTTCCTTGAAAATTTTATTAAAACTTTGTCTTAAATGTATTTCTCACATCGTCAATATTTCCATACCCTAGTTTTTTATACTAGTAATAAGTTTAATGTCACAATTAGTGTAATAATGAAAACAGTTTCTTCATAGTCACAAAACTACCTGTAAATACGACCTGCTTCTTGCATACTGTATATAGTCTTGTAGGTACTATGAAGTCATAACTAACATGGTCATACATTTTTATAGAAGTGCTGAAATTGGCACTTCTATAAAATATTAGAATTTAAAGTGTTTGTAATGAGATGATTATGAAAATGGATCAGGTACTCAAATTTCTAAGGTATATTTTCAAATTGTATTCGCATGCAACAGTAACAACATTATTTGCATATTAATATAATCTTGAATTCTAAAATCAGTTTCAATTCCAACACAAAAGTGTGTCATCACCTCTGCTGTACAGGTTAAACAATGAAGTTGCTATTCTGTGCCAAGAGTGGCTTAAGACTGTTTTCAGTTGCATCCGACATTTCAGGAGTGAGGATTAAAAATGTGGCAGACATGATTAACTGAAGGTCAGTTGTCACTTGCTTTTGAAATATGAACATGTTTCCTTGATACTGTACATGGAGGAATTTCCAAAGCAGAGAGCTATTTTGAGTAGCTTCCAGAAGCATCTCTTTGTAACATGTTCTTAACTGTGGTTTTCTAATCACTATGCAGAAGATTTCACTTACTAATTAAAGGACTGGTGCAGTGATGAAGATAAAGAATACAGAGCAGGGCTGCAAGCAAATCTACAAGCAAAACACAGGAGCTACTTGTCAAGGGTAAGGGCATATTTTATCGACAGCTGTGTCCAATAAGGATGAGCTATGGGTAAATATTTAATATTAATGAATTTCTGCCACAACGGTTACCTCCTCATTATCCCTCACTGTGCCCAATAAAATAATATAGCAGTTTATTGAAATTCCATTTCCAATGGAAGTTTTTCAAAGAACAATTTTGTCTTTAATGCAAATGTAACCCACATTGTAGTAGCTGATATTGTATAAATCTAATGAAATGATGTATAGTTAAACAAATTACTGTTCAGTTTATTGGTAAGATCCTGTTTGTATGTATGAAATACAGTATTAATTACACATTATATAATAGAAATACAATATTGACATAATTGCCATGATTGTTGTATAAACAAATGGCAGTTCAATGTGCAATTGAAAATTTAGTAATGATTTACACAAGGAATACACACATTGTGACAGAATAGAAGGGTCCGAACTTTAAAGTCGATATTTCACCTGTTGTTAGTTCAGTGGCACAAAGTTATTTACTGTCTCTGAGAACTTCATTTCTCCATCAATTAATAACACTAAAAGTGGAGTTTTGTGAACATAAATAAGAGACACATAAAACACTCAGTGGCATTTGAGGCTTTTAATAAATGCTATTCATCTCCCCCAACACAGATAACATGGTACTAGATAGGAACACTGACTTACTTTAAAGCCATTATATGAGAGACACAGAAAATCTATGTGATTAAAATCACTGTATTTTGAAATGTCTTTGTCAGAGAAGATTTTAGCCTCTGCTCTAAGTGATATAGGTAACCACTGAATATTATATCAAGTAAAAATACCATGAATGAAAAGATAAACCTGCAGTGTATAAGCTATGGGATGTTCATGTATTTTCAAGTTGTTTTTAATATATCACAAAACAAAAGATAGTGTTTAAAATTAATTGGGTATGACAACATGTAAAACATTAAAGTTTTCAAGAGCTAAGAATATACAGTTTAATTTTTAGAATTAAGTGAGGTAGCTAGAAATGAAAAAACCTACTTTAATTTTTGTTTTTATGTCTGACTTTCTCAGTTCTCACACTAAATGTTTCCCACTTGGACAACTCTGTCTCTTCATCTGAAATCTAGTAATACATTCATTATAGCATTTGCTTATAAATTTTAAAATTTTCTGTTCCCATCTCTGAAAATTTATCACATAGTAACCCAAAGAAGAAAGATTACCAATTAATTTCTTTTCTGCTTTAAACTATTAAAGCCTCACAAATTCTTCCCTAATTGGGCTCTAATAAAACTCCATATAACTACTTTCTCTGTTCTTCCTTTGTTTCTCTTTTCTATTGAATCACAAAGTGGACTTATATTCAGCAGATAGAGTTAGTGTTTAGATCTAAAATGTTTAGATCTAAACATTCTGGGTTTTTAAGTTGTCGAATATCACTCAAACACCCTGTGGGTAGCCTTTATTCCTAGGGCACAGTTACAGACACAGTCGTCTCTGCTTGCTAACTCCTTGTATGGATCCCTGCATCATTGTCCCATGATATAGGTATTCTTTGCCTTGTTGCTCATTTGTGAAATGCAAACATATTTTATATCTGGAAAAAGTTTGTGCGTTCTTGGAAAGCACGGTTCAATAATAATATGCTTCATTTTCCTGACATTCTGAAATCTAAACCTATTAAATTCCCCCTTTTTATTCTGGGTATAATTCAACTAGGAAGTTTGAATATAAATAGAACTTATTAAATCCAATGGAAATTTCAATTAAGTCACTTGCTAGTGCTGAGCATTGAGTGGTCTAAATTCCTATTCTGCTTCTCTTTAATATCACCTTACCTTCCACAAAAGCTCTCTATCTGGCTCATCATGCTTGCTCACCTCAAGCCCCAACACACCAATTCTAATCATAATTGTTGAGCATCATCTAAATGTTAGACACAATTGTAGGCACTTATAATACATTTTTGACTAAACAGAGCTAAGATATGCTAGTGCATTTAAGCCTAGCTGAAAGTGGGAACACTTGTTTTTTTTTTCTATTTTTCTTTTTCTTTAATTGGAGATTCTGGCTTTATGCTTCAGAAAGCAATACCAATTAAGGTCCCCACATGCCTGTTCCATCTATTCCAAATATTTGAGTCACAAGCACAAAACGGAGCTCTGGAGGTGTTCCATCGTGAGAAGAAAAGTCATAATCCTTTAAACCTGCTCTGCTGGGCCGAAAGGATTGGTGAACTGTGTGGCTGATGAATTCTCTACCATCTTAGAGATGAAAGAAGCACAGCAGAACACAAGATGGGCATTTTAGGACCTCAGAGGCCTGCCAAAATCAGACAAGTAAAACATTCACGCCCAGAATTTCAGTTATCACAAGTAAAATTTAATATTATTTTTACTAGTAAAATGTTTAGCCTTTAAACATACATTCACCTAAATATGTCGTCCTATATTTATCGCCACAATTAATCTGATACTATTCCACTGACCATTCCAGTCCAGCGTATTCTATTGTAATTAAGAGCATTTGTGCTCAAGCAGAGCATGAATGAGGATGACTGACGTGAGGAAAGGCTGAGCTACACACTGGATCGCTGCTGGATGAGAAGGTGAACAAAACGATAACTACTGCAGTCTTCCACAAAAAAAGTCAAAGTTTCTGACAAATGCATGTCTTATAATTCCATTTCTGCTCCAACTAGTTTCACATGGATATATTTCCAAAAAATTCTTGCTCTACTTATTTAATGTTGAAATAATTGGGGAAAACTCCTCCTGAAGTTAACCTTTGATCAAATTATAACCCTCAAATGAAAAAATATATATATAAAATTGGGAAAGATAAATTTAGTCTGAAATTACTGAAAGCCTTCATTAAGCCTTAATATATGCTGTCAGCCTTAAACTAAATAATAGATGAGATTTTAACATAATCAGAAGAAAACTACTGCTACCTGCCTCTGTTACTGTCGCAATGAAATTGACAAGATAATTTTGAAAATAAGGCTTCCTCCAAGTCACTTCATGATCTGACAAGCACATGATATTTAGAATTATATCTATTCATAAAGGAAAAAAGATTTATCTCCAAGGATATAAGATAGTTGAGTGGAAGATCAAATATATTCTCTTGTAGAGAATGTAGTATCACTTGTTTTAACAAATAAACACACATACCTTACATGTTAGCAGTTCTTTGCTTTCAGAAAAGATTTCATTTTCTGTCTCTTCTGTAATAGTTTTAAAGCAGTCTGTATACAGCCAGATAACCCTCGAGTCTTTAACAAAGGCATAGACTATATATGTTAAACTGGGTTACTGTGTTCATTTGATCTCTTTAGCTTTTATTATGTTATTAACATAGATAGCTTTAATTATGACTACCAGTAGGAAGCTCTTGACTAGTTTTCTTATTTTAGGAAAAGGATACAAATTAGCAACAACAAAAAACAGTATGTGCCTGTAATCTTCATGGATATGTGTTAGGACAAAGGTTAAATTTAAGCATAAAAATACGTTTACCTTTTCAACCCTATAAAATATAAAGCATTCAGTAAATATTCTTTTTACCCATGTGAAACTAACTTATAGATAATAAAGACATGACTTTGAACTTAATATACACAAACTTGGAGTTGGTAGAAAGGAATTATGAACTAAAATCATTTGGTTGACATTTTTGATTACTCATTAGTTATTATTTCAGTCATAAACATTGCTTCCTATCTCCACTGCATACCCAAATGCTTAGTGCTGTTGGCAATACTAATGATTTTATATCTGAAATCAGATATCTCTAGCTATTGAAACAGTATTTAAACAAAAGTGTGTTCCTTCTCTTACATGAAAGTACCTGATTAGCTTGTTAATATGGCCTTATGAATACATACCTAAACCTAGTATGTCTGAAAGTTAATTGATCATTTATTAGTGTTGGAGCATATGCTGGTAAAAAAGAAACAGACTATTGCAGTTAGACATTTAATCAACCAAATTACCTATTATAGGATTAAAATGTGTTTTCTACATGAAAACACTGAATGAAACTGTATATTTCTATTAAATACAGAGCTTTAATATTAAGATGCCCATATATTATGTTTTGTTTTTAAAATAATAAAACTAATATCATCATTATATAAACTATGGTGTTAAAGCATAGAGAAAAATCACTGCTAATCTTCTTTAATCTGCCTAAGACGGGGCAGGAAAGAGACACAGCAGGCAGAAACTCATGAGCTCACCTGAGAGTTAAATGCAAGAGACAGGTCACATTCTTGAATTGCCAGCTTTGATGTGCCTTTACATCAATATTACAAAACATGTCATATTCAGAAAGTTTAAACGTTGGGGGATCTATTGAGTGCCATCCCTGATCTTCAAGAAACCTGAATTTCCAAAGAGACACACAGATAGTATTTTTTTTCTTTTTGTCCTTTTCTTTAAATGTCTCCAAGCAAAATGTGTAAGATGGAAAGGGACAAAAAGGTTTTAGTAACTTAATTTTAAGTGACCATTTTGTAGAGAAATATATTAGTTTTAAAAAATAAAATATAATCACATTTCAAATCTAAATTTTATACACATGTGGAAAGATATTTTTAGCATATCATAGTCATTTATAAATATTTTTAAAATTTAATATCTGATCTCATTGCACACAAAAATTTTATTTCAAGCTTCATATTCAAAATATTCTTTTTTAAAAAATATTTTATTTATTTATCTTTAGAGGGGAAGGAGAGAGGGAGAGAAACATCAATGTATGGTTGCCTTTTGTGCGTCCCCTGCTGGGAGTTGGCCTGCAGGGAACTGGACTACAACCCAGGCATGTGCCCTGACTGGGAATCGAACCGCAATCCTCTGGTTCGCAGGCCCGCGCTCAATCCGCTGAGCTACACCAGCCAGGGCTCAAAATATTCTTATTATTAAGGAAAGTAAAATCTTGTGTTTCATTGGTCATATTCCTTCTTGGAAGAATTATATATTGATCCCCAAAGTAGAGAAAAGTAATATATGGCATACCAAAGTTAGGTTAAGATTTAAATTGTATTATATATTATAACTCAATAAAATTAGACCTATGGAAATTATATATAAGTATATATAAAATATTAAAATTATATATAATATAGAACTTATATATAATATATCTGTTTTATATATGTATAATATTGAGGTAAGAGTAGACATAATTTGTGGCTCTAGCTATTTCCTTTGGCTAAAAAGTGTCTTTTAACCAAGACATTTTAGAGAACTAAAGAAAAACTAAAAATGTGAAAAACAACATTGAGTGTTTGGGTTTTTAAATCTACTTACGAGATAATCCATAAAACAACTTTCTGAATTATTTTTAAAGCATACTGTTTACACACATGTTCCAGCCAAATAACATGTCTATGCATTCAGGGTTCATGGATGGAGGTTGAAATGTCAAGAGTATATTTTACATAACTCATAAGTATATATTTATTAGTATACATTGTGAAAATTTATAAATAATTAAAATAACTTCCTATTAAAAAGAAAATAGGACACTAAGATAATGTGTATGCACTGTGACTAAAAAACAATGGATCTCTGAGTTTATTCTGAAGCCTTAGTAGATTCTAAATCAATAAAGAATTCTTGACCAAGAGTCACCAAAATACTGGAAATACATTTTTTGAGGGAGGCAGATTTCTTGAAACCAACCAAAATGAAGCTGGGTAAACTTAGAGACACTCCTGTCTTGTGATGAGAGCACACCAAGAGCTGCTTTCAGAGGTCTGCCTTCTGAAACCTGTTAGATCAGAGGGGAAACATTTCAGCATTTCACAATCCCCCAAACTTGTTTTATAGTCACAAGGCCCATTAAATGAGCATAAAGCTGTGGTCTCAGCAAAGTCACAGAGATGTGGAACAAAAAGCATCTGATCTTCAAATTTACGACAATAAGCCAGCATTTCGGAACACAGAATCAGAAGAGCTAAACGTTCTACATGTACTATTTTAAGCATTCTGCATGTGCAACCTTACAAGGGTACTTGTACTGTCCTTTACAGATGAGGAGATGACACTGCATGGCAAAATCATTGCCCCACATGGGAGCCGAAAATCTAATGAAGGCCTCCCAATGCAAATATCTGTTGAACTACACCACAGGATTAATACTCAGACAATTTTTCAGCACTGTGCTCATGTTACACTCACAGTACACTAGTCACATGATGCCGTGCTGGCTCTCGGGAGAGCACAAGGCACACTGAAGACAATAAAAGCGAGTATCAGAGTGTTTGAAGCTTTTAATTTTCTATAATTGAAATAATTATTTTAGACTAAGTCTAATATGGAGTAATTTATTTTACAGAAGAATTTACTGATAGAATATTTCTGAAATAATTGTATTCTAGAAATTTCTGATGTATAAGGTTAGTGCTTTGTATTTTTGGAGTGCACATGTTGAAAGGATTTAGGATACAAGTACCCCAGGCTGTTACAGCAGGATGTCATTTTGCTGAAGGCAGCAAGCAATGATGTCTAACACCGGTTCCAAAAAGGGCCACCACCTAATAAATTAAGCAGGTACTTAAAGATATGTGTCAAACCAAGTTCAGTTTTAAATAACATGTGGGGCTGACTTAGGCTGTTTTTTGAGGATGTGCTTCAAGAAATATAGTTTAATGGAATTGCCATGGTTTTGGTGTAGATTTAAAAATGTGGATTTATCAGATAGCTACAGGTGTTCTAGTCCTGGAGGAGCAAGTCACTAGAGTTAAATTCGCAGGAGGCTAATTCATCAGCTCTAATGCCAATATTTCAAATTGTATTGGAGGGATCTTCTGGGGCTTGACAACTGGGACAAGTCATCTGCAAGGGCATACCCTCCTGGGTAGGTATGTTCTCTGAAGAGATGAAATTATAGATTAGATATTTCTCCTGAGAGCACAGAATTAGAACAAAGGGAATTGAGTGGTCTTAAGGGATCATTTTATCAGACAGTGTTAACCTGATTAATTGTCCTTTCCGTCTGTTCTGCTGATGTTTTTATCTAAATAACTGGGCCAAGGTACTGTGGAATCAGAGCACCTTTCTCCAGCTCATTTCCACAAAAAGAATGCAAACTCCAAATCTGTGAATAGTTATTACACTCTTCTACTATAGTGTCCAATTTTGCTATTTATTTACTAAATTAATTTTGGCTGAGCCTAGTATTTCAGGACACAGTATTTCACATTGATCACATAAACAACAGAGGATAAGGAAGAAAGCCAATGAAAGTTTAATTCTCTCTTGCTTTTAAAGTAGAGAAATGTCGTGTAAAATTTGTGATTTAGGAAAATTCATTGACAGTATTAAATAGAATGGATTAGAATAGGCCGTCATTTAAACAATGGAAGATTATTGTGAAACAGCCCAAAGGTATTAAGAACCTCAACACAGGTCGCTGTGGCAATTAGGGAAGGAAGGAAAGGGACACACGCAAAAAACATTTTGGGAAACTTGTAATTCTTCTCTCCTGGTTTTACCATGACTGAGTACTCAGGCACAGTCTCACTGCAGGTAACATTTCTCTTGTAATTAAACTAAAATATCATAAATAATTCAGTAAAAATATAAATAAAAGTGTGGTATAAAAATTATAAGACAGGAAATAATAGTAAAAGGAAAATAACTTCAAATTATTTTCAGATACAATTTACTACCTTTCCTCTTAATATGATCTCTGCTTATCTTTGTTAAACTTGCTGACTTATGTCTGTAACACCATACAGATTATCCGACAAAGTGTAATATTACAGGTTATTGGGTCGACTGGATGAGGGAACAGCTTTTTTGTGTGTTAAGTTGCTGTGCTTAAACTCCCTCTAAAGTGTGGACCTCTCATGCCAAAACAAAAACAAATGCTTCTTTGATAAAAGCTGAAAATGAATGGAGACAGGGAGTATATGGAAACACTCTCTACCTTCTGGTCAATTTTGTTGTGAATGTAAAACTGCACTAAAAATAACTTTATGAATTAAAACATTAAAAAAGTAACAAAAGAGAAATCACAGGCAGAAAGAATACAGTCTTTCTCCTCTGTGTTCTGACCTTTTTCTTTTCCTCAGTCATTGAGGACAGAGCTCATATTCAACAAGGAAGAATTCATTCTCTCCTCGGCTTTGCTACGTTTCTCTAGAGAGGTGCTTTCATGCTTTTCCTCTCCAGAAACGACATCCCAGCTTTGTTCTCCCCACTTCCCAGCAGTGTGAGTTTCCCTCTCTTTCCCTCCAACTCTTTGGTTTTGTGCAGACAATTCCTTGTTGGAGGGGGGAGGGTGCATTTTTCTTTAACATAACATGTATCACGAATATTAAAACAGTACAAAACATTACAGCAATGTATAGTAACAACTTTCTTTACCCACCTTTCAAGGAAACAGGGGTAGTGGTGATGTACTAATTATTAAATTGAAAGCAATTCAAAATGCTGTCATTATAACTGGTATTTAATTTACCCACCTTCCTATGTACAGTCAGCAAGGTGTTTTTTACATGAGAATAGTCATAGTGATAAAAACAAAATACAGAATCTCACAATGGAAATTTAACAGCATCTAAACAAACCCAAGGATTAGAGGGCATTGCACCTCCTTAAAAACTTAAGATTTCCTTGCACTGTAAATCTTCAGTTACACTTTAGAATGCAAAGCAGCTTAAAAACAGCTTTTTGGAGGTCTTTTAATTATAGATCAATAAGTGTGTCTGACTGCAAAATCAATTATTAATTAATGTAAGCTGAAAATTGGCATATAATATAAAGTTAAATTCTACCATCAGAGTGTTTTTTGGTTCTGGTAACAAATTAAATATATAAAACAATCTGAACCTCTAATGCTTCACTGTTTTAAAAATGTTCACAACTCTAAAACACCTTGAGTAAGTTTGAAAATCCTGGACTTTGATAAATGTGAAGTTTAGTATAAACATTAAATGAAAAAGATATAAATGCTAAGCTCTGAGATTATAAATTCTGTAAACTGACTTTGTACTGTTTCAGGTATCAATATTGGAAAAGAATTGAGGTAGAAGAAATGAAAATATTTTCTACAGTATCTACTGTTTCGTCAAATAAAGTCTAACGTAATGTATTTCTCTTTTGGTTATGTAAATCTCTTTAAAATATGCTAATCTTTTTTCTTTGGCAGAGATGAAATAGAAACAAAGAGATAAAACAAAGCAGTAACAAAGGGCCATGCTTGGTGGACATACAAACAAGCCTCAAAGAAGAAAAAACGCAAGCACATCTTAATTCACACTACGCATAAATGGCATCAACAATCAAAAAATACATGCTGAGTTCAAACAGACTTGCTTTTTAATCATTCTTCAAAAGGCAAAGTAGTGAATGACAATCTGGAAATGAATGACAAACTGGAAAAGAATTAGCAATAGAACAAGGGATATACAACTAAGCATTTGTAATGTTAACATTGTAGGAGAACAAAAATAATATTAAAATGATGCAGTTTTATTCAAAGTAATTATTTAAATATGGTCTATTGCAGAATCTAATTAGTCACACTAATCTCATAGAGGTAAGAATCTGGCTCTTTATTTATTTTAAGCATCCTTCCTTGACACCGTTTCTCAGTTGCTGTTTGGTACAGGGTAGTCATTTCTCTCCCTTCTCATTGCTGACAGGGCCCACCATCCTTGGTAGAAGCTGAAAATGCTATACTCTCCAATTTGTAGTCTCTCTTGCTGGTAGAACATGTACATTAACTCATAACTGAGAAAAGTGTGTTCAGTGCTTCTGGGAAATTTTTGTTCCCTGTCAAAATGAGAGAAGGATGAGAGGGATTATCTTTAACTTCTTAGTTTTGGATAATGCCATGAGAGCATGAGATGCTTGGACCTGCTGTAGCCGTCGGGCTTCAGAAAAGGGGTAACACAGAGGATCTCAGAGCAGGTGGGCCACTGAACCAGCCAGGACCACTATTGTTGAAGCAGCTTTTACTTGGGTGTTTTTGGACCAGAAAACAACTGAGTGCCCACTGGCACTTATAAAGAAATTTAACCCTGAATCTATTTTAAATTATTTAGTCGATAGGAACACTTTGCCTTATATAATCATGCTCAATTTTTGATACGTTAAATGATACCATTTCCTTTTAATTAGTTGAAGCATTATAAAAAATAAGAGTCCATATGAATACTGATAGAGATTCATCACAAAAGTGATAAAATATAGTAATGCAAAATAATTCTCCCGAGATTGCCTTGTTTTTCAGTACTATGTTTCTCTCCATAATGGTTTACAAAGTTTTTGTTGTTGCTATTTTATTTTATTTTACATATGAGAGTTTCTCTTTTTCCTAAAAATTTAATTATAAAACAAGAAAGAATATTAATGCTGCCCTAGTTAAAGAAGAAGGAAGAGTGGCAGAGCTTGTTGCCCATTTGGCTCTCAATTCTTTCTCTTTTTAATGGCTTCTAAACAATGATGAGGAACACATTTTCAAAACCTCTAGTCCTAGAGTGTAAGCAAAAAGGCAATGAAAGAAAAAATCAAATTGATCATTTATCTACATTCTGGATAAGAAAGGCAAAATGCCAGCCCGTGTGACCTTTTCTAAGTCTCGGCTTTCCAACTCGGGTAATATAGTGATAACCACAGAGGATGGATACCTGTTTGTTGAAAGAATAAATAAAACTTTTAGACCACTGTGTTGCAATCTGAGCCCAGGCTCATTGTTGTTTTTTGTACCAGGACTTTCCATTGTGCAAACATGTCCTTCCCATAGGCAGAGGAGTGGTATAACAGAAAAAATGTAAAATGTGCATGTCTGGGAAGGCCCTGTTTTGTGGAAAGCACAGAGCTAAGCTTTTCCAGGGACAATAAGTGAATAAAACCCAGTCCCTGCCAATTAAGAGACAGGATAATATATGTGTGGCCAAACAATACAAAGTGGAAAACAAATGTCACAATAGAAGTATAAAGTATTTTAAAAGTTCAAAAGAAGAAGCATGTGTGTTATGTAAGAAGGATCATAAAGGAAGAGCTAGTAGAAGCTGACCTTGAAGGAAAGATTGAATTTCAGAAAGAAAAATGTGGAACAGTTTTTGATGGAAGAGATAAAAAAGTGTTCCCCAGTAAGGTAGTAGCCCACTTTCCCTTAAACAGAGAAATCATAAAGAGAGCCAGTGGAAATAAAAATACTTGGGGATTGAAGTTTTTGAATCTGTGAGTGCTCCCCCTCAAAAAAATTTTGTCCAACCTGGACACTCCCCTAAACAAACTGTCCAAAATTGGTTCAAAATGTCCAGACTATCTAAAGAATTTGAAATACTTATCTGTGAAATAAAAACTAAGAAGGCATTTTTTGGTTTTATCATGTTACAATATAATACTGTCCATTAATAAAAATAAATGCTGTTCATATTAGACTTTAGTTTATACTATTTATAACTGAGTTCTCAATTATATTATTTATCTAGGTACTTAAGGAATAAGATAATGGTAGAATTGTTGATATATACTGAAAAATCTCGTGAAATTCATGATTATTTGGTGGTCATTTTTTATGTATACTGGCAACGTTAATCTAGAGAAAGTGGGATTAAGTAAGGCACATATTAATATTTTAACTCTTTTCCTAGTACCACTCAAATGTTAACATATGCAGTTCATAACAGTCTTTTCTTTTAAATCCTACAACATAAAATTTATAAATTACTAGAAATAATGTCAAAAACTAACCTGACTTTCAGGAGTAACTCCAAATTGCTATGTGTCTGGAAATAAAGATTATTCAAAATTTTGTAGGAATAAATTACTGAGATTTGCCTGCAGACCATAGCATACTTTAAAGTGGAAATATTTATGTTTGTCATTAAATAGCCTGACAACTTGTGTCCTGTTTATTATGGAAGAGAATATCTGAAAATCATTGTGATCTTGTGAGGAAACTCATCATTTTTGTTAAATAATCTAGAATTTTTAAATCCAAATTTTTGCACTCCTTGGTATCAGTCAACTTTGTCCTCTGTCTGAATAAAGTTGCCCTTCGATTTAACTATATTTTGGATTTCATAGGCAATCATGAAGAAATTGATATTAGAAAGCTATAAAAATTCTTTATAACTGAGTACATAAAGATTTAAGAGATTTAATACTGTCATTAAAATGTGTTCTGTATAAAAATAAGCAAGTAAAAAACAAAGCCATAAAATACTTTTTATTGTTGTTATTAATTTTTGGTATAAAGTTAATGGGTTATATTTATTATCAGTGATGTAAATATATTTAACTTTCATATCATTTTACTCTTTTATTATATATACTCTAGAAATATGAAAATGGATTTTCAGGCATTCCCAATAAACTAATTTATAGTATAAAATATTAAAATACAGAAACATGGAGGAAAATTAGAACAATTTTAAACACAACATTTTATCTGTGGATGATGTAAGTCCAAGAATATGAGAAACATGATAAAAAACTGCATATCTTCTAATTAAATATTATCACACATTTCATTGGGTGATAGTGAAAGTGTACAAATGTTTTCTTAGCCTTAAAATCTATAAAATAGATCATTGTGTGGCTGAACAGACAAAGAAAACATAAAACTTTTTGTGCACTGTCTTAAATAAGTAAAAAACACATTATGAATATTTTCATATGCTCGCCTCTACTCACACATGAAACCTCATACCTGTTACATAATACGGTCTATGGTATTGTGTGGTCTAGAAATCTAACTTTATAGTGTGACTCAAGTAGGTAGAGTGTTGGAGCTCTGACAATGTCTAGGAATGGCTGCCAAATAGACAATCAATCTCAAATATCAATTGTCTCAATCAGACTTCACGCCCTCTAGATAATGGGTGGTTCAAAACGACATGTGCTGATACCCCAAAAGGCTGACTTTTCATTATAAAAATGCTTATAATCAGAAAGTCAGCCAGATGTGTGCTTTAGATACACTGAGAAGCAGATCCAAAGGCAGATTCAAATCCTTGAAAGCAGCTTCCAATCTCCCTAAGGGTCAATAGTTACAGACAGTGCAGAAGTCCATCATCAAGCACGGAAAAAGCCCCTTGATGTCATTTTAGTGTTGCCTGCGGTGGTCATTATTTTTCATTTCATGTATGTTTAGATGCTAATTACTCTTCTTTGGCTTAGTTTCAGTACATTATCTACACTGCATTTTCTACCATAAGACAGAATATCTCTAAAACCTGGCCAGTGTGTTTTTTAAAGCAACCACATGTGTGCACACACACAAACACATGTTATTTTATTCCACTGTCACAACCAGCCCCATCGTTGAAGCTGATGGGCTTCCGTCTAGCATTCAAAAAAGACCCCAGTTATTAATATAACACCCCTTCTGCTGAGAAATTTCTTTGTGAAGATTGCAGTTGCTTTGTGATATTAAGCAAGAGTTACAATGGACGTGCTAAAAAAGAGCATCCATGTGCCACAGACGGTAAGAATTGTGTTAAATTAGTTTCAGTTGGAAGTCTGTCTTTGCACACCTTTACCCATGCTATCAAGTCCAACTAGGCTTTAGGCTCATGTTCTTTAAACTGAGACATTTTCTACCTTTCAACTTACAAGTTCTTTACTGAAGAAATTGTGACAGCACTTTCTTTGAACACATCAGTAGGGTGGATTTGACAAAATACTGTTTGATCACAATATAAAACCTGTTTTTGTACTTAATTACTCATGCTATAAAAGATGACAGTATTAAATGTGTCAAAATAGTAATTAATGCAACTAGCAATATGTCCTGTGTTACTAAGCAGTATTTCCCTAACTACTGTTTACTTCGAATTCAAAGGGAATTTTAAATATTCTTCATTTATGTTTAATTGTGGCTTTAATTTTTAAACTTTGTTCCCTTTTTTTTTGTTAGCTAAAGTAACTTAATGAGGCAAGATGATCCTCATGGAGAAACTACTTTTGGGGGAAGCATATATTGGAGTTTCACTAACTCATTTAGGGTATGATGTAGACTATAGTTGTCTGGAAGATGTAAGATGACCACAGCACAGTTCACCTGTACAGAGAAGTCTTTTTGATTGTGAACCTGGAATATATAATCTGCAATGATTTACACTCCAAAATAATGCAACTATCAAAAGGCATGGTGGCAAAGCAACAAAATATCTTATGAGAATATGAAATACATAATGCAATGTTTTACACAGCACACATCACAATTTGTGATTATATCTTTATGTGTGTTAACATCCGTTTAAGGATTAATATTCCCAACTCAACTGTAAATGCCCTAAGATGCAATAGTGGCTATTTTACACAATGCTTTAGAACTTCAACTTTATCAAAGTGGGTGATTCACATTTGTTGAATTAATGGGTATGTATTACTGAGTGAAATTTTCATATTTAAACAGACTCAAAATTTGTTTGCAGGCAAAGCATTTTGACTGTGCCAAAGTGGATACATTAACTCTCACATTTTAACACAAATAAATATTTTAATGCTATACCTGATTTCTATAGCAGACATTAAGTTCCTTGTAAAGATGCTTTCTTGCTCCTTCAAACTTGAGAATGGTCATGGCTTCCAATTTATATTAGTCATTTGACCACAGCTCCTTCATCTCTTCAGCTACAGCTTTTTAGTGTTTCATCTCTTTTCTTATTGGGACTCTGACTGCCAAAGGATTAATTATTTCTTCTATATTTTTAAAAGTTATGACTGCAGCCCTGGCTGGTGTAGCTCAGTGGACTGAGCGCGGGCCTGCAAACCACACGATCGTGGTTCGATTCCCAGTCAGGGCACATGCCTGGGTTGCAGGCCAGGTTCCCAGCAGGGGACTCACGAGAGGCAACCATACATTGATATTTCTCTCCCTCTCTCCTTCCCTTCCTCTCTAAAGATAAATAAATAAAATCTTTTTAAAAAAAAGGTATGACTGCAAATGTATTTTTAATTCAGAAAATTATTTCTATTTAATTAATGTCCTTGGTTTCTTTTCAAAATATTTAATGTTACCCACTACATGTGAACATTTTGCCATATAATATTACACTTTTGGTTATAATTTTATGATTGTTTCTGCCTATAATATTACAGTAAAAGTATGATACTAATAACCAAATTTTCAGAAAATTTAATCTAGCAAAAATTGTGACTATTTACTCTCAGATATTCCAGAATTTTCCTATCATTCGAGGTCACTGTATTATATTTTAAACACAAATTTTAGGTACCTTTTCTAACTTTGAAAATTGTATATTAAACAGATTTTAGATAAAATATATATTTTTCATTATTTTGAATCGCACATACTTTCATGCTGTCATATTTATTAATATTTAAAATAAATGTCACATTATTTCACTTGAAATCTGAGGTTAAAAACATTGTAAAGTATATTACTCTTTACGGAAATCTACAAATTGACCATGGAAAGGATTAATATAATAAAGACGTAAAATAGTAACATTTAACAAAAAAAATATATGTTATGGTCACTACATAAAATACGCGAAATGAAGGTGGTCTGATATCAAGTAGAATACAATGACTAAAACCATGATAATTTAAGAAGCACTTTTAGTATACTGAAAAGAAGCAGACACAAAAATAATATTTATATATGGGATTTATGTTAAAGGATTTAAAGTAGTGTGAAATTATTTTCTTAAGAAATATTATTTCATATGTATTTATTTTATCACTGCGTATTAGAAAGTTAAGTACACAACACAAAAATAAAATTAAATGGTTCTTGTCATTAAACTTAATAACATATATACTGATAAAATAATTTCACAGTGAAAAAATAATGGTTAACTTTTCTTTTTCTTTTAATACTTAAGGCATGTTTGTTATCTGTGAAACATCAAACATACCAGGACCTTTCATATTTTATATACTTCTTTTGGCTCAAGTATAGTTTTCAAATGACTATTTTAATCAAAATTTAAGACTGAGTGTGTATCCATATATAAATGTAATCCTTCTTTTCCATAAATTTACAAGTACGGGCCATGCTGTCATAGCATTTAGGCAATTTTTTTTGTAAACAGTTTACTCCACACGGTCCCTGTTTTAAAAAGAACAATGTGCAGTAACCACATCTGCTGCAGTAAAACAACTTCCAAAATTGGAAGTGCCCCTGACATTTCACTGGAGGATTACCTCTTGGTATGAACTAGGGGAGTATTTCCACGGAGTCTAAAAGAAAGAGAATTTTTAAGAAGCTCTTTCAAAGAATAAAGACTGATGGCGTGGTACAGCTGTTTGTCTCTGTGTCTTTAACTCGCTTTAAACAACAGGATTTGTTAAATGCATTGGAAATCATACAACAAATTAACAGAGGTCTTAAAACAAAACCAAACAAAGTAAAAGAACAATAACAAAAAGCAAACTGAAAAAAGCATGTAATTCTATAGACTTCAAGGACATCAGGCAAATTTCCTCCAATGCAAATGGTTTCTTTTCTACTTTATCTTTAATGTCCTTTGTCACTGCTGTTGTTACAGTAGTGTTGTTGTTATATCATCTCAAAGAGAAGAGGATGAAAGAGCAAAAGTACTTGGCATGATACTGAAAGTCTCGGGTACAAATTCTCATTCTGCCACTCACCCTGCATATGAAACCGTGGCCAAAGAAGCTAAAACTAAGCAATGTTTGCATTTTAATCTATAAAATGAGCTTAAAAATGTCCGAACAATAGGACGGTAAGAATACCGTCCTATTCTTACTGTCCTATTGACACTGTTGTAAGAATCTAAGTGATACTATGGGAACCTTTTGAAACTTCTATATGTTGGGAAAAGTAAGGTATCATTTGAACAGAAGCACGTGAGCAAGAGGTGAGGATTGTGCATTGTATGTTTCAACTTAGAATGTGAGGAAGCATTGCTCTCTGTTTTGAAGCCAAATTCATAGACTTACCAGAGAGTCAACTAGTGAAGCGTTGAGCTTAGAAATTGAGTGCTTTGGACTGCATATGAGTACTTTAAAACTCTTCTAAATAAATGTGTCTATATAATCCCCTGCACAGGATGGATCCCTGGTGAAATGACACTCCACATTAATAGCTAAAGTGTTGACTGCTGCAAATGGGTCCCTATATACAAAATAGATTTAAAGATTTTTTAGAATAACATTGTTAGGTAGTGATTTAAATAAATGTCATTTTAAAGACATCAGCCTTGTGCCTTGAATAGCAGACACCAAACTTGCAATTCATTCATTCACTAAGTAGTAAATTGTCAAAAAGGAACCATGTGAAAGTTGCTGTGCTGGGCACCCTGAGAGTTTAGATAGAGGAACATGACTATGAGCTTTTGGACAGAAAGGACTACAGTTTGTGCTGCTATCCCTTTACCATCAGGGAGAAAGTAAGGTGTGTGTCAGATGTGCAACAAAACCTCATGGGTTTTCAGAGATGAAACTGTTACTTTGGGTTAGGATTAACAGGGGATAGTTTCTGAAGCAGTTGCAAAACTGCATTTATTCCATTTATTATTTTATTTCTTTAGTTTGAATTTTCAGTCTAAGTTCTAAATTAGGTGTAAGCCTCAACAGCAGATTTAAATGCATCACTCAACACAAGTTTCTGTAATTTAATTTGAGATTAAAACTCAAGTAAGTGTATTTGTGGGTATATGTGTATATTTGTATTCAAAATGACATTATATTTAATTAAATAAATAAACTTTCCCCCGGGTTTCATCAAGTAAATAGAGTTATTTTTTCATGTATCTATTGCAATATATTGATAGGTCATTTAAATTAGGCTATGATTATATGACTTTTTAAAACTTCATACTCCAGATGATTTTTGCCATGTCCCCACATAATGCAGTCCAAATCAAATATACCAAGATATAGCCTTTGGTTCATAGCTTTTTTCTCTTTTTTCCTAACTTGATGCTTTATTTTTAATATATTTTATTGATTATACCATTACAGTTGTTCTATTCGCCCCCTTCATTCCCCTCCACCCGCACACTCCCTCCCCCACCATTCTCCCCACCTTAGTTTATAACCATGTGTCTCAAGTTCTTTAGATTCTATATTTCCCCCACTATTCTCGCCCTCCCCCCTATCTATTTTCTACCTACCATCTATGCTATTTTCTGTGCCTTCTCCCCCCTTCTCCTCCTCCCACCCCCCTGCTTCTAACCCTCCATGTGTTCTTCATTTCTATGGTTCCACTCCTGATCTAGCTGTCCTCTTGATTTGCTTTTGTTTTAGGTGTGGTTGTTAATAACTGTGTGTTTGCTGTCCTTTCACTGTTAATATTTTTCATCTTCTTTTTCTTATATAAGTCCCTTTAGCATTTCATATAATAAGGGCTTGGTGATGATGAACTCCTTGAACTTGCCCTTATCTGAGAAGCACTTTATCTGTCCTTCCATTCTAAATGAAAGTTTTGCTGGATAAAGCAATCTTGGCTGTAGGTCTTTGGATTTCATGACTTGGAATACTTCTTTCCAGCCTCTTCTTGCCTGTAAGGTCTCTTTTGAGAAATCCGCTGACAGTCTGATGGGTACTCCTTTGTAGGTAACTGTCCCCTTATCCCTTGCTGCTTCTAGGATTCTCTCCTTCATTTTAGTCTTGGCTAATGTAATTATGATGTGCTTTGGTGTGTTCCTTCTTGGGTCCAACTTCTTTGGGACTCTCTGAGCTTCCTGGATTTCCTGGAAGTCTATTTCCTTTGCCAGACTGGGGAAGTTCTCATTTATTATTTGTTCAAATACGTTTTCCCCACATACAGCGTCACAGCCCAGCGACTTAGTTGCCCTGCTCTAGTGAACACTTTAGGACTCCAATCGTGCTACGGAACAGGCACGAACAGCCCAAAAGATGGTGCAAGAAGAACTCAAAGTCCCAGAGCCAATAACTCTAAGCGACCGAGAAATTGCCAGCCTCTCAGAAGCACAATTCAAGACACTATTTATCAGGATGCTCACAGAACTGGTTGATTATACTAACTTGATGCTTTAGTTCCACTAAAACAGAAAAGTTAATCCTTCACATCTTCCCCACAGGAACCAAGCAAGCAGCTCACTTATTTTAATGGGAACAACTTTTTACTCCTGTTCTGTTTACCTATAAGCTATGCTAATTCTGACATCTCAGGCCATTTTCCTGCCATCCACAAGCCAGTATTTATTTGAATATTAATCACAGGAGCCAATTTGCATAAAAGTAAGGCAAGTTACACTGTAAAGATCTTTGGTGGCACTAAGATTCTAGTATCAACTTCACCACTACCTAGCTAAGAGAACATGTCCATCTCCTGTTATCCATTTTCCTTCATTCTTCTATTGTCTGTAAAATAAGATTGCCGACTTAGCTAATGCCTAATATGTTATTTGAACATACCGTTTTAAGACCTGATCATCTGTTTCTTACATTTACTGTAATGTGAATATAGTATTTAAGTCAACATATTTTACATAATTTGAATATAGGGAAAAGGAGCCAATTAAAGTTTTTTTTCTATGGGCTAAGGAGGAATTAAATTCAGGAAAGTATATTTTATAATATATTATATATTTGAAGAAAGATATTGTCTCTGTGAAAGGCTTTGTATAATCAGGTTTTGAGATCATGCTTCCAAATATTCTTCGACTTTATTCTGTAACTTAGACTATTTAACATGCAGGGAAACACCATTCACATTAATTATTCCCAATTTGTACGAATACAAATGATGCCTCTCTTGACATTGACAATTCGTGTGAGTGCACTTTGATACAATAAAAGAAATACTTTCTAAACTTCCATGAACTGGGAGGATCTAGCCTTTGTATAAGGAAATATTCATCCAGATCCTTATGAACGAATTTTACCCTTCATGAAATAATTTTAATGCTTTAAATAACAGGTCTTTTTATATAATAGCAATTGATGGCCCTAAGAAAAGCTTACAAAATGAAATGTTGAAAGGTTCATTTCCTTATGCACAGAAACCCCATGAGAATCAACATGTGGGGTAGATTCATGCAATTATAGAATTTTTATTATTACTAAAGAGATAGAGGAGACTTGAGTACTCAGTCTGACATTCTTGCTTTATAAATGAGAGAACCTATACATATGTACATTAAACGATTAAATACTGCCCTGGCTGGTGTAGCTCAGTGGATTGAGTGTGGGCCTGTGAACCAGACAATCGTGGTTCGATTCCCAGTCAGGGCACATGCCTGGGTTGCAGGCCAGTTCCCAGCGAGGGGACGAATGAGAGGCAACCGTACATTGATGTTTCTCTCCCTCTCTCCTTCCCTTTCCCCTAAAGATAAATAAATAAAATCTTAAAAAGAACATTAAAAAATAAAGTAAAAAATTTAAAAAAAGATTAAATACCTTTGTAAAGGTCTTGAATTCATTTAAATGCAGGAATGACTACATGGCACTTTGTGTGTACACACACAGATGCACACAACCTGCACCCAGACACACACACACACACACACACACACACACACACACACACTGACCACTTTAAAGGGAGAAGAACAATTTAGGCTGTGTTACACTGCCATGCAGCACTATAAGAGAGAACTGTCTTTGTTTTTCAATTACTTGTGTAGGACCATGAAGATACATGCCCAAAATAAATAGTGCACACCAACAGTGTAAATAACTTCATAAAGAAGCATAAGATCAATTAGGCGAGAAAAGAGAATTCAATACTTTAGCTGAGATTATGTGCAATTAAAAAGTCACCTCGTGGTTTTCATTTGTTTTGTTTTGTTTCCTTCTTTCATGTAATGCCAAGCACATAAAAAGCTCAGGGTATCAAATAAAAATTTTGCCTTGCCTTAACTGAAGACAAATACGAACACCTGCATTATAAAATACATTAGCCAGAGTATAATTAGTAAATCCAGTATAACCTTGAACAGAGTATCCAAGAGATGATAGAAACAGGATACATCCATCCTATATTTTTAAACACAAACAAATATTTAAAAGCCCGAGGACCTGTGACTCAGACACGCTTTTGATTCAGCGCGACAGCCTGTGATGTACTACTACTCAATGTCATTTGGCAAGTCACAGCACTGGGGCATGTATGCAATAAAAATTTTCTGAACATGTTTGCAAAATATAAATGCTTAAGCAATTCTTTGTAGCCATAAATTATGGTGCAGATGGAATGCAATCTTGAATAAACAAGATGAATGAAATGAAGGGTAACCACTGCTTTATCATTCTTCACGTAGACTACAGAATCCATTGCCTGCATGTCTAAGGGGGGAAGCTTTAGGATTCTAAACAATGTAACTATATTTTAAAATCACATTAAAATAAATTAAATATTAAGCTTAGGAGAATGGATACACTAAATGGAATCTAAAGTCAAGTAATTTACTATGCAACTAATATAATGCAGATATCTCAAACTATAATATCAAAACTATACATGTCAATAACTGACTGTCTAAACCATTCTCTAACATGTATTTCATTTCTCCACATGAAGTTTTGCAACAGTTTCTAGAATAATGTAGGTTTTTGTTTTATGGCACTTGTCCCCAGTATTTGATACTTTTTTCTTATGGATGTCTCCTCTGGGGCCAATATGTCAATTAAAAAAAACAATTCAACCATTGGTGTAGCTTCATCTTATGACTGTATGCATTGTAACTATGAAATAGGCAAAATCATATATCAAGCTTAAGTCATTTAAATATTTAGCTGCCAGAAGTGATATATAAGCATATTACAGAAGATGCACTGAAAATCTTTCATAAAATATTCTAATAATGTTTCTATTCTTGTCTTCAAGTGTTAATTCTTTTTTTAAATAAGAAAAGCTAAAAAGCAGAGCAAATGTTTAACTTTCTTCTAGAGTCAGTGGTTAAATAATAGTACAGGAAAGATTTACTGAAATCAGAGTAACTTGTCATTCGGTTAATCCTGCTAACTGTCACCTTGCTGTGATATAAATGATTTTCTTGAAAGTACAATTATGGGCCATTTTAGGTCTTCTTATGGACCTTGCTGAATACACAATTATTCTGTAAACTTTAATTAAATTAATGTCCTAGACTCTGATTCTATTTTTATTTTGTATCACTAAATACCAAAGTTCATCATTCTGTTTAATTCCTTCTATTTGTAATCAGTCTGATAAGAACAATAGAGATTTGGAAAAAAATTGAAAAAGAAACTAGTATCTGTCCTCAGTATACTTACAGTCTATTGGAGAAAATAAGAAAGATCAAATAACTACACCAGAGGGTAAAATGTAATGGATACTCACGAAGGTAAAAATAAAGTGTGATGATGCTTATGATAGAGGATAGCAATACTGATAACAAAAACACAGCAATTGTTATGCCCTGGGCACTTTTCTAAACATTTATATCTATTACCTCAGATTCAGCAGGAACATGAAAAGAATGTCTCCCTTGTTTAAATTGCAACCTCGTGTGGGACAAGGTCAGTGTCTTTATTTTCTTTCCTAATACTTTATATTTGTTTATTAAACTTGACAAATAAAAGATGTGCAAGAAACTACTCTAGATGTGTTCATGGAGTAGCACTGAGTCTGAAAAAAGGCCCCAGACACATGGGTATTATTTTAAAATTAAACAACAGAAATAAACAAAACAAATAAGCAAATTGTATAATGCTACATGATGATAGATGCAGGAAGGACTGACGGGAATTGTGGGAGTGGGGGCTGCAATGCTAAGTGATACGAAAGCTTTATTTATAAGGTGTCTCTTCAAGGAGTTGAGACAGTGATCTTTGGGGCTGTGTCAGACAACTGTGTTCCAAAGAGAATAGTGGGCATGAAAACCCTGAAGCAGTAGTGTCTGTGTGTGAGAGTGTGTGTGGTGTGTGTGTACGTGTTAAGGAAAAGCCAGGAGGCAAATATAACTAAAGTTGTACAACTGGACAAGCAGTGGGATATGAGTTTGTACCAGTGAGAGGTCAAATTTTGACATTGTTGTTAAATTTTACTTTTTATTGGATTACATGGGAAATCTTTAACCAAGAAAACGACAAAATTTGAATAATGTTCTCCTGGAGTCATTGTGGTTCTGTGTTGAACATAGATTTAGGGTAGTAAAGCATGAGGTTATAAGTAAAAAGATTGAATTTGTACAGTATCCCCCCAAATACATGATGGTAGCTTATACAAGAGTACAAATTCCATAGGTGTTACAATATAACTTTAAAAGCTCAGCATATTTTAAAGTAGAGACAATAGATATCAATCGATAGAATGTTGAGTGTGAAAGAGAAACTCTTGTACCCAAGTAACTGAAAAAATGAGCTGGCTAATACTGAGGTAGGGAAGATAATAGCCATCTAGTGTGGACGCCCTGTCCTCAATCATAAATACATAGATCATATAAAGAGTTGCGTCTTATTGGTCACATTGTATAATAAGGGTGAGACTGACTGGTTAATTCTTGGTGCCAGAAATCCTTATATACAACTATGGGCATCTAGATTTTTAAAAAGTCACTTTGGAGCAAAAAGGGTAGGTAATTGCTCTTATTATTTTTGCAAGTCAATCAAAATTATGCCTATTTTTGTCATATTGGCAAAAAATCTATTTTTTGGTGTACCTCAGAATTGTAGTAATTACTTTATGTGTGTCATGAGATGAAAAATGCTGAAGATTACCAGGTTAAGTAATATGAGAAGTGAACTATTAGAAATAGAAAATTGTATTTCATATTGTGGAAGGCATTGGTGATCTTAACAAAAAGAAAAATTAGTGAAGTAGTGGGGAAAAATGCCTGACTGGAAGAGGTTGGAGGACAGAGCTGGAGAAAGTACTGACTTGTCTCTGTTTAGGAATTCGGCTGTAAGGGGCTGCGGAAAGATAGGGTGGAGGCTGGGGAGAGAAGAATGGTTACACAGTATCAGTTCACAGATTATTGAATTAAACTGAAATATTTATTTGATGAATATTATTTTTCTATAACTTGTTCCATAGTACCAATTCATTTAAGTATGGTTTCATATAATTTACGGACAGAATTATAGTAGGTCTGTGACACATATAATTTAAATTTATTTAATTCTTAATTTAATTAAAAGAAACATGCCATAATTATGCAACAAGGCTTTATACACTATTTGAGGTATATAAGAAATGAAACTTGCTTTGAAATTAACCCAAGGTCATTTATTTTAAGAAGGCTTGTTAAGCAATTAAGTAATTGGTTTACTTTACAAGATGTACGATGCTTTCTTATAAGATTGACTAAAAAAAACTACATGCTTACCATATCACATGATGTAGGCGTAAAAATTTTTAGTATGTTTATATACGCCTTTATACTATGAGTCAGTTCACTTGGCCAATAAGAAAGTGCCAACAAACACTCCAATAAAACAGCCCCCAGATTTACCTTTATTCAAGCAATGCCTGTTATTATAGCAATTATTTGAATTCATTTTCCCTTACTTCTCCTACTTCTCATTGAAAGCTCTCTTCAAAATATTCCTGCAGGATACCTTAGATCTTCACAATATTATACAAGTATTCTTATTTCACTTCTCTAAGAGTATATTGAATACTCAACAGACTGAAAAACGGACAAAAAGAAGCCTTACATCTCAAACTTGGAAATCTGCCCTGTTGGCTGAGGGCAGTGTGTATACTCCCAGGCACCATTGTTGGTCATTCAGTAACAAAAACCTCTTTAGGAAATGAATAAATATACATATTTTGAGGAAAGTATTATGTTCCATAAAATGTAGATTTTATTTAATTTTTTATATTCTTAACTATTACTACCTCTTCACTCTGCTTTGAAGCTAAATAGAATTACCTGTTTTCCTTCTTAATGTACATATAAGAATTCATATGTACAAAATTTATGTCTTTGGTATCTTGACAGGTTTTTTACTAATCTGTTGCTATTTATTCTGCTATATTTAATTAAAAAGGCATGTAAGTATAGGTTGAGGTAAATTATTTTAAAGTTGAAGAGATATTATACCAATATACAAGAATAACTAAGAAAGGAAGTAGAAAAAAGTTCATCATCTACCCATCAGCAAGGACAGGCCATTAACATTACAATTATCAAGCTAGATAGAAGGCAAAGGACATGTAACTAAAGAGATTATTAAAGTCATTTATCTTTTAAAAAGTGCATAAAATTTGTCTTGAAACATCTGTATAATAGAGGAACACAAGCTGGTTGATGGGAAGATTCTGTAAACTTTCAATATGATTTCTCTGGTTTTGTACACATACTAATATTTATAGGCAGCAGACATAAAACATGTAATAAAATATTAGACTTTCAGCAAGTCTCTCTACCTGCATATATATATATATATATATATATGATTTTTATTTTTTATGTTCTTATAATTTGGCCCCTTTCCCTGTTTTGCTGCATCTTCAACTATTTCTCTCAGTCAACTCTATCAATCTACACTGTTTCACTTAAATTTTCTATGAACTTCATATACTTTTCTCACTTTTATTGTTATGACTTTCTTTACAAACTTATTTTCTTTCAGTCAATCTACTTGAATTTTTTAAGATGTGATTTTTTTCACTCTTTTGTGTTTCTCTGCAAGGGAGATATCTGACTTGTAAAAATATTTTTAGCTATGTATGGTGTTTTTTTTTCCCTGGGTCTTAGGCTATATTGTCATATTTGGGAGATTTTGCACCAATATTTTAAATGAAAAATGCTACTAAAAATAAAAATCATCTTCTTATTTATCTTTGTGTACAGTGTTATCTAAAATAAAGATGAGAAAAACAAAATTTGGTAGATTACATGTATGTATGTATGCATGTATGTATTTATCTTAATTGTTGTTCCAGTACAGTCATCTGTCTTTTGCTTCCATCCCATCCTAACATAATAAATAAATAACATAAAACACTTCATAGATAGTTTCATTGACTCCCAGCATCAGTCTGGAAATAAATAAAATTACAAATATTATATTTATCAGTATTTATAATACTAACCATAAAATTAACCACAAATAAGTATACAATTTTGAACAGTAGTGTAAAAAACTTGAACAAATTCATGAACATTAATGATTATGTTAATTAGTATTAAGTTGGTTTCTAATGTTATTCATTTCTTCAATAATGTAATATTACAAATTGAGTGTGTTTATTACTACAAAATTACTAGAGTTATTTAAATACAGGAACATTAAAGTACAAAAAAGAAAGCACTGAAGGCAAGCTAAATATATGAAGTACTTCGCTACAAGTGAGAATTTGGTTATGGGTTTATGTACATTAAATGAGAATAATATTGAATGTTTAAAAACATTGACTACAAAACATGGAGTGGAGAGTAAATTCATAAAAAACGAGGGCAATGACATCATACATTGTCATTGCACAGAATTCATATAGCTCCTTTCCCCCCCTAAGGGAAACAGAGTACCTTTATTATCATCACAGCTGATAAGAAATGAATCTTGGTGATCATAGGACCATCATTTAAAGGTCACCACACTGAAACCTAAGGTTGCACAGTTTTTCAGTGACAGAAAAACCAGGATGGTTCTAAGCTAGTGATGTATTTATTGCCCCAGCTGCCCCTTTATAGAGATTTTTACACGCCCTATGTTTTTTTATAAAGTAGCTAAATAAAATATTAAGTTTACAAGACTCCCTGAGAAAGGCTAAGTCCAACCAACCTACAGAATCCTAAGACATGGGGAGTCTAAGAACCAAATGTTCTCGAGTAGAATGAAAGACTGAAAAATGAAATGGGGCATGACTCACAGATGACATTTTGCGACCTTGAGTAGAAACCAAATTTCCTAATTATGGCTAGAATGAAAATGGGGCCTTTAGACTGGGAACCAGATCACATGATAGCCTATAACTCCTTCAAACTCAGACATAAGTTCATTCATCTCTGCCATCTCTTTAGTTTTGCTACTCATGAATTTAGAAAAAGTGTATCTGGACAAACCATAGAAATGCATTAACTCTCAGGTACTCTGTCTTATAATTACAGTGAACTAACTAGTCTTACCATTTAATTTTAACTACATTGCACATAAGCAATTCTCTTAATGGAATTAATTGCATTAAGTTGAATTTCTCCAAAAGTAATGCTATAAAATGAAATAATTACTTTGATTTATATGACTGTTTTACATTAAATAAAGTCACCTTGCTTTTACATTGTACAGGTACAAAGATAATTTGAGTCCACTTTAATGTGCTTTGCCCTTCTAAATTGTGTTTTTGATAATTCAATACTTTGATTAGAACATTTCTGAAATGCAGATGTCATCACTGCATTGCCCTTTTGAATATACAATCTTTATTTGTCTTAATAGATTGCCTACAAAGATTTCAGGAGGAGTCAAGTGTCCTAAAATGTATGCTATATTGAAGTATGAAATTGTTGATTGAGTTAATTGACTACAGTGATTTTGGCTGTAGATATTAAAATAATTAAATACACTGTTTTTCCGGCAATCATTGAACAATTTCAATGTTACATAGAGAAACTATAGAATGAAAAGGGGAAAAATTATAACTCATAGAGAGTTTGATAAATCAATTTGCATTCAAGCAGAATTACATGCCATTTAAAATGAACTCATTCATAAGTTATATGGGAAATTTTCTCATACCCCTTAAAATATAGTTCCCAAAACTCATTTCAAATTATTGCTACATATTATTTATTGAAATTTATCTTTGTGAACAGCAGGTATTAAGATACAACCATACTCGTTAGGGGAACAATATTTACCTGTCCTTCATGACTATTTTTGATGCACAGCCCATATTAGAATTAAAATTAAATATATCTCTTAATGTAGTCCTGGCTGGTGTGGCTCAGTGGATTGAACACCAGCCGGCAAACTAAAGGGCTGCTGGTTCGATTCTCAGTCAGGGTGCATGCCTGGGTTGTGGGCCAGATCACCAGTAGGGGGCGTATGAAAGGTAACCACACATTGATGTTGCTCTCCCTCTCTTTCTCCCTCTCTTCCTGTCTCTAAAAATAAATAAATAAAACCTTTGAAAATACTTCTTAATATGTTATATATATACCTTAACTGTCATTCTTGGAACTAGGATGGAATTAAAATCTATGTATGTATGTATGTATGTATGTATGACTTCCCATAGGGGAAAATCATTACCCATCATTTGGAGTAGGATAATCATCAGATGATATACTTAATTACTTGTTCTTTACTTGTGTTCATAGAAAATTATTAGATGTGGTTACTTTTGAACACGAGGAGTTGAAAAACAAACTTAAAGGGCAGAAAATCAATTGTATTTAAAGGCACTCCCAGGGGCATTATATATTCTACAAACATGAAATACTGACAACCAATGAATATTCTAAAATAAGAGGGTGCACAAATAATTTTGGTAAAAATCACAGTAGGGAATCATTTTTGGTAGTCAAAATTATTTTTAATAAATTGTTAGTGGTTAGAAATATGCTGGAAAACTAGTAGTAAACAAAAATAAATAAATAAAATAATTAAAATCATCTGTTTGCCTTGATTCCAGCTACATCATCATCATTATCTACTATTTAGAAATTATTTAAAAGGGACATGTGAAGAAATACTGCAGCATTAACTCAAGTTTGAGTACTGTGATTGTAGAGTATCGATGAGAATTGTTAATATGTTGCACAATGAGGTAGAGTAATTTTTTTCTCACTATACTTTTCTCAATGATGATGCTTTTTTAATATATTCATTAAATAGTACAATCTAACTTAAAAGCCAATATGTGATTAATAACAAAATACTGCTTTAAACAAATATATTACAAGTTATGCAGAAAATTTCTATGGATGTTTTCTGATAAATTTTCATAAAAGAGAAGGGACTGCAATGGTTTGGTGGAGAAGCCAACAAGAAGTTTAAGGTATAAGTTGTGAACGTAATTTTGGTACTAGGGATGTCTACCTCCAATACAATAACATATTTCAAGTAAAATCAGCTTGTATTTGAAAATGTTACCTTTATTTTCAAATTTCTTTGCATTTAATTTATTTTACTATCAACAACAAGCTTTAAAAAATCAATATTTATGATTTTAAATAAATATTTTTGAGAGAAATATTGCTATAATGTACTTTCTAAAGTGAAACTTATCTGAGTAATAATTTGTTGCTTTTGTAGAAGTATAATCCCATAGTACATACATACGATTGTAAAAATGTACCCTTTGGAACCCTGATAGGATGTCAATAATTGTTATATGCATGTTACAGAGAAGCATACATACATTTTACTGGTAACATGTTGAAAGGAAAACGAAGAAGTTATCTTTACTCTCCTAAAACCTCCTAAACAAGAATGACATACAGATTAGAATAGTGAAGAAATAATATGAATAGTAACTATGCTGAGTTGTCAACTATTATTTGAATAACTCATTGAGAACAGGGCATGAGAAATGAAATGATACAATCCAGGCTTGTACACAATCCCTAAATCTAAGTTGCTGACTAGTTAGAAGCAATCATCATATACTAGTGTATGTCAACATTTCCACTGCTCAATATCTCTACTCTTAAGTGGATAGACAATACCACAGACAATGAGATATATTCAGCAAGAGAGTAAGACCCCACTTAGCTCTTAAATGGGTCACATTAAGATGAGCAAGTAACGTAGGTTTTGAAGGATCATGGCTCAGTAGTTTTATTTTTGCTGTTAGATAATATTAAATTAAATAGAGTGGTTAGAAACTCAGAAGTTAATATGGAGGTGAGACTACAAAATGACCTTTAACTTTAGATATTATCAGAAAAACAGAGGATGAAGTTTCATTCAGATAAGCACCCAAAACAAGAGATGCTGTACAAAATCAAAGCAGGACGGCAGTAACGGAGGGTCTGGCACAAATGAAGCCTCCATTTTACTACATAATCTTTTATTGATAAATCATAAGCATGTAATTCTGTAACACAATATCACACTCAAGCACACCATATGACATTTTAGGTGAAATATTCAAAAATAAAACTATAAATTACTATACCCATGTGATCACCTGACCAAGCACACTCAAGGAGGCATTACTTCTGCGGGACCCTGTATATAATTTGGGCAGTCAATAATCCACATGGTAATGTAGAACTCCAACATTTGTTATGATTTCAGACATTAGAATGTAGTTAATATCATGAATAAAGCAGTAACTTGTTTTTCTATAGCTGTATTCCCCATGTGCATACCAGTTTCTAAAACTCTTATTTGTTGAATGGATGAGTGAATAAATAAAGGTATCATTATGTTGAAATTTTGAAAAAGAACCTTAACTTTGACACATTTTTAAAAATTATTTATTTTATTTTTTAGAGAGAGAGGAAGGGAACAAGAAAGAGAGGGAGAGAAACATCAATGTGTGGTTGCCTCTTGCATGTCCCCAGTTGGGAACCTCGCCTGCAACCCAGGCATGTGCCTTGACTGGGAATCAAACCTGGGACCCTTTGCTTTTCAGGCCCGTGCTCAGTCCACAGAGCTACACCAGCCAGGGCATGATAGTTAATTGGTTGCAGTACTATGTATTTAATTTGGAGGTATTTCAGTAAAAACATGTAAAAATTAAAATGTTAACGCGGGTTAGGGAAAGCCTAAGAGAAATCATATAAGGAAGAAATTGAAGTCTAAGTAAAAATTAAATTACCCAATTATTTTGCTGGTAAAAGCACAACAGTTAGTGAAAATCTTTAAAAACATAAATAGTAATAAAAAGTACTGAGTTATTCCTTTTTAGCAAAAAGAATAACAGAAACTGTGATAAAATTTAAAAAGATTGGAAAAATCATAAATTCATAATTATGATCATGCTAAAATTTAGAAAATAGATTTTGGAAAAATTAATTAACCTATTTGGCAATAGATTTCCTATACCATAGCTTATGAAAGAAACATTTAATGACTGCCTACAGATGTGAAGAACTGCACTAGGAACCGGAAATATAAAGAGAGCTAAGAGATGTAACCTAGCCCCAGGGTTCCAAAAAATAATTTTGATTCCAGTCAGAGAATGAATTAGATACTCTTTAAATTGTAATCTCTGAGAGTTGTGATGTATGAGTACTGGTATAATTTGAAGCATCATTTCCTGTAAAGTTCTCTTTTGATCCATTCAAAATAATATGATTCAGAGAGAAATAGTTAAAACGCATAGCTCTAAAGCATGATTCAAAGAAAAGCCTGATTGTTAGTCTAGCCATATTTCTATATAACCTATAATTGGAAAAAACAATTCCATTCTCTAGGTCTGTGGGGCAATATGCAAATCAGAATTCATCTGCACAACGGGGTTTTGTGATTTCACTCAGTATAACCTATCTTTATTTGCTAGCTCCTTCCAGGACAGAAGGTTCAATAAGCCCCACTTCTCCAGTGCTCTGGCCAAGGAGCAAGAGATTGCTTTCCAGGCAGGTAGTCACAAGTAAGCAATTTCAGGAATCCTTTAATGAGGCAATCCATAATGGTTTTCCTAACTGAGTTCTTTCTCCAACCACAGGAGGAAAAAAAGTAATTCTAGCAGCCTGTTTGAAGAAAGAGCACACACACACACACACACACACACACACACTCACATGCATTTATTCCTTGTGTTACAGAGAAAGAAATTGAAAACATAAATGAAACGATTTCAAACACCTATAACTCAACAGAATGAAATACATCACTTTAAGTATTTATTGTGGGTGCTTAGGACTTTATTTTCTGTTATTCTCTCTCAAATGAATAACAGACACTATGATTGGAGGATAACTTTATTTCCTGATGCACCTTCAAAGAGTGCTAAATATTGTGAGATGACTATGATTTAAAATGTACATGGAAACATTAAGATATATTGGAGATTTCAGGACTTAGTTTGTATTTTATAGATCTACTTGTAAAACTAATTAATTATTGTAGTATAAGAAAAATTTTAAATTATTTATTTATTTCATTTTTTAGAAAGAGAGGAAGGAAAGGAGAATGAGAGGGAGAGAAACATTAATGTGTGGTTGCCTCTCCCGTACTCCCTACTTGGGACTTGGCCTATGACCCAGCCATGTACCCTGACTGGGAATTGAACCAGCAACCATTTGGTTCCCAGGCCTGCACTCAACCCACTGAGCTACACCAGCCAGGGAGGAATTTTTTTAAAAAATAAAATGCATCACTTTGCAACACCATGGATGGAACTGGAAAGCATTATGCTAAGTGAAATAAGCCAGGCAGTGAAAGACAAACACCATATGATCTCACCTTTAAGTGGAACTTAATCAACAAAAGAAACAAGCAAGCAAAATATAACTAGAGACACTGAAATTAAGAACTGACAGTAACTATTATCCCCAGGGACGGGATAATGGGGGGGAAAGGAGGAAGGGTGTTCAGGACACATGGACAAAAGGACACATAGACAAAACCAAGGCAGGGTGGGATCAGGGAAGGGAGATGGGGATGGAGGGGGTGGGGGGAGTGATGGGGGGGGGGATGCAGACAACTGTACTTGAACAACAATAAAAAAATAAAATGAATAAATAAAATCTTAAAAAATAAAATGCATCAGAACCAATATATCTAGAGCTTGTTCTGGAATTTATATTTTCATAATTAATGTTGTTTTATATACAGTAACTGGTATCACTACTATAGTTCTCATCTCTTTCTTCAATGCATAAAATAAAACCTCTAGTTACAATACTAGTATAAATTAATATAAATTATTTATGTGAATAATATTGTAATTGCGGTTATTGAAAATAAGCACAGAATTTAACCATTCAAATTCCTCCCAATAACTGGGGTGAGGGGGACTCAAATATCTATCCAAAACCTCAAAACTAGTAATTTCTGCAGAAGTTCCTGGGCCTTTCTTCGAAACGCAAGTTCCTCAGTGAATGGTCTCCAGGTCGCCTGTTTCCTCTGTTGCAGCTTCTGCTGACTCTACACGCGCCTTCCTCCACAGCTCCCTGTGGACGTCGGCATGTTGCTCCCATGGCTATACATACAATGTGTCACAAGCCATGATGGACATGGCACTTCCAATAATATCTTTGATGTTTACTACTAGTTGGGGGGCCAAGTCTTTCTGAGTCTCTCACTCCTCCATTCACAGCATCCAAGCTCTTCATCTTCAAAAAAATCTCGCCAATTCTTGCACCCTCCCTTTTTCACTCATTTTCAGGGAAACAACTTCAGGCTTTGTGTTTTATTCACAACAAGAGACTTATACATCATCTTATACATCAACAATGCCCTGGACTTTACCACAGACTCCAGCCCACCATATCCTCCTTCCTAGTCTGCTCTGTAAAATTTCACCTCTTTATTTAGTCATCTAGGTTGAAGAGAGAGCATGGTCTGGAAAAAGGTATGCAATTAAGTATAAATCAATAGCTTTCAAGTTCAGGTGGTCATTTAGTCAGCGAAATAGTATTTTTCTTGTTTTTTTCCCCATTCAATAGTCACTCCAAAATTTTAGTGCTGATCTCAAACTTGCCACTTATACTCCATCCAAATTTTTAGCACACAGACTTAACTTCATGCACTTACAGATAAATTGTCATCATTAGTAGACATCAGTTCTCTCCAACTGGTTTCATCTCCTCCTGGGCTTTTCCTTATCAACCACTGTGTCATATATTTGCCTCTTTACTGTGTTTTTTAAAACTTCTGCTGACTTCTCCTTCTCAACACATGTAGCATTAGTGAACACATGTGAGTGATATATAAGGGTTAGCTAGGCAGGGCAGTGTGCAGTGTATGTGTGCATGTGGGTGCTGGCAATTGGGAAAAAGGGCAGAGAGAACATTCAAGTATGAGAATAAGTATCAGTGATTTATTTACATTAACCAAGCACAAATCTGGTGATACAGACTTTTTACAGATACCTGTCTAAAAACACTAAAGGTGTTATTATCCTAATTTTACATGGCAGGAAACTGAGATGCAGGTTTTGCAACTTGCCCAATGAAGTAATATAGCTAATATTAATTTAGCTCTGACTACTTATTAGGTGTGGTCTGTCTCGCTCTCCAGTTGTTCCTCATAGTTTATTCACACACAAATGTGAGAGTGCCTGGTCCGCCAGCCTCAGCCTTGCCACATGCGGTCTCCTACTCAGCTGCCTGTCTCCACCTCTCCCACCAGTTTGGATGAATGTTTGTTTTTTTTTTTAACTCCTTGGTTGTAGAACTTCCCTACAGTTCGATTTTCTGGCCATTCTGGTTGCTTTTGTTGTTGTTGTTTTTAAATTGTTTTTTATCCTTTTGGTTGTGCAAGTAAGAGAAGCATATCTACCCATGCCTCCATCTTGGTTGGAAGCCTACTATCTGATCTTCTAATGAAGCAATTTTGACTCATAAAATACATCCAGCTAAAATATTGCACAGTGTAAATTTCTGGGCTTGGGTAAAATGAGCTATTATCTTTGGCTTATGGGTCCAATCAAATTTAATCGGCCAGCTAGCCATTTAGTCAACTGTAATTTCTCTATGTTGTATATGTCCAAATGTACTTTTGCCATTTCTCCTCAAATTATGGTAGCTAAAAATTTGAGTTCAAAAATATAAGTAATATTACAACAATAAATTATTCTTGGTTTTAGGGGTCAATGATTCTAGAGAATATCATAATTTAGATACATAAAATAATCATATATGTGGGAACAGTTTCATGAATCATTTTCTTCCTAGACTTTGGTAAGCAAAGTATTATAATTGTAAAAGACCAAGATTATTAAAATTAAAATATATAACTCTAGACAAAACCACAAAGAAATTCATAGGTTAAAAACATGATGTCAGACTGTCTTGTTCATAATGCTAACATGCTAATGTGTTTCTTCCTTAGAACTATGGTCACATTCCAGGTAAAGAAGAAAGCTCTGGACCTTTTCCCAGACTTTATCTGCTCTGCAGAGCTTACCGGAAAATCTTATCACACAAAATTTGTAAAAAGAAATTCTGAAATCAAGATATCATTACTGCATTATGCTTGTACATGATGATTTTATAAAAATGGAAAATAGGGCTTGAGAAAGAAAGAAAAACACTGACTTCATCAGCACTTTTAACTAGCCGTTACTGTTCCCAAGAGAGAATCATTAAGTCTGGTAATTCATGGCTGCATATTCTCTTTTGAACTCTACATCACTTTTTCTACTTAGAATTAATTGGTTAAGTATGCATGATGGAAAAGGTGGAGCGGAGGGCAAAGGCACTGATTAGAAGTGTACCAACTGCTCTTTTGAGTAAACAGAATATGTTTGTGAACTCTAATATTTTCTCTTAATAAAACATGTATTTCTCTTATATGGAAGATTTCTAAATTAATTTCTTTTTAGTTTTTTTTCTATTTTAGCACTGTTTGCAATGCTATCCTTGTTTCTTATGGTTCTTAGTGAATGGAATGCTAGATCAACCAGTATTTAATCAAATTGTATTACAATATTATGATATTAAGTCTAGCATATAATAGGCAAATATATACTATTTGAAATTAATTATATTTTCAAAAGTTTGTGATACTTCATACACACTTTAGTCACAACATTGACAATTTTAAAACATTAGAACATGAATGGACACAGACAACAGTGTGGTAATGGACAGAGGGGAGTGGAGGCTGGAAGGAGAGAGGCAAAGGGGGAAAAATGGGGACATCTGTAATAAATTTTTTTAAATCACACAATAAGGAAAAAAACATGAGAAATGAGAAATTACATACTGGAGTGCATTTAAATTTTTTGTCATAATTACCCAATTTTCCTATTTGGATTTCAGAGCACACATTAACACTTTCTTCAACAATCAACAAACCAACCACATGTCCCAAACCACTCGGGAAGCCAGATACAGCCCAACCAAAGGGCTGATGTTGGGATATGAGGCAGGAGAGCCAGAACCCTCATTGCAGCTCTGTCTGAAGGCGTGCTCATGTGTACCTTGCCTTGGAAAAAGTGCTATCAGCTATCTCCGTACACTATCATATTCATTCAGTCATGAGGAACCAAAACTTCTGGGTAAAATTGTGCTGATTGCTAATTCTCTACACCAGGCAAAAAGTTGAGGGGCAGTATGGCATTAGAGAACATAGAAGTATTTTTTAAATTAATTTACATATAACCATACATTTTTATAATGATCCTTTCTGAAAAGAAATAGATTCAGTAACTCACTTCTAGCCTGATAAGGTCTACACCACTGCTGAAATTTTTTTACCTAAGAAATAAATTCAAATGTTCAAAAGAACAATATTGCCACACTGTTCAAGTGTCAATCACAATGAGAAATATTTGCAGTGTGATCTACTTTTATTTCCCTGTAATTTAAGTCCATTTTGCTAGGCCAGTTAAGTGTCCTCTACATTGTAACTTCACACAAACTTGATATTAGCCATGGCCATCTCTTTATTTCTCTAACTCTATTACCCTTCCACACTCATCTAAAGTCAGTTTAAATTTTTTAAATTTCACTCTTCATTTTATTTTAAATTAAAAAAATAAGTTCATAGGAAGAAAACAAAAACTCTAATAAAACTGTTTATACCAATGTTTGTAGTAGGATGACTGTGATGGTTAGTTTTATGTGTCAACTTAACAGAGCTGAAGGAGGCCCACACAGCTGGTAAAACACGATTTCTGGGTGATGCTATAAGAACCTTTCAAGAAGGGATTAGCATTTGATCCCATATATTAAGTAAAGAAGGTCGACCTCACCTTTGTGAGCAAGCATTATCCAATCCGCTGTGAGCATAAATAGAACAAAAAGGCAGAGAAAGGGCAAATTTGCCCTCAGCTTGGGCTGGGCAATCCATCTCCTCCTACTCTCTGACATTGGCCCAATGAATTACAACACTAGCCTCTCAGGTTCTGCAACTTGTAAATGGCACATCATGGGACTTCTTAGGCTTCATAACTGTATGAGGAAATTCCTATTATAATTGTGCCCTAATATACCTCTCTGTATATAGCCTATTGGTTTTGTTTCTAGAGAGAATTATTCCTGACACCATGGCTTTGCCCTGTCTTCAGCAATCTGCTGTCACATGATTTGATTGACATGTTCATTCAGCTTTGGTCTACTAGAAATGTCTGATCTCATATGTTTTTTCTGTACCATTTGAGTCTCACTAGTCATTAATTAATAACAATTTTATGCAAAAGTGTATTTAATATGCTAAGAGCTGCCAAAATTTCACACTCTCAATTATCCTTACATTTAGGAACATTTTTACAATCCTCATATAAAAATAAGCCATTTTTATTGATTTAATTAATATAAGATTGTATTTATTTTTAGACATAGAAGGAACGGCAAAAGAGAGGTAGAGACACATTAATATGTAGTTGCCTCATGCCTGCCCCCTACTGGGGACCTGGCCTATAACCTTGGCATGTGTCCTGAGTGAGAATTCAACTGGTGACCCTTTGCTTCACAGGCTGGCATTCAATCCACTGTGCCACTCCAGCCAGGGCTCATGCAGTTTTTTTAATATTATATTTTATTGATTATGCCATTACGGTTGTCCTATTCATGAAGTTTTTTTGTTAAAAATCAAATTACCCAGGTGACTCAGCCCATATTTGGTACCTGGCAACTTCTCGCTTTACCCAAAACTAAAATCGCCTTTGAAAGGGAAGAGATTTCAGACCATCACCGAGATCCAGGAAATTCAGCAGGACAACTGATGGCTATTGGGAGAACTGTGTGAGGTTCCAAGGTGCCTACTTTGAAGGGGACTGAGGTGTCACTGTGCTATGTACAATGTTTCTTATAGCTTCTATCTTCTTCAATAAGTGTCTCTGTTTTGCATATCACATGGCTGGATACCTTCTGGACAGACTTTGTATACCCTCTTTCTATGCATGTTCACAACCCAATTTATCTCTAGTATGTGCTCATCCTGCTAATATTATTCTCTCGCCTCTTGTATGCACCCCAAACAGGGACAGAACCTGCAATCTAGGACTTTGCCCTGACCAGGAATCAAACCCGTGACCTTTCCTTTTGAGGAGCAATACCCATCCAACTGAGCCATACAAGTCAGGGCAAAAAAAAATGATCCACTTTAAAAAATAATATTCTCCTTTTTTTTATCTGTCCAGGTATTAGAGAAAGAGATCCAAGTAGTGAAAAGAAGATTAAACAAAATGATTCTGGGGGTTCTCGGCAAATAGAGTTTTTTTACTTTTAGAATCTAATATCTCTACATGGGTTCATATACAGTGCAAAATAAATATTCTCTTAACCTCAAATCAATTAAATTATTAATTCACCTTTGAAATTTTGATGAGAACTATTTTAAAAGGCTGTGCCTAATGTATTCGATAACTTAGATAGATTTAAAAAATAAAATATAATCCTCAAAAAAATCTCTCCAGTGCTGGCTAACTTATTAGCAGTATTTCCCACATTATATATAATAGTAATTAGTTCTCTGTCTTGTATTTTTAAAACTCAGTCTACTGAGCAAGAAAGAAAATTTTACTCCTATAAGAAATTACATGACAAAGGACAGGACAAGAGAGGAATAGGGTTCTGGCAGATAACACAGACTCATGTGAATGAAAGAAAAGAGCTGAATCTCAAGGGAAGATCATGTAAAAAGTTTTCAGAAAATAAATTAGTGTCTGAGACCTCGCAGACCTGCTGAAGTAGAAACAAGCAAATGGTTGTAGTGTAATTAGATTCATACACAAATTTTAAAATTCAGTCAATGGAACTCAGACTGAGAGAATGCATAGCAATGAGGATTGCATGTTGTTCCATTTAAAGGGGGTCTATCAGTCACAGGCCACTGGCAAGGACAGAAGTAAAATAATTACAGTGAAAAACGAAGACTTGCTAAATGAGAAAAACATCCCACAGCCACTCCCCTAATTCTATTCTCTTGCTACAGATTCATGGTTTTGTTCTAATACCATTTGACTCAGGGGAAGTTGAGTCCTTCCACCGTCTCAGAGGTGAATTTGATTACTCTAGTTTAGACCATAGGATATTTTATTTCCTTTTCCTATCATTCGTTTAGAAAGAGGCATGAGATAAGATTCATAAATGAGTCATATGCCTCTAAAATATATATAAATATGTAAAATATTTAGATATAAATAGTCCCATAAACATTATTATAAGTAAACATGAAGGTAAGCTATATGTGGAAGTATTTTAAAAGACTGATTATGTGAGCGTGGGCCTGCGAACCAGACGATCGCGGTTTGATTCCCAGTCCGGGCACATGCCTGGGTTGCAGGCTGGTTCCTTGCAGGCTAACTCCCAGCAGGGGACGCACAAAAGGCAACCATACATTGATGTTTCTCTCCTTCTCTCCTTCCCCTCTAAAGATAAATAAATAAATAAAATCTTTAAAAAAAAAGGACTGATTATGTTGTTTTAATCACAAGTTATTAAGTCTGATTCTGGCATTCAGAAATAAAAATAATCTATTTTTTGTTTTTAAGAGCAATTTTTAGCAAATTATAAAATATAAGAAAATGTCATCAATTGTTATTCCAATCCTTGTGTGGGTTGCTTATATTTATATATACATCTTAAAAGCTTTATAGATGCAGATTATAACACATAATTAAATGAACCTTTTAGTTAAAAATATGGAAGTAAAATATGTATGTACACATAAAAACTTGCATTGAACTCTAATGTCAGTCTCTTGGGAAAAGAACAGAGGAGACAAATACTGAAGTTATCACTGACAAGTCAGGCACAATCTGTCTAGGTTTTTTTTTCTTTTTTCTTTTAATTTATTTAATTATTTTTCAAGTACAGTTTTCTGTCTATTACTCCCATCCCAGCCCACCCCACCATGTTCCCCCTCTCCCTCCCATTTCCACCCTTCTTAGTTGTTGTCCATGTATCCTTTATATTTGTTCCTCTAAATCCCTCCCTTATTTACCCTGAAATTCCCTCCCTTCTGCCCTCTGGTCACTGTCCGCCTGTTCTCTATTTCAGTGTCTTCGGTTATATTTTGCTTGCTTGTTTGTTTTGTTGTTTAGCTTCCTGTTAAAGGTGAGATCATATGATATTTGTCCTTCAACACCTGGCTTATTTCACTCAGCATAATGCTTTCCAGCTCCATCCATGCTGTTGCAAAAGGTAGGAGCTCCTTCTTTCTTTCTGCTGCATAGAATTCCATTGTGTAAATGTACCATAGTTTTTTGAACCATTCATTTACTGACAGGCACCTAGGTTGCTTCCAACTCTTGACTATTGTAAATTGTGCTGCTATGAACATTGGGGTGCATATGTTCTTTGGGATTGGTGTTTTTTTCTTTCTCCCTTTTTTGATATAAAACAATAGAACAGAAAATGTCAAGAAATAGATTAAACGAATCTTTGCTGTGATACCCAGTGTCACCATACCACTTAAACAGAAAGGGAATTACAACCCATATTTACTTGCATAATTGCTGTCTTTTCCATCTTGCTTTGTAAGCCACTCAATTAAAATTAATCTATACAAAGTGTACATATAGCAATTATGCAAGAATAACCAATATGGGGGTAAATGTGGTAGTTCAACTGAAAATATCATATCAGTGGAGCACAAATAGTGTGCTGAATTTCAAAAATCCTTAGTTAGAAATGGAAATAAAAAGATGCAAGCCCATCAGGCATAGGTAATAAGTTTGCATGTACATTTGTAGGACAGATGGCAAACCTACCACACAGAGTAATTTTTAGTAATCAATGTGCAATTTGGGAAGAAACATAAGAGAGTAAATATTCCTCATCCTTCTCAGGCTTTGAAAACATGATTTTTCTGCATAAATTAATTTATCATGCTAAATAATTAATTTAAAGAGGAGACAAACAATATTTAAATTAACTCCTAAGGATTGCCTACACTCTTAAAAATAGAAATTCGTATATACCAAAATACATGAAAACAACAAACAATGGCTGATAAACATTTTAACGCCAAATGTTTCATTTTTATCAACAAAAACAAATGCAAAGAGTGTTGTAATAATAGAGGATGGACTGAAAGCAGGCAGACCTTCACAAAGTAAAACCCACCCTAATTTGAATATTCTCCAGCTCTGCCTCTTGCATCCTAAAATTCCTTGATCATGCATTCACCTTCTCAAAGTCACATTATAGCGTCTCTTCCTTCAGTCTGAAATTCCTTTAATCACTAAGTCTAAAACTATTGATAGGCATTCATTCTACATTCGGTGTGAAGAGTATGTGAATTCTGAGTTTTCTGCTAATTAAGTATCAAAAATTATGCATCTATCATCAACAGTATGGCAAGTGAGATTCTTTGAATCCAAAGCTGTTAAGAGGTTAGTGGTTTACAGAATCACTCCACAATATTTACCTTGTTTTAAAAAAATTAAGCTCAAATAAGCTCATTATAAGACAACATGGGTACATAAGCATCAGTCCCCACAAATTAAAACAAAAACAAAGAAATTTCATTAGCTCCATCCAAGCCATCCTTTTTCTCAACTACAATTTAATTTCTTTTTTCTTTTCTTTACTTGCATATTTTGTTTCAAATAAGCACTTAGTAATGTGGTTAAAATAAATATTTGATGGTTCTCATTACTCAAGTGCAAAGATTTTCTATTTCTGCTCTTTAATACATTGTTGCAACTTGTATCTATTCCTGATAATTTCCAACTGAAAACCTAAAAGAAAAATACAAGTTCTTTTTTTTATGAAGTACATTATGTTTCCCTGAGAGAAGCAGTTTGGGTTATAATTTTTTTCCTTCCACAGTACATGCACACAGAGATCCTATAAATTTCATCATGTTACCACATATACCCTGTGAAAATTAAACTATGTCACCTATGTGCTACCTTCTTATTTTTTCTACATTGTAGATGGAGAATTAAATTTAAAATGTATTTCAGAATTTCATGAGTGGGTCCTGACTGGTCTGGCTCAGTGGGTTGGGCTTCCTCTGCAAAGTGAAAGTTCTCCTGTTCAATTCCTGGTCAGGGCATATGCCTGGGTTTCTGGCCAGGACCCAGGCTGGAGGCATGGGGGAAGAAACCAATCTGTTTCTCTCACACACCAGTGTTTCTCTCCCACTCTTTCTCCCTTCATCCCTCTCTCTCTAAAACTAAATAAATAAAACCCTAGACAAAGAAATTAATTACTGGAAGAAATATCCCAGAAAATAATGTTAAACATAGGTAAGTATATTCGTCCATAAGATCAAAAGAGCACGCATTAGTGTTTATTTTTAATTTTAACGCCACAAAAGTTTGAGAGAAAATTGACTGCAAGTGTACACATGTTAAATAACAAGTAGTTCTTGAAATGCCTTCCTCCAAAAAGATGTCAGGATGAAAACTTGGCATGTGGCTGTGATAACCAGCCCCTCTTCCCACTGTAAAAACCTTTCATTCATTGAAGCTTTGACAGGGTTTGTTACAAATGATTTGATTTACTATAGGTGTTCCCAAACACTGGCACATCCCCTGTAAGCTTCTTAGAAATCATATTCACCAGCCCCGCCCTGACCTGTGGAATCAGAATGCCTGTGGATGCAGACTGTCAGAAATCTGGGGTTGAATGACGTCCAGGTGATTCTGAAGCACCTTTAAGTTTGTGAACCACTGGTTTAGTAGATGCCAAGCACTATTATTAAGAAGGCAGATGATTATCATTCTACTAGTTGTTGTAATAATATTCATATTTCTATAATGGGTTCTAAAATTTATTTGTAATTATCCTATGTACATGCAAAATAAGCTGGAAATGCTAGGTGATATTATAGAAATTCATGAATAAGAACAGGAGAAAATTTAGTAGTCATTCCATCCAGCTTAAGCGTCTATTGTTTGACATTCAAAATGCTCTCTCAAACTTGGCCTTCCAGAATACAGATTAGCAGTTCATCACTAAGTGACACATACATTTAGCCCCTTGCTTTAGTCACATAGTAGGGTCAGAATTATATAATGAATGGATGGTCTACATGAGGGAGGCCAGCCTTGACAATGTAAAAATATGAGTATCTATATAATAATCTAAAAAATGGGCAATTAAATAATTATACTTTTATGAAATTTTGCACTCTGTTTTTTAACCTTCGCATTCCCTCTCTTAAAATAAGCCAGTAACATTTGAAAACCAGGGAACTGGGTCAAACATAATCATAATACTGAGAATAAAAGTGTAGATGGAGAACCTACACATTCTACTCTTGTTAAAGAGTTACTATTTTACTACCTTTTACATCTAAATAATCAGAAGAGGAGCTGCTTTCTCTGACTACTTGAGTAATGTCCAGCTCCCACTAAAAACACTATTTTCAGAGGAGAGAGAGTGCTGTTTAAATTTTAAATGTGTTTATTTTTTCAATCTATTTCTCAATGTTTTAATTGTCATAAGAGTTACATAATTCACTGGAAATATGAACAAGTCATGTATTTTTCTTCTCTATAAAAATGTGTTTTAGATCAGCAGGATATAGACTGAAATGTAAGACCAGGGAAAGGACCATAAAAAAGTTATTATCCAATTGATTACTTGGTGGGTCAAACCCTCAACTTTAATAGACCTACAACACTTGCCATAAGTAAAACTTGCCTGGCTTAATTTTCTTTTTAATTAATGCAATTTATTTTTAAGTAGTTGTAAGTTTGCAGAAAAACTGAGAGAGAATTACAGAGAGTTCCCATTTACCTCTAAGCCCCACTAATATCTTGTATTAGTGTGCTGCATTTGTTACAATTAGTCAACCGGTACAGATACATTGCTACTAATTAAAACACATAACCTGCATGAGTTCATTATCAGCGTTATACATTATATAAATTTTAACAAATACATCATAACATGTATTCACAATTATAGTATTTACAGAATTATGAGTAGTTTCACTATCATAGTCTCAGGGTGTGGCTCCGTTTTAACTTAGATTGCAGTGGTAAAGACAATGAATATACTTAAGACGTGTTCTTTAGTAAACTATGGAGAAGCTATAAGCTTCACTTGAAGCTTATACTTATATGAAACTACATGACAGAACGGCATAGTTTGGTCCCAGTACCTTGCTTCTTGTCTTGACCAGCTCAGGCTTCTATAACAAGTTCCCATAGGCTGGCTACTTAAACAGCCGAACTTCTCACAGTTCTGGAGGATGGTAAGTCCAAGGTAAAATCTTGCCAATATCATGTTCTTGTACTTTTCATCTTCAGAACTGTGAGAATTTTGAGTATACTGTGAATAAACAGCAATAAAATAGAATTTGCAGGTTTGACAAGAACATTTAGAGAGTGTCTATGTTGATTTCATCTCAGTAGTCTATATGATATGCAATAGCTAGTATTATATATACATATATACACATATATGCACATATATATATGTATATACATATAAATACAAAATTTAAAACTTAAAGCTTTATTATTTCTCTCCTTACTGTATCTGATGAACTTTTTTAAAGCACTTCAATTACCAACAAAAATCACAAGTTTTCCTGTATATTATAGCACATAATCATCTGTTGAATCTCAAATTGGAGATGCACATCACCGATCTTTATGTCCAGACTCTTATTTGAATAAAGCAAAATTGAAAAGTACAACTGAGATAATCATAAATCAAGACTGCCTACTTTTGACCATCTTCATTAATTAGCATGGTCAGAACGTTGAGACTGCCTGTGATACAGAACATTTCCCTGTTATAGTATTGAGCTTCAGCACTGTTACTGAGAGTTTTCAAAACCTGCAGCTTCTCCCCAATTCTCTCCAATTGTAATTCATATAGATATACATATATATCCACATATACACACTAATATCCATGATAGAGTACTGTTTAATCAGAAGAAAAAATTATGCTTGTAAACCCTTGTGGTACTTCTTTATTTTTCACATTTTAAGCCTGTCCTAATCTCCACACAAATTTTCTCCATTGTCACAAGCAGCCCCTGACTTCATTGTCCTCACTACTCATGTGAAGTTGGGGAGCACAGCAGAGCAGAGCCTGGAAGAGCAGTGATAATTAGGACCACTTATAAAATGCATGGGACCAGTTCAATAACCCCTTTTGTATCATATAAATCATTGGGAATATGTGATTTTTTTCAATTTTCAGACATCCATGCAGTACCAAGCTGAAATCATTCTTTATTTCCTTGAATGAGAGATTTTTTTCTCTCTAACAATATTTAAACTTTTACAATGAAAAATATTGTGAATTAATAAATATAAATATGTTTGATTCCTTTTGGTAAATAAAGAATAATTTAACTGAATGGCTATTATCAAAAGCATAAGAATACTCAGTTAATGGAGATATCTGTAAATATTACCTTTATCCTTTGCTACAAATAGAAAAAAATCTCTATAATATAGAAAATTCTGGATATCATGATTGTTGGAGATAGCTACACGTTTAAGTGACTTTTAAGCACCAGCATTTCATTCATGTTATAAAAAATAAAGTGTTTTTTAAAGATTTCATTCATTTATTTTTAGAAAAGGAAAAGGAGGGAGAAAGAGGGAGAGAAACATCAATGCGTGGTTGCCTCTCACGCGCCCTTACTGGGGATGTGGCCTGCAACCCAAGAATGTTCCCTGACTGGGAAGTGAACCTGTGACCCTTTAGTTTGCAAGGCAGTGCTCAACCCACTGTTATATTGGAGCCTAAGTAAATCTTGCTATTTCATAAAGAAATAGGTAGAGAAAAATGTAAAATTTTAGCAAATAAATATGTAGGTATAAAGTAAGATTTATGATGTTTTTCTGTCTTCTGTGGAGTTCTATTTTAATTCTTCAGCTTCTAAATGGCATTGACATTACTATGATGTTGCTTAATCTAGCGTGAAATGCCACAATAAATAATATATTACACACTGCTCCCCCACAAATTTGCAATAATTAAATATTCTTGTTGCTTTTTCCCTAAGAGAAAGTCTAATGTATTTATGCATGTTGCTGACAACACAGCTCTCTTTTACAAGCTTTGATCCTACTGCAGATGAGTCTTAAGTCCCTTATTTGTATACAAATCACAGCATTAAAATCAAAGCATTAGGATAAAATTTTGTTTGAAGTATATAACTGTATGCAAAAATACAATTAATACCTCCCATGAACTCAAGCTATAAAATGTGCAATGCTAGTGAAATGTAGTCAAGTGTGTTTAAACTTCTTAAAATATACTATCACTAATATCACAGGAAATCCAGAGTAAAAGTACCTGAATAATTTAAAAGAGTTATTTTTATTAACTATCTTTCCTTGCAGATGCATTTGTAGAGAAATGCAAATAACCATAGCAGTTCAATCAATTTTTTTTCTTTATTGAATTTTCTATTTCCTAGGCCAGACTTCACAACACCTAGTCATTTTCCTTCTTGCAAGCTTTCCTAAATCAGAATTCCTGAGCAGGAAGACCCTTGAATTGCATTTTAATAAACAAACAAACAATGAACAATCAAAATTTCAGTCATTTTCATGTAAAATAAATTTAAGAATCACAGTCTTAGTTATACATATATATACATAAATATTTAGTAGCAAACAATCTTCTTTCTACACTTCCTGAAGATGCAAGATATAAGCAAACTGACACCAGTCTCTTTGAAAGCCAATGAGAAGAACTTCATTTATAATCTGATTATATATATATATAATCAGATATATATAGGCCCTGGCTGGTGTAGCTCAGTGGATTCAGTACAGGCTGTGAATCAAAGGGTCATCAGTTCAATTCCCAGTCAGGGCACATGCCTGGGTTGCAGGCCAGTTCCCCAGCAAGGGGTGTATAAGATACAACCACACACTGGTATTTCTCTCCCTTTCTTTCTCCCTCCCTTCCCTTCTCTAAAAATAAATAAATAAAACCTTTTTAAAAAAGAATATAGTTAAACACAAGGTTATATAGTGGAGGCAACACTGTACATAGCAAACCCTCAGTGGTTCAGAGTAAGGTTGAGGTTCTTTAAAATTACTTTTGTATCACAACTGCTTGGTCAAATGGTGGAGGCATTTACACTTTAAGAGGTTCTCTGTTTTCAACATAAATAAATAAATAAGCAAACAAACAAACATATGATCAATTTAGCATAATCCTTCAGGCTAATAAAATTTTTGTCTGAAAAGTGCAAACACCTTAATAGAGTTCTCAGGAAAAGGTATGCTTCTAATATATAAACCAAACATCTGTATTTGAGGGGAAAAACACCTCTGCACTTCACTCTTTTCCCCAATAACACCGAGAAAGAAAAAGCTTCAGAAATGTGTGAGAAATGGCAGGCAATATAAAGTTTACGTAGAAAATGAGAAAAGTTTAGGGGGCTGCAAAAATCTGTAGAACTGCACAGAATTATCAGCTTAAAAAATGCCATGTTAAAAATGTAAATTGACAGTCACCCCCTGTATTGCTCAGTTGGCAGAATGAACTGAGACTGAGGGATTGAATAGTGCTCTTTTAGATATCAGCGAGGAGTGTCAATGTGTCTAGGTGAGCGAGAGAGACAGACAGAGAGAGACAGAATGGGAGAGAGAAAAAAACTGAGAGAGAGAGAGAGAGAAATAGATATCCTAAAATGTTTCAAAAAGTTGGGGGAAACAACCCCCAAACTCTAGTTTCAGCCATGCAAAAAAAACAGATTTTAATGCATTTGTCAAAACTATATAGATATTATGACACTTGAATGGCCACAATTCATGTCTGAAAAGAGGAGTTTTTTTCAGGTATTTTTTCCTTCCCTATGAAGAACTCAACTAGGCCGATTTTTCTAGCTCATCTTCACTTATTTGTTCATTCTTGGGGTCTTCAGTTTTGTTGAAGACCACTCACCCTAGAGCTAATTAGCTTGGAAATTATTATAGTTAAAGGAGGTGCCTTAAAGGCATGATATGATCAGCTATGATTAGGGACCGAATTGTAATAGTTTTTCAAAATTGCAGCCCTGGCTGGCATAGCTCAGTGGATTGAGCGTGGGCCTGCGAACCAGACAATCGCAGTTCGATTCTCAGTCAGGGCACATGCCTGGGTTGCAGGCTGGTTCCTTGCAGGCTAACTACCAGCAGGGGATGCACAAAAGGCAACCATACATTGATGTTTCTCTCCCTCTCTCCTTCCTCTCTAAAGATAAATAAATAGATAAAATATTTTTAAAAATTGCAAGCCAGTTCCCTAGCTTCAAGATGAATCTATAAAATCTGGAATTGTGTTTCCATATCAACATGTATGAATGAAATGGAAACATTTCTACTAATGTTTTTATTATTTTTGCTCATTTTATTTTCTTTTGAGTATATTTTTCTTTCAAGTGTACCTTAAACATATGCACAAAGTAAGGAAAATATACTTGTTTCTGAATGTATCTATGTAAAGTATACACATAAGAAGCAAATCTTCATAAAAAGCAATGAAGACGTACTGGTCCAAAAAAACTTTTGGTTTTCTCTTGAAACAACTCATTTTTAAATCAGTGTTTTAAAAGATAACCCACATTAATCTTGAAGACCATAACTACACTTTCTCAACTTGTACATAATTGTAGTGTGATAATATTTTACTCACTGCCTGTCCTATGTGACTTTAAGCAAGATTCCTATTTTCTTTTTTTTTAAAGATTTTATTATTTATTTTTAGAGGGGAAAGAAAGGAGAGAGAGAGAAATATCAATGTATGGTTGCCTCTGGTGTGTCCCCTGCCGGGAACTGGCCTGCAACCCAGGCATGTGTCCTGACTGGGAATCGAACTGTGATCGTGTGGTTCGCAGGCCCGCGTTCAATCCACTGAGCTACACCAGCCAGGGCAAGATTCCTATTTTCTTAGTAACCTCATTTTCTTACTTGCACAGTATTCTTTTTTTGCTTTCTTTTTAAGAGCAAAATAAGTTTGCAGTGAAATATATTTCTAATCTCCACTAGAGTGCCACTTGTCCCTTTACTGAAGACGGTTAGCTGGTTGACTTAAAAATCACTTTTCTATTCAGTTGAAAGTAGAAGACAAGAGCATGATAGTGAGAAGGCTGAACTAGCTCGGGGCTTGGAGATCTTGATTATACTCTCCACACACACTGGTCATGGGCCATTAAGAGAATTCATCTTATTGTTTTCATGGGTGACCTTCTCTCCCTAAAAACTCTGCCAGTTTTAAAATTCTAGAGTTCAGCCACTATGGATCTTCAATGCTCACTTAATTGGCAATAGAACTACAGTAGGTTTTAAATTTCTGAAATGATTTTAAAACACATTTAGAATTGTTAATTAGTATTTATAAATACTTTGCCCATGAATCATCTTAAATACTTTTTACAATAACCCAATTTAAAGATAATGAAGTTAAGATCTGAGAGATATTAAATTGTCCAAAATCCCTTAGCTAGTACATATAGTAACTACATTTGCAATAAAATTCTGATTCTAAATTTCCCTTTCTTTGTAAACCTCTTACAGAAAATCATAATATATATATATTATGATTTACATATAATATATGTATATATATATTAAGATTTTATTTATTTAGATTTAGAGAGAGAGGAAGGGAGAGAGAAAGAGAGGGAGTGAAACATCAGTGTGTGGTTGCCTTTCATGCATCCCCAACCAGGGACCTGGCCTGCAACTCAGGCATGTGCTCTGACTGGGAATTGAACTGGTGACTCTTTGGTTTGCAGCCCATGCTCAATCCACTGAACTACACCAGCCAGGGCCATAATATATTTTTGAGATGAGGCTTTAAACCTAAATTCTGTGGTTAACTGCAGCTGGTGTGGGAGACCCCTTTGTATGCACCACTTCTCCATTCCCTGTTCAGTGATGCCAATTTGTTAGCTTGTAATTAGCCATGGTAGGAGCATTTAAACATAAAAACTGGGAAACAATACAAGTCAGGGCCTTTTCCCCCCAAAGAGACAGTTATTAGACATTTAGCAACACAACACTTCACCTAGACCTCAACTACATTTCTGATGCCTTTTTGCATAAAAATCTATAACTTTTAACTTAATCTGCAATTTGGCAATCAGTGTCTCAGGGGAAAAAATGACCCTGTTGTTTAAACACGTATATTTTTATCACAACATATCAATCAATACAGTAAAGTATATTAAACTTTATTGATATTTACAGTAAATGTTACAAATACTATAAAAGTTCTAAACTTTGAAGTTTCTATGAACGTTTTACACAACAGCACATGTGGTTGTTGAGATTTCTAGTCATGTTCATGAATTCTACTGAAGCTCAGTGCAAATTCATCTTTCCCTAGTCTTCTGTTAGCTTCCTAAGACTTTATATGCCTTAATAAGACCCCAAGAGTAACCTCTTTTCACAATCATATTGCTTTTCACTACATCAACCCCCCATACAATAGATGAGTTTACAACAGTATGCCTTCACGGTGCTATGTCAAATTATGAGTATATAGTTTCGAAGGCAGAATGTATTTCTGTACTTCAGGGTGCCCTTGACAAAGTATAGCTTGAGCAGTTACCTTTTGTATTGGAAAACAGCACATCTGCGATCTTTGCCTAGAATTGGCATTGATCAGACTACTGGTCTACACAGTTTTGTCTGCCATTATAATTAGACCATACCACCAACCCCAGACAGGTCACTGGATCTTGCTGGAGGTTGTTTTTCCCCTATGGTTATGCCTCATTCCTGCCTTGCTAATTTGTATTCTTTTTCTAACAGTGGGATCACATTTCTTTTGAACAGTTTTTTCTTGTCTGTCACTATCACCAACAAAGAGCAGCTTTAATTCATGATATATTTCAAACCCCCTAAAACATTTATTTGTCCCTCCTTCACTTTGAATGACCCTTTTAGTCCACAACTTTGCTATCATTTAGAGTAACTTGTTCTCAAAGAAATTAGCTGTTTTTAATTGCTTTGAAGAAACATACATCACATAGTTCTACCAGTCTGTTTTATCATTCTTCGTGCCAAAGTTAAACCAATTAAAATTTATATAGTTGAAATAGAAAATATGAAATTATGAAGATCTAATAATATACACATATAAATTGCACAAAATGGCAAATATGTTTGAAGTTGAGCTGTATGAGAAAACCATCATGTAACAATATGCAAAAAAAGAGATGGATATAAATTGGAAATGAATGTGAAATAAGATACAATACTCAAGAGTGCATTTGCCTAAAAGTTTCCCTAATGCTAGATCATTAAATTATTTCACTATGACTCTAGAATAAACATAAACATTCCTTAAAAGTGATGTGGTGAGAATTAAAATTCACAAATAATGGGATATTATGGGTCTCAAGGGGTGGTATGCATATGAATATACACACATACTTAATTATTTTGGCTTTCTTCAGCTATTTTTAACTGCTGGATCAAATTTTGTCATGGGTTCCTTTTGTCCCTTTTTCTTTACATTTCAAACCCATGAAGTTTAAACCAGAGAGGAGGCAAAGAAAGAGAAAAACAATCATCAGACTGAAAGGAGAATAGACGTAATTACAGGGAGCACTCAGGAGATGCCACTAGTATAGACGTTGTGTGCACACCTGTTCAGGAAAGAAAGCAGGATGTCAATATGTACACACTTTCTACTCTCAAATCTACCATCAATCCTTTTTTCCCCTGAAATGTAGTTGTCTCAAGTAGAACATTTGGAACTAACTTCTGATATATCTGCAACCTTCACATCTTCTCCTAAGATTTGATCAATTTAATTTCATAAACATATCTTTATTCATTGTTAGAGTGTCTTCACGGTGGGCTTTGTCATCTTTAACTTGAGTTAAGGCAACAGTCTACAAACAGGTTTTCCTTTCTCATCTTCCCTTCCTAATTTCCTCTGTCGTGTTTCCCTAGCCTTCTAAAACTCACATTTAATCATAATACCCTTGCATTGAACTTACAGTGATTTACTATGCCTTGCAATGTAAAATCAAATTTCCTGGTATAGCAGAGAAATTTACAACGTGGCACCTCTCTACACCTCTGTAGTACCATTTCTCCCCTTTAATCTGGCAAACTTCATCTCAAGTCTGAAGTGTATTAGGACTCAATTCCAACAGCACTTTATTTGATCCCAGGACTTTATGGACTGCATTAGGACTGTATTAGGACTCAATTCAAACAGCACTTTATTTGAACTTATGACATTATAATTAAATTTCAGGAAAATTCCCAACGTAAGGTCTCCATTTTTCTGAATAAAACAATAAAAACCAGTTAGACTCTTCTTCTAAAAGCATTTGAGATAATTACTAAGAATAATGCAAAATATTTGTGACTTAAAATGTCAAAAGGGGTTCTGCAGAGTTTACAGACATAAGTTTCTATAATGCGGGTCTCTAGGTTAAAGCCACAAATTGTGTTTTAGGTAATAAAAGGAAGCCAAATAGTTGATTTTTAGCTAATAGTTTGTGCTTGTTTAATTTTAAACTTTATGGAATGACAATTAGTCGCATCTCTATCTATTCTTCCTCAAGGAAGCATCTCAAGGCAAAAGTAGCATCTAATTGCAAGTGGTACTTCCTCAAGGAGATTTCAAATATGCTTTCTCCTTCAGGTATGGAAAAAAGAAAAAAGAAAAAATGCATGTTTTTGAGAGAGAAAAAAGGCCCAGGCCATTCCTAGGAGAATGACCCCTGCTTCATGTTCTACTCACAAGGAAGAGGGCAAACTTCATCACGTATATTGCTTTTTTATCTCTTCTGTGTGTCTCTCTAAGGCTAGGATTTTGGGTAATCTAGCCTTGGTATGATGGTGGAAAAACAAGGAAGAAATCTCTGTAGTTGGTGTGGTAGAACATACATTTCATTTTTTCCTACTTTCTCAAAATTCAACACATATGGAATTCAGAAGTTATGGAATAAATAATCCACACAAAAGCTACGCTAGATATTAAAATATTAATTTTGTCACCCATCCCAAGTCTATTTTAAAGTTAACTTGAACTATTAGATAGGCTTTTGACATTCAGACTTGATGCCTTTTTTATTCATCTCTTTGAACACTGAAGTTCTTGTATATTCCTCTGTGAGTTAGGCATTCTGATTCTCCCCGCTATATTTAGTGCATTGGATCTTTCTACACGTCTTACAAATGTGTTGTCATCATGTTCATCTGAAAGGAAATATGAAGTATGTGATCAACTACAGTATTTACCTCAATACTTTCCAAGAGAGCTATCTTTTTTTCCCTATACTTCAGTATATCTATTTTGCACTTCAATCCTGATATCTCAATTTTCTCATGAAATCTTTACTCATTAACTCTTCATGCCCTTATGTTTGTGAAAGAGATAGCAAATACTGATCACGTTCTCTTTCTAGAAACCCTAAACATCATGGCTCAATAGCTTTCTTTTCGACCAAAACATCATCCAGGCATGATCTTGTAAAGAGGAAAGAACTGGTTTTATTAAATGATGATTTGACTTTGTTTTGAAAGATTAAAAGGATGCCACTAACAAAAGATGGAGGTGAGAAAAAGGTATATTCCAATATGGTGGAAAAAACTATAAGGTTCTGAAAAGGAATATGTTCCTTCAGTGAGGCCATGGTCAACAGAGTAGCAATGATGTGGAGAGTAAAACAGTGTGGAACTGAAATGACCAGAAGGGGCTGAATTGTACAGAGCTCAAGGGACATATTGTTAATTTGAGTCTGTATTCTAAATCAATAAGAAGCCACTAATTAGATTAAACAACTGTCATGGTATGATCATATTTTATATTTAATTAGAAAATGTCTTGTGTATAGAGACAAATTTGGAAGATGAAAAGACATGGCATAAAAATACCAGAGTAAGACAAGTATAGCTCAGTCAAGAGATTATGATTCTGGAGAGAGAGAAGTAGAGAGATGTGAATGATATCTAGGAGGTGAAATTGACAGGCTTTATGTGGGAGCATGAGGAAAAATGTTGTGTTTACATATGATTTCTACATATATAGAGGTTGATCTCATTTCCTAAGACAGCACTGAAGCAGGACGATACTTGGAAGAGAATATCATGAGTTTATTCTTGGATATGTGGAGGATACAGGTAGTTAAATATACACTCCTGACATCTATAGAAAAAATGCAACCATGTACAGCAAGAGTTATTTTAGAGCTAAATATTAAATTTGACTTGAGTTTATAAGAGGAATGACAAAATATACACAATGTCCATAGTAGCACAATTTACAATAGCTAAGTCCTAGAAGCAACGTAAGTTCTCACCAGTAAATGAGTGGATAAAATAACTATGGTACATTTACACAATGCAATACTACACATCAGAAAGAAAGAAGGAGCTAGTATCCTTTGCAATAACATGGATGGGACCAGAGAGCATTACATTAGGTGAAGTAAGCCAGCTGGTAAAAGACAAACACCATATGAGCTCACCTACAGGTGCAACCTAATCAACAAAACAAACAACTAAGAAAATATAAACAAAGACATTGAGATAAAGAACAAAGTGACAGTAACCACAGGGGAGAGGGATGAGGGGTAATGGGGGAAAACAGGGGAACAGCTATCAAGGAACATGTAGAAAGGACCCATGGACAAAGTCAAACGAGGTAGATTCAAGCATGAAAGGAGGGCATGGGTGGAGCAAGGGGTTATGGTGGGGTACAATTGGAGACAATTGTACTTGAACAAAAATTAAAGAATTATAACAAAATAAAATAAAAATATACACAATATATTGATTGTCATTGTTTAATATTAAAAGGTCAGAATTCCTAGTATAAAAACATTTCTGTTATTTTATAATTTTTGTAAAAATGAATGTTTATATATAAATAAAAATAGGTAGTATCTTTCAGTAAACATTTCAAATATTCAGTAAATATTCTTAAATCAGAAATTTCTAGTATTGCCTCTTTTTCAAAGCACAGGTAGTGATGATGTAGTGAAATAGCTTTGGAGAGGAATTAAAAAGATGCAGTCCAAATGTCCTACACTCTCATGACTGATACAGTAAAAAACCTTAATAAAAATTTAGTGAAATAGATGCAAAATTACCTCTTACATGGTTCCCAACAATTAAATACTTGAAAGAATTTTTTGCAAGTGTTTAGGTTTTATAGTCAATTCATTATTCAATTATTTGTAAAGGCCTGGAATGTTTCTATACATATGATGGCTTATATATTTTGCAATGACCCATACATAAATAAATTTAGTTCAATCTTATTCTATTTGAAATGTAGAAGCTTTTAGTAAGCACTTAGCTCAGAAAAGGCTTTCCAGTTTATGAAGGAATGATAGTTTCCTAATTACTTTTGTGTCAGTCTACTATTGAGTCAAGAAGTAAAGGATATTCTTGAATTTAAGAAATTTAAATCACAAAAGCAGTATTACCATAGATATTAAAGATTTGAAGTTTATATCACTATAAACTCAGGATGATATTTTTAAAAGGCTATCACTCAATGCAGATGTTCCCAAATTAATTTGTAGTATGTTTTAGTAATATTTGACTTAAGAAATTGGATTTCAAAATAGAATTAAATAGAAGGATACTTTTATTTAGATTTGCCTTAAAGGTTTATTATTTTTCAAAATTTATAGAAATTTATAGTCTATTCAGAATTTGAGGCAAACGAATAGCCATCGCAAAAAGTAAATACCTAATTTTCACAATCATGAGTGATACTTTCCAGTATGTGCTATAAGAATGGGCATTACCTTCCTAACTATTCTCCTTCACTTTTTTCTAGAGTCTGAGTTTATTAAAATACTCAATCATCTTTTTTTTATAATTGTTTCTTATGAGGGGGATAACATATACACAAATATACACAGCATACAAATCTGTAAGTAATCACTAAAATTGCCATTATGTCCTTTGGGCTGAAAGATGAAATGCAATGGTAAAGTCAGACATTAGATAAAGAGAAAAAATGTTATTTTGAAGGAAGGGAGGGAAAAGGGTGAGGTAGTCTGATGAAGACATGTAATATTTCCAAGATAAATTCTTGAATGTTTCAAATTTCTAAAATTCCAAGGCAAATTTAAGTTTACAAGCTAAATAAATGAAAATTAGCACATAATAAACAAAGGTGTATTCTATATTTTTAAATCTGAATACTTATCTCTACAGTTTAAATGTGCATACCAGATACCCACACATACAATAAAAAGATGAACTAAACATATCAGAAGGGAAACGTTATAGGAAGATGGCCAAAGAGATGGACAAAGAATTAGAAAGAACTGTTTTCTTCTACCAAAACCAGATTAGGTTCTATGAGAAGAAAATTCAAGAAAGGTGGAGGACACCTGTCAATAAGCAAAGAAAATGAATTACAACAGACAAACACTAGTGAAAGTCAAGTTAAAGTTCCAGCCTTTTGCAAGTGACCCTTTTACTCTTCCTGTTCCACATGCAGCCAACAGAGGCCTGGAAGCATCAGGACTCCCCTGCACCATCAGGCCTCCCCCGCATCATCAGGCCCCTAGGAAGGGGGAGGGGCCTGCTGAGAGGGCTCAGAGACCCAGGTCACATACAGGACTAGCTCGGCCACCACAGCAGCAGCAGCGAACCACTGCCCAGCTGCAACCACACCGTGATACTTGCCTGTTACTGTTCTTTAAAAGTATTTTTATTTCTATTTTTAGTTTCATTGTGATTTAATTGATGCAATAATTGCTTTTATTGTAGTTTGATAGTGGTATAATACCTTGGATAGTATTTTCAAATATAGATTTGTTTAATGTCATCCTATGACGATATTATTTCCATTTCATTGGCCCTTCTAGAATTAGGTAGTATAAATGTTATCTTTTTATTTAAATAAAAGATCCAATATTATCTAAGTCACCATTGGAGGATGACATGGATAGAGATGTTTAAAACACTAAAGTCCATTTATATTAACAACAATATAATACAAAAAAATACTACATGAGTATAAACATCAACTCTATTTATATCCATAACTTCTACATTCGGAATGTCCTATTTTTCACAGATTAGCCACTGTAGTCATTATTTTCTATAATGATTATAGAAAGTGGTATTATTTCACCATAGTCACAGTAGGTAAATTTTTAAAGCTACATAAATTCAGTATGAGTTCAAATGATACTTACTTCTATGTATGCCCTTTCCTATAACTACACTTGTATTTGAAAGGACAACAAACTCAACAGGTTTACTCATGTATGATTTATTGGTCACCTCATTTATAGATTTTTGTCTTAGGTATTTTTTTCTCCATGTAGAATATTGTTCTTTACATTTTACTTTTTTGTACATCAAAAAAGAGTTTTTTTCTCAATAAAATTTGGAAGCAGTTAGTATAAAAAAATCCATCAACTTGTTAGTAAATGTATGACCAGAGGGACTGACCAAGCAGTGCCACCGGATGTCAGAACAAATTGTGACTTTGCACTTCGAAGATGGGAGCTCACCAGACATCCTCCCTGGGACCAATTCATCTGAAAATGCACGCCGTCTTCCATATAATACCTCACAGTGCTGATGCCTACACTACAAGCTATGATCAAAAACTGTAAATCTTTCTGTCACCATGAGTTATAAGAAGCAATCAATCTCAATCTCTTGGGATAAGAACCTTGCAAAAAAACAAAACAAATAATTGGGCTTCACCTCAGGATGAAGCCCTCAGGATGGGCTTCACCCATCCTGAAAAAACAGTTTATCATTTTCATATTTCTGGATTGTCTAATGAGTATATATTTATCTATATATCTACTTTGATAATGTAATAATAATGAGTTTTGCTACAAACTGTGTTTTCAGCATCAATAATACTTCATAGCAAAATACTTGAAAGGTCAGGATGAAACTTTACTTTTTAAGATATTTTTGTTAAGTATTAGTAGTTATTCTATATTTGATTTTCAGAAGTGCTAAGTTTCAAGAAAAGATGCATGGATTTCTTTAATTAATTAGTAAATTATTTAATTAATCTTCATTGTATTTTTAATTGCCCTTATACTCCCTTTCTCCAGCAATCACCACACTGTTGTCCACGTCCATGAGTCCTTTTTTCCTTTTTTAACATATTGCAGAGCCCTACAAGATTTTCTTTTCCATGTAAAATTCCATGTTTTTTTACCATGCAGTTGGTGCAGACCAGTGTTTAACATTTGATTAGTTTGCACACAATATATAATTGAGTTACAAAACTGACAAAATGTATAATATTTATTGTTTTTTTAAACTGATAAGAACAGATACTACACTGGATCTTAGCCCAAAAGCCAAGAAGCGATATTTTATTATTTTTTAATGCAATGAATTTTAACATATCATATCAACACAGTCTTTATTCCAGCATTGTTCAGCTACACACATATGGCAGCTTTGGATACTGTGTTAGATAAGAGAAGAAATTTATTGCTTATTTAAAGTTTTCCAAAAGTTAGAAATCCAAAAATCAAGATATGTCTACATGTCAAAATAGATTATATTCACAGAAATAAACTGAAGTGTATGCATTTGAAGGCTTACTAATAACTAAGCTGGTTACATTAATAAAAATGCTTCTAGTAAGTTGCTTATTATTATCAAAACCAGAAAATTTGCCTTATCAAGAACACAACCTGCCCTAAGATGTTTCCATATTAAGTTCTAGGCAAATTCCATGTCAGAAGAAATCCTTACTCACTCAGATGACCAAGTGATTTTTCTGTGCTCCCGTAAAAGTGTTACAACAAAAATGCACAGACATACTGCTGTACAACATTAATTACAAAGGAATTAGGTACAAGTAGAAATGACCTTAGGAAAGAGGATGTGAGCTTCAACACACGAGGATCTACTGAAGTGTTTGATCCAATGCACATTCCACTCAATTTCACTGTTTTATATGTAGTAAAGAACTACACCTTTAAATTTAAAGAATGCATTGTCCTTTAATTCACACAGAAACAACTCAGGCAAAAAGGAAAAAAAAATACTCATGGACATGTATCTGGTTTTGAAAGAAGAAAATGGTTCTTTCTAATTCTTCGTCCATGTCTTCAGCCATCTTCCTGTCAACATTCCCCTACTGATGTGTGTAGTTCACCATTTTATATTGGGAAGTTTTTCTTCCTCTCTGTTTCTAAGCAGTGAATTTATTCATTTTATTTTCTCTGAAATCGCATTATGTGTTCTTGATGTACTTTAGGCAATATTTGAAATTTCAGCTAAAGCTTCTGAACCTCTCTCTTAAGCTTCGCATTTCCAGACTTAAGATACTCATCTTATTTATCCTCTAAGCTCTTCACTCATGTGATTTTACTCATGTAATTTCTGGAGGTTTCTTGCTTCTTAAAGAAAACAAGAGCCTCTGAGTTTCTTCACATCAAATCCTGATCGATATCCTAGTTGACCTCCATTTTCTAATTTATTTTTTTCTCTAATTCCAGGTTGCCATTCATGTGATGTTTTTCTCAAAAGGTCAAGCAAACATGATAGTCATCATTGTTTTATTCCAAGATTTTCCAAGGCCTCTAGTTACCATTTATGGTATTGAGACAGTCACATGTTTTACATTTTCAGGCATTTGTTTCTTTCACTCTGCTTCCATCTTGCAGTTTCTTGGGCAGACAGTGGTAAACTTTTCCTATGATGAGGATTTTTATTTGAATCCTCCATTATTTTCCTATGAGGTTGTTCTACACTGTTCTCAGAAGCTTTTAAGATTTTTTATTAGTCACTTGGGATTGGAAGGATTTTTCTGAATCTTTGAGTGATGTTGTCTGCCCTTGAGGCAACTCATCATCAATCCATAAAGTAAAAGTTGAGGGACTCATGTTTCTGTCATTTTTTGAGAAGTTCTTCAATATCCAAAAGTGAAGACCTGTTCACTTTTTTTATTAAGCACTCCCAAACACAACATTTATAACTTCAGAATGTTGGCCCCCACCACAGGCAACTTGAGGGCCTTACTGGCTTGTGTTAGTAGAACAATCTTTTCATTGATTTTTTGTTACTTGAACGCGGGCAGAAAATCTTTTAGGTAGCACTTTTCTCTCACGGATATATATAAGTTCTTCGATATAAAAACCACCATAGCACTACATGCAAGAATTTCCCAGGGACCAGGGGCACATCTGAAGCATTGAAACAACACCATCAGAGCACTACACAGCTGCTCCAGAATAAGCTAGGAAGATATATATTGGGGCTGTCAGCAGGCTCCGCCTGCTCTGAAGGGTTGGCAGCTCTGCCTCTGGCTGCCAGTATTTCTGAGTCACAGCTGACAACATGGAGCCCAGAGGAGTGTTCCATCTCTAACAAGTGCCCAGATCACCACTTAGGTTGAGGTAGGGGGAAGCTATCCAGATTCTAGAGACCAGATCTCATTTTGATCTGCTCATAGCTCAAACAGAAAAAAAATGCATGTGCAATATAATTGGGGAAGTCAAAAGTGTTGATTGAAGCCAACACCAGTCTGGAGATTGAGACACTCCAGGCCCCACCTGGCCCTACAACATACCTAGAGGATTAGAATCAAAGGATATATAAAGGTCTTCCTGGACATGGAAAGAAAAAAACTTGAAGGAATTGATCACTACCAAACCAGTATTACATGAAATGTTAAAGCGTAATCTTTAAGGAGAAGAAAAAAAGATAAAAATATAAATAAAATGGCAATAAATACATCTCTATCAAAAACTAAATCTTTTTTAAAAACATAAGAAACAAATGAGCAGAACAGAAAAAGCCTCATAGAAACATAGAACACTTTGACAGTTACCACATGGGAGGGTGGTTGGGGGAATGGGTGAACGGATTAAGAAGTACAAATCAGTAGTTACAGAATAGTCACAGGATATGAAGTATAGCAAAGGGGATACAGTCAATAATATTATAATAACTATCTATGGTGTTAGATGGGTACTAGATTTATTGGGATGATCACTTAGTAAGTTATACGACGTCTAATCACTCACTGGGTTATACATCTAAACGAATATAATATGTATATCAACTGTAATTGAAAAAACAATATATGTAGAGTAAAAAAATGAATAAGTAAATTTTAAACTAAAACAAATCCAAACCCTAGAAGATCAGACCAGTGTAATGCCACACCCCCTTTTCTGCACATCAGCATGTCAACACATAACGGTACGGCCCTCATGCCCGGGTGCAGCTCATTTTCCTGACTTAAAGTTTTCCCCTGCCACACAGAAGCCTGATCCTGCCTCCAGCTTTCGGAGATCTCCGTTCTCCCCAAGGTGCCTCTCTCCTTTGTGTTTTGGTCAATGCAGGCAGGCAGAGGAGAGCACTGAAAGGTCTCTCCCTTTAGAGAGGGATCCTCTCACTTATAAGAACTAAGAAATAGATTCTAATTGTAAGACCTTTAAAAAACTCAACTGGAACTGGGAAGGTCTTAAAATTTCATGGGTTCTGTGAAGCCAGTACGTCTCCATTCAATCCAAGTGCCCCTGGATGAAAAGGACTCTGAAGTGACATAGTAGCCTAGGTTCCTTTGCTTAGGTGGCCCTGCCATCTTCAGCATGTGCCTAACAGGCTTCCCCCTGGGATGCTCCCCAAACCATCAAGTCATCTTCAGAACTGTGTCTCTGAGGAATATGCCTCTCCTTAATGTGTCATCTTTCATTTCTTTAAACCAAATCTCATTTACCTAGCATCTCTCAGGCTCCGAGGCTTCTTGTTCATCGCCTAGAATTCTGCCATGAGCCACCCAACCACAGGACCCTTACCAGTGAGAGAAGAGAGAGAGCTGTTAGCTGAGGCCCTTCTGGGAATCCCGAAGGGATGCCAGGGTTCAGGCTGCAGTCTCCACTCCCCAGCCCCAACGGACGGGGTGAGAGGAGGAGGTGGACAAATGTCTGGTGAAGTATGGCCAGTGATGTTGTTCCATATTACAACACGTTTATCATTTCAAAACGAAATTCCCATTTCAAAGTTGACATCCTGTTTCCGAATGTAAAGAATTTAGCCATTAGGCAGGGAGGGGTAGGGAGAAAGATCCTGGAATGGATAGTTAGTCTTCAGTCTGTAGATTCTTAGACTTCGGTTTCTAGGAGTTTAATTTTTTTAGACTTCAGTCTCTAAGATTTTAGTTTCTTTAGACTCTAGTCCAGGGGTGTCCAACTCGCAGTCTGTGGGGCCACATGTGACCCACGATGGCTATGAATGGGGCCCAACCCAAAATCCTAGATTTACTTAAAACTTTTTTTTTTTTTTTACCCATTGGTTTTGTTAGTGTTTGTGTATTTAACATGTGGCCCTGGGATGTCAAAAGGCTGGACACCCTGCAAGTCTAGTCTCTGATGAGTCTAGGGACACATGGTGAGTGGCTTAAGCCAAAATAAGGAGCTCGGGCAGGAATATGGTGGGATAAAGGGGTGTAAAAGGGAAGTTTTGCAGGTGCCAGTGTCGCCTTGAACCTCATATCACAACTTGCTGTTCCCAGTCATCCCATTTTGCCTCATCCCTGCGGGGAAAAGGGTTCCTGGGTGTCTGTGGGTAGAGCTCATTCTCTTAGATTTGTCCTCTATCAGGAATAGAGCCGACAGCATTGGAATTCTTGTTTTGCACAAACGAAGCTTTCGTCTGTTTGTTTCTTTAATAATCACAAATATACATAACATAAAATTTAGCACTTAACCATTTTAAGTGCGCAGTTCTGCAGCATTAAGTGCATTCACATTGTTGTACAAACATCAACAATATCTACCTCAGGAAATTTTTCATTATCCCAAAGAGAAAATCCACCCATTCATTAAACAGTAAACCCCACTCCCTACTTTGACTAACCCTTGGTAACCTCTTTTTATTTTCAATCTATATGGATTTCCTAGGTTAGGTGCCCCATGTAAGTGGAATAATATAATATTGTGTCTTACATTTGGCTTATTTCACTTAGCATAATGTTTTCAATGTTTATTCATGTTGAAGCATGTGTCAGCATGCCCTTGCTTTTTAAGGCTGATTAGCATTCCACTGTAGGTTATACCACATTCTTCTTGTCTATTCATCAGATGATAGATATTTGGGTTGTTTTAATCTTTCAGCTACCATGACTAATGCTGCCATAAGTGTTAGTGTGCGAGCATCTGTTTGAGTCTCCACTTTAAATTTTTCCAGGTCCACACCTAGAAGTAGAATTGCTGAATTATATGCTAATTCTATGTTTAGCTTTCTGAGGAATTTCCAAACTGTTTCAACCACAATAAATAAGAGCCCCCACTGTCTATACCTTTATCAAAAACTTAGTAGTTTCCCTTTATGCAATATTTATTGAGATGACATCGTTTAATTATACAGGTTTAAATCATATAACTCTGTAATACATTATTTATATATTGCATTCTTCCTTCAACACCCAAAATCAAGTCTTCTTCATGATCATTTAATCCCCCTTTAACCTCTTCTACAACCATCTTATGTCATCTGTTAACATCTCTTAGGAGCAAAATATGAAAAAATAGTTTTGTGACAATCAGTAAATATAAACTCATAACAAGGGATTGTATTTTTGGTTTTCCATGAAAGTCATCTTCTTATAATTCTATGCTAGATGTGCTGAGCATTTCTAAAGTAGAAACAGGGATAAAAAATAAAATAACTTAGCGATAATAATACTTTACACACTCTGTTTTTGAAACTCCATTCTTCCCACTGACACAATGAACAGCTTATAAAGAATAATTTTCTACACATATCGATAAATGAAGTCCCAGGAAGAGATCAGAACATGTGGACGGGCTCTAAAATAAACCTTGGTTCCATAAGTACAATCAGCCCAGTTGGTTTTATTCGTATTATTTAACTGTGAGTGTTAGGACTGAAAGCAATAAATAAATAAATAAATTTATGTTTTTGAATTGATGAAAATTTAAGGAGCTTGGTGATATGCTTATCTTCTTAAAGAGAAAGATTAGAAAATAAAATGTACTAGTAATTAGTAAAGAAAACTCACCATTTTAAAAAATATCTTAGTGAAGATTTAACTAACAAAAGGAATTACCATTTATATTTAATCTTTTAAAATTTAAACTGGCCTGGGCTGGTGTAGTTCAGTGGATTGAGCATCAGCATGTGAAGCAAAGGGTCACCAGTTCAATTCCCAGTCAGGGCACATGCCTGGGTTGCAGGCTGGTCCCCAGTAGGGGATGCATAAGAGGCAACCACACACTGATGTTTTTCTCCCTCTGTCTCTCCCTCCCTTCCCTTCTCTCTAAAAAATAAATAAATAAAGTCTTTTAAAAATTAAATTAAATTTAAACTGGAAGTCTTCATTTTTAAAGAAGACTTAATACTTAAAAAAGAAGTTTGATATAATCTGTTCTCTATCAACTGATGTTTCTCTAGCATGTTAACTTTTCTATGTGTTTCCATAGCACTTTCTTGTGTTTTCCCCTAGGCTAGTATATAACTTCTAGCATCCCTGAGCTTGTAATTTTGTGAAAATGTTTGACTTAGGAAAATATGAGCCTGTGCTTTGGGGTTCAGATACCATCTCTGCACAGATGACTATCAAGTGTCTTAGTGTTCAACTGAGCACTGTGAGTTAGACCAATCTTCCCCCATCACCTACACTTATTTAGGTAATTTCTGATTGTTTTCATCATCATCACTTCAAAGTTAGTGCATCTAAGTCAAAATTCTTATCCTTCTTTTCAATCACCTTTTCCTTTGGGCCACCGTATATCTATCTGTCAAATTTACTATCAGGTTCTAAACACCAAAATTCAAAACCTAACAATTGCTTTCCACCTTTTCCCATTACTGTACTTCAAACATCTAGTTAGTCACTCATTTTTCTTAGTTTGCAGTTTTGTTGTCCTTTTATAATCTAATCTACTGCTACCATCTTTTTGTAGGATGGTTTCCCCTATCACCTGGACTATGGCAATTATTTTCCAACAGGTCCTCCTACATCCAATTTTTCTGTACTTCAACTCCACCTGCACATTTTATCCCTGAAATTGTTCATGAAACTCATCAACTTGCAAGTTGCTCAAAACCCTAGATGTTCCCAATGTGCTAAATGAAGCATGGAATCCTTGTCCAGATAGTTCTCAGTAAGCTCCAAAGATAAGCCAAAATTATAAATGATGATGGTTAATAAGGATAAATATGCCAGTCTCCACATGGATATGGAAAATATTACCTACACAGTTACAGGGGAGGAGAACCTGGATGAGAAGCAGTTTGTGTTATTTAGATATAAAATTTTAATTGACTCTGAATTCATTAAGTATTATTACAAAATGGATCTGGCCACAAAGAGAGTCAATAGAATTCTTGTGTTCAGAGAAATAAATTCACTTTATCCTCTACCACTCAGAATTTATCTGAAGAATTGTTTTAAATTCAGGGCTTGTTTTAAAAATCTAATAATAAACCAAAGGTTGTCAGTGAAAGTGTTATTAGAAGTAGGAGGATGTATGTTCTGCCTAAGGAAGAGAAGACTTAGAGGCCTCAGAGTATCTCTGCTGAAATATTTAAAGGCTGTCAAGTAGAAGACAAATGAAATGTATTTTGTAGACTCCAGAGAACAAACTAAGATATTGCTAAATTTTTGTCTTAGTATGAATTAAAAATTGATAATAATTGGAACTGTTATTTTCTATAGCCTGTGATACACAGCTACGTGTCTGCATTAATGGAAAAACTTCAGGTTAACATCTGTTAGGAAGGTTGTTTCAGCTATACCAAAAGGGAAAACATCTGTATGAGTGTAAGAAATTTTTACAATCTCTTTTTTCATACTTTGGATATTAAGATTTAGCCTGCTATAAGATCACTCCTTAACTGACTAGGACAAAATCTAGAAGAGCATGTGTAGCTAGCTTAATCCTTTCAACCATACTGAATACGTAAAAAGTGCAATGCCAAAGTTCTGAAATCTTTATGATTTTACTTTTTAAGCTGCTTTGTAGAAGCATTATTTTATTAAAAAAACACAAAAAATTTAATGTCTCTTTTTTCACCATTTCCAACTTTCTCTTTTTCCAATAACACTATCCAAAATGTTATGGGAAGCTTGTAAAAATAGGCTTTATGCCATTTGCAAGTATACAGACAGAGACTGGTATTTCTTCTCTCAAAGTCAAGGTACAAGAAATTTTTTCAGAGTTGAAGTTGAAAGTGAGCTAGTTACAACCTCTTCACCCTTTGATCATCAGTATTGATGCAACTAATCCAAATAGCTAGAGAGAGCTTATCATCTCCTTTCCCCCTGAGTGTATGGATTCTAAAAGGTTTGAGCAGTATATGTTCTCAGGCAAAAAAGAAATAAACAAATAAATAACTGAGCAGGCTGTCAGGGCCCAGAGGGGAGAGGGGAGAGAATCATAGGGGAAAAGGGAATGGACTCACATGAACAAGTATAAAAGACACATGGACAATAACTAAGGGTGGGGGGTGGAAATGGGAGGGAGGCGGGGAGCATGGGGTGGGGGGCGGGCAGGGTTGGGAATATAAGACAGAAACCTGTACTTGAACAAGAATTAAATAAAAATTATATTAAAAAAAAATAACTGAGCTGTATTTAAAGTGATAATATGATTATGCTCCTTTGCTAGAATTGCTTGCTTGATTGACATTCAGACTGACTGAAAGAATTTTAATATCCTTATCAAAATCAAGATCACAGTATAAAGTATCGTATAATCTCTATTTGCATTTTCTGTATTGCTGAATATGGACTATTCATTTTGCTTTAAGCATGCCATTCTCAAATGAGGCTCCAGTCTCTACTTTTACCTAAAAGGCACTCTACTTTCTTGTCACTCTTTTTAGTCCTCCACTTTCAGCAAAATCTATACTAAGCCCTGCTTCCACCAGAAAGTCCTTCTAGCTGCTCATAATCATCAGTGAACTCATACACTTCAAATGTTCTTGTCTTTCTTATATCTATTTTGGAAGTAACTGTCTTTTACTTTTTAAAAATGTCTATAGACTCTTTTCATGACTCCTCTTGTAAAGTATTTCCCTTCTTTTTTCCTCTCTTCCTGTTTTTAGTACTTTTTTTTTCCTTAAACTAACATTAACTGATCTCTTCTTACCTATGATAGGATCTAGAGTTACAGAGACAAGACACCTGATTCGTATCCTCCAGGAATTCCCAGTCTTGGGAGGAAGAAATAAATGACTGAGAAACTTACTGTGAGTAGAGGTGTTTCAGGGGAGGTAACGAGCAAGTGCTAATCAAGCCTAGCTCCTACCTTTTCCAACTCTGCTCATTACACACTTAAACTAGCCTTGGTTTTGCACAGGTAGTTATATGCATGTCTTTCTGAAATAACCTTCTCGTCTTCCTAACATTCTATGAATACAACTAGATGGCTGCCTTAAATAAATGGTAGTGACACTGAGCTTAGGACAAGTTAAAATCGATCGTTACAATTTGACTATAAATAGAGCCACTGCAAGTACAGGAATTCATAGATCTAAGGATTTTTAAGTTGGTTGAGACTTCAAGGTGTTTTTATGGTTAAAAATATTAGTAGAACGGAGATTATTGTTTCTTATAAAGTTGATTAAATGCTGTTTGTTCATTTTCAGAATCAAGATTGGGCAGATTAGGTTCTTTAAGAAGCAGGGTTCACGTGTTCATGGATTGGAAGAATTAACATCATCAAAATGTCCATACTACCCAAAGCGATTTACAGATTCAATGAAATACCTATTAAAGTACCAATGGCATATTTCACAGACATAGAACAAACACTTCAAAAACTTATATGGAACCATAAAAGACCCCAAATACCAGCCACGATTTTGAGAAAGAAGAACAAAGTAGGAAGGATCACAATACCTGATATCAAACTGTATTACAAGGCCACTGTAATCAAAACAGCCTGGTATTGCCATAAAAACAGGCACATAGACCAATGGAACAGAACAGAGAGCCCAGAAATAAACCCAAATCTCTACAGTCAATTAATATTCGACAAAGGGGGCAGTAACATAAAATGGAGTAAAGATAGCCTCTTCAACAAATGGTGTTGGGAGAACTGGACAGCTACATGCAAAAAAATGAAACTCGAACACCAACTTACACCATACACCAAAATAAAGTCAAGGTGGATAAAAGACTTAAATATAAGCCCTGAAACCATTAAAGCCCTAGAGGAGAGCATTGGCAGGAAAATTTCAGATATTCCACGCAGCAATATTTTTACTGATATGTCCCCTAGAGCAAGGGACATAAAGGATAGAATAAACAAATGGAATCTCATTAAAATTAAATGCTTCTGCATGGCTAAGGAAAACAGTATCAAGATAAAAAGAGAAGCAACAGCTTGGGAAAACATATTTGCCAATGATACCTCAGACAAAGGTTTAATCTCCAAAATATACAAAGAACTCACTCTACTCCACTCAAAGAACACAAGCAACCCAATTAAAAAATGGGGAAAGGATTTGAACAGACATTTCTCCAAGGAGGACATACAGAGGATCCAGAGACACATGAAAAGATGCTCGATATTGCTAGCCATCAGAGAGATGCAAATTAAAACCACAATGAGATACCACTTTACACCAGTCAGAATGGCTATCATAAACAAAGAAACAAACAACAAGTGCTGGAGAGGTTGTGGGGAAAGGGGACCCTAGTTCACTGTTGGTGGGATTGCAGACTGGTACAACCACTATGGAAAACAGTGTGGAACTTTCTAAGAAAACTAAAAATGAACGTGCCTTTTGACCCAGCAATTCCACTGTTAGAAGTATATCATACTTCTGAACCCTGAAGCACCAATCCAAAAGAACCTATGCACCCCAATGTTCATAGCAGCACAATTTACAAGAGCCAAGAGTTGGAAGCAACCTAGATGCCCATTGGTAAATGACTGGATCAAAAAACTATGGTACATTTACACAATGGAATTCTATGCAGCAGAAAGGAAGAAGGAGCTCCTACCCTTTGCAACATCATGGATGGAACTGGAAAGCATTATGCTGAGTGAGATAAGCCAGGCGGTGAAAGACAAATACCATATGATATCACCATTAACAGGAATCTAAACAACAAAACAAACAAGCAAGCAAAATATGACCAAAGACACTCAAATATGGAACAGGCTGACAGGGTCCAGAGGGGAGAGGGGAATCGCAGGGGGAAAAGGGAAGGACTCACATGAACAAGTATGAAGGACACATGGACAATAACTAAGGTGGGGGGCAGAAACGGGAGGAAGGTGGGGAGCATGGGGGGCAGGGCTGGGAATATAAGACAGAAAACTGTACTTGAACAAGAGTTAAATAAAAAAAGAAAAAGAAGAAAAAAGAAGAAGCAGGGTTCAATCTATAAGAGACTTATGGGAGGAAAAGTCTGTCGGTCATAAAGGAGAGACAGCACGCATAGGCAGGGAAAGTCTTTTTGTCATATATGAGACTTCTGGGAACTATAAGGGAAAGAAAAAAAAGGATTGGATAGAAAGAGTCAGATTGAAACGCTGTTCTAAGGAAGTTTGGGCTAGACTAAGATAATATATGCATAGAGGCACCAATGGATACTGAGGTAGGTGGTTTTCTTCTTCAATACCTTCAAAGAAAAAAGGACAAGGACCAAAAGATCTGTGGTGGAAAGGCAATCAATTAAGTTAAGCACATTGACAAATAACTATCTAATAATCTTAAAGGTATGTGTTTTTAAAAATAAAATAAAGCCAAGTACTGTTGATTTCTTCTTCAGAGGGAGAAGCAATAAACTACATTTTAATATTTAAAAAATTCTCAAGAGTTTAACAAAATGCCTTGCATTGATATTTGATAAATAAATATCCTCGGAAAAAATAAATGAATAATTTAAACTTTGTAATTAAGTTTTTATTTTAAGTATATTTCACATCCTCATTTTATTTCTTCTTATAGGTATTTTCAGAGGTTTGTTATAATGTACCCATAGTGGCTTCAGAAATTATAATGTTGACTCATTCTTTTATATACAAGAATTTATAAAATATGGATACATTTTAAACACTAACTTGCTTCTTTTATCAACTATTCTCTTTAGAAAATTATTAGCTAGGATGAGTAGAAATAACATTAAGTGCATTTACTGTTAAAGTACTTTGCAAATATCAACTGAATAGTGACCGCCACAGACATGGCCTTGAAATTTTGAAGGCAACTCTTTGGTTTTCTATTTGATTGCACAAACATTATACAGAATCAAGAATTGTTAAAAAGTATAATATCATAAAGAAGCAAGATGAAAAATATTTTACTGATTAAATATCATTATAGAACATCAAAAAATAGAAAATATCTTTAGCAACTATAAATACACTGGCAAAATATTTATTTGAGAAATACCAATGATACATTCTGAATCTAGAAGACTGGGACTTGGGTTAGAATACAAGTATAGAGTACATAAAGAATACTGAACATAGAATACAATAGAAGTATAATATGTAGAATAAATATAGAAAAAATGAATGAAATGAGCTATTTAGTTCATTATTAAAACATTCCATAAGTATGGTAATGAATGTGTTTAACTAGATATTTAATGGGATCTGTAAGGTGACTATGGGAGAAAAGAAATAGCATACTATGATTGCACTAAAATGTTATGACTAAGGGCTACAGAAAATTGCTGCAATTTAGTGTGAGAAAAACTATTGTGAAGGCAATAAAATATATCTATGGCTGCAGATAATATATTAATGACATTATTATGAATATAATACAGGCTATATTTTCCAAATAATTCTACATTTATTATATATACAAAATACAGTCATTATAACAAATATATAATTTACTTGTTTGAAATTATATATATAAAACTGGGTACCAAGTGGATTAGAAACAAAAGTTAGAAAGTACTGATGAGAAAATGACTGGAAAGCATCTTAGAAATGTGAAGAGCAAGGAATTCCACCTTGCTCAAAGAGGGGCCTGGCCTTCATCTTTGGCCCTTGAGAGCTACCTCTAAATCCTTGAAATTCCGTAAGTAATAGGAGTGTCTGTTATTCAAGGTGAGCTCCTCTTGATGCTAAAATGATGATTGGAGTGGGGGTGGGTATAGTCTAATAGTCTTAGGATGGGGGCCATTCACATGATTTAGAGTAGAGACTTCCCAGTATGCGGTATCAGCTTATCCTTTATGGATGGGATAGGGGGTTTTGGAGATGGAGTTCAACCACATGGGCAGTTAATCACCAATCATGCCTATGTAATGGAAGGCCAATAAAACTCTGGTCCCCAAAGTTTTAGTGAGCTTCCTGAGGTGGCAACGCTCTGGGCTCATTGTCACCAATTGCTGCCATTCTGAGAACAATGGAAGCTTCACATTTGGAACCCTCCCAGACCTATCCTATAGGACTCTGTTTTTAGCTCATTCTAATTTGTATCCTTTCCCTGTAGCAAATGTAATCAGGAGTTTAATAAGTTTCAGAATCATCTGTGATTCTAGTGAATTGTTCTACCTAAGGGTGGTTTTAGGAAATCCCTGAACTGGCAGTTGGTGAACAGAAGCCAGGGTAGCAAGGTATGAACATTGCCTTCCGACTTTGCAGTTGAACCCTAACTCTTTGAGGTCACAAGTCTTGAGTAGATGTGGCAGTCTGAAGAACAGTGCCCTTACCTCACAGTTTGGCTAACTATGCATAATGGGGAAGTTGCATAGTCCTGAATTTAAAGATGAGATATAACATTGAGCAATGTTTTGGACAATAAGGATAATAGCAGAAAAAGAGTTCTTCACTTCAAGAGCTTAAAATTTTCATATGGGGAAAGTGTTTCTATTTATATAAATAGCATCCAAGCATATTTACATATGAGAAGTATAGACATATATATAAATAAGATAAAACCGTCTCTGTTTCATTAAAAATCTATCTTTTTACTTGAAATAAACCTAAGACAGCAAATGGGAGATAATGTATTTTTTCCTGTGGTTAAGCCTCTTTTTTTTCACACCTATACATTTTATTTCATCTGCTCAATTATAGTTTAGGTGCCTAGAATAGTACCATCTTTTACTCCTTCATCCAGAATTTCATTCGAGAAATTCTCTCTGCTCCTTCACGCATGCTCTACTCATCTCCTGCATTGCAGGCCAGGTCCCTTGCTGGGGGTGTGCAATATTTCTTTCCCTCTCGTTCTCCCTCCTTTCCCCTATCTCTAAAAGTAAATAAAACAATTTTTTTCAAAGCACCACCTGAGAAAAATCTACCAATGCCATGAGAAATACTAATAATTTTTTCAGGTCACAGGAAAAGTATATCGGAATTTCCATTTTTTTCAGTTTCTCTAGTGAGCCTAAGTTAAGTCATTAAATCTTGTCCTTAGAAAGATACTTGCTTAAAAATCTTTTCTCAATACTTATTAGTTATCGTAGTGTAAACAGGAGGGGAAATCAAAACTCTTGATGCCTTTTGAAAAGGGAGCAGATGGAGGAATATGATTTTTCTAACTGTATTTTTAATGGTGGAGGTGGGATAGCTGTCAATTTTGATTTGATTGATGGATATGTTTTCCTTCATAATTGGTCACAATTTCCTGGCTATGGTAGGGCTGGACTAGCTAAAACAGCAGTCACTCTGGTGAATGCTGTTTCCATACTCAGAAACAGCATTTAATGGGACTATATATCTGATACATTGCATAGATTCCCTTGTTTTACTAAAAAAAAAAGAATAAATAAGGAATACTGTCATCTCAGAAAGATATCATATACATATTATACACATTACATATGTAGTGGCTTCCTAAAACATTATTTTAAAATATTTAAAACCACATCTTGATAGGTTTAAGGGTTGTGCAGAGAAAACAACAATTTTCTTTGTGTCTTTAAGGAAATAATTTATTCTCAGAGCAGCTCCTCTCTTGGAAAAATACTTGCCCCTCTTTCATCTTATCTGCAAGTTGATCTGATTAAAACCATTAATAATTTCTTCAGAAACCAGAAGTGGCTTTGCATAGACTCCAGCAGCTCAGCTGCTATATGTAAGCTCCTATCGTTAGATTTCTGTGTCCACAAACCATATGAGCCAAGTAAAATGAATAATACTGAAAGAAATGGTGACAGAATTTATAAATATTTGAAAAAAAACTATACTATTATGTGTTTTATAATAAGGGTGAAACTATATATAATTACTGAGATACAATATATTTTCTATATTTTATATATGAAATTTTGCAAAAAGATCTAATTTACATAAATTTTCATTTTTAGAGTTCTGCCTCCAAAGTTTATAAATTTTCAGTGTTTTAACCACCCATGTGTTTATTTGGCACTTGAAAACAGACTCAATGTCAATTTCAGCTGAATCAAAAGCATGTAAATCTGTTCAAAAGTAATAGAATTATGTAAAATTGAAAACTATTTTATTACATTTTAATTTTACTTTATTTATTTACTTTTAAAAAATGTATTTAGTTATTTTTCAAGTACAGTGTTCTGTCTATTACTCCCATCCCATCCCACCCCCCGTGCTCCCCCCTCCCTCCCATTTCCACCCTTCTCAGTTGTTGTCCATGTATCCTTTATATATGTTCCTCTAAATCCCCCATTTCCCCTGAAATTCCCATTTTATTTTTACTAAATAGACTTTGTTTATTTTTTCTACCCTGTCTCATTTTTTTAAATGGGATATAGTTAAAATTATATCCCATTTATATTAAATATTATAATATGTGACATTATATTAGTTTGAAGTATACAACAGAATAATTCAATGTTGGTATATAATGGAGAATAATAACCACTGTAACAACTAAATACAAAATAGAGATCACATTAGAGAACTCTCTGAGCAGACAAACCATTTAAGCAACATAAGTAAACATAATGAACTAAATGAACTTAATGAACTTTACTTCATGAACTTAAGTGAAACTTAGGTTGTTTTGTTACAAATGTCTCTGACAAACATAAAAGAAACTTGTCATCTCCCTGAAAATGTTATGCTGTGATCATTTTCAACCAATCACCTGGCATTTGGAAATTCCCACTGTAGTAAACAATCATTATAAAGTGTAAAGGCAGAAAACCGTACTTGAACAACAATTAAAAGAAAAAAAGAAAAAAAATACAGTGTAAACAACTTCCTGGTTTCACCTTATAAGCCATCCTGTAACTTCATGCCCCTGGGCTTCATATCAGTATTTGAAATTGGAAGGTCCCACTTTAAGAACTGTTCTTATATGCATAATAAACTTACTAAATACTATTTATTTATCTGATTTTTTAAATTTTACTACATTTGGATTTTTGACACCACAATAAAAGCAGTTAACACTATCTCCTTTCAAAAAAGACGTGTAGTAAGTATGCCTTGCAAAATAAAATGGTCAATTATAATGATAACAAAACCTCATAAATGATTTGGAGGGGAAAATCACTTTTCAGACATGTATACCAAACATAGTGGAATGAGCATGGTTTGTTACCTGGCCAGCTTTCACTCCTTCGCTACTTTCTACAAAACATCAATTTGTGTATCTTTTCCCCAAGTACTTTATATGGCTCACTCCATCCTTTTTTAATCAGAGCTTGCCCTGATTAAACAAAAAAAAATCACAGTAATCCTACTCAAGGAGATTGCTTTAGGAATGCCGACTCAACCCTAGCTTTTAGGTAAAGCCTGCCTATTAAACTGTGGGTTTTTTGTGGGGGGTGGGTAGATTTAGAGATGAATAAGGAAGACAGAAAGCCACTGAGGGGAATCCTTCTTTATTTGACATTGGGAAAAGAGGACCCACTTCTGGCGCATATGGGCTACGAACAAGTAAGCACATTGTCCCAGGCTTTGCTGTGTTTTCTGGCAAACACCTAAATCTGTAGATTTTGAAATAATGTTTGTACTTCACACATTCGCAATCCCTCCTTTGCCCACCATCAGGTCTTTCAAATTTTAATAGTCATCTTTACTGTACAAAAAAGATCAAGAAATTCTGACTTCATAATCACTTTTAGTTTATTGAAAATAAACTAAAAACAAAAGCACTAAACTTTTAAGTATCTTGCCACAAAAACACCGTTGCCTGGAAGCACAACCAAAGTTTGAAAGCATGCTGTCTAATTCTAGCTGGAATGAACATTCCACTGGGACAAGGCTGAACCAAGAATCTGGGTCAGTTAAGCAGTGGACACTCAGAGCCCCCACCCACTGCCTTGATCTCATTCCACAGCTTGTTCAGGTGGCTTAAGATGCTGCTGTTCCCCACACCGACCCCAGTTTTCAGATGCTCTTTTCTTATGCCTTAGAATTTCTTTTGTTATCTTTTCTAGGAAATCACCTGTCTCATGATTTCTGCTTGTTTTTGGAGGATTTATTGGCCAAAGGCATCCATTAAAGTAACCACCTCCAAAAGTAACTTTCAAAGTAATTAGCTCCCTTGACTTTATCTATGCTGCATCATCAGGTTTGGAGTAACTCCTGAACCCCCTGTGGACAGTGCTCCCTGAGGAAGACTAAGGCAAGGGCATAGTGATGATAGCAGGTAAAGCGTGAAACAGTTAAAACCAAAAGAGAGATTCCTTCAACACTTCCTCATAAAGAAAATCTAACTCCATACAACACAACTTTTCATAAGGGTCTCAGTCTTATATTTATCTGTTTTAAATATAGCCATTAATACAAATTAGAACATCTTCATTTGTCTTTAAAATATGTGTATTATGCCCAGTAGAAACTTTTGCAGAATAACATACTCAATTTTAGTTCAAAGGGAAAATGTTCAGTTGATAAAACTTTACAGCATTTAGTTTATCAGAAATGTTCTCTGGCTGAAACATGAAATCTCCTATAAAATAGTAAAGTGTTTCTTAAAGGGTATTTTCAGTTATCAAAAAAGTCAATGTTCCACATAATTAAAAGAAATACATTCTATCTCTCCCGGAAAAAAGGGGAATCTCTCAAATAAATGGCAACCATACATTGATATTTGTCAAAAAATCAATTCTTTCCTCTGCTGTTATTATTCATTTGATAGATTTTACTACATCATAGCCCAACCCCATAAAACAAGGGTGAACAAGTTATTTACCAAAACATACCCATGATTAAGTTTTATTTATTTGTGAGAAGCCATAGGGCGTACACTGCTAAAGATTAACAAATGGGCCATGTCTGTGAGTCTGTCTCCTGCTGCCAGTTAATCTATACATTCTTCCTTCCTGCTCTCTCTACCCACGAATGTAACAGATCTTGCTTTTGTTTTGAAAAATTTAGTGTGTCATTTCTCTTCTGCTCTGGCCAATATGGTTGTAAAGAAATAAAGCTTTCATAAGGCACTATAGGAAAATACTCATATGCAAATGGTATATAATCTTTTCCTTTTCCCAAAGAAAAAGACTGATAAATACCACTATATTGGCATTTAAAACATTTATATATCAAAGGTGATAATGTAAATATAAAAGCCATATTCCATGGAAGACACTTGCTATATGGAAATTAGTATTATTCCCTTGAAAAATCATTTGACTTTATTGTATAAATTGAATATATGTATATTCTTTACCCTAGCAATTTCATTTCTGTATATTATTGTAGATGCATATCATTTATAAGACTTTTCAAAAAAGCACAGTTTAAAAACATACAAACAAACCTGGAAAAATCTAAAATAGCCAATCAAAAAATGGATAAATAAATCGTAGTAAGTTATTCATTAAACAAAATATTCTTCAGCAATGTAATCAATCAATAAATAAATGAATGGAGAATACTCAAAAACAAAAATATTGAGAGAAAGCAGTTTCAAAAATATCTACACTATGAAATTATTCATAAAAATTCAAATCACAAAAAGCTTGAATAATGATCTACAATAAAAAGAACATAAATTACGGGTAAAAACTAAGAGAAGAGTTAACCTCGGGCAGAACGAGAATGCCGATGGGGAGAAGCCTGTGGGTACCATGGTTACTGGTCAGTTACTAAACTTGAATGGGGAGGGAATGAAACATTTTAATAAAAATGTTTTTACCATAAAGCAAAATCTTTCCATCTTGTATATAAATTGCTTAAAAAGTCAGTCTAATATTTTCTAACAATCTAAAAGTTCATATTTTCTTTTAGCTATAGTTGATTTTAAACTTTTAAATGTTGATAGTTTTATTGATGTAGGTTAAAGGGAAAATTTTTAAAGGATATAAAAGTATAACAAACATTTACTTCTCTTGATTTAAAACTTACAAAATTCTGGTTTGTGTACTATTTTATTTTTGGTTCTATCATATTATTATTGGTAAGTCATTGTATGATAATCAATTACTTGTATGGTTTAGAACACATAAGATCATTTGAAAAGTTTTATTTCTATTATTATGTTTTAATTGTTAACAGTGATCTCCTTAGCAGACAAATATATATTGCTATGCTTCTGTAAAATACTATAAATGTTCAAAACAAACAACAAATATAAAAAAAGGTTTTAAACAATTCTTAAACAAATGTGAGTAAAATGGATGTCTTGCTTTATTTAGTGATTAATTTTCTACATATCTATCTATCTATGTACCCATTTATCTATTTACCCATAATCTCATGATATATCTACCTCCAGGAATATATGTAGTAACCATAAGTCAGAAGTAAGAGAAGCACAATAAAAGTTTATATTACATTAATACAAACCAAAATGTATATTTGTATTACATTAAATAGCATACAGATTTAATATGCCTAAATATTACTGTTTATATTATATTTTATATTATATCGACATTAATGAACATCTATATATCTATACCATATCATTATATGGATATAATATTATAATTTATATTAATGTGCATATGACCAATATGATTTATGCAATGTGGGAGAGATGTCTCAGATCTACTCTTTGAAAGGGGACTTAATAATTCGCATATGATTAAACATCATATTTTTCAGAAATACTCATTCAGGCCCTGGCTGGTGTAGCTCAGTGGACTAAGCACGGGCCTGTGAACCAAACAACCACAGTTCGATTCCCAGTCAGGGCACATGCCTGCGTTGCAGGCTACTTCCCAGCAGGGAACGCACAAGAAGCAACCATACATTGATATTTCCCTCCCTCTCTCCTTCCTGTCCCCTCTAAAGATAAATTTTTTAAAAATCAACTAATGAATCCATAAATAAGTGTAACAATAAAAAAGTCTCTGTCTCTCAAATCAATTAAAAAGAGAGAAATACTCATTCAGCTGATTTCTATAAGCATGTTTTAAAATAGAAATTTTTGCCCAAACTTTCTTGAATAGTTTGTGAATTTTCAAAAGATGAATAAGATGTATGATAGGAAAGAATGAAAGCAGAATGTGACATCAATTCCAGTTATAGAATAAAAGCCATGTTTTAGTCTTTATAGTATAGCAGTTGCCAGTAGTATAAAATGAATTTGATGGGTACCAAAAATGTAACGCTTTGACTAAAATGTATTTGTGTTGATGAAAAAGAAAGAACTCTTTGGGGTCAAAATTTCTTGTTCCTGTGAATCCATATTCCTTTGAAGGGTGTCATTGATTTGTGGATTGTCTTGTTATTACTTCAAGCTATTCCCTTTACTCTGATGCTTTTTCTCTTGCAAAATAAAGAAATGAGATTATATAGCAGATATCATTAAAGCAAAAGCATTGCATTAAAATGCAATGTTTTAAGGATTAAACATGAAAGTCAAAGAGTTTGTCCCCCTAAGTTTCTCAAGCCTACAAACTCTCTCTGAGTGAACTCAGTTCAGTCTCAAAGGGAAATAAAACATGTGACCTTTCCTTTCAAAGTTCTTTTTCTTCACTTCTTTAGGGAAGTATAAATCATGTGTTTGTACCTTAGTCTAAAAACTATAGTTTAAAATAAGCAGTATTGCATTTACAAGATTGCATTACTTTAAAAATGAGTTGCAGATATATCCAAAGCTATTTGGTGTGACAAGTTTCACTATGTTATTTTGAAAGTAGTGTTTTTCTGGTCAGGAATGCTTAAGCAGTCTTTATGAAATTACAGTAAAATATGTTTGCAACAAAAACTTTTTTGATGGATTTGAACATTAAAATCATTTGTATGTGTTATTGTTTTGATTGTGATAATGATTACTACTAATGTAGCTAATCCATGCAGCTTGACTTTTTAGGATTTGTACTTTCATATCCTTTTTTACTTTATCTTATTATTTTCACTAGTAGCGGTTGCAAATTACCACCTTACAGGTTACCCATTAAATATTCTGTTACACTCATAGTTGTGTCTAATAAATAATAGTCCATGGCATTTATTTCCTGTTTCTCTCTTTTTTTTTTAGTGTTTACTCTTTAGGATTGAATGAAAGAACAAAGAGAAGTTTCCCCTCTTACCCAATTTTCTCCAGTTTTTGTGAAAGAATCATGAGTATTTATTCAAAGTTATGTACAGAATACATACTTTGTGGCAGGTGCCATCCAAAGTGCTGGGAATTTGGTAGTGAACAAGATATGTCTAGTCTTTATACAGCTTATTGTCACACACACAAAATGAACTAATTTTGGAAGTGCAAAGTACTCCGCGGGGGCCTGAGATACAAGTATCAGCAGGACAAGGCTTTAGAAAAGACAAGGGAGGAAGAGCTCTCTGAAGAAGGAAAGTTGACACTGAAGTGGAAAGAAAGCCTCCTGGGGGAAGGAAAGAAAGGAGAAAGGGGTCGAGGGGCCCAACAACTTGCTGTGTTTGGGGAGAGATAATCCCAGAGTAGCTGAAGCTAAGGGCAGACTGCTGCGCTCTAAGGTCAAAGACAAAGACAGAGCTTGGCCACACATAATCTTCTTTTCTAAAGTAGGGAGTTTAAGAAAACTGTACTTGAATAAGAATTAAATAAATAAAAAAAAAACAAGGAAACAACTAGAACAGGAACAGAGTCACAGAACTGGAGATCACATGGAGAGTTATCTGTGGGGAGGTGTGGCGGGGGGAGAAAGGTACAGGGAATAAGAAGCATAATTGGTAGGTACAAAATAGACAGAGGGAGGGTAAGAATAGTATAGGAAAAGGGGAAGCCAAAGAACTTACATGTATGGCCCTTGGACATGAACTAAGAGGGTGGGAATGCTGGAGGGTGGGGTAGTGCAGGGCAGAGGGGGAGAAAGGGGAGAAAAAAATTGGAACAACTGTAATAGCATAATCAATAAAATATACTTAGAAATGCAAAACAAAAGTAAGGAGTTTAGATTTTATTTTGAGAGGGCAAGATGAAACCAAGCATTTCTAATATTGCCACATGAAAACTAGTCATACAAAATATTTCCTGAGCATTTTAGGGTATACTAAATACTATGTTGTTCTTTTAGAAAATTACAATATTTTGCACTGTCCTAAATATAGAGCAGGTATATAGTGCCGAAAGCTGCTTACACTTTCACTCAAAATACCAAATAAATCTGACCCTCAAAACTTGGAATTCTGATGCTACCTTGCATCTCTCCCTGGGACCTCACTTTGGAAAATATTTATATAGAAAAAGGGGATTGGTATTATTCAGGTGTGCTACATCATTAGTTGCCTTGCTTTGTTTAACAATTCCTACAACTACTAAAAATTTAAATCTGTTAAAACTTGCAATCAGTACAAGAATGTGACATACATCATTTGTTTATATACACACCAAAAATGTCACTTATAATGCAACAAACCCCTTTTAAGGCATGAATGTAATAATTTCTCCATAAGCTATATGATACTTCATGTTCTCGTTGCACAACTTTAGCATTATATATGGATAAACTAATGGTTTTCAGAAGGATATCCAGTATTAGAATGTTAGGAAGATTTTAATTAGTCTCCAACAGCAGGGTAGGTTTACCTGCATGCTTGTCCATGTGAAGTGCATATAAATCCTGACACATCACCTATGAATTTAAATCAGTGAGCTCATCAAGTTCTGCTGGCAAGGTGAAAGACGAAAGCCACACAGAAGGTCCTTCCCAGCCTCTGTCACTAATGATAAACAGCATTAACCGCTTCTGTAGACACTAATGCTGCTATCTTGGGAACACAGGCAGCTACCATGAGAACTTTACAGTGTCAGTAATTGTACTTTTGTTAGTCACACAAAAAAATAAAATAAAATGTCAACAAAGAAGCAATAAATATTAGCATTTATGAACAAAAGAAGGTCACATAAATATGTAGATTTCTAAATACAAAATGCTATGTTCACTAACGAAATATCATGTTCATTATCACAAGCTTTTTATTATAAGAGAAGAAAACAATAGAAAATAAGAGTAAATTAAATTAAATTAAATAATAGAATCTGGAGAAAATTCTGCTATTTAGGAAGCACTTTTCATTTAAAGATCTGGTGACTATAATAGAAACAAATGTTTTAATGCTGTGAAATACTCACTTGCTTAAAGGAATTTCCAGTAGAAATCATTATTTCAAATTTTGTTATATCAATTACCAAAATTTCTTCAACTTTATAGACATGCTTATTTTTGTAGTATATTTTGGATTAAAACATTCTTTTCAGGTTATTTTTTACATTTAATTTTATTTTTTAACATTTTTATTGTTGTTCAAGTATAGTTTTCTACCTTTTACTACAACCCCAGCCCTCCCCACCTCCCTCCCCTGTTTCTATGCCCCTTGTTATTGTCCAGGTGTCCTTTATGATTGTTCCTGAAAACCCTTCACCCTTTTCCCCTATAATCCCTTCCCCTCTTCCTTCTGGTCACTGTCAGCCCGTTCTCAATTTCAGTGTCTTTGGTTATATTTTACTTGCTCGTTTCTTTGTTTAGTTGATTAGTTTCCTGTTAAAGGTGAGATCATATGGTATTTGTCCCTCACTGCCTGGCTTATTTCACTTAGCAATATGTTTTTCAGTTCTATGCATGCTGTCAGAAAGGGTTAGAGCTCCTTCTTTCTCTCTGCTGTATAGAATTCCATTGTGTAAATGTACCACAGTTTTTTGATCTATTCATTTACTGATGGACACTTAGGTTGCTTTCAACTCTTGACTATTGTAAATTGTGCTGCTATGAACATTGGGGTGCATAGGTTCTTTTGGATTGGTGCTTCAGGGTTCTTAGGATATACTCCTAACAGTGGAATCACTGGGTTAAAAGGCATATTTATTTTTAGTTTTCTTAGAAAATTTCATACTGTTTTCCATAGTGGTTGTACCAGTCTGCAATTCCACCAACAGTGAACTAGGGTCCCCTTTTCTCCACAACCTCTCTAATATTTGTTGTTTGTTACTTTGTTTATGATGGCCATTCTGACTGGTGCAAAGTGGTAGCTCATTGTGGTTTTAATTTGCATCTCTCTGATAGCTAGCAATACTGAGCATCTTTTCATATGTCTCTGGATCCTCTGTATGTCCTTGGAGAAGTGTTGATTCAAGTCCTTTACCCATTTTTTAACTGGGTTGCTTGTCTTCTTAGAGGGGAGTCATGTGAGTTCTTTCTATATTTTGGAGATCAAACCCTTGTCTGATGTATCACTGGCAAATATGTTTTCCCATATTGTTAGTTCTCTTATTTTTTAATTTTAAAACTAATGTACTACAATTACATAAATTTAATATCACTTTTAAAGTTCAAATAACACACTTAGCAATTTTGATATTTAACATGAAGATAGCTAAACAATGTTCTCCATTAAAAACACATCAGGATGGCACACGCTATGGAAGCAAGAAAACACTGACAAGTTCAAAATAAGAGTAACCATTATCTATATCCTTTTTCAAAATACCTATGTTTATAAAACTTGTAGGGTATTCATTTATTTTCATCCTTTTAAGCAAAAATATTAAATTCTTAGTTGTTTGCATGATTTTTATTATTTTCAATTATTTCATTTTTGTAGACTTCTTTTTTATATTATATTGCTAACATGATTTACTCTATTTTTTTTCTTCCAGGGCTCATTTCCAATGAGATTTTTTTAAAAAGATGATTCAAGTAGTTTAAATTTACCAACCAATTAGTTAACTCTGCTACTAATTATACAAAAACCTTTCATCATTTTTCCCTGCCGAGTCCACGTATTAGAAAATACCACATTATTTGGTTACTAAATCTCATTGGGATATAATCAGTAATGTTATGTTAAAACTCAAAGGCAGTTAGGTAGCACGCGTGCAATTCAGAAGACATGTCTGACGAAGCAGAGCCTGCCCTTTAACAGTATAGCTAAAGCACAAAGCAGTCAGGTTTCGTGGACTCCAGAAGACCTGGAATCCAAGGACTTGGGTTTTTGCTAATGATCACTAGGTTTATTCCCTATATGTGGGTGAATAAGACTACCTGTTTCATATGGTTTCTGTGAGAATTATTATATAATCATATGAACTGGTCAGCATAAAAACTGATCATAATGGGTCCCCAGGTACTTTTAATTATAATTCACTTAGTTACATGAAATGTGGTTACTAAAATATATCAAATAATAAGAGAATAATCCAAACATAATTATTCACTAGTGCAAATATAATATGTTGCACAGATACCATACAATTGCTTAGGAAATGTGGCATTGAAGTGTCTAGAGTGAAAGGAGTTAATAAGGCTGAATTAGCTAGAAAAAGAAATTGGTTATCAGGTCTTTTATAATTTTATACTTTATATAAATAAAGAGATTCTATATCACTTGAGAAATGGGAGAGCATGTTGTACATTCATTTTTCTTACACAAGAGGTCAATTGAACTAATCTCTGATTAAAAATTGTGCTTATTTTTAAAAATTTTTATTTGCATCTTAGAGAATCTAAAACTGATCTTTTCGTTCCTGCCTGAGAATTGAGAAAAATAGTTAATTTTCTTTTTTTTTTAATTTTATTTATTTATCTTTAGAGGGAAAGGAGAGAGGGAGAGAAACGTCAATGTATGGTTGCCTTTTGTGCATCCCCTGCTGGGAACTGGCCTGCAGGGAACCTGCCAGCAAGGTATGTGCCCTGACTGGGAATCGAACCACGATCCTCTGGTTCGCAGGCCTGTGCTCAATTCACTGAGCTACACCAGCCAGGGCGAGAAAAATAGTTAATTTTCTTTATTAGGAAAGATGAGAACAAGAGATTGGAAGAAAAACTGAAGTTGTGGAGTGTAAAGAACTTTAATTGGAATCAAATAGAGTTGGCTTCAAATTGCACATCTTTGACTAACCAGTGGTATTAATTTGGCACAGCATTTAGCTTCTCTGAACTGGAATTCCCTCACTTTGAAAAGGTGAATAATACACTTAACTCTTGCAGTTGTTTGGGGGATTAGAAAACGTGTATTGAAGCACATAGCTGGCAATTTTTATTTGGTACATAGTAATGTTGTAAAATAATGTTTATTGAGTAAAAGAATGACCAAATTGTGTTTTACCTGAGGGACTGTCAAAAATTGGGATGTAAGAATGTGAATCTAATAATTTACAAGGGGGTTTTTGAACTAAAAGAAAATCTTTGTTATTATATCCTATATGTGGGCCAAGTTCTCTGCATGGTAAAATCCTACTCAATTTATTTGCCCTCTATTCAGGTAAAATTGTTTTAGATGATCTTTAAAAATTAATGCAGGTAGCTATAAGGAATATAAAAACAAATCCATAAAATTTTGATCAATGCAGATCATACTTAGCATTTATAACCATTAATATGATGGACTTTGTATATTGTATATAGCTTTATACCAGACATATTTACTTTTCTAAGTTCTTTTTAAACAAGCCTGCATTTTCTCTTATAATCCCACTTTTCATTTTGCCATTTCTTTGAATAAAACATTTTTTCAATGCATGAGGTATATAATGTCAAAATGTATTTTGCATCCATTTAAATAGTTTATTTTCCTTAAAGATTTTGGAGAGCTCTAGCGGTGCTTTCCTTTAGTGCTTTTTCTTTAACATAGGAGCACTGGCCAGTTTTGTCAAAAACTGATGGGACACAGTCAATGGATTTTCCAGACACTGTTCTCTACCTCCTAAAAATATTACCATTTCACAGCTTCACAGATTAGATGGAGGTGGTAGAATAAAAAGTTAATATCCAGAGATATACAGATACAGATGGCATAGGTATAATTAAAACAATTCTCCATCAGTAATCTAACATTTCGTTCTATCATTTGTCATTAATATTTGATAATCTTGCCCTTATTAATAATAAAAATATCAGTGCACTTTATTATTTTAATTCGATATAAAATATTTTTTAAAAGTCTGTCTTCCTTCAGTTACATCTTCAGCTTTTAAAAAGTTCATCCCCCAAAAATTGTTTAGAAGGAAGAAGGATCTTGAAAGAGAAAAATAAATTACAACTTCATGAAATGTTATTTTTTATATTTGATTTTATTTTATCCAAGATAAAGTAAGACAGTCTATTGTTTCTTGGCCTAATCCTTTTTCCCCCATGGGGATGGAGATTGGCCAGGGACAGAGACTGCACCACAAGTTCAAACAGCCCACAAATGGGCAACCAGACACCAATGGGATACAAGGAGGTGTCCTTAAATAGGGAGAGAGTAATAAAAGACACTTTCTTCCCTTTTCATCTGACTATCTAAACGATGCATAAAATGATTAAAAATGTATAATCTTTCTTGTCAGGGTAAAGTATGTTCAACTCAAAAAAAGGAGCCACGTAGGTATTTATTTTTAATTTCTATTTCTAGAATAAATGTGTATATGTATGTAACATATCTGGAGAAGGCAAAAATAAGTATAGGTTTTACATTGCTAACTAAAATGTCTCTTTCACTTATAAATATGAATATCATCTACAGGGCTCCTCTATCAGATACTACTAATTCCTTATTCTATCATCATGGAAAATCGAGCAGGGAAATGTCTGAAATTAATATTGATCCACACGATACTTAACCCAGCCCCCACAATCTAATCATTTACATGTACACTAGCTAGAACATCACTTCCAACACTGTTATTTTTTCTCTTCCTTGTAACTATTGTTGAAAATGAAATTAGATCATTTTCAAATTAGAAGCTAGTGGTCTGTGAAGGACACAATTCCTCTCTCTCACCGTGGGACAATAGTTAGTGATGTATAACCCAGAGACTGGAAACTGAAAATTTACAAGTACTTAAGAGCTCTAGACATACAAAAAAAGAAAAACAGCTGACAACAGTTTTAGTAATTGTTAAACTTATTCCAAATGCCCCTTTGCTAAGGGGCTGTAAAAATTTACTCAAATTAATTTTGCTAATAATTCACTGGTGCTTTTTTGGTTTAGTTACTTCTTTAGTGTTGTAGCCTAAACATTCCCTTGGATATAAATGAGCAGAACTCACTACTTCAAAACCCTCACATTTTGAGAAGTTTATATTATCAATTTCTGGTAGTCCCTAACTGTACATTTCTAACTCTTCGCTATATTTGTGTGTAACTATGTGACATATATGTGTGTAGTGGGATCCTTGAGGACATGATAATAGTGAACAAAAATTGGTATGTCAGTATATTTGTTTCAGTCTCATTCCTTTTAAATCCAAGTCATAGGGCTCAAATGAGGCAGAGAAGCATAACATGTTCATATAAATGCTGACCTCAGAAATATATGTAGTATGGAAGAACTCCATATCAACTTTCCCTAATTCTTACAGCAGTTAAGCACTTAATTAACCAACTTAGCAAATAAATGTTTGCTACTTCAATATTACATTCTAGGCATTGTCCTGGGAGCGAATTGTATAATGATGAATAAATGTGGTCATTGGCCAAGGACCCTACATACTTGATATAAGGCTCCAGGCAGTGAACATACAATTGCAGAATAGTACTAACATCAAGGAAGCACATGAATAATGAGGATGACTCATCAAAACTTGGTATTATTTTACATTAAATAAAATTCTGTAAGACAATGTATTCTATTTTTTTGTATCCCTTCTGACTACTATTTTACTGCCAGATAGGTACAAAATAAATATTTATGGAACTAGAATAGTAACAGGATGTTTCATTTATATGTTGGTTAATAAGAAACAAACATTGACTGCAAGTATATTTCAAAGATTTTACTGAACATGTTATAAAAATTATTTTTATCAGTGGGTGCATGAAATTTAAAATAATGGATACCAGTTAATTTTGATATTACATGTAAAAATCATCCACCATTCATTGGGCACATTCAAGACATTTTGATATATTTATCTTCTTTGGCATTGATTATGTTTTCTTTGAGAAACCAGTTAAAAAACATATACCAGAATACTATGTAAGCAAAAGCCAATGGCATAATTAAGCTATGTGTAGTAATTTTAAATCTAGTGAATTTAATATTCATTTTAAACAAAACACACAGGTAGAAGATAAAAATTATTTTTTCCAAAATCCAATTATTACATTTTTATTTGGTAAAAACCTAAGAGTCAATTACAAATAAAGAGAATGATAATAAAAGATTGTTATAAAATAAGGCAGTGAGAATATTAATTCTTCTGAGAATTACATAATTATTCACACTGATAGATAAATAAAATTTTCCATAGTGATATTTGATATTGAAGTTATTTTGAAAGTCATTTTTAAGGTACTCAGAACAAAAGCTACTATTATATTTATTTTTGTCTGAATTAATTATTACACAAGTACTTAAAGTCTTATTTATACAATATGGTGACATCTCCCCTGTGGTTAAAATTTATCTGATAAGAGCCTTAGAACTTTCTTTTTTCAAAGATTATAAATGAAAAATTACCACCAAAAAACAAGCCTACAAAAACAACATTCTCACTGCATTGTCATATTTATTATAAAACATTTGGTTCACTGCATTTTGGCATTTTATACAACTGGTTCTGACAGTGATTAACATGGTTTGGGCTTCTGCAGTTTCACCCAAGAGAAATAAAACACCAAAATCTCTGCAGGTGTGTAATGGGCCAGAGATTTACAATCTGTTCTGCAAAGTCAGACTTCAAAGACTTGAAAAAAATCGTAAAGTTGGCAATACCTCTATCCTCACAATTATTTAAGGTATTTTCCATATTTCAAAAGGAACCGTGTGGCTAATTGCAAAAATTTTATTTCCAATTTGACTTCTGTATAATCTCATCAGAGGACAATTTTCATCATGCATCTGCACATTCCAGGTGAACAGACAGCACCTATATGCAGCAGCAAGCTAAATAATTCAGAATTTACTTGTACTTCCAAGGAGCCTTCACTTACTTGAAGTATGTTACATCCTTTAGCTGAGGAGTAGTTGGGAAGTTTCAAGATAATTACCAAATGACAATCAGGCAGCAGCACTTGGGCTACGGCAGCCCCAGAAGTGTCCACAATTGCTTCCACGATTGCTCAGTGTGAACCTAATGTAAAACCGACCCAATGAGGGTCAGAAAGCACATGATGATTTCAATTATAGGACTGGTGATCTTCCTGAGAGCTACTCACAGAGGAAAAACAGTTCAAATAGTTCTATTTCCATGTCTAAATGTGAGGGTTTACCCATTTTAGTGGATATCAGGCCTATATGTGTGATTGACAGAGTGCAAATTGTTCCATCTTTTCGCATTTTACATTTATGTATTTTCAAATGTCATCTCTATACCTCACAGTTTCATGAGTAAATACACAACAAATGAACACAAAGATATATCATCTTAATGATATGTCCTGCAGAAAAACATTAGTGAATTACTTCTTTAAACTTAAATTGGTAATAAATTTCAATAACGGTACCCAGTAATCTCCCTGCCAAACAAGGCTATTACTAACAGAAATGAAATAAATTGAATAATGGGCCAATATTTTTGGTCAATTTAATCACCAAAGGTTTTGATTGCTATGATATTTTGCCTGGAGTATGCTTCTCTGTACTTAAACTACATTTGTTGAAAACTGTCAAGTTCACAGATGCACACATTAACCATATCAGCCTGCGTGACAGACAGAAAAGCCTTCCATTTTAGTAGATTACCACCCTTATTCCAACATGTCTCATCTTTTCATCAAACTTGTTTAAAAGAAAAAATCTAAATTAAAAAAAAGACATTTTAAAAGCCTCCCAAATCTTGACCGACAAAGAATGTCTAGGTATTTCAATTATGTATATACACACACACTTGTTTTCTGGAAATCTTCACAATACTACAGATTTTTAAAGCTTTGGTATTTTAAGAATGTAAATAAGAATAAAACATTCAATTATCAAAACTATGTCTTAAAAATATAAACAAAATACCTAATTGTAAATGTGCTAAAGGTTTTCAGTTGTATGTGAACAATGACATTCTGCCATTTGACAGTGTTATATAATGCTACACTTGATTCTCTTTGTATTCTCCTAAATTTTTATAGTATGAATTAGCATATAATCCAGAACACACATCAGAAACACAGTGATATGTTCCTTGGCTTAGTTTACTGTCCTAACTTACTGCACTGTACCTGCTAGCATGCTTTAGCAACTTTCAGTCAATAATGTGAACCTGAAGCCAGCATTGACCTAATTGAACTTGAACTCACTCTACCTTTTATTATAAATATTGGAGGCTGGAATAATTCATTGTTTTAAATTAAAATATACATTATTTTAGATTTATATAAAAGCACTAATTTATATAGTGATGCTAATTTTGACAGTATTATGGGCTTTAGGCTCTCATTCTGCTTGCCATTTTGTGACATAAATGCTGAAGCCATCTGAAGGTTACAAACAATGTTCACTAATAACGAGCTCTTATGTCCTTGTAGCTTTCACTTTGATGGATATCCATAGTGTTTCCCCATGACATAATTCTACTGAGGAAAGAACATGTATTTAAAACACAGCTTGTGCTTTCACCTTCAAATATAACTAGTGTGATTTTTAAAACAGAGATAAACTCAAAACGAGACAGAAATGCACATTTTTTATTGTTAAGTGCAGTTGTCTGTACATCTTTGTGATAGTCCAGCAATTTTTTTAAAGATTTTTAAAGTCATTTTTTAAAAGATTTTATTTATTTATCTTTAGAGGGGAAGGGAAGGAGAGAGGGAGAGAAACAGCAATGTATGGTTGCCTTTCGTGCGTCCCCTGCTGAGAGTTGGCCTGCAGGGAACCAGCCTGCAACCCAGGCATGTGCCCTGACTGGGAATAGAACCGCAATCGTCTGAGTCGCAGGCCCACGCTCAATCCACTGAGCTACACCAGACAGGGCCCAGCAATCATTTTTATTACAGGTACTGACAAATTTAATTGGCAAGAATAAACTTGCTATAGAAAGAAGAATATATATGCTTTCTGTGGAATATATATATAGAGAGAGCATATATGTGTATATTCATTAAATTTATTAGGGTGACATTGGTCAATGTTTCCACTCACAGTTTTATGACATACAATCTGTATACTGCATTATATGCCCACCACCTGAAGTCAAATCATTGTCCACAACCATATATTTGGTCCCTCTATCCATTACTACCCCTGCTACACCCTTCCTTCTAGTAACCACCATACTGTTGTTTGTGACTAGAGTTTCAGTCTTATTCAAATATCCCACATATGACTGAAATCATATGGTTCTTGTCTCTTTCTGTCTGACTTATTTTGCTTAGCATAATATTCTTAAGGTCTATCTATGTTGTCACAAATGGTACCATTCCATCTTATCTTATGGCTGAGTAGTATTCTATAGTATGTATATACTACATCTTCTTCATTCTGTATCAAAGGATACTTCAGTTGTCTCCATGTCTTGGCCACTGTGAGTAATGCTGCAATGAACATAGGGGTGCATATATCTAAGCCAGTAAATGTTTTTGAGTTTTTCAGGTTGATCCCCTACAAAAATATTGCTGGATCATATGGTAACTTTATTCTTAATTTGAAGAACCACTATACTGTTTTTATAGAGGCTGTACCAGTTAACATTTTTACCGGCACTGAATGAAGGTTCCTTTTTTCTCTGCAACCTTTTCAATGTTTAATGCCTGTCTTGTTGATAATAGACATTTTAACAGGTGTGAGGTGTTATATCATTGTAGTTTTGATTTGCATTTCCCTAATGGCTGGTGAAGTGAACATCTTTTCATATATCTGCTGACCATTTGTACTCTTGGGAGAAACATCTCTTCTGGTTCTCTACCCATTTTTAATTGGATTTTTGTTTGTTTGGTATTGAGTCATATTAATTCTTTATATATTTTGGATATTAACTCCAAATTGAACATGTTGTTTGCCAATATCATGTCTCATTCTGTCGGTTACATTTTTGTTTTGTTGTCAGTTTCTTTTGCTGTGCAGAAGATTTTTACTTGATACAGTCCCATTTAATATATACTTTTGCATTTGTTTCTCTTGTCTCTGGGGTCAAATTCATTAAAAATGCTCTCTACAGCCAAGGCCCATGAGTTTAGTCCCCATATTTCCTTTAATGCATTTTATTGTTTCAGATGTTTTATTTAGGACTTTGGCATATTTTAAACTAATTTTTGTACATGGAGACAAGCTGTAATCTAGTTTCATTCTCTTGTATGTGTGGCTTTCCACTTTTATCAGTACCAGTTATTAAAGAGGCTTCTTTTCTGCATTGTGTGTTTTTGGCTCCTTTGTTAAAAATTATTTGCCCGTAATCTACGTGGTTTTATTTCTGGACTATCAGTTCTGTTCCATTTGTCTGTGGGTCTGTTTTCTTGCCAATACAATGCTGCTTTGATTATTGTAGCTCTGTAGTATTAATTTGAAGTCAGGAAGTGTGATAACTCTGGCTTCCTTCTTTTTTCTTGGAATTGTTTTGGCTAATCAGGGTTTTTTGTGTTTCCATACAAATCTTATGATTTTTTGGTTCTATTTCTTTTAAAAAATGATGTTGGGGTTTTGATGGGGATTGAATTAAATCTGCATATTGCTTGGGTAATATGGCCATTTTTAACTATGTTGATTCTTCCAAACATGAACACGAAATCTTTTTTCATTTCATTTTGTCATTTCAATCTCTTTTAATAATGCTTCATAATTCTCAGTTTCTAGGTTTTTCATATTTTTGTTGTTTATTCCTAGGTGTTTTATTTTTCTTATTGCCATTGCAAAAGGAAATTTTTTTTCTCATTTTCCAAAATGTTATTGTGTATCCTGCAACTTTAGTATATTTGCTAATTGTTTTTTATAGTATTTTTGATGGAGTTATTAGGGTTTTCTATACACAGAATCATGTCATCTGTAAAAAGTGACACTTTTAGCTCTTGGTTCACAATTTAGATGCCTTTTATTTATGTTTTTCTATTTACTTATTGCTCCGGCTAGGATTTCCTGACCTCAGTTGAGTAAGAGTGGTGAGAGTGGGCGCCTTGTCTTGTTCCGGTTTTTAGACACAACACTTTCGGTTTTTCACCATTGAGTATGAGGTTAGCTAAGGGTTTGTCATTGGCAGCCTTGAGTCTGTTGAGGTGCTTTCCTTCTATACCCATTGTATTGAATGTTTTAATGATAAATTGATGTTGTATCTTATGAAATGCTCTTTCTGCGTCTATTGATAAGACCATATGATATTTATCATTTATTTTGTTAGTGTGGTGAAAACATGAAGGAAGCAACTTCACACACATATAATATCACGTATATGCTCTAAACAAACAAAATGAAGTTCCAGTGCATATTTTTATGAACAATTGATAACAAATTATAATCTTTTTTCCTTCCCAAGAATATGAATCTCATTATGTAAAGAATTTTAATACTGATTTATAGGTGGACAAATAGAGAAGTTATCAAAGACAGTCTTTTACTAGATTAGTGGAAAGTAATTTCTTAATATAAGCATGTCACACTAATACTGAAAAGTGGTGATAGTAATTTCTGAATGACCTACAGATGTGTTTATGTAGTACCTGCCTAACTCAAATGGGAAAATCTTTCATTTAATTTTACATATATGAAGTGGGGGTGTATGGTGAATAACAGATGCAGTTACTTGATATTCATATGCACATATCTAGCAATCTCTTCAAAAAAGATGGTTTTGATAAGCAAAATTGGGGGACTATCTTAAAAGGTAGAAAAACATTTCATCTCTTATTCCAAGTTGTAGTATCTAATGGTGGAACAATTTGGAGACACTCCACCTGCTCAGCAAACATGCCTTTAAGAAGATGAGATGTAATTACTGCAGGGAGATCAGACTATTCCACATGCCTAACCTCATTGGGCAGGCACTGTCATTTGTTAGAGGTCCAAACAAACGGTGCATGGGCTTAATTTATTTTGAAAAGCATGTCCAAGGCTGATGTTACCTTATATACCGTCCAGAGTTATTAATAATAAAAATTATAGGTAAGAGGCTTTTTCAGATATATGAAACTCACTCTTTTTCAGATATATGAAACTCACTCCCAACTTTCAGAAATGTTAATTCCTTTTGAAATATAATGAACATGTTATTTTCTAAGTTTTGTTGTAGAGATAGCTTGCTACCCCCAAATATTCATAGGACAGTGATTTGATGGTGGTAGTTTCTCAGATAATGACCGTATTTCTTTGCTCCATGTAGCCCCAGACAGGGCCTTGGTACTAGTTGTTGCTAATGTGAGGTTTTAAAGAAGTGGTAGGTCTTCTCCATTTTCTCTAATTTCTTCTGCTGAGAGAAGCAAAGGATTCCAGGATCCTGTACAATAAGGTGGAGCTGCAAGATGGAAGAAACTTGGATAGTGAACGGTGGAAAGCCACCCTCTGACATGCAACACACATGTTGGACTCCTAGGTGGCAGGAAAAATTATTCTATACTGTCGACACACTGTGATTTTGGAGATTATTTGCTCTGACTACAGGTGCTACTTTCAGTTCCAAGGACCATCATTATGCTCGTCAATTGTAGGTCATAACATTAACTCAATAACCACCCAGTGTTTCATATAGATGAGGAGATATGTAGCCCCTTGAAATAAAAGATGGCTATGACCCCCCCCCCAAAATTTTAATGTCTACATAGAAAAGAAAGAATATGCAGTTATACATGGCCGTGTTGGCCAGGAGGAGAGGGGTGCAAACCAGCAGGTGGCAGCAAGAGTAAAGGCAGTGAATTTGGAGGAAAGGAGTGGCTGGTGGGGGGGGGGAGGGTTCTATGATAGTGGATGATGGTATTGATAGAAACAAGTCCAGAATTGGGAAAACCTGTTAGTAATCAATACTCTTATAATGCTCCAATAAAATGTAATGAGGGTCTGCAGCAGGGAAGCACTGATAGGAGTGAGTAATTGATTAACTGGATTTGAGAGAGAAGTAGAGACAGATTTAGCTTACTCTAAAATGGTTGTACAACATGTTAAATATTCAAGGAGGACAATTCAAAGTAAACATAATTAACTTAATATTTATTATATTCAATTTCAGTGGTCATTATGCTATACAAGTTGCAATGAACAACCAGCAGCGAGATACATAAAACCAAATATCAGAAATAAATTTTAAAAAGCAAATTTGATTTATAGAAAGTTGGCTTTTGTGTTTTTGCTTACTTCTAGGTTTACAGCTATGGTGTAAATGCCAATGTTGTCAAATACAGTACCTTTTAATATAATTGATGAAACGTGTATTCAAAAATTTTTTACACTAGCTATTTTATTAGGTAAAATACTGGATGGGTTATTAGTATTGGAATTAATAAGTTTTGTTAGAAATACATATAAGCTTTCTGTGTGCTGCTTACTAAGGGTTCTCATTGCTGTATTTAGTAATAGTCTATAGTATTTAATCTGCTTAATTTTTGAAATCACTTGTACTATAGAAATGGAGAGACATTCTATTTTATGTTTTTAAAAATTATTTGTATTCATCTTTTGTATGTGTATATACTTTTGTCAGTTTAATTTTATATAGAGTAGTATAGCATAATAATTTGATTATTAGAAGCCCTCGATTCAATGGCATTAGAGAAGAAAGGAATTTAAATGCTTTACTAGAGAGTCATCGATACAATTTCATTAACAAGCTTTGATAACCTGTGTAATAGTGCATTATTTATGCTTAGAAATATACATTTAGTTTAATTTTAAAAGGAAATTTTGTTTTCACAGATTTGGGGGTCAACTTTTAAAAAATATTTTATTCATTTATATTTTAGAGAGAGGAAGGGAAAGAGAAAGAGAGGGAGAGAAACATCAATGTGTGGTTGCCTCTTGTGTGCCCCTTTCTGGGGACCTGGACTGCAACTCAGGCATGTGCCCTGATTAGGAACCGAACCAGTGACCCTTTGATTTGCAGGATAGCACTCAACCACTGAGCCACACCAGGCAGGGCTGGGGATCAACATTTTATGCACCCCTTGCAATATTCCAGGCAGAGTGGAAAAACAATCTTCAGACCCCAAGTTCAATAAATTATCATTATCTCAATTTGCTCATTGTCAATTAGTAGAGTTAAAGGAGTATTAGTCTACTGATTTTCACCTCAGAAATCCATGTCTGCATTGGCCTAGAAACAAGAATTGAGAATTCTGATTTAAGGAAAGAGGACCTTGTTTTCAATATTGCCTCAGAGGTGTCTTAGACACTTCTTTCTCCCATTAGGAAGAATTCCTTTCAGTGGTCATAATTTGACCAAAAACTATGCTCTAGAATACACTTAGATATATTTGATTTCTTATAGGTTTAGTCCTTTATTCATTTCCATTCTATCCACATTGCACCTGCTCCTTGTTATCTCTATGCTTGTTCCACAGAGTTTGACTTGATAAAATTGTTTGGTCCAGATCAAAGATGCAATAATACAATGCTATACTGATAATATGTTTCATGTACTTGCATGACTTTGAAAACCTCAACAAAAGAATAATAAGAATAGACAGAGATCAATCCATTTCTTTTAGACATGCCTTAGTCTCAAGGAAATATGCTTATTTACATGGTTGAAACATAGCATACTGAGTTCCCTGGCCCCTTCCAGCCTTCTCAGTCAAGCCTAACACCCATGAATCACTGGCAAGTGTAATGAGGCTGTAAAAGAAGACATCCTGGAGGAGAGATTGTGCCAGGTCCCTTAGGACTCTTGAGACAATGATTTATGCTTGTTTGAGTTTACCCATCACCACTGTCACATTATAAAGTATTTCAGAAATGACTGACTGCTAAGCTGCAGTTGATGTTACACAAGTTCACAGGAAGTGCAACCCACTGCCTACAAGCTTCCTTCCTATTTGCAGCTTCAATTTTTCGTTGAAATCAATGTTTGGTTAACCAGGCGCTAAAATAGCTTCCCAGTCTTAAGTTATACAGTTCTGCAGTAGACATATATTATACCGTTAATTTACAATTAATGGCATGAAGTAAGTGTCTTCATAATAAATACTGCTTATGGGTGTTACATATAAACAGCTTTTCTAAGATTGGTGCTCAATTTTTCTCAAATTTGTTATCAGTTTTATTGGCTATACAATTTCTTTCCTGTGATCAATAACTCTAAATTGGCTGGTTTAATGCATCACAGCAAATGATTTTCAGAAATCATGAGGCACATAAAAATGCATATTCAGCTCACAGAGTTTTAATTGACCCCACTCAAACCAACCAATGGCACTCTTAGATAATCTTCCTACTTTGCTGCTATTCATTTCATTAAACTTGGAGCATAAAAGCTAGTTATAATTTTTCCCTGGATCTGGGTTATATTATCTTTTTGGAGAGGACTGACATGACACTCTGCTGTTTGTAAGGCTCACCTTGGTTTAGCCAAGAAATTCTTAGATAAGTACTCCTAGAAAACAAGGGTCAGAATAGTGTATAATGATGGTTCTTAATGGGATGAATTTGATCTTGAGGAGACATTTTTTCATGTTTCCAGACTTTTTTTATTGTCAAGCTGGGGGAGGTTGTTGGGGAAGATCATCAAAAAGATGTGACTGCCAGTTTGATTCATGAGCTGGACCTGAGCAATTGCAGTCTGTCCAACCCCTCTCTCCCGTCTTTGCAAAGTACGCCCTGCTTACCTCACCCACTGCCCAAGGAAAGACTTGAAATAGTAATGTGGTGTTAAACCATCTGGATTGGGTAGGTGACTGAACCCAGTTAAGGCCTCAATCTAAACTTTTAAGATTTGAGGTCTGTACAGCCACCTTAGACAAGTCTCCACATACGTTGAAGTATCTCTGTGAGACATGATTCCTAGTGATCTATTCAAAGGATCAAAGCCTCCATACCTCCACTGAGGTTTAGGGTTGACCTTCTATTTTCAGATCAGAATGTCTTATTTCCCACTCACAACAAAAATGGAACTCAGGCATCAGTCATCCAGATTTGCCCAGAGCAGGTTGAGAATAAATAATTAACTACTGGACTCTTTCTCCCCTGTTTAGACAGCACTGACCCCTTCACTCCTTCTCTTAAACAACAGACCCACTTCTTGAGTTTTAACACTTGCTAAAATAGTCTTTCTTCTTATATCCTTGTGGCTGCATCCAAATGCCACCCTATATAATATCAAACTCCCATCTTTTGCCTGTTTTATTCTCTGGTTAGCTCTCACCACAATTACTAAACTACGTGTGTGATTCATCGTGTTTTTAGCATCCACATGTCTCCTACAATATAAGTTTCTTGAGTGAGGTGAGTGTTAACTGTGTGTCTCTATTTTATCCCCTGCATCAAGAAGAGCACTTGGCACACAGTAGGGACCTAATGAACACTTGTTAAAGAAATGAGTGAAAAGAAAGGTGTGAATAATTTTTTGGTACATTATACTAAAAGAAACTAGTCCAAATAGTGAGGACTGGGAATCTGCACACAAAGTCATTGTAACTTTTCTTACCTTAGGAAAAGAGTCTCCCCCACTTCTCTCTCAGCTATTTATACAGTGATGGGTATTTAACAAACACATGCATGTGCAAAACAGCACACACACATTTTTTTGCATCTGAAACAGACATATTTTGATTTGATATATTGTGACATATGATTGATTAGTTTTTTATAATTGTATGTATCGATCAAGAATATTTCAAACAATGATTTACTAACTATAGGATAATTTACTATTTTGCTAAGTCAGCCCACCTAATATAAAAACCCTTTTTTTCATTATGCCATGTAGTTAAATATATGTAAAGGTAAATATTAAAGGTTGACATGTCCAAATCTATAAAGCTGTTTTATTCCTGATTTATAATCTCCTCCTCAAACCACATTGAAAAGTAAAGGATAATATTTTATTTAGATTTAAGTTAAGAAAATGAAGTACATATGTACTTCATTGTATCCCTTCTCAGTGCCAATAATAATCTATCATTTATTGAAACTAAAACTGAAATAGTTTCACTATTTTGAATAAAATTGGAAACAAAGTTAACATTTTTACTGTATAATTCAAATGGTCAAATTTTAATTATAAAAATAAATAGTTGTTTAACCTTTTCTAATTTCAAGTGCATGCATTTTGGAAATAGGACTTTAAAAATATTTAGTGCAAAGGAAAAAATAAGTAAGATATATAATGACTATGCATTTAACAGTGACAATGAAGGCAAATTACAAAGTTGTAACCAAAGAGATTTTAAAATGAGTGCCATTTAGGGGAAAAATCCATGGAAAAGGAAATAAACAAAAGATCCATGAATAATGACTCACTATGATAAAACAACCCTTTGAAAAAAATGTAATGAAAAAATATCATATAGAATTCATTAAACTGAAAAATAAAGCACTAAATTATTTTCCTACACCTTTAAAACTATGCATGCTTATATATGAAGAAAGGAGTAAGGGATATCTTTGAAGGAGAAAGAAATAAAGAAAAACATAAAAATGTAGATCCAATTGTCATTATCATAAAGTTTTCTCACTTTGCAATTGCAGCTCAGAGGGGAAAGCTGGCTGCCTGTGGTTCTTTTTGGAAGTCTTCTAATGGAATAGATTCCTGCTGCATGTTTTTAAAAATTATTTGCTGTTGTTCAAGTACAGTTGTCTGCATTTATACTCCACCACTCCCCCAGCCTCAGCCATCCTCACCACTCTCCCCTGCTTCTATCCCCCCCCCCTTGGTTTTTGTCCATGTGTCCTTTATAGTTGTTCCTGAAAACCCTTCCCCATGCCCCCATTATCCCCTCCCACCTGCCCTGTGTTTACTGTCAGATTGTTTTTAATTTCAATATCTCTGGTTATATGTTGCTTGTTTGTTTGTTTTGTTGATTAGTTTCCAATTAAAGGTGAGATCATATGGTATTTGTCCCTCACTGCCTGGCTTATTTCACTCAGCAGCATGTTTTTCAGTTCTATCTGAAAAGGGTAGGAGCTCCTTCTTTCTTTCTGCTGCATAGAATTCCATTGTGTAAATGTAGCATAGTTTTTTGATCCTTTCACTTACTCATGGGCACTTAGGTTACATAAGCCGCTGACTTCAAATGTCCTCAGAGGAGCTTGAGTTTTGAAAATCTAGTCCATGAGGTATATCTTTTCTCCTCAATTCTTTAAAGCATAAAATTAGTGAAAAATATTCAAATATTACAGTTCAGAAAAAATTATATATTCAACAAATTTGTTAGATGATCTCTAAGAAACATTAGTGTTCATTCTATTGATGAGCAAGGGGCATAGGTGCATAGTGTAGACTGTAGAGAGATAAGGAAACCTTCAGGAACTTCTATATAAAAATAGTATCAGTATAGGTTGGATCAACATCTTCTACTTGAGGACTCACTAGTATTAAATTAAAATTTCTGTAAAGTATGACTCCATGAACAACAGCATAGAATTTTGAGCATTTAAGGAAGAACAAGTCAAGCATACCAATATTAAGAACCAGAATGCAGTAGTTCCAGATAATTAATATAACATCATTTGAAAAGCAAAGCTGTATTTGACACATTCATTCAGGCATTTGAGACAGAAGGTCATTTTCTTTTTAAATCACAAAATTAAAGATATTAAAAAGGCACATAAGTCATCTGGATACTGTGGAAGCATAACTGATATTTTATCTCCCTGCTAAACTGGGTCTGCACATCGCATCCCAAATCAGTAAGTAAGAAAACCAAACAACAGTAACGACAACAGCTATGGAAGTCTGAGACAAACCAATAGAAATCTCGTCAGTCTTCATTCCCCAAGTAAATGAAACTATGAGGGTGTCTTTTCAGCCTCAATTCCCAATCAAAACCACCTTTAGCCCTGACTTTATGATATGATAAGCACAGAAGAAATTTGCTATTTTCCACCATTAGCATATTCATGTAAACTTGTTATTTTTGATAACCTTGTGATAATTTTCCTGTGTTTTTATTTGCCAAGACGGTCTTACTGAAGTCAGGCTCTTAACTTACTTCTAAGTAGATTGGTTTGATTTTCTAAATTTGTCTTCAAATGTTACTTCACAATGAAGAATATGATGATAGTTAATTAATATTCATAGATTTATAAAGTCATTTTGTATATAAGAAGGGAATTTCAGGGGAAAAGGGGAAGGATTCACAGGAACAAGTATAAAGGACACATGGACAAAAACTGAGGTGGGTGGAAATGGGAGGGAGGTGGGGAGCACTGGGGGGTGGGCTGGGATGAGAGTAAAAAACAGAAAACTGTACTTGGACAACAATTAAAATCAATCAATCAATAAAAAGAAAATAACATACGCATAAATTGAACTGTAGTATTTCAATTATTAACCATCCAAATTACACAAACAAATTATGAGTTACAAGAACTTTTATATGAAGGGATAAAATGTCATAATCTTATATATGCTTTGTGTAAATCTCTTTAAGGCAATAAAATAACTTTCAGTGCCTAGTTTACTTTGTTTTTCTAATAACTATCATTTTATGTACTTTAGTTTATATGCATGTATGTGTATACATATGCACACTAACTTTTCCCATCATTTTTCTGACAGGGAGTTATTACTGTGTAAGTGTCAAGAAAAGTAAATACACAAGGAAGTCAGTGACTTACATTTGAAAAGTAATTCTACTTAAGAAAACATTATTCTAAATCTCATTTTAAAGGCATTAGTGAAATACAGCCAGCCCAGGCTCTAAAATCCTTAGCTAGCTTAGAAGCAGATTCTAGAGTTTTGGGGACCAGACATATCTGCAGGCAGTGGCTGAGCAATCGCCATTGTTTCTGCAGCCTGCACCATAAACTTTATACATGTGAGAAGCACACTCTTGTGAGGTCTCACCCAGGTGGCTTTTCAGAGCACGTGCCTTCCCCAACCAAACTGAGCAGGTTCAAGGTTACTTGTGGGACAAAGTTTAATGCAGTTCATGAAACAATAGAGTGTCATGAACTTTAGAAACATGAAGAAAACACAGCTTTCATTCCTCTTGCCAATTTACTCCATTTAAACAATCTAAAGAATCACTAGCTATTGTTACAACTACACATTATATGCATTTTGATGGGGGAACATTTTGATGTCCTCATTTGATGGATAGAGTATATGTTAATTTTAAAATATGAAATAACTCCTCCACTATGAGAGGCAATACCAGCTGGTAGGAACCATCTTAAGTTCAATAAAAAAAATACTTTAACTCAGCAAAAATGGCTATTTTTCTCAGTTCAATCATGCCAAATTTAGAAATATATTATTTGAGCAACCACCTGGAATACAGTTTATCACACAGGCAATAGATTTACTGCATATATGTATCAAATGGTCACACATACTTCTGAGGAAGGTACCTAGGGATAAACACGATAAGGTGAAACAGAGTATTAAATATGTTGTTCACCATATCTAGGCTTTGCCTTTAAAAACAAGTTTTGAGAACTTTTTTATTGTTCTTTGAAAATATTTTGTTTTATCATAGCTATATACCAAATTTTGTCAACATTCTTTCCTCACCAACCAACGCTTCAGGTAAATATCCCTTGTTTTAAGTTATTCCTTGTTCCACAGGGGAATATCGATCTCTCAAGGCTCAATTCAGAAGCCACCTCTCCTATGAATTGGGACAACTGTCTACTCCTCCCTCCCCATTTTTATTTCTAACAGCCTAAACCTTTTTGTCCTACTAAACTGAATTCTCACTGAGGCTTCAGAGAAGACTGACTTGCCTCTCCAAGCCCAAACTCTAGTTTATATTAAATGTATAGCATTTTTGAACTGCTGATAGAAATAAGTAATAAATGAAAGACAATATTTAGATAAATAATGATACTATAGTGTTCGGCATTAGAAGACACCAAGAGGGTTTGGGGGGACATGATTGTGTAAAATACACAGTGGAAAGATGCAAAAATACTGGCTCCAGACGGACTGGGAGGTAAACTAGAGAGAAATCAAAGAACAGAGGTCAATGTCAATCTTATTGAAATTACTGATAGAATAGATATTTGATTCTGTGAATATTAACTTTAAAAAGTAGCTTTATTATTAGACATATTTTATAATAGGATAGAATAGAAGCAAATATAACATTAAAATATTTGTATTCACTTCAGTTAGGAAATAAATTAATACAAGAAAGGTAGGAAAGTATTTATATGGACATTATTTGAAACAAAACCTTTTAATTCCACAGTCAGTCTAGAGAGTAAAAATTGAAACCATAACTGATATCTACGTTAACAGGACTTTGTGCTATTTCTCTCTTCATCACCTTGATTACACTTACAGGACTATTCTGCCTGGGCTAAGACTTTGATTGCTCATTATCGGTACTTCCTGAAAACCCACCTACTCTTCAACGCAAAATATTGACAGGCCATTTTTCCTAAGACTGTTTAATTTCCTTGCATCGAAATTCCCACCTTGCTGTTTCTGCTAATGCTGGATTGTTCTACTACGGTCCTTACCCAATCCTAATCCAGTCTCTATTTTGAAAGACCAAACGTCCAACTATTTTTTCAGCTTTTCATTTTAATAGTAGGTTTTCAGGGAATTACTTTTCAGGCCTTAGGAGCAGCATCGAACAAAAGGTACTGAGTACTGCACAGGGTGCAGAGCGCTGCCAAGCACTTCAGAAAATTTACATCATGTGGAGAAAATGTGAGCCTTGCCCTTTGAGGTGTTTACAGTCTGGGACCCTGACAACTCGCAACTTAGGGAGCTGAGTAAACAATGAAGTGACATACTAATCAAACATCCAATTCTCAACAAATGTTGACTTTTTTCCCTCTAGTCTAAGACTCTACGCAAGCTTTGTGAGGTTTTCTGTTTTCTCCCTCTCTGAGATGAACAACAAACTCAGCTTTATCTTACCTTCTTATCAGTAAGTTGTGTTGGCGATTTTTGGAGATTATGCTTTTGACACATTCAATTTATACTGTATATTCAAATTAACTTTTGTTTGGCCTCAGTCAAAAAAGAAGCAAAGAAAAAGAAACTAAAAATAATTACTCTTAGAACCTTGTAGGAATAATTCTTCCACCTGTTCCCATGCCGAAATGAAATATAGACTATGGAGGAAGGCAGACAAGAGAAGGGAATGAATAGTGGAAGACTTAGCTTTATAAAGTAACACCTAAAACACGTGCCAGTGAATGATACCTTGAAAACTTCAGTATCTGTATTTCATATGTTGGTTCCTGCTTTACTGAAGTTTACATACAAACACATGAAGAAAAAAAGAGATGGAAGTAGGTAAGGAATGCCACTTAGAGCAAGAAGACAACTTCATTTCATTTAGCTGTTTCAATTAGGGTTAAACCTCTAGGTTTAACCTGAACCTTAAAAACTGCTGAGAGGCTGTGTGAAGAGAAAACAATCTCTGGGTTCTTAAGAGAGCAACTGAAATCTCTGAATAGGTGATAAAAATGGCATTTAGAATAGTGTAAGTAATGCTTGCATTAAGAATATCTTGACAAAGATTTCCAGAATAGAGTCCATACTAGCTAACTAAAACTACAGGATCACACAGTGAATTATGATTATGTGAAAGGATGCTGAATGACTCATTATTATAGCAAATACCAGCATGGGTGTAACAGGGCAACCTTTTTTTGTCTTTGTAGCTTTTGTAATAAATCAATTGAAGAGATATAGTAAACTATATTGAAAAATATGAAATCATTTTCTCTATGTGTCAAATTATAACATTTACAAAAATAGAATATTAAAAATCTATATACAATAGTCTTCCTTGAATAGTTAATAGCCTTCATGAAACTCTTACCATTTTTGAAGTTTATAGGTAAAACTCACACCCTTTAACTTCTGATTGCCTAATTCTAACATAGCTTATTAAGTTCTAAATATTTCACAGCTTTCCTTGTTAAACAGGTTAGATCATACTCTTAACCAGCAATTCATAAAGTAGGATGGACCTCTGAGTGTGCATTTTTGTTTTTCTGGGTGTTCCTTTTTGGTATCATTTTCTTTTAAACAGATTTTTATAACATGCTTGTAGGAAAGCAAATTTGCTACTAAATGCTGACATCCCAAGAGGTTTACATAAATCCCATGTGCTCAAATGTAATTAATTTTATGTTACTTAACTGGGCCATGAGATACCCAAATATTTGGTCAAATATTATTCTGGATATTTCTGTAAGGATGATTTTGAATGAAGTTAACATTTAAATTGGTAGACTAAGTAAAGCAACATTCCCTCTATAGTATGGGTTGGCCTCATCTTATCAGTTGAAAGCCTGAGTAGAACAAAAAGCAGAGTAAGAGAGAATTCTTCCTGCCTAATCCTCTTTAAACTGGGACATTGGCTTTGTCCTGCCCTCTGTCTTTAATTGAAACATCAGCTCTCCCTGGGTTTTGAACCAGCTGGCTTTGGAGCTCTCCTGGGTCTCCAGCTTGCTGACTCACACTACAGATACTGAGACTCACCAGACTCCATAATTACATGAATAAATTCCTTATAATAGAGCTATCCAGCCATATAATATGAAACATAGAAATGTTTATTGAAAAAGATACAAGATACAAGAAACATTGTACATAGGACAATGATGCCTCAGTCCCCTTCAAAGTAGGTACCCTGGGACCTCATACAGTTTTCCCAATCACCATCAGCTGCCCCGTCCTATTTTACTGAATGTTATCAGTGTTCTGAAATATCTTCCCTTTCAAAGGTGATTTTAGTTTTGGGAAAAGCCAGAGGTTGCAGGGTGCCAAATCTGGGCTGTAGAGGGGCTGAGTCACCTGGGTGATTCCATGTTTCACCAAAAATCTCTTCCAAAGACAGGAACCATGAGCAGGCTCACTGTCACAATAAAGCTGTCAGTCACCAGCTTCCCATAGCTGTGGCCTTCTGAATCATCTGAGCATAGTTTCTCTGGAGGAATGTTCAAGTTTAAAGCAAAATTTCATGCAGATTTGCTGCTGTACTTGCTCAGTCATTTTGAATGTGATGGCCACACATGCTCACTCAGTGGCCCTCCCTGGAAGGAAACTGTTTTGCATGTTTGGAGGTAACTCTTTTTGTATTTTTGCAATTAAAGATCATTCTCTATTTCCAACTTAGTAACCTCTCTGTACACAGGCCTGTGGGTAGAGCTGTCATTATCTTGCTGTCTTGCACACTCGTGGTGTGTAAGTACGGCAGTCACTGCTATAGACTACCTAGATTTTTTTCCTGTAATTTTAAAGCAACAGAATGATAACAGTGTAATAAAAAAATATCTTAGGCAGATTTTGAAGTTTATAATCCATGCTTCACTAGCCTTTGTTCAACATCTCTTCTCAGTTTTGACAGTATGTTCACTCCATATGCACACAGGGTCCCGTGTCTGCTTTCTGAAGCATGGCTTAATCAAAGGGTGTGAATTTTAGAGTAAAACAATTTTAAATTCCAATCCTAGCATGGGTACCTTCTCTTGATATAATATTGGACGATTATTTTACCTGGGTTTTAGTCTCTGCATTTCTAAAATGCAAGTAATATTTTTAATCTTATTGTAGGCATTAAAGAGAGTAGATGACAATGTTATAGCAAATGATGCCATGTTTAAGTATCTCGATCAACCAAGCTTTCCATGGGGCCCTCTTCCTGTCAGCTCAGTGTCTTACCTGAACTGTGCTCCCCAACTGCCTTTCCTCAAACCTTTCCATCCTGAGTCATGTTGGCTGACAGCCTTGCTCATTGGTTAGTTATAATATCTGAAAAACACTTGTTCTGGTTTTAATGGCCTAGAATATATAGCTGCTAAATATAAGGATTATATATTATTTTTAAAAATTTAAATAGAGAAACTAATCTAACATAAGCATTGAAATAAAGGTGATATTTTTTAAAATACTTTATTTATTTATCTTTAGAGGGGAAGGGAAGGAGAGAGGAAGAGACACATCAATGTATGGTTGCTTCTCCTGCATCCCCTGCTGGGAACTGGCCCCTGCCGGGAACTGGCCTGCAACCAGGGATGTGCCCTGACTGGGAATTGAACCGTGATCATCTGGTTCTCAGGCCCGCGCTCAATCCACTGAGCTACGCCAGCCAGGGCTAAAGCTGATATCTTAATAAAAGAAAAATAGGGGCCTGGATATGCCTTAAATTGTACAGTTTATAGCCACTGTTTTTTATCCCCAGGCCTTTACTCAAATTAAAGTGCATGTGTGTGTGTGTGCGCACATGTATAACACTGGTTATAAAAACACATTTATATTTTTGAGAATACCTGCACTAAGACAATTTGAGGAGTAAGTAAGGAAAGAGGAGGGATAGTATTTGGTATTAAAAAATAAGTCTAATATCAAGTTTTCAATTCTGACTCAAAGATGGTCACTGAACAAAGCAGAGAAGGTTCAAGGAGCCCAGTCAGGAATTCTTGCTTTGGCTTTTGGTCTCATAAAAAAGATTTCGATATTTTTAACGTAAAATAAAAATTGGAAAATAAAATGTAAGCCTTTAAAAGGCAAAAGATACTTTCAAATCAGAAGCATACATTCTTATGACATAAAGTCAATTTTCCTTGGCATCTGAAAGTTACCTGAACTATGGTATTATATACATTTTTGAAGTATTGAAATGTTGACATGTACCATCAAACATTGCTAATTCTCATTTCTCTAATATAATAATTCAATAGTTCCCATAAAATTCTCAAATGTCTCAATCCTTCTCCTTGAAAATATCTCAGGAAGGATTTTGCAATAAAGTACTTAAATGTTTTAAGATTTGTAGTTACTTCAATGTAATTCCTCATATTCTATAATAGAATATATTCAAAACAGATTATAAACTGAACTTGGTTTGAAAGTTTGAACAAATATGTTGGTTGCATTCTTACAAATAATGGTCATACCCAATGAATTAAGTAGACATTAAATAGTTAGTAAAAAAAAACCAAAATCAACTACCTGATTTTTCTTTAATATAGTTTGTTTATTTTAATTCTTCAATTGTGTTTTAAAAAATGATTATTTCACCAGCCTTTGGATCATTGCTTTTAAGTATAATAATATGTATTTCTTTAATAAGCAAAAATGATTAAAATTAATAAGCAAAATGATTTTAAATGATCTCTAGCTTATAGACTAATTATATCAAAATCCCTCTCCTCCGTTTTCTTTTTTTAATTTTATTTATCTTTAGAGGGGAAGGGAAGGAGAGAGGAAGAGAAACATCAATGTGTAGTTGCCTCCCATGTGTCCCCTGCTGGGAACTGAACTACAATCCAGGCATGTGCCCTGACTGGGGATCAAACCAGGACCCTTTGGTTCGCAGGCCCGCGCTCAATCCACTGAGCTACACCAGCCGGGTTCCTGTGTTTTCATTTGATGTGCTTTAATCTACACACAGTATAAATTACCTGAATCCTGGCTTGTCTCTCCCTGAGGGTATAGTGTTAACACTATCTACATTCAAATTCCACAACATGGAATTGACAGGAATTAGGAAAAAATACAAACTGGTTGTTTTTAATATATATTTTTAAAGTTTTGTAGATTTTCAGAAAAATTTGTGAGTTCTCTTTTCCTAATTTCTGAAATATATACCCATTTTCCACTGCTAAATGACAACTCTTAGTAAGTACATGAATTTTTGCCAAAATTAAATTCACAAAGCATACTAAGGACCCACCTCACTTACTCATTGTTCAAATACAATACTTTGTGACAACTAACTCACAGTAGAATGAACCATAAATAACTTTTATCTAACAGTCATTATCATTCTTCTGACCACCTGGGCCATTTGAAATTTTGTTTTTTAATATGGACATTTGTATATTGCCTAAAGTAATGCAAACAAAGTGAAAGGATGTCTCATTTCATAGGTACAGCATTCTTATCCTGTGGCAATTTCAAATTAACAGAGTACTAGACCCAGCTATCTACTGTATTCTTTGTGGGAGGTTACTTTAAATGGTGAAACACATTTTCATGGCAACTTAACCAGAAAATGAAGGTGGTTTGTTGTGGCTTTTGACTGAATATAAAGGGGTGACAATGGTTAACAACTTATACAGGTCACAGGTGCACAATTTTACAACACATGATCTATATACTGTGTTATGTGTTAACCACCGAAAGTCAAGTGTCTTTAAGTCACCACTGAACCCCCTATACCCTCCTCCACCTTCCCTTCCACCCCCCCTCCCAGCAATTAGACAGTTTTAATAAAGAGTCTAACACCTTATTGTAAGGATAGATTTAAATTAGAACTGTATTTCCTTTAAACAGGATTGCTTTTTCCATAGTTGGCTAAAATATCTTCTATCTGCCTTGATGTTATGATTATTTTTGTCCTAAACATTTTATTATAAAATAAGCTCAAATCTATGGACAAGTTATTAGGCCAGTAGAAAATTCAGGTATGTATTATTTTTTAACCAATGTATACCAAATATAATCAATAAAAAATAAAAATGTATAAAATACTCTGCTTACTAAAATAGCATGCTGCAGATCAAGGTAGATAGATAAATAGGCAGATAGATAGACTGACAAACAGGCCTGGGAGTCAGTAAGTATTACAGGTCATCTTTAGTAATCTGTTATTTGGAATGAATTGTTAGGAATACTCAATATGAAGTTCTCAAAAATAATTACAGTACTTGATCTTCACAGGAGAAACAAATTATTTGGTGAAGTAAAATTTAACATTCATTTCCAAAGCTAAATTTCTGTATGTGGCTTATACTAAGATGTGTAGGATTGTCATGCTTCATGTGTGTACACAATTTTACAAAGTAAAGATTTCTATATACCTTTCTATATATCTGTACAGAGGTGGAAACTCAATATGTTAAAATAGGTCTCAAATTATAAGAAGTAGTGAGGTTTCAAACTATTTACCTATACAGACCTCGTGCATATCTATCTATCTATCTATCTATCTATCTAAAAGGTCTTACTGGAAAATGTCCAACCATTGTTAATAGAACAAGAATGCTTTCCATGACATCCATGCATCCCGGCAGCCAAGAAGTGTGGACTGGAATACACATGCATGAACAAAGTCAACGGAGGCAGTAGACGCCATTTAGTGAGCATGTGTCCCGTGTGGCCATTGTATTCAAAATAACTGAGCAAGTAGAGAAGTAAATCTGTATCAATTGTTGCATTAAGCTTGAATATTCCTCCATGGAAACTATATCCAGATGATTTAGAAGGCTGCCACTATGGACAACTGGTGACTGGCAGCTTCACCACAACAATGCACCACCTCATGTATCATGTCTCATGCAGAGTTTTTTGGTAAAACATCAAATCAACCAGGTGACTCATCCCCTCTGCAGCCCAGATTTGGCAACTTCTGGCTTTTCTCAAAACTCCGTTGAGAAATCACCTTTGAAAGGGAAGAGATTTTAGACCACTGATGACATTCAGGAAAATAGGACAAGGCAGCTGATGGCGACTAGGAGACCTGTGCAAGGTCCCAAGGTGCCTACTTTGAAAGGGAATGAGGCATCATTATCCTATGTACAATGCTTCTTGTATCTTGTATCTTCTTCAATAAATATCTCTATGTTTCATAACAAACATAGCTATTCAGCTATGTAACATGGCTGGATACATTGTGGACAGATAACTATATATATAATTAATATATATATAATATATTGTATATATTATATATATATTATTATTATTATTACCAGACATTGTCAGGTTGCTAAAACGAGAAGAGAGTGTTCCTAAAGAGGTAAACTGATGAACTACCTGACAGAAATAGCTCCACTGTGTCTAAGGATATTATTCATGATAAAATTATAATTACAATTTTCTTATCTGGAAAAATCAATCAAAAATAGTAGGCCATTGTTTAATGAGCTAATCAATCTTTGTATAGAATGTGAAAGGGATCTAAAGCTAACAAAACTCCTGTAAGTTCACCAGTGCAACTGTTGGTGAGTAGACATTTCTTTTGTATTGTAATCATATCTTTAAAAATATATTTTATAATCCACACTTTACAATTAAGTGGAAAATATGTCTGATTGAGAGACAGCCATGTTAACTCTTACAACTTGTGACTCCATCCTGGTGTCATTATACCTCAGGAAACTTCTTTTTTTAAAGATTTTTATTTATTTATCTCTAGTGGGGAAGGGAAGGAGAAAAGGAGAGAAATATCAATGTATGGTTGCCTCTTGTGCACCCCCTGCTGGGAACTGGCCTGCAACCCAGGCATGTGCCCTGACTGGGGATCGAACTGCAATCCTCTGGTTCACAGACCCATGCTCATTCCACTGAGCTACACCAGCCAGGGCCCCAAGAAACTTCTTCTATGTTTTCTTACATTAACCAATCAATGCCCTATTTAATCTTCTCCTTTACAAATATTTTCTTGATCTTTATATCTGAAATATATATGCCTCTACACACATGTATGTATATATGTGTGCATGTATACATATATGCACATGTATGTATATGTATACATATCTGCATTTTTGGACTCAGAGTTTGCTTCATTTGTATTACTATCTATATAATTATTTAAATATTTAATTATATATGATTTTAAGATCCCTCATATTTTTGTATTACTGTTACATATTTTTGTATAATCATGCCTTATCTCTAAATTTGTATCTTTCTATAGACAAAAGCTCTGCAAACTACTTCCAAAAAATTATCTAGTAAAGAGCAAAAAACACAGTTTATTCTCAACAAATATTCCAAAATTGACAAAGGGAAGTGGTTAAGAGGGTAAAATAGAAACAAAAACAAAGAAGAAAACCAGAAATAAGTCAAGAGCACTTTGAAAGGCTCAGATCCTATCTAGTTTCCTCTTTGAAGTTTTTCTTGATGGTTCAAGACAGTGACCCTCTTCAAGAACTACCTTAGTAGATGCTATCAATCCAAAACACTTGAGCACTGCTTTGTCTTACTTATACTATTCAGCTTTTTACTCTTCTTTTTAGTCCACAATTCCTAGTATAATGCTGGAATAGAATAGCGGCACAGAGGGTGCTAATTTGTAGAATCATGGCTCTGTTCTATTATATAGAAGGTTTAACAATTGGTTGGAGAAGGGGAGAAGGATTACAGAAATTCTTATATTGCTCTTATTTAAAAAACATTATAAGGGATTTGGTGCTCAGTGAGAAACTTGGAAACTATGGAGAGGCTCTAGAGTAATGATTAAAAAGAGGTTTCTTGAATCAGAACATCTGTGTTCCTATTATAGCATAATGAAGTTACACATTTTGCAGAACCTCTCTGTGGCTGAGCCCCCTTAATGTTGATATATTAGTAGATATCCCAAAGGGCTGTTGTGAAGATTAAATAAATTACTACATATCATCATGTAGAACAGGGTTTCTAAACAGAGCACACTTGGCACCGGCAACCCTTTGTGGCAGGAGGCTGTGCCGCACGTTGCACAGTGTATGGCGGCGTCCTGGGACACCACCTACCAGCTCGATGCCTACAGCACCTCTGGCCCCTGTCAGGACACTCGTAAATGTCTCTAGATATTGTCAAATTGCCAATTGGAGGAGCAAAATCTCTCAAATTGAGAACCACTGGTCTAGACTTTATAGTGCATTATGAAAAAAGCTAATGTATTATATATTACTACCAGCTTAAGAACTGAAGTTTAAAAATCTGAAGGTTAAAAAGTCTATAATGTGAACCTTAATTTGTAGACTATAGTTTCAAAATAAAAATGAAGATTTTTTTATTAGTTGGACAGTGGTGATACAATTATAGAATGCTACAATTAAATTTACCTTAATAAATATTTACTTAGGGGTTCCAGAATTTTAAAAAATGTGAAGGCTTCCCAGTTAGAGTGCATTTATATATGTCATACATAATATATGTTAAAATATTGACTTACTTTGGCACACAAAATATATATATATAGGGTTATAGCAGATAAAAACAGTAATTTAGGAGTTTATTTGTTAATGCAGTTCATGTTACTCTAAGTTAGTGGTAATTAATAGGGTAATTCTTGAAGTAAATAACACCTTTTCAAAAATGATTTTGTAGTAAGATATGGTTGAAGGGAAAGAGGCCAATGGTAGGGTTAAGGAGAACATTTAAGAGTGTATTAGGGCTTGACTGATAAAAGAAAGTGAGAGAAGTAAAGCTTTCCAGGACATGGTCTCTACTCCCAGCTACAGACGTGCCTTCCTGGGGCATCACAGCTTGGTGTAGAAAGCTTCACATTCATTTCAGATATGCTTGCATATGATAAAAACACATACCTTTTTATTTTTCTTACCTCCTATTTTGTACAATTTGGTTTAAAAACTCAGATAACTACTATTGAAAGGGAGGAAAAAACCTCAAGCAGAGGCTGACCAAATATAACTAACAAGGGCCAACGATCTTACTACATACTCCTCTCCCACTTTGATCTTCTGCTACAGAACAAGAATTAGTTCTGTATGAACAACACAAAGATTATGCTTTACATGCATTTTATGTCACTCCTTCCCCAAATGAGATGTTTGTTGTGTCTTGATTGCATCTGATCTAGTATCTAATGAATAATTCAATTAGTTTATATAAGGAATATTAGTCTGAAATGTTAATTAATTAAAGCATTTTCAGATTTTTCATTATTAGTGTAATTAATTTAAGGTTTATATATTCTATATGTTACTTATTTATTTGTATTACTTTATTTCTTGGCAAACTTTGGGAGAAGAAAAAAGATAACTGGGGCCTAAATGTAAAAGGGAAAAAAGAAAACTTGAAAAAAAATAGTAATATCATAGTTGGATAGGAGCCTAAAACCTGCAATACAATTCAAATTCAGAATTTACAATAATGTAAGTTCCAGCTTTCTACTGATAAACCCCCTGCCCCTCTAAGACTTTAACTAAAAGTGATTTGGAGACAGAGGGAGTTTTGAAGAATATATGCAAGATAAGTTAGAAAGTTTCATGAATAACAGCGAATACAATAATGAATCCTCCAAAATAGTAATAATAACTCTTCAAGGATTCCCCAAGTTCATCATCTCAGAAGATTATTAAACGTTGTGGACGAGCTTTCAAGTAAAAATAACCATGTAAATTGACAACATTTCCCATGGCTGCCAAAGGTACTTTTACAGAGACAAACTTGAAATAACTTTCCCTTCATTTTATCAATCCCGAAGGTGATCAGAAAAGTTCTATTATCATATTTTGAATAAATTTAATAAAAAATAGACAAGACATCATGAAAAGTAAATTCAAGACACAGGAAATAATGAAGAAAATAGATTTTTAGGGCATGTATACACACACATACATATGTATACACATATACACATTAGACAAAGACTGTACCTTTATTGAATCAGCACTTCATCTAGATGCAACCACAAGAAAAGAGTTGTTGTTTTTTTAAATCCCTGAAATTTCTTCCTGCGGAAATTGCAGGGAACATTATGTGGTTGTAAAATTTCCTGCTAAGCATCTTATAGCAGAGGCTTTATGTTTAGTGGTTTTATTTCTTTATAAAGAATTGCAGCCAAATGGATCCTACTATTAGAAATTCAATATTTCCTAAGCTATATTCACAAAATTATATCTAATGCTTAAAATATGAAGCATTAAGTTATACTTTTTCAGATGATTTTACCATATTATTCAAATTAATATCACCATCTCCATAGTCTTATCTGGTAGGAAAACATTCACATGCTCCTTGTACTAAATTATTTTGACTTTCCTATAAAGAGATAAAAATATCTGTCCCTATTAAAGAAGTCCTAAATATCATGTTTTTTTCATAATGGTGAAATTTATTAATTTTATATATTATAGATGTCTCATAGATTATAAGAGAATAACTTGAAATTCAGGAGAGAATTACAGACTGAAAATTAGCAAAGACATTTTATCTGTCGAACAAATATTTATTGAGTACCAAAGAAGCATTTGTTATACAGCTTTCCAAATCTTCTCAGTACTGCTACCACCCCAACATAACAGAAGCCAGAATTCCCTTTGTAGAAATAATTATCCTAAACCCCAGGTAAATATGACTTGTAGTCAATTCCCTAGAAATAATTAGTACAGCCTAATAATACCAAGTCACTAAGGGTATTCTGAAAAGTCAGTAACACCAATAAAATTAACCTACTGACTTGGCATAGTGCCTAGAGGTTAATGCCTGTGGCATTAAAAGTAAAAGAGAGAGAGAGAAAGAAACAGAAAGAAGAAAGACTAAATTGAAGGAAGAAAAAAAGAAAAAAAAGCAAAGGGAACACACACACAAAAAAAGATTAAATTGAATAAATTTCTACTCCTGAAAGGACCATTAATAAAATCTGGTTAGAAACAAAACTCTAGTTTAGAAACTAGAGAAGTAAAATAGAAGACAGATTCCATATTTATTTAATACATACTATATACAAATTCACTTGCTCTCTTAAATGTATATTCTTTCAATATTTTAAATGTATCCTTTAAACTAGTTTTAGGTATATGCAGCATTTCCTCTAATTTAAATACGAATGTCTGACAGTTGGTACATATTAACAATGCCCAGATCTAATGCAGAAATTTTGGACATATTTTAAAGTGGGTTTCCTATCTTTATTTTACAAATCAAGGAACTAGCACTCACTGAAGTAGAGTTAAATATTTCACAAAGCCTTCTCATCCTATTATAAAGGTTACATACCAGAATTAAACTTTTCAGGAGGGTATATAAAGAAAGTTCAAATTCTCTCAGATATGCAAAATTCTTCTTAACCTCACCTACTTTTCCTAAATGGGGACAAGTTCTACAGACTTGTTTAAAACTTGAAAACATTATTTAAAATGTAAGTGTTCACTTCTGCTAACTTTTCTGGTTTAGCAGACTAGGAATAACAACTGCAACTTGTAAGATATATATTCTTCTATATCTCATTATCCTACTCAAGCAACTGAAATATCATTGGAATTCTTGAATAATATAGAGATAAAATCCTGTGCCTTTCATTGTCGTCGTCATTCATTGGTAGTACCTGGTGGTCTTCAGTGGAAAAAAATACCAGGAGACAAGAAAAAAGCGTTGTTAAAAGTCTGAGAAACTATCAGGTTTTGCTACTGCCTAGCCCATGCCTTTGGAAAATTCAATAATATACTGAAGAGATAAGAAATTAACATTTATTGAGAACCTTCTATGTACCAGAAAGCATTGCCCATTTCACAGAGCTTTTACTAAATTAAATGAAATACTGCAAATATAAAAACCGTATTGCAATATTGCACAATGTAAGTTGTTATAATAATGATGGCAATTATTATCATTACAATATTACAGGTCTGTCCAGGGCTACTGCACAGATTACTTCATATGAAGATTGTGCCCAACTCTATAATAATCAAACAAAATTAAAAGGCGCTCTCAGAAATATACCTAGATATGAAGATGGATTGAATTAAGCAGTTACTTAGTATTTCCATTAAAAAGATGAAAATAACATGTATCTCATGCACACATTTTTTTGTATACAGTGCACTAGGCTCTGCCCATCACATGGGACACACAATTTTAATGTGAAAAAGCTTCTCTGTAACCAGCTGATAAGGCTTCCTGTTCAGCAGGCACACACATTTTCCACGCAAGTCATTCCCCTCCTATACTCAATCAATTAATTCAGTCTGATAAGGAATGTTAATATCACTTTAGTGTAAACAGGCATCTGTTAATAGATCTTTCCAGATACCTGGCACACGCAGAAGTGCTGATGGAGGCAGTGATGCTTCAGGCAGTATCTTGAACGACTGTAACAAAATGCAATATGTTTCAAACACTTTTAAAATCTCCCTACAGTATGATGTCTGGATACTAATACAGAAAGGGTTCCAAGAGATTAAAAATTATGTGAGAGTAGATGAATGTCACAAAGCTATTTATAAGTAGGACCTACAAGAAAAAGAAACTATGACACAAGGAAAATAGTAAAGATGGAGAAACTGAAAATGCTATTTTAAGCAGATGCTCCTTTAGCGTGCCCGTCTTTGTGATCTATTACTCAGGGACTAGGCTTATTCTTTCAGTGTTTAGAAATGTTATAGATGGAAAGGCATATATATTTCGATCTTGACCCATTTGCTTCATTTACACCAAGGCTGACTGGCAAAATGACAACTAGTATTTAGAAAAAGAGTGTTGAGTGAGATCTCTTGCTAAGTTTCATTTCATAGGGCAGAAATCCTATGATAAACAGCTATTTGAAAGCCAGAAAGAGAAACGAGGCAATGCCCTTCAGTGCCTAGTTTTCTTTATCTTAATTACAGTAATATAAAGAAATATTTTCATGTTTTTTATACCACCGATTTATAGTGATGCATATGACTTGGCTCAAAATCTGATCCTTGAGATATTTCAGCTATTTACTGGAATCTGGAATATTGTAAACTGTTTTCCTATCTCTCCTCATTAAAATGAAAATTGGATGAAAGCCATATCATTTGCACTGTGTCACACATCAGAATCTAGATAAATCATCACATTGAAACATGAATGCTTGCTTACCTGAGTCTGAGGCTAAAGATGTGGTAGTTTAACATTTTAATTTCTTGGCTTTCTAATCAATTGTCATTGTCTGGTGCAGTGTTGGGTGAGATGGTAGACCATGTGGCCAAAACATTACCTATATTTTCCTTTAAACAGTCACATTTTGGTATCTATATTCACAGCACTTCCTTTCATTATAATTTTGATATTTTATCTAATTTAAGAACAATTATAATTTTCACATGAAAAGATATTATTCAAAACTCTAAAATCCTTCATATACAAAATTTTTATTTTTAACTCTCTGATGGTAAACCAGGGCAATTTTATATTGACCACTTAGCAACATAAAATTCTGCTTTCTCATAATATTTTCCTCATGGATGAAAATCACTAACATTGGTTGCTGAACATAATAATTTCTAGTTAACTAGTTCAAGTTTATAGTAGACAACTCAAATATTACAATAAAAAGTGAAGACTTATCTTGAGTTCTGTTGATAATATACAATTTTTAAAGTCACTTTTTAGGAAACAGTGAAATGAGAAATCTACAAATTTTGCATTAAGCTTTATAAAAGTAATTTTACTTTGATGGTCTAAAATATGAATATGCAAATCACACATTTTCATTATTATTAATTTAGACATTACTAATTAAATTTAACTAGTCTGAATTTAATAAAATTATGACAAGTTAGTATTAAATATTTTAAATTTGAAAAAGTAAATTATATTTTAGTTAAATTCAAGAGAAAATCAAGATACGGAATTGAAAAGATGAAGCAGACTTGTAAAGGACACAGTGTTCTACTTGGCAATGGAAGGCACTCAAAGAGGAAACTTTAACATTTAACTAATGACAAGTTCAGAAATAAGTGTCAATGGTCTGAGATGAAAGCCATGATGTTGAAATATAGGGCCTGATAAAATAAAAAAATATACATTAAGAAATAGGGAGCTAGGACATAGGAACCTTATATAATATGGGTATATAATCACTTGGCAGTGAGGGAGAAGGGCAGAGGGAGAAGGGAGATAGGGCAGAGTCAAGATTTTTAACTCACAGGTTTAATGCATATCAATCCTATTTTTAAAAAATGAATGGAGAGGACAGTTTGTCATTGTGTAATTTTACTGTTTTTTGCTTACTCTTATTTTAATTTACCCTGCCAAGAGAATGAAAAATAAAGAATTTACTTGAACAAATAGACTGCAAGCTGCATATGCTGTCTCCTCAGATACGTGTTAGTCAGAAAAATTAGTGAACCACTCAGGAATCAGATTTTGCCAGAAATTAGAGGTCATATAAGTCATATGTATGGACAAAAGTCTCACATGGGAGCCAGAAGACCAGGAAAAGAAAAAGACAGAAGGTATAAATTTGGTTACTTCATCTTTTAAGATTCAGAGGAAAAGATCACTCTTAAGAAGGAGAGAGTAAAGAAGTTTGATTAGCCCCCAAAAGGAGGTGATGGTGAAATCAAAGAGTGTTGAATAGAGGGAAGGGCCAAATATTGCAGGGGTATGAAGTAAAAGGTCACTGACTTGGAAATTAGTAAGTAATTGGTACCTTTTGAGCTTTTTTTCTCTTTTTCTCCTAAATGCTGGTGGAAAATGGAAACCATAGTGCTGTGCATTGATGCATCAATTAAAAGTGATTAAGTCAAAATATTAGAAATGCTAAAATCAGTTGTGGTTTGAGAGGACAGCTTGTTCTCAAGAAGAGGGAAAGTTTTGTGTTAGCAGTGTTGTATTTATCTAACTTTGTACTTTTTTTGCTACATTTTCACAAAACAGGTGTAATCCTATAAATATTTTTTATTTGAGCTGGATTATTTTTCTGTCAATCTGATTAATTTCATAGTTTTACTTTTAATAATTTTTAAAAATAAAATTCACTGAATTATGACAAATTTATTTCTGGGATCTCCTTCATTTTATTCTTTCACTATTTCTATATATAAGCCACATCAATGCTTTGGAAAGCCAGATACTCTAGTGACTCTGTGCTGTATTTCCAGTTCATCATCAGTATTCACCTGGGAACAAAGTCAGTACTTAGAGTTGAAGAAAATTATAATACCAAGTGTTTAGATATTTAAGTAGATAATCCAGTATTAATGCACTTTTTTAGATACTGCTATACACTAGCAGTTGAAAACAGGTAGAAGAAACATTTGTTCCTTCTTTTAAAGATCATAAAATGTAGTTGTTTTAGAAACATTTCACTAAGTGGTCTAAGTAAAATAAATGTGTAAGGTCAAGTTGATAATATATTAATACAAATATATGTAGTACTGTTTTAGTTAAAATTTGTTTTAGCATCTTAAAAAGAAGTTGAACAGTAAAAGTACACTATTAACACTACGATACAAACATTTTTGTCAAAATCTCTCCTATTGTGCCTCTCCCCTGAGGGGCAATTGCTATGCTACACTATCCTGCAGTGAATATCTCCCATTGAAATCCACCTAAATTACTCTGATGTCCACCTGCCACCTTTCAGATGGAAGCCAGAGATACCGGGAGACATCATTAGCACTAATGACGTGAGGCTGCTTTTTGTTGAAACCTATGCCCTTTAAAGACCAAACTACCTGAGGAAGTTTTGATAACTTGAAAAAAATGATAGAAAATTATCCAGCATCTGATCCAGTAGAGATTTGATTACAAGTTCTTGACTAAGCAAATCAACATAAAAGGGTTTCTTCTATCCTACCAGAAATGATGAAAAATCTAGGCCTTCAAATTATTTTTGTTTGCTTCAAAAGTAAATATACAGTATTATTGTAGTCATAGCTCATACGAAATCACTTAGTTTTCTTCACACGTGAGGGAAATGAAGGTCATATTTTATCAAGATATTTTTAAAACTCATTCGCGGATGCACACACTTGTAAAGAAATAAATTATATGTGTTAAAATATTCTGGCTGAGTACATTGCATGTGGCCATAAGTACATGGAGTCCCTAAATATACCACTGGAATGAATAGTATTTATCCCACGTTACTCTCTCTCCTCACCTTACCTGAAGGCATGATATCTTTCTATGTATTAATAATTGTAAAATAATTCCCTTAATTGGATTCATTGACTCAATCAACTGCTTGAATTTTAGTTTGTACTCTGAGTCTTCATCGTTGGAAGACCATGTGAAAAACATTTCCAGTAGCAATTTCCAAACCGCAGCAAGATCAGAAAAACATGTTTCTTCAATATCAAAATTTATTTAAAATCATTAACCTAATTAACATTTTCACCTGGCCTTCATTTAATGTGCAAACAGCCAGTTGACGACAATAATTACTCAACTACAAACTAAGTAGTCAATTAGATACACAATTACTCAATTTGCATGCACAAAAGTCAATTTTATCATTTAAAAAGTTATTCCTGAACATTATATATAATATAAATGTAAAATTTAGTCTGTAATCAAATCATGTAACCTTTCCAACCCTCTTTTCCAAATCATCATTTAAAGACATTTTCTCATACTTATTATTAAAATATCTGCCTCATATTATGAATAATAGAGGGATGATGTAGGTATTTTAAGAAAATAATGGCCCTGGCTAGCATAGCTCAGTGGATTGAGCACAGGCCTGCGAACCAGAGGATCACGGTTCAATTCCCAGTCAGGGCACATGCTTGGGTTGCAGGCCACTTCCCTACAGGCCAACTCCCAGCAGGGGACGCACAAAAGGCAACCATACATTGATGTTTCTCTCCTTCCCCTCTAAAGATAAATAAATAAATAAAATCTTTTAAAAAAAGAAAATACGATTATTATGCATATATATGTCATACATTAAATACAGGATGAGGCTCTATGCAAGATTTATTCCATACGTAATGCAAAGGTTAAGTCTCACAGGGGAATTACATTAAGAACCAGCAGGGGAAAATAATGTGCATATATCTATTATAGTATATAACCAACTTTCTACATATGAAATAAAGTTTTCTGTAGAAAGTATTGAAAATGTTGAGGGTGTTTGACAGGACATTAATAATGATCCATTGGCTCATCCAATGATTCATATGTATCTATCATTTACTTGCTGTGAAGGAAATACTGTGGGAATAAAAATCATCTAATTCACAGATTTTTGCATCATATTAGTCATGTTACTTGCAAACTAGCAATAGATCTGTCACCTTTATTTGTCTAGAAAGTTTGAACTTTTACAACTTTTTCATGGCACAGAAAACTCAATGCATAGAACTCAGTTTAGGACTCCAGAGTACTTGTTTTACATGCAATTTTAGTTTTTTAGGAAGAACAATTTTCACTTTAAAGTAACATACATATTTCACTTCATTTTTTATTTAATAGGGATTGGAAAGATTGTAAGTCAAATTGCTCCAAATTGATGGACCCAAGTTGCATCCCGAATGATTTTCAATAAGTCACTTCCAGATCCCATTACTTAAAAGATCAAGCTTATGAACTCATTGAAGAAATTGCTATCCCACTGTACCAGGGCTTTCCATAAGCTTTCATCTAACCAGCTCTGAGGCTCTCTAAAACATTTCTCTCTAGTGCATCATATTTTTTAATTGGAATACTTAATTCTCCCTATATTACACAACTAAACTCACTAGACAACCCAACATCTGACTTTTTCATCAGGAAATTTGAAAGCCTTCATTTTTCGTGACCCAGAACTATAAAATAAGCTTGCATCCACTATTCCACTACCGATCTGTTTTATATCTGCAACTATTTTTTGGTAAGGCAGTTGACTGTATCCCTGATACAGATCCCACTTTTGTTCAAGATGCATTTTATTCTTTACCTACTAATTTTTCCATTATCTTCCCATATTGATTTTTTTCTTAAATTCTAATTTTTAAAGATTTTATTTATTTATGTTTAGAGAAAGGAGAAGGGAGGGAGAAAGAGAGGGAGAGAAACACTAGGTGCCTCTGGTGCAGCCACAACTGAAAACCTGACGTGACATGTGCCCCTGGATAGGAATCAAATGGGAAACCCTTTGGGTCACACAGACCAACACTCAATCCACTGAGCCACACTAGCCAGGGCAATTCTAGCTTAAATTCTTATGTGGTTACATAGTATATCTTATCTAACGTAAATCATTCTATATCCATTGTGGTTTGTTATATGGCACAGGTATAGTCAACTTGGGTATGATAAATATCCCATGTATATTTCAAAGGAATGTGTAGTCTGCTTTTGTTAGTGGACTATCAATTAGGTAAACTAGTATATAATGTTGCTCAAGTCTTCTCAATTCTTGCTAATTGTCTGCTACTTGCTCTGTCAATTATGTGAGAATGATATTGAAATCTCCAACTGTAATTATGAATTTATATATTTATCCTTACAGTTCTATCAGATTTTAATTTTTGTAGTTTGAAGCTTTGTTAGAATGGTCTAAGTGTTCAGTACTTTTCGGTCTGAATAAATTTAGCCCCTTAGAAAAGAAAATTATATTCTTTGACACTGGTAAAACCTTTTTTTTTTAATTGATTGATTTTAGAGAGAGAGACATCAATTTTCTGTTCCAACTATTTATGCATTCATTGGTTGCTCCTTTTATGTGCCCTGACCTGAAATTGAACCTGCAACCTTGGTTTATGGGGACAATACTCGAACAAACTGAGCTATTTGGCCAGGGCTTATAACCTTCATTCTATAATCACATATCTGACATTAATATAATGACTCTAGCTTTCTTGTGATTTCTCACATCATAGTAAATTGTCTCTCATGTTAATGCTTTTGACCAATTTTGTTTCTTTCCTGTAATGTACATTTAAAACAATCATTTCCACTTTTAAGTGTAAAAATCCTTAAATATTTACTATTCATAATTTTAAAAATTATCTTCACACAAGGACACTTTTTTATTGCTTTTCTGAGAAAGAGGAATGGAGAGGAACATTGATGGGAAAGAGAAGTAACAATTGTTTGCCTCCTGTGTGTAACTGCACCTGGGATTGTATGTGCCCAACCTGAGACCAAACCCAGAAAGCAGGTATGTGCTCTGACCATCAAATCTGGAACCTTTTGGTTACACAATGGTGCTCCAACCAACTGTGCCACACTGGCCAGGGCTTATTATTCATCTTAATACAAAAATTGATTATAATTGAGTAGGTAACTAACTGGCAAACACAAAACATAGATAATTTAAAAATATATCATATGTGCTAATGTTATTTACACAAAAGCATTAGGAATCTAGTGAAGTACTAATGAATTCACTGAGGCATGTGACCAAAAATATTTCATATCATTTCATTTTAAAACAGACTCGGTCAATAATAAAGTGTAATATTTGCACTGCAAAAGCCAAAATAAAAACGTGTTACATATTACATATTTTCATGTCCTCAATTTTTCATAATAGCTTTTTCAATCCTAAGGTTTTGACATTTTCTAAAAAAGAAAGAAAATACTTGATAGTATATTGTATAATTGCTTTAAATAGTCTTCGGTGAAATAACACTGCATTAAAAAATTAAAAGGCTAACAATGATTTTGAAATCTTATTTACTTGTACCAACATTGTGGGCTGAAGCCTAAAACCTCATTACTTATCTTTGAACACTTTTCTATATCCTACTAAAGCTGCTTTTTCATTCTAGAAATGTTATTCCTATGAATTCAGATTTTGTCTTTTTATTTTAACATATCCATTCTCATAATTTTATTCAATCAACTTGTGTCTAATAAGTGTTTAAAAATTGATCTTTGCTGGTAAAAATATGACATTAATTTTGTATTATCTATGGTAGGGAACAAACATAATCCTACTATACAATATTATGATTTTATGTAAATATCACCTCAAATTCACTGTAAAATTTCAGAGTTGTTTTTTAATAGTTAATAAGCCAGGATATATTTATAAGACAGCCTTTTTGGAAATAATCTAGGTATATTTTAACTTTTTATCTAAAATATAAATTTCTGTATTCACATTAGAAAATGTGCACTGGGCAATTTAAAGAGGAATACACAGAAAAGTAAATGTGCATATGCCAGTGTTGCTAGGGTTGTTGAAGGACAGCAATGAAATTTTAAAATGTGTTTGCCATCTTTTAAAACATTTTTTAAATTTTTAAAAAAATATTTGTGACTGTTTATTATTGAAGTAGCGGAAAAATATGTAGAAATAAAAAGGTAGGTTTAAAAAAAGGTTTTTGTTTCATTGTTGTTCAGTAACAGTTGTCCCCATTGCTCTCTACTGCCCTGCCCACCCCTTCCCACATACAATCCTCCCCCATTTTGTCCTTGTCCATGGATCCTTAATACAAGATCCCTGACATGACACTGCCTCTTCTTTCCCTCATTATCCCCTCTCCCTTACCCTATGTTCACTGTCTTCTTTGTTTCCAGGTCTCTGGTTCAATGGTGCTCCTTTGTTTTGTTGATTAGGTTACACATATAAGTGAGATCATATAGTATTTGTCTCTCACCATCTGGCTTATTTCACTTAGCATAATACTCTCTAGTTTCATCCATGCTCTGACAAAGGGTAGGAGTTTCTTCTTTCTGCTGTGTAGTATCCCATTGTGTGTGGGTTTTTTGGCAAATTTTTAATTTATTTATTTAATTGTTGTTCAAGTATAGTTTCCTGTTTTTACTCTCAACCCAGCCCACCCCCCCAGTGCTCCCCACCTCCCTCCCATTTCCCCCGCTTTGTTTTTGTCCATGTGTCCTTTATACTAGTTCCTGTAAACCCTTCCCCTTTTCCTCTGAAATTCTCTCCCCTCTCCAAAATTAAAAGTGTCCAAAAGTTCAAACACGTTTACAAAAAATAAACTTAGTAAGGGATTATATATTAGTAATATGTCATAACATATCACAATATATTATTAATATGTTCAGCATTTATACTGCATTAACAGAAAAAAATAGACTAAGAGAGTTAGGTTAAGTAGCCAAGTTCATAGTGCTGGTTAATAGCCTGATCATTTCTAGATAATAAGGAGATCCTTGTGATTCCAAGCATTATATTTCCAGCAAGTCTGAAAATGCAGTGTTTCTCTTATGTATACTTAAAATAGAACTGCACTAGGAATGACTATTTCTATCACACATTAAAATAAATATATTATTTTAACTACGAATTTAATCAGAAAAACTGTGAGAATTGGGTTATCTCCTAAACAGAAGCTAAGAAAATAGATTTTTGTGTTTTTAAACATTAAGGAGAGCTGGTAAGTGTTACTAAACAGGAAAACTAAAACTTTAATTCTGAAATACTGCTATCATTTTTCTTTCAGAACAACCAATCTGAAAGTGAATAATTTGTTGTGACAAAATGTATTTTGAGAAAAGAAATTCTAAGTGGTTTAATGTAATAGTAGTTGGATATACAAATATATAATATTGAATATATTTACATTTAAATGTATAAGTTATATAATACATAATATATTTCTCTATATACATATTATATGTATGTGTATATTAATATGTGTATATCTACATATGTAATTTGGAAATTAAAATAAATATAGATTTATATTTTTATAGCTGCAACAACCAAATGTAACAAATTGGGTGGCTTCAACAGCAATACTTCATCATCTCACATTTCTGGAGGCCCATGGTCTCAAATCCAAGTGTCTACAGGTTTGGTTCCTTCTAAGGGCTTTATTTCTAGCTTTAATTTGCAGGTGATTGTTTTCTCCTCGTGTCTTTTTACCATGTCTTCTGTCTGTTCATACACATTTTTGTATTCAATTTTCTCTTCTTTACGTTATCAGTTATATTATATTAGAACCAACTCTTTTGGCCTCATTTTCATTTATTACTTCTGTATATCAAATTATAGTATAGCATGAATATTTTTGTACCTTCACCAAAATGTTAAAATCAAGCAATATATATCTAGATAAATCTCCTAAAGAGATTTTCTCTACACTTAACATTTTCAAAGTTCAGTCTATCTCTTAACATGTTAATCATTTGATTCAGATGTTCAATGATCAAATTCAACTTGTGAATTCCAGACTGCAATAACCAAAATTTAATCCATTCTATTTCAGAATTTGTGACACTTGAGGAAATATCTGTGTTAAAATTTGATGGACTTGGAAGAGAAAAGTTTATCATAATTTGGTCATCCTGCTGTATCCAGTGCAAACTGGAAACATGGAAATAACCCCCAAAGTTACCATGGGCTATGCTGTGGATTCCAGAGCATTTCAGTTATCTCCCAGTGAAGGTGAGGCAGGTGGGCAGATCAAGTGCAAATTTTCATTTTAATTCCAGTTTACCCAAACAACATTTTATTTTTTTAAATTAAGAGTGATAATGTGGGAAAATAGGGGAAGGGTCATCAAGGAACATGTATAAAGGACACATGGACACATGAAGGAGATAGGATTGAGGGTAAGAGGTCAGAAAAGGGTGGGGTGGGGGAGTGCTGAGGAGGAACAATTGAGACAACTGTACTTGAACAACAATAAAAAAAATAAAGTGATAGTGACCTTTTATTTTCTACTCTTTTTCCTATAAAACATAATACCTATTGGAGTCATTTTACACTCACATATCACAAAACACATATCTTGTTTTAAAGATTTTAACATCTTTTGTTTGTTTGTTTGCTTTGGTTTGTTTTCTTATGGCCATAGCAGTTTTCACCTGTAAAATATCCAGAACCTGGATATGTGTTCCTCGGAAGCACTAAGGGTTTCTGAGAACTACAGAATGGTACAAAGTCATTTCCCTGATTTAAAATAATTGTCCAAAAGGACAACCAGAGGCAAATTCCTCACTTCCAGGCTGTAGAAAGAAGTCTTCTGACCGAAAACAATAAACAGATATTCATCTAGCAGGATGACAAAAGTAAATTAACATTGTTAAAGTTTACCTGTTAAAATACATTGAGAGTAGGAGGAAGCGAAGAGTTTCTATGAATGGTTCACTTTGCACCCAAGAGACAGCCTCTAAAATGGCTGCTCTTGGTGTGTTTTTACACACTTTAGAATGGAAGTTTAACTTGTCATTGTGAGATGACATATGAATTACTAAAAAAGCAAGCTGAAGAAATCTGTAAATAAAGTGAGGATTTGCCATATATTGTCAGTAGAGTAATCACAATGAGATAAAGTACCTGTTATTCTCACTGGTTTTAAATTTAGCCTATAAGATGATTTTTCATATGTGTATGCAGAGGTATATTATGTATAGACAGAGAGAAACAGAGACAGAGAGAATCATTTTGTTATTAAGTCATAAATTTAAAAGCACGAGGTTTTAGAATTATAGAAGTATGGAACTGGAAGTTACACCAAAACATTGTACCCACGGCAACTTGTTTATATTTAGGTGAAAAGGCAAAAGGAAACATTAAGTTTCTGTTACCTGAAATTTAGAAAAAATGTATAAAATATCAGGTCTATAGGTATCAACTCTATTATTTTGTTCCATACATAAGTCAATCTGATCTTTTTTCTGAAACTTTCTAATTATTATTTTTCTTTCTCCTTGCTTTTTGTGCTAGTAGCCTAATTGTGTTTAGGCTACTAAAATCTATGAAATGCTTTAACACTACCACCAAGCCAACCTCTACTTGTATTTAAACCATGATAAAAACACAACATATGAAATGTTTAAAGGAACATAAGCCTGTGGACATGAATAGGCCTCTTCTTTACTGGTGGGGAGGAGGTGAGCAGGGTACGGATGGGCACTAACATTTTTCATTGAGCATTTACAAATAAAAGAAACTAATATTTTGACAATTTTGTTAAACTAGCCAAACTTAATTTAACCGTAGGAATCATTTCAAAGTTAATTGCAATTATTTTATTTCTGATTATTGATATTATAGAAGTCTTGAATACTGAAACTATACTCATATTTATTAATTTGACTTTTGAAATAGGTTTAATTTTTCATTGGTTTAATTCAAATAAACTCAGGTTATCTGAAAAGATACTTTGTTGTATCTCCTAAAAGATTAATATACCCATTCTCTGGAAAAGTACTGGTGTGGGGTCAACAGGGGTGGGGTGGGCCAGGATAGGAGTAAAAGACAGAAAACTGTACTTGAACAACAATTAAAATTTTATATATATATATGAAAAACCATTTGGTATGGTCAGTCAACATTTTCTCAAATACCTTCTGTGTTTTGACCCCCAAAAAAAGTCATTTTTGGTAAAGAGAAATAGAATTGCCATTTTCTTATCTTTAAATTTATTTTCAATGTCTGAGATAATCACATTTCACTAGAAAATCAATGGTTTTAGAATCACTTAAACATACACAAAATACTTAAAAATGAGATTGCTTACACAGATATTAAAACCATCTCAATCTCCGAGTAAAATTTGTTATATTCATTTAGCCTAAAAACACAGGTTATTTGAAGAGGAGTGAATAAAACCAGGCAGAGAAACTTAAGAGTAGAGAGATTGTATCATTTCTGTTTCAATGTTCAATAATAAGCATTTATGTTTCAGATATGAGGTATACATTTTCATAAATTACATTCTCATACATGTATGTCTAGGTTCAAATTCTATTTCATTTATTTGTTTCTGAGAGCAAGATATTTGCAAGAAAAGGCCACTTGTCTTTTGTATAAATTTCAATGTCTTGTACAATCACCAAAACATGGTGGGTACTCAAAAAAAATTGAAAATGGAGAAATTTGAAAAGCATGACAAAGATTGGTTTCAAAAATTATGGTACCTCATAGAAAATTAAGTGATAACCTACTTAAGGTAGAAATTCACTATTAACTCCTCTATGGTTTAGAGAAGTAAATGACTGGTATCCCAAAACCACAAAGGAGAGGGTAAAAATGTATAAAAATGTACTCGAGAAGTCGTAACAGAAAGGGAAGGATGGAGGAAGGGGAGGGTGCATGAGGAAGGAAAGGCAGAATGCAAGAGAAAGAAGGAAGAGAGGGAGGAAAAGAGGGAAGGGGGAAGGAAGGGAAGAAAGAAAGGAAGAGAGAGAAGAAAAGAAAAAGAAGAAACTTATATTGAATATGCAAGACATGCTAAGACCTACATTTAATAATCTCAGTCCTATCCACTCATTTAATTCTGACATCTGAAAACAGTTGTATGGAAGGGCATGATTTCCTTCTACATATAAGAATCCTTAAATCCTGAGAGGGCACAAGACTTCTTTAACAGGACAGCCAGTTGGAGACTGTGACTCAGTATCACACCTCCCTGCTTCACGCACTACCTGCACTGCAGCCACGACTCAAGGTGTGAGCACCCGCGTACCAGCGTTCTTTCCAGGTGAGAAAAAACAGTCAAAGTTAACACTTTATTGCCTTAATGTTTACTTTTATGTTTACTGTGGCTGTTTGCAGAGGGCAAGGTCTTACAGAGCTGGAAGGAGAGAGCATATTGAGATGAACTGAGCACACAATTAATCAGGAATAAGACTGTGACAATGCTGCTGACTTCAAAAGCTTGGGTTGATGTTGCAGTGTCTGTGGAAATGGGGAGAAATGTCCACAGAATATTTCTAACTGAAGAGATTAACAAGTGAAAATCAGAATGCAGCCAAGGGGAATATAAAATAATTTGTTAAAATAATCTAAAATTCCTATTCCTCTTTTAACATAGAATCATGTCCAGGTTATATATTTTGGGGATTGTAGTTAAAAATAACCTAGAGACAAATTATGTAAACAATTTGTCATATTTTATTTATAATAAATATTATAAACATATATGAAAAATATATATAAAGAAAGAAAATGCAGTTTTGCTCATCTTTAATTCATTATTATATCTGGTGAAGTATGGATCAAAAGGCTGTGATTTATTTTCATTGCTTTCCTCAGACTGCACAGAATCCTGCTCAAGATTCAAGAATTGAGAGCTGACTAAACCAGCATCTGCTTCAAAAAGACAACCTTGACTTTTCTAGAATTACCCAAATGGTGGTGGAAATACTGGAGCATGGAGCACACAATACAAGTTCTTATTCCATTGCTTTAGCATCATCGAATTATTCTAAATGAGGTGTTTTCTAGAAGTATAGAGAGAGCATTATTCTAAAAATGTACTAGAGGTAGAATTGATAGGAGTTTGTAATTAGTATTCTGCTGGGGAACAGGGGGCCTGGAGAGAGGGTCAGGTAACACAGCGCTGTGGGAGAAGATGGGAGGGCTTATTATCGTTTCAGACATACCTGCAAGTTCCCCAGGCTATGTGCAAGCAGAACTGTCAGGCAGGCAGTAGGACACACGGCTCATGAGTGAGAGCTGAACTCCTGAGTGACAGATGACAGTGATGGCCCAGTCCGGAGGAACACCAGTGTAACAGAGCAGAAGTGAAACCTAAACATCTGCCCCTGGGACCAAAAAGCAATGTTTGGACATGTAGAAGAATACTACGAAAACAACTACTCAAAGACATCAAAGGGGCAGAGTGTTTCAAGAAAAAGTTATATATACAAAATATATGTGTGTGTGTGAACATAGAGCCAAATAGGTCTAGTTTAAGACTAGAGATTTTAGAGATTTCCTTTGAATTTAGTCAAAAACACGTTGTTGATAACCATGATGAGATGTTTTCATGATCACAGCATCTCCACTGCCAGGGAAGAATGCTATATTTTCAGAGCAATGGGGAGGGGTTAGTAAAGAAAAATATTAATCAGAAGGAAAACTATATCCCTCTATTGGTTTTTCATTACATTTCTGACACAAAGGTATGGGTTTTCTCCCATACTAATTCTCTGACTCTCCAGACACCAGCTGGGTGTCCTGCAATTCACTTCTGAAACAAACTGCCCAGAGTTACCACAGACGCCATAGGTGAAGGGCCCAGTCCCACAAGACTGCCTCCCACTTTGGGCGCCAGTCATCAGTGTGGGCCAACTGTACTTCACATTGACAGGCTATAAACCAGGGTTGCCATGGCCTTCCCTCTCCTTGAATTAGATAATTTGGTAGAAGGGCTCACAGAATCCAGGACAGTGCATTACTTACTATTGCTGGTTGATTACAGAGGATACTACTCAAAAGCAGTTGAATAGAAAAACCCGGAGGCCAGGGTATGTGGGAGCAAGCGTGGAGCTTCCATACTTTTTCCACAGGCATATCATCGTCCCAGTAGCTAAATGTGTTTAGCACTCTGGAAGCTATCCAAATCTCCTCACTTAGGTTATTTTTTAATGGAGTTTCCATCATGTAGGCACAATTAATTAAATCATCGGCCTTTGATTATTAGTAATTCAATGTCCAGTTCAGCGTTCCTCTATGGAGGTTGGAGACTAGCCTAAGTTTCAACCCTATAATCGCATGGCTGGTTCTCCAAGGGCCACCTCACTATCATAAACTCAGATGTGGTTGAAAGGGGCTAATTATAAGCAACAAAAGATGCTCCTCTCACTTTTACCACTCGGAGAATTCCAAGGGTTTTGTTAGGTCTGTGCCAGAATCTGAAATGAAGACTAAATATATACTTCTCATTATATCAGAGGTAGAGATCACATGAGACTTCAGATGAGTGACAAATGAAAAAATAAGGACAGCAAGTATAAAAAACTTTCCAAGAATATGGGTGCTATGGGAAATCAGGATTAGAAGGGCTAAGAAGGCTTGAAAGAAAAACAAAAAATAGTTTTGTCAAAATTTGTTAAAGTGTTATATGGGCAGAACCAAGCCATGGACTCGGAAAAACCCAAGCAGGCCCTGGCTGGTGTGGCTCAGTGGATTGAGTGCTGGCCTGCAAACCAAAAGGTCACCAGTTCAATTCCCAGTCAGGGCACATGCCTGGGTTGTGGGCTAGGTCCCCGGTGGGGTGGCAGGAGAGGCAACCACACACTGTTGTATCTCTTCCTCTCTCCTTCCCTTCCTCTCTCTGTAAAAATAAATAAATAAAGTTTGTTTTAAAATACTTTCCAAAAAATTTTTAAAAAATAAAGAAAAGAAAAAACATAGGCAGAAGCAAAAGGTTACAGTGAGAATATAATAGTAGTAGTTGTCCTTAGAGTCAAAATTGACTTTTCCCAAGCATCTGGGTATACAAGTGCTTTCATGTCTTTTTTTCAGGATTAGTCCTCATTAGCCACATTTAAACTTATTCTGAGACGTCTGGTCTCTGTATCTTTGGGAAAACTGTAACGCCTGTCCTGATGTGGGCACCACCTGAATTTCCACACCATTCTAGTAGGTCTTAGTATTTAGTCTTGGAGGCCTTTTTCAAGAGCTCTGTCTGAAGATGGAGATTTCTTTATAAAGGGAAAGAATAGAAAAAAATACTTATTTTAATCTGAAGATGTCATATACAAGTCAAAACTAATATACTATTTTTCTCCAATAGTTCTGTATACTTAACTATTTACACTTTCAGAATGGACATATTTCTACCAACAATTTCCTTAGCTCTGTAACAATTCACAGGCAAGGGATTTTGGCATGATGAGCAAATACTGTGTGTCTTCAGACTGCCAACAGGTAAAAATGATACACTTTTCGCCAAAGTTATAGACACCTTATGAGGAATTTTACAGCTTGTAAACTAGATATCATTCCCCTGTGTGAGAAGTGTGTTCAAGTATAGGGCTTGACACCCACGCCTTGTGTTTTGTATAGAAAGATGACATGATTGAAAGATGACAACAACTCAAATGACAACTTGAAGAAATAAAGAATAGGGTACGTTGTCTAAAACATTAGAGACGAACAAAGCTTGATATTCTAAAGAGTGATTTCTTTAACATGATATTGAATATATTCTCATACCATTATCGAGAATACATAAGTTAATTGGAAGACTCTTACATTGCAACCATTAGGTATTTTAAGATGTATTGTGACCCTTGGATAAATAGTGTGCTTTCATATAACATTATTTAAAGTTTCACTTATTACCCTACAGATAAATTATTATAAAAAGTTTGATATTTCTGTTCACTGGGTACATATGTAAATAGCATTTTATGCATGGTTAAACTTACCTTATTGATGAGTCTACTATTTCAATTAGTACACATGACTTAGGGTGACTATATTGTATAAAATATTACTATGCTATAAGTATAAAGATATATCAGAAATACAAATGATTTGGTTTAAACCACATACTATTTATATAATGAGATCTAAAATTCAAGACTTTTATATTTTATTAAGTAATTGTTATTCTGAAACATATCTCCTTAGGCTTCATTTCCTCTTAATTCTGAAAAACAACATTTCTTACTCATGTACTGCCTGACCAAAGACTCACATCTAACAGAGTTAAGATTAGAAAACAGATCTTGAGGCTCATAAACCCAATCCATAAAAATTAATAAGCCCAAATCATATTGTTTTCAATATTTTCTTTGGAAAAACATAAACAATTCAATTGAGAACAACATACTATTTTATATCATTTTTAAGAGAGAAAACAATATTTTTAATCAATTGACACCACTCTGATAATACTGGTTAAAATAAAGAGAATCATGAATACATTTTTAGCAGTAGTACTTTTTTCTTGATTTAAAGATTATCTTGCTTAAAATGCAAGTTTTATCATTTTAAAACTTACATAAGAAATTCTCAGTTTGGAATGATATTATGAAAGATGCTAGTAGGATTTAAACATATTCAAACAGAAGTAAATCACCACTGTTGGAAATTTCATTTTCACTTTCAATATATTGAAAGTGATGATAATACAAGCCTTTAAGAGATACAGACCACGATAACTGGTATCCGAAGTACAGTAATCAATGCAATAAAGTCCTGGAAAGTATTATGAGTTAAAAATAAATGAGCTAGACCCCAAAAGGAAGTTTCAGAAAACAAAATAAATGCTTTATCAGCACTATAGCAAGCTACATTACTGAGGGAATGCTGACACTGGAAAAGATAAGGCATTAATACTTAAAAGGAAGTGTGTCAATACATGTTATCATTTTTTGTCTCAATATAAATGCATGTGGAATTCTGAAACTGGAGTCAGCCAAATGGAAACCTGTTGGCCTGTTGTGCGCCTGTGACGTGGTCCACAGTGTTTCCTTGAACCAAACTGACATGGGGAGGCACCTGCCAGCAGTGACAACAATCGTATTACGGAGACTGCCTGCAGACAGAAAACTGCCGCACTGTAGTGTGTGTTATGTGGAAACTAACAAGAGTGTATGAGATGCCAGTCTGTTTCAAACCACAGAGAATACGGTAGAAAAAGGAAGCTCATATTTTTGCTTGGTTCATACATTAAACAGCAAATTTGTTGTTACTCCATTTGTTCTGCCCTTGATCTAACTATTCTAGAACAGGGTTTCTCCATTGTGTTATTCCAGACCAAATAATTCTTTTTCGTGGAGGAGGGCTTTCCTGTTCTTTGCAGGCTGTTTAGCAGCATCGCTGATTTCTAGCCACTGGATCCCGTCATGCCCGCCCCTGAGCTGCAACAATCAAAAATGTCTTGGGACACTGCTGGTGTGCCCGTGGGACAAAGTTGTCCCTTGTTGAGAACTACTGTTTTAGAGTAATTATTTCAGTTCTATACTCGACAGAGTTTTATGTTAATTAATGTTACCTCTGGTCATACATATAAACAGGAGAATTTTAATAATACCTATTTTTTTAAATGTCTGAAAAAACTTAATATTTAATGTATTAAATAAATGATAGCTATTCTTACGAATTCATTATCAAAACAATGACTACCATGTCTGTACTCATATTGTGTTCATAGTCTAACTTTAGTTTAATATTTTTATTTGTCTTAACTTTAAAACTATTAAAAATTAAATAATATACAGTTTCTCCTTTATGCCATAATGTCTCATGAAACACACTATTTAAAAGGAGTCACAGTTGAACCATTAAGTTTAAAGTTAAGAGCACTAAAGGTACTACACATTATTAGTAAGTAAATTTTACCCCTGGCTGGCATGGCTCAGTGGATTGAGTTCTGGCCTGCGAACCAAAGGATCTGTGGTTCCATTCCCAGTCAGGGCACATGTTTGGGTTACAGGCCAGGTCCCCAGTGCAGGGTGCGTGAGAGGCAACTGCGTATTGATGTTTCTCTCCCTCTCTTTCTCCCTTCTTTTCCCTCTGTCTAAAAACAAATAAATAAAATCTTTTTAAAAATAAGTGAATTTTAAAGATAATATTTTTAACACTCAGAAATCCATGAAGGTAGACAAGCCTCTTCATGAGAACAGTATTTTTTATAACTTTGTGAGTGTGGGGTCCCAGGTTCACCCAGCAACCTCACTTTCATCTACCCATTTCTCATGGGCTCATAGCCCTGCCACATACTTGTGTTGGCATCAAAACTGCAGCCAGAGTCCACAGCCACCATATCTTAGTGGAATATACATCGAGACTCTTGGGGCACGAGATTTTTGCCCTTAACACTCCAGCTTTGAGTTTTTGCTCTGTTTTGCCACCTGGGGATTTCTTGTCCTTTCTCTTGAGATTGGCTTTATTAACTTACTTTTGTTATGGTTGCTGTATTTTATGTAGCATTTCTACATAAATGGAATGGGAGCGAATATATGTCAACTCAAGTTCACTATGGTACCAGAAGTACCTCTCCCTTTATTATTTAAATGCCCAGATCTAAAACTTAACATTTGGCTTATTTAGCTCAGCATATATAAGCCAGGCAGTGAAAGACAAATACCATATGATATCACTGTTAACAGGATTCTAAACAACAAAACAAACAAGCAAGCAAAATATGACCAATGACACTCAAAAACGGAAGAGGCTGACAGGGTCCAGAGGGGAGAGGGGAGAGAATCATAGGGGAAATGGGGATGGACTCACATGAATAAGTATAAAGGGCACATGGACAATAACTAAGGTGTGGGACGGAAATGGGAGGGAGGTGGGGAGCACTGGGCGGGGAGAGCTGGGAATATAAGAAAACTGTACTTGAGCAAAAATTAAAAAATAAATATGAGTTTAATAATAAATAAATAAATAAAACTTAACATTTGGGGACACATAAGTTTAAAATTAAAGCAATTAAATAACAAAAAATTCTTTATTATAAATAAAGGCCAAGAGGCATTATAGATGATCATTATAATATACTATGTGAATTTATTTGATAACAGAAGGGAAAAATCTATTTAACAAATGTTTCACAAAAGCATTCCAAATGTAAATCCCAATGTGTTTACTAAAGCTGGAGGAAGCTACACTGGAAATAAAACAACGCAGTCTTTGTTACTGACAGGCAACGCTCACTCGGCCCGCCCCTCATTCCAGCTGCATACTGAACAGAGGGTTAGAACACCTCCGCCGCTAACCTGTGATTACGCTTCACGATTTAATCACAGCTCAACATACACACTCCAGGAACGAGATATTACAATGACATTCACTACAAAGGAAATGTGTTACTTAAAATACCATATACTGCTAGATGAGGAAAGGTAGGAATATGATTGTATAGTTTTCAAAGTTTACACATGGAATATTTGAAGTTTTCAGATGGGTAAACGGGGGACCAGAGAGATTAGTAATAGAAGGAAATAGGGATCATATGATGTCACTTTTGTTTTATCTGAAATTTACTCATTTAAATTGGGGTTTTATAAAACTACAATAGATTGCTGTTTGCATATTCTTTCCTAGGTATCATTTGTTATTTCTAAGTACAATTAGAAGACATCTTATGACCATTTCTCTCTTTTATATATCTCCTTTTCTGATATATCCTTATTAACATATATTCATACAATTCTCTTTGTTAAGTAATCAGTTGCTCAGTGCCAGAATTTAGTTATTTAAGGGGAAATATATTTTTATGTTGTTAATGTATTTTCAAAATTTTAAAAATTATAGTTTGCCTAAAGAAAGAAATTCTCATCTTAAATAAAATGGCTGAACTGAATGCTGTCATCATTAATAAGGATGTGCATGAAACTCCCAGTTATCCCTGACTGGTATTCAAAACAAATTACTTATTGCTAATGTTTGCATTTCAAGAGATTGAATATTAGACCTTTATTCTACCATGGAAAGGTTATTTATACCAGAGTGGCAGCTATCTTGAAAACTATCTGAGAAAACCCTGCACTGCTTCATCGGTTCACTATTTTTGTTACATCTTGGTCATATGCTCTGCCATTTAATTTTGCTCTTTCAAACTGTTTTTATGGTGGTTATTATGAGTTGAATTGTGCCCCCCCGAAATGATGCGCTGCGGTCTGAACCCTCAGTAACGCAGAATGCAACCTCACTTGGAAAAAGGGTCATGACAGATGTTGAGCTTAAGTTATGCTGGAGGAGGGAAACCCTTACTAAAAGAGGCTCCTCTTTATAAAAACTTCTAATGGGAACAACTTAGAAGACAGGAGGATGCCACATCAAATCAGAGACACACAGGGAGTAGGCAGCCCTGTAACCAGGAGGAAGTGATTGGAGTGATTCATCTACAAACCAAAGAACACCTGGGGCTGTGAGGGGCTGACACAGGCAAGGAAAGGTGCTCATCTAGAAGCTTACAGCGAGCATGGTCTTGCCAGCGCCTCGATTTCAGACTTCTAGCCTCCAAAACGATGAGAAATCAGTTTCTATTGTTTTAAGCCACCCAGGGTAAGATACTCTGCTAGTGCAGCCACAGAACACTAATGCAGTGTTATTAAAAAATAAAGTAAAAATTATCTTGTATGCCTGCCTCTATCATAAATGGAGAAATGAAGATTACAACAAATTTAATTTTCTTTTTTTTTCCTTCTCTCCCATGGGCATTTTCTTTTACAATCTCCCTCCTTCAACCCAATGAGCTTGACCCCAGAGTTCAAATTTAGACTTTTCTCTTTGAGACATGGATATAATTACTAAAAAGTAATAAAGACAAAAGTTTACTACATGATAAAAGTACAGTTAAGAGGCATTTACTCATTAAGAGGCATTATGAAAGGAACAATTACTAAAATAAGCATGAATATAGCTTATATCTGAAAAGAAATTAAACATTTATCTGGGAATTACATATATGACCTTATTTGATCTTTTCAACAACCAGAGATATTAAGTGGGCCAGGCATTACTTTTCTTGTGTTATAGCTAAGAGCACTAAGGATTTGTTAATGTAGCTATAAATTGCACAGTTTGCAATAGAAAGAAAATCCATTGTTAATATCCAGAAAGTGATTTTTAATATGAAAAACTTATTTTGTGCAACTTTGTTAAAAACAAATATAAAATTGAAACATTACCGCTCTGCTGTTAAGAACAATCTGACGGCAACCAGAGGGGAGGTGGGAGGGTGCAGTGGGAGGAAGGGTTTTTGGAACAACTCTCAGGGACACAGGGACAAAACCAAGGGGTGGGGGTGGAAGCAAGGGAGGGACGGAGGGAGGACTGGGGTCAAGGGGACTGGTGGGGGAGTAAATGCAGACAACTGTACTTGAACGACAATAATTTTTTTAAACAGCACTTGCATAGCAACATAGGTATGTAAGTGTATGACTAAAAGTACTTACAGAGTAACTAAAAATGATCAGGTACCATTTTTCCTGTATTTGAACACCAAGGCCGTGAAAGACAAAGGCAGTAGTGAAAATCAAGGTCACTGGTGTGAATGGAGAGATACACAAAGCTAAATTCAATGTACAGCTAATTGTTTCCTGTACATGTTGCATTTTTTAAACAATTTTCTTAAGAGAGGCACTAATAGGGCCAAAACTAATATATCACTCTATGTTTAATAAAGAATTAATACCTATTCATTGCAACATTTGGTTTGTGTGTACAGAATGTCAGGGCTTCATTCGTGGGTTCAGCATGGAGACAGGAAAGTGGGCTTCGATTCAGCCAGTGGCCTCGGCTGTATAATAATTCACCTCTCTGGTTAGTGTTGTCATGGCAAGTCTTCAGAGGTGGTACAACCTCTTTTACTCAAGAATGAAGGTGATTATGTTTGCTCTCATCACAAAAGCATATTTGTCAAAGAATGTGGATACTAAAAATTTGGTATCCACAGAGAATGTTTACCTTTTTCTCTTAAGAAGAGAAAAAAAAAAACAATAATTGGAAATATTTACTGTGGCTAATGGGAGAAGCTTTAACATATACAAACTTTCAACTTTGCTTGAAAAAGTCTTGGTAAAGTGGTTTAGAGAGGGGTATAAGTAAATAAAGTCTTTTTCACTGCATTCATTTTATTGAGGAAATAGTATTGCATTCTATAGCTAAACCACACAATCTTTTCATCAGTTGATCAACTCTTGACCCAAGCATTCTGATTGCCTGTAATTACATGTGTGTCAGTTGCTAGTAGCAGATAGTACCACTGCATTTTCTCTGTATATTTATCAGTTTTTAGAAGTATTAGAAACTTCACAGAGAGCTGCTTGCCTAGAGAGAATGCAAGGCGCTTCTCATTAGCAGACAGTAGGATCCATGGGGTAGCCGGTATTTGATTATTAATATGAACTGCTTGGGCCATTAGCTGTCACCTGTTTCAAAAATTTGTGTGGTGCTGTTTAGCTTTGGACTTTCTTTCCTGCTGTCAAATTTAGTTAAAATGTGCTTCTGAGATTAAATGTTGTAAGGCAAAATACACGGTAGGAACAATTTCAAAAGTCATTCTCCTATAGGAATCTTGCTTGAAAACTAAATTAATTCTTAGTACATATTTTGTACAAGTTGCACAGCTCCCTAAACCTTAGGATAGAGACAAAATTTATTAATAATGTCCTGAGGATTTAGAGTCATCATGCATCTTTATAATTCATTTTATCTCTTTGAAATAGCAGTTGCTATAAATTGATTTATGTCCAATTGATTTTGAAGTTACTGTCAGAGAGCCATTCTTATTTTAAAATTTTATAATTACATTAATTCAAGACTTCTGTTAGATTTTTAATTGGGGATAGTAACAGTAAACTCTGAAAAAATATTCATGTACATTTAGTTATACTTTTCACCTTGTAATTGATAGGAGCATTTCAAGTCAAGAACCATATCTTTAGAAATGCATTACTAGGGATAAAATGATGATGTTAAATCATGTCTCATTATGTTCACACACACCCATTTCATAGAGTGAAAGATCTGGAAATAAAAAGATTAAAAGCAAGAGAGCATGCTTTTAATCTAAGATGTAGCTTACTTTCACTATGTTGGATTTACCAAAGTCTGAGAGGCCTGTTACTAATGGTAAACATGATTTTAGTAGATATTTTGGGTAATTCACCTATATGCCTAATTATTAGAAATTGGGAGTGGGGCAGATGCTTGGCCGACTAATACTGACAGAATTATTTTCTGTAGGATGTCCCTTCCTGCTGACAGTCTGGCTGATGCACGGTAGTGTTTTCCTAACTACAAAGTAATCATTTTCCTCCAGTATTTGTCTCCAGCACAGTTTGTAGAAGCACTCACTTTTTCCATAGACTCGCTAAAACCCCTTAATCATAAGAACATTATTTTCAAACTCTGTGACACAGAACATGCATATTTTTATAAGCTAACAGAAAACTCATTTTTTTTTTGCTTCCCCACTCCCACAGTAGAGAAAATAGGCTCCGAGAGAGACATGGTAATACTAATATTTCTGAACATCCTTTCATGCTTTGAGAGGGCCAACATCAGGCCCCATTGTAAGGCTAAAGAAAATGGAATAAGGTAGTATATTTTATAAAGCAATTAGAAAAGACTACCAGATGGTTGCAAAATTTGTTTGCCATGCTCTCTATAGTTTTCCAGAAAATACTTACTCCCAAGTTTTGCAAGCTTTCAAATAAATGTTCAAGGGACTCTTCTGCATAAGGTAATACACTAGCGACTATTAGTTCTGATTTCAATTATGAAAATGACCTTGATTATAGAAAGTGAATTTAACAGAGAACAGGTCTTGAGTATGACAAGACATGTCCGAACACTTCTATCATGGCTATGTGTAAGACCTGTCCTCTTACAGTCTTTTAAAACAAACCACAGTCAAGGGTTTGTCAGTTTGCAACTTCTGGTTTACACAATATGACTTCATAGGAACTGCAGAACCCCCTGTTCTCTGGGTGAGTCCAGGCCTTAAACTTTTATCATCAGCAGTATATCCCTTCTCTGTCTCTCAGAGGTGATCTTTTTACATGCAAATATTCTCTCCTACAGTGACATTTTAAGTTGGAAACAGGAGAGGGAGAATGAATTTATTGTTTTTCATTCTTTCCTGATGATGAAAATAGAGGAGTAGCTGGTAACATTTTCTAGAATTGCACATATTGAAAGGAATCTTCTATTTATTATTAAAGCCATTTCTGCTTCCTAAAAAGATGAGGTACTTTAAAACAAAGAATAGATATACTAAAATCATTAAACTTAGACCTAAGAAGAATTTATAGCAAGAGCCTTTCGTCTAAGGGACATTAAACACTAAAATGGACACGATCTTCGATAGCAGTTTTACAAAACGAGCAGAGGCATTCTTTATGTGGCCATTTCTTGCACTGACCTTTGATGGGAAGCCAAGGGCATGGTGCCAAATCATAGCTCTGTGGAGGCATTTCTGAAGGGGGTAGAGTAATATAGTTCTGGTATGTACCATTCTGATGATCTGACTTGATACAGGGATAGAGCCTAAAGAATCTAGAGATGAATGGTTGATGTATCCCCGGGCTGCTGATTCCTCTGGAATTTCAATTGACTAAGTTATCAGACCATTGAGAACTGAGACTTCTGTTGTGCGCAAAAATGCCTTTTTTGTGTGTTATTAGCAACTCACATGATAATAACAGCAATGAAAATAATAAGAGCTAACATTTAATGAGTGTTTGTTATGTCCCAGGTCCTGTGCAATTAACTTGCATGACTTATTTAGGGCTCACAATCTCATGTAGCAGATACTTTTCATTTCTTGTAAATTTTAAGAAGAAAAATTGAAGCTTGCAGAGAAGCAAATTTCCTACGTTCACCCAGGTGGTAAGTCTAAAGTTGGAATTTGAATTCTAGCAAGCTGACTCCAGTGGCACCAGCCTATACTGATTTATGTATATTTTATTTTTTTCCCAATTTTTTTATTTAATTATTTTTCAAGTACAGTTTTCTGTCTATTACTCCCATCCCATCCTACCCCCCATCCTCCCTCCTCCCTCCCATTTCCACCCTTCTCAGTTGTTGTCCATGTACCCTTTATATATGTTCCTCTAAATCCCTCCCTTATTTCCCCTGAAACTCCCTCCCCTCTCCCCTCTGGTCACTGTCAGCCTGTTCTCTATTTCAGTGACTTTGGTTATATTTTGCTTGCTTGCTTGTTTTGTTGTTTAGCTTCCTGTTAAAGGTGAGATCATATGATTTATGTATATTTTAGACAATGAAATTATAGCTGGAAAAGGCAGTTCTTTGTAACCAAATAAAATAATTTAGCCTAGATTCTTGTTCAGCTGAAGATTCACCTCACCTCCTCAAATAGTAAGCTTCAGGAGTACCTTCAGACATAGTCATGATTTTCAAAACTCAGCTGGTATCTTCTCTAACTAGATTCTGANGTTCCTCTAAATCCCTCCCTTATTTCCCCTGAAACTCCCTCCCCTCTCCCCTCTGGTCACTGTCAGCCTGTTCTCTATTTCAGTGTCTTTGGTTATATTTTGCTTGCTTGTTTGTTTTGTTGTTTAGCTTCCTGTTAAAGGTGAGATCATATGATTTATGTATATTTTAGACAATGAAATTATAGCTGGAAAAGGCACTTCTTTGTAACCAAATAAAATAATTTAGCTTAGATTCTTGTTCAGCTAAAGATTCACCTCACCTCCTCAAATAGTAAGCTTCAGGAGTATCTTCAGACATAGTCATGATTTTCAAAACTCAGCTGGTATCTTCTCTAACTAGATTCTGAGTTTGGTTCTTTGAACCAGTCATTTTGAGAACAAAGTTGAGGTGTTTGAGGGTAGGAACTTTATTAGCATATGTTGAAGGTAGTTAATAAATGTTTGCCAAATAAACACAAAAAATAATACTTTCCTTCCTTCTTGTACTTATTGATAATACTCTTGTGCTATTATTAAAAGAAAGAAAGCCTCAGAGACATAGCTGCCTGTCTCATTTGATATGGTAAATGGATATGTGTACACATAATCTAAGAATTGAATCAAATTATTGTGTAAGTGCAGTATAAAAGATGTGTATGTTGGTCAGGGCTGATTAGGACATGGTTCTGTTTTACATACTGTGAATCCCTCTTCTACCCATATTAACTTTATAGGTTATATTGAGATAAGGGCTCTGAAATACAGTTAAAATCATGCTAGCTATAATGAGTTAATGCCTATACAGAATGTAATAATTGAGCAATGGATCCTATAAAAACTAGTTTTCTCAGTGAGATAATACACCGGGTGGCTAAGCTCAATAATAGGATAATAGTTTTTTAACTCATCCTGAGGTCCTTTAAAATTTCAGATTGTTGCTGTTGTCCAGTACTTAATTGAGATGAAGAGACTATCACCTCAATTCAAAAGGTAAAAATAGCTCTTTTGAGTTTGTAAGTTGGAGGGAAAATATATGAATGAAAAAACTTGCTGTGGCAAAAATAGTTGAAAATTATGATGTTATAATAGAATCACTCCAAATCCTTATTCCCTCTTCAAAAAAATGTAACAAAAAAAAGAGAGAGACAAATTGTTTAACAAGAGAAGGTCTTTCCTCAAATGTTTATGCAATTTAAAGCAATTGAAAAGACACAACAAAAGTAGTTACTGAGTCTTGTTGAATGATGTTTGGTACCTTTGAGATATATGATAGTTCAAAATTTATAAATATTACCTGTTTGTACAGGGTGAGGATAGGCAAACCCTACATATTTAAACTATTTTACAATTAGAGGACTTATTTTGCTATTTTTAGGTGGGCACTTTCAGAAAAAAATGTGTAATTATTGTTACTGTAGCATTTAAAAACTGAATCATATATAATTATGATTCTAAAAAATGTCAATGAAATGATATTTTAAAATCTAAATAAAGAGCTCCTTTTAACTAAATAATCCTAAGTAGTGTTTTTTAACATTTGATCTTTCTGGGTTATAATTTATGCAGCCTTTATAACATTAAAATTAACCTATATTTTCTTACGAGATAACAGAAGGAACAGGAAATCATGTGATTTACTAAGCTGAGTGTTCTTTCTCTTTTACCAGAAAACTCTCGTAACAAAGAAGAAAAAAAATGTGTTTGAAACTTTGACATGCCAAACTAAGAAATAAAAGTATAGCATTAAAATGTTTTCATTATAGCCCTGGCTGGTGTGGCTCAGTGGATTGAGTGCTGGCCTGTGAACCAAAGGGTCGCTAGTTCGATTCCCAGTTGGGGCACGTGCCTGGGTTGAGACGGTATCCCCAGCGCAGGGTGCACCAGAGGCAATCACACATTGATGTTTCTGTTCCTCTCTTTATCCCTCCTTTCTCTTCTGTCTAAAAATAAAATGAATAAATCTTTAAAATTGTTTAATTATAATACAGATTGATTTTTTAGTTTAGTTGTCATACCAATAATAAACTTCTGCAGATTTATGATAAAATGTTTAAAAGACAAGCTTTGAGAGAAGGTGTATTCTAGTAGATAAGCCACCAGCCTAAGAATTAAGAAACACAGAAATTCAGTAATGATTTTAGAAATAACTCATTCCTTCACCTTGGCCAAGCACTGCATACCTTTGATGTTTGTTGAGAAAAAGCTCCCCCAAATTTCTGGATATCTCTGCTTCCTGGGATTTACTTTAAGAAAAATGGCCAAGCATAGCACAAAATCCTGGAGCTTAAATGATAACGCAAAGGATGCTTATTTAAAATATAAATGTACATATGTAAATTAATATATAAATGTAAAGTATTTGTCGCATAATTATACTTTCAATTGATATGTAAAGATACCCCTCTTTTAAAACTTGTGAGAATTAAAAAAAATACATCTATATAAATGAAGTTCAGGAACAGGCCAAATTTTCTCTAGGGATAGAAAGTGGAATAATGGTTATACCTGGGAGCGGAGATATGATTCACAAAGAGCATAAAGAGTGTTGAAGTTCTGTATCTTGACCTAAAGATACATAAACCTCTATTCATTTAGAAAAGATATTAAACTGTACATTTAAGGTTTATACATTTTATTACACACATATTGTAATTAAAGAAAGAACGTAAGCCTCTTATGTGAACCACAGGCATGAAAGCAGTGCTCTCCACTGTCTACACTGTATCTTTGAGGAATTAGAAGAAGGCACTTCTGGCAGAGTCAGCTTCCTGGGGAGAAAGTCTGACTAACAGAAAAGGGCAGGGATTCAGCCTCCACTCCCTTGGTAGACCCTGTACAACAGTTTTCCGCACTGGTTCATGAAAGTAAATATTATAGAAGAAGAAGAAAAACATAAAAATATGGGTTTGCATGAGTTTAATCACATCTTAAAATATGATAGAGCTATTCCACGACAAAATGTTTTAGATTTAGTAAAGGAAAATCATTTTTTAAAATTTTCTTAGATAATATATTTCAATATGTCAATTTTGACCTATGTAATTAACTGGTATTGAGTATTTACTCAGAAAAAGAGAACTATATAGAGCAGTTTCCTTCATAAAACTGGCATGGTCAATAACCCGCTTATTTGGTTAGGGACCATAGAGAAATTATCTCTACCAACCTGAACATGAGTCAATTCTTTAATAATAAGACTTTAATTTAGAGAAGATATAGCTAAAGTAAGGCTAACCAGGGCTCAGCCACAGATTAATTAGTTTTTTTGTTGTTAAAATAAAAGAGCTCAGATTATGTATTTGGTAAATGGTGGTGACACTTGTGTTTGGAACAATCTTGTATAAACTGCTTGATAGAACAAATGTCATGAGCTACCTTTGTGCAATTAATTCAAGAATACATTCACCTCAGAAAGCATGAGGGGAAGAAATCTTGGTTTTTAATTCTAGCAATAATTTATAAGGTTTTTGTCTAATTTTATGGAAATTGGGGATATGAACAAGGTCTGTCCATAAGGTATCCAGTCATATAATATGAAAAATGGAGACATTTATTGAAGAAGATACAAGAAACATTGTACATAGGACAATGATGCCTCAGACCCCTTCAAAAGTAAGCACCTTGGGACCTCACGCATTTCTCCAAGCCTCTCTTCCACTGTACAAAACACTCTGCAAAACCATTTGTTAGAATTACTATTAGCTGCCCCATTGTATTTTCCTGAATCTCATCAATGAAATCTTTTCCATTTCAAAGCTGATTTTATTTTGAGGAAAACCCAGAAGTCTCATGGCACCAAATCTGGGCTGTAGAGGGGCTGAGTCATCTGAGTGATTTAATATTTCATGAAAAAACTCTGCACAACATGTGATACATAAGCATGTCCATTGTCATGATGAACCTGCCAATCACCAGTTGCCTATAGCTGCAGATGTTTTCATCATATTGTGTCTCTCAACCGATGAAGAGCACTGAGGTAGTACTCCTTATTAATTGTTTGCCCTAGAGGTGTACATGTAATGGACAATATCTTCCCAATCAAAAAGCACAGTTAACATTGTCTGGATCTGGCTGAGACTTTGCCGTGTCTTCTTCAGTCATAGACCTTCATTTGTGGATCACAGCCATAGACCAACAATGCATATCCAGTGAATATCCACCTTCTTGAGGAAATCTGGTTCATTGGTAGTGGCTTGAATCAAGTCATTAGCAACTGAAGCACAATGTTCCTTCTGCTCTAATGGTAAAAGCTGTGGAATGAATTTTGCTACGACATGTTTCATGTCAAAATTCTATATAAAAATCTCAGACATGGCAGTTTTTAGAATCCTTCGATTAGCTTCTAGTTCTCTCTCTCACTGTCAGCATGTCAATCTCTGATTTTTTAATAAAGGTTACTTTTAATTTTTTAATTTATATTGAGAGAGAGAGAAAGGGAAGGAGAGAAATATCCATGTGTGGTTGCCTCTGGTATGCCCCCAAGTGGGAACTTGGCCTGCAACCCAGGCATGTGCCCTGACTGGGAATTGAACCAGCAATACTTTGGTTCACAGCGTGGGCTCAATCCACTGAGCTACGCCAGCCAGGGCCCAGTCTCTGATCTTTGCTGATGGAAACCTATACATGTTCAATGTTTCCATGTGTTCTGCTTCTTGCAGGCCCTCTACAACATGGATCACTTTCAAAAGATTCTCAACCATCTTTCACATATTTGTGCCACACTTTTTATTTGCACTGCACTCACTGCATCATCCATGAAAGCTTTCTGTATCACCTGAATAGTTTCCACACAGGAATGTTCAAGCTTAATGCAAACTTGAATGCTGATCCATTGTTCTACTGGCTCATTAATGTAACAGCCACACAGTACACATACATACTCACTCAACAGTGTTAACTGCCCCCACTGACTAATACAGTGAAGTCCTCATTGTCCATGCATGTGCATCCCAGTCCACTCTCCTTGCCTCCCTTGGATGTGGTGCACACTGTTCTCACTATAGTAATAATGGTTAGAATTTTTCTGGACAGACCTTATACNACTGCATCATCCATGAAAGCTTTCTGTATCACCTGAATAGTTTCCACACAGGAATGTTCAAGCTTAATGCAAACTTGAATGCTGATCCATTGTTCTACTGGCTCATTTTTAATGTAACAGCCACACAGTACACATACATACTCACTCAACAGTGTTAACTGCCCCCACTGACTAATACAGTGAAGTCCTCATTGTTCATGCATGTGCATCCCAGTCCACTCTCCTTGCCTCCCTTGGATGTGGTGCACACTGTTCTCACTATAGTAATAATGGTTAGAATTTTTCTGGACAGACCTTATACAGTTTTGATCAAGACTGGCAAGCAGATTCTGTATTATTCTTTAATAGTATATTTACTGTGAGATCCTGTTAGATAAGTTTACTTTCCAAATGTAGCACCTCCATTTCAGAAAACAAAGAGGCAAACTATGAATGTACCTATGTTTGTTAGATTTGCTTACTTGAAATGTATTCTAAGCAATGGGCTTAACTAATTAACTTATTTAAACTTAAATAATACAAAACATTAGTGGATAAATTGTAAATTCCCTAAAAAATAGATTAAAAATGAAAAAAATTGAGATTAACATCCTCATTTTGCATGATAGTAGTGGAACGATTGAACTACATCATCAATATTCTGATTTTGGAAAGGCATGTATTTTTAATGTTACTCCATTTTGCAAATTAGATTTAGTAAAGTGTAGATTTAATAAACATGGTTGTTGGTAACTGGTTGTTTAAGCACTGAATTGACTATCAATTTACTACTCCTATTATAATTTGGTTGTGTAATCCTTCAGGATTAGTTACCTTCCCAAGCTCTATTTACTAACTCTGAAATTTGGAAAGAAACTGCTCCTTTTAATTCTCTATTAATGACTGCCTATACATATAACAGGACCTCCAGTTAAGTAATTCACACAGTGTCAAGGTTAATGTCATTTTTTTTATAAACAGAAAAAAAAGAATGCTGTGGGGATGTTTTTCCCTTTCAGATAAAAATAAATCATTGAAAAATGTAAATTCCGGCCCTGGCTGGTGTAGCTCAGTGGATTGAGTGTGGGCCTGCGAACCACACGATCGCGGTTTGATTCCCAGTCAGGGCACGTGACTGGGTTTCAGGACAGTCCCCAGCAGGGGACTCACAAGAAGCATCCATACATTGATATTTCTCTCCTTCTCTCCTTCTTTTCCTCTCTAAAGATAAATAAATAAAATCTTTTAAAAATGTAAATTCCAAATATAGCTAAGCTAGTGAGGTAAGAAGAAAACTAAATAATATCATGAAGGGTTATTTACCAGGCAACTTGATCAAATGCCTTGCTTATAGGTCCAAGGTAATGCTATTCTCTATTACAAAAGTCATTTTTTAATTTATTTTTGCATTAGTAATTTATTTATTACCATAAACATAGAGAAAAAATGTTTAAAACCTAAAGCAGAAATAGAGAACATGGGTATTTGGACACAAGTAAGTAATAGATAAAAAGCTTTTATAAACTGTCAGTTATTATAGTAACATCACCTGTCAATAGCTATAATAATGTTTATTACTGCAAAACCATTAATTTTCTCATTGACGAATAATTATTGTCATCTTCCTTGGTCAAAGTATTGTGTTTTACTGTGGGAATGATGAGTTATAAATAAAAGCCCAGGCCCTTCAAGGACTTAGAGTATAATTAGGGAGAAAGAGCATATTTAAAAAAGGTACATGATAATAAATAGTTATATAAGTTAACTGCCAAAGAAGAGGAAGAGACTAATTATGCAGTTAGTCAGAATTTAAAGTCATGTGAAATTGTTACTGGTGTCCCTATGCAAATCAATTCTAAAGTTATATTTTTAAAAAGCAATGTTAAGAGTATATCCGTTTTTAAAAAAAAAGGTCAGTTTTTACAAACATTATTTTTCCACATTCAAATGCTGTGCTTTTCCTATGGAAAACCCATGCCCTCTTGTGGACAGGACTATATAGTTTTATGAATTTCAAAGGTGACCCCATCCTTTCTCTCTAATACCAATAAGCCTTATGCTAGAAGTGGTCTCAGTAAAAGATAGAATATTTTTTGGTATTTTAAAGGTCCTTAAAATTAACATTCTAAAGAAATTATATTTTACACAATTACATAGGCATAATGCCAGCTTCTAGAATTTTTTAAGATACTAAAATCATTTCTGTGTAATCATAATTTCCTGTTTGAAACAATTGTATAAGCATCTAGTATTCCAAGACTGTATGAAGGTGTAAAGTAAAAATAAAACAGCTACACTTTTCACCTGCTCACATCACTGCTGACAACCACACGTCTCCAGACTTCGGACATCTATTTTCCACATTTTTTTTTTAGAACAGCAAACCTAAAACAAATCTAAGTGCCACCACCCTAAACCAAAACTCCACACAGTATGGAGGTACTATAAGATTTTTCTTATGACATGTATTTTAAGAATGCAATAAAACAGTTTCATTTGTAACAGTCTATCTCTCTAGGACATATGTAGAGTGTTCCAGGATTGATTGCTCAGGTTTCACTGTCTAAGGGCCTAGATTAGATTAAAGTGCTCCGTAATCCGTTTGTTTGGGATGATCGTTGGCACGGCTGTTTTTACTCTGTGATTCCATTTATTAAAGAGTTACACTATTCAAATTATTTAATTCTATCCATTACTTTATATGCCAGTCACATTGCCATGAAAGCCTGAATTTAATGTTTTTAAGCAAACAACATACAAGAATTATCACCCCTCATTAAACTCTCTAGTCCTAAGTACTTATCTTTAAAAAGAGGGAAAAAAACATAAACTTTCATTGGAGTTGACATTATATAGACTATTTGATAGCCAGAGAAAGTCAAATGTTCTCTTTCCTTGAAGGAAATGCTAGATAATGTATATCATATGACCTGAAGTTTACAGGCAGAAAGCATTTTACATGGGTTTCTTATTCAAATTTTAGAGATTTTTCACAAGCAATTTATGTAGGTACAAGCTTCTTAAAATGTCCTTTGGTCACATCTGTCTTCCCAATTTCATCACTTCAGCGGAATATAATACCCGTGTCCCCAGGTAAAAGTCATGATGCATTTCTATCAGGCAGTTGCTGTACTTTGCGCAGTGTGGGTGTGAGAGCTAATTTTGTCCTTAGATTCAGAAGCTTCATTAACAGTCTTAACACATTCACTGCAGCTTTCTAAACCTCTCAGGCTTTAACACTTACACTACTGCAGAACTGGGGAGAAAGAAAAATAAAATGTTATCCTTGTTTTGAAAACACATTCCTCTGACTGGCGACAAACAGAGCCTTTTTTGTGCACTTCCAAATCTCAGTTCTGACAATGTCATGCTCTGGAAGCCTTGTGGCGATGCAGAATTGATATTTTGGGAAAAGTCCATTTCCACACACATAAACACACAAAAAAATTGTCCAAACAGAAGTGAATAAGAGACAATGCATAGACTTCCTTAGTAATTATGCAGAGCTACAAAAGAGCATTATAAATATAAAAACACAATCCATTTTTACTGCATTTTACAAATCAATTCCATATTATTGTAATTACTTAGTATTGGTATTAATATCTCAGATATCATGGATTAATATTTCTACAAAATGCTGTCTGTTTTTTTAAATGAAAGCATTTATCAAAATCCAACCTTTGCTTCTCAATATATGTGCTCAATGACTATACTAGTGAATACATACAATTCTGACATAGATGCTGAGGAAGAAAAATGCAAGTTATTTCCTTAGCAATTACAAGATTCGTCAGACTCACTCAAAAATATATACTGGGGTGATATTAAGAAAAACACTCCCATGTATATATAGTATTCTACCTATCTATAACAGTGTCTAATTTAACCAGTCTAAACTTTGGGTTACACATATTAAAAACACTGGAGAAGATTAATTGGAAAGTATGTCAATTAAAACTTACAATTCAACACTTAAAAATATTCAAGATGGACAACACATGTATGGAAACATTAGCAACTGCTTATTTAATCCTTACTGTCTATTCTGTTCATTTTCTTTTTTTCCATTTAATCTTTCTTGTATTTTTTTTAACATTTACTCCCTTTATACCCCCTTCCCCAAGCCACCCCCAAACTGTTGTCTGCATCCATGAATCCCTTTTCCTTTTTGCTCAATCCCTGTACCCCTTGACTTCCCCTGACCACATAACAAAACCTTTAGCTATGAAAAGACATCACGTTTTTAATCAGCATATTCAGGATTTCTACATCTTCTCAAAATTGTAAAGAAAAAAAAATGCTAGGTTTTTGGGCATTCATCTAAAATACAGGAAATAACTTTGAAATAGGCTCAAGGATTAATTTTAAAAATTGAATAAAGCAATTTGAGGTATATCTATAATAAAATTATGAAAAAACAAAGTATGCCATTCATATTTAAACATTATGTAATGATATATGAATTACCAAAGACATAAACAGATTGGATCTAGAGGCAAAGGTTTCTATTGGTTCTTTGGTGCACACTCTCCCCTACAGTAATTTAGTTGTTTACATGACAATGACACATATTAGAATACATTATTCAAACTAATATCATCACACCTGATTTTCCAGCAAAATATCCTTAAAGAACCACCACTTAAATTAATTTAAAAAACACTCTTTTTAGAATATATATGCATGTACAAATGTTAGTTATTAAAGATCTACATATAACGCTCCTTTCTTGTCCCATATTCTAATGTCCAGAAATGGTCCTCAAATTGCACTCTCTGAGGAGTCCTTTTTAACAAGTGTACCAGGAAACTTGGCCCCATTCACATGAGGAGACAAATATATCATAATAAGACAGCCATGCCAACCCCATCAGCTACTTTGTCAAGCTCCGGTGAAGTGCAGTATTCTATAGTATTCTGCAGTCACTATGTTCCTGTAGGACACCTTAAACTTGTATGGATCACACCAATTTTATCATGAAAAGCAAATTATATGTCTATAATATTAAATCACAGTCATATGCAGTCCCCACCTACCTCCAGGGAAGCTGAAAAATTTGAAATCATCTTTTATAGTTCATTTTATCCTATGGATTATCTTTCTCAAGCATTTTTGGTTGCTTCTAGCACATGTGCCATTGGACAAATGAAAGTAGCTTTAAATTTGAAAAAATATAGGACAAAATATTAAACTCAAGAAAATGTTATATATAATTTGACCCTCTCCATGCCTCCACTCCCCTCCCTCCCCGCACCATCAAACAGTGAGAAAGGCTAATATCATTCCATTTTAGCAGCTGTATGTCTTGCTCCAGCCTATGTTCTTTGTAATTATCGGTTGAGAAGCAAAGAAAAGAACTACGTGAAGGGGTCTCACTTCAATTGGCAAGGATGGTAGGGGCTGCGTCAACCTCGACAGCCAGTCTGAGGGGGATGGACTTATATGAGACTTCTTGAAATGTAGGACTTCTGTGGTGTAGACTGGACTGTGTCTTATTTTTCCTACCCACTGTACTTATAAGACTGCTCTTCTCTCTTAGCAGATGCCCATTATAGTTTTATTAATAAAATCGAACAACCTAGAATTTCTTCCTGTGATTCTTCCTTTGATAATCACTTCCCTCCTGTGGGATATTGATTTCCTTGTTTCTTATTCCAGCAGCCTGACTCTCATTTCTGCCTTCTCCCTCATGTGGTCTCAACCTCTGGTTTCTTGATCCTGGATCTTTCTCAGACACTGATTAGATTATAGCTGCTCAGAGAAAGGGCCAAAATCTTCTCTCAACAATATGTCAAGTGTCCAAAAGAGGTCTGGGAAGTACAGGGTGACAGTTTTATTATTAACACATTTTTCTGGTACTGCGGATCTTGTATTTATTTAATAACTCTATAAGCAGTCAATTAAAAATAGGAACTGATATAAAGTCTCCAAGTTTATGAAGTTTACCAAGGGAGAAATCTTACTTCTGCTATAATTGTTTCTTTTTATTTTTCAATTACAGTTGACACATATTATTGTATTAGTTTTAGGTATTCACATTACATTATGTAGATATTACATAATTCACTAAGGACTATCCCAATAAATCTCACAGCCATCTGACACCATACAGTTATTGGAATAAAATTGACTATATTCCTTATGATGTACTTTATATCCCCATGACTCTTCTGTACCAACCAATTTGTACTTTTTAATTGCTTCACCTTTTTGACCAATCCTTCCAATCCCCTCCCATCTGGCAAATGTAATTTTGCTGGGTAGAATAATCTTGCTAAATGGCATGTATATAACATTATCTTATAAAAGAGAGCAATTTAACAACAAAGAATTGGGAAAGATAATCTCAGAATAATGTGTGTAACCCTAATGAATGGAGAATTATATGAAACTTAAAAATCTATTGACTTGTCTCATTGTCATGCATATCTACAAAACCTTCTCCAGAGATCTGTTCTGCCTAGACACTAGTACTTGGGTACCACCCACAGTGGACCTCATTTGAGGCAGAATAGTAAGAAGCTAGAAAAACCCCTCAGCAAGTAGAATGTGGAAACTGAGACAGAAGCTGAACAAACTGGCCTTATCAGCACCCTGATTCATCTCACTCCTTCTCTCTTGTAGAACCACTCCCTTGAGCGTTAAACCCTTGAGTTTCGGATCCATATCAAATAATCTTGGGAACAATGCCTCAGGTCTATTTACCACAGATATAGAGTTTTGCTGACAGATGTTATCCAACTAGAGACAACATCCAGGCCTCAGTTGTGTTTCAGCGCCAGGGCCACAAAAGCAGCAAAACCAGATGAAGCAATGGTGTGGCTGACATGAGAACCAGGAAACAGGTGCAGTGGCCAATGACAACCTGCCCTAATACCAACCAATTAATAGAGACCACCACTCTGACCTTATACATTCATTTTGATGAATGAGCAAATTAAAGGATACACCTGGAAAATTGATGCGATCATCCCCTGAGATCTCCTCTAAAATTCCTGCCTTTAGAAAGTAGATAAAAATCCTTAAAACAAAAAACCCAGAGCTCTCTCTCTGGAACCCACGCCTTCTTTCTTCAGGTATGTGTCTTTACTTTCTTTCTCCTAAACTCCAAAAGTCCCCACAAGACTTGAAACCAGGGGAGTAGTGGGTAGCTATGGTTTGTTGCAGGCTAACACCCTGAACTTGTGTTTTGCTTTTGGAACTTTTTTCCTGGATCCATATGCCTCAGGGGATTCAATTCTTCTGATTTTCTGACTTTATTTCTAAAATGCCAAGGCAGCACTCTGAGCAGTCTTCTGGAATCGTCTCTTCAAGTATACTTTCACTTCACATGCTAAATATACTTCCTCTTGCATTAGAATTTTTGTGTCTAAATTATTTCTTTGCTAAGCTCAAGAACAGAAACCTGACATCACTAGTAAGATACACACTTAGGTTATAGCTTGTGACATAATAAAAAGAGCTTAGACAAAAATCAGGATGAACCTCAGTGACAAAGTCAGAGGACTCACACTACTTAATATCAAACTATACTACAAGGTCATGGTAATCAAAGCAGCCTGGTACTGGCATTGAAACAAACACATATATCTATGGAATAGAATAGAGAGCCCCCAAAATAAACCTAGACATTTATAGTCAATTGATATTCAACAGGAAGCAAGAACATACAATGGGCTAAAAATAGTTCATTCAATAAAAAGTGTTGAGAAAATTGGAGAGATAGGTGCAGAAAAATGAAACTAGACCACCTTCTTATACCACACACAAGAATAAATAAAAAGTGCATCAAAGACTTAAACATTAGATCTGAAACCATAAATGTTCTAGAAGAAAACATAAGTAGCAAAATCTCAGACATTGCTTTTAATTTTTTTATCAGATATATCTCCCCATGCAAAGGAAACAAAAGAAAAAATAAACCAATGGAACTCCATCAAAATAAGAAGTCTTTGCACAGCAAAGGAAACTTCTTTATTTTGCACCAACAAAATAAAAAAAAACCCACAGAGTGGGAGAAGATATTTGCCAACACATCTGATAAGGGATTAATATCCAAAACTTATAAAGTCCATACAAAACTCAACACCAAAAAATAACAAACTCAATTAAAAAATGGGCAAAGGAACTGAATAGACACTTCTCCAAAGAGGGCATACAGATGGCCAATAGACATGAAAAATGCTCAAGGTCGCTAATCATCAGAGAAATGCAAATAAAAACCACAATGAGATACCTTCTCACACCAGTCAGAATAACTATCATCAACAAATCAATAAGCAACAAGTGCTAGCAAGGATATGGAGAAAGGGGAGCCCTTTTGCACTGTTGGTGGGAATGAAGATTAGTGCAGCCTTTATGGAAAGCAGTGTGAAGATACCTCAGAAAATTAAAAATTGATCTGCCTTTTGACCCAGCAATCCCACTTCTGGAAATATATCCGAAGGAACCCAAAACACTAACTTGAAAGAACATAAGCACCCCTGTGTTCATTGCAATGTTATTTACAACCACCAAGATATGGAAGCAGCTTAAGTGCCTATCAGTAGATGAGTGGATAAAACAACTATGGAACATTTACCCAATGGAATTCTACTGAATCATCAAAAAGAAGAAAACTTTACCCTTTGCAACACTATGGATGGACCTGAAGAACATTATGCTAAGTGAAATAAGCCAGTCAGAGAAAGACAAGTACCATATGATTTCACTCATATGTGGAATCTAATGAATAATCTGAACTAACAAGCCAAACAGAGACAGATTCATAGATGGTGAACAGATGACAGCTAGTGGTGGGAGGATACTTGGGGACGGAGGGATTGAGAAAGAAGGAAAAAGAATCATGGCTAAGGACAACAACATTCATGGTGAATGCTGGTGGGAGGGGAGTATAATGAACTAAATAGTAATGGAAAAAGTACAATAAAGATTATATATTTTGAAAAATGAGATTAAACATCTATTACACATGCCTTCCATGAGAAGTAACTAATAATTTACATATATACATATGTATACATATATACATGTATATATGCACACACATATACACAAAATGATTCCTGTAAATAATAGACCCCTTTGTTAAAATAATATATTTAGTTACTAGTGTTGAGGATATTGGTCATCTTCTTGGGCATCTTTGTTATACTTTGTGTTCTTTTGTGTTCTTTCTTGGGTCTTCCAAAGAAAAAAACTACGTTAGTGTTTACCTGAGTTTTTGATTGTAGAACAAGAAAAGGAATTATGACATGTCTATCTTCTGTTCAATCTTTTAAAATAACCTAAGTTTCATGGACTAGAAATATCATATATTTCTGGAACAATCACAAGTCAATAACATATAACAAAGGAAAAGCAGTGAATTGGTCATTTTGTGTTTAAAGCCCCACCCATGCTTACCCCCTGCTACCCGTACCAGCAGCCCAAGGCCTGAAGTGATAGGGGCCACAAGGAGGCTGCTGCAGCAGCTCCACAGTAGGCTCTCCACTGCCAGGTGAACTGAACTAGTACATTTCCATTGGCATCTGATCCACACCAGCTTTTGTATGTCTCCCTTAGATGTACACTTTTAGGATTAGTGCCAAAATAGGATATGTGAATATTTACCCCACAGAATAGAAAGGAGCTTAAGAATTTCCTTCTATTTTGGATTTATTCAAGGAACTCACCTGTCTGCATGATGCCATATGATACTAGAAAACTATAAATAAGAATCTTTAATAATTGGAGGTTGAATGTATTTATTTGGGCCATATATATTCTCATTTCTTAATTCATAGATGTTTTTGGTTCTTCTGTAAGAAGTTACTTCCTTTAAGTGGAATTTTTATTTACCAAGTAGTATTGACTTATTCTGGAAATTAATATAAAATTTCTGTTGAATTAATAAAAGCACTGCAATTTTTTTAAAAAAAATAATGCATTTTTTTGTTTCTGTAGACACCATAAAGCAAGAGATATAAGGACAAATTTAAAAAGAGAAAATGTTATGTTTTAAAACTATAACAGTGTTTCAAAGAAATATTGCAACAACGCACTCCATCTTCTGGCGGATGAAAGTTCAATAATCCACTCGGGTTCCTGTGGCATCTGGGGGTGTTACTCTGGGTTGGGAAAAATTTGAAAGACCACATATGATGTACTTACATAAACTACGTGTTCTGGTTCTGGATTTGAAATTATATGCCTTAAAGTTATTTTTCCTCTGGTAATTTTAGGCATTTTTATTATAATTATATTAGCACAGTTATAGAATAGTCAGCATCTCTATTTAGAACTTTAAAAGTTATTGAATAGGCAAGATGTGTTATGGCCTACAAACAATATGTAGAATCTCCTAATTCTAATATTATTTCTGTTTACAATATTACTACTTATGTTACTCAACTGTGTCTCATGAAGTTAAGCTACACACTTATTTTCTTTTTTTTAAATTTAATTCTTATTCAAGTACAGTTTTGTGTTTTATATTCCCTGCCCTGACCCCGCCCAGTGCTCCCCACCTCCCTCCCATTTCCGCCCCTCACCTTAATTATTGTCCATGTGTCCTTTATAGTTATTCATGTGAGTCCCTCCCCTTTTCCCTTATGATTCTCTCCCCTCTCTTCTCTGGCATTTATTTTCATAAAGACATTGTTTGTCTATCTGGAATGATGTTCTATCTATAACTAATTTGATACAATATCCTACATATTTCATGGTTTTCAAAGAGATTAACCATCTTTTGTATATTATGGGTATTGATTATACTGAATAAAAGTTCAAATATCATCTATTAATTTATAAGTTTTCATACTGAATTTTAGTCATACACTCTAAATAAAGACATTTGACATGCTTCATGAGAGAATATATATCTTAGGTTTACTACTTTCCAGAGGTATAACCTTGGTTGATTCATTTAACCTCTGTAATTTCCTGATCTTGAAAATGGGATGATTTTAGTACTTGAATGATAGGATTAAATGGGTTAATAAAAGTAAAATTCTTTTAACAGCCTTGGTACTAAGTGGTTGTTTAAAAAATAGTATTTGCTATCTACTAGGTATTTTTCTTTTCAAAGGGCTATATTATTTTGTAAATAATTCTTAAAATTTCAGAGATTGACTTTGAGAAGTGAGAAGACAAGCCATACATTGCTTTTTTTTTCAACTGGAGTTTGTAAGAAACAAATTGAAGAAAAAGTTAGCAATTAACAAATCAATTTGGACTATGTCTACAGTTAACTCTGATTATACACACTAAAGGAGGTTCATGCCAGGCTTGCCTGGCTGTCTACACTGACAAATTAATCAGATTATTGGCATTTCTTTTCTTAATAGCATATCGTAAGCGTATAAACAAGGGCGAGACTAAGTGCCATGCACCATTTCAAGCCTAAAGTGAATTTGCAATAAAAGGTGCAGTCATTTTTTTCTTTCATTAACCCATTGACATTACTATGCCAACTTCATTTTTAAAAATTCCATAGAGATTTTGTAGAATTAAAAGAAAATGCAGTCTGTGTACATCACCCCTCCATAATTAGTAATGTGGAGACAGCAAGTTACAATTTAAATGGAAGTCAGGAAGTCAGGACTCAACGTCCTCATTGCTCTGTAACTAACTATATGTATAAATGAAAGCAAATCACTTAAGTGCATTTTTTTTTAATTTGTAAAATGGAAGTTGGGTGGATGATATGGAAGAGGTACTTGACAAGTAAATTTCACAGGTAAGCACTCTGTTTTAGGATCATTGGGTAAAATACATGATACATGGTAGGAAGCAATAAAGATTTACAGCAGCAAGCTATTGCTTCCAGCCATAAAAATGTATGATTTGTATTCATCACCTGAAATGCTGGTATATCAAGGAGACTATGTAAATAGTGAATGTACTGTATAGGAAGAAAACAAGAAATAACCAATAAAACAATAACAGTCACAGTTATCATTTTAATCTATATCTTTCAAAATTAGCCATGATGGAAAAGTAATACATTGGTAAAGCAGAATACTGGAGCAAATAAAACTGGTTCTAATGGAGGCATCTTCAGATGCACATACATCTAAACTGCAGCAGGCAACCCTGTTTATGTGCACCTTATCTTCAAATTTTGCATGTGTGTGTACAGATCAGGTACAGCCTAGCTAACATTACATTTCACCACACAATTATTGATAGTTGGGATATGCATGTAATTGAACACATTACAAATTCTGCAGATGCAATTCATACACCGGTATGAAAACCACATTTCCCCTAATTCTGTAATATAAATTTATTTAGCAATAATTATTCTATATTATAATGCATTTAAAGGGTATTACATTATTTTACAGTACTTTTCAGAACATATATGTATATATACATGTATATATATATATATGCACATACCTATAAGAAAATAGTGTAAAATATATAAACATATTTAAAACAACAGTATTAACAAAACCATTCTCATTCAAATCATGCATTGGAATATATAGGAAGAATTATACTCCTAAAATTTTACTCTATTTGTTGTAATCCAGTACATGCCTGTTAGTCAGGTAACTACTCTCCTTACACTACTTCAAGTTTCCACACTGACCTTGGAAGGTGGAATGTTGTATTTTTTTTTTTTTTTTAGCAGTGAGGAAACAGAGGTTCAGAAACTTGATGTGTTTTCTCAAGGTCCCACAAACAGCAAGAGCCCAATATGAGATTTAAAAGCAAGGATCAACTAAGTTATTTGCTAGTACTAGTTTCTTCATATTATATGAATCAAATTTCTTTAGAAAATGTAGAGGAAATAATAATTTAAGCATTTAATGCACCCATATTCTAGAATTGTTGAAGTGAAACACCTAGTTCACATCTCCTAATGCTAGATATTGGCAAATATCCATGGATATTTGTAATAAACAATAAGAAGAATGACTTTGTTACTGTTTTGATGCCACATAGCTGATAAATACAAATGAATGATCTGTTTTTCAGAAAATTGATTCTGATAAGGGAATAAAACCTTCTGAGTCTTCAGTTATTATTACTATAATAAATTAGCAAGCCAAACAGCCTCATTTCTCCATTCAGACACAAGTTGATCAGTACAGAATACAAAACTCTGACAGACTCATAGATGCAGAGCAGGACGACACATGGGCCGTAGTTGGCGGGTGGAGGGATTGAGCAAAAAGGGAAAAGGACTCATGGACATGGACAACAGTGTGGTGATTGCTGGGGGAGGGGGTATAGCAGTACTAAAAGGTAATGGAAAAATACAATAAAGATTAAATTAAAACACTGGCTTAGAAGACTATTGAGGAAAGATGTCAAATTTCTGTCACGACTACAAATCAATTTGCACATTCTTTTCATGAAGTATTACTTGGTGGAGCAGTCATTATTGACTCACTTGAAAAAGAAGAGTCTCAATATGGACAGTATTGCCCTAATCACTTAGAGCTTGAATGTGTCAAAGCATTAGATGGAAAACAATGCAAGGATGATATTAACAGCAGATTTCATTAACCACGTGTTGTTTTGATTATATTTTCTTTTGACTTCTTATTCTAGATGTTATCACCAATTCAATTGAAAGCAGGATTGAAGAAAACCTGAATCTATTCATTCAATTAAATTCTACACATGTTTTATTTCAAAGATATAAATCATAAAGAGTGAATATTAAGAGGATTTCTGAGAAGTGGAACATTCTGATTTGGCTCTTAAGTGGGAATCCCAGTACTTCAAATAACTGATATTAAATAATGACTACAATATACATCTGAAATCATAAATTTTTTACTTTTATTATAGTGTAGCATAAACAATATCCCATGTTTTAGTTTGAAACACATCACAATGAAGAAAAATGTAATTTGTACTCAGAAAAATAAAATTCAAGATCAGGCTAATTATTAACAATTAATTAACTTATTGGGTGTTTTGTCACAAAACAATAGATTGGAAGATACAGGTTCCAAGCTACAAGTTAAATAAGAGCAATATTTGGACCAGTAATAACTGACATTTTATTTAAAGAGGTTTCTGAGTGATGTTTTGGGTACGGAGTTCCTCCAACACAATAGGCAACCTGGAGTGTGCAGATCCTTAAACTGCCACTTGTTCACTTAAATTCCAATGTCACCCAATCTGAATCAAGACACTTTCTCCCCTCTTTTGTTCTTGTCATTCTTATCAGCTATATTTCCCTAACTGTAAATTAGCAGGCCACTATAGGAATTTCTCTGACTTGGGGGGAGGGGTGAAATTATTGCTTTAGAGACCTCCTCACCCTCCTATGAATGCCATGCCTTCATGTGGTCCTAGGGTTTAAAATAAAATAAGAATTAAAGTTTGGATAAAACTTGAGAAGTTAGGAATGCTCATATAAGTTTGTGTTCTTGTCAAATAGATGGGCTACCTTTATAGATCAACTCATTGACCCATGGATCCTAGAGTATTTCAATTTGTGGAGATTTAGCTGTGTCAGGATAAGGTAGTTCAATATTACCCAATAATGTCCAGCCTGCCAGTTTATTTGGGGCTGAGATTTTTTGCAACTAGTTTCGCCTCAAAATCTTTTTTCGAAAAAGGCCAAAAACTCATTAGTGCATTTTATTTTACAATATCCAATTTTAGGGAAGGGAATTTCAGTTTTCAGGCTTTGATTTAGACTCTACATCAAATCATTAGCTAGACCCTTGAATCAAATTCGTTTTTTATTCATACAACTCACTTCATAAAGTTCTCCAAAGTTCTCCAATCTTCTTTTAATATTTCAGAAATGGTATTAGATTAAATTATGAATATATTTAATATTACATTACTCTTCACTCTGGATGTCAAAAATGACAACACAATCTATTCCTGAGATGAAATTAGTGAAATCTCAGGGTCCCTGTATTATTTGCTACTAAGATTCTGTACCTTTTATTTTGGAGTAGTAGCAGAAAAGACCTTAGTTATACAGATTTTGCAACCATAATTTTATTTTTTGCATTTATGCTAAATTGCTGTTCATATTTCAGTACTTTCAGTTGCTTCTCTGTCCTAAATTAAATTGCCCATGACCATTAAGTTTTAATAAAAAATTTATCTTTACTTTTTCACTAAATCCTGCATATGAACCACACGCATTTCTTTATCATTTAAACGGTTTTTCCACCTTCCTGTCACAACATGTCTCTGTCTATATGTCTAGGTCTTGGTCTTCTGACCACTCCTCCATCTACCCTCATTCACTTATTGATATCTCAGTTACTTATTCTAAATCACATGACTTTTATGTCACATATGTGTTGAAAACTGAAAAGATGTAACTGCAGAAAAAAACACCTCACCTCTAAACTCCTAACTCATATATCTAATATCTACATTTGGATATCAAATAAACGTTTCAAACCATGTTTGTGCAAACCTCAAGTCCTGATTATCCCATTGACAATAAATAGCAATTGCGCTTATAATTGCTCATTTCTCCAACCATCCTCATACCATCACCCTTTCCCTACCCCACATCTCTCATACCCCACCTTAGGGCATCAGTAAATCCTACCTGTACCTTCATAGAATCCCACCCATCTCTCTGCTATGACATCTCAGAGACACTTTTTGGTCCAAGACACCAGTTTCCTCCTGAATTGTTTCAGTGGGCTACAGACTGCTCTGCTTGCTCTCTCCAATGCCTCCTCCTTACGCTTCCACCTACGATGGATTTATGGCACAGCAGCCAATTTTTCTTTTACAATGTAAAATATGCATGCCTCTGTTTTAAACCTGCCAAATTACTAACCACCTCACTAAAAGTAAAAAATATCTTATAATGTCCTACAAAATCTGTGATGATCTGCTGTCCACTGCTCTCACCCTCATTTCCTGACTGCTACCTTCCCGCCATTACATCACTCACTTTATTAATATCAATCTCCTACTCACTGGCTCAGTCACTCTGACTATCCTAAAGAGCAAAAATTGGAATCTTCTAAATAGCTGAATAAGACAGGCAGATTCCTGTCTCAAGATATTATCATTTGCTGTTCCCACTGCCTAGAGTGACCTCCCTCAGCAATTCATGTAACTTACTGCGTCCTCGATGGGACAATGCAATTTGACCATGTTCTCAAGAAAGGAAATGTTCAGTCTTAGTTACACATTCTATTCTATAGAGTATAAAAATCTGATTTTAAACTTTTAAATAATTCATTGGTTATATCCTTTCTAAGGCTATAGAGTGCAATATTATTAAACTTTTGGTCGTCTTTTATTAAGCTACTTCACTACCCACTTCGTCATGTTCATAGACTCAACACCATAGTAAATTACAGTTACAGCTTCAAAAGTTTGCTTTGGCACTTTTTTAGTGACATTTTTAGACTCTTCCTTTAGAGGCTTTAATAAGCTATTCTCCAAGCTCTCAGTTATGATTGGCTTTCAAATTATTACGTGGCTGTCCTCAAATCTCCCACTAAACCTTATTCTACATCAGATTAAATTGGTTCCGTTTCACACTCTAAACGCATAATGTGCATTGCAAATAAATTCTAAACAGCTTTGAGGCAAACTATAATATTCATCTCTTACATGCTTTCTTTAAAATGTATATCACACTTAAATATAAAGGGTCACAAAGTATCAATGAAATCCACCATAAAAGAACAACCAAAGTATAATGTTCATCTGATATATATGTTTGCATATGGAAGAACTATAACATGATACAATATAAATGTAAAATGTATAATACCAGCCATTTGGTATATAATGAATCTTTTTTGCTTTTTTTAATCAAGTGAATCTAAGAGTATCTCTATATCTTAAAAATAACTTTTTCAGTACATATGCATAACTCATGGGTAATCCTCACATTTAAAGAATTAAATGATAGTGGATTAAATAAGTAGAATAAATTTATAGATGCTAGGATTAGAAAAGCACTTTTATGAGAATGTAAAATTTCTGGGACAAAAATTGTTTTTAACTTAATTAAAAGAGTACTACCACTACTAAAATTATTCCAGAAAAATAAGATGAAAGAAAGAAAAGGAAAAACTACATGGTAATTTTAACTTTTATCTATTGAAAAATTGATTTTAAATACATTAATAAAATAAAAAATATAACAACTTGCCAAACATATCAAAGAAAATCTTTCCTCTATTCATATATATTTAACTAACTATATGAGTAAACATAAATGTCTAACACAAAGATGTTACATGTAAATATTAACATGACATTATTTTAAATAATTTTGCCTATTTTTAGCATTCAATCACTATTTTTAATAAGCTAAATATGAGAATGAATGGAAACACAATATTACTATTTTGAGGTATAAACTGAGCAAAAATACATTTTTATACAAGCAATATGTAAAACATCTAAATAAAGTAACATTTTACTTTTAATTGTGTTGAAATCTATATCAGTTTCAGCTTAAGGTAAATTTATATACACATAATACACATATATATACACACACATATGCACATGTATGCATATGTATATATGATGTGGATATTTTGTCAAGAATTGACACTGGCCTATAAAATATATCCAGAATTGCCCTGGCTGGTGTAGCTCAGTGGATTGAGCGTGTGCCTGTGAATCAAAGGGTCACTGGTTCGGTTCCCAGTCAGGGCACATGCCTGGGTTGCAGGCCAGGTCCCCAGTAGGGGACACATGAGAGGTAACCACACATTGTGTTTTTCTCCTGATCTTTCTCCTTCCCTTTCCCTCTCTCTAAAAAAATAAATGAATAAAATAAATAAACTATCCAGAATTGCTAAAAATTGACATATTAACTTGTTAGAATTGGTTAATATTTTATAGTAACAAGTTTTACCCTTATATGTTAAAACATATTTAAAATATGCTTAATACATTTCATAGCTCATCCATACATATGCATATATATAAAACATTTCAAACATAAGTTAGCTTTTTGAAGAATTATTCAGAAAAATATAATTTACCCTGTTGAACAGATTTTTTCTTCACTCATAGAATACTCAATCTAATGAGATTTCATAAACAAAATGGCAAACCATTTAAAGTGAGATACAAGTAAACAGGTGTACAGCTTGTGCCTAATAGGCCTTCCCTTAGTTTCACAGTCTGATAATTTTCTTTGCACATTGCCTTGACCTGATTATTCATGACTTTTTGCATAATGAGAGGAAGCTTTTGGACATGTGAGGTATGACACACAAAATCTGCAGCTATTCAGCCATTCTGAGAATGTCTGTTGATTTTTTTAAAGTAGATTTAGCAGTCAAATAATTTAATTCAACATTATCAAAGTGTTAAACCTATTTAGTGAGATCTTTGAAAACATAAACTATCTTAGAATATTTCACTATGTCATTATTGCATAAGACTATTCTCATACTTGCTTAAATGTGTTAAAATGAAGAATTACTGCACTGCTTGACATTCTTTCTCTAAGGTATAAAATATTTTACTCTATTAGATTTGTTACCTTTATTCGTTATTAAAAATAAAATTTAAATAATGTTTCTAGTCATAAATATCATTTATAAATTGGACTTTGATATATATATAACTTACAGAGATTAATTTGATAAACAGACATTAAATATAATAATGCCATAGTTACAAAATTAAATGATATTTACATTGAGATAATAATTTATATATGTGTATCTCTTTTTTTCATATTTTACATTGCTATGGCCTTTTTATTCTATTTCTGGAAAGTACTGAACCTTAGCTAAGAGATTATTAGGTTGGTCTCAATTACTGTTCATTCCATTGGAATTTAACTATATTTTCATTTTGACAATCATATTGGGTTTGCTGAAATGTTTGTTTGTTTATTTATTTGTTTAAGATGGCTCTAGTAGCGCTTAGTTGTGTTTAACTTTATCTGAAACAATAGTGTTAGATAGTATTGTGACAGCTGTCATATGAGTCTGCCTTTAAAGGAAAACATCAAAATTGGTGAACTTTTGTGTAGCTATTTTAATACTGAAGATGGAAGAAAATATGCAAGATAACCAGCATATATGCCTTCTTATTTCAAGAAAGGTAAAAATGCAACTGAAATGCAAAAAAAGACTTGTGCAGCATATGAAGAAGGTGCAGTGTCTGAGAAAATGTGTCAAAAGTGGTTTACGAAGTTGTGTGCAAGAGACTTCTTGCTGGACAATGCTCCATGGTCAGTTGAAGTTGATAACAATCAAATTGAGACTTTACTTGAGAACAATCAGAGTTTTATCATGCAAGAGATAGCTGACATACTAAAATATCCAAATCAATAAAGTTATTGGTGAAAACAAAAAATGTGTATTTTATTTTACGGAAAAAACTAAATGGACTTTTTGCCGAACGCAATATTTATAATTTCCAGGAAGTAAGTATTTCTTTCATCCTTCTTTTTCTATCAGCCTGTTCCTGGTTTCATTGTTGTTTTGCAGACTCTGAGGATACCTCATAGGAATTGTGAAATTTCTGTTTTTTAAGTTAGTTTTACTTTCTCTGTGATCGGGGGGTTCTTTGTTCATCTTGATCCCCTATTTACTATTCTGTTTTTTCTCACATACATGCTAGAGCTGATACCCCATGTTCCACGCTCAGTATCTTCACAAGCCGACCACCCCTTTAGGAAGCCGTTCTCAGGAAATGAGTGGTGTTGACTTAGAGACTTGTGCATATGCACTTGTGAGGGATGAATGGGTGCTTGAATTTCTGATTTCTGTGTTTGAAATTTCTTGAGGGTTCCCTTGAAACATACTACTGTTATCACAGTAGTTTGTACTATGTTTTTTTATCTATTATGGTGTTTTATGTTACGGTTTTTGTGGGCTCTTTTCTTCATCATTTCAATGTAGTATGCTTTCCCTATCTGAGAATTTTCTGAAGCACAGGAGTAAGTTGACATAAACTCTAATAAAGTTATGATTTTTATTTTAGAAATTTTCTAACATTATAAAAATACCTCAGGCTGAAGCAGTTTGAGCCACCAAATAGATGAAATAGAGTTACATGTTTTAAACTTCAATGGTGCAAATATTTTGCCCTTTATTGTCATTGTGAATTTGGCCTTCAGAGCACTTAGAAATACATATGTTTTTTTCAAAAGTAATATTTTTGTGCCTCATCACATTCCACTTATTTTACAAGGTGACCTTTAAAATTACACAACTGTACTTGAACAATAAAAAATGTGAAAAAATAATAAAAAATACAATAGTCAGACATTTATTTCAGTGCTCCTGAAATTTACTCTCTTAAAACAGAGCTCATAATGAAACTTTATATAATAGAAATTGATAGTGAATCAATATTAAATTAGGACTATTGCTGACTTAGTAAACATATTAGAAGACCTTCTGAATAAAAAGCTGAAAAATACATAAACATGGAGAAGTAAAGTTCTTCAGGAGAATATATAAAATTAAATCCAACATAATTCAAATTTTATTTTCACAATAAATATCTAAACATTCCCATTAATAGAAAGATCAACATGTACACATTGAATTTACTTTAGAGATATGATTATGTAATCTATAATAATATTTTGCTAAGAAATATAAATATCAGCTTTATATTTTCAGTCATTAAGGAATCGAACTGAGTGAAAATATCCTGGCTTGTGTGAACATAGCCACTGGCTCACTATCACAGTGTACTCAGAGCAATGCATTTGTTGCTATAGAAAGGCTACCAATAATACAAGATTGTCCTGACTTCTAGAGTCTCATAACATAGTTAGGGAAGTATTAGAAACTGGGATTTCTATAGCAGATATTTGTACTACTGAAAAGTACATGCTGCATTTATGTCATTCTGGTAAGTTACGATGGCTTCTTATTAAATTAAGTCAAAATATATTTCTTACTCCTGAGACCTAAAAATTAGCAGTGTGTGAACATCCTGTGTGTTTATTGAATAACTGTCCTATGAATTTGCATCCTGGTTGGTGCGTTTCAGTGGATTGAACACAAGTCTGCAAAACAAAAGGTTGCCAGTTTGATTCCCAGTCAGTGTACATGCCTGAGTTGAGGGCCAGGTACCCCTTTGGGGACATTCGAGACACAGCCACTCGAATTTCCTCTCACACATCAAAGCCTCTCCACTGCTCTTTCTCCCTCTCTTCCCCTCTCTCTTAAGACAAATACAATATTTTTAATTTAAAAAATAAATAAAAGTTATATAAAGTTGCAAAATTTAATCTCCTCTGCATGTATGCAGAATAATTTTCTTAATAATAGAAAAGTCAAAACCATAGCTCAGTATTGTTATATGACATTATTCCATAATAAGGCTATAAACCTCCCTCCATTAAGCTAGAAACATTTCCAATATATAAAAGACATGTATTTTATCTCTATATAAAACATTTTGTGATGATGCTTAAAACTTGATGGTATTTCTTAAAACGTACAAACACACACACACAAAACAACAATAACAACTGCAACATTCCTTTCATAGATCCCTCAAAATCTATCCGCTTTAGAAGAGAGCCTGAGGCACTGGATAAATTAGAAAGACTTACTGTGTTCCATAAGACACAATATTTGGTATAGAAAAGATAAAGAATAAAACAATGTAAGTTACCTCAGATGACTCATATTTTTGGAAGAAAGGAACAGGTATTAAATTAAAAACATCAATACAACTTGATGAAACACTACATACCAAATGAGGGAGATGAGTCTGATTACACCTAAAAACTTCAAAGGAGACATATGCAAGGGTTTGCAAAGTGGCCTGAATGATTTACTTTATATTATATACTTTAATATATAAAGTATATATTCTATATACTTAATGAAGGTATGTAATAAAGGTATGGCTAGCGAGAGAAACAAAGTAGTAATATACGCAATGAGTAGTTAAACAAAGCGATGGAGGTGGAGATGGAAATGAAAGAATATTTAGAAAAAATATTCAGATTACATTTATTGAGAAAGAGAATTTTAGGGACATTGTTGAAAAAAATCAACCTAATGATAATAAAATCTATCATTAGGTATTATATATCTACTACTTTTTACCTTAATATATTAAACATATTAGTTAAATTTTTAGAACAAATGTATATAGTGTAGGACAAATGTATAGAAGCCATGAAATAAAAAGGAAGGTATGAAGCCTAAAGAAAAAGAGGTGTTTTTTATGAAAATAGAAAGAAAAATATCCAGGAGATAATTGAAAAATCATCAGGACTATCACTCACAAGTGGGCAGTAAACAGTCATCCATAGCTCTCAATATTCGAGCCTAAGATAGTGGAAATATCAGAATTCCAGACAAAAAGAGAACATTTAGGTACAGAGTTATTCACCTAAGAAATAACTTAGGAGCAGGAAATAGTACTGAGAGGCATTTATAAACTCATCCAATTCCTCCAATTTTATCATTTATCAAGGGTCACTTAAGATATAATTTTAAAGACAAAAATACTGTAAATGTAAAAAACAAAGTACCTAGTTGACTCTCATCACACCAGAAGGAGTGACTAGAAAGGCAAAAACAATTTACTGATCACACAGGGTATTAGATGATTTTATCTAGTGCAGTAAAAGAAATACTGCAGTAAAAGAAGTATTTTTTTTTGTCTGAGAAAACATTGCATACCAATGTTTAAAAGATTTTTTTCACTTAAAATTTCAGGGTGTGCAAAATTTCAGAAGAAATTTACAGTGGAAAGTTGATTCATTCAAGATTTATACTTGCATGAGAAACTATGGCTAGATACATCTGGCAGGATATTATTAAAGTGGTAGGTGAACCCACTCAATAAATAAACTTTCTAATATTTGAAAGAACTTAAAAATAGAAAATGAGAGAACTGAAGAATGAATGTATGTGTGCCCATTTAGATAGTGGAATTAGCCCTGCTTCACTCTCCATTGTATAGTGCTCTTGCATACTCATATAACCTTGAGCTTATTCTTTCAGCTTTCAAAGATTCAATTTTCTCATACATAATGGGGATACTCAGAGTTCCTCTATCATGAGATGGTTTCAGAGAGTGAATGTAAAGCGTTATTCAATGCTTGGCATTTAGTACTTATTTTTAAAATACAACCATCCTATTAATTCTTCTTGTAACCATCCCAATTCAAACATTATTTTATCAGTGACTAATAACATAATGTTTTACTAGTATTTTTTCATGTGAATTCCTTATATTGGCTCAACATTAATATCCATAAAGATTAACTCAAATATTTAAATACCATATTAAATATTTTCAAAACGTTTACACCTTGTACTAAACAAAATTCAAAAATTTTAGTCAGATAGTTACAGTTCTCTGGAATATTTCCTTAACCTGAACTTGCAGTCCAACCCCCATAATTCCCCTACATACTGTCAACATCTAAATCAGATTAGATGGCTCACCTGGACCTAAAAACAACTTTTCTACTTACATTCTACTCTGCATGCTATTTTTTCTTCTTAAAATATACCCCATCCATATACATTGATATTTGTCCAAGACTTGTTCCATAAATCATCTTGAATTAGAGTACTATACAAACTCTCAGCATTTATTCATGTAGCATTTAACACCATTAGTTCTATAGTACTGTCATTTTAAAGTGCAGTTCAAAGTGGATGAGAACTAAAAACAAACTATTATGTTGGCCAAGTGGGAAAACTAGAACTAAAGGAGAAAAAATACGAGAAGACAAATTCTGCTAAACATATATGAGAGGAGTCAATGATAAAATGCCTTGAGAGATTAAGAATTTTCAAACAGCAGTAGAATGGCCAATTGCCAGAAATATAATAGAAGCTATTAAACCATAATGTGTGGTAGACACAAAGAACATTTTTAATGTTTTGATTTTTATTTTCAAGTATACTAAAGTACATAGTTGCAGCAGCAAGGACTGCAGAAGATAGGTGCTAGGATTAAGGACTATAGAAAGCCGCATGGAAATGGATGTTTTGAATGTAGTCAAGAGAAAAAAATTGGGTTTAATTGAACACCAAAATCGAAGAAATTATGTGCATGTGCACCCATGGGTACACATGCATGATCCTGCATGTTTGCTTATTTGTTTTTGTTTTTTGCTTTGTAGGGATATTGGGAAAAGTAGCCCCATACCTTAATAGCTAATTATATAACATTGGCACTGTTTGGTTGAGGTATTATTGCATAACAATCATCTTATTTTTTTTCTTTGAAACTAGTGATATTTGTTTAACTGGCAGAAACATTAGTACCTGGGTCATGGTTTGACAAAGAAATTTTAAATTACTTAGAAATACCAATAATCATCCTCATTTCTCTATAATAGCTCACACATAAAAATCTTAAGGTTCTTTATAATAAGTTATTTGTCAAAAATTATGAATATGTCCCCGCTGGTGTAGCTCAGTGGATTGAGCACAGGCTTATGAACCAAACAACCGCAGTTCGATTCCCAGTCAGGGCACATGCCTGGGTTGCAGACCAGTTCCCACCAGGGAACACATAAGAGGCAACCGTACATTAATGTTTCTCTCCCTCTCTCCTTCCCTTTCCCTCTAAAGATAAATAAATAAAATCTTCAATATACATATATATATATATAATTATAAATATGGTGCTCACTTAAAATTCAATAAGAAAAATAGTTTTAAAACTATAAAATCTGGGTCAATTTTAATTTATTATTTTAAAGTATCTTTTACTTCAATAAAGAAAACTAAAACCTATCATTTAAATGTATGCATTATGTTAAAGTATATTAGAAATTGTCTTAGGAACATATAAAGTACCCATTGCAATTGTTAAGTGTGCAAAATACAGAAGAAAATCATCTTATATTATCACTGGATACCCAATTGAGTTTGTTCACAATTTTTAAGAATTCAACATGGTAATTGCTTAATAGAGAATGCTTGAGGTACTCTTGTATTTCAAAACTTTTGCTAGAGCTTTGAGAAAGAATAAAATGTTTGAGATGGCCTTAAAGAGTACCTCTATTTCAGTCCTTGCTGATGTGGTGCAATAGATTGAGCACAGGCCTGCAAATCAAAGAGCTGCTGGTTCAATTCCCAGTCAGGGCACATGCCTGGGTTGAGGGGCAGGTCCCAGTGGGAGGCACGTGAGAGGCAACCACATAGTGATGCTTCTCTCCCTGTCTTTCTTCTTCCCTTCCCATCTCTTTAAAAGTAAGTAAGTAAAATCTTTAAAAAAAAAACACTCCTCTTCTTTTCTCTTTAGCTAATTCTCCTGTAATCTTTCCTCTACTGATCAAATCTGGAGCTAGGCTTCTTTGCCCTTCTCTTTGACTTCAAGATCTTTCCCTTCTCAGTTTTCACACATTGTCTGTCTGGAGTCCCCTCTATACATTGTCCAAATCCCATGCAATTTTACTGTTGCCCCTTCAGTGTTGCCTCCTCAGCAAGTCTTTCAATCCCCCTACCAAACTCTCTGAAACTTTTACCACTGTAGGCTGTTCTATGATGTGTGTGTGTGTGTGTGTGTGTGTGTGTGTAATTACACTCTTAATTCCTCTTTCAGATACTTTAAGAATCTCCATTAAGGATAGACATTTGCTCGTCATGTTCACTGATGTTTCCCCAGTAGCTATTGTAGTAATGATTGAATGAATATTTAAGAACGGATGAATGGATATGTGAGAAGAAGAAATGAATGTTAATGAAAGAATACATGAGAAGAGGAACAAATGTGCCCTATCATCCTATCCTACAATACTGACATTAAGTAGATGATGTTTGGATAACTGTCAGCACCTTATTTAAGAAGACTAAGTCCCATGGGGGAAAATATTAAGAATGTGAGAATGCAGTTTCATGCAGCCACTATAGAGAACAGTTTGGAGGTTCCTCAAATAATTAAAAATGGAACTGCATTATTACTCAGCAGTTCAACTTCTGGAGATATATATACCAATAAACCCAAAACACTAACTGGAAAGAATATATTCACCCTATGTTCACAGCAGTGTTATTTATAATAGCATTCATGGACCTAGAGGGTGTTATGCTAAGTGAAATAAGTCAGACTAAGAAAGAAAAATATCATGCTATTTCATTTATATGTGGAATCTAAATGACAAAATAAACAAACAAAATGGAAACAGACTCACAGATACAGAAAACAGAATGATGGTTACCAAAGGAGAGGATATTTGGGAGAAGAGTTGAAGAGATGAAGAAATACAAACTGGTAGTTAGAAAATAGCCATGGGAATGTAAAGTACAGCATAGAAAATATAGTCAATAATATTGAAATAACTCTGTGTGTTGCCAGGTTGGTATTTCAAATATCAAGGGGATCACTTTTTAAAGTATATTATTGTCTGATCACTGTGCTGTACATCTGAAGCTGAAAGAAGATAATATAGAGTATAAACTGTAATTGAAAAATAAATTTTACTAAAGTCTCCGTTGAAATACTGTATATAGGAGCTGAGTCTATGTCCCAATTCTGCCATTTACAAGTTGTGTGATCTGGATAAATAATTTGGTCTCATTCAGATTGTTGTCTTACAGTAAAATAGAGGTAAGGATACTTATAGTTGATTATAAATTAAAAAGTTACTAAAACATTATATATGTATAGATAGTGTATATATAGATAGATAGGTAGATAGATAGATAGTGCATACACACAGAGACACGTAGTGTGAAAGCAATCGTGACTTCTTGTAATATTCAATCAAGGAATATGTCTACAGTTCTTTATTTTATTGAATCCTGGCTCTTACTGAGAACACTTTCCCTGAAGGTCTCTAATGGCAGTTTCTACTCCCAAATCACTGAGCCTGAAGCATTCGTTGAGGGCACCCATTCTGCTTTGCTACTATCAAACCACTGGCTGCCCCGCTCCCTAACAGTATCAAGGTTTAAATTTTATTTCACCAGACTATCCCACCCACAGTCCCCACTTATCTGGTTATCGTTCTTGATCTTAATTTCATAAAAATATTTTAGCACCTGGCTCTGCGTTACTTTCTCTAACTCTGCTCTTGCAAGCCCCTTGGTTGTTTAAAACTTCACAAAGATTATTAGTCCTGGGCCACTTCTTCTCTGATTTTGTCCCTTTCCCCGTATCTTGGACAATCACTTAAACGCTAGCGCCATAGAGCTTGCTTTACCTATCACAGCCAACTCTTCGCCATCTCAGCTTCAAGCATCTCTTTAATGACAACTCCTTTCTCTCCATCTCAATGTGTCTACTAATCTGACTTGAACAAGTTTCTTTAATTGCATGTAGACCTATATCTGAGTGAACCTCCACATGTTCTAAACTTCCTCATTATTCACTTCAATTACAAGGCTACAAGTTTAATCATGGCCTTGCATATACCTTCACCTTCCTTGTCCTTTCTCGCTGCTGCCAGATTTATTCAGTCAAACCCTAACCACAGCTGAATCCAACTAAATCCATTCCATGCCTGCATCCACACAGCTAAATGTAGCCACAGAAAAGCACATATATGAATGCTCTCCTCTTGATTAGTTTGTGATCACACAACTCAAGTGTACCTGTAATGCTTCAAGTAAAGATACCGTATGTCCAAAGTTAACCTTCCCTCCCCTTCTTTAAGTAAACTATTTTTGACTTTTCATCTTACTTCAAAACTCCTACACCATCCTAACCTTTACCTGATATCATTGCTTCCAAAGCCCTCAGACTGTAAAGAGAATCCTAAGGAACATGTATAAGCCAGCCACACCTCATCCCCCAATGTCCTGAATCCGTGGTTATATATTAAGACACCTTTCCTCCTAGCGAATGAATGCTATGTGCTCCAAACTCCAGGCCTGTGCTCCCTGCCATTTGTGTCCTGATTCCATCCCTTGTAATCTGCTCCAGGACTCCCACGTACTGCAGGACATTATCACTTCATCGATCTGCTCCTCTTCCTTACATCAACATTATTTCTGGGCTATATTATTCCAACAGCTTTAGACGTAATGTTTTTCTCCTATCTACTTCTATTAAATTCACTTCATTCTCCAAATACTGGTACCTTCCCAGCAAAACTCTTAAAAAGAGTGTACTCTCTATCTTTAATTCTTCTCCTCCCATTTTGTCATTTTTGTCATTAACTCAAAACACCACTGAAATTGCTTTTGTCACTTGTACCTGTGGTCTTCACATTGATAAATGCTATTTTCAGTTGTCAGTGTTCATTGTCTGTGACCTGTCAACAGCATTTGTCCCTGCTGAGATCTTACTCCACCTTGAAACACCTTCTCTAGTTGGCTTCTATGACATCTCACCTTTCTGGTTCTTTTTGTCTGGTTTAGCTTGGTTTGTTTTACTAGTGGCTCATTATGCTACCCTCTGCTGTTTCTGTCTTATCTTTCTCTCCTATAAACATGAGACTATCCCAGAGCACAGACTTTGGACATAACCTGTTCTGATGAACAGTTCTTCTTTGGTGATATCCTCTAGTATCATACTAGGCTTCAACTGCCATTTATATGATAATGACTCATAAATTTTATCTCCCACATGGGACTCTTCTCGAAGCCCATACATCTAAGGGTTTCTTCAACGTTTTTATTTAAATGTACACATACTAGCTATCTCCAACTTAATAAGTCTTAAGTCAAAATCCTGATCTCCCCTCCCCCAACAATTCCACTCATGGTTTCCTCTTTCCTAATGTACGGCATTGTCACACATATAGGAGCTCAGATCCAAGTCATGGAGTAATCCTGCCTTTCCTGCTTTTATTCTTTATTCAATCACTCAGCAAATCCTGTTGACAACATTTACAAAATATGTACAGAGTCCACTTTTCAGCATCCCCACTACAAACAAGGTGATGCAAGCCCCTACCATCTTTCTCTGAGATTATTGCAATAGCTTTTTAACTCTGGTAACTCTTCTTTTCAGTTTATCTTCAATTCAGCTGCCAGAGTGACTTTATTAAATTGTAAGTCAGATCCTTCTACTCAAAATCCTTCAATGTCTTTCAATTTCATTTAAAAGTTGTTCAGTGCCTCTGGGAATTTATCAGATTAGGCTATCATTATCTTCTACCTTGCTAAGTCTTACTAATCTCTCCCTGTTCACAGGGGCTACTTGTCAGTCCCTTAGGTGTACTAAAAATGATCTTGCCATGAGATCTTTGCCATTTCTATTCCATCTGACTATATCCTCTTCCTCCAAGTATCGACATAGAACTCATACCTCCACCTCCTTCAGGATTTCATTCAAAAATCACATCAGTGAAGCGTTTTCTGAATTTTGATTTTCCCCTCCACACTTCTTTGGTACTTCCTTTGACCTCTTCATTGATTTCGTTGCTGCTGTTGTTTGCTACACCACTTACTGTGCTCCATGAAATGTATTCCACTTATTTATTTTGTTTAGTCTCCAAACTTTCATTAAGGCAAAGACTTTTGTCTGCTTTATTCATGGCTATACCTCCAGTGCTTAAATGGTAGAAGATTTAAAAGCAATATATATATATATATTTAAAAGCAATATATATATAAAACTTTTACTTTGTTTTTAGTAGTAAAGCATCTCTTGTTAATGGATGATCAACAGCAGATGGTTTTCATACATCCTTTCTTTTTATTCTTGTTTAATTTTAGTTTTGGATTTTGCCTTTGGTGAAATAAAACTCTGACAACCCTATGTCAATCTCTGATTTCATTTATTTTTAATTTAAAAGGTACATGATGCTCCCAAGTCCAGGAATGACTGAGTCGATGCAGCACTATTCAAATTCTGACACTTGGGCCCAACAAGTCAGGAGCAGAGGCAGAAGGGATGGTTATTATCCCGTCTCAGTCCTTCCCAAGTGTCATGACCTGGGGGCCTTGCTTTTGCCTCCTGAGCCTCTAGTGCTGTTCCTACGAAATAAAGGAAGTAGACTGAAAGAATCTGGAAATTCCTTTGGTTCAAACCTCACAGCTAAATCATAGTATAGTACTTTCTATCTTGACATTTCCTACTTTCAAGAAATCTTTGAGTCATACTTCTGCATCCAAAAAGATAACAAGGCATTTTGATAATAAATCCCTTTATACAATTTTTGTGGAATTTACTAGGATAGCAAAGCTCATATTTATCTCTGATGGTAAATGTTTTAAATAGATAAAAACAAACACAAAATTATAACAAAATAAAACCAAAATCAAACTTAGACATTGCTATGCGATAGACCAGTATTCGTAACAGAGGATAAAGTCACTCTGAACTATTTACCATTCGAGCACAATTTTTCTCAAGACCAACTTTTCAGGTAACATTGACTTTTAACTAGGCTTTCTGAGGCCCTAAAAAGCTTTCACCCGGTATTCCAATGAGAGTGGTTGCATAACAAAAACACGAAAGAGTAACAGCAATGAAGCTTCCCCAGTTTAAAATAGAAAAGTGGAAACAAAAGTTTGAATCCATAAATCAGACCTGGCAATGGCTGTTTGTTTATTTATTTTTCATGTTCAGACTCATCGAAAGAACTTTCACTTTCTTCTGCTTTAGACATATTTATAGATATGTGCGGAATGAGTTGCTGTGGAAGATTAATTTGTTCTGATTAAACGTGAGCTTCATGCCCCTGATGAAACAGTGGAGACTCGCCATGTGAATTCTTTCTGTTCCTTGTGTTTACAGAAAAACTGGTGGAAGACCAAATATCTCTCAGACTTTTCTAACCACCCCATGGCCAGCTTCATAGGTTTGAACTGTCAATGACAAAGACTAAATAGAACATACAGCAAGACAGCATAGTCACACACATGTCAGTCATGAAGCTAAAAGCACACTAAAATAAAAGTAGTGTCCTAACAAAAGATTTTAGACAAGGTGGCTACAACTGTGTACACAATGGTAATTCTTTATCTGCACCCCCCACACAGAACATCTAGGATGTATCCCCCACGCAGGTGCATGTTCACGCACACAGTCTGATTTTCTTCTCAGATAAGTATGATGACAAACCAGAGCTTAGAAAATGTACATAAAGTCAAGGCTTTCCTTGATTCTTCATATAACTCTAAATATTTTAGAAATTACCCCAAAATAGCCATTGTATAAAATATTTAATAGTGGTTCTCATTATTAAAAGCATCAATGGGACTGAAAATATTTAAAAATATTTCCTCTCAAGCCAATACATATATTCAGTGATTCAGTAGTAAAATTTTGAGGTAATTATTATAAAATGCAAGTCAAATTTTATGATATATCATGTACAGTAAATTAACCTAAGGTATGTGGTACATTAAAAAATTTATTTATTTCATTAATTTTTTAAAGAGAGAGAAAGGAAGGGAGAAAAAGAGAGAAATATCAATTTGTTGTTCCACTTTTTTTATTCATTCATTGATTGATTACTATATGTGTTCTGACTGGGAATGACACCAGCAACCTTATCATATTGGGACAACACTCTAATCAAGCAGGTAAAAAATTTTCTACCCAACTAGGGAGAAAAACTTTTATCAGTAGTAAATAAAGACAGTGCTCAACTTCCCACCCAAACATTTTCTGTTCATTCCTGTTCTTCAAACATCATTCCTCTTCTACTTGAAACAGATGGCTTGCAGTGATTTGGCCTCAAAAGAGAAAGAAAGTGAATGGAGGCTGCGAGGGCCATATGTCTGTTCCTGTCTCTCTGTGACATGGCACATAGTGACCCCAGGAGGAAAGCCCCAGAGTACTAGTGGAATGATGTCTGACCCAGTGCACAAGACATAGACAAATGCTAAATTAGCTATTCAAAATAGATGTTCTGTTCGTAAAATTAACCAAGACGTTCATGTGGTAAAAGGCTAAGTTCATATACCATATTTGAACACACTTTTTTCTCTGATACCAGATTTACGTTAATGCTTTTATCATGGTGTTATTTCTTCAACATTTGAGACCAAGATCTATTATCCTATGTTTTGGCATTTTTTTTCATATTTATCTTTGAAAACTAAAGTATCTATTTTTTTTAAAGTATCTATTTTTAAATTTTAGTTCAAGTAAAAGAAAAGTAAAAAGCTAAACCCAAAGAGAATGTTTATTTTTAATAAGTTACAGTATAAGTGAATAATTGTAGATAATTTTATAAAGCTAGTATTCTATCAAATCATCTTTTTGGTAAGTTTTAAAAGATACATATTTAAATTATTTATTATTACATTTCTATTTTAATATGTTTTTTTATATTTTAAAATTTCTTCCTGAGCATTTGCATATTTCTAACTATTATTATAATAATAATTTCTAGGTATTCTTTAGTTGATAATTCCTCATCAAAGAAATAATTTGTTTTATTCTATTTTATTTATGAAGTATGAGTTCCTTCACTAGATTTTTGTTGATTTTTTTAATGTAAAATTAGATATCATAACATGAAATTTCATTCATCTAGTGGTATGGAGAATGGTTTCTACAAAATAATAGTTAACAATATCATTATGAAATAATTCAAATAAATTTTCTTAATATAATCAAAATCTGAGTGTTATACAGTAATGAAAATATTTTACTTTATATGTTTATATTCTATTCGATTACTTGAAAATAATTTCCCTTCATAAAAGATAGCTTTATTCATTGTATTTAATCTTAATTTTATTTATAATGATAAGGAATTCTGCATCACTGCAGACTTATCATAAAGCTTGGGTCATAAAATCTGAAGAAAGCCAAGTGATGAAATACAAATACCATATGATCTCACCGCTAAGTGGAACCTAATCAACGAAACAAACAAGCAAGCAGAACAGAACCAGAGACATAGAGGGGAGGGAGGCAGAGGGAATAATAGGGGAAAGATGGGGAAGGGTCATCAAGGGTAGGTGGTGGGCAAAAATGGAGACAATTGTATTTGAACAACAATTTAAAAATAATAAATATTTTTAAAATAATTCCAAAGGTTAAAAAGAAATCTGAATATGTGATCCTAGTTGGCTTCTAGTTCCTAATTAGTAATATGAGATTCAATTAGTTCTTTCATTTTTGTAAGTACCAAATAAGAGTATATATAAAAATGTGCATTAAAATTTTTAAAGGATTTATAAATTTGTGGCATGTTGTGCTTAGATGGGATGTTTACACTATATATATTCAAAGAAACATTTATCAAAGCAGACAGGGATTTATAAAATTAAAGAAGTTAACTATTAAAAATATCACTTGGTGGTGTCTTTTTCCCTCTTGATTAACAGATTATTAACTTCCTAAGGCTTTCAGTATTTCAACTTTTCATTTTTGAAGGAAGGGCTCAAACTATTTTCAGTTTGGTGTAATAAACATTACAAATATGCCACACAAGGTATATGCTATTGGAAAATTATTTGAATCTAAAAGTAATTTCACATTAAATAAAATTGCTTGTGTCCATGGGAGTCAGTGCAGTGCATCGGGTTGCTGTAACCTGCCACACACTTTTGCACCTATTTTTCCTCTGTCTGCCACACATCCTTGCCTGTTCCTCTTTCTTCCCTAGCGATGAATTCATCCTCCCATATCTGTGTAATCACCACTTCCTCAGGGAACCTTCCTTGGTATCCCAGACTAAGTCAGATCAGCCCGTGGTAGATTTCTTAAAATTTGCTGATAACATCTGTCACTTTGCAAGATTTGCAAAGATTATCGGCAACCTTTTTCTCCTCTCTGGCTATAAGCTTCATTGGATCCACGCCATCTACATAGTGCCTAATATTTGTACACTATAGGCTTTTCACCATAACCCTTTGAATAAACAAATGTGCCAATGAAGAAATAAAGTGCATTACTAATAAGAATTAGGGCATGTAAACTGTGAAATAAATATATTTTGCCTATTTCTAAATGCAATTTTAAACTACTGATATTATATTTTTATAAGTTTCAAATTGGTTATCCATGGTTAATAAAGTCTATTCAGTATTTGTTTATGCCCAATGATGGCCTCCTCCATTTATGCCATGCATATTATTAATTTTTAACCATTTTCCAATTTATTTTATATTGTATTTTTTCCAATACCATTTATCCCCTTATACCTTCCTCCTTCCTGCAATCACCACACTGTTATCCTTGTCCATGAGTTCTTTTTCCTGGATCTCTCCACTCTGTGGCAATCCCCCTCCCAACTCTTTATCTATGAGTCTGTCTCTAATTTGCTTGTTAGTTTAGCGTGTACATTATAGTCTACATATGAAGGAAATCATATGGTATTTATCTTTCTCTGACTGGCTTATTTCACTTAGGATATGCTAGACACTGCTCTAAAGACTGGGGAGACAATAAAATCCCTGGCCATTATAAACCTTATTTTGCACTTGGGGCCGGGAGCACATAACAAATAAAATAAATAAATAAAATGCTGCATAATGCTAAGTGAACAAAGTATATAATTAAAGCTGGCAATTTTAAACATGGTAGACAAAGAAGGCTTTTCTAGGTAGATGATGTTTAATTAACGACCTGAAGGACGTCAGGAAGTGAAACATGTTTAAGTTGGACAGTTCTGAAGGAGTCTTTTGGCAGAGAGAAGAGCTAATAAGAAAAAAGCAAGATTTTTCTGTTCCTTGCTTGTTTGCAAAAGAGCAAAAGGGGGTGGGATGAAGAGAAATCCTTAACTTTAACTGTGACCAGATCAGGCCACATTTCACATGCTACCCAAAGCAAAGCTCCATATTTTCCTTAACACTCTCATGTGAGTTATACTGAGAGATGAAAAGACAATAAAGAATGCTTCTCTGTAGAGAAATTTGACTTTGCATAAAGTCACTAATGTTTCAACTATGCCCTAGATTGAAGTTCACTATATTGTACACCTGAAACTAATATAACCAATATAAGATTATATACCGACTATGCTTAATTTTTTTAATTAAAAAAGGTTTTAGAATAAAGAGAAACATTTGAAATTTGTTCAAAACATTTTGAAAATGTAACTGCTTATTCTTTTCTTTAAATTTATTTTCCTTTGACTTTTGTCTAGGTTATAATGTTAAATTCCCATGTACATCACTACATGAAAAGAAACTCTTTAATACGTTGAAAGAGTTCTTTACATAATTAGAATACTGATGTTGATTACTGATGAGGAGCTGCTAGTTAGATTTTTAAATGGGTGTTTTCATGCTCTAAGCTGACCAGCAATGTCAAGCCATTGATCCAATATTGGTCTTCTCCTCTATTTCCCCTTCAAAAATAATGCAGAATTTTTACAATACTAAAGCAATAAAATTTCTAATTACCCAAAGGAAAGTCACAAAAATAGATCATTAAGCACAGTTCAATGTGATATGCCCAGGATCTCTTCCTATATTTCTATCTTTATAAAACACCTAGTATTTTTAAGAGATACGCAGAGAGGCATCTTAAACTTTGTAAGTTTATCTTGACTTTGCTTAGTTGTAACCTTTAAATAAAGAATTCCTCATTTTTCTTTACCTTTAGTGTATGTGAATAAATCATTGAGAAAACATATCACTTTAACCTAGTATTGACCTTGTTTTCAATTAACAGTTGTGCCCTAAGGTTAACAAAATAAGGACTAATAATTAAAAACAAACCCGTTTTCCCGTCAAACTTCTCTCATAGTCTGGATTATCCATGTTTTAGTATAGTATTATCTATTCTACTGCGTTATAGTATAGTGTTATATATAGTATAAATTATATATTTACCTGGAAATGGCTCAAACTATTTTAATTGAATAGTTTTCACATCATTTTCTCTTCCTTGTATCCTACCTAAATACACTTACACTTACAGTTTAAAATCATTCCAGTTTCGAGTACTGTCTACAGGTTTGTAGAGTTGAATGAGGAGACTGCAAAAGCCCAATGGGAAATAGCAAGTACTGTTATTTATGGCATATTTATCCACAAACTCCATTCCCTGTTGCTAGAACACCATCTCACCACTTCCAGACAGGTAACACAAGGTAGCCTGATAAAGAATCGAGCCATTTATGCATTCAGAAAGTCAGCTTACTATTTTCCATTATGAGACTATTTTCTTTCAAACCTTAGGGCATAGAAAACAAGTTACTCTTTGAAAATTTGACAATTTTGGCTCTGTTAAGGTAGAAACAGCTACCTTCAAACATGTGAATGAATAATAAAGTCTCTTCAGACTCAATACTGGAGGGTAGAGAAGAGAGGCAGGCAGAAAATATATTTATTAAATGATACAAAGAACATAGCTTGGCAAAACGGAAAGCTATGAATAGGAATTATTCTTCCCACGTAAAATTCCAAAGTACTGTACATAATACACTATAATTTAGCATCTTCTTTACAAGTACTATAGTATGATTGATATATGCCTTTAGAAAAAAATCATGCATGTTATTAAGAAAAATTACTGCTTGATAGTACACTTATAGCTAAACTCATATAAGTTAAAATGAATAAAAACAATAGTTTATTTAATTTAGAATTAATGTAACAAATCATACATTTTATCACTATAATTTAATATGGAATATTTAAAATTAGTATGGATTCTGGACTTTCCTGCTGTAACCTATATAAATAAATATTTTTTAATTAGGAGCCAAGCAATATCTATTAGTTAGTATTTACCATATTCTGAATCTTGTTCAAAGGGCTTTAAATATGTTTTTTAACCCAGTTTTTGCTGATGAAGAAATTCATTGATCAGAGAGGCTAAATAAGATCACAGAAAAATGCTTAGTAACAGGTTTTATCTTACTGCAGTGGGATGCTTGAAATATCTTATATTCATTTGTGAGAGACACTTATTAAAATTTTAGGAATTTCATTAGTCTGTTGTCAAACACTGGCATTATTAAAACTAAATTTGATTAAAAGTAAACTTTCAATTATATTTTAAAAGGTAATACATAATGAAAATTCATCACTTGCTAATTATTTAATGATTACCTATATTCCTGTGTTTTTTTATGACTATTACCATTTGTTTGGCAGAAGTACTATCTGTTAGTGAGTTGCTCTGTACCCTTTTGTGACGCAGGGTTCAGGGAGAGCACTTTAGTAGCCTGAAATCTGCCATTCTGAAAGTGTTTACAATGGTAGAAATTAACAAATAGTACAATTTAGGGTTGTATTTTTATTTGCTGATTGCCTTACCTCTAGACTAGGAAATTAATGAAGATTTCTAAACAACTGTAAATAGCGTAACCAATAAAATATATTTTTAAAAAAGAAAACTAAATTTTATATTCTTCATAGCTGTCACATAGTGAATTGCACAAAAGCATTAAGAATATATTGCCAGAGTATTAAAAAACCATTAACTAATTCAGCAAGAAGTCACTCATGTCATTGACTAGTGATTTTAGTGCCAAAACATGTTTCAGTAATGGCTTATCCAGTAATGTAAATAAAATTCTCAGCAAATAATCTCATTGAAAAAATGTTTTTTTTTATGAAGTGCCCCCATGGTATGGCTATGGGCACACGGATTGTACAAAATATTTTTTAAATTATTTGAGGAAAAATTGGCTATAGATATTTTACAATGAGTAACATTGCATTTTTCTTATCTGAAAACTGTATGCTAAATATCCTTCACTAATAAAGTGGTAATAATCTTATGGATGTATACATAGATATATTTTTCCAGAGAGCCAGTTGCTAAAACACATCCTGTGTTCTCCCTCAAAGATGGTGTTTTACACATACTGTAGTTTCCTGTTTCAAAATTAATACATTACTATCAGACCCACTTAATAGGCATGGTACTGAGAAACACAGTCTAGAATTTAAGTTGTGTTGGTAAATCAAAACAAGTACAAGTTCATTTAGGAACTTTCACTGGGCACTAGCATATCAAAAGTGGTTGTGAGGCTCTGAGGTTGGATGCAGAGAAATGTCATTGTGTCACGCTCTGGACACTCTCCAGCCTATTCAGCTGTGGTGGCTGCAGGAACTTAGGACAATGGGACATGTTGGGTATTAGCATGTACACTCACAGTCGGCTCTGAAGCCAGACAGATCTAGCATAAATTATTTTTTAATTAATTGCAGAGAATAACTACTTTCTAGATGGGCTGTAAAAACAAAACCAACATACAAACATAATCTAGGAAGGAGGCCCAAAGGAGAAGAATCTGAGGAAAGAATGGTGGAGCAAAACCTCTGTCCAAAACTAGGGGAATGAAAGACTATGCCCCCCACCCCCCAAAAAAGGGAAGAAATAAAATCACGGATGTTGTAACAAGTATAGAATTTTCCCCATGTAATTGAACTGGACTCTATCAAGTACTCTTTTACCTACCATCGGGCATAGAACATTTAGATGGCAACAGCATGTGGGAGAAATGCAGTTAAGATGAAGACAAGTTGCTTCAACAGTCCTTCCCTATAGCCATCATGGTGGATCAGGAAAACTGTTTCAGGTAGCTTGAATATCAGTTTGGTACTGATGACTAATACTCAAATAGAGGTTTGAAGTTCAGAAGAAAAGACTGGAAAACTCATAATCTGTGAGATTTCTGAGAGAAAGTCTGTGCTATGTTTTAAAACAAAATAAAACAATAATCACTTATTATATTTTCCCCCAATAATGGCTAAAAGAAGTGAGAAAAAAAAAAGGTGAGCATAATAGACATACACTTTAATACTGACAGATGACAGTGAACCTTCAAACTCCTTAACTCCCCATGTCCTTCCATATTTTACACCAGAAATAAGTTGAAATTAAAATTGAGGAGCATTATGAGAGAAAGGAGATACTAATAAAACAAATAGGCATTTTGAATAAGCATTCAGGAAGTCACAGTCTAGATTTTTTTAAAATATGATTAGTTGCAGATAGGAGCAGAGTGACACTATTTTCAATGTTTTAGAAATTTCTGAAAAATGAAAAAGTTTAAAATGGCCAAAAATATTAAAGTTTCCAAATAATAAAATGGACAATGATGATTATTACACATTAGAACGCAGGAATCTTGATGGCATTATGGAGAAAAAATTCTGGTTGGATTTTTTAATAATATATTTTATTGAATATGCCATTATAGTTGTCCCATTCCCCCCTTCATTCTTCTTCACCCTGCACACCCCCTCCCCCCATTCCCCTCCTTTAGTTCATTTCCATGTGTCCTAAGTTCTTTAGCTTCTTCATTTCCTACTACTCTTGCCCTCCCCCTGTCTATTTTCTTCCCACTGTCTATGCTACTTATTCTCTGTACCTTCTCCCCTCTTTTCCTCCTCCCACTCCCCTGTTGCTAACCCTCCATGTGATCTCCATTTCTGTGGTTCCACTCTTGTTTTAGCTGTCCTCTTGGTTTGCTTTGTTTTACATGTGGTTGTTAATAATTGTGAGTTTGCTGTCATTTGACTGTACAAGTCTTTTATCTTCTTTTTCTTAGATAAGTCCCTTTAACATTTCATATAATAGGGGCTTGGTGATGATGAACTCCTTTAACCTGTCCTTATCTGAGAAGCATTTTATCTGCCCTTCCATTCTAAATGAAAGGTTTGCTGAATAGAGTCATCTTGGATGTAGGTCTTTGGATTTCATGACTTGGAATACTTCTTTCCAGCCCCTTCTTGCCTGTAAGGTCTCTTTTGAGAAATCCGCTGAACTCCTTTGTAGGTGACTTTATTTCTTGCTGTTTCTAGAATTATCTCCTTCATTTTAATTTTGGATAATGTAATTATGATTTGCCTTAGTGTGTTCCTCCTTGTGTCCACCTTCTTTGGGACTCTCTGAGCTTCCTGGACTTCCTGGAAGTCTATTTCCTTTGTCAGATTGGGGAAGTTCTTCTTTATTATCTGTTCAAATATGTTTTCCACTTGTTGCTCTTCCTTTCCCCCTTCTGGTACCCCTAAAATTTGGATGCTGAAATATTTAAAGATGTCCTGGAGATTCCTAAGCCTCTCCTCATTTTTTTTTTTTTGAATTCTTGTTCCTTTATTCTTTTCTGTTTGGTCATTTCTTTCTTCCTTCTGGTCCACTCCCTTAATTTGAATCCCAGTTTTCTTCCCATCACTACTGGTTTCCTGTGCATTTTCCTTTATTTCACTTATTGTAACCTTCATTTTTTCATCTAATTTGTGACTAAAATCAACCAGTTCTGTGAGCATCCTGATCTCCAGGGTTTTGAACTGTGCATTTGATAGGTTAGCTATCTCTTGGTTGCTTAAGAGTATTGGCTCTGGGGCTTCAATCTGTACTGTTTGAGCCATAAGTTTTTTGGTCTGGCTGTGCCTGTTGCATGAGGGGCAGAGCCTTAGGTGTTCACCAGGGTGGGGCAACCCAGTTACCTGGTTGTGATAGGGGCTGTATGTGGGGGCGGGGTCAGAGAGGGAATAATGGTACTTGCTCTGCTCTCTCTCGAATTTCGGTCCCCTCTGCTGCTTCCCACAGGCAGACTGGGCCCTTTTGGTACTGGTTCCCTGGTGGGTGGGCTCGTATATATTCTAGGACTCTATGGGTCTCTCCCACAGACTCTTCTGTGAGGCTGGGAGTCTCTTCCAGCACCTGAACCCCTGCAAGTTTTTTCAATCAATGCCTTTAGGCTTTATTTCCTATTGTTGGGGTGCTGGGTTACATGGTCTGTCTCACTGCCCATTTTTGCCTGGTTTATCTGCATGCAAATGTGTGACTGCGGTCACTGCCTTGCACATCTCACTGGGTCTGCTCATTTCCTACCTGCGCCCAAGGTCTGCTAGCCCCACGCCACCTGCGCACCTGGATCTGCCAGCCACCGCCTGTTCCTGCCGCCACCCCTCTACGCCGGCCGCCAACTACATCTCTCTTACCAGTCTGGATGAATGGTTGTCAGACTGCTGTACAGTTCAGTTTTCTGTCTGTTCTGGTTGTGTTTTTGTTACTAAAACTTTGTTGTCCCTAATTTTGGTTGTGCGAGAAGGTACAGTATTTCTACCTAAGCCTCCATCTTGGCCAGAACTGGATTTTTAAATCCACATTTCTTTTCGGACAATTTACTTCAGTAATGTGTTAATGTGTATAAGCATTGAAATTGGGATCTGGAAGACCTATATTTAAATTATTCACTGGCGTTTACTAGCTATATGACTTCAAGATATTATTACTTCTCTAAATATTACCTTCCTTGGTTCTAATATAAAGATTATGATATTAGAATGTTAAATAATATAATACAGATGAGAGGGTGAAATAAAACATTATAGGCAAAACACTTGGTATGGTACTACAGTACATAGTTAAAAGACTAGATTTCATTATTCATTTGGTCCATACTATATAATTGCATATATAATACATATACAAAATATGACAAATATATGTGTATGTGCCACACATAACACATACATACATTTTATACATAACACCAATAAATACACATGTACACAAATATATGTCTATAGCAACATAGATCCTCATGGGCAAGATTATGGAATCAGGTAACTATAATAATGAATAAAGTACTAATAATCATCTGAAATAATACATTATATATATATATATATATATGTGACACTTTAAAATCACTTAATGAACATGTGTTTTTATTTTATCCTCACTTTGTATAACTATCAGCCCACAGGTTTTTCAGGTGTGCGTGTTTTCCTTGTTAAACAGATTGTAGCGAGCCGTGGAGGGGCAGTGAGGGAGCTGGCCTTGTTTGTGAGAAAACTCCCCGGACATTCAGATGCTTCACTCCCAGTTCTGCCTTTGTAAACTCAAATTTAATAATTTATTTAACTCTCTGAGTTTCAATTTCCACACGATTAAAGAAGAACTGTACTGCCTAGTTCATAGGATCTGTGAAGATAAATTTAGGTCTTTATACAAAAGCACTACTGCAGTATTCAAATAAAATATACACTTAATCTTGGGCTTCTTATGGACTTTTTCAAGAAAATATGGTAAGTCCAGCCTCAGGGCATACACAAATGTCAATATCACTGAAGAAAAGAACCCATATAAACATAGTCTGATCAATCCTTGGTTTTGTTGTTTTTGCATATTTGATAAAATATTTGACTAAGGTCAAAAAAGACACAATCATTAAGAGTTTAGACTACTGGAAGCCAAAATTAAGATGCAAAACTATCCCGAGTATTCATAGAAAATTCTAATATATATTATGAATCAAATTAGAATTTTAAAATTAATATTCCTAATATGTCATTTAAGCCAAAAGAAATTGGGTCTACCTTCAATCTATGTAGTTTGATTGCACTTCCAAATACAATATGGTTTAATACTGTAGTTTTAGCAGCAAATACATGCTTAGGCTTTATTGATATGATTATGGCCATTTTGGATGAAACATTTTTAGAAAGTCATTGAGTTACATGATGGAGATGAAAATAGAAACAAGGTTAAGGTATACGAAATCTATGTTACATTGTTTAAGGATTTTGAGGTGTTTGATTTAAAGGAAAAAAGTCCCCCAGAGTAACTTGATTACTGTCTCCAAAATCTTATAAGATGCAATGAAATGTCAAAGACTAGAGTGCAGACTAATGATCAGAAACACAGATTTAACAATTTTCTAATAAAATAATTTTTTATTAAAAGTTGTTGGGTTTTTAAAAAATATATTAGTACTTAAATGGCCCCAAATCCCCTATATATTCCTCTATACTGTAATTAATTTCATATAAACCTTCAGAAACCCTTTTTTAACATGGACATCTAAATGCCATCTCAGGATTATTTAAAGGATTAAGGGCTACAAAACAAATGAAACATTAGATTTTATACGTAAACATTCAATGAACGTTAACTTATTATTTTATAGGAAACAATTAGAATATTCACTGAAGGCCACAGCAAACTATTCATAATAGTTATTAACGGGTAATGGAAAAAGAATAGAAAATGATTAGAGTAGTGATTCACAAGAGCTGTTATGTTTGAGATGAGTATGAAATAGGTGCAAATATGATTAACACTGATCAGAAGTGTCTGTTGAGAGAGAAGGGCAGAGAACATTAGGGATAATGGAGAAGGACACTAAAAACAGAAAAAAAAAGATATAAAAACTTTTTTTCACCAGAAATAAACAAAAGTCAAAACTACTTTCTTGAATGTTACTCAAACTGGAGTCCATGGACCATTCATCATTAACTTGTCAAATTTCTGAGAACTTGATGCAAACTTCACTGGGTGGATATAACCCCTTGGACTTATCATAGGACCTGTGATCCACAGTCACGGTGTCACCAGATTTAGCAAAGTATTTGTTACTAACAATAGCTGGAAAAGCTATAATTTGTGAATGGTTTGCTTTCTGATTTATTTAGAATAGATTAAACATTACATTTGTCACTGTATTCACAGGGTTGCTTGAGTAGGAGAGGAACATAAAAGTGAAAATAAGGCCCTGTAAATCACATGACCTGTGATCTTTCTTAGGAGGTGCTGTTCATTGAAATACAATTCAAATGTGAATGACATCTGTCAAGAGTGGGAAATAGACTGAGAAACATTACAATTACCACCCACTACTTGTGAGCTCTGATGTGATCAATGCATTTTAGACATGACACTACAGTACCAACAATTACTTATGAATGTAGATAAAGCCATTAGCACCTCAGGAATATGTTTAGCTATATAAAATATTTGTTCATTTTTCTTATTGAGGAAAAAAGAAATATCATAAACACAAAGAAAGCTATCAATACTTCATTTTTTTCCAGGTGAATACAGACCTTTTCTGAAAAATTTTTAAAAGATAAAGATGGTGTAAAAATAACAATTAAACTGTATTTGGTTTGGAAAGTTTTTCCTCTCTTTCTGTCCATAATCAATATAACAATTATCATTGCCTGAACACCTTAGCTTTATTCTATTATCATAAACAAATGAATACGTCAGACTAAAATGACTGACCTAGTATAATCCCATATATTTTTGACAAGCTAGCTAACATCATTTTTTTACACTCATTGTTACGATTATGTGGATTGTTGAATTGTTCCACTGAACTGAGGAACATTATTCATATCAGAAAGAATATACTTAAAATACATTGAAGCAAAATGGATTTTTGAAGAGGCAAACTAAATGAGGAAGAAATTTCTGCTTCTCTGTTGTAAATAGTATTCAAGTGGCTTTAAGAGTTCACTCATCTTTAGAAAATGACTAAACTTTTCAATTGTGTCTGCACGAGGAAACCCTGACACAATGATTTGGAATGAGCCAACTTCTCAAAACACAATTATATGTTATTATTTTTCCATCTTATGTTACACCCATAATCACATTGGAAATGTATAGTCGGCAATAACGGAGCACTGGAAAAAGTGTCCATATCATTCAAGCAAAAGAAACATTTTGATTTGAAATTCTGTATCCAAATGATTGAGGTCAGAATGTGCCTTTAGTTTGAATGATTTGGATAATTGTTTCAGTTCTCCACTCATCTTACTAGTGTAAATTGCCCCAAACAAATGTATGAGCTACCACATTCATTTAGTACAGTGAAAATATGTAGACATTTTTTGGCATATAAAGTTTCTAAGTGTTTATAGGAAAATAAAACTGAAAACTGCTGAAGGTACCCTTTACATATTTTCAATACCTCCTTTACAGAAAATAAATTACAGTATACAGGCTCACACATGTTCACTAAATTGCATTTTAGTGTAGCTATTTATCACTAAACTATTTTTAAAATTAAACATTCTTAAATTTTGATCACCACAATGATGGAAGAAACCAATAAACATCTTCTAAATTAAACACAATTTAAAACAATTTATGAATTCACACGGTTTCCTCAGTTATTGGAGTAAAATATTCCTATGTCGCAGAACTGGAGTACTGAAGAAATATCTTCCTTCTTGTTGCCTTTCACCCCATGGCTTAACTCTGTTTCTGTTGTCTTGTACAATGATTGCTGTGTACTAAAGGATAAACAGAAGCCAACTACACTTCTAATGTGCACCATTGTACTTGTTTAAGTTTCCCTTTGTAGAGGCTGAGTTCTGGTCCGTGCCTCAAGCACTAAGGCAATCAATGCTGATGAATGAGTAGAAATGGTTTCTTTATTCCAGACCTCACTGAATAGAAAGTTTCCATTATCTCATGCAACATCTTCACTCTATCAATTTGACAGGGGCAGGGAGTTCCACACTTCACTGCTCTCACTTTGGAATAGTAGCCTACTTATTATCTCTGTGTTTCTAATATGAAAAAAAAAAGTCTGGAGAAAACTTGTTTGCACACATATAAATGCTATCTTTCATTCTTCTTTTAATTGTCATTCCATTTCACCTGGAACATAATTATTTAAGAAAGAGTGGCAGAATAAAAATTCACAGACTCCAAAGCCCAGTTTTTTTATTCTAATGGATATGGCACTCTTGTTCACTTTTCAAGAATTGGATAGCATCTTGACTTCCTCCTGTGGCTTTGTTCTGGCAAACTGGCAGCTAGAAAGTCACCCAATATGCACACATTGGGACTGTGTGAGGGTTTTTTTTTTTCCTTCCTTTTGTGAGTATTGTCTATCTCTATGGAGCAGAAGAGCATGCTGGAAAAAAGGCAAGGTGTGAACCGGCCTGTCTTTGGCAGCCGGTCAGTAGGCTTCTGAGAAGAAAAGCATCCAAGGTAATAGCACAAGATGTCAGAAAGTTAGTTTTTGGAACAGAAAAAAAATGGAAAAAGAAACATGGAAATCACTTGGGCATTAATTACTAGAAATGGCAATTTACAACATTTATTCCCTGCCAGAACTTTTCTTAATGCTGCAAAGACAGTCTTCTAGTCTGCACAGAACACAGTCTTTGCAGGGGCAAAGTCCAGCTTCTAAATATTCTGATTAATCAGCTGTGCACAAGAGCTTGGCCATGCAGCTTGGCCGTGTTGCAGCATTCATGGGTAATATCTCAAGGGAGTTTGAACTCATGCCACAAAGAAAGGGAATCTTTCTTTCCTAACCCTTTCCTGAACCTTGTAGGTTTCCACGCATATTTCTGATCATTTTACCTGTAAAATACACATCTTTTTGAAATGGAAGGACTAACTTGTGATTTAGGGTAAAACTTTATATGTCTATGATAGCAAACTATCTGAATGATAATCTAGAATATTGCATTGATTATGTTTGTATAGTATCAGTCGTCTATCGTTTCATTTTTTGGTGGTTTATGTTTCAACAAATATATTTTTAAAAATATTTTGAGGAAAAACAGTTTCAAAAACAAGAAAGTATAACAGAAATCACGTAATCCTACCCCTACATAACACTGATAAAGAAGAAACAGCCAAAGGTACCGCAACAGCAGGCAGAGACCATGTTCCCCACATGAACCCTGGGATGGGACACAGTCAGTCCATGGGATGCTCTAAGGGCTAGTTTTCTCTTCTGGCAATGAAGAAAAACAACTCAAAATTATATTTTCAGACCCTGAAGGCAATACTTTGAAGTACCTTCACAATTTGACAAATAAGCAAAAGAAAATACAGAGACCCCAGTAGAGGGAATAAATTAGTCTTTGCCTTTGGCCATTTTTCTCTCTCTTCCCTGGCTATAGGTGTACACTTGTGCTGTCTTAATCGGTAACACTGTGTAGGATTTTTAAAGAAAGAATGGAACACACTGCATAGGTGCAGCTACTAATGCACGTAAAAGAATTAATCTGTCTTAAGATCTTCAACCAGCAGTATTTTTTAAGGGTTTGAGTATTTTTACTGGTGTAAGGGGGTAAAAACCCTTACCCCCTTACACCAGTAAAAGCATTCTGCTGCACTAATGTTTTATACATGCTTTCCAGTTAAAACAAGACAACACCACAAAAAGGAAGGTTAACAGCGAGTCCTCTCCACCTCTGCATTTGAGCCTAGGCCTGCCTCCATCTGGCTGCCTGAACTTTGTAAGTTACCTGACCTCTCTGTTCCTCAATTCCCGTATTTGTAAATTGATTAAGTAACTGTGCCTACCGCTTAGAAATGTTAGGAAAAAATAAAAAGGGTTAATGCATGTAAAATAATCAAAACAGTGCCTGGCATATAGTGACATCTCTATAAGTGTTGTTAAAAGTAAAATAGGTTTTCAGAAGACTATTTTATAATAAATCCTGGCATGAACATGTCTACTTTTTTCCAAGAAGTTAAGTGGTAGAAGAAAATCAAAGCCTTTTTTTTCACGTGGTAAAATACTGCTTATATCAGTTCAATATCAGCAGGACAAGAGCAAGCAAAACAGTTACAAAACAGAAGGCATGTGCTAAATACACAGTTAAGTTTTTAATATATTTGTAATGAGCCTTTTTAATCTTCAAACTTTGGTGTTAATCAAAATTAGACTTTGTGAGCAATAAAGGGACTTGCAAATAATGAGATTTCTACAAGAGTGAAGATAATAATTAAGTAATCTCTGGAGTTCAACAATTTACTTTTGAGGGGTAGAAATATTTTATAGCATTTTGTAGAAAGTCAATATCCAAAAATTCAATTTCTATTTGTTTATCTTAAGCCTTTGGCTTCTAAGTCACAGCTTTTTGAATAGGAGCTCTTGCTTAGTTTCCACAGGTGCATTTCCTCTGGCAGATTTATATGCCTCATAAAGCTTTATATAGCTCATAAATGCAGACTTTCAATCCTACAGGTACTGCTGATCTGGAAGTTTTATTTTATCTTCTAGGCTGATGAAAATGGTATATCCTTGTTGGGAGATTCTACTATGAATGACAGCACAACGGTACAAAAATGGAAGAGAGTGATCTTGATGATAAAAGGTCTGGGAGAGGAACTGTGAAGTTGAAGTCCACAGGGAGAACAGAACTGCTAACTGGGATCTGCAGGGGAGGAGAGCTTCACACAGAGAACCCAGAGGAGTGAGTGCAGCCATATCAGAAAGCAGGAGTGTGCAAATGGAATAGAGGATCAAATGAAAGGGGATGAGCTGCCAACATGTGCTGTATCCTTAGCTTAACTTACAGTGATGTGTATTTATTCTCAGGATGGTCTAGGTACTTTAACATATCAAGCTAATTAATTCATATGTTTTAAAAGCTAGTGGGAATTGCAAAAAATCTACATTAGAAGTCGAATTTTCTAGAAATACAGATATAATAATAAATACTAATAAATAGATGTAGCAGGTATATTGTTTCTTTGTGTTGGGAATTAAGGTTAAAAGTAGGAAACGACTCAAAGAAGAGGCTAGATAAGTACTTATTTTTACAGGTTAGAAATAAAGCTTACATTTGGCAAAAGATAGAGGCACATTTCAAATGTGAAATAATGTATATAGTGCTTAACTCATGCCAGCACTTCCCTAAGAATTATATATATATATTCATTCTTTCATTTACTTCTAACAAGGATCCGATAAGGTAGGCACTACTATTACCCCTATGTTACAGAAAATAAAATAGGTTTGTAGAGGAAGTACACTATGTCATGCAGCCATGAAGTGAGGAAGCTCTGAATTCTGGGCTTTCCTGTATGACTAGGTTGGCCTCTCATTACAAAAGGAAATCTGGCAATGGTTTTATTGGGGCTGAAGTCTACCTCATGCTCCACTCATCAAGTCACAGCACATCTGCCACTTATGGATGAAGTTTCTTCTGATGTGCTCAAAGGTATTATGCAGGCTAGTAACAACTCTGCAGCATCAGGAGGACGCGGCCAGTCTGACAGGAGAGCTATTTTAAATGCCATGCTAAATACACTAAGTCCCTCAAACAAAAAGCAGAGTCTCTCCCAAACAGTCTTTCCCACACAACCCCCCCCTTTTTTTTTGTCTTATTCCTTTCCATGAATCTTACTCCTCCTAGCCCTTGTGGATGAGGGTATGGTCAAAACCTCCCATTGTTACTAATATAGCACTGCACTATTCTTGTAGCACAACATCCTTCTCACATTTATGAATGAACGCTTTATCAAATTCTCCCCAAACACAATTTCATTACTCACATTTTCCTATTTCATGGCAGGACTCTGACCCTAGCAGTATCGTTATTTCCAATTTACATCTAAAACTCTAGATCACATAGCCAGTAAGTTCAGTTCAGTTTAAGGAGTGCAGTATGCTAACCAGCAAAGAGTAGAAAGCAGAAAATGAAGGACATAAGAAAAAAGTTTCATACAGGACCTTAAAGTTCCAGCATTTCATCATTTCAACACACAGAAAAGACATTATTGGCAAAGAGCATCCTGTGCAAAAGCAGGGATGAGTAAAAGATAAAGGAAAACTAAAGAGTCAAAGATAAAGGGAACTACAAATACATCTTTGATGCTACCTTGAAGGGAACCAGGAATGGTGGAATGTGAACTTGGAAACATATCCAGTAAACTACATAGTAAGAGGAGGGGAAAGGTGGTGGCTACTGAGAAACAAAACTGTAGGATTTTACCAGGAACATAAGCCTAAGTGGGTTGAAAATATGATCTGATTTTCTGAAGACTAATCATAGTCACACAATAACTTTGATATTAAAGATGGTAAAATGTATGCACATATTTGCATACATTTCTTCTGTGATCCTGTATTTATTATATAGGCTATAGTGCAGGTTTGCTCATCTCTGTACTAAGTACAACTAAATATTCTGCTAGCAATATCTAACATCCAAATACTTTGAATATTAGTGAGCAAAATTGTGAGAACAGAGGAATATTCTCTATAAATTATTTTGGGTTTTGGTATTTTCATTATATTTGTTGTTTTGAAAACATTCATTGTGGCCCTGGCTAGTGTAGCTCAGTGGATTGAGCATGGGCTGCAAACCAAAGGGTCACTGGTTTGATTCCCAGTCAGGGCACATGCCTGGGTTGAGGGCCAGGTCCTCACTTGGGGCCAAATGAGAGGCAACCACACATTGATATTTCTCTCTCTCTCCCTCCCTCCCTTCTAGTCTTTCTCAAGATAAATAAATAAAATCTTAGGAAATAAAAATTAAAAAATATATATATATAAACTTTTAAAAATTCATTGCAATCTTTAATGAAGGTTATATTTTATCAATGTATGGGAAAATAAAATATTATCTTAACATATGGGACCTCAGAATGTGCACTCTTTTATTTTTCTAAGTTGGATAACATTTTACATAATGTCAGGGTCATTAAATTAAGTGACATGTTTTGTCTTTGTTAGCAGCCTGATTTTGAGAAACTACTCCACAGTCAGCAGAAGGGAGAGATAATAGAGCAGATAATGCTGAGAGTAGATGAGTTATTTACAAAAGAGATAGAATTAGCTTCAATGACAGATGTGGAAAGGGTAGGTTCTGTAGTTAGATTCCTTGAGATAAAATAGTGTTTAACCCTCTGTGTCTCTTTCCTTATGTAAAAGATGACAATGATAACAGCACTTACCTTAATATATATGAGGATTGACTGAACTAATACATGTGAAACACTAAGAATATCTGATGGACCGTGAGCACCATTTATGTATTGTAATTAAATATATTCATATATTAGCTATCATCTTTTAAATAATTATTTAAATTTCCACTCAGAAGCAAAACATGCCAGCTAATGCCAGAACACGATGCAATCAATATTTGAATAAAATCCCACATCCAGCTCATGCTCACTTATCCACTCCTTCTTCATTATTACAAAACTACTTGGTGGTGTCAAGTGATCACCTAGAGCCTTGGAGATTTTAAAGACGACCTACAGAATTCCACTTTTCCTTGAGTGTGACTCAAAATAATTGGTGTCTTTGATTTCTGGATATTGACTTTGTATCCTGCTGTTTTGCCAAATTCATTTATTAGTTTGAGCAGTTTTTTGGTAGAGGCTATGAGATTTTCCATATACACTATCATGCCATCTGCAAACAATACCAGTTTTCTTTCCTCCTTTCCAATTTGGATGCCTTTCATTTCCTTTTCTTGTCTGATAGCTGTGGCTAGAACGTCTAATACTATATTTAATAGAAGCGGTGAAAGTAGGCAACCCTGTCTTGTTCCTGATCTTAGTGGAAAAGATTTTAGTTTTTGCCCATTGAGTATGATGTTGGCAGGAACATCTCAGATATTCCACGCAGCAATATGTTTACTGATACATCCCCTAGAGCAAGGGACATAAAGGAAAGAATAAACAAATGGGATCTCATCAAAATTAAAAGCCTCTGCATGGCTAAGGAAAACAGTATCAAGATAAAAAGAGAAGCAACAGCTTGGGAAAACATATTTGCCGATGACACCTCAGACAAAGGTTTAATCTTCAAAATATACAAAGAACTCACTCGATTCCACTCAAAGAAGATGAGCAACCCAATTAAAAATGGGCAAAGGACTTGAACAGACATTTCTCCAAGGAGGACATACAGAGGATCCAGAGACACATGAAAAGATGCTCGATGCCGCTAGCTATCAGAGAGATGCAAATTAGAACCACAATGAGAGATACCACTATACACCAGTCAGAATGGCTATCATAAACAAAGAAACAAACAACAAGTGCTGGAGAGGTTGTGGGGAAAAGGGAACCCTAGTTCACTGTTGGTGGGATTGCAGACTGGTACAACCACTATGGAAAACAGTGTGGAATTTTCTAAGAAAACTAAAAATGAATGTGCCTTTTGACCCAGCAATTCCACTATTAGGAGTATATCCTAAGAACTCTGAAACACCAATCCAAAAGAACCTATGCACCCTGATATTCATAGCAGCACAATTTACGATAGTCAAGAGTTGGAAGCAACCTAGATGCCCATAGGTAAATGACTGGATCAAAAAGCTATGGTACATTTACACAATGGAATTCTATGCTTCAGAAAGGAAGAAGGAGCTCCTACCCTTTGCAACATCATGGATGGAACTGGAAAGCATTATGCTGAGTGAGATAAGCCAGGTGGTGAAAGACAAATACCATATGATATCACCGTTAACAGGAATCTAAACAACAAAACAAACAAGCAAGCAAAATATGACCAATGACACTCAAAAATGGAATCAGCTGACAGAGTCCAGAGGGGAGAGGGGAGAGAATCATAGCAGAAATGTGATGGACTCACATGAACAAGTATAAAGGACACATGGACAATAACTAAGGTGAGGGGCAGAAATGGGAGGGAGGTGGGGAGCACTGGGGGGGGGCAGGGCTTGGAATATAAGATAGAAACCTGTACTTGAACAAGAATTAAATAAAAATTAAAATTAAAAAAAATAATTGGTGCCATATGTTGACATAAGCATTTCAAATTGGTTTAAAGCATTCATGATAAATTGTGTAAGTTGTAGTTGTCTTACGTGGCTGCTCAAGAGGGGAAACCAAAAAACTTGGGATGTCAACAGCCATGATCAGAGCAATACTTGCCGACTTTTCTCATTATGGGCTAGTTTTTGATTACCTAATTTCCCAAATCTTAAGAGAGTTGATGGAAAATGCTAACCTTCTGACAAAGGGATTGAGAATGGTAACATGACAAATTTCTGATATAGTAGTGAGAGATATTGACCATTAGGAGAAAAACCTATAAATTACCAGGAAAAGAGAATGCTGTTCATGTTGACCCAATAATCCTTCCCACTCTATAGTTAGAAAATGTTTTTTAAAGGTCACCTTAAGGTCTCAGGATTTTTTCTAGACTTTGAGTTTCTTCTATTTAAAATAACAGAATTATCTCAACATATCAAGATAAAAAAACTGCTATGGTGGTGACAAAATATGGTTTTTCTGCTTTGCCTAATAAGCATATTTATTTTCTAACCCTATAAAGGATATTGTTTTATAACTGGTTTTGTTTTTATATTTCCACAATGAGCATTAGACCAAATGAGGATATTGCAAGTTCAGATGATATATAATATGATAACACAAAATTTTGATATTATAACACAAAACATACGATAACACAAAATTTTGTCTATGGTATTAATGAATTGCTTCAAATAATTTTATTATAGATATATGAACACATTTTAGTAGTTTGATGATAATCTTATAAAAAGAACAAACAAGTTTAAAATATTGGTAAAATAATTTATTGCAGTCTGCTCTCAGTTTATATTATCTGCATCTAGTGACCCATTTAAATCAAGATTTATGTCTCAAGATGGACTTCTGATAAAAATGGAGGCATAGGTATACAAGCTTTGTCTCCTTGTACAGCCACAGAAAGAATTACAACTAGACCTCAAAACAAATAACAATCAGATCCATTAGAAAATTAAGCTGTATGGAAGCCTACCAATCAAGGATTTAAAGAAGCCACATTCATCCAGATGGGTTAAAGGGATAGAGAAATGGAGACCAGCAGGAAGCCTGGAGAAACAGTGTGGTATGGTGAGGCAGTGGTGGCCAAGGAACTGTCATGGGTGGTTCCACATTCATGTGTGGTAGATAAAAATCAGGAGGGATACCTTGAGAGTGAGTGATCTCAGTCCCAGGCCAAACCATACATTCCAGGGTTCCAGCCCCGGGAAGACAAACCCACATAAGTTCTGGCTGTAAAAAACAGCGGAGATTGGGGCAGTGGAAGAAACTGCCAGATTTTCATGAAATTCCACTTAAAGGGCCCACAGGGACTTAGAACATATGCAAACCCACCCACTCTGGGATTCAGCAACACGGCAACAGCTGGAAGGGCACCAGTCACATACGGGGAGTGGGTGAAGTGACTAGAAATGGGGTGATGCTGGGCAAAGCTCCAGAAGCCAGGCAGAAGCACTGCTCCCTCTCCAAGCCCTCCCTGATTACACAGCCACAAAGTGGTGAAGTAGTTTGCCCCATCCACGTGATTTCCTAAATCTCCACCCCACATAATTTATAGGTGCCTTTTCTGGCATAGATCATGCTACTAAGAAAGGAAGCAAAGGCTTGTCTACCGAATACACAGAAACAAACACAAGGAGCTGCCATATTGAAAAGACAGAAATATGGCCCAAATGAAAGAACAGAAAAACATCCCAGAAAAAAAAACTAACCAAAATAGAGATAACCAATCTATCAGATACAGAGTACAAAACACTGGTGATCAGAATGCTCAAAGAACTTGTTGAGTATGGCAACAAGGTAAAGGAAGAAATGAAGTTTGCACTAAGTGAAATAAAGAAAAATCTACAGGAAACCAACAGTAGAGGGGAGGAAGTTGGGATTCAAATCAATGACTTGAAACATAAGAAAGAAAAAAACGTTCAACTGGAACAGCAAGACAAAAAAAGAATAAATAAAAAAACTGAGGATAGTATAAGGAGCCTCTAGGACATCTCCAAATGTACTAACAGCCAAATTATAGAGATGCCAGAAGGACAAGAAGAAGAGAAAGAAATTGAAAACTTGTTTAAAAAAACAATGAAAAAAAAACTTCGCTAATTTGACAAAGGAAATAGACATACAAATCCAGGAATCACAGAGTCCCAAACAGTTTATATCCAAAGAGGACCACACCAAGGCACATTATAATTAAAATGCCAAAGGTTTTAAAAGCAGAGAGAGAATAAGCACCATGTTTGCTGAGAGACAAGCAAAGCAGATGACACAAATAATTTATAGATAAATTATTTAATAATAACTATTTTTAAACAAAAGTTAAAAAATTTTAGAACCCAATTGACCATTATAGGTGAAAATAATCCTAAAATAAGGAGCAGGAATGGGAATCCCTAAAATAGGAAGGAATTAAATGTCAAAAATCCAATTATAAAAAAAAATAGAACACAGAGTTTTTACATGTACTATAACACTCAAACTGCATAACCCTATAGAATAAAAAAGAGCAACATAAACATTCTCTTACATAAATACAAATTTCTCTAGCACTTTAGAAAATTCACCACTAAGTATGCTACTTTTATTCATTTGAATGAATTCAATATACTTAATAAATAACTCCCCACACAGTTACTAAAACTAGGAATACTCATAAATAAGAATTATCAGAGACTCCATGTGTATTTAATATTATACAAGCAAAATAAATGTCCATCTATAAAAACTGAGCTCTTAGATCTGGCTGTGTGGTTCAGTTGGATGGAGCATGTCCCCTACACCACAGAGGTCACGGGTCTGATTCTCGGTCATGCCACATAACTAGGATGTGAATTTGAGCCCCATTTGGGCCAATGTGGGAGGTGAACAATGGGTGTTTCTATCTCACATCAGTGTTCTCTCTCTCTCTCTCTCTCTCTCTCAAATCAATAAACACATCCTTGGGTGACAAAAATAAATTAAAGTAGCCCTTGCTGGTGTGGCTCAGTGGATTGAATGCCAGCCTATCAACCACAGGGTCACTGGTTCAGGTCACTGGTTTGGATCCCCAGTCAGGGCACATGCCTGGTTGCAGGCCAGGTTCCCAGTGTGGTGTGGGAGAAGCAACACACACTGATGTTTCTCCCCCTCTCTTTCTCCCTCCCTTGCCCTCTCTAAAAATAATTAAATAAAAACTTACAAAAATAAAAATAAAATAAAGTAAAATAAAATAATGAAAATGGAGATCTTAGATTTGGATCAGTAAGATCATTCCAGTTTTATTATGTGTATTTAAATTAGAGTTCTTACCCAATTTCATAAATACCCATATTTATAAGTCGTACTATGCATTCACCTTGATACATAACTGATTTTCTAAGCAATCTCTTTCATTGACAGAATATATTACATTAAACTATCCGAAAATACATGTTTTGTGCTTCAGAAATGGTTAACGATTGGCAGAGTCGCATGACTCTACCTAGTATTTACATACATTTGCCAGACTTACATAGTTATGTATTACTCTCTGGATAATGACATTCTCATTTATAGAGTGTTACACTTACTTGAAGTAACTTTAAAAACATTAATACTTTTATTGTCTGTTCAGAGAAAAATAAAATGCTTTTCAGTTTTCTCACAAATATTATTAAAATTTTTCTGGCTGTCTTAAATAAACAGAATAATAATAATGTCTTAAATAATATACCTTAAGCATAACATAATTTGCTGCAATTCTACACTCATATAGTGAATAAAAATTTCTGATAAACCAAGTTTCATTTCCTCTTCACTATGAAGGGCAGGAGTTAGACTAACTTTACTACTGAGGGCTTAGATTAAGCTAGTGAAATAAATTTATTAAGTAAATCAAGAACAGACAGAATATATTTTAGGCTTAGTTAATAAAAAGAAGAGGTAAATACTGTGAAAGAAAATATACCACAATGTGTGGTTGGATTTTCAAAATAATATACTGACCTATTTTATTAACAAAATACTGGTGAATTTAAAATGTTCAGATTTAATAATTTACTTCATTTGTGTGTGTAATTTAATGGGATTGTCAGTATGATCATTACAGAATTCATTAGACACTTAATGAGGTTTCTTTACAGAGTTCTGTGTTCTGTAAAGAAACTCACCCGCTCTCTCTTTCAAGTTAACTTTTGTTCCAATGGTAAATAACCTGAATTAGAGCTAATAATTTTGAATATATTAGTCACAAGTATTAGTTTCCAGGGATGTAAAATTATTTGGTGTCTCTGCACCACACTGGAAGAAGAAGAGTTGTCTTGGGCCACACATTAAATAGATTGCAACACATAATCACAAAACAAATCTCATAATGTTTTAAGTAAATATACAATTTTGTGTTGGGCCTCATCCATAGCCATCCTAGGCTGCATGCAACCCACGGGCAGCAGGTTGGACACCCCTGGCCACTAAAATTTTTCAATTATCATCTTGTACACTTCCAAAGGAACTGAGCAATTATTAGAAAACAAAAAATACCAGATAATAAATTTTAATTTTATAGATTTAAAACAAAAGTATATGGTGTCCTTTCAGCATTTTGTTCTATATGAAACTAGACATATATATAGTACATTACTTTGTTTTTAAATGAGTAAAAATTTTTTTCCTAAGGTCAAAGGGAAGATATACTGACAATGTGTAAAATTATTGATTTAAGAGAATGTTGGGTAAATTAACATGGACAATATAAATATTGACTCAACAATGACCCAACCAGCTACTAAAGCATCATCTACCCTAAGTATTGTAAATTCTAGTATTTTTCCCCAGGTGCTTAAAATTCCAAGGACTGCTTTGTGAACACATTATTTCATTTAAACAGCTACTATAGAAAAAGAAGAAAAGATATAGGAATATTCTGAATAAGGGTACCAAGAAAGTTTTTTCACATTATTATTAGCTTAGTTTATCTTAAATATCTAAAATTACAGTAAAATAGAATTACTAAGTTTAAAAAACTGCTAAGAATTTGGAAGCTGATCTAAATATAAACCATAGAAATATCTGTGTTTTATAGAAGATATTACTATATAAACATTTGATGTAATAAACTATATATTGTTATATATATTATATAACAATAATATATGGAAATAATTTGATACAAGCAGTTTATTTTATCCCACAATATATCAAGTATCCAATTATACTACATAGTAGCAAAGATTAAACAACCATACTAAGAATATTTTTGATGCTAAGTACTCTACAAATTAAAGACTTTTTATGTATTTTATTAATTCCACAATAGTTCCTGTTAACAGATTAGGTTGCCTAAATTTTACTATCTATTCATCCAGATTAAATTCAACCTTCTCTATAACTGAACACACTCATAATAAGATAGATGATTTGCTAAGTACAACAAAAAAATTATATCTGATGTTTTCATTTCAATCAATGCACCATGTTTTTATGAAGCATTTTATTTATCACCAAATTATAGACTATAAATAATGCTAATCTGGTTATTATTTCTGTTACATCTCTTACATAGTTCTGATTTAAAATTTTGTTTGCCTTTAATCCTTATTTGGTGAAAATACTGTGTGTTCAGAGAAGGCAGTTAATGAACATGCATGTAATGAATAAATATTTGTTAAATAAATAAATATGAATATGAATTATGTGGGAGTTCATGAGGCTATATAAGAGAAAATTTAGAAAGCAATTGTGCTGTATGCAGTGCAAAAAGACTATTTACATTTGGTTTAAACACAGTGCTGTAATTAATCTTAATATATTTAAAATATGCTGTTTTAGATTTTTGGCAGAAAAAATAGAAAAGTACGTAAATAAATAATAGTTGTACTATATGAATGACCATTATGAATGAGGATTTTTCAAATGTTGAAAAAAGAGGATTCATTTTTGTAATATTATATAAATATGAATTTTGCTTAAATTTAATAATTCTAATGAATAAAATCAAAGTGAAATTATTCATGCATAGCAAGAAGCTTATGTAAGACACTGAACTAGCATCTCTGTTGCATACACTATAGTTATGCATACACCATAGTTATAGTTATAATATAATATAGGTATTATATTATAATACCTGCTTGATAAGTATCTGTTGAATTGAAATTAATTTGGAATATATTTCCATTCATTTTCAATTACTCATCATGATCAATGAATAAAATAAATTTACTAAATCATCAGCAGCAAACATTCCAGAAACCTGACTTTGTCAAAAGAAGAATAAAAAACTAAAGCAATTCACACAAAGTGAAAAGACAATTTCTAGATACTTAGAAAAATATATTTTAGGATAGAAATTACTAAACTATTTACAGTAATTTATTGAAATATATAATTAAATCAAGTACAAAATATATTTATATATTTACAAGTTTTTCAGAAAAACACAAGTTCTTTGGAGTTACTTTATAATTATAAATATTCACTATAGAATCAAACTCAATTTTGAAATTTTCTGAGTTATATAGCCTTATTGTAGTTCTCTTATTATAGTTAAAACTGTTTAAAATATACTTCTGCTATATCTAGTATAAATAGAAAATAGTTATTGTTGAAAAATCTTGTTTTATACTTTGAATATTTAAATCCCTTATTTGTTTTTTTCTTTAGCAATATATGGAAAAAGCTAACAATACTGTACTTGTTTTGTTGTAGATATTTTTAATGTGTGAATTACATTGCAATTAATTAATTAATCCTTTTATATTCTTATACTCTGTTCTTTTTATATTATAAGTTAATCATGTTTTTAGAGATGCAACTTATTTTACCATATCTAGTTACATGTGCTATACCGATTGCAATAATGGGTTCCTTATTATAAATTGTTATACATCTTGACAATTTAAACAAAATTTCTCCATGTCAGGTACTAAAAATTCAAATCCTATTAAACACCAATATGTCATGAAGTAATTAAAATATCAGTAAGTTGATTTTGTAGCAAACCAATGCATGTATAAAACACAATATCAATATTGTGTTTTGTATAATGCATGTATAAAACACAATATCAATATCAAGGACCTGTAGTGATACTTTTCTTTATCACATACAAACACCAATAAAAAATATAAATAGAAAACAAACTTTAGAATTCTAAAGGCCATGTAAAGTGGAAGTACTTTAACGTTGTCAGAAGTTAGTGGTCCCAAATCTCTCACCCTCTGAGAGTAGAGTTGGACTGCTGTGCTTTCTTCACATTATTGTCTGACCTAATTTTCAGATGCATAGTCTATTCAAACCTATAACTATTTTTGAAGTATGTTTACTATCAATCTGGTTAAGTTCCTACAAACTCTGATTTATGTATTATTGAAGAAATCCCCCTTGTATCAGATAAGTTTATATATTTCAACTCTTCAGGAGATTCTTTTTGATTTCAAATAACAAGTGTTAAATGACCCCTGATTCTAACTTACACTTCATTTAATACTATTGATTTTATTCAATATACCTCAATACCAGTGACAACTTTTGAAAAATTGGGAAAGTTGTGTTTATAAAACACACACAAGCACATATACACTAACCAAATCTATTCACATTAACAATGAACAGTCTTTAAGCTTCTGTGTTATGTAATGCAAATGTAGGGAAAATCATGGACTTTGGAATGAGGCAAATATGGATTTTAATTTCTTTCTCATCACTAACTAACTAGTTAGATGACTTCTGGCTTTTCATTAACTGCTTTGAGCCACTATTATTTATCTCTTTGTTTGGTTCCTGGGAGGCTGAATATAATGCAGTCAAAGCAAGTAGCAAATTGGCCCTTGGTAGTTAATACAATGTTACTGCTATTTCTAAATAGGCATTTTTATTTGCAAGTGATTTATATGCCATTAAATTTGAGGAAGAAAAGTAGAAGTATGTTTATGAAGTCACTGGAATAGCAAAGAATCATTTACTCTTACAGGTTGATCAAAGGGTCAATTCCAAGGGAGACCCTCCTAGAGAAGTACCCCTGTGTGGAAAGCTGGAGAATGAAGAGAAAAGCCATGGAATTCTCATTCAGTTAAAACTTAATTCTCCAAATATTGTACAGTTTTATGGCATGTTCTTGAACCCACGAAGCCCTGAACCAGACTTACAAAAAGCACTCCGGGAGCATTTTTCTTTAATGGTTCACATGGCAACTCCATTATGGTTGCCTGGATTTCCCTCGTTCTGTGGAGGCTTGTCTGGTTTTGCTGGCAAGACTCCTGCTTGTTATAACCATTGTATAACTTGAGACTAATACTGCCTTTCAGGTACTGTTTTTTGTATTTGGTAAATGAGAAGTGATAATAGGGACTTGCCCACTCTAATTTATTTGGGGGTTAAAAAACTCAAAGTTCTCTAGTGATCCTCCAAACTCTTAACACTTGGCTAGGCTTTGTAAAGAATTATCAAAGCCTATTAATATTACTTGTATAGTTTTCAAAGTTTATCAACTGAATGCTTGTAGAAGGACAGCAGTGAGCTGGGGAAGGAGATTTACTCAACAAGTTGATATAACATAATAAATGACAGAAACCTCTAACATCCCTAGGGTCCTATGAAAGGAGCTGCTTAGAGATGACAACCTGCTGCGGGAAGGAGTAAAATTGTATCTGAAGTTTTCTGCTTATGCTCTTGTTCTAAACCACAGCTTAGAAAATGAGAAATAATAGTTAAATTGTTATGCACTTAACCCAGAATATTGATCCAGAAACTGTTTTCACAATATTTTTCCTTTTTGGAAGGTCAATAAAACATCTGAAATAAAACTTTACAATTTTATCTAATGTTACTTAATTTGAAGCTGTCAAAAACAGATAAATAAAATGATTTGCAGATTTTGTTTCAAAAAGTTGAGCCAGAGAAAGTCCAATTGATGCTTATTTTAAAACCTTTTACTGCTAGAGGTTTTATGCTGAGGTTTTACCTCTCTTTATTCAAAAGGCCCCAAGAGAGACATTATCCTTCAGTCAAGTACACAGCCCTTGCTCGTTCCTGAGATTTTTCTGCCACACTGTTTGTTATAATAAACTAGAAACTTAAATAGTAGTCAGCATGATTAACCATGTGCCCAACCTTTTCATAGATAAAATAGCTTTTACACATATTTAAAATGAAATCCATATTTAGGATAGGAGCATTTTTCTTAGCAACATAAAACTTAGTTTATTATTTTCCATTGTAGAAAATATTCCAAAATTTAGCTTCTGATCTTTAACAATATTCAGTTACTATGATCCTTTTAAAAAGATTTTGGATAAAGGAATGTACAACATATTTTGGATTTAAATAATCAACTCTATAATATTTCCATATAAATATTTGTCTATTAAATATTTAAATGACAGTTAAAATGATTGGATCTGATCTATCAGAATAAATTGTCTAAATTTTGTTTTTTTAAAGAAGTTATTTATTGATTACTCTAAGAGAGAGAGAGAGAGAGAGAGAGAGACATGGATTTGTTGTTTCCCTGATTTAGGTCTTCATTGTTGTTATTCGCACATGCCCTGACTGGATGTCAAGCCTGCAACCTTGATGTATCATCCAGATGTTAGTTACTGTTAGTTACTGAGCAACCTAGCCAAGACCTGAATTTTGTCTGACAGTAACTAACTTGAGAAAAACAGTCCTAGCTGGTGTGGCTCAGTGGATTGAGTGCCAGCCCGTAAGCCAAAGTGTCGCTGGTTCAATTCCTGGTCAGGGCACATGCCTGAGTTGCAGGTGGGGTCCCTAGCGCGGATGGTGCATGCCAAAGGCAACCACACACTGATGTTTCTCTACCTCTCTGTCTAAAAATAAATAAAAAATTTTTTAAAAAATTATACAAAGTTCATGAAGAGTAGAATAGGCACATTCCCAGAAATCTTCTTCTTAATGTAACTAGGGATGTTCTTCTGTCCTACCTTCATTATAAACAGGTCTCTACATGTGTATACACTTTGGTTTCAGGGGACAGTAACTCTGGCTGAATACTCTGCTTCCTTACTCCAATGACAATTTAATGTGCAGCCTCCCTCTTTCAAGACCAAATGAGATAATGCATGCAAAATTACTTTGAAGAGCATAAAGTACTTTACAAACGAAAATTATTATTACTTTCAGACAGGTAATTAGTGCTTTTAGTAATGAAGAAGTACCCACTTGACAATATTAATGTATGGATGATGGTTCTTTGGATTTGACCTTCTAATCATTTGGTCACATACCTATGTGATAAGTAGTATACTGTCACTTACATTATCTTACTCTCCTGATGAGAATTTAGGAATCTTATGAGAATCAGATATGAGGTTATAAATATAGATACAGTGCCTAGCATTTTTCATTGAACAATACCTAGAACTCTAGAAAATATTATTTATTAAACAAATCTTTCAAAAATATTTGTTAATAATTATTTAAAATCAAAAGATGCAATGTTATTGAAAAATAATAGAAATACATGTTTTTAAAAAACTTCTGTTTAATTCAATTTACTTTTTATCTTAACTAAAAATATCTCTCTATACATGTATGTGTGAATTTGTGAAAGAAAGCAAGCCTATTCGTCTCTCAATTGGATATATTTTGTTTTTAATATTAATTTTATTTATTTCAATCTTATTTTACTAATATATAGATACTCAAATGGTCTGTGTAGAAGTGTTTTGTAACTCAAAGGTATACACAACTGCATGAGAATACATAGAAAAACTTTATATAAAGACTCTTTTGATGCCCAAGTATTAAATAAGAAATATTTAAGCTGAAATTCTGATTTCCTTAATTATATAAGAACTAAGATGCTTGACTAATAATGTTATCTTGGATATGAAGCTATTCTATTATAATTAGCTGAGTCACCTTTCACAAGACACTTAAAAGAAAGATTTAGAGAGGGAAGCTGAATTAAAAATATTTTCAAGAAAAATCTCTTACATATTACCTCTAGATACGAGGGAGGACACCCCAAAACAGAATTATCTTATGGAATGTGGGTCCCCTTTTAGTACAGGCTTCCTCCCATTAGGTGAGTGTCCTAGGAACCCATCTGTATCAGGGTACCAGGAGGCACTGTTGTGAGAGGCTATGTTTGGCTTCAGTGAATTTTTTTTAAGACTCTTTCAATGTGTTTGCCCTATTCATGATGGGTGATTTGCCAGTGCACCTGCCCTCACTGTGCTGAGTGTTCAGTAGCTTTTGACCAAAACTGACATGATCTATCCTCCCTATTTGCCTGGTTCTTTCCCAGATCGACTATTTTTGTTTGTTTCCCTGATGAAAAAAAGTCCTCAAAGGGAAACATTTTGCTGAAGTGGAAGAAATGAAACAAAAAACAACAAAAGCACTAAAATTGGCTTAAAAATTGATGTTCAAAAACTTCTCAAGCAATGGAAAAAATGCCTTGATAGGTGTATTGCATCAAATGGAAAGTACTTTGAAGGTGATTGACATTGAAACATTTAAGAATAAATACACAATTTTTTGTAAATAAACTCTTTTTTAGGAGTCCCTTTATATACAGCAGAATTGTCAAGATTTTACTTCAAAAAATCAAATTCTCAAGAAATGTAAAATATTTATAAATTAAGCCATATGCTAGAAAGTGATGACAATATTATCTCATTTATTTCAAATTTGAAAATAATATAAATTGGATTTTTGATAATGTTTATCTACAAAAAATACTTTACTAATTTAGTGATATTATCTAACAATATAAGCAACCTAAATTATTTTATCAACTATAGTTTATTGGCCAACTGAACATTTAAACTATGAGTATTGCCTATTCTCAAAACATAAAGAATATTCAGTTGGTTGATATTATTGATAAACCAAAAGTCTATCTGATAAACCAAGTGTGTTTGAAATGATATTGGATTTCCAATAAATAAAAAGCATTTTAGGTATTTAAATTCTTCAGATTACTGCTTGAAAATTTGTTTTCTTTTAAAAATACATGTCCAAAGTAATTCTTTTCTCCAAAGAATTCTTTTCATGAAACCAACATGTTGCCTGCAGTCAAAGCCTTATCATGCATTTCCTCAGCGAGTAATGTCATGTCACCTTATAGGAGAATCTCCTTTTTAATATTCTCCTATATGTCAAGCACTGAACTTCTACTGATATTACACAGTGGTCATACTCTTTGGTTTTACAGTGCTTAATAAAATTTTATTGCTGCCTTTTGTCAATCTTAAGAGTAAATTAAATCTACACATGTATACTTAAACACACAAATGCCAAGGAACTCATTCTCAAGTAACAAAAGGAGTTCAATTCCAACACTTACTTTTTTTTAAGTATACTAAAATGTATGCTAATTCATCTAATATTGATACTTTCATTATATTTATGATTAAATATTATGATAACATTAACATAATAAAAATCTCAAAATCAGTGTATTTATCACCCAAACAAACCTTTTTTAAATTTGTTACTAGGTATGTTAGCAGACTTAGCAAATAAATAGGATTTTGAAAGAGCCTAACCTCATATGACATAACGCAATAACTGCCCCACAGAGAATGGGTGGAGTGGGGAAAGGGAGAAAAAGCAGGAACAACCGTAATAGCATAAACAACCAAAATAAAATTTGAAAAAACAGAGAGAATGCTATGCCCAATTCAGAGACTGCTTCCCTATTGGGAAGGATCCCCCAGTCATCCATTGTATGCGCATTGCTTCTAAACCAAGTACCACTGACCTGGACTAATAACATAAAATACATTGTTGATATTGTTCTAATTAAATATTTTTTGGAAAAAATCATTATGTCACAACTAGAGGTATAATAGCATTCATACACATTTTTGTTAAAGTAATTTCTATGACCTTTACAAATAAGTTTCACATGCATTCATTGGTTGATGCTTGTATGTGCCCTGACTGAGAGAATTTAACCAGTGACATTGGGGAATCGGGAAATCAGGATGACACTTAAACTAGCTGAGCTACTGGGCCACAGTCTGCTTTTTTTTCAAGTTGAAAACAATAGTGATAACAAGAAACAGCATGTCAAAAATGTAAACCCAAAAAAGAAAAAATTATTTTCCTTTCATCCACTTCTATGTATAACAATATATTCAATAAAGTAACAATATTAAAAAGTTATTTAAACTTTTATCTAAAATATTTATTCATCATACTACATTTAAATTTGGCAGCAAAACCAGTATCACATTTAATGAATGCTAATAAACGAGAGAGAGACAGAGAAAAAGAGAAGAAGAACTTTCTTATGAAATGGCATCATGCAGTTATGTTGGAAATCTCATTCATCCTACATTATCTGGAATATATTCTTTAAATAATATAATTTATTAATGCTATAATCAAATCTTAAGGGAACTAATACTTAAATTTTTAAAGTAGATTTCCAGCTCATAAATTTCAATGTGCACTAATAACCTCCATGAATATAATTAATATTTAATGAAAAGACTTTCCTGACATTTGGATTATACTATAAGAGCTGTTATATTATTTGAAAAAATTTTTGAAGAGTTACTTTTAAATAATACTTTTAATATCTTGAACAAATCAGCATTTGTTAAAAAGTGACTGAGAAAATAGAACAACTTTCTAATTCTACCAAAGCTCTTTTAGTAATGATAAATACAAATTTTTTTCAATTAGAATTTTAAGACTAGAAGAATTCATTTGTCATCTCTTTAAAACATTTTTAACATTGAACCACAGCTAAATGTATTTCATTTGTGCCATGTTAGATATTATGCCATACAAAGACGAGGTTCATCACAGTTCCAAGATGAAAAAAAATCTAAATTTTAAAGGTTAATAAAACAATCAGTAAAAGTCTTTATTTCTGATTTTAATGTATATTATTTTTTATGACTTTATTGACTACTGTTAGTAGCTAAAATAGTCAAAATCATATCTCCATTTATATTTTCAAACTATCTTTTATCTCTTATCTAATGACAATAGCTGTCAAAACAGGACATTGGTATTTAAGTATAAAACACCTTAATTTATTTATGTGCTAGTTCTGAATGGCACAATTACAAAAATAAGCAATAAGAAACTATTTTCCCTCAATACCCTTCTAACTTCTAATAGCTTGTAGATAGAGTGCTCCAGCTCACTAATCTATGTCTTTGCATGATTCAGCATGCAATCTTGTGCTTAAGCCAAATCTGTTTCTTTACTTACCCACAGGACATTAATAAAAATAAATAATATGATACTTCATATGCAGGAATTCTGATTTTAACCTTCAGTTACTCACCTATGAGAGAGAAGAAATAGATAATGGTTAGTATCAAAATACTTAATATTTCATGTTATATTCACCATCATGTAAATGGGCCTTTGCTTATTGCCTTATACTCTGATATGTATATTTATGTGACAATTCTATGTAAATTATATTTGAAAGTTTTATATTGGTAAGATTTTAGGAAGGTCTTTATTTTCTATGTAAAGTTACATGAAAAAAATATGTCTGGAAGGAAATGAACTTAGCAACCTGAACAAAGCATCTTCATATACCAAGTGCATTACCTTAGACAATTTTTTATTAAATTACTTCACTAAAATAAATGTTCTAGTCAAACATTTGTTCACAGTCATTTAAACTGTTGATCTAGATAGTTGACAATTCCCTTTGGGCTCTCCCCTGGGCTGAGAGAGCTCAGTGGAAAGACAGGTTATCCCAAGGGAAGAGGTAACTTCAGGTTTCTAACTTCATGTCTGTAACCTCCAGCAGCCGAACCACCAGATACTGGCTGTTCTTCACAGTCTGAGACCGTGTTATTTTTTTTCCAGATTACTTTCCATACCATTTTTCCCCTCTGCTATAGATAAGCATTAAAATAATGAGAAGGATTTGGGCTGAAAATCACAAAATTTGACATTAAAAATGACTTTTCTCACAGAGAATCCATCAATACCTTGGAATACATTAATGTTTAGGAAATGAGCCAATGATGGTTTGTAGGGAAGACCTTCCCTAGACCTATCTAGGGAAGACCTTATAGCATTGTTTATTATGTCTATAAGAGCTCTATTCACAGGTCCCCAAATTATAGAAACTACATAGAAATTATATTATTAAACCACAATTTCATCCTCAAAAGGACTTTAAAAATACACTTAAATGATAAAAACACCACTTATCTTCATATTTTGCAGTTAATTTCACAGGTCCTCACATTCTTTGAAAGTAAATTTAGAAAAGTATGCAAGTGAAATATTTTTAATATGTCTTTGATATCAAAAAACCCCTCTCTGGCAAAGATCATCTAATTTTATTCAGTTATTCTACTCACTTTTTAGAGTTCATTAAGTTATTCAACTCACTTTGTTGTTATGCCTAGAATAACAATCTAAGAGATGCAACAGATGTTAAAGAAGATTAATAATCCCAGTAATTAATCTTAACATGTGTAGGAACACCTGAGGTGAAAGAGCTATGTGATCCTTCATGCGGAGCAGCAGGAGGGAGGTCAGAAGGGAGCTTCAGCTACTGAGTTATATATTTTTTTTCTCCCACAATACCCTGGATATACAATCCATCCTGGAAAACAATTGTGAGGCAGAATAAAAACAGAAACCTCTCTATGTGGGCCAGGTTTCAGTGGGGTAACAACAGGGTAGCAATAAAACCTGATGTGGCTAGAGCGCTGTTGTCAATAACAGGCGCAGGGCAGGGGACCCTGAGCATTTACAGGCACACTCCAACAGAATGTGCAGAGGAAAATAAGAGCTTTCAGCATGGTTGCCTGTAGGGTCAACTTTTAAAAATGTACTATACTATTTTACACCATAAATTACCTACCATAAAATACAATGAAAATATAACTTGAGATAGCATTACAGAGACAAAGGGAAAAACACAAAAAGAAGGGGTATGGAAATTTCTATGAAAGGGTATCTAGAAATAAACTAAGAGAAAAATTCAGTGATGGGTGACACCCCAAAATAATATATAATTGTAATAAAATTGCAATGAAAGTTTTAATAACTCATTTTGAGGAAGTTAATGAAATTATTATAAAATAAAGACTAAGCATTAAAGTTTATAAACATATGTAAATTATATAAAGAAGAGCAAATAGAATTAAAGGCAGTGCACTCAATAGTGTATCAATTTTGTGTTTTGCAATTTATCATCGACTGATAATATCCTTCACCAAAATAAAGCATAGATGCTTATAGTCATTTTGGAGGACTCATATGGGTGGGTTTTTTTTATATTCCAATTCAGCAGCATTCATAAGTAATTAGAATTTAGGGGTGAAATACAAGCTTTACATCACTCAAAGATCTCAAGGCACAGAGCAAAAGCAATATAGCTGTCCATGTTCATGAGTTCTGAGTTTCTCTCTCTCTCTGCCTTTTTGCTTTTTTGTTCAATCCCTCCACCCTCACAGCCAACAATGCGGTTATTATGAGGTGCAGGGAGGAGGTTGGTGGAGGTGGAAAAGGAATATAAGTGGGATAAATGATGATGGAAAAAATAACAATATAATAAGAAAAAAGCAATATAGCAAATGACTGATCAGAAAGTGGTCTGTTTTGGTGCAGTGCAAATATCAAAGAGAAATCCACATGAAGGATCCCATATTTAATTTCAAAGAAGGATGTGGCCATTTACCTATTTTTTTAGTTTAGAAATGTGGCCTCCATTGCTCCGTGTCAAAGATAGATGATAGATAGATAGATAGATAGATAGATAGAAAGAAAGAAAGAAAGAAAGAAAGAAAGAAAGAAAGAAAGAAAGAAAGAAAGAGAACGAACGAACACTGGAGTGAAGCCGCTAATAATGCAAACCAGAGAATGGAAGTTTGAGAGACAAAATGGCAGCATTGACTGACACACCCAATGTTCCCCACACAGACAGCTTGTTAGTTCAAATTAGCTTTTGGATTAATTCATTTTATTCCAATGTTATGTTTTGTACTAGGCATTAAAGAACACCTTATACTCTGTAGCAGGGGTGTCAAACTCATTTTCACCAGGGGCCACGTCAGCCTTGCGGTTGCCTTCTAAGGGCCTTCACAGTTAAGGAGTAGTTACATTTATACAGTCCTAAAATTATTTCAGCCCTTTGAAGGCAACTGTGAAGCTGATGTGGTCCCCAATGAAAATGAGTTTGATACCCTTGCTCTATTGGATTTGGCACAAATAATGCCCCTTTTTATTACATAAAAATATTTTATTACAAAATTATAAGCATGCAATTCTGTAACATAACAATATACACTCAAGCACACCTATATGACACTCTAGGTGAAATATTCAAATTGCTGTCTATCTTGTGAGAGACATTCATATACCCTACGGCATTACTTCTGCCACGCCCTGTATAATGTGGTTGAGTGTTTATTCACTATGTTCTTGTGAACATGCTTGCAATAGCTGAAGACCAAATTTACTGTTCTCAAGGGAAGTTCTACGTCACATAAGAAACATTTAGGTAATACAAAATTCCATCACTGACCAGTATTTACTACATTTTTTGTCATGTTAGGAAATTTACAACATATGGAAAAGTTTCTATTCTTGATACAGAGCCGTTTGCAGCCTTCAGGACTGTGGCATAGACATATGTGTATTTATAGACATTAGTGACTCTTTAAATATTTTTATAGTTTCACAGTTTACAAATGCTTAATATATTTTATTTAATTCTAATAGTAACTAGTAATAAAAGGGATAACAATTATTTATTTTACAGCTAAAAAAATATGAGGTTTAGGAAGACTAAAAGGTTTGTGGTAATGTATCCAGCCAGTAAGTCACAAATATGGGGATTCAAGTCTGGGTTCTTCTAACTTCTAATTCTATATTATAGAATACGCTCTACTGTATTATGCTGCTCATTTATTGTTCCCACATAGAGACATTTTATCTCAATACCACAAATAGGTAAATATTCAAATGGAAGGTCAAGGGTTGTTGCAACCATGGCTGGTGGAGCCTAGCATGCACTGTGTGAAATGTTAAGTGTACAGACTCTATAATCAAAGTTCAAGTCCTTGCTGAACTACTTATCTGTGGTCCCATGGGAAATTTACTAATTTCTGTATTGGTCAGATATTTTATCAGTTAGATAGGAATAATAATAGCACCTAGTTAAGTAGTAGAGTTTGAGGATTAACTGAGATAATCCATGCAGAACTTTAGAACCATGCTAGGCATAAGTAAAGTGATCAACAAATAATTGTTAATAATAATTATGTATTGGTTTGACAAGAGTAGTAATAGTGGATATTATATTCCTAAAATTAATGTTTTATGAAGAAATATTTTTACTATTGACTCAATAAATTTTTTAGAGACATTATCATTCACAGTCCCTAATTTGACTAATAATATATTTTGTAAAACAGGTCTGAATTAGCAATACCATCCATATTATTTTCCAGAAAGAATTTTCTAAGCCACTACAACTTTAGTTTCAAGCCCTTGTTTTATAAGGAGCATTATCAATTAAATAATATGTTGTCTATCATATTTAATAAAATTAATCAAATCTTACACTGCCTTTCTATACACATAAAAGCAATGTGCAAATTTCACCATTGGATAAAAAAATCTCCTATGACAGATTAAAAAAAGAGACCTTTAACAGGAATCTAATAAAAAAACAAACAAACAAGCAAAAAACAACCAATGACACTGAAACTGAGAACAGGCTGACAGTGACCAGGGGGTGAGGGGAGGGTATTTCAGGGGAAAAGGGGAGGGGTTTGCAGGAACAAATACGAAGGACACATGAACAAAAACAAGGGCAGGTGGACATGGGAGGGAGGGAAGAAAGGCTGGAGGGTGGGCTGAAGTGGGGGTAAAAGGCAGAAAACTGTACTTGAACAACAATTAAAATAAAATAAAGAAAGAAAAAAAAGATTATGTCAATATAGACTGTTGTTTCATACATATTTTTATTGTTGTTCAGATACAGTTGTCTCCATTTTATCCCACCACTACCCTCTGCTTCAACCATTCCCATCTCCCACCCTGGATCCTACTCTCTTCAGCTTTGTCCATGTGTTCTTTATACATGTTCCTTAATGACCTTCTCCCTATTATCCTTCTCCTACCTCTCCTCTGGTTACTGTGAGACTGTTCTTTACTTCAGTGTCTCGGCTTATATGTTGCTTGCTTGTTTGTTTTGTTGATGCAGCTCCACTTATTGATGAAATCATATGGTATTTGTCCCTCACTGCCTGGCTTATTTCAATTAGCATTATGTTCTCCAGTTCCATCCATGTTGTCATGAAGGGCAGGAGCTCCTTCTTTCTTGTTGTTGTGTAGTATTCCATTGTATAACGGTACCATAGGTTTTTGATACACTCATTTATGGACGGGCATTTGGGCTGCTTCCAGCACTTGGCTATTACAAATTGTGCTGCTTTGAACTCTAGGGTTCATAGGCTATTTTGAATTGGTGTTTCAGGATTCTTAGGGTATAATCCCAGCAGTAGAATTGCCAAGTCAAAAGACAATACCATTTTCAATAAGGAAACTAAACTTTAATACATGCATTTAAAAGGTTGTATTTTTAGAGTAGTTTTAGATTTACAGAAAGTAGACTTTCTGTATTATACCTTTATACCTACAGCTTCCCCTATTAACATTCTCCACTATTATGGTACATTTGTTGGAATGGATGAACTGATATTGACACAATATTTAACTAGCATCCATAGTTTACATTAGGTTTCACTCTTTATGTTGTAAAAGTCTCTGGACTTTGAAAAATGCAAAATGCCATGTAGCTACCATTATGGACTCATACGGAATAGTTTCAATGGCCTATACATTCCCTGTAACCCACCACCCCCCGTCACTAGACCTCTGAAAACTACTAACCCTCTTATTGTCTCTATAGCTTGGTCTTTCCCAGAACATCATATAGTTGGAATAGACATTGAGCTGCCTTTTCAAACTGTCTTCTTTTACTTAGCAATATGTATTTAATTTCCTCCATATGTTTTTGTGGCTTGCTAGCTCATATTTTTTATCACTGAATAATAATCCATGGTAAAGATATATTATAGTTTATTTACAATCTGACCATTGAAGGGCATCTTGGTTTCTTCCAATATTTGACAATTATGAGTAAAGCTGCTATAAACAATGATTCACTGGTTGTGTGCACATATAAATTTTCAACTAATTTGGGTAAATACCTAGAAGGGGAATCACTGTGTAATATGGTGAGTCTGTGTTTAGCTCTATGAGAAACAAACTATCATCCAAAGTAGCTATACAATTTTGGATTCCCAGCAAAAATTACTATGAGTTTCTATTGCATTTGGTGTGTCAGTGTTTTAGATTGTAATATTCTTAGGGGTATGTAGTAGTATCTCATTATTTATTGTTCATCTGCAGTTTTGTAAAAGAATATGGTGTTGAGCATCTTCACACAAGTTTATTTTTTATCTGCACATCTTCTTTGGTAAGATGTCTGTTCAGATCTTTTGCCAATTTTTTACTGGGTTATTTGTTTTCCTATAGTTGAATTTTAAGAGTTATTTTTATATTTTGGATACAAGTCCATTGTCAAATGTGTTTTGCAATAATTTTCTTCAAGTTTGTAGCTTGTCTTATTTTCATACTTTTAAAGTAAAAGATTACAAAGGAGACACTGTACAATAAACTTGATTATCTGTTAAACATCAGAAACAAACATAAGCCCAGAAAACTTCCATAAAGAGGTATGCATGTTTCCATTAAGTACATAATTGTGCACATCAAGTCTTGCTTTGGTATTTCTAGGCATGCCTCTGACCTACTTAAAACCTTGTTGTCCCTATATGCCTTTTTCTAATTGTCTTAAAAATAATTTGTTGTAACATTTATTAGTGGCTTTGCAGTTCACTGACTAATAAAGGATACATTACAAAACCAGGAATGTAAAGGAGTGGACTTGAGAAACGGGCATGTTGATATGCTCCAGTTTAAAGAACGAACCCCTCAGTCATAATCACCTTTAAAAAACGACAAACTGACATCTTGTGTGTGGTGTTTTTTAGAAGCCTTGGCTCAAGGAATAACAAAAGCTACTCATCTTTATCTCCTTATTTTGATTAGTCGGTAAAGGCCCTAAAAGTAACATGCTACCTTGGTGCCCTTCCTGGGATGCAGAAAGAGAAACACTGAGGACCGTCTCTTAGAGGTGTTGACCTGTGTTTGCCCATCCCTGGCTCATTTTCCTTCATTTTCCGATATTCCTCTACTTATTTACTTACTACTCAGTCTCCTCTTTACTACCTACATGTTTAAGTACACTGCAGAGCTCTCTGAAAGTTAGAGAAGTATGTAGCAATGGGAATTTAAAGAGATGATAAATACAGCATGGTAGCAGCTGTTTCCACCACAGACCATCTCCTTCATGTGAATGAAGAACATTTTTCAAATAAACAATATGCATTGAATGAATGGGAAAATTTCTACCAGTTCATTTGAGCTGAATTGCCCTACCCAAAATTCGTATTTTGAATTCCTATCCTCAGTAACTCAGAATGGGACTGCATTTGGAGATAGAGACTTAAAAGAGGTAATTATGGTAAAACTATGTCAGATGGGTGGGCCCTAATCCAAGAGGATTGGTGTTCTTATTATGTGAAAAGATTAAGACAGGAATAAAACACAGTCAGTGGGGGAAGCATGTGAGGACACAGTGAGGGAACTTGGCCATCTGCAAGACAGGGATAGAGGTGTCAGAAGGAAACAATCCTGCCAACACTTTGATCTTGGACATATTGTATCCAGAACTGTAAGAAAATAAATTTCTGTTGCTGAAGACACCCAGTTCATGGTATTTTGTCATGGCAGCCCTAGCAAACTAGAATACCAATGTTGCTCATACATCTTCTTAGCAGCAACAAGAAGATTCAAAATGGCATGAGGCTAGAGATTATTAACAAACAAAGAAACAGACAAAAACCTACTCCTTCTTGTACTTAAATAGTATTGAGAGGATTATGCAGGATGCTTAATTTCTCTCAATTTCCCCTATATGAGCAGTGGGTGATAGTTAATACTATTGTTAATGAGACGTGAAAATAGAGAACAGCAGTAGAAAGGGTCTCCGGAAGCATTTGATGGAGCTGCTCCTTTCTCCGTGCACCTGCTTAGTTAAGCTTTTTAAGCACAAGTCTATTTGTTACATAACTGGATAATGACTTAATTTGAACGAGTTAACAATTTCACACCTTCTAAGCATAAGGTGAATACTAAGTAAAAGCACTAATCTAATATCCTCACATTAGGTCACTTTTATTACCTATAATGGAACAATGAGATAAACTTGCACTTTCAAATTCAAACACTCGATTACTTGCACTAATGGAGGGGATAAGAACCATAGATAATCTAAGACAGTGTCATTTAGGCTCAGCTTTGAAATAGGTTTTGTATTCTTGTTCCCTCATGTTTGATAGTCTAGGGACTCACATCCATGCAAATAAGGATGTTCCAGTATTTAAAACAAACACCAGAATGTCTGAAGCCTACCACCATACACCTGTGCCTCAGGTTTCTCTGTAGTGTACTCTTGCTGAGGAAGCAAGAAATAAATTCTGTAGACTGTAGGAAGAGAAAATAAATTCTGTAAATTCTGAAAAAAGAAATGCCATTTATCAGGCCAGGCCAGAGTTTGGGAGGGGCTCCCCCATTACATTCCCATTGCCTAATTCCTGCTCCTGCCAGTCCGAATTGATTTGCTAGCATCACAGTTACTGATCTGGGTTAAATTGGGGAAGGTCATTATTTCCCGAGATCCAGATGTCTTTATCATCAGTGTCATAGCACAGGGTAGATTAGAGATTAGTTATTAATGCTGAACAATGATGGAGTGACTGTTCCTCAAGAGACAGGACACATGATTAGTAAGTTACAGTGGTAATCAGTACAGGGCAGCTGTACAGCGTTGCCGTAACAAATGCAGCATTCACTTTTAGAACAGAATCTAAATCCCAACCCCAATACCCTATCCACAGAGTACCCACTGCAATCAATATAAAATACATATCCCGTTTTGTCAATCCCTGCTTAGAATCTATAAACAACTTCTTACTGCACTTAACAGAAAAGCCAAACCTTTTCTATGACCCACTTATAGTTTATATGACCCCTAACTACCAGTAAAAACATTTCTTAAAATTTAACTAACATTTACTGATGCCCTAGGTGCCAAACTTCAAGGAATAACACTATGGATACGACAGAGCTTCTTAGCACATAGCACTTTCTGTCCAGAATGGGGCATATGAAAAATAAAGAAATAATGGCCATTCAAGAGAAAATAGTTTAAGTGTACTAGCTTTCTTAAATGGGAGAGAGTACATCTATTTGGAGGTTCTATGAAAGAGTTGGCTTTAGTAATGATTCAAATAAGTGATGTAGGAATTAGGTATAAGTAGATGGAGAGGACAATTTAGGTCCAGAGCATAATTTGAACAAAAGTGACAAGAAAAAGAATCAGTGCATAATGAGTTGTGCAATTTGGCTAGAGCATAATAATAAATACTACTATTATACAAGCAATGTGCTATAAGATAATATCATCTAGTTTGCATAATGACCAAATTATATATTGTCTCTAATTTACAGCCAGATAAATTGAGTAAATACAAAGAATTTAAGTAATCTATTATTTCAAATTGTCTAAGAAACAGATCCGAGAGTTAACAACACATGTGAGAGATTTATGAGGAAAAACACCTATGTGAGTTAAAGAGATGGGACTCAGTAGGGGTAGGAGCTGTTGGACTGTGAGTAAATCTGACCTTGGGTGAAAGGGAAGAGATAAGGGGGGAACGTTGAATGGAAGCATCTTAAAAGGCAGTGCAGTTCCGAGAAAATTTTGGCAAGGTCATCTGGTATTCTTCAAGCTAGAATCACCATCTGAGGAGTCATTTATCGTCCCAGGATGGGCTGACCTTAATATCCCTGCCGTGTTCAGTCATTGGCTGGGATGGCCCATGGGAAATGGGGCCTCTACACCAATCTCAGTGATGGACTTTAGAGCCCAGAACCTGGGATTATAGGTCAGTTTGCTGTATAAATTTGAGTTAGCTCAAATTTAGCTTCTATATATATTGTTTCATATCAACTCAGTCATGATAAAATATTGATGTCCCATTAATTTTTCTTCTTAGATTGCATTTTCTAGGACTCTATATAGTTGATTCTTAAATATTTTCAAACAGTAATAAGACTTTAAGTTTCAAAAGCTGCCCAGAAGTCAATTAGTCCAACCCACTCATGACACAGACAAATTCATTCAGGTCATGAGAGGTGGCATGCCTTGCACAGAGTCATCACAGTGTTAGTGGCAGTTGGGCTTGGGTGCAGACATCCTGGCTCCTGTTATCTCCACTTACCATTACGGTTTTCTCATTTCTCGTTTTAGCTCACTTTACTTCCCTTAAATGTAGTTATTCCATCATGATATCCTTATAAATTTATTTGTCCTACTCTGCTTACTCTTTTTTACATGTATAGGTAATTATTTAATATAAACTTATATTGAAGTATGATGCATAAACAGAACAGTGAAAAAATCTTAATTGTACATTTTGACACATTTTCACAAAGGTAGCTTACCTGTATAACAAAGTAGCCAACTCAGCAAGAAGAGCATCACCAACAACCAAGAAGCCCTCTCATGCCCTAATCCACTCATCCCTTCTCTCTATAGAGAACCACTATTATAATAGTAGCAAAAGTTAACATTATAACATGCACAGTAGTTTTCAGTTTTCAAAGAGTTTCACAAGTACCAGATCACCTGATTTTCATGGTTTTTTTTGTTTAGTTATCGCTTGCTTCAATATTAGACCAACAACTATGTGAAATAAAATTGGATGAAAGTTTGGAATGTTGGCAATTAGCTTGCTTACTTGCTTACTTTATTTATTTATTCATTTTCCAACTCAAGTATTTAATGAAACACATGCCATCTCCTAAATTTGATCTCAACAATATTCACAGAGAAAATACTCTGAAGACAGAGATTAATAACAGTACTTTCTTGACCCATTCATTTCTATTTTGTTTAATAGTACTAGAAAACTATGACTACAAATGACTCACATTAAACTGCTGCTGTTCAACAACTCTGGGCACACCACACTAGTGGTTTTCTGTTTCCCCATAATAGATTCCTCCCTTGAACATTTGGAACATTCAAACATTTAGAAAATGTTTACTGCAAAGAAATATTTCAGTCATTCAGTTCATAGAACATCAAAATCACATGAATATAGCACAGGTGGCAAACACAAGGCCTGTGGGCTGGATCCAGCCTTCCACCTTGTTTTACCTGGCCCAGCTCCTTGTTTCTACCCCGGTTCCTTATTTCTGCCCCTGGGCAGAGCTGAGCTCCTTGGCCCTAGTGAAGGAGTAGTTACATTTATATAGTCCTAAAATTCCATCTGGCCCTTTGAAGGCGACTGCAAGGCTGATGTGGCCCCCAGTGAAAATGAATTTGACGCCCCTGATATAGAGAATATCTAATCCAATTTTTCATTCCAGTCATGACTTGCCCTACAGTGTCTCAGGCAGTTTGAATCATTTGATCTTTGAAGACATCTAACAATGAAAAGGCATTATAATTTCAGAAAGCTATAACTTTCAGGGGATCCTGTCTCATATTGAAATTCCTAGTAACATTACCCACTGATCTTGGTTATTTTTTATGTCTTATTGACTCAGGTTAAAGTACCATTCAGAGGGCAATATGTTCCTCATTTTTGAAAAAACAAACCATATTTTTCCTAAACCACCATTCTTTTCTTAAATGTAAATGCTTCGATAACCATGATTACTTTTGTTGAGGTGATATTAATTCTTTGTGCTTATTATCCTATAGGTGTGCCCCATTTTTTCAATGTTTCCCTATAAATATAGGTCTAATGACTGAACATAAATATTTCAGATATGATTTTTATCTGGATATTTAAATTTAATATAACTATGACTTTTCTTTGAATGGACAGTATAGCCAACAAATGTTATATAATCAGATTTCAAACATACCCAAAATGTTCCACTAGTCAGACACTGAGATGATTCCACGAAACTGACCCATTGTTTGGTACCAGAGACAATGATAAAAAGTATCATTTTTTCACTTTATATTTAATTGCCATTGACATACTATGTCACATTCAAAGAGTGGTAGAGCAAACCGAGTATATTGGTCTTTGTCAGAATCCTGAGAAAACATGTCACCAAATGTGTCATCTAATATGTCACATTAGACACCACATCATGAATTCCACCATCAAAACTGGAACTAATTAGCACTTTTCTCAGTTGAAATCTTAGGAACTAAAACAGACCTAGAGATTGCCTAAAACTCACACATTTTTGAGAAGATTTACTAGCATTTTATTGGAATACGGATTTTCACTAGAGATGTGGAAAACAAGAGCTAAGATTAAAAAACTACTAATCAAAATTTGGAGCCCTGGCTGGTGTAGCTCAGTGGATTGAGCGTGGGCCTGTGAACCACACGATCGAGGTTTGATTCCCAGTCAGGGCACATGCTTGGGTTGCAGGCCAGTTTCCAGCAGGGGACACATGAGAGGCAACCATACATTGATGTTTCTCTCCCTCTCTCCTTCCCTTCCCCTTTAAAGATAAATAAATAAAATATTTTTTAAAAAATTTGGGACAATTCAAACAAATAAATATAAGGTAATATTCATTTTATCTGTCTCTATTATAACTTAATATTTCAAGCTGAAGTTCTATTTAATATGTATTCCTACTTATTCAAAACGCCATAAAATTTAATATAAATTTAAAAGAAATAATTTGCCTCGACTTTTATGTAATTTTATTATAATAATATCATTTCTACCTCCATTAGAATCCCAGTCACTAAAATGCTTCTGCCCAATGTGCTATTTTTTAAAAACCGATAAGTATATAATGGCTTTCAAAAGAAAAACAGTTCTTTACATAGGTGAGGTTGTGAACAGTGGTTGTTTTGGTATCATGCAGTTAGAAGAATATTTTTTAAAATCAATATCAAGGTCACAAAGTAGCATAGTATAACCAATTTTATTCACTTTTTTGACTAATGACTACAATTTTCTTTCACAGTAGCATAACTGAGAAATGCAGTTGCTTTTAAGGCTTATTCACTATATTAGCTCTCTTGAAATACATGTTGAAAGAAGATACCAGGGTTTCTATATAAAAATAATGTATATTTAGGTAAGGTTGATGGCTACTTTTAAAGTGACAGTTACCACAAAATTACTACTGGTAGCACTGTGACATAGCAAGTGTAGTTATATTTTGAATTCAACAATGTTGAAGTGAACATTTTAGATTATAACAAGGTCAGTGTATTTTCTGAAGTCCATTTCCTAGGGCATTAAGTCAGGAGTACCTCAATCCATTACATTTTATAAAATAAATAAGTAAATATCAAAACAAAGCAATAAACAGAAGTCTCTGGTTAGGAAATAAAGCTTCTACCTGATATACCTAACATGCATAGTTCACATTTGGAGTCTCAATCACAATGTTAAATTATTCTTTTTTTCCATGATTCAAAACCTCCACTGTAACATCCCCTATGCATTCTATATTCTCTTTATTTTTAGAAATATTTTATTTATTTACTTTTAGAGAGAGGGGAAGGGAAGGAGAAAGAGTGGGAGAGAAACATCAATGTATGGTTGCATCTAATGTGCCCCCTGCTGGGAACTGGCCCGCGACCCAGGTATGTGCCCTGATTGGGAATCGAATCGGCAACCCTTTGCTTCACAGGCCCATTCGCAATCCACTCAGCTACACCAGCCAGGGCTATATTCTCTTTAAAATATCTGTTGGAATAAGTATTTAGGTATGTAAAAAAAATTTTACATTTTACACAATTATCTCTATAATATTTGAGTTAATCATTGCTTTTAATCTTTTTTAATCTTACTTTTTATAAGTTTTAAATAGGAAGTTAGGCCAACTAACTTGCATGGACATCAGGATAATTAGATTATACTCCTGTATTGTTGAACTAATTGAAAATATTGATGATAACAAAAATTTTCATCACTGCATAACTGCACATAATTTTGTACAAAATATTTAAGATATTTTTACGGACTTTAACTCTCTATGCCTTGGACTACCTCATATTGATACTAATATAGTTGCCCCTCAGTATCCTCACAGGATTGGCGCCCAGACCCCCCTGCAAATAGCAGAATAACTGATTCTCAAGTTCCTTAATTGGCCCTCCTCATCCCTGAGTTTCACACCCACAGATATGGAGGGCCGACTGGACATTGCTCCTAATTATCTCTGAAGGGCTGCCTGGAACAAACAGAAATTATGAGGTGATGACATCACTTAAAAACCAAGCTGATGAGCTCTACACTGGAAATACAGTTCTAAAAATACGAGAGCAAGCTACAGTAGAAATATTGCTTCATTATTGTTTGGTTCCTTATTCTAGCATGCTAGAGATCTTTTATAACAACTTAAATGATTGGAAACTTTAGAATAATGGGGGGGGTTTGCTTCTCTGATTTATTTTTATATTGTTCTAATGATAAATTTGTCTAAGTCTGGAAAAAGACTCATTTTCAAGTTATTTCTCACATCAAGCTACCATACAATTTCCATTTTTACACTTATTTTTGAAAATAAAGCATTGTATTTGCATAATCTATTTATTTATTCCATAAGGCAATTATTATATTGTAAATAAAATGCATTATGATCAAATGACCAAAGACACTAAAATGGCAATAATGGCAAAATATGATTTTTCGGAGGGGAGTGCTTCTTTTTATGGAAATATTTGTAAATATTTGATTTACAGATACACAGCAGAATCCCTAATTTCCAAGCACATGATAAAACATTCCTTAAGAGGAAAAGAAAAACTTGAATCATAATTTTAAAATTATATAAATGTTTAAGTGTAATTTTCTATCATTGATTGAAATAGTCTTTTGAAAATGGAATAATATTCTATTATCATTACATTTTTGTTATTTGTTTTCATTTATTTTCCACTTATACTTTTCCTGGACTAAAATCCTATTTCTGATTTTCATGAAAATTTATATCAACACAATCGACTATAATTTGAAAATAATTTTGAAAGTGTTACGTTTACAAGCCCAAAGATATTAAATAACTATAAGTGATTCCTTAAACATCTGATTGCTCTGTGTTAATTTGTTGTTAATAAGTGCTGCATGTCTTTATCAATTGATATAGCATTTTCATGCAGGGAAGGACTGTTTGATTTTATTTAAAAGGAAATTCCCACATATTTAATATGAAAATATAGGTGAATTGGTATTAATGTTTGTCTAAAACAATTCCACTTTAAGAAAATAAATGGTGATGGACAGAGACTTGACTTGGTGTGGTGAACACACAATACACTGTACAGATGATGTGTTGTGAAATTGTGCACCTGAAACCTATACAATTTTGTTAACCAGTGTCACCCCAATAAATTCAATAAAAATAAAAATAAATAAATTCTACTTTCAATTGCAAATGACAATATAATAGCTTTATAGTCCTAAATAAATGCTGCTTGACTTTTAGGTGCTTCGTCTAAGATATCTATGCATGCTGACATGCTCACATCTTTCCTCTCTTTTATGTTCATATAACTCTATAATTACAAATATTTCTGACATTTTTCTACCTTAACTGCAGTTTTAGTCCACATTAATGAAATTGGTTATGGTTATTTTATGGCTTTGACAAATAAACATCAGCAAATGATTTTTTTTTCCTTTCTTAAAGACTTTATTTATTTATCTTTAGAGGGGAATGGAAGGAGAGAGGGAGAGAAATATCAATGTATGGTTGCCTATCATGTGTCCCCTGCTGGGAGATGGCCTGCAACCCAGGCATGTGCCCTGACTGGGAATTGAACCATGATTCGTGATTCTTTGGCTCACAGGCCCATGCTCAATCCACTGAGCTACACCAGCCAGGGCATGATTTTAATAATTTTATCATAATGCTATAAGTGAACAACAAAGATACATGTATAGTAAGTGGACAATCTTCCGCAAGAATGGTTTTCTCTAAGAACTCTGATCTTTTCCCATTACCTAATATTTTAAATGAATAGTAAACTTTACGTTTTGTCCAGCTTATTTATGCAGTGCATAGTTACAAGGAAGAGTACGTTGTCATTTGATTAAATTATATGTTGTATTTATTCTAGGGACCATGGAAATTGGATACTGCAAGTGATAGACACAGGAGTATAACTTTTGAAAAAAAAAGTGGAAAAAATCTTATTATAATAAATTCTTCAATATCATTATTATATTTTTGTTATATTTTCTTCCCTTCTATAATAAGATAATTTATTTAGTATAGCTGCTGGCCACCCCATTAAAGTTACCTTTTCATTAAAAAATGACGCCAGTAGTTAAAATTCTATAAATAATTATAAATAAAATCCTTACAGCAGAATAATATCAATAATTCACTCTTTTTGGAATGACACATTTGTAAAGTTTGCCTTATAAGCTTTGACCAAGATAATGACCAGAGCAGGTATGTATTTATCTAACACTGGTATCAATGAGCTGACAGTTTATAGATTTTTGTCACTCTGAAATTTTACATTTATCATATCAAAGGATTTGACCTTCTGAGGCATCTTATCTACGGTCACTGAATATGAAGTGAAGAATATAATCAGTCATTACAAATTAATACTGATAAAGGCAAGTCTCCCAATTTTGTGTAAGTGCCTTAAACCTCATTTGGAAATAAAATGTTTTCATAAATAGTTTTAAAATAATAGGCTGGAGAACATGCTAAGGGAAATAAGCCAGGTCATGAAAGACAAATACCACATTATCTCGCCTATAAGTGGAACCTAATCAACAAAATAAATAAGCAAGCAACATATAACCAGAGACACTGAAATAAAGAACAAACTACAGTAACCACAGGAGAAGGAGCAGGGGGAAATGAGAGGAAGAAGAGGAAGGGTTGTCAAGGAACATGTATAAAGGACTCATGAACAAAGCCAAAGGGGAACAGGATCGAGGGTGGGAGGTGGGGGCCAGTGGGTTGGGAAAGTGTGGTGAGGGTAAAATGGAGACAAATGTACTTGAATAAAAACAATAAAAATTTAAAATAAATAAAAAATAAAATAATAGGCTATGATTTCAACAGTATTTTACAAATACAGTCTTTATATTTTGGAGGATTCTTTTCCATTAAGATAATATTATAGAAAGGTAGTTATATATATTTTTTTATTTCGGTTGGGTCTATTGGGATGATACTGGTTAACAAAATTATGCAGGTTTCCAGTGCACAATTCCATAACATATCCTCTGTGCACTGCCCTGTGTGTTCACCACCTGAAATCTCCATCTACTGTTGGGAACTGCCTTGCCTGGTTTCAGAAGCTGTAACTCCCCATGGCGAAGGCTGAGTGAGAGACCTTGGGACCATAAGCCATTAAGGAGACAAAGATGATCTTCCTTGTAGGGGTGCTGCCCCTGACCCTTTTACTTCACCCTGCTTGGCCCCAGGCCGATGACTGGTTAGCCAATGACGGGTAAGATTCTTTAAGGGATGGATGACCAAAGACAGGCATGGTCACAAAGGGGCCCTCAGGAAATGACTTGGGAGGCTATATAAAAAGGGGGTGATGGACCTCCTTGTGACCCTCAAGCTCCTTGGCTTTGACATAGCCCGAGTCCTGATTCTGTCTGGAAGAAGTCTCCTAACTCCTGGCTGCCTTACTTCCCCTGCCTGACTTAAGCCTGAAATGATGCCTTAAGCCTGAAACAATGTCAGAGGTGGGTGCGACCTTGTGCTTGAAAGGAGAGGTACCCGGGGTAATCAGGCCTAAGAAAGAATGCATAAAATCCTGTGAAACCAACTTTGTTCATACCCTAAATTTAAATGATAAGGGTCCAAGCAGGAGTTTGTTTCCCCAAAGTTTTATGGCCCTGACTCAAAATAAGCCCTGAGAGTTCTTTAAATGTTGTCTATTGTTTGATCATTACAGCTTGACAGTGATTGATGAGCTTTACATATACACCCTGTATTCCTATGCAAATAAACCCAATAAAAGCCCTTTGAGAAACAGGCTCCTGGCCTTTCTCCTTTGAGAGGTCGGCCTCCTTTCTTCCCCAAGCAGATCATGTATTGGTAGACTTATTCTCATCTGTGGTGGCTGGGGTGGTGGTGGGGGGGAGGCTGTGGATAGAGCCCCCCGCCACAATCTATCACCATTTATCTCCCGATACACTCCTCTACCTCCATCTACTCCCTCTCCCTGGCAATCACCACACCAGTGTCCATGTCCATGAGCTTTTTTCTCTCTTTGTTTTTCTTTTTGCTCAACCCCTTGACTGCTGGCAGACTTCCTCCTCACCCAGAGTTGTAATCCTACTTTCTCTGAGTCTGTCTCTATTTTGCTTTCTAGTTCATTTTGTTTATTAGCTTCCACATGTAAGTGAAATCATATAGTACTTGTCTTTCTCTGACTGGCTTACTTCAGTTAGCATAATGCTCTCCAGGTCCATCTATGCTATTGCAAAGGCTAAGATTTCATTCTTTTTAAACAACAAAGTAGTATTCCATTGTGCAAATGTATCACAGCTTTTTTATCCACTCACCTACTGATGGACACTTAGGATGTTTCCAAAAGTTGGCTACTATAAATAACGTTGCAATGAACATAGGGGTGCTTATATTCTTTTGAATTATTGTTTCAGGTATCTTTGGAAAAGTTCCCATAAGTGGAATCACTGGGTTGTAAAGGGGATCAATTTGTAATTTTGTGATGTGATTCCACATGGCTTTCTACAGTGGATGCATTTATTTAAATTATCATGTTCCCAAAATATGGAAGGCAGCATGCATGTATGTGTGTGCATATGTGTATGTCCATGTGTATATGTATTTGCATACATATAACATTATATATGTATGTGTATATACACACACACACTGTACACTTTTTTGAGGAATGGCTTGCAGAGTTCCACTGCAATATGTCAGTTCACATGTGGAAGATGCTCTCTCTCCTTTCTCCACTTAGTCAAACAAAATGTTGGCACCATAATCACCCAGTGTGGTTGGTCACTGGTTAGAGCACCTCTACAAAAGACATGTTCTTGAGAGAGAAGCATATTCTGTGATTTTTTGAAAATCTTAAGAAGTTTCTGAATGTAGAAAATCAAAAGTGAGAGAAGAGGGATCATTTCAGTTTCAAAAAGATTCATAATAAGAACTCTATATAAATACAATATAAATTTGAAACAGGCTTGTATAATTCTTTAGTTTTGTTTTGCAGTTAACTTATTTTTTTCTCCTGATTTCTTAAGCAAGAAAGGTCTCTTACCCTAACCAAAGAAGGCATATGAAGTCACTTTATTATATCATGTCATATTGCTTTATTTGCTATATTGACATTTTTAGTTTCAGGAAAACATAGTCAGCTTGATGTACATGAACTCAGCAAGGAGTCAGCAACATCTCCCAGAAAGCCTTGTGTGCAAGATGAAGAAATAGAGCCTGGATGTGATGAAAAGTGATTGGATTGGTGGGCTTAATGCAAACTGAACCACAGTCTAATGAAGGGACACCACTAATGTCAAATTAAAAGGGAGGGATAGCTGAAAGACTTCCAAAAATGTTCTTCTCCTGTAATATAGTCATTAAAAATCAATTGTCTTCTTTAATTTATTGACTAGTTAATGAGGAAAATAACACTATTCTTTATGGTATTTGATGAAAAATGATGTTAGTAGTGATTGTCAAAATGCCAAGCGTCTGGTTGCACACAGGTCTCTACAGACTAACATGATCATTAAAATAAATCAAAACTAAGCAGTTAGTGCTTTTTTAAAGTCTCAAATTTCTTTGAAAAGTCATATGTAGCATATGGCAGTATTAGACTTTCTCCATCTGATATTTCCCTTCAAATTTTAGTTATCACCTGCATTTTCATAACCTCCAGGGGTGAGAGATGGTTAAACAATAAAAGTTTTTTAAAGTGTTTGATCATCACAAAAATTATTGTTACTAGATATTTTATATTTATTTATTTTCTTCTGTTGGTGGTTTATGTTCTATGAGCCTCTCAATTATATTTCTCCCCCAGAATTACTTGTTAAGATAAGGTCTTAACAAGTAAGGTCTTGTTAAGGTTAGATCTAACAGGATTCTGTCCATGATTTGCTCAATGATTTTAAAGATTACAAAGCCATCCCCTGGCTGGTGTAGCTCAGTGGATTGAGCACGGGCCTGTGAACCAAAGGATTCAATTCCCTGTCAGGGCACATGCCTGGGCTGCAGGACAGTTCCCAGCAGGGGACACATGAGAGGCAACCATACATTGGTATTTCTCTCCCTCTCTCCTTCCCTTTCCCTCTAAAGATAAATAAATAAAATCTTAAAAAAAAACATTTAAAGATTACAAAGCCAGTACTGTTCTAAATTAAGTCAGCTTTGTCTGTTTTCAGAATAATGGAAAGTGCATATAATATCCAACAATGTTTCATGGAAAGCCATTTTTTTACATGCGGCTAAAGAAACCCAATCTGCAATTCCATCAATAGGAGTCAATGCATTTATGATTATCGATGCTTTATTTTCAGGCTAAAATCAAATCAGTGGTGGAGAGTCATAACAGGTAATATCAGTCTGTTTAATAAATTATAACAGTTTTCTTTCCACATACATTTGAGAAACAATTCTTACAGAGATCTTTAGGTACATAAATAAAAAGCTGTGCTTTCTAGAGAATTCGGAGTCAGGCCTGTCTTTGTTGCAGATTTTCTTTTTTGATCGTGGGAACTCAAGTTAACCTTTCAGTACTCCAGTTACTATACCTATAAAATAGATAAAATATCTTCCTCATAGGACTTACATTGGGAAACATAAATGAACACAAAGCACTTAACACACCTCTTACCTGAGTCCTTTGCTAAAAACATTTGCTTACTTCCCTAAATCTGAACAAATATATTTAGGTTACATACTTGAATAACCTGAAATTCTAGGCTTTAAATATCTTTTTGAGGAACAAGAAATCCTGAGTAATACACTAATAGCCAACTTAGTTTGTAGTATTTGGAGGAAAAAATCAAAACATCTCTATATTCTTTAAATCAGATCATGAAATGAGAGCTCTCTGTACAGGCATAAGCTTCCTAAAACCAAAATGTACCATTTCTTTTCTATGTTTAAAACTTTCAGAAAGCTTAATCTTTTTAACATGTTCACAGTCCAAAACATTATTTTAAAGTGCATGACACAAATATGTAGCATAGGGTTGGGAGGCGTTAGCATAAATACCAGAGACTGTTCTCCAATTGGGAACAGCATTTCTTATCTGGAGTGACATCAGGTGACACCCGTGAATGTTATTTTTAAATCACTGGCTCTGCTTGTTGTTCCAATTGCACCAGCACCTGGTGAAATACGCAGCTGAGAGGACTTGGAAGTTTCAAAATACGAGAATCAGAGATTATTTTTATTTCAATTTCAAATGCTATAATCACCTGTATTTAATATTAGCCATATTTAGACAAGCTGCCTGTCTCCACTTAAACGTGTCCTCGTTACCTCTGTCATCTTGCAAGTCAACATTTTAACTACTTTCTTTCAGTAGGTAGATTTATCTTCTCCCATGGCTGGGTTGTCATTAAAACTGTCACAGACTAATTATTTATGTATACTTACTACTACACCAGTAAAGTCTTCACCCCCCCCCCCCGACTGCCTTTCTCCCAGGTCACCTTGTGAGCAAAACTTAGCATTTTTCAATTCACTGTTGGTTTCCTTTCCATCTGTGTGTAAATTAAAGCTACTCTACTTTCCTTACGGCAAGGCTTATCTGACTAAGTCATACACCTTTCAGTATTGCTATCCTTTTGTTGTAGTCTTACTATTGGACTTTTATTAAACATTTCTATTAACATCACATAAAAGGGTGCTATAACAAAGGATCCCTAAATCATAAAATTAAATTTGAGTTCAGTATATGTGTGAATTGACCTAGAGCCTGGAAAATTTAGGTCATATATAGAAGGAAAACTCAAACATATCAATAATGTGAAAACTGCAAGGCAAATGGCTTTTTTTTGAAATGCTAATATTTAATGCCTTTAGATGGCATTTGAGTCATCGGACAGTGGCAGAGCATACGCTATATGCAAGGTATTGTGTGTTAGGCATTGTCAGAGCAGCAAGAGTTAAAGAAACAGTCTTGACTCTCACAAGAGACCTACAGTTTGTTAGAATATACATGTATCTAAACATAATAAAGGTTAATGATAACAGTAATAAAAATAATAGTAACAAGAATCCTTGAAACAAAAGAAAAATGAAATTTTCTTAAGCCTAGATGTTTAAAAAAGTCCTACCAAGACATATAGCTTATTAGCCCTGGCTGGTGTAGCTCAGTGGATTGAGCGCGGGCCTGCAAACCACACAATTGCGGTTCGATTCCCAGTCAGGGCACATGCCTGGGTTGTAGGCCAGGTCCCAGAGTGGGACATATGAGAGGCAACCATACACTGATATTTCTCTCCTTCTCTCCTTCCCTTCGCCTCTAAAGATAAATAAATAACATCTTAAAAAAAGAAACAAGATGATTTAAAAAAGACATATAGTTTATTAATTTCTCAAGATGAGTTTCTATAACTATAATATACTAAATGTTTGTCAAATTAAATTACATTTAAATTAAAGTTTTGCCCATTGTTTTTCTTACTTTGAAGTAACTCTGTTATTCATGCTTTTAACTGCACTTATATGTCTTTATTTCTTTTACACATACTTTAAACTATATTCAGAGTTCTTTTCCAGTCACTATTAAACCACTGAGACACAATGATTAGTCAGGAGGAATGTTTAAGTATACTATATAATTTTGAATTATAATTTTGAATTTTAGAACTGGTGGTTGCTCAAAGAATAGTGATGAGTTTCGGGATTTTATTAGAAGAATGTTTGTACCACACAGATGATATGAAATAAAACTCAAAGACATGAGGAGAATTTTTAGATATCTTACATGTATATCCAAAATATGTTTTACTTTAATAAACTATAGTTTTCATAAAAGGAAATGTCAGCTACTCAGTATACGAAACAGAAGAGCCTCTAACACTGAAAATAAATATTCAGAAGATGAAGCAAACAAGCAGAGGCGGCCCATTCGTTCACCCACATCCTGAGAGATGCAGGACAGTTTGGACTAATATCATGGGGGATCCAAAGGGTTTTATCTTTTACAAAAGGAAATAAAATCCAACATTTATCCTTTTAACAAAAGGTTATGTGATTCCGTTAAAACACATTCCATGCCAATATTCATGGCATGTAAGTTCTCAATTTTAAAATAACCTGATATTGTGTAATAGTGATGATTTCTAGTCATTATATATCTGTGTGTGTTTTTCTAAGTGACTAGGTCTGCCTAGTAGCACCTTTCTTTAAAGTCCTTTCTCTGTAGAATCTTCAATATTATTTTTCTAGAGGAATTTAAGACAATGCCAAAATTCCATTTCAAACATTATGATTGTGAAGTTTGTTTAAAAATACTTGCAATCCAAAGTTTTTCTTCTTCTTAACAACTTTATGTTATTTATCATCTTCAATAGTTTGTTCATAAGACATAAAAATATACAAATGTATTTTTATATAATATATAAACAGATATATAATACATGAGGTTAAATAAATTTGAGACTCTATAACTAGAAAAACAACAATAAAGAAGCTTAAATTTTGAAAAAATTTAACTAATTTATTATGACAGGCTGCAGAAAAGCCACTTAAATCAGTTTATAAAATGACATCTTCTTCTACTATGATTTGATTGTATGAACTGAGAAGATTTCACTTATAATAAAATAATGACATCAATGATGAAATATTCCTGTCTGTTTTGACAGAGGAGAAAAATAAGGTTAAGAAAAATTAAGTAATACCATCAATAACAAAAGCAAAACAAATCTGGGCTTCAAGTAAAAGCCAGAACTGACAAATAGATTGCCAAACTCAAAATCCAGATCTCTTCTTAGCCTACACCTCACTGGGATTTCAATGTTTTGTTTTGTTTTCCTGGTTCTCAAAAAATATGTTTATTCGTTATTGTTTGCTTCAGGGTTTTTTTAATTAGTCTGAGGTATTTCTCAAGGAAAATTATATATAATGGTGATTAAATATCACAAGAATCATAATTATAACTATCTAAAGAAGGGAACATCAATGATCAGACAGATCTTGATTTGAGTTCAAAATTAAATATTTTAATGTAATTTGTTGTTCAGCCTCATATCTAGATCTCAAAAGATATATTCTAATGTAAATTTCTGCACAGATACTACAGAAATACACAGGAAAATCGAACAGAAGCAGCATTATATAGTTTTTAAATAATGTTTATTCATGGATCTAGGCATAACTTCTGATTCCAAATATAGGGAGATAGTTGGACAAGATAGATAAATAAATATAAAAGGGATACATACATTTATATTTTATATATACTTTTATAAATAAATACATGTGTATTTTTATAGACTTTCAAAAGTATGATTAAATGAAGTGTCAAAGATATATGTTTATATTATCTGGAATATCTTTGCATTTGATCAGTGTGAAGTTATAATTGCAAAGTCATTTACCAAAATGTTTCATTTTATTCTCAAAAGTTATTTTCTGTCATCTGCTTTATTAAACTTGATATATTTCTGAATTCCAATGTCCCTGTGATTTTCTTCTGCCAAAGGTCTCAGTCCAAAGTTTCACGGTTCCCCCAATTTTTTGTTAAGCTGTCAAAATAGTAGAATAAGATTTTATATGCACATGTATGCATATAATCAGAACTAGCACAATGTTAAGCATAGGTGCTTACTATGTGTATTAAATTCTTGATTACCAGTTCAATTTCATGCCATGGATAATTTTTGAGCACATGCTAGATTTTGCAGTGAAAAAAAATGTTGTAGTGTATCAGGGGTTCAGAAAGTGTAAAAAAAGAAGTAAATTAATTAAAGCATACTGCACTTTTGTAAATACATAAAATGCATAAATAATTGGGAGAAAGGAGTAATTACTCCCTATGTAGTGGTAAAAGTGAGCTTCATGGAAGAGGTGGAAATTAATTAAAGTATTAATGCCCAAATAGGACATTACATTAAAATTTATGGAAAAAATTATTAAAGGTGGTTCAATATTATTAGAATGTAAACTATTAGAGTGATATAATTAAACTGGGATTTATATTAATTCTGTAGTAATTTGGCATTAAATCAATAAAATATAATAAAAATGAATTAGAAAAGGCAACAAATTATTTAAGCCAATTTCCTTATATCTATACCAATATGTATACAACCTATTTATACTGAATGTCAAAAATATTTAAAATTCACAATTTTATAAAGCAATTTTAAATAAATAATAAAAATTATTAGGGACCTCTTAAAATTATTGTTAAATATACCATGATACAACCATGAAAGACAAAGGTTTTGTTCATTTTCACTCAGGTGAAACCATCACTTTTCATTTTTAAATAACCAAATTATTTATGAATTTTAATATCAAAACTTCTTATAAATATATCTAATTTTATAAGCATGCTGCCACTTATTATCTATTGCACCTGCTACTCTGCTACTATGTGAACAAAAATGTGTTTTAAATAAGTTATGAAAGACACTTTTATTCACAATCTCATATCAACCTCATAGTCGTCTTATGACCTAGTTTGACTCTGTCTCAATTTTTCTTCATGACATAGCAAAGATTCAAATGATTTTGTTGGCTTATCTCTTCTAGAATGACTTTCAGAACCACTGTACTATTGTACTTGGTACAAGTGAGATGCTCATCCTCTCCTTACTTCTAAATGTTTTTCATTGAATCAGCCTTTTTAATCTCTTAACCAAAATGTGAACTACCTTTATTTTCAGCCCCACGCCCCATGTCACTAGCATCTGTAAATAATGGGTACTCAAGATGCTCAAGGAATGAGTGAAAATATTTTCTCAGGAAGAATTACTTAATGACCTTAATGACTAATCATGGGAAATTTGTGATTTTGCATAGCACTATCATTAGTGCCCCACTTATACCTATAATCTTTTAAATTTCTTCCCCCCCCAAAAAAAACCCTGCAAGAGGATCCTTATTACTTTCTATTTTATGGATCAAAAACATGAGTTTCCAAGAATTTGGAGATTTGTCTAAAATCACATATTTTAACTAAGGACTCCACATTGATCCTTTACACTATTGTCAATTAATCTAGAAACCATAATTAAGACATAAACATAAATCTTTTAAATTACAACATCATTTATTTGCATGATTTTTTGAATTTACTAAGTACTGATGCATGCATGGTATAATTTTGTCTGCAGAAGATACCATGGGTTTGATAGATCACCTGTCATAAGTATATATATTTTTCAAGAAATGAATGGTCACTTCATCTGTACAATGTCAGTTGTTCTTTAACAGTTGGTCATGTGTTCTTCTACAGTACATTTCAATATTTACATATCTCAGACTTGGGCTTTGGAAGAGTAGTTACAATAGCCTGACTTCAGATTTGTTTCCCCCATTTGATCATGATAGGCTTATTGTTAGGAATCTTATGTAGTTTTTTCCTATTTTATCAATTAACTACTAAATTGTGCATTATTATATTTATCAGGAAACACATTACAGTTCAATTCTTCCATCACATATGCTAGAGATTTATAACTTTAATTCACCTGTATTAAACAAAACATTTGCTATGCACATGTATAATGCTAGATACAGAGAAACACATAAGAATAAAAATATGTTTACTTGTAAAAGTTTATAAATAGTAAGTTCAATAAAAATAATTTTATAAACAAAGCAACAAACAACAAGTGCTGGAGAGGTTGTGTAGAAGAGGGGACCCTAATCCATTGTTGGTGGGATTGCAGACTGGTACAACCACTATGGAAAACAGTATGGAATTTTCTCAGAAAACTATAAATGGACCTGCCTTTTGACCCAGCAATTCGACTGTTGGGACTATATCCTAAGAATCCTAAAACACCAACCCCAAAGAACCTATGTACACCAATGTTCATAGCAGCACAATTTACAGTAGCCAACAGCTGGAAGCAACCTAGGTGTCCCTCAGTAAATGAATGGACCAAAACACTATGGTACATTTACACAATGGAATTCTATGCAGCAGAAAGAAAGAAGGAGCTCCTACCCTTTGCAACAGCATGGATGGAACTGGAAAACATTATGCTGAGTGAAATAAGCCAGGTGTTGAAAGACAAATACCATATGATCTCACCTTTAACAGGAAGCTACACAACAAAAAACATGCAAAGAAAATAAAACCAAAGACACTGAAATAGAGAACAGGGGGACAGTGATTAGAGGGGAGAGGGGAGGGAATTTCAGGGGGGGAAGGCGAGGGATTTAAAGGAACTATTATAAAGGACACATGGATAACAACTAAGGGGGGTGGAAATGGGAGGGAGGTGGGGAGCATTGGGGGGGTGGGCTGGGATGGGAGTAAAACTGTACTTGAATAATAATTAAAAAATAAAATAATTTTAAAAACTGTTTAATGAAAGAATTATTTTTTCTCTTTATGTTTGACAGTTTTTATCTATTTCTTTTTTTGATTTGGCTACCCACACACACATACACACAAACACACATACACCCCCATACACACAATTAATTCAGACACAGTTCCTGGCCCTTCCTTCCTCCTACACTGATAACCATAATCATAAAATTATGAAATAATAGCTCATATATTATAAGATGAATATAAGTAGTTAGTCTCATCAATTGCTCATTATAAATAATGTAGTATTTTATGCGCACACATATTAAAAATGTCAATTAAAAAACACATAGTTTCATAGTAATAAGTGTGAGACCACATGGATCACAGAAGGACAATGCACTGTAATGGATCAGTTAAAAATAAATGATGACAAAATCTAATAGAAGTTAAACCTATAAATAGCAGGCTTCCTGCAGTGGAGAAAAATGAACCACACAGCAATTAAAGAAAAGTGGAGACAACATTTAATTCATATGGGAAGAAATAAGTGAACTTATCTCAATGCAGTCAAGAACAATAAAAGAATCAATACATTTTGTTGCCCACAGATTAAAGAAGAGATATGCCTATTATTGTGAGACGGATATATAGGTATAAATAAAGATTTAAGAAATAGCTAATTAAAATATAAAATAAATCAAGAAATTTTATTTTTTGAAGATCAAATTATAGAATTATATGTGAAAATTAAATGATCTTCTTGTAGTTTGTCATAGGAAGTTAGCCACGTGATACTGCTAGTGTGATTTGGGCCTAAATGAGGGTACAGAATTTATCGAGGGGTATTATTGCAATGTAAAACACTAAAGAAAATAATATTATTAGTATGGTGAGCACATACTAGAGGTAAGATAGGTTGTGAACAAGTACAGAAAGAAGGTACATGAGGTATGTTCAGAAGGTATCCAGCCATGTAATATGAAAAATAGAGACCTTTATTGAAGAAGATACAAGAAATATTGTATGTAGGACAATGACATCTCGATCCTCTTCAAAGTAAGCACCTAAGGACCTCACACAGTTCTCCCAATTGCCATCATCTGCCCCCATCATATTCTCCTAAATCTCATTGACAGTCTGAAATCTCTTCCCTTTCAAAGGTGATTTTAGTTTTGGGAAAAGCCAGTCAGGGCCCCAAATCAGGGATGTAGTGGGTTTGAGTCACCTGGGTGATTTGTTGTTTTACCAGAAAACTCTGCATGAGATGGGATGCATGAGCAGGCACACAGTCGGGATGAAGCTGCCAATCACCAGCTCCCCACAGCTATGGCCTTCTGAATCACCCATAGTTTCCTTGGAGGTATTCAAGCTTAACTCAATATTTGATGCAGATTCACTGTTCTGCTCAGTCATTTGAATGTGATGGCCACACAGGACACATGTTCACTTAACAGCATCTACCATTCCACTAACTAGAACAGTGAAGCTGTCACTGTTTATGGATGTGTTTTCAGGCAATTCTCCTTGGCTGCCAGGTTACATTGATGTCATGCAAACTGTTCTCATTATACTAACAATGGCTGGAATTTTTCTGGACAGACCTTGAATAACCATATAAGTGATTATAATGATAAGAAACCCATCCTATAATGAATATTATTGGGCATTTTAATATTGCTAAATTTTTTGTACTGACAATTATTTTGAAAATGTGCGCTAATAGACTGTTTGTAACAATGCTAGGATATTTCAGAATATCGTGGTTTCTCTAAACACGGGATGAGAATGATGATTATAAAATTATAAGTTGTATGAATTAGGCCAATATGCTTTAACGTATGTGTTTTGAGCGCTACACTGTGAAAGACATGATGCTAAACACTAAACAGGGTAACGTAAAAACAAAGCAGAGCTAAATCAGTCATACCAGATATTGCACTGGGGTAATTCAGCAGGGCAAGTGAAGATATCAGGGAGAGCATTGCAGAAGTAAGCAGTGATGAGAATTTGTGAGAAAGCCATTGTCATCAGGAATACAATCTGTCCTGAGACAAACGACTTCATACAGAAGATGAATGTAGACCTGTTTCTAGCAGGAATAGGCCCTTCAAAAATTGAGAACAATAACTTGGGCTGGTTACACTTTTATCCATATGAACACATTGTATGTACTCCCAGGAGACATTCTTTTAAAAAATACTTAAAATAAAGGACAGGGCCATGATAAAGCATACATAAACATAATGGCATGTGGAAAAGATAAAACCAATGTTAGACATTTTTTCTTGTGCTTCCTACATCATTTACACTGGACACAATGAATTCCTTAAATGGAAGCATCCCTAATAATACCTGTCCAATTTCAGTATATAAAAGCAAATTAGAGGACGCAACAAACTTGAATTAGTCTCAATAAATTAATTATCTGTATTCTTTAGACAAGAAATGAACCTCTTGAAGTTCTCATTTCTGTGCCTGTGAAATGGAGACAATATATATGCATAATGCTATCTCAGCCTGCTTCTCTTACTCATTCACATATTCCTGGTGTCAAACAGTGGTACAAAGAATACACTAAATAAATGCTTTTTGAGTAAAAAATGTTATGACATTTCTGATACATTGTCATCCACTTTGTAGGATATAGAGTTATACTACCTTGTGAAGCTTCTATTGCACACATGCATTAATCCCAACTGTGATTATGAAACTACTGACATAGAATTTTTCCTCTGCTCTTAACTAGACATAAGTCCATCAGACCAAGATCCAAGTCCATTTTTTTCAGTAACTCAATAAATATACGCATAATGTATAAGATAGACACTCAGTACCTTTGATCCTATTTTCAAGATGAAAGCACACACACACACACACAAACACACAAAAGATTCTATAAGAGTATTGGGGGTATAAGAGTTTGTGTTATTAATAACTATCAATTACTATCCTAAAAACAGAGTAGGTTTTCCCTGGGGCAATGAAAATTTCTTTCTTCACTAAAGATCAAAACTTAATATTTTACCATTTATACTTCATTTTTACATTTATATTTTAATTTTCGTTATTAATTCATTAATAAACACTGAAGTATCTCTTATCTAACAGGGAATTAAAGCAAGACAGTTCTTGCCCACATCATGCCCACAATTTCGCAGGAAATTGAGTCATTTGATTCTCAAAGAACTTGTGATATAATTAGGGCAGCTATTTTTAACTTCAAAGCACAGATTAGTGAACAAAAGCACAGAAATGTTTAAGTGACTTTTCCCAGATGATAATTAATAGGTGTCAAGGTCTTCTAAGAATAGGATTATTGCTACACATTGAGTTTTTCTGTGTATTTTTCTCATCTGTCATCAACAAAAACAAGCTTTCATGTACTTCAAAATAGAAATTAATAGTTTGCTTTATTTTATCTTTTTTTAGGATAAACCATTTTAAACCTTAAAACTCTTTATAACTTTTCTATATCCTTTTAGCTTCACCAAATATTAAAGTTAAACTACTTTCCTGATAAGTTATAATTTAAAAATAAAGGTCTTATTAATTATGATTAAATGGGTATTTTATTAGATTTTTGATGTAACTCATGACAAACTATGATAGAAGAGATTGAAACCAGTAGTAACTACCTTTTCCAAATCAACATATATTGAGTAAGCTAGCAAAAAATTATAATTTATTTTTGTTTTTGATAACACAGAAGAAATGCTTATACAGGGTGTTTGCCCATAACAGTCAGTACACAAATCTACCTCATACTTTTGGCATTCATTTCAAATCATGTTCAATAATGACATGTTTAAAATGAAGGCAAGCTGTCATAAAGCAAGCTGGGGGTAAAAAGACTTTGGCAATTAAAACGCTCCAGCACATTTACCAATTTGAATAATCAAGAATTGTAAATCATTAATCATAATTACACCACCTGCTGGGGACACTCTAACCCAGCACAGAGATTTTCCATGTGCATAATTGTCAATTTCAGATTGAATTTTTCCAGGGAACAATAGTATTCAAGATGGCATGGCTGAAACTTTTATTAATTTTGAAAATAAAAATAATTGTGTTTCTCAATGTATTTCAAATATTGCAATAGTCTTATTTAAAATGATGATTGTTTTATAGTCCAATAAACTTTTAACAATTATTAAATTACTGACTATTATGTGTGATGAAGCAATATTTGCATTTTTACAGTTTTTAAGAAGATTTTATTTATTTATTTTTAGAAGAGAAGGGAAGAGGGAAAGAAATATCAATGTATTGTTGCCTCTTGTGTGTCGCCTGCTGGGAACTGGCCTGCAACCCAGGTATGTGCCCTGACTGGGAACTGAACAACGATCATTTGGTTCACAGGCCTATGCTCAATCCACTGAGCTACACCAGCCAGGGCACATTTTTACAATTTCTAAAGACATCTATTATGACAAGCAGAAGACAAACTGACTTGCTAGAAATCTCAAAATTTTAGGTGGTCATACACTTGCCACCCAGTTTTCTTAGCACCTCTGGTTTTGTACCCAGGTCTGCAGGTACAGACTGCAGACAAGATTCTTACAATGACTAGATAAACTTAGTTGTACTGACAGCCTTGAATCAATTACAAAATGCATGTGTATGTGTTTTTTATTGGGGTTCATGGTTTATTTATGTTGTCAAAAGTGTATTACCTCTGTATTTAAAAATGGACATCTGGGTGGGAATGAACCAGTTGGAAATCTTTCAATGTCAGTAGAATATAGGAAGAGATTCTCTTAACGCATGAGGCTTTATGCACCAACTCTAGTTTAAGTACTTCCCACAATACAGACCGGCATTTTCCCAAGAGAGTGCAGAAGTACCGCAGTATCTAGCCTCCCATAAATGAGGTAGGAGCTTAGGAGGGAGATACAGAGGTTTCTCAGTACCCAGATGGGACCAGATCTGGCTCTGGCTTTCCCTAAAATTTCTCAAAGACCTGGATACAAAAACAGAGAATGGTAGGGAACTTACTCTTGACTAATGAGAGGCAGGAGACTTAAAAAAGCCAATACATACATTTCTTGACTGAAATCCATAAAAAATAAATAACTTACACAACATTACCCAGTGAAGCCATGTAGCTACAATCTGTATTGAAAATCTGTTTGTAGAAGCAAAGGTTTTCCAATGGTTTGAGCATGTGCAGTTTTTGATATGTGCTATACTTTAAACTTTTGACATGAAATCCACACTTTTTCACAGTTTGTCATGATTTCAATTGAATGTTTTTTACTGTCTCTTAAAGTTTAGATTCCACTAAGAAGACCAGCAGTACTTATTACAAATGCAGAATGTGGGGTCTGTCCCTGTGCATGAGATATTTTTATGTCTGATGCAAAAAAAATACAGGTAATTCTCAGATTAATTCAAATGTGATATGGTGCCTCCTGGAAAGAAATGGGATTGCAAAGCTTATGGCAGAGCTGCTAAGACAACTATGATTTCTACGTAGCAAGCATGATTGTTCTAACAGGTGTGGATTCTAAATTCCCTGTAACAGGCATAAGTTTCTTTCAGCCGCAGCCTCTATGATTTCTATCTTCCCACTCACCTTCATTCTTTCAGCTTATTTTTTAGCCTTGTATCTACTGTTTATCTCTATCCTTCCTTCATTCTACACTATAGTTATTGTCTGATGGCTGCCGCATGTCAGTCATCACACAATAACACCTTTCTTCTTAGATTTTTAAGATAACCAGTATCATAGCTGTTCTAGCAAGCAATCACTGGCCTATTTGGTCTGCCCAGCTGGATAGCTCTCTGTCAATCCATCATCCTTGCTCATTTTTTAAATGCATTTCTGATCATACTACCCGCCTACATAAAGTCTTTTATTAGTTTCCAATGTTTCAGAATAAACTGACTCATCTACAAAACCCTGTGTATTCTATTTCTCTCATTTGGTAACATTCTGCCCTCACCTGATTCTCCCTGTCCAGAACAACAGGTATTTTTTAAGCCCCTCTCACCCAGCATATTTCTGCATCAACTGGACTTTGCAAATGCTCTTCTACCGAGAACACTACTTTCTGAAAACCCCACTCTTCTCTTGCTAAGTTACCCTCCCGCTTTTAGCTCCTAGACTATTTCCATGGGGAGTCTTCTCTGACCTCTCTGCTTGGGGAAAATACCTGTCATCCATGCTCACCAATGTCTCGATGACTCCATTCACAGCTGCAGTTTTACATTTCTTATGGAATTATTTGATTCGTGTCAGCCTCCCCCCGCCCCCAGACTTAGGTAGCTCAGGGGCAGACACCATGTGAGCTTGAGCTTTTCTGAGTTTCCTAGCCAGTGCTTGGCACATTTTAGGAGATCAGCCCATACAGTTGTTGAATGTATGTATGAAAGATTTTAAAAGGTTCTGTATGTCCCTAGGGAACTGCGAATTATTCTATGGACAAGAGGGTGTCAAGTTTTATCAGCTGGGCGTAACATGATCAGATCTCTGAGGCAGAAACACATTCCACAGCAACTCAAGATTGCACTGGAGGGAAAATAGACTGAAAGTGAAGAAAGAGGTCGGCGAGCCACCTAACCTACCACCAGGAAGTCTAGACTAGACAGAGCGAGGGCCCAGGGAAGGAGAGTGACAATGGGATAGAGAATTGTGGGGTGGGAATAGCAGTGTTTGAAATGAATACGATACTAATGGGAATCATGGTAAGAGGACATGCAGAAACAAGAAGAGTGAGATATCAGGGAACTCTTATCGAGTAAAGAGAGGCAGATTTCGGAGAAAAGTCCAGATTCATAGTTGAAACAGTGAGCTGTCCAGAAGAAGCTGTTACAATTACCATGGCCAAGTCTGCTTCTCAAACTCTAGCATCATCAGGGTAAAGGTGGACATTGAAACCAGGAGAATAAGCTATTATAACCTCGGTATCATCCTTCTAACTCTCCAGTTCAGATAATGTAGTTGCACGGTTAATTTACAAAGTCCTGTGAATCCTACAGAAGTGTCTGATCCACACCATATATACCTGCTATTTTGATACTTGTTTTATCATGTGTAATTTCTCAGGTTTATAGCCATACTCTTTCATTTACACTAACATGATTTCTGGAAACTAAAATTCCTTACTTTGTCCATGAAAGGCGGAAGCATCTCCCTTTCTACACAGCTTCTCAATTTCTTTAATCCACCTCCTTAAAATGCTGCTTTCGCCAGAAAAGATCATAACAATGGTTGTGCTGTCTGGCTCATCGAAGTCAAATCTGGCCTTTTTAAGCAGTCAAAAATATACCTGCCTTAACTCTATTTTCCAACATGACCTTAGTTAGGTTAATTTAATGGCTATATGCTGGCTACCTTCTTGCCTCCTTCTATCCTGCTTCATGTCAGTTAAGTCAAGTGCATAGTGAGAATCTGTATTCCCCTTCTCCCCCCCAGATAATCCCAGCTCTTCCTATTTCACATTAATCACTACTTTTTGACTTTCTATGACACACATTTACTTTGAAACTTTATATATTTCACTTTTAAACTTCTTTGGGGTCCCTTTGTGCCCCTCTGCATCTTGGTATCCCAAATGGCACATTTTTGCCATCCCAAATGGCATGTAGCAAGGCATTTAGAACATGCCAGGCACTCGGTATGCTCTCTTTCTGACAACTAAGGAAAGAGGAGATCTCGCGAAACAATGACACTTAGGAAAATCATGAAAACATCAGGATTTGACAAGTGATTTTAGTTTAATGTCAGCATGTCACATGGGAATCCATTATTTCATAGGTTGAGAACAGACTGATAGCTGTTAGAGGGATGGTGGGATTGAGGACTGGGTGGAAAAGATGAAAGGATTAGGCAAAAAAAGAAGAAAAAATGCATAGAAACAGACCACAGTATGATAATTACAGGAAGGAAAAACTTCGGTAGGAGGAAGAAGAGGGTAAGAGGAGAAAAAATGGTGTTGAAAGGAGACTTGACTTGGGGTGGGGAACACATAATATATTATACAGGTAGCGTGTTACAGAATTATACTCCTGAAACCTATGTGATTTTATTAACCAGTGCCACTCCAATTAATTCAATAAAAAAGAAAAATTAAGTTTAAAAAATCCACTATTGAGCCAAACAAGATGAGTGCTCTTTTTACTAATTGAATTCTAAGAATTTTGTTTTTAAAAAGTTCATGAAGCATTAGAATTTCCCAGCAAAGAACTCCTTAAAATCTTGAAAATTCAATTTTGTGTACTATAATTGTACCATTTTTTACATCCTACAGTTGGTTTGATGGGCCTGTAATTTATGCACATATTTCTTGACAATGTGATATTTTTCTTGTTATGAGTGATTTATTATAAGTTATCAATAAATATACCATTTTACAAGTAAAATTCCATTCCATCTGAACAATTGCATTTATGAGACATTGTGAAAACAAGTTTGATTGAACTTTATGTAGTTAATAAAAAACAGATTCCTCATCATATTTTCTGTTCAGAACCTGCTCTCCCGTAAGATAAATATGATGACCCTTTATAAGGAACCCTTCCATAGACTGCAGGACTTTGAGCTAGTTCAACATAAACACCTCCAGAAAATAACAAAACTATTTCTTTGATGACTGGCATTTGAAGCAAAACTGCCATTATTGAGGCTTACTGAATTCAGTAATGCCTTATACTCCAGCTAGTCACATAACATATTTACACATTCTTTTACTCACTCATTCATTTTTTCAGTAACTATTTCAGTATATAAATGTATTTGGAGCATAAAACAGGCAAAGTATCTGCCCTTATGGTGCTCTTATTCAGAGCTGTTATATCAGTCATTATGATTTTGTAATTACATCACAATCTACTTAGAGCAAAAATATAAAGCCTAACTGTACAAGTTGACAGTCCCAGGCGTGATTAAATTACTTGAATTATTTGTGTCTTAGTCTTCTCACCTAAATGGGCATGGGCAATGCGGGGGACTGACTGTGGGAGTGGGTGGGTATGGGGAAGGAGAACGTGATGGGGAAAAGGTGGGACAACTGTAACTGAACAACAATCAATCAATCAATCAATCAAATGTGGCAATTATAGCAGTATTTTTGTCAAAATCCTTTTTTGGAGATTAAATAAATTGATATCATGAAAGCATCAAGGAAAGTTCTATCACACAGTAAATAGTAAATAAATATTTGCTATAGTAATATTTAATATATTATGAAGTTATTGTAAGCAATGTGCATTCATTGTAAAAGTTGCTTACTGTTGATGAAAATCTAAGGTATGAGGTATATAAAAGTATATGAATAAAGAAAAATGTGCCCTGGCTAGTGTGGCTCAGTGGATTGAGCATTGGCCTATGAACCAAAGGATCTGTGGTTCAATTCCCAGGCAGGGCACATGTTTGGGTTGCAGGCCAGGTCCCCAGTAGGGGGCATGTGAGAGGCAACCACACATAGATATCCCTCTCCCTCTCTTTCTTCCTCCCCTACCCTCTCTAAAAATAGATAAATAAAATGTTAAAAAAAGGAAAAATATGAGGAGTGAGACTTTGGATTAGGTTATATAAAAATAAAGTAGTAAGCAATTCTAGAAGAATATACTTTACATAGAAATTAATTTTATTTAATTCATTCACATTTTTTACCCTCACCTGAGGACATTTTATTGCTTCAAGGGAAAGAGAAGAAGGGAAAGAGAGAAACATTGAGGCAAGAGAGAAGCATCAATTGGTTGTCCCCCTTATGTGCCCAGACTGGTGATGGAACCCACAATGTGGGTGTGTGCTCTGACTGGGAATCAAACTCATAGCCTTTTGGCTATGGGATGACACTCCAACCAATGGGAACCACACTGTCCAAGGCAACAGAGCTATTAATTTTAAAAAGATACATTTTAGCTTCCTCTCTGACATCTACTCTATGGACTTCTACTTGTATATACATGTTTTTGCCCATAAAATATCATTTTCCTACACTGATTACAAAGCATAATAAACTATACACTTCATTTAAAAAAAAAACTAATATTTGAAATAAAATAGTTGGTACACATCTTAGCTCTTTACATATCTATGTTTTGATTCTTTTTTAAAGATCAAGTTAAATGAACACAAGGGACTTTATATGTACTTGACTAATTAATTGGAGCAGTTACCAATTTCATTGCATTTATTAAGAAAATTTTATGAGAACAGTAAATCCTAGTTCATCAAGGGAAATTAAAACTTATGGAAGTTGGTACAAAGTAATAATCACTGCATGTTACAAGTTGAAGATGGCAGCTCATAAGAGGACACATTCCCTTGTTACATTCAGTGAATAAGAGTCAATGTACACTAATTTGCTCAATACTCTCCTACCATTTCTTGTTCTCTGCCATCTTTGAAAATACCCTGTTCAATACTATCAGCCTTTCTTTTAAATTTCTTCAGGTGTTGATTTTGTGTGAGTTTGGGGAGTAATATAATATAATGGGCAAATTTCATTTATTAATTTTCTTAATTCCTTTTCAGTCCCACTGCAAACCAGCCACTACATGCAGAGTCCAACACTGCATAAGGCAGAGAGTATCAGTTTTATCAAATGAATGTACCTGCTAAGTCTCACATTAGGATGATTGACACAATGTGTTTAAGATGCTTTGTAGAATATGGGGGGGGGGGTGATGAAGGGATAAAAGAACATAACTACAAAAAAGAGATAAAAAAGAAAAACTATAGCTTTCAAAGAGAACAGGCATCCTATTAAGAACTGGTAGTGCGGTGATAGCCTTTAAAATGACTCCCAGTGATCCTTGCTTCTGAATATTCATACCCTTTGATAATCCTCTCCTTTCAGTGTGGTCTGGACCTAGGGACTCATTTCTAAAGAACACAATATGGCTAAAGTAATGGGATGTCACTTCAGAGATTAGGATACAAAAGATTCTGGCCTTGGTCTTGCTCAACCTCTCTGGCTCTTTCTCACTCCTGCTGAGGGAAACCAGCTGTTAGGTGTGAGCTGCCCAGTGGAGAACTGAATGCTCTGGACGGCAGCCATAATGACCTGATACAGCCAAGAGCTTGAATATGAACTGAGGTTGAGCCTGGAAATGGCTGTGGCCCCAGGCTGCACTGTGAGTGCAATGATAGCAGCTTGGGAGTCCGTCTGCGTCAGGTGGCCCGGCCAAGACTTGCCTAGATTGCTGACTCACAAAAACCATGAGATAATAAATATTCCAGCGAATATTTATTAATTTATTAATATTCAAGAACACTATCGTTTGTTCGACTTATTCATGCTTATTTATGCTAACATACATGCATGCATTTTCTGTTAAAATAGTATGTGTCTAGAGGACAGGCAAAGAAATGTGTAAGTTTTGTACCTGGTTTATTTCCGAGAATAAACACATATCAGTCATTTAATGTGTCCTCTTGATGAATGTCATAGGATTTTCTATCAAAATTAACTATTGATTTAAACTTCAATTACCTAAACAATGGCTTCAAATCCCTGGTTCACTTTAGCTTTGGATTATTAGGTATGAAAAATTATTTATCATGGTTCAGGTTTCTTCTATTTGTCACTTTTAAAAAAAATGCAACCTAAACTAGAGAAACAGGAAATTGATACCAAATCCTCTGTAATCTGTCAGAGAAAAACATCTCCCTTTCAGATCATAAGAATCAAAAGCATGAACTGTTATTCTACGTGGTTTCGCTTAGAGTTAATTCCACAAATTGTGATTAGTTTCAACGTATGCAATATTAATAGCTTACTTTCTGCATCAACAGATGCAAACTTCAAAACCTTTGTCTATTTGCTGTTCATTTTTAAAATGCTCACCTAAAAGATATAGCAAGTTACTTTCATGCTTAGAAAAAGACATAATCGAAAGTAGTTCTATGATAGCATCCTTGTTCAAACTAGGTTATACTGACATGTATAGGGCATTTTAATGGATATACAAATATGCAAAAAGGAAAAAAACTCATTGAATACCATATATTAAACTCTGACAAAATTGGGGTTATAAGGTGCTTCAAGAGTTCAGATATATCAAAGAAAAAAGTGTTTACGTTATTTCAATAAATATGATAATCACTTTATGTCTATACAATATACTGCAAAAAAGTCAAGTTCTGCATACATTTGATAAAACAATATGTTTATTCTTTTAAAAAGTCCACTAAAATCACATTTTTCTTGATTGCTACTCTTGATTGCTACTTTCTTCATGCTACTCTTTTTTATGACAAAAGTTTCTATTTATGTATTACTAAAAAAATCCACATTGATTTTTAATGAACATCAATTACACTTCAATTTTTCATTTGCTCATGAAAGAAAATAATTTAGACCCCTTTTCAAAACTGCCCATAGCAATTTACCTTGGCTCTTTCAGGCAAAGAAGAGTTCACAAATTAGCAAGTTGAGCATTTAGAAAATGAAAAAGAAACACAATTACAAATAAGTAATATAACCCAATATTTTCCCACAAATAATAAATTTAATATAGTTTTAGTAAAGAGGTTCCTAAAACATGATGAAAGGTTGTTTCTTTTTTGTATTTGAATTACTGTCTTGGAAAGACTACCAAGAAAAACATTTTAAAAGTTTGGGAAAAAATCAATATTAAATCATGTGAAAATTTTAATGACTAGAAAGTCTTAAACAATTAAGAAATGTTTAAAATAATAGCTGATTAAACATTATTTGGGAGACCTACAAAAATTAGATATGGCAGAATATGCTTCCCAGCTCCCTAAACTGTTCAGTTTTGCTGCACTGTCAAAGAAATAGTGACTGTTTTATTACGAGCTGACTCTCTCTCTAGCTGTGTGACCTTGGACAATAGTCCTATAGACATCAACTTCCTTAATTGTGAGATGTACATTCTTTACACACTTGCTTCTTTAGGATTAAGTAATATGTGTAGAAACTCTATTTCATTGTCCAAAGTCTAACTGATGCTCATCGTAAAAAGAACTGGCATTATTTCAAAAGGAACATAACAAGAATTTCATGTAGTGATCACTCAATAAATACTAATGCAATACCAATTGAATTTTGCCAAGTATATTAAAACAAGTAAAGCTCACGTCCTTTATATATACTCTCACAGAAATTATCTGTTTTTAGTTTAACAGATAAACACACAACTGAATAGAACTTCATACCTGCATACATGTAATCTATCACTTAGTTGTGTTCCTTAGAGGGGTCATTTGGTAATGTCTGGAGACATTTTTGATTGTCAAGACTAGGGAGGATCTATGGCGGGCACCTAGTGCGTACAGGTCAGACATGCTACAAAATATTCTGAAATGCACAAGAATGTCCTCAAAACGAAGAATATCAAGCCCCTCAATTGTGTTGTAGTAGACAGGCACTGCCTAGGTGTCTTGGTGGGCAGTCATTAAACCATGCAAATAGATGAATTCCAATGAAAATAATGAAAGAAATATGTCTGAAAACATAAAAGTGATCTGCATGTTTTTCTTTTTATTAGAAAACAAATTTAAAAGATCGGATTCTTTAAAGGGGGTTGCTAGTGTCATTATGTTATTTGCTCATTCATTGCTGAGTTTTAAAATCTAAGGTATTCTAGCTTCTATTTTCAGAATCAAGTTTGTGACCAGTAATACTATTCCACTGTTTTGCTGGAAGGCCATTCATAACAAACTCTTCCCTAGATACTCAGGGCTTAATAATTTGGTGGAATCTGTCTCATTTTCTACCCCAAAGGGGAAGAGAGAAAAATAAAATTCATAATGAACCTAAGGGAATATGTTAGGAACTGCTATCTCCTTTGTTTTTGCTTTAAAATGCACAGCTTTCATCTTCCATATTGCCAGCAACTATGTCCCTGCAACCACATTCAGAGGCCTGGGTCCCACCTCATTTCATGCTGAGGCATGCTGCCTTTCCTGGGCAGGACCTCTACCTACACAGCCCTCCACCGAATGTCACATAGATGGAGCTAAATTGCCACAAAACCTTCCTTCTAAAAGCTCAAGGTTGTTTTTTGTGGTTGAAAAATAATCAATTACTTACTCAATTCAAATCAACAAAACTTTTTAAGCATCTACTCATTCTTCTATTTTTCTCCCCTTGTGGGCTGCCATCCTTAAGGGCAGTACAGAAGCAAATGACTTCCATTTATTAAAGACTTTTATTTTTAAGATGCTTAAGTGCAGTTCACAGCTCTTCAATTGCTCTTTCCAAGTCCCCGGAGGCTCCAGTGTGGAAGAGATTCACGTTCCATTATACAGAAAAAAGAGTAATGTGTTCCCTTTTAATTTTCTCAATAAAATATCACCATTATAACTAGGGAAGGGACATGCAGAGTAGATATGGTATGTCTAAATATGTCATTATATATTGCAACTATAAATAAGCATATTTGTACACTCATTGAGATAATAAGTGATGCAAATTTACCTTTTAAAATGCTATAAATATTAAGTGCTTGTACTGTATAATATAGAAAATGAGCATATTTTATTTATTACATTTAATTGCTTTTGGTTTGTATCAAAGCTTAGATGATACAAAAACCTACTATATTTTGGGAAACAATATGCTCTTATTTGCAATAAGGACCACCACATTTTTTTTCATTTTTCTCCTGAGAAGCAGAAAGAGTAGTTATATGCCAATCGTAAAAAATATTCTTTATTTGAGTCAATATATAGATGATTGCCTCCAAGAACATTAATCATTGTACTGCTGGGAACCATATCCAGATTTATCCCAGCCAAAAATAAAAAATAAAAAAGGTAGAGCATCTTCTCTGGAGAGCCCTTGTGGGTTCTATTTTTCCCACCTTGGGACTTAGAAGAGTACTCCAGTACATTCTCTTTGGAAAATCAAACAGAATACCCTGTCAGGCATCTTGGAACCAGGGTTACAATTCTCTTTCTTATAGGAAGATGAATTCTTTAGCACTTCATAAGGTTGTTTCAAAGCCAAAATGCCAAGTCTGTCGAAAGGCCTACTGAGGATACTACAAAAGGCACCTGTTTTCCTTTAGGTTAAGCAAAACCTAACTGAACTTTCCGGACAGCTCAAAGTTCTGAACAGAGCTCATATTCCTGGGGAATATGGTGGATGTTTATCTTGAAAAGGGGATGTTTATCTTGACCAGTCCAATCATCTAGACTTCACAAACATAAAAATAATGCTTTACTAAAATAAAATTATGCAATTATTACCTAAACAATAAACTTCACATGCTGTTGCATAGCACTGAAAGCTCTTAGCTTTTTAACCAAATTTTCTAAGTATTTTTCCCTCTTGGGTGCACATATGGAATACTTTTATGTTCTGTTTTTTTTCCCCATGATTTTCTTGACACTGTACTTTTTGCCACTGAGGCTGAAATACCTTTCACAAAATATATTCTTTCCCTAAAGCCAGGGAGCATATCTTGTTCTTTTTAATACCACCCACAGTACCTAAGACTATATTTGTACACAGTAGAATTGTATCAATTGTTTGGAGAACTAGAAATAGTAGTGAAATGAAACAAAACACATTGGTATATTTTCACTATATAAAATAACAAACAAACAATGAAATAAAATACTGGGTCATTCTCAGATCTAAAAGGTAATGGGTTGTTACAACCTTAATGCCAGAATACCAGCATGAAGACAGCCATCCTTTTTCTGCATTATCCCATTTAAGGAAATGCATGCTTTCACTTGTATTTCTTTGCAAACTACTGGCTTCTTAACTGTTAGGAAACATGCTTAAAACTCTATTGAAACTCTTAAAGAAAAGGCCATATAATCTCTCCATCAAACAATGGGGTGGGGATTGACAATGGGGTCAAGGGTTGGAGAAGGGACCAGGAAGATCAATGAGAAAAGGATAACTGTAACTGAACAACAATAAAAATTATAAATAAATAAAAAGGCAAAGCCCTCAACAGCGTATTAGAAAATCTAACATGATACATTAAAAAGGATCATTCATCATGAAAAAACCCCAAATGTCTTTCTCATTTCTTACCTCTCTGTCAGTGTCCTTGATGTGTTTACCTCTCACATGTAGACATTAAACCATTTTCATTTGTTAGCTTCTGTGACATCTCACTTTCTCAAATCACTCAACTCTGATCACCTACTTGCTGTTTTATTCATGGCCTATCATTTAAACTCCTAAACAACTTATCTATTTTTAACCTTTATTCTTATACCTCTTCTAGCTAACACAATATTTTATCTATTACCTTATGTAAAAAAGGCACAGCCTTCAGTCTTTCTTAATTAAAGTCCCACTAAGTAAATATTTGTTAACTATATTGAGTGCATCATTCTCCTACAATATAATTTGTTACTATCATAAGAAAACACCCCCATTTCTTACTTCGAAATGTGCTCCAAAAATCAGGTCTCACATTACAGACTTGGCATGTTTATACAAGGGTTCAAATATGATTACTATAATAAGTAAATATTCTCATTTCATAATGCACTGTATAGCTTACCTTATATGAAATAGTAAGGTCTATGAAAATATTGGTTTATTATCTTCAAACCTAAAAACACACAAAATAGCCATTAATTCAAATAGCTGTCTCAGCAGAATGCTTTCTGAGGGCTCTGATGGGATGGTGCTTGCTAATCCTCAACAAGTTAGAAGGTCTCTCAAGCATGGAAATGTACATCTGGCATCTCCAACACCCGGCTAGGTATACATCTCAACGTCACATATTGCTTGTTCTTTTTATCTTTGTGAAATCTTTAAATATATTTGGAAAATATATTATCCTATCATTCTTTCTCATAGGATAGTATTTCAGAACTGCAATTACAAAGGAGAACCACCAAACATTTTGTGTAAATATGCTCTGTTTTTATCTTTGCTGGTATTAACAATCATATGCAACATTCATTTATGCAAGTGAATTTTTCATGGGAAATAATGTAAAAGTATCTCTATGGTTCAGTAAATGAATCTCAGATGCATAACCACACTTGACAGATTTTAGCCCCTAAGGCCTTAATCCTTCCCAGCATCACTGATGCAATTTCTGAAAAGCTAAGTATTACTTTGAGAGTATCATTTTTGTTTACCTTGTCTGGAAAGGAGGATTCGGAGTGCATTTTGTGTAAATTGCAATTATGCACAGCATACATTCTAAAGCCACTTTTACATAACAGTTTACATAATTGAATTGTATTCACTGGACTTTTTTTTTTTAGAAAAAGGAATGAATGGTAAAGTTGAAACACTAGTCACTAAAATTAAAACAACTTGGCTTATAAATAGCAATATAATGCTTGTAAAGGTAAGCAGGGAAACACTCCAGATTAAAAATGAGAACTTTATCAGAAAGAATATATATATATATATATATATATATATATATGTGTGTGTGTGTGTGTGTGTGTGTATATATGTGTGTGTATATATATATATATTATAGTTTTAAAGGACTTAACCATAAACATTGCTTTTTAAAAAAGTTTTATTTTGAACCAATTTAGCATCTTATAAGACAGTAGTATACCTATCAAAATTAAATTTAATGTTCTTGGTTCCAAACTGATATACCCTATTACACTTATTTGTCATAGATCTTTAATCTTTTCCAATCAGGGAGTCCATGTAATTGACATTTTTGAAAAGTAAATGGTCAGCTATTTCTTAGAATGCCCCTCAATTTTGGATTGCCTAATATTTTCTCATGATAGATAGAGTTATGGATATTAGGGGAGAATACTACAAAGGTATAATTTCTTTCTTATCATAATATATTATGGGTACAAAGAGCAACATAACATTACCAGTTAATTTGGATGTCTTGGCTAGGCAGTATCTATCAAATTTCTCCAGGATAAAGTTATTATATATTTTTTTCAAGACTCTATTAGAAGTGAGTCACTAAATCCAGCCCTCACTCAAGAGGAGAAAAATTAAGCTTCTCTTCTTGGAGGCAGTAGTAGAAAAGACTTGTGGACACATGTAAAAGCACCACAATTATTAATCAATATTTTGGGAAAGATACTTGAGGCTATACATATAACCTGTTTTTCCTTATAAATTTGCCACAATTTAGGATTCAATTTACCATTTACTTCCTAACAGTACTGACATATATATGCATATATATATATATATATTTATATATATATTATGATGCATTATTTAATATAGTGATGTATATTGAATATACTATATAAAGAGTATATATTCTTTTAATCCTTCTATTAGCCAATTGATTTACATCACCTTATCTCTATATCTCCTACAGAATTCTTTATTTTTTGGCTTCAGACTTTTCTTTTTTTATTTAATTGTTGTTCAAATACAGTTTTCTGTCTTTTACTCCCATCCCAGCCCACCCCCCAGTGCTCCCCACCTCCCTCCCATTACCCTCCTGCCTTAGTTTTTGTCCATGTGTCCTTTATACTTGTTCCTGTGAATCCTTCCCCTTTTCCCCTACAGAATTTTTTTAAAGATTTTATTTATTTATCTTTAGAGAGGAAGGGAAAGAGAGAAGGAGAGAAATATCAATGTATGGTTGCCTCTCGTGAGTCCCTGCTGGGAATTGGCCTGCAACCCAGGCATATGCCCTGACTGGGAATGGAACCATGATTGTGTGGTTCGCAGCCCAGAGATCAATCCACTGAGCCACACCAGCCAGGGCTCCCCTACAGAATTCTTATGTGGTAAGTTGAAAGCAATGTTCTATATATAAGAAGAAATCAAATATTGTTCAAGAAATCAATGGGCTAAAATCTGTTTATAGACTTATCCATAGCTCTATGAAGGTTCAAGAAAATAGTGAATAAAGTAAATTCAAATTTTCCCATTGGGGAACTTTACCTAGCATCCACTAATTTTACACTAAATATTTATTTATCAATAAATAGGTTTTCACCTAAGATTTTCAAAGAAGTGATATTTACATTAAATTTTTAACTCCTCAAAAAGTTTCATTAACAGTCCAATATATTAGTCCCCCAAATCACTTTCTTTCACATTACTCTAGTTTCCAGCAAATATTATCTCATCTCAATTTTAGAAAAGCTCCAGAAAACACGAATCTGATTTTTTTTTTGCTTCATTTTCCAACAGGGAACCAGTGTCTGCCACTTAGTTGTTTTCCAGTGTATTTTATTGACTAAAAGACTCAATAAAATGGGTATAGAAGGAAAGTACATCAACACAATAAAAGCCATACATTGATTAATTGAATGAATTAAAGAACCATGAAATGTTTGGGAAACATTTTTTTAGTAAAATTTCTGATTGAATTTTCCTCTTATGAACATCAGCCTATCTCCCCTCTGACAGCTGTCTGTCTGTTCTCTGTGTCTGAGTCTGTTTCTATTTTGTTAGTTAAGTTTCTTCATTAAACTCCACATATAAGTGAGACCACATGGTATTAGTTTCTCTCTGACTGGTTTATTTCGCTTAACAAAATGATCTCTGGGTCCATCCATGTTGTCGCAGAAGGTAAGACTTCTTCATTTTTATAGTCAATTAGTATTCCATTGTGCAGATGCACCATGGCTTTGTTACCCACTCACCTACCAATGGGCACTTGGGCGGCTTCCAATCTTGGCTATTGTAAATAGTGACACAATGAACAAAGGGTTGCATACAGTCTTTTGATTCAGTGTTTTGGCTTTCTTTGGATATAATCCCATAAGAGGAATAGCTAGGTCAAAAGAATTATACTTTTAATTTTTTGAGGAACCTTCACACTGTGTTTCCATAGTAGTTGGTTGGGGAGTTCAGTGAAAAAGTGAAAGGAATAGCAGTACAAATTGGTAGTTGCAGAACAGCCACCGAAATGTGGTTTGCCCCATGGGGGATGTAGTCAATAATGTTGAGATAACTGGGCGTGGGACCGGATGGGTTCTTGGGACAGCTGGAGGACCACTCTGTAGAGTGCATCGTTTTCAGGCCACTTTGCCATACATACAAAACTGGTGTGGAATGGTATTGAAAGTAAACTGTGAATGAAAAATAAAATAAAATATTTTAACAAGTCAGCCTATCTCAATTTGTAAGTGGATATGGCATGCTCATTTGTTTGCATATTCTATTTTGCCCTCATAAAACTGTCATTGGATTATTTCATACATTATCAATCAATTTTCTGTTCAGAATTGCTATAATCATTTAGGCCCTACAAGTAAAGTTTTAGTATCTCTTTGTTCATTTACCGCACATTACTTTATGTACAACTTTCTCAGAGATGAAACATAAACCCTCTATATTTCCCCTTCATAATTCCATGAAATTTTGCTATCATATTTTCTTCTAGGGGGTCATCACCTATACCCTGGATATGATAGTATCACAAATCCCCTAAGGATTTATCTTTTTTCTCAGCAAAAATCTTTAGAATTATAATTTAAATTAGATAAATAAAAATTTGAATTACATAAAAAATAGCACTATACTTAAACTCTAAACTGTATTCCCATTCATTATGCTTTAACAGAACAATTTACATTTATCTCTTCTTAAAATTTTCATACAGGTATTGCCTAATATTGATCTTCTAAAATATTCCACCTGAGGGATGTTTTTAGTAGTATATTATAAATGCCATAGAACTTTTTTATTATAAATGGCAATAGTAAAATCTAAACATTTGAATTAAGGAGAAAATGACAGGTTTTTACAACTGGAAAGCTGAGAAAAGACTAAGTTGGGGTATTTCTTTTACCTTTTTGTTAGCTTGGAAAGGTATTTTCCAATTCTACACTTCTTTCAGATACCAAAGGTAACCTTGCCAATGAGACACTTAACCATATATAACTATTATCATTGTACATATTTATTATGTGTATTTGTCTGTCTGTCCAGCTAGATAGAATATAAGATATATTGTTATTTTATTATGTACTATAATATAATATAAAAATTCATTTTTATGTTTCTATGTTTCTAGGACCATAATTTGTATGTGTCTATAGTCTCTGTTTATTGTATTGTTTGGCATATCAAAGGTGCTCATTATATATTTGTGGGACTCTAAATGAGACAAGTACCATATGAATAAAGTACTATGGTAATTCTCTCAAATTATTGAAGCTGAATTTGGACATCCTATTAAAGGAAATAGACAATCTCAACATAACACTAAGATGTCTGGTTTAGAATTATATATTCAAAATAGAAACCAAATTTAGCTGTGGGTTTTATGTTGTGTTATATATATTTGACCATTTGGCATCAATTTCTAAGCATATATGAAAGGAATTTATCCAAAAACTATCTTATAAAGATCCCAGTATATGGACTTGAAGTATACTTCAAGTATAATTCAAGTATATCTTACTTGAAGATAGTAACACCTTCTAAACATACCGTACTACACTTAATTTATTCAGAAAAAATACTGTCCTAATAGCATGATTCTAGAAGATATATAATCAGAAAAATTGGAGGACAAAATTATGTGGAAATTATATTTTTTGCACTGATTTGCTTTCATGTTTAAAAAGCAATCCATTTTTTTAAGGTCACAAATGTTAAGAAGGAAAACAAAAACACACACCAAAAAAAAAGCAATAAACAAAGGCTCCTTCAAATATCCAGTTTGTTATAAAAGCTACTTACTAAATCTTATATACTTTATAGTAAGCCATGTTCTTAAACACATATTTTTTCCTTAAGTTTTTCTAAAGTCACACAAGTTTGTATATGTGTATTCCCTGTTCACTGATTGGAAGCAACTTCTTCAAAGGATGAAATCCTAAAATAGATTATTTCATTTACAGCAGCTTATAGGGTCCATGGAAAGGTGTTCAGAAAGGTTGAGAAGAATACTAAAAAAAAAAGGAGTATCCAAACATTTTTATAGCATATGGAGAAGACATCCAGACATTTTCAAAGGAAGGTAATGTATCACAGCATTTTAAAAGAGTTTACTTACCCATTAGTAAGCACTGAATTATCAGGAAAAGTAAGCTTACATTGATTTCCTTTGTTAGTCACAGAAATGTATAGTATATTTTGATGAATTTGTGTCAAAATTAGTATGTTTTGTATTCAAATGTATAGTTTTAAGCCTTTTAAAAATAATCAAGTATAGCATTCCAAGAATGAATGGTAAAATATGTTTCTTTTCGTGGAAGTTATCACAGTATCACAGCTTTTGTCATTCATACGAAAACATTCAGAACTAAATCGGTTATCTGCAGTCTAAGTAAACTCATGAATTTTTTAGCTTTTTGTATCTTAAAAATGTTTAGATACATACAAATAGGATCCATTGAAATATTGAAAAATAAGGCTAATGATTTCATTTTTAATTATTTTATATTTTATTTTGTTTTATTTTATTTCATTTTATTTTATTTTATTTTTGTGTGACTTAAACAACAAACATTTATTTCAGTAAGTCTGGTATATGGTGAGGGCTCACTTCCTGGTTTGCAGATGGCTTAAGTTTTTAGGTTCATTGTTTTAACTATGTCCTATTAAAACAAACCAGTACTGCACTAAAACCCTTGATTTAAATATAAGCAAAATAAACTTTTGCGCAAATTTCTGCAGGCTTTTATTCAAAAACTCCAGAGTTAAGAAACATGGGCCTCCAATATTAAAATTTCTAAATTTGTCTAATTTCTTATCTTTAAAAATGTATAGCATAATATATTATAGATTAATAGGTAAAAATATTTCAAAAAATATAGTAAAGAACAGAATTCAGTGATTTATTAATAATCTAAAGCTTATGTTAATAATCTAAAGATATTAATTCAAGTAATATTTACATGGAAATGTTTAAATTCCCTAGGATTCATAAATATCATATATAATATCTAGCAGATGCTAAAATTTATAAAAGTAAAAATTTTTCTTCAGGTTATATTTAGCTGGGCTTCCTAGGTAAATAGTTTTAATTTAAGCTATTGCAATACACAGTAAACGAAGTGCTACATTTATTGATCAATAAACATAAATGGAGGGGAAAACTGTCCTCATATTATATATATAATATGATTATATTATATGAAATAATTATATATGTAATATACAATTACACATATATGTATATATGTAATAATCGTATATAATTATTTCTCATAATTTTATATTACATATATATAATACCTTCTAGTGTCAGATAAATTTGTTATCATTCCCAGATTACAGCAATCTAGCTATGGGATTACAGATTTATCTGAACATTAGTATGGACAATTTATTTCCATGTCTATTATTAAACCTCTAATCCAGAGCATGTTATAAACAAAATGACTTGAAAGTAAATGGCCACTCACTCATATATAAGAGGAGAACTTAGTCCCCTATACCAGGAGGACCTAGTGGAGTCTGTCTTTCACCCCCCGTGGTTTTTAGACTATCGCTTTGTACACGGAATAACTGAAAAAAGAAAAATTATTGTATCTTTATATAGATGTGAGTCACAGCAGATGAAAAATATTCTTGTTTTTTAAAAATCAGATCATTCCTATTTCCCAGGACTTGTTTGGTTTAAGTGTGACAGACAAAAGATGTCATGGATTGATAATGAGCACATACCGTTTTGCAGGCATGTCCTCCCTTCACCAAAGTTCAAGTCACCACAGATTTATGACTGCAGTCTGACTGATGGGCCATATGCCTTTGGTTTTAGAAACATACATCATACATTTTTAACATCAAAGGTAGCTGTTAAATTTCGCTTCCCTATTCAATGTGGCATCTCATCACTTCATATTCATTTGTTCTCTGAAACTCAAATCTTGCCAACTTTAGTCTTATATGCATATCTAAAAACAGAAAAATTTTCCAGTTTTATGTTTTGTGATAATTTCATCATACAGATATCAAAAGTCTTCAGAGCATTAGTCAGGGACAGGGTGATTACTTTCTCTTTGTAGATGGTTAATTAATATAAAAAGGAAGGAAAAAATCCTTAATCTCATTATACTTGATCCATCATTTAGCAATGCTTTTAGACGCTTAAAGGTAAAATATGCATGTGAATTTCCCCAAAGCAATCAAGTCCTCAGTTTTAGAAAATAATAAAACCCTACAGCAAACTGCACATCACTGATAGAAAAAAGTGAGGTTTCTGACATTCATCTAAAAGTATCTTGTTGAGTAAAGCTGTCTCAAAGCTACCACTTCAAAAATAATTTCTCATAGATTGACCTAGTTCTGCTGTAGCATATGCAATCCAACAATGAAGGCGATATCTGTACAACAAAAAATATATCAAAAGAGGGGTGGATATAAGCCTACATACATACAATCCTTATGAGTTGTCAGAGGGTTATGGCTAATAAAAGTACATGTAGTGTTGCAAACAGACAAAGCAGCCTATTGAATCCCGATGACAAGTCTTTCTCAGAGTGCTCAAGACTGTTTCAAAACCCATAAAAGGCATCTATCAAGATTGTGTATTGGTCTGATCTGCAGTTTGAAATTTTATTGATTTGTCTTCTTGCCTATTTCCACTTTCTAATGTTCCATGTGTCATAAGATTAGGGAATGACTTAGATCAACTTTAATATCGTTTATATAATTGTGAGATAGCACTCACACATACACACATTTTTATCAAATTTTCCTTTACTCTCACATTTCCTTTACTACTCACTTTTCTGTATTCATCTTTCATTGGAATAAACAGTTATCTATTTTTTTTAAAATTGTGGTTAAGTTGTAATAACATAAAGTTTACTATTTTAATACTTTTAAGCATACAGTTCTGTGGCATTAATTTCATGTTATTGTGTAATTGTCACCACTGTCCATCTCCAGGAACTTTTTTCATGCTCCCAACTAAAAGTTTGTATCCACTCCACACTGATTCCTCATCGCCCACCCACCCCCCCATCCCTGGTCCTTGGCAACCACCATCCTGCTTTAGGTCTCCATCACTTTGACTACTCTAGGAACCTCATATAAGAGGACTCACTTAGATATTTGTTCTTTTATTTTCTTTTGGTCCAGCTTATTCACTTAGCATAATACCTTGAAGGTTTACAAAAGCAGTAGTATGTGTTCAAATTTTCTTTTTAAGGTTGAATAACATTTTGTTGCATTATATACCGTATTAGTGTAGAAATTGATCTGTGGATGGACATTTGCTGCTCTTCCTTTTGGCGATTGTCAATAATGCTTCTATAAATATGGTGTGCAAATAACTTCTCCATTCTCTGCTTTTGTTTCTTTTGAGTATATCCCCCAAAGTGAAATTGCTGAATCATGTTGCAATTCTAGGTTGAATTTTTTTAGGTATTGTGATATCACTTTATCACAGTGGTAAGTGGGGACAATATTTGCTATGTTACACCCCCACCAGCAATGCACAAGGGTTCCAGTTTCTTCACATCCTCATCACCTCAATAACACTGTTGTTTTCTGGGAATTGCTGGTTTGTTTGAATGCTTTTTTGGTTGTTGTTATATGTATATAAGATCCATCCTAAATGTTGTGAACTGTTATCTCAATGTGTTTTATTTCAGATTTACCTAATGAGTAGTAATGTTGAAAATCTTTAAATGTGCTTACTGAACATATGTATACTTTCTTTAGAAAAATATCTATTCAATCCTTTTGCTCATTTGTTAATCGAGTTTTTTATTTCGTTTTGCTTTGTAGTTTTTATTCTTCTTAGTTGAGCAACAATGTCTTGAGTACAGAATCACAAAGCAAACTAATCCATTGAGTATAAATGGTATACTATTGTCTCTACTTTCTAATGCCGGTACATCATTTTATTAGATGTAGTTCACATCTGTCTTCTCTGTTTCTTCATATTACATGTAAACATGAAATATTTCTCCAAATCTCATAATGTCAGTACTGAAATTTAGGACACTTAAGAGAGTAGGTAATTTTTATAGTATGCTTATTTTTAAGTAAAGGGCAATTAAAAGGCAAAAATACTTAATATTAAATGAAGCACTTCATTTATTTGGTTCTCTTAAACTCACTGTTATGCCTTTTTTGACCACTTAAACAATTTCTAAAAGTAAGAAATGAGTCACCTGATAAAAAGAAACATTAGCAGGAATGTTTTCATGAGGAAAAACAAACCCACATTCATGCCATGGGAAACAATAAAATTTTCCAACAAACAGTGAATCCTACTTTTCTGAGGATTTCTAGCTTGAAAACAAATAAAACAGCAAACCTGACAATGCACCTGCTCATACATACTTTTCACTTTCTCGCAGGGCATTGAGAGTGGTCATCCAGTGTTTGACAGCCTTTCATAGCAAAGAAGAGTTAAACTGTGTTTCTCAAGAAAGCAAAGAGCCAATGCTTAGAAGTTGAAATGAGACAACGTCCAGATTAATTTTCATAATGAACTTTCTAATCCTGAGAACGGCACAATAATAGGATAGGCTGCTTTGGGATGGCATGGGCTCCTGGTGCATTTTCGAGGAGAAACAAGAGGACCAGAAGCCAGAAGCATCACAGAAGGTTTTATCTCTGTGCTTCTCTGATCTTAAGACTGTCCAAAATATTGTATAGAATAATAAAGAGACAAAGATTTTTACCCTAAGGAACAAACAGTCCAAGCCAGGTGTAAACAAAATGATTGCTAACAGCAACACACATAAAATATGTAGGTATAAATGCTACATACAAAAGAATCAGGCACTATTTGAAATAAACTGAATTGAAGAAGAGGTTTTCCGTGTAGCTGCAGTTTTAAAAATGGAATTGTTCTTATTACTGCAGGGCTCAAAGGTCATACTCCCTTAGGCTTCTCTAGACTTTCTTTAAATAATATAAAATTCCATACTGTAAAGTGTCTTATCTTTTTTCTTTGTGTACTACCAAATATATATGTACATGCATATACAATAGTCTAAAAATGTATCAACTTGTCACTCAATAAAAACATACTCGGTATCCTAAAATATCAGAAAAACATATTATATTTGGTCAAGAGAAAACTCAAGAATCGTTAATAGAAAGACTAAATTAAATTACTAACACTAAGATCAGAGAAAAAAACTTGCTCAAAAATAAAATATTTCATATTATTTCTCTTTTTTGCCTTGGAGTATATTCACGCGTATACATATGCATTTGCAGAGCCATATTTACATCAGAAGGAACTGGAAGCAGAGCAAACTGTTTCCCTGGGGACCCAGTTTTCTAAGTTCTTGTCAGCCTCCGTGAGTGACTGCCAAGGAGTGACTAAGGTATTTCATATTGTTATATGAATGAGTCAAAATCATTATTTATAATGTATCATTACATTAATTTTTTAAGTTTTGAATTGATTACCATAAAAATTGCATGCATATATAATTACAATCATATATATAAATATCAGAGGTTTCCAGGTTCAGAGGTTGAAAAAATTGCATATATATATATATATATATATATATATACATATATATTTTTTTTTAATTTCTTACTGCCAGTGCCCTAGTCCAGATCCTGCAGTTTTAGGATATCTTCCAATAGCAGCAACCCTAGAGTAGATGATTTCCTACATTGATCCTTTAAAACCTCTATATATGTATGTATATATACAAATACACATATGTATACACACACACATATATATACATATATATGTATGTATATATATATATATATATATATATATATATATATATTCAATGTCTAAATAAATGGAACAATCTCTCTAAAATAAATCTAATTTTTAGCCATTGCCTGGAAAATAACATTCAAACTTCTCAGCCTGGTCTTCAAAGACTTTCACAATTAGCTCCAGATTTTCTCTTCCCTCCACATACCCCTGCCACCATCACCAAATTCCATACACTTTTCAGGCTCTGAGCCTTTATTGATGTTGTCTGCTCCACCCACATCCGTCTCCCTATCACTTTCATCAATCAATGTCCCATCACTTTCAAGATCTTCCAAATGCCACCTAATTACTTCTGTCCAGGTATATTATGTCTAAGCTCACCATCTGAAAGTCATCCGTACTTTTTAAATTCTGTAAATTCTATGACTTTATTAGAATAGTTGTTTTTATAATGCATTCTCAGTAGGCACTTAGTCTCTTAAGGGGGAATTGCACCTTGCATTAGTTTTTCTGCCCCCTTATTTTGCTTACATTACTTTACTAGAAAGAAATAAACAAAATGCGGGTTTAATCGAACTCCCTTTATACAATTAAAGAAACAAAAGTGAAGACTGTTAAAAAGTACTGCAGAAGATTAGGCTGGGCATTATTGGGTGATTCTAAGAATAGAATCTGGGGCTCAACCAGGACTGCAGTCTGGTGATCTTGCCATTAGAGAACACTCATCCCCAGGTAACCTAATTTTTTTGGACAGCAGGCAATCCTCTGCAACTGTAGTACAAAAATGATTACTTAAAGGCACACTAATGTGAGACTAATTTACTAGAACAGTGTCTTTAACTTTAGTTCTTATATAAATTTCTATAAATTGCACAAAAGTAAAAAATATTTCTAGTTTAAGTTTGAAGTGTATTATGTAATAGCAGCTCAATTATATTCTCTTATTAGAATGTAAATTCAGACAAATCATGAGGTTTTAGAGACAGAAAAATAAATTGGGTATTGTATACATAGTATTCACATGCAGTTGCTCCTTGAGACTCAACATCACACCATAAGGTTGCCTTATATTATTTGTTTTATTAAAAATTATATTTCAATGAATAAGTTATTCATATTTGTGTTGTTAAATTTTCACTAAAATAAAGAAAACGTAACCATACATACAGTATTCTTTAAGCCTAAATCTCTTCAGCATAATGGTTACTTACATCAGATTGCCTAGGAATAAATAAGAACCAAATACAGATGATTAACCTGAACTCTGTGTCCTTGTTTACATGTCAATAAGCAGGTAGATAAAGCATCTTGTGTCTCATCTCTATAATAAGGATTACTTCAGTGTAAGGTCATAAGGATTATTAATTAGTATGCATAAAGCATTTTAAAGGTAAAAAGTATTTTAGCTGCATGTATACGTATATTCAATATTACATTTGTAAGAATAGTCATTTTTGACATGTACTAAAAAACCCTTAAATATATAATATACATGAAAAACAATGATTTTCTTATTTAAGTGGAATCTCAACATACTTTTAGCTAATTATCATGATGTCCACAGTCACTCTGAAACTTCTTTTTAGACCAGGTGTATTTCAAATATTGGCTAGTTTATTTTTGAACACATATAAAATAATAGCCATTCAAGTTAAGAATAATTGTGTGTAATGTGTCCATATAGACTCAAGCCATTAACAAACAAGGTACTAGAAAATGACAGCCACAATTTCATTTGAATGTAAACACTTGTAACTTCAGGTTATTAACTTTAGGAGATAGTACCTCTATTTTTAATATAACTAATATATGTGTGTGTGTAACAATTGTTTCAGGGACCAAAGCATTTTCATCTAAACTCACTGCTCTAATGCTCTCCTTGGTCTAAGTGTAAAATAAAAGTTCCAGGCTTTTGACACTTGCACAAAACAGTCATGTTGTTTACCAAATCATACCAAGTTTATATTATTTTCTGGTCTTGGTAGCTAGAAATAGCATTAAAATTCAACTCTGTTATGCAAAGGATTTTCATCAAAACTTGTGATTGAATATTCAACTTATTCAGGTAAATTGGCTTAGTGAGAACAGTCTGAGCCAAGAATCAGATTCCTCTAAGAGTAGATCTGGGTCAGCTCCATCCAACATAAGGACAAATAAATACACAAAACACACAAAGCTTCAAAAATCAGCACTGCAGAGAAAGGGCCCAGAGAATTTCTCTCAGAACATTTCAAAAGCAGGTAGAATCAATTTACCATCAAATTCATTGAAAAAATAAGTATTTTACCCAGAATACAACTAATTTTTTTACAGTATAACTTTTCCTCAAACATTTTAGAGTAAGTTGATTGCAAAATGTATTCCTAGATAAACAAATAACTTAGCCCATGTACGTAAATATTGGATAGATACCAATTAATTAACAGAAGACAGCTAAAATAGTTGCTGTTTTAATTTTGAAGTAGTTGATTTCACATTACTATTTCTTAAAGTAGGTTTTTTTTTTCTGTTGAGGGTTCTTCAGTCTGTGGCAATAGCACCATATCAGCACAAGAGAAAACACATCTTTTGAATTCTCTATGACAAAGAAATATAATTTGCTTAAGACTTTCATTGAATTAATAATTCTGACAAAAAGTTTCCACAGTAAAACTGTATTATTATAGACTTACTTGATGAACTGCTTCCTCAATATGCTAAAAGTCATTATATGTTTTTAGCAATCTTACTTCTAATTTCTTTTGGTGGTTCACAGAAAAATATGAATTCTGAGACATTTAATTTCCTATGGGATAATCATCTTAAAACATAATCTTCATGAAGAGTGCCGGGGATTGCTTACTGTTCAAGTTATGTTGATTTGTCCACATAAAAATTGCCTAATAGGTAATATATTTAACTCACTGTGAAGACTGAACTAGAAAAGGAGACTCTTAAAGTTTCAGTCATGTAAGTAGGCATAGATTTATGGACCCATCTTTAAAAGAAACAAAAAAATTAAAAAAATTATTATACAATTTTATAATTGTTTAGTTTATAATTGTTTAGATTGTTTAGTTTAATAAAATAATAAACTAAACAGTCAAGGACTATATTCTAAAAGTAGTTATACATATTCAGTTATATTTTATATATGTAGGAAATGCCTGCTACATGCCAGAGAATTACACAGAGAACTTGTCTTTGTGTAGCTAATATCCCAGTAAGAAATACAAGCAATGACAAATGTGATGACTTCTACAAAAGGAAAGCCCAGATGCCATTGAAAGTCAGTGTGATATATATTCATTTAGTCTTACTTAAGAATCTATAGTTATTTACTGGGAGCCACCAGATAAGACTGAGATAGGGAAGAAAGAAAATGATGGCTTGGGCATCAGCATCAGCAAGAGAAATTCACAGATTAGATAAAACTCAGGCAGAAAAGATTCTGTTCTAAAGAATACCAAATGTAATCAGTATAAATTTGTGTTGTTTTACACAATAAAATTGTGTTTTCAAACATCTGAATTATGTTTTTTAAAATGCTATATAAACAGTGAAAAAATTAGAGAAACTGTTAAAATAATTCTAATAGATAAATTTACTAGAATATCATATAGGCATTGTCAATAATGTAAAAATTGACCATATAGAAAATGATACATACTATAATGCTTTGAAGACATCCACTTACAAACATGACGGTTAACACTATCACTCTGAATGTGAGAGCAGAAAGGTTTCATTCACTCTTCGCACTTATCACTGTTCAGACTCCAGGAAACTGGGGGGAGGGAGCTAAAACCTTGTCAGTGGCTCTATGAGCCTAAAAGGATCTAACTGTACCTAACACATGGAGAGAGTCCAAGGAGTCTGTGGTTCATGAATTAATACAATTGAGGAAGTATGACTATAAGTACTTAAAATTTTTTCTTTGACTTAATGTTCACTTCTGTATACTTTATAATTAGTATGTGCTACTTTTGTAGTAAGACAAAATGTTTCATTTCAAAGATAGGCATTGGATAACTTTGAATGTAAAAATAACTTTGATAAATACAAATTTGGAAATGGACTTAAATATTTTATTATGAAATTAACAAGAGAAGTACAGCACATTGGTTGAGGGTATGCATTTTAGACTTAAGTCCGATCTGGTTTGAACTCCAGTTCTGCCATCACTCACCTGCTCCATGCAAAGCTGCTGGAAACCTAGAGTGAAACAATTCCTCCAAAGGACTCGGAATTCATCACTGCTTTTAAGCGCTAGCTGCTTTGATTGTTATCATAAAATGTCATACTAAACATTAGACTTCTTACACTTAAATTCACATCCATTTTCTTGTCTACTGATTTCCAGTATGACTACTGCAAAAATAGTCATATTAGGGTGATTAAATCATAAAAGATTTCTTAAATTTGAAATGGAATTTAGAGCTGGACAGAGTTAGTCAAATTCATACTGTATTTTTTACTTAATAGTGAATTACTGGAGGGAAAAATAATATAACTCCCATGTGAGCTTCAAAACTTGTACCTGGAAGTCACTTTTTACTATAATAGAATCTTTTGAAACCATCTATTCCTTAAAATTTTCATTTGAAATATAAACATTGACAAAGTCTTTAGGAAATAATTTGATTTCATTCTGCAATCTCTACATCTACAAAAACTAAGGCACGTTTTAATAATATAAAAGTCTACTTTTTAATATTGAGTTACTATTTTCTCTTAGTTGAAATTTTGTGTCCAGATTATCATATAAGTAATAAATTTATATTAATTTTCTTTTATATAATGTAAAAGAACATTGAGTGTGGCTCTGAAATAAATGGAGATAAAATGCATGGCATGATTAGCATTTTCACCTCCTAAGTAGCTAATATAATGATATTCTCCAGTAATCCTATCTCTTTTTTGATGAGTGAAATCATATGCTTTAAAAATAATATAAAAACATATTATCTGGAGAAAGTGAAAGACAAAATTTTGACGTGGCAACAGTCAGCAACCATTTGGAATTTAGAAGATTTTATTCTTTTTTAGTATTCCTCAAAGGTTAAAGTATTTCTTATTGTTCTTAAAACTGAGAATAGAGCAATTACATTTCAATATTTTTTACTATAGAATTTAAAGATTCTCATACATTTTGCTTTCTATCTCATTACAGAATAATTGAATTTCTATGCTATATCTAAGTTTTATAATGTATTTTAATAAGTAATCCACAGTTTAATTTATTATATGTCTCAGTGAATTAAATGTTCAAAAATTTACAGCGCATGGAATAGTGTGAGTTTGGGGTGGTTTGTCTTCTAAAGATGAGCACATTCCATTTATGTTGCTTTGCCACATAATTTAGCAATACAAAGGCAGACTCAATATTAACAGAGCAAAGCTTCACTAAGAGTAGAACTGATTTTAATTCCAGCTCTATAAATGGTATTAAGAACTCGGGCCTATATTTCAAACTGTCTGTGCCTTACAGAAATATATCAGGGTTATCTACTGCAGAAGACTGTTGGGAAGGAAAATAAAAGAGTGCCTTTATAGAAAGATACCAGGCAAATTTAAGATATAATCTATCAGAACTTAATTTTCTTTATTTTACAATGTAGCTACACCACACATCTCATGTGCCAAAATGCCCCAAGATAGTTGATACAAATCCACTGAGAATATTATATTCAGAGAACTATAATTACTGGTTAGTAATTTAATTTTCCTAAGAGGCAAATACTATATCACTCACTTCCTAAGAAAAATAGTAACTGGTTTTAAATGAACTTGGACATTTTAAAGACTGCTGCCTCCATTTTTAAACAATGCAACTTCTTAAATTAGTATGAATGCTATATCTCAAAGGATAATATGCATTACACATACATCACATTTATTAATTTCCTAAGATGTCCAAAAGCAAAGGGTTCCTTAAGTATTTAGAAGTGGATTTTTTGCTATTAGAAATATATGTCACTATGAAGAAACACATTAAAATTGTATAACCTTAAGCATACATTATATCAATATGAAAAGCACTTACTTCCTCTCATAGATTTATTACATGACAGCTAAAGCAGTATAAGCATTAGGAATAATTTTTAAATTAGCTTGGGAGTTCCTTTTTAAGTGCATTCTTCAGTTCTTAAGTTTTTCTTAGAACACTTTGGAAATACTTAGTTAAGTATTTCTCTTTAAAGATTTCTGACTATATTTAGTTTTATCAAATAAATATCATTAGTGGAAGCAATATCATCTCATGAAAGTGATGTAGTGACATCTGTCCTTATGATATGTTTTGTATATATGCAAAGATGAATGTAATTCAAGAGCTAGAAATAAACTTATAAAATCGGTGAGCGGGCTTATTATAGTCCCTAGTTAACGGACTAAATGCCCCACCCGCCAAAAAATGTTTCCTTATATTCTAGGACTTCTTATCAAGTAACTGCTGATTTTGGACTTATAGGCACTTTTCATCATTTTCCATTCCATGTGATATTAAATGTGTAGTTGGGTTTGTTTTGTTGTGTGTGTGTGTGTGTGTGTGTGTGTGTGTGTGTGTACACAAGGGTTAGAGAAACAGAGAGACAGAGAAGGAACACACTTGATAATCAAGATACACACGACTAGTTCTATATAAAATATTTTGTTGAAAAATCTCATATGGTCTTATCAAGTTTGAAAGCAAGGTAGTCATTAAATATGGAAATAAATACTTCATGTCAAATATACTAAATAATAATAACAATAATAGTAATAAATATCACATTCAAACATGTGAAAGATAAATCCCCAATGAAGGGCATATTCTAATGTATGTATTCATTTGGGGCAGAATCTCATTTTAAAAGAAATAATAAAGCGATTGCAGAGATTTGCCTACACAAATCAAGACATGCCTGATTACATTCTGGACAAGCATCAGGATATGTATTGCCACACCACCCCTATCAGGAAAGGAGGAAACTTTAACAATTGGAATTCAGTGAGGCCAGGCATTCTCCAAAGGACTGCAATGGGCTATTTAGGGTTTTGAAAATATGGTCTGTGCCTAACAGTTGATTGGGAACAAGGGCTAGAGTCAGAAATGGACCCAAGCAGGAGCAAAGATTTATGCAGACATTTCTCAGAATCCCTTATATCTCCTCTCTTTTGGAGGAAGAATTATAAGCTATATCTTGATATTGTTTGTAACACCATCTCCTTAAAATATTTGAAAAAGCACCAGAAAGTAAGTAAACATTTATAATACCTTCCAGTGTCTACCAGTTATCATAAGCCAGCTTTCCTTCACATAGCTATCTCTATGTGATTACATATGTAAAGTATATAAAGAAAACAAATAAATCTGAAGATGAAATTAATCTTGTCTCTTCAATTAACAGTAGCAATGTCTTCAAATACAATTCATGAACAATTATCAGCATCAATTTCATGTACTAAAATCCATGCCAAAGATTTTGACAACACATAAGAATTATTTCTAAGATATTACCTAAGTACAGTTTGCCATAAAAACTAAGTGAAATAAAAGTGAAGGGGCAAATAAATGTTTTTGTAGTCTTTATATTTGAACATATAGAAGTCCTCATTTTGGAGAAAAAAGGAGTATGTGGATATATTCCATATTTATTTTTATATCTTCTTTTTATTAAATCAAGTAGGGTGACATTGGTTAATTAGATAATATTGGTTTCAAGTGCATGCTACTCTGATACATGATCTACATACTGCATCGTGCGCCCAACACCCAAAGTCAAATCTCCTTCCATCACCATATATTTGGCCCCTTAATCTTCTACTATACTCCCAACCCTCCTTCTGGTAACTACTATTGTTATCTGTCTATAAGTTTCAGTTTTATAGCCCATGTGTGAGTGAAATCATATTGTTCTTAGCTTTTTCTGATGACTTCTTTTGCTTAGCATAATTTTCTCATCATCCATCCATGTTATCACAAATGGCAGTATTGTGCCTTTTCTTATGGCTGAGTAGTATTCCATTGCATATAGGTACCACAGCGTCTTTATCCAATCGTCTATCAAAAGACACTGGTTATTTCCATGATTGGCCACTGTGAATAATGCTGCAATGAACACAGGATGCCTATATCTTTGCAAATATATGTTTTTAAGATTTGGGGGTAGGTACCCAGAAAAGAGATTGCTGGGTCATATGGTAATTATACTTACTTTTTCAAGGAACTGCCATACTCTTCCATAGTGGCTGTCCCAGTTTACATTCCCACCAGGAATGAATGAGGGTTCCTTTTTCTCCACAACCTCTCCAATAACACCTGTTGTTATGTACTTGTCTTATTGATAATGGCCATTCTACCAGATGTGAGGTGCTACCTTATTTGATTTGTATTTCCCTAATAGCTAGAGAAGCTGAAAATCTTTTCATATGTGTTTGGCCATTTGTATGTCTTCTTGGAAAAAGATGACAAATATCATCTCCCGTTCAGTTGGTTGCCTTTTTCTTTTGTTGTTGGTTTATTTTACTGCAAAAAACCTTTTTTTAGCTTAATATTTTCTCATTCATTTATTTTGGTCTTCCATTACTTTGCAGTCAAATTTATAAAATATTCTGTAAAACTATGGTGCATAAGTTTAGTACCTATGTTTCTTCTATGTAATTTATTGTTTCACATTTTATATTTAGTCTATTGATCCATTTTGAATTAATCTTTGTACATGGGGAAAAGCTGTAGTGTAGTTTTATTCTTTTGTATATGGTGTTCTAATTTTCCCAACACTATGTATTAGAGAGCTTTTCTTTACTCCATTGTGTGTTTTTGGCATTTTTGTAAAAAACTCAATTGCCATATACATGTGCTTTTATTTCTTGGCTCTCGATTCTGTTCTATTGGTCTGTATGTCTGGTCTTCCATCAATACCATGCTGTTTTGATTATCATAGCTTTGTTGTACAATTTGAAGTCAAGTTGTGTGATATCTCCAGCTTCATTCTTCTTTTTATTATAAAATCCTGAGAATTTATCCTGAGAATAAACTTGGCTATTAGGGGTCTTTTCTGCTTCCACACAAATCTGAATTTTTGTTTTATTTAATTTAAAAATGACATTGGGACTTTGGTGAGGATTGTATTATATCTGTATAGGCTTTGAGTAATATGCTAATTCTTCCAATCCATGAACAAGGAATAGCTTTTCATTTCATTGTGTCTTTTCAATCTCTTTAACAGTGATTTGTATATTTCAGTATATAGGTCCTTCACACACTTTGTTAACTTTACTCCTAGGTATTTCATTCTCTTGGTTGCAAATGCAAAAGAATTTTTTCATTTTTTTCCTAAAATTTCAGTTAGTATACAAGAAAGCAGTGGATTTTTGTACATTTATTTTATATCCTGTAACTTTGTTCATTGTTTCTAATAGTGTTTGGAGGAGTCTTTAGGATTTTCTCCAAACAGAAATACATCATCTGCAAAAAGTGACACTTTTATTTCTTCATTCCTAATTTGGATGCCTCTTATTTCTTTCTGTTGCCTGATTGTTCTGGTTAGGACTACTAGAACTATGTTGAATAAAAGTGGTGACAGTGGGCACACTTGTTCTATTCCTGATTTTAGAAGAAAAGCTAACAGTTTTTCACTATTGAATATTAGACTAGCCGAGTGTTTGTGATATATGGCCTTTATTATGTTGAGGTACTTTCCTTCTATACCATTTTTATTGAGTGTTTAATCATAAATAGATGTTGTACCTTATCAAATGCTTCTTCTGTATCTATTGATAAGGTCATATGATTTTTATACACTTTTTGTTAATGGTATGCATTACATCAATTGATTTGCAAAGGTCCAATCATCCCTGTGCTACTGGAATGAATCCCACTTGATTATGATGTATTATCTTCTAAAATATATTCTTGCATTCAACGTGTTAGTATATTTTGTATCTGTGTTAACAGTAGTACTGATCTCTAGTTTTCCTTTTTTGTGTTTTATCCTTGACACATTTTGTTATTAGGGTTATGTTGGCCTCATAAAATGTGTTAGAGAACATTGTAAACTTTTGAAGAGTTTGAAAATGATAAGTATTAAATCTTCTTTGAATGATTTTGTAAAATTAATTAGGGAAGCTATCTGGTCCTAGACTTTAGCTTTTGAGAGGTTTCTGATGGTTCTTTCAATTTTCCCACTGCTGATTGGTATATTTAGATTTTTTAATTCTTCAGGATTCAGTCTGAAAAGGTTATGTATTTCTAGAAACAATTTCTTCTAGGTTATTGAATTAGAAGGCATGTAGTCTTTTCTAGTATTCTAGTATGATCATTTGGATAGATGTGATATCCATTGTAACTTCTCTTTCATTTCTGATTTTGTTTATGAGTCTTAGTTCTTCTTTTTTAGTGAATATAGGCCCTTGCCTATACCTTTCAATTTTATTAATATTTTTAGAGAGTCAGCTCTTTTTTTATTAATTTCAACATTAATTTTCTTTTTGCTCTCTATTTCACTCAATTCTTCTCCAATTTTTATGGTTTCCTTTCTTCTGACTTTGGTTGCTTTTGTTCTGCTTTTCTCATTCTTTAAGATGTAATGTTAGGTTATTTACTTAGGATTCCCCTTATTTCTTGAGATAGGCCTATAATGATATAAACTGCCCTCTTATTACTGCTTTTGCTGCATCCCACAAGTTTTGATATGTCATATTGTCATTATCATGTGTCTCTATATGTCTTTTTATCTCACCTTTTAGTTCTTCTTTGACTTAGTCATTTTTAGTAGTAGTATATTTAATCTCCATATATTTGAGGGTTTTTAAACTTTTTTATTATAGTTGATTTCTAATTTCAAAACATTGTTGTCAGAGAATATGCTTGTTATAACATCAAACTTCTTGAATTTGTTGAGGCTAGTTTTGCGACCCAGCACATTTCCTTTCTCCTTGAGAATGGCCCATGTTCACTGCAGAAGGATGTATCATCTGATGTTGTGAGATGAAAGGCTCTTTAAATGTCAAGTATATCCATTTAGTTAAGTGTGTCTTTTAATACTAACATTTCTTTATTGATCTTCTGTTTGGAGAAACTATTTAGAGATGTCAATGAGTTATCAAGTTCCCTAACTATGACTATGTTTTTTGTCAGTTTCTGTCTTTAATTCTGTTAAGTAGTGGCGTTATATATGTTTGGGCTCTCTGAGTGGGTGTGTGTGTGTGTATATATATATACATACATACATATATATGTGTGTGTGTGTGTGTGTGTGTGTGTGTGTAGAGACAGAGAAATGTTATGCATACTTGATTTAGTGTCCCCTTTATCATTATAAATATCCATCTTTTTATCTTGTTACCTTTGTTTTCATGAGTTATATTTTATCAGATGTAAGTATGACCACACCTGCTTCCTATGAATGATATTTGCTTGGAGAATCATTTTCCACCCTTCACTTTGTATCTACCTTTGCCTTTGCAACTTAAATGTGTCTCCTGAAGGCAACATATAATTTGGGTTTTATTTTCATATCTTAAATATACAGCTTTATGTTCTGAAGGTATGAAGTCCTGAGGGTACTTTTTGCTCTTCGAATAAATTACAAATTCTGTATCATTCAGTCTGTCAATAGCCTGACAGCCAACGACATATTGATTTATCTTTGGTATAACTAAGGGGTAGTACTCAATGTTCATTGAACTTTTCCTGCTTCTTCACTTCATTTAATGTGGTTCCTGATGTCCAAGATGCTTTTCATCCCCCTTCCCATCTTGTCTACAATTTTTTTTTTACCAGAGTTAAATTTAGATCTATTTCAAATGTCATCCGGCAAATCCCTACTTACTCAGCCATGGGTGCTAACAAATAAACTGCATGTGAAACGTTTGATCTACAAAGGCTTTCAAAGTTTTTACAATCTTCTTAGCATGGACTAGAATTTGCTATTCACAAAAATTGAATAATGTATTATTGGTTTTTGTTAATAACATGATCACACTAATTACAAATTTTATAATGTTATAATTGAGTAAAAACATGTTTTGAAAATATTTTGCCGTGTAACTCAAATCTATAAATAAAAGCTGTGTTCCAAGATAAAATTAAAAGTAACAATATAATATGTAAAGTACAGATATAATACTATTTTAAAATACTATGGTAATAAATAATGTAAAAATCTCATCGGAATTTAGAGTGATCTGTATACAAGCCTTTATTATAAATCCTAGAAATACAAATTTAACCACAATTTTATTTCAATAGCAGGTATCTATTAAGTGAATTTCCATTACACTTTTAAAACCTCAAAATAATGTTATTTCTCCTTAAGTCCAGTACTACCTGAAGCATCAATTTGAAAGCTAAAATAAACAATAATTAGAAGTGTAAATCTATAAAAACATACATTAATTTTCTGGTGTTTATAAATAGAAATGTCATTTTTTCCATGATATTTAAAAATAATGGGTAGCACGCTACATAAATCCCTGCAATTATTATTATTTGCCCAAAGCTAAACTACACATATTTTTCTAGAAGAGCATTTCTTTAACCATATATTTATTTTTTTCATCCTATAATAATAGCATAGATTTTAGCATCTGCTAAAACATTAAACTGGAAGACTCTACATATACCACAGAATGTAAGCAGGAACTTGCTTGTTATGTTAACTACTATAAACCAGAACAGCAATGGTTTATATAAGGAGCTCATTAAATATTTGTGCAACAAATAGTGTTGATTAAAAACGAAACTACTACCCCTGGCCAGTGTGGCTTAGTTGGTGGGAGTGTTGTCCCATGACCCAAAGGTTGCAGGTTCGATTTCCAGTCAGGGCACATGCCTAGGTTTCCGGTTCCATCCCTGGTTGAGGTATGTATAAGAGACAACCGATCAATGTTTCTCTCTCAAATCGATGTTTCTTTCTATTCCTTCTACTCTTTCTTTAAAAAGCAGTGAAAAACGTCCTCATGAGGATAAAAAATAAAACTACTTAGTTTTTCTCTTTAGTTTTAGTCAACATCCTGAGTTAATACCATATGCCCATACCCATTTTCTATCTTTATCAACAGTATGACTTGAGGAATACCAGGCCTTACAGAGACCGCAGAGAAAATGAAGAAGCCAGAACAGCCTTTTGTAACAGGAGAGAGGATCACTTGTGACCTGCCTGTGAGACTCCACATAAGCATTCAATCTGGCAAAATGAGCTATTTGACACCTGCCCTTCTATCTTCCTAGCTAAATCCTTGAAAACTTATGCTCAACATTTTTTTTCCTCAGCTTTAAAGTAAATGTTTAAAACTTGAATATACTGAAATTCATTTCAGCAAAACCAATCAATAAGTGCTGTGATATAAAATGTTTTCTGGTTCAGCTAAATTGATCAATATTAGAAATCAGGAGAGCATGGTTTCTATAACAGAATGGAGCAAACAGAATTAATATTTCATCTGTATTATATTTAATGGGACCAAGACAGAAAATGGCTTTACTGAAATGTACATCTGTCCCGTAGATTTACAAGCTCACCTGGCCTCTGAGATGGACTTGGTCCACAGAAAAAGGCAACTGACTAATAATTTAGGCTTTTATGTCAAAAATATGGTACAAATTATTCAATCTTTTTCACTTTACATTCAGGACAGAAGTAATATTTACTTCCTCTATCTCCCATTAGATTTGAAGTTCTTTAAATTATTGAATTCCTTTGCTAGTTAGGTAATTCCTCAGAGCCTATTCCTTCATGGGAGGACTAATTATTGCATAAATGTCAGTTCTTTGAGAAGAAATTTAAAACGTGTACAAGCTTAGACAAAATAATAATTGAAGGAGTGCTTTTAAATTTTATCTGAAAGAATAAACAGGAGAAAATACCCAAGAAAAAATTTGACAAGGATTATGAACGGGAAGGATTCCATATTGCATCTTTTTAAAAAAATCCACCAATATAGACAACAAATAGATAATCTTAGAGATGATCCTAGATATGCATGCAGTCATATCTGCGTGTGTCTGCTTGTATATGTTCATGTACACAGATTTGGGAAACTTGCACACCAATGCTAAAAGCAGCTTCGATTTTCATAAGAAAATCAAAAGAGACCCTTGTTTTCTATTTATTATGACGGACTCCAGATGTATTAAAAAGGTTTGAGTGAGAAAATTAAAGCCACAGAAATGAAATAGAAGAAAAAGATGCAGGTAACTAATCTTACAATAAAAAAGAACTTAGTAAGGGTAAGAGTAAGGAAAAAATTCCTGGATCAATTTATTGAACAGCAACATAAAACACTGAAAGTACTGAAAACCCTCATTTCAGAATGAAGAAGAAAATAACAGTATAGTATATTTTCCATCTCAATATTAATAAACCATATCTGGATATCATTTATAGGTACCAGTCCTCTCCTTACATAGACACATGTGCATGTATGTATATAGATATTCATACCTACATATAACTATTTATCTGCATTTAATTATGTTAATAATTATTGTAAAAATGTTAAGTTGCTGAAAATAATTTCAAATTATAAGTTTCTGGAAAGTAATTTGGTCAAAATTATGGAAAGTGTATTTTTTTATTAATAGATATATCTTTGCTATAATAATTCCCTTTTTGGAATGACATTTGAGATTATAATTAAATATTTATGTAAAATGTATATTACAAAACTTTATATAATACAAACTGTAAATAACACTAGAATAGTTCATAACAAGTCTTATTGCTATGATAGTATATGATGAAATCACAGTAAAATTATTTTTGAAGTCTACTGATATTAAGAGATTAACAATACAAATGATTAAATGTAAAAAGTATAAAATATGTTCATAATAAATTGGTTATATGTATATGTTGAGCTTGAATGTAAAGTGTTTTGTATAAAAGCTCAAAATTAAATGATGTAAGAGAAGAATTTGTACACATCTAATTGATCAGCATTCAAGCCACTCTCCAAATCAGGGACATTAATCTGGTCATTAAGCTAGGGCTAGTGTTTAAGTTTGTGCCCATACTCATTTGTTATTTATTATATTCCTTTATAATAACATAATCTTGTAATCCTGTAATTTATCATTACTCTGATCATTAAACTTGAAGAAATATATTCCAAGATGTTGGGTTAGTCTCAATAAGCAAAGGAGAACTTTGGCTTTTCATACCATCAGATAGGTGTATCCACATTGCATTTCTCTGAAGTTTCTTAATGGACTGAATTTCAGCTAATAAACTAATTTAAAATCTTACCTCAGGAAATTGGTAAGAGCACTTATCACACCAACATGCTAACTGTTGTATAACTTAATAAGGAAATTATTTGCCTTTCAATGGAAAAATCTCTGGCAACTCACAAAAACACTGTCAGATAACTATAAGTGGTTATTTTATTACTAACACCTACATTATAAATGTTCCTTAAAAGTGCAGTATTTCTACCTGTGTGAGTGGAGCAATGCCTTTTGTTCACTCTTTTCCACCAGAATAAAGACCGTCTACCCGCCCTTCCTCTCCTGACCGCCCTCTATTCTTAGCAAGGACCCCATATGAACACCCCTTTAGTACTCCAGGGTCACTTCCTATTAAGGTAAATACAGACAAAGAGGTACTGTCATCCTATAAAACCTTTCAGTTTCTGAAAGCTAAAATTTAATTCCCTGTGAAAATTCAAATATAACTCAATAATAGAACAGTTTCTCTATGTAGTTGATAGGATTATGACAAAAGGGTGGAAGAATTGATTTTCAACTGAAGTGAGAAATTAAGTTAACCTTAACCTTCACTCAGATATACATGCTGGTGTACCAGAAAAGACCACGTAGCTTCTTTCTAGTTATCAAAAAAAAAAATCCAGCCTACCATCATCCATTGTTAAGACATTGTGAAAACAGAGGGGGAAATAGTATGTGTTTAAGAGAATTGTGATCCTAAAACACTGGGGATATGAGTAGATTTTCTATTTAACATACTCAGACTAATTATAAATAAGCATATGCAGATGACTTAAAAGAAGTGGACCAAATGGAGATTTTTAAAAAATATTAATGGTAAATATATTTTACAAAGGGAAACCCAAAGAACGTGGAATCTATTTATAAAAGATTGTGCATTTATTCTCACATGTTTAAACTTCAGTCACCTTAAAAGTACTCTCTATTTGATATAACTATCAAACTTTTTTCCACTGCTCAAAAGAGTGTTTGAACTTGATTTTGATGCCGTTTAGTGTTTCTGCCACTTTTTCTTTCACCTCTTCCACTTCAGCAAAACATCTCCCTATGAAGAGATTTTTCATCCAGGAAACAACAACAAAAGAGTCATTGGGATGAGACTGGGTGAACAGGAAGGGTAAAGAATGGGGGCCGTGCTCTTTTGGGTCAAAACTGCTGAGCACTCAGTGCGGTGTGGGTGGGTGTGCTCGTAAACCACCCATCATGAAATGGGCAAACACATTGAACGTTTAAAAAAAAAATACACTGAGGCTGAACACAGCCTCTCACAACAATGCCAGCAGCTACACTGATACAGTTCGGTTCCTAGAACACTCACCCAGCCAGGGAAACCTTTACTACAAGGGATTTATCCTCCAGAAGATAATTCCTGTTATTTTGGAGGGTTCTCGCTCATAAAATGTCCTACTATTTCTTTAGATGCCTTGTTTTAAACTATTCTTTTAAAAATTATACTATTTGAAATACGGATATTCATGTTTAGCATTTTGCTTACTATGTCTAGTAACAGAACAATGGAATGGAATATTTTTTGAGGCACTGCTGGTCTCAAAGGGTAGGGGAGTTCTCTGAGGATACAGTCATCCTCTCTCTACTGCCCTTTGTCACTGAGCAAGCTGGAAAGAGTGGCTGAGAAATGGAGCCTGTTCCCAGAGAATGACCAAGACACTCCTGATGAAGAAGTGCTCCTTAATCAGCAAAGAAATTCTTTTTATTCGCCCTGGCTGGTGTAGCTCAGTGGATTGAGCGTGGGCCTGAGAACCATGATGGCAGTTCGATTCCCAGAGAGGGCACATGCCTGGGTTGCAGGCCAGTTCCCAGCAGGGGATTCACAAGAGGCAACCATACATTAATGTTTCTATTCTTCTCTCCTTCCTTTCCTCTCTAAAGATAAATAAATAAAATCTTAAAAAAAAGAAATTCTTTTTATTCTTGCAAAGATGTGACCCTGCAAGGTATCAAGACTTCCTATTAATCTGTGGTGATCACAGCTTCTGGTACTTGGGAAGACATAACTGTATTGACCAACAGAGCAGAATACAGGCCAGAGAGAAACAAACCAATGAATGCAACTGGAATGCACGACAGAATTTGCACTGCAGCTATATAGGCAAAGGGGAACTATTCACAAACTGAGTATGGGACAAGTGGTTACCCATACATTTAGACTAAAATTAGCCTGACCTCCCACCATATGCAAACTATCAACTAGTCTTGATTTTGAAAGGCAAAATGTTAAAGGAAGCAATAGATGAAAATATCTTTCTAACAACTGAAACTTCTTTACCAAGACACAAAATAGCATGAATAATTTTTCTAAAAGAACATAAGTTTGACTATATTAAAGTTAAAAGTGTATGCTCATCACAAAAACCATGAAGAAATTGAAAATACAGCAACAAATTGGCAGAATATATGTGTCATATAATTGTTTTGTGGGATTACTTTTTTCACATTTTTTATTGTTCAAGTATGGATTTCTTATTTAGTATATTAAAAATTTCTTTTATATATGCCATTAATAAAACTAAAACAAATCACCATCCTTTTAAAATTATGCATTTGTGACCAATAATGATTAGTTCTGTGTGTCACATTGAGAAAAAGGTAGTATACAAAAAGTTGCACATATCTCTGAGAGTTGAACATTTAAAAGTAACACTTTCAATTTGTTTAGCCATATTTTTCATAGCTTCTTGAGATAAGCACCATGCTGCACCTCTTCTCAAGCAGTACTGAGAGGGGAAATGGCCCAGTTATTGCTTCAGGTTCTCCCTTTTTGGAGGCCTGGGAAGCTCTGCAATCTGCAGGACTTAACTTTGGAACTCAGGGAGGACTCAGCTCTCTGTATAGTTGAGAGAGTACACCTATCTTGACCTCATTTTAGGCTCATGCTTTTTTGAACTGAACATGCCTATTTACGTGCTGTGATATTCATTAAATGACCTGTCTAGATGAGGATGGCTCAATATTATGCCTAGCAATAGAACTGTGAATACTGCAACATCTAAAATATAAAGTTTACAACTTTAAGTATGAGCATCACTAACAATGGCAACTTGGGGTGATTATATATTTCTAAAATAATTTCCAATTATGTAAATCACTAACAGTGATTTTTCCACAATATGCATATTCTGCTTTATACTTAGTGGTTAGTAATTATTATTAAAAGTGCAAAATAGCCTTTCTACTTCCAAATTTCATATATTTGTCTTGATTTCCATGTACATATATTTGTAACTTGTAACTTGTCATTTGTAATTTGCAGATTGCTAAGTATATAAATGGGAACAGTATAAATTGATCAACTCATATGAAATTTAGTCATTGGACATACCGAAAAAAATTGTAGGTAGATATGCTGATGCCATACTGGTGTACAATCAATTGATCTAGGCTGTTTTCATATTCTGGCAAATAAAAATTATTTCTAAATATTGTGAATAGTTCAAACTACAGGATAAAGAAAACAGCAAAAACATATAAAAATTAACATGGATAAGTAAATAGTATTAAATAAAGAGACATTTACTTACTTAAATAAAGGTAATTGTTTAACTAATATTCATTGCTCTTACCACCCTGTAGTTTACAAAGGGTATCCATGCACCAGTACCTTAACAGAAAAGTTTAAATCCCAAGATCTGCCTCTAGAGCTCTCTCATGGAAATGCCTTACTTTCTTTGTCCCAATCCTGGGCCTTTTGAACACTGCGTAAACAATCCATTCACCCCCTAATGAAATTTCTGGCTCACTATTAATGTGGTACTTCACCTAGTACTTAATGCTTTTTCCTCTCAATCCATTATTTTGTTCAAGTGCAATCCTGCCTTTTCAATGTCTTTATGTGCTCCTTGCTTTCAGGGTGGCATATCAGGAATAACAACTCACACATCAACCCTTGTGAAGTAAATTCTGGAATGTCACATAATACAATCGGTCTCCTGCCTTGCTGATATAATACCTTAAAAACAACTCATTTATATTGCATGTCTTTCAGACAGAAAGTCCCATGCAAGCTATCTATGCTTCCACAAAAGCAATATCTGGAAATGTAATACTTCAAATCTGAGTTTTATTTAGATATTCTACTTGAAATAAATGAAATTCCAAATACAATCATATAAAACCATATACAATGTTGCAAGGTAATGCCTGTTTCTATACATTAATGATTACTTTGATAAAAGATATTTAACATTAATTATTCTTAAAATAACTTTTAAGATTTGTAATAATACATGAATAAAGCCATACGAAAGCTAATAGATGTAAAACATTTATTGGAGACTCATTTGCTTGGGTTTGTAAATTATACTTGCTTTCATCTGTGAAGCATATATCAAAGGTCTGATTAAGAATCCATGAAGGAATGCCGATGCTTTAATGAGGTATTCATCAACAAGAGTCATCACAAAATATGTTAAATAAGACCCTGATATAAAGCATAGAGATACTACAGTAAAATTACTGTTACTATCATGAAAGGCCGACAAGAAACTTATCTGGTTGTTTCTCCATTGCTTAAGAAGCTATGGATGCCAAGTCTCATTACTGACATAGTACACGCCAGACACTGCTCTAACTGCTTACAGGTATCAACTCACAGCACTCCTAAGAAGTGTAAATATAATGCTCATTTGCCAGATGAGGAATTCAAGGCACACAGAGTTTAAAACTTGACATAGAGCTACTAAGGAACAAAGCTGGATTTCATACTCAGATATTTATCTTCATTGCCTATACTTAACCTTTCATGCCAAACTGAAATAACTTTCCTGTTTGATATTTGTCCAAATAATCTCCTTAGCCCCAAATTTCTATTGTCATGTCAATATCAGCTATTCAATATGTTAGGTAGATAAGGTGAAAAATTCTAGTTGTCCCATGGAACTTAAATTTATCCTAAAGGTCATATATTATAAAACATTCTACATTTCTTATTTTCATATACATGTACACAATTAAACCTTATATATACATAGACAGATGAATAGATGAGACAAAGTGATGAGTATGTACAGGGTATTGTACTAAGAACTTGACCTAAGCCAGTCCAATATTTTTAAAGAAATTATACAAGGAGGTAAAGTAATAAAAAAATCTTATAATTGTAGTACTGATTTTTGCATCCATAGTAGGTGGCCAAATAAACATCTATCAATGTAAATTGAATTCAAACTGAAGAAATATATATGGTATATTAAAGCAATGCTTCTGAATAACTTTCACAATATTTTCTACTTAACACAGAACATTAAACATTCTATAGAAATTGGAATTATGGTTTAAATTGCCCATTTTATGCAAAAACCTATATTCTGGGGTTGAATTCACTTCTATTGAAAGATGTGTGCATTTTATCCTGATGATTAGCACACACTTGAGCCTTAGCATTGTATGCTTCACATTGCATGTACCTTAAATTGAGAAATTCTTCATCAGTGGTGAAAGCTCACTCTCCATTTATGGCTACACATCTTTCTATTGATACCTATCTTCAAATTTTTAGCAGTAATTAGGATGATTGCTGTTGAGCTTTCAAATCATTTTTAATAGACTTTCTTGAATCAAATGAAGAAAACATCTCTAACTTCTTGATCTTCAAGCAAAAATATTTACTCAAGAATAAATAACATTTGTCAAGTTCTATTTTGTGCGTTGGAGATAGAGCACTGGACAAAACAGACCAAGAAATCTTGCTCTCTTGAAGCTTGTATTTTAGAGAAGTGAGAAAGACCTTGTGTGTGTGTGTGCCTGTGTGTGTGAGTTAAACATAGAATTTGTCAGATGGTCCTAAGTGCAGTAGAATATAAAGCTGTTAAGGAGATCAGGTGATGTTAAAATGTGTCAGGAGGGCTGTCTGGAAAAGGCTGACAGAGCATATTTTGAACGAGGCTCCGAAGTATTTGGTGCAGTAGAAATCCAAATAGATAACAAAATATTACACGAACAAACAGCAAGTACAAAGTGCCCAATGAATAAACAGTTGAGCTATGCTCCTGCCACACCAAAGAGACAGGTGTGAGCTGAACACAGGGAGGTACAGGAGGCCTCATAGGTCATTGCCAGGATTCTGGTTTTCTTTAAGTGAAGTGGGAACATTTGGAGAGCTTGAACCATGGTATTACGTGTTCTGACTTACATTTTATAAGAAAAATGATGGCTGCAATGTTGAAAATAAACTGAACACAGTTTAAATGGGGTGACAACTTAGTTACAGGTTGGTTTTTGGACTATTCTTGAAACATAAATAATAGTTTGAGAAATACAGGATGGGGCAAATATAGGTTTACAGTTATAAGGGGAAGAGTTTATCTTATATTGTTATTCATTAATTGTTGTGTTATTTTCTATAACAACAACTGTAAACCTACTTTTGCCCCACCCTGTAACGTTTTTGTTTGCAAAATGCAAAGTTCTTATTATCTGTGGGACGCCATTAGAAATTTACCATAACTAGTATCTTTCAGTAATTAGATGAAAATAATCTTTGAAAATAAACTCTCTCAAAGGTATGTATTCATTTTCACAGTGGAAGTATTCTTACTTCTGTTAATTTTACTTACAATTATTTTATAATATGATTAAAACTAAAATGTTTTCTTAGCATTTAAGTTGTCAACTCATTCATTTTTATACTTTTGTTTTGCTCACCATTAGCTTGTGGTTCTTAGCCTGTAATTGTAATCTCTTCCCTAAGAGAATTTACAAATGTTTGCTAAGATAACTTATAATATGTCTTTAAGTATATTATCAAATGATATAATGAGATAGATTGGAAAAATAATTACTTTCTAAACACACAGAATACAATCTTCATCTTTACACTTCAGTGAACCCTACTAACTGGTGGACAATCTGTTCATTAAGGTCATCGTCCTGATTTATATTGACTCTGAGACACCGTGCAGAAATTCTCATGGCTGGTTAATATAGCTGAAATTAACAGATTGACTCTGCCTTGCCCTATTCATTTCCCATGAAGAGATTCAGTTTAAAGGTGCATAGCTTATGCTTCTTCATTTCACAGGGATGAAAGGTAGATCATCACCTAAATTTGATGCAATTTATCCTCACTTTAACTCACTGAAAATAATTAGTTCATTTTCTTCTTCATAATAACTGTAAGTCTATAACCATTTAAACTATTTCAATAAAAATAATCCAAAAATATCCATGGCAATTATACACATATTGTAAGCAATGAAGGTGGGCACAGATTTTCCCACAAGCATTCCCAGAGGTAAAGGCTCTCTGTTAGCAACAAATCCTTTTGGATAATTTCTTCATTCATATTTTCATATCCCTGAACATAAAGCAAGTGACTGTGAAGAAAAAAAATTCCATATCCTAATAAAGAGTTGATTTATTTTTAACTGTTTCATGGTATACATTAATTTGATCAGAAAGCTACATTTAAAGGCCAGTGGCTATGCAGCTAAGACCACAGTGCACGAGAGAAGATAAGCCTTATCCTGGTTTGAAGGGCACGAGGCTTGTTGCAAGAGCCCTTCTGACAAGAGTTACACTCCCATTCTTCCTTTAAAGTGAGGTATAACTATGTGATTTTCTTTGACTGATGAAACACGGGTAGGAGTGCTGTGAGTTCCCCCTTGTCAGTAGCTTGAGAACTTCTGCTTCAGCAGCCCCTCCTACTGGGATAAGAGAGGAAGCATGAAAACACATGTTGAAGTCTCAGGGTCTCAGGAGCCTGGATCCCTGAATGGCCAAAATAAACAAATGTGTCTTCCAACCCTCACTGAGCCATCTGACTTAAATAATACATAAACCTCCATTGAGTTAAGCCACTGAGATTTGAGAGGTTGTTAATAGATTTGGTGGTTGTGCAGTAGTAACTGTACAGACATAGCAAGTAACTGTATCATTTACTAAAGGAAGCACAAAGTAATAAGACTAGAGAAAGTAGCTATATTAAAATGTGAAAATATGATAAATTGCCCCTAAGACAGGATACTATGAGGTCAAGGGGGGTTCTAGAGAATTGTGGGTTTTATCTGATGGAACTTTATACTATATTGCCATATCTCCTTATATCCATATTTCTTAGAGAATATGCTAGAATAAAATAAAAAATGGTTGAAAGTCTACTATAGCTACTGTTAAAATCTTATAGATAAAACATGTTTTTTTAATGTTTGAAATGTGATATGTAATAGGGTTTACCCCTGAGAAACAAGTAAGAAGATTTGGTCAAAGTGTATTAGTAGTTTCCAGAAAGCCTTTTTCCCAATAGGAACCTACTATTTTACTACCATAGCTCTAGTAATAGTTACAGGACAAATCTTTTTACAATGCTTCCTGTATGTGACACCCTGCTCTAAGCCCTTTACTTGTGTTAAGTGTTTAATCCTTACAAATGGTACCCTAGGGGTCGGTCACTATTGTTATGCCAATTTGAGAGATTTTAGGAAACTGAGGCATAAACAGTTTAAGTAGTTTTTCAGTGTTATACAGGTAGTAATTGACAGAACTGAGATTTAAACCCAAGCATTTTAGTTCCAGAGTCAGTGCTTTTAAAAACTATAATCTACTGCTGCTCAGTAAGGATTAGCAGTTAATTTCTTTCCATGCATTAAATAAATAACCAGTTCTTATATAAAATCCAGGGTTTTGCAGAAGATTAAGCCAGATAGAGGGGAATGACAGACTGAATTTTATGTAATCCATGTATCTGGTCCCTGACTGAATTTGTCTGTATTTGTCAAGAAATCGGGACAGCAGACATGGATCAGTCGTCATGAGTTCTATGGAATATTTCAGAGGCAGCCAGGGTACTCTCAAGAGCAGTCAAACAACGCTCTGCCTTCTACACCCATAAGCCGTGAGAGTAGCTAATTTAGAAAAAGTCTAAAATTTGCTAATTAAAAGAAAGACCGTGATTCCTGCCAGGTTAAAAACAAGTTGTGATGTTCTGCCAAACATCTAAGAAGCAGCAGCAACTCTAAAGGGACTGCTTGGTTCGAAGTCCGAACCATCTAAATAACTTTCTATTCAATGGGTATGTGAATTTTAGCAAATTATTTAACTCTTAAGCCACTAATACTTCAAGATACTATTAAAGCTACCTCAGGATCAATGCAGAATTAACTGAGATAATGTTTTCAAAGCACTCGGAACAGTTTCAGACATTTATTTAGCTATGACAGCTTTATAAGGAAGGACAGAATTTAACAATGCTTGAGAATACAGCTGTGTTTTAAATGCTTATTCTAATATGTACCACCAATTTATATATTTAGGTTGCTTTATGCATTTTATTTGCCATGTAACTTCCATTTGCCATAAAATTTTAACCTCCTCTTGACTTACTGATCATATGGTGAAGTACTACATTTGCCCTGCCCTTGGAACCTTCATAGAAAAAGTCAGTTTACTCATATAGAATTTCAATTGTACTGACTTGTATTAACATCAGCTATAAAATTTCTAGTTTTTACATCTCAGAGATTAGTGAATCCCAGTTGCACTGGATAAGGATATTGTGCTTAAATTGCAGCACAAAAATATTTACAATTATTTGTATACAATCTTCTGCATGTAAATTGTGGAACTATTATGTAATTTTATGCATAAGCACACAAAACCTGGTAGACTGGGGGACATTAAGACAATATGCGTAGATTTCTGAAGACTGAGCACACATATTTAATCTGATGGTATTCTATTTCCTGATTCTTAGCTATACTGATGGGTTATGGCATCTCATCACTGGGCAATTACATATTTGGGACCACATGCTCAGAGCCCTTCCTAGCCACTGGTCTTGAACTGCAGATTGGACCTAAACCCATCATCTCTTCTGTGCAGTCCCATTTCACTGTTTTCTTTCACCTCCAGATAGCTGCCCACTGCTGTCTTGTACTTTCTACATTCCTTCGATCACTCCACAAGTGAGATGTTTCTCCTTCCTCATAAGGTAACAAACATATCCTTGGAAAAAAAATTACATGTAGTACTGAGCTCCCAACTTGTCATCTCTCATTTTGTTGAAATTGACACATCTATAAAAATGGGCACAATTCCTAGTTTGTTAACATTGGATGTCACAGCTCAACTTACATTTTTAATTCTATTGACTAATAATGAGTTGTTGTTGTTTTTTTCATATTCTCCTTAAGTTCTGATAGCTTTTCTACATGGCAATCAATATCTCTTATAAATAAAATATCTACATCATAAAAAATATATGATCGGAACTACAAAGGAAAACTTGCAGTGTTAAAACCAAAATAAATCAAAAGTTTATCAGGTGTATAAGCTGATAAATCACAAGTACTCTGAGACAAGAAGTCAGCATATGCCGACTATAAAGCAATGTCATTATGAACAGATAAATAATGACCAATACAAAGAAACAATGCAAAAGCCTAAATATGACATCGAAATAAAACTCCTCATACAGTTGAATTATCTTGCCTCTATTAGTGCACTGGAAGCTATGATTTGGGATAATTACAGAAAAAAGAAAGGATTTTGTTCTCGTGACAGAAGAAAATATATGGGGGTGTGCATGTCTCAGTTTTTTATGATTAAAATGTATATGCAGAGATGGTAACCATCATTACTCATCTAGAGTGATGCTTTAACTTTTGTTTAAATTGGTTATAGGCCTCTTAAAGGAATACAATTTTTAAAGAACAACAGGAGTACCAATGTTATTTCAGAAGGGCTAGCAGCAGGGCTGGTTCTATGTACTGTGCTTGTACCTCATATTCCAACCACACAGATAATTGCCCAACACAACTGGACACCACAGGAGATGTGGTGGCTTCCTTTCACTGAACTCAACATGCAGAACTCAAATCTGGCCTGTTACTTTCACTTTCCCTGCCATTTTTCAATTTCCCCTTAGCTTCTGAATGCAGATTATGGGAACAGCACCTAGCCAGACTATAAATGCATTAAAAACTATAGGTTACTATTTGTTTTCTTTACTTTGACAAAGCAAGTAAAGCCTAGAAAATATAAATGCATTACTCAAAGTGATGTGAGTGAATTCTAGTACCCAGGTATTACAGAATATAATACCCTTAATTAGGACAAAATAGTTTTTGGTATTTACAATTTATTTTCATACATTGTATTTACCAGTTGCTACTGACAACCCCATTTTTTGTCTTTAGGATTGAAATTATTGGTACGGTGACATAAGCCAATAACTACAAGCATAAATTACATCCCATGTAATGTTAAAAATGCATTGAAAAAAATAAAAATAACTTCTTAGATATTAAAATTTAGTTTCATTTGATATGTTTGCCTAATAATCTATGGGCTATAAATCCATAACCACAAATGTCCAACTAATTTTAAAAATGAAGTGTCGCCCTGGCTGGTGTAGCTCAGTGGATTGAGCTCAGGCCTGTGAACCACATGACTGCAGTTCGATTCCCAGTCAGGGCACGTGCCTGGGTTGCAGGCCAGTTCCCAGCAGGGGACTCACGAGAGGCAACCATACATTGATACTTCTCTCCTTCTCTCCTTCCCTTCCCCTCTAAAGATAAATAAATAAAATCTCTAAAAAAAATGAAGTGTCAATCATTCAATAATATCATAAACAAATAAACAAAACCCCTAAAGGAAACCAAGGAGTCTCGCCTGTTATGTTCTTAAGACTTTGAATGTTCTGTGTCATTTCCACGTCAGAGCACCTTTCTCACTCTGAAGTTTTATTCATAACCCACTACTGGGAATACAGTATAATGAATAAAATATAAAAATATATTTCATACCACTGTAGATAAATTGTATTGGGGCAGTTTTCCCTGCCAGGGACAGAAAGCAATAGAAAGAACAGCTGAAAACAGTATCATGATTCACTGAAAAATTCTGGCTCTACCTTCTGAATTACCAAAGTCCACTTCATCGTAGAAATTATGAAAATGAATTCACACTGCTCTTTTTGATAAGGTAGAGGACAACATAGAAAACATCTTATCTCTTAAATCTATTTATAAAAATGCATATTCATACAAAAGAAAAAACTTTTAAATGTATACCTCAGGACTAAACACTAATAAATGCGTATTTAAGTATTCTACAACAAAAAATTTAAAAATTTTTTATTTTATTTTTTAATCCTCCCCTAAGTATTCTACAACAAAAAATTTAAAAATTTTTTATTTTATTTTTTAATCCTCCCCTAAGAATATGTTAATTGATTTAAAGAGAGAGGAGAGGAAAGAGAGAGGGAGAAACACAAATGTCACAAAGAAGCATCAACTGGGTGCTACCTGCACGTACCCCAACCTGGGGTCAAGCCCCCATTTTTTGATGAACAGGAAAACACAAAAAAACTAAGCCACCTGTCCAGAGCAATAAAATTAAAATATTTAATATATACATTATTTTAAGATATTCATTAACATATTAATTTTTAAAAATTGTACAGTAGAGATTCAGCCAAATTATTTTTGATATTCTAAAAATATGCCAGATATCTTCCAACTTAAAAATTATAAGGTTTAATATTGTAATAATATATTATTATTATTCTAATAATATATTTGACAATAAAATAATATCTTTGAAAAATAATAATAACTGAGTAAAAGATGCAAATTTTCATAAGATAGAGTTTTCTTATAATTGTTTAATTTAAATATAACTAAATTTTCTCAGTTTTAGAAATTAAGAATCCTCAATTGTTCATTAACTTCATTGATTTAATTGGTATCTTAATGATGTGTTGTACCCTCAGGAAAAAAGAATCAAAACAATTCCAAAGCTATCCTGGGTAGATTAGATTAATTATTTATACTTCCAATGTTATGATACCCCAATATAATTCACAGCTGGGCTATGAAAGCAATTGAGGTTTTTATATCTTTTTATTAATTGTGTTAATTGTGGAAAGTATCTTATATGCATAATTTGTTAAATAAAAAAGATGTGGCGTATTACAATAGCAATGCATTGATAATGCTGCTACAATAAAAACTGAAATTCATACCATATATATGAAAAAGAGTGCCAAAATGTGGTAAATTCAGAATGTGTTTTTATATGTTTATAAATTCTATTTTAAAACAAACAGTGGGCTCAAAGTGTATAAATATAAAATTGTATTTTTGTGGTAATTATTCACCTAAATGCTTGTTGAAAATTAGTTGGCTTGTTTTCTTAAAGTTAGTTGCATTCATAAATAATATGCTTCATAAAATTTTCTTTAACTTGAAGACACATTATGAGGTGAAATATATCTAAATTTCAAGCATCAGTTCCAGCTGTTAATTTTTAAAAAGCAAAAAAAGACACTACAGTGGATCTAATAGTATTGGAAAAGGAGAAATAATGCATTTACTGCTTTCAGAAACATTGTTTTAAATTTAAGTGTATTTACCCAGAAAGGCTTCCATATCATGAAGAATAACATATTGAGAGTTCCAGCCAAGATGTACACATAGGTAGATATACTTTGCCTCTTCACATACCAAAAGAAGAAAAAAAAATTCATAAAAATAAAACAATAACTAGAACCACCAGAAAGCTGAACTATACGGAAGTCCAACAACAAAGGTGTTAAAGAAGAAACATTCATCCAGACAGGTAGGAAAAGCAGAAACAGGTAACCTTGGTGAAGAGGATGAGTGACCAGGCAGCAGCTGGTGGACAGGAAGGGTGAGGCTGCAACTGGTGGGCTGGGAGGTCCTACATTCACTTGTGGATAAACTGGGAGGAACAACTAGGGAGTGAGACAGTCCGTGCAATCCAGGGTTTCAGTGCAGGCAAAATAAAGCCTCAGAACCTCTGTCTATAAAAACCCATGGAGGTTGTGGTGGCAGGAGAAATTTCCAGTCTCTTGAAAACAGGGCAAAAGCTAAGCAACTAGCATTGTTCCCTCTCTGACCCCTTCCCCACATACAATACTAGCATGTGGTAAAGTGGGTTGCCCCACCCTGGCAGTACCTAAGGCTCTGCCCCTTACAACTTAACAGGTGCACCAAGACAAAGATATGTGGCCCAAATAAAAGAACAGATCAAAACTCCAGCAAAAGAACTAAGCAATGAGGAGATAGCCAAACTATCAGATGCAGAGTTCAAAACACTGGTAATCAGGATGCTCACAAAAATGGTTGAGGATGGTCACAAAAAAAAGAAGGAAGTGAAGGCTATACAAAGTGAAATAAAGAAAAATATACAGAGAACAAATAGTGAAAGGGAGGAAACCGGAACTCAGACCAATGATTTGAAACAGCAGGAAGAAATAAACATTCAACAGGAACAGAATGAAGAGATAAGAAGTCAAAGAAATGAGAAAAGTTTATCAACCTCTGGAACAACTTTAAACATTCCAACATCTGAATCATAGGGATGCCAGAAGGAGAAAAGAAAGAGCAAGAAATTGAAAACTCATTCAAAAAAAGAATGAAAGAGAACTTTCATTCTTCAATGGAATTTGGCAAAGGAAATAGACATACAAGTCCTATAAGATCAGATATTACTGAATAAATTGGACTTAAAGGGGAACACACCAAAACACATCATAATTAAATTGCCAAAGGTTAAAGATAAGGAGAGAATCTTAAAAACAGCAAAAGAAAAGGAGACTGTTACCTACAAAGGAGTTCCCATAAGACTATAAGCTGATTTCTCAAAAGAATCCTTGCAAGTAAGAAGAGGCTGGAAAGAAGTATTTAAAGTCATGAAAAGCAAGGGCTTACATCCAAGATAACTCTATCCAGCAAAGCTATCATTTAGAATGGAAAGGCAGATAAAGTGCTTCCCAGATAAAGTAAAGTTAAAGGGGTTCATAATCACCAAGCCCTTATTATATGAAACGTTACAGGGACTTATCTAAGAAAAAGAAATCAAAACTATGAACAGTAAAATAACAAACTCAGAACTATTGCCTGAACCTAAAAAACAAACTAAGCAAACAACTAGAACAGGGATAGAATCACAGAAATGGAGAGCTCTTGGAGTGTTATCAGTGGGGAGAGGGAGGGGCAGAATGGGGGAATAGGTACTGGGAATAAGAAGCAAAATCGGCAAGTACAAAATAGACAGGGAGCGATTAATAATAATACAGGAAATGGAGAAACCAAAGAACTTATACGTATGAACCATGGACAGGGACTAAGGGGGCAGAACGCTGGAAGAAATGGAAGTACCCCGGAGAGGGGCATAAAGGGTACAAAAAAGAATGGGACAACTGTAATCACATAATCCATAAAATATACTTTAAAAACATATTGAACGTACTGTTTTTTAAAGATTTTACCTATTTTTAGTCACTTTTTAATTTATTTTTAGTCACTTTCTGTGTTTTATTTTTTTGCAAGCAGCTAATAGTAGAAAATTGTTTTGTAAAATCTTATCCTAAGCCTAGTCATTTAAACTTATTGACACTAGTTCTTATCATCTCTAATGGGGTGATGGTATTCATCAATTTCTTTTTTTTAAGTTTTATTTATTTTTAGAGAGAGGGGAAGGAAAAGACAAAGAGCAGGAGAGGAACATCGATGTGTGATTGCCTCTGGCTCATCCTGTACTAGGGTCCTGGCCCACAACCCAAGCATGTGCCCCAGCTGGGAACTTAACCAGCTGGGAAGTTAACCAGCAACCCTTTGGTTTACAGGCCTGTGCTCAACCCACTGACCTATACCAGCTGGGGCCATCAATTTCTTATTATATGGATGAATACTATATGTGCTTTTGTTTGAAAAAGGATTTTGAAATTGTACAGCAATATACATTTGTAACACAGTAATATTTTTAAAATGTCTAAATTTATCTTTATATTACAGAATTGTATTATGGCAAAAGATGAGCAAATTTAAATAGTCCTCATTACATAATGTAATTACAGTTCATTGTAATAAACATTACAGAAGGAATAAATTCCAAAGGATTCTATAGTTGTAAATGCACTTGTTTTCGAGGTTTATATGATCAATAATGGATTTTAAAAAGTAGTTACGGGTCTTTGAGTTTGATGTTGACTTATCACCTAAAAAGTATATGGAATATTAATTTTATAATTCTATAAACTATATGAAAGATTACTGAGAACTTTTGCATTTTAAAATTGTTTTAAATTTCATAATGAATTTTTTTTCAGTTTGGTTCATAGGAATGGAATGGACATATTTAATCATATAAGCCATTGGTTATTTTGTATCTCTATATACATATTTTATTTGCTTAGAAATAAAAATTTTCTCCTCAGTTATTGCTTATACTGGCAAAAGTATTTAAATTAAAAATAATAACTTATTATGAATCAAATTAAGTCACGGGAATCATGCATTCTATTCAAGGAAATAAGAATTTTTTCTTATAACAATTTTCAAACTATAAGGTAGTAGCATAATAATACTGAAAGTACTGGAAGAGCATAGTTTGTTTTATTTGAAAACATGTAAATCCATATTATGGAGATGGCAAACACAGTATTATTACAAATAAGTAAAATCCTTAAATAGTTCAAATATTTTATTTTAAATAATGCTGCATTATAGTTATGACTAAAAATTTATTTATTTTATTTCAAATTCACTTTAAAATTCTATGTCAAATTTCCAGCTTGTCTCTTTATGAGAATTTATTGCCTGCATCTAGGAAGAATTTTATAAGGATATTCACTGCATTTTCAGAAAGTAAGAGATATTCTGATAAGAATTTTTTATTGAAGTTATAACAAAAGATTGAACAGATATTCAGTATTAAAGACGTGTAATCACAAAAAAAATGTGTTATAAGTATAAGCAGCTCATAGAAAAGCAACTTATCAATTGCTGTTAAGGCTGTTTCAATGGCAAACAATCTCATATAACATACCATATCAGCTACACTGAAAATTATTCAAAAACACCTCCTAAGTTTAGTTTCCTCCTAAGTGTGGTTACATATAAGCATTTTGCATTTATAGATAAAAGTTATCTGGATGGCACCTCTTTAATTAAGGCATAATTTATTATTGGATCTTTATAATTATAAAAGTAGTCTAATTCCTAAATGCTAATATATACTACTTGTTTATATGCAAAAGCACTTAAAAGGTAGGTTGTGGAGCTAAATTCACCCAAGGAAAACCCTCTGAGGGGTGATTTTGTAAATAGAATCTGTTATCTCAAGCCCAGACCAGTTCTTGCCTGCCAGGTGCCACTTAATTAAATCTCAGCTTATAAAAGTAAATATTCAACAAACCCCTCAATGCTTCCAAGAAACTGGTTCTCTATTAAACTACTGCATTTTATCCACAGACACAACCAGGAAAGTTCATTTTCAACAGATTCTACACGTTGAGTTAAAGGTTTTCTGAGCTGGTTATGGAAGCACTTTGCTCTTACTGTCAGTGATTAGGTACGACTGGGCCAAAGCCAAACTGCAAGGGAAAATTAAGTTTTGTCAAGTTGCTAGAAACTAGAGATCAACCTTCTTGACTAAAAAGACAAATATAACCTGACTGTGATTTACAATTATGTTCTTGAAAATGTATTAAGATTTTTAAAAATAGTCTAGTTTATCTATTGTCATTTCAGATAAACATATTCATCCTATTATTTCTAAGATGCAATAAAATCATATGGCAAGTATTTGTTTATATATGATAGAGCTTATACCATCTTCAAACTCTTTCCTATAGTAACTATCTATTGCTACTGTTAAACCTATTTATCTGATTATTCCATTTGTCCATACTGCCCAGGGATTTTTAATCAGGCTCATTGTTAATACTAAATTTTAGTTTTTTAAACACAATTCAATAGAATAGACATGTCTGTGGATGTATCTTTCAATCACACTAATTCAAAAATACATACAATTTGCCAAATAACAGATTAAATGTGAACCTTTTCATTAAATCATTTTAAAAAGAATCATTACTTTTCAAAATGGTTTTTATGGTATAAATAAAAGTGTAATGCTTTGGTAAGTTACTTATTTTCTCTGAATACTGAGACTATTAATGGTAATGTATGTAAGGTGACTACCATGGAGTCTGGTATACAGTAGTCAATCCACTGATTTATTTGTAAAATATGTATGAAAACATCTGTCCCTATTATCTCATAGAGATATTATGAGTCTACTTGAAAGATGTTTCAAAACTGGAAAGTGCTATACAAATTAATAAGATTTATCCTCTTTAAGTAGTTTAACATAGATCAGTGAATGATGAGAATGCATGAAACAATCTTTTCAATATGTCTTGTTTGCACATAATTTTAGCAATAAAGATATTCACATGTTCTCACATTCTTTTTATCTCTCCAGCTACCTATTTATCTTGCTTCCTCAAAGCTCAATAATTTCTGAGCATTGAGGACAATTTCAACTTGTCACTGAATGTAGCTATTACTATTTTTTATAATTTTGATGGTATAAAATTTATTTTAATATCTAAATTTAATTTTTACCATGCATTGTAAAAATCATTATTTTTATACATTAAAAATATATTACATGTAAGAGTTCACATAAATTGACTGACAAATTATTTAAAAATTGGTTAATAACTAACTTTCTATTGATACTGTATAGCAAATGAGAAGGTAAGTCTGCTTATGAAAACAATGGATTTCAAAAGTCCACAATTAATTTGAAACACCCTGAGATATTAGGACATAAGTAAATTATTTTCACCCACATTACTTCATATGACCAATTATTTTATACAGGGACATTTAATCACTTGATCTTGAAAACNATAAACATATTCATCCTATTATTTCTAAGATGCAATAAAATCATATGGCAAGTATTTGTTTATATATGATAGAGCTTATACCATCTTCAAACTCTTTCCTATAGTAACTATCTATTGCTACTGTTAAACCTATTTATCTGATTATTCCATTTGTCCATACTGCCCAGGGATTTTTAATCAGGCTCATTGTTAATACTAAATTTTAGTTTTTAAACACAATTCAATAGAATAGACATGTCTGTGGATGTATCTTTCAATCACACTAATTCAAAAATACATACAATTTGATGAACTTTGTAGAACTACTACATAATAAATCACTACGTTGTATCTAACTTCATCAATTTTACATTGAATAAATTTACGTGTTACTTCGGAACTGGCCTTAATTCAAACTTTGGAGATTCTGCTAAAAACATTGGTTGAAGACTTCATTGGTTCTATATTTGTAAATTTTCCTAGGCTTAGACAATTTATCTTTGTGACAATTAGATTTCTTTTTTTAACAATAGGAAAGCTAAAGTAAAAGTATAGAGAAAACAATCCTATGTAGCAGTTTAAAATAATGGGTTTGACAGTGGGAGGCAGGGTGGCTGGGGTAAGGAGCGTGGTGGGGTGAAAATGGAGACAAATGTATGTGAATAACAATTAAAAAAACAATTAAAAAATATTTGGCAATTAGAATTCAGAAAATATTGGAGATTACTCTGTGCTGGCGACTATAGTTCATTATGGGAAAATATTTTGTAGTTGGTGAATTGGCTTAATTTTCTTAAATTAATTCTAGCATCAATATATGTAACAATTAGTCTCACTAAGAAATATGTATAAAGGGTTTGTTAAACCAGAAGAGAATGTGCAATATTCATATGATACCTACATAATGGATAAATTTCCACATGTAAAATATAAAAATTGGTCATGAATGCTCAAAAATATATAAAATAAATAAAATAAACTTTGTTTTAAATACCTTGGTTAGGAGAAATACATCAAAAATATTTTTCTAACAGTGCAGTATTTTAAATGGGGAATAAATCCCCCTTTGGAGATCTTAAAAGCTCACTAAAACACAACTGCAGAAATTCCACTTGGAGTGGCATATGAAATAAACGGACTGTTTTCTCCACAGATCCTAGAAGAAGGAGGTGCAGCACACCACACATAAACTTAATTATATATGTTTAATAAAATATATTAAAAACCAATGATAATTGTTTTATAACCTCTTAAACTCTTTCCAGAATTGAATACGCTATTGCAGTGTTAATAAAAATAATAATCTTACTATGTTTGCATGCCTGCATGAAACTTTAACCAGAGTATGACACATCATCTTCAGTGTCTTATACTAGTTATTGCCTAAAAGCTAGTAGAAAGGGTAAGAGTGGGCACATTCAACTGTAAATAATTAAAATAATAATAACTTGTTTCCAATGTTCAATTGACTTGATACGAGTGCACTGTCTTGGTAGTTCATTCCCTTTCAGGCCATTTCCTATCTGTTGTTCTCATCAGACCATGATGATCCTGTCTGAAGACATCTACACTTACAAAACTGTTAGTGTGAAACTCCAGTCTCAGCGGAGCTAGTCCCTGAATAAATCAGCTATTTAATTCACATAATGTTACAGATGAGAATAAATTAACTTCAAAGGTATTTTCTAATGGCTAACTTAAGGTAACATATCAATTCTCATCCCTTTCCTATTCAGACCATACCAAGCTACATTCTGATATCTGGATTAAAGAATTAGAAATCAGCAACAAAATATTCCTCCATAAAGCTCCTGGTAAAGAATGATTTGTTATGGGTAAAAAAAATAAAATGAAATACAAGCGGTATGTAGTTAAGAGGGCCAATCAGTATTAAATGAGAGTACAAAAGAAATTTAAAGGTTATGGAATAAACAAGATCTTGGGCTATACTAAAAAGGACCACCATTTCCAAGAACAACACGGGAAAAGGCCCTATTCTCAGGTGCTGTGTTTAGCAACTCTAATTTAACCTTTCAGGGGCCCAATTATTGAAATGGAGTCCTGGCCAAGTGCCCTATTGCAATACACATCACTGGCGCATGCATACATACATTTTTGCACGTCAATAAGAAAATTAACACCTGTGCTAAGAAGGAAAAGTAAATTAGAGCTGGAAGCACTTGTAAAATGAGGAACGCCATTTCTGCTTGTAGGTAAATTCATTTTTAACTCTCAATATCTGGTACATATTTAGGGGTCTAACCCCCAACTTGACTCACAACAAAGTAAGAAGAGAAATTCACTGGTATTTGTGACCTCTATGTGATCTTAATACTTTTCACCTCTGACAAGTCATGAGGTTTATCAGACTTAATCTAAGGCCTTTGTGACACAAATTAAACTTAACCTGCTTCATATCCTATTATCTTTCACCACTAAGCTTGTTAGAGGTATTAAACTATGTAGATATTTTAAGAAACACCATTAAATATTTAGGTCACATTGATGAATCTAGAATCATTCATACATTTTTAAACCAATAATTAAATATAATTTCTGGAACTTCTAATAATTATCTTCTTTGTATAAATGAACCTGTATAAGTGAACTTTCTCCTATGTTGTAGGGTGAAGGAAGAAAAAATATGAAATAGAAAATATGGTATTATAAATGGCTCATGTTCCTGGTCCAGATGAACTGTCAAAAAGCATCTTACTTGGTATCAGAAGATCTGGAGTCTAGTTTTAGCTTTGTTATTCACACATCTGTGAAGAACTGAGGCAGATTTTTTTAAATTTAAAATTCACTTGCATTATTAATCACTAAGAATAATATAAATTAACACTGTTCAACAGAACTTTCGGCAATGATGGAAATGTTGTGTCTTTGGTAACAAATCCCCACATGTGGTTCCTGAGGATGTAAATTATGTCTAGTGTGTTTGAAAAATCAAATTTTAATGCAATTTACTTTAAATAATTAATTATACATTTAAATAGCAAAAAGCAGCTAGTAGATAGAAATGAAAATACTGATAGTATTTGACCACATCTATAAAAGCAAAAAAAAAATCATGGATAGTTATATAAATGTAGAAGTCATAAGTTAAGTCTTTAAAAATAAGCATGTTTCTTACTTAGGAATGTCCCTCCAAAAATGTATGACCTGAATTAATCCTTCAATGTATAAGGATCCTAGGCTAAATGAAAAATCAGACAAAAGGATTCATTTGCAAAGGGAAATATGAGTTAAATGAAAGGAATATTTAAACATATCTCAATTTTCTACAGGTAGAATTATAGCGTTGAATGCACACAGAATTCATTTGAAAACTGAGCTGGCTCAGAATCCTCCTTCGAAGTCAATATTATCATATACAGTGGGGAGCCAATCATGTGATATTAGTCTGTAGTTGGGGTTGAAATTTGGCCCTTGAGCCATTTGCAAGAGCACACTTTTCAAGAACTCCATACAGTCCAAAAAGTGACTTTACTAAGAACATGTAGTTTTAGAATTCATATGGTATGATAAAGACCACAATTCTAGCAAAATTAACTTAGCTTCTATTGAAAAAAGAATCCCCTAGTAGATCTACTCCATTAAAGCATACTATTATTCAGAGAAAGCTTCATAAATATATATATTTTAATACACATTTTCTACACATTAGGAAAACAAATCTAATTTTCCCTGTTTCGTTGTGCTTAGAAAATGGATTTTCCATGCTAAATGACAATATTAATATTTTTAACTAGTTAAAGGTTAACAATTCTTATAACTTAGATATCATCATGGATAAAATTGTCCTTAAAATAATGTTACCTGAATCTTTTATTTTTTAATTATTTTATTATTGTTTATTTTACTACAGTTGTCCCAATTTTTTCCTGTTTGCCTTCCTCCACCCTGTATGCTTCCCTGCTCCCACAGTCCATCCCCACTCCATTATTCATATCCATGGGTCATTCATAGATGTCCTTGGTTAAGTTTATTCCTAGGTTTTTTTTTTTTGGTGCTATAGTAAATAGGATTTTTTCTTAGTTTCTCTTTCTGATAGCTCATTGATGGTATACAAAAAATCTCCTTGATTTCTTAACATTAACTTTTTTGCCAAATTACTTATTGAGTAGTGTTTTGGTGGAGCCTATAAGGTTTTCTGTGTAGACTATCATGTCTGCAAATAATGACAGTCTTACTTCCTCTTTTCCAATTTGGATGCCTTTTATTTTTTCTTCTTGTCTGATTGTTGTGGCTACAACTTCCAGTACCATATAGAATAAGAGTGGTGAGAGCAGACAGCCTTGTCTTGTTCCTGATCTTAAGGGAAATGCTTTTAGTTTTTGAGCACTGAGCATGATGTTTGTAGTAGGTTTTTCATATATGGGCTTCATTATGCTAAGGTATGTTTCCTCTATTTGTACTTTGCTGAGCAGTTTGATCATAAATGGGTGCTGTACCTTATCAAATGCTTTTTCCACATCTATTGATGGGATCATGTGATTTTTGTCTTTCGTATTATTTATGTGAGGTATCCATTTATTGATTTGTGAATATTGTGCCATACTTGCATCCTTTGAATAAATCCACTTGATCACGGTACATGACCTTTTAAATATATTGCTGGATACAGTTTGTTAGTATTTCGTTTTCTTCTTTGATGTCATTGTTAACTCATTCATTGTTTCATAAGCTGTAATTCGGCCTCCATGTATCTGAATGTTTTTGAAATTTTTTCTCTTTAGCTTGGCTTCTAGTTTCAAGCCACTGTGATCCAAGAAGGTACCTGATATGACTTCAGTTTTCTTGAATTTGTTAAGGCTTGTTCTGTGTCCTACTATGTAGTCTGTCATTGAGAAGGATCCATGTATACTTGAAAAGAATGCTTATTTTGCTTCTTTGGGGTAAACTGTTCTATAAATATCAATTAAGTACATTTGATCTAGAGTATTATTCAATACAGCAGTACTTTTGTTGATTTTTGTTTGGAAGATCTATCCATTGTTGACAGTGAGGTGTTTAAATTCCCTTCAATGATTGTATTGCTGTCTATATCTTTTTTAATGTCCTCCAATATTTTCTTTATATATTTAGCTATACCTACATTAGGTGCATATGTTTATAAGAATTATATATCCTTCTTGGACTACTCCCTTAAGTATTATGAAGTAACCTCCATAACACAAAAGTGATTATGAGAGGAGAAAGGGGAAGAGAGCTACTACTTACAATTCATTGAAAAAGGAGAATGGGGAAGAGAAACAAAGAAAATGTAACAAAAATGATAAATGGAGAAAAGAAGGGATCAGTGGAGAGGAGAGGAGTAAAACAGGGGACTGAAAGAAAAATTAGAGCAGCAAAAATAAAAGGAAAAGAAAAAATGGATAAAAGTATAAATAAAATGGCTATGAAAAGGAAAAAAATAGCTAAGATAATGAAAAAGGAATGGCCTGGATTTGTCTCAGCACAGTTTAGATCTTCTTGTCTTCTGGTTTCTCCGTTTGTATACCACTGTAATGTCTGGGTCTGGTGTACACCAATGCCTGGTGTTGTCCACGTCTGGCCCTCAGCCACCTTTGCGAAGCTACAAATGGCCCACACTTTGTGGCTGATTCCTCTAGTCTTGGCTGCTTGGCTGTGCACATCTTGGCTGTGCAAAGATGCACATACCATTGGGCCAACCTGTTCTGAAAAGCTGACTTTTACAGTACTGGGTCCTGGGTGTGTCAGCAAATGTCCCAAGTCACCACAGGATCCCCCCCTGAGGACTCTGCCTGCTGACCTGCTGTAGGTCTCAGCCTACGTTCAGACCAGATGATTTCTGAGAGGGCTTCCAGTGGAAACAAGGGTCTGTGATCCCTGGATCTTTCCTGGCAGGCGTGTTTCAGACTTCAGGGAAGATGGAGGGTTTGTTCTTCTTCCCCCAAACCACTAGTCTGAGTATCCCTGGGATTATTTCTCTGTACCCAGAAGTGTGGGGCCCTTATTAGGGTTGCTGAGCCCAGATGTGGGGTCTGTTGAACACTGAAGTGTGGTTCTGTGGCTGTCCCATGAGAGGGGCATCCCAGCCTGTTTCCCAGCATAGTGTATGGATTGGCTGTGTCCTGCTGCCAGTCTCTGACAACCCCTGAGTCTGTTTATGCTGCTGTCTCAGCAAGAATTGAGATGCAGAATAGGAGAGAAGGCAAAAAACAAACAACAACAACAATAACAAAAAACAATAGAATACCAAGGCAGAGAAAACTTACAACAAAAAGGGGTAAAAGGATATGCTGAGTGGAGCGAATAGGTTTACAGAGGTTCTGGTGAGATTTCCACAGGGAGTATTATATCAAAGGGTAAGGTGATTTACTTCCTCCTGGGAGAGGCTAGCTCTTTGCAAGAAAGATTGTTGTTGTGGAACCCAGAAACATCAGGCCTGGGAAACTTCAGACCTGCTGCCCAAAGACTCTCTCCCCAGGGCCTCCCACTCCCGACTCTTCTCACCGGACTGCACCACCCTCCCTTCACTGAGACCCAAGGTGAGTAGCCATGCACATAAAATTTGTGGTTTGACCCTTTAAGGGAGGAAAAATAAAAGGTGGTGAGTTTGTCTCCCCCAGTTTTCATCTTGCCCCAAGGCAGACAGCCTGTTTATTGGTGGGAGCTTTCCCCCATCTGACTGACTAAGGGCTCAGCCCCCACCACGACCTTCTGTACCTTGAGAGAGCTTCTAGGTGTGGGTAGAATCCCCAGTCAGGGTACATATAGGAGGCCACCTATCCATGCTCCTTTCTCACACCCAAGCTTCTTCCCCTCTTTCCCAAATTAATAGATTCTATCTTGTATGCATTGCCTTCTCTCAGGTCTCATATCATCCAGATGGGGTTGGGGAAGGAAGGGATGACTCCAACGGCTATGTTATAATATGGGGCTGTGGCAGGGAGTGCTGGTGCCACTTCTCTCTAGTGAGTCAGACTCCGGTTCCCTCAGCTGAGTCAGGCTCCCACTGCTGGGCCACCATAGCTGTGCTGCTATGCTCCCAGGGTGGACTCTGCCACCAGTTTCCTCAGTCAAACTCTGCCCCATTCTCAATTCCCATGAATCCTGGGGTGAGGACATGACAGCTCCCTCCCCAGTAAGTTCTGCAATCCTGGACTCTGGCTCCCTATGACCCTGCCTGGCGTGGAGGGCACTGAGACAAATCTGGGTGCCCAGGTGTGAGCTCTCCAGAGGCGTCTTCACTGGTAGGATATTTTAAACTTCTCAAAATGGCTCCCACCCATCCCACCCAAAATCTGTACCACCAGAAGCACCAGGCTGGGGAGCAGCAGCTTCTCCATGGGGAAAGCCTGGGCCACACTTTCACATACACCTGCACAGTCACCACGTTTTTGCTCACTCACACATGCTCTCACTCACACTCAGATGGATTTTTGAGTTGAATGCTCTGTGGGTTAGCTGCAAGGCTGGTGCAGGGCTAGGAGCAAGTAGAGGGAGTTTTATCTCAGAACTCTCTGAGAATCTTATTCATTGCATAATGAAATCATAACATTCCTGACAGATACTCAGCATCAAAATAACATGCAGCGTGTGCTCATACTATATAGCTATTTGCATAATGAAATTAGTTTTTAAACTCTTGGTCCAGGTGCTTTTCCTTCATACTAGAAAAATAAATAAACTACTGGAATAACTGACAGCAACAAAATCCTCTATCCAAAAATACTACCAAATAGAAAAGATAAAGCAGCATATATAATAAAAATTTCGATAAAATCTACTCAGGTTTGTGTTCATTGAGTTTGTCTTAGAATGATGCAAACTTATAATAATATACCACAGTGTTTCATCATATTTGACATGTTATAAATTTAAACAAAAAAATTGACTGATAAGAACAATCATTGTTAATTTTCTGAACTATGTATGCCAGATACAGTCAATACAAAAATAGGTACTTTAATAACAGGAGTGAAAATAGTAGCATAAAGTATAGCATAACAACAACAACAAAAAGACCTAGGCTTAAAAAGAAATTAAAGGCAGTATATTTTTTAAAGATGCACATACCATTTGCAGAAGAAAATGTTTTCTTGTGTTAAAAAGTTTAAATGCAACTCCCGAGCTACCTATGATTCTCTTCCATAGCACTTACAAGCTTAAAATATATTCTATTGTTTCTTTATTATTTTTCCCCATACTAGAAATGAGAGATCTGGCCCTGTTTAGTTTATTGCTCTAGTCTCAGCTCCTAAATCAGATCCTCACACATAGTTAAGGGAAAATAAATATTTTTTGAATTATAAAAAATACTTGCCATTTACCCTAATTCTGCCTTTTACAATCTCAGGGAGAAACACTGCCTATACACTGTGGGAAGGGCTTTGTCTACAAACCCCCCCGCATCTGCTGCAGATGAGAATAAGTCTACCAAGATCTGATCTGCTTGGGGAGGAAAGGAGGCCAATCTCTCAAAGGAGAAGGGCCAGGAGCCTTTTCCTCAATGGACTTTTATTGGGTTTAATTTGCATAGAAATACAGGTAAAGCTCATCAGTCACTGTCAGGCAGTAAGAATCAAACAATAGATAACATTCAAAGAAATATGAGGGCTTATTTTGAGTCAGGGTCAGGTAGCTAAAGGGCCATAAAGCTTTGGGGAAACAAACTCATTTCATGCTTGGACCCTTATTTAAATTGAGGTATTGGAAAAGCAGGTTTCACAGGATTTTATGCATTCTTTCTTAGGCCTGACTGCCCTAGGGAACCCACCCTTGCCAGCACAGAGCCACACCTAGCTACAGCATTGTTTCAGGCTTAAGTCAGGTAGGAGATGAGGAAACTCTCTTCTGACAAAGTAAAAAAAAAAAAAAAAAAGGAGAGGGGGGCAAGGATCTATCACCCGCTTTTGCTATATTCTCCCAAATCCTTCCCTGGGGCCTCCCTGTAATCATGCCTGTTTTAGGTCATCATCCTGAGAAATCTTACCTGTGATTGGCTATCCAGTCATCTACCTGGGGCCAAGTAGGTTGAAGAGAAAAGGGGCAGAAGTAGCACCACTACCAGGAAGATAAGTTTTATCTCCTTAAGGCCTTATGGTCCCAAGGTCCATTACTCAGCCTTAGCTGTGAGGGGTTACAGTTTCTGAAACCAGGCAGGGTGTTTCCCAACAATACAACAATTTTTGAAACTCTTATCTAAAATGAAGCTATCCAAAAGCAGTGGATAAAATACTATACATATAAAATGTATAGTATTATATATTCAAAAGCTAATTAACACTATTTTATTTATATTTAAATAAAGCTATGGAAATGTATAAGTGCTATTACAGATTCGGAAATTGCTCAATTACTTTTCCTCTGCAATTATTAAGAAAATAAGGAATTAAAGATAAACAGATAAAGAAAATGTTATACAATTTTCTGAAAACAAAATAATAGCATTTTAACCTATGGGTTAGTTTTATACTTAAGGAAAAAAAAGAGTTTTAAATTTTTAGAAATTTAAAATAATTTTATTCTAAATTCATTTTTTATTTATTATAACTAGAACTAAATAAATTTACACTAAGTTTGTATGTGCTACGATTTTGATCCAAGATGCATATGCAATACCTAGAGTAATATTTTTCAATTATGAAAGTAATCTTATTTATTTTCATTATGCTTCAAATCAGGAAATAAACCAGTTTCAAAAACTGAATGAATTCACTAATTGTGTAATCTGAAATAAATATTTTCTCTGCATAAGTATATATTTGTTATATAACATTTTATAACCATCAAAATCAAGTATCAAACAAATGATGAAAATTAGGATATTGGTAAAACATAAAGAGATAAACCCATATGCAGAAGAATCTACTGCAGATTTCAGCTTCTCATTATTTTGAGCCTCTCAGAAATTAATTTTTTGTCTTAATGTTTTAAAAAATATCCTTACGCAGTGTATAATGTAAATATGTAAGTATGATATCATATCTCAACAACAAAAATATTTTTTAAAGGATGAAAATACAAATCTCTGATTACTTTATTTGGCTAGGGTATGTTTCCTTTTGAAACTTTTATAGCTCTTTGGAGAAATTATCTTTTAGAGATAGATAATTTAAAGAATCTAAGAAAGATAATCTAAAAGAACCTAAAATTTCTTTTAGAGAAATATTAAAATGCAAACCACATTTTTAAATGTAGTGTTTTTCTTTATTAATCAAATGCAGTGTTTTTTCCACTGAATTTTAAGTCTCCTAGGTAGGCAGCAGATAAGACACAGAAGCAGCAAAGCAAGGTGACTTAGAAATCCACAGAATCTAAGAGCATGCACATCTTCCTTTTCCTCTGAAATTCTTTTTTTTTTTTTTACTTTGTCACATCCGTTATGGTGTCAGCTGCATGAACTTTTTAAAATATGAAAACATATGAAATGTTACATTGTCATTTCTTCGTTAATGTAAATTGGTTCATTATGTTGCTTTCTTCCTAACTGGTGTTTGAGTTTTGCATCTCTGAGGAATATTTCATAACAAAATAAAATTTCAAGAACATTTTTGTACTCAACATGAATCTATAGATTTTGGGTATTCTTAAGATGCTCATTAATCAGGATGGACTTCACATTTCCCTCAGCTTGACTAGACTTTAGGACTGACCTCCTTTTTTTTTTTTAAAGCGTTTCCCTAGAAAACTTGAAATTTTAATTTCTTTCTTTGCCCCTTTGAGATATACATAAATCCTTTACAAATTCTCTTGTCTGATTTACTACCAAGAAATGTCTTTTCAAGGATCTGGGAGAGTCCTCTGTTGTCATCAAGGAAGATAGCACCCCAATCCCCATATCTCCCAGTCTCAGCTGGAGGGTAGAAGCCTAACTTCCACAGGCACCAATTAGGAAATACAGATGGCCTAAACCAGAGAAAAACATTGGCACACTGAGGAAGTAACTCCCTGTGCTCCACACATCTCATTGATCAACCTGCTCCCTAGTGTCCTCCAGTATTTTTTTTTTTAAGTACTATTTCAGCAGAGTTGAGCTCAGACTTACATCTGCCTTTTGTTTCCTATGGCAATAGTCTTGAATAAAAACCTTTGTTTACCTAACATTGCCCTGCCCAATTTTAACTTTGAAACAATCTATGTGAAATGTAATAACTAAACACAATTATCCCCTGTAATTTTGGTAACATGCTGTGATCACAGAACATCTGTGAGGCAATAGCCAGAAATGTCAAGAAAAACTAACTAAATAAATAAATATATACAAATGCATTTCTATGCACATGTATGCACATATTGTATACACACGCACACATAATTACATATCAAAAACTTGCTTATTGGTGACCATAAATTACTGAATATCTATATTAAATGGTTTGTTTCTCCTTTCAGTTTGTATACTTCCAGGAAAAAAAGATTATTAACATTTAAATAATATTTAAATGCCTAAACACACCAAATTTCTTTGAGAATATAATAACCTCAATTTTTGAGCAATGTATCTGAGAGTTGTTCTTCACGGAAGACTCTTAAGATTCAGGGTTGGGGTCTTTAATTCATTTGCAATAGTCAATACTACCTATATAAAGAAAAGTAATAATTTTCTAAAGAAGATTTTATGACCATTCATTGATTCAAGAAAGTATCCTGAATCAAAAGACAACAACCAATAATTATAAAATATTCAAGAAATCTCCTTATTTTGCTTTTTAAACTATAAAGACAGAAAAGGACACTGTTTACTAATTTTACTCCAGTAGTAGTATCACTCTGAAGCTACTGACATACAAACCAGATCCAACAATGCAATCAGTGTCAGTTAACTTGCCCAGAAGCTATTTGTTTCTTTTTCCTATGTCTTTTTTCTAACTAAGGAGAAAAAGACATGGGAATTTTAATAGTGATGGACTAAATTCAGATCAGTTTTATACACATTTGTTGATTATTAAAGCTGTGTCAGCTAATGTGAGGTGCCAAGATAGCACAAATAAAGCATCAGCCTTTGTCCTGAAAAACACCCTCTTCAGGTAAGTAGTCACACAAGAAGATGGTGCTGTTTCACTGTGGTAGATATCCACGGGCTATCAGAGGAGAACTCTTAACTCTAAGACTTCATGGGTTTTCTGAGAGAGATTATTCCCCAAAGGAGCTACATCTGGATGAAAAATGAGTAGGATTTAGCCAAACAATGAAGTTGGAGATAGTTGTAACACGGCAATGAGGCATTTTCTTGAGTGACTAGGTGGTGCTATCGAATAGCATCACGCAAAGACTGAGAAGAAAATAGGTGGAAGTGGATGTGTTTGAGAAGGCAATGGGACCTCCGAGTGGATATGGTCATTTATAAATGTATACACTCATGTGCCACCTGATCACTTTTCGTTAACAACTATTACTAGAGACTTTATAGCCATTGTAGTGTGGTAGCACGATGCATTATTCATGTTTGTGGTGATGCCGGTGTAAACAAACGTACTGCACTGCCCGTTGTATAAAAGAATAGCCCATAAAATTGTGCACAGTACATACTACTTGATAGTAATAATGAACAACTATGTTACTTGTTTATGTTTTTACTATACTATACCTTTATAATTAGTTTAGAGTACACCCTACTCTAAAAAATTTGCTGTAACACAGTACGTTATGTTACATAGGCAGCGGCCTCATTCTTCTCGTGTTTAGCACATTTTTAAATGCAGCATTTTCTCTTCTGTTTGATTTAATTTTTTTTTTTTTTGGTACAGTAACACTCTATACAGCCTTGTATCTTAAGAGCAATAAGTTATACCAGATAACCTGGGTATGTAGCTAGTCTCTACCACCTGGATCTGTGTAAGTACATGCTACATATGACCTCCACACAATGGCATTACCAATGCATGAATTTCTCCGAATGTACAGCATCCCCACCCCTAAGCAGTATAGGACACAAGTATGGACTGAAGATGTAGACCTGGGAATCATTAAAGCCACCATGGCTCATGCATAAAACTTGAAAATAGATGTGATAGCCCAGAGAAAGACAGGAGTTTTGAATTTGAGGGATCTGTGGTCAATTTTAACATTTAAGTGATAGGCACAGCAGGAGCCCACAAATGAAAAGTATGTAGAGTTAATAATAAGACATATTCTGGAGAGTAATAATGAGTTCTAGAAAATCATATTTGGCAAACAGAATACAATAGAGAAGTCCAGTAAATTGAATGAATGTTTTCACTGGATCTGGCCCTATTGAGTCATTGTTGAACTACAATTTACATGTTTAATTGGAATTATGAAATAAAAAGTATTGTGATGTATTGCTGAATCAATTAAATCCAAGAGATTAGTGATTGTGAAAATAGAGTGTATATAGTTAAAAGAGGTTATTGGGTTTTTTAAAATTTTATAAGGGTATGAGAAAACAGAAAGAAGATAATTTTTTAAATACAGGAAGAGAGTCTATAGTCACACCACCCTGAATGCACCTGATCTCATCTAAGCACAGGAGGAGAGAAATGACTGGAAGAGTTAGAGGCAAAAGATAAATGAAATAGAGGAGATATTGATTGAATAAAGTCCCTGTTGATAAGAAAGGGACTTTATACTTGATGACATCAAGTATAATTTTGAAAAGACTGGCTTTGATCAAGGGAAGGACTACCTCATCTCCTGTGAGTGAGATAAGTAGTGAAGAAAAATGGGAGATTAATGAAGATATCAATGCATTTGAAAAGAGGAAGAAGAACACTAACTTAGCTTGTATTTAATAACTCTAATTATATTTTTCAATTTTCTGGTATGCTAGGAGATAGAAAAATACGAGTGGAAAAGAGACTCAAGGAGATGGCTGATATAGTCAGATAGGGAAATGCAAGTGTTGCCCACAGATGGTAAAATTGCTGATGAACGGTATTGAAAACTCAATAATACAAATTACATCTAAATCACCTGGGTCATTTGCAAACATCTTTGAGTTTATAGCTCACAAGCATATTTGGTGTGCTAAGCCTGAAAACTTGTTCTCAGGTATAAAAGCCCCCCCTTCTCCTTCTTCCCCATCTCCTGCAGACCTCTCTCCTCCAGCCTCTTGGTTGCTGTCACCACACACTCTACCCTCAGACCCATATGAGTGTATGATCATTCTTCCCTGGTACTTACTTCCTAGTTTGATCCACAGATAGCAAGTCAGTCCTCTTTAAATTTTTCAGTTTCATTGGTAAAGCCTCTCGAAAAACATGAAGCATACAACAAAAGCCACACCTATACACACAACATCTCTGAATGACAGTAACTGCTTGTAATTACTGATGGTCAGGGAAGAATTCTGAAAGAATTCTACCTAGCCTTTCTCCTGCTACTTATATTACCTCGAGGACAAGCTCATCAAAGGAACATCTTCCTTCTGTTCTCTCACTTATTGAAATTGAAGCTTTAAGACATAATCAAGGCAGAACAACAGGTGCTCCCTTTTGTCAAGTGGGTCATTTGCATTTCCAAGTACCTCTGAATTCTAGGTAATGATTTTTCCAAGGGGCTTAAGCTCCTTCCTTGAAAGATCAATTTTGGAATTTGCTTCACATTGTGTTTCACGAGAATTGCCTTTTATTACAATGAAGATTTTCCAGCTGATTGTGCCCGCTGAGATCTATGGATATGTAGGGCCATCTATCATATATAGCTCTTTGCCTCTCCTAGGGAACCTTTCAATACAAATGCATAATGCCCAAATAAACAATTACTTAACCCTTTAGAAGGATGAAAGTTAAGTCTGAAGATTATGACAGTGGAATAAAATATTCAGAAAAAAATGGTCTGCTTTATAAGACACTCCATTACTGGGAGAGAGTCTAATAAATTCTAGATTTTAACCCCAAATTAACTAAAAACTGTATAAATCCCACCAGAGCCAAAGAAAGTTATTTTTCTTTGTAAAAACAAATGGATATTATTTAACCTCTTTGACCTTTCCATGGAAAGCATAGTTATACTGAACGCACATAAAACAGCACATTTATTAATTTATTATAAAATCAAAAATATATTGTGATATTTTAATACATTAATTTTAAATTAATATCGTATATACACTAATGGGTATTTGTTTACTGTGTCAAGTAGGTTGTTTGCATTTCCAAGTGTCTCTGGATTCTAGATGATGAATTTTCCAAGAGGTTTATGCTCCTTCCTTGAAAGTTTTTTTTTTTTTTTGCATAAGCATATGTAAAATGTTCAGAAAATTAACAGTTAAATAAATTAAAACTATAATCCCTAAAGATTTACAGTTTACTAAAGAAAAGAGAAAAATTTATATAATGTAAAATAGAAAAGGTTCTAAAGAAAAAGGTGAAATTGCCCATGAAAGAGAGCTGAAGAGAATACTTTAGCAAAACATTTCAACATAGAAGGCCCAGGAAGTCAAGTGGGGAAGAGATGACATATTCTGGAAGCACAGAGAATTTCATGAAACTTTCTTATAATAGGGTGGAATTGATTGCATCAGTTTGGAAAAATATTACTTGATAAAAATACCATAATTCTTATCAATACTCTATAAATAAGTTTTTTAGTAAAAAACAAATTCATTAATGAAATCATGTTTGTCATTTCCAATCAACAGTAATGCTATGTTAATATCTGACAAATATACTTTAGATAAAAATAAAAAACCCTAAGGCTTATTGTGATATTCCAGTGTATAGCAACTACCCTGTTTTACACTAATTCATAATTGATGACTCATGACATTGCCATTTTCAAGCCATTAGTTACACAATAACAATGTTAATTGAGTTTTAATTAAGTCAGCCATATTCAAGCTTGGAATATTTTAGCTTTCTTTCACAGATAGATGATGTTTCCTGTAGTTATTTTTTATATACATATTTTCATTTCAATCTATTTTTAAGACATCTTTAACTATCTTTGAAAGATCAAGAATCAGTTTTGGCCACCATATTTAAATAGAAAATCATAAAATTTATATATCTTTGGCTATTGGGTACTAAAAGCATTCATATCTCACCATACACCAGATAGTAATTCCTAAGGCAAAATATAATTTTTGTGATGATTATTTTTGAGAAGCTTGACACAATCAAATTTGTTCAACTCTTTAATTAATTTTCACTAATTTCACCAATTCACCACAGTATAAATTATTGGTAATTATTAAGTGTATAAAAATGAAGTTAGCTTTGATATCTAGGAAGCTTGACATTTATAATTCCAGTATTCTTATACTTTAAACGATGGCTACAGTTTAAATAATGAATTCCTCTGTGTAAGAACATGTGCATGTGTTTTTTACAAAGTCTGTGAGTTGTCAATTATTTGATGGTATTGCTAATCAAAACAAAGTCATGAATGTGTTAGTAATGTAGTTCAGTTCATAGAATCATCTATGCTTCCACTCATAAAAAAATATTCTGTTCCAAGATACACATAAGAGAGATCAGATGAGAACAAAAGATCTAATACAGCACACACTTGTCGTTGTCATGAGCTTACTGGACTCTAGCTATGGGTCACTAGCAGTATCTCACTATGAAAAGAAATGCCTAATGATTGAGATTAAGAAGAAAGCAGTCACTGTGAAGAAAACAAGCATGTGATCCTAACCAGGTACAGATAATCTACTACTAAACATTGAAGTACATTTAAATATTTTATTTTATTTCTCTTTTTTATTGTCATTCAACTACAGTTGTCTCCATTTCCCCACACACACACAACTCCTCCCATCTCACCCACCCCTCCTCCCACCCTGGATTCTACCCATCTTTGGCTTTGTCCATGGGTCCCTTATACATGTTCCTTGAAGACCCTTCTCCCTCCCTGCCCCTCACACCTCCCCTCTGGTTACTATCAGTTTTTTCTTTATTTTAATGTCTCTGGTTATAATCAACAAAACAGACAAGCAAGCAAAATATAACAATTTAAAATATTTTCAATTGGCATAATAAACTTGTGAGGTAGCTATTATCCTAAATTTTTACAAATGAGAAAGTGAAGATTACAAAGACTGAATCACTTGTTCAAGGTCTTGCAGCTGCTATGTGCTTACCTTGAACTCTATGGGACCGCAGGGTTATGCCCATTCTACTTTTCCTCCCACAAAGGGTGACAGGCACTGAGGGTAAGGTAATATACTCAAGTCTGTGCTTCCAGCTCAGACTTGCTTTATAAATAATATATATGCATTAAAAATATTAATGAAATTTCTGCTTTTATGTCCTGACATAATTCAGACCTTAGAAGAGTATTATCGAGGAAACAGTGATAATTTTAATTAGCAATTCATCTGCTGCTCTTGAGGGTCATTTTTAAATTATTCTTATTAACTTACAGCATTTCCCTTCTCAGACTGTCATTTCCAGGAATAAGTTAAGGTAGATCAGACCTTCTTGGGTAGCAAGAAGTAGAACATTATTATAAAGAGCATTTAAGTAGTTAAAGAAGAAGTAGAAACTTATCAGAAGTAAATTGGCTATTAAATCATCATTGGCTGTTCTCTCATTTAAAATTTTAAGCATTCCAGGAAGATATAAATGAAATAATATTTAAGACTTCATTAAGAGTTTGGATCATGTTTAAGAATAGTTACAGGGCCTGTATAAAATAGTCCTGTTTATAAGCTAAGATCCAGATTCCCTCACTCCTTTTCCTTCATCATAATGAATGGTTACAGAAAAAGCCCTGAGTGTTTTTTAAGTGTCAAGGAGCCTATTAACCAGCATGGAAATTATTACCCTGATTGCACATATCAGGGAACCATGTCTCAGAGAGCTTAAGTAACTTGTTGGAGGTCACACAGTTAATAGGTGGAAGAGCAAGTATTTAAACACAGAACTTTCTCACACCCCAAGTCTGATGCTCACTGAACTATCTAAGCCAATTACTGACAATAAGCACTACCAATTTTTTTTTTAATTTAACACCCAAAGAGCTAATTCATCACACTGTAGCCAAGTCCTGTTCAGAATCAGAATTTTTGAGCCATGTCTGGGCTCACTAATTATACTTCTGGTAATTTCTACACCCAGAATGTATTTTTGAAGGTGCTGTGCAACCAAGACCTAATTTTCCAGTGTCTTGAGTAGGTAAGTATAGGGAGACCGGAGTACCTATACTTACAGGAGTACCTACTGTTTATTCTTTAGCTGTACTCATAAACCCTCCTCTTTTACCCACACCTACTCAGAGAATGCTTATCTCCCCTCTTTCTCCACATAAAACTTCACCACAGCTCAGACTTCCATCCCATCAATTCACATCACAGGGTGTCCCCATGCTTATTCATTATATGTCCTCACATTCCTCACACACCCGTATCCTGATGAAAGACACCTGCAACCCTAACTACAGAAGAAGGATTTTTCCAGAGACAGGATGTTTTCTCAGAGCTCGAATCCAAAGTCTTTGCAGATCCTTCCACAGCGACCACTTATAAATCCCACACTCCAGAGTTATCTGACAAAAATAATATCACACAAATGTACCACCAAGACTGTAATTTATCAGTATTAGACTTTATTATTGAGTTCAGGAAGGAATCTAAAGCGAAGAGGGAATTACCTATGTGTGTGAGACTAAGTCTTATTTTTCTCTTATGCCATCACCTTGCTTACCAGAACTGCTGAAACTCAGTGACTTGAGAAAAACTAATAATGAAGTGACCATTAAGCTACAGTATATCATAAATTTAATAATGCTAAATACATTTCTTCCTCTCTTTCTACTATCATTTCATTAGTGGTACAGACTGGGAAAAGACTGGCTTCACATTAAATTCTGGATAAGTATGATAACCTAATTGCAATAAATAAATAAGTAAATAAATGTCAAAAATGTCTTAGTTACATGGACAAATATATAATGCAATATATTTTAGAATATGATTTGAATATTTAATATCAAGATTATATAGTATAATTTTGCTTTATCTTTGACTGATTTTTGTTTAAACTGATATTCTTGAAGGAACAATTTGTTCTCTCACTCCTAAGAGCATTTGAATGCTACTTCCATGGACCTCTTTTCTCTACCTTATTCTATCCACACCCATTGAAAAATATAGTGGCATCTACTAGGTCTCAGACACCTATATTCTTCATTTAGTCCTATTAATAATCTCAAAAGGAAGGTATTAGCTTATTTTCAGATAAATTGCTTAAAATCAGTTAGTCGTAAGCCTGCTTAAACCTGAATTTTATCTCCTATAAATTACTTGGGCAGCAGAGCCAAATCTCTTGGCATCTCCTGTTTCTCATTCGGGAAAAACAGAGATGGATTGGCACTGTGCCTGAAACAAAATGATCACCTAGTAAATAAATAAACACACTCATATATTTTTCTGAGAAACTCAGGAGACCTCAAAATCATGGAAAACTAAAGAATGAAGTGAAGTCAGGAGTGAGAGAGAACGTGGAAGAGCTGACACAAAGATTTTATATTGAGTTCATCTACATGTAAAAGGGTTAATGAGCAATTCAACTCAGCAGTGTGTAACTTAAGAAGGCATTAAGTATATACACATATACAATACAAATTATATAGATATATGAAGTAATATATTTTTCTAAGCTGTTTGAACAATTATAGCATTTTTTTTAATTGTTGAAGATATTCTAGAAAATTTGAAGAATTTTCAAGTAAGATGCAATATCTTGGAATTTTATGTGTAAATATGGCAACTTGGTTGTGTACATGACACACCTGAGGTGGCAGGTAGAAAGATGGCTGTTGGTTTTCAGAGAATGGTTGTAAGAAATATAAATGAGTCTATTCATTTGAGTGTCTTGTGAAATAAGAGGTATGTTATCACTCTACACTGAGCTACCATTAAGAACCTTTTTGTTACTTACCTAATATTTTGAAACCAAACTTTGTGGAGGTGTGGTTTAAAGGAAGGCTATTTAACCAGTAAACATTATTAAGAGCTTAGAATTTAATAGGAGACTTAGTGTTCAGGAATCTAGAACTAGCCATTATTTTTTAGATAGCTGCTCTAATGGAATTTCTTCTCTCTCCCTTTCCGTTGCAATTCATTTTAGGCATCAATGAAGCACAGAGTAGTAAATGGGAAGTAGAAACCATAATTTGGCTGTTATTGATATATTTTAATAATGTTAAGATAGAATTTAAAAGTTGGAAGCATTTTTAAGAAACACCAATACATATTCTCATCTGAACACTTCAGAATTCTCATGTGGACATGGACAATAGGCAGGTCAGTGTCATGTAAAGAATACAAGATCTGGGGTATATTTATCTGATTTGAATTCTATTTCTCTCCAGGTATAATGAGAAAGGCATTTATAAATGTTTGAAATATTTCATACTTACATAATTTCAAATGCTCATAAGGAAGGTGGACGCCTTTAAGATGCAAGTTGGCCTGAGAGTTGGAATTAATATTATCTGTCAAAGTGCTCTGATGTCACAAAGATGTTGCTAAGACTACATTGCCCACCTACAAGAAAGGCTGGTGAGAGAAAAGTGTAGGGGAAAAAGACACACTGATATCCCTATTGACAAAAAATTACTTCTAGAAACTCCTAGAATGTTAGGTGAAAATAATTTCGTATATTCATAGATATAGACAAAATGACCCCAGGTTTGCTTGATTCTTGTGTGAACTGACAGAAATAGATCACAGTTAGTGGGATAGTTTGGAAAATCATTCAAGAATAAGAGACTGAGATCTGTCTTCTTCCAACTGAAGAAAGTAGAAAAGCCTTCAAATTTCCTTAAATATATTTCTATTTTGACAGTCCAATAGTGCTGCCTTTTTTTTTAAAGCATGATCATTAATCTTTAAAAGCCTTTTGTGGATTTATATTTTTGTATCATAATATATGGTATTTAATCAATAATTTTTAACTCTGAGGATTCCCTCCCTCGTTTGTCCTCCTCTTCCTATTTCCAGGACTGTGTGTGTTTGAGCAAAGGTAACTGTAAAAGTGCTAGAAGGTAACAGATTAAGAAATGTCTCCCTCTTGATTCTGTTCAGATCAAAGGTGGAAAAAAAAGGTGTGGAGAAAGAAAGGGGGAAAAAATGTGGAGAAAGAAAGTGTGGAGCTAGTAGAAATGAAATGTGCCCTCACTCCTCCTCCTTTATTTATTTTTTTTAGTCTTATCTATTTGAAAAACCTCCCAGTAAAAACAGAACAGTAAGTGATAATTTGACCATTAGTCCCATCTAATTGTTTTCTCCTTTTCATGAAGGTATTCTTGCCCATGTCATTTTTTCTCTCAGAAGGCCCACGGGCATAGACAACAGCTGGGATTTGACTGTGGGAGTGGGGAGTGAGACGGATGGAGAAGGGCAAAGGGGAAACATTGGGACAACTGTAACAGAATAACAATTTTAAAAAATGTTTTAATAAAAAAAAGCAGAAGGGAGCCCTGTTTGAGATAAAACTATTTATAACAACCTTAAAACAACCTCAACAATGAGTACTTGTCTCTTTCTCAATGCTTCTTAATTTTTGTTTCTAGCCACTCACATTTATTTTGATGTTTAGGTAAATAGAATTATTTTAAGGTGCATCATATTTTTTTCATTCCAAGTGTTTTGATACACTTCATATAAAAAATTTAGCATCAAAAATTTCACAGATATGAGGAGCATTATCTTATATACAATAAAATTATGAAATTCTACATTAATGCACTATATAAGCATAAATTTCCTATGCATAATGATTATACATGGTATTACAAGCTGAATGTTTGTGCCCTCCAAAAATCCACTTGATGAAATTCTCACCCACAGTGTGACAATAAAAAAAATAGGGCCTTTGGGAAATTATTAAGTCATGAGGGTGGAACTCTCAATGGGATATGTATTCTCGCAAAAAGAGGCCTCAGAGAGCTCTAACTCCCCCTTTCCTCCATGTGAGTTTTCAAGGAGAAAACAGTTGTATCAAACCTAGAAGATCGTTTCCAACAGAACCCCATCTCACTGGCACCCTGATCTCAAGCTTCCAGGAATCAAAAACTATGAAAAATATTTTCTCTTGTTCATAAGCCACTTTCTATGGCACCATTATAGCAACCCCAACCATGACACATGGTGAACCAATACTCCAAAAAGTGTACATAAAATTACCAGTCTATTTATCAAAAATTTTATGTACTTGAAAGTAATATGCTAACTACGCATCTTTTTTTCTTATTTATTTAAAAACCAAAGGTTTGGAGACTAATGGGATGTTAGTCTTGTTTCATTTTTCCTCATAATGAGGATCATGAAGTTCTATTGTTTTCTGAGTAGCACTTCAATTGAGATTATTCTTTTCATACCTTCTCTATTGATTAGTAAGCCATTTAAATAGGTTCATAGCTCAGGATTTTTAAGCAATGGTATATTGAAACTTTAATTTCTTTTCACCCCTGATACATTTCAAAATTAACTTTAATACCACATCATATTTTTCAGGGACTGGACCAGTATATGCTGACGTTTCAGTGTATATAAATATTAATAGCACTTTATCATCTACCTTTACCTTCAATTCCTGATTGGGGAATAAATTAAATACAAATCCTGGTTTTGGAGAAAAATAATGCATAGAAAGAATATTTGTCAACTTTAGTGTATAGCTTTTTACCAAGACAGTTCATGCTTATGAGCTTGTTTGCATATTAATTATTTACAATCCACCAGATAGTTTTTGCTTTGTTTTGATTGTTTTTTAAGTACTGTGATTGGAACCACTTCCTCTTTCTCCCCCTCCCATCTCTTCCTTGAGTCTTTCTAAAGCCCAGAATGTTGCCAAGCTAAATAAACAAACTTGTTAAATATACAGTGGTCCCTAGTATGTATGGAGAATTAGTTACAGGAACCCTGAGTATACTGAAATCCTGGAATGCTCAAGGCCTTTATATAAAATAATGGAGTATTTGCATATAACCTACCTATATGCTCCATGATACTTTAAATAATCTAAAAAGGACTCATGGACAAGAACAACAGTGTGGTGATTGCTGGGGGGGAGGGGGGGAGGGAGGTCTGAGGGGACCAAAAGGTAATGTAAAAAAGTTAAATATATAAATAATTCTACGTACAACGTAAATGCTATACAAATCTTTGTGTTGTTTAGGACAAGAGTCACCAACCTCCAGGCCAGGGACCTATGAGTGGCCTGTTAGGAACCTGGGCTCACAGCAGACAGTGAGCAGTGACTAATGAAGCTTCCTCTATTCACAGCCACTCCCTATTGCTCACATTACCACCTGAGTTCTGCCTCCTGTCAGGTCAGTCTCCGTATTAGAGTCTCATAGGATCACGACCCCTGCTGTGAACTGCACGTGCGAGGGATCTAGGTTGTAGTTCCTTATGAGAATCCAAAGCCTGATGATCTGAGGGAAGCTGAGGAAGAGAAACTGGTGCTGGGGAGAGGCTGCAAATACAGACTATCATTAGCAGAGAGGTCTGAGTGCACAGAGACCATACTAAATCAATCGTTTGTAGACTCATATCAAAACCCTATCAGTGGGCCCTGGCTGATGTAGCTCAGTGGATTGAGCACAGGCCTGCGAACCAAAAGGTCGCTGGTTCAATTCCCAGTCAGGGCACATGTCTGTCTCTCTTTCTCCTTTCCTTCTCCTGTGTCTAAAAATAAATAAATAAAATCTTAAAAAAGAAAAATAACTCATTGTTTAAAAAAAAAAACCCTATCAGTGAGTGGCGAGTGACACTTAAGCTGCATCTCATGACAGGCTATAAAACAATAGCCGTCTCTGGTCCGTGGAAAAATTGTCTTCCACCAAACCAGTCCCTGATGCCAAAAAGACTGGGGACCACTGGTTTAGGAAATAAATGCAAGACAAAAAAAGTCTGTTCATATTCACTACAGATGCAACTATCACAGGCCTAATCACATAGTGCATATCAGCTACATGTAACATTTTAATTTTGAATATTTTTGACCTGCAATTGCTTCAATCTATGGATGCAAAACCAACAGATACAGAGGGCTGACTGGATGCTGCAGCTGGTACAATAAACTTAATAGTCCCATGCTTCTTATTTAGGATCTTAATTAACTATCTAGTTATGTCCTAATTAGCCTAATAAAAAGTAAGTTTAAAGAATTGTGTTCTTGATTCTAACTTAATTTCTTCCAAGGATCCATCTCCATATTTTTCCTGTTTAAAAAAAATACTCTACTACTCTGCAAATTAAAAAATATGCTTAATTCTTTTTGGTTTAAATCACTATAATGATTTCTTCTTAAATTTATATATCCTGAAGCTACTCTTCAACCTACCTTGTATTTTTTTTAATTTTGTTATTTTAAATACGAAATTTATTACTTTAACAACTTTCAGTGTACATTTCAGTTTGCATTCAATTATCGTGCAAGCATGATCATCATCCATCTCCAGAAGGCTGTCATTGCAAATTGCAACTCTGTACCCACTAAACAAACACCAATTCCTGCTTTACCCTTCTTCCTAGTCCCGCATAAACTCTGGTTTCTGTCTCATGCATCGACTCTTCTAGGTTCCTCATAAAAGTGAAATCATATAGCATTTGCCCTTGCTTATTTCCCTTGGCAGAATGTCTTTGTTTTATTAATATTGTAAAATGTACCAAAATTTCCTTCTTTTAAAGGCTGAATAAGATACCATTATACATCCATGCAATCTTCCTCTATTGGATATTTGAGCCGTTTCTAAGGTTTCAGCTGTTGTGAATAAGGCTACTATGAAGATGGATGTACACATATTTGAGTCCTTACTTTTTATTATTTTGGGCGTATACCCCAAAAGTGGAGTTTTTGGATCATATGGTAATTCTTAATTTAATTTTGTGAGGAATTGCCATATTATTTTCACAGTAACTATGGAAAAGTATTTATAATCTCATCACCAATGCACACGCACTCCAATTTCACCACATCCACATGAACACTTATTTTCTTTTTAATTTACTTATTAGATAGTAATCCCAATGCATGTGAAGTAAATATTGCTATGGTTTGGGTTTCATAATGATTAGTGATGAACATCTTTTCATGTGCGTATTAAACATTTGTAGATCTTCCTTCATTCTTCCTTTTTATTTCCAAAACTTATAAAATATTCATGTATACTGACTGTTATTTCTTTTTGCAAAACATTTTCAACCACTGTACCTCCACCCCCATCCACATCCCTATACAAGTTCTGTCCAGAAGGTATCCAGCCACATAATATGAATAACAGAGACATTTATTGAACAAGATACAAGAAACATTGTACATAAGACAATGATGCCTCAGTCTCTGCAAAGTAGGCACCTTGGGACCTCACATGCTTCTCCCAGTGTTCATCAGCTGCCCCATCGTATTTTCCTAAATGTCATCAACCGTCTGAAATCTCTTCCCTTTCAAAAGTGATTTTAGTTTGGGGAAAAGCCAGAAATCACAGGGCTCTAATCTGGTCTGTTGGGGGGCTGGGTCCCCAGGGTGATTTGAAGTTTTGCAAAAAATCTTTGCATGAGAGCTGATGCATGAGCGGCTAGTTGTTCTGATGAAGCTGCCAACCACCAGTTGCCCATAGCTGTGGCCTTGTAAATCATCCAAATAGCTTCCAGGGAGGAATCATTCAAGCTTAACATAAAATTTGATTCAGATTTGTTGCTTTACTCCTTCAGTCATTTTGAATGCAGCAGCCAGACAGTGCACATGCCCACTCAACAGCATCTACTGCCCACACGGACTAGTGCAATAAAGTTATGATTGTTCACACATGCACATTCCAGTCCACTCTCCTTGGCTGCCAGGTTACATCAATGTCATGCAAAGCTTTCTTGTAATATTAACAGTGGTTGGGCTTTTTCTGGACAGACCTCACATTCCAGAAACATTTAATTTAAAAGTGCTAATGTTATTTTAAGTGCCAGTGGCTTTGAAAATTCTCAAGTGATGGTATGTCCTTGTGAAATGGGACAGTGATGGCAAGGTAAAAAAGTATCCTCCTCATGAAAATCAATTGGTAACATACCACTTTGACAACTTCTTTCTCCCTGCCTTTACTTTTCCTTTTCCTTCTTATATTCCTTGCACCTTATGTAAATACTCCCATAGGATTTACCTACCCTAAGGTCTCCTCTATCTTTTGTAATTCTTTTTCTTCCTAAAACTATCAAAACTTACAATTTACCTATCTTAACACTTGGTTGTTGTGACAAGCCAATTTCCCTCAACTTTGACAAGTTATTTGTTTGTTGAATGCTGAATATAGATATTAATCTCCCTTTTCCCTTTCTTTTTCCATTTTTTCCTCCATCTTTCCCTTCCTACTCTGCTTGGTTAACTCTTATGGTTCTTAAGCTGCTTAAACTTTACTGCCACAGCATGTTCCTTGATGGGCTAAGATTGACCTTCCCCCGTGCCTGTTTTCACTGAACTCTGGATTTCCAAATCTTGACCTACACATACTTAAGTGTAATTGCCTGTTTAGGTTAGATCGCTGAGAGAAACTTGTGTTTCATTAATCATCATTCCCCCATATCTTAGCATAGCACCTCGCACATAATAGAGCACAACAGTTATTTGCGAAATAAGTGAATAAAGGATCTGGGTGCAAATTCTGTCCCTGTATCTGTTCACTAATACCTCAAACTGAGACGCTACAAATAGAAGAAACTATCTTATCTTCCAAACTTGTCCTTCTTCACTTATTGCCTTTTCTGGTGTTGGTTTTAATGCCCTGGAACTTCAAGTTAAAATCCCCATTTCTTAAATGTCATCACTTCCTATGTCTTATCAATGCCATAATGTTCCTTACTTAACTTGCCATTCCCATTGTCTCTACTTGCACTTTAATAGGTCAAATATTTTTTCTGGATCAGTAAAATGGCTGCCCAATTGTTTTTTATGCCCCACTCCTGTGACTCTGCCAAAACAACTCTCCCTTGTCCAGAAATCATTTGTGGACCTTTCTTACCTTGGAAATTACACAATCTCCTTAATATGTCATCTTAGCTCCTGCTCCCTCCCCAAAAGGTGGTCAAAACTTGTTTTTTCAACTTGAATTTCCACTAATCTATCTCAAATGCTTTTCACTTTTAAGTATGCAATGTTTTTACATATTACCATCAATGTGCCTTTGCTTACATTCTAACAGAATGCCTCTTCCACTGCCAGATGTCCAAAGTCTACCCATATTTCAACCCAAAGTCAAATATTTTCTCTTCCAAGGAAATTGCCCTGTTTCCAATTCAATTACAAGCTAGAATTAATCATATACCTCCCACTGAACTCCCATGCAAATATTCTATTTCTTTCTATGACATTGGAAAACTTACAGTTTGAAGTATTCTTATTTCTGAACATGTCATTTTCATCCATATATTGTAAATTCTTTGCAGATAGGATCCTAGGATTAATTTATCTTTTGCTCCTTTACAGTGAATTATATAGAAGGCTAGCACACTACAGTTTTTACATTTTTTATAGAGCTCAAATGACTATTTCTTACACAGGTGAAAGAATAAATGAATGAATAAAATTTTATTTATGGTTGCACTGAAATCCTTCCTTCCTTATGTTGATGCAATTTATTTTTGAAATCTCCCTAATTTTTTCTTACAAACTATCTCATCCTAAGTCTCCAAAAATCTTTTCTGGTCTTCAGTCCCTGTTGCTTTCTTCATTCCAACACAGACATTCTAAGCCAATAGATAATTAAAATTTTCCATTGGGAATATAATACTCCATGAACTCAGACAAGTTTATTCATTATGCCTTTTATTTACTCCCCAAATTTCCAAGGTAGCTTTTCTTTTTTAAGGTTCTGTTGCCTAGAAAATATCTGAGAGTCCATGTTGCCCAGCAGTAGAACACACACAGCTTGCACTGTATAGTTGAATTGTTCAAAAATGAGTCTTAGGTTACCTTAGAGTTGACATACATTGCCTATGAACAGTCTTTATTACTTTGTAAAAATGTTTATTGGTGCTTTTTTATTTCTTCTTTTTCCTGTTTTATTTTTAAGTAAACTGTATTGGTATACAAGATTGTATAAGGAAACCCTGTCAACATTATGCAGCAACCTGGAGTCCTAGATAGTTTCAACTGTTGTGTACACTGAAATGTAAAAATTCAGTTCACAGTAGCTCAAAGGCCAGGTGAAGAATTGCCACAACATTAATTACTAAGACAATTCTAGTTTTTGAGGCTTGGTGCTTTCCTACTTAAAAATCAGAGTGAGAAATCAGCCTATTCTGTTGCCATTGAGCTCTTTCCTTAATATTATAACTCTTGCTTGTTCCTCCAGAGAAAAGGCTTCTTTGAGATTGGAAAATGGTGTTGTTCCCACTGTATCTCCACTACACACTACAAGAGAGATGCAAAGATCAAGTGGAAAACAAGGAAAGTGTTCCTTCTTTTTGATCATGATTATGTACATTAGGTATCAGGATCTTTTCCTATGGTGTCTGTGCTTATCTCTGAAGTTAGTAACTACTTCAATAATGCAAAAGCCCCATCAATTATTTTTGTCTCTCTAGCAATATTTATTAATTTAATTTTATAAAATTATCTTTTTAATCCATAACCCATACATTGATTGCTTTAATTATATTCCATGCAATTGTGGAACAGACAGAAATGTCACAATACTATATCTAGAAAAAGGTAAATAGGATTAGACATAAGGCCAATGGCATAGGAATAGTAAGAATTGGACCTCAAAGTGAAATTAAGCTTCATAGCATGAGAAAACAACACAGGCCACTTATAATGCTAAAACACAGAATTCTACCTGCTCTTCTGATTCTTCAATAAGACTGGAAATCAAGCTCCAAAATTTTTACAGCACATTATCATTACCTCTTGTGTTCAATGTGTATATGTGTGTGGGTATTACTCCTCTCTAATAAATCATATAGAATATCAACACTTCAGAAATTTTCTGGATAAATCATCCTTTACTAAATTGCAAACAAGCACTTGCCAATGATCCACTTAAGACTGTGTTAAATAGACAGCATAATGGAGATATTAATTATTAATACTGGTGGTTTATGTTACATCCTTTTATTAAGAAACATCCCATGTGGACTGCACCATTCTTCACAACAACCAAGACAGGGAAACATTCTAAACGTCCATTGGTGATGAGTGGATAAAGAACATGGAGTACACTTGTACAATGGAATAGCATTCAGTCGAGAGATAAAAGAAAACCCTGCCATTTGTGACAAAATGGATGGACCCGGAAGGCATTATGTTAAGGGAGATAAGTCAGACTGAGAAAGAAAAACACTACATGATATCACTTACATCTGAAATCTTAAGAAACGTAAACTTAAAGAAACAGAGTAGAATGCTTGTTACCAGGGCCTGAGGAATGGGGGAATTGAGATGTTACATGGCAAACCTTGCAGTTAGAAGATGAACAAGCTCTGGAGATCTAATGCACAGCAGAGCGATTGTAGTCTACAACGCTGTATCATAAACTTCAAAGTTGCTGAAAGGTCAGATTTTAAATGTGCGCACTACAACAAATAAACAATTATGTGGAATGAGAGGTGCTAGCTGACACTGTAGTGGGAGTCATACTATAGTGGTAGTCACACTGTAATATATGAATGCATCAGACCAACGTGTTTTACGCCTTTAACTTACACAATGTTATATGTAAAGTAGATCTCAATTTAAACCAGTGAATAGACAAAAAATATTTCTTAAGCTTTTACCACACCTCTCTGAACAAATGTGTCCTGAAAGTAAAACGGTTGCTAGTTTCAAGGTACTTTATCAGTAACACAGGTATTGAGATACGTCTGTGTGTCCAGAGAGGTAGTAATCAGTCTACGCCAGAGACCTAGAGGCTGCATCAAAAATAACACATTCAAGGAAAAGAAAAATATACCTGCTATCTACCTTAGATCTATACTATTTTCTTCCCCAATTAAAGTACACAGTTTGGGGGCTTGGGATGTGGACTAAGATTCTGAATACAATATAATGCCTCCTCATGTATTAATTTCTTGGTCTATCCTAGGGAAAAGGAAAGCTATATATTAAAAGAGAGTGTTAATTTTACCAAAACTGAAGGCTTTGATCCATAAGGTATAGTAATTGTCATTCTCTATAACAAATAATACTGGGAATCACTGTAGAATTCAACTCTGCCTTGCACCCAAAGGGCTTATGTTCAATTGGAATGCCTTATGGCATTACACTACTTAGGAAGTGGAAAAGTTTTGATTAGTTCATCACAGTGGATCCTGATAGAAAGGATGCAATGTTTACCATTGTCCATAGTGCCTAAAATGGGCAGCAGTGGCATCTCATTGCATAAAGTTCCACAAGGCTTCAGGTAGACCAAGCATCCACACAGAGTCCACAAAGATGGTGGAGATATGAACAGACAATACCAGGAAAGTTAATACTGAGCAGGTGATTAAGAAACTGCAAGTGTCTCTGGTAACTAGAGAAATTTCTTTTTAGCACAACTTATACACCTCCTAAGAACCTTCAAAATAACTTGTTAAGGACATTACAAGCTAAGGACCTTCCAATGGGAAGAAAATCAAGAGCCACTAAAATAAGTTACCACTAATAAAGTGATGCTGTTTAACTGTAGTAACTAGTTTATCTCAGGCAACTTGTGGCACTTATTTTTTTTCTCTGAAATATGAGAGAGAGAAAGGAGAAAACCAGATCTTATTCTATATTTATGTATGGTGTCTAAATTAAAAAAAAAAAACCTATACCATTACCAATGCACCTTTCAATAAATAAACTTAGTGATATACTGGTTATAACAATTTGCTCCAACTCCATTTGTTTGTAAGTGTCGACATTGTTGAAAAAAGTTAGCTTCCTTAATAGACTACACTTCCTTACAAAGTTAGTCATGTGCGATCACCCTGATATCTCTGTGCCTTTAAGAAGCAAGGGCATTCCTCAGTCAGCCAAATTATTCAGACAGGCCTGAGTTCCCTTCTGGAAAAATGGACTCCTGAAGAGGTTAATAGACACTGTGGGCCTCAAGTTACCTTTGCAGGGAAGGAATGCATATTTCCCATCTGGTCCTTCACCAGTCAGAATCTGCAGAGATTTCAACTGTGACTGTTATCAGCATTCTGGAGGATGGACTCAAGTGTGTGTACGTAATAAAGGTACAACCCTATTCACACAATCATCCTGTGTTGTATATTTGGAGTTGTTCAACAAAAATAAAGATTAAATATTAGATTATACTAGGAAGTATCATTAAATTATAGTGTTCACTCATTTATAAATATAATTTTAGAAATACAACATTTCCAAGCTTTAGTCATGAAATTTTGAAACAGGTCAGGATTTTTTTAAAAGAAGAAATGTTAATAAAGTGTAGCAGACATATGCATTTGCTATATCATTTATTATGTTTGATGGTTTTAATAGAATAATGCACCTAAGATAAAACTCATGTATAATATTAGAATGATGAGAAACTAAATTTAGTTTTAAAACCGTTACAGACCACATTTTAAGGTAGTTAAATGACCTCCTTCTTATCTTTGGAGGCTGTATATTATATGCCATACCCTGACAGAGTAATATTATTCTACAAAACAACTGCAGAAGACCAGCAATATAAGATAAAATTTGAGTAGTGTGTTCATCTGCATGACATTTTATTCTTTGCTTGAGACTTTTTGCTAACATTCAGCAGTTGGAACTAATTGTACTTGACAAAGATATAATAACTCTATTTGATTTTAAGACCACTTTATAGAGGATCTAATTCACATATGATGCCACTGAAAATAATTTTTGAGTTACATGTGCATACTACAAAAAATACTGATTATGAAAATGCAGTTGATGAGGGTTTTTCCATTTTTTCATATCAGTGATAATTCTTATTTATAAAATTTATGCAGCTGCAAGAGATCCATTTCAGCATGTTTAAGTCTCCTGTGTCTTAGCATTTTTAAGAAAGATAATTTAAAATTACAAGTTACAAGTACAAATTTATTTTATTTTTGACTATGTTTTTTTATGTGTTAAATATATTTTGGTTAATACTTACAGAAAAGGCGCAATAGAAAACTAAATGTGATTCACTGAGATTTAGCCTAGTCATCAACTTTCAAATCTACCACACTCATTAGAAGCTAAATCTTAATTTGGGTTAGAGGTTTTTTAAAAAACTGGTTACAAAAATAAGACATACTTTGGCAAATTTTGAATATTTGCAACAATTTAGGAAACAAAAATGTTATAAAGAAATAATATATAACCTTGCTAATTACTATAAGCTTGAAAGAGTGCTATGCCCTGCTTAACACGGTAACCTATGACAGGCCAGTTATGTAGACCAGCAGAACTTAATTAGACATGTAGAAATACTGTGAGTTAAAATAGCAACAAATGCACTGGCTTCTGCAACTATTTCAGATGCATGTTTAAGTCTAAGAGTGAAATAAAGGCATTACAAGAAAACTATGAAGCCGTTACTGGGGATTTTTTTTTTTTAGTTGAACAGTATTTTATCTGGAAAAAAAAAAAATCTAGAGCAGCAGAAGCCCTAGGAGAGAATGTGTAAGTCACTGAGGCTCCTCGAGACTAGAAAGCAAATTGCTTCAGGCTCCCTTAGTCAGCAGGAAAGCCGGAGAAGCACAGCAATAAGGAAAACCGTATGAAATAAATAAAAATTAAATTCTCAACTTTACAGGTGAGCAATGATAGATTTACTCTAATGTAAACTCCCTATTTTTCAGGTTCCCTTCTTTCCAAGAAAGCTTAACGATATGAAACCTAGGCTGTAAAGCATTTGAATAGAAAAGAATCACATGAGATAATGGCTGAGAAACTGGGGATTGATACATTGGTCTAAAATACCATCTTCGTGAATCAGTAACAAAATGTACCTTACAAATTATTTAAAGAAGAAGAAAGATGTGCTGGATATTAGACTAGATGAAGGAATGTAGACTGGGTTGGTATGTACACATAAGTTCAACAACTGTTCAAGATATGCCCAATTATGGGTAGTGAAGCAGTGGGGCAGAAAATGCAAGTCTTTGATACTTGTTAAAAGAAATATTCAAGAAACTATGTAGTCAATAATGTTGTAATAACTGTGCATGGTGCCACATGGGTACCTGAAATATTGGGGTGTCACACTGTAAAGTATACAATTGTCTGACCACTATACTGTATCTGAAATGAATACAAAGTAATATTAAATGTAAACTAATTGAAAAATGAGCCCTGGCTGGTGTAGCTTAGTGGATTGAGCTCCAGGTGAGAAGCAAAGAGTTGCCGGTTCGATTCCCAGTCAGGACACATGCCTAGGTTGCGGGCCAGATCCCCAGTGGGGGCCATGTGAGAGGCAACCAAACATCAGTGTTTCTCTCCCTCTCTTTCTCCCTCCCTTACCCTGTCTCTAAATAAAAATAAATAAATAAATCTTTTTCAAAAAGAAAAATGAAAGTTGAAATAATAAAAAAAATTAGGATGAAGACAAAACAAGCTTGTCAAATTTTTGATAAGACAAAGCTGGTATAGAATTGACTGCAGTAAATAAAATATGAAGCAAAATCAAAACAGAAAAATAAATAGTCTTACTAGACTCAGTGGAAAAAGATGAAATGTAGTGTATATAATGCTATTATTTATATTTATTTCTAGTTAAATATTATAATAAGGAGCAGTAATGGTATTACTTGACAACATTTATGAAAAAAGAACATCTTGGTATATTTCTCATTAATGAATAACAATGTGATGGAGGTACTGAAAATTATAAAACAGATTCAAGCTACATGAATAATTATTCTGGACCTTGGGAAGTTAAAGAATTCTATTACACTTAGTTCTGGCAGACCACATCTGAGTATTGTGTCATCTCACACAACCAATTTATCAATTTGATAATACTAAAAAATTAGTGCATTTTCAGATAATGAATGATTTTTGAAAATAAAGAACTAAGAAAAATTCTGTAGGTAAGACTGTCCAATACTCATACAATACAAGTTTAAAAAGTCCTAAGAGAAGAGTCAACCTTTTCGTTTATGATGAAATTCACTTGGAAGTTATGGTCAAAACTAGGAACAATAGTCAGATATATCGGACTGGATACAAAAAGTTTTTAACATTTGGAAGTCCCTAAACATGAAAAAATGAAACAGTTAACTTTACCTTTGTATCCTCATCTACCTTGTTCATAATTAATAAATGCTAACTGAAATAATTAATTAGGTGGAACTTGAAATGACCAAATTATTAACTTCCCAATACAAGAGAATAGCAATGAATAACCTCTTAGTCCTTAAACTTACATTTTTTAATGTGCTCATTAATAATACACAATTTAAAAAATGTCAAGGAAATTTTTTGAAGAATATTATGTAAATAAATATTATCTTCTGAAAGTAAACATTATTTTTAATTGGAACTGTTATTAAGTTATTCTTCAATATCTAGAATGAAAGAGCCAAGCTACTCACACAGGCTTTATGATTTAACAATGTGCACTCAAAAAAAATTCTGCATTTGAAAATGTTTTACTGTTTAAGAATTTTGAAAAAGAGAAAAAATAGATTTAAAGGCTATTTTAAAAAATGCTTTACCTACAGTCTATGAAACTTAATATTTTAATCTTATATATTGTATATTAATAATTTATTTTGCCAAGTGATATAAATTTATTATCTTCATAAAATCTTTTCACCTGATGCCATATTTGATTGAAATTTGACATTAGATATACTTCATTTGCTTACTTGTCTGATCAATAATAAATGAAAAACAATTCTATGCTTAAAATAACGATAGAAAAAAATTTAAATGAATGACCAATTAAATAAATTGGCTTATGTTTTCTGAATGTTTTGGTTATTAATCTAAAATATATCCAGTAGTTTTTATAATTTAATTAATAACACTATGTCTCTTCATTTCTTTAAGAAAATACATTGAGAATTATCATTTGAGCATAACTTTTCTTTATATACAAACTCAAACTTTAGCTTTTGATAAGAATACCATGATTACCATCACAGTTGTACAGAAAGGGCATCAGTTTTCTCTGTAAAAATATCAAAAGTGAAAAATGCCATGCTGATATTAGACATAAATCACATTTGGTCATAGTATATAATAATTATTTTACATTTTTAGTATATAACATACTATAACCATATACATAATATATATATTATACATACTATGCATATATACTATGCATATATACTATGTATATATACTATGCATATACACATATACTACATATGCGATACATGTATACACTATGCATACACTAATATACATGTATACACTATGTATATTATATACATAGTATATAATAATTATAACTATATAATAATTATATAGGCATAGGTTATAGTACACATGAATGTACATAAATATCTTTTAAATATTTTATGAATTTCTATCAGAAATGAGACAAAGTGCAAGAAATTATACTCATCTATTTCTGTCATTTCTGTTACTCTACAGATGTGCCAATCACTTGTAACTTCAAATGTATTCTATTAGATGAATATTAATTAAAATTTTTTACAGAAAACTTCATTTTCCATATATTTAGTTTTTCAATTGATAAATAGGTATCCTCAGTATAATAAGGTAGTTTAAGGCAGTCATGAAATATAAGGGATTTCAAAATTCTGGCTAAAATTTAATTAACTATTGAAGATCAGTTAGCACTTCCTAGAGGACATATCTAAATTTATACCAATTTCAGTATTATTTTATGCTTGCTCTTTAGATATAATTCTAAACATTTCAATAGAGGAATCTGTATAAATATATATTTACATGAGGTCATATAAATATGGTTGGTTAATAATATTTTACATTTAAATATTATTATAATTAAATGTTTCCCCTTATTTGTGATGAGAATGAAAACCTTTCAATTGCATGTGACATCATATACTTGTAAGTATGTAGTGGGTTTTTACTAAGAGAATCAATTCATGTTCTGAAAATAACTGAAACCAAAGAAGATATTTTCATTAGTGTCTCATGTATTTCCCTTGATTATCTTCTTCATATTGTGCTTCTGGAGAAGCATTTAGATGCAGACAAAACAATCAACCCTCTTGTGACATTTCAGATTTTTGGACTTGGAGATGATTTCTTCTTTACACCTCCTTGTTCCTCCTCTGCATTTTGCAGGAACACTCTCTTGTAGATGGCCTTCCCTTGGCAGTAAATGCATTATGTTGTCTGTATAGAACATGCGCCTTCCCAGATTCTGTTTAGATATTTTGAGGAGGTCTAGCTCCAGAGAACAAAGACAGTATTAATATACTCACTTCCACTACAGCACATTTTCTGTTGAATAGGTGTGCTTATGACCACTTCAAAGAAATGAAGATATATTAAGTGTTTAAGAAGAGACTATTCTTCATCAGAAACCTACAGTTTCAAGTACTGATTACCCCTCCTCTATTAAAAAAATTATTTCTGGCCCTGACTGGTGTAGCTCGGTGGATTGAGCACGGGCCTGTGAACCAGACTATCAAGGTTCGATTCCCAGTCAGGGCACATACCTGGGTTGCAGGCCAGTTCTCAGCAGGGGACACACCAGAAGCAACCATACATTGATATTTCTCTCCCTCTCTCCTTCCCTTCCCCTCTAAAGATAAATAAATAAAATATTTAAAAAATCATTTCTCATAAAGTCAAAAATGCTTACCAGGATATTAAAAATGAATAATTATTGAATGGTATTTATAAATAGCTGAGGGACCAAAAAGCCCACATTTTGGCTTGTGATGAGTATACATTTTGCTATTAGTCATGACTCTTTAATTACGACTATAATCAATGTTGAATTTTCTGTGAAGCCTAACATTTCCTCTTCTTTAAGTTCTGCTCTTCTTTTATACAGTCTCATCTTGTTTATTAAAAATCAATGTTAGTGTTGCATAGATCTATATTTTCCTAGTTTCAGTATTTCAGTGTTATAGCCTCATACTAAACTCCATTGTATATTATATTATGGGGTCAGATAAACCTAAGTTACTTTGAAATAAATACTTTTATAAAAATGAAAATGTGTTAAGATGAAAATAGCTGTGTGTACAAAAAAAGAAAATAATTTAAATATTAATAAGAAACATGTAGGAAACTTCTAAAATTAGCAATTTGGAGCTTTCCTTTAGCATCATATCAGAATTCTTATAAAACTGGATATCCTGGTGCTACAAAACAGGGGGAAAATAAACTACAGTGACAGATCTCTCTTTTACTTCCAAATTCAGTATATAAAAGTTCACAGGCATTTTGATATTGAACCTATGAAATCAACTTTGAAACTAAGGTCCAAAAACGTAGAGTGATTTATGCGAGGTTTTGTAATCTGGTTCAGTGGTAGGTTAAGACAGAAAGTTAAGATGCCTTGGCCTAGTCTAGTATACTTTCTCCTTACTTTTAACTTTTTCATCTATATTCCATAGCTTTTAGTTTAGGGTGAAACTGAATAAAAGTGGGACATTTGTTTTCTTGAAAGCAAGTCATTTTGCGCTAGCTAATGGAAGTTCTGTGAGCGAGGAACAGCAATGTGTATATTAAATAAGCATACCAGATGATTTTGATGAAAAATAAAACTTAAAAATGATTAACTTAAGAGTCGTTATGGATGTAAAGGAAAGAGAAAAAGTAAATGAAAGGACAACACCATAAAGCATTGCATTTTAAGATTATCCTCCTCTTTGGTGTATCTATTTGATGGAACAGATAATGAAAGGATCAAAATAAGTGAGAGGAAACCATTATTATAGAAGAAAATTTACCTATTGTGCTTCACATAAGATCAAAAATATGCAAATTAAAAACTTTCAAATTGAAGTGCTACCGTGTTCAAAGATATTGGCACACTGTCAGCATTTCAAAATCTTTCCTCTCTCTAGAAACATAGAAGGTAAAATTAATAACAGTGAATGAATGAATGAATGAATGAATGAATTGGCAATCTAAATTATCTGATGATGAAAGACAAGAGAGTAGAGCAAAATGAGATGTATATAAAAAAGACATTGGCTAGCTAGTAGAAGTAATAGATTAGTACATATTATGTATTGTTATGGAGTAAAATATAGTACTGGGAAGAATTAATTCACTGAAATGTTCTGAGAATTATACCAAACATTTTACCCTTGCGAGAGAATAGTTCACATCCCTATTTGGCAGGAAAATGACACTACTCTTCATACTACTCTTAGTATGATGATTACATAACATTATTTTTCAGAAACACTGCATTAACATGTTAATAGATATGTTGATTTCTGGACAACACCTTTGATATATTGATATGCTAAGTATAAATTAATATTAAACTAAAATTTACAAATCAAGTACTTATGTATCCAATATCCTAGAATTAACATCTAAAAATGTTTACTAAGAGTCTATCTTCCTATAAAACAAATCTATTAGGCATCAATCCCATTGATCTCTCCTCTCTCAGATCTGTCACATTAACAGCAGCACAGAGTAATGGAAATCGTCCAGACGTGGACCTAGGAGACTTTAGAGAGCAGCCAGTGAAACCATCTGACATGTGACAGATGAAGACAGGAAGGGAGAGGCTTTAAATGACTCCTGTGGAATTCTGTCATTGGGTACTTGAGTTAAGGTCTACCACTCGTCTGCCAGATGTGCTCAAGCCACTCTAGCGTTGCACAGTACAGGAAAAGGAGATTGGACAAAAACACACCCGCTGGTGAATAATTTTGAAAAACGGAATTAAACAAATCTAAGCAAGTTAGTTTAGCAAGAAATTTCAAACAAATTTGCTGGGCCAAGGAAGCTTTAAGTCAACACATAGACATTACTATGTAGGAGGGACAAAGTGGATTTCTTTTTAGTTTGGTGTTTCTAGTTCATAATAAGCTCCTTTTAAGTGAGGACTATTTATTCCCTATAAAACCTAGCAATGTGCTTCAGAAATTTAAGGTACATTTACAAATTAAGCATGTGTCCAACTTGTAGATGAAACAGAGGTCCAGGTGTTTAAAAAGGAAGAAAAATACAAACAAAAGAATAGGAAAACGTCACATAGTTTCTTTGTCAGCCTACTAGACAAATGAGATGACTCATTCACATTAACCTAGGAATATAATACTCAAGCTCTATATAATTAGACCACACCATGGGATACAAGGTGGAGGAAAAGCTGTGCTTGAGACTATCTCCCTCAGCATCCGCAGCTCCGTTAGTGTACTGTGAATGACGGCAGGGGCCAAATTTTGATGTGTTGGCACATTTCAGAACTTTGACAAGAACATGAAGGAGCAAAACTCATCTTGCTTGTCTTGAACTCATTTACAAATAAAATATTTTATTAATTCATGGTCTTTCTATTTACAAATAAAATATGTTTAAAACTTATTATGTAAAGCACATAAAGATATTAGTACCATCCATAGGGTATGTCTTTCCATAGTCTATAAATAACCCATTCAAAGGGATAAATCTATTTCATGCAAATTGGAAGAACGGGATTTCACAACGTCTACTAAGTCAAGAACTCAGATAAAAGGCTTTTTAAAATCGGGCACACAGTAATCCTTAATTTATGTTGAAAAGTTTTCTACTTTTAAAAATGATCTCCCATAAGTACTGGCACCTCAATTTTTCCTCAACAGCGAACAAGTTGCTATTATACAGTTAGGATAACTCATTTGGATAAAGTAGTTAAAGTGTCCTCACCCAGTACCACTAGGGAGAGTCTCACAGTTCAACTGTATCCTTGAGCAAAAGTATACAAAGTTCTGAAAGTCAACCTATAATTCCCTAGAAGAAAAGTCAGTAATTGCATGCAAATGATAAATTTTGTAATAAAACTGTTGGCCAATTTTTGTTGAACTATTTGGCCTCCATAAAAAACTTTCTGCTAATATAAAAAGCTACCATCATTTGAAGAAAACAATGAAACTACTGACCCATATTGAGGAACAAAATGGTTTTAAAGTGTGTTTTGGTTGTTTTGTTTGTTCATATTTTTCCAGCAATTAACCACAGCAATGTTGGTCTCTACCACCCCTCACTTCTGCTTCTTCTCTTTTGCATATGTAGCTATGCAGCTATAAATATGTATATTTATGAATATGCAAATATATGTACATTTATGAATATACATTTATAAAATGGTTGACCATCAGGAAGTGAATAATTTATTGTCTCAATACAATATTATTATTACCTGGATACAGAACTTAATTCATTATCTTGAACTCATTAAAATTACTTCTTTTTTAATTTTAATTTTTATTTAACTCTTGTTCAAGTACAGTTTTCTGTCTTATATTCCCAGCCCTGCCCCCCCAGGGCCCCCCACCTTAGTTATTGTCCATGTGTCCTTTATACTTGTTCATGTGAGTCCATCCCCTTTTCCCCTATGATTCTCTCCCCTCTCCCCTCTGGACTCTGTCAGCCTGTTCCGTATTTGAGTGTCATTGGTCATATTTTGCTTGCTTGTTTGTTTTGTTGTTTAGATTCCTGTTAACGGTGATTACTTCTTAAGTAATTATAACTGTATAGGTAGAATGACTAGGTAAGTTCCTACAAGGAACTTATTTATGAAACAGGTTTAAAATATACATACATGCCTGTTCCCTGTTGGAATTGGAATAAAAACTACAAGGCGACACCCCAAACTCCTACATTGTATCGGCTCAGAAGTACAAGTAAACGCAAGTCCCTATTTTAGCAAAGTTGGCAGCCATCAAATTTGCTTCATTATACTTTAATTTCATTTTAAATGGAAACCTATTACACCAGTATACAAATGGGGATATCATTTCCAGATTCATCTCAGGAACTGCCCTCAAAGCCCCTCTCCTCCCACCTGGCTTTGCTAATTACTTTACCTTCAATATTTTCCATGTCAGCTCTCCTGCAAGAAAGGCTGTGTTTCCATCCTCCCCTAATCATCTCCTCTCCCAGCACACCCACCTCCCCGAGGAAAGTCGACAAAACCACTTTCTGACAAACCTGTCTCAATTTAAAATCACATATTTACTGTCGTAAAGGTAGACTGGATGTTAAGACTTAGTGTAAATATTTGATATGCAGAATTTTTCTTTCAGTAGAACTGGTAATTGCCCTAGTAGCCATCATTTTGGACTAGTGATTGGAAACATTATTTTATATAAACAAATTTCTAAATTTGATATTTGATTTTCCCTTTTATCAATAATTTACTACTAACCTCACAAAATTCCTTTATCCTCTTTTATGTTTTATAAGTTAATTTTACAATAGTCATCACAAAACATACCAGTTCATGTGAAGCTGTGTTTCTTTGTACGGATATGTTTTTAAGGGGTATATGAGGCTCATGGTGAAAGGGTAACATCGGTTCTCGGTCAGCACCCGTGAAGCTGAGGATTACCGTGATGGAAGTACAGTGCTACGATTTATACAGTAGGATGATGGACCTTTGAAATTTTCCTGGGCACATCCAGGAATATAACAGATTTTAAATTGAGAAAGTAGATATTAACGGTAAATACTGTAGTTATAGATGGACGGGTACTGGTGTGGAAAAGAAGGGATTTAGAAAATAAAGCTTAACACACTCTGGATTTCAAGGAGGTGGATCGCAAAGGTCAATTAGATCGGTATTTCAAAACTTAAGGTGCACAGGAATAACGTAAAGGTTTAACAGATTTGCTGTTTCATCAGGTCAGTATTGTATCCATGCGTTCTGCATTTTAACAGGCATCCCAGGTTAATCTGCACCTGGTGCCCCTCATCCACACTTTAGCAATACTGCTTCACCATGCTAGGAGTCTGGGGCGAGAGGAAACAGTACTCTTTGGGTGGACAGCACAGAAGTTGCTAGAGTTGAAATCAAATGTGCCTATAGGTTAACAAATGGCATACTTTCTTCTTTCATTAGTAATGCACAGAAAGTCCATTATTAATTTAACACACAAATATTCACTAATTAATCAAGAACAAAACTAAAACAAAAAGCATTTCATAAAAACTCACTTTTGAAAATTATCATTGTCAAGTGTAATACTTAATTAGAATTATCATATCTAATATATTATATATTATCAAATTGGAAAATGTACTTATATTTATAGGCATTTTACAATTAGCTCACATAAAATAAATAGATCTATTGTGACTATTATTTTTTTAATATTTTATTTATTTATCTTTAGAGGGGAAGGGAAGGAGAGAGGGAGAGAAACATCAATGTATGGTTGCCTTTCGTGCGTCCCCTGCTGGGAGTTGGCCTGCAGGGAACTGGCCTGTAACCCAGGCATGTGCCCTGACTGGGAATCGAACCTCGATCATCTGGTTCACAGGTCCGCGCTCAATCCACTGAGCTACACCAGCCAGGGCCCTATTGTGACTATTCTTAATATTTATATAGGACATTAGGCAGAATAAAAAGTAAAATCAAGAAAGATTTAAATCAAGCAAAAATTTTCTCATTGTCATATGCCCAACATATGACAGCTATTTTGTATATAAACTTACTAGATACAAGTTCCTCTCTTACTGTATTTAAATATTAATTCAATCTATATATATATATGGAAAAATAGTTGAGATAAACTAAAAGGTTGAAATGCTAGCATTTAGCAATACTGAACCAGTTCACCAGAGTAAAATGCACTGATAAACAAGTTGTGGTGAAATCCAGAGAAACTTCCTGTTCCAGCCAAGAGAGATGTGGAAGGAAAGAGAAATTCAATTTGTTTGGCACACCAACATTTCAGTGCAGAAAAAGGAACATTTTTAGTATATGTTGTAAACATAATACCAAAAGAAAAGAACTGTGAGCAAGAGCAACTCATGCTCTCCTATTTTACTCTGTTTTCTTTAGGGGATTAAAAATTCAAACCCAAAGCTTGTTTTCAGCACAGATAGTCTGGAAGCCTAAAACTAAATAAATGTAATTAAGACCAAAAAAAATTCTAATTGAAGGGTGGAAATAATACTGTTAAATCCACAGACCTGAAATATGATATTCTAATAACCAAAATAGAGACCCCTTTGACCAGGGCTAATTCAGATACAAGTTTAATTATAATTTATTGAAAATAATTTTATGTGAGTCAAAAGTTCAGTTGATAATGAACTTTCGGTGTAAACAACTGAGCTTGGACACATTCTGGTGGAAAACAGGCACTGAGGAAAGAATTTAAATGACTTGGATGTGAGGAATGAGGCATTGTATCAAGTTTTTAAATAGTCAAATCATTTCATTGTAGTTTGGTTGCAAAATATTAAAGAGAAAAAAATGGGAGGATTTTCTAGGGAATTAAGACTGGTCTTTAACTCTGAGGGAGAGAGTGTAACATCAAAATTAGTAAAATTTATTTCTGACATAAAAAAATCATTCTTGGAGAACTAACTGCATTTACATTTTCAAATTCCAAGATTCTGCATCACAAGATGTCTTCAGAATATAGACAAGTGTGCTGAGTACGCTTTCAATTAATAACAATTCAATGTAATCAATCATACAACTATGATTCAGCTTTAAGACTGATGTTTCCCATAGTCTAGAGTTCTATAGTATCAGCCATTATTTAAGCCAACAACAGATTCCTGTCTATTAACAAGTTTCCCTACTCTCGTACATTTCCATGCTTACTACAGCTTTCCGACGATCACCACTCTGGGACCAAAATGCTATGGAAGCACATATTGCATGATACCGATTAAAATGCTTCCTGATCATGAAATCCTCAATAGAAACAATGATGTCAGCTTCATCTCTGAATAGACAAATAGGCGTAGGATGATGCAGCGTCATCTGTCTTTGTAAAAGATTGTGATGTCACATCAGTGTATAGTAGTTATGTACAATAATTCATACCATGCCTTCATAAGGTAATTCAATTGGACTACGTGAGCCTTGGCTATGATCTTCAAATCTGTTGTTCCTCTTTCTGTTTATTTGATCCAAAAAAGACGTGTGCACAGTTGTTTTCAGGAGCCTGTTTCCTAAGTAGGACCAGGATTTTGCTTTTACTCTTCTGATTCTGAGGGTATTATCACATGGGTTAATACACATAAATGATGATTTCAGACAAACTTCCTTAATGTTGACAAAAAAGCAGTGCAGTTGGTGTTTAAAACTGCAAATCCAACTGCAGTTTTAAACTTTATATAGTTGGTTCTCTAAAGAATTTGATAATCAAAGGTTTCCAAAGATTTTTATTCCTTAGATACACGTGCCCCAGACAGTTTTAGGAACTGGGCCATTACACTGCCTGTGAGAAGACTGGTAGCAACCAATGTGAATTCAATGCTTGGGACGGCGAGCAGAGTTAATCCAATGGGCATACAAATTTCACAGACAGACCTGTCAGAAGGGATTGTAGATAACAAAACCTTCACCCAGGAGCAGACAGAAAATTCTATGTTTAACCTATCCAGTCTCTCTGATTGGTTATGAAATAATCATTGTTTAATAAACAAATATTTACTGAATGCTATGATGTGTGGGAAAAATTAAAAGTAATAAGACACAGCATCTGCAAATAGGCATTTACTGTAATTAAAATAACATATCATATGCTGTAGCAGAACTATGTAGAAAGTGGTAAGGAAACACTGAAAAAATTAGAGAGCTCAGCAGCTATTCGTGCCTGGGCTTCACGGAACACTTAAGGAGGTATGAGGAAGTGATGCTCTGCAGAGAGACAGAATCCTCCCTCTGAAATAGCATCTCCCTCTGAAAAAAGAATTCTATATACCAAGAAACATGCACTCAACAAATGGTCACAATAGGTGAAGCTTCTCAATTACCCAGAGAAATACAAAGATCATTTGTATTAAAAAATATTTCAAAATGAGCAACTATGAACCAGAGAAATGTCTTCAAGACTGAGATTGCTTTCTAATTAACATTTGTTTTACATAACAACAAAAATGTGGTAAAAGTCCAAAATGAACTGAATTTAGGCAAGGAGGAATGACTATTTCCAACACTAATATGTGTATCGGTGGTCCTATAAGATTAATAACTGATTTTGTAAACCTTCCTTAACTTTATTTTGTTAAAGTGAAATAATTATATTTTCTTGCAAGATATAAGTAGGATAATTTAATAACTATTACACAGGATTTGTTTATATGATACCAAACATATCTATGTGGAAAGAGAAAAAAGCACTATAATTATCAAGATTTTTTAATCCTATCCCAAATCTATAAATATCCAGAAACATTTGAACGCCGGGCATCACGTAGCCAAAGCCCCTGAGGTAGTCAGTAAACCACTCGCTGACCTTTCCGTTAACTGAGATTCATGGGCGCAAGGATCATCTTTTAGATCTTACAAAAAGGGTTGCCGCCTTCTGCTGTCATCAGAAGTTTTTGACCTTTCTGTTTCTTTCCTCAACAAACTGCTCCAGAATTCCAATTTTATCTTTATATTTTTAGTGTACAGGCCACAAAACTCCTTTTTTTATTCTTCTTATACTGAAGCATCATCTCTCTGCTGGTTTGTAACCATGTTGCACTTTTGGGATTCTAAGAAGCCTGAGAACAAATATTTAGTGTTCTCAAATACAAACTAAAGTTTCTTAAAAAACAAATACAGCAGATATAAAATGTTTAAAAAGATCTGACATTGGATATGCTCTGGTAAAATGCAGATCCAGTATTTTCAATGCATGCATTCTTTTATGTTATGATATTTCATCAGGGGAAATAAATGCACATTTTCTTTAAAGATAAGTATCATTTAGTTGAGTACAGCAGATAGGAAATGTCTAGCACTGTTTTCTGAAAAGACTTGGTCCAGGGGTGAGGGGTGAGGTGGTGAGAAGGTGGGATAGGCATGGGATTCATTCTTTAACTATTTCTGTTGGCTTCCTTTTTTAGACATCTCACCAGAGTCAATATTAAATATAAAATAAATTTTGCTTGTTGGAGAAAATAATATACATAAAAATATGTTTAACTTACTATTTTTTCTTTATAAATTACTGCTGGGATAGAAGTCTTACTCTGGAAACCTTTTAATAGCAGTGTCTAGTCAGTATCCCATCTTGTTTTTCCTATTTGGTAATGTGCTGGACTTTTCCTCATTATTCTAAAACTTACATTGAAATGCCATTAGATGAATTTCCTAAGCATTCAATGTGTGCATAAGGAAACGTATTGCCCTGGACATCCTTGTGATTTATCAAAAAATAAAATTCAAATCTAGACTGTTCCTACAGTAATGATTGCCTGTGATTGTCAGGCTCACCCTGACACCCTACCCAGGAGCAACTGTGCTTTGCCTGTTCCCAGGTGATTAGATTGTGCCACTCATAAGCATACTGGAAAAAAATCAAGAAATATAAGAGATAACCAGCATGATGTTGTTTGGGGAATTAATTTCTTGTATATTGAATATTCATGGGGGCCCAATTTTGTTATATATTACACCCACATTGTGAGTTTGTATTTTAAAACTACAACACATAAATATGAAGACAGTTCTGGAGAATATAAGGAAGGATGAAATTGTTAATGGGGAAAAAGAAAGAGACTTGTAAAGAAAACAATAATTGAGAAATGATATGAAACAAAGTAGTATATCTCCATGATAAAAAGTAATTAGTACCAAAAAAGTCTCTAAAAATCTTAAGAATGAATTAAGATCACCCTAATATTGAAAGATACACAGAAAATACGGCATAGTTAACCCATCTAGCAAATACAGAGGTGTTCAATTAAAATAGAATATGAACCACATATACAGTTTTAATGTTCTAGTAGCCACATTTTAAAAATGAAAAATAAACAAGTAAACTTGTTTACTGACATATATTTAACATAATCTATTAAAATATTATTTTATCACTTAATATAAAATTTGTGAATGAGATATTTTTCATTCTTCGTTGCATACACACTAGTTTCAAAATTTCAGACTCGCTGCAGCCGAACTGCTTAGTGGTAGCAGCCTTGTATTGTGCACTACTGGTTTAATGTGTTCCCACCCTGAAGTTCCTTTGTTTTTTTCTTAAATAAATTGTAGAGATGTGATAGCTGGATACTGAAGGACCTTAATTAAGATTATGTGCTATTCACCCACATTGACCTGAACAGAGATTGTTCACTGTTTAAAAACAAAAAACAAAGTTTTCTTTAACTAAAGGCATATGAACAATCTCTGTTCAGGTCAATGTGTGTGAATAGCATGTAATCTTAATTAAGGTCCCTTCAGTATCCAACTATCACTTCTGTGTAATTTATTTAGGAAACAAACAAAGGAACTTTGGGAAAGGACACATGAACAAGGTCAAAGGGGGAAAGAGGGGTTGGATTGAGGGTGGGCAGTGGGGATGGTTGAGGTGGGGGGCGGAAATGGAGACAACTGTCTTTGAACATAAATAAATAAATGAATAAATAAAACAAAAGAAGAAGAAAAAACATTTTAGATGTTCTATGGAGAAAATAAACAGAAATAAACGCTGGAATACAGAAAGAAAAACTCACAAGGATTCTTTTACTACGTAAATAGTTTTAAAACCAAAATCATGGCTCATGTTATTAGCATTGACTTGTAACTTAAGAAAAGCCTAGGGAAGTCAGCAAGCACATCAGCTCAGCAGATGGTCACAGAAAGAGTGACGCCTTTCACTTCACACAGCTCACTTCAAACCCAGGACTGACAATATGCAAGAGTCGACGACAGCAGGGCAGATAATAAGTGTGTACTTCATTTCATGCTAATGACTCAGTCAGTACATCACTGAAAGTATTTAATGTGGGTAGAAATATGATAGATCAGTACAGGTTCATTGTTAGTGGGTTATTTCTTCCCACAGGAGCTTAAGCTCAATGCTAACACCATTCTGTTTCCATGAGATACATGTTGTGCCATTATAAAAGTGAAACACATAAATTTGTGAAATTTTGTGTTTATATGCCTTTATTTTTCATGTACAATATTTTATCCACAATATTTGGAATAAAATGGGTCAAAAAAGACAAGGGAAAATAAGAAAAAAAGTGTAGCTTCTCTGATGTAGAGAAAAACAAATACTTTCTTGTTGCTGACTTGAGTTCCCCAAAACTAAATACTGTAGAGATGCCCAATAGCAGATTTTATGGTAGAAAACCCCAAGTGGACCTTTAGGAACAAGAAAAGGATGCATAGACCAAGAACTGTTTCTTCTATGGGTATTATCCATTTATATCCAAGATCATGTATATAAAAGGAGAAAACAGCATTTCAAAAGCAATTATAGTGTCCATAGTCCTTACCCAAGTTGAGTGAAAGAGAAAGGAATTGAAAGTAATATTTGTTACATGGGATGCACTCACTCTTGATATCTTAAGTGAAATTGAATGAAGAATTCCTTGATGGCAAAAGGAAAGATGAAGGATGGAAATTTCCTTTTTATTTTTTAGGCAACACCATAGTTGAATCCTAATTTTACCTGTTCTGGTCCTTTTAAGGTCAAGAATTGACACATATCCCAAGTGTTTGTAAAATAAGATTTCATATCTGGAAGACAGACATCATATATATATATATATATATATATATATAGTGTATATTTTTCAGAGATATGGAAAACACACAGATGGCTATAATCTACCAATAGAGCATTCTGAAAGTTATAAAATAATATGTTAAACATGAAAACTACAACTTGGGAACTTTTTACATAAACATCTTTCTTAAAAATTATTTAAGACATATGCAGTTTGCTGGATTCCACTGAATAGTACGTGCTTGAGGAAGGCGTAAGGAAACTTTGTGTTTGCTGCTAACATTACTACATACCTCTCCATAATCAAATATGCCTTTGTTATTTCAGGTTACATTTTTCAGACTGTAATGAGATATGCCCTTGTTCAGGCTTTTACTGGAAAATCACCGACCCCACCTGTATAAAAACTCCTACCCATGTTCTTTAACATCTACACATCTATAAGAATACCTTCATCATTGTGTAGTCAGGCACCCAGGCACCTAGTTATCAAGTCACTTCTATGTCACAGGTCAAGAAATGTGTTGAGTTTCAGAAAAGTTAAGCGATTTATGCCATTAACTGAGACGAAAAATAAGTATGGGAATCAAAGGGCTTTGCATTTTTCAATCTGTAGTCAGTGTTCTAAAGAAAGAGTGTGGCCTTTTGGAACTAAAATCATTTTATCCTTCATAAAAAGCCCCATTATGTTGATGTATTGGAAAACAATACGTCCTGCACATTGGAGGACAGTAAGAAGCTCAACTGCTTGCACAATGCAGTTTATCTTGCAAAAATATGACATTTTATAGGGCACTGTAGAAATATGTGTTTATTGATTAACCACTAGTCTTTCCCTTCCCTTCTTACCAAGCTTTTCCTTTGCCTTGGTTTTTCAAGAGAGCAATCTCTACTTGCAATGTGTATGTGTACGAGGTAAACATGGATGACAAGAGATGTACTTATGATGTGAATTCATCGTTTACTAATTGGGCAAACTTGAGCAAATAATTTAACTTTTATGTTTCTCCTTTCTCCTCTAATAAGTGTGGGTAATATAAAGTTTCATTGTGGGTAATATGTCACAATGAAACTTCAGAGTGGTGAGAAAAAAAATCAGGTGCTACTTAAGAAAGTTTTTGTGTGATATTAATTCTCAGGAATCCACCACTACTGATCTAGCAGCAAGCTGACAAAGACTTGGCAATGACATACAGGGAGAGGAATTATTTTTTGCTGTGTACTCAGGCTCCTTTTCGTCTTATTTTTGGAAACATCTGAAACACTCCTGTTTATATCCAGTCAGATCTGCGCCACAGACAACCAGGACACACTCTGTTCAAGTCATCCCACATGCCCGCTTTGTAAGCACAGGGAGGGAACAGGTTGGCCTTTCTTCCCAGAAGCCCTGAGTGGAGCTGTTAAGCTGGAGCTGAGGAAGTGAGGGCAGGCAGGAAGAGGCTTTCCTTCCCTCTGTACCCACAGTGGGCATTCCTTAACTTCCTGCCTTAGTCTGTTCAGACTGGTAAGTGGAATGGCTAATAAACAACAGAGGTTCGGGAGGCTGGTAAGAAAACACCATGGCAGCAACAGATTCAAAGTTTGATGAGATCCCCTGTCCCCCTCAGCAGTCACTGAAACTCACACGTGAGGGAATTCATTGATCCCAGGCCTGAGGGCTCTGCCCTCATATTCTACTCACTTCCCTCAGGCCCCACTTTCCAATACCATCACCTGGAAGGGCAGGACTTCATAACATGGATTGGGGGTGGGGGGGGCACAAACATTCAGACCATAGCACCTCCCAAACACAAAAGGAATCACTGAGATGATTAAGCCTGAACATGCACTTCACAAGTTTAGTTTCTAAGTAGAAATTAAAGAAAACTATTATCCATAACATGTACAATACATTTGTATTTATATCCATATTCATACTTATATTTATACTTACATTTAAGTCACTAGCCCAAATTTGATAAATCACTTTCAAAACAGAGTCACAGAGTGGAGGATATTGCCACATGCCATGTCCCCACCAGGAGTTACGCACTATGAACAGGACATCACAGGTGGGAACACTGGAATGTCAGACGGAAGTGCCCTGGACCCAGGAAACACCGAAACTTACCCGTAGACAACAGGTAAGTGGCTCACTGAGTCCACTCCTGTCTGTCTGATGCAGATTAGGTAGAAAACAAACCTAAAATAAAACATGATTTGGTCAACATTATGGACATTTTCACCCAACATGATACACATTGTATTGTAATTTTTGATGAAGGAAATAAAAAATTCTATAACATTTTTAAGATTATCAGAATTATGCTATGCTGATATCGCTTGTAAAATAAAATGTAGGTAGTGCCTCAGACTCAAGTTCAGAAACTTTTAATTTTTAGTCATTAGGAAATATTTTTTATTTCAACATCCTATATACATAATATAGAGCACCAGGTTTACTTAAATAGCTTTACCATAAAGATAAAATACAGCATTTTAAAATATAGATAAGTATTATTTTCAAATATTATAAAAATTTATTTTGTGATAGTAGTTTTTTATGAAATAAAGTACTTTAATGTTATTTAAAAATTCTATTTTAATTGTTGTTCAAGTACAGTTTTCTGTCTTTTACTCCCATCCCAGCCCATCCCCCCCAAGTGCTCCCCACCTCCTTCCATTTCCATCCCCTGCTAGTTTTTGTCCATGTGTCCTTTATACTTGTTCTTGAGGGTTTTTAAAAAAATATAGGACTAAAAGCCTTGGGCAAAGTGATATATAGTACAGATAAGTTTATGTAAATTAAGTAGCTACATTTGGAGTGAACAAGTATGCAGTCATGAGAGTTTTTAAATTCAAACATACAATAAAAACACCTCCCTTTTTCATTTGAATGTGCCATCAGCATGAAAGAAACAGCATTGATAATGGTCTACAGTCTACACACATAATTTTCAGGTATTTGTTACACTCATTGAGAAAGAAAACTGAGGTACCATTAAATTCATTATAAGTTCCACTTTAATATTAGTTAGCCTGATCAGCTCTAGGACAGACTAATGAGGAAGTGAACTGATGATGTACTTGACGTCACATTCCCCATCCAGGTATAAAAAATCCTCACATGATTGCATAAAACTAGTTTGATATTTGTTTGGTATATTTTAAAGTTTCTTAGGCTGACTGGTGTGGCTCAGTTGGTTGGAGCATCGTGCCATAAACCTAAAACTTGCAGGTTTGATTCCCTGTGAGGGCACATACCTGGGTTGTGGGTTTAATCCCTAATCAGGGTACATGTGAAATACAACCTATGGTTCGATTCCCAGTCAGGGCACATGCCTGGGTTGCAGGCCAGGTCCCTGCAGGCCAACTCCCAGCAGGGGACGCACGAAAGGCAACCATACATTGATGTTTCTCTCCCTCTCTCCTTCCCTTGTAAAGATAAATAAATATTTAAATAAAGTTTCTTTTTTGACTCCCCAACAGTTACAATTACCTCTGTATTTTTTGTAATATGTGTATCTTTTTGCCATCAGTGTATCAAAGAATCAAAAGGAATTATGTGAATTATTCAAGGTTCTTGGATTTACATGTCTGAACAGCTTCTCTTAGAATGATGATGCTCTTTCTGTGTCTGTGGCTTACTGTATTCTCTAAAAGGTTATTATTTAGAAAAGTAAGCCTTTATATAAAAATATAAATAAATTTAAAAGATATTTAAATATGGTGACGATCTTACCATCTTGAGGCTATATGACTGTACAATACACTACTTTGGTGTTTATAGCACAGAAATAAGAAAAGAGGAGCTACAGAAATTGAAATTATATGTCCTAAGACTAGTGATGATGCTGCATTTCCACAAAGTAACCCAGCATATTTAGGTAGATGTCCGTTGCACATAAAATAGTATAATATGTATGTGCATTAAACCTGCTTTATTTTACTATGTTTTGAAATTAGATATGTTCATATACTTATATTCCTACTATTTCATAGAAATATCTATGTTTACAAAATAATAGTTATCATTAAGAATTGTATTTTTGAAAACTATAACTTGTTATATCTAATCATCTAATTTACACTCAACCTATGTAGATTCACTGCATTTTCTTAGTTATCAATAACACATGGACATTAAATAGGAACAACTGTGGTAAAATCAGACCACATAGAACATTGACGTTTTTAATGCAGGTGGTTATAACATAATGATGCAGAATACATGAACATTTCTGTGTTATGTTACACACTCCAGAAGTGCAGAGTACCTAAAATTTTATTTTTAAAGAGTTTATTTACTTATTTTTAGAGAGGGCAAGGGAGAGAGAAATAGAAGGAGAAAAACATCAGTATGTGGTTGCCTCTCATGAGCCACCTAGTGGGGATTTGACCCGAAACCCAAGCATGTGCCTTGACGAGGAATCAAACTGGCGACCCCCTGGTTCCCAGAGGGGCACTCAATCCAGTGAGTCACACCAGCCAAGGTCCTAAAGTTTATTTCTAAAGCCCTACAGAAAGAATAACAATGAAGGAAAGGTTTTGATTAGAGAAAAAAAAAATTTGAAAACAGCATTAGGTGATGCCCCACAGGCACTTGAACAAACCCAGGGGGGGAAAGGGTTATATCTTGCCTAATAGATTGTAAAGACTCATTTTAAAAAGAAAACAAATAATAATGAAAGATTGCAAAGAAAATCTATTCACTAGGTTCTTGTGAATGAAAATTATGAATGTAAAATTGGGAGATAGTTTCTGGGGTTTCTGCAGATAAGAAATCTGGATATGAATACTCTTTCTTTCAATGATTCCTGTAAAGCTTTACATTAATGATGTAATGCTACAAAAGTGTCCTTACCCCAGCTTTATATAAAATTATATATAAATGTATTATACAAGAGGCTGTGTTAATCCAAAATTGAGCATCTTTGTTTTACTCTTCTTAGCTCTGAAAAGCTGGTGGGTGATCCCACATAACATTCATTGCCTTTTAGCCGAGGCAGGAAGAGTTTATTTGTATTAATGCCATGTAGCACAATATGATTTGTTTACTGAGATAACCAAAAAACCACAAAGCAATTGTTACTGGTTGACTACTAAATATGAATGTTCTGTTCCTTTCTACAAGACAACTTTTAAAAATAGGATCATTTTTGAAAAGGAAGCAACACAAAAAAGCTAAAAATGGTTGGAGAACATCTACCAGGCATTTATCTCTTCCTACATGAAAGCCATATTTCCATACATATTTTATAAAAAAATTGATGCACATAAATCTGCATTTAAAAGTTAAACAGTGAAAATAGTAAAGGGAACAAAAGTTGTAAAGGTAATTATTTTTCTTGGTAGTGTTTGTGTATATCAAACATGAAATTTAGATTTTACTTCTACAAAATAATAAAATATACATCATGTGACACTAAATATCTTAGATGTGATTTACTAAAAAAGGGTATTTTGTATGTAATTTGGCTTAATGTGAACTTCCATTTTAAAATAAGTTGCTCTTACAGTAACATAACTGTACCATAGCAAGTGGCAAAAAACCCTCACAATTTTGTGTCAAAATGAATTACATATTTAATGTCATTTCGTCTTGAGGAATGCATTTTAAAATCTGTTTAAAATTTTAAAAAATAATTAATGAAAGATTATTAGATAATTTTACATTGGAGATGTAGGGGTGAGTTAAAGAAATGATAGTTACATAATGTATATTTGTAAAATAAATTAATGGAGATTTCACAGTTGAATTCACAAATGTTGATATATAGTCATTACCATATTAAAATGTATCACTCATGATTGTTAGGTGACACAGAAGATGGCAAGGACTAAACAATCTAGTGCCTGAACATAACAATTATGACAGAGCTGCATGCCCTATCATAAAGATAGAATTAAAAAATAAAGATATCTTGAAACAATGTTGGTCTCCAAAGATAATGTTTAGTAGTCAGAGAAAAACTGAAAGTTTATCTCATAAGTATCTCTTACAACTACAACCTTAGTCACTGTTTCCAATAAAAGAGTTGCTATTATAATAAAATGCTTCGTGATACAGGAATATTACAAATGAACCTCTACAGTAATCACTGAACACATGGCAACAGTTTTTAATTACTTTTGACCATGGCCAGATGCAATGGATAACCTCTAGGTAAAGAGCTCTTGGATCTATTAATAATCCTGAGATGTCCTCTAGGTTCCATAAACAGAAGCATTAATCAGAGTCTTAAATTTGATTTCCCAAGGAGTTTTGATCCGTGCATTTTAAATGAAACATATGACATATGTTATAAAATTCATATCTATTTCAATATGTTATTTATTTATTTATTTAGTTAATTAGTTAGTTATTGTAGTTTGGTAGCTAGTATCTCAGTGGCTAAAATCAAATTTCCTAATTTAAAATCCTAGTTGTTAAGACAAGAAAGAGGACTTATATCACACCCAAGAAGAATAAGCATAAGAGAAAGAATGTTAAGCTGGTTGTTCATACATACTGTAAAGTGGATGTGAAGGGCAACATCGGTCACCTTCGTAGGGAATGTCCCTTTGGGTGACATGAAGTTTTTTCAAAGGCTAGCACCTTTGACAGAAATTATTGTAACAAATGTCTAATCTTTTGCTCCCACAAACATGAAAACAAGTAACTGTGTGAACAATAACCACCACAAAATTTATGGCTGCATCACTAATGTGAACAATTTAACTTCTCAGTGCCTTAATTTTCTCATATGTGGGAGAATAATAAAACAACCTGCCCCACAGGATTTATGTGATGATTAAATAAGATCATTCAGAGAGAGAATCTGAAAGGTACTTGCCGCATAGTAACTACTTAAACGTTTATAAAACCTAAAGAATCTTGACTTTTTCCATATATTTGAATAATTTTTTATATTTGCATAGTTTTAGATTTACAGCAACATTTCAAAGACCCTTCAGAAAGTCCCCATAAACTCGGCACCCAGCTTCCCTGTTGTTGACATCTTAAGTCACTGTAGTACACATGTTACATAAAACAAACCAGCATCAATACATTATTAGCCAAACCTGATAGGTTATTGAGGCCTCATTCGTTTTTCCCATGACTTTTTATGTCCCAGGCTCCCATCTATGATATCACATTACATTTAATCATCATAATAACCTTAGGCTTCTCTGGTTTGAGACAGTTTTTCAGACTTCCCAGCAAATTTGAAGTTCACCATAAAATTGAGGTGAAGGTGCAGAGATTTCCCATGTACGTCTTGTACCCACACCAGCACAGCCTTCCCATTCCTCAACATCAACATTCTCCCACCAGAGATGGACAACTGGCGAAAATCTTGACTTCTTCTTCTAAAAGGTATTCCGTGAAACACTTTAAAAAATGTGTCCACACTAATTAAATAACATACCCTGCCTTTTTACTGTTAAGCATTGCAAACATTATCACTCAGATTCAAATCCATTCTAACATGCTTTCTTTTGCAACAATGCCTCTGTGTGTCATTATCTAAAGGGGTATCTGGAAAAATACTGCTGGCATGTCATAAGCTCTCAAGAATTTATTAAATTTTAACTCAATAGTTGAGTTGAATTTAGCAAGAAAATTAACTTGCTATGTTCTAATATGACATTTCCCCCCAAAAGAATAATGATTCCTTTTGTAAAGCGAGATTCGCTTCTAACATGGCTTTAAAACCCTCAATTCTAAGGATACCTTATGTATGTGGAAAATACCACACTTGGCTAAGTAATGTTAGCTGTGCATTAAAAAGGACCTATTTAATTTGCATTTCCATATGAATACTAATATATTAAAATTTGAGCTCATTTTAGAAATTAGAACTCAGAACAAAGAGTAACCAATGAGTGCATGAATAAGTGCAACAACAAATTGCTCACTCATTCTCTCTTTCTCTCTCTCCTACTTCCTACTTCACTCTAAAAATCAATAAACAAAAAAAGATAACAACACCAACAATAACAATAGCATCAAACACACAATTGCCCTGAGAATAACTGCCAAATCTTAGAAATACATTTTTTCTCAAGTCCTCACCTTGGCTTACTACAGAGAGAAGATGGATCCAAGAGTCTTCCTATTTAAGAAATGCTAACCTGACTTCTATTCTGCACTGAAAACCTAGTTGTTATAAACAGACTCAACCTAATGGACAGTCCTAGCAATGTAGGTAATATTAACTATTCAATGGGTACTTCATTGTTTGATTAGTCCTTACTTACTAATTGATGGAATTTACAGTTTTAGTAAGAATCTTGCTAAAAGAATCTTAAAAGCCAACGAATAAACTTCAGCTTTAAACAATAAGCACTTTTAACATTAGCAACTGATTTAATCTATCATCACTTTTTCTCCATTTTCTTCTCAAACATGGAATTATCACCCTTTATTAAACAAACTATGACAAAAATCACCTTTTACTAGTTTCCTTGCATAGTTTATACTAACTACATTATGACTAAAATTATAAGTACATGCAAAACATAATTATATATGTGTATATATATGTACATATGCACACATATTGGAAAGAATATGTGCTATAATTATAAGACAAATTTAGTTTTACTTTATGGCTCCTGAAGCGTTATGCATCTAGTATTTACTACCTAATGTGAATACACATTAGGGAGAGAGTAAAACAATATTAACAATGCAACCTGGAAATGTTAAGTAAATGTAACATAGACACAAACAAGTTAAACGCCTCTGACAACATCCCTCAAATGAAGTTTACCTTTTCTGTAATGAATAACTTCCCCTACCTCCCTGGAATGTTATTAGGATGTGTATGTTTCATAAATAAATTTGTACACTCTGCCTTTATATTACCATTTCGAATGTTCTCTTCTTAACAGAGATCTCTAATTGCAGGTAATTATTTTCACATCTCCCATGGCATACAAAACTTATTATTTAAGATAACCTGTAACATTTCAAGTTATATAATTTCCAGGCTTTGCTAAATTTCTATCGGCTCCAATAATAATATGTATTGAAAAATGCTTGAACTTGAACACTAAATTAAACATATTTTAGTGTGTTTTATACCCTCATCTCTCAATACAGGAGCTCTTCACCATCATAAGCTCCCTAGTCTTTGTCTCCAATATTGGCCATGCCAATTTCCTCTCATTTATTTGTTCATTGTTTCCCTGCTATGGGCTCTGCCTTCGCGGTGCTCTCTGGAGTGCAGAGCGCTGCAAATAGGTACAGCATCAGGTTGTTCACTGAGCTACACCAAATTGCATTTTGCTCCCAGAGGATGGATTTATTCAAACTTTTTGGAAGTGTTGTTTGAGAGGAGTAACTCTGAGTAGAATTTTTTAGAAATGGAAGAAAACTTGGTGATGCTTGTTCCATTTTTCTTATAATATACAGAAAGAAAAATCTCAATCCTGGAACTGTGACACGGCTTACCTGAGGTTACATAGCCACAGAACAGAGAACAGAAATTAGGTCTCCCGGCTATCTTTCCAATGCTCCTGAATGCTTTCCTTTGCAAGGCATGTTTAGTGAAGGACGTGGCTGGCTGACTTAAACAGAATTATCATGAAACAGTTCCTTTTCTATAGGGACCGTATTCTACTCTTTAGTCTGTAAACCCAAACTGTAGAAAGCTATTTAATTATTAATCCAACAAAAGCTTACTGAACATCAAATATGTGCCAGACACTATTCTAGCTGCTTGTTATGTGTCAGTGGGAAAAAATGATAAAAATCACTGTCATCTTAAAGCTTCTATCCTATTTAAAGAAGAAAGAAATTAAACAATCAACATTAGAAAAAAAGAGTAAATCATTGAGGATGTTGGCAAGAGATAAGTTCCAAGAAGAAAAAGATGAGAGTAGGATTAGTATAGAGCTGGGGAGCGATTTTTCCTCAGCAGGGTCCGGTAAGCCCCATTGAGATTTTGAGATTTGAGCAAAGATTTGAAAAGAGTTGTGGGAGTTAGCCATGTCGATATCTGGAGGAAAAGCATGTGAAATAGACAGTGCACAGGCCCCAAGGCAGGAAAGAATGCGGGGCTGGGGAGGAGGGGTTCAGGGAAAGGAAAACAGCCTATGTGCCTGGAGAGAAGTCAGAAAGGGAGCAGTAGAAAATTAGGTCAGATTGACAATGTGATAACTGAAGCTCCAGTCAGTAACACTGCACTGTACACTCTAGTCACCACCGGCAACATGTGGCCGTTGAGCACTTTATATGTGACTGAGGCAACCAAGGGACTAAATTTTTATTTTACATAATTTCCATTGATTTATATGTTAAAACTGAAACCCTTGCCATTATGGATCCAAATATTACTAGGATTTTTTTTCCCCACAGAAGAATCAGTTAATAGGAAAATTTTAAAGTGCATTTTAAAACATCTTGACTAAGTAAAACTACTCTTTCTTAAATTTTATTTATTTACCTTTAGAGGGGAAGGGAAGGAGAGAGGGAGAGAAATATCAGTGTATGGTTGCCTCTGTTGTGTCCCCTGCCAGAAACTGGCCTGCAACCCAGGCATGTACCCTGACTGTGAATTGAACCTTGATTCTTTGGTTCACAGGCCCACGCTCAATCCACTGAGCTACACCAGCCAGGGATAAATCTACGCTTTTTGGTACATTTTATGAAATCTAACTAACAAGTATTCCTGTGTGAAACTCAGCATACAGATTTAGAGACACTGTAAGTATAAAATTATACACTGGATTCAAAAGATGAGTGTGAAGATATAAAAAAAACTAATAAATGATTTTAAATATTGATTATATTATAATACTTTGGATATATTGGTTTAAATAATGTATATTATTAAGCATAATTTTACCTGTTTCTGTCTTTATTAATATAATCACTAGAAGATGTATAATTACTTATGCATTTTTCATGATATTTCACTTGAAGCACCACAGGCCATTTTAAGGAAAATGGCTTTTGCTTTGAATGAAATGGTGATCTATTAGAAGGTTTTCAGCAAAAGAGTAATAACAGCTATGTGTTAGTTCTATTTTAATGTATTATATAAATCAATTATTTAATCATGGCTGCCATTTACACCCATCATGTAAATTCACATTTGCAATATATTTCATGTATATTGCAAAAAATAAGTCACTATTTGAGTAACTAAAGAAGTAATCTCTCTTTCCAATCATATTATATGTTTTTCTAAATGCATCAAAGCATGACAGAGAAGGATAGTTTCCATAAATACTGTATGTTATCCCCCATCCTGGCTCACCCTAGGTCTGGAGAACACTGACACGTTGTGTCTGCCTTTCCCAGAGACAAATCACAGAGTGAGTCCAGGTCTTCATTGTGATTCTCAAGTAACACATCCAGTAGCTCACCAAAAATGTCCATACATTTTACATTTGCAATCCACGACTCAGATAAATTATTGTGGACACATTGCCACCAGTGTCTTAATTATTCTCTATGCTAAAGCCACATGGAATCAAGATGTTAGATACAGTCAAAATGGAGTCTAACATGAGGGAAAAGTCTTATTTTCAATGTTTAAACAAGAGCAGGGGTAGTTTTCAAGTTTTCAATGATCTATTATAATATATTTCTTATCAATTTTAAGGTACCAATATCTTGTAATGATATAGTAAATATCATGAAAAATTAGTCCCAAATAATTGAATTCAGAAAAAAATATCTTTATTTGTAAGGCAATCATTTTAAGAAGAATTTAAATGATAAAGAGAGTCCTCTGAAGTAAATCTGTCATTAATTTAAATTTCCTTACCGTGGACATTTTAAATTTTTGCCTAAATTCAAGTTTTGAATAGCTCTAGAAAGGAAAGGGGTTACATACTGAACCAGAAGAGAGACTGTTTCTTTTACATGTATTTCTGTTATATGGGAAAAAATCTAACAGTCTTCATGGGCATCGAATACATAAATCCACTGTGCATCAATAGAAGAGCAGACACTGTAATCTCTGAAATGAGTGAATTATATCATTATGAGTAATTCTTTAGCACATGACCTCCTCCAAGTTCTATCAAGTATATAGTCTGACTTTTTGAAATGGCACTTACAAAGGTTTTATACCCTAATTGAACAGCCATTCACTTGGCTTATTTTTCACTTAGATCTCTCTAAATACCTGTGAAATGGGGTCTACAAAATAGGGGACTGGATGGTGAAAGCAATAATTCCTCATCAAGGAATATTTAATAAGTGAAAGCTATGAATCAACTAAAGGACACAAAATAGATTAATCTTTCTAAGATATTTCCTTTTGGAGTTACAAATTGTTGAGTTTTCAGGGGAAAAAACCCTGACAGTTGTGAAAGGATAGTATTTAATACTGCTTCATAATATCTCAGAAAATAATAATTTAACTTTCTCATAACAATTAAGATTATTTGAAAATAATCATCAGACATAAAATTAAAGATTATCTAATTCAGGTACTGATTGACTTCTTACAGATTGTGATCTATTTTTGTTTGAAGATGATGCCATGAAAAATAACATTTTACTATAGCATATTATTTTATATATTTATATACTGTTGTTATTGTATAGAAGAAAATTTAACCCCATGCTCCCTGACTATGGCTATTAAAAAATCACCTGAAAATGAAGTTATTCACAGAGTTATGGTTTCTAATTAAGCATAGCCCTTTGCTCTAAAAAAGATCATAAATCAGCAGTTTTTACAAAGAATCATGCGTAATACATAACAAAAAGAAGTTGGATTTTGTTATTGTTTTGTTTTTTTACTTTGGGTTAAACATAGGCTCTAGGTTCAATTCACCTGTACTTTTACAAATGTTATCAGTTACTTGTATGGGGAAACATTTTAATGAATCTTTGAGATTATATATATTTTTAAGAGAGTATAGAGTTGAACACAGGGATCCTATCATTGACAGGATACATTGGGGGCATCACTAGAAATTTCTACTTAGGTTTTTCCATTCCTTTACCATGAGCAAAATTGACTCCATAAGAAACTTAGTTACACAAAACACAGCATGCCTTCTCCNGAGTTATGGTTTCTAATTAAGCATAGCCCTTTGCTCTAAAAAAGATCATAAATCAGCAGTTTTTACAAAGAATCATGCGTTATACATAACAAAAAGAAGTTGGATTTTGTTATTGTTTTGTTTTTTTACTTTGGGTTAAACATAGGCTCTAGGTTCAATTCACCTGTACTTTTACAAATGTTATCAGTTACTTGTATTTAATTATCCATCCTTTTTTAAGAAAAACATATTTATTGTCTCTATTTAAAGATCTTAAAAATATATGCATATGATTTTATATTCACTACAGTGAAACAAACTCAAGACCACCTAAAGGTATTTTATGGGGAAACATTTTAATGAATCTTTGAGATTATATATATTTTTAAGAGAGTATAGAGTTGAACACAGGGATCCTGTCATTGACAGGATACATTTGGGGGCATCACTAGAAATTTCTACTTAGGTTTTTCCATTCCTTTACCATGAGCAAAATTGACTCCATAAGAAACTTAGTTACACAAAAAACAGCATGCCTTCTCCACCACATTTTACAAGAACTTGTTCTGGCCACTGTCTCTGAGGCACGTCTCTTCCTGTCTTTCCCTTCCTCCTGTCCTCCTCTCTCTTCCTAGCCTCTGTTCCCTTCCCTCTGTTCCCTTCCTTCTTTCCCTCTTATATACTTTCCTTCCCCTGCAACCCTGCCACATATACTTCATTCTTAAAACTTTACAAATACATTTTCTATTTTGCAAACAAAAAACTTCTAGAAAATGTTTTAATATTTGTTTAATTATTTGACATTCTCTCAGAGAGCTTATTCGATGCTAATTGTTTTTTGTTTTTTTAAAATATATTTTATTGATTATACCATTACAGTTGTTCTGTTCCCCCCCTCATTCCCCTCCACCCGCACACTCCCTCCCCCACCATTCTCCCCTCCTTAGTTTATAACCACGTGTCTCAAGTTCTTTAGATTCTATATTTCCCCCACTATTCTTGCCCTCCCCCCTATCTATTTTCTACCTACCATCTATGCTATTTTCTGTGCCTTCTTCCCCCTTCTCCTCCTCCCACTCCCCTGTTTCTAACCCTCCATGTGTTCTTCATTTCTATGGTTCCACTCCTGATCTAGCTGTCCTCTTGGTTTGCTTTTGTTTTAGGTGTGGTTGTTAATAACTGTGTGTTTGCTGTCCTTTCACTGTTCATATTTTTCATCTTCTTTTTCTTATATAAGTCCCTTTAGCATTTCATATAATAAGGGCTTGGTGATGATGAACTCCTTGAACTTGACCTTATCTGAGAAGCACTTTATCTGTCCTTCCATTCTAAATGAAAGTTTTGCTGGATAAAGCAATCTTGGCTGTAGGTCTTTGGATTTCATGACTTGGAATACTTCTTTCCAGCCCCTTCTTGCCTGTAAGGTCTCTTTTGAGAAATCCGCTGACAGTCTGATGGGTACTCCTTTGTAGGTGACTGTCCCCTTATCCCTTGATGCTTCTAGGATTCTCTCCTTCATTTTGGTCTTGGCTAATGTAATTATGATGTGCCTTGGTGTGTTCCTTCTTGGGTCCAACTTCTTTGGCACTCTCTGATGCTAATTGTTGTTCAAAACATTTAAATAGAAACCTTATGAAGCTGATACTAAAAATACCTCCACTCCGACACATGGTGCCACTGAGGCACAGAGCTCTTTAGCGGCCTGCTGAGGGTCAAAGTGTTCAGTGGAAGGGGCAGAGTTGGAACCAAGGTGGTACAACTCAGATCCATATTATTAACTATTATGCTATGATACTATCACAAAATGAAAATATATTCTTCTGAAACCTCACAACAAGGAAACTGTCCAATTATAACATTGCCCTATTAAAAGTCAGATGCCAGTTTATTTAGTCCATCCAGAAAATTCTATGTCTTGATACTAGCTCTAGAGAACCATTCTAGTCCATCCTTTTTTAAGAACCATTTAGGATGCTGTTGTTTATAAGTATATTCAAAACATTTTGAACTAAACTACATTTTCTTCCTAAACCATACCTTAGGAGTGTTAGTTTTAGGCATTTACTAACAGTTGCAGGGAGCTGTACACTTCATTGCTTTTTAAATTTAACCTTATTTCATTAGTTAGTTCAAGATGTAGTGGAAAGTATTTTTCCTGCTAGTATGGAAAAGTTGTCTTTTTCCATTTGAATTCTGAAATCCTTCCAAAGAAAATCAGAAATTTAGTTTTTCTTAGCTTGAAGTGTTTAAAAGCTGACAGGTAAAACTAATTTTCCCATTAAATGCACCATCACATGGTTCCAGACAAGCTAGAGGAATAGAATCTGGTCTTTCCAGAAGAATAATTTGATAGAAAGGGCAGCCAAGCTGCATCCGTAGAAGTTGTGTTAAATGAACACAAGAGAAATTCACACCGATTTACTCCAGTTTGTTCACATTTTACATTAAGCCATTTGGGCATATGTTGAAAAAAATCAATAATTTTACATTACACAATCACCACAATTTGAGATAAAGGGCCCTGCTTCAATAGGGAAAGAAAAGAACAGTGTCTAGATAAAATCAGAGGGAGTATATAATTAAAAATATAGTAAAATGTCAGTATTTAACACATTTAAAAAATTATGTAACAATAAAAACTTTTTGAAAAAATTCTGCGTATCTAAAATGAAAAACTGATCATTTTTAAAAGGTTGAACAGAAATTGACCAGAGGAGAGAGGGGAGGAAATTTCAGAGGAAAAGGGGAAGGGTTTACAGGAACAAATATAGAGGAAACATAGACAAAAACTAGGGAGGGTGGAAATGGGAGGGAGGTAGGGAGGGCTGGTGGGGGTGGGGTGGGATGTAAGTAAAATACAGAAAACTGCACTTGAACAATAATTAAAATTTAAAAAAAATTAAAAAGAAAACAATGATTTTCATATGATTGTATCAGAATACTGTTATAAGACAAGGATGTAATTATTGAATTCGACAAAAAAAAAAGGATGATGGTACAAACTTGAGTCCTAGCCCCTCAGAAAATAGCAACACAAGCCCAGGTTACACCAGCCCATCATCACGTTCAGGATCATTGTATCAGTTTATTCAGACACAATATGCAAAAAATAAATAAACTAGTACTAATGGTGTGCATGTCTGGTCAATAAGAAAAATGATATGTAGCTTACATATTCATATTATTTACTCCCAGTCTTCACAGAACTATAATTTGTCAAAGGCATGGCTGATAATCCATTTCTTTGTAATAACTTGTTTATAGTCAGTAATTACAGTGCAAATTACAAATAGTGAATACAGAAAGACAAAGTACGAGGGGGCAGGTCCCTTGTAGTACAGGCTTCCCCTGCTAGGTGAGTGTTCTAGGAACCCATCTGTAGTAGTGAATCAGCTGGCATTGTTGTGAGCGGCTGCATTTGGCTTCACTAAAATTTTTGAAGACTCTTCCAACATGTTTGCCCATTTCATGATGGGTGATTGATAAGCACACCTGCCCACTGAACTGCTCAGTAGTTTTGACCACCCCCTCCACCACCCTGAATGACCCCCCCCCACTGTACCCCACCCTTCCTATTCACCTAATCTTTCACCCTCAGCAATTTTTTTGTTTCCCTGATGATAAAACTCCACAAAAGGAAATGTTTTTCAATGTGAAAGAGGTGAAACAAAAAAGTTGCAGAAGACCTAAAAGGCACCAAAATTGATGGGATCAAAAACTGTTTTGAGCAGTGAAAAAAGTTTTTTCAGTTAGGTGTGTTGCATCAGATGGAGAGAATTTTGAAGATGAATGAAGTTTAAACATGTAAAAATAAATACATATATTTTTATAAATAAATTCCAGGGGTTTTGGGGTCCTACCTTATAAACATGGTAATTAAGGATTGACTTTTCAACATTTGGCTAAAAGTCATAATCAAAGGAAAATTTTGGTAGTTACTATAAGGTTTAAAACAACTAACAGTCAAATATTCCATATTCATATTATTCTTAAGTGTCCTGCCTTCCTTAAACATTTTTGAGTATATTATTCTCATTTACTGCATGCACCACATTTCTATTATCACAGAAATACACATTTAATGCAAAAGTATGTATGTGCTTATTTTGGCAAAAATGTAAAATGTTTGGCAGAGACAACTATTTTAATGTCCTAATGAACAAATATAATGTTCTACAATTAGGCAAATCACAAATGAATATTATATCAACATAATGATAGTCAAGGGAACAAAGATTTAAACTAAAAACTGAACTCTAAATCTATAGTATCAAATCTTTTTTCCCCCTCACTCTTCCATTATTTTCCCCCACGGGGAGCATCCAAGTTTTGCCCACAGTAATTTAGAAGCACTAGTCCTGAAATCCAGGGGAAAGGCACCCATGGCCATAATTGAGCCCTTCACTCAGTTTTCCTTTGAGAGCATATTTGATTGGCATAATATAAAAATAGAATACACATTTAGAAATAGACTTAAAACTGCTCTCAAAATGGGGACTAAATGGTTCGTGAGATTGATGAGACAAAGATTCTATTACTCCAATCACTGGTTTGAGTCTCAAATACATGAAAGCTATTCATTACCATAAGACAATCTTCAGAAAATGATGTGGTACAGTAAGTTAAAGTCTCCACACAGATTTCTTTCCACAAGTGCTACTAACTAAAAACAAAACTTCCTCGAAGCATATATCCTGTATCTTGTAGATGTTCTCAAAATGGTTTAGATACCTGTGATTAGAAAGTCATTTTACTCTGGTCACTTGTGTGAATGGTCCCCCCACTGCCATTACATCAGGGGTTGTGTGAGAGATTGTAGCCATGACGAAGGGAGGTCACACAGTGCCTGAGGAACTGCTGGTGAGTATTATTCTCAATGTGTTTTCTGAGTAAATAGGCCATTGAGATTATTTCATATTTCCTCAATGTTTAAATCCCAATTTTGTGTTTCCTGTTTTAAAATTCAACCTGCAGATTGGACTCAATAGATGGAGCTCTCCAAGTGAGGTGTACTGATCCTGTAACTCATTCAGCCTCAACTTTGTCAGAGTACAGTACTGCTGTCCCCAAGGCTCCTTCAGCCCGTTAGTGTGTCTTTCCTGACCCTTGGTGGGGGGCCATGGTACATGAGTATGTGGTAGGATAGATAAGTTGATTGACAGAGAGAGTGATGAACACCAGCTTAGTATTGTTTAGGAAAGGAACTGATGCGTAAAAACATATTCTCACCACAATTTCTCCACTGTTAAAGGTGCCGGGAAAATATTATAATTGAGGCTTGCTTATTACCTATCCATGAGAATGATTCCCTAAAGTATACTTTAAAAATAATGTGTACAAAGACAAAACATACTTTTTTCTTGAGATTTTATATTTAGGTTTCTTCTGGTAGTTTGATAGCCACAATTAACCCTTCTCCCCACCAAGAAAAAAGAAAAGAAAAGGAAATACACATACACACATACCTCTCAGGAGGATATTTGATGGTGAAATTATTAAATAAATAGTCCCTAACCATAGCACAATGCTTTCTTTGTACACAAAATGGCCCACATTCATTACATTTACTTTTCATTTTATTGAAAATTCCAGTAACTAAATTTCCTGAGAAACAATGCAAATAGGCATTCAAAAATAAAAGGCAGCTTAGACTAAATTTTTCCACAATGCAGAAAATGGTCTCCCTAGATGGGAAATAATTATTTGACACAAACACCTGAAAGAGATGGTGAATGCAAATGGAACTCCATTGACAAGCCTGCCAAAGACAGACAAAAGAAAGAACCTCTTGTGATTGGACATTAAGGGCACTTCTCTACAGGTAATAATAGCTACATAAACTACGGTGGCCCGCGGTGCTGCCAGATGCCACGGTATTCCCACTTCTCTGGGTAAAACCACTAGGGGACTCTCTCTCTTTTCATATTTTTCATTAAAAAAGAATTATGAATATAATCTATAAACTTCCAGGCATAAATGAAATAGGGTTGCTCTTAAAACTCTTGGAATAAATAGATTAGAAACCAATGCTTCACAATATACTCAAAAGCCAATGCTTTTTGTTTCTCTTGCAGTATGTCCTTGGACTCAAAATATTTAATATACTAACACACACACATACATACATGCACGCACACACACATTGAATCGGACGTGCATTGCTTCAGAACTACTGCAGGCAACCACAATAACATTACTTGCACTTTCCTAAAAAGCAGCAATACTTTCATGAATATTTAATGAAACTTCAAACAGCAACTGCTGTAAAGAAAATTCAGTCAAATATATGCAATCAATTGATAAAATGTAAATATATATGTCAGTACATCAATTAAAAAGAGAACACAAAGTTTGTAAACAATTTTCTAAGCTTTTTATATACTAACCTAGATCAAATGACTAATACCTTACCTTAAAATTCCAAATAATGGCACTATAGCACTACGATAAAAAGAGCGCATCTCTCTGTAGCACTAAGATCTCAATGAAGTGAATGAAATAAGATACAACATCATATACAACAAAGAACCAGTATAAAATGATGTAAGAATGAATGGCTTAATCTATAATACATATCTCAAAGTGAAACTAGGTTAAGGAAGTTCACAGAATACAGTGGTACCATGGTACATATCGTTAATTTGTTCCGACAAGTGGACAGCACACAACAATTAATGGACCATTTTCTCTTGCAGGGTAGCGTCGGGACTCATACAAGATCTCACTAAGTGCAACAAGTGCAAGCAAGTGCCAAGTGCGGAGACATGTTGTCTCATCAAAATGCACTGAGTACCAGGTTTGGAGAGTTCTGAAGCCAACAAGTACGAAGGTACGACTGCATTTGCAAAGGGGACTTACTTTGAAATAAATAAACATATGTATCAAATGCAGCTTAACTGGATTAGGATGGAAACCTGGGATGCAACTTTGAACTTTATACGAGGTTAATTTTTCGAATATACTGGTGGAGCTTGGTACCAAAACAGTGCTGTAAAAGTAGTACAGTGCAAAATAAAGTGTGAATTATAGGCCTGTTACGCCAAAGACAAGTAATACAAAGGTAGGTACTACTGCTTTAGAAAAAAAAGATTCAACAATTTAACATATGATAAATATATGAGACTAGGAGATCCCATAGGGCATCTTAATTTCAGTAAACTATCAAGGACACATTCTATCAAAAACAGATGTTGTACGATGGATAATTAAATTATTTTAAAATGGGCACATTTTATACTATTTTTATTTTAAAATTATTTTGTAACTGTGATGGCTGATCACTAAACCCCGTTAATGAAGCAGATTGGAGTACGGTATTAAGAAATTGCAAGTGCCACCATGTAAGACATTAAAAAGTAGGCAGCAATTCACTGGACTTTGAAGGGACAATGACATTTTATCCGGGAAGCAGCGAAGTCATATGAAGTGTAAAAGCATAGAGCAGGGGACGAAGAGAAAGGCATTTTTGCTGGGGTGGCAATGCGGTCAGAAGAGAACATAACAGCCTGGATATGGTGCACACATACCAGTGCATGTGCATCGCTGCCGTATGTGTGTGTTGGGCAGAGGGTGTTTATTGCCCGTAGGAAGAGAGAATGAAAAGATTGGCAGTGCTGGCTTAGAAAAGCAAAACCTCATTCAACATGCTGAACTGCCAAAATCCCCAAATATGGTTGCATATCACACCACTTTGAGAATTTTTTTAAATGCAGATTCCAGTGTTCCATTCCTGGCTGAGGGGCATCCATTAGTTTTGCTCCACCCAAAACCTCTAATGGTTAGCCAGGTTTAGGAACAGCGGCTACAGTCTATCAGCAATAAAAAGGCAGGAAAACTCTGACACGGCCCACACCTGACAACTCCACTCTCATGCCTGTGAGCTCCAAGGGCAGCAACAAGACCTTCACAGCACAGCATTCAGAAAGAGATCATGGAAGTCACCTCTTCAGAGCTTCCCTCCCAGACAGCCTTCACTCTCCGAAGTGGCCTGTCCGTTACTCTATGTCTCTTTAGTTTTCTTTTAATGTATTATAGCATTTTACTCTGTTTATTTGTTTATTGCCTCGTCCCACTGTCACTCCGTTCATATATACTCACTCAAAGGAAACTTCGAAGAGGGCAAAACATGGCTGACAGTTTCACAGCTAATTTGCCCACCCCTCGGAAGGCTGTATGGTACATAGGTAAGTACTTAGTAATTGGTTATTAAGTTCCAAGGAAAATAACATGGTTAACAGTAAATAATTGTATTATTTATATAAATCAAATATAGAACAGGTAAAGTTCTGCATCTAACTATGTGGTATTCACAACTGCAATGGATTGATAAGCAAATAAATAAATTTTTGTGAAGATAGCAAGAATGAATTAGACATATATTTTGGGGCTAAGTTACCAGCTCATGAATAGAAGAAGAGTGAGTATCAGCAAACCTTTGAGGTCAGTTTTTACTCTTTGATATTGGGCAAACTTGGATTTTGAAGAGGCTGGAAAACAATTTTCATGTGCATCGAAACCATCTTTTGAGAGGCCAGATGTTCCTTGCGGGCTCTATGCGGCTGATGAGCATGGTTATAATGAAGGAAGTTTACAGCGTGAAGGTGCACTGGGGATTTCCCATTTAATCTATTTGTTTTTACAAATGAGAAATCTAAAGACCAGAAAGAAAAATGATTTTTAAAAAGAGAAAAAGTTAATTATATTAAACCTCGATTACCAAGGGCTACTTAAAATAATATTAAATTGGAGTGAAATTCGCCCCAGTATGTTTTGAAGTGAAACAGTCTAACTTATAAAATAACATTATAATATTTTCGTTTTTTCAAAAGGTATATTTTTAGTGAATTTATTGTATTGTATTTTTATTGTGTTTTTCTATTACCACTTGCTGTGTTTATACCCTTTTCCACATCTATCAACCCCTTCCTCCCAACGATTGCCACTGTTGTCTGCGTCCATGAGTGCTTTTGATTCCGTTCTGTATATCTATATAAAATAAATTTTAAATCCCAAAATCAAATATAAATTACTCAAAGAGGATCATGAGGTAACAATACTTCAGCTGACAACCATCATTGTACTGGGTATTTCCATGATAAATAAGTTTACTAATTTGCAAATTAAAGAAAAAAATACAACTATTAGAAACAAACTTAACAGCCCCTGTTGTGTAATGTGACATTATTTTTAACATCTATCTCGGTAGAAATAAGGCTAACTTTCCTAATTCCACTTTTATTAGATTCTATAGATACTATGATACGTAAGTACGATTTTGAAAACACAACCAGCCAGTGACATACAACACATGAGGTATGCTGGTGAAGAGAAAATGTATATATTGTCTGTTAAATTCTAAGAAGATGACTTCAATTAAGCCAGCAGAATGTATACTCTGTCTTGCTAGGAGAGCAGCCATCCTCTATTATTCAATCAGTCAGCAAGGAAGACAGAAAGATGAAACTATATATTGCAGTCTAGTCTGATCAATGAGCAATCGAATATACATTATTGCCAGTATGACCCATAATGCTTCTAAAACTTATTTCTCTAAAACTTATTTCTATAATGCTTCCTTAGTTAGAAAAGTATTCTCAAATAACAGAAGCACTTCTTATGAATAAAGTGAGTCCAAAAAGAGGCAAGATAAGAAAAATGGTGATTACAATCACAGACCCTATGAAAATACATAGCTCTATTTAGCAACTACAAATTGGAGAGTTCTATGTAAAATATCTGAAGGTCTTTTATTTTTTTTGTGCACGATGTCATTCATCTTCTCTAAAACATAAGTCAAAAAAATTCTATCAAGGAAGAGTATAGATAATCACAAGGGGAAAGTTAATCATTTGCTCATTCTTGAGCAAAAACATAAGCAAAAAATGAACAAAGCCTGTGTCAGAATCATGTACCTTGTCCATCTTTAGAATATGCCCACTTCCAATATTCCTCTTTTAAAAATATCTCAAAGTCATATCTTTTAGCAGTGTAAAACAAAGTACTCTTTGGAGAATGAGTGACAGCAGCAGTATCAGTCCAATGCCATCTCGTTCTGAAAACAGAATGCATTAACAATTGATACAAATTTGTTTCCTGGAGCAAGGTTCTCAGAGACAAAGAGGTTCTGAGAATTTCTTGGGTAAAAGAAGCCCCTGTTCCAAATACAATTGAACAGATTATGTCAACTATCCACAGTTAATTTTTTTTTTGTCTATATCTCATCATTTCTCTACACAGCACGAGACATAGAAAAGCAGCAATAAATGGAAGAAAGAAGTGCGGAAACCTACTTGGGAGGGGACCTGAAAGATACTAAGTACGTTTATGGCAGAATTAATTCCAACACCCAGGAGGAAGCTGCTAATGTGTGAGAGTGAGCTGTCAAATGAAACAGGAAATTTTTTCCAGGCATTTTCTAATGAGTTTTAGTACACCCCCAGTGTTTATTTTAAGACATTCTGCTTGTCAAGGTAGAACTCATTTTCAGACAATAGACTATTTTTCTTAAAAAATCATTATTCCATTTGAAAATATTAATAAAGCAGTCCACTTCAAATATAATTCTGTTTGTCCCAAAGGCACTTGATCAATTTCTTTTCAAAGCCAGCTAAAAGGAGAGCCCACTGAATGTTTGTAACATACTACTTTTCTTTCATTCTAACTCATGACTCAAATTTCACAATTTTATCTTATCCTATAATCCAAACCTGGATGTTTTAAAATATACAAGTGTGATTATCAGTAAGACTTAGGTCATCTCATATGTGCCTGTGATTATGACATTTAGTATGTCACAGCTCTGTACTTGTAAAATGTGCTTTGTTTGCTACTTACCGCACCAAATTGCTTATTGTGATTTTGTTGAATTGGATCATCGGAGGTAAATTAAGGAAACATACCCTAAATTAGAGAGAACTTGATTTAAGATATTTAAATACTACTTAAATTATTAGTCAAGGAAATTCAATTTAATTTCCATCAAAAACTTATTACAGTTTGATAGAAATATATGTATTCTTCATAACTCAGAGATGAATTAATTTTAATTTTGAAGTTTTAAAGTTTTAAAGTTTGATTTTTATAAATACTGCAGTTATATTAGAAAAGAAAATTATTTTATAATATACTATTAAAGTTATTTATAGATTATGATTATAAATACATTAGGAATTAAAATCAGATCAAAAGATTTCTAACCACTGTGTTACTTACTCAACTTCCTCTTGTTTATGCACTTATTAGAGGATTAAAAATTTTAAATTTTAGATACCTCACTTCCTAAATGATTCCTCAATTTAAATCAAAATAGCCCAAAGTAACCAACAATCCAATAGTAAACCTATTTACAGAAAAATTAAAATGAATATAATACTGAAGTATCTATTTTGACATGATTTGTAGCTATGATTTAAAATTAAATTACTTTAAATTTTAATTTTAAAACAACTCCATAAAACTGTTATTTGGGATGAGTATTTCCTGAATTTTTATCTTCAAGTAATCCTCCACAGTTGTCAGATTTAAACCGATGTTCTGAGTTTTCAAAACCTGAAAAGTAGCCCTGGCTGGTATGACTCAGTGAATTTGTTCTGTGAACCAAAGGGCTGCAAGTCCAATTCCCAGTCAGGGCACATGCCTGGGTTGTGGGCAAGGTCCTGGATTTCGAGGAGGGCAAGAGGCAACCACACACTGATGTCTCTCTCTCCCTTTTTCTCCCTTCCTTCCTATCTCTCTAATCTCCTCTCTCTAAAATAAATAAATAAAATCTTTTTAAAAACAAAAAAGTAATAAGATAATGTTGTACTTACACACTTCTTAAAACTTAAAATATTAGTGAGTTTTTACCTTTATATTAATTACTGTTAATTATCCTACTATATCATTTAAGAGCTTTTTATTTTATTTTTTATTTTAATTTTTGTTCAAGTACAGTTTTCTGTCTTTTGCTCCCATCCCAGCCCACCTCATTTAAGAGCTATTTAAATAATTAAGAGATTTAAATAAATTTATTTTAAATATAAAATAATTTAAAATTAATATTCAGTTTTATTGAGTTTCTTTAATTAATTCTGCTTTATTTAAAATAAAATATTTCTAATTTATTTAAAGTCTGTTAGAGTACATGAACAAGTATAAAGGACACATGGACAATAACTAAGGTGGGGGGCGGAAATGGGAGGGAGGTGAAGAGCACTGGGGGGCCAGGGCTGGGAATATATGACAGAAAACTGTACTTGAACAATAATTAAATAGAAATAAAAATTAATTAATTAATTAATTAATTAATTTAAAAATAAAGTCTGTTAGGATAAGAGTACATATAAAATGATTTTTAAAACACATGCTTAATTGCTGCTACAAAAAATAATAGCAAAATTAATCATGGAAAAATTTAGTGTAATTTTTAAAGTTTATCTTTGTTTTAATTTGCACAGGTCTATAATGCTTTACAAATATAGTATTTGTGAGTTTCCCCCCAAATTTTAATTATAGAATATTAAAGAATAGTGCCAACTAAGCAAGAATTATTTTGCTTTTAAAAATTAGATATTAGAATAGGAACTGAGTAGAAGTTTGGAAACCACGTGCATTTTTGGAAGAGTTCTGGATATGTCGACATGCCTGCATGGGCGCTCATGCACCTCTGTGTGTGTGCATGTAAGCCACACACAACTGTGTGTAAGTTATGAACTGGTACTTTCTGCTCTCTAGTGTCTTCTACTCCTTGAAATGTCTTTCTCTTAGAAAAAATGGTAAACCCAAAGATTTTTTTTAACACTCTTGTTATCAAATATGCTGTATGATTATGAAGGGAAGGAACTAATGCAGCTAAGCAAATCAACAAGCAATGAAAACATAAAAAAATCTTCTTGTGCCCATACCACATACTAGTAAACCATACTGTATCTTATATTATATATATTAGTTTACATATGCTTTATCTTTATATCTATATATATTTATAATACCCTATATTATATATTACTTATATGCTTTATCTTTATATCTATATATTTTATAATATATGTGTGTATATATATGCTTTGTATTTTTCACAGCTTCAGCAATGTGCCTGAGATGCAGTAGGTGGTACTACTAAAATGTGAATTGAAAGAATAAAGTACTAAATGAAGCCCTCCCTAGTGAGGATAATGAAAACTCACCTCCCTCTTCATTTAGATTGTAAGGACTTTCAACCGTGACTTGTTCACAGGGTATAAGCAATGGCTACGCAGATATGTCCTTGAATAGACAAAGAAAATAGACCAAACTTGGTGAAATGTCTGCACTGCTTTATCTTTAACGGCAATCTAATTATTTCTTACTAAATGTTACGTAAACTAAGTCTAATCCTTATCTTGATACTGAAAAATATTGACCACATTTATGTATAGACTACAGACCACATATACATATACATGTACATATACATATACATATATACAGTCTGTCCAGAAAAATCCAACCTTTGTTAATATAACGAGAACACTTTTTGCAACATTGATGTAACCTCTCAGCCAGGGAGAGTGGGCTGGAATGTACATGCAGGAACAATGAAGACTTCACTGTACTAGTCAATGAGGGTTAGTAGACACAACTGAGTGAGCATGTGTACTGTGTGGCTCTCACATTTAAAATGACTGAGCCAGCCCTGGCTGGCATAGCTCAGTGGATTGAGCGCGGGCCTGCGAACCAGACGATCGCGGTTCGATTCCCAGTCAGGGCACATGCCTGGGTTGCAGGCCGGTTCCTTGCAGGCTAGCTACCAGCAGAGGACGCACAAAAGGCAACCATACATTGATGTTTTTCTCTCCCTCTCTCCTTCCCCTCTAAAGGTAAATAAAAAAAAAAAATTAAAAAAAATACAATAAAATGACTGAGCCAGAGGCACTGGTGATATTGCGGTGAGCATAGCTGCCTTCCAAAATGCCTGAGTCCATAGAGCAGTGAATCTGCATCAAATTTTGCATTGAGCTTGAACATTCCTCCATAGAAACTCTTCAGGTGATTCAGAAGGCTGCAGGTATGGGCAGCTGGTGTTTGGTAGCTTCATCAAGACAACATACTCACTCATGAATTACAACTTGTACAGAGCTTTTGGCAAAATATCTAATTACTCAGGTAACTCAACTCCTCTACAGCCCAGATTTTGTACCCTGTGACTTCTGGCTTGTCCCAAAATAAAATCATCTATGAAAGGGAAGAGATTTCAGAACACCAATGAGATTAAGAAAAATATGACAAGGCAGCTGATAGCAATTGGGAGAACTGTGTGAGGTCCCAAGGTATGTACTTTGAAGGGGACTGAGAGGTCATTGTCCTACATACAATGTTACTTGTATCTTGTATCTTCTGCAATAAATGTCTCTTTTTTCATATTACATGGCTGGATATCTTCTGGACAGACATATACACACATATACTCTACACACACAATACTGGATGGACATAATTTCCAGTAATTACACTCCTTACATTGCTATGAAAGTCAGTGAGAAAGTATGACATAACTTATAAATGTTCATTTTTAAAGCAACACTTTAGGAACGAGTATCCGTCATTTCTGGTGGTGAGTCTTTGTTATTATTAGAAATGAATAGTTAACTCTTCAGTTACTGTTATTGGCTCAGTAATTTTTTCTGCCTTTCTTTGTTAGATGTATTCTCATGTATAGCCATTTTCGATGAGGTTATTTTTCTATTATGTTTTAACTGGTTATTGTTGATACAAAATAATGGTATTGATTTGAGGATGTTAAGCTTGTATCTATCCACCTTGATAGATTCTCTTATTAATTCTAATAGTTTGTTCATTGATTTTCTTGGGATTTTGATGTTATCATAGCATCTACAAAAAAAGAGCACTTTTTCTTCTTTAATATTTAAATCTTTTATACATTTTTATGTAATTGTGCATTAGCTTGATCCTCCAAAAATATTCAAAGAAAGCAGTAAGAGCACATTTGTATTGTTGAAATGGACTTACATTTCCATTACAGCTCACATTTCATTTTATGTTGCTTGCTGTATGATTGAGGACATTATCTATCATGATAAAATTACTTTTTCTAAATTATTAATGGGTATTTTAATACTTATTAAATGTATAAAATAAAATAACCCTTTGTTCAATCAATGCTTTTAACATTATATTGCTAAAAATATGTTTACATTAAAGGATATTTCAATACAAAATAAAAATGAACATTGTAATATCTAAAGGCTGCGGTTTGTATCCTTGCTTTAAATTTCAGCAAAATAGGATTATGGGAATGATCATTGTTTTCAATACTTGATTTGAACAAAGATATATGTCTTAAATGTTTTTTAAACAAAACACTTTCCACAAGTATGAAAAAGTAAATTCACAAGATAACTACAAAGTAAATTTTTCTTAATTTTTATGGTTGGAATATATTTCAGGATGTTTTACACAAGAATAAACTAATATTTACTTTTGGCACCAATTAAAGCTCAGTGAGTACAAAAATATATCACGCATATTGACTCAGAATCCCTGGGAATGTGACAAAGTAAATCAGTATGACTGAAATAGAGTTACTGAAATTAAAGGAACTTTATGAGATACGAAGGCAAAGGACTGACTTTTACCTCTGGCTCACCCTTTAACTACCTATATATTTGTGGGTTCATACTTTATATCTGTTTATAATAATTAGCCTACAAATAAAGTAAAAGCTGAACCACATGTTTCCCATTGGCATCAGAAATATAGCCTTTATTTGATTTATTTTGTTTATTCCCTAGCGTCTATTATCATGCTTTATCGATGAATTGCAATATTTAAAGAGAAAAAATCACAATAAAATGAATTATTTGATGCCCTAGACCCATTTATCCTCATCTTCTTTTCTGAAGTGACTCCATAAGACTTTATAGAAATGTAGTGTTTTAATTGTTTTTATTTTATTCTTATTTTTATATATTAAGTACATAAAATACCAGTTAATAAAAATTAAACAACAATGAAATAAGATTTTATCCCAAATCTATCCCTAATAAGATGAAAAAACTCATATTACTTTCAAAATCTCTTTAACAAAACAGAACTCTTAGTAACTATGGACATAGAAAGATTTCAAATTGGATGAGTGTATGTACTTGTAAATAGTTTCATTCATATATATAGGTATATATATGTTTGTGTGTGTATATGTGTATGTGTGTGTATATATACACACACATCCATAGAACTCTTTATACTCACATATCACCATGTACACACATATATTCATATATTAGTGGTGTTTTTTCTTCATGTTAGTATAGAAATTATTTACGTGACTATTTTTATTTCCATCTGATAAATCTATAATAAATTTATAGTTCATTTACCTGCACAAACCAATTTTGTACCTTACAAAACTAACAGCCCAATAACCACTCTGTCCTGAGTTTACACACATGTGTGTGCACATATGGGAAAGAGAGACTGAGAGAAACAGAGAGACTATGATAATTACATTCAAAGATTCTATAAGAATTTTCTAGCTGCACCCATTTAAGACTAATGAATCTATTTAAACCTTAATAGTCAGAAGGCTTCTGAAAAATGTCTAATATCTACTTTGGAGAAAAAACCCTCCAGTAAAAATGTTATTAACAACAACAACAAAAAAGCATTCTCAGCAAAATTTGAGTGTACTAGGAAAAAGGCCTTCTGCAACAAAATAACCCACATTCAAGACACCTGCTAATCATTAGTCTTCTAGAAACAAGATGCGACTCATGAAACAAAGGGGGGATTCAATATCTTGTATTATAAGGCTTCAGTTACAAGTCACTATATTAAAATGGCCTAATTTGTCTTTTGATCAAATTATGGCAAATTTTCTGAATCGTGTTTATTCGTAACAAGCAGCTACACCCTGCTCAACTTTGAACATGTATGTATGGAGAATTATAAACATTGTAAGACATATTAACAATTAAGAAATTATATTCAAATCATAAGTGATATTAACTCTTAAATTTTTATTTTACATTTAAATAGAAATAAACCCAATATCTACAATATTTATCCTTATATAATCATTTCTTCAATAATTTTTATGACTGTCCTAATGCATACTCTGAATTTGTGTAAGATTCAGGATGGCACAGAACATTTTTTAATGAAGGGACTGTAACACCACATTAACCGATTGGAAGATCTGGTAACAACAAAGCATTTCTGAAAGTGATGAGTGTCTAATGAATAATTAACCTTAAATGACTTTTTCTGCTGTTGTTTAGATATTTTTTCACTGCAAATATGTTGTTTGGATTTTACCAAATATTTCCTTAGATTTTATGGGTGAGTGTGTTTGTGCATAATAAGTGTACTCACATGCAAGTTGTTGACAGGGCTTGAGTTTCATCTGTCTAAGAAATCTGTCAATATATTCTGTTCATTTATAGCATTTGCCAACAATGAATTCAACAGCATATCTGCACCAGCAATTCTCAACTAGAGTTGCACATTAGAATTATATACGAGCTTTAAAAAACCTGGTGACTAAGAATTAACCGTGACCATTCTATTCTGAAACCATGTAAATAGGACCAGGGAGGGAATGGGTGGGTTTAAAACCTTCACAGGTGATTGCTTTCAGCAATCAGTATTTAAAACCATAGGTCTACTTATTATATGTTCCCTCCCCTCAGTTTCCACCAGAAGTCAACTAATAACTATCAAATATCTTAGAATAATAAACTGCTATCCTAGGATCAAGAATGAATCAGATGAATGTACTCAGTTTAAAAGAGTCTTATAAGTAGAGGCACACTGATGATCGGTTGGATACTCCTGAAGGCTGTAAAAATATTTAGAAGTTAGTAACCCTTTATATACTATAGATGCCAATGCTATGGAGAATAATGAGTATTCAAGTCTAACTGTAATGTCCTTCAAAGTACTGAAAGTACTTTGACAAAAATGTAAGTCAATACATTTTTGTTAGTTTGTTATTTTAATTATAGAAGGTGAAAAGTAATTAGAATAGCCAATATTAAATGACCTCCATGTATAAGGCACTGTACAAGGAATGTATTGCATATATATCTCATTAAGTCTTACAATATCTCTGTGGAGATATTAAGTACAAAACAAAACTAAATTGCTTTGTACTAACAACATTCTGTAAATGCAGGGTGTGTCTGAATCCAAAGCTCATGTCCTCAACCTTAACTCCCATCTTTTACATCAACAAAGCCCTATTAATATCAAGATTTCAATATGTACACATAATTAAACCTAATTTATATTATGAATATTATTCTTAAATTCTTAGAACTGACAAACATTAGATACATTCTAGTTCAAACTCTTCCCCTCATCTTAAATCGGAAGAAAGCTGAAGAAACTACCGCTCTGAAGTGTTCCATTTGCCTCAGAGCAGCACATTACTAAGGCAAAACAGAGTTTTGACAACAAAGCACTCCTCCCCTCCTTCCATCCTGGGCGCTTTATATTCTCCCACTTGTCCACTTTCTTTTTTTATGAATTAGTACTGCATTTCCATAACAGATGATATCATTTAAAAACTTACCTTTCAAAGGTGACAGCATTTGTGGGAATTAAGTAGAGAAAGTGCTAGACATATACTCAGGAACTCTCACTTAAGGAATAATTAATTTGTATAATAACTTTCAACTGAGCAGTTCAAGAATCTTATGGATAAAAACGGTAATGTTCACCACACTGATATGGTTATATTTTAAATTCACAGAGAACCAAAGAGCACCTAACTTATGTCTTGTTACAAAAGTTGACTATGATAGTTGGATTTCAAACTAGTTTACAAAGCAAACTAAATTTAGTGATGCTTCTAAAACCTTACAGAGCTTATGAATCACATGAGGATCTAATTAACATGCAGGTTTGGATCCAGTAGCTCTGGGCTGGGGCCTGAGGCACGGCATGGAAACATGCTTCCAGGTGAGGTCAATGCTATTCATGTGTCATCCATGGATCTCACTTCACAAGTAACATACTGCACCCTCCTGTAACATCTTTAACTAGAACTTCCATTAAAATTGTTTTTAAAAGAAAAAAGAAAAGCTAATACAAGACAAGCAGGTACAGCTGACACGAGACAAGCAGACGTCTGCGGTGGAAGAAGTTACGCCGCTCTGCTGCAACGGCTCCCAGTGATAAGGAGCCAATAATTCAGGAATTACACGAGACTCTAAAAACTGTCATAAAAGCTCAATAATAGACATACTGCCAAAATATGCATATAAAATATGTAAGAGAATCCTCACTTGAATTTAAAACGAAAGCACTTAGTGCATGGGAGCTTTTAATAAATCCTACTTGATGATGACACTCGCTTTCTAATAATGTGGATGATGATGGGAGAAAAGTAAGGCATGCATGCAATTTCATTTTATTAACTTGACGATATGTCTGAAAACAGATTTTTCACGACTTGGAAAAGAAAGTTTCCAAGGACTGCATTAGAATAACAAGCATGCCACATGAATAGTTTTGTGTCCTCCATCCATATGTTGTGATTAAGCCCTAAAAAAACACGTTGTCATGCTGGTTTTTAAATAGTTCTATAATACGAACCGTCCATTGAGCTCTCAGCTTTAAGACTGCAGAGTCCTTTCTCACTCATCTAAACCTTGGGTGGCTCTGCTCGCTTTTTCTGTTCAGTGAGAATGCACTGAGAGAAATGAACAGAACCGTGGGGTCACGGCAGAAGTACAGTGACAGGACCCATCCAATGCAGCAGTTTGAAATGCTTTCAGGGCATTCAGGCCAAAATGAAAACCCTTTCAGCACTTGATATTAAGTACATTAAGCATCCTATTTATGAGGCCTCAACCACCGCTTGCTGTGGTAGTCATAATCATTTTTCACACCAGTGAAGCCTCTCAAATATTTAATAAATATTCCTCTCTCAAGATCCATGTAGACTTGGGGCTATTTACTCAAGTACATCAAGCATCACGAAGAGAAGCAATGGTTTTATGCTTTTATGTAGTGTTTTCGAGCAAGTGTTGTTCATCATCAAGAATATCTGCACATCCTTCCTAAGTCTATGTCTATACATTTGGTGGCCAAAATGGTTACAAGGCTGTTCTGGCCTGATCTTTTCAAATCAAAAACATTCAAGGGTTTCTAAACATGACTTAGGAACAAAGTACACATTTGTCCTTTCCCATTAGCATCACTTTAGTTTTAATCTTCTTAGTCAAACAATTTTAATAACCTCATAAATGGTTATTCTGAATCCAGGCTTTCCTCCTGTTAATCCATGCCACGTAACTCATAACACTAACCTTGCTAATGGGTAGTCCTACGGCTCACCCACTCAAGGCCCTCAGGCGTTCCTTGGTGCCTACGGAAGTAAGCCCAAAATATCGAAACCTTTACAGAGACACACCTGAGATCCTCCAATCCTATCTCCAGCGTTATTTCTCAGTTTATGGAAGTCACAACTTACTTCATGCCTTGTACTCTTCCTCCTTTCCATTTCCTCCAATTGTTCCCTATATTTAGATTGTTCCTTGTTTCTGCCAATTTGAATAATTCCCATCTCTCATGACTATTTGGTATATCATCTTCCCCATCTTTCCTCAGGAAGCTTTCTTGATTTTCCAATGAGATAATCTTTTTCCTTATCTTTCATTCTTTCCTTTTCTTTACTTTTTCCTTTCTCCTTTCATCCTATAACACTGTTCTCCTTTCAAGGAACCTTCACTAGATCTGCCTTAATACACCATAGGCTCTTGTTCCCAATGACAACACATTTAACTATATAATTCTTATAGTGGATGATTAGCGTGATAATTATATAAGCACTTGAAATTACTTAGCTATTTTAACAGAAGAAATATCACAGAAGGTTCATTGCAATCATGAGGACTACAGGAATCTGTTCTGTTAAAATAAGAAATTCAATTAACTAAAAAACATTTCCATCTGAAGAGACCTCACAATTTGATTTGCTGTCCCAGTTAAACATGAGGGTGGCAGCCATTCCAGATGGTAAAGACATATTTATATAAAGTTTTACATACGGAACTTCAGTGTAAGAAGGGACATTTAAGTTCATCTAGTTTAAACCGATGTCTGAATCATTTCTTCTACAGTTATTGATCCCAAATTCTACTTGATCCCCTCCACAAAGTGGGAATTCACTACATGTAGAATAACATTTTCATTTGAGGAATAATTCTAATTTTCAGAGTATTATTTTTTAAACACTTCTTTGTCTCATGTGAACATTAGCCTTCGAAATGAGGCTCATTCGGTTTTTTGTTTTGTTTTTTAAATAAAGCACTCTAATGTTTTAAAACTATACCTTTGGGCATCTGAAATTTTGTCTTCTCCTGACTAATACTCAGTTCTCAAAATTAATTTGTCAGGATTTGTTTTTCTGTGGCTTCTTGGAAACTTGGCCTGTGTGTGTAATGCAGTTTGTCAATACCATCCCTGTTTCCAGACTTCAGGGAGAGGCCGAAGAGAGCAAAGTGAAAATAGTATTATCACCTTTTGGTGACAGGATATTACACTTGCATCCACCCAAAGTCCTCATGAATATTTTTATAGTATTTTGATGTAGTTCATTACTTTGACCTTAGAATAACTACAAACTTTTGGTTTACCTCTAAAAATTGTAGCTTTCATTTTATAAAGTAATTCACTTTTGCTAGCATGGAAAATACTTTTCCTAACATTAGTAATTTTGGACATTTCTTACTGGAAAATTCTTAATACTATTATTTGTCTTCCAGGTTCTTAAAAACGTGGCATCATTTCCTTAGTACAGTGCGGGTCACTTCACACTAACTGAAGTTTCTGTATTCACGTCTGAATGAGCTGTTCTGAGTTGTGCCAAGCAAGCGTACCGTAGCCATTCAGTTAAATTAGAACAAACAAGAAAATTTATCACCACTTATAACGCAGCACTAATTTATCTTCCATGTCTAAAAATGTAATTATATGGTTTTGTAATATAAAAGGCATTACTGTATATACATATCATAAACATTTTGTAAATCTAAACTAATTGAAATGCATATTTTAAGAGCAGAATGGTTTTAAAATTACAAGTTATATAAATTAAAATTTCAGGAAAACGATGTCAAGCAAATATTCATGGAGCACCTGTAAAGAACCCTGTGGTAGGTGCAGTGGGGTAGGGTGGCAACTAAATTCAATGACACACTTGACACATCAATAGTAGCAGAGTTGGATGCTTTTCACAGAATCGTCCATGTTAACAGAGATCGTCCTCAATTCATACATAACTGTAGCTTTACCCTCATCACTATCCAGTCAGGCAAGTTTCGGCTTAGGAAAGCAAATGGTGTAATTAGAAGAAAAATTCCCTTCTTCTATAGTATCTCAAAGGGGAGTTTGTGCCCCAGCCACCGCCCCCCCCCCAAATATAGTTTTTTGATTTTACTTCTCAGGCACAATATCTCTTTTTTTAGTATGAGATTTAATTAAAACAAATATTAGAGACACTTTTGAAAAGAAATAAGTTGGAAAAAATATTTAAGTTTGCTTTAAGGAGATTGATGGTTCTGTATGGAAACGTGGAGGGTATGTCCACCTNGTCAGGCAAGTTTCGGCTTAGGAAAGCAAATGGTGTAATTAGAAGAAAAATTCCCTTCTTCTATAGTATCTCAAAGGGGAGTTTGTGCCCCAGCCACCGCCCCCCCCCCAAATATAGTTTTTTGGTTTTACTTCTCAGGCACAATATCTCTTTTTTTAATATGAGATTTAATTAAAACAAATATTAGAGACACTTTTGAAAAGAAATAAGTTGGAAAAAATATTTAAGTTTTCTTTAAGGAGATTGATGGTTCTGTATGGAAACGTGGAGGGTATGTCCACCTACTTTGCCCTCACAAGATGCTGGAAGTTCTTCCTGAGTACTTTAGATGTATATTGACACTTAAAAATACGATTGGTAGTAGTACCTCCACCTCTTCCATCAGCAATCTTCCTAAGATTCTGCCACACCACCAGCAACCCAGTCCCCCAAACATAAAGTTTTGGATATTCCTCTCGGTTACCTATACTATGGGAATAGTTTTGACATTGATAAAGAGACTTCTGAAATATTTTTAGTGATAGTTTAAACCAACAACTCTTCCCTACTCCAATTAAAGTGCCTATGTGCATATATCTGAAGATTTCCACATTTAACATAATTACAAGGTATGTATGAGGAAGGAAAAAATAAAGAAGTATTCTACACTTAAATGGTGAAGATTTATGTTCTATAAAGTTGAATAGCTTTCAAAATGCCCCTAGTCATGATAAATAATTTTGTGGGTGGTCATATGAGGCAAGACTTAAATTTTTCAAAGTATATTTAGAGTCACTTAATGACCTTACATTTACATCTAGACAGACTCGTACAGAGTTTCTGAATGTCAGAGCAGCTCAGATGACAGATGAGAAAGTCATCAAGTCATTCTGAATCCCAGAAGTCTGGCTAGTCTCCCTATAAGCTTTGGAAAGGCCTGGAGCTTTTTTGCTCATTCCTTTAAAAATAACATGAAGCAGGCTGGCAGGCATTTCAGCAGCAGTTGAGTGAATTCCGACAGTCCGTGTATGCTCCCTCATGCCAAGTCTAAACTGACATGAAAGAGGGGCTTATCCCTGCCTCCTTAATCATATGTGCCTGGAATACGTAACTTGAAAAATTCAAAGTTTCTTGTCCTTTCTCTTTAGACAGCAATTGTACATTACAGTCATCATTTTTAAAGGATTTGAAAGAAGAAAAAAGAATGTAACATAGTTTCCATAATTTAACTATGTTATCACTACATTTTCAAGAACATAGAATTATATACTGACACAGTCCGTAGCAGGATTCCCCATAATTAGCCTGAATAACTCAGATTAACTCAATTCTAGCAATACGTCTGCTTCCTAGAGGATCTTTTTGATTGTGTTAGTCATTCAATTTTTAGATCTCTTATTTCTTCATTTCTTCAACTGAAAATGCTTATACACCTCCTTTCCTATTTAATAGGCTTTGTTTTTAGTATATTATGAGATAAAAATATGCTTAGAAAACTGTAGCACTCTCAATTATTATTGATTTATTGTAATAAGTCATGGTGAAATCCTGAAATAACATTCCATTTTAGTCTATGTCAGGTTTTGAAGTTTTGGTCATTTTCCAGAGTTTTATTTTTCTTGATATATCTTTATTTATTTTATTGCATTTCCTGTTTACTCTGGATCAAATATACCCAACCAGCATCCTGCATGTGGAATGCAGGTGTCCTTAAAGGTACTGATCCCCTGACTCCTTGGTGCAAAGGCAGTTCGAACCTCCTACCTGAGGCATTGAGGCTTAAGGAGCCTCTGGGCTGCCACAAGAGTTAATCACACTCGTAGGTCAGCAGGGTCCTATCAGTGAGCATTAGGAGCAATGTCCAGTAATTCAGAGCTCTTCACTCCACACTGAGTGTGTCTTGGGAGACGCTATTTCTCAACAGGCACTTCTGCAGCCCTCTACAGAGTGCACTGATTTCCAAGAGGGCTGATGGAACCACTGAAGGATATCACGCTTTTAGTGGTCAAGAAGTGGGGAGGCCAACACAGAGTGTGTCTGCTGGGCAGATGGAGAGATCAGCTGGGGATTCTTATTAAATTAAATGTGGCTGCCCTGCATTTTTGTCTTGAAACAAATCAGGAAACTTTCCATTTGCTGCTGTGGTGTATAGGTATGTGGGATGTGTGTGTGTGTGTGTTGTGGGGTCCAAGAAAAGCACAAAATTACAGTTTTAGTTTCATAGCATTGCAGTCAGAGAAGATACTTGATATGATTTCAATCTTCTTAAATTTATCGAGTATTGTTTTGTGTCCTAGCATGTGGTCTATCCTACAAAATGGTCCATGTGCACTTGAAAAGTAAGTATACTCTGCTGCTTTGGGGTGAAATGCTCTGAAGTATCCATTAAATCCATTTGATCTAGTGTGTTGTTTAAGGTCACTCACTGTCTTGTTGATTTACCTGCTTGGAAGATCTATCCATTGAAGTCAGCGGGGTGTTAAAATCCCCAATATGACTGTATTACTGTTGATCTCTCCCTTTACATCTATCAAGATTTGCTTTACATGTTTAGGTGCCCCTATGTTGGGTGCATAAATGTTTACTAGATCTTCTTGTTGAATTGTTCCCTTTGCATTATGTACTGTCCTTCTTTGTCTCTTATTATAGCCTTGGTTTTAAAGTCTATTTTGTCAGATATAAGTACTGATATTTTGTCAGATATAAGTACTAGCTTTTTTCTCTTTTCCATTTGCATGAAATACCTTTTTCCAACCCTTTACTTTTAGTCTGTGTGTAACTTTCAATCTGAGATGGGTCTCTTGGAGACAGTTTATATATGGGTCTTGTTTTCTCATTCATTCAACTACCCTCTGTATATTTTGGTGGGAGCATTTAAGGCATTTATATTTAAGGTGATTATTGATAATGTATGTAGTGCCAGTTTTTTTTTTAATTTTTAAAGATTTTATTATTTATTTTTAGAGAGAGGGGAAGAGTGGGAGAAAGAGAAGGAGAGAAACATCAATGTGTAGTTGCCTCTTATGTGCCCCCTACTGGGGACCTGGCCCACAACCCAGGCATGTGACCTGACTGGGAATCAAGCCAGGGACCCTTTGGTTCTCAAGTCTGCATTCAATCCACTGAGCCACCCAGCCAGGGCTGTAGTGTCATTTTATTGTTAGACTGTTTTCCTTTGCTTTTTCTTCTCCTTCCCCTTCTCCTTCTTCTAGTAAACCCTTTAACATCTGTTGCTGTACTGGTTTGGTATTAACAAACTTCTTTAGTTTTTTCTTGTCTGGGAAGCTCCTTATATCTCCTTCAATTTTAAATGATAACCTTACTGGGTAAAGTAGACTTGGTTTTAGGTCTTATTTTTCATCACCTTGAATATGCTATGCCACTCCCTTCTGGCCTAATATATTTCTGATGAGTAATCAAACATCGGTCTTCCTGGTGCTCTCTTGTCAGTAATTACCTGCTTCTCTCTTGTGGCTGTTAGGATTCCGTCCTCATCTTTAAGCCTTGTCATTTGAATTAAGAGGTGTCTTGATGTGGGCCTCTTTCAGTCACACTTATCTGGGACTCTCTGAGCTTTCTGGAGTTGTGCAACTTTTGCCTTCACCGGATTAGGGAAATTTTTGGATATTATTTCTTCAAGTAGGTTCTCAATCCCTTGGTCTCTTTCCTTCCCTTCTGGGGTTCCCACGATGCAGATGTTGTTACCCTTCATGTTGTCCAAGATGTTTCTTAAGTCTTCATTTTTAAAAATTCTTGTTTATTCTTTTTGCTGCTCTGATTTTTTCTACCTTGTCTTCCAAAACACTGATTATAGCCCTTGCTTCATCTAACCTACTGTTTATTCCTTCCAGTGTGTTATTTATCTCAGATATTGCATTCTTTAATTCTGACTGATCCTTTTTTATGATTTCTATGTTTTTCAAGCTGTTGAGTATTCTTATAATCATTATTCTGAACTCTCTGATAAAGTGCTTACTTCTATTTCATCTAGTTCTTCTGGAAAATTCCATCATTCTTTCATTTGGTATCTATTTCATTGTTTTCCCTTCTTGGCTGATTCTTTGTATGTTCAGGCTTTTAGATGTTAAACTAATTATCCATGAATCTGATCAGTTGCTATTCTAATCAATCTGTGATCAGCAGCCAGGATTAAACACTATAGGGTGGGGCAGAGTAATTCTTGTGGATGGGGCTATTGCTTTCCCTCAGGCTGATGCCCTTCAGAGAGGACTGTTGTACCGGAGAGAGATGGTTCCTACCGCAAGGGGGATGACTCAGCTCATGGATCCTGGTGGCTGTTCCCTCAGTTCTCTCCCCAGAGCTACCAATCACAAACTCTCCTCAAGCATCTCTAGTCTACTCAGCCCTCCCTTTGCTGGTACCCAGGGTAAGTTGCTGCAGACAAAATGTTGAGCTTTGGACCTTTGAAATGCTGTCTGTATCTCTAGCCAACTCTCCCTGAATGACATAACCCCTGATGCTTCCACAGCTAGATGTGATCTGGGTTCCTTTCTGGCTCTGGTGCCGTAGGCTGGGGAGTCCAAATTGGGGTTTAGATCCCACACTTCTCAGGGGGAACTCCCCACCCACTGAAATATCCCTCCAACACTTCAGCTGCCACTCATGAGAGCCCAGCCAGCCCTCTTGAGTCTCCTCCACACTCCCTACCAGATGTGTGACACTGAAGTGTTTTCTTCTGTCCATCTTCTGCCCATCTATGGTTGTAAGGCTTCTCTCTAGCTAGTGCTCAGTCGGTTATTCAAGATGATTCCCCTATAATTTAGTTATAATTCCAGATTGGTCCTGGGAGAAGGTTAGTATAGCTTTCACCTAACCCACTGCCATCTTGGATCTTCCAATTTTTATATCCAGAATTGCAGTTCTAACATTTCATTTACATTGTGGAAATTAGAGATCCACCAATATTTTGAATATTTGATACTAGCTTATTATTGGATTAGAAACTTGAAATCTTAAAAAATACACATAGATAGAGAGCAGGATAACAGCTAGTGGGGGGAGATTAGGGGTGGAGGGATTGAGCAAAAAAGAAAAGGACTGATGGGCATGGGCATCAGTGTGGTGATTGCTGGGGGAGGGGGTATAAGGAGACTATAAGATAATGTAAAAAATACAATGAAGATTACATTAAAAATAATAAAATGCCAAATAAATTATATTATTCAATCTATATTATCATTCCAAATGCTTTTGTTTTATTATAATATTTAACATAATATAAAAATATTTTTTCACCAAGACTCACTCAGAGAAAGTCAAAATCCCCTTAGTTTTAACCAGTATATGTACTTTTTAAAAAAAATCTATGTTTATGCCCTGGCTGGAGTGGCTCAGTGGATTGAGCACTGGCCTGTGAGTGAAAGGATTGCTGGTTTGATTCTCAGTCAGGGCACATGCCTGGGTTGTGGGCCAGGTTCCCGGTAGACAGCACACAATAGGCCACCACACATTGATGTTTCTCGCCCTCTCTTTCTCCTACTCTTCCCCTCTCTCTAAAAATAAATTTAAAAAATATTTTTTTAAATCTATATTTACTATGTTTTTTTTCATGTGGAAAAGGAGGATAGCACTGCTTAAAGATTGTGCAAGGGTTGTGTCATATAAAGTTGTAAAAAAAAGTTTTAGGAAGTCATTTTAAAAACATCTCCTGGCTGGTGTAGCTCAGTGGATTGAGGACAGGCCTGCGAACCAGACGATCGCGGTTCGATTCCCAGTCAGGGCACATGCTTGGGTTGCAGGCCAGTTTCCGGCAGGGGCCAGTTCCCTGCAGGGGATGCACGAGAAGCAACCATACATTGATGTTTCCTTCCTCTCTCCTTCCCTTCCCCTCTAAAGATAAATAAATAAAATATTTTTAAAAAATAATAAAATAAATAAATAAATAAACACATCTGTCTTACTGTGAAATGTATACTTTGTTAAGCATTGTAAGTGTAAAAAAAAGTTTCTGTACTTGAATAAGAATTAAATAAAAAATATATATATAAAAAGTTTCCTTAAGGTTCTTTAAGTGATATTTACCCTTAACTAATTCCTTTAAAAGGAAAGAATTTTTATTTGGGGTAGAAGATTTTTTTAAAAATTTTTATTGGGATAGTTGTTTAGAATTCAGATACTCAAAATGTTAAAAAGAAATAATTCATTGAAGATGTATTCTATTCCAAAAACTATGCAAGAATTTACATAAGTTATTTTATCCAATCTTAACAAGTACATTTTAAATGAGGTTCTTATTTTCATACATGGACACTGAGGCCGAGTAACTTGATAAAGATTATATGCAAATTCTTAAAATAATGAGGATTCAAATTCTGGACCTTCTGATTCTTATACTGCCTGACCTTCAACTCTTGGCTTATTTATTAACATTGCATGCATATTACAATATATAACTATATTTGCATGCATTAGAAACTTAACGTTATATTTTTCTTCACACTAAAGAAAACACTTTTAATTGGAAGATAAATAATACTTTAAGATGGCAAAGTATTAAATCAAAACTATATTATAGAAACTTGTCTAAACTGCAGTTTTAAGATACAAGAGTATATTGAGAGGAAGCTAATAATCACAGAAAATTACTGAAAAAGTCAGATGATAATTTAATTACCTACCTAACATTCACTCTATTATTAGTTTTCAGAAACAACTGAACATCACGTTATCTAGGTGTTAATGTTTATTTTTTAAAGCCATATCTTCATTGTAAATATAGACTTTATGCAGAATCACTAATAATACATTCAGAGTGCAAGGAAACTAATTAAAGAAAATGTTAACCATTCAACTGATGTAAATTAAATTATCACTTTTCACACTCAAGTTCTTAGATAAGCATTATATTCATTGTTCTGCAGCTTCTCTTTCAATTCTTAAGACCCAGAGAAGATGACTCCCACTCCTAATACTTCACTGAAACTGTTCCACTAAATTTCCAGTGATCTAAATGCTGAATTCAACGAACACTTTTCTATGAACTTCATGATAATGCACCACCATACATTTTGACATAATTAACCACGTCCTTTTTCCTGTAACTTTTCTTTTTTTTTTAAGATTTTATTTATTTACTTATTTATCTTTATAGGGGAAGGAGAGAGGGAGAGAAACATCAATGTATGGTTGCCTTTTGTGCGTCCCCTGCTGGGAGTTGGCCTGCAGGGAACTGGCCTGCAACCCAGGCATGTACCCTGACTGGGAATCAAACCACGATTCTCTGGTTCGCAGGCCCGCGCTCAATCCACTGAGCTACGCCAGCCAGGGCTTAACTTTTCTTATTCATTACTTTATTCTTTTTAAGGGCTTGCGGTTCTCTTTATACAAGGTACTCTTTTTTTTTCCCTAATGTTTCTTAAATGCTGTATTTCCACATATGCAATTCTTGGCTATCTTTTCCTTCAGATTTCCCTTGGCATATTTCTCCAGGTTTATTTTTCTTATGCCCCAAATTTAGCTATCATAGTGTAGTCTTAATTTCCTTTTCACAATTTAGACCACATTTTGGACCACATGCATGGCTGGCCATTAGTTATCCCTTTTTGTGTTTCACAGAATCTCAAACTCAGCTACCCACAAGTGGAACTTATCATCCTCTCTTTCACCTTATTTGGAATCTTGGAAACTCCAACAGCAATTGTTTTTACCTCACATCATACATAATTGGTCACTAAGACCTCTCAATTATATTACTTAACTTTACCTTCAGAACTTTTGTTTACTGCTTTTCAATCCTTATTGCATTATCCTGATTCAAATACTAAGAATACCTTATGTTGATTATTGAAACAAACTTTCTTTTTTCAAATTTGACCCTTGCTATGATATTTTATATTTGCTTCCTGAATAGACTTTCTCAGTTGCCACTATAATCATTTTGTACCTGCACAGTCCAAACTCCTTACTATGGAATATAAGATCTTGGAAATGTTGCCTTTGCCCCTTTCTTCCTTATTATGAGCAAGTACAGTGTTAGGCATTAATCTGAACATGTTTTCATCCATCTGGAATATTTTTCCTCCATTCCTGTTGGAGGAAAAATTGTACACATCCTTGAAGACAGATGTCAAAATTCATCTGTTTTTATAAACCAAATTCAATCCCTCTCCTATAACATGATATACATCTTCATTTGTGAACCAACAACCTGTTCTCTATGTATTCTTTTATCTGTGAACAAACTGAATCTAACCTATCCCTCTAATGAGTTGAGAGTTTCCTGAAAAAAAAAATGTTTTTTTCCTGCAAGTACACATAGTTCTTAGCATATTACATGAGTCCCATAATGTATAACAGATGTACAAAAGTTAAAAGATGGGTAATAGACTTTGTAAATTCTCAATTTTCTAAAAATTCCATTTTATATCAGTCTTCTTGATGACTCAAAGATGGCCATAGCTGAGTTATGACTGTATGTATGTAACTTGATTTAGAAGAATTGAGTATAAGACATGAAGTAAAACACTGTGTAAAATATTTTAAAATCTTCAGCAACTTACCCTCAGGTTTCTTGTATGTAAGAAGTAATATCAAATTTAATACAATTTAAATATTTGCATTCTTTAGCATACTGTATGTATTCACTACATTTGACTCTTATGTAAGAATTTCTTTCCCAAGACAGTACACTCTTGCTCACTGATTTTCCTTTATTTTCTTTTAAAAATATAGCGTGATATATAAATGTGTGTGAAAGTTGCCTCATATTGAAAAGATCATTGGTAAATTGAAATAGTCATGGGGATGCCCCTTATTACAATTTCCGTTAGTAGGAAGGCTTTATTATATGACCAAAATCATTGCATCCACTATTAGGATTTGTATTGCAATTTCCATTTTAAGACATATGGGACCTATAGTAGCAAAATACAAAATGTATTGTCTTTTAATAATAATTGTATTTTTATGTGTACTCTGTATGAAAAATCAGTAGCCCATGAAGGGCAATAGTATGATGAGATAGTGGCCAGCAAGGACATCACTGTTCTACAACAGAAGCAAATGCAGTGTCTCCAGTGACAGGAATAATATAAAAGAGCCAAGGGCCAGGGTGACAGAAAACTAAACAGTATTTATGACATGAGGGAATGGAATATAAATATTTTTGATGTTACTTAACATGTAGCCTATTAAATGTATTTTATAACATGAATACACAGTCAATTAAATAGACATCTAGAGAACCCTTCCATTTTTCTTATTTTGTTCCCTATTTTGGATAAATCATAAGATATTTTGTGGGCAAGGGTCATGGAAAATGTCTCACCTACATTTGTAATGCACTGGTATTGAAATAGCATATGCATCCTAACCACTACTTAAGCTAATGTGCCAATAGTCTTCACGTGTAATTAATTGTACTTTAAAAGCTATATATTTTTTATTATTTAACTCTGTTAGGTAACCTTTTAAAAAATTAAAAGATTTATCTACATTAGTCTGTCCATGAGAATGACTATAGCTTAATGTAACTGCAAAAAAAAAAAAAACCCCAACAACTTTACATTAATTTAATAGTTCCCAAAGTTATATTTTGTCATTTTTTAACACATGAGAATTTTAAGATGCTAACTTTAAATTATAGTCTTGGTAAATTTATCCTTTGATTTGATTTATTCTTTCAGAAATAAAACAAATTTGCATTTTTCTACTAATTAGTAGATGTTTACATGTTAAAAAAAACAATTATAACTGAATATTGGCAACGGATATACTGTACTTTACACTTTAGAAAATACAATCAACAAAACAGACTGATCTTCTGTAATTGACCCCATGGGCTTATGCTGTTGGTTGTAGAAAGAGGGTGGTTTAATTTGTGCCTAAGGTAGCAATGAACAACGGATCTATCTCTTAAAAATAAAAGAAATTCATAATGGATTTAGAAATACAGCAGCTGGAGGAGAGGTAAAGTTTTGGTTTACTGAACCTTTATGCATGTTTTGGAATAGTGCTACAGGATAAGGTCTTTTGGCTCTTCTAAAAAGTTACCAAAACGAGCTTTTGAATAGTCATGGCTTATGATTGACAGGGTAGTCAGAGTTAGTAAACTTCCTTAAAAATAATTAGACCTCTCAGGAATGGGGTCTGTGCACATTGTTTACTAGTTTCCCAATGCATCAACAACCATGTATAATCAAAACACAGATAATACAGTTTTAATTGCCACAACCACCTGTCCTGGCTTCTTCTATCCTCCAGCTTTTTAATCATTTGGGACATTTTCAACCAAAAAAGACTTAATCTGTGTTCCTAAGATGGCTGTTTAGGAAATGATACTGAATAGACCAATATTAAAAAACACACGAGAGAATACAGAATGGGATTTTTAGTTAAATTATATGAACCTTTCTCTAATACATACTTTTTACATCAAAAGAAAAGATCTAAGTCATAAAACTGATCCCATATGCTTGTTTACATCATGGGAGTGCTGGACATTTATCAATATATTTCCTTAGGAAAACAGTTTTGAAAGATGCTGTCAATTTGGTTTCCTATAATTATTCATTTGCAGGTCCACAGGGGAAAAAAAGTCTGCACACACTCTTTACCTGGGTATACTTTTATTTATAAAATACACACACACTATCCTACTCATTCATTGTGGGCATTATACACGAAATCAATTTTAAAATAAGATGGGTTGAAAACAAACAAAAATAAAATTCCTTATATTTTTCCCACACTAGAGGTAGATTGTCTTCTACATGGCCCACATTGTAAAACACAACATGCCTACATCAAGAAGCATGAAAAAATGAGGGCGACGTGTAAGTAAGCGGGACTCCAAACTGGAGATTTCTTGAAGGGTTAAGTGAGTAGAACATCTAAATCCTGCTGTTAAATTTGCATTTTATGTAATTAATATCCAACATGATATTGCCAGGTCAGGTTTTCTAACATGAGTTTCCAGAAGCAAACAAGAATGCCAAGTGAATGATGTATTTTGCTACATGAATACCATATGCAGGTTCAGGATTTCGCTCATCATTCAGAGAGTTACTACAGGGTTATTGAAGCTGGGTATTGGAATAAATATTTGAAAGATAACGCTGAACAGCAACCTCAAACAATGTGACAAAGCAATGGACTGCTGGCAAACAATTGTACACAGTCCAGATTAGCAGTCATGGATGGGGTGGTTTTTATAAAGAATAACCCCTGCACACCAGGCACATAAAGGCACAGTGACATTTTAGACAGTGCCAGGCTCGGTACACAGTGCCAGCTGTAATGAACCAAAGAACACTTTTTTATATGAGTCCACTTTTGAAGAGTTTTGGAAACATCTCGGCTTAATGGATTGTTTTTTTCTAATCCACATCTATTCACTACCTGCCTCTCTCAGTTATTTTCTTTCAAAAAAATAAAGATACTAAAACTTTTTAAAAACCAGAATGTTCTTAGTCTAGGTGCCAAACATCCACCCAAGAATTTCACTGATTCTTCTTGGCAACAGCCTTTCCTGGAACCATCGCTGTCTGATTGGTAAGTCTTTTCTAAAAGGTAAAAACAGTGTACAATATCAGCCCAGAAAGTCTTGGCAGAAAGTGTAAGAAAGAAATATAACCTACATCAAAGAATATCCTCACTGCTGAGAGGAAGCAATTTCAGAAAGTTGATACACTAACCCCAGCACATTTCTCCTGGAATGTATCCCTCTATAATGGAGGCAGGACAGACCCTTTCAAATGACCTGAAAGCCTTTGCCAGGAGCCACTTTCATCACTCAGTGCTATAACGGATCATCACTAAGCAGGAAAGCCAAACTGCTTTGGGAATTGCATTGTAAATCTCACATTCCCCAGCTTTTCTTTGGAGATTAATTCCATTTACCACTGAATAAATATGTATGTCTCTGTATTGAGCATGGTTTTGGCCAGCTCCTACTAATAGGCACTATGCTTCCCCTCACCCCTACTGCACACGGATGCCCCAGAATTTACTCATCTCAAGTCCCGTGTCTATGAAGGCAGTCTCCAAAACTCTACGGCACAGGAAGGTGGTGGACAGAATGGTGCGCGTTCCTACAGAGGCCACGGGGATTTCGAGGGAAACACTGAGGAACCACTGTGTGTTCACACTGTGTGTCTCTAGTACAAGGAGACTGAGAGGTCCAAGGACTTGGTATGGCATAAAATTGGAGACAGCACACTCTTCCCATTTATAACAGAGCTCCTTTCTGGGGCTTAAAGAATTAGAAGTTGGGGAGCATCTAAGATACAGCTATTGAAAGGATGTTAGGTTTGACGTGGCAGATAACGGCAGAGCTAATGTTTCTTCAAGTGGTTTGGTTCGGGGAGGAACCCCATGAGAGCTGATGTTGACAGATGTGTTTCTGGAAAATAAGGTCATACACATCCCTTGAGGTTAAGTAAATCACCAGGAGGGCAGTCTCACAAAGGACTAAGACCACTATCCCCACACTGCTATCAAGCGAGGTGGCATTTGGGATGGACAAAACTGTTTTGTTGTAATGCACATAAAAACGGAGACTTTCATATGCCATTCATTTTTAAAATAGTAGAAATTTTGAAATTTTACGAAGAGTACAGATGCAGAAGGAATGAAATTTGATTAAAAAAGAATTAATCATACACTGCAGATCTTCTAAATAGAAATGTTAAAAAAGCATAGTTAAAAAATATCAGGAAGTCAAAAAACCCTCGAAGTTCAACAAACGAAGGCTGAAATTAATTTAGTACACATTAAACGAGAATTGTCACCACCTTATTTAAATTGAGCACCAACTTAAAAAATAAAAATAGAGAAAATAAAGGCAAAGTCCACAATTCACTGTTAAACATGAAGCTTGCCTTCATTTCTGAGACAAACAGTAGCTGGGTTGAAGCATTTGTTCTCAAAAAGCAAGCACACAATTAATGGTAGCTCACTGTCCCTGTCGCCATTTGCCTTCCTGATTTGTAAGCAACACATCTCTGAGTTTGCGTTTATGAGCATGGGCCTGGTGATGCTGGAGGAATTATTCCTGGGCCCTGATAAAAGAAGAGTTACTGATAGGGTAATACAGGGGAATTACATTCTGAAGGAAGGTGCACTAATATTTAAAGCTCATTTCCTTTCAATATTATGTATGTATGTATGTATGAAACGAATCTTTATTCTCCTTCCAACGTTCTTTTATAGTTTGGTGCCTATTACAGCAAATAGCAGAAAATAAGCAAAGTGACAACTGTCACTTACTTGAAGACATTTTTTTTCTTTAAATTCTGACATTTTCCATCATTTCTACAATTAGCCTATGGACCTGGCTGAAGAGTCACTGTCTGTCTGCCAGGACACAGTAAAAGTACAGAACTGTAACACCATTTTCTTCCTGCCAAAGCAGACAAACCTCCCAAAGGGATAATTTCTCTCTGGGGATAAAGCTACACAAGGCTCTGAATCAGATCTGCTTTAAGAGTCTTTTGAGCCTGAATGCCAATTATGCATGAAGTAGTGCAGGGACTACTGTAGATGACTAAAGCCCTTCTCCTTGAGGTAAGAAGCAAGAGCCTTGGTACTTCTGACTCCCTCTTCTACCTTGTACTCTCTCTCTCTCTCTCTGTCTCTCTGTTTCCCCTACATCCCTGTCCCATACAAACCCACACTCTCAAAGTTAACGGATTACAAACTGCTGACTCTGTGAATTAAAAAAATTTAATAAATATAGATATATGACTAAAATTAAACCCTGGTAACAATTTAGAGATTAAAGAACATGCAAAAAGATGAAATATAAGGCAGACTTAAGTTGCTAAGCAACGTAGCATTCACATGAAATCAGATATAGCAATTTGCTTTAGAAAGACTACACGGTAAGTTTAAAGAAACAAAACCAGTTATTAGTTTGAGCTACTAAGTAATTAAACGAAGAAGAATTAAAAGATTGAACTGAATTAACTCAGTGTTTAACATATAAGAATACAACCAATTTGTCTCAGAGGCCTGAGGGTCCAAACTGAGTATTTAATTACAAGACAAAAGATGATTGTCAATTTGACAGAGACGAAAATAGATTAAAACATGATACTATATTTAAACCTGATCTTGTACAATGAGTTTTGACTTATGCTAAACTCCTGCAGTACACTTGCTTACATCATGTAATAAAATGTTCATCTACTAAAATCTCCCTGCACACAGATTCTGATGCATGTATTCTTCCTGCCCCATCTAAAGCACGCCACTTCAGCAGAGACTAAAGTGCTAAATATTTGTGCTGGTGTGGTTGCCATCAACTCACATACAAAGAATGCAAAGTAGCAGGCCATCTATTCCAGGGAAGGGTAGTCTGCTCCTTCTAAACATCAGAGTCAAAAGGATTAAACTACTGTTTGTTTGTTTGAGGTGCCTCAGTTCTCTAGCAACTAGCCCCCTAGCCTTTCTTCGTTCAAGAGAATATTTGGAAAGGAAAACAAGAATTGCTGTCAAAAGTTTTGTCTACTTTCAGACATTAATCTTCATGAATGAGTCTCTATCACTCCAGTTCCAGGTAACAGAAGCAGTGGAACAAGACTAGACTTGTTACAAATTAACAAACAAGCAAACAAGCTAACAAAGGCAATAAACAAGTAAGTTATTTAAAGGATGTTCTAGGTAAGGAATATATATTGCTCTGATCACCTTCTGAGCCCGAAATTTTCACTGGCTCAAATACTTTGTGCAGTTAGTAATTTCAGTTTCTCAAAGCACAAAGTCAAAATGTATTTTTAACTGTGAAGAGGTCACATTTTCTTTGTACTCTTCAAAATCTTCGCATGAGGTATTCGTTTGTTTTCAGGCTCATTATTAAGTTCCTGAATATTCAATACTTACATGCTCATATTTCGTATTTGAGAACTCACGGAATTTTATCCCCCATGAACTTAGAATCTTGGAGCTCCATTAACTTATACTGCCCGAAGGTTCAGTCTTGATGAAATAAGTCTAAGGGGTTGAACATTTGCTTTTTATTTAGTCTAAAAGATACACAGTCAGTGTGGCTGGGCAAGGCCATTTTTTTTTTCTCCTTCAGTGTGATTGCCAACCGACTGCCAGCCAGGATGAGGGCCAGCAAGTTTCAGAATGACACCGGGCTCCTTGACGCTGACAGTGTAGGAGAAGGTAGTTGGTTTCTTCTTTAATATACAACTTAACTAGATGCTGGCAACATTAATGATAACAGAAACCCTTCTCCTGGCCTCTTCACTGTCTTGCAAGAGGGATACTATTGAGACTAAGAGAGGAAGATACAGGTTGAGAGGAAAATAGGTAAAAGCTAAAATTTGTGTATCCATAAGTCATTTAAATATTATATTTATTTGTATTTTTAAGTATAGTTTTCAGAAAACTTACACAATATACCAGTTATTTGTGAAAAGCTGGAAGATAATTACTAGAACTATACGGGCAGAGATGTAGATGATAAAATAGAATTAAGTATTAACATTTAAATAGAACAGTATTTAGATTTTATCCTCACAATTTAAATCTAAAGACTATCATTATTTTAGAAATTACAAAAACTGCACAATTTGCCAAGTATTTCCCTAATGTTCTCTTATGTCAATGATCTTACCACATTCGGTATACACAAATATGCCCAATTCATTCAAGATCATCTCTCTTTCTCTCTTGCTCACCTACTCAATGTGTATATGTTATGTTTTATCCTTTTGTGAAAAAAAATGTAAAGGATACGAAATGACAGAGGAAAAAGTTTTGAAAATACCTTTAGAAGCCCATCTTTCATAAAAACTCCCCCACTCAAGTATAGATTTATACTGTTAAGGGGATGGAAAAAAGGTTGCATTTATACTTACATAGATATTCCCAGGTCATAATAGCATTTCTTCTTTAATCTTGGTGTTATAGTCACCTCTGAGAAGGTCATCAAATTACTTATTTCCATAGAACTATCCTCACTAGACTATCACTGTGTGATTTGTTGAGTGTTTACTATATGTTAAGTATGCAACTCATTTATCCCCATTACAATAAGCATACAGTGTCTCAATAACTAGGATCAGGGTAACATTTAGTAAGCTTCAAAGATTGATTGGGCTCAAGAAGGTTCAAGTCCCATGTCTCAGCACCTACTCAGAGGTTTCTCTTGCAACAGTACAAAAACCACCTATTGGGATTGATTTAAAATGTGTGATTCTGAATCCCACATCAGACACAGAATGTTTGTACTTTGTAACAAACAGATTTGGTAATTCTTAAACATGGTAGTATCTAGTGACGATGAAGCGAATAAAACAGAATAAGCATTACTAAAACAATAAAGTAAAATGAAGTTAGGAGGCGGATGAGGAAGTGGGGTCTATAACTCTCACGTCTCAGTTTTGGGACTATTATTACACTACTAAGTCCAGCTCAGTGGTGAAGAACAAACCTCCTGGATCAACGACTGCTAAGCAGACATGGATGGACTTTATTTCCTCCTTGTCATGGTGAACAGATCTTCTGCTTTCCTCACCTTGAAAGGAATCAATCCATTTTGACAGCCAGCATCCTCCATTTAGAGAATGCGCCTAACCAATCCCAAATGACCTAGCCAAATCCTTCATTCACGTGGAGAACCTAAGTGAGAACAGCTCTTATGGTTTTGCCCCTTATACACCCTGCCTTTGTTTTCATCAGAGCACAATTGAGGTTGCCATCTGAATCTGTGTCCCTGATTGCAATCCCTCCTATGCTCAAATAAATGCTTTTTATTCTTATTACAGCCTAATTTTTTTCTTAACGTTATGTATCCTCTGAGACACATGGCTTGCACTAATAACATACAATAGGTTAGCCACCCTGCCTTTGTCTTGAGTCCTTAAGTTGTAGAACATGAACTGAACTATACACATGTCAAGTATTTTATTTAATTTTCTCTTATGACAAGTATGCTTCACTTTACATATCAAGACACCACTGTGAAGGACATGCCTAAGAGCTCACAAACTGGCCATCTCACTGCTCTTCTGAACTCACACTTAATATATGTGAATGTTGAAATTGAACTGACCTTTCAAAATTTCATAGGAAGTTAAGTAAATAATGGAATCACTTACCTGTACTTAATACTAAGTGCTGAGAAAAGACTACACGCTAGACCAGGCCTTCATATTTTTACTTAGCCTATTTCAAGAAGCTTTCTCCCATCCTAACTTTGACCTCAAAGAACCCAATAGTTCTTTATCAGTTGTTAGGTTTTAGATTTCATGCCACCTCAATGAGGCTAATATTAGCCCCACTAATTACTTTTATAATTAAAGAATAGTACAAAATTGAAGGGAAAAAAAGTAAAACAAGAAAGGGAGATAGAAAAGAAAGATGAAAGGAAGAAATGGAGAGTAATAAAAAGGGGGCTGTGAACCACAGTCACATCTGGACAGGAGGACAATGTTCTTACAGGCAGAGACTACAAGTGAGTGGACTTGGGTTTGAAATTAAGTGGCTAAGTTCATAGCCAGGCTCTGTCCCAAGTCTAACATATAAAGTAGTAAAATAAAGGAAACGGACATGAAGCCTTCTTGGTAAGGACAGAGGGTCTACTACACAGTCAGACTGGGTGATAGATTTTTTACCTTCACCCAAGGACATGTTACTGCTATTTTAGAGAGAGGGGAGGGGAAGGAGAACAAAGGGGAGAGAAATATTGATGTAAGGGAGAAACATTAATTTGTTGCCTTTTGGTCACACCCTAATTGGGAATGGAACCCACAACCTAGGTATGTGCCCTGATTGGGAATTGAACCCACAACCTTTCCGTTTGGGAGGCAACACCCAACCATCTGAGCCATACTGGCCAGGGCTGGACAATATTCTTTTGAAGAGACGGGCATAGAGACTCCCACCCTCCATGCTCCTACAGAGGGAGAAGGCGTTCACACACACTGCCCTAACTAATCTTGGCTACAGCAACACTGCACGGACATAAAAGTGAATTGTATGTTAATAGCAGTCCCATGTCGTGCTTTTACCAGAAACAAAAGAAATTCCAGTGTGGGCGTAGTTTTTCTCACCTTCTTTGCCCCTGAGTTAAAATAATCTTTTAAAATATTTATATTAGAAGAAATACCTGAACTAAGTGAGAGGATCTAATAGACTTTTAGCAATTATCTTTATTTCCCAATTGAGTAGACAAGTTAATTATAACCATTATACTTGCCAATAATTCGGGATCCTTATTTTTTTTCCTTCTTACCCCTGAATGACTTGCTTATAATTATTTAAAATTTATCTTGTTTATTCACAAACATCGTTTTTAACGTAATGAGTTTTTTTCATATGCACCTCCATTTTCAGTTCTCCAGGTTATTTTAAGAAATGCAGTGGATTATGCTGGATCGATCAACAGTTCTTCGGAACCACAGAAGAAAAGAGAATAGAACATAAACAAGACATGATGACCAGATCTCGCGCTTGCTTTTTTGCAGAATTTGTAAACTGGGGTTAGTAACACTTGGTCATCAAAGTTAATGTAATATATAATGCATACCAGGGACAATGGGGTGGGAGGAGACAAAGAGTGTAAAGGGTCAAATACATGGTGACAGAAGGAGCCTAGACTTTGGGAGATGAGCACACAATGGACTATACGGAAGATGTATTGTAGTCATACACCTGAAAGTTATATACTGTTATTAACCCATGCTACCCCAATAAGTTTAATAAAAAAATAAAAGGACTAAAAGAAAGCTGGCATTTATAGTAATAATTAAAGTAAATATATAGAGAATTGTGAAATCATATACTGTAACTGTTGCTTGAATTTTAATGACTCAAACTTTAAAGTACAAATATGTAAGTTGAACAAGAGCACTTGTATTATATATTTATGGCTATTGCATGTACCGATATAAGTTAAAAGGATTATAACACTGTTCCAAATGCAAAATATAAAGAAATGCATACCATAACACATACTAATATGATTCAGACTTAGGTTAAATGAAAATTTTATTTTTTAAGTGAACAAAAGAATAGCTACCACTGTGCCTTACAGTAAGCAGACAAAAACATTAGGTATTTTTATTCATTCTATAATTCCAGATTTCTTAAAATTATTAATGCATGTTTTCCTGTAAAACACCTTACAGGAAAATATTGGAAAGCTCTAGAACACTTACAAATTGAAAAATAGAATACATAAGTATGATGACCAGAAACATTGGGTAACCAATATTAACATGTTTTAAATGGACACATACAAATAAAGATGTGATATACCCATGGTCGCCTGGTTAGACAATCAAAGAAAATCCAGCCAATAGCGGGTTTTGTTAACTCTTTGGCACTCTCAGTGTGGCCAGTTTACAGGTGCCTTTGATTCCTAACCACTTAGGCTTTTTAAATAAAGATTTATTGTATTTGTCTTTCTCTTTTCCCCACAAACAAGCCATATATATTCATAAACATTTATTGCTCTCAACACATTTTAATAAAACCTCAAACTGTCGTTCTTATATCTCACTAAGTTCTCCATTACAAACTTTCCCTTTTTTAAGATAATTTCTTCCTTAACATTTTATATGCTCTGGTAATTCTGTTGCCTAGTATCATAACCCCATCATGAAGTAAAGGGTATCTGATTAGAACGCAGAAAAGAGCACAGAGATTCTATATTAACATTTTATGGAGTGGAGAAAATAGATAATGCTTGCCTTGGACCTATTTCAACAAACACAACAACTTAATTTAGAGTTGAAAATTCTCTGCACTGACATTTAGTTATAGCTGTCTCCAAAAATTTGGAAGTAAACAGTATAAATGCAAAAGGAGTTAACTAAAATACCTAAAAATAAACTTTTAATTCCCATTCAATGAACACCTTGGGAGTAAAATCCAATCAGGAAAGTATGAAATGTAATGTGTGGCTAGGGAATAAAACCACCTTTTAATTACTGTTGATAGCTAGAGAATATAGTACAACTAGTTTATTTCACATTTTTTGGCAAAACCTGATTTTACTACCTTTACAAGCAATAACAATAGTACATAAAAATAGAAATATATATTTCAATTTGGCTTAAATAAAAATAAAATATTACCTACATTTCTTTATCTTTAACTTTAAAAAAAACAGACTTTTTTCTTATCCTTTCCAAATACAAAATACTGAGAGCTATGAAGGAAAGATAGATGGAGAGAACATATACTAAAAAATCTCTCAGCATGAGAGAAAAAGCTAAGACATAGCTTATTAGAAATAAAAAAAACAGCTTTTCTCACAATTGCCATGGCAAGATTCATGTGTAATCTTTCCTTAACTGGGCAGCGAGGAAGGGCACCAAGGTCACAGCACACATATTTAGTCCATTTCATTCTCTCTGTCAAGGCAAGTCATGCAGAATGCCCGTATAGCGCACGAACAATGAAATCCTTTAGGAGGACCATTCCTAAAAGTCAGAGGATGATATTCCCCATGATCAACTTGACAAAACCTACTTGAGCACAATTCTCAGCACAAGAAAGCAGACTCCTTCTGAGGTAATTAAAAGGAGAAGCAGCTAAATATATCACTGCAAAGCATACGTGATTGATAGGTAACATAAAGAGAGAAATGTACAGTAGACTAAAATTTATCTATTTAAATTCAAAACCATTATACTGTGCTAGATAATTTCACATTTTTCCATAAATACCACCACAAATTTAGTATACTCAGCATGTGGCTTTAGGGGTAAATTTGTCACTTTTGACTCTGAGTGTCCCTACATAACTTCCCCTCTCTCGGTTCTTTTGCAGTAACAGCCCTGTAGGAAGAAAGACTTCTTTTTCAAAGAGGCAGCATGGCCTCTGCCCATGACTTCCTTTGAATTGTCTTTGATGCCAATGGCATCTTTGTGACCTTGTTTCCAGGTCATCCTTTCTAATTTATGCAACTCAAGACAAAACATAGTAACTGGGACTAGGACTACTAAACCTTTTAGAAAAATGATTTTCATGTTAAACATAGCCACTTATTTATTTATTTCCCAAACAGATTACCTACATCAAACTGTGTTAAGCATAGAGATAACCCTAGTACAGCAGTTATTAATGAAGGTCTCAGTACTGGAAGAAAGACAGATGACATGCAAATTAATAAAACACCTAACTTTGGAGGATCTCACATGAACCAGGCAACCACGAGTACATAACTCATAGAGACAAATGATAAATGATATACAGTCATTGGTATAAAGCTACTTGCTGGATCATAAAATGGAAAATTGTCTATGCTGGAGATATGTGAAGACTTTATGGAGAAATAGGAGGGGAAGTAATTAATGCCTTGGTAATAATGAGTAAATAATATTAGAAAATAATTTGGCTCCAGCAGCTCGAAAAGGAAAATCAACCTGGGCTGGGGAACTAACTGAACAGACAGAATCCCCAAAGAGTAGTCTATATTCTGGGAGCAACCAGCTGTTCAAAAAAACTGAAACAGTAAAGAAAATCAAAATATGGCAAGTATCTATCATTTGCCCACCTGGATTCAACTTCCATCCTTCTCTAACCTGTTTTATGCCCTGTAAGACTAACACACTAACTCAGTCATCTCCCTTGTCAGCAGACTGCCTGTCTGGTTAAGTCAAGAAAAAAAACACTGATAGGTAACCAAAGAAAGGAGAGGGATTAGGATTACGTGTTCTCGGTATTTATTGCTCTAGCTCTATATCTCTTAGTGCCTGCATTCATCAACCAAGAGTCACAGCCACTACCCAGTGGCCCTTTGCGTTTCTCCTGGTCCAGTCAATACAATACACCTCACATTTTTAGCCCCTAGATGGTCAAGTGCCCCACTGTTACTAGTCCCTGATACTTTACCATCCCTTATTGTTTCCCTACATCCTGCCTACACCTCTGTGAATGGCACCATTCTACAATTCTTCCCAAATTAAACTAATTTTATTATACCATCTATTTTTGGTGTAACTCAGGCTGATATACAAGATGAAGAGAGATTTAGATTTTTTTGAGTGGAAGTGTCACATGGAGTAACAGAAAGACTTTCAAAGAGAAATTAACTGACAAACCAAGATTATAAACGAGTCAGCAAGCCAGGATTAAAGTCAGGAAAGGTATGGGCTATAAACGGAGCTTTCTTCTTCTGAGACTGGAGAAATACATGAGGTCTGTCCAGAAGGTATCAGCCATATAATATGAAAAATAGACATTTATTGAAGAAGATAAAAGATACAAGAAAGATTGAACACAGAACAATGACACCTCAGTCCCCTTCAAAGTAGATACCTTGGGAATTCACACAGTTCTCCCAATCACCATCAAATGCCCCGTCATGTTTTCCTGAATCTCATTGACAATCTGAAATGTCTTCCCTTTCAAAGGTGATTTTAGTTTTGAAAAAGCCAGAATTCACAGGGTGCCAAATCTAAGTTGTAGGTGGGGCTGAGACACCTGGGTGTTTTAATGTTTTGCAAAAAAACTCTGCATAAGACATCATGCATAATTGGGTGCATTGTCATGATGAAGCTGCCAATCACCAGTTGCCCATAGCTGTAGCCTTCTGAATCATCTGAATAGTTTCATGGAGGAATGTTCAACTTTAATGCAAATTTTGATGCAGATTCATTGTTCTATGGCTCGGTCACTCTGAATGAGACAGACAATTCACATGTTCACTCAATGGTGTCTACCACCCTCACTGACTAATATAGCGAAATCATCATTGTTCATGCATGTGCATTCCAGTTCACTTTTTGCCTTCCAGGTTACATTGATGTTGCACAATCCATTCTCATTCTATTAACAATGGTTAGACTTTTTCTGAACAGATCTCATATATGTACTCTATATACAGTGGGGCAAAAGTAAGTTTACAGTTGTTCATCTGGAAATAAAAATAATTTATAAATAATAATATTGTACAAGAATATATTCTGTTTTGCATACTCACAACTGTAAACCTATTTTTGCCCTACTCTATATGCATATAATTGAGGGTCACAGGAAGTCAAGTAAGATCACGTTTGAAAAATTTGATTTGTTCTCTTAAGTAGATAGCATGTAATTTCTTACATACTGAGTGAGTACATAGTAGGCTTTGAAGTTAAAAAGAATGAGAATCACTTTGATTAGGAGAAAGGGAAGCAGTTAATGATAATGATAAGAATTAATAATGAGCTGAGGTAGGAAGTCACCCATGCTTAATACGTGGGTTTGTGCAGAACCCGGCCATCTTCTCCCGCAGTGCCTCACATATGAAGTTAGGGTCCATCTACTGGGACTGCCTAAGGGATGACAACAAGGGAGCAAAGAAAAGGAAAGCCCCGATGAGACAGCAATTGTTTCACCATGTGATTCTAGTTACATTAAAAAAAAAGAAATTAAAGTTGAATGACTAGGATATGAGGAAGCAGTTAATGGCCTAAGTTTTTAGAGGTGAAATAAGGTAGAGAGAAGTAGTCAGAGAGTGGATCTTGTAGTTTAAGATACTACATGTAAGGCCCTGGCTGGCGTAGCTCAGTGGATTGAGCGCGGGCCTGCGAACCAGACGATCGATCGTGGTTGGATTCCCAGTCAGGGCACACGCCTGGGTTGCAAACCGGTTCCTTGCAGGCTAATAACTACCAGCAGGGGATGCACAAAAAGGCAACCATACATTGATGTTTCTCTCCCTCTCTCCTTCCCCTCTAAAAATAAATAAATAAATAAAATCTTAAAAAAAAAAAGATACTACATGTAAAACATTATAGTTCCGGGAAAGGTACTTTCTTCGGAAAAAACAAGTGGGTTACAGGAGTAGATTGGAGCAGAGGAAGTGACAACAAAACCAATCTGTGAATGTTAAGAATCTGACATGTGCAGAAGATTGAAATACTTTAGCATGAGCTCCATTTTGAATTTAGAAGGATGAGAGTAAAGAGATGAATAAATGCTATTAGAACATCAGCTCAGCCACCTATGTAAAGTGCTAAGTGTGAAGACACATGGGAAATGTCCTGTTGAAAGTGCTGGGTGGGCAAGATCAAGTATTGCTAGTCAAATTAAGGTGAGGAGTCAGTGTGAGGCCAATAGAAGTTTTTCAGAGAGCAGAGTACCAGCAGTATGAAGGGAGACGAACGGGTTTACAGCAGAACTAAAGAGTGAGGCCTGAGTTGAAGAAGAATGATACTCCTGAAGATACAAGCCCACTAAACGTGAGTACTGCGTGAATATTCCACTTCAAGATCATGGGGTGAGGAATCCACTCTGCACTGCATTATCAGAATCCCTGCAGAGTGCCTGTGGCCGCTGCTGGTGTCTTTTCCTTTCAAGATTCCTACTGTCCAGGATATACCCTTTCTCGCTTTGTGACATTCAACAAAGTAAATCAGCTGAAAGAAAACAATTAGCATCCACTTTTGTCAAGTGGACATCAGTTATGAGACAGAGCCTCAAAAAGAGACCCTCATCCCACCTCAAGAAATTACCATAAGACTCTAGAAAAAAATTGGTATTTTAGTTACACTTAACATTTTATTTGGACTGGTGAAATGGCAGGCATAATGAATAATTCGGTTAATTAATGGCAGTGATACCTAAATAAACTGTGGTGAATTTATTGCTATCATATGTATAGAACACCAGTGCAATGACAAACCTTCAATACCAAATTTAATTAAAACCAAAAAAGCAAAAGCACACTTTATTCTTCCAAATACTAAAAAGACACTTTTAAGATAATTACAGTTCTTCAAACAGAAATAGAATTCTAGCATACAACTCCACATAATAACTACAACTAATAAGTAGCCAAGTTTTAGTCTAAAGTCTATGAGTGAGAAAGAAAATAAATGCTATAAAAAGTATTGAAACCTACTTAAATTACTATAATTCAATAAAACTCAATGAGAATAAATTTGAATACCCAATTAATAAGCTACACATTTCCTAGAAATGTGAATAATAATTTTGATTTTTTTAAAGTTTAGATGACAAATTTATGACAGTTTTGTTGTGGAAATTAGTAACAGGAGAATCATTTGAACTTGCTTCCTGATTTCATGTTTTTACTCTGTTAGAAAAATTCAGACTCCTCTAACAGAAAGATGGGATTCTTAATTCTTACACAGCCAATTATATCAATCTCATGTACCCTGACACCAAGTATCATCAGATTTCCATTCTCTTCCTTAAATACACTTAAATATATTTGCTTATTCTACATTTTTGATGTATTATCTTTTATTTCTGTCCTCTTTTATTTCCTTTTTCCCCAGTCCTTGTGATAACTTTCACACTTATAACCTTATGTTAGCCAGCTGCGATTGTTCATTCACTCATTGACATGTTGAATGTGATCATTCATAACATTTTTTGCTTATTACTTCAGCCAGGCATTTATTTTACATTTTTTATTATACATTTAAAAAGAACCCCAAAAGCAAGGTTACAGAGATCTTAAAATCAGATAAATTTGTATTTAAAGCTACTGAATGCTACAGAATATTAAATGAAAAATTTATATAAAGAACTAATATAGTGGCTGTCATCTACCAGGAATGAAGAAGTATTTGGGTTTTTTTTATTCATCTCTGTCTCTTTTAAAAATTATATTATTTAATAATGCAACAGCAATATGACTGGAAAGGAAAAAAAGAAAGGATTCTGGATGTTCATATTTAAAAAGGGCATTTTAAAATAAAACTATAGATAGAACTAATTTTAAAATACAGATTGATAGTAAAGTTAAGGCTCATTTGAGCAAATATGTCAGCAGACCTGGACTCAAAACCTCTTTGCTACTAACATACTGTGAAATCATGGGAAATATCATCATCCTCACTGACTTGATGTCTACAATACACCTACCTCAAAAATTTAGTTAAATAAAATATTGAATGTAAGGCTCTTTATATAGTGTCTAGCATGAGGTAAGTTATCTGAAAACATTTGATTTTATTATTTGACAACATTATGATTTTAAAATTCAAATAAGTGTTTTTGTAAAAAATACTTTTGCTCATTTTAAAATTTAGAAATACTAAAGGTAAAATATACTCTGAAATACAGAAAAACAAGTCAAGTATAAACCTGATTTTTAAAAAAACAATTACATATTTGTAGCATAAAAAATTTCCTCAAATGAAACTTCTCAGTTTTTCTACCTACTTACCTAAAGAGATTTTTTAAAGAGCTAAAAGGGGGGAGAGGGGAGGGAATTTCAGGGGAAATAGGGGAGGCATTTACAGGAACATATATAAAGGATACATGGACAACAACTGAGAAGGGTGGAAATGGGAGGGAGGGGGGAGCACGGGGGTGGGGTAGGATGGGAGTAATAGACAGAAAACTGTACTTAAAAAATAATTAAATAAAAAAATTAGAAAAAAAATGTCCTAAAACATCACATGAATAAATATCAAGAACACTAAGCAAAAAAAGATAAAACTAAGAGAAAGATATCCTGCAAAAAGCTGATGCCTAAATTTCCTTAGTGCCTCATTGCCATAAATTAGGTAGTAGCATAAAATAGTTGCTTACAAGAAATTTATTACAGGGTTTTCATACTAGCATCTTTAAAATAAAGCCAAGTATCTCCATTTAAAAAAAAAACATATTAATGCAGAACATGTAGTTAGTTGTATTCCTATCATGACTTCAACTCAACATAAAAAAAAATGCTCTCTAAAATGCATTGCAGCTGTGACAATAAGGAACTTGTTGCTCAGTTGCCCCTAGGCAACTTCTCTATTCAATTAAGTATGTTTTCAAGAACTGCTGCAATTTTTGGTCCACTGCCTTTTGGGGTACACATAGAAGATGTGCTTTCCCAATGCATTTTGTTTTCAGATTCTCTTAAAATTCAATTTAGTGTAATAAATCATGAGTATTGGGAGTACATACACAAAGAAAAATTATCATAATTTGGAGAAAAGATAAAACTACAAGGAGAATTAATCTCAATGCTTCATAATCTATCAAGTTAAACAGCAAATAAAATAATTAGAAATGCTTTATTCAGCTTTATTAGAAATATTTTTGAATCAGACTGAAAACTCTGAAATTGTTTACATATAAATATATTTGCAAAATATTATATATTTTTAACCAGAATAATAATTATTCTGCCAGTTTCATTTAGCAGCTGGCTTACACTTAGACTAAGTAACCAATGTATTCTTATAAGGGAAGCAACATGTGATACTCACCTAATACAATGGATATTATCATAAAACAACAAAACTTTTTGGAAATCTAAAAATTCACAAATATTAATTTGCTATGAAAACTTACAATTGACAAAAATGTAATTTTTCTGAAAGAAAATGTTTACTCTATACTTATTTTTACAAGTCTGAGACCATACAGTTTTTACACTTTACTTTTGAATAATGTGTTGGCAAGTTGAGAAAAAGGTAAATGAGGCTGAGAGCCAGAAATCATTAGTATCTCTGAGGAAGTCACTACACTCTTGCAGACCTAATTTTTCTCATCCATTAAGAAAAGTTTAGACAAATGATCCAAAAGCTTTCTGCTGTCTCTAGAATCTACAAGCAATATATTTTACAAAACAAGATAGTAAAAATCGTTAAGAAACAATAACTTGGATCCAGCAATTCCACTGCTGGGGTTATACCCTGAGAATCCTGAAATACCAATTCAAGAGAACCTATGCACCCCAATGTTCATAGCAGCACAATTACAGTAGCCAAGTGCTGGGAGCAACCTAAATACCCATCTGTAAATGAATGGATCAAAAAACTATGGTACATTTACACAATGCAATACTACACAGCAGAAAGAAAGAAGGAACTCGTACCCTTTGCAACAGCATGGATGGAACTGGAGAGCATTATGCTAAGTGAATTCCTGCAGCGAAAGACACATACCATATGATCTCACCTATAAATGGAACCTAATCAACAAAACAAGCAAGCAAGCAAAATACAACTAGAGATGTTGAAATAATGGACATACTGACAGTAACTAGAGGGGAGGAGGCAAGAGGGATAGTGGGGAAAATTGAGGAAGGGCCATCAAGGAACACATGAACACATGGGTACAAAGGACACATGGACAAAGCCAAAGGGAGTAGGATCAAGGGTGAGAGGTGGGGATTGGTGGGGCGGAGGGGAGTGGGAGGAAAAAATGGAGACAACTGTACTTGAACAACAATTTTTAAAAAAAGCAAACAGTAACTTTGTTTAATACAAACTCCATCTCACCGTTTGAACAAAACTAGGCAAAATAACCTGCAATGATTATTCCACAGTGATATTTTGAGTACCAAGGGAACTGACATGTGTAATAAGGCTTTATAAACTCAAATGCACTGTGACAACTTACATATCAATCTAGTATTTAATGTTTATGAACACTTACAGTCAAGCAAGAGAGAACACACAAGTTGTCAAAGATTAGGGTGAAATCTATCAAGGCCAAATTGTTAGGTTGATGTCATATATCTCATTGTCAGCTATATTTTGTTAAATAAGAATAATATTTTCTAAAGCTGATTCATTGCAAAGAGAACAAATTACCCCAGAGAGTAAACAACATGACATCTTTGAACTTGTACTAAATCACAGTTAATAAAGGGTATGTCCAAACTTTCCATGATTTTGACATTTGAATCAAGTTTCTTGACTATGACTACGTCCACTTTGCCTCCGTTAAGTTGACAAGAACTTCTTGGCCGTTAAGAACATGGCCAGAATGTAACTATAATTATACTCCAATAATGTAAACCAAAAGTAACTTTAACTTACTCAACTGAAATACACACAAAAAAAACTTGTTTCACTCAAACAAAAATTACCTCATGGTTTTACAGATCACTGAATTTCTGTACTTTGAAAATGCTGAACTGAATAAAAAAAGCTAAGTAATTATTTTTAGTCACAACTGACAAACAGTTAGTTTTAATTAGCTACAGTAAAACCTGGCTTAAATACTGTTGTTTTTATGTTGAATGACATTTATAAAGAGTTTTACTTAATGAAACAAATAAGAATAAGAAAACTTCAACTGAAACATATGCATGCTTTAAACTAATTGGTGGATTTCCTAATTCCCTTGACTATTTACATGAGTTTTCAATAGACCTGTTGTATATTGCATTTTAACCAATATTTCCCTTCTGAATGAAATAAATGTATCTACACACAAATCAGAAATTGCTTATTTTACTTCTTTTACTTAACATGTTAGTGTTTTTAAAGATAATTGATTAGTCAATTTTTTTCATTAGCAATTCCATATGTTAGAAACATTTAAAGAATAAAAAAATCTATAATATTCTAACATAGCACCCTTAATATAACCTGCTATGAATCTATATTAATATGCCATCAGTGTTTTTGCTTTGGTTAATATATTTCATGTGCATAAGAGTATCATTTTATTTTTTATAAAATATTAAAGTGGAATGCTCCCATGAAAGTAGTGACCATCCTATGCATAACCAGAAGTTTTAATAATTTAGTAATGATCATTGCATCTGCTATATAGGATGATGGTTAAGGAAAGAGGCTCTGAGATTGGAGAGACCTGGATTTTCAATTCTGACTCCTACATTAAATAGTTATATAATATTAAGCAACTGACTTTAAAGAATCTACCTGAAGATGAAATGAGAGAAGACAAGACATTATTGGACTCCTAGTGTGCACTATCAAATGGCAGTTACTGTTAACTGTATTTTTCCTTTGATGACATATTTGGTAAGATCTCTGACTCTCATATCAGGAGAGAAAAAGATGGGTTTTATACACTGTGTGAATAGAGTCCTCCAGTTCTATAATTTCAAATCACAGAAATAAAAGTGCTATAGCTGGTGAAAATGAATACATACTGGGTAACTTCACAGTTAGCCCCCACAAAATATAAGACAAATTAACTTATTTCTTATTTGGAAAGGACATGAAAAAACTTCTGAAAATATTATTGCATGGGTACTACATGGAAAGAGGAGCAAATCCCAAACTCTTGTAACTATTAATAATGAATTATGAATTCTGGATAATGATGATATTCTTAAGCCCATAGGAAAACATGTACAATAAAACAGAGAGAACTTAGCTATTTAAAGCATCTCATTAAAAAAATAGAACACTAAATTTTAAAAAATCCTGATAAAAACAGGTAACAAAATGCATGTAATATTCATATGTGTCTTATATTTAGAAGGGATTCCTGCTTATTCTATGTTAAAACAACCTATACAAATCTTATTCCAATTGTTTAAAGCTAATAGTTATGCATGAATGGTAAGAGAAACATTATATTCTCAGTTTGAATATATTAGTGGTTATATTTATAAAAATATGTGTGTGCATGGATGCATATAGAAAAATTGTTGGGAATATATTAAAGTGTCAATATTAAAAAAAAAAAAAAGCAACAACATTCCAGTTCAAGTAAAGAGACAGAGGCTGAAACCATTTCCTCTAAACTGGGGAAAGAAGGACTCCAACCCGTACAACTAGTAACAAACCTACCAGGACAACTGACAGGGCAGGTGGAGGAAAACAAAATTGGCACAAGCTGTTTCAAGAAGAGAACAATCTATACAACCCCATGTTAGGAAGAGAAGAAAGAAAAAATGCCTGAGAAATCACAAATAAAAATATGTTTGACAAGATAGAAGACATATGAAAAGAAAAAAAATGCCCCAAACCTAATCCTACAACAACAAAAAACCCAACAGCAATAACAACCAACTAACTAAAATTTTAGGTATGCCTCTTTCTAGACTTTCATCTGAATTCACTTCAAAAGTCAAACATTTCTGCAATTCTCCTCCATGCCAATGGCACTTCAAGCTTTTTTTAAAAGTAGGATTATTCACTTTGCTTACACTCTGAATTAATCTGAAAATATTTCAATAATTAAAAATTTTAATCATAACTGCAAGTATAATTCCTGTAACAGATGTTTCAAATAATTGGGAGCACAAATAGGGTCTGTAGAATATGATGAAATAATAAGAGGGACTAATATAACACTTCAGGCATTTTAATGAATGCACAGTATTTATAATTAAGATAAAAGTAGATGAAGTGTATTATTTTTTTTGCATACACATTTTTTCTAATTTATTGAATTACTATTTAATGGTGTAGACACAAATGAATATATATCGGTGAATGAGACATGCCATCCACAGTAAGAGGGTTCAAAGAACAGTGAGACAAAGGACATCAGTGAATTTTAATGCTGTGTGGCATGAGTTATAATTGTGGCCCATATAACACGCAATGGTAGAACACAGGAGAGTGATTTGGAGGCTCTTCCAGTGGAAAAGGGAAAACATTTCGGGCAAAGAATCTAGTAAAAATGACAAGTAAAAGCAATGTATGGTAGAGTTTAAGAACTAAATAACTAACAACTGAAATACTCCTCTGGGAGCGCAGAATCCCTATGGTCACTCTTGAATCAAGTCCACTGGGAAAATAAGAAAGACTCAAAGAGGACCATTTCCCACGTTGCTGCTTCATAAAGATTATTCTGTCGCTCTAGGTCCTGAAGTTACAAGGAAAAAGTGTACCCCAGATGCAGGTATAAACCTAAATAATCAGGGTAAAATATGTGATAAGAATATTTGCACATGATAATTTGGGAAACTGGGTCTTCTCAAGGTGACAGTGCCACTTTGGGGCTGGTCCTGATGCTCTTGTGCCAGGCTGCCCCATCCTCTCTTTGCCCCCAAATTTCCACAGGCTCCTGGTCCTTAAGCCATTTTGTTCTTCATGTTGTTTTGTTAGTTTAGTCACATCAACAGAAATATGTGGTATTTTTAGAGGAACGAACCACGTGCGTGTTTGCATGCACCAGGGTCTGTGTGCGAAGACGCGGTGTGAGTGATGGGAGGGTTATGCCCCTGTTGGAACAACACAATTCCATGAGCCATTTCCAAACGGAGGACTGTGAGATCAGACAGGTGCTCCAGTAACACAACACGTACCGATACTGGCACTATTTTTCTATACAGTTTAGTTTTAAGTATGAAAAGGGAAAACTTTTCCCTAAGTGTATTTTTATAGCTAGGATTATGCCTAATGTTTATCCCTTTCAGAAATGATTCTTATACGTGATAAATTCCAAGATGTGGTCTGCAAAATCACCTAGTACACTAATTTGTTACTTTTGTTCATTGATATATCAGAAGCACTCACCAACTGGACAATGCACATTGAAAATAAAAAGCAGGAGGATCCTGTACTTTTCAAATTGTAATAGAAACAAAAAGCAATGATAAAATGCAATTATATGCGTACATACTTAACATGTATACTTATACATGTATACATGTATAAGTATACATGTATACATGATGCTGTATGATTTACTTCCTCCATACCAAATACGTAGCTGATCTGTGAGAGACATAGAAGTGTTCTCATTTTAAACTGAGAATTATAAACAAAATGTAAAATGAAACCCTGTTTCTTTACCATCATTACTTTGTATTCTTCAATCTTAATGTTATTTGTTTCTTTTTCATTCACTTGTAAAGTATAAATCATGAATAAAATGAAGTTGTTTATTATAGTATGAATGTATGCATAACACCATTTTTACTTCAAATTTGATGTGTTCACTATACCTCATGACTTATCACTGATATTGAATACCTATCTTAATTTTTAAATTGTTCCATAATCAGTGAGCTTTGAAAAACTGTATCTAAGCAGCCAGAGCACTTTTTATTTAATCCTATACAGCAAATGCCAGTAAAAATACTTAACTTCATTACAGAACTATACTGATGGCATCCTTTCTGATACCTTCAACATGAATTCAAAATGTTTAGCACTGAAACCACCAGTCAATGTAAGTGGTGTCTTATGGCCATAACAATCTTGATATTTTATAATTCAAATTATTTAGCTTAGAATCAGTCCTAGACAGATCAGTTTTTACTTTATAAGCCTTATTCCAATCCATTATTAAGAAAGAAAAAAAATTGTCCCAGGAAATAAATTGTATTTCAAAGCTCAATGGTTAATCAACCATGGTGTAGCTATCTGGGGGATGATTACATTTGTATACACTTAAAGCAGCATTGTTAGGAGCTGATGTCATTTTAAATATATGTGTGTCTGTGTGTCTGTGTATTGTCAGCTGAGATTAGTGACCTGAAGAAAAGAACTTGGCATTTGCAGCTCTTTTAAAATATTGTCCACCTCAATACTACAGTGTGATTTTGGATTGGCCAGTTAACTCCTCTGGACCTCAAGGTCCACAAATGTAAATGGGATATTTTATATACTTCACAGAGCTGTTCTCCTGGGGATAACATAATTTGCTTGACACATTTTTAGCTGTCAATTAATAAAGATTATGATAATAGTGGCTTCTCTGGCTATATTCTGGGCTAGTTACAGGTTTCTTTGAGCTTTTATTGCTCTTCTTGTAAAACATATGCTAATAAAGCTTCTCATTCAAGCCTGTGGAATGGATGGTTGACCATGCTAGAGCCAACTCTGCTGATTTGTTCAAAGGATTTCCAGGATGCAGAGCCTTCAATGCGAAAACTGATAAAGTTTTGGGCATCAGAATTACTGGTCACTCTATAGTGGCTACCTAAGTTTCATTCTTCTTGTTCTTAACTATGCATTGGCAAAAAGTTTGGCTGTTTTCTGCACAATGGCTCTAGTGGGGCTTGGTGGTTATTAACTTCATTTGAAACAATTGTATTAGATTGTATTGTGACAGCTGTCATATCAGCATGCATTTAAGAAACATCAAAATTAGTGGATTTCTGTGTAGCTGTTTTAGTGGTAAAGGTTGAAGAAAATACACTGCAACATTTTTGGCATATTATGCTTTATTATTTCAAGAAAGGTAAAAATGCAACGGAAATGCAAAGAAAAAAGAATTTGAGCTGTGTATGGAGAAGGTACTGTGACTGATCGGATCAAATGTGTCAGAAGTTGGTTGCCAAGTTTTGTGCTGGAGATTTCTTGCTGGACGATGTTCCATTGTCAGGTAGATCAGTTGAAGTTGACAACAATCAAATCGAGATATTAATGGAGAACAATCAACACTATACCATGCAAGAAATAGTTGACATACTCAAAAGGTCCAAATCAATAAAATTGTTGGTGAAAATGAAAAATGTGTCTTCTATTTTTAATAAAAAAACACACACATGGACTTTTGGCCAACCAAATACATTTTAGCTAACCAAATATATTTTAGCCCAAAACAATATCTCCTTCTACCCTGTACCTAAGTCCACATGACTAGTTTTAGCCAGTCACTTGTACATAATGATGTGTACACCACTGAGCCAGGAATAAATTGAAGTACAAATGTAACTTCCAGAACTCTTTCTTCTTATTGTGGGCAGATGGCAACATCATGGTGATCCTAAAACTACAAGTCACTAAAAAAACATGAAGACAGTCTGGGGTCTTGAATCCCTATGTGGAAGATTTCCCAAATCTCATCAAACTGTGAAGAGAGTAAGAAATTAACTTCTTTGTGTTAAATAAGTGCTTTGTTTTGTTTTAAATTTTATTTATTTATTTTAGACAGAGGGGAAGGAGAAAGAGAGGGAGAGAAGCATCAACATGTGTCTGCCCTTGCACACCCCCTAACAGGGACCTGGCCTGGCCTGCAAGCCAACAATATGCCCTGACTGGAAATCAAATCAGCAACCGTTTGTTCCCAGACTAGTGCTAAATCCACTGAGCTATACCAGCCAGGGCTTAAATCGTTATTATTTTGGAATTGTTTGTTACATCAGTTAGTATATTCCAATTGTAATAACCTATTTTTATTATTCTTTTTTGCTTTTATTCTTATTTATTGGGGCAACATTGGTTAATCAAATCTTGTAGGATTTTAAATTTTTATTTATTTTTTTCTTCAAGAGGAAAAGGGAGAGAAAAAGAGAGGGAGAGAAACATTAACACGTGGTTGCCTCTTGAATGCCCTCTACTAGGGGCCTGGCTCGCAACCCAGGCATGTGTCCTAGACTGGGAATCAAACTACTGACCTTTTGATTCACAGGCCAGCACTCAACCACTGAGCCACACCAGCCAGGGCAGGATTCTGATATACAATTCTACAACACACCATCTGTATATTATATTGTGTGTTTACTACTCCAAGTCAAATCTCCATCACCATTTATTCCCTTTTAAAAGAACTTATTTTTAAATAATATCAGAAGTGAATGGGATTGGTCCATTTTTTCTTGACATAAGAGATGGCACACATGACAGCTACAAACCAGCCTTTCTTTATTAACAGTATGTTGTTCTAAGAAGTTCCCCTAGCAACTTCAAATTAACTGTGGGTTTGTTTACTGCTCTCAACAGCTTTATCGGGCAAGCAGTATCATTTCTTTCATTTTAGAGGTTTAAAATAGGACTTAAGAGTCATGACTTATTTTCTTCCAATGTATTTCTGATACCAAAATCCATGTTCTTCCATGAGGCTGCCTCTTTGATTACATTTAAATGTGTGCACACATACATAAACACAGACACACACATGGCAAGGCAGTAACTATAATTTGAGCACATACATTTTCTTTTCAAGGGAAGATATCCATTGCTGTCTGACTAGAAGACTGTCAGGAATTGCAGAAACTAACAGCAATGCTGATAAGTCTGTTATGTACTCAAATACAACCATTCTGGGAATATGCACTGGCCACACATGAAGCAGCACTTTTAAGAGGTGTTTTGTTTTGTTCTGATAGTATTCTATATTGCAACAATATTACTTTTTATATTGTTAAACCCCAGGTAATAGCACCAAAATAAAAGCCTCATGTTAAATAACTAAAAATTATTTTTCTCCAAATCATGGAAACAACACTAAAACTAACAATAATATTGTGTTTAACACTAAGAGTTTACAGAGATTTATTTCCATTCTTCACTTTTTAAAAAAATTAGTTATAGAAGCAATAATAGATTTTAAAGTCTAGAAAGGTGAGAAAAGCTATCCCAAAACTCAGTTGGCAGGATTTTGTTGAAATGTAGGGAGAAATATGTAAAATTAAATCTAGAGTTTAAATTAGCATTTAACAAAATTACATCAGGATAAGAATGAATTTTTCCTATGGCTGAAATGAGAATTTAAATGGGGGAACATGTATTTTCATATGATGATAAAAGTGAGAAACAACATTAGAATATATTGCTAGGGCAAAGCACAGTTTCAGCTTCATACCAAAGTAACCTGCATTGGGAATATTTTCAAATATTCTATTCTTCTTCCAACACTTAATCTGTTTTTAATCTCAAGAGAAATGCAAAGTAATTTCAACTTTAATATGTACCCATAATATTGTATTCTCTCTTCCTTTCACTTATACTTCTTGCAAAAGAATCATATTTCCAGAAATTCCATTTACCGTTCACTTCTTTAAATCCATACAGGCTACCCTTCCATTACTTCCCCACCCCCAGTTTCAAATAGTTAGCTATTGTATCTTTGTAATCCACCTTCTAAAATTCTCTGTAGCATCTCCAATTGCTGATTACCTGCTCCTTCAAGTACCGTGCACCTTAGGTGGACCATAAAGAACCCATTTCTCCAAATGCTCCATCTCACTCTTTGGTGGGTATGTTTAGGCCCATTACCCTCATGACCTAAGGAGTCCTTGAGGCGGCTGTTCCACTCTGGTAGGTTACTTCCATTCCTACTTGTCTTCATTTTACCTCATTCAACACTGTGGTCTTCGACTCTGGCTCTAAGTTTTTCATGAAGTACAGATTGACAGGTATTTATTCACCTATTTTAAAAGTATGCAAAGGAATGTGTGTATTGAATCCTACATCTCAGGCTAAAATTCAAACTCATAGTTATCATACACCCCACAAACCGTGTTCTCTCCTCATTCCCTTTTCTTTTGATTGTCCCAATTACTTGGAATTGTTTGGATTTTTTTTTACTTTTGTTTATTTCTAAAAACATTTATTCATATAATTAGTGTTCCCGCATGTTTCTCATTTCAGCTGCCTTCTCCCTGTTCTCACTGTGAACACTCAAGGTTAGGCCCTCATTGTACTGTGCTTATAGTATAGGAATAAATATGCTCAACTTAACAGTTACTTTATATCCTCAGGGACTTGTCTCTTTGCCTAATGAATCTTCTCACACCTTTTTTCTATTATAATTCATTCAGATATATGTTCTTATACTAATCTAAGCACAAAACGGCTCCGGTCTCTTTTGCTCAAAATGGAGTTCCATGTATCCTAAATTAAGTATCCACTCCTCAAGTAAGCATTGAAAAGCGTTCCTGATAGTCCTCAGAGATGCCTTCATCACTGTATCACAACTACTCATTAAGCCTCAGTCAAGCAGGACGATTGTACATTCCCCCAATATGCTGCAGACCATGACACTCCTGCAGGTTCCATCGTTTGCACTGGGAGTTCCAGGCCAGCTCGCCCCTTTTGGAAACCTTAATCATCCTTTTAAGACCCAGCTGAAGGGAGCTTTACTTCGTAAAATGATTTCTCTCTCTCCTGTCAAAGTACATTTGATAATCCTCTTCTTTGAACCCACAAAAACACTGTCTTTTACTTCCCTTGATACTTAGCTCAGTCAAATCGAATCTCCTGTGAATGTGCTTTGCTCAGAGATGATTCAAGGTTTCTTGTGGGCAGGCATTGAAATAATCATCTCTGTGTTCAACAAGTTCTGAGCATAATATCTTACACATAGTATTCTCTAAAAATATTCATTTATACAGGAAAACTTTCATTGTAAGGTATTATTTTTAGAAACAATTATAATGCCAGTGTTTGTGGTGGGGGTGTGATTGGTATAAAGTAAAATTTAAGTGGAACTAGGTAATCAAGGCAAATTCCTTCTGAGAAGTTTAAACACAGCAGTAAGTTTAAGTTTGTGTTCAAAATAAGTTTTTAGCTAAGAGGAAAAAATAAAGAAACTAAATTTCAGTATGTTATAACTTGCTACACTCGTTTTCAGCCACGCCATGGACTTCCAATGCACACTGCAACAATAGAAACTACTCTGTATGTTTCTTTCTGGTTTAAGTAAGATAATATAAAGCTACATAAAATTGCATATTGTTCTCTCTATATACTCATGCATGTATATGTAGCAGAAAAATGTAATGCCCTGATAACATGGTGGCAGTTTTGGCTTCTCAAAAGCAAAGTGTTGTATTTTCAAACTGTAAAACTTTATGAGTTATGTTAGATGATGATTTTGTGTTTCTAGGAAATAATCATGAGAACTAGAACAGGTTAGGCGGGCTCCAAAATGAGTCCCAGTGCTTCCCACCTTCTGGTGTTCACTCCTTTACCTAGCCTTTCCCAACCATACTAGAGTTGCTCTGTGTGACCAATAGCATCTAGCAGAGAAGGTGATACGTCATTTCTTAAGTTATAAAAAATGATGGCTTCCATCTTAGACACTCTCCTTCTCTCTGTCGCTCTCATGCTGGGACAAGCAAGCTTCTAGTTATAAGCAGTCTTGGCCAAAAGCTTCATGGCTAGCAATTTAAACTTCTGGCTAAAAGCCAGTGAGGAACTGAGGCCCACGACAAACTGAAACCTGCCATCATCCAAGTGAATAAGCTTGGAAGCACTGCTGGAGCCTTGAGATAAGGCTGTAACCTTGTGAGAGACTGATCCACCGCCAGCCAGTAATCCAGCACAAAACACACCAACCCTCAGAAACTGAGTGAGAAAATAAAGGGAGTGTTTTAAGTTGCTACATTTGGGATACTTTGTTATGTAACTATATAAAATACAGATACACAGAAACTTTTCAATTAAGCCCACTTATAATAAAATTAATAACGTAATCTTTAAAAAAAGTTTTATTGACTACATTAATTAAATGTCCTGAAAATATTTATAAGAATGTAGATTCTATTTAGTAAAAGCAATTACAACCCCTTACTTCTAAAGATTCGACTTCTTGGGTTTCATATCACCATAACAACTGCAGGTTATTTTACTTTTCTTTTAAAGTGAAATATTTTGAGGATCAGGTTCTATTTGCACTAGTGGTTCTCAAAATATGGATTCCAGGGAAGTTTCAACGTCTAGGTGAAGATCAAAAACAAAGAGTTTTCAACAGCAGTTTGGGCATAGCAGGAGAGAGCCACAGGCCATACAAAAAGATAAAATAGGCCCTGGCTGGTGTAGCTCAGTGGATTGAATGCGGGCCTGTGAACCAGACAATCATGGTTCGATTCCCAGTCAGGGCACATGCCTGGGTTGCAGGCCAGTTCCCAGCAGGGGATGCACGAGAAGCAACCATACATTGATGTTTCTCTTCCTCCCTCCTTCCCTTCCCCTCTAAAGTCAAATAAATAAAATATTTTAAAAATTTATAAAAAAAGATAAAATAGATCAGTTTTTCCAGATATTCTTCTTGTGTTTGCCTGAACCCAGTTTTTAAATTTGCTACAGGCCAAAAAGGCAGTCTGTAGGTTTTTCTTCTCCATGATTCTATGAATCTTATTATGTATTTTCCTGTTCTGTTTCAGGAATTCTGGGTGGGTTAGATCATACAGTGCAAAAAAGTGATTTATTAACATACTTTATATATAATCAATATTATTATATATTCATCATTATGCCATAGCTTAGCCTTTAAAAACAGCTTAGAACCTTAAAAATCAACCTTAATTTTATTTTAATATTGAATTTCTTGGATATATCCAAAATATTCCAGCTAGGAAACCAATGGGAAACAGTACAAATGTACACTATACATCAAAAAAATAAATCTTGGTACTTTTTTTTTGTCCTTCAGCAATGCTGATAATTGGCTCCATCAATCTAAGTAATATTATGACACCATAATTTTATTAATAAGGTCAATATTAGATGACTTACAATATGCATAATATAGAAATAAATTTTAACTGAATTCATTATATATCATTTATTTTTTAATATGTAATAACTACATTAGAAGAAAGCTGAGCTTTTGTATTATTTTTATACTTTATATAAATACATATAAAACATTCAAGTCATTGCATATTTTGTTACTACTGAAAACTAACTATTTAAATATTATAGAATGTATCATGTTATCACATTTATTTGAAATAACTAAACAAGAGTCTCTTGCATGTTGTAAATATAAAAATACTAGAATATGCATATATTTTAACTTCATTTTTGCTATTTTACATCATAAGAATTTGAAGTCTTAAGCAGCTAACCAGTATAAATGATAATAAACACTTTAGAAATACACATTAGGCCATCTGGGAAGAAAAACAGTATTTTTCATAGAGATAAACCGTATGAAAAGACTGTAAAAGCCTTTAAATTTACTACAAAAGACACATCATGGACGTGGTAACAGCCAAGTGCCCACTGTCCACTGTCATTTTTGAAAGTTGACTGTAACGAAGATTGACATAGCAATGATTTCATGTTTTTCAGTCAAACTATGCAAAATTTTCATGACTAACAAATAATTTTTATATTCCTCCCTTTAAAATATCAAGAAACAGATCTTTGCCATTATATCTCAGTGGATAAACTCTTTAGTAGTTTAAATCAAGAGTTGAATTGATAATGTAACCTATTATAGCTAAATATATTCTATGTATAAATGGTATTTCCATTCAAAACAACAAGCATATGTCATGCACCATAACATTTATAATTCTCTGTGCTTCTGATAGTTACAAGATTGATATATTTTACTGCATCTTTAGAAAACAAGCATGATGGTTATTTTTGTTTGTTTTTTTGCATATCTTACCTCAGAAAGAAATCACCATATGCTACAACAAGCTATATGGAATTTGCATTTTCATTATTTTTTAAGGTGACGATTATTTCTAAGATGCTATGTATGATTTCATACTCAAGAAGATTAATCTTGACATTTATTAATTCTGGAATTAATTCTGGAGCCATAATTAATTCTGGAGTTTGTGCAGTAAATATTTTCTACCAAATCCCTGCCTATAAGCAAATTATAGCAGGATGCCCTATCTAAATAAAAATATTATCTGAATAAAACACCCTGCTAAGTGGCAAAGGAAACAAAGAGATGAGTAGATGCATACACATTACAGATTATGATAGATAAATCAAGTAGGTGAGTAGCTATACAACAGGTCAGAAAATGAGTGCCAAAACTGATATAGTGACTTTGGAAAATTGAAGAAAGATTCCAGTTAGTTTATAAAAAAAATCCTCAAATTATTTTTGTAATGTCCATTGCAATATGAACTAACTAGTACATGTAGGGAGAAATAAATTATCAACTGTCTAAGACATATGACGATCTTTAAATATCTACCACAGGACAGGAGAAACAGGTCACAGTCTGGCTAGCTGAGACAAGAAGACTTTCAGGTAGAGTAAAGCTGTTTTTTTTAAAAAAAAATCCTAACAGTATATTTAATGCCAAGAATTAATAGAGTTCTAAGTGATTGGAATCAGGAGTTACAGGATTATTTTATTTCACCTTCGGCTTCAGTAATGGAATCATGGAATATTGGAGGTATTCCAAAGCTAAGAACCCTTAGCTTTGAATGTGATTATTTTGTTCATTTTACAGTGCTGGCACCTCTTTAATAACGTACAGGGTTTTGATATTCCTGGACTGAACACTTTTAGGCTTCAGTTTCTTGTGTTGTTTTACTGGGTTGGTTTAACTTCAATTTTTGTGCTATTTTCATAAGTTTTATAACTTATGTTCTTTTTCTTGGGGGAAGGGGTTATCACTACAATTCTAATGGTGAATATATTGGGATTTTGCATTGTTTTAATAAAAGTTCTTCTCATCACTCAATTTTCCCAAGTACCAAAATATTCTTTAGAGATTTCATTTCAAAAGGGGTTTTTCCATTATTTTCTTCAAAATTCCTCTTGAAATAACTTCTATATACCAATATAATGAGGTACTCTTGTAAAAAAACAATTCCAACTTAGTTCTCTTTTACCAGTGGTCAACAGGTCACTCTATGACTTTGGAGGGTTTGAAATAATGAATATTTTATATTTTCAAAATGAAAATTAGATGTGGCCAAGGCCCAAATATAAGTATTTATTCAAAAGTGAAATAAAGTAGCCCTGGCTGGTATAGCTCAGTGGATGAGCGTGGGCCTGTGAACCAGAGAATCACGGTTCAATTCCCAGTCAGGGCACATGCCTAGGTTGCAGGTGGGTTCCCTGCAGGCCAACTCCCAGCAGGGGACACACGAAAGGCCACCATACATTGATGTTTCTCTCCCTCTCCTTCCCCTCTAAAGATAAATAAATAAATAAAATCTTTTTAAAAAAGTGAAATAAAGTTATTGAAACCAGTGTCATCTAGTCCAATCCTCTTATTTATACCTGAAGATCAGAGAGGTTCAGTGATTTATCCAAAGCTATATATTTAAGTAGTAGCAAATTCTGAAATTAGAACACAGAGCTTCTGGTTCCTCTTGAGCTGTGACTTAAGGAGGTCCACCATTCAGATAAAATCGACCTTCTACTTAGGTCTTATCACTCACAGATAATTCCTAAGCATTGTTCTCTAATAAGCATTTGAAACCACTGCCATCTCTAGGTGTCTGAGTCTACAGGGAGGGAATAAAAATGTCAGACAAGAGAAACCCTGTATTAGTAGAAGAAACACCAAATATTGTGAGAGAAAATTCAGGCCCACTTTTTCTCAAACTCTCCCAGGTGGAAGGGGAAAGGAGTTTCAGCAGGTTTGCAAGAAAGACCTGAGAACACTGCCCAAGAAAGATCTGAGAAAACGTTCCTGCCCTCTAGGCTGATTGTCTCACACAGATGTACTAGAAACATATTATTCAAGCAATGAAAACCAGAACTATGGGTATCCCAGCAACAAACTTCACTAACTTCATGTTTTCCCCCCGATCCTCCTTATACCACCTTCATGGTTCTTTTTCTTGTTATCCTGTTTCTAAAGTGCTGATTAAAGATTCCATTGGCTATCTGTCAGGCTCATCTCTACTCTAAAAATACAGAGATGGAAAACATAAGCTCCAGGCCCCAAGCTCACTTTCCTTGATATCTCTGTGAAAAAAAGTTAATATGTACAACGGCAGTGTCTTAGAGAGCTGAACCAGTGGATCCCAAAGCCAAGGATTCTTGCCAGGGTCAGTTACTCCTTTTAGACAGTTACATAGAATTATTAGGCCATTCTGAAATCTCCCAGAATATCCAACGCTAGTCTCAAATTCCCAGAAATTCTGCGTTTTATCAGCTCTTTAGACCAAGCCAGCCAGACCAGTGACTGTCTGCAGGCCCTTCCTTTTCCAGTCCTTACAGAGTGCTGTCCTAGCACAGAAATGACATTTCACACCCTTGCTGTTAAGATCACTGATGGCTACTCAATAGACCTCAAGTTTATTAGGATTTCATAGGAGGCACCTAAAATAGTGCCAGCCCCATCTACAGACACATGCGCTATGTTCCAATGCCATATCTAAGGGATTTTTACAAACATTATGGTCCATTTGTGTTTGTGCTCAGAACTTTTCATCTGCTATTCTCCGTTTCCTCTGGATTGTTAATTTCTACACATTATTTTGGATTGTTTAAAATACCAGATTCTGTGTAAAATATTTCCTCCGATATATCTAAACTCAACAACATTTGAATACCTCCACCTGGTACTGTCACATTTAAATGTAATGATTTCTTCATGCGTCCCTATTGCCCCCTCTGCCAAAAGTCTGGGCACTGGCCTTCTGTCTGGGTAAAGTTTTATATGATCACAGTCACAGTCATTTGTTTACTAATTGTCAGTGGCTGCTTTGGTGCCACAATGGCAAAATTTGATCAGCTGCCACAGAGAATATATGGCCCACAATCCCAAAAAGATTCACTACTTTTCCCTGTACAAGAGACCTTGATGACCTCTATACTAGTCTGGAAATTCATAGATAAGATACACTGTCTCACATTCCCCACAAGCTTGCAAGTTATCTGAGTAGGGAATAAAAATAGTTTTTGAATAAATGAATTTTTCTTGAGCTCTGTCTATATGTCTCAGCATTTTACATATGACCCCTCACTACAGAAGACTGTCATTGAAAAATGCCAGTCAGCACTAAGTATGTACACAACAAACATGTAGAATCAATGAGGTTGATTAAGCATGCAAATCTAAGCAACAAATCATTGGACTAATGGCAGATGGAAAATATCTTAAAGAATATTCAATATTCAATGCAGAGATGCACGATGTCAAAATAAAGAGAAATTACATGGTCAATTTAAAACACATAGAGAACTTACATATTTAAACAAAGAAGGCAAGTTAAGATATTGGCATGAGTGATTTCCTTTTTATATTTATCTTTTTATAGTTATCTTGTTTTCTTGATATTATTATAATGGTATTTAAAAAAATAAACCTTCATTACTAACCTCAGCATTCACCTTGAAATACAGTGAAAGGGTAGATTATACAAGGTTTGTGCAGAAAAAGTCCAGCCATTGTTAATACAACAAGAACAGTTTGTGTAACACCAATGCAACACGACTCAGCAGCCAAGGACTGTGGACTGGAACCTGGAACATGCACATGTGAACAATGATAACTTCACTGCGATACTACAGTGCCCGCAGTGGGTGCTGCTGAGTGAGCATGTGTACTGAGTGGCCGTCGCATTGAAAATGACTGAGCAAATACAGCAATGAATCTGCATCAAATTTTGCATTAAGCTTGAACACCTCCACAGAAACTATTCAGACGCCTCAGAAGGCTACAGCTAAGGACAACTGGTGATTGGCAGCTTCATCACAACAACACACCCACTCATACATCGTGTCTCATGGAAAGATTTTTTGGCAAAATATCAAATCACCCAGGTGACTCAGCCCCCCTACAGCCCAGACTGGACACTCTACGACTTCTGGATTTTCCCAAATCTAAAATCACCTTTGTAAGGGAAGAAATTTCAGACTTTTGATGAGATTCAGGAAAATAGGATGGAGCAGCTGATGGCAATTGGAAGAAATTTGTGATGTCTCAAGGTATCTACTTTGATGGGGACTGAGGCCTCACTGTCCTATGTACAATGTTTCTTGTGTCTTCTTTAATAAATGTCTCTTTTATATTACGTGGCTAGATATCATATATATATATATATATATATATATATATATATATATATATATATATATGACAATAGCCAACATTTAAAAAATATTAGAATCCTCTGATTCTGTTTCCTGGCAAAACAACTTGTGTTATGCCATCTATGGACTTCAGATTCGCAGACCATGCTGCTGGATCATTGGTATGAATGTTTAAAATGCTGTTATTCTAGTTGGGTAGTGAATTTGTCCTGATTCATTTCCCTATGGTTGGGTCATCTTGTCTGTGACCTGAGGTATAAGCTAATAAATATAAAGGAGAGAACTAAAACAAACAGTTTAATAACAGTATATGTAGTGAAATCAAAAGTCTACCCTGTCCTCTAAATGTAGTGAAGCTAAGGTATTGTGATTTTAATTCAATTAGCCATGATCCATGAGGCAAACTACAGCCAGAAGCACAGCTGCTTTCTTTTGTAAATAAAGTTTTATTGGAACATAGCCACATCCATTTGTTTATGTTTGTCTGTGGTTACTTTCTGGCTGTAACAGCAATGTTGAACAGTTTCCACAGAAACCGTAAGGCCAGGAAGCTTAAAATATTTACTAGAAGTTCCCTTAAGGAAATGTTTGCCAACTGCTTCTGCAGAATATTGGAATCTGAGACACTGGTCTCAAATCAGATGTTCTGCTATTTCTAATAACCCAGGGCAATGGAAATAAAAGTTGCCCAGATACTTATTCCAGGGGCTGTGAATTTACCACTGACATGGATTTTTGTTTCTCATGACATTAGACTGACACATTTTCTGAGTTTCAGACCAGAGCACTCAGCTGCCCACTTTTCATTTTCAGTTGGCCATACTAACTCATCAAACTATCTTCCTTTTCACAGATATCAGTTTTAACCATCTTCTAGTCAGCGCTCCAAATTTTTCCCAGACAATGCTTTGAAAAGACAAAATTGGCCATGAAAGTTTTAGCACTGCTTAAAATCTCTAAGCACTCTTCCATATCCTTAAAAAAAATAAATTGCTGAGCATGGCCTCATAATCTTCATGAGATAGATGAAAACCTATTTGGACCCAAAACCTAGTTGGATCCAAAGCCCAGTGGATCCAAAACCTATTTGGACCCATTAGATGGATCCAAATTATTGATGAAGTGACTACCTGAAATTCATCTTTTGCTTCAGAGCCTTCAAATAGCCACCCATTTCCTCCACCTTTGCCTGGCTAAAGACCACTCATCAAAAGTACCAGCTCAGATAATTTCCTGCCAAAAAAAGTCCTTAATTTATGATGACCCCTAATTGAGGTTAGACATCCACATGTGTGCTTCATAAGTACCCTGTGTACTGTTGTGTTATTGTACCACGATAGCCACAATGCTATCATGGTGTGTGACCTCACATGGCTTGTTTTATTTACTTTTGTCAGTGTCATTTTTAAAAAGTTAGTTTTTTATATTCTCCAATGATACATATGTTAAGGGGTCAACACTCAAATTTATAAGTGACTCTTCCAACTAACAGCAAAAACAAACAATCCAATCAAAAATTAGCAGAGGACCTTATGGAGAGCAGGACCAATAAAATGGCATTGGTTCAGTGAAGGTAGGATGCAGTATGTGAAACAACATGGGGTCACTCATGTTTTATAACCAACATGGAGTAACCTTGGTTAATGTGAATCAAATGAAGTAACCAAGATGGCTGCCATCACAGTTTGTCAACTATGACATTCTGATTCCAGAGTGAAACTACCTAAGTTACATTAAACATATCTGGCAAGGAGACACACCTAAGATATCTGCGCACACGATCAGTACAGCTGTGTCTGCAGAGCAGGACCACCCGTAGACTTCTGGGCACTTTCCCCAATTGCCGTCAAAGGTGCCAAAGATACTTACTAAGAAACCCAGAAAGAGTACATCATGTTCAAAGCATAACTGAGGCAGGCTCCAGACCACTGCTGAGACAGCTGAGCAGAACACACCCGAGTGCTGCTCCACACCACACTGATCTGCCTTGGCACCAGCCACTGGAGGCCTACCGGAATAAGGACTTCGCCTGCCCTGCTGCCCACCTGGCTCTAGAGATCCTCCCTTGCAAGACCCTGACAACTCCTTTGCCCAGACACCGTGCTGCCTCCCAGACCTGCAGGATGAGACTCTGGGACTCAGGTTTGTTATTTCCCATTGATGGCTTTGTGTGTGTCTGTTATATTTCTCTTAGTTTGTTAGAGTGTGAGTAGGATATTAATGTATGTTAATGTTCTACTTCAAGTGAACCTGCATTCAATAAAAGCTGAGTGAATAGCATAGTTACTTGTGTGTGGCTCTCGCCTATTCCTTTGTGCTGGGTTGCTCAGTAGGCAGNCAACTCCTTTGCCCAGACACCGTGCTGCCTCCCAGACCTGCAGGATGAGACTCTGGGACTCAGGTTTGTTATTTCCCATTGATGGCTTTGTGTGTGTCTGTTATATTTCTCTTAGTTTGTTAGAGTGTGAGTAGGATATTAATGTATGTTAAAGTTCTACTTCAAGTGAACCTGCATTCAATAAAAGCTGAGTGAATAGCATAGTTACTCGTGTGTGGCTCTCGCCTATTCCTTTGTGCTGGGTTGCTCAGTAGGCAGCCAGCTGAGCAGCTGATCAGGTGACTTATAGGAAAGACTATATCTTGAACATACGCTCATGACAGACTTGAAGAGACACTCCTCCAAAGAGGACATATGGATAATAGACGCATGAAAAGATGCTCATCATTATTAGTCATCAGGAAAACACGAATTAAAACCACGAGATACCACCTTACACATTTTAAAATGACTATCATCAATAAATCAACAAACAAGATTTGGTGAAGCTGTGGAGGACAGGGAACCCTCAAGCACTGTTGATGAGGTTTTACATCAGTGCACCCAGTATGGAAAACAGGATGGAGGCTACTCAAAAAAATTAAAAACAGAACTACCCTGTGAGCCAGCAAATTCCACTTCTGGGAATTTATCTCGAGAACTTCGATTTGAGAAGAAATATATACCCCTATGTTCACTGCAGCATAATTTACATTAACCAAGATGTGGAAGCAACCTAAGTGCCCATCAGTACATGACTGAATAAATAACAAGTATGATACATATATACAATGGGCTATTACTCAGCCATTAAAAGTAAAAATGAATAAATAAAACCTTACTGTTTGTGACAACATCGGTGAACCTATAGGGTATTATGTTGAGTAATGTAAGTCAGAGAGAGAAAGACAAATACCAAATGATTTCACTTAAATAGGGACTCTAAAGAGCAAAATAAATAAAACAGAAACAGATGAAAGACGGGTTGGGGAACTGGGTGAAAAAAAGTGACAGGATTAAGAAAACATTCAGGGGGATATAAAACACAGTCTAGGGAATATAGTCAATAATAATGTAATAACTCTGTACCTGCCAGTTAGATACTAAACTTATGGGGGTATCATAAATTATATAATTGTCTAACCACTATGCCAAATACCTGAAAGTAACACAAAAATATTTAATGTCAATTGTAATTTAAAAATTAAATACATCAGAAAAACATAAAATAAAAGTTAAACTTCTTGGGGATAGGGCCTCATTTTATTTTGATTTCCAGATTCTAAGAGCATAAAACAAATAAAATACTTCTTGAACACTGAATGAATGAAGAGTAATGAGTCTACTTTGGTGAAATAAAAGAGCTTAGTTGAAAATAATGCTAGAAAAGATGTGTGAAATGAGAAAAAGCTATTTTTATTGGTATGTGTGTGTATTAGCAAAAGTAACTTTCCCTTCCCTCTTCTACAACCACTACACTAAATAGTTTAGGAAATATTTGAAAAAAATGAGTAAAACACAATGGCCAACTAAAAAAAAATTCCTGACTTCACATTGTTACCAGTAATCAGTAACTCAATTATTTAAAATATTGTGTTACCAGAACACAATTTTTGAAAGAATGGCTACTGACAATTTAACTGCTTCTTTAAAAGTTTAAGAACTGAAAAAATAATTCATCTGAGCAACAGATAATTTCTGTATAGTTTCTAGAGGTCTGTACTTTTACAACCTGGAAGCTATAATTACAGTTTACACACTCTGATTAGCTTATTATCTACATTTTATAGATGAGGAAACATACATACACAGGTAAATTAAACCATCTATTGTGGGGCCATATGGTAAGTAATAAAATTATAAAAGCATAAATGTCCATCTTATTTCCAGGGCTAATGCTTCAAATTAAAAGTTTAGTTATCATATTTTTCTTATAAAATTTCCAACAGTAAAGTAAGAGTTATTTGTATAACAATACACCAAAGAATTCCCTGGGAGCCTTTGTTACTGCAGAACACTCTAAGTAAGTAATGTGTGTACTTATAGCAGGGGGGAAAATCATGGAAACTATTTTTTTAGTCGAAGTAGTTGCATTTGTAACAGACTGGTATAATAAAACTTGCTAACTCTAATGGCCTAAGAGACTCAACAAGAGACTTGAATTCCATAAATAGATTCCACTTTGCTGTCTGATCCTTATCTTTCACCAAATATGGTGAATTCTCTCTCTTAGCCATCTAATATCGTTAGCCCTTGCAGCTAATTTCAAGCTTTTTCACAGAATTTCTGGGTTGTAAGTAAGACCTTTGTAAAAAGCATCTCATCTTTGAAAAATAAAACAATAATAGCTTATCATAGCAAAGCAATTATTTACTTCTTAATAAGGAACAACCTGAAGTAGATTTTTCTCTAACTCTTAGAAATCAAGTTGTGTCATACCAAAAAAACCAAGAATAAAGAAAAATTTGGACTGGGAAGCAATCACATGAATGAATGATTAGAACATCATTTGTACTATTTGGCTGTTTGACGTCTAGCCACGGCAAGTTGTGCATAATGGATGCCTCTCTGTCAGGGGGAAGGTCTCAAAGGCAAGCAGGTAAAGCGCATTTCCTAAAAATTCTGTTCATCAGCTCTGTACACCGATACTTTCAACTTTCCAATGTTCACTGGCTACTTCTTAGAAAGTCAAAATGGAAAGAAATAAAAAATAAAGATGAAAAAAAGGAAAATGCATAGTCTAACAAAGTGTTCTTTACATAGCCTGTAGTTTTAGAAGTACTGTATTTTTTAAAAGATATCTGAAAACTGATCAGTCCATGCTTCTTTTGAGTGAATCTGTATGCTTTGACTATGGGGTTTTTTTTTTTTCTGACTGTGATGGGCTGTAAAGTGAAACTGGGACTAATTCTGACCTTTGTAATACTGACTTCAACAAGATCAAGAGTCTTGGAAATTCCTCTCTGCTGTTACTGACAGAAAGGCCTGTGACAGTGCACAGCAAGAGCAGCGGCCTTGAAAACGCCAAGGAGCGGAAGAAAAGAAGTGGTGTCCCTTGGGAAAGAACAGAATACATGTGAAGCAGACACAGAGGAAAAGGGGGCAAAGAACACGACCAGAAAAAATACTAGTGACATATACAATAATTAGGGCAGACGGACACCTAAAATATTTATAACTGAAATTAGAGTAACATAAATATCAGATTGAGCAACTCATGTTACCATAAAAGAACTTATGATCCTAACAACAGAATATATAGTCATAATGCTAACATTCAAAAAGCTTTGGTTTACCTAGCAAATACTTATCAAAGAAGCCACCTCAATTTTTCTCAATTATAGCAAAATACTTAGCAGTTTTGAGTTAAGAGTATTTCTACAAATGTTAATCAGATATTTGAAGTCAAGGCATTTTAGGTATTTACAAGCAGGTGTACATACCAAATATATACTTATATATTTATAGAGAGGGTGCTGTAAACTGAATGTGTTTGCCCCCTTAAAATTTATGAGTTGAAACCTAATCCCCTCATGAGATGGTATTTGAGGTGTGGAGTGGACCATTGGGATAGAGCCCTTCTAAGCGTGATTAGTGCTCTTTTAAAAGAGACCCTAGAGAGATTCTGCACCCCCTCCACCAGGTGACATTCCTGAGAGGGAAGCCTGCTCTCACAGACACCAAATCTGCCAATGCCCTCACTGTGGACTTCCCAGCTCCCGCAACTGGGAGAACAAATTTCTTTTGCTTAAAGGCTACCCAGTCTATGGTATTTTTGTTATAGCAACCTCAATGGACTCAGGCTTTGAGATAGAGGATATTTAAGTATTTCCTTTTAATTGCACATGAAGTAAGTTGTGCCCAAAGAGAAAAACAGATCAGAATCTTGAAGATATTAATGTTTTTAAAGTTATTTAATATCCCTTTTCTGTATCAAGCCATCAAGATCACCACTTCCTTCTAGAAGGTAAGTACTGTCATGATTTTAATCCTATTGTATAATGAATCTGACCTCATTTATCTTTCACATAACTCTGCAAAATAAATGGTTATCCTGCAGAGATGTGAAAAGAGACATGCATATTGAAAAATGACCATTTCTAAATGAATAAGAAAAAGAACCTGCCTTCCTGATCTTTAGGTATTTATTATTATCTTAAAAAATGAATTTGTCAAAAATAAGTTCACAAGTTTAGATTATTGTAAGCTGTTAAATTATGCTCCAGGAGATTGTGATACATAAATAGGCAGGTAGGAGGAGAGAGATACACAAAATTAGGTACAAATAAAATATTAAATAATAAGGACACAGACAACATAACTTTTGGTACAAAGTGGAAAGCAAATATCCAAAAACAATTTTAAGTAACTCTAAAGAAGCTGAAGACTCAAATGGATCGAGGAAGGAAAGTAAAGAGAAACAGAGAATGACACGTGACTAATTAAAGGACACAGAAATCCAAATAGATCATTTTAAAGAGTTATTATTTGATTAACCCCAATTTCTTCATTAAACTCCAAGGACAGATTAAATTATCAAGGCTAATATGATTGTAGCAACAAGAGTATCACATCTCTGATTTTTTTGTAAAGAAAAGTGCATTGAATGTGAAATATAGCATAATCACATGAAGCTAATCCTTTATAAGACCAAGTTTCATCAGTGAAGATTCCTTTTTCCTACTGGCAGCGTCACCAGAGTGGCTAAAAATGAATACAAAGGTTTTGCGTGTGGGGGTTTTCATAAAAGCACTTGGACAGAGCAACTGAAGACAAAAAAAATCAACTGTTATCAGTATTTTGATGTGTAGAATATTGAGCAAAATGTTATAGTCCACCATGGTAGAAAGCTTTCAATCTTTGTATATGAGACTGTCCTATTCAACTTTTATTTTTTAGATCAACAATTTAGATAAAGGCATAGAAAATAGAACAACTATTAAGAAGTCATTTTAAAAAGACACTTACCTTAGAGAAGTATCCGCATATTAATATTTAGCAACTTTGGATATCTAAAAGACTTATTTTATTCAAACCTAGAAGAGGACCATGCTCTGCAGCTTTAGAAGGTGAGAAGTAGAAGTGATTAATAAAGATTAAATTAAAACAGCCAGAAGTTGTAATTAGTGCCTATAAAATCTGGAAGGTACTGTGATTGGTAAATCATATTGAAGCTTAAATTTTATGTCAATTCTATAGAGATATTTAACAGGAAATCCCTACACAGTATGGGAGTTTGAACTAGTTGACTCCTAAGAGCTCTTTCAACTTTAAAATGTTATAATTATTTCCCAGAATTAGGAGAAAGCTCCATAAAGTCATCACAGACACAAACACATTTTAAAATCATTCTGGTTGGCAACATATGGTAGAGCCGATCCTCGTTATCCCTGGATTCTGCAATCTGCAAAATCACGCATCACTAAAGTGCATTTGTAATCCTAAAATTGATCTTCACAGTGTTCCGGGGGTCACGTGAGGACATGTTCAGAGAGCTACCCAATGTATGCATTCCAAGCTGTGATCAAAGAAGGCAACACTCTGCCATTTCCTTTTAGCTCTGATATGCTGTACAGGAATCCTCTGCAAGGTGTATTTACAGCCACATTTTCACATTTCTGTGCATCTTTATAAGGGCCCCAAGCATAGTGTCGGAGCCCTGTCTAGTACCCCTAAGCAGAAAAGGCTGTAATGTGCTTTAGGAAGAAAATATTGATGCATCAATATTTGTGTTCGATAAAGTTCATTCACATATGAATTACAGCATTGCTGGCCATGAGGTTAATGCTAATGAATCAACGATATATGTTAAATAGCATGTTTTCAAACAGATAACACAGAAACAAAGACTTGTATTCATCTATTGACAAAAATGTTGTGACCAAAGGCTCACAGGACTCTTAAGACAATATTCTACAGTATTTGCTAAATCAGTGTTCCAAAAACTTTCCAGAATAAAATTACTGTGAATAATGAGAATATACCGTATTTCCCCATATAAAGGTGATACTGAATACATAAATCTCTGCAAAGGTGTCTGCAGTTAGGACAAGGAAACGAGCAAGATTAAACTTAAATGAATACCTTATGCCTTGGTATTCTTAGTGAATTCTTCAGGAATCAGTAACAATCACCATTATGTTTAGGAAAAGTTCTCTCTCCCTGTGATAGGAAAATCTCTCCCTCCTCCAGAGAGATATACACATACCTTTCTATGTCCCATCCTTACTCACACTACAAGATCCCTGGGGGACTATCTAGAAACAAAGGAGTCTAGAGCATACAGAGCATTTTTTAGCGCTCGCTTTTGTATAGGGAAAGCTCTAGCTATCAACCAACCGAGTGGGTATTTATTAGTGCCAAGTTGAGATCAGCAGATCTGAGCCTCTGGCTGCCTGTCCCTGATCACAGAGGAAATCATGCCTTGTTCTGTGTCTGTTCCTGGAAACCTCCAAGCCAAACTTTTAATAAAGGTGTGTTGAAGCCCAAGAAATCCATCAAGTTGTTAAACAACATTTCAGCCCTAGTTGCAATAATCAGAACTTACTGTAAATATTTACAGAGCCAGCAGTCAAATCCACACTATCGTTCAACTATGGCCATTACAAAATAAAATTTGAAGGGTTTTCAGGAACAACTATAAAGGACACATGGACGAAACCAAAGGCGGATGGAATCAGGGGAGGAAACTGGGGATGGTTGGGGTGGGGAGGAGAGGTGGAAAAGACAGCCAGAAAACTGCACTTGAACAACAATAAAATTTAAAGGATTTTAAAAAAGAAAAATATATACATTTGAAATCTGATCAATAGTTGTGTAAGTTTCTGGGATTTGTTCCTCAGTATCTGTCCTTATAGTTAAATGCTTTCCTTCAGTCCTGTGTTTCCGATATTCCTAAGCGGACATTAAGTCCTCATAATCGGATAGAAATTATTGGTTTCAGAAATCATATTTGCTATATTAAAACTGGCAGGAAAACATTTTATGAATTTAATCTGTGATTATAAGATATGAACCCAAGTTTATATTTAAGTTTAAAAAGATATTCTAATAGAAAGACAACTTTAGGAACTTCATGCTATGTGACCAGGCATCATAAAATGATTCCTTCACTTGTTGCCTCATAAAGAATAGCTTAATGGCCCCAGCTGGTGTAACTCTGAGGATTGACCACAGGCCTGTGAACCAAAGGATCAAGGTTCAATTCCCAGTAAGGGCACATGGCCTGAGTTGCAAGCCAGTTCCCAACAAGGGGATGCATGAGAGGCAACCACACATTGATATATCTCTCCCTCTCTCCTTCCCTTCCCCTCTAAAGATAAATAAAATCTTAAAAAATAAAATAAAAAAAATAGCTTAATGAACCTCAAGTAGATTCAAAATGAACCTATAGTAGATTCAAAATGAACCTTTATGGAAAACAACAGAGAACAAGCTGACAGTGACCAGAGGGGAGAGGGGGGAGGGGAGGGAATTTCAGGGGAAAAGGGGGAAGAGTTTACAGGAACAAGTATAAAGGACACATGGACAAAAACTAAGGGGTATGGAAATGGAAGGGAGGGAGCACTGTGGGGGGTAGACTGGGATGGGAGTAAAAGACAGAAAACTGTACTTGAGCAACAATTAAAATAAATTTTTTTTCAAAAAAATAGAGAATCACGAAAAGAAAAATAAAGAAAACAACAGATAACAGAGGCTTAGTTAGGTTTGCTTTTTTTGTGAAATGTACATATTGCTTTTCCCTGTCATGAACAAATTAAAAAGATAGAACCCACTGGCAAAGTCACAGAGCCCATCAAAGTCGAGCAAAATGGTTGCTTTTATTTTACACAGGGAATAATTAACTTCACAGTTAAATAACAAGATGTTCATCAGGACGACAACCACAAAAGTGAGTTTCAGTGCAGTCTTCCCTCAATGGGAAGCAACAGCTTTCTCACACTGAGTGCCACTATCTCTAGTCTTTGCTTGGATTGTTCTCACATGAAAATAAACCCAGGCTCACATTTCATTATCATCTAGGAGAACCACGTGAGTGACCAAAAAGTCTGACAGCATTTAACAGTGTGATGATTGCTGGGGGGAGTGTTTACAAGGGGATTAAATGGTAACAGGAAAAAACAATAAAGGGCCTGAAGTTTAAAAGGAGCTTAAAAAAAAACAAAATACTATAAATAATACAAATAAGTTGATAACTTTCAGATATTCACAAAGGATATATAAAATCAAAACAACAAATAGAAGAGAAAAACTCTATTATTAATTATTTTTAATTTATCATTATCTTTTCTTGAGACATTGCTGATATTTTTCTCATTTCATAAAGCAAAGGTGAAAAAGTAGGTATATATTTTCTACGTTGTAAAATATTCTCTCTGGCTTTTAAATAAATTCTAAAAATAAAAATGATTCTTTGTAACTTCAGAAATATAGAAACTAGTGGGGAAATCAGTCAAAAATTAAGATATTTGTTCACTCAATTTTGGAGTCACTGTCTCCAAATGTGTACACGCATCTTGGACGAGAAGGCGAGCGGCACTGTGTAACAGAGAACGCACTGCGTTACATAAGCACAAATGTCTCAGATCAATACAAGATGTAGCAGTCCATCCTGGGAAACAGTACAATGATTTCGAATTTTACGAAGCACATAAAAAAAAAACTAACGAAGTATCTTCTAAATTCTATTCAGATAAGGACAATTTTTAAATGCTATTCTTAAAATCTGATCCCAGGGCAGAGTTCTGTTATACAGTTTTGAAAGAGAATCACGCTGTGATCCAGAAGGTGTTATGACAACTCCTCTTACTGTATGTAATATGAAACAGTTAATATTTTTCCAATATCTTTCAATAAAAGTACTATATAAACATTTTTAAAACAAATCGGTTCTCTCTTTTCTTTCCTTCTCAATTAATTCAATGTATTTGTACAGAAATCCTTGAGCACCGTAAGTTTATTCAAACTTCTGGAGTGAAACTGATCCAAAGGATATCACTAAAATATTTTTAATGATGCTGATTTGTTAATTTAGAAGACAGGAATATTAGACAAGTTAGAGCCTAAAATTCCTGGACTAAGGGAAAATGAAATATGGGGTAATGTGCCTCCTATACAAAATACAAAGAATATAATCCACGAATAAATTACACAAAGCATGATTTTAATAAGGAAAAGTGACTAGTAATTTAAGCCATTGAATGAATAACCTAGCTTTCTAAAAACACACAAAAAACCAAAGCAATATAAATAACTAGATGAAGCTGCTAAATAGAGAGGGTTTTCTTTCACAGTCTACTTATGACCAGTCCAAAACAGTTGGTAATATAGTACATAGTAAAGTCTTTTTCATACATGTAAATTAAATATACAGTGAAGTGCAAATTACAGGACTTAAACACTAATGTTTATGAGTAACACCATTGCTGCCTCACACCCATACTTGAAACATTAATGAGGCAATTTAACTTAATATTAAAAACTTGTCATTTGCTACTACCTTATTCCAATAAAGAGAAGCTATATCTAATTTATATTTTGAGTGCAAAGATGCTTCTCTTTTCTTCAAACATATAATACATTTTACTTTAAATACAGGTGGTGTCATTCGCATTTCGTCTAAAACCAGGAACACATAAAGCAAACAATACCAGCAGAGAACAAGACTAGGAAGACAGACTATTCTGGCTTGCTTGAGCTGATAGATCCTTAAATTTGCCCACAACTCGAGTATAGTCGTGGGCCACAGAACGTTTCGGTCAACACCAGACTGCACACGAGAGAGTGGTCCAGTAAGACTACAGTGGAGTTAAAAAGTTTCTATCACCTAATGATGCCCTAGCCACCCTAAAATGCTGGCACAAAGCATTAGTATTTTGTTCCTTCTTGACTTACCTGGAACAATGCTATCCATCAAAGATGTCAAGTGCCACTCACCTGGGCCCTTGAGAACTTCTTCCCACAGACCTTCTCCCCTTTCATGGAAATCAGTGTTCCCACTAGAACAACCTCTGTGGTTCTCATTGTGATTGCAAGACACCCTTTGGTGATAACCAGTAGGAAATTTTGAAGAAAAAAGATATTACGCACAGGCTTTGAAACGTAGGAATCGGGCAGGAACACACACGGTGAGCAGTGAGGTCACAGCTGCAAAACAAAGGTGAGGCACAGGCCTGGGGTTCTGCTTTTATTGGGGTCAGAAGTCAGGTCTCTGGTTTCTCGGGCTCATTCTATTAGTAAATTTAAAACACAAGTGTTGGTGTTTAAAGCACAGAAAGAGAACAAACAAGTATGTAGCCCATATGGTCAGTGGTGGAAATCAATCAGGATCTCTGAAACAAAGAAACCTCTATAGGGTGTGGTGGGGAGTTGGGGGGGTGGGGGGGTTGCCGTTATTCCCAATAGCTAGCTTTGAAGTGGATGCCTTGGCAATCAGAGTTTGTCAGGCACCTGTACAACAACAACAACAACAGCCAACTGTCAGGGCTTATACTGTAATTACTCAGGTGATTGTGGTGATGCTGGTGTACAGAAACCTACTGGGCTGTCCATCCTAAAACAGGGAAACACATACAACACAATTGCAGGCTCTATGACTTAAGTTTGTGTGACTTTATGATACTAGCACAGTGAAAAAACTGGGCAGGGATGCGTTTCTCAGAACATCCCCATCATCAAACGTCACAGAACCCATTAACTGAGATAAGAGGTCACCGTCTCTCTTGTCCTTGGAGTTGTATCTGTTTTCTCAAGTTCCTTCCTGAGAACCAACAGGCATGGAAACCCCATCACTTGATCAGTTCAAGGACGAATCCCCCAAATCAGAAATCTCATCACAGAATAAACTGGGATTAGTAAACAGGCATTTGTTCTCAAATCTCTGCATTTTAAGCTATCTTTGACCAATCCCAAATAATTCTTATACATGCTTAAAAGCCAGTTGTGGAAACAGTAAGCCAGAGGAACAGTCAAATACTCTCAATTTTAGAAGGAAACGGTATAACATTAACCTCTTTTATGGGCCAAGTACTGAAACAGGAATTAAGCGTAATCTCCAACAATCGCCCAAGGTAGGCATTATTGTCCCCTTTTATAGATTAAGAAGCCTAGGTTTGGAAAGATTAAACTCTCTCACGCAGCTAAGATTCAAACACAGGTGTTCTCAAATCCAAATCCAAATTCCTTTCCACTCAAATGCTGTCACACTCGACTCAAGCATATCTCAACTACTATGAGTTCTCTCTTAATTCCCTTATTTTGAAATTATATTAATTCAGAAGTAATAAAATTTGCCAAGAAACACTTAATCTCAGAGTTGGTGGTCTGAGTCAACTGCAAATGGTGTTATCTATTTTTTTTAGCTGGTTTACAAATGTATTTGCCATCCTCCATCAGTATCAGATTTGAATTACAATAGTTTGAAACTATAGTACATCTTCAGAAATATAGCCCTCTTTTCCCCTTTTTAATAAATTTATCAGGGTGGCACTGATTAATAAAATTATACGGGTTTCAGTGCACAGTTCTACAACACGTCATCTGGGCACCATATTGTGTGTCCACCACCCTAAATGAAGTCTCCTTCCATCACCATTTGCACTTACGGAATGTGACTAATCCATCTATATATCATGCTGCTTTAACATTTTTAGAAAAAAAAATTAGTTTCTAAAAGCCATTTGTCTGCCTCATGTAGATGGACCAACCCTTATAGTTCCTAAATTCATTAAAAACAGATCTTTTATATAAAAATACATTTATTTTTAAACAATTTATTTAATTAACCACTATACATTCTGATGTTATACCACTGTTAAGGGAGAATGGGATATAATACTGTATGTAATATGATGAGGTCTGTTCAGAAAGTCCACCATTGTTAATATAGGAGAACGGTTTGAGCGACACTGATGTGACGTAGCAGCCGAGAAGAGTGGACTGGATTGTGCATTCGTGAAGAATGAGGACTTCTCTGTACTGGTCTGAGGTGGGTGGTAGACACCATCGAGTGAGCATGTGTACTGTGTGGCCATTGCATTCAAAATGACTGAGCAAATAGAGCAATGAATCCACATCAAATTTTGCATTACACTTGAACATTCCCACACAAAATTATTCAGATGATTCAGAAGGCCATACCTATGGGCAACTGGTGATTAGCAGCTTCATCTCGACAATGCACCCCCTCATGAAATGCGTCTTGTGCAGAGATTTTTGGTGAAACATCGAATCACCCAGGTGATTCATCTCCTCTACAGCCCAGGTTTGGAACCCTGCGACTTCTGCCTTTTCCCAAAATTAAAATCACGTTTGAAAGGGAAGACATTTCAGACCATAGATGAGATTCAGAACAGTACAGCCGGGTATCTGATGGCGACTGGGAGAACTGTGAGAGGTCCCAAGGTTACTACTTTGAAGGGGACTGAGGTGTCATTGTCCTATGTACAAAGTTTCTTGTATCTTCTTCCACAAATGTCTTTATTTTTCATATTATGTGGCTGGATAGCTTCTGGACAGAACTCATATATGATCTCAATTAAACTAACAGCAGAAAGAAAGAAGGGAAGGAAGAAAGGGAGGTAGGCAAAAAAAAATTATCTAAATCTTGAGTGGTTAAATTATAGAGTTCAAGGAAATTTTAACTGCCTTCTTACTTACTTAAGGACACAGAAATCATTATTAAAATCAAACTTTTATATGTACATCTTAGTCAATAGTCACGTATGAATCAATGCTGTCTTTATCACTTACAAATGTTGAGGTTGGCTATAAATACAGTTTAGATTTGTTCATTGAAAATATCAGTAAATACCATAACTAATTAAACTACTCTTATCATAACACATACAATATTTGACACTTGAATAAGGAAATTTCAAAAGTTGGTGAAATATATTTATTAGCACGTATTCACAGCGATCTTGGCACGCCCGCCTCACGCTTAGGGAGTTAAAGTGGAAATGTAGCATCTGTGCCAAATTCCTTCAAAAATGTCACACACTCTAATACAGTGTACACGACAAGCCTGAACTGTTGAAAAGAAGCCATTTGAATTATCTGAGCACAAAAAAAGGCATCTGGAAAATTACCTAACAACTGAAACATCCTATTCACATTTTCTGGAATCTCATAACACTGAAAGGATGTTCGGCAGGTCCCGAGTTTACACTAATTTGCAAGCTTGTGAACAAGTATAACAATTTCAAAGAATAGGTACTATTTGGTGGGTGTAGCACTAATGAAATATGACTTTAACAGAAGAAAAAGAATTTTAACCTTAATTTTGTTACTTCTGTGTTACAATTCCTATTACAACATTAATACTTAGTGTCGCATTAAGGTGCATTTAGAGATAATAGCAGGAAACAAGGGTCACAGTTCATTCTTTGTTCTGGTCCCTAAGGCTACAAAGCCCAGAACAAGCTAAATAAAAGCAACCTAACTCCTTTTAAAACATTTCTGAAAGGAAAAATGACAGTTATATCAGCCAGGGTGCTTCTGCTAATGGCTTTCAGATTTTCACTTCAGGAAGCTGGAGTCTGGGTGTTTTTCGTGGAAACCCCATACCTTTATACTTTTTGCTCTTCCTCCCCTAATGGGGCACCGCTGAACACCAGTGTGCAGCTCAAGACCTAACCTATAAAGCTGTCCCTGTAACAGTCACAAGTGGGGCCTTCGATAACTCTTTCTTAAACTATTACAACCACTTCCTCTCCCACAGTCCTACTGAGACAGGAGGCAGAATAGGAACGAGGAAGCCCTGAGACGCCACACTGTCATCACCAGAGTCCAGTGTCCTGATTACCACCTAGCAAGGGGTCAGCGTGCATGCGCACCCTAGAAGTAGTTGACTGTTCCACCTTGCTTCAATATCACACTATTATAATGAATTAGCATTGCAGATGACCCCAGGTGGGCAATCAAGGAGGACTGTGGGAAATCACATGAGCAGAGAAGCTTAAAAGTTATATAACCACTTGCACAAGCACTATAAAAGCTTGCCAAACGAAACAAAGAATTCAGGAAAAAAGGACCCCCTATAAAGCCCGTACTCTTTGGAGGGAAGGGGACCATTTTCTGCTAGCAGAAGTGGTCCACTCAGGCATCTTGGGAAGTACACTTTTCTAAGTAAATCCTGCTTGCTTCGATGAACTGTTTCTGCAGTTTATTCAGTTCATTGTTTGCCAGCACGAAGAACCTGGATGCTGTTTAGGTCTGCAGTAATTGGCGAGCCCAGTTAGGAAATCGTAAGAGCAGGGGAGTGGTAAGAAAATTCCTTCTCCATCTGTCTGTTTCGTTTTGTTTTCTGGTGCTTTGGGTCAACCTGGCTCCTTGAAGAGAGTCTGAACAATTGTGCGGGCATGGGTAGGGCTGTGAAGAGTTCCCAGGGTGCGTGCTGCTTGAAATACTCACTCCAGTGTGAATTACCTATTCATGAATCCGGGAGTTAGAACTCGAGGTTCCCTGCCAGGCACGAGACAATACCCAGGCCCTTTACACACAGTAAAACACAAGACTGCCCCTCCCTGCAGGGCTCCTCCTCCCCCTTAGGGCTACTTTCAACTACCAGAAAGGGTCACCAGGCTCAATCCTTTTCGCATCTCTGCACTACATCTCCTTGCATGGTCAATCTTTCTCGAAAACCCACCACTACTCTGTTGAATCTCACTTCTTCGAAGTTCTGGCTAATCTGCTTGGAACTTTTTCCTTCCTTTTGGGCCTCCAAACATGGTGAGTGCCGCCTTTGTTCTGGTGCTAGGCAGAGATTACAGAGGGAGGGTCCCTTATATTGGTATTACTCCAGAGTCTCCGAGGCATTACCTCCCCTCTCTTTCTGTCACCATTGTCTGCAGCACCATTGGCCAGAGGCTATTGATAGACACATCTTGGTCCTCTGTTGTCAAAGTTGGCGGAACCTCATGCTAGTTTACTACACCAAGTCTAAGATCTTCAGACTGTTCTCCCAACTCCTCGGAGTCATCCTGTTGACTAGTCACCCTAGTCAAGTCCTGGCTGGACTCTCCATAACTGACCTTAAATATAAACAAGGGTCCTTTTATTTTTACCTCTTGAGAGTCCTCCCGGGGACCTTTAAACCCAGGTCAGATTTGTGAAATACCTGAAGAAAACAAATAAGGTAGAATATTCCCGCCCTCTTCCTGCTAGCTAGGAACAAAGGGAACTGATTCGGGTGAGTCACTTTCCCCTCTGGTAGTTTATAGACAGGCTTATCTCGCCGTCTTTGGTACCTTCTGTGTTTTAGTCTGGCAGACTCCTGAAGCTGGAGTGACCCAGGGCCACATGGGTGGCAAATATTTCCCCACTGCTGAGATCTATCTAATTGGGTTGAGCAATATTACCATACTTTGCCATGTATATTGTGCTCCCACATACACTGAGGACCCATATTTTGGGCCCAAACTTTCAGGAAAAAAAATACTCTGTTTTAATTTATTAATCCAATTATTTATTTTTTATTTATTTATATTTAGAAGCAAAACGGATTATCATATTCCAGGATATTATTTTTCATACAGATATCATTACTGCTTTCTAGAGTTATACTGTTAATGTGTTAAGCATAAATAAAAGAATTTTAAAAAACACTTATAGAGATACAGAATTAGTACTACCCATGTATAATGTGCAACCCATTTTTCCCTAAAAAATTTGGGCAAAAATGTACACATTATACGTGGCAAAATATGGTATACCAGCCTCTGGTCTTTCTGGGAATTGTGCCAAATGACTGGTACAATCTCCTCTCTCCAGCTCCTGTCCTGGGCCAAACTTATAAAAACTTTGAGACTTGCTAAGGGCATCCAGTTTAATCGAAGCCTCCGGCTTCACTAACAGCACAGGGAATACGATTAGTCTGTGGTCAGCTTTAGTCTTAGTCCTCTGCTGGCCAGCCCCCTCAAGCCTTTGAGTAGCCAGAGATGCCTGGTACCTTAGAACAGTGAGAGAATGGGGGGATGCCCTACAATCCACTAGAAAGCTGCTTGGGCAAATGAAGGGGGTTACCTCCAGGGAGCCAGGGAGTTCCACCCTTTGTTTTCTTTTCCCAGGTACACTGAGGACAAGATGGGAAATACACCCTCTAACCCCACAGGATCCCCGTTAGGGTACATTCTTAAAAACTGGGATAAATTTGACCCTGAAAATCTCAAGGAAAAGAGGGTGATTTTCTTTTGTAATATAGCCTGGCCTCAGTATAAGCTGAGAGATGGGGAAGTATGGCCTGAAAAGGAAAGCAGTAATTATAATACCATACTCCACTTAGACCTATTTTATTGGAGGTTAGGCAAGTAGTGAGAGGTATCCTATATTCCAACCTTCATGGCATTGCAACAAAATTCACCTCTTTGCTCTTAGCAGAAGGAGGCCGCTCTTTCTGGAGCTAACAATGATATCCTAAGATGACCCCCTCTTAAGTTCCCCACTGTGTCTCAGGGGCAGGCTAGTAGGTCTGAGAGCCCTGACGCCTCCTGAGTTGGCAGCTCCAAGCACTCCTCCACCTCCAATATACTCAAAATTACCAACTGAAGAGAAACAGTCCAGCAGGCCATACTCGGAGCAGAGCCTCCTATCTCCCCACCACTCCTGCCTTCCTGCCCCCAAGAGAAGTATCAGGCACAGAGGTGCTTCACAATACCTGCCCTGCAGCAATGTAAAGATAGGCTAGGACACTTTTCTGAAGACCCTTCATGTTTCACTACTAATTTTCAAACCCTAACTCTTGCCTTTCATATACCCTGGAGAGACTTCTATACAATTTTAACCACTTCTTACTCTCCTGAAGAGAAAGAGTAACTTTGGAAGGAAGCTTGCAAACATTCAGACCGGTTACATGCTCTAAATCCTAATGGCGTAGGCTAGGACTGGCAGTTCAAACAGTCCCTGATCAAGAGCCCCTCTACAATACTCAGGGCTGGGGGCAGGAACAGGAACACCCTGATTCAGTGTTTACCAGCTGGGATGAAACACTGCATTAGGAAGCCTGTAGTTTACAAGATGAGAGAAATAACACAAAGTAGGGACAAGCTGGTTGAAGCATTCGAGAAACACACTAATCTAGATCCATCCTCTCCAGAAGGTTGTTTAAATGGGATAACATTTTATCAGCCAGTCAGCCCTTAATATTCATAGAAAGCTTCAGAAGTCACAAATGGGCTCAAACTCCTAGGGCCCAGCTCATGGATACTGCCTGCCTTCTCAGTCCTTAGCAATGGTGATTTGGAGGAAAAGGAAGAACAAAGCCAGTGTGAGGGAAAGAGCGAGGAGAAGCAGACCAAACTAATAGTGCTAGCTGTTAGCAGCACGGTTGGCTAACCTCAAGGTAACCTGGGAAAGCCACAAAAGAGCCAAGGGCAAAAAGATCAAATGTGGTTTTAGTGCAAATGCCCTGGACATTGGGCAAGGGACTGCACTAGACCACCCCCAGGGCCATGTCCCATGTGCAAAGGTGCGAACCTAGATGCCTGGCCCTGGAAGGCAGCGTGCACTCATTCCCAGAGCAGGAGGGGTCATCACCTAAGGCCAAGGCAAGGTCTCACAGTGCCCTGAGAACAGGTGGCCCCCAACTACAACATCTCACATTCCACCCGGGAGCCCCAGGGACCCCTTGATGTGGCAGGTAGGAAAATTAATTGTATTGTTGATACTGGGGCCACTTAGTCTGTCCTCAATGCCTACATCAGACCTCTAAATTAACACTGTGGGGTTGAAGGAAAACCTTGAACTTATTTTTGCACACACTATGTCATCTGTCAATTTGAATGCCAATTTTTAAAAATATTTTATTCATTTATTCTTAGAGAGAGGGGAAGGGAAGGAGAGATAGTGTAAGAGAAACATCAACGTGTGGTTGCCTCTCATGTGTCCCCTACTTGGGACCTGGCCTGCAACCCAGGCATGTGCCCTGTCTGGGAATCGAACAGGCAACCCTTTGTTTTACAGGCCCATCCGCGTTCAATCCACTGAGCTACACCAGCCAGGGCTGAATGTCAAATTTTTAAACATTCTTTTCTAGTCATTCGACAATGTCCTATACCATTACTAGGACAAGACTGCTTGGCAAGATTAAGGATTATTTTGAAGTTTCAGGAGGTCTCAGTTAGGACCTTTAAAATTATGCTGGCCGAGAAAAGTAAGAAGGAAAGTAGCATCACAGAGCTAATTTTACAAGAAGTAGGTCCCCTAGTTTGGGACTCTGGAGTTTCTGGAAAAGCCAAGACTGCCCAACCAGTTCCAATTCATCTACAGCCTGGGGTGGCCTCTCCCCGTAGGAAACAACATCCCACCAAACGAGAGGCCCTGGGGCATCTGCAGCCCACCCCAGAGAAATGGTTTTAATACACAGGCTGCTGGTACCCTGTCAATCTCCCTGTTCTACTCCAAGCCCCCCCATTCTTAAATCATTAGATTGGTCTAGGATTGAAGACTAGCTAATGAGGCTGTTGTTCCCCTACATCCCTGTGTGGCCAACTCTTACACCATACTAACACACATACCAGACTATACCCAGTGGTGTATTGTTTCAGACTTAAAAGATGCCTTCTTTTGCATCCCTGTCTACCCAAATTCCCAATACATGTTTGCATGAGAGTGGACAGACTGAAAAACAATGACCCGTCAATAATATTCTTGAATGGTACTACCCCTAGGGTTTAGACACAGCCCCCATGTACTCTCAAGAGCATTAGAAAAGGACCTAGGAGGTTTGCAAGAAAGAGCAGTGTTACGACGTAGATGACATCCTAACCTGTAAGCCCCTGGAAGGAAGCCTCAGAGGGTAACACTATCCAAATTCTGAACTTCCTTGGGGACCAGGGATACCAAATCTCTAAGAAAAAGACCCAAATTATCAGACCAAGAGTAAACCATTTAGGATGTATCCTAACCCCAGGATGTGGACACCTGTCACCAGAAAGAATAAAGGTAATTACCAAGCTAATACCACCTGCTACCAAACAACTTTACTCTTTCTAAAGAATGGCTGGATTTTGCAGAATTTGGATCCTAAGCTTTAGACTAATTGCAAAGCCTTTATATGAGACTAATAGGGGGCCAGACACCGAACCTATTATTTGGGGTGGGGGGAGGGCATGGACAGGCCTTTAATAAAGTCATGCAGCCTAGTCAAGGCTCTGACCCCAGGCTTCCCTGCCTTTCTCTCTATAAACGGAAGAAAAGCAGGGAATAGCCTTAGGGGTCTTAGTCTAGTGACTAGGAAATGAACTTCAACTGGCTGATATTCCTCTAAGAAGCTGGACAGTGTAGCATCCGCGTGGCTTCCTTGTCTAAGAGCAGCTGCAGCCACAGCCATGGTCACTAAGGAAGCTGTGAAGCTACCTCTCGGACAACAGTTGGAGGTTCTAGCTCCACATCAAGCCCAAGGTGTGTTAGAAATGAAAAGGCATTTCTGTCAACAGGAAATGGATTAACCAGGTATCAAGCCATTTTTCTGGACAACCCTGAAGTAACTATAAAACTCTGTAATACCTGGAAAACTTGCAATGCCTACAGACTCATCTCCAGACTTAACTCATTCCTGCTCAGAGATTGTTAATCTTACCTCTTCCAGCAGGACTGACACATCAGACCAACCCTTAGAAAATGCTGATGAAGAGAGGTTCACTGATGGAAGCAGATTTGCAGAGAATGGGCAGCTGAAGGTGGGATATTCAGTGGTCACTTTATATGACAGCATTGAGACACAACCCCTTCCACCCTCGACCTTGGCCCAAAAGGCTGATATTATAGCCCTTACCCGAGCTCTTATCCTAGGACAAGGAAAAAGAATATCTATACAGATTCCAAATGTGCCTCCCTTGTTCTGCATGCTCATGCTGTCATCTGCAAAGAAAGGGGACTCCTTACTGCAAGGAATCCCCCCACTAAACATAGACAGGAAATTTTAAATCTATTAGAAGCAGTTAAGCTCCCTGAACAAGTAGCAGTAATATATTGTAGGAGCCACCAAAAGAATAAGACCCCTGTTACCAAAGGAAATGGAAAGGCAGACCAAGAGGCTAAGAAGGCAGTTCAGAGGCCTATTACAAAATAAGCATTATTCCCATCCGTAGACAATTCTAACTTGAAACCTGATCACAGGTCCAAAGAGAAACCTTGGGCATACCCGCTGCTGAATCAAGAAAATATCCAGGAAGGGCCCTCGATTTACACTGGCCAGAAACTTCTCTTTCCCCAGGCCTCTCAATGGAAAATTTTAAAGGCTCTGCATCACTCCTTCCACACAGAAGGGATGCTGCAACAGCGTTAGTTAAGAAATATTTGCAGGCAAAGGACTAACACCTATAAGGGATATTCGCCAGGCCCGCACACTTTGTACCTACCTACAGCAACCCTGGGCGAAAGCCATCCGTTCTCCCACTGCTAAAGTCTATCCAGCAAAGGAGGACCTATTCAGGAGGAGACTGGTAGGTTGACTTCACCAAAATGCCTCCCTATAGAGGATGCAAATACCTACTAGACTTGATAGACACCTTCACTGAGTGGACTGAGGCCTTTCCAACAAGGATGGAGAAAGCCAAAGAAGTAGCAAAATCTCTCCTAAAAGAAATAATACCCCAATATAGTCTCCCACACTCCCTAAAAGTGGTAACAGGCCATTCTTTACATTCAGAACACACAATCAGTCTCTGAGGCTCTAGGTTTAAACTATTATGTCCACTCCACTTGGAGACCTCAGTCCTCTGGGAAGGTACAATGGGCAAATCAGACTTTAAAAAGAACATTGGCAAAGCTCTGTCTGGAGACTTCTGAGAACCAGGGTAAGTAACTACCCGATAGCCCTCATGAGAATCAGGGGCTCCCCTAAGGCTAATTCTAGGCTCAGCCTATTTTAAATCCTCCACAGCAGGCCATTCTTAACTCTAGATTTATTATTTAATGCAGAGACCCATCAAGCAGTTAACCATATAATAAATTCGGACAAGTAAAAAAGGAATTGAAAAAAATATGGGGGGAAAAAGTCTTGTCAACTCCCCAAAATAGAATTCCAGGCCACTAGGCTTCCAAGAAATTGGGTACTTCTCAAAACTTGGAAAGAGGGATCCCCAACGGGTCAACTCAGCCCCAAATAGAAGGGACTGTCCCAGGTTGTCCTAAGTAACCCCATGGCTGTGAAGGTATTAGGGGTGGATAGTGAATTCATATTTCCAGGGTGAAGCCAGCTCCTACTAACCTGGTCCTCCCCAGGACCAGCAAAAGAATCCAGGCTCCACCTACATCTGTGAACCCTTGGAGGCTCTCAGTCTCCTGTTCAAGAAGAAGGAAGAACAAAGATAAGTCAATATGAAGATTCTTTACTTATTTACATTACACACTCTTACTGCCCCTCCTTGGGTCAATTACTCTCTCCCCTTCCCAACCTCAGTCTGCCTACAACTTTGCAAATCACATGACTCAGCTCTTAAAGCTAAATACTTCCTATTGGCTTTGTGTCTCCATTTGCAGCTGGAGATACATTCAACCCCTGCCTCCAGATCAATGGGGAAACATGTCCACTTTCCTGGATCAGAAAACCCAGTACTACAGTCCATGGAGTGTTTTTGCAACCCCAAACATCGAAAGACTACAACCTCAATCCTTCTGCACCAGCAGCCAGCGCTCCCCATTTTCTCACTTAATCAATCACCTCCAAGTCAAATACCCCTTCTGCATCGTTAGCAATGCCCCAGTGGGCACACCCAGGAGGCATTTCCAGGGATCCATGCCAACAGTTTTCTAGCCCTGGATCCTCTGCTTAAGAATACCACCCATGCAATCTCTCTAACCACAATCCTGCAAGCCATTGGTGGAACTCTCAATTCAGGAGAGGAAGCAAATTTCCCACATATCCGTCAACAGGACCAGTCACTTCTAAACTGTCCTTACCCAGAAACTCACCAAAAACTACTTATTAGTCAGGGGACCCACCTCATGAGTCAACTATGATCTCACACAAGAACTTTATCCTTATAATATTCCTTTTCGAAATTCTCACTCTCCTGTGCACTTCAGGCCCTACCGGGCTTCAATCTTTACAGAATTATAAACAATCCTCGCTTTCACAATTTCACTGCTGACCCTTTGGTAGAAGCCTCTCTTGCCACCCAAGTGGCCTGATTCTAGGGGACTAACTATCTAAGCAGATAATAAATGGCAAATTTGTCTCTGTTGAAACCCAGCCTGCTGAGCTTGCTGACATCACCTTAGTCGTAGAGCTACCCACTCAAACAGGGACATGCTGGATTTGTGGGTCTAAAGCATATTGGACCCTCCCTTCCCAATGGAAGGGAAATTGCTCCTAGAATATATTCTTCCTGATATCACCAGAGCCTGGGAACACACCACTTTCCCATTCCCACTACAGGCAGGGGGCACTAGGCCAAGAGGGTCAGTCCCCTCATCCCCTTATTATCTCTTATAGGCATTCTTTTGGCCACCAAGACAGCTATGGGGGGATACTCTCTGGATACGCACCATTGCTTGTCCCAGGATACTGCTGAAGCACCAATTAGAACAGGGCAGACCTCAGTGCTCCTCCAGGGACAAACATACCCCCTAGCAGGACACCCTCCAAAACAGAAGAGAGTTAGATCTACTCACTGCTTCAGGAGGAGGTGCATGCCAATATCTTGAAGAATAATGTTGCTTTTACATAAATACATCAGGAGAAGTTCAACAAAACATTCAAGGTGAGTCAGCATCTAAAAATCAAAATTCCAACTCCCTTTTGGGATTCAAAGTCACACCTCAAGTTTCTACTCCTCCCTTTTGTGGCCCCTCGGCTAATCATCCTAATATCACTGATGTTTGGCCCTTCTACCTTTAACCCATTAAATGTGTATATTCCAGACTCAAACAGTTCAACATCAAGATGATAATGCTCCAGGGTTTCCTGCCAATCCCCAAGGGTGATGCTGAAGCTGGCCAACACACAGAGTCCACCATGGTCTCAGCAATTCCTCTTCAACTTCTAGATAAAATAGGATTGAAGTTTCCTAGTTCTCAGCAGAGAAAGGGTCTACTGTCCCTTTCTAGCAGGAAGCAGATACAAAAGATTCTGACTATCCTATCTCAGCAACCCCAAAAAGAATTTTTGAGAACCCTGTCTCTCAGGAGGAAGTTGAGGCAGGAGACAGTATAGGAATGAGGAATCTATGAGATGCCACGCTGTTGTGACCAGTGTCCAGCATCCTGGTTATGCCTTATAGTGCAGAGCCAGGGACACACACATGCATACCCTAGCAGTAGCTGACCACTGTTTCACCTTGCTTCTGTATCATGCTATAATAAATTAACACAGCAGTTTGACCAGGTAAACAATCAAGGAGGATTGTGGGAAATCACATGTGCAGAAGCTTAAAAGTTATGTAACCATTTGTGCATGCTCTGGAAAAGCCCACCAAACAAAACAAAGGATTTTAGAAAAAACTGACACCCTATAAAACCTGCACTCCTTGGGGAGAAGGAAGCCATTTTCTGCTCCCATATCTTGGGAAATATACTTTTCTTAATAAAGCTCACTTGCTTCATTTAACTCTGTGTAGTGTGTTCAATTCATTGTTCATGGCCACCAAGAGCCTGAATTCTATCTCCATCTGAAGCACTACTATCTGCCTCTTTTCTCCCGATGTTCTTTTTTTCATTATCCAGAAGGAATTTTTCCATATCCATATGCTTTGGGAACCAGGAGTGCTTTAAGCATCAAGGTGGCTTCCATTACCTGACCAGAGCAATGGCCTTTAAAATATGAGTTAGTACTTGAGATCCTGCAGGTCACTGTAGTGGACTGTGGTAGACAGGCACACTCCTGTCTCTCTTGGTAACAAACCCACCCCCTTCAAATCCCTTTTCCAACTCCGTATTCCTAGAAACAGTGGCAGGATATTGAACAAGACTGAGCTAATGATAAGCCTCCCTGCTGTCATGTATCTATTCGTATTTTTTCTCTTAAGCTAGTTTGTTTCAGGTTTTGTAAGACATGAAATCACTAGGGTTACTGAGATTACTAAACCATATATCCAGGGTTGACAACACGCAACATCCAGTCTAAACATGGAAATCAGCCTTAACTTCAGGGATGTGACAATCACTACCCGCAACGGTGGCCCCTCCCCAGCTCCTGCTCTTGAGCAAATTCTCGTTGGAACTTGAGTTAGTCTTACTGATTAGCAGCTGTCTTTATAATATAATTTGAAGTACAATAAGTTCCAACTGTCTGCCTCAGTTCAGGTACCAAAAAACCTAATTATTTTACTAAAGATCTACTTTTGTATGTTAAGCAGCATTTCCTAAGGGCTTTATTTTAAATGTAAATTCTATAATGAGTCTAAAACATTGAGACTATTGTTTTGGGATTTTTTTCCCCCATAAAATTTCTGACTGGTTTTACCGAAATGTTTCAAGGTATAAGAGAGGTCGTGAAAGTTTTTAAGAGACAGAGGGCTCTCCAGAAAGTTAAAAAATACCACAAACACACTTTTCTATCTCAAATTTTGCCCCAGCTTATTTCTAGCATAGGCCAAGTATGTAGGTAGGTTGCAATCAAGGAAGTGTTGGACCTGGCATATGGGTCGCTATCCTGAAGGCCCTCTGGTCCAGCGCGTGTTTCAGTACAATTCAGAGCCCCACACAGGTTTGTAACTTGGTAACCGTCCCACAGACCCTGAAAGATCTCTATAGAGATCTGAAACACTGGGGAATACACATTGTGGTGCTAACACAAATGCAGAACCACAAAATAGTTTAAAAATAAAGAGAACAAACCAGGTGGGCCAGGAATTATCTTGGAATCATTAATCTTGACTCACCCAACAGATTGAAAGTTAGTAAAAAATAGGTCTGTTCTGTTCCTTTCGGCATTTACCAAAATAGGACGTTAAAGAAGAGAGTTGTGTAACCCACTGCACATGAGCATTATTTTACCTTTTTTTCCCTCAAATAAAACAGTAAGAAAAATCAAATGGCACTTATAATAAACCCAATCAATATAGTGGCTAGTGCTTTTCATCTGGGTGATCTGTCATCTAAGAAAGCAGGGTTATGGATCTGTAAGTTTATGTAAATTAAGTAAATAAGTAAATATTTCTTCATTTGATTTTTTTCTCTTTAAATAGAGAAATGAGTTGGAAAAGTAATGGTATAAGAAGTTTTAGTCCAAGAGTAAATTTTAAATCCCTTTGATTTCTATAAAAAGATACCACCTCCAAGTTTTTTCACTTAACATATAATCAAAAATTGTAAACTGTATCTTTAATTTAGTACAGTAAAAATGCTTTTAATAGTTAAACCAAACATGAAGCTTCTTTGTCATTTATGAGCAAAAGGAAACCATTTTACTCCCTCAAACTACAACAGAAATAAGTCAATTCAAATCATAAATTGATTTTTAATGCAAAAAAGAAGTAAATCTTTAAACTATTTTAAAATCAATGCTTTATACTTTATGTCAAAATATAATCAATTTAGTTATATCTCAGTTATTGTAGCTACATTAGAACAAAACAATTCATCCAAAGCAAACTCATTATATAAAATTGTATTAAACCAAATTCTCAAATAAAAATAAAATGTAAATCATTTCAGTAAAATGTTGTATTTAATTACCTAAATACCAAGAAATTCAAACAAGGTTTTTAGTGGCCATTTTAAAATATTGTAAATGTGTTTAACTTTAAGGACAATTACACTGATACTCATTTACATGAAACCTTTCTGGTAATGGATAGAATATATTTTAGAAATCTATACCCTCTCATGTTTTATTAAATTTAATGAGATCATTAAATATTAACTGATTCCTTTAGTAGAATATTGTCAGAATATTCACTATTCAAAGAATTAAGTGCTGTATTTAAGTAGTCATCAATTGTCTTCAAAAGAATCTGTAACTCTATTAAATTTTGTTCTGATTTTATTTCTCTTATTTTAAATGATTAGGTTTTCCTCTTTTTTATCACCTTTTAATTTATAATGTTTAAAAAAACAGGTAGATGAAGAAATGATAAATGAGTTTGGAAAGAAAGAAATCATACTACTTAAAATTTACATAATCCTTACCATGGTAAGGATATTTTTAACTTAGCATGGTGCTGATTTAAAAAATTTATTTCAGTTAATTCTCACATTAATGCTATGAAGTAGATAGTCCTACTAAACCCAACTTCACAGCTTTACAGCTTAAGAAACTAAGATGTGCCCTGGCTGGTGTAGCTCAGTGGATTGAGTGCGGGCCTGCAAACCACACGATCGCGGTTCGATTCCCAGTCAGGGCACATGCCTGGGTTGCAGGCCAGTTCCCAGCAGGGGACTCACGAAAGGCAACCATACATTGATATTTCTCTCCTTCCCTCCCCCTCTAAAGATAAATAAATAAAATATTTTTTAAAAAAGAAACTAAGATGTATACACAAAATCACATGTAAAGTAGTCTGAGACAGTACAAGTTATTTCAAGTTTAATTTTGACAAAAAATGTGGAAACTGGAAAATTTAAAAGGTATTAGTTTTTATAATATATATCTGCTAAACAAGTGTCTGTTCATAAATACATGAAAATAAATACTGCAGAAAAGTATAAAAAGAAAAATACATTCTCTTGGAATGCAAGGTGAAATTTTAAGTCATCTAGCCATTATCAACGAGAGATAGTTTAGTTTATTCATTTTAACCACTCAAATGCAGCTATCTTTAAAGCTCTTTGCAGTAATATTAATTTGAATTGTCATTGTTAATGACTTACCTATTTAGGTAGCAACATATTTTTAAATGTTAACCTGATAAAGCACTGGAAAACTAATGCAGGTTTAATTAAAATCAACTAAAATGAATCCTGTCCCAAAGCGCCAGCCAACTGAAGGGATTTACAATCTAGGCAAAAACTGGATGGAACAGTTTGACCAAAATTGTTTCACATTATCAAGCATAACTTTTTAAATCTGCTGCTATTTAACACAGGAACAACGAAAGTTTCAAGCCACAAGATGCTTCAGATGTGGTGTGATATACTCACTTCTTTTTAATATGAGGAACTCCACCTGGCTCCCAGGCTTGCATGGCTGACAGCGCAGAAGGGGAGCTGTGTGTTCGCCGTGACACTGTACAGCCCCTACTTTGTCTTTTGTTCCTGCCTACATTCCCAAACCTACAGAGCATGGCAGGTATTCCATACACATTTTCTAAATTAATAATTTTTTTAAATCACAAATATTAGAAATACAACAGTTTAGGGAGAGTACAGTTCAGTGCAGTAGATGGAGATATAAATTAACCCATCCTTTATTTGAATTGAGAGCACAATTTATAGGTATGATTGAATGTTAAGGTGGAATTAAAGAGGTGAGAGAGTAAAAGTAGTATAACCAAAATAAATGCTCAAAGTTTACTAAATGTTTGAATAAGAGGAATCCTATGATAAAATTGAGTCAGTTAAATTGCGATTATACATACAGACCAATAAGACAAAAACTCTCGAAAAGTAGGTGTTCAAAGACGGCAAACAAGGGTTTCAAAACAAAAGAACCTAAGTCAAACTATATAATATTGTATGCTTCTGAAAACGTAATCAAAGTGAAAAGAGATTTAAATGTATATGATGACAAATACTGACTGAAAAGTTACTCCACATTAGGACTGTGCTACGTATTAAAAATACTGGTCCTCAATGAGACTATAAAGAGAAGTGCTCTATCACCAGAAAAGTGTACAAACACAACAGAGGTGAGCATTGCCTAGAATTTGGCCTGAGGCCAACGTAATCCAAGACACAAGTTCTAGTATCTAAATAAGATGTTCTTCCGGAGAAGGAAATGTTCTTTTCTCTCTGTGTTTTCCAGGAACTCTGAAACAGGCAGGCAGAAGATGCAAAAGCAGCACCCAGCTTGGCTCTGACTGTGCAGTGGTCAATAAGCAAACGGAGAGCATGGGAGAATCACTAAGGCAACTCAAATGTTCTTTCTTCCTTTCCATGCCTGTGGGCACAGCTCCAAAATAAGGACCCTCTTTAGAGATAATTCTCACCCTTCTACCCCCAGATAAATGCTGTGTTCCAGGAGTTTAGGACAGCACAGACACCCCTGCAGGGGCACAACGGGGCTCATTTATCCTTATCAGTTCCACCAATTAGGAAAACAGATGCATCACGGAACAGTTGTGGTACATTAGTAGATGGCAGGGCACTGCATGGTCTAGGGAGTCGGGGAGACAGCTGGGCTACGCATAAACAAATATGCGTTGCTGACTGCTTGGAAAGTTCTATCTACACCGTAACTTTTAATAAACACACATTAATAATCACAGTTAATAGTACTGTGGTTATATGTCCACACAATCAGGCCAGATTAGCCTATTTTAATTCAATTCACACCACTTACTGAAAGCCTACCATATTCGAGTATATTACAGAATAGAAAAGGAGTAAACCTGAACAGCTAGCCTTTAATTAGGAGGGTGAGGAATAAAACGAAGAAAGCTGCAATGAGGTACACTTGGAATCTTACAGAAGATGAATTCAGGATGTCAGAGATAATTTTTTGAAAGAAAATTGGAGCTGAACTTTAGTTATCCTTCAGAGCTAGTAGGAAAAAAACTCCTTTATATTCAGCAATTTACCTTGCACTATACACAAAGAAGCAGACACTGGCAGTTCAAAATGGCATCTGGCTGGCAGAATACCTTCTGTAGTGTCTTCCAAGGTCCCAACACAAACATTAAGAGGCGACATTACTGAAATAGTCAATCTACATATATACATACCCACTGCTAGAATCAAGGAAGATTGTGCTACTCCATGCAAATGCATTGCAGTGCATCTGAAAACCAAATGCTGGTTGAGACCCAATGTCTTCAATGACACAGGAAGTCTTTCATTTTTCTCCCAGTGAAGCACCTTCTTGCCCCATGGGTGTACCACTGGACATACCACTAATACTTTCCTTCTTACATTCATTTGAGAATTCTGATGAATTCCCCGTAACGATAATGAGAGATGGAGTAGAGCAACCATACTGTGTTCAGAGAGACATACTCTTTATCAATTGTATCCTGTGAGCAGGTATGCAAAAGAATCAATCACTAAAGTAATTGTAAAAGGAAAAGAAAAATATTTTAATCATTCTGCTATACAGGTCACAAATGTCTGATAAAATCTGAATAAATATCATGCAGGAAAAAATTAATACCGAGTAAAAAGATTAAGAACAAGTTTATTTCAAATGAAAAAACTTTTGTTACTCCATAAATTATTTATGATCTCTTAGCTCAGTCTAGTACCTCCTCTATCTCCAAGTTAAATATCTTGATTGTTTTTTTACTCAGTGTTCCCTTCTCTGAAATTAGGCAATAGTAGTTATCTGATGAAGTTTATTCACAGGCTTTCAGAAATGCTAACTCAGCAGCAACTGGCTATACCAAAGGGGAGTTGTAGCCCACTAATGGGATCGGCTAAGCCATGGGGCACTTTAAAAATATGAAATCACAGTCTGAATTTAAGGTAGTGAATATGATCAAGATCTCTTCTTAGTTTAGACTAGAATCTTTTAATTGCATTGAAGGTACATCACTTACTGATGCATTAACTGAAGTACCTCCAACTTAGACCCACTAGCAATTATCGGGTCAGCATTGCCACTAAAATAACTGTTTTTATCAAAGATCAAAAGATGTCACAGAACAGTTTGCTTTTAGTGACATTATGGCTCACTTCCTACATATCTGCAAGAGTGCAGTATATGTCGAAATATCTTAAGCTGAATACATGCAATAATTTTGTATGAGAGAAGCAAATACCAATCAACATGCATTTTCTTCATCACTCATTATTATTAATGAGCTATAATTAAAAATTAATTTCTAGAGTCATTCAAATTTCTATAACAAAGTTTAAACTAAAATTTTCTTATATTCTATTAGCTTGACCTAATAAAATTTATATTGTTAAAAACCTTGTGCTGTATATTACCTAGTTTTCATAAGCTTCATTTGACTCATTTCATCAATCTGATTAAAAATTAAAATATCTGCTAAGCAGAAGTGCCCATGCCTTTTAAATATTTTAACTTCAGGTGCTGAATCAAAATTATGATATATTTCATAAGGCTATGAAATGTTATTATCAGCCAAATATTACAATATTATAACTTTATGCATATACACATAACTATAAAATGTACAACTTAACTGTACAATTAAATCAAAACCCAGTCACACTTAGAACAATGATTCCTGAAGCCAAAGCTCAAAGCCGCATTGTCAAAACTCAAAATCTGTTCCCTTTTCATTTTGTTGCCGCCTTCTGGTGTCTGCAGAGAAGTGGGATTCACAATCATCATATTAAATTTAACTACTAGAAACACTCTTTTATTAAGCTCTGGGGATCAAATAAAGCTTATTTTGAAGATCACTTTGAGTTTCACATGCAATGATTAGTATACTTTCTCACCTATTAATTTTTGGCATGTGAAAGGCATAGTGTCATAATATATTTAAACACCTGTTGCTTTGGGACATGCTGCAAGTTCGATGGTTAGCTATAAGGTTCTAGAATTTGGAGGCAGAATGGGAATGCCTTTTATATTACACTTAATAGTTTGTGCTGAAAATAGGGAGCGTGCAGTAAACTTTACATAGAAGTAAAATGTAATCACACTTTTTTTAAGGAATATAACCCTAGAGACAGTGTTGAGGGTGGGAGGGAGTGGACACTGATGAGAATGTAGCAACAGTATAGATGAAAGACTAGAAATCCACACAAGGTCCTGGCAACACAAGCAAAAAGAAAAGGCCGCATATCAGGGATTGTGGGCCAAGTTAAAACGGAACGTTGGGGAGATGGAGAGGTTAAGGACAGCATCAGGTTTTATTCAGCACAGATGATCGGGTGACTGTAACGGCATTAATGGAGAAAAAGAATTCTAGAAAAGCAGAGGGCTGGGAGGAGGCGTTTGAATGGAAAAGATAATGAGTCCAGTCTTTGGACCTGTCATGTTTTTATGTGCCTATATATCTTTTTGTAAAGAGATCCAGGAGGCAGTTAAAAATAAGAGGTTGTAAAATAAACAGTTCAGGCCTTGCTAGGAGGGTTGTTGGATTAATCAGCACTCCTGCCCCTCGGGCTCTTGTTTGTGCCTTATTAAATAAGTCAATCAATACAGTATTTAAGTGGGTTTTTAACACATTTCTTCTTTTTGATCTGCATTCTTAACATCAAATTGTAAAAAGTCAAGGAAGTGACTATAGTAAAAGGCAAGCATAATGCACAATTAGAAGAGAGTCAGAAAAGTTCAAAAACATTTGCAGAATTCTGTTCTCTTGTATAATAGTACCAATGATATGGCGCTGAGACGCTGAGAAATGGTTAGATTATTTTTAGCATTTTCCACAAAAGAAGGCCTAGTATGCTATGGAAAGGTTTCCATCAAGAGTGGTAAAAGGAATTTTCCTTTTGCCTTATAGCTCATATGTGTCAAAAACACATTTTTCTCAAGAAGCTAAATGTATTATATTACTTACTCTAAGGTCAAAAGTTGAAATATAATATTTATATTTCTAGCATAAATAGAAAGGTTAGGTAAAAACTGTATTTACTGAAACATGTCTGAGTGAACTAATTTCTCACGTTATAGGGTTGGGTGCCTACCATGAGTTAGACACTGACCCAGGCACAAGGCACGGGATATACAAAGCCCCACACAGGTGCAGCAGGAACCGACTGTCTCCATTTCCTGGAAATATGTCATGCGGTCTAATCTCCAGGGAAAATACTGCATTGCTTCCCTTTTAAAATACACTTCCAAATAAGCTGACAAACAAAATTAATTCTTACTCTTCCATTAGTAGCAGGCAATGATTAACCACATTCAGAAATCATTTGTAAATCCAAAGGGGATTTAAAATCAAGGGAAATTTTTTCCTATGAAAATAATTTTGGGATGTTGATAATCACACGTATGTATATCACACTCTCTGGATGTCTTGATACTCAGAGAACACATTTTTTTTCAGCTCACCTTCACACAGCTACAACAGTTTATATCCTTTAAATCCCCTATTGTGTTATACATTGCAAGAATGAAAAATAAAAATCATAATGCAATGCATAGGCTAATGTTTGACAGAAAACTTTTCTGGTTGCCATGCCTGAGTTAACAAGTTAAAAGGCAACATAATATGGATTAAATGCCTTTGCATCCTAGCAGGTGTCTAGTCATCAATAATTCTCGCTGAAGGCCACTGTGTACAGAACAGTTTTCTTCATTTCCTGATTCCCTACTTTGCTCTCAGCAGACACGAAGGAGGGGAGACAATGCTTTCTGGCACCTCTAAGAACTTTGCACAGAAAAAAGGTTTCTTGCAACGTGCAACTATTATTTCATCAACATTCTCTTCAAAGTTATCTCCTGGATTTCTCACAAAATGTGTTTTATTACAAATTGGTATCTGTGGAATTCCAAGCATAAAAGTGGAAATCCAAATGACTACACAGGAATAAAAAAAAAAATCTGTATTTTCAACAAACGAAAAATTGATGTAGACAGGAGCTCTCCAAGAGAGGAAACAAACCGATTTTATAGAAATTTGCTTTTAGCATAATACTTAGATTAGAAGATACAATCTCCAAAATATTTGGTACAGAATAAGAGAAAAATAAAATATCACTGATTCAATATTCAAATTGTATATACAGAAGTGTTACTATTTCAATTCAAAATGAACACCATAAAGTGTCACTTTAACTAAAGTGACATTTTCAAAGTTGCATGGTTTATCATTGTTATCTATATTTTAGCATAATGTATTACCATTTCATATTTCTTAAAAATTTTAAAAGATTTTATTTATTTTTCTTTAGAGAGGAAGGGAAGGAGAGAACTATGTTTGCTTCTTGTGAGTCCCCTGCTGGGAACTGTCCTGCAACCCAGGCATGTGCCCTGACTGGGAACTGAACTGTGATCCTGTGGTTCGCAGGCCCATGCTCAATCCACCGAGCTACACCAGCTAGGGCACCATTTCGTATTTTAGTGTTTGGTACACTTTCTGTGCTTAATAATTAATTTATTTTATTTTTGCAGAGAAAAGTAATTTTGTATCATCTACTAAGGCCTTGGTTTCATTTCATATTTTCAGAGTAGCATTATTTTTAAATCCTAGCTCAAGTTCTAAAGAATTCCTTGAAAGAACAAATAAAATATTTCATATATATTATATATAGTACTCACACATATAACCAAGATAATATAACCACAAATCCTCAGGATAAGCCCACCCTCTTTGCCTTTTCTATAATATTCACTCAATTAAAAGTAGTGTGTATTTTTGTATTATAATAAAAACTTAAAAATACAGTTAGTTTATATGGTTGGTAAAAATATCCATCCTGGATTATTAACTTTATATCCAGATATTTCTTGCATGTTGATATAGCCTATCTGCATGGGTCATCATAAAAGACATACTTATATGTGTTTAAAACACTGTGTTAATTTTGAAAAAACAGAATCCATTCTTGGCTATATCCAGAATCATAAATGAATATTCCATTTAGTAAAGAAAGCTGGCTGATGTGCATATTCCTTAATCTTAAAAATAATGAAATCCAAAGATTTTTTTTCTCAATAAGAAAGTGGCCTTTTAATGAACATTAGAAGGACAAATCCACACTTTCCTTACTCAACTAAAAGTCAACCAGAGAGAATATCAAATCTTGTTATCCTAAATGTGTTCATAGCATGTCAGCTACAAAGTTCCTGGAGGGTATTTACAATCTTTTTTTAAAGATTTTTATTTATTTATTTTTAGAGAAAGGGGAAGGGAGGGAGAAAAAGAGGGAGAGAAGCATCCATCAGTTGCCTCTGGATCAGATGCTTCTCATATGCACCCTGACCAGGACAGAACCCATGGCCCAGGCACACGTCCTGACTGGAAATTGAACGGGAGACCCTTCGCTTTGGCAAACAACAGCCAACCAACTGGGTCACACTGGTGAGGGCACCACTTAAAATCCCAGTTAGGTTATTTAAATGACACAGGCTTTTCTGTAAACCTTGCTTAAAACAGGAGTTAAATGAGATAATGTGAGGAGTATTTCCCTCATGATTTAAAACAGTATCTTCCACTAAAACATAATTGCATCTGAAACCAGAAAAGCAAGGGAATGTGATCACCCCATAGCCCTCGGTAACAGCTTCCACTTAGTACAGTTTCTGGTTATGTTGTTGATAACTGATGCCATTTGGTTTCTAAAATCCATGTACAGAGAAGTAGACGATTCCTCCCAGTTATATATTTAATACTTTCAACAAAGAAAAAGCCTCTTCGCAATACATTCTCATTTACTTGGAAGACATGAAAGGAGAATGGGAAGAAAAAAGGAAGCGGAAATAGGCAAGGAGAAGCTCTCCACACTCAAATAATGTACTAACATACTCTTCAGCCTGTCTCTATAGCTGTAGAGTGCCCCAAAATGCAAGTTTTCAGCTTCAAACAATATTGCTATTAAGACATTTTACGGTCACTTTTCTCTCCACATTTCTTTGCAGACATAGAGAGCAATATGCTATTACACTCCCCCCTTTTCTTCCTTTTGTATCCCTCCTTTTTCCAGTGCTCCTGCCCAAACAAGCGTAGAGTTGGAAATAAAAATACATATAATATTAAATCCTTTAAAAATCTATGTGATTATTTTCAAGGTTCTCCAATGTGTCTTGTTAGGAGACTTTCTTTTAATTCCTATGATACTCTATTAAAATGTTTTAGCAAAATATTGAACAATGTGCATACAAAACTCTGAGGACCAAAGACAAAATTTGAATTGAACAATATTTTTTTCTCTCACAATGTTTCTAAAGTTTATTAAATGTCCATAAATTTCGGGAAATGATACCAGGTATGTTACTATGTTAACTAATTAACCCTCACAATACCCTGTGAGATGCGTTAAATACCTTCAGCCCAGAGAGGTAGCATCACGGGCTCAAAGTTACACAGCAAATTAATATCGACGGCCAAGCCTGCATAATTTCAAAACCACACCATACACCACCCTCTGCACTTGTGGCCTGTGGTTACTTTTCTCTAACTGCAGACACCAGTACAACAAAGTGGATGATGACGATGATGATGATGACAAGGAACCTCCAAAATGAGTAAGAACAGAGCCTAAAACACAATTTTACCAGGTCACGTTCCAAAATGTGACTAAAAAGATTTGAGAACATGAACATGTGCAAAACCTCTTCTTATCTGTTTATATTTTGCTGTTTATAATAAATTAATTTGAAACCCATTAATAGGGTAAGTGAGGTGATCATCACCCTGAATTACGTTTCCTAATTCTGTTCTTTTTGTGGAAATTGTAAAATCCACAGGCTTAGCAATGGGTGTGGGGCGGGAGGGGCGGGGGCGGGGGGAGAATGTTCCATGCAGCTGCAGCTGACTTTCTGGCAGACTCGGAAAGCAACTGTGCTGGCAGCTTAACCAGGCATCTGGGGCTGTGGGTGAATTAGTCTGAGTACTGACCTTCCAGATCGCCTGAAAATGCTCTGCATTTCCCTCGCTCCACAATGAAGGGAGTTTAACTCTTTGTACGATCATGATTGAGGTTATTATGAAATCTTCTCTAAATTAATCAATGTGACCTTTATTTCATGAAATACAAAGGAAAGAACGAGGATTGGGCTTTCTTAGAAGCAAATTGTATTTGATAAAAGTAAAATTTTGGATTAGCTACACTTGTGCAACCTGGTTACAGATCTCATGATGTGAGGGTCTTCAGTTCTCTCACTTTATCTTTAAGAGAATATACTTCCAAATCAACCAATGAAGATGAAAAAAATATATTGATCCTTTTAAATGCCAACAAAGCATTTCACCACTTTCTATTTTAAAGTCTAGTTGCTCTGTGTGGGAATTATTTCCTAATTAAGTCTAAAGTACTCCTGAAGTAGTTTAAGAACATTATCTTTGTTTTGAGCCTTAATGAATATTACAAAGTTGTTACGGCACTCAGTGTAAAAGTAGCTGCAGTGGTTGAGGTCCATTTCTTTTTTGCTCCCTTCAAGGGTAACGATTTCTAATATTTTTAGATTTCTCTTAAAAATGTTTTACAAAGTAAATAGTCCTTCAATGGTCCCTCTTCTGGTTATTCATGCCTCTCCTTAACAGAATAGTGTGAAAAGTCGGAAATGTGATTGATTATTTATTCATGGACCCACATTTTTCAAACAAATGGAATTATATGACAATCAGTTGTATTGGTTATATACTTGTATACCAATAATATGCCAATACACAAATCAATTAATATAGATGCATCAGTAGAATTTTATAAATACAACTAATAATTTATTTCATCATTTTATAACACATCTAATTAAAACTTTTCACTGAATGATAAAGACAATCATACCTTAACCTTTGCAAAGTATATCCACTTACTGTAACCGCTGGATGGGAGTCATGCTTCAAGTTGAAAAGGACCTTGGAGACGATCCAAGTCTAACCCCCTCTGAGCAACTGACCCTGAGAGACGCGAGCTGCTTCCCCCGGGGTGCAGAGAACCAGTGGCAGGGTCATCTTCAGAGCTCTCATTCTCCATGCCCTAGCCCTCACACTTTCCGCTTACACTGTGCTGCTGCTCTGAAATTAGATTTAAATGGGATGGAATGAGATCACGTTTAAATCTAAAATACAGCGACGCTTATTTTAAACTTCCACCCAATTTTGTTATAACTGATTTCTTATGCAGCATGTCCCCTATGGCCTATTAGGATCTTTGGTTTTATTTTTTCACATGATGAAGTTATAATATCCTCACTTCAAACAAATTTCAGATAAAGCACATACACATACATCTGAACAATATAGTAGCAATGATTAACAGCTAACATAGGAAATACATGAATACTTTGAAAAATGTTCTTATGGCATTTCAACAAGTAAATCCCCGTGCTCTATTTTCTTTTATTCAATCAGCAACAGCAGTATTGTGTTTTATTTTAAGCCTAATGCAGTAAACAAAATTAAAAGTGTTCTGAAATAACAAATACTCTATAATAAAATATGGGTTATGATTTGTCTAAAAAAGAACTTAAATAAATCTACTAATCATAACTAATGTTAAGTAGGTATATTTTTAAATAGAAATGTTCATTTGATTCTTCTCAGTATAAGAAGTTGCTCAAAAAGTGAAGTCTTGTATTTAAAAAATAAATCAAGATCATTATATACATTCATATACACTCATGCCCCAAAATGTATTGAACTGTGTGCCAGACAATATTCTAGAAGTAGAAAATGAAAACCAAGCCTATCTCTGCATTCACAATGTAGTGTCTCTTGGGGAAAGGCAGAAATACAAACAAGTTAACACAATGAGAAGGTGATCCCTGACAGTAACACTGTATTAAGTGATGTCAGGGGGAATACTTTAGATTACTCACACATTTAGATTAATATCATGATGTTTATATTAGCGAATATACCCTTTTCCAAGTGCTTGCCACCTCTAATTCATACTATATAATTTTGTGTAAGTTAAAGAAGAAAAACTTTTTTGCAAGTACCTTTAAGCTCTTTCAAAAGTTTTTATTTATTATTAGGATTCTGGTTAAGGAAGACGGCTCTCTAAAAGACCGAGTTCTCCCTGAGTTTGAAGATTTGTTTCAAACCAGCAATGTTTCCTTTGAAACACTTATTTATGGACACATCAGGAATTAAATGTGGCGACTGCTTTTGTAAATTTTGCTTTGTTTTGTTCTGAAATGAATATCTCATGAAAAGAATTCAATGATTAAACAAGTATCTGTTTTTAAGACATGTTCTGTTGTGTTGTTTTTCCCAGTTTCTACTCTGACCACTTATAGCCGGACTAAGGTACTTTATCAAAAGTTGATAATTTGTAAATTGCAAAACCACAATAAGTAGCGTTTCTCCTGGGTCTGACCAGCAACATGTAAGTTCTTCCTAATTATTGCATTCCATCACTTCCACTCCCTTTAATGTCAATATATGAAAAAACAAGAGTATTAATTTTAAGACAAATTAGGTCTTGACTCAAACCAAATAGGAAAGATAGACTTAAAAGGTTATTTTTGGCCATATAATATCAATTATACTTACCTTTTAGATGTTAGAATTCTTTATTACTTGTCCCCCTAGAATTAGGTGCTGAACATGCTGCACGAAGATCATTCCAATTTTTTTTTTAGCTTTACACTAACCTCTTTGACCACGTACGATGTCTGTATCCATTGGGTCCATCAAAACTTAATTTGTTGATTTCAACTATAAATTTATATCAAGCTTCATTTGGAGATTCTATTTTCATCAGTTTAATGAAGAAAAACATGCCTAAAGGTACGCAAGATCTACCTTTATTCCCCCAATTATCATCGGCCCTCTTCTTACTTTTACACCGATTCTGCTACCTGACTCTGATCTCAAAAGAAATCCAGAAATCCCTTACTTATTCTTCTTTCTTTTTTCTCTGGTCTATCTTTTAAAGTGGAAAACACCTTTAGATCCATGGGATATAAATCTTTCATCATCGATAAAACATGGCAAGTTGAAAAGGAGCCTCTGCAGAAGTTTCCAAAGGAGCATTTGGTGTTAATTTGCATTTCTCTGATGATTAGTGATGTTGAGTAACCTTTTCATACATCTGTTGCCCATCTGTATGTCCTCTGTGGAGAAGTGTCTATTCAGGTCCTTTGCCCAATTTTTTTAAATCGGGTTGTTCGTTTTTTTTGGTGGTCAGTTTTTTAAGTCCTCTATAAATTTTAGATATTAACCCCTTATCAGATGTATTGGCAAATATATTCTCCCACTCAGTGGGCTGTCTTTTTACCTTGTTGATGATTTCCTTTGCAGTGCAAAAACATTTTAGTTTGATGCAGTACCATTGGTTTTTTTTGTTTGTTTTTCTTCTCCGGGGCGATATAATCAATAAAATTTTTCTATGAGTAATGTCCAACATTTTGCTTCTTATGTTTTCTTCTAGGATTTTTATGCCAAAGGAGCATTTGGAAAGATTAGATGAAGCTCTTAGAAAAAAAAAAAAAGACATGCCAACTAATCTGTTTTCTGCCACTGATTACTGACAGTCAATGGCTTTGGCTACATTGTCTGAGATTAATTTACATCAAAAATAATTGTGAAGAAAGCTTATTTTATTTTAATACTAGATCCCCAAGAAAGAAACAGTGACCATAAGAAAATATTAAAATGCAAAAATTATTAATAAGCAGTCATCAATTACAAGTTTTGATATTTTTGACATTTACAGAAAAACAATAGCCTATAGACTTCCTATATTCCGGAAGGAAGATAATTTTGAAATACATTAATTCATGATTTTTTTTTCACAAACGCCATGCTTTACTTGAAGTGTAGTATATTTTAAAATTAGGCTACCTAATAAGCCTTGGTCCAGATGACAGTGTCATTTAACTTTCCACAATGCAAATCTAATATCTAAGATTTTAAAATCAGTACTGCTGCCAGAACACAACTTCCAAAAATATCACTCATGGTCACAAATGCACTGCATATTTTGAGCCAATATATATGAGTACCTTTCATATATATATGCACAGCCAATATATATGAGTACCTTTCATAATTTCTTTGTCTAGATCAAACTCCACTGTCATAAAAATTGAAAGTATTTTTGTAACACAAATAATTAAAACCCAAAACATAAATACCAACTTTCTATATAATCTCAAAATGTGCATCTATTTATCATTAGTTTTCTTCATAATTTAAGGTTATGGCCCTATAAAATGAGCATAATCTAATCCTTTTTAGGAAGAATATCATTTGGCAGAAGATACAGGTGTCTCTCATAAACGAATAACTCTAATGCTCTATATAGCTCCCCCATGCTGAACTCTTACTTGCCAAGTGTTTAACCACTGGCATTCATTCTAATAATTGTGACTTCCCTTTCATTTCAGAAGGCCAGGAGGCCAGACATGAGCAAAGAAGTCTAGCAGCACTTTCACTTAGGCTTATTAGTCTAGAAGATGTTCATCTCAGAGATTATCTCTTTGAATTCTAAGATGATGTGCCATGGAAAAAAATTCCGTATTGATTCTGTCTTCCACAGATAAAAGATATGTGAGATAGAAAATACAAAGAGTTTTCTACAAAACATTCACTTTTCTATTAAGGTAAAGCAAATGTTTTATAATGTAAATATCAGCAAGGGGATTTTATTATATTAGAACTAAAGAAGATTATAAATTATTCTTGTTCCCATTCAAAACGCTAGAACTGGTGGTGCATTAAGTACACGGTGCATTCACCCTTATGTTATATCTAGAATTTCATTAAAGAATAAATTGTACGGTATACTCTCCTCCAAAAGTATTGCAAAATCATTAAGAAATACAATGTACAATTGTTCATATGTAAGATGATTTCAACTGAAAAAATTTTAATGCTTTTAAGTTTTCTTTACCTGCTTTCCTTAAATCTCAACCTATCTAAAAGAAGCTTTATTTCTTACCAAGAAAATATAAATCAGAGACACCAGTATACCAAATATACAATGACAGTGAAGTAACATTGTTTGTCTTTATTTAGTTTGAAATAAGTGTGTTGTTTTATTTCGAACTATCAAGTACCACCAAGATCACTGGAAGGCACAATTAACTTAATGATATCCTGAATTATGAAAAGATTAACTGACAGTTTAATCGAGGTCACTTTTTTTACAGAGAAGTAATTAAGGAAACAATATCTTTTCAAGGAAAGTTTTCTCATTTCTTGTTTAAAGGTTTAATTCAATTTTTAGTATTTCAGATAATACAAATGTTTTCCTTGAGCTTGCATATTTTGCGACATTTTATATTAAATCAAGTCAAAATGTACAAAAATGTCAACGTTTTAAATCCTGACTCAATTAATGATAAGCATTTTGATAAAGATATAGCCAAGTACAAAGGTTTTATAAACACATAACATAAATAGCTACAGATTTCATGATTTACTATATTGTCGCAAATGTTAAAGAAGTGAGGAAACTGTAATACATGTTACTGTTTAAGATGAAAGTTTTCTTATGCTGTATGAAAACACTGCTGAAACCAGACGCAAGATCAATATAAACTCCATTAATAAAAAGAAAATACCATGAGTGGACCATACAGTAGCTTCCCTAACACACTATTTTATGAAATTGTTTAATGTATCAAGAACAGGACCAAAGAGTCACTAAAACACAAAGATGACAGAACAGCACCACCTAGTTACCTCTGTAAAAGTTTCCAAATATGTTTGTATTTCTGCCACACTTTTGAAAATTGAACATATTTTCTAAATAAATCAGCTAGAATAGACTACACTCTTGCACATATCACCCTCCATGGAGCACTTACTTCAACTGCTTTAATTTTCAAGTCCCTTTTAAAATAAAGAGAGCAAAATTAAAGAAAATGACTTAGCTGAGGTTCTTCAAGAGGTGCATTGTAGTGCTGTATCTAATCCGCATACATAAGTCTCTAAATAGAGCACGTATACATGCTAGACCAGCAACATTCGCCCTGCTTCATCTCATGGCACAAACACACTACTAAATTCTGCAGCTCATCAAAAAAACATATAGGTTTTGCCTATCTGACAAAAAATAGATATAATTTTGATTCATTCACACCGGATGGAGATTATTGGGTCAGCTGTTGTCATTTTTTTTAATTTGACAATTTAAGGGAAAAGAGGTCAGTGTCCTTGATTAAAATAGCCAGGTATTGAATGTTTTAAAAATTCGTGTGGCAGGCACGTCGATTGAAAATCACTGTGCTAGACTGCCACCATTATGATTTCCAATGTATATATCCATTTTTTACCCTATCTTCTATAAAATATATATCACCTGCTCCAGATACACCACTGACCAAATAATAATAGTGTTCAAAAATGCCATAAAATCTATAGAAATATGATATCACTTGCATGTTTAGGTCCTCAGTCAAACTTAAATACTAAAATAAGTAATATAAAGATCTCAAGGGTCCTGGTAAGGTAGCTCAGTTGGTTGGAATGTCATCCCGGTACTCCAAGGTTGCAGGTTCAATCCCTGGTCAGGGTACAGACAAGAAGCAACCAGTGAATGCAGAAATGAGCTCTCTCTCTCTCTCCCCCTCTTCCTCCTCCCTTGCTCTAAAAATCAATTTTTAAAAAAGATGTTAAAAATATTTGCAGCCACTCATATGATGTTGTAATTTCTGACATTTTAAATAAATGCATATAAAATTTACTTTGTTAAAAACTTTTAAATGGTGTTCTCATCTATTCTCCACTCTTGTTTACCAGATGATTGATATTTCAATCATTCTCAGAAGATTTCACAAACATTTAATCAGCATTCTCAAGAAGTAATACTGTAGTAGCACAGGTTTTAATAAGGCACAAAGTATTGTAATGTAAGCAAGGGCCAGAGTTTTAATATATATGACAGTGTACAAGGAGCATTGTTTTTAGATAGGACACTTTAAAAATGTTTTCCCTGAGGCATCAGCAGCTCTTTAAATGACTGCTGCTGGTACCATCAGAATTGCTCAAGCAGAACTCCAGCTCTAAAAAACTAAATATCGTTGCTTGTTACATAGATCCTTCTCACAGACCTCTTCTCCCCTACATTCCCTCTGCTGACCTGGTCATCTGTTTTGGCCGACTGAGCCTTTATGAAATTAAATGAATCACCCTCCCGAACAAATCAGTTACAACAGAGCATGCCTGAATATTTCTTTTTCAACTTGTCAGCTTATTTCAAGTTATATTAGAAAGAATAAGAAAGAGAGAGAGAGAGAGAAGTAAAAGAAAGAAAGAAGGAGGGAAAGAGAGGAAGGGGGTAGGAAGGAAAGAAGAAAGGAAGGATGAGGAAAGGAAAAGTAAAGAAGAGAAAAGAAAAAAAGACACTGGTATTATACTGAGAATGTTTTCAGGATAAATAAGTGGAGAATATGAGAGATCTTTAAACCAATGCTAAATTTAAAAAATCTTAAAAGATCAGTGAGGTTTATAACATTATTATTAAACCAGTGATGTCAGTCTCACTGACATACCCACATTCTGTTGCTACTGAAAACTTGAAATTTTTATTTCAGGAAAAAAATAATTACATATTTTGATTTGATTATTCTGTGTCTCAGACACTAGACTATAAACTCCATAAGGGCAGAAACTGTTTTCATCTTGTTCATTTTTATTTACAATACAGCCTTCAACCATGTATTTGTTGAAAAACAAATTAACGAATAATTATGCTCGAGAAAACCAAAAGCTATGAAGAATAAAATGATTGTCCAAATTAATCCCATACACACAAACACATATTAAATGCACAGAAAAACAAAATTGAACACAAAATCACAACTCTTAATTCAGTCTACTTCCTAATAATAAAAACGACTGATAGAGCAATAATTTACTAATTTTCAAAGTTGCTATATAAATGTAATTTCACAAGGAAAATGATATATGACCCAAACTCATATTGGTGATTACAAATTAATTTATAAAACTCAATGACAGCAAAAGACAGTTTCTGAAATGTATAGACACACGGACCAAAATTAAAATATTTTTACATGTAGAATCTTTTTAAACACTGAATAATGAACACATGGGTAGATATAAAAATAAATTTTAATGAAAGGTATTTTAAGAGCACACAGTTAATGCTAGAAAACATCTTTGGGTGGAAAGTGGGGATGGGAGGGAAGCTATTTCTACAAGTTTGCAATCATCCATAAGACCTTTCTACAATACATCACCAAATAAAGGATGTGGTGCCAACCAATCTCTGAATCTGCAGATGGAGAAACCGGGATGCAAGAGAAGTAAGACACTTGCACCGGGATGCAAGACACTTGCTCAGTGTCTAAAATGGTGGCTTAGATGAGAACTGAGGTCACTTGGTTCTTACCATTACGTCTTGCTGCCACGGGGCACTGTCCAAAATCGAAGCCTGAATTAGTCCAGTGGTACCACTTCCCTCCACAAAATAGAGAACTCTTACTACAAAATAACAACCCCCACCAGGCTAGCCTTGGTACCACTTCCACACTAACTGTGCTCTAGCAGGTTGTTACAAGCGTACCACTCAAGGATCAGGGACATCTAATTACTCACTCTTCCTCTGTCACCAAGTCCCTGCCATTCACCTTGGGACACCCAGATGATAAAAGATCTTAGGAGGAAATATCCCTAATGCCTGATCAAAATGTACTGTTATATGATTGTAAGACCATTATTAAAAGTTAAAAAGATTATTAATCTTCACAGCCTGTTCATACCCAATCCTCATGCATAGCTGCTGCATTACAAAATGTGCTTTCATGCTATCATATCCTTCAAGAATAATCTGTTCTGCTTTGCTGGTAGTCTGTACTTGCAGTCAATAAAACTGGGCAAAACAAAACAAAACTTTAAAATAAGTCTGACTTTATGACCTCTACCAGACATCCAAAAAGCTATGAATTTATTTCTCTCCCAATATCTTTGTCTTAGCTATTCCATGGAAGCTGGAAGGGATGAAGAATTGAAGCTTCACAACACTATTAGACTTATCCCATTGTACTTCTATGCTAAACAAGAAAGAAAGTCAGTGGATATGAAATTATCCTCTGTAAATTTTACTGGAAATTTATAAATGAGTTCATAAATGTTACTGAGCATTTATGTTAGCATCAAATCTTTCTATAAAGACAATTCACTTAGTAAAATATTATTTTGATGAATATTTGGGGTATCACATTTAATATAGTGACTCTGGATGAGAATGTTGGTCTAAAATGCTTTAGCATTTAAAGTAATAAGTAAAAGTCCTTCCTTCTTATAGCAAACTGAAAAATCAATTTCTGAGTGGATCATTATGACTAAATATGTTGAGAAATATGAAGGTGTAATTCCTCCTTACATTTTTTTGTGTTTCAGATACCATGTGGTTACACATAAAACATTTTAAAAACTTAATTTCTAATCACAGATTTATAGGAGTATCCTCAATATAATGAATAAAATTCAGTAACTTAGTAAAATAACTTTCCACCCAAACAGTAAAATAGTCAACAAAAACTGCTTCCCAAACTACGTTCACTTTCTCTAGAAAGGTGTCAGCGAGGGTTAAACAGACATCGAAGTAAAGAAGGAGGTTAATCTGCTGCGGCCGTTGCATCATACTGACAGGACTTAACATAAAGCAAGATGTTAGGTATTAAGAGAAGCTATGGGAGAATATAATTCCTAATGTCAACCCCATAAAGTGACAATAACCCCTAATAAATTGAGTTCATTTAACCTACTTCAGATATTTATTTATTAAATGTATATTTCAACATAATGATGACAAAAGAATTTCAGTACCTGGCGTCAGGCAAATCTTAAGTTAGCCTAGCTAATAATATCTTCTCAAATGCCAAGAGTTATGAAATAGTCAAAAGTCCAAAAGACATCAAGGAAATTGACTTTTAAATATGAAGAAAAACTAAATGACATTTAAGAAAAGCTACATTACACTGATACTTTTAGAAAAAGCATTCGTAAAACATTTTATTTTCTCTGTTGGTGTTCAGATCCCAGTAACTATGTTTAAATTCTCTTCAAAATGAATTAATATTCACAACCTACCCCCCACTGTCCTTTAATATAAAAATGGAAATAAATCAAATTCAGCAATAGTGAACATGTACCCTCAACTGCAGAAGCATGAGTAAGCATTTTAAAAAAAGGAAAAAAAAAACAGTACTTAGGATTTTTTTACAAGTCCTTTTAAATAAAAAGGATAGAATTGCCCTAGTTAAACTGAGAGAAGAATGTAGTCTGGGTCTACCTCGGGAACTCCTCAGAGAACCTCTACCCTATAGCTTGGCAAAAACAAAAGCAGGTCAACCCACACTGATAATCTGGCAGATCAAGGTCAGTTTGTAATTCTTTTTTGTTTATACATCTATCCAGAAATACCAGCGACCCTAAGTAGAACAATAATATGATTTGGCTTCATCTTTTCCCAAAGTCATCATCAAGAATATTTTGAAGGCTAGGGATATAAATCTTTAGTAAGCAGACAAAAACAAGACAAGGGGTTATGAGACCCAGAGAAACTGGGGAGATTCAAAGCTGTAAAACAAATGTTTTCAGTGCAAGCTTGAACTGACTACCTTAACTGAAAGCAATGATTCCATATTTTTTGTGAAGTATGTTATTATTTAGAATTGTTTGTGTTTCTTAGTATCCATTTGTGCTGTCTTTCTGTACATTACATCCAAATGAAAATTCACTGCAAATATTTATTCTGTTCTGTATACTGTATTGGCATTTTGGCAGTTATAACATAAATACTTAAGGCTTATTTGGATCCAATTAAAACAATGTGTTAAGATGAAATGGATTGGAGGAAAACTAATCAATCAGTGGAATGAAAACATTGAAAAAACACATAGATCAGACATTTGATTAGGCACTTGAAATAAAATGAAGACTAAGACCCTGTACTCTGGGAGCTTACAGTCCACTAGAAGAAACAGATAAATACCTAACAATCCAAATATTATAATAAAAATATATGAAGGGGTTATAAATATCATAGTATAGATAAAATAACAGTTCTCTCAACTAAAAAGACATAAATGATTAAAAAATTAATAAAGAGCAGGTGGCATTCTTTTTTCTACTAAAACAAATACATCAGATTCTGGTCCAAAATTCATATAATAAAAAGACTCTTAAGCCTCCCTGGCCACTGATGTATTTTTAAGATACCATTAATAATAATATGGCTTCAAAATAATACAATTGTGTAAAATAATAAATACTTTGTTAAAATTGTTATATATCACTTTACAAAATGCTTTTTATCACACTAGTCATATATAAAAGAAAACAACAGTTGTATTTACTAATTAAACTCAAATTTTTTGCTATAATGCACAAAGGGATACAAGTAAGTCATAAATAAAGTTAGTAAAGTATACTCTCAAACTCATGCAATGTAGGAAAATATCCTCCTTATAAATGGTGATATATTAAATTAACCAATTCTAGTAGCTATCCCTTCTCACACACACACACACACACACACACACACACACACACACAATCTCTATTTTAAAGATGACTCTCTTTCCCTCTGCATAGGGTGCTTGAGAATGAGTTCAATGTGTCTACATACTGTCACAGTTGTCCAAATTGCAATCAAATCAAAACCTGGAATATAATGTTTCAAATTTTGCAATGCACTGACATTTGGCAGCCCACAAAGATTGCAGGCAATTAATACAATCTAAAAATCTATAGCCTGAAATAATAACTAGCAAAACTTCAAGATCTTACCGTAGCAAAAATGTGTTAATGGGCTAGTTAGGGAATAGAGTATTGATTTGGGAACAATTTCTGATTCTTCCTTTCGTTTGGAAAAGTGAAAGGGACAATCCCTATTCAGGATAAGGGATACACATTTTCACTCATTCTTGTACTTCATGCCCAGTGCAAAGAACTGTTTAGAAATAACAGATACTGTATTATGTATCACAAGAGTGAATTTCATTCTGCCTTGGCAGAGTAACTAGTTAAGTGCACGATGTGAGTAACTGCTTGCTACAGTGGAGTCACAGATACATAATTGCCTTCAGAAACATTCTTCTCTGAATACCACCTACACATTAATACATGACAGTGAATTTACAGCCAGACCCCTGTTCTATCCCACATGATCCCTGAAAAGGCTTTGAAATGAGGACACGTGCATAATTAAGGCACACTGAATATCACAGTACATGTAACAAACTAGCGTATTATGAATCCTTAGGGGAACCTCATAGAACTAATACATTTTCTAAAGAAAGCTGCACATGAGTAAAGAGAGCCTAAAATGCTAATTAGATCTTCTCAGTGAAAGCTATAGAAAAGTTGATTCTTGAATGCTGAAGTTGGGCACAGAATGGAACATTTGTATACAGAAAGACTGAAGAGAGAGAGAAAAAAGAATTTGACATCAAAGCCCCTCAATAGATGATTTATACAATTCGTGAGAAAATAAATGAAGCAAAATAAAAATATAGCAGTTGGAGAATTCTGAAGGGGTTAAGTATGAGAAGTGATTTTCTGTCAGAAAGGGATTATGTAACAACAGAGGGAAATACTCAGCCTAGCATATGCTAATTTAGTAGGCTTTGCCAGGCATTTCTGCGTGTTTGGCTGGCTCTCTCATATTCTTTCCCTCCTCTTTTTGCCATTTTTATTATGAGGCTAAGGAGGTTGCACTCAGACAATATGCAATAAAAGTGATAACAAAAACAAGTAAAAACACATTGTTCATAATTTAACCTTGTTAAAATACTGGGGTTCTTGCCTTGGAGGATGAAAAGAAAAACACCCGATCTGTATATATTCGGTATATAGGTTTTAGCAGAACTCCCTTTCTTTATTGTCCATCCCCCCAGTTAATTTCTTTGAATGAGTCTTTCAGGTTGGTAGCAGAGTCAGGAGTAGGGGAGATATGTTCCTGGAGAGAGTGAAGGAAGCCAAGTTACTATTCAGACTTCAGCACATAAAATAGATAGCAGTAAAGAAATGGAAGCGTAGAGGGGCAGGGGATAAATGGTCATGGAAAAAATACAATAAAAAATAAGACATTTATCATACGTTTTCTTTTTTGCTTTTAAATACAAACATTCTAATCATTTCTCATTGCAACCTAAGTACTACTTCAGACTGAAAAGCAGAGGACATATAAGGTATGAGAATGAACAGAAGATATATGTCCCGGACATTTTCCCTGTGGCTGTATGGGACAAGGTGGTGTAAAACATGGATTTACTAAGAAAATAAAAACATATTTTATGCACTATAAATTTTAGTCCTTGATGTTTAAGTAAGGGTTATGAATGTCACATTTGTAAATGCACACAATTTTAGCAAAGAAGCTAAAAATATTTCTTTACGAAAACAAATCAATTGGCTTTATAAATTATACAAAATCGATTTGGCAGCTTTGCTCAGCAGTGGGCAGCACCTCCTCACCAGGAAAGGTGCTTTCTCACTGCATTCTCAAAGATGCCTTTAGATAAACAATGTACAGTTACTGTAAATAAACTACTGTCAAGTATATAAATTTACTAGGAAATAAATTTGACCTATAAAAGGACTTCTGTTTTCTTATGTGGAATATTTTTCTCTACTTGAACACACTTAGCTTTAAGATTTTATGTTCCTCAAAATAAAGGATGCTTATTTTTTTTTCTGAACAGTTCCCAATGACGTCAATACCTAGCCCCCAGGGAAATCATTCAACTATGACTAACCAGGGGCTTCCCTCTCAGCATTCAAATGGATGAAAGATGATTTAAATATTCAAATAAAAATTACTTGCTGACTCAGAAAGTGTTATCCCCAAAGTTGAATAATGACTGTCTCAATATTTACTTCAAAGTCTTCTAAAATAGGATGTGAATAATTAATGGCCGGCTCTCTCCCTGGCAGATGTCCTTACAACCTCAGCCCTATGTCTATTCAGGTAGCAGCAGGTTCTCATCACTCAGCCTCATGGGCACAATCGAAGATCCAGAATAAATGCTCATGTCTCATGTAAATTCAGAGGTTGTAAATCTAGCGTGTGTGTTTTTAAATGCAAAAGTCCATCATTGTTAGTTACAGCCTAAGACAATTTTAAAATATATTTGTTAACTTTCCTAAAAAAGGTAAAAGAAAATAATGAGTACAAAAAAATAAATTCTTGCCTTTTCCTTACAGTTCATCCCTGAGAGGCCCAAATTCTGATGACTAATAAAATTATAAAGATATCACTTAGTCCTAAAAATAACAGTACATTTTAAACTTGTATGTATGTGCATATAGAGATAAATGATTGAGGAATATTTTCTTTTTTAACAACTACATCTGGAATATTTGCTTTTTCAATAATTACCTCTCTGATTTTGACATTAATATTTCACTGATACCTAATTTAGCAGAATATTTACTTTCACAATTTTTAAATATGCTTCATACTTCTAAGATGAAAACAACTTCATACTTGTATAAAGAAGCCCACAGAACACATTAACAGGACCAACTGGGCTCATTTCTGGAATAACGATGTGTATGCATATCATGTTCAATTGCTTTTTTTTTTCTGTAGCAAATGGAATCAAAAGAAACAAAGTTACATTCATGTCTGCCGTCTGATAGGCTTACACAAGAGGCTGACCATAACAACTGGTCCACAACTCTTATTAAGGAACCTATTTGGTGCTTTTGCCTTGGTGATAAATAATATTGTTCACAGAGGAAACAGAGTACTATTGATTTGATATTGATACAGATTCCACTTTATGACCCTAAATAAACTATGTGAACATACACTGAATAGTTAATCTCTACTTTTTTTAAACTACTGTATTCTCATAATACAGGAAATGCTCCAATAAGAAAAAGAACAACGGAGTGACTCATTACTAACTAAAGGAAGGGAAGGACACCAGAATAGTTCCTAATCAACATTTATTAGGCCCCAAACATGGAAACAACTGCATAGAAGTCCTATTTTAGATTCGTTATTTATCTTCATTAAACTGACCCATGTTCTGGAGAGTTTTCACGAAAAAAAACTGTTCATTTCACCATTCATTTGATGAAAACATTGGTGATTTTATTAGGATTTATTTATTACATTAATCTCTGAATAAAATATGTGTTCTCTCATTAACTTTGTCATGAGCTCAATGATTAGAAATACTCTCTGGATTATCTCCAGTTACAAAAGCCCAAGGATAGTTCATGTCCACTACAAGCTAAGACAAGACGTCCCATTTCACTCATGCCACGTGACTGCTTTCCTGTGTGCGCAGGCTGCAGAGCACATTAGGCCTGAGATGCCATTTGCATCATCACACAGCAGGGGGCTTCAGCTGCCACAGCTCTAGATTAATCCTAACCCACCTCTCTACACAAGGAATTTGCAGAAGGTGCTTTTTTTGATACTACAAAAACTGCACTCCAGAAATGCTTGACATTTTCAAATAAAATGGTGGCAATGAACTCGTCCTTTTTAAGTATTTTAAGTCAGTACATTTAAATCATACCCTTCATTTTTTCACAGAATGATTTTGTAATCTAATCCAATGCAATATATGTGGGATTTTTAATAAAAGAAAAAAAAAGAGTCAGAAAACAATGTTAAGAACAACTGATCAGATTGCACTTCTGTAAAGATTTATATCAAGAGTTGTTGCTATGTTATTTTTCTATAGGAAAACTGTTCCTAAATTAATATAGACTACTAAGTGTTAAAATTAACTCTTAAGTGCATTGTTTAAACAGGTATGAGTGCTGACATATTATGAAAAGAAGAGACCATTTAACTCATCAGAATTAATTAGAACATACCTATTATTCAATCCAATGCTATCTATTATGCATCTACTAAATATAGAATAAGACTGAACAGATACATAAGTAAGGCTCAGGGCTTGCCCTCAAGAAGCTTAAGTTTAATAATCATTGGACGCTGGAGGGTAAACAAACCACCCTCTTCCAATTGCACAAAGGGCTTCTGACTTCAGCTTGTAAATTATGCTTTTTTGGTTTGTGATTCCCCTTCTCACTGCCTCCCCAACCTATGCAGCCAGCTTGTACACAATGGGCAATTGTACCAAGGAGGTTTAACAAAGTCCATTAAAAATGAGGATTCCTTCTCAATAAATCTCAACGCATGTCAGCATGATCAAATAAAACATCAATAAGACAGGTCTTTGTTACATTATTAATGTACCCAAAGTCATCGCTAATAAATAAATCTTGTCTCAATCATCTAATACCCCATAGACTGCCTATTTTAAAAAGAAAATTGATATAACTTGATATTGATCATAAGCCACTTTAAACTGCATGCTTAGGATGTCTTCCAATATTTTTGCACTTCCACTTGCTCTTTAAGCGATGGAAGTAATTTTTCTTTGTGAAAATGACATTATTTTAGTACTTAAATGTGGGGCAAACAGTTTTCAAGGACCCTATTTCTAGTGGGGAAGGCAAGAAGGGGCCATCTAAATTGATGCTTTCCTTTGACACATTAAGTTCCCGAGTACTAACAGTTGTACAAGTGGGGAGAAGACAATAAAGCAAGCTTCCATATATTAACGCAAAGTTAGTCCAGAAACTTCCCATATTTGCAGGGGGATTTTCTTAATTACGAAATATCTGGTGTTCGTTTAAGTCAGAGCTAACTGGCTTATGTAAAGACTCTACTTTTCAAAGTTTCAGCTGTTAATCAAAAAAAGGAAAAGTGAGTTATATCCTAGGAACTGTAGTCAGTATAAGAAATAAGCTTAACAAGCCTATGGTTATTACACATAGAGGTAAAAGAGTGGGAAAAACATAATTTTAAGAATTATTAAGTAACCAGTATTTTATGTAGTGTACATAAGTGCATTTTATATTATAATGAGTTTTCTTAAAATATAAGAGGAGGTTAATGACATATACTTGGGCAAGTAATATGCATGTCCAATTGACCTTTACTTTGAAGAGCTTCTTTCTGAATACAGCATATCATTTACCAGAATGTTCCATGGCAAAAAAGAAAGAGAGAAAGAAAGAAACTAATGCCCTAAAGCCCCAGTATTTGTGTTGTTGGATATGTTTTTCTGTGAGATAAATTCTAAAGAGAAAATAAAGTTCTCAACAAAATCAGGGTCTATGCATGTCTATTTTCTGGTTATATTTTGCCTTTCTCTCTTTTTTGCCCTTTCTAGACCCGTCCCTTGTTAAACAAGACAGTCTCCATCTTTGCAGTGTCTCCTCAGGCATGAAGAGGGATACAGCTTCAGCAAGGGCTAGTAATAGAACTGGATCTACTCTGTAGCCAAGAGGGGTCTTAGTTACAGGTGGCAAGCTTATGCATTCATTCTAAAGAAATTCATTTCTCTAAAGTGTCCCTTCCTCTTACTTCAGATTATTCCTCCGTCTGTGATAGAAGGAAAAAAAGAAAAAGAAAAAGGATGCCCCATATCTTAACAATGAATCAAATTTTGTCTAAGCAGTCTAATTCCAAGTTATGCTTTGGCCAAAAACATGTTTATTTTTTGACTAGTACATAAAGATCCATCGAGGACAAATTGGTAGGTGTTGTAGAATAAAACTAATTTTTTTTACTCAGTTTATCATTGACTCGATTCTCACCATTAGCTTATCACTTTATCACTCTACAAATTAACAAGCCAGAAGATGGATCGTCCTTCTGAGAAAACATTAAAAAATGGTGACATATATAAAAAAAATGAAAACCCACAGATGATGTGTCCAATGAACCTCTTGTATAAAATAAAGCATAGTGAAAGAAAGGGGATAATAATACAAAAGATAAATAAATTATTAATATTAACTTAAGTAACCGCACATGATTTTAGTACTGACAAAACTAATAATAAGAAGCTGTAGAGTGCCTATACTATTTGCCTAGTCATAACTACTAGCAGGCAGACCAGACTCTCCCTAGACACAAAGTCAGTTGCTCACTATGTCACCCATCACCCTTCCTCCCCTGTACACAGAAAAGAAAGACCTGTTAAGTATTTAATCTGTGTCCAGGAAATAAAGCTTTCATTTTACAACCTCACCAAGTGCTAATAAAATAATAGGGTGATGGGAGAAACATAAACCTGAACCCTGAAGCAATGTTTTCAGACAAGACTAAGACAAGGAAGGCATGAGCAATTGGAGCTGGAACTGACAGTATCAACAAAGTATGATGTGTCTGTGGAACAGTGATTGATAAATGTGAGGCAGCCATAAACACAAGACAATCCAGTGGTGCTTTGCGCCCCTTCCCCCTTTTATGTTTTTTTTCTTTCAATTCTCTCTCTCTCTTTTGGTGTATTAATATGGCCTGATCTAAGATGCTCACAAGTACACAGAGATCACTGGGATGGTGCTCTTTCCCTGGTTGCTGTATCAGAACACTTATTTATTTATTTGGACCTGATGCTAGTGCTGTTGCTGGCTGCAGTGGTGCATTTTCTCTGGCATACCTACACGCCTTCCTACACCACCCCCGTCTGCTGGGAAAGCAACACTGTCTTAATCATTGGTTCACACACTTAATAAAAGAGACCCATGCCCTTAATAAAAGAGAATGCAGCTGATGGAATCTTCCGGGTAGAGAAAGTAAATCCTCCTCCAGGCTGAGAGAGAGAGAGAGAGAGAGAGAGAGAGAGAGAGAGGCACCAGCAGACAGTTATTTTGCAGTGCACTGAATAGACAATTCACAGGGAAATGTTGAAGGCAGAGAGGAGGCGACCCCCAAGTGCAGTCCATTGCCCACATGTTCTATCATAAATAATCTTCTCGCACCAGCCCAGCAATGTGTCCAATGACGTGCTGGGGTCAGCACACACAGATTGGTAGGGAAAACACACCCAGCGGTGTCGAATTTTCATCACAATCACCAAATTAACTGATTTCCCCACATAACACTCCCCTACCCGGCGTGGCGGAGCGGGAGCGCGGGCGCGCGCGCGGGCACACACACACACACACACACACACACACACACACACAAGCTGAGAAATGCAAGTTACTGAGAGGTGAAGTAGGGTCTCTGGGAGGATGTTTCATCATGGATTAGAAACCCAAGTAATGTGTTAGGCAACTACCCGGGTTACTTGTGTGAGGGTGGGGGTGTGAGTGGTGGGAAATGGGACAAGGCAGCGTAAGCAGAAAGAATGAGCTGTCTGCCTTCTCTGGGATTCCGGCACATGACATATCTGAAATTTACATACAACATAAAATACACAAAATTACCACTAAATAGTCTAAAGGATATCTCTGCAAGGCCAGTTAATTAATTCAGGGAAATTCTGTCCAGTACCACTTCTTTCGTATTCATAAATATGCATAAATGAAATACGGTCCCGGACTATATCCCGGAGGAGGATAGGAGAGAGGATGCATCCCAAGAACTTGCTGAAAGATGGTTCATTGACCTCATTTAAATCCTCCAAAGGCCAATTGGGTTTTTGCATGCCTGTGTGTTTTACTTTCAGATTCCTTTCACTCAGGTACAAATAATTTGATCAACTTGTTTCCCGCAAATACACAAATGATGACAGAGGGGTTAGAGGTGGGCAAAGATTTCACAAGAAATCAAGTCACCTAGCTTTAAAAAATCCTATCGACCATCATTTCCCATCCATTCTCCATAATCTCACACTCAATCCACATCCCCATACTACTCTCTTCAAAGCAACAATCTTCCGCCTTGCAGCCCCTGCCCAGCCAGCTCTAGAATGCCGTCTCTGCCTCCACCGCCACCCCAAAGTGTGCTCTCCCCTTGCACTCGGACTCCAAACATTTCCATTTATTTAATAATCAGCATCGTCCTCCCATTCCAACACAGACCCTTCCTCCCTCCTCCAAAAAAGGGTCTGGGGAAAAGTGCACCCCAGTTCCCTAGCCACTCCACATCCAAACCCAGTGATTTGCATAATCACAGTGTTTTGTGCGGTTTCCCTCCACTGCGGTCACAGGGGCTCTTAAAATTCACGTGAACCGGTAATATTAATTACGGACCGAAGCGGCAGAGAGTGGATGGAGAGGTAGAAAACCTAAGCGAAAATCCCTAGCAGAAAGTAACTGCTAGGGTGCATATATTTCTCTGCTGAAAAAAAAAGAAAAAGAAACAAACAAACAAGCAAAAAACCCACATGGACTGAAAAATAAAAAGTCGATTTGTTGATAAAGTGGGCTTTGGGGTTTTTAATTTTCTCCTTCCTCTCGCCCTGCTTTTTTTTTTCTCTCTTTTTTTAATTTCTTGGTTAATTTATTCATTTTCTTTCTCTTTTCCTTTATTTGCCTCTTTTCTTTCGTTCTTATTTATTTATTTAAATCCTACACTCAGTCTCCTCTCTCTCCCTAGGTGAATGACAAGTCTCACAACACATTCCCCCTGGGGATGTTATTGCAATGCACACGGTGCTGCCGCTGCTGCTGTTCTCGCCGTCTCGGTAGCTCGCTCCCAGACTCTCACTCACTTTTTAAAGACACAGGATACGATGACGGTGGGTGAAGGGAAAAGAGAAAGGCGACTCGAAAAGGGGAGGTTAAAAAGACGACAAGAGACGGAGGGATGGTCGAGAGAGTGATGTGGGAAGTGGCTGATGGGGGGAGGGGGAGACCATTCAGAGAAGGTACAAATTGCTAGCCAAAAGGCGCGGGGGTGGGGGTGGCGGGGATGGAGTAAGACGTGTAGGAAGCTCAGGTGAATGAAGAGGCGAAAGGTGCCGCGTAAGGGGGCTGACTGCTGGGAGGGATGAGCTGAGCCAGTGCCAGAGAGGAGCTGGAGCAAACTGCCACTGCCCCTTGCTGCACCCGGGGGTAGGGAGAGGCGTCTGGAAACGTCAGGGGACTGGGGGGCTGGAAGGAGGAGAGTGGAAATATGAGGTGGAATGGGGATGGATGATGAGGAATGGGCGTGAAGTTGATGCTCCCCGCGGCGGGGAGGGGATTACCTTGTAGCAGGAGCCCGCAGACACTGTAGAAGCGGAGAACGGCGCTGCGCTTCCAAATCATGGTCCCTTCTCTAAATGGTTGGGGGGAGAAACCAGGAGGCACGGATCTGCTGGTGAGCGGGGCACCAGAGTGTAGGGCTCCGCCGGTGTCCTCCTCGCGGCGCCCGCCGGACCCACGGTCCTCGCTGCTGTGGTGTTTGAACCTGCGGACACGAACGGGGATCGGCGGCAGCAGAAGCGGCAGCGGCGAAGCACCCGCAGAATGGGTTTTCGGCGGACGAAATAGTTTCTTCTCCTCCCGGTGCTGCAGCCGCGACAGCCCGTCTGCCAGGCACCGGGTCGGGCTAGCCTTCCCCTCCGCGCACGCTGCAAGTCCCAGCGCCCGTTGGGGCTGCCCGAGCAGGTGATGCAGGGATGCTGGGGTGTCGGAAAAGGTGCAGACGAGGGCTCCAAGGAGTGGGTAGGTCACGGAAGGGAGGGGCAAAGGGAAAGGGGGAACATGCAAGCAGCAGCCGCCGCACGCGCTCGGGGTGTCTTGGGGTTCTGGGCAGGGAGGTGGCAGCAGTGGAAGCAGCTCTAGTGGCGGTGGTGGTAGTGGTGGCAGTGGTGGCGGCGGCGGTGGCTCCCGGATGCTCCGGCTGCGGCGGCGGAGGCGGCAGCGGCAGCGGCGGCGGCGGCGGCGACGGCGGCGGCGGCAGCTCTACAGCACCAGACACAAGGGCAAGCTCAGCGCGGCGGTGGCCCCGCCCCCACCCTGGCCAGACAGACACCGCCCCCTGACCAATGGAAATGCATCCGCCCACCAAGTCTGGCCAATGAGAGAAAGGGCTGGGTGGAGACAAGCGCCGGGAAAAACAAACAGGCTTCTCAAGGACCCTTCGGGCAGGAAGAACTGAAGCCCCCATTCACGCACCCACGGCGGGTCTCACCTCTCTCGAGATGTCTCACCCTAAGTAGCAAAGGAGACAGCCGCCGTCTTTAATCAGTGTCATGCACTTGGGAAGAGTTCAGCTAATCGTCACCGCGAGGGGGCGGGGTTAGTCTTGTCCCCAGCAGGTTCTGAAATTCGTGGTGCCTGGGACCGGTTCTGGGTGCGAAGTTCTTTTGTGCATTTGTACTCTTAGAGCAGATGGTGGCTGCACCTGCCCACTCACCAGCTGCGTTACCATTCTCTGACGCTCCCAGCAGAAAAAGGGAAAATTGCAGAGGGCGTGGGAGACGCTAAGTATAGGGTGCGGAACACCTATCTGCCTACAAGAAGTAGTGTGGCAGGGAAGGAAAAAGGGATGGGGGAAAATAGTTTTTGTTGTTGTTTTCTAGAATTTTGACTTCGCCTAAGCATAAGTATCCGTAAAGCCTAATTGGTGACAGTATCAGTCATTACTGGAATCAGGCGGACCCTGTTTAAGATGTCACACTGTTTCTTCTGGCTTCATGTCTGATGAATTTACTTGAACATAAAATCTGAAGACCCCTCAATTCAGAGTTGTAGGAATTACTTGAGAATGCAAACATGTTAGTACGGGGTCACCCGATGCCTAAGTGCTTTATAAATGGTGACTTTGGCTGTTTAGTGGGTCTTTTTTTTCCTAATTGAGGATAGTAGGAAATCTTAGGCAATCCCTGTAAATGTAATACCAATAGCCTTAAGAAAGAGAGAAAAAATCATAACTGTACTTTCTTCAGGGACTCAACCAAATAGACAGGAACTCAGGAAAACACAATCTAGATAAATCAGCATAACCTGAAAAGTGTCCTTTAGAAGAGAAGATACAAATGAGCAAGACATAAATTAATTAGAAGTTTGGTCTCCAAATTAGCTTAATTCCCAAGCTTTTTCCTATGACCAGTTTTTAATTAGACCAAATTACCAGATGATGGACTAGTTCAGTAGTGTTAAATCAGTCACACCATACATAAAGTCTGCTTTGTCTGAAAGACTACACAATAGAAACCTGCAAGCAAGAGACAGAAAGATGAGAGGCCAGATCAATATCCATGCCCTTCACTCTTTCCCATTTGTTGCTTACTTTGCCACAACCTTTTACAAATTCAACCCTTGCCTTTTAACTAGTGACCTATTCATTTCTCTGTCCACTTTTCTCCCCAGGTTCTCAAAATTAAGAAATAAAATGTCCATAAAAAACTGCAACTGGACTCTAGAAGAAAGAGGACGTTTGAATACTTTTGTTATTGTAGGAGATAGTTACCTACTGTGAATTTTAGCTGTTAGGAAAGTCGGTAAGTCCAAAGACAGTTATCATTAAACTATTGTGAGCATCAAAAGGTGAAATTCTAATCATTATTGACTCATACTTAGGCTCTGTGTCAGGAAGAATATAACAAATAAAAATGCCAAAGAAGTTAGAATTTCTTTATTAAAACAGGCTTCTTGGGTTCTAGTGCACATCCTAGTGGTAGTCCTTTGACCTTGAACATGTAATCAATTTACGTGTTCCAGAGTTTCCTCAACCATAATATGAGGAAGCTGCATTTGATGACTTTTAATATCTCACAAGGCTTAAAGAAATCATTATTCTAAGATTGTTATATTCAAGAAAATTCCCCAACTGAACATGAGTATTATAGCATTTGCGATCAATACCCAGAAACAAATCTTGTATTTGTTCTTGCTGATAACTGCCAGAGCAATTAGAATTTCTACAGTGAAATAGTCTATAGGTTTGCTGTGCAGTACGTGGTCTCAGACCAGCATCATCACCGTTACCTGGGAACTTGTTAGAACTGCAGGATCTCAGGCCCAACCCTGCAGCTACAGAAGAAGATCTTTCATTATAACAAGATTCTAAGGTGATTTATGTGTACACCCTGAGAAGCACTAGTTTTTAACACAACTTTACTGGACACTCAGCCTCAGGGAGGATTTCCATGGGTGTTCTACGAAATGGAGGAGACTAAGAAGCCCAGAGGATTTTTGTTAAATTACTCTTCAGGAGCCCCATGAGTCTCCTTGTTATCACAACAAAAAAGTAACTCCTTTTGTAAACTATAATCAATTAATTTAATTAGATATATTTTTTAAATGTTTGCAAGTTTCATTGTGATGAGAGTCAAACCCTTTTGTGTGATTAAAAGCTCTCTATAGCCTAATACCAGGGGACTGGAAGAGAGTTTGCACTCTCTCCAGTCTTGGGGGGAAGCACTCAAAATTCGAGCTCTAGCCATTTGAATGAATAATATCACCTTCAAAGACAAAGAATAGGCAACTCCTTATTTTCTGAATAGTCTATTCATAGATGCTATTAACCAATTAAATTTTAAAATATCAAATGCTCAATGGTTGTAAGAGATTTCAATGTTTTAAAGTGTGACCATAGTCAAAATGTTACGGAGTTGTCATTGGGTGGGTAAAATTATTTCTAAAATGTAAAATATTTCTTAGAATGCAATTAAACATCTTTAAACCTCTTCATTCTATAGTTTTAGGACAATTCTTCTCTACCTATCTTATTAGTATTTCTGTAAATCCACAATTAACTGACCCCTTATGACTCATCAATCGATGAATGTCATGAATTATCCGGAAATGGCATCTATCCATGCATCTTTACATGCAACCATCTAAAGTATTAAGCCTGTTCAGGAGATTATCTTTCCTTTCCTTACCTTCAAGCCTTGTAGTCATCTTCACTCCATGGCAAATATTTTTTTAACATTCAACTTCACGTTTTCAAATACATTTTAAGAAATTAATGCTTTAAATGCAAGTCGTTCAGTTAATATTAACTGTTTTAAAAGTTATGTTAAAATAGCACACACTTTCCCCTGCTTTGAATATAATGGTTCCCTTTGCTCGTACTGTCACAAAACAGGGTGACGCCTCCTCCTACTGCAGTAGTGTCACCGGCATGAGACAGTTCTTTTAAGGTGGGTTTTACAGAGGAGGCTACACAGAGTTTGTACTACGGCTGTTCTCACACCAGTTTGAGAGGATTGAGATCTATCAAGTTTGTGGTGTTTATGCCTTTTCATTCTACAAGCAGAAAAGTAATCTGTCAACAGTTTTAAGGTGATAGATGATAATGAACAAAATAAGGGGAATCCTTTCACAATGTATAAACACATCAAATCATCACAATGTATACTTTAAATACTTTTTCTTCCCCCCCTTCATTCCCCTCCACCCGCACACTCCCTCCCCCACCATTCTCCCCGCCTTAGTTTATAACCACGTGTCTCAAGTTCTTTAGATTCTATATTTCCCCTACTATTCTTGCCCTTACTTTTTCATTTAATTTGTCAATTATACTTCTCAGTAAAGATAAAAATAACAAAAATTATGGCCAAAAATTTCAAAATGATGGAAAATTATTCAGTATAATCACTTTTACTCCTATGGATAAATTTTCTGGGATTTCACATGGTTACTTAGAATATTTATATTTTTCCTTTGAAATGTTGAATTCAAGCAAAATATCTAAACATTTAAAATATACAGTCATTATAGATACCTAGGACTAAATATCTAAAAACCCACGCTAAATTGACTCTTATAGTAAATTGACTCTTGCAGTAAATTGACCTAGAAAAAGAAATTTCATGCCCTGGTGAAAATGTAGACCATTGTGGAATAAAATTAGCTTATTGAACACTGGAAGCATTGATTGTCATTTTATATGCTCAGTAGCATTTTTTAACATATGAAGTCAGCTGCCTATGTTGCTATTATGTTAAGAATCCTTGGGAAGAGTATTAGTACATATAGTATAATGCACAGCAAATAGTATTACTTATATATGTGATATATATAGAAATTGGCAAAAGTAGGTTTATGGTCATTCATATGAAAATAATGCAAATAAATCGTAAATGAATTAATAAATTAAACATATTTATGACTGTAAACCTGAGTCTGCCCAGCCCTGTATATGATAGTATATAACAATATTAATTACTTTGAAATGCATGTTAACTTAGCATTTTGCTACTGTTTATAAAACATTCAAAGTCCTCCATCAGAATTATGACATTATTTTTCTCCACTCCAAATTCCTTATTGCAAGAATTTAAAATTATATTAATGATAGTACACTCAAGTGCTGAAAAAGGAATTCAGAAATTTACAACCTGAAAATAAGCTATTTCTGCATTTTTACATAAAGGAACTAACTGGAAATAGTACCAGCACCTATATGTTCTCTCATTTGGAAAGATGCAATCACAATACATAGAATAAAACTGACCTTGCACTGGTATGTAGTAAAACTTGTCTCTCTACAGTGAGTGAGTCTAAATGAACTAAGATTTGTACCCATCGCACACTTATGAAATTCAGCAAGAGCAGTAATTCTTTTTTCCTTCATTTCCCCTGAAACAAGCAGACATTCAGTCTATGGGAGATCATTTGACCCTAGTGATTAAGGCAGCTAAGTTGTGAAGTTGTCGTTTTGCAAATGACTAAATGGAAATGGAAATATCCTAGAGATAAGTCTCAACTTTTGGACAATGATATTAAATATTGGATTTATTAAAAATTAAGACAAAACCCTCTCAGACAAAAGACTGCATTCATTCAAATCAATTTCATATCTGCCATATGGTTTTTCCATGTGAAGCCTTTCTACATGGAACACTCTCATTCAATATCATCCTATAAGTCAAATTCCTTACTCTAGGAACAAGTCTGCTCAAATGTGATGTTCATGGGGAGTCATTTACTGATGACCCTCTGACCCCCTATCTTTAACTTAATGTCATTTATAAGCCTGAACTTATTTAATTCACTTATTTACTTGTGTATTGGTGTACTCCCCAACCAGAATGCATGCTGCAAGAATGCAAGGACATTTGCTTTTCCACTGGGTTTTCAGCAATTAGAAAAGAGCTGTAAAATAATAATCACTCAATATATTTCTATGTATTTACTGAAGTAATGGATGGATTCATCCATAGCTGACTACCCTTTAGTTTAACTCTTATGAATGCAGATTGACTTATGTTTCCTCTTTGTGTCTTTTTTAAGGCATCATTTTCCTCAATAAGTAACTTTAAGTATTCTGAAGTGGAACCACCAAACTAAAACTTCAGCACTTATTTTAAGAGGCCCACTTAAATTTTTATTTTAAAAAGAAATAAATATAAATTGGTACAATGCAAATTATGTGGGAATAAATAGACACCTAAGTAAAAGTACTTCAGCGATTCCACTCCCCCATATATAATTACAGTTGACCATTGTTAGTTATTCCTGATTTTTTCAACAGCAAGTAGTTTGGAATTGATAGATAGGGATAATTATATTAACTTATGAAATGCGCAGAGTGGGACAAAAGTAAATTTACAATTGTGAGTATGTAAAACAGCTTACTTTGTTTTCTTATTTATTAATCATTATATTATTTTCCACATTAACAACTATAAAACTACCTTTGCCTCATCCTGTACATGACTGCTTTTAATCATCTTTGTATTCCTTTAAGATATTTTTTCAAGTCAGGAACACTTTATTTTTTTTCTTTAATCGTTTATTTTTATTGTATTTTCCATTACTGTATTGTATTGTATTTTTCCATTACCATTTATTTGGTTTATACCCTCTTCTACCTCCACCCACTCACCATGCTGTTGGTCCATACCCATGAGTCTTTTTTCTTTTTAGCTTGTTTTATTAGTACTTATATGCACTATTATTTCTGTTAGGCATATTCAGAGTTCTTCTATGGAATGAGCCCAGCCAGATTAACAATATATAAATGAAATGAGAACCCACGTTTTATTTTTGGTTTTGTTTTTGTTTTTTTGGTCTGGATTGGCCAAATAAAAGGAGTTGTTTGGTAAATCAACAGCTGAGATAAAGAATTGTGAAGAATTCTATGATGTTACTTTATTCCTGGTGAATTCCAGTTAAATTAAGAAATTGTACCTTTTAATTCTACGTCATGAGCAACCAGGTTTATCTGCATCTCTAGGGAACAACCAGTTTGTTCCTCAATAAGATAATAATAACAGTAATAAAGCACCTTTTAAAAAATACTTTATTTATTTATTTTTTAAGATTTCATTTATTTATTTATCTTTAGAGGGGCAGGAGAGAGGGAGAGAAACATCAATGTATGGTTGCCTTTCGTGCGTTCCCTGCTGGGAGTTGGCCTGCAGGGAACTGGCCTGCAACCCAGGCATGTGCCCTGACTGGGAATCGAACCTCGATCCTCTGGTTCACAGGCCTGTGCTCAATCCACTGAGCTACACCAGCCAGGGCTATTTATTTATTTTTCTAGAGGGGAAAGGGAGGGAGAAAGAGAGGGAGGGAAACATCAATGTGTGGTTGCCTTTCATGTGCCTCCTACTGGGGACCTGGCCTGCAACCCAGGCTGTGCCCTGACTGGGAATCAAACCAGAGACACTTTGGTTTGAAGGCAAGCACTAAATCTACTGAGCCACACCAACCAGCTAACAAAGCATCTTGAAACAGCAAATGAATAATTACTAAAAGGACAGAGAAGAACATGAGGGAATGAGTCTGGAAAGTAACATACAAGAAATATGATGGTTTTAAAAATATGACTTGTTTTTAGAGCTCTGCTGTCTAAAAGGTAGAAACTAACCCTGTGTGACTATTTAAATTTAATTCAATTCAAGTAAAATAAAATTTAAAACTATGAACTTTAATCATAATATCACATTTTAAGTACTTATAGTCACATATGACTAATGACTACTCTGTTGGACAACACAGATAGAAACATTTCCGTTTTCACAGAAAGTTCTTCTAGACAGTGCTGTTCTTGGTACTGACATTTGTATTTATTCTTTTTGTCAGGAGAAATAGAATAAATACAAGGATAGATGGATATATATATCGATACATATATATAGAGAGAGATATTAATTTATTAAAAATTGTTTCATGCAGTTACGGAACCTAACAAATCCCAAGATCTGCAATCAGAGGGCTAGAGACCTAGAAGAACTGAGGGTGAGGTTTCAGTCTGAATCCAAAGACCTATGAGCCAGGAGAGCTAATGATATAAATTCTAATCCAAGTCAGAGTGTGAAGGCAGGAGACGGACAATGGCCCAGTTTGCAGACTGCCAGGCAGAGAAAGAGAGAGAATACTTACAGAGGGCAATGTGCATTTCTCAGTCTGCTGATTAAAACGTTAATCTCATCTAGAAACAGCTCTCCAGACATCCCAGAAATGACATTTAACCAAACTTCTGGGCACCTTGTGTCTTAGGCAAGATGACATAAAATTAACCATCATACTTTCATATATAAATATCATGTTCACATTCACCACTACCATGATGTTTTTATAACTCTCTGTTTAAATTCCAGACATTAGGACTCTTATAAAATACAATTTTTACCTCTCAGATATACCAAGGTCCTGCCTAATGTATTTAGTTTATTTTGTGACAGATCTATCTGCCTCTTTCTCATAAAATTGATAATAAAAGTCTCCATGCTTGTGTTGGTGGTGGGAGGGGGTATGAAGGAAGAATCCACCTGACACTATGGCTCAATTATGACAATCAAGGATGAACAGGTATTAATCCAAACTCTTTGGCTGCAAGCGCCATAAATCCAAATCAAACTTGCTTAAGCAAGCAAATAAAAAAAAAAAAAACAACTATTGCCCTGGCTGGTGTCGCTCAGTGTATTGAGCACGGGCCTGTGAAGCAAAGAGTGGCTGGTTCGATTCCCAGTCCGGGCACATGCCTGAGTTGCAGGCCAGATCGCCAGTAACGGACATATGAAAGGCAACCACACATTGATGTTTCTCTCCCACTTTCTCCCTCCCTTTCCTTCTCTCTAAAAATAAATAAATAAACTATTACTATACTAAACTTAAAAGTCTATGGTTGGGGGATACTTCAGCCCACTTTGATATAGGTCTTAAGTGATATCATTAGGATTACATCTTGTTTCATCAACATCTGAACTCTTATTTTCTTCACATTAGTTAAAGCTTAAACCAGTTTTCCACATAGACAAGCCAAGAAGAGTCAATAAATTTCTAATCTTACCCCACAATTATATAGGAGAGTCCAGAGAAAGCAAAAGAGTTTTTTTTCTTCACAGCCTTATAGAGTCCTGGAATGACTTAGAAACAGCCTAGCTTTGATCACATGCCAATCACCCAGTATCTCACTCTGCCCAATTGGCCAATGACAACAAAGGTGTGGCTTTGTGACTAATTAAACTATCCCACCGAATGGGGAGAGGATAATGCCTAAAAGCAAGAAAATGCTAAACAGACAAAGTATAGCAGAAGTCCACTCAAGAATATAATGGCATTATAGAATGTGATACAAGAAACATTTACCTTAAGAAGAATCATTTGTCACCTATAATAATTAGGATGAAGTGTCAAATGGTAGTCTATAGCACTTTACATTCTACACCATAGGACCTTAATAAATATTTATAGAACAAATAAGCATATTACAGTAATAAAGTTCTAACTACTGGCAAATTTTAGAAGAGGATAATCCTCAGATTTTGCAGAGCCAAAAGATTATGTCTGCTTTTCTATTATAGCTCATAATACTGTGTATCTAAGTGTCATATCAGCTCTTGAAAATTAACAACAGATTAGTGCTGATTAATTTCCAGCCTTTGTCCCCTATAGTTTCCACATTTTTTTGAGAATTGCTAGAGTCACTGCTGTGCTTATTGCATGCATTCTTAGTTATTTTCCCCCATGTACAACCCTGCACTTGTTGCTAATAAATTTCATACTGTTTTTGATGGATGACTTTTCTAATTTGTCAAGGCCATTTTAAATTCTGGATTAAGCTTCTAAAATCAGAACAACTTTTCCTTACTGAGTATCACACTGGACGTGCTTTTAATTCCATTGTCTAAGTCTTTGCAACACACACACACACACAATTCATGTGAATTCCAGTCATGACCAGCACTACTATACCATTTGGTACTGCAGAAAGCATTTTATTATTTTTTTTAGGATTTGAGCAGCAATTTAGAGGTAGGTGAAATAGAGCTAGCTTGCAAGCTTTCAATTTTGTGTGGGATTGCTTGCAGGAAAAAATATTGGGTGCAGGAAGGCAGGCAGATATATACTATGTTTATGGAGTTATATATACAGGAATGTAGGATGACCAGGATTCTGAAACCTGGTATCAGAGAAGAGGAAATACAGACTTGGAGACTCAAAGAGAGTTGGGAGTTCTGTTCTTAACACAGAAATTTGAGAATGCAATGCTCAGAAAAAGATTCCATGGATAAGACAAAAACATAAGAATTTGATAATGAACTAAATACATTTTATCTATGGATTCCTAGTTTGCTTCTTGTTTAGAATAATTAAATAATTTAATAATTAATGAATTATGGATGTGTGTATGTATGTATTAGCATTTTGGTGATTCTGAGCCCTGACTCAGAGGGTGGAGGTATTAGGTAGCACTGCCAAGAATGTAGGAAACTGTTTGAGATTCAGGAAATTCTAGAGTCATGCCTCTATTTTTTTTGTGTGGTTACTTAAATTTGTTCTGTGTTTGAGCTAAATATATACAGATTATTTTAACCAAACACTTTCATAGAATTAAATCATTCATTATAGTACAAATGACACCAGACTAGATGCATGGTGTTTCTAAGATCACAGAGTTTTTAAAATAGAAGTAAAATAATAATACAAAGTGGTTTTTTTTGCAAAGCCAAATGTTAAAAATGGCATATTTCCACAGCATTTTGGTTCCTATCTCATTAAGTATTGTTTACTGGATGGTTTTGGCAAAAAATGGTAAATAGCTAAAATTAGCCATTTCCAAAAATCTCTTTCTTGTGAAATCCACCTGGAAATTGGAAGAGCACATGTGGATTATACAAATACATTTAGACAATTTCTTTTAAAAAAGTATTCAGTATAAAAACATCCCACTTACGATAATCAAGTTTATATGACTGACCATCTTAGTAGCTGGCACCATAAGTATGAACTCATCTAGAACTCTGTAAGTTGGTAATAAATTAGATAGTAGTTTTTCAGTAAAGGATTATGGGGGAGAAGGAAAGGATCTAATATTTATTGGCATATTTTTATGTGAGCTTTTATAGTACCACATATAATTCTTAACAACCCTATAAAAATATGCAGTATGATCACCATTTTATAAATGAAAAATCTGAACTCAGAACACTTAAATAACTTGGTCTATTTACAGAGGTAGTAAATGCCAGATCAGTTTGACTTTAAAACTTGGGCATCTTCAGTGCTTTTCAAAAACCCCTTATTAAACAGAAGTAAAGAGAAACATGAGATTATTACAATAAAATATGATTTATTCCATGTGTATGGATTCCACAAATGTGGAAGTCCCACTGGGAAAAAATTCAGCACCCCAACTGGTTCTACATCTCAAAAATTTAAAACAAAAACTTGAGTTCTCGTGGAGAATAGGAAAGAAATGAGAAAACGTAGAAGTTACTGAAAAGTCAAAAGGATATTTTGACTCAGCATACATTAAAATATCTGGTTATTCATTCTCTAAAGTGAACATCGGCATTATTTTTTCAAGATTTCTGAGTGGACTCTACAGACTCCCCAAGAAAAACTTTCCACAGGGTTTTCATGCAAAAGATTTCTGTACTTAAAACGTATTTACAGAAATGGCATTATCAAATATCATTTGAAAATGTCAGTGCCTTTCCTTAAGCATACAAGGTTTCTATATTTTTCATTTTCCCACTTGAGCTCCCATTATATCTATGGTGCATGCTATCCTTCTAACTTATAAACTAGGTTCCATGCCTTCAGTGCTGGCCTGCATTTCAAAAACCCTGGAGGGATTTTATTCTTACCACATATTCCAATTTGCATCATGTAAAAGGAAAAAAAACATTTTTTACACTATATCTTTGGAACTTCCAAAATAGCCCTTAATATCAATAAGAAAACTTATCCTTTAAATGATTACATAAACAATTTTCATGTAACATATTCAACCAAATATCCTAATTTGATAGTTCAAACCAATTCTTCATGAAATTGGTCACCTTCTTTTGTTTACCATGAGTAAAAACTGTACCAGAACAGTATAACTTAGTATCTAAAACCAGAATTATTTGTATCTATTTAAATATGAACTAATTTTTCCCATGTCTGCATAATTCTGATCACATCATCCCTACATTCAGAGATGCACTGAGTTAAATGAGAATGAATTTTGCTCACAGCTACCATGTGTTTTGGAAGAAACAGCCCACAGCTAAATTTGCCTTTTTTGCCAGCTTCATATATAAGAGGAATTGTAGAATTATAGATGATTTTTAGAAACTTACATTTAACAATGGCTTGTATTATAAAAGTTTGTGTTTTTAGAGGAAACAAATAAATCCTACTTTTTGTCACCAACTGGGTTCTGAAATATTGGATAAGACAAAGAATGAGGCATTAGAGGCCAAAATATTCACTTTTTAGCTGATAAATGATAGCTGGCGCATTTATGTCAACAGTCAAGGGAGTGTGCTAATGGAGCCCTGGAATTCTCATAGATTTATCCACATCGTCAAATGCACAGCAGTATCAGGAGCTAGTCTTCCCAAAGCAGGAAGGCAAGGGGAGGGGGTGAAGTCAGCCTCAGTCAGACGTGTGACACAAAACACAAAATCCTCAACAAAATGGAATGTCTTTGTGAGCACCTTACTTCCAAAAATTAAAAAAAAAAAAGCAGTGAGCTAATTATGTCAAAATCATTATTCCAAAAATTAGCCATCAGATAGTCATGGCATCTCCTGTGAGACAGAGAGTCTAAGACTTAAGCAGTCGTTGCTGCGCCCTCCCAGGAAGAATACCTTAGGAAAGAGAATAAAATCGCTAACATTGTTTCCTTAATATGCTACTGGTTTTGTTTGGTTTCATTGTTGTTCTTTTAACTAAATTGGCGTCATCTTTATTTTATAGCCAGAGTGCTGGTGATTTCCCTTTGGGAGAAGGTGGACAGGATTTTCAGACACTTCTCCTGACTTCATGATCCCAGGCTCCCAGTCACAACTACTATACTTTAAAAAAAAATCTTTATTGTATGTTTACCATTATCATTTAGTCTCCTTATCCCGCCTCCCCCCAGCAATCACCACACTGTTGTCCATGTTCCTGAGTCCTTTTTCCTTTTTGCTCCATGCCTCCATCCTCCACCTTCCCCCAAACCCAGCAGTCATCCTGCTCTCCACCCACGAGTCTGTCCCCATGTTCCTTGTTAGTTCAGTGTGTTCATTAGATTCCACATATGAGTGAAATCATATGGTACTTTGTCTTCCACTGCCTGGCTTATTTCACTTAGCATAATGTTCTCCAGGTCCATCCGTACTGTCACAAAAGATAAAATTTTCTTCTTTTTTATGGCTGAGTCGTATTCCATTGTGTAAATGTCCCATAGTTGTTTTATCCACTTGTCTACTGATAGGCACCTGTGGTTCTTCAATATCTTGGCAACTGTAAAAACACTAAAATGAACTTAGGGGTGCTTATGTTCTTTTGAATTAGTGTTTTGGTTGCTTTGAATACATTCCCAGAAGTGGGATCACTTTGGTTCAACTAAAAACACGGCAGCAGCATCTGAAGCTACTATAGACATTTCTGAAGCAGACCCCATGGGGTGCTAATAATAAAAATCAACATGGTAGTCATGGTCTTTCCTTGTTTTAATATGTCAAACTTTCAATAGCATTTCATTGTTGCTACATTTTCTGCAGTAGTGAAATAAGTGTCTGGTATTTTGTTTCTTATTTGGCTTTTTAAATTGTTTATCCGTTATCTCATTTTACTTTTCTATTCAGAAAGACTAAATTGAAAGAGGGAGGGAGTCTATTGAACACTACCTTCCTTGGTCTAGAACTCATAGTTTAAAGCCAGATCCCCCCCCCCCCCTTAGCACTGCTTGCACGTGTAGAACACAACTGATGTAAAGTTTCAAAGCAGCAAATATTGTTCTGCAACCAGTGACTATCTAAATGGCCTGTGAAGACACTCTTTTCCCTATAATTGTATATTTGCTTCAGCTATGCCTGCTTTCTAAAGCTTCTGTGATTTGCCAGCATCTGCCAAGACATCTGCTAAAGCCCTGGCTGCCAGCATATATACTCAAAGTGTAGTTCAAGATCAAGCTGCAGCAGACTGCATCCTAAAGTCTCCCATGTTTGGCCAAGACCACCCATGCTTTTGCTGAGGGCCATGGGGCTCATGCCATTGTTGCTAATCCTCCCTCCCAGCTGTCATCTGTTAAGGCAGTCTGTATGCTAAAGCCTCCAGCTCAGACCTCGTAAGTTAAAATCCAGTAGCACCACTCCCTGGAAATGCCCTCTAGCCCTCATATAAACCCCAATATGCACTAAGGTCAAAAGGCCCATAGCCACATGACTGAGCTCCATCAAATCCACTCCCTGTTTTTTTATATTTTTCCCCAATTTTTCAACTTTTGTTTTGTATCTCAATGCTGAACCTATTTGGGGGTCTTTGAGGGATGCAGTACATATCACCATTCTTTTTCAGCTTGATTCTAAACCATATTTTTTATTTTTTTAAATTGAATATATTGGGGTAACATTGACAATTCTAAACTATTCCACTTATTTTTATTTATTCTATTTCTTTTGTATTTATTCTACTTATTGTTTATTTATTCTATTTTAAACCACTTATTGAAAAATAGATCACTAGCAAAATATTGAAAGTAAAATAGCAACCTCAATACTAATAAGACATACCTTTGAGACAGGACAGGATGGAATTTTGGAAAATTCCATTGTAGAATAGGGAAGCTGAAACAGATAGATGGACACAATAGCTGAGCAATTTACAACCAGATACAAGAGGTCACCTCCCTATGGGGAACATCTAGATCTCATCTGTGTTTCAGCTTCAGGCCCAGAAAAGCAGCAAAACCAGGTGGTCAAGGCCAAGAGCAACTACAATGACTAATGAGGCACTATCCTGTCGCTGACCAATCAGAGAAGACCATGACCCTGAAAGGGCACACCTGGAGAACTGATTACTAGTCTACTGAACGTTCCCCTGAAACCTCCCCTAATATTTCTGCCTTCAAGAGAGAGGTAAAATTCCTCAAGAAAAAGAACCCATGGCAGGCTGTCCATCTAAGGAGCAACTCAGGCCATTCCCTTTCCCACTTTCTTCCTTCACTTCTTTGCCCACAGTCACATGTCTCCTAAACTCTAAGGCAATGACCAGCTGGCAGTGTGTCCCAGCCTAATCCCCTGAACCTCTTCCCAAAGCCCCCTTGTCTCTGACTTCCCAACGAGCAAAGGCAGCCCAGCCTAGGCTCTCCTGTTGCTATTCCTAGGATGAGTCCTTCCTTCTTTCACTGTCCCCAGATTTAGTAAATGCACCATCATTATCATCTGTACTTGTATGAAAGATTTCTGTATGAAATCTTTCATACAGAAAGTCAAGAACCTACACGCTAATGGCTGACGCACCCAGGACTAGGTTCTCTGTCCACGACAAACTGAAGGTGGTAACTTGATGAGGAATGTGTGGCTGTTCATACATGAGTATGTGAGTGTGTAGAGAGAAGGATAAGCTTCTCAGTATATTGAGAAGCTACTCAGTATATTGAGAAGGAGAACCCTGATGGCATCTCTATCTAAAATGAAAAAAAAAGTTTCAAGACAGTTAGTTATGTCCAACTTATTCTCTCTAAATCCCACTGGGGTGGAGGGAGTAAATGGATGTAAAATGCCAGAAGTGTTACAGAAGCTGAGATCTGCCAACAGCAAGGGAACATCTGTAACGAAGTAGAAGCATATGTCTTAAAAACAAATAACTTAAAAAATATTTTTCTGAAGTGTAAACATATCTCTTATGTAATGGTTAATAACCTCCCTTGTTGCCCCATTTTAACTATTTTAATTTTTTTTTAAAGTACCTGAAGCACAGTAGGGTAACTGAAAGCACCAGAGAAACGGTCACATACAACAATCTTATTTAAAGTAATGGATAAAACAATTATGGGACATTTACACAATGGAATACTATTTGGCTATATAAAAAGAAAATGTTACCCTCTGCACCAGTATGAATAGATATGGAGAACATTATGATAAGTGAGATAAGCCAGTCAGAGAAAGAGAAATATTATATAATTTCACTGAAATGTGAAATTTAATGAGCAACTGAACAAGGAAGATGGGGACAGACTCATAGATGGAGAGCAGGATGACAGTTAGTGGGGTAGGCGGGTGTGGGTGGATGGTGTGAGCAAAATGGATAGAGGACTCATGGACAACAGTGTAGTGATTGCTGGGGGGAGGGGGTCTGAAGGGACTTAATGGTAATGGAAAATATGCAATGAAAATTAAATTTAAAATAAAAATTAAAAAATAGAGTGGGAAAAAAGTAATGCATTATAAATTGTTTTGGATGCTGCAATATCCATTTTTCCTTACTATGGCTCTGACATTCCAGTGGGGTTGCCTCAGGCAACTAACTATTCATAACATTTGTGCCAGAGGGATGGTTCTCTCTCTCTTTTTTTTAAGATTTTATTTATTTATCTTTAGAGAGGAAAGGAAGAAGGAAAGGAGAGAAACATCAATGTGTGGTTGCCTCTAGTGCGCCCCCTGCTGGGAACTGGCCTGCAACCCAGGCATGTACCCTGACTGGGAATCGAACCGAGATCGTGTGGTTCGCAGGCCCGCGCTCATCCACTGAGCTACACCAGCCAGGGCCGGGATGGTTCTCTTATAAATGGGTGTGAGGTGGGATAGGGAGCAGTGCAGTGGATCAGGGGAGAAGAGTTGAGGCTTGAGTGATAATTCTGGGGGACCAATGAGTCAGTGGGATAGGAAATAAATTGAGCAAATAGGATATAAGAGTTTTTGTGTAGGAGAATAAATATAGTGGATTGTGGAGTGTCAGACATGTTGGTTTCTTTCATTTCCTGTTTTGTCTGTTTACTTATTTTATTTTTTCATTATATGTACATATACATATATATGTATATGCATATATTTATATATGCACGTTTAAAGAATATCCTTTCAGGACATCTTAAAATGGAACTTTACAATAGCCATTATAGAGATTCTATCAGAGGGCAACATCGCAAGAGTTTTAAGCATGTGAGTGGTATTTTCAGGTGTTTTGCAAATTAGATTAATACATAATATATTAAAAAATAGAAAAAACAGAAAACCAAACACTATCATTCCAAGCTTTCTAAATTTTCATCTAGCTATAACTTTTTATTGTGTCTCTTTAGTTAAAATGAATATTTAATGTATTTACCAAAGCATCTTTAATTACAAGCATTTCCCATAAATGCAAGCTCAAGTCCATTTTCATGCTTTTGTCATATGGACATCTCTGAAAAAGAAAAGTTGTGATCTCATGTTAAAGAGATTTTTATTATGTATGTGTGACTGACGTGTAACACCTTACATTTATAAGCACTATAAAGCTTGAAAAGTACATGTTGACTTTTGTTTTCAGTTTTGGAACTGAATCATTAAACATCGAGTACAAACTGTAAATGTCCACCAAATGCAGGACATAGAAAATTGTACCATTAATGACATAACTAGCTATATAGAGCACAGACAGCATGCTCGCCCCAAATTATGATAGTTCTGTTTTGTTTTATTTGAAGTATTCTAGCAACAAATAGGAATGCACTCACTTGTGTTTTGTGACTTAAAATCAATGTTTAGGTACAAATAAAATTAACTGTAATTATGTTTATGCTCATCTTGAAAGAATACATCAGAACTTGCACTACGCATTTTAAACACGCATGCTCAACTGCCTTCTCCCCTCCCACCCTGCACACACACCACACCCCAACTGGGAAAAGTCACAAAACTTTTAATTCATTTAATGAATTAAAATGATCATAATTTAAAAGTATGAACTGTTTTGCTGAAACTTGAGTTTATTCTACAATGTTTTCTCCTTAAAGTTCCCAACTTTGTGTTGACATTTATTTCCATATAGGTTCCATTAAGCTTTTACTTTTTGTTATAAACTCTGGATTAGGTGAAAATGGGTTTCTTTAAATTGTTAATCTTTAATAATCATTATTCTCATTTCATAGTTGTAGCATTTGACAGCAATGGCTTTCTAAAGAGTTTCCCAATTTGCAATTTATTTTATCAGAAATTTCTTCAACTTTTATTTTTCCAATTACTCTCTTTGAAATTAAAGAACTGTATAATTGTATCTTCATTCCCTTAAAATAGCATTTAAAACATTGTAAAAATTTTCAACCATCTTCTACATTCTCACTCAGCATTTTATTAAAGTTACCTAAGTTTAAATTATTATCCTTCCTCTTTCTTTTAGCTGTGATAAAAACCAACTTCGCTACAATTGATGCATATTCTTTTTTCCTTTGTTTTAGAGTTAACCATAGTTTCCCCCCGCAAAAAGTATATGTGTATCTTTAAATATAGTTATACTTTTATATATGCATATGTCAATATATATATATTTATGACATATAAACTGTATATAAATTTTATTTATGTGTGTATTTATTTATTCACTTACTTGCTTCCGTTCTATTACTGTATTGCCTGTATTGCCAGGAGACTGGCTTCTGCTTGGTTGGCAGTCTGTTTCTGTGGTAAAAAACAACTCTGTTTGCTACACTGATATATGTTATTTCTTTCTTTATATTTCTTAAATGTTGCATTTATCTACATCAGTGTGCAACAGTGACATCGATTGGTTGCCTTTCACATGCCCCTAACCGATGACAACCCTCGGGGAATGCACCCTGACTGGGAATCTAAACCTTGTGACCTTTCTGTTCGCAGATGACGCTCGACCCACTGAGCCACACCAGTCAGGGCTGTGGTCTTTTAAATTCTACTTTTTTTTGCTTTCGAGTTAACCATAATTGTATATATATATATACACACACACATGTATATAATACACACACACATGATATAGAGATACATAGGTATGTGTATATACCCATACATATATACATGTATATATATTGTGTGTGTTTCCTTTGTTTTTTCATTAACTTTGGAATATGCTCTTTAGTTGCTCTTTTCTTCCACCATTACTCCATATTAGTATTCTTCTATCGCAAAATTTCTTTGTTAACATCATATGCCTGATTTCTTGTTAAGCCTCTGGAGAACCTTGAAGATCTCATTAAACTGAAATAATAAATTGGTTGAGATAAATTATTAATAGATTCAAATTAAAATACTGTTTATTGATAGCTTTCTTTAGAGGCAATGTGTTTAGGAAATTCTGGGCTAGAGAAGAAAGACCAAACTCAGTAAAAGTAGCCTCCTCTGAAACATACTGTGTTTGTTAACTGGGTTAAATGTGACTAAGTCAGTGAATGAAAACTGGCAGTTAAAGTACCTCAGAGTCCAGCATTTTATGGGTACTATCTAAAAAGAAAGCAAAAAACCTCTTTTATATTTACTAATTATTCTTTTTTAAAAGGCTTGTTGATTTAGAAAGATTAGAGATCTTTTAAAATTTCTACCTGTAAGAGCATAATACACATAACATATGAATGTTTGCAACTTAATCATTTTAGTCCCAGTTATTAAAATTCTTGGTGGATCTACATTTTAAATATTTCCCTTTCTTTTGCTGAATTTATACAACTCAAATGTGTCTTTTCATCTTTTTTCAGTCTCTCTTCCTAATTAAGCTTTCAATCATATCCAGAATTTGTATTTCTAAGAAAGTTTTTATAAAAAATAAAGATACCATGCAGAAACATTTGCCCTGACATCAGATTATATTAAAAGTTGCAATCTGGACATGGTCAATTTAACTTCTTTTGATAAAATTCTACTCAGACCTTGTTTTGCTTTCTGGTCATTAGAACCCGTTTATTTTTTTCCTCTAAGATTCTCCTCCTAAATTACAAGAGTATTTACTTTTTTTGAAAGCATCACTCACCGAAGAGTCCATGTCCCACTCTATATTTGCCAACATGCCCTGTGCTGCAGTTTGGGACCACAGAAGACTTTAAACCTCTGTGTCACATTCAGAGAAGAGTTAAACATAGTTATGAATTTTATACACACCCCCATACACTTACCACCTTTGGGCACCCATGTTCCAGATTAGAAGCACAAAGGTTGATGATCTCTACATAAGCCTTTACCTGAACAGCTGTGTCAGGGGTTCCCAAGACCATCACCAGGTTCAGTAGTTTGCTAGAACACCCATAGGGCTCAGGAGTAATAAATCACACTAATAATTGTGATTTATTACAGAAAATGAATAAAAAGCAAACCTATGAAAGGAAAATAATGCAAGGGGAAATGTCTGAAAGAAGCTACATGTAAGCTTCCAAAAGTTCTCTTCTAGTGGAGTAGCACAGGACATATTTAATTTCTCCAGCAACAAGATTAGGAACCATATATGATGTATTACCTACCAGTGAAGTCACTTGAGCCTAAGATTCCAGGGTTTTTATTGGGGGTTCACACACACAGGTAGATAGTGCCTCCCTACATGACCAGTTATTAAAGCTTCTGAACTTAAAAGAAATGCAGAGTCATAATGAACTGTGATTACAGTTCATCATAAATTTACACACACTCTCTAGACAGATTGGTACAATATGGTGCAAGAACACAGTCATGCCAAACATTTTTCCTCATTTAGAATTTATATGCTTTTTAAAAATTGCATTGAGATATACCTCACCTACTAACAATTCAACCCTTTAAAGTGTACAATTCATGGTTTTGTTTTATTCAGAAATATGTGCAAATGTCACCAAAATTTTAGAACATTTTCATCACTTCAAAAAGAAATCTGGATTTGGCATTTTCACTTCTGCATGTAAGAAACTTGGATGTCAGCACTCTGTCCTAACCACTGGTAAAAAATGGCTGAGCTGACTGAAAAATCAGCCACTCTTCCCAGATCCATAAGAGAGGGGAAGACCTGGGGCAAACCACAGCCCCCACGATTGGACACACAGACCCAAATACAGGGAGTCATGCCTGATATGAAGCTGAGACTCAGAAGCAAACCCCCCCTGTGGTAAAAGAGTGCTGGGGTAAAAAGACTTGAACTGTGATTGACAAATTGCTGGAGGCTCAGTGTGGACAACTTTGAGTGTTAAAATCTCCAAGGGGACCCCTGGTTATAGTGGAGCTCCCACAATATTGTTAGATTTACTTTCTGGAGCTCCATTAGATTTACACAGTAAATACTAGAGAAAAATCCCCTGTGACTTCCATTAGGGAGAGGAGAAATAGAATCGTTCTAAAACATGGCCAGAGCACTCCGCTCTCCTTAACAAGGCCTATGCTCAGGGGAAACTAGTTAACCAAAGCTTAAGCTGCTGGGGTGTTGTCAGAGCCTAGCTTACCTGAAGAAGGGTAATAGCAAACTCCAGCTCACTCTAGGCATCCTGATCTACCTAATCAGGGAGAACAAAACTGAGAAACACTCGGTGAAGTTCACAGTCCAGAGACACAGGCTCACTAAAGGACTAAGCCCTAATCATAAGGCTATGAAATGCTTCTCCTTCCGCCTCCCCTCACCACCACATTATTAAAGGCCTATTCACAGCAGTTCTTTTACCTGCTACATCGTATTTGGTTATCAAAAAAATTGCAAGGCATACCAAAAGGCTAAAAAAAAAAACAATTTGAGGAGACAGTATAAACATCAGCAATTTAAGACAACTACAATTAGTGTGCTAGGTTTTCCAGTGGATGAAATAGATATCATAAAAGAACAGATGGGCAGTGTATAAAAAGTAAAAATATTAACAAAAAACAAATAGAAATTCTAGAGATTAAAAAAAAAGAAAGCACTTTACCAGAGATGAAAAGTGCCTTGATGGGCTTCTTATAGACTGAACACAGGTAAGGAAAGAATCTCTAAGCTTGAGGATATCTCAGTAAAAACCTCCAAAACTAAAAGCAAAGAGAACAAAGACTGAAAAATAAGAACAGAATAGCCGAGGACTGCGGGACTGCATAAGGTGTAACAGTATAATGCAAACTTCAGAAGTGTAATAGCATAACAATAGTTCAGAAGAAACAGAAAGGGGATTTACATTTCTTGATTTCAAAACAGATTGGAAAGTTACAAGATTCAAATAGTGTGGTATTGATGTAAGACTAGACATTGCAATAAAATTGAGGGTCCATAAATGAAACAATACGTATCCAACTCATTGTTGACAAGGATGCCAAGTCCATTCAATGGGACTTTCCAACAAATGATATAAAGACATTTAAAGAGCCACATGCATAAAAATGAAGTTAAACCTTCATACCACGTACAAAGTTTAACTCAAAGTAAATCAAACACCTAAATGCAGGAGCTAAAACTATAAACCTCTCAAAAGGAAACAAAAGGGTAAATATTTATAACCTATGCTTATATCTGACACCAAAAGCACAAGCAAAAAAAGAGAAGATAGTTGCGTTGGACTTTATAAAAATAAATATATTTTTTCTATGAAAGATATTTTTGAGAAAATACAAACCTAACCCAGAGAACAGGAGAAAATATTTACAAATCATGTATCTGGTGAAGGACTTTTATCTAAAAAGTGTCAAGGACATGGAGACATTGGAACTCTTGTACACTGCTGGCAGTGATGTAAATTGTACTTGGAGTGAAAAACAGCATGGAGTTTCCTCAAAAATTAAAAATCTATTATATAATCCAGCAATACCTCTTCTGTTTATATATCCCAAAGAATTGAAAATAGGATCTTGTACAGACACTTGCACACCCATGTTCACTGTAGCATTATTCATAACAGTGCAAAGAGAAAAACAACATAACTACCTGCGGATAGATGGGAGGATAAATAATTGCTCTGTACCTACACTGTAATATTATTCAGACTTAGAAACTAAAGAAGTCTTTCAATATGCAACAACACGGATGACCTTATGGTCAGTGAAATAAGCTAGTAACAGAAGGACAATACTGCATGATTCCACTTTTATGAGATATGTAAAATAGTCAAACTCAGAATAAAATGATGGTTGCCAGGGACTGGGGGCAGAATAAAATGGGGAGTTGATGTTTAATGGGTATAAAATTTCAATTACATGGGATGAAGCAGTTCCAGATAGCTGCTGTACAACATTGTGTCTATAGTTACTAATACTGCATTGTGTTCTTAAATATTTGTTAAAAGGGTAGACCTCCCGTTAGGAATTCTAACCACAAAAATTTTTTTGAAAAACCAAGCCACTAAATCTAATAAATGAGAATATAAATAAAAATAAATCCAATAAAACTAAAACAAGTTTCTGAGAATTTCATATTGCCAACGAAAGCTTATGTCTAGTCCAAGAAGCATGTGGCTATTTCAGATGGAAAAACATTTGATTCTTAATAATTCAAATCTCAGAAAAGGCCGACAAAACTCTGAAGCCCCCAAAGAGAGCATATTGCCCAATGTCTTCATCAGATGTACTAAGAGTAACAGAATATGAAGAACCTTCCACAGGGTGGAGCCAGGGACCAATGAAAATAGATTGAGAGGTAGGGCCTCTCAGAAAGCAGACTCAGTGCTTAATTCAGGGAAATCCTGGGTAGAGCTTCCTCAGTGGCGACCTAATTTCTTATCTGGTTGTATCTCTAGAGGTTATGTTACACAGCTGGCAAGATATTTACTCAAGATGGATATTCTTAATATAGATGCTCTAGCAATCAAAATTTAATGCCAGCCACTTATCCTACAATCAGAAGGCTCAATGCCAAGCACTTGCACTATACAGACTCTGACTCGTTGGGCTGTTTACTTTATATAATGTCTAACACTTTTGCTGGGGAGCAAATAGAATTCCGCAGGAAAGACCTGTTTCACTTGGACATAGTGAGAATTTCAGAATTTCTACAGACCAGTGCTTTATATATGTGTCAATTTTTGCCTTTCTGATGGAAGTTGCCTTATCTTTGATCTATGTCCATATGTTTTCCATAAGTGTTTGTGCAGAGATGGTGTTACTCCTTTCCACTGGTCTCTGAATTCAAAGGGACCATGTTTGTACATGTGAATGAAATTTATGGCCTCACCTGAGTTTCTGTGATATCTTGCATACTTCTTACTTGCTTACTTTAGATTCACTGTCTACCATTCTCCACTTTGCTGATGCTGTTAAGTTACCTGACAAACACTCTCCATAGAATGCTCCCTTTTCATGAAGAAAAAAAGAAATGTAAGTACATGTTCCGATTTGATTCAATTATATGAAGAATCATCAAAATAATAAAAATGTGGTTGTCACAAGATGACAAGTGAGAACTCTAAATGTATACCTTTTCAATTGCTTAAATTTTAAACCATTGAATTCAATAACCATTTATGTAACAAATGACCATTGAATTTTTTTTATAAATCAGAAAAATATCAAATTAAAAATGGACTTGTTTAGACTGTATACTCTCAACAAAATGGGTCAGTGGAACACTAAATAACCCATAAAGAAATCCAAGTTAAAGGAAGTACTGGTATTCAGCCTTTGACATTCAGCCTCTGTAGGTAAAGGATCAATTTGTTCTGTGATGATGGGGGAAATCAACTATTGAAAAACATACAGCCATTAGTATCTCATGCTATATGTTAAAACAAGATGTGATTTAAAGACTTAATTTAATTTTAACTAGAAACTATATTTGATATTTTGGTGTGAGAAAACCCATAAATAAAGAGACTGGCTTTTATAGAAAATAAAAGCATAAGAGCTCTGTGTGTCAAAACCCATACAATTTATAAACAAAAGACTAAGAATAAGTGTAAGAGAATATAATTTTTCAAGTGATAGTGACAGAAGAGTGTTAATATCCTTAAAACACACAGAGAGAAAATGACTGCTGTAAAACACATGAATAGAGAAAGAGGAAAAAACAATTACAATTAGAAACACCCAAAGAAAGAAATATAAATGTGTGATAATTTGATTTAAGGAGTACAGTGTTAAAATAACCAGATACCATTTACTTAACTATATCAGCTAAAAATAATTTTTGAAAAGTGTACAATTTACAGTTGTACAAGGAACGCATATGGTGAGGGAGACCCTCTCACCCACCGCTCGTAAGCCTATAAACAACTCAGATAAACAGGCAACTTAGCAACACATATTAAAAGCTAAAAGAATATGAGGAAATATAGATATTTCTCCAAATTTTTACTATTTTCAGCAACGGTTTGTTGCACAGAAGGTTAACTATTTTCTACAGTCTTTTAGGTGAAATATTACTCATTATAGTGTTATTTTTAACCTTGTTTATAAACAGTAACTATAGTTTTTTCAAATTTTATGGCTACTTGCATTATTTTTTTGTGAAATACTTACATTGATTTCACAACTGCCTGTGTTCTCACTTGATGGAAAAATGATTAGGAAAAAGTGAAGTTTTTAACTAGATGTTTTCTTTTCCTTTTGTTTTGGAAACAACAAGTAGTATAGGTCTATCCATATGGTTCTCCAAGACAGTCTTTCATTCAGTAATGATGAACAAGCACCTACCATATTATCAGGTGCTAGGAATAAGGCAGTGAAGTACAAAAAGAAAATAACCAAGCAAACAAAAACTCTGCCTTTATAGAGCACCTTATATACTAGTACGTTTTAAACCACCAAAAGATTACAGATTGTGTAATTGGCTATGTTAAAATAATTAAAATAAAAATATACTTCCACACTTTCTTACCACTCACTCTTTTGGTAATAATTACATATAACTAATTGCTTTCCATGCTCCTTCCCCAAATCAGTAACTCTTTTTCTTTATGAAAATGATAAAGTTCTTACTAAATAATTAATTCTAGAGAGACTATATTAAGTAAGTTAAAATATGTTTAATTCCTAAAACTCATAATTGATATATATCCTTCAGTACTCATTTGTGTTATATCTCTAGTTCAGCATCAAATACCTCACTTGCTTGGGGATACATTTAATATTTACAGCAATGAAAACCTTCACTATAGGAAGCATGACCCAAATACCCAGGAATTTATGAGGTGGAACCCCCAAACACAGGACTTATTAAAAATCATATATGTATGTATGTATTATTGTTGTTCATGTACAGTTGTCTTCATTTTCCCTCCACCACTTCCCCCTGCTCCCACCTGCACCTCCCACCCTCAATCCTTCCCCCCCTTGGCTTTGTCCACAGGTCCTTTATAGATGTCCCTTGATGACCCTTACCCTTCTTTCTGCCGTTATTCCCCCCGCTTCACCCCTCTGGTTACTGTCAGTTTGTTCTTTATTTTAATGCCTCTACCTACATCTTGCTTGCTTTTTTGTTTTGTTGATTAGGTTCCACTTATAGGTGAGATCATATGGTGAGATCATATGGTATTTTTCTTTCATAACCTGACTTACTTCATTTAGCATAATGCTCTCCAGTTCCATCCATGCTGTCACAAGGGTAGGTTTCTTTCTGCTGCATAGTATTCCATTGAAAAAATGCACTGCAGTTTTCAATACATTCATTTACAGATGGGTACCTAGGTCACTTCCAGCACTTGACTATGGTAAACTGTGCTGCTATAAACATTGGGGTGCACAGGTTCTTTTGAATTGACGTTTCAGGGTTCTTAGAGTATAATCCCAGCAGTGGTATTGCTGGGTCAAGAGGCAGTTCCATTTTTAGTTTTTCCAGGAAATTCCATACTGTTTTCCACAGCAGCTGCACCAGTCTGCGTTCCCACCAACGATTTACTAGGGTTCCCTTTTCTCCACAACCTTGTCAGCACTTATTGTTTGTTAATGATGGCCATTCTGACCGGTGGGAAGTGATATCTCATTGTGGTTTTAATTTGCATCTCCCTGATAGCTAGTGATGCTGAGCATCCTTTCATGTGTCTCTGCACCCTCTGTATGTCCTCCTTGGAGACGTGTCTGTTCAGGTCCTTTGTCCATTTTTTAATTGGGTTGCTTGTCTTCCTGGAGTGAAGTGGTGTGAATTCTTTATATATTTTGGAGATCAAACCCTTGTCCAAGATATAGGCAAATGTATTTTTCCCAAGGGTTGGTTCCCTTTTCATTTCGCTGATGTCTTCTTTAGCTGTGCAGCAGCTTTTTATTTTTATGAAGTCTCATTTGTTTATTCTTTTCTTCATGTTCCTTACTCTAGAGGGCATATCAGTTGTTACACACTGAAACTTCATTCCCTTTCAAAGTACTCTCCATGTGATGAAATGTACTTTGAGGAGTTTTTTCTCACTGCTCAAAACAGTTTTTGGACTGTTGATTTTGATACTTTTTAGTGCTTCTTGCCATTTTTTTGTTTCACCCCTTTCACGTCAGCAGAATTTTCCTTTTTTTTTTTTTCATCTGGGGAAACAAAAAGAAAAGTTGCTCAGAGCAAGATCGAGTGAATAGGGAGAGTGATGCATGGGGATCATGTCAGTTTTGGTCAAAAGCTGCTGAACACTTAGCATGTTGCGGACAGGTAGGCTGGTAAATGACTCATCATGAAATGGGCAAACATGTTGAAAGAGTCTTCAAAAAAATTCACTGAAGCCAAATGCAGCCTCTCAAAACATCAGTTGGTACACTGGATACAGATGGGTTCCCAGAACATCTCCTAGAAAGGGAGGTCTGTACTACAATAAGTCTGAACTACAGAAGACCGTTCCAATTTTGGGGGGTTGCCTCATAAGTCTTAGAAAACAATTGCAATGTTGAATTTTTCCTACTATTCATCTAAGCCCAAGTATACCAAATTATATTTATGGAAGTATTCTCTCCTCCTCCTCACCTTCTTCTTCTTCATTTTTTTATTGACTCTGATGTGATATACTATGTCAGATTTTGTATACGAGGTCTATCTAAAAGGTATTCAGTCATGTAATCTGAAAAAAATAGACACATTTATTTAAAAAGATACAAGAAACATTGTACACAGGACAATGACACCTCAGTCCCCTTCAAACTGGACACCTTGGGACCTCACACAGTTCTCCCAGTCACCATCAGATACCCCAGAATATTTTCTTGAATCTCATTGACAGTCTGAAATCTCTTCCCTTTCAAAGGTGATTTTAGTTTTGGGAAAAGCCAGAAGTTGCAGGGTGCTAAGTCAGGGCTGTGGTGGAGATGAGTCACCTGAGTGACTGATGTTGTGCCAAAAATCTCTGCATAAGTGATAATGTCTGATCCAGCACATTGTTGTGATAAAGCTGCCCATCATCAGTTGCCCATAGCTGCAGCCTTCTGAATCATTGGCATAGTTTCCATGGAGAAATGTTCAAGCTAATGCAAAATTTGAAGCAGATGTGTTGCTCTACTTGCACACTCATTTCGAATGTGACAGCCACACAGTACAGATGAGCAACTCAGGGACCTTTGCAGCCCCCACTGACTAGTACAGTGAAGTCGTCATTGTTCACGCATGAGCCTTCCAGTCCACTCCCTCGGCTGCCGGGTTTCACTGATACTGCACAATCCATTCTTGAGATATTAACATGGCTGGATTTTTTCTCGACAGACCTCGTACATTCGTGATTGCGGGTATGTACATAGGGTTTACTTTATGTAGTACTTTTCTTCGCTTTTAGGATGGATATTCTGATATTTTAGAAAGCTTTTTAAGTGTTTATCTTCATAATAAGAGTTTTGTATAAAACACTTAGACCCCTGTTTTTTAGTTACGCATTGTGAGAAAATGAAAAATAATTTTGCACACTCTTCCTCCCTCATTCCCTCTCTATTCTCCACCAATTTTAATCAATAATATTGCCTTCTTTGTGTTTATCTTTGTATGAAATTCGTACAGTTCTGTCACTGAATTAGTCACTTTACAAATTGCTGTTTGACTGCAAACTCCTGCAATAAGGCAATAAAGAGGCATACATCGATAATGTTTATATCCTAACCTATTATTCTTATTCCTGCCTCCGTTTTTAACAATTTGATTTTTAGTTGAATATATTAAATTCTCACTACTAGTCTTTTGCCAGGGTTATTATATCACACCTTAGTTGATGGTAGCTTTTCCTCAAGAAGGGTTCATGGAAAAAATACATGCTGCTATTTTATATTCAATGTGGCTTTTCCTACAGCCTTTACACTCGGAAGACAACTTTGATGTGAGATCCTCGTGTCACATTTTCTTCCCTTGTGTGTTTTTTGAAAGTGTTGATCTACTGTTTTCTGGCAATAAATATTGCAGCCAAAATAATTAACTGGACTTTCCATTTTAATCTGTCTGATTTCCTTTCCCTTAAGTGACATAATGCCTTTCACCTACAAGCTAAAGAAATTATTTCCTTATAAATACAGTAACTATACATGGATGTGTTTCAGTGCATTTGTGTTCCATTACTCTGATTTTCTCCTTCAAAAATGCAACAAACCATGCTTTATCTTTGGTTCCTGGCATCTTTATCATTAGCGATTCACTAACTATTTTAATTTTGTTTTCTTTTATTATTTTTTCTTATTCATTCCTCTGTTCACTCTACTGTTCTGTTTCCATTCTTCCTATATTATTCTCCTATTTGCTGGACATTTTTCCCTGAGTTCTCACTGCTTTTCACAAAAGTTGTGATTGAATCCTTAACATGTTTCTGTTAATGTTGAAACATTAGATGAAACTTTTTATCTGCCTATAGGTCTCAGTTTCCTTCTATGTGTTATTTTTCTATAGGAAAGTTTTGCTATTCCTCCTTCTTTAACACATTTTCATACAGTAATGTTATATGACTTTTGACTATTATTCATTGTTACAAATATTTTTGTCTGGATTTTCTGAGAAGAAATTAGCAGAAGATAGCAATGACCATATGTAATTCTTAAGTACTGCTTATAAATGTCTTTTTTTTAATTTCTCTGTAGACACTTGGTTTTTTACTTAGTGATATTGATTATTGATATTAAGGGCCTTTGTACATATACTAGCAACTATTTTGTCATATGCATAGTTACATTTAAATGAGGATATAAGCCCACTTCAGGTATATATTGCTTTATATACCTTTACAAATCCTCATTCACTGAAATTATAATCTTTTATTATTGATAGTTCTGTCAGAATACAAAAACTTCCTTCAAAATAGAAAGCAGTACGGAGTTAAGCTCAGCCAATTAAGTGCTTATGAATCTGTTGAAAGGACTGAGGAGGAATGGTCGAGAAAAGCCTCCGGTAGATCTCTTGATTGTCTCCAGCTTCTGAGAAATTATGAAGGTGCTATTTCTAACCCAGCACAAAGGTACAGGAAATCACTGCTGATGTCCAGTGTAGATCTGGCTGCAGCACCAAAGAGAATGATGTTTAGAGGCAACGGTCAGCAGACGCACATGAAAATCTCATATCCAGTATAACACACTTTGCCTGCTGCTGTAGATCTGGCTGCAGCACCAAAGAGAATGGCGTTTAGCGGCAATGGTCAGCAGACACACATGAAAATCTCACATCCAGTGTAAGACACTTTGCCTGCTGCTGCAAGAGGAAGAATAGAACTGTGCTTCACTTCTGCCTTCTCGATCTAATGAGGAGTCACTCCTGTTATTATAATCTAAATAAAAGCCCTGCCACAAAACATACCAGGTTATTTATTTTCCTGACATCATCTTCTAAGCTGTAGGAGAGAACACAGTAGGTAGTGAGAATGGTTCTGAGTATCAACAACAAATTTGGCCTCAATTCTTCTATTCAATGTTAGAATATGTAACTTTCTACTCATTTGTCTCCCAAAGAACAATGACAAGATCATGTGACCGCATGACAAGAAGTGACTAACAATGATGTGTTTGGTCTTTCTCAGGATTCCCCTCAAGCACTATATATAGTATTAGATGGTTTTTCTTTTCCAGGTCAGTCATAGACCCCCTTCTATATCCTGTACACTAAAGACTGAATAATAAGTCACTAGCAGCAACACCTTTACATAAAGTTATATGGAAAAGAGAAAGACTGTAAAAAGGCAATAGAAAATATGCAAAACAATTAAGAAAGTATGGATATTTCTTTAGTCCTTGTATTACAACTGGTATAAAGTTAATACTTAAAACTTTTTAGTTTCACTTTTCATGCTAAGTTTCATTTGTTCTCAGTCAGCAACTTTTATTCCTAAAGTGCCTGATCTTACCTTTGTTCAATTACTGTAGTCTTGTCTTATTGCTTACTATTAGCTGTGAGAATATTAAAAAGCAGCTTAGAATTCTGGTCAAGATGGAGGTGTAGGTAAACATGGCTCACTTCCTCACACAACAACAAAAATTACAACTAAACTACAAAACAAATATCACCCAGAATTGTCAGAAAATTGAAATGTATAGAAGTCCATCAACCAAGGAATTAAAGAAGTCACATTTAATTACAGTTGCCTTGTAATACAGGTGTTGAAGGACAAATACCATATGATCTCACCTTTAACAAGAAGCTAAACAACAAGACAAACAAGCAAGCAAAATATAACCAAAGACACTGAAATAGAGAACAGGCTGACAGTGACCAGAGAGAGGGAAGAGGGGAGGGGATTTCAGGGGAAATAGGGGAGGGATTTAGAGGAACATATATAAAGGATACACGGACAACAACTGAGAAGGGTGGAAATGGGAGGGAGTGGGGAGCACGGGGGTGGGATGGGATGGGAGTAATAGACAGAACACTATACTTGAAAAATAATTAAATAAAAAAAATTGGGGAAAAAAAGAAGTCACATTTATCCAGATGGATAGGACGGGCAGAGAAGCAGAAAGGGCAGTCCCACACCCATGAGTGGTAGATAAAAATCAGGTTGGATACCTTTGGGGTAAGGAATCCCAGCCCCACAACAGACCATCCAGCCCAGGAATCCAGAAGATATGTCCTTATAACTTCTGGCTGTAAAAACCAGTGAGGGTTGCGGTTGTGGAAGAAACTGAAGGATTCTCAGGAGTCTCCCATTATAGGGCCTGCAATGGTCTTAGGACTTATGCAGAGTCACTCCCTCTGGACTTCAACATCAGGGCAGCAGTGGGAAGGGCACCAGTGACATACGGGGATATGGCAATAGTGTATGGCAATAGGGGGAGTGATGGGGGACAGCTTTCTCATGGATAAAAGTTCAGAAGACATGCAGGGGCACAGTCCCTTTTTTGAGCCCCTCCCCACACACACACAGAGCCACAGAGCCATGACAGCATCTTAGAAACTCTATCAACCTGGTTCACACGGATTGTCCTACCCAGGCAATTACCTAAGGCTCGACCCTGTTCAACTTACCAGTGTGCTTTTCTATAATAGGCCACACTACTAAGACAGGGAGTCAAAGCAGTTCTACTCATACATGCAAACAAACCCAGGGAGGTTGCCAAAAAAGGAGACAAAGAAATATAACGCAAATGAAAGAACAGAACGAATCTCCAGAACAAGAACTAAACAAAGTGGTATTTAAGCAATCTACTAGACACAGAGTTCAAAACACTAGTTTGAACTAGTGATAGGGGAATAGACAGCGGATGCTCAAGAAACTCATGGGATACTTCAACAACATAAAACATACCTAGGTGGAAATGAAGGCTACATTAAGTAATATTAAAAAATTACAGGGAACTATGAGTGGCGTGGATGAAGCCAATATCAGATCAGTGACTTGGAACACAAGGAGGAAAAAACATTCATCAGAACAGCAAGAAGAAAAGAGAATCCAAAAAAAGCAAGGATAGGCTAAATAGCCTCTGGGGCAACTTCAAATGTACCAACATTTTAATCATGGGGTGCTGGAAGGAGAAGAGAAACAGCAAGAAATTGGAAATCTCTTTGAAATAATTATGAAAGAAACTTCCCTAATTTGGGGAAGGGAATAGATATACAAGCCCAGGGAAGCAGAGTACCAGACAAGATGGATGCAAAGAGGACCGCATCAAAACACATCATAATTAAAATGCCCAAGGTTAAAGATAAAGAGATCATCTGAAAAGCAGCCAGAGAAAAGTAGATAGTGACCTACCAACTATGGGTTTGTAGAGTTCCCATAAATCTATCTGCTGGTTTCTCATGAAAAACTTTACAGGCAAGAAGGGACTGCTAGAAGTATTCAAAGTGAATAAAAGCAAGGGTCTACAACCTAGATCAGTCTATCCAACAAAGCTATCATTTAGAATAGAAGGGCAGATAAAGTGTTCTTAGACAAGGTAAAGCTAAAGGAGTTCATCATCACCAAGCCTTTATTATATAAAATGTTAAAGGGACTTATTTAAGAAAAATAAAAAGATCAAAACTATGAACATTAAAATGGCAATAAATTCACACCTATCAACAATTGACTCTAAAAACAATCAAAAGCAAGCAAGCAGAAAAGAAACAGAAACAAAGATATGGAAATCATTTGCAGGGTTATCATTTAGGAGGGGAAAGGTAGAGAATGGGGGAAAGGATACAGGGATTCACAAGTACATATTGGTAGGTACAGAATAGACAGGGGAATGTTAAGAACAGTATAGGAAATGGAGTAGCCAAAGAACTAATATATATGACCCATGGACATGAATTAAGGGATGGGCAACGTTGTCAGAGGGAATGAAGGGTATTGGGTAGGGCAGATGAAGGGGAAAATTGGGACAACTGTAATTGCATAATCAATAAAACATATTTCAAAAAGTACCTTAGAGAATCCACAGGTCATCAAACATAAACCTTTCTGCCTCTCACTGTGTACAAAAATTCTGATGTTCCTTTAATAATTAGAATTATAGCTTCAGAAAATCAGTCTTTATCTGTCAGTTCTGTTCCATTTGGAACTCACAAGAGTAAGATAATTTTCTCAATTTCCAGTTCATGGAAATCATCATTGTTTCTTTGTAAGAGTATTTGGCCACCAAAGCAGTAAGTTGCAGGGAGGGGAAACAATTTTTTGAGGGTGTTTTTAGGTTTATAATAAAAGGAGTCACTCTTTCTTACACTTAATGTTGTTTAATCTATTTTCTGACTGAGAGTAAAACAGCACCACTTATGGTCATCAGAACATAACTTACTTTTTTAGAACATTTTTTCAATCTCACCAAGAACATCCATGATCAATTTGATCATATTATCAGAGATCATTAAAGTGAAAAATATTATTATTACTGTACATATCTGCTGCCCATTTCAGTGACCACTTGGCTGTTAAACCACTACCTATTAAAGGTTATAGTTTAGCTTTTCTTAATCTGAAATAATGGCATGCCCACAAATATCAAGGAGGCTATTCTCCCTCTGATATCCCCACCTGAAAAAGACATCCAATACAGAACTCTTCAGGACCACCGGTGCTTCCCTTATGAATACATTCCCAACGTTTTGGTGACATGAATGTACAAATGTCCTCTGAAGACATCCCAGAAGACATCACAAAATGTAAATTCCTTATAACATCCCAAATTTTTTAGATTTGAGATTTCTTTATAGACATTATATGAAGAAAGTTACAGCAGTTCTAATTCATCTAACATAGGACACACTTTAGGTTAGGTTTTGATCAGTCAAAACTGATCAATGATCAGTCCACTAACACATTTAATCCAGAATCTGTACTAAGTGTGCCCATATTATAAATTTAGCCAACTTTAAATTAATTCTCTTTCCTGACTGGTTTTGGACCTTACAAAATAATTTTCATGCATATTGTCTCATATTTTGGCTGATAACAAGAATCAAAATATTGTTCTATCTTTGTTGCAAATGCCATCTCCTACATCATTCAGACTTCACTCTCATTCCCTGTAGAAACCCTTAAAACTGATTCTTTTTTTAAATATATATTTTATTGATTATACCATTATAGTTGTTGTTCTATTCGCTCCCTTCATTCTCCTCCACCCTGCACACCCCCTCCCCCACCATTCCCCCCTTTAGTTTATGACCACCTGTCTCAAGTTCTTTAGATTCTATATTTCCCCTACTATTCTTGCCCTCCCCCTATCTATTTTTTACCTACCACCTATGCTACTTATTTTCTGTACCTTCTCCCCCCTTCTCCTCCTCCCACTCCCCTGTTGCTAACCCTCCATGTGTTCTTCATTTCTATGGTTCCACTCCTGATCTAGTTGTCCTCTTGGTTTGCTTTTGTTTTAGGTGTGGTTGTTAATGACTGTGAGTTTGCTGTCCTCTCACTGTTCATATTTTTTAATCTTCTTTTTCTTAGACACGTCCCTTTAACATTTCATATAATAAGGGCTTGGTGATGATGAACTCCTTGAATTTGATCTTATCTGAGAAGCACTTTATCTTTCCTTCCATTCTAAATGAAAACTTTGCTGGATAAAGCAATCTTGGCTGTAGGTCTTTGGATTTCATGACTTGGAATACTTCTTTCCAGCCCCTTCTTGCCTGGAAGGTCTCTTTTGAGAAATCCGCTGACAGTCTGATGGGTACTCCTTTGTAGGTGACTGTCCCCTTATCCCTTGCTGCTTCTAGGATTCTCTCCTTCATTTTGGTCTTGGCTAATGTAATTATGATGTGCCTTGGTGTGTTCCTCCTTGGGTCCAACTTCTTTGGGACTCTCTGAGCTTCCAGGATTTCCTGGAAGTCTATTTCCTTTGCCAGACTGGGGAAATTCTCCTTTATTATTTGTTCAAATAAGTTTTCCACTAGTGGCTGTTTCTTTTCCCCTTCTGGTATCCCTATAATTCAGATGTTGGAACATTTAAAGATGTCCTGGAGGTTCCTAAGCCTCTCCTCATTTTTTTGAATTCTTGAAGGGACTGCCATTGATTCCCTTTGACCCCACCCCCACATACAGGGTCACAACCCAGCGACTGAGTTGCCTCGCCCTGGTGAACACCTAGGGCTCGGCTCCTCATACATAACAGGCACAAACAGTCCAAAATACGGCTCAAGAAGAACTCAGAGCCCCAGAGCCGATAACTGTAAGTGACCAGAAAATAGTGAACTTCTCAGATGCACAGTTCAAAACACTGGTGATCAGGATGCTCACAGAACTGGTTGATTATAGTCACAAATTAGAGGAACATATGAAGGCTAAACTAATTAAAATGAAGGGAAATGCACAGGAAACCAATAGTGATGGAAAGGAAACTGGGACTCAAATCAATGGAGTGGACTAGAAGGAAGAACGAAACATCCAACCTTAAATCTGATTCTAATGACAGTTCTGGAAGTAATAATAAGTGATAAAGTGGACATTTTGAAAGATAGTGATTATTTCAGGTGAAGACAGTGTAGAATCTTCACCTGTAGAAGTTAAACAAAGGTAGTCTCTTTAAATAGGAAAAACCAGAACTGGAAACATAAGTTCAGTGCAATTTTCACATCCAGCATATCCAGATTCATCCCAATCCTCCCAAATGGCTCCCAGTATAATCTCCAGTATATTATTATTTCCAAATCAAGAAAAGGCCTTGAGAGGATGCAGATTCAACTTACTTGTAATTATGTCTTACAGAATCAAACTTGGGATCTGGTTTTAGAAGCATTGGCTCTTTTGTTATGAAATATAATATGATTTTGGAGAAAGTATAGAAACATCTTTCTTAACTCCGTTGACCTGAGTATTTGAGGGACTTAGCCCATCATTTTACTAGTGTTGTTAATTCTCCAGTTAGTATATACTTAGTCATAATTTCTAGATATAGCATAGCAGGAATGTGGTGACTTAACTCACTGGTTTCCACAGAAACATTATTCCAGACTGCGGCCAGCTGACATAACTTTTGCTTTGATACCCAGGGACTGTCCGTACTCTGTATTTCATGAGAGAGAGATACTGTTATTCCACAAAGATCCCACAAGTTTATAAAGTATAAAAATATTAAACACAGAAATACAGAAAATACAGAAAACTATATGTATGTTCATAAAATTACGTACTCCTTTATTCTTTATCTCAAGGGATACCAGTTCCTATAAATGCTTTTGATATTTTGAACCTAATACAATAAATTTAATGTATTTATCTTCTGAGGATCACAGAAATAATAAATTAGAACTATATAATTTGATAGATGAAGCAATTTTTTTCATTTTTTTTACTAGAATGAGTACTTTATATTTTTTACTTATCTCATGTTAAATTTATTTTCAGTAGCTACACTGTTCAGCATGACTTAGGTTGCTATGGCGGAAAACTACCATAAACCAGACCGACCCAGCAGTGTGATTTTAGGCGTAGTGACCCCGCCAAACTATGGCAGCATGTTGGTTTGGATCTGAAGATATTTTAGGGGACTGCAGTCCTCCGGAATGACTCCAAAATCCCTACAGGGTTTCCAGGTGACTTCATCAAATCTTAGGATAAGACAAAACTGAGTGAATACTTCCTGTAGTACATCCACTCAAATTATCTCTAAATTTATTAAATTCATTACATAGTGTTATTATTATATTTTTATATTAGAGTGACTTGAAATAAGTGTGAGTTACTTGATTTTGCTGTCATGTAAGCAACTGTTTCTGAAATGAGCACAGCAATTACCTATGTGTAAGGTTGCTCAAACTGTCTAAAGACAAGTGATATTGTGATACACTGTCAGACACAGTTTTGCTATTTTTATTTGCTTTTGTTTACCCAAAATAGAAACAGAAAACTTTTATCCAGAATCACAATCAAATAATTATAATTTCCCCATGTTTTGAATCTTTATAGTATTTTATGCTAATTTAAAACTCCAATTCCTATAGAGTTTTGTGATAATATTTTGAACTTTATTTTACCATGAGTGAAAGATTATGCCTTATTTACAATCATATATTCTGTAATATTTTATACACAATGCTCTGTATATAATAGGTCCACAAGAAAATTCCCACCAATTAATGTAAATGGACAGACCACATTATCTTTTCCCTTTAAAAAAAGGATCGTGCATTCTTCACCATTCATTAATAACTGTAAAAAAATCACACCTCTTTATATCTGTGTATAAGAGGTGCATATAAACCAATCTTTTTAGCAGTCCATCTTAAGTATTCAGTTCCCATCACCCACAATTAACATTGCAAAGGGTCCCTACAACATAAAAAAATCTCATTACGTAACACCAGAATCACAAGCTCCTTGCAGTTACTGCAGATGGCACCAGGGAAAGAAGCTTATCTTAGTCTCTGAAAGCAATACCTATATCATCTTTCTGCCAAAACTTACTGGCCTTTCTGTCCTGTCACGGGGAGTTTTGATTTATGTCGCTCACTCTGAGGATTCAGAGAACTCGTCGATTCCTCTGTCCTCTCTGGTACACATCCAACAGTTTCTCTGCCACTGTCATTTCCTTCTCACCCGACATTCTGAAATGTCCCAAAGCAAACCATGGTGATCACACACAGATCCACATGTACATGCACGCACAAGCTCAGACACACATGTACAATACTAATTGAGACGTATTCATGTTAAGAAAAAAGAAGTAAAAATAAAAACCTAACACAGTGTAAAAAAAGGGAGTCAATGATCAGATTATGCTTTATAAGCGTTCTAACTCATTGAATCCCCTATACTTCCCAAGTTTTCTTGAATTGTGTTCAAATTTTAGAACATGAAAATTGACAATATATTTATATTTTAAATAAGGATGAGCAACATCTTGTGACTTTGAAAGATATTTTAACGATATATTCTAAAATAATTTATTATGATTGGCTGCACAAATGTGCATGTGCACACATGTACACATAATAAATAGGTCAATTTATGCTTCCCTGTGCTTTTTGGTACACAGGAAACCATATGGTTTCAACAGAGAAAATTTTATAAAAATTAGCATTCTAAAAATATACAAGTGTGTAATTACCCAAAGGATTAGACAGGCATTTAAAATCAAGTGACTGCTACTCTCAGTAATGTTTCGTTGTGAAGTGGTGTTTTGTAGTGGTTGAACAATGGGCTCTGACAAAATATCACTGTTTCTGAATTCTGGCTATACCAAATAAAAATTGTGGGGACTGGGACTAATTATCACCTCTTAAACTCAATTTTCTTATTTTTAAATTAAGGGTAACAATCTTTCATGAGATTGTTATAAAGATTAGACATTAGTGTCTGCAATTGGTAAAGTCTGAATAAATGTAAGTTGTTACTATCATAACAAGTTTGCACAGTTGAAAAACAGAGAAAATAAAAATAAATGTAAAACAGTGGGTATGTTAAATTATTTCTTTCAACAATACACTATCTATTTTTATAATTTCTTTATCAGGATATACAAAAATGAGAAAAAATACTAGAAGAAAGCATTACTGGGTAGATTATAATGTGATGGTTTGAATTTCTTAGCAGAGGGGGAGATATAGTTCCAGTACACAGATACGTGGCTTGGTTTGTGATGTGATTTGTTGTGGTCAATGAAATCTAACTCATAATCTAGTCAGGAAACAAAGCACACCAGTTATTTTAACAGATAATTCAATATAAATTAATCTCAATAACTAGCTATTAGAGGCACATAACTGCAGTACCATATCTACCATATTTAATGCTAGAAGAGAAAAAGGAAAGATGTTGAGATAGTTAAAGGAGTTTGAAGGAAAGACCTCCAGACTGTGGAGCCCAGACTCCTGAGAAGGTTGGTTTTGGTGCCTTGGGGCCTCTCATGTAAGACTCTGTGGAGCTTGGATACAAACCTTGAGGATGGAGCACCAATCATCTGATAATGAGGGTTTAGATATTCAAAAGAAGGACCTTGCTGGAAGTGAGAGAAAATTCTGATCACCTGGTGTTGATGTCTCCCAGCAGGCACAGAGAGACTGGTTTGGTGAGTTTCAAAAAAAAAAAACTTCAATATGCAATCAACTGTTATTGCTACAGTAATGAAATATTGCTGGGTTTCTACACATAGGGAAAGAAATCCTGTCTTATTCCTGAGAAAGCATAAGGATCATGGCCCAGGACCTAAGGACCCCAGATGGCCAGAAACAATGTGGAATCGTAAAAATGTCACCAATTCCCCACTCCCTACTCATAAACACAGAGGTAGCTGATTTTATTGCCTTTCTAACTGCCCATTTAACCACTTACTGACATGCACAGTTAATCAAGGTGTGACCACTGCACAGCCTTCCTATCATGATGGTAATGAGCAGTCTGCCATCTTGCCCCCACAGGGCAGGCATGGACACAAGTACTGTGCAACACAGCTGGCAATGGAAGTCACTCAACCCTGGAATGGAACATTCTGCAAGCCAGCCTTTTTTATAAAAGGCCTGTCTTTATCCAAAAGCCTACCTTTTCTTGTAAGCCCACTCTGTCCCTAGCTCATAAAAGCAGCTAAACAGAGCCAGCCCGCAAGCCAGTTTGGAAGACCACTCTTTCCTTTGTGCTGCCTGCCTTCTGCTCCAGAAAAAACATAAACATGCAGATTTGTGGAGAAGAGAAAAGGTTTTTATTAACAGGGCACCAAATTTGAGGGGTCTGGAAGCATCCCTGCTCCAAGCCAACCTCTTCTGCAAAGCACAGAAATTCCCTTGTTCCAAGAAAGACTGAAATCTAAACCCATGCCCACTTCCCCATCATCTGTTACTGGTCCTTTTCTGAGCTCAGAAGCTACACAGACAGAAGCCTGTCCTCAGGCTCTCCCCTCCTCTCTCTGGGATATGCACTCTTGGGTTCTAGCATCACCATTGTCTTGCACAGCTCTTCCTCTCTCTCTCTCTCTCTCTCTCTCTCTCTCTCTCTCTCTCTCTCTCCCCCTCACCCCATTGACCAGAGCATGCTTCCAGGTTATGGTAGCCAGTCGTTTGTGAAGGCCCTGGTGCACAACTTTGCTGCAGCTCCCAAGGCTGGCATGCATTCCTGCCCATACCTCTGTATGCTGCTCTCAGAGCAAGAGAATGGAAAGGGGCTCTGGACCCATGCACCATGAGAATAGGCCAACCCTAAGCCCATGCCTTATGGAGCAGAGCAGCAGTGTCTCAGCTTGGGACTCTGCCTGCATGATCTGGCTCTCCACTGTGCAAGGCAAAAGCCCCAAGTGGGAACAGCATCTGCAGGTCATAGGAGCATTCCTGTGCCCCACACCAATCAGGGGCAGGAAGCAAGGAAGAAGAGTGAGTGCTTCTGAGCACTTTTCTGTTGTAAATCTTTCCCCCAAATCCCACGCAGTGTGGGAGCATTCAGCTGCCAGTTCTAGCCAATGTCCATCATGTGCATCTGTCTGCTTGGCTCCTTGGTGGAGCAGGGTGTCACCTTATCACACAGCTTTTGGTGACCAACTTAGTCGATGCAGTTGCATTGCTTTGTTTACAGTTGCCTGAGCAGCAGCCTCCCTATGGTCCTCCCATTTCATCCCAGGGAAGCAGGCTTTTTGATCAACTGCTGATTTAATCCATTTACTTGGTGTTTCTCTCCCTGCTCCCTCTTTGCTCCCTGTTCCCTCCCTTCTGACAGGGGGCTGCAGCCTCTAGAAGATTGTGCCAGATTGGGGTTCCCTGAGATTGGAGTCTCACCTCCGCAGAAATTTGGCCAGACCCATCCTGTTACATATCTAGACACTTCTCTGAGGTTTCCTTTCAATTTCTATTTTGGGGAACCCAAGCACCCTAACACAGGAAACATTCCTTGTCCCAATTTCTAGGCAGCCTGCAGTGTCCTCTATAGTTGGATCTGCACATGTGCAGAAAAGCCCCACCTAGATTCACCTTTGGATGATCCCCGGAAATAAGAGCAAGACTCTGATGTCAAGCATTTGTTTGTCACTGAGTTTTAAAGGTTTTTTTTATTTCTTTGTTTTTTTACACAGTACCAGTTGACTTATGGAGGTGGATAGGTAGGTAGGTCGGCAGGTAGGTGGATGAGTGGATGACAGGTGGTAGAGCAGGCATTTCATTTGTCTTGGTTACTATCTCTATCTTCTACTAGAATAATGCTTGATAGTGTTTATCAAAATCATCACCAATGAAATAAATATATTTATTATAAGTATTTTTATCCAGTATATTTTATTTCATTTTGCATAATTGACATTTTCCTATGTTATCAAAAATTCTTCCAAAATTTCATTCCCCAAAATGCAAATGTCATAGGAATTGCTTGAGAGCTCTTGGTGTGACATTTAGCTGGTTTAGAGTCTATCCTACACCACTGTGTAGTTTCCCAATACAAAGCCAGGTGGCCCTTACAGCACAGGGCTTAGCTGTGCCACCTCCTTTGGATCAAGAGCAGACCCCATTCACCTCAGCCTCACTGCGGCCTATCATCACTGATTTCTTTTTACGCTTGTAGCAAGGAAGTTGAGCCCCAGCAGTTTAAAGCATATGCATTTTAGGCTTGAATCAAATTTGAAACTTGATTTTCCCATTTCTAAAACAAAAATTCCTGTTTATCAAAGAATAGAAAACAACAAAAATGAAAATATGTTCATAGGATTCTCCTAACCTGAAAATTTTCACTCAGGTTATTTTTTAGAATTTAAAGAAACAGAGGATCAATGTGATGTCTTTTGATGCACGGAATTTTTACCTGGGTCAATCTATGAATAAATAGCATTGAAGATCACACACAGTTCATGTTCCAGGACTGCATGTAAGTTTGTACAGCTAGCAACAGAAGTTACCATCATCCTCTGCTTAATCCCTTGGGGATCCTTTTAAACAATATCTCTGCTTTTGACATTGTTGGAAAGAACCTTATCTTAAGTAATACAATAATTAGCTACGCTTTTCCTCTTCAACACAAAGATTTCCTCACCCCCACTAGGAAAATAATTGTTGTGTTAAACTGTGATAGGGTGAGGCACATAGTTATTAATTTATAGTAGCGCAGTTTTCACTCTTCTGTTTCTATCATCATTGATTATGGCATGAAGGCCTAGGATCATTATTTGCCAGAGACTAGAAAAGAAGAATGCTCAATTTTCAATTTAGAAGTGGGAAAGTTGAGGCTTTAGAAGTTAGTTGGAGAAAATTTGGGTGTTAATACATTCCAGTAAAAATTTGCATTTGCATTCACCACAAATATAAACATGAAAAGAACTGTGGGTGGAGAAGTAGAAAATTAGAGACCATGAAGGCATTCTAAGATACAGGATGGCAAATATGATACGAGATCTACTTCCTCTTCCTATTAAGAACTGAATTGGCAACAGAAAGACAACTGAAGGAAATTTAAGTATCCCATGACTGAAGAAATTTGGGGACAATTAGATAAGGAGACACTGACATGTTATCTCCAGACTGAAGTTTGACTGTTGCAGCCTTACAAATTATGCCAAAAATAAATATTAAAGTTTTAATGTAGATGATACTTAGAAATGAAGAATATACAGAAGCTTTTTTTGCATCTGAATCTACTTTTATATTTTTTGCACCCCATTAATCCTGGCACAGATATCTAAATATTTTCAAATAAATTATTATCAATTTAATTATTTATGTTAGCTAAATTCAATATTCAAAAATCATTTCTAGCCCAGATTGCAAACACAATCTAATCTTTCTTTGCTTTAACTGTTACTTTAAGTCTCTTGTGTATGCAAACGTTAGAGCAAGATAACTGCTGGTAGAAGGCACTTAGAATCAAGTGGAGCTCTTGACCTCACTCACCATGAATTTTATGAAAAGTATCTACAAGTTTCTGAAGCCCAGAACGACACACTCATAGGTAACTTCAATGGAGAGGCAAAGCGTTTAGTCATGGTAATAAAAGTAAAACTCTATTTCCATTTACCATTCATTCTATATATGAGCATAGGCAAAATAGTGCCATCATAACCATCACTAGGAATTGCCTGTGTGGAGAGAACGGATGAGGAGGACATCAGCACTGAAGCCAGCAGGAACGCAAACTTGAGCTCTGCTCTCTGATTTGTCACATTCCACTGAAACCACATAATGCCAACTGACTGTTCCCCAACCCCTAGTTACTTTAAATATTTGGATTTATGAGAGTTCTGAAGCTGTGGCTGAAGAAAAAATAGTAGGTATGTTTCCCAACTTGAGTAAAACTGTGCTGAGTATTTAATTTCCTCAGATAAATTTTTGAATTAGTCAAATTTACTTGATGGCAGCTAGATTTAGTTACCTAGGAAATACGGGACTCTAAGAAACAAAAATGTCTACTTGCAAAGTAAAAGTCTTTTTTTCTTTACATTCTTGATCTTAAGTTAACACCAACTGTATTTATTCTTGGAGATGTATTTTGCATTTGACTTCCTTTGGTAGACCTATCATAATCCATGCTTCATTAAATCTGACAGTCCAAAGTAGGGTGCATTTTAAACAATATTAACAGCCCACTATTCTTAGCAACCCCTAGAGTTTTCTAGGTCCAGACTATTTCTCCCATGATTTATGCTTCAGTAATTTGAGGTCTAGACCAGATATTTTTCTACTTCTTAAAATAATTTGTATAGTAAAATGACAGCAAACTCACAATTATTAACAACCACACCTAAAACAAAAACAAAAACAAACTAAGCAAACAACTAAAACAGGAACAGAACCACAGAAATGGCGATCACATGGAAGGTTAGTAACAGGGGAGTGGGAGGAGGAGAGAGGTGCAAAAAGGTACAGAGAATAAGTAGCATAGACGGTAGGTAGAAAATAGACAAGGGGAGGGCAAGAATAGTATGGGAAATGTGAAGCTAAAGAACTTATAAGTATGACACATGGATAGGAACTAAAGGGGGAAAATGTGGGTGAGACAGGGTGGAGGGGAATGAAGAGGGGGATAACTGTAACAGCATAACCTTTCCTACAAACTTTTTGTTGCATCTTTTAAAAAAATTATTTTTATTTAATTCTTGTTCAAGTAGAGTTTTCTGTCTTATATTCCCAGCCCTGCCCCCCCAGTACTCCCCACCTCCCTCCCATTTCTGCCCCCCATCTTAGTTATTGTCCATGTGTCCTTTATACTTGTTCATGTGAGTCCTTCCCCTTTTCCCCTATGATTCTCTCCCCTTTCCCCTCTGGACCCTGTCAGCCTGTTCTGTATTTCGGTGTCTTTGGTTATATCTTGCTTGCTTGTTTGTTTTGTTGTTTAGATTCCTGTTAATGGTGATATCATATGGTATTTGTCTTTCACCGCCTGGCTTATTTTGCTCAGCATAATGCTTTCCAGTTCCATCCATGATGTTGCAAAGGGTAGGAGCTCCTTCTTCCTGTCTGCAACATAGAATTCCATTGTGTAAATGTACCACAGTTTTTTGATCTAGTCATTTACCGATGTGCATCTAGGTTGCTTCCAACTCTTGGCTATCGTAAATTGTGCTGCTATGAACATCGGTGTGCATAGGTTCTTTTGGATTGGTGCTTCAGGGTTCTTAGGATATACTCCTAACAGTGGAATTGCTGGGTCAAAAGGCATGTTCATTTTTCATTTTCTTAGAAAATTCCATACTGTTTTCCATAGTGGTTGTACCAGACTGCAATCCCACCAACAGTGAACTAGGGTTCCCTTTTCCATAATTTTTAAAATATATTTTGTCTTCATGGCAGAAGCTGACATTATAGACACCATACAAAATAATCATTGCTTATGTTAACCTGTTGTTGAAGGTATCATATACTATGAAGTCTAATGCCATTTCAAAAGAAATAACGCAACAAAAAGTTTCTAGAATCAGCAGAAGGTGAGTTTCAACACTCTCAGTTAAATGGCATATTTCCTTTTATCAAATGACAAACATCACATACTCCATTTGTTTTTCTGACACTTGCTTTTTAAAAGTCCAGAACAAACACTAATTTTAAATCATATAATGCAAGTGTAACTGGAAGAAAATAATAAGTTGGCAGTTGTAGGAAGAATTTCTCTTAAAACTGTTAACTGTTTTTATTCTAGTCAAGTGTTCTTGAAAAGTTGATATTTCATGAACCTTCATAATTTCTATCATGGACTCATATGTTATATTGTTATTTATCTAACAGTTTATAAAATGACTCATTTTAAGTTAAAGTGCTTTCAGCTCAAAACAAAATTTTAATTGCCACAAATGGGAAGAAGCAAACTAAAACAAAAATATTTGGTTTTTACTAGTTGCACTTGGCTTCTGTAGCTCTTGTTTGTGGCTTGTTCTCTTTCTTTCTTTTTACTATAATCTAATGGCAGAAAATGTCACAAACATAACCACTATAAAAACTATTAAGTTTTTGTTGACTTCAAAAAAAATACTGAAAGAAAGATACTTTTCATAGTAGAATTAAATGCTAGTTAATGTTTTAGCTCGGTAGTACTCAACATTCTGTTCTTTACCACCTACAAAGACATCAGTTATATTGGAACAGGATTTTAGTAGGAGTTGGAAAACAATAATACTGAAAATATCTTTAAATAAAATTGCACCATTTTGGGGGGAGGTAAAGTGGCTAAGATGCAGTGTATGAGAATCAGCAGTAAGAAGGAAGCTGAATGTTGTATCTAACTCTCCACTGAGTTTTCATCAATGTGATATTTAGTCCCATTTGTCTCCACCAAACTTTCAGTCAAACCACTCACATACATGAAGTTCACCCAGGCATATGCCTAAACAATTCATCAAGGTAAGCAAATCAGAAGTGACTAAGTGCCATATCTGGTTTAATATTACATAAAATTGAATCGCACAGTAGTGAAGATAAGCCAATCCACAACATGAATGAATTTAGAAGAGTGAATTCTGAAGCAACAGTAACAACAAAAACCTACTAGTTGTGAATTGTAAAATATTGGGGAAACATCAGACTTTTCATAAATAGTGACATAGATATTTCAGTCATTTGGTAGATCATAACAAGCAGGATTGCTTTAGCTTACTAAAAAAGATTATATATATTATAGTCATTTTTTAAATGTTACTCCTTTTATATCATATTATTTTTTAATATTTAAATATTCCTGACCATATCATATAGTGTATAGTTAATTTCAGTTTATTGATTTACACAAAATTTGATTTCCACCCAAGTTTTAGAGAGGATATCCAAGAGAGAATTTTTTTCCTACTTTAGTGAGATATAATTGGCATATAACATTGTGTAAGTTTAAAGTGTACAATGTAGTGATTTTATAAATGTGTATATTATAAAATGATTTGTACAATAATATTAACATGCCCACCACCTCATATATTTGAAATTTGTGTGCATGTGATGAGAACATTAGAATTCCATTCTCTTAGCAATTTTCAAACACACACTAAATAATTAACTATAGCACTGTGCAGTACATTACATTCCAAGTCGTTTGTACTTTTTGACCAGCATCTGTTCTCTGTCTTCATGAGGGTTCTTTTTAGATTCCATAAATAAACCAGATCACGGAATATTTGTCTTTCCATGTCTCATTTATTTTACTTAGCATAATGCCCTCAAGGTTCATCTTTGTTGTTGTAAATGGAAATATTTCCTTCTTTACTTGGCTGAATAATATTTCATCGTATGTGTATGTGATATTTTCTTTATACTTTCATCTGTCGATGAACAGTTACTTAGGTATTTCCATGTCTTGACTATTTTAAATAATTCAGCAATGAACATAGCATGCAGATATCATTTCAAGACAGTCATTTCATTTTCATTGAATACACATATAGCCAGAAGTGAAGTTGCTGGATCACATTTTTAATTTTTTGAAAAACCTCCAAATTGTTTTCTCAAGAAAAAATTTAATATGAATTTAAAATGCATAAATAAATGGGATTGTTTTTTCTTTTTCTTATTGTTATTCAAGTGCAGTTGTCTCCATTTTCCTACCATCACTTTCTCCCATCCCACCCACCCCCACCTCCAAAGCCAAAGTGGGTAGGATTGAGGAATTGTTTTCCTAGTTTCTCTTTTTGATAGATCATTATTGGTGTATAGAAATGCCACTGATTTCTAAATATTAATTTTATATCCTGTTACTTTGACAGATTAATTTTTTAGCTCTAGTAGCTTTTTGGTGGCATCTTTAGTGTTTTCCATGTGCAGTATTAAATCATCTGTGTATAATGACAGTTTCACTTCCTCCTTCCAAATGTGGACACTTTTTATTTCTACTTGTCTGATTGTGGTGCCTGTGACGTCCAGTACCGTGTTGAATAAGAGTGGTAAAAGCATACATCCCTGTCTTACTCCTGATGTTAACGGAAACATTTCGCTTTTGACCACTGAGTATGACGTTGGCAGTGGGTTTGTCATATACGAACTTTATTACATTGATGGATGTTCCCTCTATTCCTAGAGCTAATAATTTTTATAATATATGGGTGCTAGATTTTATAAAATGCTTTTTCTGCATATAAGGATATGATCATGTGTTTTATACCCTTCATTTTGTTTTTGTGCTATATCATGTGTATTGATTTTTAGATATTGTACCAACCTTGCATCTTTGGAATAAATCCCACTTGATCATGGTGTATGATCTTTTTAATGTACTGCTGGATCAATCTGCTAATATTTTATCGAGGATTTTTAGCATCTATCTTCATCAGAAATATTGGCCTATAATTTTCGTACTTTAGAATGTCTATCTGGTTTTGAAATTAGAATAATGTCAGCCTTGTAAAATTAGCTTGGGAGATTTCCCTCCTCTTGAATTAAGATAGGGGTGAGTTCTTCTTTGAATGTGCAGTAAAATTTACATGTGAAGTCATGCTAAGTGAACTAAGCCAGTCAGAGAAAGACAAATACGTAATCTCACTTACATGTGGAATCTAATGAACAAAATAAACTGATGAACAAAATATAAACAGAAGCATGGATACATGAAGCAGACTGACAGCTGCCGGAGGGAAGTGGGGTATCAGAGACTAGATAAAGAAGGTGAAGAAATTAGTTAAAGAACATATATGCATAACTAATAGATAAAGACAGTAGTGTGGTGAGGCATGAGAGAAGGTGGGTGGGAGCTGGGTGGTGGTGTGCAAAGACAGGGAAAATGGGGATATCTGTAATAGCATCAACAATAAAAATAAAATTAAAATTAAATCCATAAATAAGCTCTATAACTATGTGCTAATCTAATGAATCCAATAAATAATTGTCAAATATTTACTTTATAATTTTTTCTCACCACTATCTCATGAACTTTTAAAAACTTTTGAACACTTAAAAACAATATGAAGTTTCTTTACATTTTTGAAATAATAAGTTGTGTACATGTATGTAATTAATCACTATAAAATCTTTATTCTGAAGGAGATAGATTTAGACAGATTTTTAATTGCTTTCTAAAATTACTTAGCCTGTTTACATTTATTTTAGGATACCTTAAAGTTGTATTGTTTTCTAATATTGGTGTGTGCTATAGTATTGCCACTTTATATCTAGCCTTTGTGTTTTGTTAGTTTATCTTCTGTTTTGTTCATCATTTATGCAAAGATCATATAAATGTGCTTAGATCTAAGTCTCCTTCTCCAAGTTGATGTGACTTGGAAATATTTAAAATTTGAAAGCAAAAAGAATTTGGAAAATACATAGATTTAGAAAAACTCTGAAAAGTTTTTTTATTATAAAATAGCAAGATTCCTATAGTTCTTGACTAGTAACTGAAATCTTAAATATTTTCAATTGTGGAAGTTTCAATCACAACTATGCACTTTTATTTCATATCTAACTCAACACTCTTAGAAACTGAAACTTCTGACTATGTATATGTGTATGTGTGTTTGACTACAAGTATATATACATATATATTCAGTGATATATATGATATATATATATATATATATCATATATATCACTGAATCCTTAAATCAGTGTTCTATACAATGGTATTTGCTGAATCCTGTAAGTGGCAAAAAATATATGGCATTCTTCCTTCAACCCCAGAGAAAACGATTTTAAAATTTTACATACTAAGGATGTGTTCACTCTAAACACATCCTACTTCATCATATTTACATACCTGGAGTCAGGTATGACTTTAAACACCAAATAGCAGGAGACTAATCAACCTTCAATATGAAAAAATAATAATGAACACTTTATGTTTCATTTAGGAGTCTTTATATTTCCACTTAGTACTTAGTTCTAGAAATAGTATATAGTTAAATGAAGGAATGTGAACCTTGCCAGATGAGAGCTCAATTCATAGTTGTGTTATTTATTGAATAAACTTGGAAAATATAAACATGTGCCTGAATGTCATTTTGTTAACTCTAAAATCAGAATATTAAAAGCAAACTAATAAAATTACTATTAATATTAAATAAATAACCCATGAAAATCTCTTGGCACATAGTAGGCACTCTACAAATAGTAATTCATTATTTTTTATGATACCTCATTATTAATTTTTCATTCTCCTTTTTCTAAGAGTTAGAATTGTTTTATGAATCTTTCATTACTGTTGGAAACAATGTTCTGAATTTCACTCAAGTTTCCAGGCCTACTAGCACAACAGTTTAATTGCTTTCCTTTCAAGCAAATCTTATGTTGAATGCATTTTGAACAAACCACAGAGATGGGAGGGATGCACAAAACACACAAAAGCAATTTTTGTTTATTTTGAAATGTACATCTGAGGCTAGATACAATGCAGAGCACAGTGCTTTGTAGGTACTAAATGTGCAGTAGGTATTGAGTAAATCAATGAACACTGAAATATTTTACTATTTCCCTGCTTATTTAACTTCTGTCTGATCATGTAGAAAGAGAAGTCTCATGAAATTTATTTGGCCTGGAATTTCTGTTAGCCAGCATTGAACCCTCTGTATTCGTTTTCAGTAAGCGCACAGTGGGTCAAGCAACATTGCATAATAGAGAACATGCGTTTGAGTTCCAGTTATATCATCTACTGGTTGGATAGACTTCTTAATTTCTTTCTGCCACAGTAAATAGAAAAATAATAGTCATACACACATCACACAATTGTTTTTAATATTAAATGAGATAATGTAGGCATACAGCCCATATTAAAAAACAAAAAAATACTAACTCACTATTGCTAAAAAAGTAATAATAGAAGATAAAATTTTCAAATCAAGGACTTGCACTGGAATAAACGGGGCAGAGTAGAATGTTTAGAAATGATCAGTCATACCCAGAAATTAAGGATAGTTTAATGTGTTATCATAGTTTCATAAATAGATATAATTATGGCTTTTAAAAATGAGGCAAATTGTTATGTACACATATGGAAGGTATAGTGAGTGAAAAAAGTCACAATATAGAATAGTATATGTAAATAATCATCTATTTTTAAATGTGTGTGTACAGTTCTCTATAAATATATCATTGCTCATATACACTAGAACATCTTGATGGGAGATTAGAAGATGGTGCCCCTCGTTTGTGCCCTGGGCATAGATTTTCAGCTGATCTTCTGACAAGCAGCTTGAACAATCAATGGGATCTCAGTTGATATGAATTTTTGAAGCCAAAGAGTACAGGGAGTGCTTTGCACCATCTGGTAAGATATTTTAAAAATTGACGGGGAAATGCCCTGTGAGGTGCCTGTAGCAGAGGAGAGATCAGATAGAAAATGCACCTTGTTGACTCCCTCCCTTTCTGAAGTGGGGCCCTGTTTCCACAAAGGGAACCCCCAAGCCTAATCAGGAGAGACTTGGAAAGATATACAGAGTCTGGGAGACTTAGGCTACACACACACACACACACACACAGTGAACAGCACACCCAGAACTGCAGCACAAAATGGGAGAATTCCAGAGAAAAACTCTATCTCCCAAAACAGTTGGAGGCACTGGGAGGCTGTGGACAGCCCTGACAGAGAAAGACTTTGTGCTTTTGGGGGCAGGTGGAGCTTGCAGGGAATTGGCCCAGGACTCAGTGGGCAGTGTGGAGGCCACATAGAGACTCTTTTCAAAGGGGAGCTAAGGTAAGGCTGGGCAGGGACCCCACGTTCACATTCATGTATGCAGAATCTCTGCCAACAACAACAAAAACTAGAGTGAAAGTGCAGTTGGTCCCACTGGTTCCAGATGAACGGGAAGAACAGAAAGTGGCATGGTGAAGGCCTGAGGGACCAGTGCAGTGTGGCTAGTGAGCAGGGGATGAAACAGGTCAGAGAGTTCAGGCCTGAGTCTCCTGTGTGACTAGACTGCTGGGAGCTGAACACCTGAGATTTGTTATGCCAGGATGGTCCTCTCACAGGCAAGCATGTCCAATCCCTACCTGCAGTGCTACAGGCTCTGCAGATCAGTGAGGCCAGGCTCAGGAGGACCCTTGGTGTGTATCCATAGGAGATAGAAAGAGAAGCTCAAAAAGGCCCTTTTTGAACTTCTATCAGACACTGCCAGCTACATTGGGTCCCGTACCACTGAAAACAGCAGAGCAGAGAGATTAGAGACAGGCACAGCAAGGGGTGTTCAGGGTCCCGTCAAACCTTGGCTCTCATACAGAGCTGCCATCAGCACCAAGCAGGAAAGAGCTGCCCATTTTACACAGATTGTCCCTAACAGGAAACAGACACCCAATTTATCAGAAGGTATACATTATTGTAAATAGTTTAGGACAGACCAAGGCATGCAGTGGGGGGTAAGGAAATACTCTTACCATCTTCCCTGAAGACCAAACAGCACCTCCTGGGGGACACCCAAGGATTCCACCCTCCTGATCACACCAGAGGCCCCCTCTGGAGGCAGCCGGAAGTGGTATTGGCATACTCTTGGACAATAGATGAACCACCCCTAGGCCTTGTGCTGATGGAAAGCCAGCAGAGCAGAACAGTGGAGTCCAGCTAAACCTGAAGGGGACAGCCACAGACTGTGGATCACTTGTGGTCTAGAACAGGCTGCCTAGGGCTGGACCAGGATACCATCTGACATTATCAGGGGCAGGTCCATAAAGAGATGACAGTGGCAAACACTAGACTATGCTGAAATGAATTTCACTGCAGTCTTCATTATTCCAGTTATTTTTTTCTCCTGCATGGCTTTTTTTAAAACATTTTTTTCAAGTTTGGTCCTATTATTTCACTATTTTTTATTTTAGTTTACACCAACTCTCATATTTTATTACTCTCTTCTCTTATTCAATTTTGTTTTCTTCCTTTATCTTGTAATCTTTGTTTTAAATTTTATTTTTCCCTTTCTACACCTTGTTTCTATTCTGCACTTTTACTACTTCTTCTCCTAGCCTATCAAAACCATTTTTGCTATTAGTCATCTCACATTATTTTCTGTTCATATAATACCCTTATGCTCTCTCCATATTTATTAATTTTTTTCTCATTGGTTGTTAATATTGTGGTTGTTGTTGCATTTTTTCAATTTTATTCCTAGAGGTTCACTATTTTTGTATTTCAGATCTCAGATTTTACTTTCCCTCCTCCTACTCCATTTAGCCTTCCTCCTGGTTCTTTCTTTTTCTTTATTTTAGATTTTATTTGTTCCCTCTCTTAACCTGGTTTTTATTCCTCATTCTTATTATTTCTCCCCCCTTTATTCAAAATCACTTTTTCTTTCCTTTAGATATCTCATAATCTTTTTTCCTTTATTTACTTTTTTCTTCTTATTTCCTTTTTACCTTTGTTAATCATTGATCATTTGTTGTTGATATTGCTGTGGTGGATGTTTTTCTTCAATTGCATTACTATTTTTTTGCTATTTAAAAACAAATTAAACCTCATATTATACTCCTCCTTTTTCTTACTACACTTTGTCTTCTTCCCTCTCTTTTTTATTTATGATGTAAATTTTATTTTCTTTCTCTTTTTGCTTTGTTTCTATTCCCCACCTTGATTATTTATCTTCCCTCTGCCCTCTCAAAATCATTTTTCATTTTGTTAGTCATCATATATTTGTTTTCCCTTTCTTACAATAGCCCTAATCTCTTTCTGCCTGTCTTAATATTTTCTCAATTGTCATTGATAGTGTGTGTGGTTGTGCTTGTTTTTTTTTGTGGGTGTAGACTTTGTTTCATGGGTTGTTTTGTTTGTTCAGGCAGAACATTTATAACAGCATAGAAGATTTGTCGGGTGGTCTGACTTTCAGTCAGTCAGCCCAAGGGAAGAACCACCCAAAGAATAATCTCCAAACAGCAAAAACCCAATCACAAGNATCATTTTTCATTTTGTTAGTCATCATATATTTGTTTTCCCTTTCTTACAATAGCCCTAATCTCTTTCTGCCTGTCTTAATATTTTCTCAATTGTCATTGATAGTGTGTGTGGTTGTGCTTGTTTTTTTTTGTGGGTGTAGACTTTGTTTCATGGGTTGTTTTGTTTGTTCAGGCAGAACATTTACAACAGCATAGAAGATTTGTCGGGTGGTCTGACTTTCAGTCAGTCAGCCCAAGGGAAGAACCACCCAAAGAATAATCTCCAAACAACAAAAACCCAATCACAAGAGAGCCCACATAAATGGCATGAATGTCATTACAAGAGCATCTAGCTCATGAAGACTGCATCACTGAGTCCCACAGGTCTCCCACCTCAGAAGGCCACTCCACAAAAACAGGGGGTCAAATCAGATCAATCTAATATGCACAAGAAAAGAGAGTCACATGGAATAGGGGGACAAAGGAACAACTCTCAATTTAAAGGAAATGAGGAATCTCCAGAAAGAGTGATAAATAAAATTGAGCCAAACAATCTATCAGACATAGAGCTCAAAATAATGGTTATAAAGATGCTCACAGAACTCAGTAAAAACTACAAGGAACTCAATGTGAGCTACAAGGAACTTACTGGTAACTATATCAGCAAGAAAAAGGACATAGAAAATATAAATAAGAGCCAGGGGCAAATGAAGAGTACAATATCTGAAGTGAAGAATACACTAGATAGAATTAAAAGCAGTCTAGATGAAGCATAGGATCACATCAGTGAATTGGAGAAAAAGGTAGAAATAAAAACACCTAGACAGAGCAACAAAATAAAAATATACTCAAAAGGAATGAAAATACCTTAAGGGAGCTGCAGGACAACCTCAAATATAATAATATCTGTATCATAGGGATACCAGAAAGAGAAAAAAGGCAGCAAGGGATAGAAAACCTGTTTGAAAAAGTAATGACAAACACTTCCTTAACACGGTGAAAGAAAAATTCATGCACATCCAGGAAGCACAGATGGTCCCAATCAAGATGAACCTAAAGAGGCCCACTTCAAGACACATCATAATTAAAATGGCAAAATTTAAAGACAAAGAGAGAATCTTAAAGGTAGCAAAGGAGAAATAGCAAGTAACATGCAAGGGAGCTCCAATAAGGCTATCAGCTGATTTCTCAACATAAACATTACAAGAAGAAGGGGATGGCAAAAAAATCTCCCTAGTAGTGAAAAGCAAAGGACTGTAACCAAGAATACTCTACTCAGAAAGGCTCTCATTTAAAATGGAAGTCTGGAAAAAGAACATCCCAGACAAATTAAAAAAAAAGTTAAAAGAGTACATCTCCACCAAACTAGCATGGCAAGGGATACTAGAGGGACTGCTCTAAGAAGATGAAAAAAGAGACAGAGAGAGGGACACAGATACAAAGGGGAAAATGGCAATCAATAAGGACCTATCAATAATAATCTTACATAAGTGAATTAAATGTTCCAATAAAAGACATAGTGTAGCTAAATGGATAAAAAAATATGACCCTTATGTATGCTGTCTACAAGAGATCTACCTCAAAACAAAAGTTTTACAGAGAATGAAAGTGAAGAGATGGGAAAAAAATCCAAGCAAATAGACATGAAAAAAATGTTGGGGTAGCAATACTCATATCAGACAAAATAGACTTTAAAACAAAGGCCATAACAAAAAGCAAGAAGGTCACTACACAGTATTTAAGGGAGCAGTCCAACAAGGAGATAGAACCTTTGTTTACAGATGTATCCAGCATAGGAGCACCCAAATATATAAGGAAAACCTTAGAGGACTTCAAGATGTTGACAGCAACATGGTCGTCATAGGGGATTTTAATACCCCACTGTAAACAATGGACAGGTCTTCCGAACAAAGAATCATGAAAGTTATTGTGACATTGAACAACATTCTAGATCAAATAGACTTCATTGATACATACAGAATATTTTACCCCAAAGAAATAAAATATAGATTACTTCAAAGGCACGTGGAAAATATTTAAATATAGACCACATGGTAGAACACAAAACAAGCATCAACAAATTGAAGAAAAATGAAATCATATCAATCACCACCTCATATCACAACAGCTTAAATCTAGAAACTAACTGCAAGGAAATAACTCAAAACATTCAAATACATGGAGAATGAATAACATATTATTAAATAATGAATGGGTTAACAATAAGATTAAGGAAGGAATCAAAAGTGTCTGTAAACAAATAACAATGAGCACATCGCAATCCAAAACCTATGGGACACCAAGGCAGTCCTCAGAGGGAAGTTCATAGCAATACAGGCCTGCCTAAAGAAGACAGAAAAATCTGAAATAAGCCACCTAACCCTATATGTATAAGAAGTAGAGAAACAACAAACAAAATCCAGAGCAAGTAGAAGGAAGGAAATAATCAAGACACAGAAGAATTAAATGACATAGAAACTAAAAAAACAAACAAACAAACAAACAAATCAAAGGATCACAAATCAAAGGATCAATGAATCCAGGAGCTAGCTCTTTGAAAGGATAAACACAACTGGCAAACCTTTAACCAGACTCATCAAGAAAGAAAGAGAGAGTATCCAAATAAATATCATCAGGAAAAAAGAGAAGTTACAACTAATACCACATAAATAAAAAGTATTATAAAATAATTACTATGAATAATGATACATTAAGAAATTGGACAACCTAACTGAAACAGATAAATTTCTAGAAACATACAATCTTACAAAACGGAATTGAGAAGAAGCAGAAAGCCTGAGCAAACTGATAACAACTAATGAAATTAAAGCATTAATCAAAAAACTCCAGGCACACAAAATTTCTAGGCCTGATGGGTTCACAGGCAAATTTTATCAAACATTTAAAGAACTAACTCCTATTCTTCTCAAACTAATACAAAAAATTTAAGAAGAGGGAAGACTCTCAATCTCTTGTTAAGAAGTCAGCATTATTCTAATTCCAAAACCAAGGAAAGACATAACAAAGAAAGAAATCTACAGTCCAATATTTTTGATGACATAGATGTTAAAATTCTCAACAAAATATTGCTGTATCCAGCAATACATTAAAAAGATCATACACCATGATCAAGCTGGACTCATTCCAAGGATACGAGGGTGGTACAATATTCGCAAATCAATAAATGTAATATTCCACATAAATTAAATGAAGGACAAAAATCATCCCATGATCATATCAATAGATGCTGAAAAAGTATTTGATAAAATCCAGCACCCATTTCTGATAAAACACTCAGTAAAGTGAGAGTAGAGGGAGCATACCTCAACATAATAAAGATCTATTGCCAATACCACACTCTTTGGGCAAAACCTAAAATCTTTCCCCTTGGAAGCAGGAACAAGATAAGGGTGTTTGCTTTCACCATTCTTATTCAACATAGTATTGGAAGTTCTAGCCTTGGCTATTAGACAAGAAAAAGAAACAAAAGACATTTGATATGGAAAATAGGAAGAAAACTGTCTTTATTTGCAGACAACAAGATAGTGTACACAGAAAACCATATAGTGTCCATCAAAAAACTTCAACCTAATATGCAAATTTGGTAAAACAGTGGAACACGAAGGCAATATTCAGAAATTGATGGCATCTTTTTTACCAACAATGAACTATCAGAAAGAAAAACTAGGGAAAAATCTATTTACTATAGCCACCAAAAATAAAACTACCTAGGAATAAATTCAACAAAGTAGGTAAAAAACTTGTACTCAGAAAACTATAGAACAGTGAAGAAAGAAATTGAGGAAGATACAAATAAATGGAAGTATATACCATGGTCATGGTTTGGAAAAATTAACATCATTAAAATTTCCCAAAGCAATCTATAGATTCAACACAATGCCTATTAAAATACCAATGGCATGATGCACAGACATAGAACTATTTCAAAGATTTATATAGAACCATAAGTGACCACAATTAACCTCAGCAATTTTGAGAAAGAAGAACAAAGTAGGAATGATCACAATATGTGATATCAAATTATACTAGTAGGTCATTGCAATCAGAACAGTCTGGTACTGGCATAAGAACAGACACATAGACCAGTGGAACAGAATAGAGAGTCCAGAAATAAATCCATATTTCTATGTCAATTAATATTTGAAAAGGGGGGTATGATCATACAATGGAGTAAAAATAGCCTGTTCAATAAATGGTGTTGGAAAAACTAAACTGGTACATGCAAAAAAAAAAAAAAAGAAACTAGACTACCAACTTATACCACACATCAGAATAAACTCATAATGGATAACATACTTACATATAAGTTGTGACACCAAAAAAAATTTCTAGAGAAAAACACAGGCAGTAAAATTTTCGATATCCCATGCAGCTTTCAATGTATTTCATAGGGCAAGGGAAATAAAGAAAAAAAATGAAATAGGACTACATCAAATTAAAAAGCTTCTGCATGGGCATAGAAACCGTCATCAAAATGAACAGGGAACTGACCATATGAGAGAACATATTTGCCAGTGATGTATTGGACAAAGGTTTAATCTCCAAAAATATATAAATAATTCATATGACCCAACACTGGGAGGAAAAACAATCCAATTAAAAATGTGGGAAACAGACCTGAATAAATACTTCTCCAAGGAAGACAATCAGATGGCCCATAGGCATATGAAATGATTCTCAACATCACTAGCCATAACAAAGATGCAAATTAAAACCACCATGAGTTATTGCCTCAAAACAGTCAGAATAGCCCTTAATAAATCAAGAAACAACAAGTGCTGGAGAGGATGTGGAGAAAAGGGAACCATAGTGGACTGTTCCTGGGAATGCAGACTGGTGCAAACACTGTGGGAAATGTTATGGAATTTCCTCAAAAAATTAAAAATGGAACTGCCTTTTGACTCAGTAATTCTACCACAGAAATAAATGCTAAGAATCCCAAATCATGAATTCAAAAAACTTAAGCACCCCTATATGAACAGTAACACTATTTATAATAGCCAAGAGCTGGAAACAGCTTAAATTCCCATTAGTAAATGAGTGAATGAAAAAAAACTGTGGTACATTTACACAATGGAATACTATGCAGCAGAAAGAAAGAAGGAACGTCTACCTTTTGGGACAACATGGATGGAACTGGAGAGTATTATGCCAAGTGAAATAAGCCAGGCAGTGAAAAACAAACACCTTATGATCTCACCTGTAAGAGGAATCTAATGAGCAAAATAAACTAATGAGCAAAATAGAACCAAAGCATGGAAACATAGAACAGACTGAGAGTGATTAGAGGGGTGAGGGGAGGAGGATAATGGTGCAGGGGCTAGTTAAGGAACATGTATGAACAACCCATGGATGTGGGCAAAAGGGTGGGTGTTGTTGACTGTGAGAGCAGGGAATGGTTTAAGCAGAGGAGAGCAAAGGGAAATATTGGGACAATGATAACATAATAACAATAAAATGCTAATAAAGGAATATCTTGAGGGATAGGGAAGCATTTCATACTGTTTACTTTCTGGGCAAGGACTGAGTTTTTAGAGAAAGGAGTACAAGGAAAGTGACATTTTTACTGTAGATTTGGATTTTTGTACATTTTTGTATCAGCTGCATTTAAACCACCCTAAAACTTAATAGCTTTGAACAATTGCCATTTATTCTATTTCAGAAGCCTGTAGGTTGACTAAAGAGCAATTGTCCTAGTGTGGGCTGAATTGAGCTTGAGTCTAAACTGCAAAAGGGGTCCACGTACGTTTCACACATATCTTATCCTTCTTGGATGAGTGGGTCATCCAAGGGATTTCCTGCTTATGATACAAATAAATGGAAGTATTTGTATGCCAGAAACACAAGAGTGAGTACCTCATCATGCATGCATATTTTCTTCTGCTTATGTCACAGCAGTTAATATTCCTTTGGCTCAAGTATGACATGCCCAAGCCTAAAATCTATGAGATAGAAATACAGTCCACTGAATGTGAAACCAAATAAATGTAAATGTCTCAAACCGACTTCAGTGGAGAAGTACACTCCTACTTGTATGTAGGTTGGAAAGAAATGATTAGTAACTCAAAGACATCTCATCTACCATGTCTGTAAATGCATCACCTATTTATTTTTGATCGGCTGGTGGGAATCTGCCTGTGCAGAGGACCTACTTAAATTATATGCAGATTTTCTACTGTCTAGGTGGTTGGTATTGCTAACCCCAGCATTGATCTGTGGTAAATTGTATATGTAAAGCAGAGACAAGCAAACAAAGTAAAAAGGGTAGAAATATGTGTATGCCTTTAGGTTAACCAAGGAAAGAGAAGTGACAAACTGTACAAGTGTCAGAATAAACACTCCTCATGCAGTTTTTTCCAGAGATTAGAAAAGCACATCGTTGGACAAGCTAGTTGTATACAAAGATTGTCTGAGTAGCTAGGATGACCAAAGAAGAAATTTAAAAAAAAGGGGGGGGGATTTTAATTTTGAAGACCTATTGTTCACTTAACTGTATCTAATCTTATACTGGGAATCTATAATACACAGTAACCGAATAATGTTTGTCATTTTTAACATATAATTTATTATGAAAATAGTTTTCAATAATTTTTATGGGGATTCTCATTTATTTTTTCATGTTTCTATGGACATTTTTCTGGCGCTCAAATTTGCATCTGTTTGCTTTTGCTCTGTTGTAATTAAAAGCAGAGCAAGAAGAATGAAGACATCATGCAGTTTTCAGGCAACTTTGCATTATTTTTCTTCCAATTTGTTATTATTAACCTTTATTAAAGATTAAGTAAATTATGAGTTCATTTCAAAGTCTTGATTTTTCAGAATTTTAAGTTTATACATTAAAATTTAAAACTCAGTTAATTGTATTAATGTCATTGTAGTGTTTATAATCAGTCTTGCAATTTTTTTCCTGAAGGATGTTGGAGCCAATTTTGTCCTGAAATCATAGTTGGCTTTTGGGAGACTCCTCCTCAGTAGTGACTCAATCAGAGGAGAAAGAGAATTACTATGGTTGAAAGATGTAGAATAGGAAACATGAGGTTCATGTTGGTTCTACTTTGGCCAAGTCACTTAAGTTGCAGCCTCATCTGATCAAGGAAGATATAAATCTTGTTGTCCCCATCTTAATTTTATATAAAATTCTCATAAGAGAGTCTGGTATACCATATTGTCACCAGAAATTTCTATTTTACTAGATAGAGTAGGTCGATTTAGATTTAAGATGTTAAGTACGTAAATACATAAGGAAAGGGACACCATTCCACTCCATGGTGTAGCACAAACTCATTGGCAAAACCTGGTGACCGTATAGACTTTAGTAAAGCTGTGAAAAACATAAGCGGAAGAGGAAAAGGAACCATTAAACCCATGATGTAGGCACAAAGTGTTCAAAATATGCATGATCACATAGACCTGAAGAACTAAAGAACAAAATGGGAGTCTTTTTGGATTTTAAATACACTGGATCCAAATTTGTTCTTCACTATGTCTGCCTATCCCAGGGTCAGACACCAAGATGAAGATAATAACTCACATTTAGAAGGGACATTTAGAAGGGAAACGTGTCAAAGAAAAAGTGTATCAGAGTTAAATAGGCAAGGAAGACTTTATTCAGGACTACTGAAGCCCTGGCTGGTGTGAGATTGAACTCAAATCCACAGAAACAAAAAGCAGAAGGGTGTCTAGGACTGGGGTGATCCTGTAGAAAAAGACTACCTGTGATAAGCCATCTGCGCTTGGTGAAATTAGGCGTCTACCCTCCCACAAAGACAGGAAGATAGGGGTGCTATCTTTCTTGATGATTGCACTCCAAAGGGATGGCTCCAAGGTTCTAGGAAAAATCATCTCTGGGATTTAAAACTGTCAGGCTGGGAGAAGCTTCACACCTCCTAAGGGAAAAGTAAATGTTCTCAGAAAAGAGTGGTCAGAGGCCTGCAGTCAGGAACAAGCCTGCCCAAAGCTCAGTCAAGCTGAGGGGAACTTCAAGGCCTTCTTTGTCAGGTGTAGGGATAGTCTGATTAATATGAACATAACAGGAAAATTAAGGAAAACAATAAAGACTAAGGAGAGGAACAGACTCATTTGATTTTTTGTCATACACAGTAAAATACAATAGGATGAAATAAGAAGTGGTTCTTACCTTCATGGCATTTCCTTATTGTAAGAAATGTAATATATAGTCCTGGCTGGTATAGCTCAGTGGATTGAGCATGGGCCTGTGAAGCAAAGGGTCGCTGGTTCAATTCCCAGTCAGGGCACATGCCTGGGTTGCGGGCCAGGTCCCCAGTACGGGACACATGAGAGGCAACCACACATTGATGTTTCTCTCCCACTCTTTCTCCTTCCCTTTCCCTCTCTCTAAAAATAAATAAGTAAAATATTTAAAAAAGAAATATAATATATACACACATATGTACCCCAATAACTTTAGAATACAAACTTTCAAAAAAGTGTTGTAGAAACCAAAGGGATAATGGTCCCCCCCAACCTCTGGCAACATCTTTTATTCTAAAGCTAATAAGTGTATTTAAATATACATAATATTATATATCATTTTTCTTTTTAAATTAATTAATTAACTTATTTGTTTATTTGCTTATTCTTGTTCAGTTACAGTTGTCCTGCCTTTTTCCTCATTGTTCTCCCCTGTGCCCCGCCACATCCCACAGTCAAGATCTTACCTATAAGTGGAACATGATCAACAACAACCACAACAAAAATGAACAAAATAGAACCAGAGACTTGGAAATAAAGAAACAAATTGACAGTGACCAGAGGGGTGGGGGTGTGGAGTAATGGGAGAAAGAAGGGGAAGAGTCAAGCCAAGAACACAAATAAAGGAGTCATGGGCACAGACAATGAGGGGCACATGTTTTCAGGATGCTTCCAGGAAGGTGTTCGACTTCATACAAAACCTGAACTTAGAATTTGGTTAAAATAATCCAAAATAACTGAATATCCTTCTTCTAACAAATTTTATGAAAATATAGTATTGAAAACATAGTTTTAAAAATTGAATGCTTGTGAAGGAGATTGATTTATTTTAACATCATCCATTTATTTATTTATTTTAAATACTTCAGTGGAACTCCAGATGTGTTATAAATCCATTAGCTATTGTGGATTCAAAGATAAATGCTATACTATCCTCTCAGATTACTCATGGATTTATAGGGTAACTGGTTTGTAAACACACAATTATGAGACAAAAGCATAGATGTTATAACAGTAAATTATGTGAAACAAAGACACGTGAAAGGAGAGGTCAACTGTGCCTTTGCATCAGAAAAGTTTTCAAAAAATTTGAAACAGGATGAAAGTGCTTTCTGTAGCACTGTTCTGGCAAATCAAACAAACTAGGAACATAAAAATGAACAAATAATGGGGTGGAAGGGAGGTTGGGAGATGTAATATTAGAGGATGGTTGTAATTTTTGCTTTCCTCCAATTCACTCTCTAAACAGCAGTCAAAGTGGTTATTTTAAAACAAATGAGATCTTGTCACTTCTCGGTCCTAGCCATTTTGTGGCTTTCCATTGTCTTTCAAATCAAATAAAAATTTATTTTCTTGGCATACTAAACCACTTTCTATTTTTCCAATTGCCAACTTAATTTCTTCTCTTCCTTGCTACTAATTTTCAAAATCACTGGCCTGGGCTCAGTTTCTAGGAGGTGAAAGACTCATTCTCCTCTGTGATTTTTACACATCTGGATTCTTCTCATCTTTCAGCTCACAAGATTGATGTCACCTTTCCATAGACACTGTCCCAGAGCACCTATATAAGTATCCCATCATTCATAGTCTCAGACACAATATCAAGCAACTTCTGTCTTGAACTTCTTAAATTTGTGATTATATTAAACACTATTCATTCGTGCATTTTCTATTTCTCCTGAAAGTGAATAATTTTAAGTCTTTAACAAAGATTTCCCTAATAAACACTCAGTTATGTTTAGAGTCCAAGGGGAAAAACAAGCAGAATATTGCATATAATATAGCAATATATGAATTAATATTTGTAAAAAACACCCCCACAAAAAAACAAAACACTAAATGGCCAAAACAAAAGTAATATAGATGTTCATTTGTACAAGAAGGTACAGAACAGAAGGAGGGGATTGTAATGGAAGTAAGATGTTTCTGAGCATATATCATATTAGTCCTGGATTAAAACATGCAAACTTTTCATATATTACAAATTAATTTACATAAAAATGCAAGTCTTAAAACTTGGGGACAAATTAAAACAAATACTTCATGTTCATGATATAACCACACAGACAAATCATTTTAACAAGATTCAGAACATAGTATTTTGGCTGTACATCTTGAAGGAAATGTTTACAAACAAGAAATCTGAGGTACTTAAACCTCATTCAGTTTTATTGCTCTAGGATATTATTATGGTAATTCAAAATTTGATTTCAAAATTTTGCTTTATAGAATAAAGCAAAAAAAGTTAATTGTATAATCATCAGTATAAGACAGAGATATAAGCATATTTTAAAAAGTTAAAATTATTTATTAAATTTGATATTGGTTAAATATGAAGTTCTGCTATATTTTTGTTTAAAAAAATTTCTGCAAGCCCTAGCTGGTGTAGCTCAGTGAACTGAGCACAGGTCTGGGAACCAGAGGATCGCGGTTTGATTCCCAGTCAGGGCACATGCCTGGGTTGCAGGCCAGTTCACTGCAGGCCAACTCCCAGCAGGGGACACACGAAAGGCAACCATACATTGATGTTTCTCTCCCTCTCTCCTTCCCCTCTAAAGATAAATAAATAAAAATAAAATCTTTAAAAGAAATTTCTGCAGCTTCATCCACTGAAGAAACCTAGAATCTATATTAACTCACTAGCTTTGTGCACCCACATGTACATATCATGGTGTCTAAACATTATTATCACCAAAGTAATTGGGGCTGCTTAATAGCTTGTTAAGGCATGAAATGTAAAAAACTGTAATCAATTTAAAATATTAAATGTGTATTTTATGCCCATGATTTTAAAATAGCTCTAAAAAGAATGCCAAAATAAGGAAAATCTTTATCACTATTAAATATATCTAGTGCACCAATAATTTATTCAGAAAGTTGATTATAAATAAAATATAAGCATTTTGCTTCCTTTTCTCTATGATACAAACTTTAGATTATTGAATAATCCTGGTTAATGCAGAAACATTTTTTATGTATGAATTCCTGTTAATACATATAAAAGAATGATAGAATTACAAATAGAAATTGTACAACCAACACTGTAATAATTATATCAAACAGAAATTATCAAAATACTGAAAAATATTTTGTGAGAAGCTGATGGGGAATGTTTATTCTTAAAGACCAAAAGTATCACCCCAAAGGATTATTTGCTGANCTTTAGATTATTGAATAATCCTGGTTAATGCAGAAACATTTTTTATGTATGAATTCCTGTTAATACATATAAAAGAATGATAGAATTACAAATAGAAATTGTACAACCAACACTGTAATAATTATATCAAACAGAAATTATCAAAATACTGAAAAATATTTTGTGAGAAGCTGATGGGGTATGTTTATTCTTAAAGGCCAAAAGTATCACCCCAAAGGATTATTTGCTGATATCAAGATGAAAAACAAATAAACAAAATGCCATGACTTTACAGTAGGAGGAACAAGTTACCACTTCCTGAAGTACCTGTTCAGTCAATAACACTAGGTCAACCAGACATTAAGTGCCTCTTAATAGGATGCAATATACAACGCAGAGCACCACCTATAAAATATTTCTGAGAAAGTGATGAATATAAATCTAATCACCCTTTATAACTTAATTCTAGTTTATAGAAAATATGGGAGTGAGAGCAATAAAATTAAATGATACCACAAAGAAGTAATGTGGGTCATTTTAATATAATCCATCATACTCCATCAACAAATCAATGATGCAGAAAAGACTTTTTCTGTATTAAAAGATTAACTAAAGAAAAATGACAGTAAAATGCAATATATAGACCTTGTTATGAAGCCTGATTTGAACACCAAGTATAGAAAGACATATTTGAGACAACTGAGAAAATTCAAAATATGGAATTGGTATTACTGGATATGATATTAAAGGATGTTGTGGTTTTAAAGCATGTCTTCAAATGTATTTGACACTCTTTTCATTCAGGGATCATGTATATTCTTCTCCCTGAATTTGGACAGGCTTATTGTTGCTTTGACCAATACAATGCATCGAAAGTGACTCTGATTTCTCAAGTTAAGTCATCTAAAAACCTTATGTTGTTTGCCTAGTAATCTTGGGTTACTCACTCAGCAGATGCAAACTCTTTGTAGGAAGTCCAATTACCTGAGAATGCCATGCTGAAGAGGATGCATTAGGTATCCAGTTTGTCAGGTAAGGTCATCCCTGCTAAGGCAAGAGGTATAAGAATCAAACAGTCTTAAGTCCTCTAGTCTGGCCCATTGCCAGTCAAGTACCACTGAATAGCCACAGGTAGCAAAAAATCACATAGCCAAGCACTACTTATTTTCCTAACCCAGAGATCCAGGAACATAGTAACTTGGCTGCTGTTTTACACCCCAAAGTTTGGTATAGATTTTTTTATGCAGAATAGATCCCTGAAATTATTAATAGTTGTCATTTTTTTAGGTGGGTGATGGTATTAATAGTTTGAATGTGTATTTTTGCTGGAAATACAATATAACATATTTAAGTATAAACTATTTTAATACCTGGAATTTAGCATATATGATGCTACATTATTTAGTAATATATGATTAAGTCATATATGATTAAGCATATATGACTAAATAATTATTAAACCTATGTTATACATATATGAAAGTTTATTGCATCATACTCCACATTTCTTTAAATTTGAAGTTTTATAAATTTTTAAATGATGTACAGAAGAATAATTAAAGATTTCTGTTATAAATTAAAACAGGGCAGAGAAGGGAAGGATTAAGTCTCTTTTAATGTTAATCCTGTCTTAGAAGAAAGAAAGAATTAACATAGGATTTGACAGGGTTAAAAGATAGACTTGGGAACAATTAAAGGTAAAATCAAGCTAAGATATGAAAAAAACTTCGAAAGTTATCAAAACCCCCCACTTTTTTACTATAATTACGTATTTTGGATGGGTGTACTTCCCAATAGTTTGTGAAAACATATGAGCAAGGGCATTATCTTCACCTTTGTATTCTTAGTAGCTAGCACATTGCCTGGCATATTTTGGGCACTTAATAAATGTCACATAAAGGGAGAAAAAACTTTCTGAAAATGAGAATATAAGAAAACAAACTATATAAATGAGTTCAATACCTCAATATCAGATCCATAGAGGGGAATGCATTGAGGAGTAAGTGCCCATATTCAGGGCACTGTGCACTGGTCTGTCATGTTGGACTGAGTATTATGGATATGCAGACCATGACATTCAAATTGTACCATGTATGGATGGAGATAGGAAATGGACAGAGAAAAGTAACACTGTAAATTGAAGTAACTTCCCCACCCATTAAAAACATAAACAAATGTTTTTAAGCACATACTAACTTCTCACCACGTTAAAAGAAAGAAAAAAAAACTGACAGTAGGAGAGGATTTTAGCTCTGGCTCAGAAAACCTTGCCATAAGGAGAGGCTCAACTGTCAAAGGTGCATCATGATGAGGGCAAGCATCGTCATCACCCGTACTTGAGTATCGGGTACTTTGCAGTCATTATTGCTAATATGTGCAGTGTCTCTGCATGGGAAGTATTGTTATTTTACTTTTAAAGATAAAGAAATCAAAGGTCATAAATTTAAGTATTTTGCCACAATCTTACATGAATTATTGACACGTGACAAGAATAACAACACAGTTAACAACAGTAAACCAAAACCACAGTAAATAATACTTTCATTTCTCCAAGAGAACATTGAGACATGGAATCGTGCAGCTCATAAGTGGCTAAACTTTGAGGTCTTGCTGACTCCAAAATATTTTCAATAGAAACAAAAGTGTAAAGTGATCTGTAATACCAGATTGCAGAATATTAGTTTAGATACAACAAAAGTTATGAATATTTACCAAAAATACCCCTGAAACGGTGGGTCAGAGGAACTGTCAGTATTTTTATACAAGGAAAACTAGAGGTAGTAAAATGCAATGTGATATATGTTACTTTTTCTGACCCTGCTATGGTAATAGCTAAAATTAATTTCTCAAAACTGGGGAATTTGGCAGAAGTATTTGGAGGTTAAGAATATCCCTATGAGAACAAGAAGAAATTAAAAAATATAAGAGCAATGATGAAGGGTAGAGAATCCCTGCTCACCTTTCCAGATGTCACAATGTGGTGGTTCATATTTTAAAAATGATAAAAAGAAAATTCCCCAGGGAAGGAATTGAGCCAAGAGCTTTAAAGAGCAAAATAGCTACAGTCATGTTTAAAGGAGTACACAGACTGAGGAAATCAAGGTGAGGACTTAGAGGCAGAAATTCATACAGAAATAGCAGAGCTTTTGAGATAGGGTAATGAGAGAAGAAAGATAATAAAGAGCTCCAACACACATGGGCTTCTGTGCGGGGGGGGGGGGGAAGGACAGAGGGGAGCAAAGCTGTCAGGGGTTAACTTGTCACTAAGGAAAACAATGGTGATGCTGGTGTTCCCTCAATAACAGGAGTGATCTTGAGAAAGAAACTTCAGAAACATGAAAGAAGGAGGAATCTGAGCTGATGGAAGGCACCAACAAAATAATAATCAAGTGATTTATTAGAAACTACCAAAATTCAAGAAGTGAGTTCAAGGGCAAAAGAACTCCAGTGAAATATTTTAAATCATGCATTTTTTAGATATTATTTACTAAATATTAAAATGGTTGTCAGTGGGATCTCAAGTTGTTAATTGTTTTCAATTGAAGGATATGTATTAAAAGTCAGAGACTTTGAAACTACTCTGATTCTTAGAATTTTCCAAGTGTAGCCTAAGACATACGATAGGCACCACGGTAGGAGGGAAAAAAGCAGTTGGGTTGAGGAATCTGAAGAGACACTGTGTTTTAAGAGAAAAGTAGGAGGAACATTGATTTTATTTCCATGAAGCAAATGTTTGATTAGAAAAACAACAACAACAAAAACAGTTTCCCTTTGAGACCATCTGCCTAAACATTGCTAAAATACGTGAACACATTTCCCATTAACACCATCAGCTGCCCATACGCAGCGGTGGGGGGATGTGTGTGAAGGATGTGTAACTCAAGGTGCCAGAGAAATGAGGCAAGCCTGCTTTTCTAGCTTCTGTGTGTGTGTACGGTCTGAAAACTCTTTTACAAAGAGATTCTTAGGTACTTCCCGGGAAATAAAATATGCAAATAAAAATGGGATGCTGGTGTATATAGCCTGAAATGAATTTTGTCTCATACAGATGCTGCTGCATTTTGAGTTATGTGAAGAACACAGGGTGTACCCGAATATGAATAGTGTTCTCCCTAGAACAGTAGGAAGCACAATTAAACAAATCAAAGTAGCAAAACCATAAATGTGGTACCCGATGTAAAAGTGGCACTGTGAATGAAACACAGACAAAGCAGAGATCAGTTCAAGGAGAATTACTGACCTGTAATTTATAGAGAGGAAGGTGGTGCAAGATGAAGTATGGCAAAGGAAAGTAAATGAAGAAATCAAGAGGAAATCTATTTGAAGATAGTGAGGGCTGAGTAAACAGCTTCCAGTGACAGGCTTTCTGAGCCTCAGTTTTATGTGGCCTCCTTGCAGCACAGGGCACTTCTGGCAGGGTTTTTAGGTTCCACTGAATACATAGGGATAAGCTAGAAGAGAGTCGTATACCTGTCTAAAGGAGAACTATTGTTGTGTTTCCATGTTCTATAGTGAACCGGAACAATACTTTCCGCAACACACTTCACATTCGATTAGCTCACGTGTAGAAATGAAGAAATGGAACTGTTTTGCTGAAGATAAAAATTTTTTTGAAGGAAAAAGAGAAGAAATTATGAAAAGTACATGGTGAAGTGGATGACAGTATAGAGTATAAAGCCTAAGACTTAAAAGAAAATTCTGGGAAAGTATCACACATGAATATCAAAGGAAATCTATCTATATAAAAGAGAAATTGATGATCTTGAGAGTGAAGATATTAAAAAAGATTTTTAAACATCTAAGGAAAGCAGTAGAACTGGGTCAAAGGCAGGAAGTCTTTTTGGAATTAACAAAACAGCAACTTCTGTTTAAAATACATATACAGTAATGTTTGCCCAAGAGACACAGGAGAGAAGGAAACCAAGGTGCATGCACACAGTAACTATGAAGTGCTAGAGAATCAGATGGCTCAGGCTACAAAAATAGTAGTCTCACCCTGACCAGTGTGGCTCAGTTGGTTGGAGCATCATCCCATAACCAAAGGACTGTCAATTCAATTTGCTGTCAGGGCACACGTCTGGGTTGAGGGTTCCATCCCCAGTCTGGGTGCATACAATCCTGGTCTGGGTGCCTATGTCTGTCTCTCGCATCAATGTTTTTCTCTCTCCCTTCTCTCTCGTCCTTTCTTTCTAGAAAACCAATATAAAAAATGTACTCAGGTGAAGATTTAAATATTAATAATAATATAAATGCATATGCATACACATACATCTATATATTTATATTGCTGAATTGCTTATACTCTTAACATGAGTTGTTTGAGGTTTATAATAATCCTTCAGGCTGGAAGGAAAGTTTTCTTAATTTCCACTTTGTGGTGAAAACATTGAGTTTCAAAGAAATCTATGACCACCACTGAAAACGTAAAATAGCTGTCAATCCTTGTCCTCATCAGCTTTGTTTACTTGTAAACTCAGCCTCCCCTTTCCCCTGGAAAAGCCAAATCTGTGAATCTATTAAAATTCCTGTGTCTGCATTGTAAAACACAGTAGTAGGCACACCTGAATGATACTCTAGGTACGTGTATCTAGAGTATCAAAGCTGCAGCTTGTCCATCTAACTTTACCCGTATTGAACAATCTCTCTGTACGGGTCTCAGTCGTGATTGTGACTTCTCCAGTTTTCTGCGAAAACTGCATGACGCTGTTCCTGATCTCTTATAAAATCACCCTTAGCTTCTTATCTTCTGAGAAGCAAGTCTGGTGCATCTCCAAATTTCTTTTTAAGTTCTCTTTAACCCAGAGTACTTAGAAAAAGACACTATAACATGAATGACTATTGGTATTGCACACTTTCATAGGAATCGTATTTCTCACACCCTCTTGAACACAGAATGTATGTCAACTTTTGGTCATCATTCTTGGTAGAAAAACATACTAGCCCATTTTTTTTTTTAGCTTTAAACACTCCAGCCACACTTTACACTTTATTTGGCATTTTGCTGAGTCTATGTCAAGGGAGAGATCTCTGTGTGTCTTGCATAATATCTCTGTATTAAAAAATTCTTATATGCATCTATATGGTGTCTGTTCAAAGTGTGAACAACATGCAGAATCCTTCCTTCATAACTTCTAGTTATGAAGAGACATGGAGCAGCTAGATCACCTCCATATGCAGGAGTGAACAGAGAACGAGGGGGTTTAGCCATGACTAATCCTGTGCACTTAATTGTCATCCAACTATCCCATAACTTCTTCATTAATTCATTCATTTATTCAGGAAAAACTATATCTTTAGTAAGATAAGGCCACATATAAAAATGTGTTCAGACAGTATGGTAAACAATTTAGAAATTCCTCAAAAATTAAAAATAGAATCATACTATATGATTTAGCAATCCCATTTCTGAGTATATATCTTGTTATATATATATAACTTAAGCACTCTTTCATGTTTTAGGTGATTAGCAATGTCCTAATCATACTACAGTCCTTTGTAATATCATTTTAATGGCTGCATTTTTTTCCAGTGGGTATAGACACATGTATACATATATAATCAGTCTGATCATTTATTTGTTTAGTATTCGTATAACTGTCAAAATTTCACTATTATGAAAGTGTTGTATTCAGTATACTTGAGGTGATCATAAACATACCTACAAATATTTCTTCTGAGAAATTCCTAGAATCCAGTTTGGGGGCTTCTAATTTGTATGGCATAATATGGCTAAATCACACTACAGACAAATTTGAACTTTCTTTTTTACTGGCAGACTGTTGAAAATGCACGTCCATTTCTTTGCACGCTTGCAAACAAGAGGCACCGTAAATTATTTTAAAAACAAAATAAAATGTAAAAACTACAGGAGAGAATGCTTGTTTATATTTTCAAACATATTTCTACTGGTACATGCAACTTTTTCTCTATTTAGTATATACAGTATACACAGTATAACTCTCTTATATTTATATTTATATTCTCTATTTTTATTGCTATCTCTCCGTATCTAATATCTATCTACCTATTCCATTCCTCATCCGCTCCTCATTGATGAACCACCTAAGTCCTTAACTCTGAAGTCATATATATTGTGTACACATTCCAATGTACCAGGGCTTTCAGTGACTCCAGGTCACCAGATTTTTCTAGCTTTTTCTGTGGATTGACTGAAAGGTATCACGGGGAAGAAAGGCTGCAGATGAAGAGAGTTCACGATCCTGTAGCAACGACTAACCTAGAAGGAAGGCTGGTAGAAAGGTCTCAGGAGGTGGCAAATTTGAAAGACACGTTTTGTGGCCACTAAGAAGACTTCTGAAGAGAAAGAGGTTATTCGGAGAATAAACCCTTGCAGTGAAGTGTGGTGATGGAAGGAGCAATATTGCAAACATGTTTCTCACCCAGAGAAAATGTATTATGGTTAGCATGTACCATATTTTCCAATACACATAAACAGAAAGGGTTTGTGGTTATTAATCAGTCATGTTTTAATACAAATAAGTTTGCACCTGTGGCTTTTTTTCTGACAAAGTTGCTCTTCAAAAAAAGAGAAAGTAACTGTGATTCATCTGAGTTTGCAGTTCTTTGCAATGTGAATTATTTATATGTCTGAGCTCTTCTTCCTATTTTTACAGTAGGAACCTGACAAAATATATTGCACACTGGGAAGGAAAGTACCAACATTTGTAAGAGAGTTGAACATAAGACCATCATTGCCAGTGTTAACATATCCTATATCAAAAATTTGTCCAAGGGTATCGCTACAGGACAAAATAAGAAGAAAACAGCATTTCCCTTGAAGTTCTGGATGGCTGCTGCTGTCACTGAAAACACAGAAGATTATAATTATTACATTATTTTGACTACAAGGTCATTTACATGGATTTCTTGGTGAGGCCAAGGTCTCTTCCACTATTGTAATAATCATTCCATAAACCATGTCTTCCAACATCATGTCAACTGGTACATTTTTGTTGTTCCTGCTATTTTCAAACACCAGTTCCAGTTGTTAATGGTGCTACAGAGACAAATAAAGTCCTTTTCTAGTAACAAGAAATTTGTAATCTGGTTTTGGGGCAGACTCTTCATTAAAATACATAATTACATATGATGAGAACTCAGAGCTCCAGGAAAGATCATAACAAGAGAGCAAAGCATTGGTTTGCACATCAAATCTTAGGATCCCTCTTCACCCCGAACTAGATTCTTCCTGTATTTGTGTGGTTTGAAAAAGAAGACACTGTACTAACTCAGAGCATAACTACGTTTACTGAAAGAAGATAGATGTCCTTTTTTTCAGCCCTAACAAAATAATGAAGCATTTCAAAATGAGGCATGACTGGGAATCATTTCTAGATCATGTTCACACAAATGTGTAGAGACCATGTATTTGCAAACAAGCTTAAATTTATTTCTACACCAAAATAAGCCAATTTTGATTTTCTAACCACTTTCTGTGCCATTTGCTCCAGTGGTTTGTTCGTCATATGTATATTTTTGTAAAATGGGTTATAAGTGAGTGAATGACACTGGAGAGCAAGTGCAAAAGAGAGTAAGTAATTGTTTGAGAAGTTGGCCTTTAGGGGGAGGTAAGTGATTGTGGACTATATAGAGAAAATGAAATTTTCATCTTCTTGGAAAGAACTATTTCAATTTTGTAATATATGACTCCCTGTAATCTTCTCCCAATAAAGCATATAAATATTGTAAAATGGTCTCTGTGCCAGGTATATTAGAGGTCTTTGTTTTTAGAATCCATGGCCATGATCTTGTATGTGTGTTTATGTGTGTGAGCTAGAGGGAGAGAGAGGTATTTTGTTGTTTTCCATTATAAATGCAGGGTACCCATGGCCTTTATTTGATAGCTATTTTTTTCTTTTTCTGATATCATCTTATTTATTTATCCCCCTGCTGGGAGGTATATACAAGGTCTGTCCAAAAGGTATCTATGTAATATGAGACACAGAGATAGTTTTGAAGATACAAGGTACAAGAAAGTGTGTACATAAGACAATGACTCCTCCGTGTCCTTCAGAGTAGGTACCTTTGGACTGCACGCAGTTCTCCCACTTGTCATCAGCTGCTCCGCTGTTTTTCTCTAAATTTCACTGATGGTCTGAAATCTCTTCCCTTTCAAAGGTGATTTTAATTTTGTAAAATGTTGTAAGTCTCACGGCATAAAATGTGGGCTGTAAGGAGTGAGGCTGAGTCACCTAGATGATTTGATGTTTCAACAAAAAATTCTGCATGGAAGTGATGCATGAGCGGGTGCATTGTCATGATGAAGCTGCCGATCGCCAATTGATCATACCTATAGCCTTCTGAATCATCCAAATAGTGTCCATGGAGAAATGTTCAAGATTACAGCAAAATTTGATGTAGATTCATTGTTCTACTTGTTCAGTAATTTTGAATGTGACTGCCACACAGTATACATGCTCACTCAACAGCATCTACTGACCCACTGACTAGTACAGTGAAGTTGTCATTGTTCATGCACGTGTATTCGAGTCCACTCCCCTTGGCTGCCAGGTTCCATCAGTGTAACACAAACTGCTTTATATCAACAAAGGCTAGACTTTTCCCAGACATACCTCATACATCCCAGGATTTCTATTAACCTTCATTTTTAAAGATGGCGAAATGACTAAATCTGGAAAACCTTATAGTTTGTACAGCATCTGGCTTGGATGGTATCTAGCAAATGAATCTACACACATGTGACTGCTTAATGGTTTGTTTTTTTCACTAGACTTTAAAATTATTTTATGATAAAATATTGAGTTTGGGAATGCATTTTAAGTTTGCCACTGAAAATCGCTGAATTTATATCCATTACCTTCCATATAACTAAATAAGCCAGAATGTTTTATCATTACTAATAAGCTAGAAAACGCTAAGAAATAAAAACTTAAGATTTCCTTCTGTAAACTTGATTCGTTGACACTCTGAGTCTGAGTTTTAATGATTTAATTTCTTCATAGATAGATGACTAGATATTTAAATGATTTTCTAGTTTCAGCTTTGCTAGCTGAGGGGGGAAAGTTGTCAGATAAACTTATAAGCTTATTGGTCACTCTAGCTTGGTTGCTTTCCTCCAGCAATGGACAATTTTAACTTCCTATCACATTTATAGTCATTATATTTGAGAAAGGGCAAAATAGGTTAATGAAGTCATTATAGTTTTATTCAAATGATATATATTTTAAAAGTTCAATTAAAGAAACAGATACCAAGCATCACATTTTATTGTCTTATGGAGACCATTGCTCTCTAGCACCTGTGGAAGACACAGAAAAAAAATTTCCAAATGCTGAAATGAATATAAAGTCATTATTATCAGTAAGTACATTTATAAAACAAACCTTTTGTGAAAAATAAATGATTGTTATTGAAAATTAATGTGTTCCTTTAACTATTTAATCATATTTTATAAAATTCTGCCCTTTAAAGGACCCATATCAAAGTGGTTTCTAAAGAACACCCAGATGTTAGACTGAGATGAAATTTAAACTTCATTGCTTAATAGTTATTTGATTTTAAGCAAGGTAGTAAATCTCTTTAATCAACAGTTTAGTTATCAGTCTCCTCATCTGTAGGATGGACATATTAATATGACTAGATTCCCTGTGATGGGAATGAGAAAATAAATATAAAATCACAGTGGTTGACATATAAGATGTTAATAAATTTTATCTATTATCATTGTTGTTATCACCATTATTATTATGTCAAAGCCTTTAAAACAATGGAACTTTAGGAGATGAATTATACAGCCCCTTCCTCTAAACTTTTTGGTAAACAAGTGAGAAAGCAGAGATGATGTTAATATTATAACGTTGCATCAAGATCTAACCTAAACACCTTGTCTATATTAGCTCATTCATATTGTCAATGATTGTATTAGGTAAGATTTGTGAGTATATATTTTCATTGTACAGATGAAAGAAAAAGGACAATGCAGGATAAGATATTCCTCAAAGTTAGATGATTAGAGTTCAGCTGAACACCAGTCTGGACATGAGCCATCATTTTTTTGTTTTCTCTACAGTATCATAATGATATATACTTCTTACAAACACTTGAATCTTTGGAAAAGAACAAAACCTAGAAAAATATGAACTATGTCAGAATATTTCTATCAGTACTTCTTTCCCGGCTACAAAACCTCCGGTAACAAACACGATTCTTTCTCATAGAAGAAGGACAAATGGCTGGCCTCAACTGCATTCAATACGTTTCCTCTGGTTTGTCAGTCAGCCACCAGGGCACCTGTCTTTCTGCACAAAGTACCCCAAATCCCAGTGTGGTGAGGACCTGCTTCCCAGATTATAATTATTAGAGCATTCTTGGCCCAGCACAAGCAAAATTCTCAACCTTTCTCCCACACACTCTGGATACTTTGGGCACAAATGATGCATAGCCTTCACCTAAGTTATTTACGGCACATCTGCCCTGGGCCAGCACCAGACAATTTAAAGAGAAATTCAATGCAACTGTCCCCACTTCCTGGAAGCTTACAACATTGTTAAACCAATATTCAGCCAAAACGTACAATGTTATGTAATCTTGGATGAGGAACAATGTCTGTCTCTGAATCAAAATTACATATACACATATATAAAATCATAGCATTTGGTTATAAATATAGTGAAGAACTCTAACTGTTTTAGAATAATTTTCTGCCCTCCTGTCAATGACAAGAATTCATCCATTAATTTATTTATATAGGATAGGGATATAATTCCTATTTCATCCTTAAAGAGACAAGGTATGTTCTGGGCATCCCAGGTTTATGGGGATACATATTGACTTTAAAAGAAAATGGTTTCTTTTCTAAACACTTCTGACAATTTTCATACAAAGTGATTCTCTAATTTTATGCAGACACCGAGTGTCCTATGATTAAACTCAATTCCAGTATTATAAACCAGAGTTAGCACAGATCCCACAGGTTAAGGGCCTGTGGCTGGCCATGTCCAAAGTCACTCACAAGTACTGGATCCCTGGGTCATTCACATTTCTGTCTGAATTAGCTGCAAATTCAGGGTTCTCATGGAACTTTCCTCGGGTTTGAAAATTTGTTGTAATGACTCACAGAACTCAGGGAAACACTGTTTTCTATTACTAGTTGTTATACAGAATAAATGCACAGCCTGGTGAACTGGTCCACAACAATCCCAAGAGCAGGAGCTTCTACCCTCATGGAATTGGGGTTCACCACTCTGCTGGCATGTTTATGTGTTCAACAACCTGGAAGCTATTTGAACCCCATATTCCAGAATTTCTATGGAGACTTTATCAAGTAGACATTATCAATTGCTTACTCAGTCTTCAGTCCCTCCCCATTCCCTTGAGGATGGGGGTGGGGGTGGAGCTGATGGTTCAAAGTTTCTAATTGTGGCCTGATCTTTCTGATGATCAGCCCCATCCTGAAACTATCCAGGAGCCCACAAAGAGTTGCCTCAGTGAAACAAAGTATGGGCCTATTGCCCAGGAAATGCCAAGGGATTTAGCAGCTTCTTGAAAGACACCCCTGTCCCCATTACTAGAAAATTACAAGAGTTGTGGGAGGTCTGTGCCAGGAACTAGGGACAGTGACCAAATACATATTTCCTATGATGCCACAGCCTCTCCACCTTGTTCAGGTGTGGGAACCATGAAGTTGCACTGGTCAGATACTGCTTCAGGAAAACTCACTGTAAGGATTGTATTTAGCCTCCAGCTGCTCCACCTTCAGCCACCATGTTTAAGAAAGACTATGCTCTACATTGGCTCCTCTGAGCCAGTGATAGAGCTCAGGGAAATAGGAGAGTCACCTCCATTGATGCAAAGCCCTTCTAACAGGAAATCTGGTTGGAGATCCTCAAAAAACTGGCCAAGACTTTCTCAAGGGCTGCACTTCATGCTGAGGCTCTCCCAATCTAATCCTCATCCTTCTCCCTATTTAATCTTCATTCTTCTCCCATTACAGACATTGGGCCTGCCTGCAAGTTATCTTAAGGATCATCCTGCTTATTTCTCCTCTTTTCACCTCTCAGTTGGTTACGTTTCATTCATGTGTTTCTAGGATCCAAACTAGCTGCAAGCCTTAAATGTTATCTTTTGTCCTGTAAGAAGCATGAGGTGTAGAAACCAAAGAGAAATTTCTCTCAAATGTAGAAGAATAACTTCAGGGATCACTTGCATCGTGGCTTCTTATTTTCACTAAGTTTTTGACATAAATATTGTGCATGTATCTGTGATATCATGAATGCATTTAATAAGTAATTACATTTAAATATGCTAGCCATTATGTTTGGGTTTTGTTTGGTTTCTGTTAGTATTTTTTTTTAGCAGAAAAGTTGATATGGGACTTAGTTTGCCTTCATCCTGGGTAATTTACAACCACAAGCCAACTCCGACAATTGAATGGAATTCAAAGTAACACTGTGATGATTAAAAGCAAACAAAAAAAATACAACTATTTTAAAGTGGTTCAAGACTTCTAGAGTACCTAGTGTTTTGATAAAAGCAAAAGAAAATCCTGTCTGAAAGGATCTTTTTCCAGTGATGAATTTCCAAGGAGGAAAGTGGGCCAATTCACAAATCACAAAATCCACAAGGAAACCAATCAAAGAAGAATGACAGTTCAGGAATCAACAGAGCAGGATTTACCCAGATGCCAGAAACACAGGATGCTCAAGTTAAACTTTAGGCAGAAGAAAAACAATCTGGTTATATAGTCTAATATGCCAGAAGAAATAAAGAGCTAAGAAATTAGTAAGTATTAATATAAAAATGAAAACTATGGTTAGAAAAAAAGTATTAATGAATTGTGGTGTTAAAAGAAAGACTGAACTAAATAAATGATGATAGAATATAAATTGGGAGAAAGAGATTAGGATTTAAGTGGTCTTAAATCCTGCTAATGGTCGGGAGTAGGGTAACATTTAATAGAGATTTTGATAAGTATACATACTACAATTTCTAGGGCAACTAGTAAAAAAAATGAAACTGGGACTAACATAAATAACAAACAAAAAAGTCAAATGAAAAATAACCAAGTTAATCTAGAAAGGGCTAGAAAGGGTAAGAAGCCAGAAAGAAAGAAGTAGCATCTTCATGTCAAAAGTTAGGTTCCAAAGTAATACACACACATTAAATCTACTAGGCAGGAGACACCTGGAACTTTGCCTTGCTTTTTTCTGAGGCAAAGTTGCACCAAAATAACTGAAATCATTTTTAAATTACTTGGTCAACCATGTATTCAAATGAGAAAAAATGTACAAGGAATTCCCCTCGCATTGGTTTATAAGGTAAAATCAATTCGGGGTAAATATAAATGTAAAAGAAAAAATCACAAAAGCTTTTGTGTCATTTTAGGGAAATACATAAAGTTGGGCAAAAGCAGGTTTACAGCTGTGAGTTAATAAAGCAGTTACAATAATCATAACTTGCTTGTCTTTCTTCCACACCAACAACCACAAACTTCCTTTTGCCCACCCCTGTATTTACAAATTGGGTATACCAAAATGAGTGATGCAGAAGCAGAAAACACATAAAATAAAACTACATGACTTTATATCACAACTAAATAAATTATTGTTTACTGAAAACCATAAAAAAGTAAAAATAAGAATCTCTGATTGAGAAAAATGATTTTCAGTACCTAAATTACTGATGAAGAGTGTTCAGATTATACACTAAAAAACCCCCAAAACAAATAAGACAAAAAATAAAGACTCGAACTGCATTTAACAGAGTGGGAAATCTGCATCACCATCAAAATGAAAATATGCTCAAATGTATTAGCAGTATGAAACCACAAGCTAAAATCATAGTGTGGTACTGTTTGACATGCAACCCCATTGTTATAAAAATTTATAGCCTTCAAATATCAAATATTGGCGATGACATGAAATGACAGAACTTTCATATGTTGCTGGCAGGAGGTAATGTAAATTAGTACAAACACTTTGGAAAATTACTTGGCATTATGAAAATAAAAAGATGACATATATGTCCAATGAGTAGAAATTCTAATCTTCAATATTAATCTAAAAGATACTCTTGTATGCCTACTTCAAGAAGCATATATATATTCATTGGAGATAAGGTATCCATTAGTAATAGGAATGCATGAATAAGTTGGGTTATATCCATATACTGTAATACTATATAGCAATATAAATGAATGAACTTCAGCTACCTGTAACAATGTAGAGGGGGTAACATAAAGTTCAAAAACCTTTAGTGGACCTAGAATGGTGTCAAGTAAATATGTATAATTTAATTATATTTTAATAAATTTTAGAAGCATGTGAAATAAACGACTTACTTAAAAACTCAAAATGAGTGATATTTTTCCAGAGCAAATAAAAAATAAATCCAAAATTCATGATAGAAGTTTCTCCTGAAAAAGAAAGAAAGAAAATAAAGACACATTGGAAGAATGGGGGTAAAATATAATACGTTAAAGGTGATGAGATTGCTTTGTCCCTTAACAGGGCAATTGTATATGAGTTTGTTTATTATGAGTCTTTATACTCTATACCTACTTTAATACATATTTTAAATATAAAATTAATTTTAAATTAACTGTTTGCAAGTGAAAATATAATTAAAAAATGAACTCAATAAAAGAAACCTACGTAAATAAACATTTAAGTAAAGTAATATGTAAGGCAATTACAAAATGTACACATTTAACTTATGCAAAATATCCGTTTAATTACATTGGCTACTAAAATGGTACATTGCTATGAGAACTCATACACTTAAAAACTAATTTATGCAAGTCCTAAAAATGCATTCTTTATTACCTCATAAAAAGAAACTGTCAGCCTCTTTTAAGTTTTAGCTTAAGAAATAAAAATTTTGGATCATGTGTAGCTTGAATCTAATTAAAGGAGATTTCAAAGACATTCTGCTGCTTTCTATATAAACTTTTCTAATACAGAAAATCTCATTTATATATATATATTTGAGATATATATATAATATATATAATATATATAATATATATAATATATATATATATTATATATATATTATATATATAATTTAATGCCCATGCCTAGAATTCTAAAATAGCAAATAACAGAGTGATAATTTAAATTATTACTGCTAAAGAGACTAATTTCTTTCTTGACTGAATCCCGGAGTTGGATAAAATCCCACTTGCAGACCTCATTTTCTCCAGTATATCTTTTTCAGTGAATTCACCTCAGTTGGAAATTGCCAGTTTTTACTCTCTTTTTAAAAATTAGGTTAAAAACATTATTAAAATAAAAAGAGAACCAACTATACAGGAAAACATATTTGCCAATGATACCTCAGACAAAGGTTTAATCTCCAAAATATACAAAGAATTTACATGACTCCACTCTAAGACAAGCAACCCAATTAAAAAGTGGGCAAAGGACTTGAACAGACATTTCTCTAAGGAGGACATACAGAAGATCCAAAGACACATGAAAAGATGCTCAGTATCCCTAGCTATCAGAGAGATGGAAATTAAAACCACAATGAGATACCACTTCACACCAGACGGAGTGGCCATCATGAACAAAGTTACAAACAACAAGTGTGGGAGAGGTTGTGGAGAAAAGGGGATGCTAATCCATTGTTGGTGGGATTGCAGACTGGTACAACCACCATGGAAAATAGTATGGATTTTTTTTTCAGAAAACTAAAAATGAACCTGCCTTTTGACCCAACAATTCCACTGCTAGGGTTGTATCCTAAGAACCCTGAAACACCAATCCAAAAGAACCTATGCACCCCAATGTTCATAGCAGCACAATTTACAATAGCCAAGAATTGGAAGGAACCTAGGTGCCCATCAGTAAATGACTGGATCAAAAAAACTATGGTACATTTACACAATGGAATTCTATGCAGCAGAAAGAAAGAAGGAGCTCCTACCCTTCCCAATAGCATGGATGGAACTGGAAAGCATTATGCTGAGTGAAATAAGCCAGGTGTTGAAGGACAAATACCATATGATCTCACCTTTAACAGGAAGCTAAACAACAAAACAAACAAGAAAGCAAAATATAACCAAAGACACTGAAATAAAGAACAGGCGGACAGTGACCAGAGGAGAGAGGGGAGGGAATTTCAGGGGAAAAGGGGGAGGGTTTACGGGAACAAATATAAAGGGGGGTGAAAATGGAAGGGAGGTGGGGAGTACTGGGGGGGTGGGCTGGGATGGGAGTAAAAGACAGAAAACTGTACTTGAACAATAATTAAATTAAAAGAATAAAAAAAATTAGGTTATAAGGTCCATGAGAATAGGGGTCTTATCTGTCCTATTCACCACTTATCCTAGGGTCTATCATAATGCCTAATAAATAGTAAATGCTTTATGAATATTTATTAAATTAACAAATAATTCATTACCGCAAGTTAGTGAACAGTGAGGGATAAGATAAAAGATGTTTTAAAAGTGATGTAAGTTACTAGTTCTTTCTCTTACTTGAGGCTTAAGTACCCACATTGTTCTAAGAAAATTCAATTAAATTTATTAAATTATATTTTATTTTTCATTTGGTAATAAATTTACATGGTTCAAATGGCAGTAATATATTTAAATTGAGGAAACTTGATTACACACTTTCCTTTACTACCAGATTTATCCCCTTCTACTCCCTAAAATAACTGATTTTCGTATATATTGTGTAGTCTTCCAGTGTTTGTGCAAATACAGATATTAAAATATATATCTTATTACCTTCCTTTAATTACATAAAAGTTACATATGTTATAAACACTCTTTTCCCTCTTTTTACCTTCTCTTTAAAAGTACTGGAGTACTTTGGCATACCCACTACTACCTCTATTTTTTGTATAAGTATGTACCCTAGCATTTCATTTTATGAATGTACAATATTTTACTGAATTTGTATCCTTGTATTGTTTCCACTATTGTGCTGTTAATGACACTATGGTGATCTATAACCTTTTTCATATACCATTTTGGATTTGTGCTGGCCCATTTGGATGATAAACTCCCAGAGGTGGAATTGCCTAGGCAATTTTCATTGCTATGATACCTGATTCCATTTGACATTGCCAAGGAGTAAGCCCATTATTAATTTTGAAAAATATGGCTCTACAGTGACTATACTATTTGGTATGACCACCTTGTGTTAATCTGGGTTTTTCAAGAAACAACTGCCAAAATAGCATTAAACATAAAGGGATTTTATTCAGGTAAATGCCTCAGAGTAAATCAAGGGAGTCAGTAAATCAAGAGAAAGTCCTCAGACAGTGATGCTAGTCTCCCCAGTAAAAGAGAGGGAAAGATTGGGTGAATGCACCCTAGTCTGCCATGCTGCTTATGGGATATTAGGCAAAACTGTCAAATATCCTTGAGCCAATGTCAGCCAATACATGGACCCACTTTTTAGAAGAATAGTTCTGTTTTTGAGTCTTTGTTTGGTCTCAGATGCTGGCTGGAGATGGTCATAGAATGCCAAAGACCCATAGGAAGGGCCCTTGATCAATTATGATCCCTGCAGTTAGAAGTGTGCTAGGCATGTAGCAAAATTACTAGTAAAAAATGAGAGGCTTGACTTTACATGCCATACACGGATGATGTATCATAGAATTGTACACTTGGAAATTATATATTACCCAATATCAACCTAATGAATTTAATTTTTTTAAAAAGGGGAAAACATTATGCTAAGTGAAATAAGCCAGGCATTGAAAGACAAATACCATATGATCTCACCTTTAACAGGAAGCTAAACAACAAAACAAATAAGCAAGCAAAATATAACCAAAGACACTGAAATAGAGAACAGGCGGACAGGGACCAGAGGGGAGAGGGGAGGGAATTTCAGGGGAAAAGGGGAAGGGTTTACAGGAACTAGTATAAAGGACACATGGACAACATCTAAGGGGGGTGGAAATGGGAGGTAGGTGGGGAGCACTGTGGGGGTGGGCTGGGATGGGAGTAAAAGACAAAAAACTGTATTTGAACAAAAATTAAATTTAAAAAAGAGGTGCAAACTTAACAAAAAATAAAAAATAAAGAAAAAGGGGGCTTAATTATCCATTTCTGCTGAAAATGGGGCAAAAGAGTTTCTCCTCTTCTTTTGCTTCAGAGCACTTACCTGAAAGCACTTTTTAAAATATATATATTTAAATTAAATGTATTTGGTTGATATTCCTTAATAAAATTGTTTCAGTTTCAAGTGTATGATTCTATGACACATTATGTGCCTAGCACATTGTGTGTTCGCCACCCAGAGTGAAATTTTCTGTCACCATATGTTTGACCCGTTTTACCCTTTACTACCTCCCCCAACACCCTTGCCTCTGGAACTACCTGACCCTTGTTATCTATTTTTTTTTTCTTGCTTGTTTATTTGTGGCTTTCACTTTGAATTGTACGTACTTTCTTATCTAAACCTTCTGAAAACTAGACAGGCTTTTTGTCAGCTGGCTTTTGTCAGCTTTAAGATCCAGGACTGTCTTTCTCCAGAACCAGGGAGTCCTCTTTTTGAAATGTAAACATTACGGGTGATGACATCCCTTCTTCCAGCTTCTGTGAGAATGGAGGAGCCTGACTTCAGTGGGCATCTTGCTCCAAGTCTCGAGACTATTTCCTGCCATATTTAGAGATGAGAAGTTTATGTTTCCTCTGGTAAATCCAATTAGCTGACACAGATGGTCACCCCCATTATCATTTAAAGTTAGGATGAACTATGCGACAAATAGTGCTCTCTAGTTCTAACTTAAGGACTAGTTATTGTTTATCTTGAAAATATTTATGTAATGGGTAGTATCTGGCTATATAATGGAGTGAGATTTCCTGCTGTCTTTGTAGTTTCTTAGGGAATTGCCCATGATGCCCACCACATTCTGGTTTAATGCTTACTTGATGATGAAAGTGTTTTCTTTCTCTAGTACCTTTGTGCAGAGGATTTCAGCATTGGGAATTTTTTTTTTTACTCTACTTTTTCCAGTAGGTGAAAAATAGATAGGTAGTCTTCTATAAATTCACTGAAGTGTCTTGTCAAACTTCTCACTTAACTTGTCGAGGAACTCAGCTTTCCTGTCTTTAAATGAACACAATTTTACTTGACTACACCACAGTGTGGTAAGCATAGTCAAAATAAAGTTATGAAAATGAAGCACCTTGTAAATATAAAGCACTGTATAGATGTAAATTTATTAATCTTTACTTTCATCAGCATTAGTTGAAGGCATCACTATGAAAGCTTTATAATATTTGTTATTATCAAATGCTTAGAAAAACATGAAATGCACTGGGGAAAAACTTATATATTATAAGTAAATTTGGCATTCTACGCTTGCTACATAGTCCAGAAAAGCACTCTTATTAGCACTTCAATTTAACATGAATAGAATTTGCATGAATAGATGAGGGGAAACATTGAGTCCCTAATAGCAGAGAAGTACTGGGAGAAACATTAGCGATTTTGAGTAGCAAAAGGGCCTTGCATGCATTAGTAAATAAGTTACTTGGTGATGGTAATTATAGCATTCATCTTTACCTTTGTATGATACAAGCATATGTGGGAAGATCAAATAGACATAAGTTGTAGAAACATGCATTAATATAACATCACATAATACATCTCAGTCGATGGATTGCACTCACTTTAAATAGGGCAGGTAGAAAATTATGAGTTCCATAACTCTAAAAGGTTTTTCTTCACTCATTCTTTTTACTATCCTTGCTGAGTTCCAATTATGACATAAAATGTTATTCCTTCAGTTGAATTTACTTTCTTTACTCTGACACTCTTAAAATCAGCTTTAAAGAAAACTATTTCCTATAACATAAGCCTAGGAACTCTGAGAGAACCTCATTTACTTGTGATATGAGCAATGGGCTAAGGAAACACATTTTATTTTATTATTTTATTTTACTTTATTTTATTTTAATCTTATGTAGGTTTCAGGTGTATAGAATCTAATATACAATAATATGCAGAGTCTAATGAACAAATAAAATTGAAACAGACTCATAGTCAGAGAACAGACTAATAACTCTCAGAGAGGAGAGGGGTTTGAAGGGCTGAGTGAAAGGGTGAAGGGATTAGGCAAATGAAAAACAAACACAAAAAACAAAATGTTATAGATACAGATATAGCAGAAAGGTGACAACCACAGGGAAAGGGGGTGGGGGAAGGTAGAAGAGAGTACTAGAGGGATAAATGGTGAAAGAAATGCCATTTAGACGCCATTACTAGACTTGACAATGAGTGAAATAAACACCCATCTAAAGTAGAGGCACTCACACATGTTTACAATGTGGAATTCTCAATTTGAATTACTTAACACAGACAAAAGACCAAATCTGGCACTGAATTCTGTAGATCTAGACTGGGATGTGTGTCATGATCTGTATGCCTTGCCTGTTGTGTTTTGCCCAAGGGGCACTTTTACTCATTCTGCATTCTATCTTGGTTACTTTCTTTGACCTTTTTTGCTTTTGTTTCACATCTTTTGATTTATGAATCTCTTTTAGTCTATAGTAAATTTAATGGATAAATAGAACAATTTTACTTCTCACCTCCTTATTTTAACTACATTCTCTGTACCTGTTTTTGCATACTACTGTTAGTATATATACCAACATATCAATATTATACTTTTTATAACATATAACAGTACATTAAAAAATTAATCTTCTTCCATTCTATACAAAGAAAACTACTTTGGTTTCAACTGAAGAGTTAAATTTTCAAAAGATTAGAATGTATGAGCAAACTTTTAAGATGCCGAAATTTTATTTACTACCTAAAATATATGGGCATGGTGTTAATAATTTGTATTAGTGAAGACACTTGGAACAATCAAATTGTTATATCGCTCCCTGATTTTAAAAAAACAGTGTTTCTTAAAGTTTCATTTCTTAAAAATAATATATCATATTTTGCCATGTATAATGAATACCCAAATTATTGGCTCAAACTTTCAAGAACAAAATTTTGTTTTAAGTTTTTAATTCAATTATTTATTCATTTATTTATATTTAGGAGCAGCTCTCACTGTGGCTCAGTGGATTGAGATCCAGACTGCAAACCAAAGGGTCATTGGTTTGATTCCCAGTCAGGGCACATGCTTGGGTTGTGGGCCAGGTCCCCAGTTGGGGGCGTGTGAAAGGCAACCACACATTGATGTTTCTGTCCCTCTCACTTTCCCTCCCTTTCCCTCTCTCTAAAAATAAGTAAGTAGTTTTTTTAAGAAACAAAACTGATTATTATATTCCAGGGTATTACTATTTTGCACACACATATTGTTATCGCTTTCTAGAGTTATACTTTTAACACATAAGCATAAGTATAAGAATTAAAAACATCTATATAGATACAGAATTAACACTACCCATGTATAATGCACATTTTTAGTTTTCCCTCAAACATTTGGGCAAAAAAGTGCACATTATACACAGCAAAATATGGTATGTATAGTTTGACCAACTTCAGAAATAGATATTGACTGAAATCATTACATGAGTTCTAGTTAGCAGAAATATCTGTCTATAAAGACACTTTGAAGAAATGCATTAGTTTGAAAAAGTATAAGAAAAACAAAATACTTCCTAATATAGAAAGCTGGACACATCAAAAATAAAACTTTATACATTGACAGGAGGATTATATGAAATAAACTATAAATAGTATACTGTATTGCAATTCCTTTTTCACTAAAAGCTTGTTGAAAATATAAAGATACTTAGGAATAAGGGATAGATTTTTGTGAAATGTTTCTTCAGACTTTTCAATTGCTCAACATTTATATTTAAAAAATATTATGGAGACACTTACTCCCCATTTCAGATCTTTCTTTTCATTTGAAGACTATCTATGTGCATAATTCTTTCTCTCTCCCTCCTTCTTTGTGGTGAGCAAACTGCTGGCAAGAAGTCTGGTTTCCATTTTTTTCATCCTGGTAGAGGTCCATTTTTTCCCCAGCACTGCCTGTATGACATGAGGGTGCCAATACACCCACATGCATATTATTTAACAGCAACTCTATCTGGTCTCTAAGTGCTAACTACTTTGTTTTGTTTCTCAATTTGTTCAGAGTTTTCTCATTGACAAGGGGCAATAATAACATTGCTCCACTCTAAAGGCACCATCTCAATATATTTACTGGATTTTCATTTACTATATCCTGTATAAAAAGTGCCCATTGTCACTAATTAGACAAGACAAATTTACTCTTATGTTCATTGCAGCATTATGCACAACAGTCTATTTATGCAAGGAACCTAGGTGGCTACTGAAAGATGAATAGATAAAAAGGAGTAGATGGTGTAATATCCCTCAGCTGTGAAAAAGAATGAAATATTGCCATTTGCACCAATATGATTATACCTAGAATACTAACTAAAATAAGTCCGAGGAAGAAAAATACCATATGATTTTACTTATATGTGAAATCTAAAAATAAATAATAATTTAAAAAACAAATAGAAACAGATCTATAGACACAGAGAATAAATTGATGGTTGCTGAAGCGAAGTGAGAGGAAGATGAAATACAAAATAAAATAAAATAAAATTTCTATTGCCAGTTAATTAATTCAAGGAATATGCAATTTTAAAACCACATAAAGACACTGCAAAAAAGATTACCAGCCAATATACTTAATGAACATAGACTCCTCAACAAACTACTAGCAAACCAGATGCAGCAGTTCATAAGGGATCATACTTATGATCAAGTGAGGATGCAAAATTGATACATTTGCAAATCAATAAATGTGATACACCACATAAAAAAAATGAAAGCTAAAAGCTACATGATCATATGAATAGATGCAGAAAAAACATTTGATAAAATCCAGCATACAATTATGGTAAAAACTCTCAGTAATGTGGGAATAGAGGGAACAAATCTCAACATAATAAAGGCCACATGTAACAAACAACATCGTACTCAATAAGCAAAATCTACAATTGTTTCTCTTAAGACCAGGAACAAGGGAGAAATATTTGCTTTCACCACTCTTATTCATCATAGTACTGGAAGTCCTAGCCACAAAAGTCAGACAAGAAGAAGAAATAAAGGGCATCCAAACTGGAAAAGAAGAAGTAAAACTGTCATTATTTGCAGATGACATAAAACTATATATAGGGAACATTAAACATGCCATCAAAAATAAAAATAAAGTAATATTCCTGCCATCATCATCAAAAAAACACACAACGACTAGAACCGACAAATGAATTCAACAAAGTAGCAGTATTCAAAATACTATTCAGAAATAAGTTGCATTTATGTATACCAATAATGAGCTATTATAAAGGGAAACAAAGAAAATAACCCCATTTACAATTGCATAAAAAATTACCTTGGAATAATTTAACCAAGGATGTAAAAGACCTGTACTTGGGAATCATAAGGCAATGAAGAAAAATTAAAGAAGATACAAATAAATGGAAGCACATACTGTGTTCATGGTTAGGAAGAATTAACATCATTAAAATGTCAATACTTCCCAAAGCAATCTATAGATTCAACCAAATGCCTAACAAGATACCAATGACATATTTCACAGAACTACTAAAATTTTCCAGAAATGTATATGGAATTAAAACGATCTCAGAATGCCTCAGTAACCTTGAGAAAGAACAAAGTTGAAGAAATTTACCTGATGTCAATTCTATTACAAGGCCACTGTAATCAAAACAACCTGGTATTGGAAAAAGAACAGGTATGTAGATCAAGGGAACAGAACAGAGAGCTCAAAAGTGAACCCATGCTTTTATGGTCAATTAGTATTAGACAAAGAAGGCAAGAACATACAAAGGAGTAAAGATAGTTTGTTCTATAATGGATGTTGGAAAAACTGAATAGACACATACAAAAAATAAAATTAGACCACCTTCTAATTGTTTGTATGTGTGTTGCTTAGTTTTCTTTTAGGTGTATCATTATTTTTTTGAATTATTCTTACTCCGTTTTTAATTTAAGGAATATCTTCGTATCCCTCCTCTTTCTGTACAGGTTTCTTAGTCCTGGCTGGTTATATTGTACTACCTGACAGGTTCCCACTGCTCTTTCCTCCACAGTGTATTGCTGATTTTCTATACTTCACTTTCTTTCCTTTGCCATACTACCCAAGCTCTATAACCCCCATTTAGACAGATCACATAGAATCTATCATTTGAGTGTTGCTCTAATATTGTTGTAAATAAGAGCTGTTCTATACAACAGTAATACTTCATAACACATCTCTCAGACCTTAGACCACCTTACAGGTGCCTGAATTCTATTACTCTATTTACTCACATGCCACACCCAGTTACTAACCTGTACTCTCACCTTACCTCAAATCTGACCACCCGTAACCACACTGCTTTCTAGATACAACTCACAAGCCCCCCCTTCCCAATAAGGACTTAACTTATACCCATCCTTCCCTAAAAGTGGCAAGCTGGGTCGAAGAGCACGATTAACTCTATAAATAACCTAAAGATTCTCTATTTCTTCTCTGCTGACTGTGTCTGTAAATAACATAAAATAATCTTCTGCTATCATAAACCATTTTGCCTCCCCCTCCAACTGATCACACACACACAATAAAGAAAGGAGTAGGTGGAAGTGGAGAACACCAAGATACCTGCAGGAGACTGCACCACTGAATTTCACAGGTATCCTACCACAGAAGTTCACACCATAAACCCAGGGAACCAGAACATATCAACTTAAGAAGCTGAGGACAACAAGAAGAGTATCACAAACAATGGGAAGACAAAGAAACAATCCCCAAATGAAAGAAAAGGAGGAAGCCTCAGAAAGAATGTTAGATGAAATAGAGGCAAGTCAACTATCAGATGTGGAATTCAAAGCACTGGTTATCAGGAAATTCAAAGAGCTTACAA